>NC_053158.1:10395839-12825839 GCF_016835505.1 Polypterus senegalus
TCAGCTGGAGGCCGATCAGCTAATGCCGATACCTCAACTTTCGTTTTCCATCTTGATCTTCATATTGGTTGAATCCAAATCTGAGTTTTAGTGATTGGCAATAATGGATATAATGAGGTTATTAGAAATAAACTTGATGCATTAGGATTAAAATTCAAGATGGAGGTAAAGAATTTAGGGGTAACTATAGACTCTTACCTGAATTTTAAATCGGGAGGCACGGTGGCACAGTGGTAGTGCTGCTGCCTCACAGTACGGAGACCTGGGTTTGCTTCCCGGGTCCTCCCTGCGTGGAGTTTGCATGTTCTCCCCGTGTTTGCGTAGGTTTCCACGGGGTACTCCGCCAAGCACTGCGATCAACATGGGAGTGCACCAACTCTGAGCCTGCACACTCTCAGGACGCTGAGTATTTATTAAAACCAGTCCTACCCCATGAACCATCTATCACAGAAGGGATCGGTGCACTTTCAGAATGCACTGTAAAAAAAATAAACTAACTTGTAATGATAAATTGAAATAAAGTAAATGTAATAATTAAAAGACTTGCAAAGATGGGGTAGTGAGTTAAACAGAGGAAGAATAAACTTATAACAGTCCCGACCGTCCCCTACACGTCCGCTGACTGTGTGCACTGACTCTGAACTTCGACTTTGTGCCTTCAACTGTACTGTAGATGTCGCGCTCATGTAATCAAAAAGCACAAACTCATCTTCTTCAAAGAGGTGATTTGGGAGACTTGACACTTCTGTCTGTCTTGTGAAGCGAGGCATGAAGGATGAGAGGGCCTTACCTCCTCGTACTTCCAAGGAGAAATCTAAGGCAAACATACACAGGCATACGGTGGTGCTAAGACAGCTTTATTTAAAGAATCTCCAGGTTCCCTGATAGAGCTCTGAGGTCCCCGTTTTGGCCACCTTGCCATTGATTTTCTTCGATGGCTTGTTTCCCATTTACTTGCGGTGACTTCATTACTCTGTCAATACCATTCCTATCAATCCACTGACACCATTTTTTCATTTGACAGCTCTCACTCTCAGGCCTCCGAGTGGTTGTCCATAATCAGTCAAAGTGACTCACAGGAAATGAACCGAAGTGAAGAATGAGTGAAGTCTGCTGATGGAGGGATAACCCTATCCTAGCTGGATCTCTCAAGTTATAGCCACAGCCAATATTATTTCAAGCACTGCAGAGGATTTCCACTGTATTTTTCCAGAAGGTTGGCATCTTGGTTGAAAGTATTATGATATGTTAAAGTCATGGTAAATAGTCCTTTATGATGTCTGGTCATCTACAGTTGTATTAACATTTAAATGAGTTATCTCTGATCAACTCAGATTTAACAACTGATCCTATTTTGAAGTTTACGCAGGTAATTCAAAATGTAAAGGCAATTTCAAAAAGAAGCTAGGTTAAGAAGTGAGGTGATCATGAGTGAGCAGCAGTATGGTTTCATGCCAGGAAAGAGCACCACAGATGTGATGTTTGCTCTAAAGATGTTGATGGAGAAGTTTAGAGAAGGCCAGAAGGAGTTGCATTGAGTCTTTGTGTACCTGGAGAAAGCAAATGACAGAGTGACTGAGAGGAGTTGTGCTATTGTATGAGGAAGTCGGGAGTGGCAGAGAAGTACGTAACAGATGCATTCAAGGAGGAGGTGGGATTACATCAGGGATCGGCTCTGAGCCCCTTCTTATTTGTAATGGTGATGGACAGGTTGACAGACGAGATTAGACAGGAGTCCCCGTGGACTATGATGTTTGCTAATGACATTGTGATCTGTAGTGAGAGTAGGGAGCAGGCTGAGGAGACCATGGAGAGGTGGAGGTTTGCTCCAGAGAGGAGAGGAATGGAGGTATGTGGAGCCACAAAGAGAGAATTCATGTGTATGAATGAGAGGGAGGTCAGTGGAATGCTGAGGATGCAGGGCGTAGAGTTGGTGAAGGTGAAGGAGTTTAAATACTTGGGATTGTGGAAAAGAGGTGAAAAAGAGAGTGCAGGCAGGGTGGAATGGGTGGTGGAGAAGAGTGTCAGGAGTAATTTGGGACAGATGGGAATCAGCAAGAGTGAAAGGGAAGGTCTACAGGACGGTAGTGAGACCAGCTATGTTATATGGGTTGGAGACGGTGGCACTGACCAGAAAGCAGGAGACAGAGCTGAAGGTGGCAGAGTTAAAGATGTTAAGATTTACATTGGGTGTGACGAGAATGGACAGGATTAGAAATGAGGACATTAGAGGGTCAGCTCAAGTTGCACGGTTGGGAGACAAAGTCCGAGAGGCAAGATTGCATTGTTTTGGACATGTGCAGATGAGAGATGCTGGGTATACTGGGAAAAGGATGTTAATGACAGAGCTGCCAGGTAAGAGGTGAAGAGGAAGGCCTAAGAGAAGGACATGAGAGAGAGAGGACATGTGGTGTAAAAGAGCAAGATGCAGAAGACAGGACGATATGGAAGAAGATGATCCACTGCGGCAACCCCTAACGGGAGCAGCCAGAAGAAGAAGATGCAGTAATTGTAATGGATTGAAGTTGAGGACTGAACACAAGACTGGAATTCTCTTAGATTTGAATACACAATGGGAGGTCTGCAACTTGAAAGCACACCTTATGAGAAGAACCTGGGAGTCATGGTGGACATATTGGACTCATCACTACCTACATTGTGACAGTGTATAAAAGTGATCAAGAAAGCTAATAAAGATGTTAGGACCCTACAATGACCCAATTTTCCCCTTTAATACTCTTTATTGTGTAGACCTTAATACAAGGCCTAAAATCTCATACACTTTTTACTCTGTGATCAGGTACTTTAGCTCTTCCTCACCCCTTTCCTTTCTACATCTGTAACCTCTGGCAATTAGACAGAGTAAAGAAACAGGCAAGAGTTAAGAGAGTTAAGTTACACATTTAACTTTGTATTATTGATAAAAATGGCCAAAAATATTAAGGAAGCAGAATAGGATGTGAATATTAGCAAACCTTACAGTCATAACTGAGACAGCAGTGCATCTTACGTCCATAGGCGGCTCTCAGCCTAGCTTGCTTTGCTTCCAGTTGGCCTTGGAATGGAGTATTGAAACAGGACACATGCCTGTGTAAATATGGATGCCGAAAAAGAGTTGTCTTCATCGTGGCCAGATGGTGAGAGCAAGAGAGAGAGAGGTGAACAGCTTTATGCCACTCTCACAACATAACACAAACCAATGGGGCATCATGGTACAGAATGGCCTCTGATTCATAACAGGTCAGGTCAGGTTGGGGAGCATGCACTGGTACAGCATGTTGCTGCATCCACCACACGATGAAACAGCTTGGGATTCTGGTTGGCAGACATGCAGTCCTGTCCCACTCTCCAAAAATGCCCATCTGTCTGCTGCAGGCAGGAATTATGTAGGTGTCACCTTGGCCTGGTCCAGTAACTCAGGTCCTCAACAATGATGATCTTGATGCTCCCTCACAATGCACACAAAGTCAATCCAGCGGGACCCTAAGGAGACACAGTACCGAAGGAGTCCAATCTCAGGTCACTGGAGAGTGTCCATGTCTCACAAATATATAGCAAGACAGGAAGCACCAGAACTCTAAAGATTTGGACCTTCGTCCTTTTACATAGATATCAGGAGTGCCACACACCCCTTTCCAGCAACCTCATGATGCCCCATGCTCTCCAAAACCATCTACTGGTTTCATAGGAAGAGTCACCAGAGACATGAACGTCACTGCTGAGGTTAGTAAACCTCTCAATGACATCGACACTCTCTCCGCAAGCAGACACACTGCTGATGGTTGTGCCCAAGAGGTCATTAAAGGTCTGGATCTTGGTTTCTATCAAAGACCAGAGGTGGGTAGAGTATCCAAAAATTGTACTCAAGTAAGAGTAGCGTTACTTAAAATAATAAGGGTCCATAGACCTACGGTTAAGAACCCCTGCTTTAGACCAATAGAATTTATTTTCCTCTCTCTTCTTGACAAGATACCAATGAAAGCGGTCAGGTAGAACTCATCCCCAGTTGCTTTGTTAACATTTTCAGGGTGGGTGTCGACTTACGCTGACACTTGAGGCAGATGTTGATATTAAGGCCGGGTTTATATTTAACACGATGTGACGCGATGCATGCTCAAGTGGATGCTACTGCTACACAAGCGTTGTACTGTGCATAGTTGCACGCATACTTTACGTAAATTTGGAAGATTCCACCAGGTGGCAGTGTGAGATATCATCATGGGAACAACAGGTTCGTCTTCACTGTGTCGTGAATTGCATGAAACATGCATTAAATTCTGAGAACACCTTGCCACAATATCTCTGAAAATGATGTTTAATGATTATATCCATCAATACAGGGATGTGCCCATTCCAGAAAGCATCGGGCACGAGAACAAAACAAAATCCCTGGATGGGGCATCAGCTCATCACAAGGTAAACACAAGCACACACATATACTGGCGTCATTTCAGCGTCACCAAATCCCCAAAACTGCATGTCTTTGGAAGAAAAACCGGAGCACATGGTGGATACCCACCTGGAAAACATGAAAACTCCAGGTAGGAGACACCAGGGACGTGACTCTGTACTGCGAGGCAGCAGCGCTACCCCTCTGTCACCGTGCCACCATAATATGTGTAATTATTAAGAGTATTTATTATGTAAATGAAGTTAACGATTTATCTGTAAAATGTGACATAAATACTTTAATGCATTTCATCATGAAAATGATAGCAAGTATAAATCTAAGGATTCTAAATGTGCAGAGAGCTGGAATATCATGAATGTAATGTGTTCTGTGTGGCGATTGCTGCTGTCACGTCAGGAGGAAGCCCCAAAAGCAGGTAGCAATTAACAACTGGGTCAGTTTTAAGATGACGTTTACAATGATCTACTTCAATGATAAAATAAACTACGAGATTAAAGTGGATATTTCGAGATTTAACCTGAAATTTCCAATTTAATCACAAAATACACCTTTTCACTGTGTGCTTAATTTTTTTCTCTGTGGCTCAAATACGCTGTCATACATTCTGATGCTGTTGTGAAGGTGCAAAAAAACCGAAAAAGACGGCACAGAAAATGATATGTGAGACCTTTAAAATGTATAATATGGGAATATGCGACACTTGAATATAAAACCACCACAAATGCATTTGTATGTCTGCATTTTGCTTCACCACATCAAACCGTTTATCAAATATCGAAGTACAAACATCGATCTCAGAGGATCCTCAAAGCGGCTTTCCGTCACATGTAGATAGTAAACAGAGACTCTGACGTCACATTCCGACTTTCATCACACTGCACCCCCCCAATTTTTTGCTGATAATACAACTCGCGTACGTGTCACATTAATTTCTGAGGACCTGCTCAGAGGATGCGTCAAATGAATGCTGGGAACGCGTGGCAGCCATGATGCGTGCGCGTATACATTCTGAGCGTGAAGTATAAACCAGTCCTAATTGACTTCCAGGGGTAGTAACAGTAATCAGATATAAACGTTGACAAAACCCCCTGTTAAGTTATAGATAGGCAGTGTGCTGCTCACATTATGTGTTACACTGGTGCTACTGTTTCAGGTGTCTGTTGCTGCATAATGTGACTGTGCGTCTACAGCAGCCCGTGTTAATATTGTTATTAAACTGTTTGGTACGTTCCTACCTCCACCCCCATTTAATTAATACATTTGGTATGTCCCTAGCTCCCTTTTGCTATTGGCGCTGCTTTTGTCTTTACTTTAATTCCCACCATATTGTATTTAGGTTTAAGGAAATTATCGTCCTTTTACCTTCAAGTTATCAATGGTTTTACATCTTAATACTTGTATTACTTATAGCAAGAAATCTACATTAAAGTATACGGACTCTCAGCCTTGACTTCTTGGTGGGTAAACTATCTATCCACGTTCACTACAACCAGTTGGGCAACGCACACTCCGTACAGATTTGGTCTTGGGAGAGAAGCCTCACTAATACGGCGTTCAGGGACAGAATAGTGACACTGCTGTCACCACCGGCTACTCGGCTGCTGCCAGCTGTACAAAGATGGCTAATTGAAGGTGGCCTTAATTAGCCCTGAAAGAGTTAAGTCAGTTTCTGGCCTTCATGTGGGTGATGGTTTATAGTCTCTAAGTCCAAACACAGTTAACCTTGCCAAGCTGGTCTGATGCTCCAACCCTCTTTACCATAAATTCATCATCCTGAGTCTGCCCTAAACACTGGAGGGGCTGGTTAGGTAAACATCAAAGCACCTCCATTCTTATGAATAAAGTAAAACAGGGCTTCTGAAGGGGCGGCACGGTGGCGCAGTGGTAGTGCTGCTGCCTCGCAGTTAGGAGACCCAGGTTCGCTTCGCGGGTCCTCCCTGTGTGGAGTTTGCATGTTCTCCCCGTGTCTTCGTGGGTTTCCTCCGGGCGCTCCGGTTTCCTCCCACAATCCAAAGACATGCAGGTTAGGTGGATTGGTGATTCTAAATTGGCCCTAGTGTGTGCTTGGTGTTTGTGTGTGTCCTGCGGTGGGTTGGCACCCTGCCCAGGATTGGTTCCTGCCTTGTGCCCTGTGTTGGCTGGGATTGGCTCCAGCAGACCCCTGTGACCCTGTATTCGGATTCAGCGGGTTAGAAAATGGATGGATGGATGGAGGGCTCCTGAAACACTATTTAATATTACATTTGCTTTGTCTACCTTATAAATAAAGACTTTTATGCTAGAAATCCCTCCACTGCAGTTATATAGCACAAGGTGCAGAGCACAAGTCAAGGGAGGTTGTACGTAAATGACAAAACACACTTTGTGAGGCCTGACCTGGGGCATCATGTATAAACGGTGCATACGCACAGAAATGTTGCGTAAGAACTTTTCCACGTTCAAATCATGATGTATAAAACCTACACTTGGCGTAAAGCCACGCACTTTTCCACGGTACCTCATACCTTGTTGTACGCAAGTTCTCTGCTCGGTTTTTTTGACTGGCAGCACCCAGCGTCAAAGCAATAGTACTGTTCCTGTGTGGTTACTCTTTATTTTCCTGATGCGGCTTTATAAATACACTGAAACTAACCGCATATTGTTTATTAGTGTAATGCATCTGATGATAATTAACTTGTAACAATATAATGGTCCAGGGAATAGCCATAGTATTCCAAATACCAGAACTGCTTTAGCGTTGTTACTCTCACTTCTCCTTCTTCTTCTTCTTCTTCTTCTTTCAGCTGCTCTCGTTAGGATTTGCCACAGCGGATCATCTTTTTCCATATTACTCTCACTGCACTCGGAGTATTTATATCCCTGTATCTGAGTGTGAATCACAGCAGCAGCTGATCGGAAAGAGAATTATCGGTATACAGCTTTAAGGACACGCTGTCTCAGCCACGGCAAAACGTTTCAAAGCCTTTCCTGTCTGGACCTCGCGGTTCAGAAACAGTTTCATCCCAAGAACTTTAAATGCACTCAATCAATTGCTCCTTGTAGAACTGTTTGTACTTATAAGTACAATCACCTCACTGTAAACTTGCACTACAGTTATAATATTACACAACCTGCACCACTTTATAAAGCACGTATTTACATATGATGACAATATCATTTTTAAGAAGAAATGCAGCAAAATATGTTTCTTATAATATAGAGATAAAACTTAAACTTCATTTAAATAATCTAGATTTTTCACTGGGACTGGCGTGAAGGATAGAATAATTAAACATGTACTACGAAGATATTTCTATGTTCCTTAAACGTTTTCAAGAATCGGCACTCTAAGCTTACAGATGGCTTAACTTCTATTACAGAGCTGATAGTGTGGCCATCCACCGTGCATAAGATAACATATTGACATTGGACTTTCTCTATTGGACATAGAGCCGCCCCTGAGTACTGCTGCAATAAATAATTCCATCGAAGGTCGCACACAATCACTGCGCCGTGAAACCCATGTTTAATAACGTACTTTAACTATCATCATGAAAATGATATCACGTATACATCTCAGTATTTTAGTTATTCAGAGAGCTGGAATATCACGAATGTCATGGATTCTGTGTTCTGGCGGAGGAAAAGAGCCGGTTTAAGAAGCACGTAGTGATTCACACACATAGAGCATATAGAAGATCAAATACAAAACAAAGCATTTAATGTGCTATTTTAATTACGATGTGATTTGAGAAACTGGTTAATTAAACGATTTTAAGATGAAGTTTATGATATTCTATTTTAATGACAAAATAAACTACGTGATTAAAGTGGAAATGTCGAGATTGAAGTTGACATTTCGTGCTTTTTCCCCACTGTGTGCCTTTTTTTTCTCTGTACCCTAATAAGCTTTCATATGACACTCAGATAGTGGGCTACATCTTGCCTTTTCACGCCGACTTTGCCTCCACTTGGTATTCGCTGAAATTCTTCCATTTCCCCCTGTGCTTTTCCCATTGTCTTTTCACAGAAGGCTGAGCTTAAGGGTGATTTAAATAGATTTGCACATTCAAAGAAGCGTAATTCTGGGAGGAGTTGGGGAGTTACATAAAGCGCGTGCATGAGCGTTACTTTTCACGCTGACCGGGATTTATGTAGCGGAAGAACGTGGAAGTTGGAGTACGCACAGATTCCTGCATCTGGATTTTTCTGTGCGTAAGCACATTTCGGCTTTTGTGCTTACGCCATGTTATAGTGCGAATTCTACGCACGGCGTTATGTATGAGGCCCCTGGAGTACTGCATTCAGACAATTACAGTGTTTCACACTGATCCTTCCACAGGAGCCTCTTTTTCTTAACCATCCCCTTGATCTCCTTCCATCGACCACCTAACCTCACTTCACAAGAGAGCCACATTCCTCAGCAGGCACTTTGAGATGTAACTGGAGCTGCTGTGGCACTTGCCAATATGCCAACAACAATACCCTCACATTTGGTCCCTTTGATAAATTCACTATTAAATATTTTGGCTTCTTGCCAGTCTAAACTTTTTTTTGTACAAAGTGTCCAGCCATCTATGGAAATGGCAGACCCTTTCAGGGGGCAAGTTTAAGTCATTAACCCTTAAACGACCAGAACTGGCTATAGTCAGTTCCCAATGCATTTTGCCAGCATGCTGGAGCCCAGTATACTTGGTGACGTACACTCATTGAACATTGTAACTGGCTCTAGTCGTGTCTCTGTGCAATTTGTCAGCATGCCGGAGCTGATCAGTCCGAGCCGTACAGCCAGCTCATGACCACTGGTGGCGCCTAGTGAATCAGCATCACTGTCCCTGGGATTCCTCCGCTGCACTAGACGAGCCTGCCAACATCAGCGCTTACCACTGTGTGCTTGCATGCAGCCAGTTCAAGAGCAGTTGGCTCGGTGATTTACTGAATTTCATCAATGGTGTCAGTTTTCACTTATAATAATAGATTGTTGCAGTTTTTTTTTTATAGTTTTTAAAGTTCATTGGCAGTGTGTAAAATGATCAGTATTTGGCGTCTGGAGGTACATTAACCCCCCCAAGTATGTGGCTGTTTAAGGGTTAAGAGCAAAGTCCTTACAAGTGTGTGGTTTGTTATTGTTGAATTTGTGTTTATTGTATATTGCCGTAAAGGAAACTGGTGTGGGATTGTTTAATTTGTGTGGTTATATTTCGTTTATTATTCATTCATTGATGGGCGGCATGGTGGCACAGTGGTAGCACTACTGCCTCAGAGTTAGGAGTCCCAGGTTCGCTTCCCGGGTCCTCCATGCGTGGAGTTTGCATGTTCTCCCCGTGGGTTTCCTCCCACAATCCAGACATGCAGGTTTGGTGCATTGGTGATCCTAAATTGTCCCTAGTGTTTGCTGGGTGTGTGTGTGCACTGCGGTGGGCTGGCACCCCACCCAGGGATTTGTTCGTGCCTTGCACCCTATTTTGTCTGGGATTGGCTCCAGCAGACCCCCATGACTCTGTGTCAGGATATAGTGGGATGGATGGATGGTCATTCATCGATTTCTGTTTTATTACCACTTTTTGTCTCTATGAGGGAGTGTGTGTGAGTCGGGCCAAGGCTGGGTGCGTCCCTGGGATCCCCACCGAAAAAATAAATAAATCACCTTCAACAGGCAGTGTGATTCTTAGCTAGTGTCATGAAACGCTGTCTTCGGTCAGTGTCCCCTAGTAGTTCATAGCCAGACGGTGGTCAAGGTACCCCAAAACCCAGATAAAGTACAAAGTCTCCAATGTGTATTGCAAAAAAAAGTATTAGTAGGAAAGATAAAGGACAAAATCCACAACAACAAAAATTAAAATATATATATAACAATCCAGCAGAACAAACATAGTCATATTCAACACACAGGACAAATTAATTAAATTACTGAAAACATGTGTGCATAGTACTTATAGGCAAGGGCTCATAAAATATTCATAGTCCAAAGCTGCCAAAAAAAATAATACTGTAGAAAGAAAAAGGTCGGTTAACTGTTCCAATGGCTCCGTAGCAGCCAAAAGCTATCTCTCTCCCCAAGTGCTGAAGTTCTCCCAAAAATCTTTGATTAAAAAGGCTGGAAAAATACCTTTACGACAGGGGTTGTCAACTCCGGTCCTGAAGGACCACTGTGGCTGCAGGTTTTCATTCTAACCCTTTTTTAATGAGTGCCCTGTTTGTCTTGCTAATTAATGTCTTGTGAATTTATTTAAGTTGACTTGTTTTTTAAGATTTGTTCCTCTAAATTTCTTCATTGTTCCTCTCAGTTGCTTCATTTCTTTTCTTTAATGGCATCCAAACAGAAATGAAACGTGAAGTGAGGGAGCCAACAGAAGACCAACTAAGTCAGGCCCTCAAACTCCAACCAATTTCACTCCAAACCAGTTGCTTCATTAGGCGCCGATTCTCGTTGTTAATTAAACTCGTTCTTTAATTCCATGGCTTGTTGCTGCTCTCATGGTGCAATAGCAGACATTTCTGAAATTGTTTATTTTCTCTTTCTAAGAGTGCTGGTCAAATGTTTTGGAACACAGCCTTATCCATATTTTATTCCTACTGGTATATACCATCTTACATACATCTCACACATCCTCGGGGATTATATTTAAATTCTTAAATGACAATAAGACATAATATACATGAATGAAAGAAGTAAATCTATTACCACACATATACTGAAAATGCTTTCCCCTTTCCTGTTTCGTGCTTCCCGAATTTAGAGAAATCAGCTGCTTGTTGGGTTATAGATAGATAGATAGATAGATAGATAGATAGATAGATAGATACTTTATTAATCCCAAGGGGAAATTCACATAATCCAGCAGCAGCATACTGATAAAAAACATTATTAAGAGTGATAACAATGCAGGTATAACAGACAATAACTTTGTATAATATTAACGTTTACCCCCCCGGGTGGAACTGAAGAGTCACATAGTGTGGGGTCTCCTCAGTCTGTCAGAGGAGCAGGATGGTGACAGCAGTCTGTCGCTGAAGCTGCTCCTCTGTCTGGAGATGATCCTGTTCAGTGGATGCAGTGGATTCTCCATGATTGACAGGAGCCTGCTCAGCGCCCGTCGCTCTGCCATGGATGTCAAACTGTCCAGCTCCATGCCTAAAATAGAGCCTGCCTTCCTCACCAGTTTGTCCAGGTGTGAGGCGTCCTTCTTCTTTATGCTGCCTCCCCAGCACACCACCACGTAGAAGAGGGAGCTCGCCACAACCGTCTGATAGAACATCTGCAGCATCTTATTGAAGATGTTGAAGGACACCAGTCTTCTAATGAAGTATAGTCGGCTCTGTCCTCTCTTGCACAGATCATCAGTATTGGCATTCCAGTCCAATTTATCATCCAGCTGTACTCCCAGTTATTTATAGGTCTGTACCCTCTGCACAGTCACCTCTGATGAACATGGGGTCCATGAGGGGCCTAGGTCTCCTAAAATCCACCACCAGCTCCTTGGTTTTGCTGGTGTTCAGGTGTAGGTGGTTTGAGTCGCACCATTTAACAAAATCCTTGATTAGTTTCCTATACTCCTCCTCCTGCCCACTCCTGATGCAGCCCACGATAGTCGTATTTGTAGTCTGATGTATGTTGGCTGAACAGGACCGGAGAAAGTCCAGTCCCCTGCGGTGCTCCTGTGTTGCTGACCACAATGTCAGACCTGCAGTTCCTGAGACACACATATTGAGATCTGTCTGTAAGACAGTCCACGATCCATGCCACCAGGTATGAATCTACTCCCATCTCTGTCAGCTTGTCCCTAAGGAGCAGAGGTTGGATGGTGCTGAAGGCACTAGAGAAGTCCTGAAACATAATTCTTACAGCACCACTGCTTCTGAGAGGGATCGATGTAGCATATAGATGATGGCATCCTCCACTCCCACCTTCTCCTGATATGCAAACTGCAGAGGGTTGAGGGTGTGGCGGACCTGTGGCCTCAGGTGGTGAAGCAGCAGCCACTCCATGATCTTCATAACATGTGACGTCAGAGCGACAGGCCGGAAGTCGTTCAGCTCACCAGGACGTGATACCTTTGGGACTGGGACTTCAGCAGCATAAAGGGAGTGCGCATGTAGAATGAAAACTGCATGTCAACTGACCACTAACGCGACTAGTCTGCTTAAAAAGATGACTCCACCAAGCCAGTATTTGAAGGCATAAGAAAATAATCTGATATTTATTGGAGTGATGTGCCAACACTAAGTGTCTTAGGGGGAATCTTCACTTTATGAACCTTTCAGCACTGCACCTGTCAACTCTTTACTGTACTTTATTTTGTTAAATAGCGGCTGCTGCTGTTTTTTTCCGACTCCCCTCGCCGACAAAAGACCCGGTGATGGTTCTACTACCGTCACAGCTAATCCACTACACTCCGAGTGAAAATCATAGCATCTTCAACTCTAGCACTTCCAGCTCTGCCTCTTGTCTTTTCGTCGGAGTCACCGTCTCCAAACCATACAACATGGCTGGTCTCTCTGTCATTTTATAGACCTTCCCTGTCACTTTTGCGGATACCCGTCTGTCACAAATCATTCCCGCCACTCTTCTCCACCGAGTCCACCCTGCTTGCACTCTCTTCTTCACCCCTCTGCCACCGTCTCCATTGCTTTGGACTGTTGTACCCAATTATTTAAATTTGTCTACCTTCACCACCTCTGTTCTTTGCAGTCACACCCTTCCACCACCCGCCACCACAAGCGAGAGGGGTCTTAGTGCCAGTCTCAATCCCGGTTTAAAATGAGGAGGGTTGCATCAGGAAGGGCATCCAGCATAAAACCTTTGCCAAATCAAACATGTAGATGAGAAACCGATTATTTGAGTGTTATTATATGATGCCAGGATGGTTAGTTGACCTTTGATGTTACCTGATATGGGAGGGTCGGTAATGATGCCTGTGTTAAGATTGTTCTAATAAGCTCCCTCCATCAAACACAGGCTGCCTGAACCAAAAAAACAGAACATGCACCACTTCCCTTCAAAAGCCGGTGAGGCTTCAGCGGTTTGCTCTTTCTGCTGTCAAAGCGGCCTGCCGACTCCAAAAGCAGTTTTTCATTTCCATGATTTATACCTCAGGCGGTTCCTGCTGCCCCAAAGCCATGCCATGCTCCTCACAAAGGAGGATCAGCGTATAGATTTCAGTTGCAAGAATATTGAGCTGGATGCTTGAATTACCGTCTTCCTTTCCTCGGCCCACTGCTTCTCCCACCTCAGGTGGTCTGTGGTGATATTCATACCTTCAAGGACACAAGTGCAACTTCCAAAGTGGGACCTGCACGATGGTCAGGCGCTCATTTCTGTTTTCTGCAGTCATTTATGAGTAACTTGTACGGCTTTGGTAATTCCCAGTTTTCAGCAGTTGGTTGAGTAAAATCCAATCTTATTCAGGTTACAGCGGATAAAGGGAAAAATCCTGCCTGAAAAGCCTCGGGTACAGTACATTTCCACCAAATAAGACTCAGAGGCTTGATTAAAAGGCAACCCCTGTCATGTAAAAGATGGACTGTCACTGAGCCATGTTTGTGCCAGTTGTGCTCATCAGTCACAGCTGAAGACAAATAAGTAAGACTGAAAAATCGCATAAACACTGGAGTAAATCATCTTGGACGCCTTTCGGGAAACACATTTTCCGTGCCCTGCTTTCAGCCTGTAAAACAAATTCATAATATGACACATGACAGTTAATCTAAATTCTGTACAGCGTCTGCGCCTTAACGGTCATTTTATTAGACACTAAATATTGTACTTAGACTTGCGGAGTGCCCACCCCGTCCATGGTGGAGTGGCATTTCACCAGCTTGAGCCCACTGTCTGTACTGCACTGTTGTGCAGTTCACTGCAGCAACCCAGAATGTGTGCATCTGTTTAAATGAATGGGCATGGAGCGTCTGGAGGTTCGGAGAAGTTCTGAGGTGGGCATCAGGGCAGATGGGGGGCATTCAGGAAGGGTGGGGATTTTCCATTCTTGAGCAGTTGAAAACTGTGACCAGTAGGAGGCGTTGCATCACTCCAAGTCCCAAACACAAGACCCAGGTTCAAATAAAACAGGATTAATAACCAAAGTATCTTACAACAAGATTCTTATATGCTGGTTCTTCACAAATATTCTTTTCTCTTCACTCTCTTCTCCATCTCTCTCTCTTATTCCTCCACTCCTCCCAGGTAAGCTAGCCAGGATGAGGTTGAGCGGCCTTCTTTACCTTAGACCTGGAAGTGCTTCCAGAGCTAAGGCATAACTTGATGGAAGCACTTCCGAGTCAAATGGAAGTCCCCAAAAGAAGGCATCACAAACCCACACAGCACCCTCCAGAATTCAACAAGGCTTCCCCATGGGACTACAATTCCCAGCATGCCTTGTATGCCTCCATAAAATTAGCACTGCCCATGGATACTATCACCTAATGTATCGAGGGAGCATGTAGCCCTAACCAGTTGTCTTCCCTGGTTCTTCTATCACATTGGCTTCCTGGCTGGGTACTGTTCCTCAATTTGACCCTCCCGGGATGCCAGCATATCACATGGCATCATCCTGGCTAGTGTAGGGAACACCCTGTCTCATCTCTTAATCTTCCAATGGGTGGGCCTCCTATCTAATGTAAGGAACCTTGCCTCATCCTAACTAGGACTCCTGCCCAGGTGAGTTGTCCTTTACAAGGCACTTAGGGGAATGGGGTAGTCTGAGAGTTGGGGAGTTTCATTAAAAATGGGGAGGTTTTGGTTGTGGGCAAGTTCAACTAGTAGGAAAATTAAGGAAAGTTCAGAGATTTCAGCGGTGGGGAACTTTTACAGATGTATTTTCAAATTTCAGACCCACCATTGTGGATTCAGACCTAACGTTTTTACTTCCAATATGTCATACTTTACATTTACTTACCTTAAATTTCATCTGACACAAAACTGCCCAAGTCTAGTCTTGAAGGGCCAAATGTATAATACATACATACATCTGTAGACAACCGTAAGTATATTTTGGAGGGGGGGTGGGGGGGGTATTTGGAAAAAAGGGAGATCATGGAGTTGCTAGACTTCAGAGTAGGTGTTGGGGAGTTTAGGGTGGGTGAGTTTTGGGAAAGAAAGTTTTGGGGTAGAGGAGCTGGGAAAGTTAGAGAATTTGAGGAACTGGGCAGATGTGGAGGTAATACAGATCAGAGAAGTAGGGAGTCTGGGGATTAGGAGACTTTTGGGGACAGGGACTTCAAGGGTTTGAGAGTTTAAATTAGGGAGTGGATTAGTTTTGTGGTGGTGAAGTTTTAGGGTTGAGTTGTTGAGAATTTGAAGATGTTCAGAGGGATGAGGTAGTTTGAGGGTTGGAGAGATTGGTGTAGAAAGGGAGGTTTGGGATAGGAAAGTTCAAAGAGTGACAGAGGTTAGGGATTTTGGGAAGCTCATGAATGAGGAAATTTTACAGCTGAGGAGTTTAGGAATTTAGGGATTGAGAGGTGTGGGGGAGTGGGAGAAGTTTAATGGGGGATAAGAGAGAGATGAGGGAATTGTTGGAGTTCAGAGTTGGGGAGCTCAAGGTGGTGAGGGAGTTTAGGGTGGGTGAATTTTGATAAAGGAAGTTCTGGTGTGGAGGAGTTCAGAAAAGGCAAATTAGGGAATCTGAGGAATTGAGCAGTTTGAGAAGTGTTCAAGTTTAGAGCACTACGGAGGTTGAGGATTAGGGGACATTTGGAGAGGAAGCCTTCAAAACTCAGAGAGGTTAAATTAGGGAGCAGGGGAGTTCTGATGTTGGGAACTTTGAGGGTTGAGAAATTCAACATGTTCAGAGGGATGTGGTAGTTTGAGGGTTAGGTACTTTCATTGAGAATAGGAGGTTAGGAGTGGGCAAATTCGAGGAGCAGCAGAGTTTAGGGAATTTCGGGAAGTTCAGGGGTGGGGAAATTTTATATCTTGGGAGTTCAGAAATTTGGATATTGGGAGGTGTCAGGAGGTTGGAGATGATAGTGGTTGGGGGGGTGGTAGGGGAGGTGAGGAAGTTGCTAGAGTTTAGAGTAGTGGAGCTCAAGGTGGTGAGGGGGTTTAGGGTGGGTGAGTATTGAAAAGGATTTTTTGGGGTGGAGGAGCTCAGAAAGTGATTGAATTTAAGGAACTGCTCTGTGTGGGAGGTAATTGTGTTCAGAGCAGCAAGGAGTCTGGGGATTAGGGGGATTTAAGGGACAGGGACTTCAAGACTCAGAGAGTTTAAAATAGGGGGCAGGGGAATTCTGAGGTTGAGGAGTTAACTCTTTTAGGGCTAATTTTTTTTTTGTTTCTTATCTCCCAGGGCTGAATATTTTTCCAAAAACTAACATTTTTTAAAAAAGAACACAAAGCAATTGTTTAACATATCAAATCAACAAAAAATATTTACTTTTGACAAATGTTCCTGTCTTGCATGTTGTATGATCCTGCATACTCTATGACTTCACATACATATCACATACATTTTACACAGCAAAGTCTGATGTCGCTCAAAGCAGCCAATTTCAGTCATTGCCACATTGCACTGCTTACAATACGTGTTGCTTTGGTGCCTACTTTTCAATTGTCTGTTGCTGCACTTTCTCACATATATTGTTAGTGTGTACTGTAGAGAGACAAGTCATTCTTTTGCCATTGTGCCATTCCACTGCCACCAAGTTTTCTGCCCGCATGAAAACCGTATTGTCACCTCTTTTCATCTTCTGAAACTTTATGAACTTTATGCATGGCATTATAGCCTGGCTCACCCCATGGGATTTGCTTCTGTTTATTACAGAAGTGAATAAAACTTTGCAGCAGCACGTACCTATCACCATGCTGCATAACCTGTCCAAAGCCACCAGGGGACAAATCACGTTTGGACCAATGCTCCCTGAAGTTATATCACCAGTTCTGTCCCATCTCTATTTGTAATACCACAGCACGCTTCATCTCGTCTTTTGTTGTGGGTTTACACTTTGAAAAACGAGAATGCGATGCAAACGCAGCCCGCGATTCAAAAAATTTCTCTGCCTACCTGTTTGTCTCGTCTGACGGCAGCTGAAAAGCAGCATCAGGAGAGAGCAGCCTGAAGTACAGCAGCTGGTGATCTGTCGTGTCCAACAGCAAGCCATGCCGTCTTGTGAAGTCCAGTAGCCAGATCGGCTCTCAACGGATCAATGTCTGTAATTATCCCACGCGAACCTTGCCGTAGATGCATCGGCTGCGCGAATGCGCTCAACTGGCAGCAGATCCGCTGGCGCGGCATCGGCTGGTGTTTGATCAGCTGATGCCGGCTTCTCACTCTCTTGCTCGATCTCCTGATCACTGTCAATAAAATCTGATTCTGAAAAATCAGAGTCCGACTCCGCGATATTGCGCCAAACATTGTCTGCCGAGTGTTTTCTTTTCTGCACTCACTTCGCTCCCTTATCACATGTCGATGCCATCTTGCCATTGTTTACATTTCGCAACTCACGCACACGCTAGGATTAGTTGCCGAGTCAACGAGTCTAGCATTCCTCCAAGCACAGAGGGAATGCCTGTGACGTGACAGTGAGATATGTCGCTATTAACAGCTGATTATCGCCCCCTATCCCTGGATGTCGACTTTAGTCGACATTCGCCCTCAACCCCTCCTGTCGACAAAAGTCGACATCCGTCCTAAAAGAGTTAAGAAGGGATGGGGTAGTTTGAGGGTTGGTGAGTTTGGTGGATATAGAGGTTAAGGGTGGGTAAACTCAAGAAATGGCAGAGGTCGGGTATTTTTGGAAGCTCAAAGTTGGAGACATTTTACATTTCAGGAGTTTGGAAATTGAGAGATGAGGGGGAATGGGAAAATATTGTGAGGGGTAAGGGAGTTAGGGTGTTGTTAGATAGGTGAGCTTTAGGTGGTGGTGGTGCTGAAGCTTAGGGTAGGAGTGTTTTGTAAAAGGAAGTTTTGGCAGAGAGGATTTCAGAAAATGAAAGTTGGAGAATTTGAGCAATTGGGCAGTTTAGGAAGCTGTTAGAGTTAAGAGCAGTCCAGGAATCAGGGGATTCGTGGACTTTTGGGGAGGTAGACTTCAAGACTAGAGAGATTAAAATTGAGAAAGAGTAACTTCTGGAATGGGGAGTTGTGATGGTTAGTGGAGTTTGGATAGAGTTGTCTAGTTCATTGGTGAAGGAGGCTGGAAAAAGTGGAGGTTTGGGATGTGGGAGTTTATTTTTTGGGGGGTTGGCGAGTTTGGAAAATGGGGAATCTCGGGATGGGTGAGGAATTTGTAATGGGGTGGTTTGGGAAGGGGGAATTTGAGGATGAGGAGAGAAAAGGGTTTGGGGAGTTCAAGAAGTGTGGCTGTTCAAGTTCTGAGGGAGCTGGGGTGGCTAAGAGAGGGCGATTTGGAAAAGGGGAATGTGTTGGGTGGGAATGTAGGAGTAAGTAGTTGAAGGGAAGTGTAGTTTAATAGGTTTGGGGAGTTTAGAAATGGGGAAATGTAGGAATTTAGAAGATGGTAGTATAAGTAGTTTAAGAATTAGTATAATCTACACTTCTATTGTGACTGAGAATTGTTCACAGCACTTGGTAAACAAAAAATCAAGTTGTCGTATGGCTAAGTCGATTAGTAGGACTTCTTCCTGTCTTCCACTTGATACTTGATGCCACCATAAGCTGCCTCACCAAACTGGGTTAAGCGGTTTTCAGAATGTTTTGAGATGCCATGTTATAGAAAGGCAGAAAACAATTTTATTAAAGGAATAGACTCTTTGATTGTTGTTACTATTCATTACTCGAAATTCTGATTATGTGAGCCGTGGATAAATGTGGCATAGCATTGTGAGGCAATGAAAGCAAATCTCAATTATGTGGAACACCTGAAAATCAGAGTAAAATATGCATTGCTAGAAGAGTTTGATAATTAAGTGCCTTTTTTATTACCCATATGGAGACAAACTTAATTAGAAAAGGTATAAGGAGTGTATTGGAAATAAATACACCGGCCCTGTGCTAATTAGTGCTGCATGAGAGTGAATGTTATTAAAAATTGATTTTACTGGAATATTTAAAATAGATGTTTGTAGGAGACAGAATCGGATTTGCTGTCAGTATTGTTGTGGGAGTACCAGAAGACAAGTTTCACGCTCCACTTTTTCTCAGCTTGAGCCCCAACACTTATATATATAAATAAATAATCACCCTCTCCCCTCACCTTTAGCAGGAATAAAAACCCGAACAGGCTCCATATTAGATGGCGTCTCCCTCGCGTATCTGATCAGCATTAGTAAGGAAACCCTCCAAAGACGTGCTGCAGACCACACATTTCCAGGCACGGAGTACGGTACGCTTTCTTGAAATTAAATATCTATTATTCAAATTTTTCCCTATCAATGCGTAAATGTAATGAGGAGACAGTGAATACTTGAGCTTATTGGAAATGCGGTTTAATATATACAAAGAAAAATCCAGCTGAAAGTGTTTCAAATCAACTGTTTGGCAGACAAAGGGCCACATCCCGCTTGATCAGAGGAGGTCTGACTGGTTTAAAGAAAACACCCGTCTCATCCGTTACCAGCGTTTAGTAGTGCCAGGCGCCGAATCAAGATGTGCTTTACTTCATTTAAAAGATTTAAAACCCAAAGCAAAAAAGCGTTTTGTGGCCAACCTGTTAAGAGAAACGTCAGTGAGGCTCTAAGGCTTCAGGAAGTGCTGCTGCTGTGGAAAAACATCTTGCATTGTTCCCGTTCCAAAGAAGGCAGCCACCTCCTCACCTAACGACTACAGAGAGCGGCACTTCACGTCTGACATCATGAAGACCTTTGAGAGGCTGGTCCTGGAAAATACAGTCAGGTCCATAAGTATTTGGACAGTGACACAGGTTTCATAATTTTGGCTGTGTGTGCCACCACATTGTCTTTAAAATGAAGCAATCAAGATGTGCTTGAAGCATAGACTGGCAGTTTTAATTTCAAACATATTGTAATGACCCGGCAGTCAGCGCTAACAGCCTGGTGCATGATGGGTACTTCTTTAGAGTTTACTTTTTATGTTAATTAAGCAAGGCAGTCGATTTCTTTTGTATTAGAGATGTTATGTGTTTATGTCAAGTTAGTTTGGGTGGGTTTGGTTCATTTGCAGCCCAGTTATATAAAAGTGTAACAGTTACCATCATGGAGAAAGATGTCTTTATGAATGACCTTGGCAATGGCCTTGCAATGTGTTAAGCTTTGTTTTTGACTCTCTGCTCTATTAAAGAGATTATAAAGGACAGAGCTGTGTCTTGCTAGATATTCCATCTATGCAATTATTTACAGAGACTCTCTGGGTCGTGCGGTGTATGAGACACGAGTGTTCGCCTGCTTACTGAGCTAGGTACAGCTGCGTGTATGGCGCTGGCATTCCGCTAGCCGATAGCTTGGGGGAAGTGAGCAGCAAAGTTCAGCTCCGAGAACTTCAATACTCAACTACCAGTTGTTACAATATTGTATGAGTCATTTAGAAAAGACAGCCATTTTTACATACAATGAGATGATTCGGGGATCAAAAGTATCTGGACAAACTAAGGTAGTCATAAATAGAATGATCATTTTCAATATCCCAGAGGGCAGTGGGAAAAGGATCTCTCACTCAACATCTCAGAAAAGGAGAGGAAGGCAGCCATGCACAGAATCCACTTGAGCTCCATATGTGCAAAGTATACAATTAGTCAACTTAAAATTATATATCAAGCACATCTGTCTTGTTTAAAATTGTCCAAAATGGTTCCAGCCAAAGGCTGTGAATGTTGCAATCGAGCTCCAGCCTCACTAGGCCCCATGCTTTGGGCCTGCACCAAATTAACATCATTCTGGACCAAAATCTTTAAATGCCTTTCAGACAGCCTTGGTGTCACAAGCCCTCCTAATCCATTAACTGCTGTGTTTGGTGGGCTCACAGAGGGGCTTAAAGTGGAGAAGGACAAACAAACTGTGATTGCCTTTACTACACTACTGGCACGGAGACTTATTTTGCTCAACTGGAAGAATCCTAACCCACCTCTTTTAAGTCAGTGTGTAGCAGGGCTACATAATAATAGTAAATTCTATGTGTGTGCTCAGTGCGTGTTGTTTTCATCGTCCCCTTTACTGTCCGTTATGTGTGCGTCAGTGAATGTTGTCCCCGTAAGTGCAGAGGGAACGGATGATGGAGAGAGACTGCAGCCCCAGGATAGAAATCACCTGTTTACACACCAGATACATCCGCGACATTTTACATTTAAAAAAGAGGAGCGAGAGACGACAAGTGGGGCGGAGAGAGAGAGAGAGAGAGGAAAAGAAGACAATAATTTATCCAACCATCTACAAACTCATTACTGCTATTTATTGCTTTATTCCACTGCCTGCTTTTTCATCTACCGATCATTCATCACGACAGCCAGAGCTGAGAAACCCCCGGGGTTCGAATTCATTCCAACCGTTACCAGGATGTTTACGGGGAAGTCATTTTGTTGTCGGGAGGAAGCACCATAACACCACAACCAGTTTCTATATCGCCAGACTTTATTTTGGGACACATTGTTTCACCACATTTTCATATCTATGTTCGTATTTGTGTTGTGTGCTTTTGTTAATTGTTTAGGGGCAAGGGATGGTCTTTTGGGGATAAGTAGTAATTTGCGCACACTTATACATATTTATTTATTATTGAATGTTTCTGTCTTTCATTTTAAAATATATCTGTGTTTAATTTGACATATCCATTTACTTTCTCTGGTTATTTCGTCGTGTCAGGAAAATAAGACACCTTGTAAGGAGTATGGCTTGTTATTAGAGCAAGAAACCTCAGGTATTCCAAGTTATAGTCTCTGTAGTGTAGTGGCCGGTCTGGGTAAGGTGTCGGCCGTTACAAAGTGGGTAACTGATTGTAGCACCCCTCTGCTCTTACTGAGGGTGCTTACCTGAGTTCACTTTGTTTTCTTCTTTTCTCCTTCTTTACTAACTTTAAATATAACCTTTTACCTTAGCGTTCTCAGCACAACTGTTTCAGGGAACAAACCTTTGTTACTAATGTAATGTACATAACTCTACCATTAATTGCACAATTCTTTACTAGACCCCATTGGAAAATCCCGTTTTATAATCTTAACATTAGCTATGGCAGGCTAAGCTAGCAAAGCTATGCATTTATGTGCTCAAGTGAGCCTCCAAGCAATGTTTTGGCTAAACGTATTTAGTCACTAACTACGTAGATTGTTGTTAGCTGTTAACATTTCTCAGACTTTAAAGGTTTTCCAAAGAAATCCACCTCAGGAAGCAGTGGGAGGTCAGATAGCACTTAGATGGGATTTTGAGAAAAGCTGTCCTGTGACGTGTGCTGTGCTAGTTTGGTAACAGATGCTGTAACGGCATCATATGATCAAAGCTACCACTCGCTCACATTAAAAAACAAAGGAGGTTTGAGGATTTCGTCTGAGGGTCCAGTCAAGGTGGTCAAAGTAGCCGACAGT
Source organism: Polypterus senegalus (assembly GCF_016835505.1). NCBI lineage: Eukaryota > Metazoa > Chordata > Cladistia > Polypteriformes > Polypteridae > Polypterus > Polypterus senegalus. The sequence continues at coordinate 10,418,656 of NC_053158.1, forward strand.
CAACATTAGGGCAAGCTGTCAGTGTATCTTTGATCAATCATTTTGCTCGGGCTGAGATTGGTTCAGATGATGTGTTTATTCTCAAGGAGCACATTGAGGACACACAGTTTGAAATTGACAACCATCATTTTATGTTCATGTCTTTAGTTGTGTCTGTTTTCCACAAACTAAGGCTGCACCGTATTGACAGACTGAATACTCTCAAATTACAGGATCTGAGTGAGCGAGAGGGAGTGTCAGTCTGGAGGAGATCAGTGAGGTTGTGGAGAGCTTTAAATGTTCAGAGCGGTATTGTGTATTGTATTCAGTAGTTAACAGGGAGCCAGTGAAGTTGAGAGAGAATCGGTGTAATATGTTCAGTGGATTTAGAACAGCAGGTTATTATCCTGGAAGCAGAGCTTTGAAGAAGTTGTAAGCGATGGATACGTTTTTGTGGGATGCCAGAATAGCATTACAGTCATCTGTACGTGAGGTGACTCGGGCATTAACCGATACTTCAGTACTGTGTTGCGTAAGAACAGGACGAAGTTTAGAAATGTTTCGGAGATGGAAGAAGCCAGTCCAAGAAATGTTACTTATATGGGAGGAATTATTTAATAATGATAATGATTATTATTATTATTTAATAATTGCCATTATTAGTATATAAATGGATATAAATAATTGCTTTTAAATGATTCACTAAAATCTATTGTATGTAAACGATACTGTTTTAAATGTTATTGTTTTTTTATCAGAAAACTCGGTTTCCACGTCTACCTCTATTAGTTTAAATGGCACTTTTGCCACTCACAATATGGTGGACACGCTGACGTATCGTGTCGACTGAGCAACACAGTGAATGTGGCGTCTATCTATACTGCTCACAAAAATTAAAGGAACACTTTTTTATTGGGCCTGGCATGAAATCAATTAAACCTGTCTGATAATTTTCTGGGTATTGTTAATCACTTTCAGCTGTATTGGTGTTCATGGACTTACCGACAGGTGCACTAAAGTGGCAACAATTAGAAAACCCTCAAAACAGGACTGGTTTTACATGTGGAGGTCATTTCAAGTTTCTCCCTCTTGATCTTTTTTGGCTGGTTTTCCACTCGTGCTAGTTTTGGCTTGAGTAATTATCTCTACTGGCAGTATGAGGCGATTCCTTAACCCTGCAGAAGTTGCACAGGTTGTCCAACTTCTCCAGGATGGCACATCCACACGTGCTGCAGCAAGAAGGTTTAATGTGTCTCCCAGCACAATCTCCAGAACATGGAGGAGATTTCAGGAGACTGGCTGTTATTCTCGGAGAGCTGGACAGGGCCGTAGAAGGTCCTCAACCCATCAGCAGGACCGATACCTGCTCCTTTGTGCAAGGCGGAACAGGCTGAGCACTGCTCGTGCCCTACAGAATGACCTCCAGAGGGCCACTGGTGTGAATGTCTCTACCCAAACAATCAGGAACAGACTTCATGAAGATGGCCTGAGGGCCCGGCGTCCTGTAGTGGGCCCTGTGCTCACTGCCCAGCACCGTGGAGCTCGACTGGCATTTGCTCAAGAACACCAGAATTGGCAAGTCCGCCACTGGCCCCTGTACTTTTACAGACGAGCAGGTTCACCCTGAGCAGCTGTGATAGACGTGAAAGAGTCTGGAGAAGACAAGGAGAACGATATGCTGCCTGCAACGTCGTTCAACATGACAGGTTTGGTGGTGGGTCAGTGATGGTCTGGGGAGGCATATCCATGGAGGGACGCACAGACATCTACTGCGTAGGAAATGGTGCTCTGACTGCCATAAGGTATCGAGATGAAATCCTTGAACCCATTGTCAGACCCTACGCTGGTGCAGTAGGTCCTGGTTTCCTCCTAATGCGTGACAATGCCCGGCCTCATGTGGCAAGAGTATGCAGGCAGTACCTGGAGGATGAAGGAATTGAAACAATTGAATGGCCTTCACGATCCCCTGACTTAAACCCAATAGAACATCTGTGGGACATTATGTTTCGGTCCATTAGGCGCCGCCAGGTTGCTCCTCAGACTGTACAACAGCTCAGGGATGCCCTCATACAGATCTGGGAGGAAATGCCACAAGACACCATCCGTCGTCTCATTAGGAGCATGCCCCGACGTTGGCAAGCATGCATACAAGCTCGTGGGGGCCACACAAGATACTGAAAAGCATTTTGAGTAGCAGAAATTAAGTTTTTTAAAAAATGGACTAGCCTGCCACATCTTCATTTCACTCTGGTTTTAGGGTGTCTACACAATTGAGCCCTCTGTAGGCAGAAAACTTTTATTTCCATTAAAAGACTTGGCATCCTTTTGTTCCTAAGACATTGCCCTGTCGTTATTTGTATAGATATCCAAGTTCATACTGAGATCTGATGTATCTAATGTGTTTCTTTAAAGTGTTCCTTTAATTTTTGTGAGCAGTGTATATATGTCTATGATTATGACCTCATAACTTGCGTTTTACAGGGTTACATGATGTTATATACTACTTGAAAGTGGAAAAACTCTTAATTCTCTCTTAGAGGAATCTGTACAAAACTTTTTTAGAACCTGGCAGGACCTGATCAGTAATTTTTTCGATTAAGATTAAGATTAAGATTAAGATTTTCGAATACGCATTTCAATTGAGGAATTGGATTCTCTCCCTCTTTTTCTGTTGTATGTATTTTTAGTTATGTACATGTTTGTACTATTATTAAAGTGCTGACCTAGCTCTCTTTCTCATGGCTGGGGGTCGATTTGTTTCAAACCAGTTTTGTTAAACTTGACTTGCATATATCTGCAGTAGGCTGGCACCCTGCCCAGGCTTTGTTTCCTGCCGTGTGCCCTCTGTTGGCTGGGATTGGCTCCAGCAGACCCCCGTGACCCTGTAGGTAGGATATAGCGGGTTGGATAACGGATGGATGTACTTGCATGTATGAAATGTTATTTCATTTTAATAAAATACAATATAAAAAAAAAAAGACAAATGAATTCCCACAGAATCAGCCTCTCAAAGGTATAAAAAATGTATGAAGAAGTCAGAGCAACTGGTCTGAATGGGTAATAAGTGGTCCAGCAGTCCATGTGTTAAAATGCCACTGTGTTAGCATTGAGTGCAATTCCATAAAGTGTCTCCATCCAGGACTGACTCCAATAAAGCAAATTGTGCTCTTCTGCTACTTCACTGAACCTTACAAAATTCAGTGATAAAACGGGCTGCAGACTCTTCTACTGCATTGAAAAGTTTTATTCTCACAGGTTTTCCTGTTTTCTGTTGTATTGATTGTTTTTTTTAACTACACTTTAAGTTAAAGCAGTGCTTCTCGATCACGGGGGTCACGAGTTGCTATTTGTTTATATTGTTATTAGGTTGCGGTGGGTCGCGGTGGGTCACCAAGTGGTTCATGGCAAATCAACGCTCTGACGATCGCACTCAATCCCCTCCTGCTCTAGAAATTGCACTCGATTGAGCAAAATTCACGGAGACAACGATATGTGAAAAACTGGGTCGTGACACCGTAAAAGGTTGAGAAATGCAAGGTGAAAGCACTTACAAAATGTTCTATAATATTAGAAAAGGCAGATTTTGTAAAAGAGCTAGTGAATATAACATGAATACGTGCAGTGGATTCAGAAAGCACTCAGAACACCAGAAGCCTTCTGCACACTTGACGGTGATGCAGAGGATAAATTTGTCATATTTGGCCATCACACTACACTCAATATCCCATAATGACAAAGTGAAAACATGTTTTCAGAAGGGTTTACAAATTTATTACAGAAATTGAAGTCTGTCACTCGTTCAGGTGTACAGACCCTTGATGCAGTTCTTTGTTGAAGCCCCTTTTAGCTCCGAGTCTTCTCTGGTATTAAGTCTCTACTTGCTTTGCACCCCTGGATTTGGGCAGTTTATCCCATTGTTCCTTGCAGGTCCTCTCACGCTCTGTTAGACTGGATGTTACATTAGATGTAGATTAGATATGGCTGGGCCTCTTAAGGACAGTCACACACTTTGTCATGTCATTTTCTGAGCAGCTTAATCCATGCCAGTGTCACAGGGGGTGCTAGAGACTATCACAGCTAGCATAGGGCACAAGGCGGGAACAAACCTCAGACAGGGTGCCATCCATTACAATGTAAACACATACACACACACACACCAAAACACACACTAGGGTCAATTTAGAGTTACGAGTTCACATTACCTGCTCGTCTTTGGATAGTGGGGGGAAACTGGAGCAGCCATGTAGACACGGGGAGAACATGCAGACTCCACACAAATGTAAACCCTGGTCTCCTTACTGCAGCAGTGCTACCACTGTGTTACCGCACCGCCCGCCATATTTTTGTACTTTAGTGTACAAAAACATGCAGGGAGGACCCGGGATGTGGGAGAGTCAGTCGATGATATCGCAAGTGACCTGCTGCACGGAGCTCTGTGCAACATGAAGATTCAAAGTGAACGGTGTTACACTTTTCTTTGTTTGGAACTTCACATTTCATTTCTGTTTGGGTGCCATTTAAGGAAAGAAATGAAGCATTTCAGAGGAACGATGAAGAAATTCAGAGGAACAAATCTTAAAAAATGGTGCTGCCCACGTGCCTGTCATGTTTAAATAAAAACAGTTTGGCTCAGCCTGGGGGCCGTGCTAAGCCATGTGGGCCGTGTGGGTGTGAAATGGGCAAACAAGGTGACTGCTTGTTAACCTGCAGCCAAAATCTGCTCAGCAGTTGCTCATTGACACTCCAGGGGTGTCATTAAGCAAAGCACCTGAACCCGCAGATTATATAAAGAGTTGGAGCAGGATAGACAAAAAACAGAAAAGGAGACGGAAGAATAATAATAATAATAATAATAATAATAATAATAATAATAATAATAATAATAATAATAATAATAATAATAATAATGGGCAGCACGGTGGCACAGTGGGTAGCACTGCTGCCTCGCAGTAAGGAGACCTGGGTTCGTTTCCCGGGTCCTCCCTGCGTGGAGTTTGCATGTTCTCCCCGTGTCTGCATGGGTTTCTTTCGGGCACTCTGGTTTCCTCCCACAGTCCAAAGACATGCAGGTTAGGTGCATTGGCAATCCTAAATTGTCCTTGGTGTGTGGGTGTGTGTGTGTGTGCGCCCTGCCCGGGGTTTGTTTCCTGCCTTGCGCCCTGTATTGTCTGGGATTGGCTCCAGCAGACCCCCGTGATCCTGTATTTAGGATATAGCAGGTTGGATAAGAGATGGATGGATAGTAATAATAATAATAATACATTTTATTTCTATAGCGTCTTTCCCATGCTTAAGGAATAAAGTAATTAATGGGGAAGAAAGAGAAAGGAAAGATCAAGCAAAGTAGGGAATGGGATCGAGAGTGGATGACAGGAGGCATAACGAGAGGAACGGAGCACCAAGTGTGGGTCACACCTGCTGAGGAGCAATCATGGAGCAGGAGTGACTGGCTGGTGTCATCGAGGGTCATTCCATGTGGTGGCTTTGAGAATCTCAGCAGTGAAAGTCTGAGGTGGTTGTAACAAAAGCTGGATGATGGTTGACTGCGCGTATTGGCGTCTCTGTGGCAGGAATGTTTTAACATATGGGTGCCATGGGCACTGGTTGGGGAGCTCTGGAGCACAGGAGTCCACCACCATCTTTCTGATGCCTATGTATGTTTCTGTTTTGCTATCAAAACAGGGTCCCCCCGCACCCTACTGTGCTTTGCCCGGAAGTGTATGATGCTGTTAAGATGGCACTACCCTGGATTTTGAGGTATTTATTTAGTTATGTATGCATGTATGTATGAATTGAAACACTCCATATATATCCTTGCTTTTGTATTTACCTGTTTGTGTTGAATAGAGGTGCCATATTTTTGTTAGTCAGTCATCAGCTAAGCCATTTATCCTGAACAGGGTCAAGGGGGTCCACTGGAGCCTATCCCAGCTAGCATAGGGAGCAAACCCTGAACAGGGTGCCAGTCCATCGCAGGGTAAATACACACACACAAAGACTCGAGCCAATTTAGTATCACCAGTTCATCTAACCTGCGTGTCTTTGGACTATTGAAATTAACCGGAGCACCCAAAAGAAGCCCACAAAGACACAGGGAGGACATGCCAACTCCACACAAGGAGGGTCGGGGTACAAACCCTGGTCTCCTTACTGCGAGGCAACAGTACTACTGCAGTGCCACCGTGCCACCCTCCAAACTTTTTGTACCTCAGTGTATTTCAGGTGACCCCTCACGTATCACATTCTTAACAAAAGGGAGAAATGAAGCCGTAATGATCTCGATAGAAAGCGCTTTCAGTGAATAATTGATCCTTTTCAAGGTTCCTTTTTTGGTCTGGTGCCGTGTTCCTGACTTGGCGTAATTGATCAAAGCTGGGCTGAGCAGAGCAGAAGGAATTTTGAAAATGAGATGATTGGGTGAACAGTGAATGAGCGTCTGGAAGGAAGCTGAGTTGGCTTCGTGCTGAACAGTTGGTGGCTGAGAGCAAACAAAGCAATTGGAGCTGCGCTGGTGCGGCAATTACTGACCACTGGGCAATAAGAGAAAAGAAGAGACTGCCAAAAAAAGAAAAAAAAGACACTGATGTCGTCTGAGGAGAGAAGATTTGGCACGGCAACACTTTGTCTCCATGACTTGTGGACATTTTAAAGAGTTAGCTAGCAGTAGAAGAAGGCAGAAAGTTGAGAAAGTGTGTATAATTTACTTTGGTTCCTTTATCTCTTATTTTATTCAGTCATTTTTAGAAGAAACATACATATTGGGTATGGTGGCCCAGTGGTATCGCTACAGCCTCGCAGTTAGGAGACCCGGGTTTGTTTCCCAGGTCCTCCCTGCGTGGAGTTTGCATGTTCTCTCCGTGTCGGCGTGGGTTTCCTCCCAAAGTCCAAAAACATGCTGGTCAGGTGCATTGGCGATCCTAAATTGTCCCCAGAGTTTGTGCTTTGTGTGTGTGTGCCCTGTGGTGGGCTGCCACCCTGCCCGGGGTTTGTTTCCTGCCTTGCGCCCTGTGCTGGCTGGGATTTGCTCCAGCAGACTCCCCTGACCCTGTGTTAGGATATAGCGGGTTGGACAATGACTGGTGGGGGCAGCACGGTGACGCAGTGGGTAGAGCTGCTTCCTCGCAGTTAGGAGACCCGGGTTCACTGTCGTCTGCGTGGGTTTCCTCCCACAGTCCAAAGACATGCAGTTTAGGTGCATTGGCGATCCTAAATTGTCCCTATTGTGTGCTTGGTGTGTGGGTATGTGTGTGCCCGGTGGGCTGGCGTCCTGCCTGGGGTTTGGTAGCTGTGATTGGCTCCAGCAGTCCCCTGTGACCCTGTAGTTAGGATGTAGCAGGTTGGATAATGGATGGATGGATGGACAATGACTGACATATTGAAATATATTTTTATGTCAGCTTCAGGCAGTGATGGCTCTTGCCTTTCTGCTGCCCTAAGCAGAAAACAAACAGTGGGGGGTCCCACAAGGGCAGGGGTCTCCAACCTTTTTTCACCTGAGAGCTACTTTTACAAAATGAAAATGGCCGAGAGCTCCTCATGTTTTTAACGTTTACAGTATTCTCATAGCTTATTTCAACTGAATGCGCTTGTTTTGACCAAACATTTACAAAATGTTGGTGTCCACAACTCACATTTTGCATTAAAACATCACAAAAATATTTAGTTCACCTGCAAGTGTATTTTTTATATCTGTATGCATTTTCTAGTGTATCTCACACTATTGCATTAAAACATAAGCTGTCAAAGCAAAACAACCCAATTCCAAATACACAACTATTCCTTCTTCATTTGTCATTTTGTCACATGGCACTGTGTCACTTTATTCACAGGTCCAGTCGCATGTGTGATGTGTTTTTTAGTTAGTCAGATGACTCAACAAGAGAGGCAGGTGTCTGGTGGAGTGGAGCCACTGAAGTTCACTCTTATGGAGTCATTTAAATGTTCGTCTATTAGTCTTGTTCTGAACTTTGATTTCATGACATTCATGTCAGACTCACAGATGTGTGGAGACCCAAACAAAGCAGACATTTTGAACAACAACAACATTTATTTCTATAGCACATTTTCATACAAACAGTAGCTCAAAGTGCTTTACATAATGAAGAATAGAAAAATAAAAGACACAGTAAGAAAATAAAATAAGTCAACATTAATTAACATAGAATAAGAGTAAGGTCCAATGGCCAGCGGGGACAGAAAAAACAAAACAAAAAAAAAACTCCAGACGGCTGGAGAAAAAAATAAAATATGCAGGGATTCCAGACCATGAGACCCCCTGACCAGTCCCCTCTGGGCATTCTACCTCACATGAATGGAACAGTCCTCTTTGGATTTAGGGTTCTCACGGAAGGACTTGATGATGATGATGATGATGATGGTCACGTAGACTTCAGAGCTGCTTGGTGAAGATTCTTCTAGTTATCAGGCTCTACTAAGCTCCAGAAATGTTGAGAACGCTGTTGAGACTTTAACTGCACATTATTTTGAAAGTTTAATAATATATAATATATGTTACGGCCAAATCCCTAAGTTCTGCCAGTTCCCGAATTTGCCGGCCATTTCGCATTTTGGCCGAGAGGTGTGGCCAAAGTCCGAATGAATAGAAATGACCAGTGTATATGCTACTTTGGCCGGCCATTTCGCAAAGTGGCGAGAAATCCCTGGCCAAAATTCGATGTGCTGATGTAAGGTGCGAAGAGACATAAAAAATTTCAGATGCAGATTCAGAAGTGAGTTTTCCATTCTGCACGAGAAACTGCTCACGCTGTAATCCGTAGGCACAGAAGAGAAATCGCGATGAACCGTCACGTCTTCCCAATCACTGACCGGTGGCCAAGGCTACACTCGATCCAATTGCACTACTGAGTGCACAACAAATCGTTGCTCATGCCTTTTTTTCTTCCAACTTTGGCCGATCGTCCCATGCTATTTGGCAAACTGGCTGGCCAAATCCCGAAATCAAGGAAATGATTGGACATTGGCTGGTCAATTTACAGCAGCATTGGCCATTTCCCGGTTTGGCTAGACACTTCCCACTGTTGGCCGTAACATATACTGTATAAAATCCAGTGTCTGTCTGTCTGTGCGCTTTTCATGAGCGAACTACTTAATGGATTTAGATTGGGTTCTTTTCTAGAATTTGCATGAACATTCCAGTTGATTTTGCGACTTCTCTCATTTTGCTATGTATCATAGTTCACTTGCGGTTCCAATTTATTGCGCGATTCCAAGAGACATGTAGCGGGCCGAGGAGAGGGGCCTTTCTAACTCACTCGCCATCTTCGGGGTGTGTTCCTTAACTCCGCTTAGCTAGCTAACAAGAGAACAATTGAATTCAGCTTTGTTTGATATTTAAAATGAAGTTACTTAGGTCTTGAGGTCTGGGTATGGATATTCTCTTTAAGTGTATGCCACATTGAAAAGAGAGATTGTAATTCAGATTGTGGATTGTGATTTTGTGTAAAAAGGATCGTGATATGATTTTTTGGAACGACTGCCCAGCCCTAATTTGACTAATCAAGTTTTATGTAGGATTCATTAACCCCTGTGGTGGGCTGGCACCCTGCCTTGCACCCTGTGTCGTCTGAGATTGGCTCCAGCAGACCCCCGTAACCCTGTGTTAGGATATAGTGGGTTGGAACATGACTGACTGACTTGACTGATTCATTTACCCTTTGGTGAGCTACTTGAAAAGGGGTTGTGAGCTACCGGACGTGTTGGAGACCCCTGCACTAGGGCATTCCATGTGAGTCGAACTGAAGAGCTTTAGGGGGTGGGGGGTCCCCTTGGATTTTCAAAATGTTATGTATGTAAGTAAAGAGCCCACATTGGAGTTTCAAGGAGCGAAGTTTCACATGAGACGTATGGGGTAAAGTAAATAAATGCCGATGCCACTTGTTACCTGCTTACAAAATGCCATCCCGCAAAAAAACCTTGTTTGCTTATAGGGTAGAGCGGCCCTGGCTTCAGAAATTATAATTACAAATATATTGATAATATCAATGAGAGAACAGCAATGCTATTTAATGAAGAGAAGATGAAAAAGAAATAACAAAATAAAGCAGCACAAGGTCATTTCAGAGAGCTGGGCCTGGTTGCTGCTGCGGGCTGTCTTGCTCCATCAGATGCAGTCCAAACGGATGAACGCCGACTTCCAGTCATCTTCAGATCTAAGTAATCCAAAGTTGACCTCAGTGCTAACGTTTGCACTGCACCATCTGTTGGAATTTATTTTGTTACGCAAGTGGGGATAAACTGCATCATATTTATTATTTCAACAGGCGGTGCATCACAGACATTTGCAGAATAAAATGAATTCTTGTAATCACAAATGCAATGCATATGACTCTGTCATTTGGTATGGGGTTTGTGAAGGCAGTGTTAAGGTCTGTGATGCGCCATCAGTCAGAATAACAAATGTAAGACTTACGGTCACGCTGTCTATCTATTATGGGTTATGGAGTGTTGATTGATGGGAAGAAATGGCAAATGTATCCATCTAAAATGAAATCTCCAACACAAACAAGTGTGCAGAAAGCGAGGGGGTCTGAATACTTTCCGAATCCACTGTAACCAATGTGTTTTATTACTGGATGATTTCAAATCTGCAAAACGTATTTAAAATGTACACTTTGTTTTCCCTTTATGGCAATTTGTCTGCTTAGTTTTCCATATGACTACTGCAGCAAGTAATTTGACACAGAAGAAGCAGTGAATAAATGGTTAAGACCCCACAAATCAGAAACAGTGGGCTGCCATGTTTTAGACAGCATAATAACGGGAGAGAGGAATAAAACCGCGTATCATTCAGTAATAAAGGCAGAAGTACCAATTTTGTAAGCTAGTTAGTCCATCAGTCATCAGGCACGTTGAACGTTCTGCCAAATACAGAGGTGGTTCTATTATTGTTCGGAGCAATAGTTTTGCTGCAGACTGTCGTTATGTAATATTAAAAAAAATTAGTACACCACTGAAAAAGTAGCACAACAAGGTTCATTATTAATATTCTGAATAAGCATGACGTTATTCTAAAATTTAACACGGATTTTCGCTGGGATAAATCGAGGAGATGTTTTCTACCTTTTCCACAGACAGTTTGAAACAGCTGTGTAAAATGTGATTATATCTGCAGGAGTGGACATTTTGAAATAGAGAAGCAGAAATGTAGGAAAAACTTTCATTACACGGTGGGGTTTATTTATAATAAAACGAAAGCCGTTGTAAAATACAATATATCTCAGGTTGAGAAGAACAAGCAAAGTATTCTCCACGTGTTATGGACCAAAATCGATATGGAGGACCACCTGGGGCCATCAGCCACTATTTTACCATAAATTCAATGTCACAATTTTCACCTTCTTTAGTCTTCATGTACTCATCTGAAAAATACTGTGACAGGTCGAGGTGCAAAGAAGACAAGCTAGTAGGCCAGAACTTGGCTGTTTATTGGAAAGCACCTCCATAATTTAAGTGCTTGTACTTCTCCTGTGGTTTTGACATTCATGCCTCAAGTACTAGGGTGTTGTACCATTATGGATGTAATGAGAAGTCAAGCAAGATGACACCTTTTATTGGCTAACTAAAAAGATTACAATATGAAGGCTTTTGAAGGAACTCAGGCCACTTCTTCAGGCGAGATGTAACAATCAAGGTCCTCTAAGAAAAACGACAAAAAGAATCCAGTCCAAACAGAGCTCAGTCACACTTATATTGCTTGTCAGTCTCTAATTCTCATACTACCATGCTGGCTCCTTTTTGTCAGTTTTACCAGCAGGTCTCCGTCTCTCATTTTGGGCCTGGGCAGGCTATAGCCTACAGATAGTAGTTGTGAACTGACTGCCTTTGCCAGACTGATGAAGATCTTGACTTGCTCTTGTGGAGCTTTTTGGAGGCCTCAGCTCCTCCTCTCCATGTTTCTGACTCCAAATCACAACAGTCCCACTGCTGCAGGCATTCTAATGTGACATTACAACAATTGAACAAATGTGACAAGAACAGGCCATTCAGACCAACAAGTTCATCCACCCAATTCATCTAATCTGTCCATAATAACCTCAAGGTTGAAATATGAAGGACCCGAAAGCCCTGTTCTCGATGATGTGGGATGTTATAGATTTTCAAAATGAAGTGTGTGTGTGTGGTTGTGTGGATGTGCACTCAGCTGCTCCTCTGCTATTCCACTTAATATTAAGCTGAGATCTTGCGTTGAGGTCCAGATCATCTTCAAGAAATATTGTTAAAATGTTTAAATATTGAATTAGCAAATACCGTATTTACGCGAGTACCACACGCACATTTTTTCCCTAAAGTTAGCATTAGAAAATCAGGTGCGCGACATACATGAGGAAATGCGCTCTCTCTCGCTTGCTCGTGCACTTGCACTCTCTCTCGCTCACTTGCTCGTGCACAAATGCTCTCTCTCTCGCTCGCTCACTTGCTCGCGCACTCATGCTCCCTCTCTCGCTCGCTTGCTTGAGCACTTGCGCTCTCTCCCTCTCTTGCTTGCATGCTCACACACTCACGCTCTCTCTCGCTTGCTTGCGTTCTCGCGCTCTCTCTCCATCGCGCTCTCTCTCTTTCTAAACGCTTCCAATACAATCACAGCGCGCGTCGTACACGGGGCAAAACGATTTTCCCGATTTTCTTTGCAAAAATTAGGGTGCGCTTCTTACACGAGGGTGCGTGGTACACGAGTAAATACGGTAATTGATCATAAGAGTAATAGTAATAATAGTAACTAGGGGGCTCCGCCCCTGCTTGCTTCACTCACCCACCCCCAGGTTTGGTTAACCAGATATACAATTTAAAGAGATTGTTATTTTCATTATTACATACTGTATGCATTATTTTCACTTTTACTTTAAAACTTTAAATAAAACGATATTTGGAATTAACTTTTCTTCAATTGTATTCCATTTTAGTTCTGTGTTTGGACTTACATCATGACAACGCAATGTAGAACTGCCCGTGAGTGAATATCATTTCTTTCTCTCTAATAAATAAAATGACTTTTTCGAATGTTTGTCCCTGTGATTTGTTAATTGTCATAGCAAAAGCTATTCTATCCGGGAAACTGTACACGTTTTAATACGAATGGCATATCAAGATCTCCTATTGGATCTAATGTTATCGGCGGAATATGTGCTACATTACCTTTCTTGTCGCCAGTTAAAATTTTACATGTTAGAATTGTTCGACCATTTCTTTAATACAACTAATCTTGTCCCATTGCATAGCCCATCTCTCATAATCTCTAACCTGCTCTGCATGTGAATCGTGCCAACGTTTTTGAACGTCTTTATAAAGTTCTACTTTGTCTTTTTACTCTTGTTTGTCCCTGCTCTTTTTTCTTCGCTTAGCCGTTGACGCGTCATCTAGAACGTACTATAAAAGTATTGTCCTGATAAAATATATAAGAGCAAAGAGCACAGGAATTGTGTCTGACAAAGGCATTTACACGACTGAGGTTAGATGACCGTGGTCTTGTTTGAAAATAGTTGTAAGTAGGGCGTGACTTGAAAGAATCTCATGTTAAAAGTCTCCATCTCACGGGACTCCGTTCCGCGCCAATGTTTTTGGAATATTTTAGTTCTTGCTGGCAACACAAATAAGACGATCTACAAGTCTCCAAGTTAAAGTTGAAATCCAAACAGTATATTCGATCTCTTGTCGCTGATCTATTATTTCACCAAGTAATAATTTCCATTCAGTAGCGCTAATGCAATCTTTACTATCCTTTTCTTGAGGCTTTTGAATTTTCGTACTTCCATTATCTCTAATCTGCTCTGCATGTGTACAGTACCAACATTTTTGGAATCTTTTAATTCTCGTGGATACACCTCTTCATTGGGAAGAAACGCTACTTTTTTTTCCCTGATGGCAACACGAATTAGACAATCTACAAGTCTCCGACTTAAAGTTTAAATCCGAACAATATATTCGATCTCTTTTCGCTCTTCCATTATTTCACCGAGTAATAATTTCCGTTTGTTTGCGCTAATGCAATCTTTACTATCCTTTTCTTGAGGCTTTTGAATTTTTGTACTTCCATTATCTGTAACCTGCTCTGCATGTGTACCGCGCCAACATTTTTGAATTCTTTACGACGTTCTACTTTGTCATCTACTCTTTGTCCTTTATTTCCAGCCCCTAGCGGGACGTATAAGTGTCTCTCCAAGAAACTCACGTCTCGATTTTTTTTTATAATAGGGAGATAATATTCAGCTCAACCTGGAAAAGACAAGCCTTCTTGTTATCTCAAATTGTCCATCTTTTCCTCACCCCATCTCTGTTCAGCTTGGCTCATTATTGGAATATTAGAATAATCTGGACAAGAACAGACCATTCAGTCAAAAAAAACCTGTCACTACTATCCATTTGATTCTTCGAAAGTAACATCAAGTCGAGTTTTAAAAGTTGCTGAACTCTTACTGTCTACCACATTGCTTGGTCACTTATTCTGTGTGTCTGCGGTTCTCTATGTAAATTAAAATCTCCTAATGTTTGTGTGAAATTTCCCCTTCACAAGTTTCCAACTGTGTCCCCGTGTCCTTGATGAACTAATTTTTAAGTCACAGTCTCGTCCCACTGGACTAATGCCCTTCATAATTTTGCACACTTCAGTCAGGTCACTTCTTAGTCTTCGTTTGCTTAAACTGTAAAGGCTCAGCTCTTTTAATCTTTCCTCATAACTCATTCTCTGTAGCTCTGGACTCAGCCTTGTCGCTCTTCTCTGGACCTTTTCTTGTGCTGTTATGTCCTTTTTGTAGCCTGGAGACCAAAACTGCGCATAAGACTCCAGATGAGGCCTCACCTGTGTGTTATAAAGGTTGTGAAGAACCTCCACACATCAAGGCGCTATATAACCTAACATTCTGTTAGCCTTCTTAATGGCTTCTGAACACTGTCTGGCAGTTGAGTCCACTACGACTCCTAAGACCTTCTCATAAGGTGAACTTTGATTTTCAGACCTCCGCTTGTGTATTCAATCCTAACATTTTTACTTCCAACATGTAATACTCTACTTTGCATTTACTGACATTAAATTTCATTTTTCCAGGCCTGCATGCTGTCCAAGTCCCTCTGTGATGATTCAATGGATTTGAGATGATCTGTCAACCCACCAATCTTAGTGTCATCTACAAACGCAACCAGCTTGTTACGTAAATCCTTGATGCTTGCCTACAAAGTCATCAGTGGGTCAGCACCTACATATATGGAGACATTTTTGGGGTCCTGTGCTCCTTCTTGACCACTCAGGTGTTCTGTTGATGTCACCTCTGCTTGGTGTCAAATCTCAGTCCAGATTTCTCTCCGGCGGAATGAGCTGCCCACCATCATTGGGGGATGTGACTCTCTCAATGTGTTTAAGACGTGACTCTCTTGTTTCATGAATTTCTGTCTAACTGATCTTAGCTGTAAGGTTTTGTAACAAAGGAGTCGTAGCTCGCTTGTATTTTGTTCAGAGCTCTTCACTTGTGGTGGTCAGTTTTGTCACCTTGTCCTGTCACACTTGTTCCCAAAACAAGTCCCCCAGACTGATGGTTTACTTGATTATGGTGACCTATTTTGTAATTCACTTTGCATAAAAGTGTCTGCTATGCAAAGAAATGTAAATGTAGTATATCTACAAAAAGGGCATTCTTGGGTCTACATAATTTAAAAGCGAATGTCTTAAAAATGCTATTATTTTTGTGCATGTCTTTAGAGGACTGCAACCCGGAATTTTGTTTCAGTCCGCTAGTATGAATGCTCCAGTAATTTTGGTAAATATTTCTTACTCTTAGAAATTGCATTCACGTAATGTAATAATTACAGTAAAAATCCCCAATTAAATCCCAATTACTGTAAATATTTTGTTTAAGCCGCACTGCAAGACATGGTCTCAATCAAGTGAAAGTCTCCATCTGTAAATATGTTAGTTTTAATTAGAAGGCAATTAAAAAATGAAACAGGGTGATAATTGCCTTTCACTAATGATGAACTGCAAAATGCTGGAGTTTGTTGTGTCTGCACTTTTAACAGTTTCATTATGAGTTCTTTTTTTGTCAAAGCCTTCAGTTCCATTTTAAATGTAATGGGGGAAACATTTTACAGAATACTACAGGATGGCGCAGGGAAACGGGAAATTGTTGAACTAGGTGTTGGCAATCAAGTCCTTGATTAGGTTCTTATACTCCTCCTCCTGCCCACTCCTGATGCAGCCCATGATAGCTGAGTCGTCAGCAAACTTTTGCACATGGCAGGACTCTGAGTTGTATTGGAAGTCTGATGTATGTTGGCTGAACAGGACAGTACAGTCCCCTGCGGCGCTCCTGTGTTGCTGACCACAATGTCAGACCTGCTGTTCCCGAGACGCACATACTGAGGTCCGTCTGTAAGATAGTCCGTGATCCATGCCACCAGGTGTGAGTCTACTCTCATTTCAGTCAGCTTGTCCCTAAGGAGCAGAGGTTGGATGGTGTTGAAGGCACTAGAAAAGTCCAGAAACATAATTCTTACAGCACCACTGACTCTGTATAAGTAGGATAGGGATCGGTGTAGCATGTAGATGATGGCATCCTCCGCTCCCACCTTCTCCTGGTATGTGAACTGCAGAGGGTTGAGTGCGTGGCGGACCTGTGGCTTCAGGTGGTGAAGCAGCAGCCGCTCAGTGGTCTTCATCACATGTGACATCAGAGCAACAGGACGGAAGTCATTCAGCTCACCAGGACGTGATAACTTTGGGACTGGGGTGATGCAAGATGTTTCACAAAGCCTTGGGACTCTCCCCTGTTCCAGGTTCAGGTTGAAGATGTGCTGTAGAGGACTACCCAGCTCCAGCGCACAGGCCTTCAGCAGTCGTGGTGATACTCCATCTGATATAATGTTGTGATCGTGGCTCTGGACTCTGACGGTAACAAACTTGATAAAACTTTAATGCCGCGGCAGTGGCAAATAGCTTGGGTTTTTATATTTGATTTGATTACATGAATGTTTAAGTTGAGATTTTCAAGAAATATTTTAACTGCTGATATGAAACAGAATAAAACTGTTCAAAAGCACCCTATTTGTTTAAAGAGTTTGCAAACCAAATACACGCAATGCACTACTTTGGAGTTCATTAGTGAATTTTGCACATAACAATGTGATTGTTGAGACTGTCTGCGATTAATGGCAATTAAAAATTTTAATCGCTGCCCAGCAGTTACATTAAAGACAAAATACGGAACTGACAAAGGATGACGTCCTGAGCCTAAGGATTGCCGTGAGATTGAGAATACTTTGTCACAGGATGCTCCCCCATCATGATTAGCCTTATAGCCTTTTCCTGTTATGAAGGCCACTTTTGTGTAACGTTGTCAGGCTTGCGTCCTGTGTTTCTAGGGGCGTGGTCTCTGGGGTCATGACCTTGAATGAATCAGCAGATGGGATAAAAGGTCATCCTTTTTGCACTGAGCCTTATCTGATCTGTGGATAAAACCTTTTTCAAAACTTGCCAGGATCTAATCAACCACATTTTAGTATAAGCATTTCAATTGAGGAAGCAGATTCTCTTCCCTTTTTTTATTTTATTTATATTTATTTTGTGAAGAAGGGGGCTCTGCATACCTCTGGAGAATGCGGTCACTCCTCCGATGCCCCCTCTTAAACGCTGTTGCAATGGGAACAAATACAGTTTGCCTTTTCTTTGTTCCTTTAGATGCTCTTCTGCTGCTGCTGCTGTGTTGTGCGATATGCTTCTCGCAAAGCACTTCGTATATTTAAAAGCCTGTACAGCTCCTGTAAAAAAGACTAAGAAGTCTACCATCGACCGCATGCTGGCAATAGGGGTTCTCATGGAGCACAAACGCGAATATCAGCAGAGTCTCTTTGCATCCTTTGTTGATTTTCGTATATCGCTCGACTGTGGGACATCCTGAGGATTCGCGGGGTCCCCTTGAGGTTGCTGGATATCATGGCCGGACTGTACATGTAGAAGGAACATTTTTTATTAGCATAAGAGAATAGCAAATTAGCATATAAAGTCATAAAAAGTAATTAAAACTTCTAAAACATTAGATTAAGCATAAATTAGAATGTTAAGCAAATAGTTAACTAAAAAATCAGTTATATTGCATTATTTTATAGGCTTACATTAAAATTTCCAAAGTAAAGAAAAGAACAGCTAATTGATGCAGCGAAACCAGTTTTGGACAGGATAAGAGTTTGAGAACACCTGTGATTCAAGGCTAGGAAGAGATAACATACAGAAGAGGCCTCTGGAACCAGATGGGTTGCTGAATCAGCAGAAAGGCTTTTACTATAGGCAGGGTCACGCTGACCTAATGCATGAAGAGAAAATCTTAGTAAATGCAGGCATTAGCAAAAATATTATAAGAATATATTAGCAATTAACTTTAGTGTAGAAATTAAGACAAATCAAGCATGGCAAGCAATGATCAAATGAAAGCACATACTATACTTCTTTTTAATTAAAGCTTAAGCTTCAGGTCACTATAGTAAAAAGTTTGGAAAGCCTAAGAGAGGAAAACCCATATATGGATTAGAAGCCTTGGCCAGTTAGAAAAAATGGGAACAGAATAGAAAGATAACACATTCCACAAGGAGACCAGTCTAATAGGAATAGTAAGGAGATAATAAGGGTTCCCATGGAAACTCAAGATTTGGTCGGACGGGAGTAAAAGGGAGTCAGCGGAGGTAAGCAAACAAGGTCATTAGAGCAAGAAGTCTTCCACCCAGTCTTAGACCAATCAGAATAAGCCAAACAGATACCAAGAGGAACAATGGACAGTTGAACCAGGTACAGAATGAGCTAATTGAATGAGCCAAAATGATAAGAAATTGTTATAAAAGCTTAAATGGCTGAAATGATCGTCTCACAGCTCAATTTGGCCATATTGGGTTGAGTCTGTGTGGTTGATTTATTGCAATAAAGTTTTAAAACTCTGTCTGTCTATCTCGAGTCCTAATAGCCTTTATTTTTAGTTAAAAAGCCTTCTGATGATGAATTTTTCGCCACGACATACACTGGCACTGTGAGTGCTGAGCAGAGTGGCGGCAGAACTTCTTTGTTTTTCCCAGTTGATTCTGGGGTTCGTCAGCGGTGTGTTCTGCACCTACTCTGCTCAATGCTTGTATAGACTGGGTGCTGGGCAAGGTTGTGGGCTCCAGTGGCTGTGGGACATCTGTTGGTTAAGAAAGATTCATGGATGTTGACTTTGCTGACGATGCTGTGATCTTCACTGAGTCAATGGAGGCTCTGATCGGGGTGCTCGAGAGACTGAGCGAGGAGTCTGAGGGTCTGGGCTTGTGAGTGTCCTGATAAAAACCAACATCCCTCGGCAGTGACATTCATATCTCTGGTGACTGTTCAAATGAAGTCAGTAGATGGATTGGGAGAGCATGGGGGGTCATGAGATCGCTGGAAAGGGGTGAGTAGTGCTTCTGATATCTATGCAAATGGATGAAGGTCCAAGTCTTTAGAGTCCTGGTACTTCCTGTCTTACTATATGGTTGTGAGACATGGACGCCATCCAGTGACCTGAGACGAAGACACACTCCTTTGGTATTGTGTTTCTCCGGAAAATCCTTGGGTACCATTGGTTTGACTTTGTGTTCCTCATGGAGTGCCGAATGAGGCACATTACAGCACT
Organism: Polypterus senegalus; assembly: GCF_016835505.1. NCBI lineage: Eukaryota > Metazoa > Chordata > Cladistia > Polypteriformes > Polypteridae > Polypterus > Polypterus senegalus. Next base: position 10,438,269 of record NC_053158.1, read on the forward strand.
ACGACCGTGTGGCACGTTTCCCCGAGGGTGATCCGATTCATTAGATCTTCATTGTCGGGGACCCAAATGGCTGGACCAACCCAAGGGGTCTCCCACGTAACACCTGGCTGCGGCAGATAGAGGGTCATTTCCGGAGTGTGGGATTGGACCGTGTAGTGGGTGCAACAACACACTGTACCAGTGCATGCTCCTCAACTTGACTTGACTTGACTTTGTCATTGCTTTGTCTCTCTCTCCGTCCCCAGACATCTTCTGATCCTGTTGAGGGTCTCGGTTCCGATGCACACCCCTTTGAAGAGGAAGATGTTTTTGAATTCTTTTAATTGAGAGATGGAAGTGTCCCCTCTGTCTACATATGGAGTTTGTTTTACTTCTGACAGAGTCATACGTTCATTTGAAGTGTTTCAATTGAGTTCCTGTCTCTATAATCTCCTGTGTTTCTGTGCAATTCTGGGACCCAAGCGTGACAATTTATTTATTTTTCCTGCTATTAAAGTTTTACTCTGTTGACCTAGCTCTCTTTCTCATCGGTGGGGGTTGATTTGATTCAAACCTAGTTTTGTAAAACTTGACTTGCTTGTATGGAATGTTTTTTGATTTTAAATAAATTCAATTAAAAAAAAAACAAAAAAAAAAACCTTTTTGAATTCTTTTTGTAATTTCTTTTTTTTTGTGTCTTGGTTTTCAATATCTTGCCCGATTACTGGTGTTCGATTTTTGCCTCTCGTCAGGATTTTGGTCGTGTCATTTTATTTTTATTTTCATTTGTTTTGCATTTTGCATGCGTCTCCTGGTTTACCTCAAGAAAGTCATTTTCTGTTTTCCTGCCAAGTCAGGGCAACTCACAAGGAGGAAGAAGTCAGACGCCAGAAACATAGATGGAACAAAAAGGGAGAAACTGTGAGATGTAAACCGAAAAACCCAAAGAAGGGTCAAGAAACCAAAAGAAACGATCGTCACCTGACTTGTCTGATTTTCGCGTGGAATTTGCCGCTAACTAATGAATTAAGGTTTGGTTTTTATCCATCGTGGAATGCCACATGTTGATTTTTTAAATATTAAAAATATTTAAAATATTATTTTTTTGGGGCTGATAGAGGTAATTGGTGTGACTCCTGGTCATGTGATAGGAAGCACAGAGGTAGACCGTCCAAAAGTGGATCACGTGACATAACGGTTGCGATTCAGTGCATTCCAAGGTCACGTGACAAGTCAATGCTGAAAACTGAAAAAAAAAAAAGAATTAAAAAAACCCTTTGAATAACAACATGAACCGTCTATCCCAACCTCGCACTCCTAGAAAACATACGATTTCTGTTCACACTCCCTATAAAAGTAAAATCACATTTGTAGTTGAAGAAGTCAAATATTTGAACCACATGCAGTACTGCAGGTGGGCAAATCAAACTAAAAAAACAAGCCTTTAACTAGGTGGGCTACCTAGCAGGAAACTAACAGATTAGGAAAGCCTGGACTTGTGTTAGCATACATATACAGCGAGGGTCCTTTTAAAATCAGGACCCATTAGCAGTTCATGGATCTGTAACCATCTAGTCCTGTAAGAGTTATTTCCTAGTTACATAAGATTCATAAATATTATACTAGATCCATCCATCCATCCATTTTCTAATCCGCATACAGGGTCACAGGGGTCTGCTGGAGCCAATCCCAGCCAACACAGGGCACAAGGCAGGAACCAATCCTGGGCAGGGTGCCAACCCACCGCAGGACACACACTAGGGCCAATTTAGAATCGCCAATCCACCTAACCAGTATGTCTTTGGACTGTGGGAGGAAACCCACGCAGACACGGGGAGAACATGCAAACTCCACGCAGGGAGGACCCGGGAAGCGAACCCAGGTCTCCTAACTGCGAGGCAGCAGCCCTACCACTGCGCCACCGTGCCGCCCTATTATACTAGATGACAATGCATAATCTATGGAAGGTTCCTAAAACCCCCGTAAGTTGAGTAAAATTGGTATATTCTAGCTATTTCTATCTGCTTTGACTAAACATTATTCTTCATTTAGTGACCAGCCTTGCCATGTGTATGGCGTAGAGGGCACAAGGTTTTAAAATGTGCCTGTGCCTACGGGCCTTTTGAGTGTGTGAAGTAATTCTAAGAAAACATCGCTTATTTAAGTGCAGAGCCGCACGTTTTGAGAAAGAATATTTAGAATTAAGGTGCGTCAGTCTTTCCAAATAAGGAGTAGCTTCAGCGACAGACTTTTGTCACCGTCCTGCTCCACTGACAGACTGAGGAGATCGTTCCTCAACCACACTATGCGACTCTTCAATTCCACCCGGGGGAGTAAATTAAATTAAAGTAAATTTTATTTTAATTCTTTTCAATTTTATTACTATTTAATTTAATATTGTTTCTTTGTATCAGTATACTGCTGCTGGATTATGTGAATTTCCCCTTGGGATTAATAAAGTATCTATCTATCTATCTATCTATCTATCTATCTATCTATCTATCTATCTATCTATCTATCTATCTATCTATCTATCTATCTATCTATTATATAATGCCTTTCCTATCTATCTATCTATCTATCTATCTATCTATCTATCTATCTATCTATCTATCTATCTATTATATAGTGCCTTTCACATCTATCTATCTATCTATCTATCTATCTATCTATCTATCTATCTATCTATCTATCTATCTATCTATCTATCTATCTATCTATCTATCTATCTATCTATCTATATAATAATAAAAATATGATGCTAATAGAACTATAAGAAGCGTGTCACTTATGTATTCAAATTGAATGTGTTAAGCTAAATGAACAAATGTAATCTAATGCAGATGCTAAAGCTATAAAAATGTAATTTCTTTAGAACTAATGTAATGTACTGAACTAACCATTTTGTAACCCTTGATATTTTAGGGGCAATGAAAAAAAAAAGAAGTGAGCATTGTCTAAAACCGCTGAGTTGCATACACCCTATAACCGGAAAAAACGTGCTGTAACCGGACTTATGTACGTGCAAGATAGCAGAGGAGCTGTGAAAATGCTGACAACTCTTTATCTGTAAAAAACAGTGTTATTCTGCAAAGAACACATTCAGGATGTGCATAGGGGCTCTAGCAATCTATGTAATAACCTCGAGATGAAGAACTGCTGCAAGAACGACAACATTTATTTCTATAGCACAATTTTATACAGATAATGTAGCTCAAAGTGCTTTATATGATGAAGAAAAGAGAAATAAAAGACAAAGTAAGAATTAGAATAAGACAACATTAATTAATATAGAATAAGAGTAAGGTCCGATGGTCAGGGAGGACAGAAAAAGCAACAAAAAAAAAACTCCAGACGGCTGGAGAAAAAGAATAAAATCTGCAGGGGTACTGAGGCCATGAGACCACCCAGTCCCCTCTGGGCATTCTACCTACCATCAATGACCTCAATCAGTCCTCTTTGTATTTAGGGTTCTCTTGGAAGGACTTGATGATGGTGGTCTTGTAGACTTCTGGCTTTTAATCCATCAATGTAGGACATCACGGTGCTTTGATTAGGTGGTAGTGGCGCAGGTCACCTCCCCAGAAAACTAGGAAAAGAAACAGAAGAGAGAGTAGGAGTCAGTATGGATTTTAGAGCCACCATGAATAATTATTATAATGAACTGAATATACAGAGTATCAGGATTAAATTAAATTTCCTCTTTTTTTTTTTCTTTTTTCTTTCTTGTCAATGAACTCGAGTATTAAAAGGAAGTCTCTCCTTCCTGCTGACAGGCTGATTGTCTGTACGCGATAGATCTGAGGCCTCTCTGCCACCAAGAATAAAGAAATTGCTTTTTACTTTAAATTGGCTTTTGTCTCGCGTTGTTTTCAACTTCAGCGTCCACAGTTTAAAGCGTACAGAAGAGGAAACTCAGAGTCTTTAAGTATAGAAGAAGAAATTAAGAGCTTTTAAGTACAGAAATAATGAAAGTTTCTCAAGAAAAGCTAAGTTTAGAGAAGTTGCATATTTCCTTGTTTTTTGCCTTTTATTCCACTTGTGTAACTACTTTTTCTTTATTCTTGTGTGGATTATTTGCATTTAACTTTCACTAAATATTTATAAAAAAACAAACTTCTTTCTTTTACCTGTGCTTGATCTCGCCTTATACTTCGGCGGCTACAAGTCCCGTTTATTTACTGTATGGAGCCTGTAATGGGTCTCAATAAATAAATAGCTCCTTCTGGAACCTTCTTGTGGAAGGGTCTTTTGGGAAGCAAAAATGGTTCCCCTTTGGCTCTACTTGAAACATTATATGCTCTTTAAGTAAGCATTCTTTTTTGCAATTTTAATATTGTCAAAAGAGTATATGACACATGATATTAAGTGTCCAGCACACAGAGTTGTTCAAGTCATTTCTTTGAGAGATGTCCAACGTTATCCTGCCTCCACTAAACGTTGCATCATCTGCTCATTACATGACAAAAGAACCAAAAGGTGAACTACTTTCATGTACAAATGTTCAACAGATTGATTGATCATTGATTGATGATCAGAATTTAGAAGTTTGCCTCAGGGAAAGCCATTGAAAAGAGTGGATACATGAAAATATCCGGCTAATAGAGTGTGGATGGAACAACTGGAAGGAGGTATCAGGAGTGGTGTGCGATCGAAGGATTCAGGCCAAGGGTGAAGGTTTAGACCAGCAATGATGTATAGAAATGAGACACGGCGGCAGTAATGGGACAGCCGGAGAAAAAGTTGGATGGGGCAGACATGAGAATGTGGAGATGGATGTCTGGACTTACAGAAAAGGGCAGAATAACAACAACAACATTTATTTCTATAGCACATTTTCATACAAAAAGTAGCTCAAAGTGCTTTACATAATGAAGAAAAGAAAAATAAAAGACACAGTAAGAAAATAAAATAAGTCAACATTAATTAACATAGAATAAGAGTAAGGTCCAATGGACAGAAAAAACAAAAAAAACTCCAGACGGCTGGAGAAAAAAATAAAATCTGCAGGGGTTCCAGACCATGAGACCACCCAGTTCCCTCTGGGCATTCTACCTAACATAAATCAAACAGTCCTCTTTGGATTTAGGGTTCTCACGGAAGGACTTGATGATGACGGTCATGTAGACGTCTGGCTTTTAGTCCATAATTGTTGGAGCATCATGATCCTTTGAGTAGGTGGAGGTGGCACAGGCCGCCACCACAAAGAAACCGGAAAAAGAAACAGAAGAGAGAGTAGGGGTCAGTACGGATTTTAGAGCCACTGTGAATAGTTATTATGATGAATTGAACATACAGAGTATCAGTATTAAGTTAAAGTGAAGTTATAAAAAGGCCATGTTAAAGTAATGTGTTTTCAGCAGTGTTTTAAAGTGCTCTACTGTATCAGCCTGGCGAATTCCTATTGGCAGGCTATTCCAGATTTTAGGTGCATAACAGCAGAAGGCCGCCCGCCTCACCACTTCTTTTAAGTTTAGCTTTTGGACTTGTAAGGAGACACTCATTTGAAGATCTAAGGTTACGATTTGGAATATAACGTGTCAGGCATTCCGATATATAAGATGGGGCGAGATTATTTAAGGCTTTATAAACCATAAGCAGAATTTTAAAGAATAAGAAATGAGACAATCAGAGATACAACAAAACTGGGAGAGATATGAAAGCTAAGAAAGTTCAAGAGAGTAGATTGAAGTGGTGTGGACATGTGATGAGGAGAAACAAGGAATATGTGGGCAAAGGAATGATGAGAACGGAAGTCCAGGGGAAGGGCAAGTGAGAGAGGCCAAAGCAGAAATAGGTCGATGAAGTAAAAGAAGATCTGAAGGAAAAGAGCTTGACTGGTGAGGAGGTGCAGGACTGAGCTGTTTGGAGAAGGTTCATCAAGCATGTCAACCCCACACAGAAGAAGAAGATATACAGTAAACTCTGTGATAGTGTTAGTAGGAGGTCAAGCAATCCAAGGAAGAGTGTGTCATGAAAGCGCAGGCAGCCAGGGGCAGTGTAGTGTTGTGGCTCAGTGGTTGGTTGCAAAGTAAAAGTTATGAATTCAATCCCATGAACTGGGTTGCCTTCCAATTATTTTGGTGGTGAAACTTTAATAATTGGATTGTGGGCCTATGTAAGCTGTTTATTTATTTTTTCTTTTTATGGATATGCTGATATTTTACCTCAATTTTCACCATTAGCTGTGTATGAGCCCTTTTGCAGAGGAAGGTTTTTGTTTTCCCTTTTTGGATTATTATCTTTTTTTTTCTATATGTTACCCATACTTCTGTATTTTTGAAAACATCATTTGTTCACTGTAAATATTCAGCAGTGTAAGAACAGTCCTTGTGTGCTGAACTTGTTGTTAAGTAACTTCAGCCCAGTTATATTTTAACATTAGCTGCCACTGCTGTGCCATTGTTTGTCTCACTCTGCCTCACACTTTACTTTTGGTCCCCAGTCGGCCCCAAAATACCAGCAAATTGTCTATTCTAGAGCTGGCTTGTGACATAATAAAAAGTAAAAAGTGATGGGGTCTCAATACTTTCTCAATCTACTACTCTAATACATCATGTTTAGGTGGCAATGCATTTGTAACAAGTCCGTAATGAAATTCTTACTAAGCACTAACTGTTCTAAAGTGTCTGGAGATCACCATTCAAGCTCTTCCCAGTGGTATGTGATTCCACCCCGAGCTGAGAGGGGGCGCTGTTGCTAACACTCTTGTCCTTTTCTTCTTCCACAGTCTCGAGAAACCGCCCAGTGAGAGCAACTGACCCCGCCCCTTCCAGTCCTGGAGCTTCAAAGGGACTACCGCCCAGAGGGGAGGTGTTATTATGGCGGAGACAACCTGACAGAAGGAGCCGAGACGCTTAGACACGACTCAACCACATGGCATTTACTGTACTTTTGTTCTTTTTTTTTCCTCACGACATCAAATGTTTTTATCATTTGGACCTTATGAGTAAACGGGGAGGGCCATGTTGGCACCCCAAAATATTCCTTTTTAACTCGGGTGGTCAAAGTGGTCAGGAGCGTTACCAACACACCTATGCCTAATTATGGCCATGCCAATATCTCTGTTAGTTCAGGCTGTACCAGATTCTCATAGCCTGATGTACACATGTGCGTAAAATGGCCTTGATGCAGACACTCCTTGACACATCCCTCTACCGAGAGCCCAAATGTTACTCTTCCTTGCCTCGTAGCAGCCATTCAGGTGTTGTATCTGCCTGCGGTTCATTCTTATCTGCGGGGTCAGTCATTTATATGACAATTGTGCCGTCCTCCATCACTGGAATCTACACAGTGCACCCCTTTATGTACTTATGCGCTTTATGAATTCATTCAGGGTTGAATTTACGATGTTTGCCCTGAGGACTAAAGCAAAGGCTTCCGAGCCTACGACTTAAATAAAATACAGTCAGGGGTATACCGAGATCATTAGAAGTCATTATTGAATTTGGGCTTGAAGCAGTTATTTATCTCTTTACTTATGTGTTTATCTGAGAAGAAATAGTGCAAAATATCCGCATACTGTTTAAATCAACACAGGATGGGTTTGTGTAAATTCACTTAAGAATTCTCCATACATGCTGTGACTGATGTGGATGACTTAAATTGCTGAGGTTTGACAGCCGCGCAGAGCAATCAAGCGATGGGGAACCCAATTACACTATTAAAATTTCTTATACTGGGCATTGTATGAGTCAGCATGAATAATTGACTAGAAGTTACCACACAGATTTGTGTGAGACGTAGTGACATGTGGAAAAAACAACTTTGGCAATAAAGGAAAACAGAGGCTCTTAAACTACAAATGTTGATGAATAATTTGTTTTGCCAGCTGTTTGCTTCAAGTTGGACTTGAAAGGTTTGATTTTTAATTGCATTTATGCCTGTGTAATGGCGGACCACTTAGGGGCCACACTCCTGAGATTTTTCACAGAGTGCAAGACCAGCTTGGGACTGTGAGATGCCCTGTAGAATGTGCTCTGGACGTTGACAACTTTGGTGGTGTCACTAGAGCACCCCCAATAGAGAGATCCGTGTTCAACTCCATGACTTTAACATTAACATTTGTAGTGCACCATCTGTTGAAATGTAGTTTGTAAATATGTAGTAATAAAATGCATTCAATTTGTGATTTCAACAGATGGTGCATCACAAACATTTGTAGTTATAAAATACATGGAATGTTTCACTCCAGCAAATGGCGCCTAGCAAATATTTGTAGTAATAAAATACAGTACTACAAATGTTTGTGATGCACCATCTGTTGAAATGATAAATGCAATGTGTATGTCTCTGTTATATGCCATTTGGTATGAGATTTGTAAAAGCAGCACTAATGCTTGTGATGTGCCATCTGTCGGAATGACAAATGTAATGTATTTTATTGCCACAAATGTTTGTCATACATAATGTGACATAACAGAGACATAGTAAAAGCACAGATACAAAGACACTGGTCTTTTTATTAAGGTGTATATACATATTGCATACAGTATATACAGTATATATACTCAGCAAAAAAAGAAACGTCCCTTGTTCAGGACTGTGTATTTCAACAATAATGTTTTAAAAATCCAAATAACTTTACGGATCTTCATTGTAAAGGGTTTAAACAATGTTTTCCATGCATGTTCAATTAACCATAATCAATTAATTAACATGCACCTGTGGAATGGTCGTTAAGACCTTAACAGCTTACAGAAAGTAGGCATTTAAGGTCACAGTTCTAAAAACGCAGGACACTAAAGAGACTTGTCTACCAACTGTGAAAAACACCCAAAGAAAGATGCCCAAGGTCCCTGCTCATCTGTGTGAACGTGCATTAGGCATGCTGCAGGGAGGCATGAGGACTGCTGATGTGGCTAGGGCAATAAATTGCCATGTCCGCACTGTGAGACACCTAAGACAGCGCTACAGGGAGACAGGAAGGACAGCTGATCATCCTCGCAGTGGAAGACCACGTGTAACAACACCTGCACAGGATCGGTACATCCGAATATCACACCTGCGTGACAGGTACAGGATGGCCACAACAACTGCCCGAGTCACACCAGGAACACACAATCCCTCCATCAGTGCTCAGACTGTCCGCAATAGGCTGAGAGAGGCTGGGCTGAGGGCTTGTAGGCCTGTTGTAAGGCAGGTCCTTACCAGACATCACCAGCAACAACGCCGCCTATGGGCACAAACCCACCTTCGCTGGACCAGACAGGAGTGGCAAAAAGTGCTCTTCACTGATGAGTCACGGCTTTGTGTCACCAGGGGTGATGGACGGATTCGTGTTTATCGTCGAAGGAATTGAGCACGTCTGGGACCTGTTGGATCGCAGGGTGAGGGCTAGGGCCATTCCCCCCAGAAATGTCCAGGAACTTGCAGGTGCCTTGGTGGAAGAGTGGGGTGACATCTCACAGCAAGAACTGACAAATCTGGTCCAGTCCATGAGGAGGAGATGCACTGCAGTACTTCAAGCAGCTGGTGGCCACACCAGATACTGACTGGTACTTTTGATTTTGAGCCTCCCTTCATTCAGGGACACATTGTGAAACATTTTTAGTTTATGTCTTATGGTGTTGACTCTTTTAGTGTTCATACAAATATTTACACATTAAGTTTACTGAAAGTAAAAACAGTTGAAAGTCAGAGGACGTTTCTTTTTAGTAAGTGCAGCTACTGCGGAAACAAAGCACGGCGTGAACCGTAACTTTACATTAAGTTTATAGACACACTCCCACTGCCGTTTGTCATGCCTACCACGAATGATGGTATTCGCGAGATACAAGTTTACTGAGAAGACACGAGGTATAAACAAAACTTTGGATCACTTTGTAACGGAGTTAAAATTGCTGTAGCAAGAAACTGAACGAAACGTTAATGTTTTACTTTTAATAACTTATAGACTACATTTTATTTTTTTCCCTTCCACTCTGTGAGCGAGGCCAATGGGTGATCAGTTATATATATATATATGAATAACCTCCAAAGAGTGCGGAGACTTTTGATCACGTGAACGTGTCTTCAAAGAGTGGCGTCTCCTGCCCTGGAAAAATACTATTAAAGTCAAGCAGCCGGCGTTGCACGTATACTCTAAACACTGCAGAGGACACAAAACTAATTTTCTTTAATTGCTGGTAATGCCGGTAAAGCACATTACCAGAGGCAGAAATTTGGACGTTCACATAGAAAATGTGATTTCTATACCACAGCCGTCGTGTAGCGCCTTTCAAAAGGGATCTACTACCGAGAGATGATCCATATACATTTTAGCTGCTGTTAGTACTACTTACCTGTTGTATTATACCGTCTTTAAAATGTAGTTTACCCGAAACCACTCCAGTAATGCTCAATGTAAATGGTAAATGGCCTGTATTTGATATAGCGCCTAACTAGAGTTCAAGAACCCCCCTAGGCGCTTTACAACACAACAGTCATTCACCCATTCACACACACATTCATACGCTGGTGATGATAAGCTACTATGTAGCCACAGCTGCCCTGGGGCACACTGACAGAAGTGAGGCTGCTGAACACTGGCGCCACCAATCCTTCCGACCACCACCAGCAGGCAAGGTAGGTTAAGTGTCTTGCCCAAGGAAAAACTGTGGGAATGGAGGAATTATCCTTTTTTGATCTTGGTGCTCATGTTGGATGGAATGCGACCACAGTAATGAAGATATGGCATCAGTGAGCCGTGGTGGGTGAAGCCCACTATAGTGAAGGGTGTGGATCCCGCAGAGCTCAAAAGAACAGGAGGATAGACATTTCACATGTTGGGTAGCGATGAGCTGAACAGCCACAACACAGCTGGTCTAGGGTGACCAACAGCTGAGGTTCCCTGGTGCCATATTCCAGCAGGACAATGCGCAGGCACAAAACATCCTACAGTTCCTGTCCACAGGTTAACTGGCCCACTCTTCCTGAACAAATGATGTGCTCAGTACGGAGTCCAAAACAGAACTGATAAGTTAGGGTAAATATACAATACAATACAATACAATTTATTTTGGTATTGCCCAAAATCACACAAGGAGGGCCGCAATGGGCTTTAACAGACCCTGCCTCTTGACAGCCCCCCAGCCTTGACTCTCTAAGAAGACAAGGAAAAACTCCCCAAAAAAACCCTTATAGGGAAAAATGGAAGAAACCTTGGGAAAGGCAGTTCAAAGGGAGACCCCTTTCCAGGTAGGTTGGGTGTACAGTGGGTGTCAAAAAGAAGGGGGGTCAATATAATACAATACACAGAACAGAACACAAGTAATCCTCAATACATTATAATAGCGCAATAGAAATATTACAAGTACAGAGCACAATTTAACAGTAGATGATATCACATAATATGATTTGGATTTGTTCAGAGTCCTGGAGACCTCAGCCATCAAGCTGCCTCCCCGACTTGGCGATTCCTGTGATCGTCCATCAGGGATGACTTAACCTTAGGCAGGCAAAACAACTTGGCAGGTGGGCCATGGCATCAAGAGCCACATTTGAGTACAGAGAAGAGAAAAAGAATAGTTGAGGATTAGTAACAAATATATAATTATATATAACTATCAAATTACTTATGTTTTATTCCTAATGACTAACAACAGAGATGCAGTCTGTACAGTTAATCAGCAGCTCTAGTCAGGGTGTGCTAAACTGAAGTCAACAACAACAACAACAACATTTATTTATATAGCACATTTTCTTACAAACAGTAGCTCAAAGTGCTTTACATATTAAAGAATAGAAAAATAAAAGACACAATTATAAAACAAAATAAATCAACATTAATTAACATCGAATAAGAGTAAGGTTCAATGGCCAGGGGGGACAGAAAAAAAAAACTCCAGACGGCTGGAGAAAAAATAAAATCTGTAGGGATTCCAGACCATGAGACCACCCAGTCCCCTCTGGGCATTCCACCCAACATAAATGAAACAGTCCTCTTTGGATTTAGGGTTCTCAAGGAAGGGCTTGATGAAGATGATGGTCACGTAGACTTCTGGCTTTCAGTCCATCATTGTTGGAGCATCATGATGCTTTGAGTAGGTGGAGGTGGCGCAGGCCACCACCACAAAGAAACCGGAAAAAGAAACAGAAAAGAGAGTAGGGGTCAGTACCGATTTTAGAGCCACCATGAATAGTTATTGTGATGAATTGAACATACAGAGTATCAGGATTAAGATAAAGTGAAGTTATAAAAAGGCCATGTTAAAGTAATGTGTTTTCAGCCGTGTTTTAAAGTGCTCTACTGTATCAGCCTGGCGAATTCCTATTGGCAGGCTATTCCAGATTTTAGGTGAATAACAGCAGAAGGCCGCCTTACCACTTCTTTTAAGTTTTGTTCTTGGAATTCTAAGGAGACACTCATTTGAGGATCTAAGGTTACGATTTGGAATATAAGGTGTCAGACATTCCGATATATAAGACGGGGCGAGATTATTTAAGGCTTTATAAACCATAAGCAGAATTTTAAAGTCAATTCTGAATGACACAGGTAACCAGTGTAGTGACATTAAAACTGGAGAAATGTGTTCGGATTTTCTTTTCCTAGTTAGGATTCTAGCAGCTGCATTCTGCACTAGTTGCAAACGATTTATGTCTTTTTTGGGGTAACCCTGAGAGATCAGCCGGGATTTGAAAGCTGAGACCAAAGGGGCATCTCCTATAGTAGCAGGCAGACCAGTCCACATTTTAGGGGCTGTGAAACTAAAAGCTTGACCTCCCACTGTTACTTTATTAATCCTTGGAATCATAAGCAGACTGCCATCTTGAGATCTTAATGTATGCTCTGGTTTGTAAATATGGTGGCTATAAAGGCCAGCAAGGGAAGTGAGGTAATCCAGGGCAGAAGAAGAAAGGTCCTCTTCTATAGGCTTAGACCCGGATGTCACATCATCAAAAGGGCTGGAAGGCTCTTTGTTCATAGGTTCCACACCGGACGTGATGTCCTCAGAGGGGCCAGAACCAGAAGTGACATAATCAGGGCCAGGCGGGGTTTACCATGAATGGTCTGCGGGAAACCAAGAAAAAACGTCAGCGCATCTCTTCCACCCCCTGGTCTGGCTGGAATTACCCATTGCATTATTCATTGTGTGATTTTGGGTTAGACAAGAAATAAATTGTCGTTGTCGTGGGTAGGATAGGCTCCAGGTTCCACATCTATACAGGTGGCACAGTGGTAGTGCTGCTAGTTTGTAGTTCAGAGAGTGTGGGTTCTTTTCCCGGTCCTCTCTGTGTGGAGAGCACTTTGAGAAGTGAGAAAAGCCCTTTATAAATGTAAATAATTATTATTATGCCCTATCACTCTGTGATCTTTACGGAGTCAATGGAGGCTCTGATTGGGGCTCTCGAGAGACAGAGCAAGGAGTCTGTGTCTGGGCTTGCGAGGGTCCTCGATAAAAACCGAGATCCAGGCCTTTAATGACCTTTTGGGCACAGCCATCAGTAGTGTGTCTGTCTGCAGAGAGAGTGTCAACCTCATCGAGAGGTTTACTTACATCGGCAGTGACATTCATGTGACTGTAGTGACTCTTCCTATGAAGTCAGTAGACGTATTGGGATAGCATGAGGGGTCATGAGGTCACTGGAAAGGGGTGTGTGGCGCTCCTGATATCTCTGCTAAAGGAGGAAGGTCCAAATCTTTAGGGTCCTGGTGCTTCCTGTCTTGCTATTATGGCCATGTGGTGCAATTCTCCGAGGGTGATCTGGCTTAAAGGATCCACGTTGTGAGATGCCCACATAACACCTGGCTGCAGCAGATAGAGAGTCATTTCCAGAGAGTAGGACTGGGCCCTGTGTTTGCCTGGTGGTTACCAATCAGGATCCTGAGCCGTTTCTTGTGGTGGGCGCAGGAATGTGCTGTACCACTGCATGCTCCCCATCCTGACCTGACCTGACCCATGACTCTGTCCTGGAAAAGTGGGTTAGGAAGATAGATGGATGGATAGTGTCACATAGATAGACAAAAGTCTGTCACTGAAGCTACTCCTCTGTCTGGAGATGACACTGTTCAGTGGATGCAGTGGATTCTTCATGATTGACAGGAGTTTGCTTAGTGCCCGTCGCTCTGCCACAGATGTTAAACTGTCCAACTTTACTCCTACAATAGAGCCTGCCTTCTTAACAAGTTTGTCCAGGCGTGAGGCGTCTTTCATCTTTATGCTGCCACCCCAGCACACCACCGCATAGAAGAGGGCACTCGCCACAACCGTCTGGTAGAACATCTGCAGCATCTTACTGCAGATGTTGAAGGATGCCAACCTTCTCAGAAAGTATAGTCTGCTCTGACCTTTCTTACATAGAGCATCAGTATTGGCAGTCCAGTCCAATTTGTCATCCAGCTGCACTCCCAGATATTTATAGGTCTGCACCCTCTGCACACAGTCACCTCTGATGATCACAGGGTCCATGAGGGGCCTGGGCCTCCTAAAATCCACCACCAGCTCCTTGGTCTTGCTGGTGTTAAGGTGTAAGTGGTTTGAGTCGCACCATTTAACAAAGTCTTTGATTAACTTTCTGTACTCCTCCTCCTGCCCACTCCTGATGCAGCCCACAATAGCAGTGTCATCAGCGAACTTTTGCACGCAGTCATATTGGAAGTCTGATGTATATAGATTGAACAGGACCGGAGAAAGTACAGTCCCCTGCGGCGCCCCTGTATTGCTGAACACAATGTCAGACCTGCAGTTCCCAAGACGCACATATTGAGGTCTGTCTGTAAGATAGTCCACAATCCATGCCACCAGGTGTGAGTCTACTCCCATCTCAGTCAGCTTGTCTCTAAGGAGCAGAGGTTGGATGGTGTTGAAGGCGCTAGAGAAGTCCAAAACATAATTCTTACAGCACCACTGCCTCTGTCCAGGTGGGAGAGGGATCGTGTAGCATATAGATGATGGCATCCTCCGCTCCCACCTTCTCCTGGTATGCGAACTGCAGAGGGTCGAGGGCGTGGCGGACCTGTGGCCTCAGGTGGTGAAGCAGCAGCCGCTCCATGGTCTTCATCAGATGTGACGTCAGAGCAACAGGCCGGAAGTCATTCAGCTCACTAGGACGTGATACCTTTGGGACAGGGTGATACAAGATGTTTTCCAAAGCCTTGGGACTCTCCCTGTTCCAGGCTCAGGTTGAAGATGCTGTAGAGGACTCCCCAGTTCCAACGCACAGGCCTTCAGCAGTCGTGGCGATACACCATCTGGACCCTGCTTTGCTGGCACAAAGTCTTTTCAGCTCTCTGCTCACCTGGGCTGCTGTAATTGTGGGTGGGGATGTCTCACCTATGCTGGTATCAGCAGAAGGATGGTTGGAGGATGCAGTACTCGAGGTGAGAGTGGGTTACTGTGATCAAACCTATTAAAGAAGTTGTTCATTTGGTTTGCTCTCTCCACGTCTGTCTCGATGGCGGCACCCGCTTGAGCTGCAGCCAGTGATAATCTTCATCCCATCCCACACTTCCTTCATGCTGTTGTTCTGCAACTTCTGCTCCAGCTTTCTCCTGTACTGCTCTTTGCGCCCTGAGCTGGACTCGGAGTTCCTTCTGCACGCACTTGAGCTCATGCTGATCACCACCTTTAAAAGCCCTTTTCTTCTGGTTCAAAAGGCCCTTGATGTCACTTGTAACCCATGGCTTGTTGTTAGCATAGCAGCATACTGTTCTTACTGGAACTACAATGTCCATACAGAAGTTGATGTAATCAGTTGTGCATTCAACAGCCTCTTCAATGTTCTCACTATGTGACCCAGCAATATATCCCAGTCTGTAGTTCCAAAGCAGTCTCTCAGAGCCTGCTCTGCCTCAGGGACCACTTCCTGAATGAGCGTGTGTTGTAGGTAGCGCCCTCACTCTTGGTTTGTATTGAGGCTGAAGCAGAACCAGGTTATGATCTGCTTTCCCAAGCGCAGGCAGCGGGGTGGCGCTGTATGCGTCTTTAACGCTTTGCATACAGTAGGTCGATAGTCCTGTTTCCCGAGTGTTACAATCCACATACTGGGAGAAGGCAGGTAATGTTTTGTCCAGCGTTACATGGTTAAAGTCTCCAGCGATTAGCACAAGTGCCTCAGGGTGCTGCGTTTGTAACTTAGCAACTGCGGAATGGATGATGTCACTCGCCATCTCCGCGTTCGCTTGAGGAGGGATGTAAACAATAACAACAATCACGTGTCCAAACTCTCTGGGCAAGTAATAGGGACGCAGACTTACGGCCAACAGTTCGATGTCCCTGCAGCAAGTGGAGATTTTAACGTTTACATGTCCTGAGTTGCACCACTTTGTATTGACATAGAGAGCGAGTCCTCCTCCTTTCTTCTTTCCACAGGTACTTGCGTCTCTGTCCGCTCTAACTGTGCTAAACCTGGGTAGCTCCACATTAGTATCTGGGATGGTAGTCGTTAGCCACATTTCACTAAAGCACAGCAAGCTGCATTCTCTGTAGGTTCTGACATTTTTCACCAGCACAGCCAGTTCGTCGATCTTATTTGGTAGTGAGTTTACATTTCCCAGGATCACAGAAGGCACCAATGGTTTATAACGCCATTTTCTCTCAAGTTGTCTCGATTTAATCTTATCTTTTATCTTTGCCGCTCGGCTGCCCGATATCGTCTTCTTACCTCATCAGGTCAATAAGGAACCACACCGGCATAAGCATTTCTTCTCAGTGCTTTAAGTTGACTACTTGAATAGGAGATTCTCGAAGTGTAAAAATCCATGTCAAATAGTAAAATAGTAAAAAGGGTCCAGGGAGCAATTCCACATAAAAGAAAGTGGTAGAAGTGATCAGTGAAATAGAGAAAAATAGAGATAAAAAGGTAAAAAAATAAAGTCATATACGGAGCTGCTGGAAAGGCTGCCACTCGGATGCGAACAATTGGGAAGCAGCTAAAAGGCCTGAATAACAGTAGTACCACACCAGACCAGGGGGTGGTGAGCTGCACTGACTTTCTCTCTCAATCTTTTGCAGACCATCCATTGGAAATCTCGTTTGCTCCCGCACCTATGATGACATCACTTCTTGTCCCGTTGTAGGTGTTGAATAGGGTGTGCTATTCATGACATCACTTTCATTTCGGGTGCCGTTGATGACATCACTTCCGGTCTCAATGACATCACTTTTGGTTCCGGTACCTATGATAACGTTACTTCCAGTCCCAAGTGGGGTGATAGTCGGATGGGGCGCGCTATTCATGATGTCACTTCTGGTACCGGTGCCATTGATGACATCACTTCCGGTCTCGGCGACATCACTTCTGGTCCTCCCGGTTCCTATGATGATGTCACTTCTGGTCCCGAGGGGGGGTGAGGGCTGTATGGGGCGCACTATTCATGATGTCACTTCTGGTACCAGTGCCATTGATGATATTACTTCCGGTCTCGACGGCATCACTTCCAGTTCTGGTGCCGTTGATGATGTCACTTCCGGTCCCGAAGACATCACTTCCTGTCTCACCATATTTCTCATCCTAAGTCAGTTCTGTTTTGGATTCAAACCTGTAAAGAGCTCAATACGGATTACCCATTTGCAGCCAGGACACAATATATGGGTGGCTGCCCCAAACCTTTTTGATGTCTTTGGACTATTCTTGTGACAATGGATGGATTGATGGACTAACAAAGGGATGGACTGATAATACACTACAACTCACTTACAAAAAACTCTATAAACACGCACCAAGGTGAGGACAATAGGAAATCAGCATTCCCATGCCAAGGCTAGACATGTGAGCCCGGTGTTAAATGTGCAAACAAAATGCAACAAAATTAGCCCACAGTGAACTGCTGGGTTTTAAATAATGGATTTTGAATTTAAACTTTAAATTTTGATTGGCCTCTTACAACACCGTGACAAGAAAACGATAACTGTCACAGTGTCTTTGAGCAGTACGGGTCTTAAAATAATTGGTTGAAACGATGTGATAAAAATAACGGTGAAGAGGTGACAGGTGGGATGTACAACATGAAACAATGCACCCTGATTCAAAGTAAAATTCCTGCGTGCCTGCCAGATAGGCGGATGAAGCTTCATGCAAATCGTTCCCTATTACAGATCTATTACAAGATTTTATAACAATTTTACATTGGAAATTAACAATGTCATTTGATGAAATGTTTTATGCATTCCAGGCTTAGAAAAGGGGCCACTCTTAATCGGTGCCATTACATTTCTGCTACCAGGCTGTACAGAGGTGGCACAGAACAATGCAGGCTGATTATAGGGAGAATGACATTGTGAAAGGGCTACAATTAGACATCCCAGAGAACATCTAACAAGCACAATAAACATCACCTTATTTAACAGCCTTTTATTATACCTTTTATCAAAAACACCTATGAGGTACAATAAATGACAAACTTTTTTTTTTTTACTTGAAATCACTCCAGTCTCTAAATCTGACCTTGCACAGTACAGGCCTGCATCAGGGTGAGTATGGCAATGCTATAAAAGTCACAGTTATCTGTATAGCAGACACTCACTGCTTTGCTTTTATTTTCCTGACCCAAAACAATTAGCAGGCAATCCTCAAACCTTTGATTAAGACCTCTGGGAACAGCAGGGTACTGCTTCATTGCCCCCTTAAGAGCAGTTGGTGGGAAGGGTGAAGGTGCCACATGAGAGATTGGGCATCAAACTAAAAGAAGTGGCAGTTCAGGATGTGATGTGTTGACAAGGAAAAACTTCCAAAAAATCCTTTTAGGGAAAAAAATGGAAGAAACCTTAGGAATAGGCAGTTCAAAGAGAGACCCCTTTCCAGGTAGGTTGGGCGTAAAAAAAAAAACAATACGATACGATACACAGAACAGAACACAAGAATCCTCAATACAGTATAAAAATAAAAATATTACTAGTACAGAGCAGAATTCAACAGTAGCCGACATCACATAATAGGATTTGGATTTGTTCAGAGTCCTGGAGACCTCAGCTATCAGGTTGCCTCCCCCTATTGGCCATTCCACAGCTGAGTCAACGCCGGGCCAGCCAATCCGATGAAAGGACCCCTCTACCTGATGATTCCTGTGATCCTCTATCAGGGATGACTTTACCTTAGGCAGGCAAAACAACTTGGCAGGTGGGCCGTGGCACCATATAAATGTATTTATTTATTTTTTTCTTTATTCATTCTCTAAAACACTTTGAGTTACATTATTTGTATGAAAGTGTGCTCTAGAAATAAATGTTGTTGTTGTAGATGGGGGCAGAATTGGCTCAGACCCAGGAAGCAGAGGGTGATGGTGCGAAGAACCTCATCAGAATTGGGTGACATTAAGAGTGGTGACCAGCAGGGGTCAGTGCTAGGGACGCTACTGTTTTAAATATTTATAAATGATTTAGATACGAATAAAAGTAACAATCTGGTTAAGTGTGCAGATGATACCAAGACAGGTGGATTAGAAGATAATTTGGAATCCGTTGAATCATCACAGAGGGTCTTGGGCAGCAGACAGCAGGGTTGCTCAAACTCCGTGGCTGCAGGTTTTTGTTCCAACCGGATTCATAATCAGAGATAAAACACCTGATCACGCTGCTCTCATTTAATTAGCTGGTATTTTTTTTCTGTTATTCTACATTCAGAAAAGCAAAGCAGCATGATTTTTACATTTATAGAACATCTCGATGTATATAAAATCCAACATCTGCCTGCCTGCCTGTCTGTTTGCTTTTCACAAGAGAACTACTTAATGGATTTAGATTGGGTTTTTTCCTAGAATTTGCTTGATTTTGCGGCTTCTCTCATCGTAGTATTACAGTTCGCTTTCTTTACCGATTTATTTCTTAAATCTGAGAGCCACGCAGCGGGCCAAGGGGACGGGGACCTCCTCACTCACACACCAGCCTCGGGGCGTATCTTACATCCGCTTAGCTAGTGAATGAGAGAACTACTTAACAGATTTAGGTTGGGTTTTTTCTAGAATTTGCTTAAATATTTTGGTTGATTTTGCGACTAAGTATCATAGTTTGCTTGAAGGAGTGATATATTCATGCTAATCCGAGACAGAGGGGAGGAGGAAGCTTGATGTCAGGAGTGGGGACTCGGTCTACCTGCGCATTTTGGAGCGTACCTTGCCTCCGCTTAGCTAGTGATACCTTATTGTTTATTGATTTTTAAAGTTTGTCCTGTTTCACTCCTACGCGGGTGGGAACGGGTAGTATATATATATATAAAATCCAGCGTTTGTCTGTCTGTATGTCTGTCCACGTTTCGCAAGAGAACTATTTAACAGATTTAGATTGGGTTTTTTTCTAGATTTTTCTTGATTTTGCGACTTCTCTCATCATGGTAAGTATTACAGTTCGCTTTCGGTACCGATTTATTTTTTGAATCTGAGAGACACGCAGCGGGCCAAGGTGATGGGGATGGGAGCGGGGACCTCCTCACTCACACGCCAGCCTCGGGGCGTATCTTACATCCGCTTAGCTAGTGAACGAGAGAACTACTTAACAGAATTTCTAGAATTTGCTTGAATATTCTGGTTGATTTTGCAACTTCTCTCATCGCGCTAAGAATCATAGTTTGCTTGAAGGAGCAAAATATTCATGCTAATCTGAGACAGAGGCTGTGGGACAAGGGGAGGTGGAAGTGTGACGTCAGGAGTGGGGAGCCGGGTGGGACCCTCCTCACTGTCTGTTTCACTACCATGCAAGGGATGGCTAACTTAGAAATATTTCTATTTTTGCTCTATACTGTAGATTTAAAAGCTTAACTCTCTTTTGTTGATTTCATTCTATTTTGTCCTTTCTCTGTGCAGTTTGCCCCCTTCATTGTATCTTATTAATGACAATTAAAAACGGCACCCAGGCAAACAACATGGAATAATCAAAGGCTGCCACTACTTTAGCGTCAGACACACTAATTAGTAAATAATGGATCAATTAAACAATTAGAAAATCTGAAAAAGTAGAATGAAAATCAAGATGAACATATTGTTAAAAAGAAAACAAATATGTTATTCCCACATAACTGCTTGGTACAGTTGATTTTTTTTTTTTTACCAAACTTAGATTTCCAATTTCTACGTTGTTCCCAAAACACATAACTTAGGGGAAAAAAAGAGTTCACTTAAATAGCCCAGGAGTCCAATTAAAAACAGAAGCTGATGGGAAAGAAAAACCTGCAACCACAGGGGGTCCCCAGGACCGAGTTTGGAAAGCACTGGCATACACACTTGGAAAGATTTGTGGCAGATGAAATTTAATGTCAGTAAATGTAAAGTATTACACAGAGGACATAGAGAGAAGTCAAGGAAAATGACCCCTTTTATTGGCTAACTAAAAAGATTACAATATGCAGGCTTTGGAGGCAACTCAGGCCCCTTCTTCAGTTGCCTTGAAAGCTTGCATATTGTAATGGCATTGCCTCACCGATGCTTTCTCCCCTGGTCCTTCCATTCCATTGGCATACCAGCACAAAATATATATATTCAGGACGCTGTGCTGTAAAAAATGGCGCCATATTTTGGATGAGATGAAAAACCTGACTCCCTGTGGTCATTAAAGATCCCTAAACATCCTTCATAAAGAGTAGGGTGTATCCCGATTTCAAGGCTAAATTTCCCATCATGGCCTAGTTATTCTGGCCCCCTAATCATTCCCTGTCTCCAATTATCTCTCTCTCACCCCTTCACCACCAAACAGCCAATGTGTGGTGAGCGTATTGGCACAAAAATGGCTGCTGTCGCATCATCTAGGTGTTACATAAATGTAGATTTTTATTACAATGTATTAATCTCTATCTATCTATCTATCTATCTATCTATCTATCTATTATATAGTGCCTTTTTTATCTATCTATCTATTACATAGTACCTTTCATATCTATCTATCTATCTATCTATCTATCTATTATATAGTACCTTTCATTTGTTATCTATCTATCTATCTATCTATCTATCTTTCATTTGTCTATCTATCTATCTATCTATCTATCTATTATATAGTACCTTTCATTTGTTATCTATCTATCTATCTATCTATCATATAGTGCCTTTTATCTATCTATCTATCTATCTATGGTGAAGCATGGTGGTGCCAGCATCATGACATTTCTAATACTCTAGTGTACAAAAGTGCTGTGCTTCACATCAGTATTGCTCAATCCTTTTGGTGTCACAACCCACTTTTTTCCATAGTAGTGTGACCTGGCAAAGTGGGGGGTCCATCTTGCTGAATGGAGTGCAATCGTCAGAGTGAGTTGATGGTAGAGCTACGGGTATCGCCACCTAATGCGTCACCACTAACCTTAAAAACAACGGCATGCAACTCTACCAGCAGCAGCCCACAGCCCAAGAAAGTGCGCAAAGCTTGTGGAGCCGTACCCACAGACACTCAAGAGATAGAATTGTTGCCAGCACGGCTTCTAGAAAGTGTTGAATTAAGGATCTGGATAATTTTGTGAAAGAGAATTTTCACTTTTTGAGTTTTTATGAATTTGAAAACCTTTCTGAAAACACATTTTCATTTTGTCATTATGGGTTATTGAGTGTAGATTGATGGGCAAAAATGTAAAATTTCATCCAATTAAAATGAAATATACCGCACAATAAAGTGGGCAGAAAAAGCGAAGGGGTTTGAAAACTTTCTGAATTGACTGCATGAGGTGACTGTAATTGTTGGTAATGGAGGTGCCTGCAATTACTGCCTGAAGAAGGGGTCTTTTACTTTTGCACACAGGAGTGATTTCTTAAGTATTACTGACTCATGAGCACAAAGCAGTCTTTAATTAGGATATTCACTCTATGTATTCCTTAAGAGCTCAAGTTTATATAATATCTCTATAACATCTCCAATGACACTTAAGCATGGCTGAGCTCACCCCGCTGATTGACAGAGGGACGTCTCTGTCCCCCGTTTCTAATTTTGAGACACAAAGCAGCAGTGCGCTTGTAAACGTCGCACGGCTGTGGTCGTATCATCTTATTTTGCATGCATATCAGAGAGGGATTGAAGCTAAAAATAATGCTCTGATCAAAATGGCCTCATTATTACCGAGAGGGATTAGTGTAACTACTGGTAATGACCAATTTGGGGGAAATTTTGAGACTAGCGAGATCACTTAAATTATAGTGGTGGCATTGTGTGTGACGGTGTCTGGCAACGAGTCACCTTAACTGCAAAATGAGGCAAATTTAATCGGTTTCATGCTGGGACTGAGATGTTTACATTGCTGTTTTGATAATTACAGCGTACGCGGCGGCAGTGACGCACGTTTTACAGTTCCTCCTCAGCTCCCTGCTTGTTTTTTTTTTTGTCTTTTTAATGTTGTTACTTTTGATTTATTTGGACAATGCAAATTGTTTTTGAGTCGCATGACACATCTTGTTATTTATTTAATATTTAAAAAAATTTCAAGCCTTTTCTCTGTATTTCTAGGTGTTCCCATTGAATTCATTGTCTAGTCCTCAGAGGAGTGAGCCAGAGGCTTTATCGATACACTTTGCCACTCCGTTTTAATTTTTATTTTCATTTTATTCCCGCTTGTTATGTTCATTTACATACAGTACAATATTACCACAGTTGGAAAAGCCGCAGCTATCATTTAATGGCAGCCACTCCTTTGCTTTCTACCGAGAGTGACACACTGATACTATGAGTGGAAAATTGCAAGGAAGCAAGCTGACAGAGATTTCAGGGTAGGTGCTTCATTGTTTCTGAAAGTAATTTCAACAACTCTAGCAAAGTTTATAACAGGAGGAAAAGTGACATGAGTGGCTCACTGGGTAGCACTCACAGTGACAGCCTTGGACTCGAATCCCAGCCGAAATGCTGTGTACTTGGAATCTACTTGTTCTACCCAATGTCTACATCAGTGGTCTCAAACTCTGGTCCTGGAGGGCCACAGTGGCTGCAGGTTTTTATTTGAACCCTTTTCTTAATTAGTGACCAGATTTTGCTGCTAATTAACTTCTTTTGAATTCATTTTAATTGACTTCCTCTTGAAGACTCAGACACCTTAATTGTTTCTTTTTCCTTAATTAGCTGCCAAACAATAAAGAGATATGAAATGAGCCAAAACATGACCAGTAAACTGTGTCCATCATACAGTATCTGAAAATAAAGAACGATGAAGGTCTCAGGAATGCCGATCGGCTCAGGTCCACAAAACATTTTACCAGAGCTCTTAGAAAAGAGATAATCAGAAATGTCTGCTATTGCACAATGAGAGCAGCAACACGCCATGGAATTAAAGAACGAGTTTAATTAACAACAAGAATCACAGTCTAATTAAGCAACTGGTTGGAGTTTGAGGCCCTGACTTAGTTGGTCTTCTGTTGGCTCCCTCACTTCACGTTTCACTTCTGTTTGGGGGCCATTTAAGGAAAAAATGAAGCAATTTAGATGAACGAGGAAGAAATTCAGAGAAAGAAATCTTAAATAACAAGTCAATTAAAATTAATTCTAAAGAAGTTAATTAGCAACAAAACAGGTCACTAATTAAAAAAAGGGTTAGAATGAAAACTTGCAGCCACTGCGGCCTTCCAGGACTGGAGTTTGAGACCACTGATTTATGTGGTTCTTCTGCACTTCCTCCTTCTTCCCACAGCTGCACAGGTGGGGTTAATAGAATTACGTAAAGTCAGATCTACAATATGAGCATGAGCACTCTGTGGCCCAGAAGTCTGTGGACATCTGACTGTCTCATCTTTATGAGCTTGTTAACACCATGGACATTAATATGGAGGTGGCCCCACTACTATATACCTATACCTATAACAGCTTCCACTCTTCTTTTCACACTTTTTTGGATTGTGTCTGTGGGAATTTGTGCTCATTCAGCTAAAGAGCATTTGTGAGGTCAGGTAGTGATGCCAAATGACAAGACCCGGCTCTCAATCGACGTTCTAGTTCATCCCCAATGTGTTCAGTAGGATTGAGCTGTGCAGGTCAATCAACTTCCTCCATGTCTTTATCAAGTCAACTCAAGGCAACACAAGTCAACAAGTCAGGTCAAGTTAACACAAATCAAGTCAAGTCAAGTCAAGTCAAGTCAACACAAGCAAAGTTAAATGAACTTAAGTCAAGTCAAGTCAAATCAAATCAAGTCAACTCAAGTCAACACAAGTCAACAAGTCAAGTCAAGTCAAGTCAAGTCAGGTCAAATCAAGTCAAGTCAAGTCAAGTCAAGTCAAGTCAAGTCCAGTCAAGTCAAATTAACTCAAGTCAAGTCAAGTGAGGTCAAGTCAAATGAAGTCAAGTCAAGTCAAGTCAAGTCAACTTGAGTTGATTTGACTTGACTTGACTTGACTTGACTTGACTTGACTTGATTTGACTTGACTTGAGTTGATTTGACTTGACTTGACTTAAGTTAAGTTGAGTTAGTCAAATCAACTCAAGTTAAGTCAAGTCAAGTGGGTTTATTGTCACACCATCCATGGCACAAAATAACAGGACCACATTGTCCCTTCAACTCTGACAAAATTCCCAGTTGCAGCACATGAAAAGCATGCCCATAGCAGGATGCTGCCACTGCCATATTTCACCACAGGTATGGTGTTTCTTGAGGCACGGGCAGTGTTAGTTTGCAAAGTGAAGTACTGTCTGTATGGTTGAGTCATAGCAAGTCAAGTGGCCTTATTGTCACACTATCCATGCACTCTATTACAGCATACAGTGGCATGAAATAACTGGACCACATTGTCCCTTCAACAATGCCAGCGCATGAAAATCACCTCCTTGGTAATACCACAGCCATATCTCACTGTAGGTATGATGTTTCTTGAAGTATGGATAATGTTAGTTTTATATCACACATACCTCATTGAAGTCTGGCCAAAAAGTTCTATTTTGGTCTCATCTGACCATAAAACCTTCTCCCACATGTTAACGGGGTCTTTCTCAAGCTTTGTAACAAATGCCATATATGCTTTTATGTGGACCTTCTTAATGAATGGCTTTGTTACTGCTCCCCTCCCATAGAGACCTGCATTATGGAGAGGTCTTGAAATTGTGAACCTCTGCACCTTCACTCCAGTTCAGCCAAAGAGCATTGTGGACTTCTGAGAGTGACAGTTGGATTTTTATTGGACCTTCTCACCAAGGGTTCTGAGTTGATGTCTCACTCTGATGTTTAGTTTTTGAGGGATGGCCTGTTTTAGTAAGAGTCTGGTCTGCTGTGATGAACCTTCCACTTTCTGATGATGGATCCAACAGTGCTTGATGGGACCTTAAATCTCTTTGGTTTTTTTATAGCCATTTCCTGCCTTGTGCATCTCAATGATTTTGTATCTCACATCGGCAGAAGGCTCCTTTGTCTCCATTTTTGCAGGGATTGTTAAACAAAGACTATGGCATTTACAAAGGGGGCCTTTTTATATCCATAGAGATATAAAGAATGCAACAAGTAGTGCCTCATTATGTTTAATTATAACTGCCTTTGTGTCATTTTTGATTTGTCATTTGTGTAAACCTGGAGCTTCTAAAGAACAGACGTTTAAATACTTATTGAAACACAAACTTTGGAGTTTTTCTTCTTCAGTTAAATACCGTATCTACAGAAAATGCTTTATTTGCACTTTGGAAATGTATGGTGTCACACACTCATGAAAAGGAGGGAGCTGACATGACTATGTGTAATTCCACACCAGGCCAGGGGGTAGTGGGTGCACTAAATCTAATTCTGTTATCTCTGCAGACCAAACAGCTGAGCCACAGCATGAAGTTATGGGAAAGAGTTGAAGTATGAAAGAGTAGTTGATACTCGGTTAAGAAGAGAGGTGATGATGAGTGAGCAGCACTGTGGTTTCATGCAAGGAAAGAGCACCACAGATGAGCTGTTTGCTCAGAGGATGTTGATGGAGAAGTTTAGAGAAGGCCAGAAGGAGTTGCATTGCTTCTTTGTGGACCTGGAGAAAGCATATGACAGGGTGCCTTGAGAGGAGTTGTGGTATTGTATGAGGAAGTTGGGAGTGGCAGAGAAGTACGTAAGAGCTGTACAGGATATGTACGAGGGAAGTGTGACAACGGTGAGGTCTGCAGTAGGAGCGACAGATGCATTCAACGTGGAGGTGGGATTACATCAGAAATCGGCTCTGAGCCCTTTCTTATTTGCAATGGTGATGGACAGGTTAACAGATGAGATTAGACAGGAGTCCCCATGGACTATAATGTTTGCTAATGACATTGTGATCTGTAGCGATAGTAGGGAGCAGGTTGAGGAGACCCTGGAGAGGTGGAGATATGCTCTAGAGAGGAGAGGAATGAAGATCAGTAGGAACACCAAGACAGAATACATGTGTGTGAATGAGAGGGAGGTCAGTGGAATGGTGAGGATGCAGGGAGCAGAGTTGGTGAAGGTGGAGGAGTTTAAATACTTGGGATCAACCGTACAGAGTAATGGGTCATTGTGGAAGAGAGGAGAAGGAGAGAGTGCAGGCAGGGTGGAGTGAGTGTAGAAGAGTGTCAGGGGTGATTTGTGACAGACGGGTATCAGCAAGAGTGAAAGGGAAGGTCTACAGGACGGTAGTGAGACCAGCTATGTTATATGGGGTTGGAGACGGTGGCACTAACCAGAAAGCAGGAGACAGAGCTGGAGGTGGCAGAGTTAAAGAGTCTAAGATTTGCATTGGGTGTAACGAGGATAGACAGGATTAGAAATGATGACATTAGAGGGTCTGCTCAGGTTGGAAGTTTGGGAGACAAAGTCAAAGAGGCGAGATTGCGTTGGTGTGGACATGTGCAGATGAGAGATGCTGGGTATATTGGGAGAAGGGTGCTAAGGATAGAGCTGTCAGGTAAGATGAAAAGAGGAAGGCCTAAGAGAAGGTTTATAGGTTTATGGATATGGTGAGAGAGGACATGCAGGTGATGGGTGTAACAGAACAAGATGCAGAGGACAGCAAGATATGGAAGAAGATGATCCACTGTTGTGACTCCTAACGGGTGTAGCTGAAAGAAGAAGTAACAAATTCTAACGATCATATTACCTTTGTTTTAATGCTAATGACAAACAACAGAGATGCAGTCTGTACAGTTAATCTGCAGCTTAAGTCAGGGTGTGCTAAACTGAAGTAGCGAGTCTTCAGCCGGGATTTTAAAGCTGAGAATGGAAGGGCAACTCTTATAGTAGCAGGCAGACCATTCCACAGTTTAGGGGTCCTGTAACTAAAAGCTCGAACCCCACACTCACTGTTATTTTATTAATCCTTGAAATAATAAGCAGACCGGCATCTTGAGATCTTAATATGTGCTCTGGTTTGTAAGTCGTGATATGTTCAGATAAGTAAGCCGGACCTTGGACATTTAAGGCTTTATATGTTAAAAGGAGGATTTTGAAATCTCCCCTAAACTTAACTGGGAACCAGTATAAGGATTTAAGAACTGGAGTTATGTGTTTGTATTTTCTTATTGTTGTAATAATTCTTGCAGCAGCATTTTGGATTAACTGGAGGCTGTATAAGGAACAGTTTGAGCATTCAGTGAACACTGCACTGCAGTAGTCAATCCTACTAGAAATAAATGCATGACTGCAACTCTGTGGCATTAGACAACCCGGGACAGGGCACTAGTCACAGTGGTGCAAGTTTGGAATCCCCTATTCACCTGACCAGCTTGTTTTTTGGGAATGTGGGAGGAAAACTGGAGATACTTCCACTACGACCAGGAAAGCAGGCTGAGTGAGGCAGCAATGATAACCACTGTGCCATTCCTCATCTTATTGGCTCAAGCAGTTCTGATTTCTTTAGGATATGCACTCAGTGGCAATATTTCCCCCCTTTTCCTCCCTTAATTCACTGAAAGGCTTCCTGTTTTTCCACTTTTGCAACTAGCACTGAGGCCCCACTTTTGGGCGAAGGGAAAAAACAAATTGCTATTTATTACAAAAATTCAATTTTTATAAAGCGCCACACTATGTAGCAGAAATAAGCTATGCAAGGGCAATCTGCTTATCACTTTATCAGCAAACTCAAATTATGCAGCATTCAGCATTACAGACTGCACAGCTGGAGGCCAAAATAATTTTCCATTGTCCTTGCCATTGTCTCTCTCTTTTTTTTCCCGGCTGTTCTTATAAAAATAAAAAAAAGACAAAAAAAAAAAATGAGCAGTGTAGTCTGTTGCTTTTTTTTCACAAATTAGTCATGCCTGTGCACTTCCGAGCCTGGAAACTGTCAAACAGATGTCTGCCATAGGAAATAACTTGCAGTGCACTGTTATCAAAGTGAAATGCTCCCATAATCACCTCGGTTTTGATGGTCTTCCCTTCCTTGACATGGCAGTCATTCATTAAATGTTAAAAAAAAACTACTTGGATAAAGAGGACCTCTGGGACCCTGTCTCTGGGTAACGTCACTTGAGAGTGAAGAGTGCTGTGTGGATGTTCAAGTCAAGTGGCCTTATTGTTACACCACCCATACACTCTATTACAGCCTACAGTGGCATGACATAACATGACTGCTTTGTCGCTCCAGCTCAGATTCCCAGTGCCAGCACATGAATAGCATCTGCATAGCTTGGTGCTGCTACCACCATATTTCACCGTAGGTATGGCATTTCTTGAGGTATGGGCAGTGTTAGTTTTATGTCACACATACCTCGTTGAAGTTTGGGCAAATAGTTCTGTTTTGTTCTCATCTGACCATCTATCCTTCTCCCACATCTTAACTGGGTCCTTCTCATGTCTTGCAGCATGTTATTATGTGGACCATCTTAAGGAATGGCTTTTTTCTTGCTCCCCTCCCATACAGGCCTTTTTTTATGAGGAGCTCTGAAAATTGTTGACCCCTGCACCTCCACTCCAGTTTCAGCCAAAGAGGATAGCAAACATCTGAAAGTGACGGTTGGATTTTTAGTGGCCCCTCTCAGCAGTCGATGTCCTTTCTGATGTGTAGTTTTTGTGGGACGGCCTGTTCTAGTAAGAGTCTGGTCTGCTGTGATGAACCTTGCACTTTCTGATGACAGATCCAACAGTGCGCAAGGTGACATTCAGACACTTTGATTCCAAGTGCCAGTGCATGAAAGGCATCCCCATAGCTTGGTGCTGCCACCACCATATTTCACCGTAGGTATGGCGTTTCCTCAGGTATGGGCAGTGTTAGTTTTGTGCCACACATATCTCATTGGAGTCTGGCCAAATAGTTTTGCTTTGGTCTTATCTGACCATAAAACCTTCTCCCACATCTTAATTGGGTCTTTCTAATGCTTTGTAGCAAATGCTATACTGTATGTGGTTTTACATGGAGCTTCTTAAAGAATGGTTTCATTCTTGCTCCCCTCCCATAAAGGCGTGTTTTATGAAGAGATCTGGAAATTGTGGACCTCTGCACCTTCACTCAAGTTTCAGCCAAAGAGCATTGTAAATGTCTGAGAGTGATGATTGAATTTTTAGTGGTCCCTCTCACCAGTCAATGTCCCACTCTGATGTGTAGTTTTTGAGGGACGGCCTGTTCTAGTAAGAGTCTGGTCTGCTGTGATGAACCTTCCACTTTCTGATGACAGATCCAATAGTGCGCAACGGGACATTCAGACACTTTGTTTCCAAGTGCATGAAAAGCGCCCCCATGGCTTGGTTTCTGCCATCGCAAAATGTCACCATAGGTATGGCGTTTCCTGAGGTATGGGCGGTATTTTATGCCACACATACCTCATTGGAGTCTGGCCAAATAGATCTACTTTTGTCTCATCTGACCATCTATCCTTCTCCCACATCTTAACAGGGTCTTTCTTATACTTTATAGCAAATATTATATGTGGTTTTAAGTGGACCATCTTAATGAATGGTTCCTTCATGCTCCCCTTCCTGTCTTATGGAGAGCTCTGTAAATTGTGGAGCCCTGCACCTCCACTCCAGTTTCAGCCAAAGAGCATTGCAAATGTCTGAGAGTGATCATTGAATTTTTAGTGGTTCCTCTCACCAGTCAACGTCCCACTCTGATGTGTAGTTTTTGAGGGACAGCCTGTTCTAGTAAGAGTCTGGTCTGCTGTGATGAACCTTCAAATTTCTGATGATGGACCCAATAGTGTGCAACAGGACATTCAGACACTTTATTTCCAAGTGCATGAAAAGCATCCCCATGGCTTGGTTTCTGCCACCACTATATGTCACCATAGGTATGGCGTTTCCTGAGGTATGGGCGGTATTTTATGCCACACATACCTCATTGGAGTCTGGCCAAATAGATCTACTTTTGTCTCATCTGACCATCTATCCTTCTCCCACATCTTAACAGGGTCTTTCTTATACTTTATAGCAAATATTATATGTGGTTTTAAGTGGACCATCTTAATGAATGGTTCCTTCATGCTCCCCTTCCTGTCTTATGGAGAGCTCTGTAAATTGTGGACCCCTGCACCTCCACTCCAGTTTCAGCAAAAGAGCATTGCAGACTTGTGAGAGGGACAGTTTTGTTTTTAGTGGCTCCACTCACCAGTCAACATCCTGCTGGTGTTTAGTTTTGAGGGACGGCCTGTTCTAGTAAGGGTCAGGTCTGTGAACCTTCCACTTTCTGATGATGGATCCAACAGTGCACAATGAGACATTCAGACACTTTGATTCCAAGTGCCAGCACTTGAAAAACATTCCCATAGCTTTGTGCTGCCACCACCATATTTCACCATAGGTATGGCCTTTCCTGTGGCATGGGAAGAGTTAGTTTTACACAACACGCATCTCTTTGAAGTCTGGCCAAATAGTTCTGTTTTGGTCTCATCTGACCATAAAATTTTCTCCTTCATCTTAACTGGATCTTTCTCATTACGTATATCAAATGCCTTCTGTGTTTTTATGTGGACCTTCTTATGTGGGCCTTATGTGGGCACTGTGAATGGCTTCTTTCTTGATCCCCTCCCATACCATATTGCAGCATACAGTGGTACGAAATGACATATATGAGAGAGAACTAAAAAGTAAAGGCCGCTTACCCATTTATTGATGTTTTTTTGGAAGAAATAAGTGGATAGGACTGGTGAGCTTTGTTGGGCTGAATGGCCTGTTCTTTTCCAGATTATTCTAATGTTCTAATTAAAACAGTTCTCTCACTTCTGCTTATGGTTTCCCTGCTGGTCGATGCATTTCTTGTATCGTTCCATTAACTTCTTCATTCCATGTGAGAAGTAGTTTTTTGGCTACTCCTGAATCCAGGTCTGCCACCTCTTCCTTATCCTCATCACAGGTGAACCTGTGACCATGTAGATGAATGGTTTCCAACCTTTCCTATGTCTCCCACCCCTAGAAAATGTTTGATTTCTGTTTGCACCCCGTACAACAGTAACATCACTTGTCTAATTTTTTATCCACATACAGCACTGCAGGCAAACAAGGTTAACCCAAAACAAATAAGCTTTAAGCTCAGTGCTTAAAATTTAAGTATAAATTCAGCAATTTACCTTTACAAATCTCAAAAATCTTATAAATGTGTCCCCTGTGAAGCTTAGACACTTTATTTACAGTCCAGGGGTTGGGTATCCTGCGATCAATGATTGAGGGGTTTGGGGGGTTGGAGGAGCCCGTGAAGCAACGGGCACCAGCAGGGGCTGCTAAGCCATGAAACCCAGTCTACAATCTTTTGTCCCCCCCGATAACACCTGCACTGCAGTTCAGAAGCAGAAGCGCCACACAGTTAAAAATTGCTGTGCAACTGCCAGGTCCACAAGCAGGAGAGATGGGCTGAGTTTAAGCAGCAGGAGTTGCATCCAATTCAGTCCCCCTTGTCCCACCCCCCGGCAAAAATGTCAAACTTCGAAATCAGTGACGTTTCACAATCAGGGTTTGCACAGAAATAAATACTAGACGTCACCCTTCTCTATGGATCAATGCAAGGTCCAAATGTCATTCTCAATAAAAAGAGTTATTTGACTTTATGGAAGCTCCGGCCACAGCAAGGAACCCGCGAGAAGTTGCATTTCTACGGCTCATTCACAGGTGATGATTATGTGCACAGTGTGCTAGAGAAGGCAGTCATTACACAGCTAAATGATCACTTGAATAAACATTTTGTTCTTGACAAGTTTCAGTCGGTTTTAGAACGAATCACAGTACAGAAACTGCACTCAAAGTAGTAAATGACTTGTGGGTAAATGCAGACAGAGGCCATTTATCTGTTCTCATCCTCTCTGAGTGCCGCATTTGATATCATTGATCACAACATTCTTAGAAATCACCTTAGTCAATATGTGGGCCTCTCTGGCAGTGTCTTAAATTGGTTTGAGTCCTACCTGGCAGGTAGAAAATTCTGTGTCAGTTGTGGTATTTATACTTCAAAGACACAAGGCTCTATTCTGAGTCCACTGCTCTTTTCGATTTACATGCTTCCGTTAGATCAGATTATCTTGGGGCATAACGTGAGCTACCACAGCTATGCTGATGACACACAACTATATTTATCAATAGCACCTGATTACCCCAACTCTCTTGATTCACTGACAAAATGTCTTACTTGTGTTTCTGAATGGATAAGTAGTAATTTTCTCAAACTAAATAAGGAGAAAACAAAACTTTTAGTGAATGGCAAAAATGGATATAATGAGGGTATTAGAAATAAACTTGATCAATTAGGATCAAAAGTCAAGATGGAGGTAAAGAATTTAGGGGTAATTATTGACTCTGTGTTAAATTTTAAATCACATATTAATTAGATTACTAGGACAGCATTTTTTTCACTTAAACAATATAGCAAACGTTAGACGTCTTATAACTTTGCAAGATGCTGAAAAATTAGTTCACGCTTTCGTTTTTAGTCAACTAGATTACTGTAACGCACTCCTCTCAGGACCACCGGAAAAAGACATTAATCGATTAAAACGAGTGCAGAATGGGGCTGCCAGAATCTTAAGTAGGAAATGAAAATCCGAGCACATCACACCAGTCTGAGTGTCACTACACTGGTTACCTGTGTCATTTAGAATCGACTTTAAAATCTGGCTTAAGGTTTACAAAGCCTTAAATAATCTGTTCCATCCTATATTTCAGAATGTCTTTCACCTTACACTGTGTCTGCTTAGAATTCCAAGAGCTAAACTTAAAAGAAGTGGTGAGGCAGCCTTCTGCTGTGAGGCACCTAAAATCTGGAATGGCTTACCGATAGAAATTCGCCAGGCTGATAAGATGGAGCACTTAAAAAAACTGCTAAAAACTCATTATGTTCTTATGGCTTTCTCGAAGCTTCATTTTAGTGTAACTCTGATATTCTGTTTTTGCATTTAATTATCATTATTATTCATGGTGGCTCCAAAATCCATACTAACCCCTACTTCTTCTGCTGTTTTTTTCTGGTTTTCTGTGGTGGTGATCTGATCTACCACCACCTGATCACAACACCATGATGTTCCTATATTGATGGATTAAAGGCCAGCAGTCCACATGACCGTCATCATCAAGTTCTTCCACGAGAACCCTTAATACCATGAGGACTGATTGAGGTCATTAATGTTAGGTAGAATGCCTAGAGAGAGCTGGGTGGTCTCATGGCCTTGGAACCCCTGCAGATTTTTTTTTCTCCAGCCGTCTGGTGTATTTTTTGTTTTTTTTCCTCCCTGGCCATTGGACCTTATGTTTATTTTATGTTAATTAGTATTACCTAATTTTATTTTCTTATATATTTTTTTCACTTTTTTCATCCTGTTAAGCACTTTGAGTGACATCATTTGTTTGAATACTATAGAAATAAATGTTATTGTTGTTTTCATATTTCTGTATTGAAAAGGAGCACAAACTAATAAATGACCTACAGATGATGGCACACTGCAAGACACCGAATACACCACGATTGAATCTTGTTTTTGTTTTGTCATTCCTATACTTTCCCATGGCTCGTTCCCCAAAAAAATGTTTGACTTATGTTTAAACCTCATATTCATCTTTATGAATATTCTACTAATAGCAAAGAACCCACACATGACCGTACATTTCTGTGGCTCATTCACACACAGTTGCGTGCAAGTCTTGACTCTTTTCATATTATAGAACAGGAGAAACAACTAATAACGGCACACTGTAAGACTTTAACTGCACCCCAATAACGTCGTACAACGCACCTCACTCAATTTTGGCGAATCGCGATGTGACTCTTTGTCACATGCCATGAAATGTTGGGAACCCATGTATGTGGGTGGACTAAAGATGTGATAGTTGCATGGTGCAAGATCAGGACAGGAAGGGGAAGGCGGAAGGTGTGCAAACCGTGGAGTCACGGAGGGGCAAGACTATCTTTGACAGAATTCCTCTTCTTTTACTGCAAATGTTTGGCTTCAGTTTCAAGCATAGGATGTGCTAGAAAAAGTCCCAAAAGTCGGTCACCATAATTTTCTTGGTGGAGGGCTGTCAATTAAATTTTTTGTTACTGGAGAAGACAAGAGTTTCCACTGCCTGCTTTTGACTCTTGCTTTCGGGCTGACAGTGATGGACCCATGTGTCATCTCCTTGGTGACAATCTGCTCCAAAACACTCGGATCCTCTTCATAACATTTCAGGAGTCGCTGTTGCTTCTGTAGATCAGTAAGATACTTGATTGACCATCTTCTTAAACCTTTATGGTACCCCAAGTCATCATGCACCTTTACATGTGCAGATCCATAGCTGATCCAAATGTGCAGTGTCACACACGTGTGCTTAGGGGGCAGCCAAAGGGTCCAAGTGAGCATGAAATAATAGAAGATAAGGGGTTGGAACAAAGTGGTAACGCCATTCTCTTTCTTTCAACAGAACAACAGAAAATTAACCATTCTTTTCTGCTTAAGTCCCACTTGGTACCATTGCAAGGTTTCTGAACTCTTTTGGGATTCCTTCCCCAAAATGGGACGACATGCCGAAAAGCTTCCCGAAGTGTGTTCGCTGGATCTGTGAAAGACAGCTTCTGCTTTGGTAGGGCAACCTCAGGCTCCCACCAGACCGGCAGAGGATCACCGCAAAAACTAATCTGAGCCGACCGCGGTCGTGTTATAAGCACTCTTTCTTCGATAGATGATTCAAGGAATATTATAAATGCAGGGAACAGGATTACTTGGCCACCACCCTGCCTGATTGCTGTGTCTGTGTATAGGAGAGTGGGAGATCCCGTTACAATAAATAACCGTGCTGTTCCTGTTTCAAGTGGAAAATAAAGCTGGTTTTGCTAAAGTACTGAGACTCAGCCTCGTGTTTTATGGTGCAAGACAGGGACTCACGCGTCACACCATCTTTTGCAGCTCATTATAAAAATGTCAGTTCCGACCACCTCTGATGACATCATTTCTGGCCAGCAACGATGACGTCACTTCCAGTACACATTTGATGACATCACTTCTGGCCAGCCATGATGACGTCACTTCCAGTACACATTTGATGATATCACTTTTCCGGCCAGCCATGTTGACGTTTTATCCTGTCTGCCCTCAACTTCCTTCCTGCTATCATTATTTAGATAACCCAGACTGTCTGTCTTACATTGTTGAATGTTTTTTCAACTTTTTGACCATAACTCTGGACATTATACGAGGAAGCATCCCCAAATCTTTTTCTTGGTTTTGTTCAATTATTTCTTCACAGCAGACAAAAGTGGGCGATGCAATCTGTCGGTCTTCTCTGATGGAGGCATTCGCCATATTGATGTGGGCATGTGCGCATGACGTTGATGGTCGAAGAGACTGAGCTTCGTCGGTTACACTTGTTCTTCCCGCTGTAAATCTTTCTGTCCAGTCACAAACTTTTCTTTGAGTCCTGCTGTTTTCACGTCTGTACTGAGCCAACTTTTCAACAGATTTCACTCCCTCTGCCCAATGAAATCTCACTATGGCAATGGTGTGACCCCACATCAGGGTGTCCAGGTTCATTTGACCATGACCTCAAATCGACTTTTGGCAGTGCATGTTCAAATTACCCATAAACCACTGCAAATGTGTTGTATTGCGTCTATCCATTGTCTGTCCAAATTGCCTTTACTTTTTGATTTACTCTCGTCCTTTGCTGAAGCCCCTTTGTCAGTGATTACAGGCTGGAGTCTTCTTGGGTATGGTGTCAGAGGGGGGACATTTTTGTACACTGTGTCATTCCATTTCTCTCTTAGGAAAAGAAACATGCAAATATTACATTTAAAGCCCAGCAGACGAACAGGCAATAGGCATCCATTGTTGGCAGTGGCAGTGAGGGTGAGAAGTTAAAAGGCTGTCTGCAGATTGTAGGTATTTGCTGGATTGCATAGGAGTCACCATTTTGAAGTTTATGGCTGGTTGAGATTTACAAACAATACCACGTGTGATAACAGAACTGCTGCTTCCTTGGAGGATCCTGGATAATCCAGTTACTGATTGTGTCAGGATTGCTTGTGTAAGTATTTGCTGTCTTGCAAAGGAGTTGCCTCTTTGAAGTCTGGCCTTGGAGGATTTCTGGATTTACCTGACTTGGAAATATTGGTTTCTAATCAGCAGATCTGTACTCATTAATAGTTGGCAACAATACATTTTGTTAACTTGTGTTTCCATTATTTGTTAAACCCAGGAAATTTAGCTGTGCCACTTATTTAATCTGGTTGTCCAGGACTGATAATTGCAGGGACTGAAGGAGATTTAAGCCCTGGCCAGGAGAAGGCAAGAGAGGAGGGGGACGATCCACTGAGAGCACTGCCAAGACACTCGGACAGAGCACAGAGGCTCGCAGGCTGACAAGGGTACGTGGCTGGCACGACGTGAGGCACAAGTATGACAATACTCCTAGGGAGGAAGAGACAGCTCTACAAGGAGACGCCGGTTGTGGGTCCAGCGAGAGAGGGAAGCCGCATGAAAGGACCGAGCAAAGCTTGCCTAATTCACAGCAATACAAGGAGCCCAGAGTGGAAAAAAAGGAACAGCAAAGAGACGCCAACAGGGATTCCACGATTCTCTTGGAAACGAGTGTCCGATGAACAGAGTGCATCCGTGGACAGTTGAACAATTAAGTGTTGGGGTAACACTGAGAACAAACAGGACTTTGCGCCACTACAGGTTGTATCATCCAATTCATGTTTTTAATGGACTCTTAGAGTGTGGACTGTGGGCTTTCTTTTCTAAGATAAGAAATTTTCTTCATGATACTGTTAGATTTGGTTTATGTTCATTTATCTTTTTCATGTACTTATTATTGTCTAGTGTAATAGAAGTTACTGTTACTTCCTGAAATTGCTGTTGTGTCTTTCATTGCGTGTTTACTCACCGCCCAATTTAAAGAAACCTGTGTGCTATCATTGGTAAATTTCAGGAGTTCCCAGTCTCTTAATAAAACTGGGTGGCGTAGTCGAATATTTAAATGGTGTCTAAGTTAGATGACCTGTAAGTGTGACCAGACACCTGTTACAATGGCATGACAAGCTTTGCACACCTGGATTTGGGGATATTCTGCCATCCTTCACTGCAGATCCTCTCAAGCTCTGTTAGGTTGAATGGAGGCAAAGGAAGTGAAACCTGCTGAAATTCACACAAGGATGTCGGCTCGTGCGGATCAGAAAGCTGTCTGGCTACACATTTTTGAGCAAACTTTACTGTCCCCAGGTCATCACTCACTATTCTATGTGCACATCCACTGCTTATATCCAAATGTACAGCCACAGCAGACAACATAATCTGTCCATCTTCTCTGAAGAGGGCATCGGGCATGTCGAGATGAGCTTGTGCACACAATGTCGATGTTCGACCAGACTGAGTTTCGTCAGTTACACTTGCTCTTCCCTCTTTAAACCTTTCTACCCATTTATGAATGTTTCATTGAGTCCTGCTGTTTTCAATTCCGTACTGAGCCAACATCCTTAGGGGAATTTCAGCAGGTTTCACTCGCTCTGCCTGCCCAAAGAAATCTCACTATAGCGCATTGTTCAACAATACATGATCATTTAACCTCAGCTTCACAGCAGAGTGCTGCACCATGTGTGTTTAAATTACCCATAAGTCATTGCAAACATATTATATTGGGTACCATTGTGTAACCATTGTGGTTACCACTCACGTTTCAAATTGCATTTACGTTTGATTCACCATTGTACATAAACACAGGGGGAAGTGTAAGACATCTGAAGAAGTTTACTATAATTGATAATAGTTAAAAAAATAGATAGTATTAATTTGAAATAGTAATAAATAAATTACTAAATAATAAAAACAACAGTAGTAACAAATGTACTGCATATAAATAGGCTACTTGGCACAGATCTGGGAGATGTGGTGCAGCTCGGGCTTTTTTTCTACACAAAAAGATGGCGGTGCACATACGTTACGCTTGGATCAAGTCTGTGGTACTATGCATTGTATATAGAGCCTGAGAGTCCTACTACTTTATTTGGCGAAACATAACATTTAAAATTTGAAACTGACAAATCGCCAGGTGTACCGTACTGCATAATATTGTGCCTGACAGTTTCAAATTACAAACAGAATTTTCAAAATCGAAAAATATCAATCGCAAGTTAATAACGAGCTCTGCATTCTACAAAAAAGTTGTTACTTTATGTAGTCCCGCTAAGCAATCAGTCCTTAATTTAATTGAGTTTTAAAGAACATTCCAAACATTTTGCCTGATTTCATCAATGAATTTCTAGTGCTTAGCAACTAAAGAAAACCTAATTAGTAATTTCACTTACTTACTGCATGCGTTTGCTATTTTTGATCTAATTATTAAGTGTGAAATAACTAGCCTTGACACACAGAAGAAAAGGTTTGGGGAAGCCACTCGCATACTTGAATCCTAGCTTCAAATAGACATATAAATAGCAATGATCTTTAACAGAATGGAATCCGAAACAGAACTGAGGTACATAAAAGATGTCTGGTATTTAAGGCAGAGAACCAGAAATGATGTCATTGAGGTTCAGACCCGGAAGTGACGTCATTCTTGGGGCTGGAACTGGAAGTGATGTCGTCGGGTCTGATTCAGGCAGAATTTCACATCTTTGGTCTGCAGAGATAACAGAGAAAGGTTTAGTGCACTTCACCACCCCCTGACCTGGCGTGGAATTACCTTCATTTGGTCCGTTCAGCTCCCTCCTATGTGCATGTGTGTGACATAAGTTATTATGAGGGACATTCGAAAAGTTTCCAACACTTTTTTTAAACTCATTTATTCAGAATTTCAAAAACAAATTCCATTACTTGTCTACATAGTCACCTTTCTTTGTGATGCAATTTTCCCAGCGTCATACCAACTTTTTAATGCCATCAGCAAAAAATGTTTTTGGTTGAGCCCGTAGCCACTGATGCACTGCTGCTTTCACAGCAAGTTTCTTTCTTCATTCTTCATGGCTGTAACTGGACCATCCGTCACACTAGTACGACCATTTTTGAACAGTTCACTCCACTCATAGACAACTCTACGAGAGAGAACTTTACTGAGCATATGTGTGGAGATGAATTTGTGCTTCTGTCACATCTTCTGCCCACAAAAAGCATATGACAGAATGCTGTTCCTCTTTGGTGCAGTTTATAAGTTTCACCAGAGGGTGACAACTATTCTACTATATTGTAAAGGCAGCCGGCAGTCACATGACACTCTCAGACACGACCATTCACTAACTCCTCCCACCTTCAATGTTTCCAACAAAAATATTAAACTTTTTGAATGTCCCTCGTATTACTCTTTGACT
Organism: Polypterus senegalus; assembly: GCF_016835505.1. Lineage (NCBI taxonomy): Eukaryota > Metazoa > Chordata > Cladistia > Polypteriformes > Polypteridae > Polypterus > Polypterus senegalus. The sequence goes on from NC_053158.1 coordinate 10,478,722, forward strand.
TTTGACAGCACTGCAATATAAACAACAATGGCAGAGTGGTGACGTCAAATGGAATTATTAAGCAGGGATAGCATTTTAATAAAACCAAAAAAGGACCAATAAGGCCATTAAGCAACATGGATGAATGTAGGATGTATCAAAACCAGTTAACATAAAATGCAGAGTGACAAGTACAAATATGCAAATTTGAACAGCACACAATTGATTATATAATCAATTATTATGTATTTGATGTCACCACCAGTTGACTCGGTCAAGGTGCCAGTTCACAAGTCTGGACAGTCCAGGGGTAGAAGCTGTTGCAGATGCTGGCAGAACTGCTTCCAATCAACTCTTTTGTCTTGCTGACCTTCAGGAGCAGATCTGAGGACACCAGCATAAGAGACTCACCACTTCATCCATTGTTGTTGGAGACAAGGCCTACCAGAGCTGAATTATTAGAAAACATGACAGTAAGGTTAATCATTTGCAGCCATGCAGTCATATAGCAGAGGACCCAGAACACAGCCCAGTGGAGCATCAATGTTGAGAGTGAGGGATGAGGAAGTGTGACCACCCACTCGAGCCACCTGGGGTCTGCCTATCAGGAAGTTCAAAGCTCTGTTGCACAGTGAAGTGTTCAGACGCAGGTCCCCAAGTTTGGTGATGAGTCAAGAGAGGTTTATTTTGTTAAATGCTGAACTGTACACTCGTGGCCAAAAGTTTTCAGAATGACACAAGTATTGGTTTTCACAAAGTTTGCTTCTTCAGTGTTTTTAGATTTTTTTGTCAGATGTTTCTATGGTATACTGAAGTAGAATTACAAGCATTTCATACGTTTGAAAGGCTTTTATTGACAATGACATTTAGTTTATGTGCAGAGTCAATATTTGAAGTGTTGGTCCTTCTTTCTTTTTCAAGATATCTGTAATTCGCCTTGGTAGCCTGTCTGTCAATCAACTTCTGGACCAAATCCTAACTGATGACAGCCCATTCTTGCATAATCAATGTTTGGTGTTTGTCAGAATTGGTGGGTTTTTGTTTGTCCACCCACCTTTTGAGGACTGATCACAAGTTCTCTATTGGATTAAAGGTCTAGAGAGTTTACTGGCCATGGACACTAAAATGTCAATGTTTTGTTCCCTGAGCCACTTAGTTCTCACTCTTGCCCTACGGCCCGGTGCTCCATCATGCTGGAAAAGGCATTATGGGTCACCAAACTGTTTTTAGGTGGTTCCGAGAAGTTGCTCTCGGAAGATGTTTTGGTTCCATTCTTTATTCATGGCTGTGTTCGTAGGCCAAATTGTGAGTGAGTCCACTACCTTGGCTGAGAAGCAACCCCACATGGCATGAATGGTCTCAGGATGCTTTACTGTTGGCATGACACTGGACTGATGGTAGCACCGCTCACCTTTTCTTCTCCAGATACCCCAAACAATCGGAAAGGGAATTCATCAGAGAAAATGACTTTCCCCCAGCAGTCCTCAGCATTCCAATCCCTGCACCTTCTGCAGAATATCAGTCTGTCCCTTATGTTTTCCTTAGCTTCTTTGCTGCCCTTCTTGACACCCACCAGGCCATCTCCCAAAAGTCTTCTTCTCACTCACACCTGCCTGCTGCCATTCCTGAGCAAACTCTGCACTGGTGGTGGCCACAGCTGAATCAATGTTAGGAGACGGTCCTGGCGCTTGCTGGACTTTCTTGGGCACCCTGAAGCTTTTGTCACCACTCTATTTTGACTAAATCAGCATGACAGAGTGACCTCCAGCCTTGTTCTCGTCAAGACTCTCAACCGTGTTAACAAGAGGATCACTGAAATGACGTCAGCAGGTCCTTTTGTGGCAGGTAGTGTAAAGTATGTAGTGGAAATGGATTTTTTGGGATTAAGTTTATTTTCATAGTAAAGAGGGACTTTACAATTCTTTGCAATTCATTTGATCCTCTTCAGAACATTCTGGAGTCGATGCAAATTGCCATCATAAAAACAAAGGCAACAAACTTTGTGAAAATGAATATTTGTGTCATTCTCAAAACTTTTGGCCACGACTGTAGACTATCATCAACATTCACAAATTATTCCCCCTCCTGCTGTCTAGGTGGGCCAGTACTGTATGTAGGATCAAGGTGTATGGAGTCCCCTGTAGCTCTACTACAGCGATATGGAAATTGAAATGGATCCAGTTCTTTTGGCAGACAGCAACATATGTGATTTTCATTGTATTGCTACAGGTGTTAGTGCAACAGGACGATAGCCACCATGTTGTGTTCCAACAAAGTGAGGGCCGTTGCCTCAGTGAGCGGTTCTACCCTCTACAATGGTGATGGACTGCTGGCTGGCATTAGTGGCATTCCCATCAAAAAAGGCTTAGAAATTATTAAGCTCGTCTACCAGAGGGGTGTCGGAACTCACTGTGGTGGGAGTAGTCGTTTATGGTCCTTGTGAGTGAATAACGTCGAGGTAAATATTTTGGTTTGCACTTCACATTGAAATTTATAAACATTTGTTTTAGAAATGTCATGAAGAAAACTACTTAAATGGTTAAGTTAACAAAAGACAAGGATGTACCAAGATTGTCTGTGATGTCAGACACAAAATGATTACGAGATCAGCAGATGTCCTGTAAACAACAGGGCTGGACAGTTGTCACATGCACAGAAATGTCAAGGGTAAATGTGAAACCTAAGAGATACGAGTATGAGAAGAACAAGAGTGTGGTAGAATAGATTTTATTCAGATTAGTTACTTGAGTGAAAGCCAACAAACCAATCAATGTAAATGTATGCATTAGTTAGCACTTCGATGGACCTCTGCTCTTATTGTTTTGACCAACTTGACCATTCTGTAGCAGACTGCTGTGATGAATGCTCCCTCTTCATGAAGTGATAATTAAAGACGCATGAACAGAGTTTCCTTCCAGCCTGATTCCTGACTGTAACAGGTCCTATTGAGGATAAGATTACTTCCTTAAATATAACTCATAATTTAATTTCTTCCACGTCCTACACCCTACACCCCTACATTTATCACCATTTATCAAAAAGATAAAATTAGAATCAGGTGCTCCAGATCACAGTGGACGGAGGGGTTGGCATAGCAAGAAGGTTGGTATTTGCCAGGCTGATTTGGGACCTTCACTCTTTTCACTTTACATGCGTCCATTGGAAACAACCTCCTGATGTTATAAGGCAGTGGGGATGGCTGGTATTTGTGGCATTCCCATCAAAGCAGGCCTAGAAATTATTAAGCTCATCTACAAGAGGGGTGTCGGAACTCACTGTAGTGGGAGTATGGTCCTTGTGAGAGGATAACGTCGATGTAATAGTAGGTAAGTATTTTGGTTTACTCTTCACATTGAAATATATAAGAATTTGTTTTGGAAATGTCATGAAGAAAACTACTTAAATGGTTAAGTTAACAAAAGACAAAGATGTACTAAGATTGGGTGTGATCTTAGACACAAAATGATTACGAGATCAGCGGATGTCCTGTAAACAACAGGGCTGGACAGTTGTCACATAGTTGTTACATGCACAGAAATGTTAAGGGTAAATGTTAAACCTAAGAGTTACGAGTATGCGAAGAACAGGAGTGTGGTAGAATAGATTTTATTCAGATTAGTTACTTGAGTGAAGGTCAGCGAACCGCATAAGGGTCCTGGATGTCCACCACACCCTAAAAAGTGTGTTCAGACACTCGGCACCCTTCCAGTCACAGATCATCTTTTTCCTTTTTTTGACCTCTTGGGTACGGTCATCAGCTTTGTTTCTGTCTGTGGAGAGAGTGTCAACCTCATCAAGAGTTTTACTTACCTCGACAGAGACATTCATGTCTCATGGGGACTCTTCTTATGAAGTCAATAGGTGGATTGGGGATGTCGGGTCATGAGGTCGCTGGAAAGGGGTTTGTGGTTTTCTCGATATCTTTACAAAAGGACGAAGGTCCAAGTCTTTAGAGTCCTGGTACTTCCTGTCTTGCTATACGGTTGTGTACGGTTGTGCAATCCCGTTAAATGAGACAAAGAGTGGACTCCTTCAGTACTGTGTCTCTCCGGAGAATCCTTGGGTACTGTTGGTTTGTGTTGCTCATGGAGTCCCGAATGAGGCACATGACCTGCATTGTGAGGGAGAGTCAATTACGGCACTACGGCCATGTGGCATGATTCCCCGGGGGTGATCCGGCTTGGAAGGACCCTCATTGTTGGGGACCAGGCGAAGGGATAGCCCACGTTACACCTGGCTGCGGCAGATAGAGGGTTATTTCTGGGTGGTGGGACTGGACCATGTGTCTGCCTGGGGGGTTGCCAACTGGGATCCCGAGATGTTTCGTCATGTGGTGGGTGCAACAATGCACCGTAAAAGTGCAGGCTCCCCAACCTGACTAACCTGACTTGTAGCCAATATATTGAACAGTTTGGTTTGCCCGTCACTTTTATAATTGACCCGAGGAATGATGGCATCTTAAAGAGCTTAAATATCACAATGACCACCCCGGTTCGGAGCATGTACCTCGTATCCCTCATTTTACTCCCCCGTTTCATTTATTTTGTCAGCTCCCTGTACCATCATGCATTTAAACTGGTTTGGAATTTAATTTTAAATTGAGCAACAGAGTGACTCAAGGAGAAAGAAATCGAGATGATATATCTGGCACCTTATGTCAGAGGTGATGACGGCAGAGCAGCCGATTACTTGGTGCTCCAAATTATTTGCACTTTGGATGAATGAACGTGACAGCGAGCTCAATTCGCCTTCAAAAACATTCTTTCAGCAGAATAGAAGATGTTAAAAGAAAAAAAAAAGCAACCAGAATAACTGAAAAGTGAAAAATCACCCCGAACGTTTCATCAATCACAGAGTTGCTGCAAGAACAGATTCTTTCTTTTTTTTTTTATGACTGCAGGCGAGTACATGACTGTTTTGGAGGCATGTTGCACTTTGCCGTTGCTGTGATTTTTCATGGGTTTGGTTGACAAAAGTGAAAAAAAGAAAAAAAAAAACGGCAGCTAACACTTCTAAACAGCACAGAGTGTGATTTACGGATCAACCACTTCACTGTCCTTGAAAATACAACATTTTCGCCCGTCGTAAATATGCTTTAAGAGAATTATTTGATAAGGGTTTCAATATCACAGCCGTAGATTATACAGCCGCAGTATAAGTCCTTATTCCCTGCTGAAGTTGCCAAATAAAAATGAGTTCAAGTTTTCAGGGATAAACAGGAGTTTTTGATCGATTATAAGTTAAATGTTGCCCTCAGCACACAAAGTACCTGAAAATAGGTCCATAACAGATCAATCAATACAAAACTAAAGCAAAATTCTGACACAAATTCTATTATATCCGTACACACACACTGACCAAATGCTCAGGACTACCTACGAATAAATGAAAGGGTCAACTTTAACTCTTGTTCCTTGGATCCTTGGAGATTCTGCTCCACGTTGACTTGATTATATCACGCAGTGTCTACAGATTTGTCAGCTGGGCATTCGTACTCCGAATCTCCTGTTCTACCACATCTCAAAAGGGGGACTGTTGGATTCAAATCCAGTGACTGGGAAAGCCACTGAAGAACAAGGAATTCTTTGCCATGTTCGTGAAACCTGGTTGCTTTGTGACATGGTGTATTGTCATGCCATTAGAAGTTCTGTCAGTTGTTGGCATGAAGCGATACACATGGTCAGCAACAATACACAAATAGGCTGCAGCATTCAAATGATGATTGATTGGTATTAACGGGCCTAAAGTGTGCCAAGAAAACATTACCCATTACTATTACACCACCACCACCACCATCCAGTGGTGGACCAACATTTTTGGGGTGCTTCATGAGACCAGTTTGTGAATACATATATTATCATGCTGGAAGTAGCCATGTTGGTTACATCTCTTTGAGGTTTTGGTCCATGTTTCCATGTTTGTGCTACATAATTTCTCCAGATCTGTCTGCTGCACCTTCATGCTTTTTGGGGTGTTTCATGAAACCAGTTTGTTTTGTTTTATATTATCATGCTGGAAGTAACCATGTTTGAAACATCTCTTTGACGTTCTGGTCCATGTTCTTCTTGCAGATCTGTCTGCTGTGCATTTCATGCTGCCAATCTCCCGTACTGCCAAATCTCAATGGTGTCCTATTGGATTCAGATCTGGTGACTGGGAAGGCCACTGGAGAACCCTGAACACATTGTAATGTTCGTGAAACCCGTTTGCTTTGAGACAATGCGTATTGTCATGCCATTAGAAGTTGGGTCAGTTGTGGGCATGAAGGGAAGCACATGGTCAGCATCAATAGGCAAATAGACCACAGCATTCAAGCTATGATTGGTTGGTACTAATGGGCCCAAAGTGTGCCAAGAAAACATTCCTCATACGAATACTCCACCACCACTGTCCAGTGGTGGACCAATATTTTTGGGGCGCTTCATGAGACCAGTTCGTTTTGTGAATATAATATATTATCATGCTGAAAGTAGCCATGTTGGAAACATCTCTTTGAGGTTCTGGTCCATGTTGTTCCTGCAGATCTGTCGGCTGTACATCTCATACTGACAATCTCCCGTACTGCCAAATCTCAACAGTGTTATAGAGGATTTAGATCTGGCGACTGGGAAGGCCGCTGAATAACCCTGAATTCATTGTTATGTTCATGAAACCAGTTTGCTTTAAGACGTGGCGTATTGTCATACCATTAGAAGTTTGGTCAGTTGTTGGTATAAAGGGATGCATGTGGTCAGCATCAATACACAAATAGGCTGCAGCATTCAAGTGCTGATTGATTGGTATTAACGGGCCCAAAGTGTGCCAAGAAAACATTACCCATTACTATTGCACCACCCCCATCCAGTGCTAGACCGACATTTCTGGGGCACTTCATGAGACCAGTTTGTTTTGTGACATGGTGTATTATCATGCTGGAAGTAGCCTTGTTGGTAACATCTCTTTGAGGTTTTGGTCCATGCTGTTCCTGCAGATCTGTCTGCTGCACATTTCATGCTGCCAATCTCCCATACTGCTACATCTCAATGGTGTCCTATTGGATTCAGATCTGGTGACTGGAAGGACCACTGAAGAACCCTGAACACATTGTCTTGTTCATGAAACCCGTTTGCTTTGTGACAATGGCGTATTGTCATACCATTAGAAGTTGAGTCAGTTGTGGGCATGAAGGGAAGCACATGGTCAGCATCGATAGGTAAACAGGCCACGGCATTCAAGCCATGATTGATTGGTATTAACAGGTCCAAAGTGTGCCAAGAAAACATTCCCCATTACTATTACTCCACCACCGTCCACTGCTAGACCAACATTTCTGGGGCACTTCATGAGACCAGTTTGTTTTGTGACATGGTGTATTATCATGCTGGAAGTAGCCATGTTGGTAACATCTCTGAGGTTTTGGTCCATGTTTCCATGTTTGTGCTGCCTTATTTCTCCAGGTCTGTCTGCTGCACCTTCATGTTTTTGGGGTTTTATGAAACCAGTTTGTTTTGTTTTTTATTATCATGCTGGAAGTAGCCATGTTTGAAACATCTCTTTGACGTTCTGGTCCATGTTCTTCCTGCAGATCTGTCTGCTGTGCATTTCATGCTGCCAATCTCCCGTACTGCCAAATCTCAACAGTGTTATAGAGGATTTAGATCTGGCGACTGGGAAGGCCGCTGAATAACCCTGAATTCATTGTTATGTTCATGAAACCAGTTTGCTTTAAGACGTGGCGTATTGTCATACCATTAGAAGTTTGGTCAAGTTGTGGGTATGAAGGGATGCATGTGGTCAGCAACAATACACAAATGGGCTGCAGCATTCATGTGCTGATTGATTGGTATTAACGGGCCCAAAGTGTGCCAAGAAAACATTACCCATTACTATTACACCACCGCCATCCAGTGCTAGACCGACATTTCTGGGGCGCTTCATAAGACCAGTTTGTTTTGTGACATGGTGTATTATCATGCTGGAAGTAGCCTTGTTGGTAACATGTCTTTGAGGTTTTGGTCCATGTTGTTCCTGCAGATTCGTCTGCTGCACATTTCATGCTGCCAATCTCCCATACTGCTACATCTCAATGGTAGCCTTGTTGGAAACATCTCTTTGAGGTTCTGACCCATGATGTTTTTGCAGATCTGTCTGCTGCACATTTCATGCTGCCAATCTTCCTTTCTACCACATCTCAATGGTGTCCTATTGGATTCAAATCTGGTGACTGGGAAGGCCACTGAAGAATCCTGAACGCATTGTCATGTTCATGAAACCCGTTTGCTTTATGACATGGCATGTTGTCATGCCATTAGAAGATGGGTCAGTTGTGACCAGGGAGGAATGCACATGGTCAGCAACAACCACCAGGGGGCACATGGACATTTCCAGGGATATTATTCAACAGTGTTCAATTGCAGACCACAGTACAGTGGAACCTCGGTTCACGACCATAATTCGTTCCAGAACTTTGGTCGTAAACCGAGTTGGTCGTGAACCGAAGCAGTTTCCCCCATAGGATTGTATGTAAATACAATTAATCCGTTCCAGACCGTACAAACTGTATGTAAATATGTAAAAATATGTACAGATTAAGCACAAATATAGTTAATTACACCATAGAATCCACAGTGTAATAGTAAACTAATGTAAAAACATTGAATAACACTGACACAAAACACCCAGGCTCCCTGATCAGCTACAGGAGCAGCTCGCTCACGCGCTCTCTCTCTGTGTAGCGCGAGCGCACAAACACACACACACACGCACCTATCCGTCCCCCCAATCCCTTCCCTGTCAGCTGCCCGGCTCTCTAATCTCTCTGTAGCATGTGCTCGCGCAGCATTTTTTTTAAAATCACTTTTAAGCACAGCAGAAAAAAAATTCCAAAGCGCTTGCAAAAACTAACTCACAAGCAAACAAAAAAGTGAGATTGCAGGAGATCACGCTATTAAACCTAAAGCCTGATCGCTGTAAACAATGTTTTTAAAATGAGTTTTAAGCACAGCAGAAAAACATCGCACAAATCCGAACTTCATTTAAAAACCAACTCGCAAGCAACCAAAACAGTAACATTGCAACAAATCACACGATGAAGTCCTCCATGTAAACAATTTTTAATGAGTTTTAAGCACAAGAAAAAAGCGAACATTTGAAAAGAGAAATGTAACATCGCACCTAATCGCTATGAAAAACTCCATCTGTAAACCTTTCATGAGTTTTAAGCACAAGGAAAAAAGCGAACATTTGAAAAAAGAGAAAAATAACATTGCAACAAATCGCATTATGAACTAAAAAAATTACTTTTGAAAAATCCGTAATACAAAACCACCAAGAAAACTAACCTTGCATGAAACGAGTTCTGGCATGAAGTGTTTTCCTTCAGGTGTTTTCTCTCTTGTGATTTCTTGGGTTTCTGGTGCTTTTAGCTGTTTAGCTGGTGGGAGTGAAAGCCTCATGCAGCCATTCCAAAAAGAAAGTTCTTGTGACCCAACCCTTCGTGTTTGCCCTCCACATTACTGGCAGTCTGGCTTTGTTTACATTGTGCTGCTTGAAAGCACGAGGGTTCTCCGATTGGTAAATGAGTAAACTGGTAAACATTTTTTCCACCTTTTGTAATTTCTTTCTTTACTTCGATTTCAATTTTCTTCGAAACTTTCTTCTGACAACTCTCCACTTGCTTAGAAGCCATAGTTAACTGCAAAAGCACACGAAATACTGTAGAGCACAAAGAGAGTGCACGTCTTATTGAAAATAATGAACAAGGAGCGGCTTTGCTTAAATGAAAAAGCATGGCAGCTCTCTTTCTCTCAGGCTGCCTGTGGGGAGGGGGATGTTTTCGCTTGCACTACAGCCTACAGATAGGCAGGCAAACACGTGCAGCAATCTCCTCCTCCCCCTTCCCAGCAGGCACGTGCTCGCTCGCCCTTTCTCTCTCTCTTTCAGCTCAGCTTGCAGGCAGGCAAGGGAACCTGGCTTGTTCGTATACCGAGTGTGTGGTTGTGAACCGAGGCAAAAGTTTGGCAATCTTTTTGGTCGTGAACTGAGTTGTACGTGAACCGGGACGTTCGTGAACCGAGGTTCCACTGTACCTATGAGGTCAGTCATGTAATGCCCCAACATCATGAAATGCCCTCAACGTCAGTCACGTAACACCCACCGGAATAGTGGCTGGAAGACGCTCGTTGGGCACCTGGAGTCCTATAGAAAGGGGCCAATCCCCACCACTCAATGGCCAGAGTTGGGAGGAAAAAGACAAAGCCTGAGAGGGAGTGTAGGCGGAGGGACTGGCGGCAAAGAAGGAACTGTGTTGGGCTGTGAGCCTTATGTGGTGATTGGTGCACTGAGCTCTGGGGAGCAGGGTGAAAAGCTCCCCAATTCTAAATTGACATAAATAAAAGGGAGGAAAATAACATAAAGCTGACCGATAAGGGAATCTGCGCTCTTCTGCCTTGCAAAGCATGAATCGTATGTACCCACTGGTGCCTGAATAAAGACTGATTGATTGAACTATTCCTGTCTTCCTCGGGGGTTACTTACACAATATGTACCGCGTAAGTTACCTGGAATTACCATGGAAAAACTGAAGGCAGGAATTTCCGATGGTCTGCAGATCAGACAACTTAAAAATGACCCACACTTCGTAGCATCAATGAATGAAATCAAGTCGTATGCCTGGCCTTCATTTGATCTTGTTGTGACAAACTATCTTGGCAACAAGAAGGCAGACAACTTCACCCAATTAGTAGAAGATCTGCGCTTTCATTTCGACAGGCTTGGCTGTCACATGAGTGTTAACGTCCTTTATCTGCACAGTCACTTAGATCGCTTTCTAGAGAACCTTGGTGACTTAAGTGAAAAGCACGGTGAAAGATTTCAACAAGTCATAAAAACAATGGAAGCCAGATACGGAGGAAGATGGGATGCACATATGATGGCAGACTATTGCTGGAATCTTATGTGGGATTGTCCTGGCATATCCCACTCTCGGAAGTCTTACAACTTGTGTGTCGAATGACTGGAAAGTTTGTATCATAAATCTGTACTTTTGGTATAAAATAAGTAGATTTTCATGTAGTACACTTTTCTTTTAATATTTAATTTGTTTTCTTCATGCTTAAAAGATATTAATTTAAACACTACATTAAAATACCAGATTTTTTATGGGCGAGCCGAGTGAAGAGTGATATATGCCATATGTTCTGTATCTCAAAATCTAGAGCCAATAGGGGGAAACTAGAATCAGCAGGTCAAATATACCCAGAAACAGGTCTAACATTTGAGGCACCACAATGTGTGTTGGCCAGTGTTAGGAAGCTGGCTGGAACAAAAACCTGCAGCCACAGTGAGTCCCTCAGGACCGAGTTTGGGAAGCACTAGATTAGAGAAACACGTTATCGGCCTTTGAGAAAACGGGCTGACAGAGGTCGAGTTCTCCACCAATGATCCAATTATGCGGCCATTCAGACATTAGAACAATCTCAAAGAGAACAGGCCATTCAGCCCAACAAAGCTCACCAGTACTATCCACTTATTTCTTCTAAAATAACGCCAGGTTGAGTTTTGAAAGTCCCTAAGTCCTACTGTCTACCACAATACTTGGTAGCTTATTCCAAGTGTCTATTGTTCTTTGTGTAAAGAATAACTTACTAATGTCTGTGTGAAATTTGCCCTTAACAAGTTTCCAACTGTGTCCCCGTGTTCTTGATTAACTCATTTTAAATTCACAGTCTTGATCCACTGGACTAATTCCCTTTATAAGTGTAAACACTTAAATCATGTAATCTCTTAATCTTCTTTTACTTAAACTGTAAAGTCTCAGCTCTTTTAATCTTTCCTCATAACTCATCCCCTGTAGCTCTGGACTCAGCCTAGTTGCTCTTCTCTGGACCTTTTCTTGTGCTGTTATGTCCTTTTTGTAGCCTGGAGACCAAAACTGCACTCAGGACTCCAGATGAGGCCTCACCAGTGCATTATAAAGGTTGAGCAGAACCTCCTGTGACTTCACACATCAAGGCTCCTTCTTAATGGCTTCTGAACACTGTCTGCAAGTCGATAGCTTAGAGTAAACTACGATTCCTAAATCTTTCTTATAAAGTAGACTCTCGATTTTTAGGCCTCCCATTGTGTATTCAAACCTAACATTTCTACTTCCTATGTGTAACTCTTTACATTTATTGACATTAAATTCCATCCGCCACAAATCTGCCCAATTCTGTCTGCTGTCCAAGTCCTTCTGTAATGATATAACGGATTCCAAATTATCTGCTAATCCACTTATCTTTGTATCATCAGCAATCTTAACCAGCTTGTTACTTAAATTCCTATCTACATCACTTATATCTATAAAAAATAGCAGCGGCCCCATCACTGACCCCTACTGGACACCACTCTTAACATCGGCCAATTCTGATGAGGTTCCTTGCCCCATCACCCTCTGCTTCCTGTGTCTGATCCATCTCAAAACATCAACCTGAACTGCCACTTCTTTTAGTTTGATGCCCAACCTCTCATGTGGCTCCTTATCAAATGCTTTCTGAAAGTGCAGATAAATAATATCATAAGCTCCACTTTGATCATATCTTTTTGTTGCCTCCTGGGTCGGATTTCCCATAAGTCCAACCTTGGCCATGGCCCAGGGCTCAGCAGTCAGGGGGCGTATATACAAAAGAAATAACAACCAAATATTTACAGATTTTTCAGTATTATTTTGAAAAGGCCATATAAAATGCTGTTTTTAAAATTTACATCCATATACATAAAATAAATTGAGCGGTACATTTACGCTGCCCATCTCTACAGCTTGTCTTGCTCAGTCACAGGCAAAAAACATTTGCTATTTCTCTCTCATACACTCAGCGTAAACCACGTGTTAAAGGAAAATTCCAGATTTGGCGTTACAATAGTGACTCCGGGTGATTCATTACGCTCATATCGCTTGACTTCTGTATATCTACTGATAGTAGGTACGTAAAATATATTGTTACTACTTACAGTGGTGTGAAAAACTATTTGCCCCCTTCCTGATTTCTTATTCTTTTGCATGTTTGTCACACAAAATGTTTCTGATCATCAAACACATTTAACCATTAGTCAAATATAACACAAGTAAACACAAAATGCAGTTTTTAAATGATGGTTTTTGTTATTTAGGGAGAAAAAAAAATCCAAACCTACATGGCCCTGTGTGAAAAAGTAATTGCCCCCTGAACCTAATAACTGGTTGGGCCACCCTTAGCAGCAATAACTGCAATCAAGCGTTTGCGATAACTTGCAATGAGTCTTTTACGGCGCTCTGGAGGAATTTTGGCCCACTCATCTTTGCAGAATTGTTGTAATTCAGCTTTATTTGAGGGTTTTCTAGCATGAACCGCCTTTTTAAGGTCATGCCATAGCATCTCAATTGGATTCAGGTCAGGACTTTGACTAGGCCACTCCAAAGTCTTCATTTTGTTTTTCTTCAGCCATTCAGAGGTGGATTTGCTGGTGTGTTTTGGGTCATTGTCCTGTTGCAGCACCCAAGATCGCTTCAGCTTGAGCTGACGAACAGATGGATGGACATTCTCCTTCAGGATTTTTTGGTAGACAGTAGAATTCATGGTTCCATCTATCACAGCAAACCTTCCAGGTCCTGAAGCAGCAAAACAACCCCAGACCATCACACTACCACCACCATATTTTACTGTTGGTATGATGTTCTTTTTCTGAAATGCTGTGTTCCTTTGACGCCAGACAATGTAACGGAACATTTGCCTTCCAAAAAGTTCAACTTTTGTCTCATCAGTCCACAAGGTATTTTCCCAAAAGTCTTGGCAATCATTGAGATGTTTCTTAGCAAAATTGAGACGAGCCCTAATGTTCTTTTTGCTTAACAGTGGTTTGCGTCTTGGAAATCTGCCATGCAGGCCGTTTTTGCCCAGACTCTTTCTTATGGTGGAGTCGTGAACACTGACCTTAATTGAGGCAAGTGAGGCCTGCAGTTCTTTAAACGTTGTCCTGGGGTCTTTTGTGACCTCTCGGATGAGTCGTCTCTGCGCTCTTGGGGTAATTTTGGTCGTCCGGCCACTCCTGGGAAGGTTCACCACTGTTCCATGTTTTTGCCATTTGTGGATAATGGCTCTCACTGTGGTTCGCTGGAGTCCCAAAGCTTTAGAAATGGCTTTATAACCTTTACCAGACTGATAGATCTCAAATACTTCTGTTCTCATTTGTTCCTGAATTTCTTTGGATCTTGGCATGATGTCTAGCTTTTGAGGTGCTTTTGGTCTACTTCTCTGTGTCAGGCAGCTCCTATTGAAGTGATTTCTTGATTGAAACAGGTGTGGCAGTAATCAGACCTGGGGGTGGCTACGCAAATTGAACTCAGGTGTGATACACCACAGTTAGGTTATTTTTAACAAGGGGCAATTACTTTTCACACAGGGCCATGTAGGTTTGGATTTTTTTTCTCCCTAAATAATAAAAACCATCATTTAAAAACTGCATTTTGTGTTTACTTCTGTTATATTTGACTAATGGTTAAATGTGTTTGATGATCAGAAACATTTTGTGTGACAAACATGCAAAAGAATAAGAAATCAGGAAGGGGGCAAATAGTTTTTCACACCACTGTATGATGCTATTACAAAATTCTGGTCGCCGACTTCTCCTGATCTTGAAGAAGAGTGAAGAAACCTGCTTTTTTAAAGATGATTTGGAACCCACTCTATGCGATGAACTTGACCATTTGAAATCTCACATAACTGATTGCAACATTGAGACTCAAAACCCCTCAGCACTTTGCAAGTAGCTACGAGAAAAAGGACTACAAACAGCTTATCCAAATTCTGACATTTTATTAAGAATGTTTGTCTGCATGTCAGTGACGAAATCCTCGGCTGAAAGGTCTTTTTCTTCTCTGAAATGAATCAAGGATCATTTAAGATCTATGGTGCAGCAATATAAGCTGAATGCCATTGCACTTCTTTGTATTGAAGCAGATTTAACAAGATCTGTCGACTTCAAAGAAACAATTGAAGCCTTTTCATGGACAAAAGCACGAAGGAAGAAATTCTAGTAAGGATTTAAGACGACTTGAAGAAATTCGATGGAACGATTTTTTGTAGGTGTTAATGGTATGCAATTTCATAAGTAGTGTAGTAGTGTAGTAGTGTAGTTTTGAATTAAAACCTGGAGACAGTATATGACAGGGTGCCTCTAGAGGAGTTGTGGTATTGTATGAGGAAGTCGGGAGTAGCATAGAAGTATGTAAGAGTTGTACAGGATATGTACGAGAGAAGTGTGACCGTGATGAGATCTACAGTCAGAGTGACAGATACATCCAGGGTTAGAGATTACATCAGGGATCGGCTGTGCGCCCTTTCTTATTTGCAATGGTGATGGACAGGTTGACAGATGAGAATAGACAGGAGTCCCTATGGACTGTGATGTTTGCTGATGATATTGTGATCTGTAGTGATAGTAGAGAGCAGGTGGAGGAGACCCTGGAGAGGTGGAGATATGCTCTAGAGAATATATATATGTAATTAAAATCCTGATACTCTGTATATCCAACTCATCATAATAACTATTCATGGTGGCTGTAAAATCTGTACTGACCCCTACTCTCTCTTCTGTTTCCTTTTCCGGTGTCCTTTTGGTGGTGGCGCAAGCACCGTGATGCTCCAACAATGATGGATGGATTAAAAGCCAGAAGTCTGTATGACCATCAACATCAAGTGACTCCGTGAGAACCCTAACTATAAAGAGGACTGTTTCATTTATGTTAGGTAGAATGTCCAGAGGGGACTTGGCGGTCCCCTGGCCTGGAACCCCTGCAGATTTTATTTTTTTCCTCCAGCCGTCTGGAGTTTCTTTTGTTTTTTCTGTCCACCCTGGCCATCAGACCTTACTCCTTTTCTATGTTAACTAATGTTATCTTATTTTAATTTCAAATTTTCTCTTTTATTTTTCTTTTCTTCATTATGTAAAGCACTTTGAGCTACTTTTTGTATGAAAACGTGCTATAGAAATAAATGTTGTTGTTGTTGTAGAGAGGAGAGGAATGAAAGTCAGTAGGACCACCAAGACAGAATTCATGAGTGTAACTGAGAGGAAGGTCAGTGGAATGGTGAGGATGAGGGAGTAGAGTTGACGAAGTTGGATGAGTTTAAAAACTTGGGATAAACAGTACAGAGTAATGGGGAGTGTGGAAGAGAGGAGAAAAAGAGAGTGCATGCAGGGTGGAGTGGGTGGAGAAGAGTGTCAGGAGTGATTTGTGACAGACGAGTATCAGCAAGAGTGAAAGGGAAGGTCCACAGGACGGTAGTGAGACCAGCTATGTTATATGGGGTTTAGACGGTGGCATAGGAGACAGAGCTGGAGGTGGCAGAGTTAAAGATGTTAAGATTGGCATTGGGTGTGACGAGTGATGGACAGGATTAGAAATGAGGACATTAGAGGGTCAGCTCAGGTGGGACGGTTGGGAGACAAAGTCAGAGAGGTGAGAATGTGTTGGTTTGGACAAGTGCAGAGGACAGATGCTGGGTATATTGGGAGAAGGATGTTAAGGATAGATCTGCCAAGGAAGTGGAAAAGAGGAAGGCCTAAGAGGAGGCTTATGGATGTGGTGAGAGAGGACATGCAGGTGATGGGTGTGACAAAACAAGATGGAGAGGGCAGGAAGATATGGAAGAAGATGATCTGCTGTGGCCACCCCTAACGGGAGAAGCTGAAAGAAGAAGAAGGGTAAGCAGTTAGGGAAAAGGGAATGCCCTGGTCACAGATTATTAAATGCCAGTGCACTGTGTGATCCTTGCCCCTAAAATGCTCCTGACTTCACAGAACCTTAACTTTCAACATAGTAAGTCTATTAATTTAATTGAATGGGTGGAGCAGAGGCATAGCGAGAATTGCTTTTTCCACATTTTAGCTTCTTTTTTGCACCTTCTTGTGGTGTCCATATTTTTCTCACAGGCTGTCATCAGATTTTTAACTGGTGAATCTAATTTAGGCAGGTTGGACTGCAAACAAAAGCAAAGTCAATAAAGATATCTGCAATCTCGGATGGTGACAGGACAGAAGGGTGACTCTCAGATCTGGTCACATAAGTGACATGACCACCATCAGGTCCCAACCAAGACAACAAAACAGCTAATGGCAGCAACTATGGAGCATAAGCATGGTGTAAAGGATGGGATAAAATCATTTTAAAAAGCTGTCAGTATAAACTACCATGTGTGTTTGATTTATCTTTGGTAATTCCTACTTGACAAACACCCTAAAATGAAAGAAAAGCAGATTCCAGAAATAGATTGAGTACCCTGTTATGGTTAACAAGACTCATTTTCTATTATTCCAAAAAAAAAAACTATATTAATATTTAACATGAAAGCAAAAATAAATCTGTCTGACTTGCAAGTATTTTAAACAGCAGATAGGAAATAAGGAGCGTAGTTTGGACCCTGCGCTCTTTGAAGAGATTTGCATATTTGTCTACATTTTCTATAAACAGCTCTCTGCTGATGACCTTATTAAAAAGTGATAAATGAGCTTTAAGAATTAAGCCACTCACCAAACATCAAGTTGAAAAGCTTCAATTGCCTTTGATTTTCTAATAAAGAGACAGAAATGATTGCAATCAAGGTCATTTAAATAACACTTTATTTTATTTTTTTAATATACAGGAAATATTATTAATAGACTTTAGAAGTTTGATTCTAAAAATGAAAAAGGATGAGAAAATAGGAATTTCAAGGGTTTAGAAGTTGGACTGCACACAAAACAGCCGTCATTTTCCACTGCTCATACTGTACGATCTGAACCCTAATTATCCAGTCTCAGACTCATATTTGAGGTCCACAAATCGGAGCTAAAATGCCGAATGGACCCATGATGAACACCTGGCAAATACGAGTGGTGCGAAAACACGTCTGAGGTGTCCTTTGAGATGGCTCAGGTGCTCCAACATTTCCAAGTGTGTTTCAAATTCTGGAAAATTCTTCAGAATCTGGAGTGAGCAAACCTATGAGCAACTGCCAATGGTCTTTCTGTTTTGTAATAAATTATTACCATTATTTTAATTATTACATGTTTTTTTTTTCCATATTTTACTAGTTATAGTCTATATACATCTTCAGAAATATATGTTGTGGCCACTAGAGGTTCGAATAGGCCTTTAATTCTTTGTTTTGCTTCTTTAGATTTCTTTACTACACTATCTAGTCTATAATAAAACGCTAAGGTCTGTGTGTTTCCGATGGGAGTGTTAGCTCCGTGGAAATATGTTCTTTTATATTGTGGCATTTTATTAAACCTTTATTTAAATAATTATAAATTATAACGGCGATATCCCTCTTTTCGGCGATAGGCGGCGACAAAGTCGCATAAAAGACAGAATATACTTAACTTGTTTAATGCGGCTTACGTTGCTATATAGACAAGGAAGACCAGCTCGTTTCATTTCGTTCACCGAGGAGTTCTTGTTAGTTTCTTTTTCTTTCGGGGATTCGATGTGTAGAAACTGCTTTTTGTTGTCACAACGGAGGTGGGTTTTGAGTCTATTGCTTCCACTCACTCAGGTCCTCAAAGATTGGCAAAGTTCCAGCTTCTTTTATATTGTGTCCACACGACCAAATCCCCAGTACATTTACCAAAGAAGGTAGACAACCTTGTGCTGAGCATCAGACAGGCAGGTCAAATAACACTTAGTCCTTTTAGGGCTGACAACAGCTGTCACTGTCTGTCTGTATGCTTTACTTTGTGCCAGCAATTCTGACTGCTGACACTCTGTGCTAAATCTGGCTCAGCTCTTCATGGCATATTACACAGAAAAGAATGAAAAAATACATTTAAAAGGATCTAAAACAGATACAGTGACACAATTCTTACTATTATAACAAACTTATTATAACACTGTGTGGCCTGTCCCTTTGAGCACTCTGATTGGTCAGCTTGGCTTTAGTCTGATTAGTCAATTTTTACTTTGGATCCTCAGTCAATTTGATTGGTTAGTTGAATTATCAGGTCAGAACCAAGGCAACAAAACAACTGGTCTGCACCCATTCATGCTAAAATCTCCAATTGGTCAGTTTGGCTTTACACTGAATTGTTACCTTTGCTTTGGTTCCAGTTTCATTGGTCAGTTTGATTCAATTTGATTGGTCAGTTGAATCACCAGGTCGGAACCAACGTAACAAAACCACTAATAGCATGGCTTAAAAGATGGGGCAAAGTCATTTTAAAAAAAGCTGTCAATAAAGACAACCATGAGTGGGTTTGAGCGGATTCCATAAGTAGATTGGGTTACCATGTTATGTTTAACAAGACACTTTTTCTATTATTCTAAAAATATACAAAATTAATATTCAACATGAAAGCAAAACTAAATTTGTCTGACTTCCCGGTCTTGTCTCCCTGAATTGTCACTTTTGCTTTGGTTCATCAGTTTGATTGGTCAACTGAATTACCAGGTCAGAAACCAAAGCAACAGAATGATTGGTCAGCACTGATTTGTACTAAGATCTCTGATTGGTCAGTTTGGCTTTACCCTGAATTGTCACTTTTGCTTTGGTTCCTCATTTTAACTGTTCAATTGAATCACCAGGTCAGAACCAAGGCAACAAAACCACTGATGACATGGCTTAAAAGATGGAACAAAATCATTTTTAAAGAAGCTGTCAGTGTACATGACCATGTTTGTGTTAATGTGTGCCCCCTGGTGAAGGCTGAAGGGTCTTATCTTTGGTAATTCCTACTAGGAAACTAAAAAAGCAAAATAAGAAAAAAGCATATTGTGGAATTAGATTGGGTTCCAGTTTCATTGGTCAGATTGATTCAATTTGATTGGACAGTTGAATCACTAAGTCAGAACCAAGGCAACAAAACCACTAACGGCATGGGTTAAAAGACAGGAAAAAGTCATTTTAAAAAACTGTCAATATAGACAGCCATGTGTGGGTTTGAGCAGATTCTGGAAGTACATTGGGTTACCCTGTTATGTTTAACAAGAATCTTTTTTTATTAGTATTCCAAAAAAATACTATTTTAACAGTTAACATGAAAGCAAAAATAACTGTCTGACTTGTTAGTCCCACCCCTTTGAGCAATCTGATTGGTTAGTTTGGCTTTGGTCTGATTGGTCACTTGTGTTTTAGTTCCTTAGTCAATTTGATTGGTCAGTTGATTCACCAAGGCAGAAAGCAAGGCAACAAAACAATTGGTGCTAAGATCTGTAATTGGTCAGTTTGGCTTTGCTCTGAGTTGACAGTTTTGCTTTGGTTCCAGTTTCACTGATCAGTTTGATTCAATTTGATTGGTCAGTTGAATCACCAGGTTGGAACCAAGGCAACAAAACTACTAATGGCATGGAAAAGTCATTTTTAAAAAGCTGTCAATATAGACAACCATGTGTGGGTTTAGGCAGATTCAGGAAGTAGATTGGGTTACCCTGTTATGTTCTTTGGTTAGTTTGGCTTTTGGTTGCTCAGTGGTAGAGGATGAAGGTAGGACAGTTTGGAAGTGCAAATTTCAGTTTCTCAATCTAACAGTTCAACGGAGAGGTTCAATAACAGCAAATTAAAAAACTTACTGACCAACATTGCATCACTAAATATTAAACTACGTGCAACTCGAGTCGCCGTTATCGATGAAAAGTATTTGTGAGAGTGTGCCTGCTATTTTCATAGTTGGTAATGGGAAGCTTTCAAAAACCAGACAAGGTACTGCAATATGTTAGAATCACACAAACAGGCTTTACGCAAATGAGATAAGCAAAAGAAGCATCAGGCAAGACAAGCTGAGACACTGGAGGATACATTATGTATACTAGCTGGACAAGGCAGTCTGAAAATCAGCAGCAGAGCCCTGCACACTGAGCAGAGGATTTTCAGAGGCGAATTCAGAGGTTAAATCGTACATCACAACCTTCTTGATGGTGTGAAACAGTATCACTGTGGAGAGATGAAAAGGGAATGTGTACATTGCTATGTATTTTTGCAACAACAGTGGTGTATACTAGGCACTGTCACCAAAGGAAAGTAATACTGTCACCTGTAGAGGTTCCAATTCTGTTCCAGCAGCTTATGTTAGGCACATATCTCCATTGCATGTTGTGCAAAATATTCACTTATTAGTGCATTAGCATTTGCTTTTATGAGGGGAAAACATCACTCCACCACCAAGTTATGGGCCATATTGTTTTAGGGTAAATGGTCAAGTTTATCACAAGGCAGGTAAATTGCACCTTGGAGCAGCTAGACAAGGAATAATAATAATAATAATAATAATAATAATGTTTTATTTATGTAGTGCCTTTCATACACTCAAGGACGTTTTACAATTCATTAAACACATTAACAAGACAGTAGAAATTACATACAAGAGAATGAATACTATTCAGTGAAGAGATGTGTTTTTAACAAGAGTTTGAAATGAATAATAGATATTCATCATAGGCTGAGATGAAGAGCATTCTAAATTTTAGAGGCCATCACACTGAAAGCTCTGCCACCCATAGTTACTAACCTGTATTTAGTATGTTGCCCCTTACACCTAAGAGACAGACACGCAGGACACAGGGTAAAAGCACCAAGAAGATATTTTTTAAATTATTTTCTTGCTTTCCAGTGCCTCCATAGCACCACAGCCACAATAAACACACAACGCAGCAATAAACACAATATTTTTCTCTTCTCCACAACAGCAAGCGTTGTCCACCTCCTCCCGACTCAGGCTCGGCTTGCAGGGTTCTCATCAGTCCTTTAAATAGTCTTTCTGTCCCGACCACATGACTTGCTGGCACTTCCGGGTCTAATAAAGAACTGGGATTTTCTTCAGCCCGGAAGTTCCTCTGGGCTTCTGTCCTCGTGACTACCTTGGAAAGGAAAGAATATGTCGTTCCCCAGGTCCTTTCACAGCTCCCTCTGGTGGTACCCAGCAAGGCTGTGCGTACGAACTCCATATCCCATAGTGCCCTGCGGGAATCCGGAGTACCACTGCAGTCCAGGGGAGCTGCCATCTAGCATCTTGGGGGAGGCAGTGTTCTAGAAAAGCTGTCCTTCCACCTTAGGGGCGTCCCGGCCATCTCTTACATTAGGTATGGTGAGCAAGTTAGCATCCGATGATCTTAATGCACGGGCAGGAGTGTAAGGAAGCAGATAATGAGGGGCTAAACCATGAAGGGCTTTAAAGGTGATGAGAATAATTTAATATTTGATTCTTGAAGAGACTGGTAACCAATGCCGATAATAGAGGATAGGAGTGACGTGAGCTGATTTTTTAGTGTGTGTAAGTAGACGAGCAGCAGAATTCTGAACATACTGTAATTTATTGATATATTTAATCGGGAGGCCATAAAACAATGCATTGCAATAGTCCGGATGGGTAGTGATGATGAATCCACGTTTCAGTATCCTGCACACTGAGGCAAGAATGCAGAGGAGCAAAGTTGAGAAGAAGAAACATAGCTGTCTGTGCAATTGAGCTAATGTGTGGTGGAAAGTAAGAAGCTGATCAAAGATGACCCCCAAATTATGGACTGATGCTGAGGGTTCAACCAGGATCCCATCGATGTCAATTTTTAGTCCATGAAGGGTAGAGAGGACAGATTTGGTACCAACCAATAAGACTTCTGTGTTTACATAAAGTTGCGTGTCATTGACATAGCAGTGGAAGCTCAGACTTTACCGACGAATAATAAGAGATGTTAAAGAGGATTGGACCGAGAACTGACCCTTGAGGGATACCTTAGGTGAGTGAAGTAGTGCCAGATTTGTATTCCCTAATAATAATAATAATAATAATAATAATAATAATAATAATACATTTTATTTTTACAAGGCACCTTTCTAAGCACTCAAGGACGCCGAACAAACAATAAATAAAAAACACATAAACAAAACTTAAAACATCAGAAAATATAAAAATTACAACCAAACAAAGCCACTGTAATCATAGAGAAAAAAACATTTTAAACAGATAGGTTTTAAGTTTACATTTGAAGGTTGAAAATGATTTGATATTTCTAAGCTCAGTAGGTAGTGCGTTCCAGATGGAGTATCTCCACGACTGCTGAAGGCCTCTGCGTTGGAGCTGGGGAGTCGTCTACGGCGCATCTTCAACCTGAGCCTGGAACAGGGGAGAGTCCCGAGGCTTTGGAAAACATCTTGCATCACCCCAGTCCCAAAGGTATCACGTCCTGGTGAGCTGAAAGACTTCCGGCTTGTCGCTCTGACGTCACATGTGATGAAGACCATGGAGCGGCTGCTGCTTCACCACCTGAGGCCACAGGTCCGCCACGCCCTCGACCCTCTGCAGTTTGCACACCAGGAAAAGGTGGGAGCGGAGGATGCAATCATCTATATGCTACATTGATCCTTCTTCCACTTGGACAGAGGCAGTGGTGCTGTAAGAATGATGTTTCTGGACTCTAGCGTCTTCAACACCATCCGACCTTGGTTCTTTAGGGACAAGCTGACAGAGATGGGAGTAGGTTCATACCTGGTGGCATGGATAGTGGACTTTCCACGGTGGTAGATTTTAGGAGACCCAGGCCCCTCATGGACCCCGTGATTATCAGAGGTGACTGTGTGTAGAGGGTGCTTATAAATACCTTGGAGTGCAGCTGGATGATAAATTGGACTGTACTGCCAACAGAGCACAGACCCGACTATACTTCCTTAGAAGGCTGGCGTCCTTCAACATCTGCAATAAGGTGTTGCAGATGTTCTACCAGACGGTTGTAACGAGCGCCATCTTCTACGCGGTGGTGTGCTGGGGAGGCAGCATAAAGAAGATGGACGCCTCACGCCTGGACAAACTCATGAGGAAGGCAGGCTCTATTGTAGGCATGGAGCTGGACAGTTTGACATCCGTGGCAGAGCGACGGGCGCTGAGCAGGCAACTGTCAATCATGGAGAATCCACTGCATCCACTGAACAGGATCATCTCCAGACAGAGGAGCAGCTTCAGCGACAGACTGCTGTCACCGTCCTGCTCCACTGACAGACTGAGGAGACCCCACACTATGCGACTCTTCAATTCCACCCGGGGTAAATGTTAATATTATACAAAATTATTGTCTGTCTGTTATACCTTCATTGTTATCACTCTTTAATTTAATATTGTTTTTTATCAGTATGCTGCTGCTGGAGTATGTGAACTTCCCCTTGGGATTAATACAGTATTTATCTATCTATCTATCTATCTATCTATCTATCTATCTATCTATCTATCTATCTATCTATCTATCTATCTAGAACAGCTGAATGCTCGGTTCCCAATGGTGGTTATACAGATGAGAGGGACGGTCAGATGGATGGAGGAAGAGGATCTAAGGTTATGG
The DNA here is from genome assembly GCF_016835505.1 of Polypterus senegalus. Lineage (NCBI taxonomy): Eukaryota > Metazoa > Chordata > Cladistia > Polypteriformes > Polypteridae > Polypterus > Polypterus senegalus. Next base: position 10,502,996 of record NC_053158.1, read on the forward strand.
GAGGGAATGGCAACATGAAGAAGGTCAGACATATATGGAGGGGTGAGGTTATGAATGACCTTAAATGTCAATAGCATAATTTTAAAATCAAATTGAAACTTAATTGGGAGCCAATGAGCTGCAGCAAGACCGGAGTAAAATGGTGAATAGATTGAGTTTGAGTGATGATGTAAGGAGCAGAATTCTGGACTAGCTGAAGCTTATGGAGATATTTATTAGAGAGACCAAAGAGGAGCGAATTGCAGTAGACCAAATGAGAAGTAACAAGGCTGTGAATAAGGATGGCAGTAGTATGGGGGGTGAGGGAGGGGCGAATGCAATTAATATTACGTAGGTGGAAGTAAGCAGACCAGGTGACGTTATTAATGTGAGATTGGAAAGGTAGAATACTGTCAAGGATGACACCCAGACTCTTGACCTGACGTGAAGGGGAAACAAAGGAATTATCAATAGCAAGTGAAAGATTATCGGCTTTGGATAATGATGATCTTGTACCAATGAGGAGAACCTCAGTTTTGTCACTGTTTAATTTAAGAAAATTTGAAGAAAACCAGGATTTAATTTTAGCAATGCAGTCAATAATTGAAGATTCTATGATGTGAACCAAGAAACAGCAGCACCAGAGATACCAATAGCTGAAAGCTGGGACTAAAAAATGTTATGGTTAACTGTATCAAATGCTGTGCTTAAGTCAAGGAGAACTAGAATAGCGGCTATCCCAGAATCTGCGGTTATAAGTAAGGAAGGAAGTATGTCTAGTTATATATCCTCAATGCAGAAGAGCAGCACATGTCCCAGATAGCAAATAAGTAATGGCCCCGTGCTGGCCTATGCTCACCACCTTCACTTGGTCCACATACCGCTATGGAATGACTGCGATGAACTCATCCATACCTGGCTTCAAGAACGCGGCCACAAATCAACCCATATTAAACCTTATCTCAGGTGGGCTATGGGCCAGAACTGGGCTATAATTAAACCTTCTGAAGACAATGTCTTGAGCACAACTGGGCCAGAGCAAAGCTATAGCTCAGCCATGATATGTAGCAGAATATGAGCCACAGCACAGAGACACTACGGAAACTGCACACAAGTAAGCCCAAGAGAACTGAGCCTGTGTGGTCACCGCAAATTTTGATGATTGTAGTTTTTGTTTGTCGAAAGTTTATGAGTTATGTCATCATTTTTGGGATCATCCTTGCTTAACAGCACTTAATCACAAGTGCCTAACACTTCTACAGACGTAGATATTAGAGTGTCCCTGCCAAATGGGCCTTTCATACATGCACATGGCTAGTAATAGCTGGGTGACTGCTGACCCAAAATGGAAGCGACATACACCCACACCTTACTTTACTTTATAGTTTATTGAATTTGAGTCACAGTAGGCCCAAAATACAAATGCATGAAATCCCCTGGATGCTTCTGGTTACTGTTAGGCCTTATTTATCCCAAATCAACCCATCGGGAATTTTTACTTCTCAAAGGTTGACCTTCAATGGCCCCTGAGACTTCATGTCTATTTCATTGAAGAATCAACTTTGTCACAACTGTTTCTGCTAAAATTCCTTATGAGACATAGCTTTGGGCTAAAAAAAGACATGAAATACCACTGAGATAAAATGAGGCACACTTGAGAATCGGGTTTGAAAATGTGTGGTACATTTTGTGAAATCTCTTTCAAGACTTTACTTCTATAACTTTTTATTAGACTGATGCCTTTATCCAAAGTGTCTTAGAACATATGAGCTATGCTTGCTAACATTTCTTTTGTTTTTCCAATTAGATCACAAGAAAACAAAGTGATTTATTCACGGACACACTGGTGTTAGAAGTGGGATTTCAACCCCCAACCTCAGGATTTAAAATCCAAAGTCTCAACCACTATGCCTCATTACCTGCCTTTTCTTCTAGAATGAGTAGGCTCTAACTGGAGCAAAGAAATACAAATTAGAGCAACTAATAGTATTATTCTGAAGCAAGGACTACAGTTTGATAATCATTTGTAGTCATTGTTGTACTGTTAGTTGATGACCTTTCTGCGGTAAATGACTTATAGTCTCTAAGTCACCCTTGCCAAGCCGGTCTGATGCTGCATCCCCCTCACCATAAATTCCTCATCCCGAATTCATCCTAAAGACTGGTGTGAGTTGATGACGTCAACCTCCAAGCACCGCTGTTCTCATTAAGTAAAACAGGCCTCCTGAAACACTATCTAATACAGTCATATGAAAAAGTTTGGGAACCCCTCTTAATTCTTTGGATTTTTGTTTCTCATTGGCTGAGCTTTCAAAATAGCAAATTCCTTTTAATATCTGACATTCCTTATGGAAACAGTAGGATTTCAGCAGTGACATTAAGTTTATTGGATTAACAGAAAATATGCAATATTCATCATAACAAAATTAGACAGGTGCATAAATGTGGGCACCCCAACAGAGATATGACATCAATACTTAGTTGAGCCTCCTTTTGCTCCTTTGAGCCTCTAGACGACTCCTATAACATTTGATGAGTGTCTGGATTCTGGATGGAGGTGTTTCTGACTATTCTTCATACAAAATCTCTCCAGTTCAGTTCAATTTGATGGCTACCAAGCATGGACAGCCTGCTTTAAATCATCCCATAGATTTTCAATGATATTGAAGTCAGGTGACTGTGACGGCCATTCCAGAACATTGTACTTCTGCCTCTGCATGAATGCCTTTGTAGATTTCAAACTGTGTTTTGGCTCATTGTCTTGTTGGAATATCCAACCCCTGCGTAACTTCAACTTTGTGACTGATGCTTGAACATTATCCTGAAGAATTTGTTGATATTGGGTTGAATTCATCCGACCCTCGACTTTAACAAGGGCCCCAGTCCCTGAACTAGCCACACAGCCCCACAGCATGATGGGACCTCCACCAAATTTGACAGGAGGTAGCAGGTGTTTTTCTTGGAATGCGGTGTTCTTCTTCCGCCATGCAAAGCGCTTTTTGTTAGGACCAAATAACTCAATGTTTGTTTCATCAGTCCAAAGCACTTTGTTCCAAAATGAATCTGGCTTGTCTAAATGAGCATTTGCATACAACAAGTGACTCTGTTTGTGGCGTCAGTGCGGAAAGGGCTTCTTTCTCATCACCCTGCCATACAGATGTTCTTTGTGCAAATTGCACTGAATTGTAGAACAATGTACAGATACACCATCTGCAGCGAGATGTTCTTGCAGGTCTTTGGAGGTGATCTGTGGGTTGTCTGTCACCATTCTCACAATCCTGCTCATATGCCACTCCTGTATTTTTCTTGGTCTGCCAGACCTGCTGGGTTTAACAGCAACTGTGCCTGTGGCCTTCCCTTTCCTGATTCCATTCTTTACAGTTGAAACTGACAGTTTAAACCTCTGAGATGTCTTTTTGTAGCCTTCCCCTAAACCAGGAGACTGAACAATCTTTGTTTTCAGATCTTTGGAGAGTTGCTTTGAGGATCCCTTGCTGTCTGTCACTCTTCAGAGGAGAGTCAAAAGGAAGCACAACTTGCAATTGACCACCTTAAATACCTTTGACCACTCGTGATTGGACACTCCTGTCTATGAAGTTCAAGGCTTAACGAGCTCATCCAACCAAGTAATCAGCATTGAGCAGTGACAGGCATTCAAATCAGCAAAATGACAAGGGGACCCACATTTGTGCACAGCCAGTTTTTCACATTTGATTTAATTTCATACAACTAAATACGGCGTCACTAAAAATCTTTGTTCGGAAAACACCGCAGTACTCAGATGTTCATAAGAAATGAAGGACATACCACTGTTATCTTTTCTTTTGAAAGTAGAGTCAATTATTATGCAGGCTGAGAGGGGTTCCCAAACTTTTTCATATGACTGTATTACATATGACTTGTCAAGCTTAAAAATTAAAAACATACAAAATATTTATCAACTTCTAATGCTAGACATCACTCCACCACATCCCTCCAACAGATTCTCCAACTAATAGTATAATTCTGAAGCAAGGAGCAAAGTTTTGTAATCATAGTAAAACATTTTGTTACTACCGTCATACCTTTTACCACATATTACTGAGCGCATAATGCAAATACTTTCATATAGCAAACAAAATGTCGAGACACTCCTTGGAAGATCTGAGCCCACTGTACGATTTTGCTGAGATCTCCACTGAAACTGAAGAGGAGACTCTTGTGAGAATACCACAAGAACACCTGAGCAGCAAGAGGCAAAAGCCAATGTCTCCACTTTCTGTCCTCATTATTGTTAAGGAGAAACCAGAAGCATTTTAAGTCAACACGGACCAGAATCTTGAAGGATCTTGTGGAATCCATGCCATGAAGAACTGAGGCTGTTTTTTGAGCAAAAGGAGGCCCTTCCAGGTATTTAGTATTCAAGTGGTCAGTGAGTGTGTAGTCCTCATATGATCAGTTCTTTGGCTGTGGCTTTGGAAAAAAATACTTATGGTAATTTACACACACACACACACAAGTACATTAGGATATTCATAAAGAAAGAAACTAATCTCGATACTATTTGAATGCATAAATAATTGCAGAAGAGCTCCTTTTTCAAACTACGAGCCAGATCAAGTCTTTCAAAGTGTCAGGACACCCAAGAAGCTGACACAGAAGTAGACTTTGAAAAGGTGATTCACTGAAGCCAGCGTAAATCTCATTAGACGCGGATCATCGGAAACAACACTCGGATTACTAAAGAGCGGATGAAAGGTGCAAAGCTGGGAGTTTTCAATAAACATGCAGGTTTCTCTTAACGGGGAGGGGCTCACTCCCAGAGAAGAAGAAGAAGAAGAAGAAGAAGAAGAAGAAGAAAGAGTTGGAGAAGAGAAGCGAAAAAGATGTTTGGGGTGACCACTTTGATGAGATACTGAGAGGTTTAATTTAAAGTGCTGCTCCAGAGCACAAGTACAGTCGTTTGAGAACGTATTGAGACCCCTTTCTTTTCTGCACACTTTGTCATGCTGTAGATTTAATAAATTTGTCATTTTTGCTAAATCAATGTCCACAGTGGCAGAGAGTTGTACAGGATATGTACGAGGTAAGTGTGACTGTGCTGAGGTCTGCTGTAGGAGTGACAGATGCATTCAGGGTGGAGGTGGGATTACATCAGGGATCGGCTCTGAGCCCTTTCTTATTTGCAATGGTGATAGACAGGTTGACAGACGAGATTAGACAGGAGCCCCGTGGACTATGATGTTTGCTGATGACGTTGTGATCTGTAGCGATAGTAGGGAGCAGGTTGAGGAGACCCTGGAGAGGTGGAGATATGAAAGGAGAGGAATGAAGGTCAGTAGGACTACCAAGACAGAATACATATGTGTGAATGAGAGGGAGGTCAGTGGAATGGTGAGGATGAAGGAGTAGAGATGGTGAAGGTGGATGAGTTTAATTGGGATCAACAGTACAGAGTAATGGAGAGTGTGGAACAGAAGTGAAAAAGAGAGTGCATGCAGGGTGGAATGGGTGGAGAAGAGTGGATGGACAGGATTAAAAATGGGTACATTAGTGGGTCAGCTGAGGTTGGAAGGTTGGGAGACAGAAAGTCAGAGAGGCGAGATTGTGTTGGTTTGGACATGTGCAGAGGAGAGATGCTGGGTATATTGGGAGAAGGATGCTAAGGATAGACCTGTCAGGTAAGAAGGAGAAGAGAAAGGCCTAAGAGAAGGTTTATGGATGTGGTGAGTGGGGACATGGAGGTGATGGGGATGACAGAACAAGATGACGAGGACAGAAAGATATGGAAGAAGATGATATGCTGTGGCGGCCCCTAACGGGAGCAGCTGAAAAAAGAAGTCCTTGCTTCAGAATAATGCTATTAGTAACTCTAATTTGTATTTCTTTGCTCCAGTTAGGGCCTACTCATTCTAGAAGAAAAGGCAGGCACTGTGGCATTAGTGGTTAAGACTATGGGTTTAAATCCTGAGGTTGTGGGTTGAAATCCCACTTCTGACACCAGTGTGTGACCCTGAGCAAGTCACTTTATCAGCCTCTGCTTCAATTGTAAAAACAAAAGAATTGTTATCAATCATTTCTAAAATGTCGTAAGACACATTGGATAAAAGCATCAGTCTAATAAAAAGTAAGAAAAAAAAAACATAAAGTCTAGAAAGAGATTTCACAAAATATGCCATGCTTTTCAAAGAAAATGATCAGTTCTGGCTTCTTTTACCTCAGTTATGTCTCCTTTTTTGTCTAAAGCTGTGTCTCATAAGAAATTTTATCAGAACTATCTGTGACAAAGTTGATTCTTAAATGAAACGGAAATGAGAATCTCTGCGAAGTCTGAGGAGCCATCAAAGGTCAAACCTTGAGAAGTAAAATGTTCCACACGGGCATTCAGATCTTGGTTACATGAATGTGCACTCAGCGACTCGAGCTGTTTTAGTTGTGTTTTGTAGTGGCGCTTAATTGACTTAAATATGACGCTACATTCGCATTTGTTTGCCTCTGGTAAATGCCAGCCTGCAGCCCAGATTGTAGTTGTGGGTGTTTTCCTGTGGGGGGCAGTTATCAGTCCGTCCAGAGTGTTTTTAACTTGTGGGGGGTCACACACGTGTGCTTGGGAGGCAGCTAAAGGGCTCGAATAGTGACAATTCTATGTCTGACCAGGGGGTGGCGCCGTTGCATTGACTTTCTCTGTCAATCCTCTGCAGACTGTCCACGGTGTTGGTGTAGTGTTAGTGAAGTAGTGTTGGTCACTCGCGCTCCGGATCTTTGATTTATTTATTTATTTTTCATTTTGCTGCTGCTCTAAGGTTCAGTAGCACATATTATACTTGTGCAGTCCCAGGGTGGGGAAAGGGTCCCTAGGAAAGCCGCATATTTATCTGACAAATATCTTAAGGCCTGGTTTAAATGCCTATACTGGCTAATTAATGATAATTAAAGTGAACTGCCTGAATTGTGATATTAAACTTATTATTTTATTTTTTTAAGGAAACCATCTCCACGGTGCTCGCACTTCTCCGTAGTCGAGTTTTATTGCTTGTCTCAATAGAATTGAAGCCACATCTATAAAGACCAACTTGGAATTACATCAAGAAAGTTGACAAGCGTGACAAAATGGCATCATGTTTCTACACAGGAACATGCTTAGCATCTCAACGCCGGCCACAGCAACAACCGCAGCTCGGCCATGATATACAGCGTGTAATGAAAAATGTAATTACTTTTAGCCTTTTAAATGAGATGCTGTATGAAGGACAAAACGTGATGAATCGGCTTGTGGGAAGAGAAGGAAACACGGCCCTCTGTGAAGCAAGTCCTCCCATTATAGCATCCTCATTACCAACTAGATGGCATACTAGTGAGAATCGGCACTCACTGTAACACGGGCAGTCAGAGTTAAACAGAGCAGCACGTGTGGAGTGGAGTGAGAAACATCAATGGAGTGCAAATCTGATGAATTAGACGATGGACGTTACATGATGGAAGGAACAGCCAGACACTGGCAGAACCCTAAAAAGGATGGTAACACACGCTAGATCCAGAAAGTAACAGCACCTCTTCTTTTTGATCACATTTTGTTATGTTACAACTTCATCAGAATAACTTAATAATAACAATACTGTAATTATAATAATAAAAACTTAATAACCAAAAATGACAAAGCGAAAACAGGAATTTGGCAATGTTTGCAAATTAGTTTTTCCTCAACTGTGGGGCCTCCTATTGACAGGGGTTTGCCTTTCCTAATCAACTGAATGGACCTAACAAGGTGGAGAAACATCTGAGCGAAGGTCAACAGAATGGGAGGCACCCGAGCCACACTTCAGGTGTCAGAGCAAAACTGCCTGAATACTTGGGTCAAAGGGACAGTTCAGTGTTTAAGTTTTTAATAATGCTGCAAAAATGTCTAAAATACTTTTTACATTTTCTCATTCTGGAATATTAGGTGTTGCTTATTGTAATCAGGGAAAAAATGAATTTAAATGATTGTAACAGTCTGCATACTTTTTAAAAATGCTGTACAGTTTTCACTTTACGTTCACTTTCAGTTTTACTTCAGTTTTCCTGATGTGTTTTTACTTTGATAAGGTTCATTTCGAGATAAATCTCAAGGAAATTTCATCCATCCCATCTGTCATATTCAGATTAGATAGATAGATAGATAGATAGATAGATAGATAGATAGATAGATAGATAGATAGATAGATAGATAGTGTGGCGAGAGGCTTGGGGCAGTACCCAGCCGGGATGCCCGGAAGGACCGGAAGAGGGATTACACCTCATCTGGACCTCGAGGCGGCACCCGTCCTGGTTGTTATGGGGACCACTGGAACAGAGCATGGAAGCTCAACCCTATAGGGGCCTGTGGTCAATGCCAGGGGGCGCCCGGATGCCTGCAAAGCCCTGGACGTCAGCATTTTTGCCACACCCAGAAGTGCTGGGGAAGGGAATACCAGGGACACCTGGAGTGCTTCTGGGCGCTCATTGGGAAGTTCATCGGGAGGCACCTGCAGCACGTCTGGGTGAAGATAAAAGGGGTCACCTCCCTCCATTCGGCAGCTGGAGTCGGGTGGAAGAGGACGAAGCCTGGAGGAGAGGAGTGGAGGCGGTGAAGGAGAGGCATAGTTGAGGAAAGCCTGGACTTAAAGGGTGATTTGGTACGGGAGTACTGGGGTTGTGTAAATATTGTACAGAATGAATAAATGTGTGTTTGGGTGCAAACCAGCAGTGTCCGCCTGTCTGTGTCCGGGCCAGTCTCCACAATAGATAGATAGATAGATAGATAGATAGATAGATAGATAGATAGATAGATAGATTAACATAGTTGGAGGATAGATAGATAGATAGATAGATAGATAGATAGATAGATAGATAGATAGATAGATAGATAGATAGATAGATAGATAGATAAATTAACATAGTTGGCAGGATTAGATAGATAGATAGATAGATAGATAGATAGATAGATAGATAGATAGATATGAAAAGCACTGTATAATAAATAGATAGATAGATAGATAGATAGATAGATAGATAGATAGATAGATAGATAGATAGATAGATAGATAGATAGATAGATGTATTATCATTTTCCGAGCTATAACTATAATCCAGAGGGTTTCCATTATTGCCATTTGTCAACTTTACGTGTGTTTTGTTTTTCAGGCTAACATCCTCACAGTTAAACTCTAATAATTAATACAAAGGGTTGGTCTTTTCTTCTGTGGTTCCCTCCTGTATACAGCATAATTTCGCACAGAATGTTTTTGGGATGTGGGAAGAAAACCTGAATCCCTAAATTTAAAACCTTTGGAGAAAATGGGAAAACCTGAAATGTCTGTTCACAATGTAACAGGCTGGAATTTGAAGCTCGGGATTGTGGAGGTGTGAGACAGTTCTACTAGACACTGTAATTACTGTTTTTGTATTCTTTACAACCTTTATTTTTAGCCACGTCAGTGTAAATGTCTTATTATGCTTGCAATGTAACCCATTTACATTGAATTATTGCAAATTGAAGTAACAGGGCCTAATTAATTTTAACGGTTTTTGCTGCCAATTAAATTGTTTCATTGCAGTCCATCCTTGTCATTTTCCCTGAAATTAGATTGTTATTAATTTTTATTACATTCCTCAAAAGGGTGGTGCATTTTTGCCTCTCAATTACAGCGTCCTGGCTTGAAGTCCTGCGCCAGGACATTGTCCATGTGGCTTTTGCCCGGTCTCCCTGTGTCTGTGTAGGTTAACCACCAGTCAGCCCAGGCTACTGAAGAAAACTGCAAAGAGGACACCTGAAATGGTAGCATGGGTGTAGTGTGATAAAGTCCTAAAACCCCAACTAGTAACAGTATACCTGACTACAGGGGTGTTGCATTAATTAATGCCATCTCAGGCCCTGTACATTATTGCTGCCGATTTGTACTAACCCCTATGTATCCTTTTAGCTATGAGATGATACGCATAATTCAAATACAATACATATTGTTGTACAGCCTTCATGAAACAGTGCACTCCCTGGACATCAGAGAACAGAAAAAGTAACATCTAAAATATTTTTGGAAATATAAAACATAAAACAATTAAAATGATTATCTTTAAAACACACAACAGGCATTAGGAACAAAATGTATAATGCAAGGCTGAGTCTGTCTGTTTTCCTAACTTTCTTACCTGGAGCAGATCAAAGAAGATTAAGAGGAGACCTGACTGAAGTGTTTCAAATTATGAAGGGAATTAGTCCAGTGGACCGAGACGGTGATTTTAAAATGAGTTCATCAAGAAACTTGAGAAGGGTAAATTTTTTCCTTTACACAAAGAACGATAGACACTTGGAATAAGGTACCAAGTAGTGTGGTAGACAGTAAGACTTTAGCGACTTTCAAAACTGGACTTGATGTTATTTTGGAAGAATTAAGTGGACAGGACTGGCGAGCTTTGTTGTCTCGATTGTTCTAATGTTCAAAAATCCAAAGCAACACACATTTAATTCTCAGGGGACGGCTTTTCCTTCGCTCCCCATCTCAATACAGTAATGCTCAGTCCTCTTCTTCCTTCTCTCTTTCTCTGCTGCCTCCACTCCTCTCCCAGTGAGCTTCGTCCACCTCGTTGCGACTCCGGCTGCCCGAATGGAGTGAGGTGACTCCTTTCATGCAGGTCCAAGGAGTGCTCCAGGTGGTTCATCAGGATTACCTGGTGTCACAAACTCCACACAGAGCCATAGCAAGGTTTGGGGCAGCCACCCATATATTTAGTTTCTTGGCTGCAATTTATAAGTAAACGATAGCACTGATGTGCACAAAACCGAGTCCAAAACAGAACTGAGGGAATAAGGAAAAGGTGGAGGCTTTTAAAGGTCAGGGCCGGGATCGGAAAGGTCCTCAGCCATAGGCTCGAGCCTGGACGTGACATCAAGGGGGCTGAAGCCGGCAAGGCCTTCCTCTATAGGTCTTGACCCTGAAGTGATGTCAACAGGACCAGGTGGAACTTCCCATGAATGGTCTGAAGGAAAGTGAGAAAAAGAGTCAGTGCACTCCACCACATCCCTGTCAGATTCGGAATTGCCACTCTAGCCCTTTAGCTGCCTCCCATGCGCATGTGTGTGAAATCCATTGAATGGCTTTACAGCATTTCCCACTGGTGACCCACACGGAACCCAAAAGGGCTGTACCAAGCTCCAGACACACACACCTGCAGGAATCTGTGGTGCCACAGCCACCTAGGAGGTGCTGACTTCTAGCATCCAATGGGAGGTAGTGCCCTGCAGATGCTCTCTTCCCCTGTTTTGTCTTGGTAGACTTCTCTATTCCTCTCCTTTGCCCTTTTGTATTATTAATCCTTTGCCAGAATGCCTCAAATCTCACAGACTTACCACTCTTTATAAGGTATTGTACTTTATAACTTCTCCCCATCTTCCCTTCTACATTTATATCCTCAGGCAATTAGATGTAGTAAAAAACAAGCAGGAGTTAAGTTACACTTTAAATAACGTATTATTGATAATATTCACAAAATAATAACAATAAGCAAAGTACAAGTGAATACTGACAACCATACAATCTGATAAATGCTGATGTGGAGTTTCAGGTGGCACACAGACTTGCTAGTTACTTTAAATGTCTCTAGTTAAGTCCTCATTTTTTGGTCAGCTTTCTTCAGAGCAGGCAGCATGCCTGTCTCAATATGGCTGCCGAGCTGTGCTCTTCATTGTTTTGTCCTTTTAAGTTCATAGTGTGCGAGATGCTCCTTCATCAGTTGGTCGTTTAAAGCAAGCAAATTTATAGATTTTCAGTCCACACCCTACAGCCAATAGGGTGTCATGGTACTTAAAGGCTTCTGATACAAGCCAGTTCCAAACAGCCATACTTCAGACCAATGGGGCACAGAATAACTTCACACCTGCCCCCCAAATTATTGTTAAGGTGAAGTTTGCTAAGTAGGCAATCTGGCTTTCCAGTGAGAGAGTCCAGCAGAGAAATTACTTGCCAAACTTGTTTGGGGCACTTCCCGCAACCCTGTCATAAAATTCACTATTCTGACTTAGTCCGAGGGGGGTATGAATGCTTCTCACTAATGTAACACTAATATCACATTTGCTTTGCCTAAGTTACAAATAAAGACACATAAAATATTATTATGTTTTTTATTTATTTTTATTAATTTTATTACAATCCATACAAAGCAATCAAGTTTTTACAAAGAGAAAAATTAAGTTAAGAACAGATCGATCCCCACCCCTGAGAGAGAGAGCAAGCCAAACGGCGTTAAATTTAAGGCTTGTAAACATACCTAAATTAATAAATTCTCTGTGCTTTATGAATTTATTTTAAAATATTACTGATGAGATCCTGCCATTTCTTGTAAAATTCTGCAGGGTAGCCATCAGGGCCTGCTGCTTTCCCGCCTTGGAGTGACTTCTAGTAATTCTGATAACGCCAGAGGTTTATCAAGTTCCTCCACACTAGAAGCGTCTATTTGTGGTATCTGTAATGTATCCAGAAATGCATTAGATTGTATATTGTCTTCTTTAAACTCAGTAGTATATAGGGATTTATAGTAGTCTCTGAAAGTGTGCATTATATTTTGGTGTTCGACGATTTTATCTCCGTTCGTGCTAGTGATTACCGAGATTGCGTTGCGCACTTCTTGCTTGTGAATTTGTTGAGCTAAAAGCTTATTAGCTTTCTCCCCTTGTTCATAGTAATGATGTCTGGATTTGTAAATTAGTTGTTCAGTTTCTTTAGTTGTCAAGAGGTTTAATTCCGAATGTAGAGCCTGCCTCCTCTTATGTAGAGTCTCGCTTGGTAGTCTGGCGTGTTCTTCATCTATTTTAGTAATTTTGTTTTTTTTCTCTGCTACTTTCTTGGCCTCGGATTTATTTCTGTGGGAAAGATATGAGCTAATCTGTCCTCTTAAGAAGGCCTTAAGAGTTTCCCAGAGTATTCCTGCAGAGATCTCGGGGGATGTATTTGTCTCTAGAAAGAATTTGATTTGTTTGGATATAAATTCAGTACAATTCTCATCAGCTAATAGAAGTGGGTTGAGGCGCCATCTGTGGGGTGAGTGCATGGGGCTTAGTAATTTTAGCTCCAAGATCATAGGTGCATGGTCAGAAATAACAATAGCATCATATTTTCAAGATTTAATCTTAGGCAAGAAGTTATTGTCTATAAAAAAGTAATCGATCCTTGAGTAACAATGATGTACTGGTGAGTAGAAAGAATATGTTCTTGAATTTGGGTTTAAAAACCTCCAGGGGTCTGATAAGTTGTGATCAGTTATAAACTTTGTAATTATTTTTGCAGTATTAGATGCCGTTCCCCCTGTGGCGGAAGTCCTATCTAAAAGTGGATTTAGAACACAAGTCCCCAGCCAATATAACTTTATGAGTGTTCAGAATAGGAATGGATGCAAATAAATTTTGTATAAATTCCTTATCATCAACATTAGGTGCATAAACATTTATCAAGATCATTTTACAGTTAGATAAGTCTCCCATGACCATTACATATCTCCCTTCAGGATCCAATACTACATCTGATGCTACAAATGGGACTGTTCTATGTATGAGAATTCCCACACCTCTAGTTTTCTTCGTAAAGCTAGAATGGAACATTTGACATACAAAATATTTAAAAACTTGTATGAAAATTTCACACCACAATGTCCCAGGTCCATACGTCCAGGTGGCATTCTGGCCTGGTAATGGCCGAGGTCGCCCGTCACAATGAGTACATGTGTGCCTTCCTAAATAACATCCAGTTATCTCAGTTTGTCACAGGTGGATTTCCAATCAAGTTCTCGACACATCTGACGGAGAATGAAAGCAAGCAGGACGGACAGCCTTAGAACAATCGGAAGTGCCGTAGCCAAGGGTGTGAATACTTACATGAATGAGATATTTTAGTTTTTGAATAAACTAGGCGGCTCTGTCCCCTGCTCGCCTCGCTTGCCTACCCCCAAGTTTGGTTTACCGGATAAACAATTTAAAGAGATTGTTATTTTCGTGTAAATTGTTACATATGCATTATTTTCACTTTTACTTTAAAACTTTTGTAAAAACAATATTTGTCCATTATTTCCTGCCACAGGTGTGGTTCAATCTCTTTCTCGCGGGACTTAAAATGCTGTTCGTGTTGTGAAGGGAGAGGCTGAACTTGCTGCTGCTGCTGGCGAGCTGAGTGTTCTGTTTGTCACCCTGCACATCGATTTTTTAAAAGCCTGTACAGTATCTGTCTTTTGCCACTTCACGTCTCTGCCACTCGCGTTGTGAAGAGCGAGGGGAGAGTTATGGGGTATGGCTGTTGAACGTACGCTAAGGAGATGCGCTCGGATCATCTGTTAGTTTCCTGCTGCTGGCGAGCTGCATGTTATGCTTGTCATTGTTTTAAGAGCAGGGAGCACATGAAGTGCGTCTGCCAAAAGCATTCCAACAACTGCTAAGTTAGATTTCAGTGAACTTGTTTGAAATCAATTGGGCAAAAGTCACCATCTCACAGGTTTTGCTTCCTAAGGTTGTAATGTCTAGTCTCGCGAGTCGTTAAAGTGTCTCTCCGAGATGATCAGGTCTCGATCACTTCGCTCAACCTCCCCAGAGGCACTCTACATTCCTGCCACTTCACCTCTCTCACTCTCGCTTGGGGGGGAGCTGAACGCACGTTAAGGTTGATGTGGACAGAGCAGTTACTGCCTTTGTGCTGCTGCTACCGAGCTGTGTGTTCTGCTTGTCGCACTGCGCGTCAATCATTTAAAAGCCTGTACAGCAGCTGGCCTTCTGTCTCACTGCCTTGTCTCGCGTGACGTTAAAGTGTCTCTCATGGGATGTCAAATTGTCTTCTGAGAAGATCACGTCTCATCTCCCTGGTCTATATTTTTTTATAATAGAGAGATTTGCAAACCTTTGTGAAAACAGTGAGTTTAGACTGATGGGCAAAAATGGCAAATGTATCCATTTAAAATTAAATCTCCATCACAATAAAGTGGACAGAAGGTGAAGGGGTCTCAATACTTTCTGAATCCACTGTTTCTGTCTACATTTCTACAGACGGGGATGCTTATAGTTAGTAAACTTGGTATAGTTAATAAACCTTTGAAATTCACAGATGAAATTGTGGACCCTCCAGAGGCAGCAATCGAAAAATGCAAAGTTCTATATGTGGGCAACAGGAACGTCAATAATAAATACAAGATAGGAGACACTGAACTACAAGAAGGGAACTCCGAAAAAAATTTAGGGGCATATATTGTGTGACAACCAGGGGGCGCCTCGGTTCCCTGACTTCAGACACAACTCATCCACAGGCAGTTCCAAGTTCTTTTAATTAAATATTCATTAACAACAATACCTTTCCAGGCTTCAAATCAACCATGCAGTACACGCTAATTTGTTTATCTTCTTCTGTCCTCCTATCTATCTATCTATCTATCTATCTATCTATCTATCTATCTATCTATCTATCTATCTATCTATCTATCTATCTATCTATCTATCATATAGAGCCTTTCACATCTATCTATCTATCTATCTATCGTGCCTTACACTATCTATCTATCTATCTATCTATCATATAGAGCCTTTCACATCTATCTATCTATCTATCTATCTATCTATCTATCTATCTATCTATCTAGTGCCTTACCCATAATGATACGGAGACAAAGGTACAGAGTCCACAGAGACCATAGCATTGCCACAACTAGAAGCTGCTCTTGCTAGAAATGTGCACCTGCACTGCTAACCACTACACCACCACATCATCTCTTTAATTAGAAAAAGTCAATTTTAAAAAATAGATGCATTTTATGTTAAATGTCAAAATCTACTTTTTGTTTCATTTCCAATCCACTCCACCGTCACAGCATGTTCGACATCCCATTTTATGTCCTTGTCCTACAATGACTTTGTTGTGGGCCATTCCTTAGATAACATTTCTTAAACTCATACTATTTTAAGGCCATTAATTGACTTCCTCTAGGGTAACTCTTGCCAGTTTTTTTGTAATTATGCCCAGGCAGATGACAGACAGCCTTTTCATTAGAATTACAAGCATGTAATACAGAATTAAGGATACTTTTATTATAATTATGGTCCTTTTCTCCTCTTAAGATTGCCTCTAAAACAATATTAATTTATTCCAGATATTTACATACGCATAGACAACTGCTCAGCTATCTCACATTTTCCTTTTTATCTTTGGATTTATTACAGAAGGTCAAGAGTTAGTGGCACATATTAGCATTTTTTATCTTTATTATGCAATGCAACTGCTCTGACTTTTTGTTTAAATACTGTATGGCCTCAGCATTTCACATTTTCTGGCCGACAACTTAAAGAACATGCCAACTTAATGCTTAATGTTATTGAAATCCAGAAAGACAATAAAGTTAACTTCTACAGTATTTCAAAATAAATGTTGCATCAAGTTTTTTTTTTTAATTGACAGGGCAGTGAATGGTAGACACAGTGGTGTAAGTTGCATTTGCTTTACAGTTTTTTAGAGTTTCTTACCACCAGGAAACAGCACATTTTCTGTTTCCTATGCTATGGCAGTGCAACCTGGACTTTGGATTGGGAGGTAATCCACCTTAATAAAGGGATAAGAGGTTTCTGTGTGTCTGCCTGTGTCTCTGTCCGATTGCTATGTCCCTGTCATTCCAAAACAATAAAGAAAGTTTTTAATAATAAAGTGCATTGCATTTATAATTGCAAAAGAAAGTTTATTGTAAGCATTTTATCAATAAATGTATTGAATTCATCATTCCAACAAGGGGTGCATTTCAACCAGTTTAAGTAATAAAATGCTTTGTATTTAAATTCCAACAGATGTCACAATACAAACATTTTTAGTAATAAAAGCCATTGCATTTGTCTTTCCAACAAATGGTGTATTACAAACATTTTTGTTAATAAAATACAGTGCATTTGTCATTCCAACAGATGGCTCATTACAAACATTTTAGTAATAAAATGCATTTCCTTTGTCATTCCACCAGATGGCACATAACAAACATTAAAACTTCTTTTTTTGAATCCCACGCCCAGTGGCATATAACAGAGACCTCTGCATAGCATTACGCACTGCAAACATTAACACTGAGATCTATGATAATTAATTAGATTTCAACCCAGCTAGCAAATATGATAAATGGATTTGTGTAATGTTGCTGATTCTGAAAGAAACTGGGCAGAGAAGATAACTAATAAAAAAATTAAGGAGACAGGATATAGAAGCTGCAGAGGGCTGGCGCCCTGCCCAGGGTTTGTTTTCTGCCTTGTGCCATGTGTTGGCTGGGATTGACTCCAGTAGACCCCTGTGACCCAGGTTGGATAATGGATGGATGGATGGATATAGAAGCTAGCAGCCATACCACTTGCACTTCAGAAGATGTCAACCACCTGAAGCTAATCATGCTCAGCACTTGGATGGGAGACCATCTAGGACAGTGATGGCGAACCATTTAGAAACCAAGTGCCCAAACTGCAATCCAAAACCCACTTATTTATCGCAAAGTGCCAACATGGCAATTTAACCTGAATACCACCTAAAACTGAACACCAGCATAACCAAGGAGCTGGTGGTGGATTTTAGGAGGCCCAGGCCCCTCATGGACATCAGAGGTGAGTGTGTGCAGAGGGTACAGACCTATAAATACCTGGGAGTGCAGCTGGATGATAAATTGGACTGAACTGCCAATACTGATGCTCTGTCTGTCTGTCTATCTACTGAGCTTTTAGTTTAGAAAAGCAACTCATACATTAACATCTTTTGTCTTAAAAGAAAAACATAATAACAGAGCTTTCAATGATACAAACAACTTTTTGTTGAAAGGTAAAAGTTTGCATTCGGTATGCTTTTGAACAATTAATGTGCTTTTTGCTGTTGTATGCATGCTGATAATTTGTCTAACCTTGGCTCATACTTTGTAAGCTTGAGAGCAACACATGCAGCACTCAGGTCATCTGTTAGTCTGTTTCTGGTGTCAGATTTGATTTAATTCACAAGCATAAGATGTTCCAAAAAAAGTAAGGAAAGCAATCTCAAGTGCCTTCATTGACTTAAGATTATTTGGCAGAGAATTCCACACTTTAAGGATTTCATTTTCATAACTAACTGTGCTGTCCTTTGTCATCCCTTCGATCCTCTCAAGTGTTTCACGCAGGTCTTCCCTATTAAGCTCCGCCCCCAAAGCTTCCATTATATATTACGGGTCGTGGATCAGGTGTGGCGATTAGCAACTCCCGGCAATAATTACAGATGCGGACGACTCCTCACCTGTGAGCTTAAGCGAGGACTGCCCGCGCCACAAAGCTCCCGGAAACCACTCCGGCCACTCTACCATAACCCCCTTTAAGCTGCGAGTGCGGCAATTATCTGTTAAAACTGGCCTTTTCAATTTTGAGCTGTGGACCCGCTATAACACATCCCCTCCAACCCCACCACGGGAATCACAGACTCAAAAGGCTGCAGTCCGTGCCGCACCCTCAAGCAGCATCTGTGCCGCCCACCTTAGCCCAGACAGGACAGGAAGGACGCGCTCCCATTGGGCTGCTGGGCAGAGGGGCGGGTGATGTGAGAAAAGTCCTCCGGCGCGTGAAGAGGGGGAGCGGTGAGGGGAGCAGCCCGGCCCCGCATTCCTCTGGCTTTATAGTAACGAACTCTGTGCTCGGGCGACAGCGCGCGTGCCCACTGAGAGGGCTCTGAGTGCCCCCTTTGGCACGCGTGCCATAGGTTCGCCACCACTGATCTAGGATAAGCTTCAGTTGCTGCTAGAAAAGGAGTTGGAGAGGCCAGTAGGCGACGCTTACCCTGTGGTTTGAATGAGGTTCTCAGTGCTATGGTGCTCTAAAAATATGGCTGCCCTTCAGATGGGATGTAAAATCAAGGTCCTGACTCTCTGTGGTCATAAAAAATCCCTGGGTGTCCTTCGTAAAGAGTAGGGTGGACCTCAATGTTCAGGCTAAGTAGCCCTCCATGCTCTAGTCATTGTGGCCCTCTAATTATCCCCTGTTTCTAATTGGCTAACTGCCTGTCACCACTTCATCATCTAATAGCTAATGTGTGGTGAGCGTAATGGCACAAAAAATGGCTGCCCGGTGGATGCTACACTTAGTGGTGGTTGAAGTGGCCTCCTACTCAATGAAGTGATTCGAGTAGTGAGAAAAGTGCTATATAAATGTAAAGAATTATTATTATTATTACTTCATGTACTGAAGCAGCTCCTGAAAGACATAGCAATAGGCAAGATGAAGCACGCTGGATGTATAATATTGCGAGGACAAGAAAAAACCTTTTATTCTGCTGGAATCCACTGGCACTTCCAGGCAGGTGGCACAAATGCATTGAGAAAGGTGGAGACTCTATTGAGAAATAACATGATCAGTTTTGTTAAGGTTCATTAGATTTTCAGATAAATCCCATTTTCTAACTTTAGCTTTACCCCCCCTCGTATATATATATATATATACACAGTACAGGCCAAAAGTTTGGACCCACCTCCTCATGCAATGTGTTTTCTTTATTTTCATGACCATTTACATTGGTAGATTCTCACTGAAGGCATCAAAACTATGAATGAACACATGTGGAGTTATGTACTTAACAAAAAAAGGTGAAATAACTGAAAACATGTTTTATATTCTAGTTTCTTCAAAATAGCCACCCTTTGCTCTGATTACTGCTTTACACACTCTTGGCATTCTCTCGATGAGCTTCAACAGGTTTACCTGCCGGGATGCCTAAAAGGGCCGGAAGGGGGCAAGAAGAGCTTCCAGGCCATGAGGGGGCAACCGCCCTGGAATAGGAAAGGACCACGAGAAAAGATTATAACCCATTGGGACCCGTGGCCACCACCAGAGGGCGCCTTAAACCTCGTGGGACTGCAAGGTGTGTAGCTGCCCAAGGGAACTACTTTGAAGGGGATAACATTGATGTTTGAAAAAAATAAAAACTTTGGTAAATAAAAAATCAGTCTCATTACTTTTCTGCCACACCTCTTATATTGATGCAGATGGTATTTTACTTTCAACTTCAACTATTCGGACTCTAATGTTAAGTCCATTACTTGAAATCCAAATGAACATCAGTTTAATGCGACAACACAGAACAAACAATGAGGAGAATAAATACTGTAAATGAAAGAGAGAAGATGCCTTGGTGAAAGACGGTTGTTATTTTCTTTTTAAAGTGCCACATCCAGCAAGCCCCTAGGTCTTATGGGGTGTTATTTTTTCATAATAAAAATAACACAATGTATGGCCAAAATGGAAATGTTCACCTTGCTGCATATAAAACGCCTTTCTCTGAAGTCCACATGTTTTCTGGTATTACTATAAAAGACTACTAAATGAATATGTGACTCCTTCTGTTCTGTTTTTATTTTTTATCATTGATATTTGTCTGTTTTCTTGTTGAGTCTGGGTAAGCCTTAGCTCTTTGGTGGTGATCTGGAATAAATGTATGCATTTCATGATTAATATTATTTCAGACTGACTGATCTCATTCAACTCCATTGCCTGTGTGGAATTCTTTCAGAGCAACCGCATGCAGTAATAGAGAAATCACGGCAGCTTCTTTTCATGGAGCAAGACAGCAAAATAAAACATTATTATAGCGGAGTTTCAGGCGCATTGTAATGGGATCATTATTATGGCACTTGCAAAAATGAAATACAATGCTTGTTAAATGCAATACTCGGAGTTAAAAAAAAAATGGAAACTGTACTTTCTAACTTGGTGTCTTTTATTCACAGGGCGAACGCTCTAGATGTGTCACTTGACACCGATAACATCACTTCTTTTCACACGCTTTTTTTTTTTTCCTGGGAGAAAATGTCATAGAAATTGCTCCTGTGAGTGTAGAGTGTGATATTGAAATGGAGCTTTTACCCTGGGGATGCATTTTACATCCATCTTTTGTAACTCACCTAATAAAGTTCAGAGTAGTGGGGAAACCACAGCCTTTCATGGCAGCATTGAGTGAAAAAACAGGAGCCATCATAGATTGTGGGGTGCGTAACATAAGCTCATCTGGAGATGGAAGAGGTGAAGATCCAGAGTGAGGATAAAAGTAAGATGGGGGAATTCAAACCTGGCCTGAATTTGGGTAATGGGAAATGTTCCACTGCTTTCATAAAATTGTTTGAACTGATATTTCTTAAAGCACGTTACGGTGAGTTTGGGTACTGGAAGATGGTGGGTACTGCAGAGAATCAGCTTGCACTCCTTATTTCAGATGCAATTTTAACGCTAGACGGGTTTCATCAAACTGAGTGAAAAAAGCAGGAGGGGGACTGGAGATTTTTGTGAATGTACAATGGTGACAAAGGGAGCAGAGTACAATGGAAACTAAAATGTGTGATGAAGACACTGAAATGAGGACTAAATTCATTCACACCAATGCCCGGGAAAATAAGTAACATAATCCTGGCCGACTCAGCAACAGAAATGATTCACTCTGTTACTAATATCTTAATGATGAATCGCTCTGAATGCTGGTGACTGGTTACTTCAAACAAGGAAATGAACTTCTGTCAGCTTGGACACTACAAGATGGACCTGCCCTACCGTAGTAATGACTGTATTAATGACTCGAAATGTAAACCGGTGGCAGATCTGACCTTGTCGTACTGCCACCTACAGGCCTGTCAGCAGCAAGCTTGATTACAGAACCTCTCTCTTATCCAAGGCAGAAGGTCTTACCTTTGTTCTATCTATCTATCTATCTATCTATCTATCTATCTATCTATCTATCTATCTATCTATCTATCTATCTATCTATCTATCTATCTGTGCTCTTGTATCATGTTTATCTATAGAGTGGTCCAGATCTAATTTTCCTGATCCAGACCTTCTGGATGACTTTGATTTATGTGGGGACGATTCCAGTTTGGTGCAAAGATGATTCTTCATGTTGTCAATTCACACACTTCTCGATGGTCTGGGATTTTTCGGGTGATTTTCTATGTAATAAACTTAGTAAGTTATAGCGTAATGAAAATTGTGAAATTAGATCTGGACCACCCCATATCTGTCTATCTATTAATCATATAGTGCCTTTCATATCTATCCATCTATGCTTTTCTATCACATCCATTTATATGTGTATCAGTCTATCCATCCATCACCATCCGATTATATAGTTTTCTATCTATCTATCTATCTGTCTATCTATCTATCTATCTATCTATCATTAATTTAGTACCTTTCACATCTATCTATCTATCTATCTATCTATCTATCTATATACCTGTAGTGCCTTTCATATCTATCTATTGTCGCAGTAGGGGGCGCTATCGCTCCCCTGAACCCTCAGGTACCATGCCAAAACACCAGGTAAAAGTGCAAGAATAATTATTTATTATAATAATCAAGTGCACAAAGCACCACCACTCCACTCTTCTCAAATAAACAATACTAAATTATCACTAAACCAACAATACAATAACCAATCCTCCGACTCCCAGACGTGTTGCCCTCCTACCATCAAGCTCAGCTCATTGTCTGGGAGTTCCCATAGTCCTTTTATACCCCCTGACCCGGAGGTGCTTCTGCCCAACAGTCCACACTCTTTATTCCTTCCGGGTCAGGGTAAATGGTCCTTATCCTCACCCCGGAAGCACATCACTTCTTCCTGTCATGGAATTATGACGCACTTCTGGGTTATAGGGCATAAATGAGTCCATTGGCCTCCCGACAGCGACTCCCAGTGGTCTCCAGGGTATCCAGCAGGGCTGTGCATAAAAACTACATAGTCCATGAGGCCCTGCTGGAATTCGGACCCCGTCCATGCTGTTGGGAGAGCTCCTCCTGGCTGCCTGGGGTGAGGGCCGGAATAGGAAGCCGGCAATCCATTACACTATCTATCTATCTATCTATCTATCTATCTATCTATCTATCTATCTATCTATCTATCTATCATATAGTGTCTTTCAACTCCTTGACCAAGACCTTTCTTGCCTGGTTACTCCATTTGACCAAACAGCCAACTGCAGGAAGAGTCCTGGTGTTTCCAGACTTCTTTCTTTTCCCAGTTATTGAAGCCACTGTCCTTCTGGGAACACTAAAAGTTTTGTGAAAGGTTTGAGCTCCATGTCCTGTTTTTGCCTCATCAAAATTTAGATCACAGAGGTCTAAAGAAGGTTTCTGCGACTTTATGTCTTGGTGTTGTCCTGACTTGCAGTGTGAATTGTTTGACCTTCGAATCATGGAATTTCATGTGCCTTTCTAAATCATGTCCTTAAAAGTAATTAACTTCAATTCCTAGCTATGTACTTTATGACGTGGGGTGTAAACTCAATGATTTGCTCTCTGAAGAGTCCGAAACAAAATTCCAAAATAGATGTGATAGAAATCATCAGCATGGCTCAGTAAGATACTAAGACATAACAACCCAGTGATTACGTTACACTGTCTGTTATTGAAAAACATTTCTAGAGGTAAATATTTGGGTAACACTTCAGAACAGCAGTTACAACTGTTAATTACTGTATTTTCACCAGCGTCATGTCTTAAAGTCTGTAATTGAATAAAAGTCCTTGAAGGATGGCACCACGCAGAGTGCAGGGTAAATGTAATGCGCTTCTCTGCGCTGTCCACGCTTGCTGCACAAAACATATTTGGTAGTTGGTGACTGTCAGTGGGTGGCAGAATGTCCATGTAGTGCTGCCCGGGTAGTCATGACCTGCCTTGTATTGAAGAAAAGGGCAGCAATCTGCATCAGTGCCAGAGCCTACAGGGTGCCACATCATCCAGTTGATTGTCACTATGTCTCGATCACCATCACTCTCGTCAAAATATTCATCTTGCAACAAATCAAGTTGATTCAAAAACATACCCTTTTCAGAACGACATGACTGCGGACTCTCTTTTGATGGCACTATTTTCTGCAAGCTGCGGTGCTAAAAAAAAAATTCTGTGGCTCGCCACTAAGTGGCAGCACTGTATTAGAGAGCAGAGACTGAGTATCAAGATGTCTGCGTCTGTAGTGGCTGTGCGCTGAGGTACGGGTTATGTTGTACGTTACTCCTTGACAGACTGAATGAACGTCTTCCCCAGTGTTCATAGTGATAAACGGAAGAAGTCTGGAACCACCAGGACAACAGGGCCTTGGTAAGAAAGGTGATCAAGAACCCCCATGGTCACTCTGGCTGAGCTCCAGGCAGCACTTGTGGAAATGGGAGACATTTCAAAGGAAGACAACCATCTTTGACACACTCCACCAATCTTAGCTTTATGGCAGAATGGCCAGATGTTTTGGTGTGGAAAGCCTTCAGTTTTTCACCTGCAAACTGTTTATATTTAAATGTCACTTATTTTGTTCAAATAGACCAGGACTGAAGTGAATTTACAAACTTTAATTAAAGGCATTGCCAGCATCCTTTCGCATTGTAGTAGTAATGTCTGCATTTGTCCATTATTGATTACTTTATAACCTAAAATTTAGAAATAAGCACAGATGCCACAGAACGGGTTTGAATTAAATTATGACCTGCAAACGTGTAACGGTTGTCTTGAACATATGTGAGCGTCACTGGCAGTTTGCACCTTTCTCCCATTCCTGTTAAGGGTGGAATGGCTGAATGTGTAAGGCCGGCCGATGGTACATAGGGAGGGGAGCACATGACTCGGAGGACCAAACAGACTGTAGGGGGAAGGAGCCAACCTGTATGTAAATATGTGGAGCAGGAGAAGAAGACCAAAAGGAGAGGCAGACACCATAAAAAAAATGGCAAGACGGAAAGCTATTCAACCTGCATGGAAAAAAATCAGGTGAACCCGGGTTCATTTCTGGACAAATTATTTTCCTTTTCTTGTGAATGAGGTGAAGGCATTCGGGAGAGGACCTGATGGGCCAGCACAAGAGACTGTTTAGCTGTATGTTTCCCTGAACAGGAGGTATGGTTCAGCGTATCTGTCCCTGCCAACAGGCTGTAGAAGATAATCTCTAACAGTGGATATTTAATGGTCTCTGAACGCATTAAGTTTTTTCTTTCCTCATTCCCATATTTATGCATGAGTGGTGTATGTGGTTGAGTGGGGAACAAATCTTAAAAAACAAGTCAATTAAAATGAAAGGAAAAAGGAGTTAATTAGCAGAAAAATCTGATCACCAATTAACGTTCTAAAGTTCTCAAAAGTGCATAGGCCTGGCAAGCTTTTGTTTGGGGTGAATGGCCTGTTCTCATATAGATTGTTCTGATAATAATAATAATACATTTTATTTATATAGCGCCTTTCCCATGCTCAAGGCACTTACAGAATATAAGAAAGAATGGCAGGGTATACAGTATATAGCATTGTACAAAGCAAATAAATAAAGAAAGAAGATTAAGACAGTGAATTCAGAGAAAGCCTAACAGACAACAGAATTGATGGTCCAGCACACACACACATACAGGTTACATGAGCATCTTGACAGAGAGGTAAACTGAGAGAAGGGGAATGAAGTCAAGTTGAGCTAAAAGCCTTCCTGAACAGATGAGTTTTAAGTTGTTTTTTAAAAGGATTCATGGAGTCAGCTGACCTGATTAATTTCAGTAGGTCATTCCAGAGTCTGGGCGCGATGGAGCTGAAGGCCCTGTCACCCATGGAGTGTAGATTAGTGGGGGGCACAACAAGATTACCAGAATCAGAGGACCTTAGTGGGCGGGCAGGCACATAGTGATGGAGAAGATCACTGATGGAGTTTGGCGCCAGGTTATTTAAGGCTTTGTAGGTTATTAGTAGGATTTTATATTCGATTCTGTAAGACACAGGGAGCCAGTGAAGATGGAGCAGGATGGGTGTGATGCGCTCGCTGCTGCTGGTTCAAGTGAGGACTCTTACAGCGGAGTTTTGAATAAGCTGGAGCTGTGATATAAGATTAGAAGGGGCACCAGCCAGCAGTGAGTTACAATAATCTACGTGGGATGTGATAAAAGCAGGGACAAGTTTCTCAGCATTAGAAAAGGAGAGGAAGGAGCGAACACGGGATATGCTATGGAGGTGGAAGTAAGAAAGTTTCTTAATGTGATTTATGTGGTCGGAGTAAGAAAGGGAGGAATCAAAAATGACACCGAGATTCTTTGCAGTAGAGGCAGGTCTGATGAAATCACCACCAAGATGGACTGAGAAGGAGCTCATTATATTAAGTTGCATTTTAGTACCAATTTGCAGGAGTTCAGTTTTGTTGCACTTTAATTTTAAAGAGTTCTGCTCCATCCAAGTTTTATTTTCACTAAGGCAGGTTGTGAGCTGAGAAATCTCTGATGAAGTTCCACTTTTAACATTGAAGTAGAGTTGAGTATCAACTGCATAAAAATGATAGCCCAGTCCATAGCTACGGATAATATGGCCAAGTTCTAAAGGGTCTGAATACTTATGTCAATGGTAAATTTTATTTTTAACACATTTGCAATAATTCCTGAAATTCTGCTTTCGCTTTATCATTCTGGGGTATTGAGTGTTGCTTGATATGGGGAAAAAGTTCATGTAGATGAATTAACACAAGGCTGCAACATAACAAAATGAGAAAAAAGTTAAGGGTCTGAAGGTACCATATGTAACACAGACAAAGCCTTTAGGTTCAGGTGGTCCTGCATGCCAAAAACGGACTAACAGACACACTCTTAAAGCAGCGTTTCTCAACCTTTAAGTATTTGCGACCCAAGTTTTCATGACAGTTTTAATCACACCCCCTAACGTTTTTTTGAAAGAAGCCCACTAATACCAATTTGTTCTTTTTTAACTAAGGATATATCATAGATGCATACAGGGGGTCCTCGGGTTACGACACAGTTCCGTTCCTACAACAGTAATGTAACCCGAATTTTGTTGTAAGTCGAAACACACCCTAGCCTAAGTCACTTACCTATCTTAACACATTTGCAAAATCATAATCTAGAACATAAAAACACAACAAAGCCACAGAAAAAGTACATAAATATACTGTACTGTACGCTGTACTGAAGTAAAAGAAAAAATGAGTGTAAAAAAATTCTTACCTTTATTCCTTCTCATGTCTCAATTTTTTTAAGTTTTTATGGGAGTGAGCGTTGTAAACTCGAAACGTTGTATGTCAAGACGTTGTAACCCGAGGACCCCCTGTATTTTATTATACCTACTTAACTTTTTATTGACGTTTATCTAACTCTATATTTATTTTTTTAGTATCAGAATGTGGTTTAAGTTATTTTGTATTTTTCATATTTTCGATTCTTGTTTTCTTTTTTTCACATCTTTGCGTCCCCCTTTTTGTTACTTCGCGCCCCGCTAGGGAGGCCCGCCCCACAAATTGAGAACCACTGCTCTTAAAGCAAGCAGAGAGTGTTGATGAAGAAGTACAGAGAAGGTCAGAAGGAATTACATTGTGTGTTTGTGGACTTAGAGAAAGCATACGACAAGGCACCAAGAGAAGAGTTTTGGTACTGTATGAGGAAGTCGGGAGTAGCAGAAGAGTATTTGAGGGTGGTGCAGGATATGTGTGAGGACAGTGAAATGCGGTGGGGTGTTACGGCAGGAATTTTACTAAATCAGCCTGCAATCTCGCAATTATCTTTGACTCGAGCATGTCATTTAAAGCACACATTACAAAGTTGTCCAAATCATGTTTCTTCCATCTTAAAAATGTTGGGAAATTAAGGCGGTTTCTAAATAAACAGGATTCTGAGAAATTAATTCATGCATTTATTTCTAGTAGGATTGACTACTGCAATGCAGTGTTCACTGAATGTTCAAACTGTTCTTTATACAGCCTCCAGTTAATCCAAAATGCTGCTGCAAGAATTATTACAAGAACAAGAAAATACGAACACATAACTCCAGTTCTTAAATCCTTACACTGGCTCCTTTTAACATATAAAGCATTAAATGGCCGAGGTCCGGCTTACTTGTCTGAACTTATCATGACTTACAAACCAGAGCGCACATTAAGATCTCAAGTCTCCTTATGATTCCAAGAATTAATCAAATAACAGTGGGAAGTCATCAAGCTTTTAGCTACAGGGCCCCTAAACTGTGGAATGGTCTGCCTGCTACTATAAGAGATGCCCTTTTGGTCTCAGATTTTAATCCCGTCTGAAGATTTACGACTTCAGTTTAGCATACCCTGACTAGAGCTGCTGATTAACTGTACAGACTGCATCTCTTTTGTCAGTCATTAGCAGTAAAACATAAGTAACCTGATAGTTAGAATTTGTTACTAACCCTCACCTATTCTGTTTCTCTTCTCGGTACTCAAATGTGGCACTTGGTGCCACTGCCCACCTTCTAAGTTGCTTATCCTGCCTAAGGTAAAGTCATCCCTGACGGAGGATCACAGGAACCGTGGGGTAGAGGGGTCCATTCATTGGATTGTCTGGTCCATTGCTGTCTCAGCTATGGAATGGCCAATAGGGGAAGGCAGCTTAATGACTGAGGTCTTGAGGGTTCTGAACAAATCCAAATCATATTATGGGATATCATCTGCTGTTAAATGTTACTCCATACTTGTAATTATTTATTTTTATACTGTATTGAGGATTCTTGGGTTGTGTTCTGTTCTGTGTATTGTATTGTATTGACCCCCTTGTTTTTGACACCCACTGCACGCCCAACCTACCTGGAAAGGGGTCTCTGTTTGAATTGCCTTTCCAAAGGTTTCTTCCATTTCTTCCCTAAAAGGGTTTTTTTGGGAGTTTTCCTTGATTTCTTAGATAGTCAAGGCTGGGGGGCCATCAAGAGGCAGGGCCTGTTAAAGTCCATTGCAGCACTTCTTGTGTGATTTTGGGCTATACAAAAATAAGTGGTATGGTATTGTTCAAGGTGTGAGTGGGATTACATCAAGGATCGATTCTGAGCTGTTTCCTGTTTGCAATGGTGATGTACAGGTTGACAAATGAGGTCAGACAGGAGTGCCTGTGGACTATGGTGATTTACAGTTGACATTGTAATCTATACTTAGAGTAGACAGCAAGTTGAGGTGAACCTAGAGAGATGGAGGTACACAGTGAAGAGAAGGGGAATGAAAGCCAGTAGGAGTAAGGGAGGGAAGGAAGGTGGTGGTAGGGTGCAACTGCAAGGAGCAGAGGTGGTGAAGGTAGACAAATTTAAATACTTGGGTTCAACAGTCCAAGAGAGTACAGGCAGGGTGGACTGGGCAGAAAAGAGTGGCTGGAGTGATTTGTGATAAAAGAGTATCTGCAAGAGTGAAAGGGAAGGTCTATAAAACGGTAGTGAGACCAGCCATGTTGTGTGGTTTGCAGACGGTAGCACTGACAAAAATACAGGAGAAAGAGCTGGAAGTGGCAGAGTTGGAGATGCTACAATTTTCACTCGGAGTAACGAGGCTAGACAGGATTAGGATTAGGAATGAGGATATTAGGGGGACAACACAGATATGACAGTTTGGTGACTAAGTGAAAGGGGCAAGATTGAGATGGTTTGGGCACATGCAGAGGAGAGATGAAGGGTACATCGGGAACAATGTTGAGGCAGGAGAAAAAGAGGAAGGCCAAAGAGGAGGTTAATGGATGTAGTGAGGGAGGACATGAAGGCAGTCAGTGTGGAAGAAAATGATGTAAAATGGAGACAGATGATCCACTGTAGGGGACCCTTAAATGAGAGCAGCCGAAAGACAAAGTAAGGAGACGCACTACCAGTAGCCCCAATTTCTGTAATGTCATTGGTGCTTTGTAAGTCTTCTAAACACCAAACAAAGTGTCTGTCAAGATCTTTGGTGCACCTCTGTAATTGAGTAATAAACTCAAATTGCTCCTTTTGGAACATATTACCAATTTTAGACCTTGACCTCAAGAGTAATCTCTCAGGAAAAGAGCCCAGTGGGGAAAATTGAAACAAATTGATCAGATAAAGCAAATCCCACCATGCAGTCAACGCGGGGTATATTCTGCTTATTTGAAATGACACATTTTATGTGAAAATAAAAATGAACCTCATATTTCCTGAGGTAAGTAGATGCCCGACTCGCTCGCTGTGCAGGCGTCTCCTCCATCCGTCACTTTGCGATGCCCTGTTCTTAACCTCTCTGCTGGCATCCGCCTGCCTGAGAAGCTGACCGGGTTTAGCTCCTTAGTGCGTGCGGCTCTAATCTCTTCAGACGCCTTATGTAAAGTGCACATGTGCCGAGGAGCTTCATAATGAGATGTTAGGATCAGCTGATACGGGTATGCAGATACACCTCAGCCAATAAGAGATAAGCAGGTGTTCCGCGGCTTCTTTTCTCCATGTTATCGTTGACATTTACATATCACACTTTTGCCTGCTGGAAAGTAATTGCCGGCTTGCTGATATGTGGAAAGCGAGATACCAACATGACAACAATGACTGGTAGCTGGATTGAGAAAGCACTTTTTCCTTTCAATTATATTCAGTGATACACATGGATTGCATGCGTATAGAAAAACAGTCGTTGCAGTAAGGTGTTGTAAACCTTGAATTTTGGAGGAATGGCAGAATGGAGTGTCTTCAAGTGTATGACAGATCATAGAGAGCTCAGTGATGATGGTTCTAAATTATTCACTGATTGGCCGCTTTATTAGTTCTGTCTCTTGTAACAGACTGCTCGATCAGTAACAGCAGCATAGAGCGGTGCTACAATGTTTGCAAATCCTTTGAAATCTACTCAGTTTCAGGTCAAGTCGAGTCAAGTGGCTTTATTGCCACACCATTCATACTTCATATTGCAGCATACAGTGACCACAGTGCAGCGTATACATGAAAGCAGGACAAGTGCAAGGCAGGTAAAGAACTACTGTATAAATACTATAAATAGATAAACAAATACAAATAACTAAAAAGTAAGTGAACAGATAGAAATCTTTATATATAATATGCTACCGTGGCTGTTCATTTGTCTGTCCAGGATTTCAAATCACTTGTAGCTCGCAAACAGTTATAGTGATTGACCTGAAATTTGGTACGCATATACTACGCAATGTCTACGATCTGCTTTCGGGGTGATGATTGACCTCCGAGGATATTCCTCTTTTTTATTTTTATTTTATTTTATTGTAGAATCAACACTCTGCAGCAACCAGCAGGGCGGCCATAAGGCACATGCATACGGGCACCGTTCTCATCCCTACCACCTTCGCCATCACTTCTCCTCCCTCTTCATATCTTAAATCATTCGTGAGGCGGATTGAAGATTTAAGTGCCAGCTTAAGTGAAAAATGAAAGAAAAACGTACTAAGTAATTGCAACGCAAACACTGAATTAATCCGTTTTAATGTGAAAAGATGCCGAAGAAAAAAGAGAAGAAGCAGACCGATAGGGTGGAGAAAACAAGAGCTGCTCAGGAAGCAGCAAGCGCATCAACCTCTGAGCAAACGAATGTAAATGTACAGAGAAAGAGAATGAAAACTGTGAACACTCAAGTCAAGTGTATTCACTGCACGTTATCATGTAGTGAGCCGTTACTGGTTAATAATAATAGTCATAATAAATGACAATACTAACAAGTGTACTGCACATAAATAAACTACTAGAAGCTGATTTGCAGACAGGCGGGCAGTACAGAGGTCAGAATCCGGACCACCAAGGGCTAGCAGCTGTTGAAGAACCGGGTAGAACTGGTTTGAATGCAACATAACCTTCTGTCAGATGGAAGTTGGACGAAGAGACCATGGGTTGTTTGGAGTACACAATGGTGTAGGATTTGTGGATGCAACAGTTTATTAAGATGTCTTCAGTAGGGGGGCAGAGAGGTCCCAATGATATTTCTTGCTTTGTGCACTTTCTGTGGAAGGCCCTTGCAGCCAGAGATGGTGCCTTTCCCAAACTAAACACGGATGAAGCTGGTCAGAACACTTTCCACAGTGAGAAGGTGGTGAGAAGGTGGTGAGGTGAATTCACTTCTTCAGCTGCCCAAGGAAATGGAGATACTATGGAATAGCCAGATTGACCATGGGCCACTTGATCACCTGAGGTGATATTAATTGACCAAGTAAGGTCAGGTGTCAGGGTTCTACATAAATATGATTTTTCTGAAAGTCAAACCAAACAATGCAAATACATTGGCCTTGTTAACCCTTAAATTGCCACATATTTGGGGGGTTAATGCACCCCTGGACACCAAATACTTTTCAATGTTCAACAAATGTACGTTGCCGAATATGCTCGGCTTCGGCATGCTAGCAAATTGCATTGGGAACCGACTATAGCCGGTTGTGGCGGTTTGAGGGTTAAATTATCTACTGAGTAAATCTGTATGTGAATCATTTCCTTCAGTAGCCATTGTGACCTCCCTTGCGCAGCAGTAACTTGAACTAAACATTTCACATGACACACATGTGTGTCTGTGGACCAGGGTTCCTCTAAGGTATGTAGTACCACCTAGGGGTGAGAGGGCACACTGTTGCTAATCAGGTCCTTGTGGTAATATGCACTACTGGCATTACCATTAATTAAATGAAATTAGTTTAGCGTCCTCTGCTGTGTAAAGAGGGAGGCTTTTGTTTGGAGGAAAAATGTGTAAAGAAAGGAAACTTACCTTTTTCATTTATATAGTGCAGAAAGACGTCTTTGTTGACGATATTAGCGTCTTTTGGGAGTGTCACAGCGGGTCTCATGTAGACTGGAGAGACAGCCTTGCCATTGACCGGCCGGGATGGCATTGTCGGTACCCCACTCCTACACGCGTTTCCCGCAACTTCATTAACTCTAAAGGAGTAAAAGAAAGTGCAAAGCGTCGTAGTATTAGTTTACCGCGGTCTAGTAAAGGGATCCCTTATTCGTAGTTGTCTGGGTTGTAGCTCAGGGAAGGAGGAAAAGAATAGAAAGTGCTTACTTTCACTTTATGGCAGAAGTGCCGTTGGCGTCTCAGAAGCCGGCACAGCTATACGCGCGCGCCGGCAGCTCCATTTTATAGTAATTATGTGGGATAGTAGACGCCGCTTTTCGCAAACGCGTTCACGGCATCGCGTACCTCGGGAGGGATGACGTACAGAGGTTTAATTGGTCAGCGTAGGGCGCCGAATACAAAAGGGAATCGTGGCCTCTAGAGGGGGTTCTTTCTGAATAGATCTTCTTAGAGAAAGGTACCTGACAGAACAGCATTACGGCTTGTGCTTTGTTTTTGTAAATATTTTTTTTCATATAAATATCTCTTGAATAACTTTGGTGGAGGTATTTATTGGGTTGTGGTTAGTGGTGCACTGTTTATTTTTGTATATACACTTTTTCTATATTTTTGAATATTTTTGGGTGAATCCTGTATTATACACTGTTTGGAGGAGCAGCTTCCTGACTTGGATCACTGTGGAGGAAGACAGCTTCACATTTTGTTTTTGTGTATATATTTGGATTTCATTAGTTTGTGTGTATTTTACTTTTTCTTTTGGGACTTTCAAGTAGCACTGTAAATATTGTATACAGTCATTTCTGGGCTCCATTTGATTGTTTTTGTGTGTCCTTTGCGGCATTGGACTGTGTTTTAATATATAAATTCCGAGGACATTATTTTTGATTATTTTCTTTAAGTGCACCTGTAAATAAAACCTCACTTTATTTTTCAAAAACCCCAACCCTTTTTGTGTCTGTGTCTCCCTGTCTTACACCATCATCCTGGTCACGCTCGGTCCCACATACTAGACACCTAGAGTGTAGGCTGGTGATTCCAATTCCCACTACACGGGTGTCACAGTCCTCTCCTTTTCCTCCAGCAACACTGAGAAGATGCCCCCAGAGGGAACCTCACTCCACCTCTTCCGGCTTTTCTGTGATACATTGCAAGCTGGCAGAAGGAGGCATCACTCTGTGAGCAGAGGACAACAGCAATGCTGCAACCTAATATGACCTAACCAAACCTGAACTTGAACTTGAACTAAGGTCATCAGGGGTAAACTTGCTGTTATTATTTTGTTGCCTTTGCACCTGTGAATGTCTCTATTTGTGTCATACTATTGTAGAAGTAAACAGGGGCAGGGCACCCCAACATTTCTTTGCTTGGGACTTGCAATTCTTCACTCATCCACACAGGTAACTCTTAACACCAGAATTCCTGAAGCCTATGAAAAAAGCTGTAATGCCAGGCCACCTTAAATTCCTTTGCATCTCGTCATCAACGTCTTTTGTTTTGCAAATGTGTCGATCAGCACCAGCAGCAAGCAGCCTGCTATCCCATTCCACCCCGACGCAGCTGAAATCAAGTCAGACACAAAATTCTCAGAGTTCAAGTCTCTTTATCTGGGTGTGAGGTGCCTGGAGTTGTAGAGGGTAAATATCTCATTATTTGGAATACATACGTTTAATGCGTGTTCCGCACCTACAATAATCTGGGTAAATGTAGGATGACAGGAAATGTGAGGCAAGAAATTTTGAACACATAACTAGAACAGAAACTTTTTTCATGTGATAGTAATAATTGACAAAATGTTTATGTGAAGTGTATAATGTATGAAGATTGAAGTCCAAATATCAAATAAACACTTTCACAAAAGGTATAACAAAACAAGCGCACCTTTATTCAAGAATATAACTGAAGAAAAATAAATTATTCAATTTACTTGTTGCTCAAAATGTATAAAAACTGAAGCCAAAATATGCATCAACACAGCCTAAATATGACTGCTTTTCTGGTGTGGAGGTAAAAATGGCTGCTTCTGATTTAAGAGGTTGCTGGTTTGATCCTTGGTCTTCCCCGCATTTTGAGTAGTGAGCTGCTATTATTATTATTATTACTATTATATTATAAAAACATACATTTGGTTTGAGTCTGGAAGAACTTTGTGTCTGACTTCATCTGCGTCAGTAGGGGTGGAATAGCAGGCTGCCTGCTGCTGGTGCTGATTGACACATTTACAAGACAAAAGACGCTAATGGAGAGGTGTGAAGGAATTTAAGGAGGCCCAGCATTATGACTGTTGTCGTAGGCTTTAAGGATTCTAGTGTTAATCAGCCCAGCACATCAACTTGGACGAGTATGAACCCCTCCCTCCATTCAGAATTGCTTCAGCTCAGGAATACTGTCATGCTTACTTCGGGTCCTTCCACAATATTTCTATAGGATTAACATCAGGACTTTACCTCAGCCATTTTGGTTTAACCGTTCTTTGGTAGAGTGATTTTTTATTTATGGTCATTGTCTTGCTGCATGACCCACTTTCTCTAGAGCTTCAGTTTACTGATGGATTCTTTGACAGTTTTCTCTGTATGGATTTCAGACAACGATAGCGACTTTTCACATGCAGTGGAGCGGCTGAGATGGACAGAACTGACTAGCTGATCTATCTGAAGTCAAAGCCAACACAAGGATAACAGGGAGTCGCCAGTAACCATTTGAAAGAATAAGAAGTTGAAGGACAAAACAACTTCCATTTAGGTTAGGGAAAAGAACAAAAGCAATCAGGATGATTAATTCAGATTGTGTAAATGGAGGTGGTTTACCTGAAGATAATCCTTAAATAGATAATTATTTAAGTTTAGCCATATTGATCTCCAGAGTTATAAGCATTTGAACCAAGCATCTCCATGGAAACGGACAGCATAGATAACAGTCATTAAAGTTTTTTTCCTTTTGCTAAATACATGGTAGAACATTCTAAAAAAGTGTGACCTGAGGAACTTTTAGTTCTTGAGGTAGTAGAAAGAAGTGAGTCGAAAACATGCTTCTTCTGCCAGTCTTTTTTTTGTGATTGCAATGGATAGGGAATTAAAATGTATTATTTTTATTTTATTTGAAGAAAACAACATTGCATACAATCAAGTCGAACTTACAACATCATAGTCAAATTCGAAGATTAGTACTAGAACAACAAAAAAAGATCAAACCTAACAAAACAGAATTCAACCCTCACCTGAGAGAAACAGAGAGGAAAAAACAGCAGGAGCAAAAATAGTTGGAAAAAAATAAAAGAAGAAGGAGGATTGTCCCCCGAAATGAATGCTTATTGGAATGCAAATTTCTAGTACATGTTAGCGTACCTGGCCAGTAAGGTGAAGTCTGGTCTGATATACAGTGGTGCCTTGGTTTGTGAGTATAATTCATTCCGGAAATGTGCTTATAATCCAAAGCACTCGTATATCAAAGGGAATTTCCCCGTAAGAAATAATGGAAACTCAGATTACTCATTCTACAACCCAAAAATATTTATATAAAAATGATTAATACAAATATAAAGCAAAATACATAAAACAAATTAACCTGAACTTTACCTTTGAAAAGAGTCGTCGCTGGGGTGAAGGAGATGAGAGAGAGGAGGAGGAGGAGGGGAATTATTGTGTAGGACGACTTTCACTCTAACTAACGGAATCCCTGCTGTCTGTTGGCTCACTGGAATCTTTTTCTTTTTTGGAGACTTCTAACAAGGAACCTATTCAATGACAGTTGCTTTTGCCTCCTTTTGAGGATTTCGTGGAAATGTGACATTGCATCATCGCTCACACACAAAATTAAAAAAATGCTTAATGCACATACACGTGGTCACAATGCTGTAGTAAATAGTATCCGCTCGTATGGATGTTGAGTATATGATTGAGGCACGCCGACTGTGACCAAGCATGGGAGACGATTACCCACAATCCCGCAGTGAGAGAAAAGAACCTTGAATTCTGGGCTGTCTCTTCTTTGCTGCACTTTCTGAGCATTCCTGTTAATTGTCTTTGCTTTGGCTTTCCATCTTGCTCCTATTCTGCCTCCACAGTTTTCAACATTTGCTTATTTACAGTATCTGTTATGTTCTCGTTTCATCCATTGCCCATATCCTCAACCTTGACCTCTTTAACAGTTGAGGCAATGTTTCCTTTCAGAGCTTTTTTAATAAGTCCTGTGAGATAATTTACAGTTGAGACCTCGGTCCAATGTCAAAAGCTACAAGTCCAAGTGAAGCCAAAGGTAGAAAGGTGCTTTGTCTAATTGCAGTCCAGCCCCGAACGTCTAGGC
This sequence comes from Polypterus senegalus, assembly GCF_016835505.1. NCBI lineage: Eukaryota > Metazoa > Chordata > Cladistia > Polypteriformes > Polypteridae > Polypterus > Polypterus senegalus. Next base: position 10,539,802 of record NC_053158.1, read on the forward strand.
ACCCTAGAGAGACGCATCACCAAGATAAGAACAGCAACAACAACAACAGCAACGACACTTACAGATGTATCTCAATAAATTAGAATATCATCAAAAAGATTAGTTATTTCAGTAATTCAATTCATATAGTGAAAATCATATATTCTATAGATTCATTACACATAGAGCGATATATTCTAAGCATTTATTTCTTTTCATTTAGCTGATCATGGTTTGCAAGTAATAGAAATTCAAAATTCAGCATCTCAGAAAATTAGAACATTACATAAGACCAATAAAAAAAAGGATTTTTAATATAGAAATGTTGGCCTACTGAAAAGTCTGTCCATGTAGGCACTCAGTACTTGGTCGGGGCTCCTTTTGCATGAATTACTGCATCAATGCAGCTTGGTATGGAGGCAGTCAGCCTATGGCACTGCTGAGGTATTGTGGAAGCCCAGGATGCTTTGATAGCGGCTTTCACCTCGTCTGGTGTCTCTCATCTTCCTCTTGATAGATTCTATATGGGGTTTAAGTCAGGCGAGTTTGCTGGCCAATCAAGCACAGTGGTACCAGGGTCATTAAAACAGGTATTGGTACTTTTGGCAGTGTGGGGATATGCCAATGTCTTCAAATTAGGTAATCCCAATAGCAAACACAGAGCCAATGTGAAATTTAAGAGGAAAAGTAAAAATAAAACAGAGCAAAAGGTCACATAAATTGACAAAATCAGAATAGCACAGCAGAAACCAATCAACTCCATGTCTGCTCAGGCTTTAAAGAGCAGAGGACAGTCTTTTGATGGTGATGGCAAGTGGCACTGTCTCTTTGGGGACCACCAACATAACAGAAGGTACATACAGTAGGTATATGGAAACTAAACAACCAATAGTATTAACATAAGCAAATATATCTAAAACTAGCAAAATACCTGCGCTTTGCAGCGGCAAAGTACTGCCTTAAAATTTTTATTAAGAAGAAAATTAAACCTTTTTAAACTGAGGGAAAATATACCAATAATTATTTGTTAAGGATCTCTTTGTATACCACATTGTTAGTTCGGCCCTCCGGTTGTAATATGACCAAGCTGTGCGCTGAGCTTACTCTTGAGCATGCAACGTACAGTTGCCCATGTGAACAGTAATTTTGTTTCAAATCTTACAGCTTGGATTGCTGCTGTCATAATCGGTTTGAGTTTCATGGTTTGTTTCAATTACGTTAGTATTTCCAGGACTTGTGTTGAAGAGACATTCGGCATCTGTCAAGTGTTGTAAGCACACAACCGGTTTCATCGATAACTTCACATCCAGCTTTTGAGAGTTGAAACATTCATCAACATCAAAGTCACCACTACTCAAATCGTCACCTGTGAATCTAAGATGTTTAAAGAGGCATTGGCGGTTGTCCAAAGGTGTAAAATATTTGGCCATTTCAGTACACTTGAAAGCTACAACCGAACAATTCAGCGGCAGCCATCAACTCACATGCAGAGCCGTAGGTGAAGGACTTAAGCATTTCACTCTTATAGTGCTCCTGTGTAGTATAATTATCTCCTGTACCGTCATCAGTCCACACCATGAACCTTTCCCAGTCATTCAATACATAAGACATAATGTTACTCCGGATATCAAGACTGAGCCTGATATGGCTGTGCAATATGTAACACAGAGAATGGAAAAGGCAGGTGCCATCTCCAGGCATGGAAACCACTCAGTAAGTGACAGTTCTTTGATCAATGGTGATCACCTCAATAGACATGTTAATGGGGGTACCGTTGGAATGATAAAGGAAATGGATACCTGAACAATGTAAAGTAAGTCTAAAATACCTACACAATAACTATAATTGTAATAAACGAACAATAAAACAGCGGAGAAGCCGTGGATTAAATAAAAAGGCTGTAGTTATCAGCAGGGAGACGTGAATCCCGTGGCGAAGCAAGGAAAGGAATGTAGAGACTGGAGTGATGGACTGCCTTATATAGGCAGGCAGCCAACAACGTGGGAGGCGTGAGGATGGGGGACCCAACGCCGCCTCACACGGTGACCGAGCTGCAGGCTATGGACGTGTATATGTACGTAAGTAGGATTCAGTTAGCGTTGGGATCCCGCGTATCAAATTTCTTGAAGATGGGCCCATAAGTAACAAAGACCGTTGAAAAGTTCAATATGGCGGCTGACAGTGGTGTCATACCACCGAAATAAGTACATACATTGGTTTCAGTTAGCGCAGGGAAGCCGCCTACCAAATTTCGTGAAGATGGGGCCATAAATAAGAAAGTTCAACATGGCAGGCGTTGTTGACTGTTATGACCGTTACGTGTAGAGTTTCAAAATGAATCCTGCTTAACTGTTGTAGTTAAGGTGTAAGGAATGAGCTTGCCAAATTTCAGCCTACTATTTACATGGGAAGATGGAGAATTAGTGACGCTGGAAAGTTCAATATGGCGGCTGACAGTGGCGTCATACCACCGAAATAAGTATGTACATTGGTTTCAGTTAGCTAAGGGAAGCCACCTACCAAATTTCGTGAAGATGAGGTCAGCCTTCTACCTACACAGGAAGTTGGAGAATTAGTGACGTTGGAAAGTTCAATATGGCGGCCGACAGTGGCGTCATACCACCGAAATAAGTACGTACATCAGTTTTGGTTAGCGCAGGGAAGCCACCTACCAAATTTCGTGAAGATGGGGCCATAAATAAGAAAGTAGTTCAACATGGCGGACATTGTCGACCGTTATGACCGTTACGTGTAGAATTTCGAAATGAAACCTGCTTAATTTTTGTAAGTAAGCTGTAAGGAATGAGCCTGCCAAAATTCAGTCTTTTACCTACACGGGAAGTTGGAGAATTAGTGATGAGTGAGTGAGTGAGTGAGGGCTTTGCCTTTTATTAGTATAGATGAGCAAGAAAGACATTAGAAAGTTATTTGGGGAGCAACCTTACCTGAACTCCAATACTGTGGACCCATCCAGAGGTTCATGTTCTCCAGAAATGCTGCTGACTGGAGTTTGTGTATTCCTCTCCTGCCTTGATAACTGGCCATAGCTTAACAATTCATTAATTGACTGATATTTCTGGGATCCATTTATGTTAATCATTTTTTAATTACAATGAATGAAATAACAAAAAGACTGTTATGTTCAGTTTTTACAAATTTTATTTTATTTTATTTTATTCCTGATCTGTTTTTGTCCTCTCTTTATTTTACTACAGTGCCCTCCATAGTGTTTGGGACAAAGGCACATTTTTCATCAATTTGCCCCTCTGCTCCACAGTTTACAATTACAAATCAAATAATTCAGACATTGTGATTAAAAGTAGGATTGACTACTGCAATGCGGTGTTCACTGGATGTTCAAACTGTTCTTTATACAACCTCCAGTTAATCCAAAATGCTGCTGCAAGAATTATTACAAGAACAAGAAAATATGAACACATAACTCCAGTTCTTAAATCCTTACATTAAGTTTAGGGCAGATTTCAAAATCCTCCTTTTAACATATAAAGCATTAAATGGCCGAGGTCCGGCTTACTTGTGAGAACTTATCATGACTTACAAACAGAGCGCACATTAAGATCTCAAGATGCTGGTCTGCTTATTGTTCCAAGGATTAATAAAATAACAGAGGGAGGTCGAGTTTTTAGTTACAGTGCCTCTAAACTGTGGAATGGTCTGCCTGCTACTATAAGAGATGCCCCTTCGGTCTCAGCTTTTAAATCCCGGCGGAAGACTCACTACTTCAGTTTAGCACACCCTGACTAGAGCTGCAGATTAACTGTACAGACTGCATCTCTGTTGTTAGTCATTAGCACTAAAACATAAGTAACATGATAGTTAGAATTTGTTACTAACCCTCACCTATTCTGTTTCTCTTCTCGGTACTCAAATGTGACACTTGGTGCCACGGCCCACCTGCCAAGTTGTTTTGCCTGCCTATGGTAAAGTCATCTCTGATGGAGGATCGCAGGGAAAGAGGGGTCCTTTCATCGGATTGGCTGGCCCAGTGCTTTTTCAGCTGAGGAATGGCCAAATGGGAGAGGCAGCTTGATGGTCGAGGTCTTCAGGACTCTAAACAAATCCAAATCATATTATGTGATATCCTCTACTGTTAAATTCTGCTACGTACTTCTAATATTTTCATTTGTATACTGTATAGAGAGTTTGTTCTGTTCTGTATATTGTATTGTATCATATTATATTGCGCCCCTTCTTTTTGATACCTACTGCACACCCAACAGACCTGAAAAGGGGTCGCTTTTTGAACTGCCTTTCCCAAGGTTTCTTCCACTTTTTTCCCTACTGGGTTTTTTTTTGGGAGTTTTTCCTTGTCTTCTTATAGAGTTAAGGCTGGGGGGCTGTCAAGATGCAGGGCCTGTAAAAGCCCATTGCGGCACTTCTTGTGTGATTTTGGGCCATACAAAAATAAGTTGTATTGTATTAAAGTGCAAATTGCAAACTTTCATTTAAGGGGATTTGCAGATATTTTGGTGACAGCATGTAGAAATGGCAACACTTTCTCTACACACTTTCTCTACAAGTTTGGGACGATTGGCGTCTCAGGTGTTTGTGATTCCTCAGGTGGGTTTCATGGCTTCATAAGATACCTCAGCTTGCTTCTACCCTTTGGGGTCTGTAGTTGCTATTGTTCAATATGAGAGCAAGAGCCGTGTTAGTGAAAGTCAAAGAAGCCATCATAAGGCTGGAAAACAAGAATAAAACCATTGGGGACATCAGTAAAACCTTAAGATGATCAAAATCAACTGTCTGGAATATCATGAAGAAGAAAGAACACATTGGTGAGCTCAGTGATCACAAAGGGTCTGGTAGGCCAAGGAAGACCTCCACTGCTGATGACAGAAGAATCCTCACTATGGTCAAGAAAAAGCCCCCAACACCTGTCCGACAGATCAGAAACAGTCTACAGGGGGCAGATATGTGAGTGTCAGAGACGACTATCAGCAGAAGACTTCATGAACAGAAACACAGAGGACACACTGCAAGATGAACACCACTAGTTAGCCACAAAAACAGGATGGCAAGATTACAGTTTATGAAAAAGGACTAAAAAGAGCCTGCAGAATTCTGGGAAAAGGTCTTGCGGACAGACAAGACAAAGATGATCATAGTGATGGCTGTCTAATCTCATCTGTCAACCTGTCTATCACCATTGAAAATAAGAAAGGGCTCAGAGCCGATCCCTAATGTAATCCCATCTCCACCTTGAATGCATCCGTCACTCTTTCCTCAGACCTCACCACTGTCACACTTCCCTCGTACACATCCTGTACAACTCTTACGTAATTCTCTGCCACTCCTGACTTCCTCATACAATATCACACCTCCTCTCGAGGCACCCTGTCATATGCTTTCTCCAGGTCCACAAAGACACAATTCAACTCCTTCTGGCCTTCTCCAAACTTCTCCATCAACATCCTCAGAGCAAACATTGAATCTATGGTGCTCTTTCTTGGTATGAAACCATACTGCTGCTCACTAATCATCACCGCACTTCTTAACCTAGCTTCCTCTACTCTTTCCCATAACTTCATGTTGTGGCTCATCAAGTTTATCCCCCTGTAGTTACTGCAGTTCTGCACATCCCCCTTATTCTTAAATATCGGCACCAGTACACTTCTTCTCCACTCCTCAGGCATCCTCTCACTTTCCAAGATTCCATTAAACAATCTGCTTAAAAACTCCACTGCCATCTCTCCTAAACACCTCCATGCTTCCAGGTATGTCATCTGGACCTACAGCCTTTCCATTGTTCATCCACTTCATAGCTGTCCTTACTTCCTCCTTGATAATCCCTTGCACTTCCTGATTCAATATCTCCACATCATCCAACCTGTTCTCTCTCTCGTTCTCTTCATTCATCAGCCTCTCAAAGTACTCTTTCCATCTTCTCAACACACTCTCCTCGCTTTTGAGTATGTTTCCATTTTTATCCTTTATGACCCAAACCTGCTGCACATCTTTCCCAGCTCGGTCCCTCTGTCTAGCCCACCGGTCCTTTTCTCCCTTCTTAGTGTCCAACCTTTCATACAACTCATAATACGCCTTTTGTTAAGAGTGGGATCTCAAATTCATTTACAGTTCTCAGGTGCTGCTGTCTTTGGGACTGCCGTTACTTGAGGACTATTTAAGACCCAGGTTGCTTTATTAAGTTCTTGTTAGTTCTTGTCATTGTGTTCTTTGATTTTTTGAGTGGTCAGTGTTCTTGATTCTTGGATCATTTTTGGTTTTGCTATTTTTCTGGTTAGTTTTGGAATTTAGAATTTAGATAGCTTAATAGTTTATTTTGATAACTGATCTTTAATTTCATTTATTTTCCTTGTTAGCTTTTAAACCTTTCAAATTTTCATTACTTTATTAGTACTGATAATTTTGAAGTTCGAATTTAGAAATTTGTATTTTGATTCTGGAGTTTTTTAATTCAGTTAATACATTTAATGAAATAATTTGAGTTTTCCGTTTTGGACGGTGTTTCTCCTTGAGCAAATTAGACCTTATTTTATTCACCTGGCAGGCAAGGTCTGTAGCAGAGAAAGCAGATGTCATTTGGACCGATTTACCCTGTCAGTTAATTGAAAGGGACAAAGCCGAGATCAATGATGCAAAGGGCTTCGTCTGACAGCGAGGGCCGACTTTTGAAAGACACCCACTACTTGCACACTAATGCAGCGTGATGCAATCTGAATCGACATATTAGGACTGCAATCTAAATAAATTGTACAAATCACTGTCCTCAGGGGAAGGAGGTTGTGGGTTCCTCTCAAGAAGACATCTTACCATAGCTGCCAGTAAATGTGCACACTCACATGTATAATTCTTAATTAATGTATAATTAAGAAGTTTAAAGAAGTTTAAGAAGTATAATTAAATTCTTAATTACACTTGTGTTGTATAAATTTTGATAGACATAATGGATAGACTGGCATCTTGATTGGGACAGGGAGTGGTCCGGTACAAGGCTGGGGTGCTACAATAGAAGGATTTCGAAGATGGATATGCATCCTACCTGAATTGGTGTGCTGACTGGGCAGGAAAATCGAAAACTTGTTACTTGAGTTAAACTGGGAGATCCAAACAAAAGGCCAGATAAATGAAAACAAAAACAAAATGAGGTGATCGAAACGAAGATCAAGCAAGTAGTCGAAAACCAGGCAAGACACGAAAAACAATCACAAAGAGAAATCAAAAAGATGGTTTTAAACGCAGATCAGATTAGGCTTAGTGCAAAAGTCTGACCTTTTATGCCATCTGCTGATTAATTTGAGGTCATGACCCAAGAGACAGTGCCCCTAGAAACGGGGGGCGCCACCCCGACAACGGTACACAAATATCGCTTCCATAAAAGGAAATGGCTATAAGATCATAAAATTCCAGCCCTAATCATGACAGTTGGTTTCAATTCTCTTTCCCAGTTGAGTTGAAGTATGTAATGGTTGGACAGACGGAGACTGCCTGCCATGAACAGTTCTTCCCCCAGTTTCTCTCTCATTTGTCTTTCCTTGGCAATTTCAGTTTGGCGATGGAGTCACTTCCTTTCAGCTTCATGCTGTAGCCTCGTACTTCTTTCTTCTTCCAACTCGTTAACTTGGAGCCGCCTTGTTTTATGCTGTAGCCTTGCACTTTCAGGACAGACAGACAGACACGCACACTTCCACGTGTAGACGTTTATATATAAGATGTCTTACTAGAAATATTTGTGCTGCACCATCTGTTAGAATCAAAAATGCAATTCCTATATCTGTGTTATATGCCATTCAGTACGGCAATCGGAAAAGCAGTGTTAATGTGTTAAATGTTGTGACATCTGCTTGAGTGATAAATGCAATGCATTGAATTACTACAGATGTACTTGATATACCATCTATAAGAATGAGAGAGACATAGCAACTGGACAGACACACAGATGGTTATCCTTTCATTAAGGTGGATGTTGTTGTGGATTTCTCTGTATGTTTTTTGTGTTCTTGATCTGTTAAATTAAACTGCCACTAAATTTGTCTTTGAATGATAAGTGCATAAAGTTCTTGCCTTCTGTTTTGGTTTGCATCAACCCAAAAATGAGAATATCATTATAGAAAGACTGGCTGTGCTACCCGTCTAAGTTGGGATGAAATCTGAGTAATCAATAAAGACCTCAGAATTAATGTTTGCAGTGCACCATCTATCCATTATCCAACCCGCTATATCCTAACTGCAGGGTCACGGGGGTCTGCTGGAGCCAATCCCAGCCAACACAGGGCGCATTGCAGGAAACAAACCCCGGGCAGGGCGCCAGCACACAGCAGGGCTGCACCATCTATTGGAATGTCATTTATAATGTATGTAGTAATAAAATGCTTTGCATTTGTCATTCCAACAGATGGTGCATCACAAACGTTAGCCCTACTTTTCTGAATTCCATAACAAATAGGGTATATCAGACGCATACCAAATGGACGGACACACAGATACACAGACATTTTTCCTATTATTATGGTGGTAAAGCTGATTTCTGTCCATCCAGCAGATGCTCTGTTTTTGGCGTCTTCAAAGTTAACGTTTGCAGTACACCTTCTATTGGAATCAAATTTTTAATGCACAATAATAATTCTAATAAATGGCAAATATCAGAACCATTTGATGTAATGAAATGCATTATTGCAAATGTTTGTAATGTGCCATCTGCTAGAATGACAAATGCAATGCATTGTTATCTATATATATAAAATCCAACACCTGTCTGTCTGTATGTCGGCTTTTCTACGAGAGAACTCCTTAACAGATTTAGATCGGGTTTTTTTCTATAATTTGTTTGAACATTCCTATTGATTTTGAAACTTCTCTCATCACGCTAAGTATTGTAGTTCGCTTGCAGTACTGATCTATTTGTGAAAATCCGAGAGAGACCCAGCGGGTCAAATGCCCTCCTCACTCATGTGTCTACCTCGGGCGTATCTTACATCCGCTTAGCTAGCGAACGAGACAACTACTTAACGGATTTAGATCTGGTTTTTCTAGAATTTGCTTGAACGCTCCTGTTGATATTATTATATTATAGTTCGCTTGCATGAGTGATATATTTGTGCTAATCTATAACAGGGGCTGCGGGCCGAGGTGAGGGGGAAGTGTGACGGCAGAAGTGGGGAGCCAGGCTGGACTCTCCTCACTCATTCACCAGCCTCCGTTCGAGTCGGTCTACCTCTGTGTTTTGGAGTGGACCTCGTCTCCATTTAGCTAGTGATACCTTTTTATTTATTGATTTTTAAAGTTTGTCCTGATTCACTACTACACAGGGGGCGCCGTGGGTGACGGCTAGTTTAGAATACAATACAACTTGTTTCTTGTATAACACTCTTCACAGAGTGCTGTGAATGATTCTCAGTTAAAATTCAATTATAGATTATACTTACTAAATACAGAACTGGTACACATAAAAATGCAAATTTGTTAAAACACACAAAGAACAAGGTAGAAATTGATTAAATATAAATGTAAACCAATACTGTTTGTCAATTAATTAATTAATTAATTAATTAATTAATTGTATGCTATTTGGAATGGGATTTGTAGAAACAATATTAATATTTGTGACGCACCATTTGTTGGAAAGGCAGAGGCATAGCAACTGGATTGACACCCAGACACTTACCCTTTTATTAAGGTGGATTCTGTTATGGATTTCTCTGTACGTTTTTGTTTTCTTGCCTTCTGTACAGGCTTGCCTTAACCCAAAAACTAGAATATAATTATTGAAAACTGGCTCTGCTATCCATCTAAGATGGGTAGATATCATACTAGACTTCAGAGTTAATGTGTGCAGTGCACCATCTATTGGAACATTTAATTCATGTAATAATAAAATGCATTGAATTTGTTATTCCAACAGATGGTGCATCACAAACATTTGCAATAATAAAATGAACTGCATTTGTCATTCCTCATGAAAAACATAAACACTGTTTTTACGAATCCCATACCAAATGGTGTATAACAGCAAACCTGACAGACTCACAGATACAGTGACAAACAGGCCCTTGTCCTTTTATTTTGATAGATAAGCTGAGTTCTGTCCATCCAGCAGTGACTCTCTTCTTGACGTATCCAACTAACATTTACAGTGCGACATCTATTGGAATGTATTTTGTTATGTATTGTGGCCACCAGGGGATGGGATGCACCAGCTCCCGAGACCCAACCAAGAGAATCACCAGGCACAAGTCCAGCAGCACACAGGCTTTATTTAGTGGGAAGCACTTTTAAACCATCCACGCCTGCTCAGCACTGGACGATAAAGCACAACGATACACACAGCACTTTGTCTCCTTTGGCTTCTCTTTGTCCTTTTTCTTGCACTCCTCCTCCAGAAAGCGTCATCATCTCCGTCTCGGCCCTGGCTCCCCGAATGAAGGCAGGCAGCTCCTTTTATGCTGTACCTAGGAGTGCTCCAGGTGGCTCGTTAGTGAGGTGTGGTGGAAGACTGACAAAGTAGGGCTCGGCAACTCCCCCTATCGGCCCCCCACAGAACCCAACAGGGCAGTGCCAAACTCCAACTCCCATGGAGCCCTGTGGGAATCCAAAGCGCCACTGCAATCCAGAGGGCTGCCATCCAGCACTCCAGGGGGAGGCAGTGCCCTTTGCATAACTCAATGGTTCTCAAACTGTGGGGCGGGCCCCCTTTGAGGGGTGTAAAGTAACAAAAAGGGGGTCGCGAAGATGTGAAGATAAAAAAAACATGAATCAAAAATATGAAAAAACACATCTATTGAAACCAAAACAAATTAACTTAAACTGCATTCTAATACTAGAAAAAAAAATATAGAGTTAGATAAATGTCGATAAAAGTTAAGTAGGTATAATAAAATATGCATATATGATATATCATTAATTAAAAAAGAACAAATTGGTATTAGTGGGCTCCTTTAAAAAAACGTTAGGGGGGCGAGATTAAAACTGCTATGAAAACTCAGGATGCAAATACATATAATAAAGGTTGAGAAACACTGGCATAACTACTCATGATCCTTCCTTTAAGAATTTGTCCCGTCCTGGTAAGGGTCCTGGCCCTCCGTCACACTATGTAGTAATAAAATGCATTGATTTTGTCATTCCAGCAGATGGTGCTTCACAAACATTTGCAGTATTAAAATGCACAATATTTGTCATTTCAACAGATGGCTCATCCCAAATATAAATATTGCTTTTTACGAATCCCATACCAAATGGCATATAACAGACATAGCAAACCTAACAGACTCACAGATACACAGACAAACAGGCCCTTGTCCTTTTACTTTGGTAGATAAGCTGAATTCTACCCATCCAGCAGTAACTTTCTTCTTGACGTATCCAACTAACATTTGCAGTGCTACATCTATTGGAATGTATTTTGTTACGTATTGTGGCCACCAGGGGATGCACCAGCTCCCGAGACCCAACCAAGAGAATCACCAGGCACAAGTCCAGCAGCACACAGGCTTCATTTATTGGGAAACACTTTTCAGTCATTCCCATCTGCCCATCACAGAACGATAAAGCACAGCAATACACATAGCACTTTGTCTCCTTTGGCTTCCACTCCCTCCTCAGCTCCTTTTATGTTGCACCTAGGAGTGCTCCGGGTGGCTCGTTAGTGAGGTGTGGTGGAAGACTAGACAGCTCCCCCTAGCGGCCCCCATAGAACCCAAACAGGGCAGTGCCCAACTCCAACACCCATGGAGCCATGTGGAGATCTGAGGTGCCACTGCAACCCATTAAGGCTGCCATCCACCACACCGTGGGAGGCAGTGCCCTTTGCATACCTTCCTTTAAGAATCTGTCCCGTCTAGGTAAGAGCCTTGGCCCTCCATTACACTATGTAGTAATTAAAAATGCATTTCATTTGTCATTCCAGCAGATGGCGTATCACAAACATTTGCACTGTTTTTATGAATCCCATACCAAATGGAATATAACAGGCACAAAGCAACGAGGCAGACACCCCGATATACAGACACACACATACAGACACTTGTCCTTTTATTAAGGTGGATGTACAGATGAATGACTTGAGTCAAATCACTGGTTTAAAATAAGAGGAGCATTTCATCCACTCTAAAGGCCAATCTAGTGAAAGCTGAAACAATTCCTACTCTGGACTATTACTAAAACACAAGTTATATGAACAATTAGCTGTCATAATTACGGATATGGAATCATTCATCAAAAAGCTCTTTTTTTGGCGTAAATCAATAGTCCTGATGACTACAGTACAGTCATGACTGCAAAGCCGCCAGCCCGTGCAATTTTTTTTTTTTTTGAATTTGATGGAGCCGCTTCATAAAGCTAACCTGGCTGAAGTAAATGTCTTGGTGACAATCTGGAGTTACAAAGGCCTTACAAGAAATAACACACACACACACAAACAATCTGAACCTGTTCCATGATTTCTTTTCCCTTGATTAGTAATGGCTGCTGTGATCTATTCCCTACTCAAGATAATGGCTTACCCTTGCAATTACTTTCTTTTGTCTTTGAAATGCTTGGGAAAATAAAAAACGAAAAAAAAAACGATTTCAACCTCGTAGCTGAGGTCATTTCAGACAGAAATTGTTTTCGCTTCTTTTATGTGGGACGGAGATGGAGTTGAATGAGGCCCCTCACGGCCGCTGAGTGAAAAGAAAAAAAAAACACTACAAAAAAGTAAGTACTTTAGTTTATTTGCTTTGTACGAGATTAAAGACGAATAAAAGGAAAAATTCCATTAAGACGATTACATTGAATCAAGAGGGTCTTTGGACGTCAAATCCAAAACACGTATAAATATCGAGCCCTGCAAACTGAACACATGCACTGTCTGGTGTGCCAATTAAAAAGCCGTTAGGCAGCTGCAGCCAAATGCATGAATGCTTAGATTTCAATGAGGGGTCATCCTGTGCCTGTGCGTCTGCTTTATAATATGTGGCTGTTGGTAAACTTATAAACAAAACCAAAAAGTTTCCACTTTAATTAATTTGTTATACAGCTATCTGTGTAAGCATATGTCTGCAGCCCTTTTTAATCAAATTATGCTGTCGAGAGGACCAGAGGCAAACCCAGCAGCATCGAGTGCCCAGGACACATTCACGTTCATCTTCTTCTTCTTCTTCTCCTTTCTTCTTTAGGGGTTGCCACAGCGGATCATCTTCTTCCATATCTTTCTGTCCTTGTCATCTTGCTCTATCACACCCATCACCTTCATGTCCTCTCTCACCACATCCATAAACTTTCTCCAAGGCCTTTTCCTCTTTTCCTCTTACCAGGCAGCTCCATCCTTAGCATCCTCCTCCAATACAACACATTCACATTCATAGGAATGAAAAAATCAAAAAAGAGATCTCCTTCATATCTTTTATGGTTCCAGTAATCAGAAAGAAAAAAAATGGCGACATTGTCTATTGTCTCCTGCTGCTCAGATGTTTCTCCTCAGTATTCTCCTCTTGAGTTTTAGCGGAGATATCAGCAAAGTCGCTCAAATGGTATCAGATCTTCCAAGTTGTGTCTTGACATTGAAAGGATTTGCATTGTGAGTTCAGTAAAATTTGGTGAAAGGTATGCACAGTTGTTTGGGGTAATAAAACAGTTTATTAGCATTGCAGATCTGTGGTTCTTGCTTCTGAATAACACTACTAGTTAGTCTAACAGCAGGAAGCCCTATCTACATGGAGCGGCTGCTCCTTCACCACCTGAGGCCACAGGTCCACCACGGCCAAAACCCTCTGCAGTTCGCATACCAGGAGAAGGTGGGAGCGGAGGATGCTATCATCTACAGTTGTGCTTGAAAGTTTGTGAACCCTTTAGAAGTTACTATATTTTTTGTTGTCACGCTTGGGTCGCAGATTTGCACAGAGACACAGGTGGTTGTAGAAAACAGGAATTTTATTCAAACACTGCAAACAAACATTTGTTTCTTCTTTTCAAAAGCTTAAACGTGCTCCATGACAAGTCAGAAATGACAGTTCCGCTAGGAGCAGAGAATGTCAGAGAGAGAGAGATAAAAGCAAAACAATCAACTCCAAAACCGACAGGCGGCGCACAAGGCTTTTAAGTTAGCGGAGTATCGCGTGAGGCTTGGATTACGCGCGTTATATAAGTGAGAAGGTAAGGAGCAATGTGAGGGTAGTCTGTGTTTCAGGGGTATTCCCAGTGGCGTCTGTGTCTTCTCGGGGTGCGATCACCCCTCCAGCTTACACCCTCCCCCTCAGCTTTGTACCAGGTTCAGGTTCATGTAGTCGTGATAATACATCTGTGTTGACGTGTTCAGAACCTGGATGATGTTTCACTGTGAAGCTGTAAGGTTGTAAGCACAAAAACCATCTCATGAGACGAGAGTTTGTGTCTTTCTGTTTGTACAACCATTGAAGTGGAGCAGGATCAGTTACCAAAGTGAAGTTTCGTCCCCACAAGTAATAGCGAAGCGCCTCCACAGCCCACCTAATTGCCAAGCATTCTTTCTCAATTGTAGAATAATTACGCTCCCTAGGAAGTAATTTCCTACTCAAATATGTGATTGGATGTTCTTCTCCATCAAAAATCTGTGACAGGACTGCACCTATACCAAATGCACTTGTGTCTGTTTTCAAGACAAAATCCTTTGTGAAATCCAGGTTCCTTAGAACCAGATAAGAAGACAGTGCTTTTTTTAAATCGCTGAAAGAGTGGTCTCAGTTTTCTGTCCACAAGATCGTTCGGTTTTTCCTGCCTCTACTAAGTTCTGTAAGAGGAGCAGCTCTATGTGCAAAATTTGGAATGAACCTTCTGTAGTAACCAGCAAGCCCCAGCAAAGCACATACCTGTTTCTGTGTTTTTGGTCTCGGGTAAGCAAGCATTTCTTCTATTTTCCTTAACTGTGGCCTAAGTAAACCCTTGCCCATAGAATAGCCTAAGTAATGAGTCTCGGACATGCCCAGTTTACATTTCTTAGGGTTAGCAGTAAGGCCAGCCTGTCTCAAGCTTTCAAGAACGGCTTGAAGCCGCTCTAAGTGTGTTTTCCAATCATTGCTAAAAATCACGACATCGTCAAGGTATGCCCCGGAATATTCAGAATGAGGACGTAGGATCTGATCCATCATACACTGAAAAGTTAGAGGTGCCCCGTGAAGACCAAACGGGAGTCTTGTAAATTCATAGAGTCCGTCAGGAGTCGCGAATGCTGTTTTCTCACAACTGCTAGCCTCTAAAGGCACCTGCCAATAGCCTTTCGTGAGATCTAGCGTGGAGATATAGCTCGCCTGACCCAGTTTTTCCAACAGTTCATCGATATGGGGCATTGGATAAGCATCGAATTTAGAGACCTTATTCAAGCATCTGAAATCGATACAGAACCAAACTGAGCTGTCTTGCTTTGGGACTAATACGACTGGGCTGCACCAGTCACTTTTACTCTAACGAATTACACCTAATGTTAGCATCTTTTTTACCTCCTCGCGTACAATATTTCATCGCGCTTCTGGAATCCGGAAAGGCCGCATCTGTACGCGAACTCCAGGTTCAGTGGCAATTTTATGTTTTGTGATGTTAGTTTTGCCTGGTAAGTCTGAAAAGACATCAGTGTTCCACTCTATCAAAAATAACAGTTTTGTCTTTTGCGTGTCAGTAAGATCATTACCAATGGCAACATTGGTCTGAGAAACAGCCAAGGAAGTGTTAACCTCTTGTCGGTCGTGTCATTCCTTACAAGAGGTTAATGTGTAAAATCTGGAATGGTTTGCGCCGGCCTGGTATTCTAACCTTGTAATTTACTGGACTCATACGTTGCTCAATAATGGCGGGCCCTGTCATTTAGCTAAGAATTTGTGTGGCTCAGACGGAACCAGTACCAAAACACGATCACCAGGTTTGAATTCATGGAGCTTACTGCGCCTATCGTAAAGACGCTTCTGAGTTTCCTGTTCTCGTTGTTGATGCTCCACAGCAATAGAGGAAAGCATAGAAATTCTGTCTTGCAACGAAATTAGCCAATCTGCAAAGCTTGGTCCTTGAGCTTCTCTCTTGTTTCCAATCCATTTCTCTCGTACAACATCCAGGATGCCTCGTGGCTGCCTGTCGAATAACAACTCGAAGGGACTCAAGCCAGTGGGCGCCTGTGGTGATTCTTGCACCGAGTACAAAACAAAAGGTAGGACAGTGTCCCAGGTTGTGGGATAATTATGAGCAATTTGCCTGATCATCTGTTTCAAGGTTTTGTTAAATCGCTCGGTCAAACCATTCGTTTGACAATGGTAGACAGTAGTACTCAATTTCTTAATAGCAAAGCTGTCACAGAATTGTTTCATGACGCGAGAAGTGAAAGGTGTGCCTTGATCAGTTAAGATTTCTCTAGGGATACCTATATGAGTGAAAATATCACACAGAGCTTTGGCTACAGCCGAGGAATTGGCCCTTTTCAGGGCAATCACTTCTGGATATCGCGTTGCATATTCAACCAACACCAGCAAATATTGGTACCCATTCTTAGTCTTAGGTAAAGGATCCACAATATCTAATCCCACACGCTGAAAGGGAACTTCCAAAATGGGCATAGGGCAAAGGGGAGCCCAAGGAGGCTTATAAGCAGAGACGATCTGGCAGTCTGGACATGAAGTACAAAACCGTTCAACATCTTTTCCCATATTTAGCCAATAAAATCATTTTGATAACCGCTCTCTGGTTTTGTCAGCACCGAGGTGCCCTCCCAAGATGTGTGAATGTGCCAGATGCAAAACAGTTTCCCTATGTGCTTCAGGTACCACCAGTTGATCAATAAATTCCCCCTTCAAATGATCTGAGATCACTCTGAAAAGGCAACCATACTTTTCTATAAAGTGCGGGGTCTTCACAGCTCCGGAATCACGCTCTTGGTAATAAGAGTCATTAGCAGAGCGAGCCTGTTTAAATGCATATTCTAATGAGCTATCAGTATGCTGTAAACGCACAAAATCTGATTGTTCATTAATGCTTGGTTTGTGTTCGGAAGGGTCTGCAATCTGGGACCATTCTGTAAAATTGTGAGGGGTGACCTCCGTCTCACTGGAGAGATCGGGTTCAGTATCTAAGTTGGGTTTTAGATTTCCCCCCACCGCTACCAGTTCGTCTTGGTTTTCTTCTTCTCCCCCCCAACCAAGTTCAATATTGGACTCAATTACTGGCCCCTGACATTTATTAATTAGTCTAGGAAAAAGGGCATTTCTCCGTCCTATGAGTAATGGCCATGGGCAGGAATTTGAGACTGCAGTCCAAACTTTAAAATGACGACCCCTGTAAGTTAAAGGAAGAAGTAATGTTTGATAATCTTTAACATCACCATGTACACATCGTATTTTTACAGTCTCACAGTCTCTAAGGGATCTTTCATCAAGACAGTCTCATCTCACAATACAAAGGTCACTCCCCGAGTCTAACAATGCTGAGATTTCTCTGCCCCCCAATTTAACCGGGATAAACAATCCATGTTTTCCTTCCGAAGAATATGTAATATTTGAGCAACAAACCTCGGCCAGTCCAACTTCCATCGACTGATCTGGAGACAAGCAACATTCTCTTGCCAAATGGCCGAACTGATCACACCGGAAACATATAAGGTTGGCGCCACTTCCTAAATATTCTCTGCGATGTCCACGGTTTCCTCCGCCCGCTGTTGCCGTTTCCTCAGAAATAGGCATCTCTTCTACAACTGGATTCCCCAGGGTCTTACCTGACCCCATTCGATTTTCAGGTCCTGCAGCTTGTCGATGTTGTTGCCGTCGATCGAAGCGAGGAGAATGTCCTGGACGTTCGTTCACAGGTTGCGAAGCAGCACCAAATCCACCTCTCTTTCTCCAAGTGGACTGTGAACCCTCCAATCGTTTGGACATAATCGTTAATGATTTAATATCTTGATGCAGAAATTCATCTCGAAGAACTGCAGGTATCCCGGTCAGTAATATATTCATGACAACTTTTTCTATCACGTCTCTTTCAAACCAGAAGTGCACTTTATGTATCAAATCTTAAATTTGCGCACAGATTGGGTCATCCATGTTTAGTTTCCAGCCTTTAAGTGCATAACTTTTAGCCATTTAAAATAAGTCTTCGGCAGTATCCATCTGTGCAACCACTCCTGGTACCACTTGTCACGCTTGGGTCACAGATTTGCACAGAAACACAGGTGGTTGTAGAAAACAGGAATTTTATTCAAACACTGCAAACAAACATTTGTTTCTTTTTTTCAAAAGCTTAAGCGTGCTCCCTGACAAGTCAGAGATGACAAAGGAGCAGAGAATGTCAGAGAGAGATAAAAGCAAAACAATCAATTCCAAAACCGACAGGCGCTGCACAAGGCTTTTAAGTTAGCAGAGTATCACGTGAGGCTTGGATTACGTGCGTTATAGCGCAAGTGAGAAGGTAAGGAGCAATGTGAGGGTAGTCTGTGTTTCAGGGGTATTCCCAGTGGCATCTGTGTCCTCTTGGGGTTCGATCACCCTTCCAGCTTACATTCTGCATAAATATGACCTAAAACATCATCAGATTTTCACTCAAGTCCTTAAAGTAGACAAAGAGAAGCCAGTTAAATAAATGAGACAAAAATATTATACTTGGTCATTTATTTATTGAGGAAAATCGAATATTACATATTTGTGAGTAGCAAAAGTATGTGAACCTCACGGATTAGCAGTTAGTTTGAAGGTGAAATTCGAGTCAGGTGTTTTCAGACAATGGGATGCCAATCAGGTGTGAGTGGGCACACTGTGTTATTTAAAGAACAGGGATCTATCAAAGTTTACTCTTCAAAACACATGTCTGTGGAAGTGTATCATGGCACGAACAAAGGAGATTTCTGAGGACCTCACAAAAAGAGTTGTTGATGCTCATCAGGCTGGAGAAGGTTACAAAACCATCTCTAAAGAGTTTGGACTCCACCAATCCACAGTCAGACAGATTGTGTACAAATGGAGGAAATTCAAGACCATTGTTACCCTCCCCAGGAGTGGTCGACCAACAAAGATCACTCCAAGGCGTGTAATAGTCGGCAAGGTCACAGAGGACTTCAGGGTAACTTCTAAGCAACTGAAGGCCTCTCTCACATTGGCTAATGTTCATGTTCATGAGTCCACCATCAGGAGAACACTGAACAACAATGGTGTGCATGGCAGGGTTGCAAGGAGAAAGCCACTGCTCTCCAAAAAAAACGTTGCTGCTCGTCTGCAGTTTGCTAAAGATCACATGGACAAACCAGAAGGCTACTGGAAGAATGTTTTGTGGACGGATGAGACCAAAATAGAAATTTTTGGTTTAAATGAAAAGCGTTATGTTTGGAGAAAGGAAAACACTGCATTCCAGCATAAGAATCTTATCCCATCTATGAAACATGGTGGTGGTAGTATCATGGTTTGGGCCTGTTTTGCTACATCTGGGCCAGGACGGCTTGCCTTCTTTGATGGAACAATGAATTCTGAATTATATCAGAGAATTCTAAAGGAAAATGTCAGGACATCTGTCCATGAACTGAATCTCAAGAGAAGGTGGGTCACACAGCAAGACAACGACCCTAAGCACACAAGTCGTTCTACCAAAGAATAGTTAAAGAAGAATAAAGTGAATGTTTTGGAATGGCCAAGTCAAAGTCCTGACCTTAATCTAATCGAAATGTTGTGGAAGGACCTGAAGCTCATCCAAAATATAAACATTGCTTTTTACGAGTCCTATACCAAATGGTATATAACAAACATAGAAAACCTGACAGACTCACAGATACACAGACAAACAGGCCCTTGTCCTTTTACTTTGGTAGATAAGCTGAATTCTGTCCATCCAGCAGCTTTCATTTTTTAACTTGCACTGCGCTTTTATTGCTCTTTAATTAATATTGTTTTTTATCAGTATGGTCCTGCTGGAGTTTGTGAATTTCCCCTTGGGGATTAATAACATATCTATCTATCTATCTATCTATCTATCTATCTATCTATCTATCTATCTATCTATCTATCTATCTATTATATAGTGCCATTCACGTCTGTCTATCTATCTATCTACAACCAAAAGCAAGGATGATAAAGTGAAATCCTTACCAAAATATAGAATTTTGGTGAAATGGACAATTAATTTACTGATTGTTTAATATTAATCAAACATTTCTTCTTCTCACATTATATACACAACTTTTGTATATTTTATTGCTGTCCCCCGGTGGGCCTGAAACAGAGATCCCTTACGTAATTCTCCTACAAGGTATAAATAGAAAAGAACATAATAACCTCTATGTTGACAATGTTGAGGACACTACAATTTGTTCATTTTAATCCAGAGACCCCAAAAACACACCCAGACTTGACCCGGTACCGACACACTCACACACAGAGTCACTGATAAGCAGTTCAATCAGTCGATAAATAAAGAATATATTAATTAATTAATGAAGAGTAAAAATCAATATTACACAAATGCATGTACCCAAAAGCCCTCCTCAGTTCCTTAAAACAGATAATTATTTACCTACATTTCTTATTAAACAATTAATACTAACAATAAAAGTCCAACACAGTGTAGTAGAGCAAAAACAGATGACAATGGAGAGTGGAATGAAACTCCCTGTGAACAGCCCTCTGAAAGAAATGTGAAGTTTTGTCCTACCAGGTTCCCATTGCGGTGTGAAGATTTGGCATGACTGGACGTGCTTCTCAAGACAAAGTCAAACAAGATGAATCCACACGGACAAGTAGGCACAGGATAGCACATACACCCAGAAGAAAGTGCAATCTAAGGTAGTTGAAGTTATAGTCTAATAGTGTGTGTGATGCACAGAGATAAATACAAACTATTGAATGCAATTCTTTTCACGTCATTTTGGCTCCTTTATAAAGAGACTAGTTAATTATCCTTCTTTCCTTTCAATCCCTGTGTCCTGCACCCAATAGCATAGCACTGCTTGGGGTGCTGGGATTTGTAGGCAGTTATAAATAGTGCTGCTACTGTACATGTATAAACCAACCAGGTCAATGAGGGTTGGAGTCCCAGAGGATTCCCCATTTAATTAATTATTCCAAAGAATGAAAATGGTCACTTTGGTGTGTTACACACGTATGCATGGGAGGCAGCTTAAGGGTCTAAATGAGAGTAATTCCACGCCAGACCAGGGGGTGGCGGAGTGCGCTGACCTTTTTTCTCGTTTTCCTGCAGAGCGTTCACGGGAAATTCCGCCTGGCCCTTTGGATGACTTCACTTCTGGTGTAGAACTGATGGACGAAGAGACTTCTGGTTCCAGCGCTTTTGATGACGTCACGTCCGGGTCCAAGCCTATGGAAGAGGACCCTTCCGCTTCTGCTCTTGATGACTTTACTTCCCTTTCTGGCATTTAAAGCCACCATATTCTACTAACCACATCAGTTCTGTTTTGGACTCCGTTCTGCACACATCAGTGCTATCAATTTACCCTTTTGCAGCCAGCTAGGGAATATTATACGAGTAGCTGCTCCGAACCTTTTTACCACTTTTGTCTCTGGTTTAGTGACAGTTGACAAGAAAGAAGTAACTGGCAACTGTTGTTACAAAAGACTGGAGAAGTTGGACTACCTGTGCCAGCTCTGTAGGGTCCAGGTATCGCCTCATTGTGACAATGACCGTTGCCAAATGCAAAACGAGTGAAAAAACAGATGAGGAGAGAAAAATGTCAGTGGCCTCCCTCTACCTGTTAAACCATTCATTCCTGTTTTGGGGGTTGTCTCATTGTTGCCCCTCTAGTGCACCAAAGCAGCTGAAACTGATGAACAAGCTCCTTGCTACTTAACTGACCAGATCAATAGTCCACAAGTTTAATTGATTTGATGCTATACTCTCAATAAAAAGTGTTCCTTTAATTTTTTTAATCAGTATACAACTGTCACGTATGCACGTCAGTGGCCCACTCTCCAGGCTCATCGGAGGTATGTATTACCATTTCAGGTCGAGAGGGGGCGCTGACGTTATCATTCTCCTCTCTTGTTCCCATCACAACACAAAGATGACACCCAGTGTGCTCAACTGACTCCACCCCTTCCGGTCCCCAAGCTATAAAACTCGCTGCTTACAGAACGAGGGGTTCAGTTTTGTGCCGAACCCAACGCAGCATGGAGTTTCTTCCTGTGAACCTTGCAGTCACCTACCCTGACTACAGTCGACTTTTGAAGCCTTTCTGTTTGCCCTCATTTTTCATTGTTTTATTAACAGAAATATTTTGTTTGGAATTAAATGTGGATGACCTGTCTGATGCTCGCAACTGGAAACTGTTCCAGTTCTTTCACTCGACCACACAACATTGGATTCCAGGTGGATTTCATTTGGCTTATTGATCCCAATCAACAGAATATGACTCTTTAATGTCCGCGTCAAAACAGATCATTGCAAGGTGGTCTACAGTAGAGAAATCACAAATATAAAATCTATTCTATATATATAGAAAATCCTAAGCCTAAAAGTATGTTTTTATGTCACTTTTTTTGTCACACTTTAAATCGGGCTTATTTTAAAACCTACATATATATATGTTTAGTATCATTCTTTTCAGAATTTATCAAACTTTAATGTGATGTTGTTAGATTTTCAGATTCCTATTCCATTTTTAAATTATAAACTAAAATATCAAGAACTAACATCCCGTGATACGAGACTTTGTGCCAAAAGATTTAACCAAACCCGGGGCCGGAAATAAAAGACAAAGAGTAGGACAGCAGCTGTACAGGCTTTAAAATGTTCAAAGCACCGCGCGAGATGCAGATCATGCAGCACGGCAGCAGCAGCTGATCGAGCAAAGAGGAGGTAAAAAAAAAACCTGCATTTGATTCCCATTGTATCACCGTTTAAGAGGGAGTTTCGGAGGAGTGACCACATCTCATTGGGGTGCGTTCAGCCCCCCTCTTCACAGCACAAACGGCAGTGGCGCAAAGCGGCTGACACGTAGTGCAGGCCGGGGGTGTTGGCGAGCGCAATGAACAGGGGGTGAATCCACTAATACAAAATAAACTGATGCTGCCAAGGTATGTAAAGGCTTCTCCTTCCTCTGATTCTTCTCCTTCCAGCGTCACCGGGGTGTGAACTGTATTGGCTTTCAATATTTTGGTCCTCCCTTTATTGATTTTCTGTGCTGAGTTGGCTGACACGTTGTTTGTCTTCTCCTGCAGCTGTTGGCGGGTGTGCGACCAAAATACAAGACCCTCAACTTGTGTGAATGGCCACCATTGGATTAATGTCCTGTTGTGTGATGATGAGATCTTCATAATCCAGGCAGGTGCGATGAAACAAACTCTAGGCGGAGTGATGGCTCTTAGGCTGGGGATCTGCACTGGCAATCGGAAGGTTGCCGGTTCGAATGCCAAAAGGGACTCTGCTTAGTTGGGCCCTTGAGCAAGGCCTTTAACCTGCAATTGCTGAGCACTTTGAGTAGTGAGAAAAGCGCTATATAAATGCAAAGAATTATTATTATGATAAACCATCACATGCAGGCTCACTTTGGATCACAAATTTGTCCCTTTTGGTTTCATTTCTTTCTCACAAGTCATCTGTTCGGAACTTCATCTTGCAAATTCGACTACAGCTACCATTATTTTTGACAAACAAGGCCAATCAAATGCACTTTTTCCTCTTCACTACAACACTAGATAGCTGAAGCTGTGTGTGTGTGTGTGTGAGTTTATGTCCCACCATGACTCCCAAGGCCCTTCCTTAGTGCCACCGGTCCCATTGCCACCATTGACTTTGTGACAGATGCTGGTCTATCTACATTTCTGTTATGATGGATTCTTCTCATCTTATTCCACAACATTTTTTTTTGTAACCAACCATTTTCATATTGGCACTGTTCATTAATACGCTACTACTCATCTTCATTTAAATTTATCCATGCTTTCGCTGATATAGAAATGATAAAAATTGCCATAAGTCTCCAGCTGAGCCATTTTGATTTGTGACGCTTCTCCTATTCAGACATGCAGCCCTCGGGGTGCAGACGATTAGACAAAATGCTTTTCCCCACTCGCTTTGTCAGTATGAATTCTCTACAACAGTAATCTCCCATATAGCCAATTGTATTCATATAATTGTATTAAGCCCAGAAATTGCACTTCTGTATGAGAAAAAAAAAGAGAAAAGAAAATGATTTGAAATGATTGATAAAAATGTTACGCATCCAAGGGTTGGTTTAAACCTTTCACGTTTTATTTCTTTAAAGTGGGTTGGTTTTCAGAGTTTACAGTTAAACTCTACATCATTACATTACTTTGATTTTTTTTGTACAATGCCCTATTAAAATAAAATTTACAGACTGGAAAATGAGATTGAGATGTCTGACTAATTAGGTAATTAATCTTGTATTAAATGTGCTAGAAGAAGCAAAAGTCTTCATTTTATCATTTTAATACAAGAGGCTCATAATAAAAGAACTCCAAGTGTAAAAAAATGGCAAAACGTCTAATTATGATAATAATATACAAGGTAATAGTCCTATTATATTTTCATTAAAACAGTGCCAGTACAATTACAAGCAGACTAAAAATAAACTCATAAATATTCATAGCATAATTAATTTGTAAGTGTTTATTTAGCAGATGCCGCTGTCCAAAGAGACTTACAAATCACAAGAGTAACGGGCAAGTAAACCAACTCACAAGGGGAAGGGGCTGAAACAGCACAGCTGAGTATTATATAGCGCCTTCCATCGCAAAGCATTTTACAAATACACTTGAAAGCTAAACAAATAATGGAAAGTGAAGGGAGACGCTCAGAGTCAAAGAACCGACAGATAGATAGATAGATAGATAGATAGATAGATAGATAGATAGATAGATAGATAGATAGATAGATTAGTGATAGATTTAGTGTAGTTAGATTAGATAGATAGATAGATAGATAGATAGATAGATAGATAGATAGATAGATAGATAGATAGATAGATAGATTAGCGTAGTTAGCAGGATTACATAGATAGATAGATAGATGTGCTATATAATAGATAGATAGATAGATAGATAGATAGATAGATAGATAGATAGATAGATAGATAGATAGATAGATAGATAGTAAAGGTGGTGTATAGATAGATAGATTAGCGTAGTTAGCAGGATTACATAGATAGATAGATTTGATGCACTAGAGAGGCCACAGTGAGATGACCCCCAAAATAGGTTTAATGGTTTAACAGGTGGAGGGAGGCCACTAACATTTTTTCCTCCACATCTCTTTTTTCACTCGTTTTGCCTTTGGCTACGGTCAGTGTCACTGCTGGTAGCATGAGGTGATACCTGGACACTACAGAGGTTGGTGGCACAGGTAGTCCAACTGCTCCAGGATGGCAGGCCCATTAATACATGCCATTGTCAGAAGGTCTGCTGTGTCTCCCAGCACAGTCTTAAGGGCATGGAGCAGATTCCAGGAGACAGGTATTTACTCTAGGAGAGCTGGACAGGGCCCCTCATAGAAGGTCCTTAACCCATCAGCAGGACTCACCGGTATCTGCTCCTTTGGACAAGGAAGAACAAGACTGAGCACTGTCTGAGCCTACAAAATGACCTCCAGCAGGCAGGCCACTGGTGTGAAAGTCTCTGACCAAACAATGCGTTGCACCAGTGCATGCTCCCTACCCTGACCTGATGTGTACATGATGCTGGGCTCAATAAGCACTTACAGTTTAGACATTGTCCCTTATCTTGAATAACGAAAATGATTAACACTGTATTACTTCCATGTAAAGGACAGGATTCAAGCTTTAGCCCCTGAGGAGGGAAAATGGGACGCTGACCATACAAAATGGACCCTCCCAGTGTCTCTCTATACAGTTGTACCTGTGTCACACAGTACTGTATGTATGATTTTGCAAATGTGTTTTTTGTGCATAACTTTCAAAATACACTTTAAGCATTACTTATAGGTCTTTGGTTCAGGTTTTTTCTGAAGCTATAAAGAAGTGTGGAGGAGCTTTGCTCAAATGCGTAGGGTGATGAAAGTTATTTTGAATACTCGTAGCTCATGATTGCTGTGATTTTCGTGTCTATTTAAGGGCGAGTGTTACACACAATGACTCAGTGGTTACCACCCAAAAGCTCCACAGTTCAGGTGTCATGTCCTGTTAACACTCCCCCGTGCAGAGTTTGAAAGTCCTTTCTATGCCTGTGCTGATTGTTTCCCAGATTTTCCAGCTCCTTTACGTATCTCCAAAGTTATACATTTTGTGTTGAATTGTCCCTGTAGCAAAAAAAAAAAAAAAAAAAAAAAAAAAAAAAAAAAAAAAAAAAAAAAAAAAAAAAAAAAAAAAAAAAAAAAAAAAAAAAAAAAAAAAAAAAATGACTATATACTGAGGTAAAATCTGGTTTTCTTCAACCTCCAACTCAGTAGCCATAAGACAGAGTCCTCCTGATTGACTCCAAGTCTAATCTAATATTTTGATAATATTGATGTACTCAGTCTGTCAGGTTAAGAGTCTGGGGTTATCTTTGATAGTACCTGTCTTGAATCCTAAAATTCAATACTATTATGTGGTAATCTTATTTCAGGAGGCCACCAAGAGGCCTACAGCAACATTAACACTAGAATCCCTGAAGCCCAGAAAAACTCGTAATGCCCGGCCACCTTAAATTCCTACACCTCCTTATCAACGTGTTTTGTTTTGCAAATGGCAGCAGGCACCCTGCTATCCAATCCTGCACCAAAGCAGCTTTAGTCGTATGAAGTTCTCCCAGATCAAGTCTGTATATTGTGGTGTGAGATGCCTTGAGTTGTTTAGGGTTAATAATATATCGCTATTTGGAATACATGCATTTCACGTGTGTTCTGTGTCTACATGACCTGTGTAAGCGTAGGATGACAGGAAGGTAAGAAATGTTGAACACATAACTAAAACAGAAGCTTTTCCACGATCTACTAATAGTTGGCCAAATGCTGACGTGAACTGTATAATGTGTAAGACTTAAGACCTAATATCAAATAAACACTTTCAGAAAAGGCACAGATATAACAAAACAAGTGTGATGTTTTTCTAGAATTTAATCAATGTAAAAGAAATTGGGATCGGGTACACACACACACAAACACACATATACGGCTGGTGCAGAGGTAAGAACTGCTGTCTCCAAGTCAAGAGGTTATGGGGTTGATCCTGGGGCTTTCATGCATTAACTGTTTTGAGTTGAGTGGCTATTATTATTACTATTATAGAATAAAATCATACATTTAATTTGAGTCTGTAACAACTGTTGTAAATTTATGGTACTTACAAAGGTTAGAGTTTTTTTTTTTCCACATAACATTCCTTGCAATACACTCTTGTAGCCAAGGTGGCGCATTACTCTTTCAATGCAGATGCCCAAGAAGTTAATCGCCTGTTCCTTTCTCTTCCGTGGTGAATTGAATTCATGTGGCTATGGAATTTATTTAACTGGTTGCTTTTTAATATGACAAACGGTTCGTTGACATAGCGTATACACAGGTTACAGTTTGTAAACCCTTTAGAATTTTCTGTATTTCTGCATAAATATGACCTAAAATATCATCAGATTGTCACTCAAGTCCTACAAGTAGATAAAGAGAAACCAGTTAAACAAATGAGACAAAAATATTATACTTAGTCATTTATTTATTAAGGAAAATGATCGAATATTACATATCTGTGAGTGGCAAAAGTATGTAAACCTCACGGATGATCAGTTAGTTTGAAGGTGAGGTTTCAGGTGTCGAGTGTTTTCAATCAATAGGATGAAATTAGTGTCACTGCTGGTAGCATGAGGTGATACCTGGACACTACAGAGGTTGGTGGCACAGGTAGTCCAACTGCTCCAGGATGGCAGGCCCATTAATACATGCCATTGTCAGAAGGTCTGCTGTGTCTCCCAGCACAGTCTTAAGGGCATGGAGCAGATTCCAGGAGACAGGTATTTACTCTAGGAGAGCTGGACAGGGCCCCTCATAGAAGGTCCTTAACCCATCAGCAGGACTCACCGGTATCTGCTCCTTTGGACAAGGAAGAACAAGACTGAGCACTGTCTGAGCCTACAAAATGACCTCCAGCAGGCAGGCCACTGGTGTGAAAGTCTCTGACCAAACAATGCGTTGCACCAGTGCATGCTCCCTACCCTGACCTGATGTGTACATGATGCTGGGCTCAATAAGCACTTACAGTTTAGACATTGTCCCTTATCTTGAATAACGAAAATGATTAACACTGTATTACTTCCATGTAAAGGACAGGATTCAAGCTTTAGCCCCTGAGGAGGGAAAATGGGACGCTGACCATACAAAATGGACCCTCCCAGTGTCTCTCTATACAGTTGTACCTGTGTCACACAGTACTGTATGTATGATTTTGCAAATGTGTTTTTTGTGCATAACTTTCAAAATACACTTTAAGCATTACTTATAGGTCTTTGGTTCAGGTTTTTTCTGAAGCTATAAAGAAGTGTGGAGGAGCTTTGCTCAAATGCGTAGGGTGATGAAAGTTATTTTGAATACTCGTAGCTCATGATTGCTGTGATTTTCGTGTCTATTTAAGGGCGAGTGTTACACACAATGACTCAGTGGTTACCACCCAAAAGCTCCACAGTTCAGGTGTCATGTCCTGTTAACACTCCCCCGTGCAGAGTTTGAAAGTCCTTTCTATGCCTGTGCTGATTGTTTCCCAGATTTTCCAGCTCCTTTACGTATCTCCAAAGTTATACATTTTGTGTTGAATTGTCCCTGTAGCAGTGAGTGAGTGTGTGCCAATTCCCATGCCACTAGACAGCACTCCATCCCGTTTTATTTGCTGTCAGTATCCTAGCTTCCTTAGAATATCAGATTTGGAAACTGTATGAATATGTAAAACAGAAGCTGATAAAATGTTGTTTTCTGAAATTTGTGCTAATCTGATGAAATGATCTTTGTTTAAACTTTGCTCAATTAATAAGAGACGGCTCGGCATATAAATGCAGTCATTTGGTGAATAGATAGCGTCAGCTTTTTTTTTTTTATTGTCTACACGTCGGTCACATTTATCAAGCAATAAAAATAATTAACTGTGCCTGTCAATATGGAGAGGCAGAACATAAACAAACACAGCCTTTACCTTTGCATATCTTGCTTGCCAAAAGTGCACTTCGATCAATCAAAATCAGTCCAGTGAGGACAAGAGCAACCAAGGTCTGCAGGAAAGGGATCGTCTGTGAGGGAAGCTGCCAACCATTTCCTATATTCAACGTGTAGCTGCTATAAAATAATTCAAAATAAGAATTACATTTGGTTCCAGCAGTTAAAACATTTGATGTTCAGTTTAAAAACCTGTTATGTCCATTATAAGGTTGCACGCAGCTGAAGTCTGTCAGGTCAAAGGTCAGAAACCAGTTGTATGCCATTCATTTGCAGGGTGTGCTCATGAAACACAAACTCTGGGTGCCGGAGTTATAAATGAATCTACCATCTACTATGTCTTTGGGAATAATGTGGATCATCTCACAGATAACAACCCATTTGCAACGTATCACTCTGGCTGTTGTCCAGAACATAGCACTGAAACCGCCTTGGTGAAGGTCACTAATGACCTGTTGATGGTCACTGATGCTGGGCTTTTCACAATCCTTTTGCTACTTGATCTGAGTGCTGCCTTGTCTCACACACTATTTTGTTAAATCAGTGAGCTTCCATTGACATTACCGATGCTCCTTTTATATGGTTTACTTCATACCTGCCTAATCATACTCAGTTTGTTCATCACAATCCCTCCCAGTCACTAGAGGTGCTCCTCAGGGATCGGTGCTTGGTCCTCTTACTGTTTTTAATGTATCTACTCCCTTTTGGTTTCATTTTTAAGAAATTTGGATTTAATTTTCACTCATTTCTATATATCTACAAAGCCCAACTCTGTCCTTCCTCCTTCCTGCCTCCATGACTATATACTTGAGGTAAAATCTTGGTTTTCTTCCAATTTCCTCCAACTCAGTAGCCATAAGACAGAGGTCCTCCTGATTGACTCCAAGTCTAATCTAATATTTTTTCGCATAATATTGATGGTACCTCAGTCTGTCAGGTTAAGAGTCTGGGGGTTATCTTTGATAGTACTCTGTCTTTTGAATCCTAAAATTCAATACTATTATGTGGTAATCTTATTTTCAGGGAGGCCACCAAGAGGCCTACAGCAACATTAACACTAGAATCCCTGAAGCCCACGAAAAAACTCGTAATGCCCGGCCACCTTAAATTCCCTCACACCTCCTTATCAACGTGTTTTGTTTTGCAAATGGCAGCAGGCACCCTGCTATCCAATCCTGCACCAAAGCAGCTTTAGTCGTACATGAAGTTCTCCCAGATCAAGTCTGTATATTGTGGTGTGAGATGCCTTGAGTTGTTTAGGGTTAATAATATATCGCTATTTGGAATACATGCATTTCACGTGTGTTCTGTGTCTACATGACCTGTGTAAGCGTAGGATGACAGGAAGGTAAGAAATGTTGAACACATAACTAAAACAGAAGCTTTTCCACGATCTACTAATAGTTGGCCAAATGCTGACGTGAACTGTATAATGTGTGAAGACTTAAGACCTAATATCAAATAAACACTTTCAGAAAAGGCACAGATATAACAAAACAAGTGTGATGTTTTTCTAGAATTTAATCAATGTAAAAGAAATTGGGATCGGGTACGACACACACACAAACACACATATACGGCTGGTGCAGAGGTAAGAACTGCTGTCTCCAAGTCAAGAGGTTATGGGGTTGATCCTGGGGCTTTCATGCATTAACTGTTTTGAGTTGAGTGGCTATTATTATTACTATTATAGAATAAAATCATACATTTAATTTGAGTCTGTAACAACTGTTGTAAATTTATGGTACTTACAAAGGTTAGAGTTTTTTTTTTTCCACATAACATTCCTTGCAATACACTCTTGTAGCCAAGGTGGCGTCATTACCTCTTTCAATGCAGATGCCCAAGAAGTTAATGCGTCTGTTCCTTTCTCTTTCCGTGGTGAATTGAATTCATGTGGCTATGGAATTTATTTAACTGGTTGCTTTTTAATATGACAAACGGTTCGTTGACATAGCGTATACACAGGTTACAGTTTGTAAACCCTTTAGAATTTTCTGTATTTCTGCATAAATATGACCTAAAATATCATCAGATTGTCACTCAAGTCCTACAAGTAGATAAAGAGAAACCAGTTAAACAAATGAGACAAAAATATTATACTTAGTCATTTATTTATTAAGGAAAATGATCGAATATTACATATCTGTGAGTGGCAAAAGTATGTAAACCTCACGGATGATCAGTTAGTTTGAAGGTGAGGTTTCAGGTGTCGAGTGTTTTCAATCAATAGGATGAAATTCAGGTGTGAGTGGGCACCCTGTGTTATTTAAAGAACAGGATCTATCAAAGTCTGCTCTTCACAACAAATGCTTGTGGAAGTGTATCATGGCACGAACAAAGAAGATTTCTGAGGAACTCACACAAAGAGTTGTTGATGCTCATCAGGCTGGAGAAGGTTACCAAACCATCTCTAAAGAGTTTGGACTCCACCAATCCACAATCAGACAGATTGTGTACAAATGGAGGAAATTCAAGACCATTGTTACCCTCACCAGGAGTGGTCGACCAACAAAGATCACTCCAAGAGCAAGGCACACGTGTAATAGTCGACGAGGTCACAAAGGACCCCAGGGTAACTTCTAAGCAACTGAAGGCCTCTCTCACATTGGCTAATGTTCATGTTCATGAGTCCACCATCAGGAGAACACTGAACAACAATGGTGTGCATGGCAGGGTTGCAAGGAGAAAGCTACTGCTCTCTAAAAAAACATTGCTGCTTGTTTGCAGTTTGCTAAAGATCACGTGGACAAACCAGAAGGCTATTGGAAGAATGTTTTGTGGACGGATGAGACCAAAATAGAACTTTATGGTTTAAATGAATAGCGTTATGTTTGGAGAAAGGAAAACACTGCATTCCAGCATAAGAACCTTATCCCATCTGTGAAACATAGTGGTGGTAGTATCATGGTTTGGGCCTGTTTTGCTGCATCTGGTCCAGGACGGCTTGCTTTCATTAATGGAACAATGAATTTTGAATTATATCAGAGAATTCTAAAGGAAAATGTCAGGACATCTGTCCATGAACTGAATCTCAAGAGAAGGTGGGTCACGCAGCAAGACAACGATCCTAAGCACACAAGTCGTTCTACCAAAGAATAGTTAAAGAAGAATAAAGTGAATGTTTTGGAATGGCCAAGTCAAAGTCCTGACCTTGAAATGTTGTGGAAGGACCTGAAGAGAGCAGTTCATGTGAGGAAACTCACCAACATCCCAGAGCTGAAGCTGTTCTGTACGGAGCAATGGGCTAAAATTCCTCCAAGCACGTGTGCAGGAATGAGCAAAAGTTACTGGAAACATTTAGTTGTAGTTATTGGGGGGTCACACCACATACTGAAGGAAAAGGTTCACATACTTTTGCCAGTCAAAAATATGTAATATTCAATCCTTTTCCTCAATAAATAAATGACCAAGTATAATATTTTTGTCTCATTTGTTTAACTGGTTTCTCTTTATCTACTTTTAGGACTTGAGTGAAAATCTGATGATGTTTTAGGTCATATTTATGCAGAAATATAGAAAATTCTATGGTTTCACAAACTTTCAAGCACAACTGTAGGTCTGAACATGAGTTATAGCCGCGCTTTCAAATTGTTGCATTACCAGTTCAGCTAGGAGTCCTGATAACGGAGATTCCACTGGCGTGCCTTCTTTCTGTCGGTAATGTTTTCCATTAACACTAGAATCCCTGAAGCCTATGAAAAAACTTGTAATCCTCACGTTCCCTCGCACCTCCTCATCAGCGTCTTTTATTTTGCAAATGTGTCGATCAGCACTGGCAGCAGGCAGCCTGCTTTCCCATCCCCCACCACCGACACAGTTTTAGTCGTACACAAAGTTCATTTCATGTGTGCTCCGTGTTTACAACAATCTGTGTAAATGTAGAATGATAGGAAATGTGAGGCAAGAAATGTTGAACACATAACTAATAATTGGCAAAATGTTGGCTTGAAATGTATAATGTGTGAAGACTGAAGTTGAAATATCAAATAAACACAAAAGACATAGATATAACATATAATTTAACCAAAGTAAAAGAAATTGGGATAGAGTACAACACACATACACACACACATACACATACATACAGCTGGTCTAGAGGTAAGAACTGCTGTTTTCAAGTTGAGGGGCTGCGGGTTTGATCCCAATTCCTTCATGCATTAACTGTTTTTAGTAGTGAGCGGCTATTAGTTACTGCTATTATAGAATAAAAGCATACATTTGATTTATTTGAGACTGTAACAGCCAGTGTAAATTTATGGCACTTGTAGAAGTTAGTGTTTTGTTTTATTATTCACTTTTATCCTGTCAGTCATGTTCACACTCCCTCCAATCTGAAACTGCT
The DNA here is from genome assembly GCF_016835505.1 of Polypterus senegalus. Classification (NCBI taxonomy): domain Eukaryota; kingdom Metazoa; phylum Chordata; class Cladistia; order Polypteriformes; family Polypteridae; genus Polypterus; species Polypterus senegalus. Next base: position 10,573,172 of record NC_053158.1, read on the forward strand.
ATAACAGAGGTGAAATCTGATGAGGATGAAGGCTCTACATCAGAGAAAGAGAACAGAAGTCCTTCGAGCAAGAAACGTCCACTCACATATCAGAATAACGCAGCTGCACCAGGCGTAAAGGCGAAAGATGGCACCGTTTGGTTGCAGCAAGAGGTCGGGCGTCATCTGCCACACACTTGTCCTTCAACGACATGCAAGCAATTTGTCCACAAAGAAGACGTCTGTCTGCATTCTCAGTAGCATTGCTTTGCTCGCATACTGAAGTGACTTTAGGTGCAGGTGGAAGCTCCTGTTGCACTTTACGCAACTGTTGTTATGGTTCCACCTTTGTCCAGTAAGCTTTATGACCTTAATCTCGGAGAGTCTTTCTCTCGTGGGGCGACTGGGATCTTTTCCTGAATAACGAGTGGCATTGCACATGTACTTTGTCACCATGCCTATGTCAATCAAACACAGGAAGCCCTGTAGTCTACTTCCAGAAAAGTAGCGCACTTGTTTTGTTATATATGTGTCTTTTGTGAAAGTGTTTATTTAATGTTTAGACATATTATACACTTCAACAATTTGTCAATAACTATAACATGAAAAATGTTTCTGTCATCCTACACCCAGATTATCGTAGAAGCGGAACACGCATGAAATTCATGTGTTCCAAATAATGATATATTATTTACCCTATACCAGGGGTGTCGAACTCCAGGCCTGGAGGGCCGCACTGGCTGCAGGTTTTCATTCTAACCCTTTTCCTAATCAGTGACCTGTTTTGACTGCTAATTAACTTTAATAGCCCTGTTCTTAAGGATTCATTCCTCTGAATTGATTCCTTTCTTCATTAAAAATCAGCCAAACAGAAATGAGGCATGAAACGAGCCAACAGATGACCAGCTAAATCGGGGCTTCAGACTCCACAATGAGTAGCAGATTCTTGCTGTTAATTAAACTCATTATTTAATTCCATGGCTTGTCGCTGCTCTCATTCTGCAATGGCAGACGTTTCCAGAACTGTTGATTTTTTTTTGTTTTTTCTAAGGCCACCGTCACAATGTTTTGGTGAGCTGAGAGATCAACCTTACTGAGACCTCCACCTTTCTTTATTTTCACATATTTTTTGATGGGCACAGGTGAGCTGGCCATAGGGATTCTTGTTTTGTGGCTCATTATTGTTTGGGCTGCTAATTAAGAAAAAAGGAAACAACTAAGGGGCCTGAGTCAAGGTAATTAAAATTAAGGCAAAAGAAGGTAATTAGCAGCAAACTCTGGTCATAAGTTAAGAAGATGGTCAGAATGAAAACCTGCAGCCACTGCGGCCCTCCAGGACCGGAGTTCGACACCTGTGCCCTATACAATTCAAAGCACCTCACACCCAGATATATAGACTGGAGCTGGGAGAACTTTTTGTACGACTAAAGCTTCGTTGGTGAGGGATGGGATAGCAGGCTGCCTGCTGCCATTTGCAAAAAAAAAGACGCTGATGGAGAGGTGTGAAGGAATTTAAGGTGGCCCGGGATTACGAGTCTTTTCACAGGCTTCAGGGATTCGAATGTTAACACTAGAGTTGTAGAGGGTATATAATACAGTGTAGCGTTATTTGGAACACATGCATTTCAAGTGTGTTCTGTGTCTACAAAGATCTGGGTAAGTGTAGGATGAAAGGAAATGCGAGAAATGCAAGAAATGCTAAACACATACCTAAAGCAGAAACTTTTTCCATTTTATACTAATAATGATGTGAAGTGTATAATGTGTGAAGACTTTGTCCAGTCTGATAGCGGTCACCGGACATCGTATCTTTGATTGCCGGTACAACAAATAGTTCTCACCAGGCATCAGCCACAGCTCTGCTCTTGTGAAAAGATATCTATATAGTGTGAGTGCTGTGTTAGAGGAACTGGCATCCCAACTAGGATGGAAGACGACTCCTAACCAGGAAGGGATGCCACAATCGAAGGACAGGCATGGCTGAGCTTCCCAGCTGGAATTGGTGCCAGAGATGAGGCCTGCTCAGAAGCAAAGAGGGTGTCTGGTCTGCCTTCCAGGGATGTGTTTTACCCACCCCATACACATGATGGTAACATCCCACCGGTGGGACACCCATATGGATATCTGCAGGGCAGGCTGGGTTCTTGGTTGGCACCTGGGGGTGCTGCAAGGGATCGTTATATCCTCTGTGAAGGACCCGAAAGATGTTTCTAGGTTATAATGCTGAGGCACTGGAAATGATTCTGGGTTTGGCACAGTTTCCTGCATGTTGCAGAGTTGCTGTAAATATGCACAAGCTTTTGTGTTATATTTTATTTTATAAATCCTGACAATTGCATTTTGAGCCTCCTTGTGTATTCACAAGCTTTATAAATTGTGCCTCATGAAGATGGCAGTTCAGGCTCCAGTGGATTTGCCAGACAGAATGGGGTCAACCGACTAAATCAAGGTGTGCAAATCTTGTAGAGACTTAGCCAGGAAGAGCGGTAGCTCGAACTGCTGCCAGACAGGCTTCTACAAAATACTGAATTCCATCCATCCATCCATTCTCTTCCGCTTATCCGGGGTCGGGTCGCGGGGGCAGCAGCTTGAGCAGAGAGGCCCAGACCTCCCTCTCCCCGGCCACTTCTTCTAGCTCTTCCGGGAGAATCCCAAGGTGTTCCCAGGCCAGCCGGGAGACATAGTTCCTCCAGCGTGTCCAGGGTCTTCCCCAGGGTCTTCTCCCGGTTGGATGTGCCCGGAACACCTTACCAGGGAGGAGTCCAGGAGGCATCCTGATCAAATGCCTGAGCCACCTTATCTGAATCCTCTCAATGCGGAGGAGCAGTGGCTCTACTCTGAGTCCCTCCCGGATGACTGAGCTTCTCACCCTATCTTTAAGGGAAAGCCCAGACACCCTGCGGAGGAAACTCATTTCAGCCGCTTGTATTCGCGATCTTGTTCTTTCGGTCACTACCCATAGCTCATGACCATAGGTGAGGGTAGGAACGTAGATCGACTGGTAAATTGAGAGCTTTGCCTTACGGCTCAGCTCCTTTTTCACCATGACAGACTGATGCAGAGCCCGCATCACTGCGGATGGCACACCGATCCGCCTGTCAATCTCACGATCCATTCTCCCCCCACTCGTGAACAAGACTCCGAGATACTTAAACTCCTCCACTTGGGGCAGGATCTCGCCCCCAACCCTGAGAGGGCACTCCACCCTTTTCCAGCTGAGGACCATGCTCTCGGATTTGGAGGTGGAGATTAACATCCCAGCAGCTTCACACTCAGCTACGAACCGCTCCAGAGAGAGCTGAATATCACGGCCTGATGAAGCAAACAGGACAACATCATCTGCAAAAAGCAGTGACCCAATCCTGAGTCCACCAAACCGGACCCCTTCAACACCCTGGCTGCGCCTAGAAATTCTGTCCATAAAAGTTATGAACAGAATCGGTGACAAAGGGCAGCCCTGGCGGAGTCCAACTCTCACTGGAAACGGGCTCGTCTTACTGCCGGCAATGCGGACCAAGCTCTGACACCGATTGTACAGAGACCGAACAGCCCTTATTAGGGGGTCCGATACCCCATACTCCTGGAGCACCCCCCACAGGATTCCCCGAGGGACACGGTCGAACACCTTTTCCAAGTCCACAAAACACATATAGACTGGTTGGGCAAACTCCCATGCACCCTCCAGGACTCTGCTAATGGTGAAGAGCTGGTCCACTGTTCCGCGACCAGGACGAAAACCACACGGTTCCTCCAGAATCCGAGGTTCGACTATCTGACGGACCCTCCTCTCCAGGACCCCCGAATAGACTTTTCCAGGGAGGCTGAGGAGTGTGATCCCTCTGTATTTGGAACACACCCTCCAGTCCCCCTTTTTAAAGAGTAAAAATACTGAATTAAGGGTCTAAATAGATATAGAATAAGAGATTTCACTTACTGATTTTTAATATATTTGGAAACCTTTCTTAAAACATGCTTTCACTTTGTCATTATGAATTACTGAGTGTTGATTGATGGGTAAAAATAACAAATGTATCTATTCGTTTAAAATTAAAATGTGCAGAAGGTCAAGGCATCCGAATACGTCTTGAATCCAATTGGTAAAGCAACCTGTGACGGCAATCTGTGAAAGTGATTGACAAATAGAAATTGAACAGTCCATTGATAATTTATTACAAGGGCAAAGTCCACCTTTCAGATTCACAGGCACATCCCAACCACCAATTAAAGATAACATAACAGCTACACAGCTTGGAAAGTGACTTTACTTACAGAGAAAACTCCAATTCGAATGATTTTGCTTTATTTTTCGGCCCAGGCGTTCTCAAGCATTGTTATGCTTTATGAGTGTATTTCATGTTGAAATGTAGATATTGATTCATCTCAGCAGGTTAACTTTTCTCCAGCTGATTCGGCTTTCACGTTCTCCGAGAATAAGCGGTGTAGTCTTCCACTTGAATGTTATGACCTTTCCATAAACATTCAAACATAAATCACAAAAGGAGGAGGATGAAATGTTGTTTGCGGTCGTTTAGCAATCATTAATTACTGCTTTGACAGAAAGCTTGCATTTTCAAATGAGAAGCTAGCCATTTAAATGTCATTTTTTGCAATGTATTCCATTTGATTCCACCCATCTAGGTACTGTACTTCAGAAGGATTCAGAATAACCTGAAACATTTCCAGAAGCTGAGAATCACTTAGAAAACATATCAATTTATTTTTTTCTTACTAAAATGACAGTAAAGAGATGAATAAGAAAATATCTTTTTCACAAGAACATTTGAATGGCATGGTGGCACAATAAGGAGGCTGGGGTTCACGTCTCGGGAGCTCCCTGTGTGAATTTTCAATGTTCTCCCCATGTCTGTGTGGTTCCAAAGACTTGTTGGTTAGCTTAATTGGTGACACAAAATTAGCCTTCATGTGTGTTTGGTGTGTGTGTGTCTGTTCACCTCGTGATGGACCAAAGGCCCATCCAGGGTTTGTTCCTGCCTTGTGCCCTGTGCTAGCTGGGATAGGCTCCTGAAACAGCCTGTGACCCTGAACGGGATTAGAGGGGTTAGAAAAATGACATGACATCACTAACAAAGTAGCAAGGAAATCAGGAGAAAGTTGCTAGGACATGATTAGAAGATACCAATATTCTATCTACAAAGGCCTGAGTTCATTGGATAGTAGTTACGCAAATAAAAGAGGTGGATGGAATTATTTTAAGGAGTGATGTGGCCAAGTGCAGGTAGAAACACAGAGCCGTGATAAGCGAGGAGTAGTCTATCTATCTATGATAAAGTGCCTTTCACTTCTATCTATCTATCTATCTATCTATCTATCTATCTATCTATCTATCTATCTATCTATCTATCTATCTATCTATCTATCTATCTATCTATCTATCTATCTATCTATCTATCTATTATTTTGTGCCTTGTCTATCTATCTATCTATCTATCTATCTATCTATCTAGCTAGCTAGCTAGCTAGCTAGCTAGCTAGCTTGAAAGTTTGTGAACCCTTTAGAATTTTCTATATTTCTGCATAAATATGACCTAAAACATCATCAGATTTTCACTCAAGTCCTAAAAGTAGATAAAGAGAAACCAGTTAAACAAATGAGACAAAAATATTATACTTGGTAATTTATTTATTCAGGAAAATGATTGAATATTACATATTTGTGAGTGGCAAATGTATGTGAACCTTTAGGATTGGCAGTTAGTTTGAAGGTGAAATTTGACTCCGGTGTTTTCAATCAATGGGATGCCAATCAGGTGTGAGTGGGCACCCTGTGTTATTTAAAGAACAGGATCTATCAAAGTCTGCTCTTCACAACACGTTTGAGAAAGTGTATCATGGCACGAACAAAGGAGATTTCTGAGGACCTCACAAAAAGAGTTGTTGATGCTCATCAGGCTGGAGAAGGTTACCAAACCATCTCTAAAGAGTTTGTATTCCACCAGTCCACAGTCAGACAGATTGTGTACAAATGGAGGAAATTCAAGACCATTGTTACCCTCCCCAGGAGAGGTCGACCAACAAAGATCACTCCAAGAGCAAGGCACACGTGTAATAGTCGGCGAGGTCACAAAGGACCCCAGGGTAACTTCTAAGCAACTGAAGGCCTCTCTCACATTGGCTAATGTTCATGTTCATGAGTCCACCATCAGGAGAACACTGAACAACAATGGTGTGCATGGCAGGGTTGCAAGGAGAAAGCCACTATTCTCGAAAAAAAAAAAGCTGCTCATCTGCAGTTTGCTAAAGATCATGTGGACAAACCAGAAGGCCATTGGAAGAATGTTTTGTGGACAGATAAGACCAAATTAGAACTTTTTAATTTAAATGAAAAGCGTTATGTTTGGAGAAAGGAAAACATTCCAGCATAAGAACCTTATCCCATCTGTGAAACATGCTGGTGGTAGTATCGTGGTTTGGGCCTGTTTTGCTGCATCTGGGCCAGGATTGGATTCCATACTACTGGTTCTTCAAGTAACCAGAAGACTGATTCATTCCAGTTTTGTCGATGTGCTCACCTTGCTTGTGTATTAGTGGCTAAGCAAGTTTCTCTCTTTTCTCAGCGGTTTCACTTTGGCGACAGAGTCACTTTCTTTGAGATTCATGCTGTAGCGTCGCACATCTGGGCCAGACAGACAAACAGACACACACACACTTACACGTGTTGTGAAGAAAACACAGACACGCAGATTAAGGTTTGGGGATTCTGTCCCCGTATACTGCAAACCACAGAAAAAAGTTTGAAAGAATTCTCAATAATGGTCAGGTATGTAAATTACAATTGACATAGAATGGTCGTGACACGGACGAATTTATGAGGTGGGGAATGGAAGTAGGAATTCTGGGAGGATGATGTGGAGGATCTTGGGACCGTGGTGACATGATCTGTAAGCAACCAAAGGTGAATTCATAGCACGGAAGTGGCTCGGACATCTGGATAAGGCTTTTGAGACAAATTCAAGGTGCCATGGGTTTTTGTTGTTCGTCTTTCCTGTTAAAATAAAGAAAGAGGTGTTAACACGTTGTCTTAGTCCTCTGTCTTGTGGTTTCACATGACTCATCGGGTCCTTTAGCTGCCCTCTAATCGCTCGTGTGTGAGAGCTGTGATGAAATAATCACTAATAATAACTCAAAAAAGAGTTGGGGAATGACCCTGTATATTGTCCAACGGACAAAGATGAAAAAATGCGGTGAAATGAATCAAAACTTGATCACAGAAGACATCGAGCAGTTAGTTCAAGGCATTTATATACAAATTGGAGGAAAGAAATGACAATGAGGAAATGACATGGTGGAACAGATGTCATCTGGAATGGCCGGAAGTGACATCATTATGGCCGCGCTGGAAGTGATGACATCAGAGATGGCCAGACGTGACATCACTGTGCAGGAAATGGAAAGTGACATCATGGAAGTTTCGTGTGTTGTTGTTGCAGCCATTTTGTGGACCCGGAAGTAAGTTAAGAGCGTTCTTGTTTTTCTACTTTATGTCTGTAGGCAAAGAGAAAGATATCAGCGCACATAACCAACCCTCTACCTTGCGAAGTACCACTCACCTTTGGACATGATGGCTGCTTCCTAATCGCGAGCGTGTGACACGGCGTATATGCTTATATATAAGAAGTCTTGGTGTATTACTAGAAATATCAGTTGTTTGCAGATAGGGTGGTCCCTCTTGGTGTCCGTAGCCATTTCTTAAATGGCACCCCTCAGATGATGGCAGCCTATGTCGCCTAATGGATTGCCGACCCCGGCATGATTGCTGGTCTGTACCCAATCTTCCTGCTGGTTTACATTTTCACATTTACTCGCTGGAGTGAGTGGTGGTGCTGACGCAGAAGAGGTTTATAGGGTCATTATTGTCCCATGTACAGAGTACAGTGAAACACTTACTTTCACTCGCTCCGTTTCCTTTCCAATTAAATCATTTCTAAGGTTTACAAATGTCAAGCAGAGTCTTCACGGGTGGGAGCAGATAATTGAGCTGACGGCTTGTCACAAGAGTTCACCTTCCAGAGCATTCAGAAACATTCAACTAGGTCTCTGAAGACATAAAGACACCATACGGTGCACAGAATGTTTCTAACATTCCCAAATCTCAGGACTATTAGATCACAGTACTCAAGACGACACACTTGACTAACCCTTTCAAAATTTTCTGTGGTTACCAAAGAGCCTTAACTGTGAGGATGTATTTTTTTATGTCTTGCATCTCCATTAGTTTTCTTATATTATGAGGGAATTCAAACCAAAACAGTCAGGAAAAAAAATATTGAAATCAGAAATATCATTAAGGGAAGTAAAGTATAGCACCTGCTTTAATGACTATAACAAAAGAATGGCATGAATCTATAAAGAAAACGGTTTTCTTGTGATATTCAAATGAACGGGCGGTACGGTTTGAGGAACAACATCAAAGAGTCATATTCATGTCGTGGGATTTGGAGTTGGGTTGCATTCTTGCATGTATGTTAATGACTTTTTCTCTCAAAGCCCGCAGACATTGCAAGGTTTTATTTTCATTTTTTTGAAGGGGTTTGGCTTTGTCAAAACAAAAGAAAAGACCCCCATCAAAGTTTGGGCACAAGACTCCGTTGTCTCATTTTGGTCATTAGGAAAAGCTTTGGCTCTTGTCTTTGTTAAAGAACAATTATATGAGGCCTGGTGAAGAAGAATTCCTTACTTGTTATTTGGCTGACGCTTTTATCCAAAGCAACTTGCAACATCTGAGGTATGACTGGTTCCATTTCTTGTATTTTTCCCATTGGAGCACAGGCAGGTGAAGTGAATCACTTGTGGTCACAGGACCCATTCCCAACACAATGGGTTTGAAGTCCAAAGCCTTAACCATGACACCACACTGCCTGCCATCACACAGAAACAAAATGGCTGAGCTGCTCTTCTTCTGGGGGCACTTTCTTATGCACATCTTCATTTTAGTCTTAAATTAGATTTAAGGGACTCACCACCAAAGTTCTCGATGGTCAAGAAAAAGCTTTTTTATATATTAATTTCATTAGTTCTGTGGACTATGCCCGGCAGTTTATCCCGGTCAAGACCCCCAAGCCGCCAGATGGAGCCCTCCCTGCAATGTGGAGATGCCCCGAATTCTAGCAGGGCATCATGGACTTTGGAGTTGTAATACACAACCCTGCTGGATAACGTCGGGGCTGCCAGGGGACACTGCTGGGAGGCACAGAGACATTTGGTTTTCCTACAGCCCAGAAGTACTTGCAGGTCACGAGGACGGATGGAATAAAGTGCTTCTGGGCTGACGAAGAAAGAAGAGTTTTGATTTGACCCGGAAGTGCTAGAAAGTCACATGGACTGCAGGTTAAGGAGCACTTCCGGGTCGTGAATAATAAAAGGACTGTGGGAGCTCCCAGACGGCGAGCTGAACTGGGTGGTAGGAGGGCAACGCGTCTGGGAGTTTGAGGATTGATTATTGTTGCATTGATTATTTAATTAGTAGTGTGGAGTGGTGGTGCTTAGTGCACATAATTATTATAATAAAAATAGTAATTATTGGACTTTTACCTGGTATTTGACGTGGTACTTGAGGGTTCAAGGGAGAGATACTGCCCCCTACTGCTACAGTTCACACTTAAGAAAAGAACTGAGAAGTCCAACCGTTTCCTATTTTGGATGTTACTTATGGAAGTCACTTATATTGGTGAGGATTGAACCAGTGACCTTGGGGTTCACAGCCCAGAGCTTCGTCAGCTTGAATAACAGGTCAGGTCAGGTCAAGTTGGTGGAGCATGCATTGGTACAGCACGTTGCCGTACCCACCACATGACGAAACAGCTCGGGATCCTGGTTGACAACCCCCCAGGCACACATGTGGTCCAGTCCCACCCTCTGGAAATGACCCTCTCTCTGCCGCAGCCAGGTATTATGTGGGCATCCCCTTGGCCTGGTCCAACCACTCAGGTCCTCAACAATGAGGATCACCCTTGGAGAATCACACCACATGGCCGTAGTGCCGTAACTGACGCCCCCGCACAATGCAGACTATGTGCTTATTTGGGACTCCGTGAGCAACACAAAGTCAAACCAGCGGTACCCAAAGATTCTCCAAAGAGACACAGTACCAAAGGAGTCCAGTCTTCATCTCAGGTCACTGGATAGCATCACAACGAGCTACTGTATATAACGGGGTCCCATGTGAGCCTTTTACAGAGTGACAATATCTTTCCAGCCCACTTAGTCAAAGCTCTAATAGCTACTTGAGCTAAAAAATGATTTTCCACCTTAGCTGAATGATAACTGACTTTGAGCCAGGAGAGCGGTCAATGTGCAGACCATCTGGTTTTGTGATTAATTGATTTTCACTTCTCTTTGATATTTCTTTTCTCTGCTAGGGGTTTTATTATCTGTTAAGTTAATTTCTGTGATTCTGTTGTGTTAAGGGCTCTGAATCCTCAGTTTGTCTAGAGGGAGATAACAGGGGAGGACGATGCCCTGATCTACAAGCTCCATACAGCGTACTCCCACCCAATCAAATAGTCTGTTGTGTCTATTTAAATGTTTTCCCCCTGGAACCATGACCACTCAAGGTAATTTTCTTGTCCACTCACTGATTTCATCTGGGTCATTTGTATATAAGCACGAGGACAAAAGAAAACAGGAGAGACGGTTACATCTCGGATACTTCACTAAGGACCCAAGAAAGTAAGCCGATATGAAATTTTCACCTTTTTCTCGCTGGCTGCTTTTTCGACGGCAGACATTCAACTACATCATCATCGCCACAAACTCCGGGGTTCTGGGTCATTCCGATACAACGAGGATAACACGGTGAGACTGTTTTTTTTGTCATTTTGGGAAAGGAGCAAACAACCAATTCTGTCTGATCATTACCGTAGGACATTTTCCAGTCGGGCAAGGTTCACTCTCACTAATCATCCTCAGTTTAATCTTGCGGACTTTCATGTGTGCTTCGTATTCTCTGTGTATCATATTTGTTTCATGTTCAGCATAGGGACAAAGGTAGGTGTTTGTGTTGTATATTTATCAATGCACTTTTTATTATTATGTTGAGCCATTCACTTTTCGGGTTGTGTGTTATGGTGGGGCTTGTTGGGGGAGTAAGATATTTATTGTTTGGGGTTTGTTTATTAATATGCTGGCCATCCCGCGCGGCTCTGCCCGTGTAGTAGTGAAACAGAACAGCGAGGAGGGCCCTGCCCGGCTCCCGACTCCTGACGTCACGCAGCCTCTGTCTCAGATTAGTGAAAATAAATTGGTACCACAAGCGAAAATGATACTACCACCCGCGTAGTAGTGAAACAATCAATAAACAAATAGGTATTGGTAGCTAAGCAGAGGCAAGTTACACTCCAAAACGTGGCGAGAGGTAGACCGATTCGAATGGCGCATTAGTGAGGAGGGCCCTGCCCAGCTTCCTTCTACTGACGTCATGTTTTCATCCTCCTCTCAACCCGCAACCTCTGTCTCAGATTAGCGAAAATAAATCGGTACCGCAAGCAAACTGTGATACTTAGCACGATGAGAAAAGTCGCAAAATCAACCAGAATGTTCAAGCAAATTATAGAAAAAAATCTGTTAAGTAGTATCTGTGGCAATCAGCAGGTAGGCTACCCTCTAAAAGACAAGTAGCTGTGATCTCTCTCTCAAAAACGTGAAATGTTACTCCTTAACAATCTCTATGGGCGGTCGGAAAATCGAGAGTCCACCTTATGAGAAGGATTTAAGAGTCACAGTGGACTCTAAGCTATTGACTTCCCGACAGTGTTCAGAAGCCATTAGGAAGGCTAACAGAATGTCCGGTTGTATAGCGCCTTGATGTGTGGAGTACAAGTCACAGGAGATTCTGCTCAAGCTTTATAACACACTGGTGAGGCCTCATCTGGAGTCCTGTGTGCAGTTTGGGTCTCCAGGCTACAAAAAGGACATAACAGCACAAGAAAAGGTCCAGAGAAGAGCGACTGGGCTGATTCCAGGGCTACAGGGGATGAGTTATGAGGAAAGATTAAAAGAGCTGAGCCTTTACAGTTTAAGCAAAAGAAGATTAAGAGGTTATATGATTGAAGTGTTAAAAATTATGAAGGGAATTAGTACAGTGGATCAAGACTGTGATTTTAAAATGAGTTCATCAAGAACACGAGGACACAGTTGGAAACTTGTTAAGGGTAAATGTCGCACAAACATTACGACGTTTTTCTTTACACAAAGAATGATAGACACTTGGAAAAAGCTACCAAGTAGTGTGGTAGACAGTAAGACGTTAGGGACTTGCAAACTCGACTTGATGTTTTCTTGGAGGAAACAAGTGGATAGGACTGGCAAGCTTTGTTGGGCTGAATGGCCTGTTCTCGTCTAGAGTGTTCTAATGTTCTAATGTTCTAGATGATAATGTCTGCTGAACAAACAGGTATCGATAGCTAAGCAGAGGCAAGGTGCGCTCCAACACGTGGTGAATGGAGGCTGGCACATGAGTCAGGGGTCCCACCCAGCTCCCCACTCCTGAGGTCCCGCTTACCCATCCCCTCGGTCCTCAGCTGCGGGAATAAATCTCTGCGGCAAACAAACTGTGACACTTTTAGTGATGAGAGAAGTCGCAAAATCAACCAGAATGTTCAAGCAAATTCTAGAAAAAAAACCTGATCTAAATCCATTAAGTAGTTCTCTCATGAAAAGCGGACAGACAGACAGACAGGTGTTGAATTTTATATATATTGAGACTAGCCATCTCTCGCGGCTCCATCCATGTATTAATGAAACAGGACAGTGAGGAGGGCCCTGCCCGGCTCCCCACTCTTGACGTCACGCTTCTCCCTTCCCTCGGTCTGCAGCCTCTGTCTTGGATTAGTGCGAATATATTGCTCCTGCGAGCAAGCTATGATTATTAGAACTATGAGAGAATTCACAAAATCAACTGGAATGTTCAAGCAAATTATAGAAAAAAACCCAATCTAAATCCGTTAAGCTGTATCTGTGGCAATCAGCAGCTACCCTGTAAAACACATGTAGCTGTGATGTCTCTCTCAAAAATGTCCAACATTACTCCTTAACAATCTCTAGATGATAATGTCTTCTGAACAAACAGGTATTGCTAGCTAAGAGGAGGCAAGGTGCGCTCCAACACGTGGTGAACAGAGGCGGGCACATGAGAGGCGGGCCCGACTCAGCTCCCCACTCCTGAGGTCCTGCTTACCCATCCCCATGGCCCTCAGCATCTCTCTCAGATTTGCGTGAATAAATCTCTGCCGCAAGCGAACTGTAATACTTATAGGAAAATTATAGGAAAAAAAACCTGATCTAAATCCAATAAGTAGTTCTATTGTGCGCCAGCTAAGTGGAGGTAAAGTTACACCCCGAGGCTGGAGTGTGAGTGAGGAGGGCCCTTCCCTTGGCCCACTGTGTCTCTCTCGGATTTGTGTAAATAAATCGTTACCGCAAGTAAACTATGATATATTTTATATATAAGAGAGATATTCACCTTATCATTTTAAATATTGTCTTCTTTTTTGCCTATTTTAATCTTCGATTGGGGAAATAATTTGGAAGAAGTATGGCTTGTGTGCCCCTTAGGTTGGCAGGCCATGGGTCTTGGTGGTGTAGTTGCCAGTCCAGATGAGTGGGTTGGCCGTTACACATGTATGGGCTTAAGATTTAATAACTAAATGTTGGCGAGTGAAATGTGCAGCTTTCATACAAAAGAAGTAATGCAAAAGTAGTACACTGTTTGTACCGCATCACATTTTATAAGTAACTATATCACATATTTAATTCTTTTTTTTTTGTAAGTAAGGCATATTGTAGCTAAGTTATTTTTGAAATGAATGCTCCCCACACTGCAAGGGAGACCCAGACTCCAGGCTTGTTTTCGGATTGACGGAGGCCGTTGATGACTTTTATTCTTTTTTTAAGCCATGATACATTTTTTTTTACCAGGAGGGAAACACTATAGGATGGACTGGTAAGCAAGGGGCTGGTTTAAGTTATTGCCTTAACCACGTTACTTGTCTAAGCCTAGTTTTGCGTGTGCATGCCAGCACACTCATTGTCACCATCATTGTCAGCAATCAGTTTGACGATTAGCCAGGGCTGTCTTCACAGCATTATATACCCCCCAGCAAAGCAGTGCACTACACAACCACTCACAGGAACAAAAATGTCGATAAAATTAAACATATATTTATTGTATTGGTACTTCCAACAAAATCACTGTTTAAACATTAAAAAACCAGTAACGGCGTGCTGCACGATAACATGCAGTGACTACACTTGACTTGAGCATACCTAGTTTTATCCTCTTTCTCTGTATGTTTAGCATTCGTTTGCTCAGAGGTTGATGCACTTGCTGCTTCCTGAGCAGATCTTCTTTTCTCCACCCTAGCAGCCCGCTTCTCTTCTTTTCCTGTTAATATTGATTAGGTCAACGTTTGTGTTGCAATTACTTAGTACGTTTTCCTTAATTTTTCAGTTAAACTGGCACTTAAGTCTTCACTCTGCCTCAAGAATGATTTAAGATATGAAGAGGTAGAGGAAGTGACGGCGAAGGTGATACGGATGAGAAAAGCGCCCGTACGTATGCGCCACACAGCCGCCATGCTGCGTGCTGCCGAGAGTTGATTCTACAATAAAGTAAAGTAAAAATAAAAAGATGAATAACCTTGAAGGTCAATCATCACCCCAAAAGCCAATAGTAGGCGTCATGCAGTATACTGTATGTGTACCAAATTTCAGGTCAATACAGGGTGGTCCAGATCTAATTATGCAGATCCAGATCATCTGGATGACTTTGATTTATGCGGGGACGATTCCAGTTCGGTGCGAAGATAATTCTTCATGTCGTCAGTTCGCACACTTCTCGATGGTCCGGGATTTTCCGGGTGATTTTCTATGTAATAAACTTAATAAGTTATAGTGTAATGGAAATTGCATAATAAGATCTGGACCACCCTATAGTTTAAACAGGGACGACACGGTGGCACAGTGGTAGCACTGCTGCCTCGCAGTTAGGGGATCTGGGTTCGCTTTCCGGGTCCTAATTTGCATGTTCTCCCCGTGTCTGTGTGGGTTCCCTCTGGGTGCTCCGGTTTCCTCCTACAGTCCAAAGACATGCAGGTTAGGTACATTGGTGATCCTAAATTGTCCCTAGTGTGTGCTTGGTGTGTGTGTGTGTGCCCTGCAGTGAGCTGGTGTCCTGCTCAGGGGTTGGTTCCTGTCTTGTGCCCTGTGTTGGCTGGGATTTGCTCCAGCAGACGCCCGTGACCAGGTTGGATACTGGATGGATAGATAGGTCAAACGGTTTGCGAACTACAGGTGATTTAAAATCCTGGACAGATAAACAGACAGCCACGGTAGCGCATTAGTTAGTAGTATACTGATATAGCGCCCTTCACAGACAAAAGGTCACGGAGTGCTGAACAGCAAATGCAGTACAAATACAACAATTAAAACAAACAAAACCAATAAAATAATAAAAAAAACAAACAAACAGGAACTACTGAGCACTGATTAAAGGCCTGTTTAAAAAGAGATGCTTTCAGTTATTTTTTAACAGAATTATGAGGCTATTCGATAGTCTTGGTGCCACACAAGGCACAATCCCCGCAGTTTTTTAGCTGAGTGCATGGGACGACTAGAAGGCCATGTTGCTCAGACCTAAAAGCCCGACCAGATGTATACGTTGGAGCAGACTAGCTAGGTACTCGGGAGCTTGTCGATGCAGAGCTCTGAAAGTAAGTACAAAAACTTTAAAATGAATTCTATAAAACACTGAGAGCCAGTGCAGTGTGTGCAGAATGGGAGTGATGTGAACACTTCAGAGTTAGGAGCCTGGCGGCTACATTTTGAACTAACTGATGGCGTGAGAGAGAGGACTTGCTCAAACCTTTAAAGAGAGCATTACAGTAATCAAGTTGTGAGGAAATAAAAGCATCTCCAATTCTGACTTGGAAACAGCATTTCTGTTTATATAGAAAAAAAACACAAGCGTCTGACTGATAATATATAAGAAGACATCAATCAATCAATCAATCAACATTTATTTATATAGCACATATTCATACAAAAAAATGTAGCTCAAAGTGCTTTACAAAATGAATACAAAAATAGAAGACACAATAAAAAATAAACATAAGTCAACATTAATTAACATAGAAGAAGTAAGGTCCGATGGCCAGGGTGGACAGAAAAAACAAAAAAAAACTCCAACAGCTGGAGAAAAAAAATAAAATCTGTAGGAGTTCCAGACCAAGAGACCACCCAGTCCCCTCTGGGCAATCTACCTAACATTACTCAAACAGTCCTCTTTGTATTTAGGGTTTTCATGGAAGGACCTGATGATGATGGTCACGTAGACTTCTGGCTTTCAGTCCATCAATGTTGGTGCATCAGGATGCTTTGAGTAGGTGGTGATGGCACAGGCCGCCACTACAAAGAAACCAGAAAAAGAAACAGAAGAGAGAGTAGGGGTCAGTACAGATTTTAGAGCCACTATGAATAGTTATTGTGATGAATTGAACATACAGAGTATCAGGATTAAGTTAAAGTGAAGTTATGAGAAGGCCATGTTGTACAGCTAAGATTAATCAACACAAAAGTTTAAGCAATGTAACAAGAGCCTTGAAAAACACCAAAATGTCAACATATACAGTCATATGAAAACGTTTGGGAACCCCTCTCAGCCTGCATAATAATCGACTCTCCTTTCAACACAAATGATAACAGTGGTATGTCTGTCATTTCCTAGGAACATCTCGGTACTGCAGTGTTTTCCAAACAGAGATTTTTAGTGACGCCGTATTTAGTTGTAAAAAATTAAATCAAATGTGAAAAACTGGCTGTGCACAAATGTGGGTCCCCTTGTCATTTTGCTGATTTGAATGCCTGTCACTGCTCAATGCTGATCACTTGGTATGATGAGCTCGTTAAGCCTTGAACTTCATAGACAGGAGTGTCCAATCATGAGTGGTAAAAGGTATTTAAGGTGGTCAATTGCAAGTTGTGCTTCCTTCCTTTCGACTCTCCTCTGAAGAGTGACAGACAGCATGGGATCCTCAAAGCAACTCTCCAAAGATCTGAAAACAAAGATTGTTCAGTCTCCTGGTTTAGGGGAAGGCTACAAAAAGCCATCTCAGAGGTTTAAACTGTCAGTTTCAACTGTAAGGAATGGAATCAGGAAATGGAAGGCCACAGGCACAGTTGCTGTTAAACCAACCACAGGTCTGGCAGGCCAAGAAAAATACAGGAGCGGCATATGCGTAGGATTGTGAGAATGGTGACAGACAACCCACAGATCACCTCCAAAGACCTGCAAGAACATCTCGCTGCAGATGGTGTATCTGAACATCGTTCTACAATTCAGCACAGTTTGCACAAAGAACATCTGTATGGCAGGGTGATGAGAAAGAAGCCCTTCCGCACTGACGCCACAAACAGAGTCGCTTGTTGTATTCAATGCTCATTTAGACAAGATTCATTTTGGAACAAAGTGCTTTGGACTGATGAGACAAAAATTGAGTTATTTGGTCATAACAAAAAGCGCTTTGCATGGCGGAAGAAGAACACCGCATTCCAAGAAAAACACCTGCTACCTCCAATCAAATGTGGTGGAGGTTCCATCAGGCTGTGGGGCTGTGTGGCCAGTTCAGGGACTGGGGCTCTTGTTAAAGTCGAGGGTCGGATGAATTCAACCCAAAATCAACAAATTCTTCAGGATAATGTTCACGCATCAGTCACAAAGGTGAAGTTACACGTGGGTTGGATATTCCAACAAGACAATGACCCAAAACACAGTTGGAAATCTACAAAGGCATTCATGCAGAGGGAGAAGTACAATGTTCTGGAATGGCCGTCACAGTCCCCTGACTTGAATATCATCAAAAATCTATGGGATGATTTGAAGCAGGCTGTCCATGCTTGGCAGCCATCAAATTGAACTGAACTGGAGAGATTTTGTATGAAGAATGGTCAGAAATACCTCCATCCAGAATCCAGACACTCATCACAGGCTATAGGAGGACAGCGTCTAGAAGCTCAAAGGAGCAAAAGGAGGCTCAACTAAATATTGATGTCATATCTCTCTTGGGGTGCCCACATTTATGCACCTGTCTAATTTTGTTATGATGCATATTGCATATTTTCTGTTAATCCAATAAACTTAATGTCACTGCTGAAATACTACTGTGTCCATAAGGCATGTCAGATATTAAAAGGAAGTTGCTACTTTGAAAGCTCAGCCAATGAGAAGCAAAAATCCAAAGAATTAAGAGGGGCTCCCAAACCTTTTCATATGACTGTAAATGATACTCAATTGGTAAACCGAATGGGCAGATATGGCACAGTATGAAATTACTATGAATTATTTATTATTAATCAAGTGTTCAACACAAACATTTGCAAAATTGCTTTGCAGAGAATTGAGTTGAAGTGACGTTAACATGTATGCTGTTATGTGATGTAGTGCGTGAGATCCGTACACATTCAGACACGTGAGGTTGCAGAGGTGACTGTGATTCTAAATCAATGTCCACTTCTAAGACAATAACAAATATTTCTAGTTTAGTATAGTATGGTATTTATTTATTGACAGCAATTCACAACATACTGTCACAAACTCCACAATGATCCATAGTAAGGTTTGTGGCAGCCAACCATATAATGTGTTTTCCTGGCTGCAAATTGTAAGTAAATGATAGCACTGATGTGCACAAAACTGAGTCCAAAACAAAACTGAGGGAATAAGGAAAAGGTGGAGGCTTTTAAAGATCAGGGCTGGGATCGGAAGGGTCTTCAGCCATAGGCTCGAGCCTGGACGTGACATCAAGGGGGCTGAATCCGGCAAGGTCTTCCTCCATAGGCTCGGCCCCGGAAGTGACGTCAACAGGGCCAGGTAGAATCTACTGTGGATGATCTGCAGGGAAGTGAGAAAAAGAGTCAGCGCACTCTGCCACATCCCGGTCTGACTTGGAATTGCCCTCACTCAAGGCCTTTAGCTGCCTCCCATGCGCACGTGTGTGACATTACATAGATTGGCATGGGACCCAGTGCCCAGCGTGCCCATATGTTAAGAGGGCCCTGCGATTAGGCCAGAAACTGCTACACCATAATGGGCATAAGAAGGCAATCCATACCAAACTGAGACACCAAAAATGAGTCAAAGTCAGACCTTATTAGTTATTTATTTATTTTGTTTGTACTCGAGTGGTGCTTAGCCTTTCAGGACCCTTTCCATTGTGTTCTTGCATGATTACCCGATCACTTCAACAAATGAAAATTATGACGTTTAGTTCTTGAGTCACTTATGTCAGTGTGCCATAGCGGCCGCCATTGGACAGCATACTAAAGACGCTGGGACTCTATTTTTTCATTCCATCCACAGGCGCGGAGTCAAGCAGTCCACACATTAAGCTAACTGCCGAGATCCAATTATGCTCTTCACATTTTTGCAGTAAATTATACGCCCCGGTGCAATGAAATTCAGAGCAGGTAGATAAGAAGATATGAATTATTCACAGGAAATTGTAGAGATAGCATAAAGGCCAGCATATACAATGATATTAATTCAGTTTTTGATTAACATTTTAAGATGTATTCTGTAATCCAATACAGTGATATCAGATGACATTAAAGTTCAAAGAACTGAATTAAAACAGATGACCAAGAATAAAAGGGCTGGAGAGTGCCAGCTGTTGCTATGAATTACCACTCTTGCATTACTCACTAACAACGAATAATATCAATGACAGGTGGCACCTTTCAAAGCCTGAAGTTACAGCAAAAGAAGAACAACGCTTGTCCTTTTATCTTCCGATCTCTGCCGCTTCTGTGAGTGCCTGACATATTTATAATGTTTATCATAGACACCACAAGCTGAGCTTTAATATTTACCCCCCCGCCCCTTTTTTTTTTCTTATATTCCATAGCATTTGCTAATGTTGTTTGACACTTTTCATGATGGATAAGACATTTACAAACTTTGATCCTTGATGTTTAGCAGGCAGTGAAGAACAAACAAATAGTCAATTCTTGTCAGGAGGCGATATTTTCTTATTGCATTGGCTGTCTAATGTGGAATACAAGTGAGAACAACTGAAAGGGCAACAAAAATAGTGATTTATTGTTATTGTATGTAACTCCTTTAGCGGCAAGTGAATACTTAAAATGGTCCTTGTTTAGTTAAATGTATTTATGATTTGTCGTTTGTACCGAATTCAGAACAATGAATCATAACTCAGGGAAGGGCTGCGATAACACAGAAAGGATATTGATGGGAAGAAATAAAAAAGGGCTGGAAACAAAGCACTTTGGATGTTGAGGGCCTAGCGGGTATATAAGATATGGCCAATGTAACCCTAAAACTGCCACATACTTAGGGGGTTAATACACCCCTGGACGCCAAATACTTTTTTTGCTGCACTTTTTAAGGAAGCGTCACAAAGTTCAATTTTAATGGAACACATATTTTTTTCATGCAAAGTGCATCACAATTACTGCAGCACTGATCATTTTACACACTGCTAATGAACTATAAAAACTATTTAAAAAACTACTGGAACAATATGTACAAGGCGCAACTGATGCCATTGATGAAATTCAGTAAATCACCGACTGTGCCAACTGCGATTGATCTGTCTGCACACAAAGCACCCAGAGGCCAACGCTGACACTGGCAGGCTAGTCTAGTGCAGCGGCTGAATCCCAGGGACAGTGATGCTGATTCGCTAGGGGCCACCAGTGATCATGAGCTGGCTGCTCAACTAATTGATCGCACGAACTGATCAGCAAATTGCACTGGGAACTGACTAGAGCCGCGTTCAGTGAATGTACATCGCCGAATATACTCAGCTCTGGCATGCTGGCAAAATGCATTGGGAACCAACTATAGTCTGTTCCAGCGGTTTAAAGGTTAAAAGAAGCCCCACTTTATTATCTGCTGACTTTGTGCTTCAGTTTCAAATTTTTATTTTCTGAGCTTACTGTATGCTTAAAGGCTTAAGGTGTTATTTATTACTTACTATGATGAAGGCATTTTTAGTGACTTTATAGTCAGGTCAGGTTGGGGAGCATGCACTGGTACAGCACGTTGCCGCACTCACCACACGACGAAACGGTTTAGGATCCAGGTTGGCAGCCACGCAGGCAGACATGTGGTCCAGAACTGATCCCCCCCACCGGAAATTACCATTTATCTGTCACAGCCAAGTGTTATGTGGGTACCCCCTTGGCCTGGTTTAGCTACTCAGGACCCCATCAATGAGGATCTTACGAGCTGGATCACCCTCGGGAAATCACGCCACACGGCCGTAGTGTCGTAACTGGCGCTCCCTCACAATGCAGGTCATGTGCCTCATTCAGGACTCCATGAGCAACACAAAGTCAAACCAACAGTACCCAAGGATTCTCCGAAGAGACACAATACTGAAGGAGTCCAGTCTTCGTCTCAGGTCACTGGATAGCGTCCATGTCTCGCAACCATATTGTAAGACAGGAAGCACCAGGATTCTAAAGACTTGGACCTTTGTCCTTTTGCTTAGATATCGGGAGTGCCACACACTCCTTTCCAGCAACCTCATGACCCACCATGCTCTCCTAATCTGTCTACTGACTTCATAGGAAGACTCACCAGAGACATGAATGTCATTACCGAGGTAAGTAAACCTCTAATCGAGGGCGACACTCTTTCTGCAGACAGACACATAGATGATTGCTGTGCCCATGAGGTCATTAAAGGCCCTCATGGTAGAAATCATTATATTAAATATATATCTATTAATAATCAACCTGAAGAACCAGGCAGGAGGAAGCTTGTCCATTACATCTTTTATTTTTCATCATAAAGAGGGTTAAAGTCCATCACAGCAGCCCTGTAATGGAATGGTCATAAGATAAAGACAGAGCTATATTTATAGATAACTGAACTTACATAAAAGTGCTGAATGAATACTTAATCTGATTGGTTCACTAGCTTTCGTTCACTCTGATTGGCTAAAAGACATGAGGTGTTTTCAAGGACGGCATTAACCAGCTTAAATAAAAAGTCTCATTTCTTCTACATTCTTGATCCTTACAATACTTTTCAGCACTTCTTGAGTTCCTCCATATGTGACATCTGCCAAGTCTTACTGAGTACCTGATAGTCAGCCAACTTCTTGAGCCATCACCCAGGACCTTCTTGTCTTCTGTTCTTCACCTGACCTTTATTATTTATTGTTTCCTGATATGCTTGGACAAGTTAAACCTTTTTTAGTGCTCCTAAGATACAGTAGATGGTATATTTTAATGTGGAAAGTATAGCAGAACATTTTCTTTGCAATAACTATATTACCCCAAAATGACTATGTGACCCCTCAGTCTCATTTTTCTTTCACAGATGTCATCAGAAATTTAATGATTAGTGTAAAATAAAGTGAAAGTGAGCACAGCTTCCGGCTCAGACAGCGGTCTTGTGGAGCTCCAGTGTTCACCCTCAGAGGTTGTCAGCCTGAACTGCCTAATCCTTCCTGTTTATAAATGTTGAATATCTTGTCATAGATGGAGTTATGCAATCAGTTTGGAAGATATAACGGTATTACAAGCTAAGACGTAATCAAACAATAGTATCCTACCATACATGTTCTGACCATCCAGGGGAAGAAGAGCAGTTTGGAGGGTCTGTGATACGACATCACCTGTTTGGCTGGTATGCAAACTGATGAGGGTCCAGACAGGCAGGAATAATGTATGACAGCACAAGCTTTTCTAGACATTTCATAGCCGCTCATGATAATCACCCAGAAACGTAACGCTGGGCCTTTTGGGCAAATAAACAATGGTGATCTGTTTTGAAAACCTATGAGATTGTTGCCTATTTTAGGGATGAGCTGAAGATTTTAATGAAAACTCCAGACAACTTTGCTGCAGGATACCAAAAGACCACCGGTGTGTCTCAGCCCTGATGGATATACCTGATGTTGTGGGTGAACATGATGGTATGAAAGTGGGAGAGAGAAAAGACTGGGAATAGAAGAGGCACGAAGTTGATTCTGACTCTGATTTTTACTTTTAATTTTATAGTGAGGAGGATAAGATTATCATCCCAGGTCCTCCCTGCATGGAGTCTGCATGTTCTCCTGTGTCTGAGTGGGTTTACTCCGGTCCCACTGTCCAAAGACTTGCGAGTTAAGTGCCTTGGCAATGCTAAATTGGCCCAATGTGTGTCTGTGTGGTTGCCCTGCGATGGATTGGCACTCTTGTCTAGGATTGGTTCCTGTATTGTGCTTTATGCTAGCTGTGATAGGCTCCCGAACCCCCTGCAACCCTTGTCTGGATTAATCGGGTTAGAAAATGACATAACATGGTGTGGAAGTTCAGCCCCCGAACACAGACAGACAGACAGAAAGACAACAAATGTCCAAAAACACACACATTTATTTTTCCTCTGCCTATACAGCACCACACAATGCCTTAAACAGCCACAATTGCTTACAATCCCTTCTTTCCTTTCAACTTTTCTCAACTCCTCTCCTCGCAAGCTTCGTCCTCTTCCTCCCGACACCCCGGCTCCTCTACTGGAGTGAGGCGGCCCCTTTTATAATACCCCAGATGTGCTCAAGGTACTCCGTAATGATCTTCTGCCAGCACTTCCTGGTGTGGTGGAAGTGCTGCAGTCCAGGGCTCTGTAATCATCCTCCGTGCGCCCCATGGCGGTGGCCACAGGCTCCAACAGGGTTGAGCTTCTAAGCTCTGATCCTGTGGCTCCGATGCAGAGCAGGGTGGCTGCCCTCTTGTGGCCCTGGGGATGTATTGTCCCTCTCCCGGTACTTCCTCCTTCCAGGCGTCCCAGCTGGGCAGGATCCCCAGCCGTCCGCCACAATGGATTTTTTTATTGAAGACTTTATTGTTCTTGTTGGATACCATTTGCTTTTAATTAACTCACTTAGCACTATTGCACTTTATGACTTTTATTGTTGTGTGCCCTCATTCATCCTAGTCCATTCTCAGTTATGACTGTCAAATAATAATAAAATAATAATAATACATTTTATTTATATAGCACTTTTCCCATGCTCAATGAGTCCTCAGAGAGTGAAGAAGCCCACAGTTACAGCACCTGGGGCACCACAAACAGAAAATAAAAAAATACAAGCCAGGGAAATAAAAAAAAAACCACTGCCTGTAATGCAATATATTTTGGAGAGGAGTCTGTCCTACCTAGAGACCTTTAATGGTGGTGGCAGTGGGATTAGGTTTAGTTGCACCAAATAGAAAAGTCAAGTTAACATTCACATTTCAAGTTTCTTTAGAGAGTGATGCCATGGTCATCAGGTGAAATGGAGCACATATCATTTAAAACAACAGCAACAACATTTATTTCTATAGCACATTTTCATACAAACAATGTACGCTCACCTAAAGGATTATTAGGACCACCATACTAATCCGGTGTTTGACCCCCTTTCGCCTTCAGAACTGCCTTAATTCTACGTGGCATTGATTCAACAAGGTGCTGAAAGCATTCTTTAGAAATGTTGGCCCATATTGATAGGATAGCATCTTGCAGTTGATGGAGATTTGTGGGATAACATCCAGGGCACGAAGATCCCGTTCCACCACATCCCAAAGATGCTCTATTGGGTTGAGATCTGGTGACTGTGGGGGCCATTTTAGTACAGTGAACTCATTGTCATGTTCAAGAAACCAATTTGAAATGATTCGAGCTTTGTGACATGGTGCATTATCCTGCTGGAAGTAGCCATCAGAGGATGGGTACATGGTGGTCATGAAGGGATGGACATGGTCAGAAACAATGCTCAGGTAGCCCGTGGTATTTAAACGATGCCCAATTGGCACTAAGGGGCCTAAAGTGTGCCAAGAAAACATCCCCCACACCATTACACCACCACCACCAGCCTGCACAGTGGTAACAAGGCATGATGGATCCATGTTCTCATTCTGTTTACGCCAAATTCTGACTCTACCATTTGAATGTCTCAACAGAAATCGAGACTCATCAGACCAGGCAACATTTTTCCAGTCTCCAACTGTCCAATTTTGGTGAGCTTGTGCAAATTGTAGCCTCTTTTTCCTATTTGTAGTGGAGATGAGTGGTACCCGGTGGGGTCTTCTGCTGTTGTAGCCCATCCGCCTCAAGGTTGTGCGTGTTGTGGCTTCACAAATGCTTTGCTGCATACCTCGGTTGTAACGAGTGGTTATTTCAGTCAAAGTTGCTCTTCTATCAGCTTGAATCAGTCGGCCCATTCTCCTCTGACCTCTAGCATCAACAAGGCATTTTCGCCCACAGGACTGCCGCATACTGGATGTTTTTCCCTTTTCACACCATTCTTTGTAAACCCTAGAAATGGTTGTGCGTGAAAATCCCAGTAACTGAGCAGATTGTGAAATACTCAGACCGGCCCGTCTGGCACCAACAACCATGCCACGCTCAGAATTGCTTAAATCTCCTTTCTTTCCCATTCTGACATTCAGTTTGGAGTTCAGGAGATTGTCTTGACCAGGACCACACCCCTAAATGCATTGAAGCAACTGCCATGTGATTGGTTGATTAGATAATTGCATTAATGAGAAATTGAACAGGTGTTCCTAATAATCCTTGAGGTGAGTGTAGCTTGGTGCTTTACATGATCAAAAAAGAGAAAAAAGACAAAATAAATAAGAAAATAGAATTAGGAAATATTAATTAACATAGAATAAGAGTAAGGTCCAATGTCCAGATGGCTGAAGAAAATAAATAAAATCTGCAGGTGGTCCGAGGTCACGAGACCACCCAGCCCCCTCTAGGCATTCTACCTAACATAAATGACCTCAATTAGTCCTCATTGTATTCAGGGTTTACATGGAAGAACTTGATGATGATGGTCATGTGGACTTCTGGCCTTTAATCCGTCAATGGAGGGACATCATGGTGTTTTGATGAGGTGGTGGTGGTGCAGATCGCCAGCACAGAAAACCAGAAAAAGAACAGCAGAGAAAGTAGGGATTAGTACAGATTATGGAGCTACCTTGAATGATATTGATAATTCAATGCATATACAGAATATCAGAGTTACACTAAAATGAAGCCATGAGAAAGTCCTGTTAAAGCAATGAGTTTTTAGGAGTTTTTTAAAGTGCTCCACTGTATTAGCCTGGTGAATTTCTTTTGGGAAGCTATTCCAGATTTTAGGTGCATAACAGCAGAAGGCTGCCTCACCATTTATTTTAGGATTAGCTCTTCGAATTCTGAGCAGACACTCACTGGAAGATCAAAGGTTGCGATTTGGAGTGTAAGGTGAAAGGAATTCTGAAATATAAATTGGGGCAGATTATTTAAGGCTTTGTAAACTATAAGCAGTTTTTTAAAGTTAATTCTAAATGACACAGGCAACCAGTGTAGTGATGCTCAGACTGGTGTGATGTGCTTGGATTTTCTTTTCCTAGTTAAGATTCTAGCAACCCCATTCTGCACTCGTTGCAATCGATTGATGTCTTTTTTAGGTGGTCTTGAGAGGAGTGCGTTACAGTAATCTAGTCGACTGAAAACAAAAGCGTGAAGTAATTTCTCAGCATCTTGCAATGTTATAAGATGTCTAACTTCTGCTAGATTTTTTAAGTGAAAAAATGCTGTCCTAGTAATCTGATTAATATTTGATTTAAAAAATAGTTAATCCTAAATTTTTTACCTCTGTCTTGCCTTTTAATCCTAATGCATCAAGTTTATTTCTGATAACCTCATTGTATCCATTATTGCCAATCACTAAAATCTCTGTTTATTCCTTGCTTAGTTTAAGAAAATTACTACTCATCCATTCCGAAACACAAGTAAGACATTATATCAGTGAATCAAGATAGTCAGGGTCATCAGGTGCTATTGATAAATACAGCTGTGTGTCATCATCATAGCTGTGGTAGCTCACGTTATGCCACGAGATAATCTGACCTAACAGAAGCATGTAAATCAAAAAGAGCAGCAGACCCTGGATAGAGCCTTGTGGAACACCACATAGAATATCAGGTGTCTTTGATGTTTAATTACCACAACTAACAAAGAATTTTCTACCTGCCAGGTAGGACTCAAGCCAATTTAAGACACTGTCAGAGAAGCCCACCCATTGACTAAGGTGATTTCTAAGAATATTGTGATCAATGTTATCAAGTGCGGCAAGTCATTGACTACATTAACGAGTGCAGTTTCTGTGCTGTGATTTGTTCTGAAACCTGATTGAAACTTATCAAGAACAGCATTTAAAGTCGATGTGGCTACTGTGAAAAAATAAAACTGAATCCCACTTTGAAACCGAATACCCTTAAAAATTATTTGGATAAGTGCTTGTAAGGCAAGGTATTGCAGCTATAAAGAACTAAATCTATTACGCACAGTTAGATTGAAATTACTTCTTAAATTAACATCCGTAATCACAGCATGAACTGCACTCTTTGTTATCAGAAACACACAGATACTCAGTGTCATTCCGAGAAAGCAGGAGAAATGGAGAACCTTTTGTTTCAAATGTTCAGTGGACGCACCCGTACTTCAACAGTTAATCCCTCATTGATGTTCAGTTGTTAACTAGGTGTGTTTATTGCATGATACTACTTAATATTTGTCACTAATTATGCTGGTAATTGACAATTACCTGATTATTCAATTCATATGGGTCCCGTGAGATTGCTCATTAGCACTGCCTGACCCCATAATTACACACAGCTCTGGATTAGCCACACTGGCACCATAAAACAGGTGCACTGACAAGCAGTCAAGAGAATCTTGGCTCGCTGAGAGACAGAAAGAGAGAGAGAGCGTGAAAGCAAGTGAGCAAATGAGAGGAGGAGGAGGAGGAGGAGGAGAGAGAAATTGAGAGTAGGCTGCACTGACAGGCTGGCTCCCTGGCTTCTGCGACTTCCTTTTCGAAGAGAAGTTTCCACTTCTTTGTGGCTGCTTGATCAATATCGTCTGCTTCTTTCAGGTAGGAAGCCTGGGGAGAGTGAACTGACAGATTCCCAGTGTCATTAGACACTTGTCACTAGTGAATAAACATGACAGTAGGGCTTTGCTAATAGTCGAGAAACATTCTATCCAGTTTGCAAGGATTCATTGAAGTTAGGAGGCAAGGTTACCTTACCTCAGGTGGCTCCTGGAAGTCTGCGTGACCCGCTGTCTCCCACAGTTAGAGGCTCTCGGTCATTAATGCGTATGTTTTTACAGTTAGGGTCTGGTTTATTTGAATTGTTTCTCTATTGGTTATACAAGCACAGTGGATTCAGACTCCTTCACTTTTTTCACATATTGTTATGTTGCAGCTTTGTGCTAAAAGAATTTATATTTAGTTTTTTTTCCCCACATCACAAAACACCCAACACCCCAGAATGACAATTTTAGAAATGTGTGTGTATGTGTATATGTATATATATATATATATATATATATATAGGGGGCGCTGTCGTCCCCTTGAACCCTTAGACCAAACACCAGATAAAAGTCCAATTAAATTTATTTTTACAATAATAATGTGCACTAAGCACCCTCCACTCCACTCCACAATACTATAAACAATACAATAATCACAATAATAATCAAATCCTCCACTCCCAGACACGTTGTCATCCTTCCTCCCAACTCAGCTCAACTCGCTGGGATTTCCCATAATCCTTTTATAGTCCTTGACCCGGAAGTGCTTCTGATCCCCCCAGGCCATGTGATTCTTAGCACTTCCGGGTCAGATCAAAACTCCTCTCTTCTTCAGCCCAGAAGTATATCATCTCTTCCATTCCCGTGATTTTAAATTACTTCCAGGCTATACGGAAAGTACAAATCCCTGGGCCTCCCGGCAGTGGCCCCTGGTGGCCCCCACGATATTCAGGGCTGTGAAGAAAAACTCCAAGGTCCATGATGCCCTGCTGGAATCTAGCGGCGTGGGGGTATTATATACATATACCACTATATATATATATATATATATATATAATATACTGGGGGGCTCCGTCCCCTGCTCGCTTCGCTTGCCCAACCCCAGGTTTGGTTAAATGGATATACAATTTAAAGAGATTGTTATTTTCATGGGAATTGTAACATAGGCATTATTTTCAGTTTTACTTTAAACTTTTGTAAAAACAATATTTGGAATTAACTTTTCTTCAAGATCGCATTGAATTTTGATTCTGTGTTGGGACTTACATCATGACAATGCAACTTATAACTGTCTGTGAGTGAATATTGTTTCTTTCTCTCTAATAAGTAAAATGACTTTCTCAAATGTTGGTCCATGCTCTTTCTTCTTCACTGAGTCATTGATGTGTCATCTTGAATGTATAAAATTATTGTCCTGATAAAATTTATAAGAGCTGAGAGCATAGGAAGTGAGTCCGACCAAAGCATGCACACAACTGAGGTTAGATGACCGTGATCTTGTTTGAAAATAGTTGTAAGTAGGGCATGCCTTGAAAGTATCTCATGTTAAAAGTCTCTGTCTTACAGGACTTACTGCAACAACATTTTTGGAATCTTAAAATTTTTGCTGGCAACACAAATTAGATGATCTATAAGTCTCCGACTTAAAGTTTAAATCCAAACAATATAACAACAACAACAACAACAACAACATTTATTTATATAGCACATTTTCATACAAAAAAAAATGTAGCTCAAAGTGCTTTACATAATGAAGAATAGAAACATAAGAGACACAGTAAGAAAATAAAATAAGTCAACATTGATTAACATAGAATAAGAATAAGGTCCAATGGCCAGGGGGGACAGAAAAATCAAAAAAAACAAAAAAACTCCAGACGGCCGGAGAAATAAATAGGGATTCCAGGCCATGAGACCGCCCAGTCCCCTCTGGGCAATCTGCCTAACATAAATGAAACAGTCCTCTTTGTATTTATGGTTTTCATGGAAGGATTTGATGATGATGATGATGATGATCACGTGGACTTCTGGCTTTTAGTCCATCAATGCTGGTGCATCATTATTCTTTGATTAGGTGGTGGTGGCACAGGCCGCCACCACAAAGAAACCGGAAAAAGAAACAGAAAAGAGAGTAGGGGTCAGTACGGATTTTAAAACCACCATGAATAGTTATTATGATGAATTGAACATGCAGAGTATCAGGATTAAGATAAAGTGAAGTTATGAGAAGGCCATGTTAAAGTAATGTGTTTTCAGCAGTGTTTTAAAGTGCTCTACCGTATCAGCCTGGTGAATTCCTATTGGCAGGCTATTCCAGATTTTAGGTGCATAACAGCAGAAGGCCATCCGCCTCACCACTTCTTTTATGTTTAGCTTTTGGAATTTTAAGGAGACACTCATTTGAAGATCTAAGGTTACGCTTTGGAATATAAGGTGTCAGACATTCCGATATATAAGATGGAGCGAGATTATTTAAGGCTTTTTAAACTATAAGCAGAATTTTAAAGTCAATTCTGAATGACACAGGTAACCAGTGTAGTGACATCAAAACTGGAGAAATGTGTTCGGATTTTCTTTTCCTAGTTAGGATTCTAGCAGCTGCATTCTGCACTCGTTGCAAATGATTTATGTCTTTTTTGGGTAGTCCTGAGAGGAGTGCGTTACAGTAATCTAATCGACTAAAAACAAAAGCGTGAATTAATTTCTCAGCATCTTTTAATGATATAAGAGGTCTAACTTTAGCTATGTTTCTTAGGTGAAAAAATGCTGTCCTAGTGGTCTGATTAATATGTGATTTAAAATTCAGGTTACAGTCAACGGTTACCCCTAAGTTTTTTACTTCCGTCTTAACTTCTAATCCTAATGCGTCAAGTTTATTTCTGATAACCTCACTGAATCCGTTTTTGCCAATCAATACAATTTCAGTTTTCTCTTTATTTAACTTGAGAAAATTACTATTCATCCTTCAGAAATACCAGTAAGACATTGTGTTATTGATTCGAGAGAGTCGGTGTCATCAGGTGCTACTGATAAGTACAGCTGTGTGTCATCAGCATAGCTGTGGTAGCTCACGTTGTAACTTGAGATAATCTGACCTAACGGGAGCATGTAGATTGAGAAAAGAAGAGGACCTAGGATAGAGCCTTGTGGAACCCCATATAGAATATCATGCGTCTTTGAGTTGTGATTACCACAACTAACAAAGACTTTTCTCCCTGCTAGGTAAGATTCAAACCAATTTAAGACATTTCCAGAGAGGCCCACCCATTGACTAAGGCGATTTCTAAGAATATTGTGATCAATGGTATCAAACGCGGCACTCAAATCTAAGAGGATGAGAACAGATAAATGGCCTCTGTCTGCATTTACCCGCAAGTCATTTACTACTTAAAAAATATTATTGATCTCTTTTTGCTGTTACATTATTTCCATTTATTTGTGCTAATGTGATCTTTGCTATCCTTTTTTCTTTGAGACTTTGGAATTTTAGTACTTCCATTATCTCTAACCTGCTGTGCATGTGTACCGCGCCAACATTTTTGAATTCTTTACGACGCTCTGCTTTGTCACCTACTCTTTATCCTTTATTTACGGGCCCGGTTGTGGTTAAATCTCTTTCTCATGGGTCTTATTACGCCACTCGCAGTGTGAAGGGGGAGGTGAGCTGATTGCATGCTAAGGAGATGCGTTCGGATCATGTGCTGGCTTGCTGCTGCTGGTGAGGTGCATGTTCTGTTTGTCGTGCTGCGTGTCGATCATTTAAAAGCCCGTACAGCAGCTTTCCTTTTGTCTCGCAGGACGTCAAAGTGTCTTCCAAGAAGATCACGTCTCATCTTCCTTGTCTCTCTCCCAAGATTTTTTTACAATATATATATATATATATAGTGGACCACCGGGCTACATACAGCCACCCTAACCCAACATAGACCGGCAGAGACACGAGTTCCAACACAACGCACTTTATTTCAGTGGTGGACTACTTTTTCTTTTTTCCACAGCACGGAACAACAAAGCACAGCGCAGTCAGTCTTTTCTTTCTTCTTCCTTTTCTTATTCTCTGTCACCTTCTTTCCTCTATCACCAAGCTTCATCCACTTTTTCCAGACTCTGGCTTCTCGAATGAAGTGAGGCGGCTCCTTTTATTCAGTTCCTGAGAGTGCTCCAGGTGCCTCATTAGTATTACCTGAAATCACTCTCGGATATGGTGGAAGTCCACTGTAGGGCTCTGCAGCCCCCATCTGGGAACCCCCGCAGAATCTGTGTGCTTTGTTTCTGCAGTAGCTGCACTTATGAATATGATTGTATGCGTCATTCGCTTCATATTCTTTTGCTGCAGTCTAAATTGTGTAATGCGTTTTTTGTTCAGCGCTCTTTGGAGCTCTTGCTTGTTCTCTGCGTACTGCGTTCACAGTCAGCTCACATGGGCCACTCGGAGTACATGCATCGAAGGTTCTCAGCTGTGCTTGTGCTATGTTGTGCGATCTTGCGATGTCCACTGCTTTATTTAATGTTAGCTAAGATCTGGCACTTAAAAGTTTCTCTTGCACTTTCACTGAATTTGTGCCAAACACTAGTCTATCCCTGACCATCTCATCTTCATTTGCATAAGCACAGTCGTTCACACGCGAATATTTAGCTGCAGCGTGTCTATTGGATTGCTGCTGACGGACAGCATTATATGGGCAGGCACTCAATTACGTGGGAGGCGTGACGATGAGGGACGCAACTCCGCGTCACACGGCGACCGAGCTGCTGGCTATGGCCGTATATATGTACGTAAGTAGGTTCCAGTTATGACCGTTACTCGTAGAATTTCGAAATGAGCCTGCCAAATTTCAGCCTTCTACCTACACGGGAAGTTGGAGAATTAGTGATTACTCAATCAGTCAGTCAGTGAGAGGCTTTACCTTTTATTAGTATAAGATAATATGTGTGTGTATATATATATGTATATATATATGTGTGTGTATATGTATATATATGTATGTATATATATCGTGATGGACGGCCAGGGATCCTGACCAGATGGGACGCCCTTTATAAGAGAAGATCGGGAGAATGGGTGTACTACCAGGAGTACCTCCCCCGGGACACAGGAGGGCAGCCCCCTTGGTTTACATCAGGGTCACAGATTTGGAGCTCAGAAGCTCAAACCGCTGGGGTCTCCGGGCCATCTCCAGGGGGCACCTGGAAAGCTCCAGAGTCTGGGCATGCAGCACTTCCGCCACACCCAGAAGTGCTCCCGGAAGTTAATCAAGAGACACCTGGAGCACTTCTGGGTGTACTGTAAAGGACGCTGCCTCACTCCATTCAGATGCCAGAGTCGGGTGGAGGAGGACAGGGTTGCGAATGAGGAGTGGAGGTGACAGAAGAAAGATGGAGTATTGTGTCTGTTGGAGCAATGTGTTATGTGCAGGATCTTATTGTAAGAATAAAATGTGTGTTATTTTGGACATTTTGAGTCCGTGTCTGTCTGTGTCCAGGCTGATCTTCTAAAATATATACGTGTGTGTGTGTGTATACTGTATATATAGGTGTGAGTGTGTATATGCTGTTCAAGTCCCTCTGTGATGATTCAATGGATACTCGATTATCTGCCAATTCACCTATCTTGGTATCCTCTGCAAACTTAACCAGCTTGTTATTTATATTCCTATCTAAATCATTTATAAATATTAAAAATAGCAGCAGCCCAAGCACTGACCCCTGCTGGACGCCACTCTTAAAATCACCCAATTCTGATGAGGCTCCATCACCCTCTGCTTTCTGTGTCAGAGCCAATTCTGCACCCATCTGCACACCACACTCTGAACTGCGACTTCTTTTAGTTTGATGCCCAACCTCTCACATGGCACCTTATCAAATGCTTTCTGAAATTCAAGATAAATAATTTCAGATGCTTCACTTTAGTCATATCCTTTTGT
This sequence comes from Polypterus senegalus, assembly GCF_016835505.1. Lineage (NCBI taxonomy): Eukaryota > Metazoa > Chordata > Cladistia > Polypteriformes > Polypteridae > Polypterus > Polypterus senegalus. The sequence goes on from NC_053158.1 coordinate 10,606,949, forward strand.
TGCTTCCTCATACAATTCCAGCATATTGGTATAACACGACTGCCCTCATCTGAAGTCTTTCTGACTGTTCAGTAAAACTCCTGTTCTTACCATGTGTTGCTGATGTTAAGAATGGGTCGATACATTTTTGTATGTTAATATTTTTCAAATATGTTCTTCCATTTCTCTGCACTGTTTAAATCTTTATACTCCTAAGATAATAACATCTGGGCTTTTACATCAGCACAGCCAGAATTCTTTTAAGATCCATCTCAGGCATCCTAATGGAATTTTAGGCCATATTTCTAGAAAACTGAATTGAAAATGTCAGCAGCATGACTGAGGTTTTATAACACACTGGGGGATAACTTCCTTAAAGTATTTGCTACTGTTGTGGTCAACAAATTATAGGAATGACCTGAATCTCCTTGAATTTGTAAAAGTGAGCTGTACAGCTGATCTCCGAACGAAAATGCCTGAATACTTGGAAGTGTTCAGAGGAAATGAATCCATACAGCCATGGAAACTGAAAGGAAAAACCCGAAAGGGTTTTTATAAATACCTGAAATGTAAAAACATAATGAGCAATGTGAGGTTTTCCTTTCTGGGAATGGGAAAAGAAAGGAAAATTAGATTTAAAACTGATGACAGAGAATAATCCTTTATAAAATATGGCATTGTAAAGGTCTTGATGTTCTGAATGGTCTCTTGAATTTGGCTTGAAAATGTTTTGCACAAAAGTGTACAGTACACTAGAAATTAAAGTCCTTTCTTCAGACTGTAGATTGTTTTGGCACTCATCATTCTGCAGTTTGGCTCCATATGCATGTGCAGGTCATGCAACACCTATAAAAACTACTCAAACCTTTGGAGGTTTTCACATTTTATTGCTATACAATATCAAATTGCAATGAATTAAATTGGCTTTTTGGCCCTGATCAACAGAAAAAGACTCTTTAATGTCAAAGTGAAGGAAGATCCCTGCAAAGTAGTCTAAAGTAATTGTAAATTTAACACAGATCTTTAAATTTGCAAACCCTTCTGAAGACATTTTTTCACTTTATCGGTTATTGAGTGTACACTTACCGGCCACTTTATTAGGTACACCTGGCTGGTTGGACCCCCTTTTACCCTCAGAACTGCCATTTTCCTTTGTGGCATAGATTCAAGAAGGTGCTGGGAGCATTCCTCAGGAATTCTGGTCTATATTGACACGATAGCATCACACAGTTTCTGCAGATTAGTCAGCTGTACATCATGTTCCAGCACATCCCAAAGGGGCTCTACTGGATTGAGATATGGTGACTGTGGAGGCCATTTGAGTCTAGTGAACTCATTGTCATGTTCAAGAAACCAGTTTAAGATGATCTGAGCTTTGTGCCATAGTGTATTATCCTGCTGGAAGTAGTCATCAGAATATGGGTACACTGCAGTCATAAAGGGATGGACATGGTCAGCAACCATACACAGGTAGGCTGTAGCAATTAAATGATGTTCATTTGGTACTACAGGGCCCAAAGTGTGTCAAGAAAATATCCCCCAACACCATTACACCTCCACCACCACCAGCCTGAACTATTGATACAAGGAAGGATGGATCTATGCTTTCATGTTGTTGATGCCAAAATCTGACCCTGCCATCTGAATGTCGCAGCAGAAATTGAGACTCATCCTAATCTTCTGTTATCCAATTTTGGTGAGCCTGTGTGAATTGTATCCTCAGATTCCTGTTCTGAGATGACAGGAGTGGCTCCTGGTGTGGTCTCCTGCTGCTGTGGCCCATCTGCTATAAGGTTTGAGGTGATCTTTGTTCAGAGATGCTCTTCTGCATAGCTCGATTGTAACAAGTGCTTATTTGAGTTACTCTTTCCTTTCTATCAGCTTAAACTGGTCATTCTCCTCTGACCTGTGGCATCAACAAGGCATTGCCGCTCACTGGATATTTTCCCCTTTCAGATCATTCTCAATAAACTCTAGAGATGGTTGTGCCTCACAATCCGAGTAGATCAGCAGTTTCTGAAATATTAAGAGCAGCCCGTCTGGCGCCAACAACCATGTCACATTTAAAGTCACTCCTTTCTTCCCCATTCTAATACTCTGTTTGAACTTCACCAGGTCTCTTGACAATGTCTACAGGCCTAAATGCATTGAGCTTCTGCCATGTGATTGGCTGATTAGATATTTGTGTGAACAAGCCCTTGAACAGGTGTGTAGCATTGCCACATACATTTGTATATGGTTTGTTTTTTTGTCTCTCTATGTAAAATCCCGTTGCCATTTCAGAAAACTGTAGCATAAGATGGATGGATAGAGAGGACCTTTTGGGATGTACGGGGCTGTCATTGCGATTTCTGGGAGTGCCATAGAAACGGACACATTATTTAAATAGGGGCGCGACAAGGCAGGAAGAGAAGGAAGAATAGACAGCCTGAGTTTTTATGGTGGAGGAAAAAGACATGACCCATTTGAGTCCAGGAAAAGGATTGTTTCCGGGGATTCTGGATACACTGAGGGAAGTGAAGTTTACTGTGAAAGGGATAGGAAGCAGTGTGAGCTATAAATCTTTTATTCTGGGATTGGTGTGTCTAAGAAACTGAACTATGGGGAAATAGGACAATCGGATAAAAAAGACTAAATCGAATGGACGGTGGGGAATATTCTTCGGTACATAATTTTATGCCTTTTGTTTATTGTATACATTGGAAGAGGTGGTGTTTTGGGTGATTGTAGAAAATAAATTAATTACATTTTTTTGTTGCATCTTTTCTCTGTGTTTTGGAAAAATCGCTTTTATTATGTCATCTTTCTGCGCAGTGGGAAGGGGCTGAAGGCAGTTTGCGGTTGACCTGAAACCATCAGTACAATTTTCACTATAAACTTAGTGAAGCGTAGAGGATACAATCATTACAGGTGTACCTAATAAAGTGGCCACTGATTGTAGATTGATGGGCAAAAATAGCAAATAGCAAATATCCATTTGAGATTAGAATCTACAACACAATAGTGTGCAGAAAGTGAAGGTCTGCTCTTTATAAATGGGATAATTTATTAGATTTTCCTCCCTAATATAAGGCTGGTCTCACATTTGCCCTCAGAAAAGCCTGAATTCATCAGATCATGAGCTTGTCAAGGTGCTGAAAATGCAAAAATGAAGCTTAGTTCATACTTTTATCATTTTAAAAGTTTCCCAGTATCATTGGCGTTTTTAGATTGTCTCCTAAAATTTGTCACCTCAACTGCAAATCTCACCTATTGGGCATGTCAGGTTTATCAGCCAAGCTCACCGACTGTTTACGGAGTTAACCTGAAGTAAATCAAAATGCCAAAAATAAATAGAAAAACAAAACATGTATATTTGTTTGCATATTCAAAGCAACTTACAAACATAATCAAGTAATATCAGTCTAGGGAGTGCTTTGAACAAATATAGCAGGACGGGTTACATGCTGTTGTTAATAGAGCATGGCAAACTGAAGAGAAAGCTTACTTTAACATGCCAGGTTCTTTTAAATATAATGACTACAAAGCATTTCTAATACACCAATCAGCATACAGATAAATGGTATTGTCAAGAAATTCATCTCTTCCATTAAGTATTATGTAAAGTCCCAAAATACTAAAACATATTTAGAGTCGTGGGTTGAAAATTGGTTAAGTGAAATTAGACTTTATATATTTCAATTGTTATCAGAGTACAACATATAAAGTTAAATACAACAACAACAATTTATCTCTTGTATAACCCAAAATCCCACAAGGAATTTCTCATTGGGCTTCAACAAGCCCTGTTTTTGACAGTTACCCAGCTTTGACTCTTTAAGAAGATAAGAAAAAAGCTCTCCCAAAATGAAAGATCATCCCTCTTGAAAAGATTCAGGCCTTTCCCAAAAATCAAGCCAATTGTTCAAAAAGGCTATGCTTTTATTTGCACACAAGCAGTGAAGGCAATGCAATCAGCTATAAATCACACCCTCTTCTATATAATCTTGGTAAGGGGCCAGACACAAATTCCAACATTTTCTTTTTGCTTTGGTGCACAGAGATACGAAGTTCCTCTTCAATAGCTCAGATTGCTGTAATTAAAAATTGTTAGTGGCCACATGTAGCAATAAGGCAGATATTTCATCATCGGCCAGAAGGTCCAGTTTTGCCTCCATGTCAGCTAATTTCATCCCAGCAAAGCATTTAACATTAACTGCTGGATAAACATTTGGAAGTTGCCGGTAATGAGCACCTTACTGTTCTTCGATTCCACAGAGTAATGAGAATCTGTTCTGTTTTTTTTAATTGGTGACCTGGGTACTGACGAACTAAACTTTGACTTCTTAGACCCCCACCCGCCCTACTGTCACCCACTCACCCTGACTACAGTGGGACCTGGAGAGACAGAAGCTGAATCAAAATTGTCTAAACCAAGCGAGTCAATCCAGTTTTCAGTTGGCCTAATCGTTATCAAGTTCCTAACGCGGTCCTCCAAGTCAAGTCAAGTTGTGGAGCATGCACTGATACAGTGCATTACCACACCCACCACACAACAAAACAAGACAGGAAGCACCAGGACTCTAATGACTTTACCTTCATCCTTTTGCATAGATATTGGGAGTGCCACACACCCCTTTCCAGTGACCTCATGACCCCCCATGCTCTCCCAATCCGTCTACTGACTTCATGGGAAGAGTCACCAGAGACATGAATATCACTGCCGAGGTAAGTAAACCTCTCCAGAAGGTCAACACTCTCTCTGCAAACAGACACACTGCTGACGGCCATGCCCAAGAGGTCATTAAAGGCCTGGATTTTGGATTTTATCAGGACACTCACAAGCCCAGACACTCAGACTCCTCACTCAGTCTTTCGAGCGCCTTCACTACAGGAAGACCACAGCATCGTTACCAAAGTCAAGATCTGTGAATCTTTCTTCACCAACAGATGCCCCACAGCCATTGGACCCCACGACCTTGCCCAACACCCAGTCCATACAAGCATTGAACAGAGTAGGAGCAGAACACACCGCTGACGAGCCCCAGAATCAACTGGGGAAAAAAAACAGAGGTTGTGCCTCCACTCTGCAGAGCACTCACAGTACTGGTGTACAGGTCGGCCATAATATCCAACAACCTTGAGGGGATTCCGCAAACCCTCAGGATGTCCCACAGGGCAGCTCAATCAACTGAGTCAAATGCTTTACGAAAATCAACAAAAGGCTGTAAAGAAACTCTGCGGATATTCGCGTTTGCGCTCCATGAGAACCCTCAGTGCCAGGATGCAGTTGATGGTAGACTTATTAGGGGTAAATCCAGACTGTTCCGGTCACTGGTAGGTGAGCAAGTGATCACGGATCCTATTGAGGACAACCCTAGCAAGGACCTTACCTGGCACAGTGAGCAGTGTTATCCCCCTGTAATTGCCACAATCCAGGCGATCACCCTTCCCTTTCCAGATACGGACAAGTCCCGTTTTCCAGTCAGTTGGGATGATGCCAGTCTCCCAAATGGAAGCAAAGATTGCTTGCAATGCCAGGAGGACAGCCTTACCACCAGCCTGGAGAAGTTCACCGCGGATACCACAGATCTCTGCAGCCTTTCCTCCCCTCAGCTGGTTCACCACCTGTGCAATCTCCTCCAAAGTGTTATATATGATCTCATTTTCTAATTTAAATGAACTGATACAAATGTCAAAATGTCCTAATTACAAAGGCAGGCAGCTTCAAGTACATTTTACTCGTACAATATGAGAATTCAGTTCTTGTGCCTCTAATGTAGATATGGAAAGACGGTTGTGGCTTTAATTTGTCTTTTGTGTGTGTTTACTGTATTGCTCACAGGAGTGCGTCTTTTACAGGATTGTATGTTTCTGTATGTGTTTTATTGGCTGACATCAAATAAATATTAAGCAAATATATAAATTGACCCCAGACGTATGAGCCTTTGTGTGTTTATAGACCCTAAAATTGTCCCCTTTTAAGGAAGCAAGAAAGTAATAAACTCTTACTGAATGTTTTGGTAGACAAGCAATTGGTAAAATTCCTGGAGCCAAGTTGTAAATCACAGAAGAAATTGAAATTTTACATTTGTCCTCCGTAAAACAAGCAACATTCAATAAAAGTTAATGGAAAAAAGTGCTGTATGGACAGAAAATACATACAACACCCTGTACGGCATTTATCTTTGAAGAGGAGTGCCACATAAATGACTGCGTAATGTCACAAGCAAAATGCATGTAATTTAGTCCTTCAGTGGTAACTTGTCAGGCAGGAGTCAGAAGAAGAGCACAGGCTCACATGTAGAACTTGCAGTCTTCAGACAGGATTAACACCAGGAGTCAGTGCCAGAAGTGGACCGGTGCACACTGGTAGTCCGTATCAGCATTGCTCTGTTCTTGCCTTATGAGTGCCAGTAGTTAATGTACTGTGCCCTCCATAGTGTTTGGGATAAAGATGCATTTTCCTTTATTTAACCTTCTGCTCCACATTTTAAAATGGCAAATCAAACAATTCGGGCATGATTAAAGTGCACATTGAAGACTTTCATTTAAGGGGATTTGCAGACATTTCTGTCACACACTTATTCTATACTAGCCATGTGCGCCCAACTACGTTGCGTGTGTTAAAGTTGTCTGTGAAGGGCTCCCTGTTTAAACGCGGCTGCAAGTCGTGAACTGGGCCCTTCGTCGCACAGCATTATGATTTTTTATAAGGGAAACAAAATTACAAAAGAAAACCCTTGGACATTGATTCGATAGGAATGGCCTACTCGGAATCACTGTCCAAATCGTAATTATGTGGTGGTGTAGGAGCATTTCTGCTTCTGCACGTTCACAGTCCGTCTCGTTTTCACGATGCTATCGTTTCCTCTCACGATGTCTTCTCAACCTTTCTCTAATCTCGCAGGTTGCTTTGTGGCAATCCAAACAGTAAGGCAATAAACACGGAGCAATGGTTATAAAAGGGGGACACATAGGTATCCAGGCTCTTTAAAGCATAAATAGGGATCACTTTACTGACATGTGAGCAAGCCACGGTACAACTGTGAGACGCACAACACTCACCGGCTACAACGTAACAATAAGAATTTCCGGAACGTGCTGTTACGTTGTCATTCATTTTACCCACTGTCTTTCTGTCATTCATATGTTACGTAGGCATGAACCTTTTATCTTCGGCAATCTCATTCTCTAACCAGGCCTCAGGAGCTAACCAGTGTAACACTGTCCACCACACCTTTTGTTATTCCAGCACATTGTTGACATCCATGAGTAACAACAACGTACTAAACTGGAAGGTGGTCTACACATTCGTGGAATTCGCAGACAAACAAAGATCAAGATCTAAATGAAGATCTCTTTAGTTAATTTAAAGCACAACAATTTGTTTAGTTTGAATGTCTGTGTTTTGAGGTGTGACTGGAGTACTACAGTCTTCAGTAGTATAAGCCTGGAGGAGATTCTTAATGCAATGCCTATATTTTAGCTGTCTCTCTACTGCCATCTAGTGCTTCTTCTTCTAATTCATTCGCAGACAAACAAAGATCAAGATCCAAATGAAGATCTCTTTAGTTAATTTAAAGCACAACAATTTGTTTAGTTTGAATGTCTGTGTTTTGAGGTGTGACTGGAGTACTACAGTCTTCAGTAGTATAAGCCTGGAGGAGATTCTTAATGCAATGTCTATGTTTTAGCTGTCTCTCTACTGCCATCTAGTGCTTCTTCTAATTCATTCACGGACAAACAAAGATCAAGATCCAAATGAAGATTATATATAGAGATTGTCCTCCAATTTCAGGGCACCATATTGTCTGGGACATAGCAATGACAGGTCTATGAAAGCCGTCATATTTAGTTCTTTGTTGCATATCCCTCAAATGCCAATGACTGCTTTAAGTCTGCCATTCATAAACATCAGCAGTTGCTGAGGATCTTCTCTGGTGATGCGCTGACAAACTTCTAATGCAGCCATCTTTAGCTCCTGCTAGTTTTAGAGGGGCTTGTCACCTTCAGTTTTTTCTGTTCAATTGGAATGAAATTGGGTGACAGACTTGGCCATTCAAGAATTTTCCATTTTTTAGCTTTTAAAAACTCCTGTGTTGCCTCAGCAGTGTGTTTGGCTCGTTATTTTGTTGTAGGATGAAATGTCGTGCGGTGAGTTTGGAGCATTCATTGGAACTTGAGTAGATCAGATGTTTCTACACACCTCAGAATTCATTGTGCCACTGCCATCAGCAGTTGCATATCAATGAAGAGAAGTTTGCCAGGACCGGTAGCAGCCACACATGCCCAAGCCATGACATCCCATACACCATGTTTAATAGATGAGGTGGTCGGCTTTGGATCTTGGGCAGTTTCTTTATGTCTCCATACTTGGCTCTCACCATCACTTTGATGTGGTTCATCTTTGTCTCGCCTGTCCACAAGACCTTTTCCCAGAATTCCAGAACTGAGGTCCTTTCTCAGAAACTGTAATATGGCCATTCGGTTATTGTGGCATTTTGAAGTGTGGCCTCTGTATTTCTGTTAATGAAGTGTTCTGTGGATAGCTGTCTCCACATTTGCCCTCTGATGACTCTTTCTGATCTGTCAGAGAAGGCGTTTGGGGCTTTTTCTTGACCATAATGAGGATTCTTCTGTCACCAGCAGTGGAGGTCTTCGTTGGCCTACCAGTCCCTTTGTGATTACTGAGCTCACCAGTTCTTTCTTCTTCATGATATTCCAGACAGTTGATTGTGGTCATCCAACCGATGTCTCCAATGGTTTTATTCTTGGTTTTCAGCCTCATGATGTTTTTTTTTTACTTTCATTGGCTCAACTCTTGTCGTTTTGTTGAACAATGGCAGCTACTGACTGTAAAGGGTAGTAGCAAGCCGAAGTATCTTATAAAAATAATGATAATACATTTTATTTACATAGTGCCTTTAACAATGAAACACATCTGAGGAATCGCAAATACCTGTGATGCCAATTGTCCCAGACATTATGATGCCATGAAATGGGTAGACCATTTAAAAAAAAGAGTTGCCATTTCTACATGGTGTGACCCAAATGTATGAAAATATCCTTAAAGTCTGCAATGTGCACTTTAATCACATTGGAATTGTTTGATTTGGAGCAGAGGGGTGAATGAAGGAAAAATATTTCTTTGTCCTAAACATTATGGAAGGCACTGTATGTGTACCAGTGTGAACAATCAGTTCAGACCACATTGGCAACACTTATTTCTAACAAGCATATACAGCGGGGAAAATAAGCATTAAACGCGTTGACGTTTTTCTCAGTAAATATATTTCTAATGGGAGGGGGTGGCATGGGGGCATGGTGGCGCAGTGGGTAGCGCTGCTGCCTTGCAATTAGGAGACCTGGGTTCACTTCCCAGGTCCTCCCTGTGTGGAGTTTGCATGTTCTCCCCATGTCTGTGTGGGTTTCCTCCAGGTACTCCAGTTTCATCCCACAGTCCAAAGATGTGCAGGTTAGGTGCATTGGTGATTCTAAATTGTCCCTGGTGTGGGTGTATGTGTGCGTGCCCTGCGGTGGGCTGGCGCCCTGCCCAGGGTTTGTTTCCTGCCTTGCACCCTGTGTTGCCTGGAATTGGCTCCAGCAGAACCCCGTGGCCCTGTAGTTAGGATTTAGCGAGTTGGAGGATGGATGGATGGATATATTTCTAATGGGGCTATTTACATGATATTTTCACCAGATGTCGATAACAACCCAAATAATCCACACATACAAAGAAATTAAAACAAATAAGTATATAAATGAAGTTATGTGTAATAAAGTAGACTTATTTTCCCTGCTCTATATCAGTTTTATGTCCCTTGTAAGGAACATGTAACCTGGAGCATGAAGAAGCAGCCTGAGATGCAGCAAAAGCTTCCATATTGTAATCTTTTTAATTGGCCAATAAAAGACGTAATTTTGCTTGACTTCTCATTACATCTGTTGGCATTAAAAGTCAGGGTGGATGTAAGGAATTTGCAAACCATGATGGACTTACACTTCAAATTGACACATTTTTCTGTCCTCTCTGACCATCTCACCATAGCATCAGACTTCATTAATCATGAGAAACTAGAAAATGAATCCATAATTAAGGAGTCTAATTTATCTATTACTTGTATATCTGTGTCAGAGGGGGGACATTTTTGTACACTGGGTCATTCCATTTCTCTCTTAGGAAAAGAAACATGCAAATATTACATTTAAAGCCCAGCAGATGAACAGGCTATAGGCACCCATTGTTGGCATTGGCTGTATTGCAAAGGTGTCACCAGTTTGAAGTTTATGGCTGGTTGAGATTTACAAACAATACCACGTGTGATAACAGAACTGCTGCTTCCTTGGAGGATCCTGGATAATCCAGTTACTGATTGTGTCAGGATTGCTTGTGTAAGTATTTGCTGTCTTGCAAAGGAGTCACCGCTTTGAAGTCTGGCCTTGGAGGATGTCTGGATTTACCTGACTTGGAAATATTGGTTTCTAATCAGCATATCTGTACTTATTCATGATTGGTAACAATTCCTTTCTTTAACTTGTGTTTTCATTAATTGTTAAACCCAGGAAATGCAGATGTACCATTGTTTAATCTGATTGTCCAGAACTGATAATGGCAGGGACTGAAGGAGATAAAAACTCCTGGCAGCAGAAGGCAAGAGGGACAGTCCACTGAGAACGCTGCCAAGACTTGCAGAGAGCACAGAGGCTCACTGCCAGACTGGGGTACCTGGCTGGCACGACGGGAGGCACAAGGATAGCAAGACTTACTTCCAGGGAGGAAGAGACGGCTCCACAAGGAGACGCCAGTTGTGAGTCCAGCGAGAGAGGGAAGCCGCATGAAAGGACCGAGCAAAGTTGGCAGAGGAGAAATGAGGCGTGCCTAGGTCACAGCAGCCAATGGAGCCCAAAGTGGAACAAAAGGAACAACGAAGAGACGCTGACAGGGATTCCATGATTTTGACAAAACTTCTGTTGTGAAGCGAATGTCCAGTGAACAGAGTGCATCCATGAACAGTTGAGCGATTAAGTGAGAACAAACTGGACTCTGCACCACTAAAGGTTGTATCCTCCAATTCTGTTTTTGATGGACTTTTAGAGTGTGGACTGTGTGTTTTCCTTTTAGAAAAAGGAAATTCGTTCTTGATATTGTTAGATTTTGTTTATGTTCATTTATCTTTTTCATGTACAGTAATCCCTCCTCGATCGCGGGGGTTGCGTTCCAGAACCCCCCGCGATAGGTGAAAATCCGCGAAGTAGAAACCATATGTTTGTATGATTATTTTTATATATTTTAAGCCCTTAGAAACTCTCCCACACTGTTTATAAATATTCTCCGCACAGTTATACAGTAAACCCTTGTTTATCGCGGTTAATCCGCTCCAGACAGATAAATGAATTTCCAAGAAGTAGGATTCTTTATTTATAAATCTAATATTTTCGCAGTTAGAGCATAGAAAACCTGTTTACGACCTTCTAAATACGTTTTTTAACATTATTAGAGCCCTCTAGACATGAAATAACACCCTTTAGTCAAAAGTTTAAACTGTGCTCCATGACAAGACAGAGATGACAGTTCTTTCTCACAATTAAAAGAATGCAAACATATCTTCCTCTTCAAAGTGCGCGTAAGGAGCGGAGAATGTCAGAGAGAGTAAAGTAAACAATGAAAAATCAATAGGGCTGTTGCGCTTTTAAGTATGCAAGCACCACGATAAAGCAGCGGCAATGAAGGGATCAATGCGAAGGTAGCCTTTCAGCATTTTACAGGAGCGTCCGTATCTTCTAAGCAAACAGCCTCTGTGCAAAAAGCCCCTCTGCTCACATCTCCTCCGCCAAGCGCAGAGAACGTCAGAGAGAGAGAAAGAGAGAGAGAGAGCGAGATTAAAGCAAACAATCAAAAAATCAATAAGTGTGCTTTTGGACGCACCTCGATAAAGCGGCATTTCTTAGAGGAGCGTCCGTATCCACTAGGCAAAAAGCTTCTGTGCAAACAGCCCCTCTGCTCACACCCCCTCCGTCAGGCGCAGAGAGTATCAGAGAGGGTGAGATAGAGGCAGAGACAAGCAAACAATCGAGCACCGCGCAGGAGGCATATCTTATAGCATTGAGGAGTTTTAGTTAATATGTAATACGTGCTCTGATTGGGTAGCTTCTAAGCCATCCGTCAATAGCGTCCCTTGTATGAAATCAACTGGGCAAACAAACTGAGGAAGCATATACCATAAATTAAAAGACCCATTGTCCGCAGAAATCCGCGAATCAGCGAAAAATCCGCAATATACATTTACATATGCTTACATATAAAATCCGCGATAGAGCAAAACAGCGAAAGTCAAAGCGCGATACAGCAAGGGATCACTGTACTTATTATTGTCTTGTGTAATAGAAGTTACTGTTGCTTTCACTGAAATTACTGTTGTGTCTTTCATTGCGTGTTTATTCACCGCCCAATTTAAAGAAACCTGTGTGCTATTACTGGTAAATTTCAGGAGTTCCCAGTCTCTTAATAAACTGGGTGGCGTAGTCGGATATTTAAATGGTGTCTAAGTTAGATTACCTGTAAGTGTGACCAGACACCTGTCACATCTCTATTATTAAAATGTACATTTATTTATTCCTATTTACGGTTTTTGGTATTTTATTTATTCAATTTTCCAGATTTTTACCTAGACATGTTCAGAAAACAAAATCAAGAACTTTGCTTTTTCAGTTTTTCATAAAACAAACAAATAGAGACAAGACAGGTTAAATCTTACACACTCTGTGTCTCCGCCTACATAGTAGTGAAACAGGACAAACTTTAAAAATCAATAAAAAAGAGAAATGTAATTCTGGTTAAGCAGAAGGTAGGTAGGCTCCAATTTGAGACGCTGGCACTGTATCTGATCGTGTTCAGCTCTGACAGGAGAACGTCCTCTGTGTGAGGCCATGATATCTCTGCCAATGAGCAGCTATACTCTAAAACACACTTAGCTCTGATTTCTCACTCTCAAAAACATCAAACGTTACTCCTTAACAATCTCTAGATGATAATGTCTGCTGAACAAACAGGCGTCGCTAGCTAGATGGCGCTGTTACTTAGAGTCAGATCAGGAGGGGCGGGGTGGGGTGACACTGACTCGGTTTACTTTCCTGGGGAAGCGACTGTCTGGAACAGAGGCTTGTCGATGTTGAATCCTCCTTTTCTTTTTCCAATGCCTTTTCTAGTGTGACGACAAAGTTTATTTATGCACCTGTCTAATTTTGTTATGATGCATATTTTCTGTTAATCCAATAAACTTAATGTCACTGCTGAATTACTACTTTTTCCATAAGGCATGTCACATAAAAGGAAGTTGCTACTTTGAAAGCTCAACCAACGAGAAACAAAAATCCACAAGCAAGAGATTGTGTCCCTTCACTGATCCTGCCTCCCTAATCAGCTTGTTGATTTAGTGGCCATCTCTTGAAGAGATGTGAGCAGTGCAGCACACCACAGTGTAGAAAATCACGCTGGCCATCACAGAGTTGTAGAAGATGTGAAGGATGTCACCACCCACAATAAAGGAACACAGTCTGCTAAGGAAAAAATCGGGAATGGTCTCCCCTTGACTTTCTCATATACTCAGATGTGGGGGTGGATATTTAAGGAGTAAACCGCAAGACAATGATTATATTTTTATATTTTGTACATTAATGAACCATCAACAACAAATCAAATTAATAATATATTGAAAAATTATTATAAAAGTAAAGTTAAATAAATTGGACTCTGCAGCTGCATGAATAAAAAAAATACCACTTCCAGTTAGTGGAAATAGTCTAAAAGTTGATAGAAATCTACGTTTTGTTCCTAATACTTTGTACGCAATATTTGGTTGACCTAAGTGTAAGCATACTGAAGTTATCATGTTTACATATTTACACACACAGACACACAAACATAATTCCAAAAATGGTATTTTTCGGACCCAGGGAGGTCTAAAATGTTGAGATTCATCAAAATCTCGAAATCACATTTTTGGACGATTGCAATACTTTCCCTTTACTTCGTCTGCCACACCCTGAGTAATGACTGGGCGTAGAGGCAAGTTTTGTGGTTTTAAGAGTTTTTTTTGTCTACTCTTGTGAAGAGACAAAAAAGTGGAGGAGTCCTCAGAAGATGTTGGGGGACCAACCGGACCACACCATTCAATGTTAAAATCCCAAAATTGGAACTAATAGAAGTGCTTTTGGGCACAAGAACAGAGAACAGGCACAAGCACTGCCTAAATATCCTATCTGGCTTCTCTGCTGGTGAGGCTCTGTTAAGCAGGTCAGGTTCAGGGACGTCTAACATTCGGAATCTCTACTTCTAGTCTGACCCCATTCCTTATAGGGACTGTAAGGGGCGGAGTTTATCATCTGGGCTCTGTTGTCCTGATTGGGCAGCTTCTCGTCAATGCAGATGAGGAAAAAGATAAAACGGTTAGCGCAGGCACCCCCTGTTTCCCGGGAGTGGTATTGCAAGTGTCAACAAAGTCCAGGTGGGGGATCCTTGTTCGTGACATTTTGTTTTGATCTTTGCTTGTATCTCTTGATTTTGAAATTCCCTCTGGTGCTTTTGGATTTCTTTGCCTGTCATTTGTTTGCCTCTGATCTCCTGCCTGCCTTCTTGATTACTGTTTTTTTGGATTTCCAGCATTTACACTTCTTCATGCCAGCTTCATTGTTGGTTCATCCAGCTCTGTATTCTACTCTGGTCACAATTCATAAAAGAACCTGTGGCCGGACATCATGGCTTTTCTTTCAGAAGGGCCGGCACTTGCTACAATGATCTGCAGTTTCGGTTAGAACATCCTGATGGGATTTACTTAACCAGCGTCATCTCAAGTTTAGATTTATTGTCACTGTCATTTATTGAAACTCTTACTTGTTTCTCTGTCTAACGTGTGATGTGTGAAGCCACAAAGGAATATCATACCCAAGTGGGCCTTGAATTTTTCTCCTTGACCATAGATTCTAGTGGGAAATGTGTTCTGTTGCTGTGGAAGACAAGTACTAGGTGTCCAAGAAAAAAGAAAAATGACACCATGTTGATAGTTTCAGTGTGGTCAGGGTGGTGAGATAAAAAGAAGGGGGGCCGCAAGGATGCAGTTTAAATTTATCCCCCACATTGGGGTGTTCTTGCCCCTTCTCTCACATTGCCAGTGCTGCAGTCTGGCACCATTCATTTCAGGTCCTGGATCGGGTGCTTGGAGTGCCATCTCTCCTATAGCTTGTCCAAAATTAAATGACCTACATGCCTATGTGCATCATTAGAGCAACACGCTAGCTAGTGCAGGTCACTCTCGCTTCGGCTCCTGGCCTCGGCTCCAGCCTGCCATAATGCATGTAAAACCAGTAAGCACAAGGAGACAAGCCACTCATTAGAAAGCAGCTGAGGATTTGGGCGAAGCAGAACGTTTCATCATTATGTCAGAAGGAAATCAATGAGGGCCTGCGGACGAGATGAAATAGCCCTCGGTGTACCACTAAACTCGGCTAGAAAATAGATGTCAGACGCCGATGCAGACGTAGCAAGCGATTCCGCTGGGACCCATTCACTCGGTTATAAGGTAACATTCTTAATTTAGAAGTCATGCATTATGCTTCAGCTGGCAAGTTGCAGTGTCAAGAAGGGGTCCTTTTTTATTTAACCACAGATCAAAGGCTGGGATGATTTGTCTGCATTTTAAGGAAAATACAAGACAACTATATCTACATCAGGGGGATTTGTAAAGTTTGGACTTTTGGGTGTGCTGACAGGATCAGATGAAGTGCAATGTAGGCCAATCCTGACTTTTACATTCCATTCCTGCATATAATAATTGTTTTCTTTGCCTGTAAAAAACCTCCTGTCATAGCAGCAGGACGTCTCTAGTCATTGAAACATCATTTTGTCACTTATTAAAATATGCTTTTATTTGATTTGCATGATTCTTTACATTTATTTGTGTTACACTTATCCAAAGCGACTTACCAAAAATGTCAACATAATTAAGTAGTCATGGGGACTGTTTGAAAGAAGATGACAAATTGGATCATAACAAGTGAGGAACTCGGAACAAAATACAAGTGAGTTACATGTCCTTACTCAGAAGAACCCAACAGCTTTAGACAGAATCTCACCAACCAAGGGAATCTTCAAATGATTTTCAAACACCCTGAAAAACTCAGAAGTTCAAATAGAAGTGTGCAGCTGGTTCCACCAGCTAAGAATTACACGTGAATAATGTGTCTAGATTGAGATTTGATGCCACACACCAGATAGCATTCATCAGCAGATCTGAGTGGTCAAGAAGAAGCATAGGGCCTGAAGCGAGGCATATTGGAATACTTGGATAGGTGACCATCTAAGAAAAGCTTGGGTTGCTGCTGGAAGGGGTGATGTGGGTAAAGGCATCAGGGGGCACTTACCCTGTGGTCAGAATGTGGATCCTAATGCCCCAGGGCAGTGATGGGGACACTGTGCTGTAAAAACACCATCCTTTGGGTGAGATGAGGTCCTGACTCTTTGTGGTCATAAAAGATTCTTCATAAAGAGCAGGGTGTATCTCGATGTCCAAGCTAAATTGTCCACCACGACCTAATCATTCTGGTCCCCTAATCATCCCCTTTCTCTCATTGGCTATCTCTCTCACCACTTCATCACCTACGTGTACGGCTAATGTGGGGTGAATATACTGGTGCAAAAATGGCTGCTGTAGCATCATCCAGAGGATGCTGCGCAATAAGTGGTGGTTGAAGTGGCTTCACACTCACTGTGTAAAATACTTTGAATAATGAGAAAAGCACTATATAAATATAAATACTTATGAATTATTATTATTAAGTGTCTCCATAGATAGATAAGATCTGAACTTAGCAAAAGCTGCTACAATGAGTCAATGGTGGAAATGTGCCCACCTAAGCTTGTTAAACACCAGACCTGCCCGTGAACTTTTGTAATCATATACAGAGGCTAGGTGACACATGCTGGTACTCCAATCAGAAGAGAGTTGAGGTAGTCCAGACATGACATGACCAAAGCCAGGGCCAGGTTTTGTGCTGCATACTCTCTCAGTTGTTGTCTGATATTCCAGATGCTTCATAGAATGAGTCTTCAAGACCAACAGACCATTACAGAAGGACAAAAGTTCATCGAACACCATACCAAGGTTGCATGCAGACTTGGTGGATGTTAGTGATAATGGGCCAAACTGAACAGAGATGGAGTGCTGAATAGACTGACAAGCTGGGAAAACAAGAAAAATCCATCTTTCCTAGGTTCAGCTGGAGATGGTGTTCCTTCATCCAGGTAAGACGTACAAAGATTTTAAGTGATACCGTGTTGTCCTCTGGAGGGAACACAAGATTCAGGCGTTTTTCATCGCCAAAGCTTCTTATAAGAAAAACCATAGGGAGAAAATGATAGGAGAGAGCTCAGCACTGACCCTTGGGGCACCCTGTGCTTTGCCTGGTATACCCTTGACTTGACTCCATGCAAGGACACACAGTAGGATCTGCCCAAGAGGTAGGACTCAAGCCACCTGAGGGCAATTCTAGTGATTCCAAGCCCAGAGAGGATGGTAGGTCGGGGATTGGGTGGTTGACTGTGTTGACAACGGAGAGATCTAGCAGGATATAGGAAGATGGAGGAGAGGTTTTGGTAGCTGTAACATTTTGACAATAGTAAGTAGACCTATCTCAGTGGAATGGCCCCTCTTCATAAAATAATTAAAGTAATACGGGGTAGCCCGTATTTATGGATATGATTGAAAAGGCGTTATTTTCAGGAAACTACCAATGTTATTATCAAGTAACATAATAGAACATTAACATTAAGAACACTTTTCTCCATGGCTTGGTCCACCAATGCGTCTTCCAGATCGATACACACCTGAGGAAGAACCCAACTTTGAAAGGCATTCCCCAGAAGAGCTGTGTTGGCATTGGTACGCACATTCCTCGGCCCTAACTGCTGCCTTTGCTTGCAAAACAGTACCGCTGATCTTGAATTTTGTGTTTATTCTTGTGCTGGCTAGCATATTAGGGCCACAGCCTCCAAACTCAGCTACCATCCTCTGTATCAACACCGCATAGTTGTTTGTTGCAGAGTATAAATGTACGCAACATACACACTGCTCTAGTGACAATCGATCTGTATTCGAGCACAGCAGGGGTTGCCCGGTCCAGCACATCATTACTCCCATTCACAGGCTACAGAGTGATGCCATTTTCGATACTTTTTGCGCAGCAGTTTAAATGCTACAGCCTGTGAAATGTCATATACATAAATATGGGCCTCCCTATAGTATACTGTTTTTCAGGAATTCAACGGATTAGATTAGAATGGAATAAATCTGCTCGAGCTTCTCTCTCTTCTTCTTCTTCTTTTGGCTGCTCCGATTAGGGGTTGCCATAGCGGATCATCTTCTTCCATATCTTTCTGTCCTCTGCATCTTGTTCTGTTACACCCATCTTCTGCATGTCTTCTCTCACCACATCCATAAACCTTCTCTTAGGCCTTCCTCTTTTCCTCTTCCTTGGTAGCTCTACCCTTAGCACCCTTCTCCCAATATACTCAGCATCTCTCCTCTGCACATGTCCATCCACCCTTATCCTCCTTGGCCTTTCATGAGCCTTCGACACTATTAAACCCTCCCTGCTTATCTCTTTCCTTGATAAACTCACATTAAATCCAAATTAAATGTGGCATCACAGATGTTCCTGTAGCGGCCCACTTCAACAGCCATGGACACTGTGAGAGGGACTTTAAAATCCTAGTGCGTATGGGCAACTTCAGAACACAGTGAGAGAGAAAAGAATGGGAAGACAAACTCATGTTAAAATTGAATACATTACAACATGGTGTGAATAGAGACATGGGTCTTATGGCCAGGTATGAGCATTGTTTGCATCTCTTGGACTGACACAGACAACCTGACTACAGATCCACATTGTATTGAAAAACTCATCAGAAACTTCAAAAAACTTTGTTGGACAGTCATCTTATCCAAAGATCTTGACCAAACATTGTTCTTCTCTCTTGTTAAATGAATCTTAGCCTTAAGAGGTCTATTAATGTTTTACATTTAACATATCTCACTTAAAGATTTACCAATTTTGTTACTTGTCCTGTTGTGTATATAACTATAGGGAACTCCAGTTTCTGTATTACATATCACCAGAAGAAGTGTGCTGAGTTTCTTCAAAAGCTTGCTTATTGTAATCTTTTTAGTTAGCCAATAAAAGGCATCATTTTGCTCGACTTCTCACTTGATAAACTCAGAATCCATGCTTCTGCTTTGGACTGGCTCAAGTCCCATTTTTCTGGCCAATCCTTTATGTGTCTCCTGGCCTAAGTCCTTGTCTTCCCCAAAGATCCTCAAAGTGTGCCTCCAAGATCAGTGTTGTGTCCACTTCTCTTTTGTCTTCCTATTCATTCACTCATTCCTTAGTCCTTAGGTAATGTAATTTCTTCTCATGGCTTGCCATACCACCTCTTTACTAGTGATGCAGAGGTCTTCCTCTCTTTTCCCTCTTACAACTTACAAGTTTCAGACCAAATCACTAGCTGTCTTTCAGCCATCTTTTCACGAATGAATAATCATCACAATAAACTTAAACTTTCAAAGTCTGTTATCTTATACTTGACAGTATCTCCTTCCTCTGATTTTTTCTCTAAAGCGTTGCCCTTGAAGATTGTCACTTGACAGTATCTCCTTCCTCTTCATGGCTTTTTTCTCTGTAAATGACCCACACCAGTCATTTATTTCATCATAAGATTGTCACCATTTCACCATTGACTTGTTCACTCCTTGTTCAGGCACTGGTTCTCTGATTCATTGACGACTGCAATCTAAATATGTGCAAAATCGTAAGAATGCTTGAGGAGTTTACATCTGTAAAATGAGGTGACTCAATTTGGGTGTTTGCTCAGGTCAGGACGGTTGTCCAGCTAGGATTGTTAGATCTGAAATGAACATCAAATGAATAGCCAGGGAAGTTCTGCTCCTTCCTCCAACAATGAAATCACAAAATTCCCACTGAACTTCGACTCCACAGCCACATTATTAGGTACACCTTGCTAATACCGGGTTGGGCCCCCTTTTGCCTTCAGCACTGCCGTAATTCTTCGTGGCACAGATTCAACACAGTGCTGGTAACATTCCTCAGGGATTTTGTTCCATATTGACATGATAGGATCACTCATCCATCCATCCATCCATCCTCTTCCGCTTATCCCAGAGGTCGGCCAGCCGGGAGACATAGTCCCTCCAGCGTGTCCTGGGTCTTCCCCGGGCCTCCTCCCGTTGGACGTGCCCGAACACCTCACCAGGGGCAGCATCCTGATCAGATGCCCGAGCCACCTCATCTGAGCAGAGAGCCCCAGACTTCCACCCTCTTCCCGGCCACTTCTTCCAGCTCTTCGTAGATCGGGTAGAATCCCAGCTCCTTTTCACCACGACAGACCGTTCCCAGGACAGCCTGGGCGTGAACAAGACCCCGAGATAGTCCCTCCATGACGAGCACAGAAGTCCAATAACAAAACACACGGCCTGATGAAGCAAACAGGACAACATCATCTGCAAAAGCAGTGACCCAATCCTGAGTCCACCAAACCGACCCCTTCAACACCCTGGGCTAGAAATTCTGTCCATTCAGAATCGGTGACAAAGGGCAGCCCTGGCGGAGTCCAACTCTCACTGGAAACGGGCTCGACTTACTGCCGCAATGCGGACCAAGCTCTGACACCGTTGTACAGAGACCAACAGCTCTTATCAGGGGTCCGTACCCCATACTCCCGGAGGGACATTTTTCCAAGTCCACAAAACACATGTAGACTCCCATGCACCCTCCAGGACTCTGCTAAGGGTGAAGAGCTGGTCCACTGTTCCGCACCAGGACTAAAACCACACTCCTCCTGAATCCGAGGTTCACTATCCGGCGGACCCTCCTCTCCAGAACCCCAATAGACTTTTCCAGGGAGGCTGAGGAGTGTGATCCCTCTATAGCACACCCTCCGTCCCCTTTTAAAGAGGGGACCACCACCCCGTCCAATCCAGAGGCACTGTCCCGATGTCCATGCGATGTTGCTCAACCAAGACTGAGCCTTAAGGAACTCCGGCGATCTCATCCACCCCGGGCCCTGCCATTTTTGACCACCTCGGTGACTTCAGTCCCAGAGATGGGAGAGCCCACCTCAGAGTCCCCAGGCTCTGCTTCCTCATTGGAAGGCATGTTAGTGGGATTGAGGAGGTCTTCGGCCCACCATATACGTGGCCTCCAAACTCCTCCCATGCCCGAAGTTTTGCCTCAGCAACAACCGGCCGCGTTCGCTTGGCCTGCCGGTACCTATCAGCTGCCTCCAGAGACCCACAGGACAAAAAGTCCTATAGGACTCTTCTTCAGCTTGACGGCATCCTCACCGCGGTGTCCAATTGCCGCCACGACAGGCACCACCACCTCTGGCCCATTCGACTCAATGTCCCCACCTCCCTCGGGACGTGGTTGAAGTTCTGCCGGAGGTGGGAGTTGAAGCTACTTCTGACAGGGACTCTGCCAGCCGCTCCCAGCAGACCCTCACAACACGGGGCCTACCAGGTCTGACCCATCTTCCCCACCATCGCTCACCACCAGGTGGTGATCAGTTGACTCCAGAGACATCCAAAAGGGTGGAGGCCTAGGGTGTCCTGGTGCCAAGTGCACATATGAACACCCTTATGCTTGAACATGGTGTTCTCAATCCACGAGCACAGAAGTCAAACAACACCGTCGGGTTCAGATCGGGGCCATTCCTCCCAATCACGCCTTCCAGGTCTCACTGTCATTGCCCGAGCATTGAAGTCTCCCAGCAAAACGAGGGAATCCCCAGAAGGTATGCCCTCTAGCAACCCTCCAGAGACTCCAAAAGGGTGGATACTCCAAACTGCTGTTCGTAAAACAACAGTCAGGACCCTTCCCCACCCGCAGGGAGGCCACCCTCTCGGCCCCAATGCACAGGCTCCAAGTCGGGGGGCAATAAGTATGCCCACACCTGCTCGGTGCCTCTCACCGGGGCAACTCCAGAGTGGTAGAGAGTCCAGCCCCTCTCAAGGAGATTGGTTCCAGAGTCCAAGCTGTGCGTCGAGGTGAGTCCGACTATATCTAGCCGGAACCTCTCAACCTCGCGCACTAGCTCAGGCTCCTTCCCCTTCAGAGAGGTGACATTCCACGTCCCAAGAGCCAGTTTCTGTAGCCGAGGATCAGACCGCCAAGGTCCCGCCAACTCACACTGCACCCAACCTCCTTGGCCCAATCCCATAGGTGGTGAGCCCATGGGGAGGAGGACCCACGTTACCTCTTCGGGCTGTGCCTGGCCGAGCCCCATGGGTGCAGGCCCGGCCACCAGGCGCTCTCCATCGAGCCCCACCTCCAGGCCTGGCTCCAGAGGGGGGCCCCGGTGACCCGCGTCCGGGCAAGGGAAAACGTCGTCCAAGGTTTTTATTCTTCATTAGAGGTTTATTGAACCGCTCTTTGTCTCATCCCTCACCTAGGACCAGTTTGCCTTGGGTGGCCCTACCAGGGGCATAAAGCCCCGGACAACATAGCTCCTAGGATCATTGGGACACGCAAACCCTCCACCACGATAAGGTGACGGTTCAAGGAGGAGTAGGATCACTCAGTTGCTGCACATTTCTCAGCTACACATCGATGATGAAAATTTCCCTTACCAGCACATGCCAAAGGTTCTCTATTGCACTGTGATCTTATGACTGTGGAGGCCATTTGAGTTCAGTGAACTCATTGTCATGTTCAAGAAACCAGTTTGAGATGATTTGAGCTTTGTGACGTGGCACGTTATACTGCTGGAAGTATCCATCAAAAGATGGGGACACTGCGGTCATAAAAGGATGCACATGGTCAGAGATGTGGCACTTAAATGAGGCTCATTTGGTACTAAGGGGCCCAAAGTGTGCCAAGAAACTATCGTTCTCAACATTACACCACCATTACCAGCTTAAACTGTTGATGCAAGGCAGGATGGATCCATGTTGTTGGCACTAAATTCTGACCCTACTATTCGAATGTTGCAGCAGAAATCGAGACTCATCAGACCAAGCAATGTTTCGCCAATCTTCTTTTGCCCAATTTTGTTGAGCCCGTGTGAATTGTAGCCTCAGTTGCCTGTTCTTAGCTGACAGGAGTGGCACTCGGTGTAGTCTCCTGCTGCTGTAGCCCACCTGCATCAAGGTTTGACTTGTTGTGTCTTCAGAGATGCTCTTCTGCATACATCGGTTATAACAAGTGCTTATTTGAGTTACCGTTGCCTTTCTATCAGGTTGAACCAGTCTGGCCACTCTCCTGTGACATCAACAAGGTGTTTTGGCTGGACATTTTCGGATGATTCTCTGTAAACCCTAGAGATGTTTTTGCGTGAAAATCCCAGTGGATCAGCAGTTTCACAAAAACTCAAAGCAGCCTGTCTGGCACCAACAACCATGCCATGTTCAAATTCACTTCAGTCCCCTTTCTTCCCCATTCTGATGCTCTGTTTGAACTTCAGCAGATCATCTTGACAAGGTCTACAGGCCGAAATGCATTGAGTTGCTGCCATGTGATTGGCCGATTAGATATTTGAGTTAACAAGCGGATGAATAGGTGTACCTAATAAAGTGGCCAGTGAGGAGTGTGGACTCCTGCTTAAATGATGCAACAGCGTTTGGTTCCTGAGCCAGTAATTCCTTCTTAAACCTGCTTAACTCAAAGCCAGGGTTCACAAGGACTGAAGTGAATGCCAGCTGCATTGGGCAGATGACACAACACAACACAAAAAAACAACACTGGACTGGGCACCAGTACATTTCAGGGCTCTCTCTCATCTACACTTGTATTCATAATGGTGTTAATTTTAAAATCTATCAACCAGCCAGCCAACCAACCCAAAATTGGCTTTGGGGATGTGAGAAGAAAACGATTAGTTAAAGCAGGGAGGGCTGGATGGCCACAGTGGCTGCAGGTTTTTGTTCCAACCCAGTTGCTTAATTAGAAAATAATCCTTGCCAATAATATAATTTCATGACTTGTTAATGCTTTAAATCTGCCATGTCAGGTCATTCTCATATTCTAGATTTTTTTTTCCTTTCTAAGGATATTGTCCAAATTATTTGAAGTCTAAAATTGAAGAGTAATTCTCAGCTCTTCACTTTTTTCTCTTCACTTTCCTTCTAAGTATTTGATTAAACCAAAGAGTGCACATTAAATACACACAGGTGTAAATGGAAACAAGTTAAATGGAGAAATGCTAGTTTCTTTTGTCACTTGCATCTTATTCCTAATAAGGAGCAATTAAAATAGCTAATAAGGGTTCAAAATCTTAATGAGCGAGACAACTAAAATGGAGAAGTGTTACTTGAGCAATAAGTGCTTCTGATTAAGTAACTGGGTTGGAACAAAAACCTGCAGCCACTGCGGCCCTCCAGGAATGACTTTGCCCACCACTGAGTTAAAGGAAACCAATAAAGACACTGGGAGAGAACGCAAACTCCATGCAGATGACAGAACGATTGATCCATGAAGTAGCAGCACCACCGATCCGTCTTCAAGTTCAAAGTTTATTGTCATGTGCACAGTAAGGAAACACGTTTCTCTGTACAATTACATTTTTTCTTTGCTATCCACACCAAATGACAAAACCAATGTATAAAGATAAACATTAATAAGTAGCAGATAGATAATAAGTAACAGAGGCAGCATAAAGTATAAAAACGGAATAGAAGTATAAAGTGTAATTGTGCAGGTAGGTGTGTGATGAACAAGTCAAACACAGTTGTGTGAGGTCGATAGAATGAGGTGAACCCTGGTTATAAACTCCAGTCAGTTATTTAGGAGTCTAATGGCCTTGGGAAAGAAAGAGTTCTTTAGCCTGGAAGTCCTGCATTTCATACTCTATACCTCCTGCCTGAGGGTAGAAGTGTGAACAGTTCGTGTTGGGCGTGAGTCGAGGCAGTTCTCCTGCGGATTCTACAGTTGTAGATGCTCTGCAGAGAGGGCGCTGGGGTCCTGGTGATCTTCTCAGCAGTCTTTACCACTCTCTGCAGGCATTTGCGGTCCATAGCAGTAGTGTTGCCATACCACATGGTGATGCAGCTGGTCAAGATGCTTTCAACAATGCAGCTGTAAAAAGTTGCCGAGGATCTCAGTCGACATACAAAACTTCTTCAGCCTCCTCAGAAAATACGGCCGCTGCTGGGCCCTCTTAACCAGCTGTGTGGTGTTAAGTGTCCAAGTGAGGTCCTCACTAATGTAGATGCCCAGGTATTTAATGCTGCCTCTCCACTTCAAGCCCTTGGATGAACAGTGGCCGGTGAGGTCTCCTCTCCTTCCTCATGTCCACTGTCATTTGTTGTCCTCACACCATGACACCAGACTCTCCACCTCCTGCATGTAGGACATCTCATCTCCACCAGTGATGCGTCCTATCACTGCGGTGTCATCTGCGAACTTTAGGATGATGTTATCTTTGTGGGAGGCGACGCAGTCGTGGGTGAACAGGGTGTAGAGGATGGGGCTGAGGACGCACCCCTTTGGGGTGCCTGTGTTTGTGATAATGGTGGCTGAAATCCTGACAGACTGGGCCTGCCACTTAGAAAGTCTAGGAGCCAGTCACAGGAATCAGCAAAATAAAACATTAACTCTTTGAGGGCTGAATATTTTTTCCAAAAAACTCAAGTTTTCTGAAAAGCACACAAAGCAACGGTTTCACACATAAATCAACATAAAACATCTGTAGCTATGTGCTGTGGTTGCTGTTGGCGTATGTTCAGCATCTCTGGAGGCAGTGGCTACGCAGGGTCACCTCGATGGCCAGCAGGAATGCACGGTGGGCTGGCTGCCTTTGCACAGCAGGTAGGTGGCAGTGTGACACAGTATGGTTTGTACTTCTTGTCATCATATGTGGTGGTCCTCCCAGGCAGGCGCAGCTACACAAACGTGTTCAACACCATGATCAATTGGGGATGGATCAGTTGATGCTGGTACCTCACTTTCACTTGCATCAAATGCCAAGTCTGACCAGTCAGAGTCCGATTCAGCGGTAATATGTAAAAGGTCCATGGCGTATTTAGTCTCTCGCCAGATGTCAATGCCATTTTAGGGCTTGTTTGCATTTCGCTAATCACGCAGGATATCGCAGTTAAATCAACAAAGCTACTTAACTTTCCTTCTAGCAAAAAGAGTCAGACTTAAAGGTAAGGGCGAGTTTTGTTGCAGTTTACAGCTGATTACTGTCCTCTACCCCTGATTTTCACTATATGATAGATAGATAGTAAGGTATATAATAGATAGATAGATAGATAGATAGATAGATATAGATATAGATAGATAGATAGATAGATAGATAGATAGTTAGAGAAGGCACTATATAATAAACAGATAGGCAGTCGCAGTGTGACGCAATATAGTTTGTACCTCTTGTCATCATAAGTGGTGGTCCTCCCAGCTACACAAACATGTCCAACACCACAAATCAACTGTGGACCAATCAGCTGATGCTGGTACCTCACTTTCATATTCAATGTTCATCTCCTGATCACTTACATCAAATGCCAAGTCTGACCAGTCAGAGTCCGATTCAGTGGTAATATGTAAAAGGTCCATGGTGTATTTAGTCTCTCGCCACATGTCGATGCCATTTTAGAGGGTGTTTGCTCTTCACTACTCACGCAGGATATTGCGGTTAAATCAACAAAGCTACTTAACTGTCCTTCTAGCAAAGAGAGTCAGACTTAAAGGTAGGGGCGAGTTTTGTCGCAGTTTACAGCCGATTACCGTCCTTTACCTCTGAATCTCGCCAAAAGTTGACATCATCCCTGAAAGAGTTAAAAAGGTACCGGTGGCCTTTCATTTGCAGTTGCATAGCTAAAGAAGAAATAAGAGTAAAGGTTATCTAATATTCATTTGTCTATAGATGGTCTATAATGAAGACTGACTAGTAGTTGTAAGGCTGAAGACAGCTCTTTGATTTAAGTTTCATATACCCAATCACTGAGAGGAATTCATTCATCCCCGAGAGGAAGTTGATTTTCCGTGTGACCTTTGGTAGGGTCAGAGTGCAGGGTTAGCCATTGTACAGCAGCTCTGGAGCAATTTTTCAGGTTAAGGTTCAAAGGCCCAACAGAGTAGGATCCCATCAGGCAGTAACGGGATTTGAACCGGTGACCTTCCAGATGCATAGCCACAGAGCCCCCATTCCGCCCTATAAGTGAGCAGAATCAATTGTTTTTCCTTCCCATTACTTGAATATTAAATATTAAGGCCGAATCATGAATAAAAAATGCCTGCGTTTAGGCTTCCCCTTTACGATGGTATAACTGTCTGATCAACTTGTTTACAAATTTAAAAGAAGTAATTATCAAAGTTTTCTTCTCTGTTTAACTTTTAAGTTCCTTCCAGGGGTTAAGCCACAATAACTCTTGGTTGTTCGTCAGCCAAGATCTCTGCTCTCTTTTTTGTTTTTCACACACATTGTTATCCTTCTGGGTCTTTCTCGCGCCTCCAAGTTTCTGTCTAATCTATCTTAGCAGATGGACATTTGTTTCCAGATGTTTTCCAAAATCAAACATGAAGCATGTGACTGAATCCAATGCCCCACAGAGGAGCACTGCAGAGGTTTCCTCCCATAAATCATTTGAATATCGTTCAGTGCCTACAAAAACAACAGTTTCTTCAAGTGTGCTCTTGAATCATATACATCAGAAGAGATGGGGTTTTTGGTGACCTTTTTCTTATTATATAAAAATGCAATATTAAAAAAAATTCTCTGACAGAAACATACATTTTTTAAAGAAAAAATAATTTGTGATTTAGAAAAAAGTAAATGTTCCCTTTTAATTTTCCGGCCAGTACTGTAGTCAAAGTTGTCCTGTTATTCTTGTCGGAGAAGGAGGTTCTTAAAATGCGCTGATACAGCTGCACCCACCACATGACGGACCACCTCGGGATCTCAAATTAGGACACGAGTGCAACGGGTGACACCTCAGCAGCACACTAGTTTGAATGGACTGGGACAGCGGGAGGTCTCTTACAGTGACTGGAGTGCCAGTTCTTCCACTGACACCCCAGTTTTCCCTGTAGAGTTGGAGGGTCTGCGTGCAGAGCAGGACGCACATCAAGGGCCCAATAGAGTAGAGTCATTTCTGGCATTTATGGGATTCAAACCAGCAACCTTCTGATTGCAGTTATGGATCCCTAGTTTTTTTAGTATTTACTTGTGGAATGTTGCTTAAGCCATTGACAGTTTGGCTTGTTGTTACAGTTCTTCACCATTGGCAGATTGGTGCCTCACATCACGCAAATGTGCTGTCATGATGTCCAGGTTATTTAAGACCAAGTCGTGCATAAGAAAGGTCACCTGATCTTTATTAAAATAAAAATATCAGGATTTGAGGGATAACATATTTTGATTTTAAATAATGAGTACAATAAGGATAGGGGTGGCATGAGGCAGGAAAGTGTCCACAGTGGGTGGGAGATTTGGGTTCTGAGAGTCAAGTAAGTGATGGCACCATGGTCTTGTCCATGCATGTGGGTAGGTGTGATAGATAGATAGATAGATAGATAGATAGATAGATAGATAGATAGATAGATAGATAGATAGAAAGGCACTATATGATAGATAGATAGATAGATAGATAGATAGATAGATAGATAGATAGATAGATAGATAGATAGATAGATAGATAGATAGATAGATAGATGTGAAAGACACTATATAATAGATAGTGTCAGAGATGGCTGGGGTGGTGACCCTGCCGGGAAGCCCAGGAGGACCAGAGGAGAGCTTGCACCTTCCCCAGACCGCCCTGGTACCTTTGGGGGCCACGGATACAGAACTCTGAAGCCCAACCCTGTAGGGGTCACTGCCAGGGGGCGCCCCTATGCCTTTGGAGCCTTGGACCTCAGCACTTCCGTCACACCCGGAAGCGCTAGGGGGAAGACAAGCAGGGACACCGGGAGTGCTTCCAGGGATGCAGCCGACATTTCCGCCACACTGGGGCGTGTCGGTGGGAGATTGCCAGGAACACACCTGGAGCACATCCGGGTGCTTATAAAAGGGGCCGCCTCGTGTGAGGCCTTGCGTCGGCTGGAAGAAGGACGCCGTCTAGGAGGAGGCAAGGAGGCGGCCTGAAAGAAAGGAAGGCATTGGACTGTGAGGCCTGGACTTAAGGGTTGTGTGCACTTGTAAATAATGGTACAGTGGGATGCAAAAGTTTGGGCAACCTTGTTAATAGTCATTATTTTCCTGTATAAATCGTTGGTTGTTATGATAAAAAATGTCAGTTAAATATATCATATAGGAGACACACACAGTGATATTTGAGAAGTGAAATGAAGTTTATTAGATTTACAGAAAGTGTGCAATAATTGTTCAAACAAAATCAGGCAGGTGCATAAATTTGGGCACCACAAAAAAGAAATGAAATCAATATTTAGTAGATCCGCCTTTTGCAGAAATTACAGCCTCTAAACGCTTCCTGTAGGTTCCAATGAGAGTCTGGATTGTGGTTGAAGGTATTTTGGACCATTCCTCTTTACAAAACATCTCGAGTTCATTCAGGTTTGATGGCTTCCGAGCATGGACAGCTCTCTTTAACTCACACCACAGATTTTCAATTCTATTCAGGTCTGGGGACTGAGATGGCCATTCCAGAACGTTGTACTTGTTCCTCTGCATGAATGCCTTAGTGGATTTTGAGCAGTGTTTCGGGTCGTTGTCTTGTTGAAAGATCCAACCCCGGCGCAGCTTCAGCTTTGTCACTGATTCCTGGACATTGGTCTCCAGAATCTGCTGATACTGAGTGGAATCCATGCGTCCCTCAACTTTGACAAGATTCCCAGTCCCTGCACTGGCCACACAGCCCCACAGCATGATGGAACCACCACCATATTTTACTGTAGGTAGCAGGTGTTTTCTTGGAATGCTGTGTTCTTTTTCCTCCATGCATAACGCCCTTGTTATGCCCAAATAACTCAATTTTAGTTTCATCAGTCCACAGCACCTTATTCCAAAATGAAGCTGGCTTGTCCAAATGTGCTTGAGCAGACCTCAAGCGGCTCTGTTTGTGCTTCCTCTGCATCACTCTGCATACAGCATCTCCTTGTGTAAAGTGTGCGAATGGTTGAGCGATGCACAGTGACTCCATCTGCTGCAAGATGATGTTGTAGGTCTTTGGTGCTGGTCTGTGGGTTGACTCTGACTGTTCTCACCATTCGCCGCTTCTGTCTATCCGAAATCTTTCTTGGTCTGCCACTTGAGCCTTAACTTGAACTGAGCCTGTGGTCTTCCATTTCCTCAATATGTTCCTAACTGTGGAAACAGACAGCTTAAATCTCTGGGACAGCTTTCTGTATCCTTCCCTAAACCATGATGGTGAACAATCTTTGTCTTCAGGTCATTTGAGAGTTGTTTTGTGACCCCATGTTGCTACTCTTCAGAGAAAATTAAAGGAGGAGGAAACTTACAATTGACCCCTTAAATACTCGGATTCACCTGTGTATGTAGGTCAGGGGTCACTGAGCTTACCAAGCCAATTGAGTTCCAATAATTAGTTCTAAAAGTTTGGGAATCAATAAAATGACAACGGTGCCCAAATAATAAACGTGTTGTGGGTGACATGAACGTGTCCGTCTGTCTGTGTCTGGGCCAAGCTCCACAATAGATAGATAGATAAGGCACTATATAATAGATAGATAGACAAATAGATGGACGTGAAAGACACTATATATTAGATGGATATATAGATAGATAAGGCACAATATAATAGATACATAGATAGATAGATAGAGTCACACATGAGCTTCAGATAGATAACCTCAGGGCTCATTTAATAATTGTTATACTTTGAGCTTTTTTGTCCCCGGGGGGAAATTTGGCTTTTTAAGGAAGCTCTTTAAGTAAATAAACATCTAGTTTAACACCAAACTTCAGGGATATCAGTTAGAAAGTACAAGTAATTGTGAATCAATGTCACCTGCTTTGGTGCAAATGAAAGTGATGACCAGAGCACTGGAGAGACCACAGCAAGACAACCCTAAAAAGGGAATGGTGGCCACAGATAGTTGCTCTCTCCTTATCCTTCCTGACTGATTCTTCTCTGGTTTTGTGTTCTGCTAGTGTCCTTGTCACTACTGGTGACATGAGGTGATACCTGTAGCCATTTCAGGTGGCACAGATGGCCCAGCTCCTCTAGGATGGCACTTCCATACATCTGACACAAGAGGGTTTGCTGTGTCTCCCAGCACAGTCTCAGCAGCATGGAGGAGACAGCCATTGTCAGAGCTTATGCTGGTGCAGCTCTACCTGGATTAGTTATTTTAAGCTCTGGTCATTCTGTCTGCTTGTCTGACTTCAGTTTGTTCAAATGCATCACTTGCTCTGAGCCAGCAGGGGGCAGTGGTGTGCAAACTGTAATCTACCGGAAAAAGCAAAATGCTGGGACCCCCAGGGTCAAACTTTTGAGGTCCAAAGTAATCTTTCTTGTTTGTGTGGTCCTAGAAAGCAGCTATGCAAAATTTGATCCAGATCAGTCAAAGGGTGTATAGGACTGTATGGGAAACATACAGACAGACATTTTATTTTATATGTATATTTTAAATAAAATAGACTTAATTGAATTATGAATGAATTAAAAGTATATACAAATTATTCTATATGTTATATATTTAGATATATTTAAGTCCTTTTTCATTGTTTCATATTTAAACTTTTGACAATGTAAAATAAAAAAAAAAAAACATAACAACGCTTAACTACTTTTAGGAATGATCTCACCTTCTCAAAGTAGAGCTAACTTAAGAAACTGTGTTGCTTTTTCTGGCACTGCACCTTCGTAGAAAGTCACCGTTGCTCACAGACTCATTTTTCAGATCTTTCTTGGTGGTTCCTTCAGCCTTCTGCTGTCTCACTTCTACTTACACAGGTTTGCCATATGAAGTCAGCCAAGCACACTGTGAGCCTAATTGGCCCCACGTGCCTCCTGAACATGGCAATCGAGCAAATTAAGGCCATTCTTTACTCTGTGTGGCCCCCCAACTCAACCCTGACAGACTCAAAGTCTAAAGACATGGGATTTAGGAAATTGTTAGCAAAGTTAGGGAGGCTGCAAACAAGACAAGTCCACTTAGCTATGTAATTGCAATGCTGCTTCAGTATCTGATTTAATTGGTTATTATATTATATAATGAAAGGCACCACCTGGTACTATATAATAGATAGATAGATAGATAGATAGATAGATAGATAGATAGATAGATAGATAGATAGATAGAAAAGGCACTATATACTATAATAAATAGATAGATTGAAAAGGCACCATATAATAGATAGATAGATAGATAGATAGATAGATAGATAGATAGATAGATAGATAGATAGATAGATAATGAAAGGCACTATATAATAGACATATAGAGTTGATTAAGAAAGCATCAAGACTCCTTGACTTTCTGGACTTTCACTTTCTGTGTTGTAGATCTAATTTTAAACAGATAACATTTGCCATTTTTGCACATCATTTTACACTCAATAACCCCAATGACAAAGTGAAACCTTGTTTTCAGAAAAGTTATGCAAATTTATTAAAATCAAAAACTAAAAGCTCTTCTTCATAAAAGTATTTGGGCCTATAATTCAGTACTCTTTAGAATCCTCTCTGACTACAGTTACAGATTTGAGTATTTCTGCCTAAGTCTCTACTAGCTTTGTACACCAGGATTTAGGCAGTTTATTCCATTCTTCCTGGCAGATTCTCTCAAACTCCATTAGAGTAGATGATGGGAAGTGTCTGTAAACTGCCCCCCCCACCCCCTTTCAGGTCTTTCAGGTCTGTCCAGATATGTTCTATGGGATTTAAGTCTGGACATTTGCTGGGTCCCTCTAGGAGAGTCCAAAACTTGTCCCAAAACCACTTGAACACTGTCTTGGCTTTTTTTCTTCAGGTCATTGTTGTGTTGAAAGTTGACTTTTCACTCCAAATCTGAGGTCACGTGCAGTCTGGAGTTGGGTTTCTTCTTCTTCTTTCTCTCCATATTTGGGCTACATTATTTTATTTCCTCAGTTCTGACCAAGCTTCCAGTCTTTACCATTGAGGAGCAATCACATAACATGATGTGACGGTATTAGGCAGGTGATGAGCCGTGACTGGTCTTCACCAGACATAGTGCTTGGAGTTCTGCCCAAAGTTTTTGTTTCATCAGACCAGAGAATCTTTCTCTTTATCCACTGAGTCCTTTAAGCTGTCATTTACCTTTTACTTAAGTGTGGCTCTTGTCTCGCCACTCTTCCATAAATGCCTGATTGATGGATTGTTCCTGAACCAGTCGTCCTTCTGATGGGTCCTAACATCTGAACATAGGACTTTCTAGGAAGATTTCTGGTGGTCCCAAACTGTCTTCTATTTCACAATTATTGAGGTGCTCTTGGAAAGACTTAAAACTTTATAAATGGTTTTACCCCATGCAGACCACTGCTCCTGATCCATACCTCACCACAGTTCGATCTCAGGGGTCTACAGAGAGTTCCTTGGACTTCATGACATGCAGTGTGAATTGTGGGACCTTCTATACACAGGTACACATGTTCCTTTCTAATTGAAGTGCAATCAATTGGATTTCCTAAACATGGACTCCAATAAAGTTCTTGACACATGTCTAGTAGTATTGAAGCAAACAAGGTGCACCTGACCACACACTTGGAGTGCCACATAAAAGGGTCTGAATACTTCTAAGAATGAGAGATTGCAGTTTTTGATCCACCTTAATAAAAAAGATAAGTGTCTGTGTGTCTGTTAGTGTGTCCGTCTGGCTGATCCTTTCAGCCCACGAAGCACTCCCTTTGTTATTTAGCTCCTCTGTGCCCCAAGATGAGTCCCACCTGTCATTAATGTTGTCCCCCAGGAGTGGACCACCTTTACATCCACACCGTCAATAGTGACTGGACATAGAGGCTCTTTGGTGTCTTTGGTGCCGTGAGAGTCTATAGCCTGTTCCTTGGTTTTGCTGATGTTAAGATGCAGACAATTCTCTTTGTACCAAGAAACAAAGATCTCCCCCTGACCTCCCTCCTTTGTTGCATCCCCCTTATTAATACACATCATAAGTGCAGAATCAAGTGACCTGACCTGCTGGTTTATATCTAGTTGGAGGTGCACAGAGTGAAGATTACAGCAGACAGGCCTGGTCCTTGTGGTGCTCCAGTGTTGCTCACATCCTCTCTCTCTGTCTCTTTCCCTCTTATCAATTCGCCCATTGCTTCAGAATCATCTGAGGATTTCTGTAAGTGACCTGACCTGCTGGTTTATATCTAGTTGGAGGTGCACAGAGTGAAGATTACAGCAGACAGGCCTGGTCCTTGTGGTGCTCCAGTGTTGCTCACACAGTTATTGCGTCTAACAAACTGTGGTCTGCCCAACAGATAGTCCAATATCCAGGACACTATAGGGTCATCTACCTCCATATCTCTGAGTTTACCCCTTAAGTGGGATAGCTGGATGTTACTGAAGGTGCTGGAGAAATCACAAAACAGAATCCTCCCAGTGCTGCCAGCTTTGTCCAGCCTTGTGGAGTAGAAATATAATTGCACCCACCACGCCAGTCTGACTGATAGGCAAACTGCAGTGGGTCCAGGTGGTCTACCACCAGAGGACTCATTAGAACATTAGAACACTTTAGACGAGAACAGGCCATTCAGCCCAACAAAGCTCGCCAGTCCTATCCACTTATTTCTTCCAAAAAAACATCAAGTTGAGTTTTGAAATTCGCTAAAGTCCTACTGTCTATCACACTCCTTGGTCGCTTATTCAAAATGTTTATCGTTCTTTGTGTAAAGAATAACATACTAATGTTTGTGTGAAATTTACCCTTAACAAGTTTCCAACTGTGTCCACGTATTCTTGATGAACTCATTTTAAATTCACAGTCTTGATCCACTGGACTGATTCCCTTCATAATTTTAAACACTTCAGTTATGTCAACTTCTAATCTTCTTTTGTTTAAACTGTAAAGGCTCAGCTCTTTTAATCTTTCCTCATAACTCATTCCCTGTAGCCCTGAATCAGCCTAGTCGCTCTCCTCTGGACCTTTTCTTGTGCTGCTATGTCCTTTTCGTATCCTGGTGACCCAAACTGCACACAGGACTCCAGATGAGGCCTCACCAGTGTGTCATAAAGCTTGAGCAGAACCTCCTGTGACTTGTACTCCACACGTCAAGGCGCTATATAACATGACATTCTGTTAGCCTTCTTAATGGCTTCTGAACACTGTCGGGAAGTCGATAGCTTTGAGTCCACTGTGACTCCTAAATCCTTCTCATAATTTTCCAACTGCCCATTGTGTATTCAAACCTCACAATTTTACTTCCTATGTGTAATTCTTTACATTTACTGATATTAAACTTCATCTGCCACAAATCAGCCCAAGCTTGTCTGCTATCCAAGTCCTTCTGTGATGATATAACAGATTCCAAATTATCTGCTAATTCACCTATCTTGGTATCATCTGAAAACGTAACCATCCTGTTACTTTATATTCCTATCTAATCCTATCTTTATATATATTAAAAACAGCAGCGGCCCTAGCACTAACCCCTGCTGGTCACCACTCTTAATATCGGCCAATTCTGATGAGGTTCCTCATACCATCACCCTCTGCTTCCTCAGTCAATTCTGCACTCATCTACACACCACACCCTGAACTGCCACTTCTTTTAATTTGATGCCCAACCTCTCATGTGGCACCTTATCAAATGCTTTCTGAAAGACCATATAAATAATATCATCTGCTCCACTTTGATCATATCCTTTAGTTGCCTCCTCATAGAATTCCAACATGTTAGTAAAACATGACCTCCCTCTTCTGACCCCATGCTGACTGTTCAGAATAACTCCTGTCCTTGCCATGTGTTGCTCAATCTTATCCTTAATAATTCCTTCCATTAATTTTCCCGTGATGCATCTTAAGCTTACTGGCCTATAGTTGCTTGGATCCGCGCTGTCACCCTTTTTATATATACTCATGTAGTCCAGGAGCAGCCTCTCAAAGGTCTTCATGATGTGAGGCATATTGATCTGCAGTCATTAGGTGAAGAGGCGCCTGCCTCCTTTAGAACAGGAACAATGCAGGATGTTTTTCCACAGCAGTGACACTTTCTGAAGCCTTAAGAACAGACTGAACAGGTGACAGAGGACACCATAAAGTTTGTTAAATTTCAGATAATGAAGGTTTTTGGGAAACACGTGCAACACTATTCGCCGCCTTGTTTGTTATTCACTACGGTAATCGTTTTCTCAAAACACCCCCCAGTTATTTCATCACTGAGACTCAAAATCAGCAGGGCATGAAGAAGTGTGATGGTATCTGAAAAGCTGGTGTCCTGAGCACGGTCCCCTTGACTCTGATCAGAACGATGTAAGATATAAAAAAAAAATGGATGGACAGATGGATGGAATTTTAAGTTACATATTAACTTGTGTAACCACAAGGGGGTGCCTCAATGTCACCCAACACAATTCTGGGTTCAAATAAATGTTTTTTTATTTTTTTTTATTTTTCCAAATTAGCACCAGCCAAAAACACACAAATACAACCATAAGATTCACTTTCACCTCCCGCCCTCCATGTTTGTGTCACTAGCTGCCTCTCGACTCTTTAATCTCAGACCCATGAGTACGATAAGCTCTGTTGGAAGCACTTCCTGGATCAGGTGGAAGTCCCACAAAGCCAGGATTGGTGGCACCCACAGAACAAAACAGGGCTGTACTCTGGGACTTCAATTCCCAGCATGCCCTGTCGGTATCCAAATGGGTACTGCAGCACAGGGATGCTGCCATCTAGCATACTGGAGGAGAAAATATTCACCAGTCATCATCTCCTCCACTCTTTCCATTACACTGACCTCACTGGCTCTTTAAGGGTCCCTGTTGAACCCCAAATGTGATGCCAGCCAATATGTGTCATAATAATAATCATAATTTATTTATATACTGCCTTTCCCATGCTTCCATCTATTACACTTGCAAAATAAAGAACAAGGCACCTTCCTTATTTAGTCATAACCCAACATCTTGGTATGGTAGCTGAAATGATGCCCGGTTTTTATTTAACTCTTTGAGGGCTGAATATTTCTTCCAAAAAACTCAGTTTTCTGAAAAGCACACAATGCACTAGTTTCACACATAAATCAACATAAAACATCTGTTGCTATGTGCCGTGGCTGCTGTTGACGCCTGTTTGGCATCTCTGGCTCCAGTGTCTGTGCCAGGGTGGCTTGATGGCCAGCAGGAATGCATGGTGGGCCAGCTGCCACTCTGCCTTCGCACAGCAGGTGGGCAACGGTGGCAGTCGCAGTGTGATGCAATATGGTTTGTACCTCTCGTCATCATAAGTGGTGGTCCTCCTAGGCCAGTGATGGCGAACCATTTAGAAACCAAGTGCCCAAACTGCAATCCAAAACCCACTTATTTATCGCAAAGTGCCAACATGGCAATTTAACCTGAATACCACCTAAAACTGAACACCAGCATAACCAAGGAGCTGGTGGTGGATTTTAGGAGGCCCAGGCCCCTCATGGACATCAGAGGTGAGTGTGTGCAGAGGGTACAGACCTATAAATACCTGGGAGTGCAGCTGGATGATAAATTGGACTGAACTGCCAATACTGATGCTCTGTCTGTCTGTCTATCTACTGAGCTTTTAGTTTAGAAAAGCAACTCATATATTAACATCTTTTGTCTTAAAAGAAAAACATAATAACAGAGCTTTCAATGATACAAACAACTTTTTGTTGAAAGGTAAAAGTTTGCATTCGGTATGCTTTTGAACAATTAATGTGCTTTTTGCTGTTGTATGCATGCTGATAATTTGTCTAACCTTGGCTCATACTTTGTAAGCTTGAGAGCAACACATGCAGCACTCAGGTCGTCTGTTAGTCTGTTTCTGGTGTCAGATTTGATTTAATTCAAAGCTGGAAACAGCTGCGCACAAGCATAAGATGTTCCAAACAAAGCAAGGAAAGCAATCTCAAGTGCCTTCATTGACTTAAGATTATTTGGCAGAGAATTCCACACTTTAAGGATTTCATTTTCATAACTAACTGTGCTGTCCTTTGTCATCCCTTCGATCCTCTCAAGTGTTTCACGCAGGTCTTCCCTATTAAGCTCCGCCCCCAAAGCTTCTATTATATATTACGGGGTCGTGGATCAGGTGTGGCGATTAGCAACTCCTGGCAATAATTACAGATGCGACGACTCCTCACCTGTGCGCTTAGCGAGGACTGCCCGCATCACAAAGCTCCCGGAAACCGCCCGGCCACTTTACCATAACCCCCTTTAAGCCGCGAGTGCAGCAATTATCTGTTAAAACTGGCCTTTTCAATTTTGAGCTGTGGATCCGCTATACCACATCCCCTCCAACGCCACCACGGGAATCACAGACTCAAAAGGCTGCAGTCTGTGCCGCACCCTCAAGCAGCATGTGTGCCGCCCGCCTTACCCCAGACAGGAGAGGAAGGACGCGCACCCATTGGGCTGCTGGGCAGAGGGGCGGGTGATGTGAGAAAAGTCCTCTGGCGCACGTGAAGAGGGGGAGCGGTGAGGGGAGCAGCCCGGCCACGCATTCCTCTGGCTTTATAGTAACAAACTCTGTGCTCAGGCGACGGCGCGCGTGCCCACTGAGAGGGCTCTGAGTGCCCCCTTTGGCACGCATGCCATAGGTTCGCCACCACTGTCCTAGGCGAACACTGCTGTAAGCGTATTCACTACATGAACGTGTTCAGCACCACGATCAGCTGGGGACCAATAGGCTGATGCTGGTACCTCACTTTCGTTTTTGATAGCCATCTCCAGATCACTTGCACCAAACTCAGAGTTCGAAAAGTCAGAGTCTGATTCAGCGAGAACACAGAAAATGTCCATGGAGTATTTTGCTTTGCACATTTGCTTTAGTCTCTCACCAGATGCTGATGCCATTTTTGAGACTGTTTGCTCTTCACTAATCCTGCATGCGCAGGAAATTGAGGTCAAATCAACAAAGCTAGGCAACTGTCCTTCAAGCAAAGAGAGTCAAATTAAAAAGTAAGAGCGAGTTTTGTCTCAGTTTACAGCCGATTACCATCCTCTACCCCTGAATTTTGACAAAAGTCAACATCAGCCCAGAAAGAGTTAATATGCTGCCCACATGCCCGTTGTTAGTCTAAGAAGCAGACGCATGTAGATTCACTCTGGTCCTCCATGTCTTTTAGATGCAGTGCAGTGAAGTAGTGAACAACTTTATAATCTTCTTAGGCATAAAGCATGAAGAACTTTCGATATTACTTTGAAATGTCTTTATTCCTTTGATGCTGCCCTTTTTTAATAATAAAACCCCATGAATTTAAAAAATAATTATCATATTCATTATTATTATTATCTGTTGCAGGTTTTTAATCTGGTAATTGGTTAGTTTAATATGCATGCAAATAAACAGAGTATAATATCCAGGAAAGGGTCACCATATTTCAAAGTGCACATTTGCTAATTACAGCATTGTTTATAAGTAATAATATTATTAATGATAATAGTTTCTTACAAGACAGGCGGTATATAAGCCGGCACGGCACGTATTTCAATTAACTTCCAATTTAAACTACGCCGAGATGACATTTGTGGCAGCTCATTACTGTTGTTTATAATTAGTACATAGTCTTTAGACTATTTTGATAAATCCCTAATAACTGTACAAAAAAATAAAGTACAGAAAATGAGCTGAGAAGGTCTGTGAAAAAAAGAAAAAAAATGCGTATTAATTATTGGGATCAATTCCATGTAATTTTTTTTTTTTTTACATTTTAAATCAATTTGCTATGCTGAGGTAATATGTGAATTAACATCCTGTAGTAGATTAAAAACCAATCCTTTAATTTTCTTTTAACATTTCATTTTATCACAATAAAGATGACACCTTCTTTCTTTATTTTTGTTGCTTTAAAGTTAGAGTTGCATCGGAGTGTGGTCTGCCTGGATGAGTAGAGCCCCATTTCCAAAAAAAAAGAACTTGCAAAATGGGAATAAAAAATCAGAATGTGATAATTTCCATATCTTGTAAACCATTTATTTAATTGAAAACAGCACAAGGACAACAAATGTTGACATTTTAATTTATTTTTTGAAAAATATCTGCTCATTTTGAATTTAGATAGATAGATAGATAGATAGATAGATAGATAGATAGATAGATAGATAGATAGATACCAGCCTTAACCCCAACACGAACACACATGCACAGTCCCGGGTTCAAATAAAATGTTAATTTATTTACTAAATGTTCTTTTACATGTCATCACAAGCACAAAATCAGTTTCTTTCCCTTTAAATATTTACTCCTACCACACTGCCCTCCTCCACTCAAGCACTGCTCCTCTACCTCTCAGCTGTAACCCGTCTAGATAAGGGAATGCAATCCTTTTTATGACAGACCCAGAAGTACTTCCAGTGTCAGGGCAATTGCCCAATGGAAGCACTTCCGGGTCACACGGAAGTCCATCAAAACAGGGAGCTTGTCTCCCTGCAGCACCCTCTCGTGGCATTCCAGTGATTCCAGCAGGTTTGCCTTGCCAAACTACATCTCCCAGCATGCCTTGGTGGTTTCCTAGGGGGCATCGACATCTGAGACTGCTGCCATCTTGTGTGTTGGGGGAATAAAAAGTTTCTGGTTGTGTCTTTCTTTCCTAGTGGGCTGTCTGTCCATCCCTTTTGGTCCTCCCGTCAGGGTAAGGAACCATCCCCTCTTCTGGCCCGGATGCCCATCCAGCCCATGTGGCATCTACAATAGATAGATAGATAGATAGATAGATAGATAGATAGATAGATAGATAGATAGATAGATACTTTATTAATCCCCAAATTCATATATTCCAGCAGCAGCATACTGATAAAAACAATATTAATTAAAGAGCAATAAAAGCGCAGTGCAAATTAAAAAATGCAAGGTGGAGAGTGTGAGGCAGGTATAACAGACAATAACTTTGAGTAATGTTAACATTTACACACCCGAGTGGATTTGAAAAGGCGCATAGTGAGGGGGAGGAACAATCTCCTCAGTGTGTCAGTGGAGCAGGATGGTGACAGCAGTCTGTCGCTGAAGCTGCTCCTCTGTCTGGAGATGATCCTGTTCAGTGGATGCAGTGGATTCTCCATGATTGACAGGAGTCTGCTCAGCACCCGTCGCTCTGCCACGAATGTCAAACTGTCCAGCTCCGTGCCTACAATAGAGCCTGCCTTCCTCACCAGTCTGTCCAGGTGTGAGGCATCCTTCTTCTTTATGCTTCCTC
This sequence comes from Polypterus senegalus, assembly GCF_016835505.1. Taxonomy (NCBI): domain Eukaryota; kingdom Metazoa; phylum Chordata; class Cladistia; order Polypteriformes; family Polypteridae; genus Polypterus; species Polypterus senegalus. The sequence continues at coordinate 10,648,230 of NC_053158.1, forward strand.
CCCAGCACACCACCACATAGAAGAGAGCGCTCATCACAACGATCTGATAGAACATCTGCAGCATCTTACTGCAGATGTTGAAGAACGCCAGCCTTCTAAGGAAGTATAGTAGGCCCTGTCCTCTCTTGCACAGAGCATCAGTATTGGCAGTCCAGTCCAATTTATCATTCAGCTGCACTTCCAGGTATTTATAGGTCTGTAGCCTCTGCATACGGTCACCTCTGATGATTATGGGGTCCATGAGGGGCCTGGTCCTCCTAAAATCCACCACCAGCTCCTTGGTTTTGCTGGTGTTCAGTTGTAGGTGGTTTGAGTCGCACCATTTAACAAAGTCCTTGATTAGGTTCCTATACTCCTCCTCCTGCCCAGTCCTGATGCAGCCCACGATAGCAGTGTCATCAGTGAACTTTTGCACGTGGCAGGACTCTGAGTTGTATTGGAAGTCTGATGTATGTTGGTTGAACAGGACCAGAGAAAGTCCAGTCCCTTCGGCGCTCCTGTGTTGCTAACCACAATGTCAGGCCTGCAGTTCCCGAGACGCACATACTGAGGTCTGTCTGTAAGATAGTCCACGATCCATGGCACCAGGTATGAATCTACTCCCATCTCTGTCAGCTTGTCCCTAAGGAGCAGAGGTTGGATGGTGTTGAAGGTGCTAGAGAAGTCCAGAAACATCATTCTTACAGCACCACTGTCTCTGTCCAAGTGGGAGAGGGATTAGTGTAGCATATAGATGATGGCATCCTGGTTAAGAAAAACATTGAGCAACACATGGCAGAAACAAGAGACTTAATGAAAAGTCATCAGGGTGAGGGAGGTCATGTTTTACTAAGTGCCCCAAAATTACAGTATATAAGGAAGCAATAAAAGAATACGACCAGCGTGGAGCTTATGATATTATTGATCTGGACTTTCAGAAAGCATTTGATAAGGTTCTACATGAGAGGGTGGTTAAGTTTGGCGGATTAGAAGATAATCGAGAATCTGTTGAACCATCAAGGACTTGGACAGCACACAGGCAGATTTGTGGCAGATGAAATTTAATGTCAGTAAATGTAAAGTATTACACATAAGAAGTAAAAATGTGAGGTTTGAATACACAATGGGAGGTCTTAAAATCAACAGTATGCCTTATGAGAAGGATTTAGGAGTCATAGTGGAATCAAAACTATCAACTGACAGACAGTGTTCAGAAGCCTTTCAGGGGGCTAACAGAATGTCAGGTTATATAGCGCCTTGACGTGTGGAGTACAAGTCACAGGAGGTTCTGCCCAAGCTTTAAAACACACTGGTGAGGCCTCATCTGGAGTCCTGTGTGCAGTTTTGGTCCTCAGGCTATAAAAGTGGCATAGCAGCACTAGAAAAGGTCCAGAGAAGAGCGACTAGGCTGATTCAGGGCTACGGGGGTGAGTAATAAGATGCGATTAAAAGAGCTGAGCCTTTACAGTTTAAGCAAAAGATTAAGAGGAGACCTGACTGAAGTGTTTAAAAATATGAAGGGAATTAGTCCAGTGGATTGAGACTTGTATTTTAAAATGAGTTCATCAAGAACACAGGGACACAATATGTGACCAAGTAGTGTGGTAGACAGCAGGACTTTAGGGGCTTTCAAAACCTGACTTGATGTTTTTTTGGAGGAATTAAGTGGATAGGACTGGCAAGCTTTGTTGATCTGAATGTCTGTTCTCGTCTAGACTGTTCTAATGTTCTAATGGTCTGATCACACCGACGTTATCATCCCTCTATTGGCAGCCAGTAGAATGTAGAATTCAATTTCAAATCCTGGTTCTTATTTATAGAGTTTTCCATAGCCAGGACCCACTGTACATTAGCAACCTTGTGTATCATGACATTGCTGGTCATGTTCTATGATCTGGGAAACAGGGTCTCCTTTTTTGTATCATACGCCAACCTGAAGCTACGTGGTGATTGTGCTTTTAAGTGTGTTGCCGCCGAGGCTAAGGAACGAACACCCACTGGTCCTCATTCCATTGAGATGTTTGAAGGTCCACTTAAGATGTACTTGTTTCGAGGAGCCCCTGGGTAGTGTTTTTCAAGGAGTCATATACTCCCATTGTTTGTTGACTTTGTTTATGTTGTCAGAAGTATGACAATGAGTCACACAAAAAAAAGGTTTGGGGCAGCCACCCATATATTGTTCCTGGCTGCAAATGGATAGATTCAAGGTACAGTTGGAGTCCACAACTGAACTCATTTGCTGGCACAAAGATGGCGGCTTTAAGGGAGAGCGGAGGAAGTGATGTCAATAGTGGGGCTAGAACTGGAAATAGTGTCATCGGGGTCAGAACCGGAATTGACATCATCATTTGGGCCGGAACTGGAAGTGATGTCATTGGGCCCGGGACTGAACGTTATGTCATCAGTGAGGCCAGAAGTGGCGTCACTGAGGCTGGAACCGGAAGTGACGTCATCGGGGTCATGTGGAATTTCAAGTAACTGGTCGGCAGAGAAATGAGAGATAGTTGGTGCACTCCGCCACCCCTTGATCTGCCATGGAATTACTTTCATTCAAGCTCTTTAGCTCCCTCCCATGCACACGTGTGTGACAATGTTGATTGTCTACTTATCTGATGGTATCACTGCTTTTTCTATGAATGTATTTAATGGTTTAAATACACTACTGCGCAGTGCTTTGTTGCCTTTGCCTGTGAAAGGTGCTTTGTAAATACATTTTTACTTACTTTTCATACTGACCAATTATCAATTACTTCATTAGTTGTGAGATGTTCCACCAGCTGTTTGGTCTTTTAGCATTACACAACTTTTTCAGTCTTTTCTTGCCCCAAATTCAAAATGTACGTATATTTTTAGGTTAGATTAGATTATTAATCCAAGGTGAAACTCAGATGCATAAAACGCAGAAACATAAAATAACAAGAATACAGACTCACAAGACAGCTAATATAATCAATCAATCAATCAATCAATCAATAACAAATGGATACTGTGCAGAAATTGTAAAATGAACTTATCGACTACATCAGGAGGAAACAATGAATTGACCTGACAGCAATGGCCAGAAAAGACCCCCAGAGGCACTTCTTAGAATGCTGTGGTGGAATGAGCCTGTGGCTAAAACTGCTCCAAGAGAGCGCCTCCTGGAGGGGATGGTGGGAATTTTTCATGATGACATCCAATTTTGACACCATCCTCTTTTTTTAGTCTCCTGAGAAAGTCCAGTCTGCTCTGGCCATTCTTGTTCTGTACTACTGTGTTGTCAGACTTGTCTCCGAAATGATGACTGGTCTCAGAGGCATCATGGCATGCCAGAACTCCACCACCAGCTGTTTTGTCTGGCTGATGTTGAGTTGCAGGTTGCACCGCAAGACAACATGTTAATATAATAATAAAGCCAATCAATCAAACTCTAACTAAATATACTTTGTGCAGAAATTTCAAAATGAACTTAAAAGATAAGTCTGTTCAGGCATTGTGCTTCTTTTGTGCTCAAGTTGCTTCCCCAGGAGTCCACAGCGTGGACCACCACACTGGCTAATATGGACTGGTAGAACATTTCCAGCAGTTTGCTGCACACATCCACAGACATTAGTCTCCTGAGGAAGTCCAGTCTGCTTTGGCCCTTCTTGTTCTGTCAGACCAGTCCAGTTTACTGTTTATGTGGACCCCCAGGTACTTGTTGCTCCACACCCCATGAATGCTGATGGTCTCATTGGTTCCTTAGCATGGCAGAAGACAACCACCAGCTCTTTTGTCTCACTGAATGTTTTCATAAAACAACAAAATTTCTCAGTCTCAATATGTGATATGTTGTCTTTGTTCAATTTTCATTTAAACTTGGGGGCATCGCTCACCAACCCCCCCGCCAGTGCTTTGAGTCAGCAACTTCGCATCTCTGCTGCTCACATATGTGGATTTCACTTTCACCAAACAACAAATCTTCTAAGTACAATACAATACAGTTTATTTTTGTATAGCCCAAAATCACACAGGAAGTGCCGCAATGGGCTTTAACAGGCCCTGCCTCTTGACAGCCCCCCAGCCTTGACTCTCTGAGAAGACAAGGAAAAACTCCCAATAAAACCTTGTAGGAAAATGGAAGAAACCTCGGAAAGGCAGTTCAAAGAGAGACCCCTTTCCAGGTAGGTTGGGCGTGCAGTGGGTGTCAAAAGTAGGGAGTCAATACAATACAATACACAGAACAGAACAATTCCTTAATACAGCATAATAATAAAAATTTTAGAATTACGGCATCACAGTAGATGATATGACATAATTAGGTTTGGATATTTTTAGAGTCCTGGAGACCTCATCCATCTAGCTGCATCTCCATTTGGCCATGCCACGGCTGAAACGTTGCTCCGATGAAAGTACCCCTCTTTCCCATGATTCCTGTGATCCTCCATCAGGGATGACTTTACCATAGGCAGGCACGGATGCGCCTCTTCATTAAGAAGAAACACTATTTTTCCCTGATGGCAACACAAATTAGACGATCTACAAGTCTCCGACTTAAAGTTTGAAGCCAAACAATATCTACATACTTCTGTCATACCACCTATGTCCATATATTCCATCTCTTTTCGCTTTTACCTTTTCATCAATATTGCATTGAATTTTCATTCCGTGTTTGTAATTACATCGTGACAACGCAATGTATAACTGCCGTGAGTGAATATCGTTTCTTTCTCTCTACAAGAAATGTGTCTGCCAATAAAATAGCATTCACACAAATGAGAAATAATTGAACCGTGTGCATGGTTATGTGGGCAGGACTTTTCCAAATCTCTTTGCATAAGCTTGAAATTGTCTCTCGCGGGATTTCACTTTCACCAAACAACAAATCTTTTAATTCTCGTGGATATGCCTCTTCATTGGGAAGAATCACTACTTTTCCCTGATGACAACACGAATTAGACGATATACAAGTGTCTGACTTAAAGTTTAAATCTGAACAATATATTCAATCTCTTTTCACTGTTCCATTATTTCACCGAGTAATAATTTCCGTTTGTTTGCGCTATTGCAATCTTTACTATCATTTTTTTGAAACTTTAGAATTTTCCTACTTCCTTTATCTCTAACCTATTTCCGGCCCCAGGTATGGTTAAATCTCTTGGCACAAACACTCATCTCGTGGAACGTGAAAGTATCTCTCTGAGAAAATCACGCCTCGTCTCCTTTCAAGATTTTTTTTTATAATAGAGAGATATGGGCTTAAATGATTTGCAGATCATCACATTCTATGTATTTTTATTTACATTTTACAGTGCCCCATTTTTTTAAAATTAAATTTAAATTGCTTCTTACATAGCAGATGTTACTGAGTTCAGGCTCATAGTGTTTACACAGACTTAAAAATCTAAAACAACATGATGGACTGCGATCAACAATGAGCTCTGGACTTTAGTTCAGTTTAGCCCACCTCGATTAGCTGGACACCGGCCCCCCCCCTTTCCCCATCAGTACATGATTTATAGCTGAAGTAGAAAAGTATGCACTACCTGACATAAAAGCAAAGGCTGTGCAGATGCTGCATTGTCCCCCCTGACTCACCAACTATCCGGTGCTGCTCTGCAGATGTTGAGCTGGGAGCAATTAGATTCACAAATGGACCGAGTTCACTACTGGGGAATGCACTGAGGAAAGGCAGTTCCATTTAAAGCATCTCCTCAAAGCCTCCATGCCTAGAAAGCAATGAATTAAATAATCATTGAGCCTATAAGTCCAGCACAGCAGGCTCAGAAGGGAAAACTCCATTTGAATTCAGCCGAGGTCAGAGCGATGTCTCTCTTTGTTAGGTCAGGTGCTCTCGGAGCTGCTGCTGTTATCTTCTCCAGGTGCTGTTGCAATGGGCAGAAGTTTAGAGACCGGAAGGTAATGGAGGGCTACAAATGAGCGGGGATATAATTGTGGTGTTGCACGTGTCTGGGATTTAGCAGTTGTGGGTTTTTTTTTTGAAGTGTACTTTATATACCTTTAAGATTAAATTATTTTGGTACAATAAAACAATCAGTGTTTAACAAGGAGCTCCTTTTGTTAGATATCTTTGGAAACAAGGCATTTCTCTGCATATTTTGCTTTCCTTCTTCTGCTTCTTCTTTGACTCTTATTATTATCTTTGTGGTGAATCCTCATGATTAGGATCAGAAAACTATAAAACATCCTCACGAGTACCACTTTGCAGTTTGGGGTCCTGTAAAATCATCATCTCATTCATTCTCAGATGTAATAATAATAATAATACATTTATATGATGCTTCTCTCACTACTCAGTTAATGGGGAGCCACCTCAATCACCACTAATGCGTAGCATCCACCTGGATGATGTGAAGGCAGACATTTTTCCACAAGTTCGTTCACCACACATTAGCTATTAGGTGGTGAAGTGGTGTGAGAGAGATAGTCAATTAGAGGTAGGTGATAATTAGGGGGCCAGAATTAGGCCATGGTGGGAAATTTAGCCTAGATATCAGGATAGATCCTACACTTTACAAAGGATGTCCAAGGAACTTTAATCACCACAGAGAGTCAGGACCTTGGTTGTACAGTACATCTTCTCCGAAATATGGTGCCATTTTAACAGCACAGTGTTCTCGTCACTGCACTGATTAATTGGTATCCATATTCAGACCACATTGTAAGCAACCCTTATTGGCCTTACCAACACCTCTTCCAGCAGCAACACAAGAATTTTTCTTGATGGTCTCCTATCCATGTACTGGCCGGACCTGAATGTGCTTAGCTTTGGGTGGATGACTTCTTCTGAAGTGCAGGTGGTGTGGCTGCTGGCCTCCTACTGCTCTCCCCTTTCCAGTCCACATAATATAAGAAGCCCAACCGGTGTCATTTGCAAGCAGAGCAAACCACCAGACGGAGCTCCAGTAGCTGACCTTAATTTCTACGACAAACAGCTGAATTACTTTTGCTGTATAATTTGCCCAAATTACTGAAAACAAAAGGCATATTTTGTTGGACTCTATTTCACTAAACGGGGTGAACCGGTTGGTGCCCCAACTATTCCTCCAGTTTTGCGACCTGTCAATCCTGCACCTGACCACAATATTGACATATAAGACTGGAAAGAAATAGACTAGGCAGTCAAACATCGAACACATAGGCTGGACATTTACTGGTTATTTAGAGTTCTACTTTGTCTTGGCACAGATTGTTAGTATTACGATACCAAGTCTTTATGGAATGTAAGAGACGGCCAGCAGCTCAACCCGGCCAGGATGCCCCTGAGATGGGACATTGAGATAGGCAACACAGCCCTGCTGGGTACCATGGGTGCCGCCAGGGGACGCTGTGGGAAGATGGTGGGAGACAAAGTGATCTTCAACAGATTACAATGCATGCATTTCAATGCCAAACCAGCTCTGACTTTGTTCCAAACTGCATAATTTAGCCCAGGGTTTAGCTTAACAAGATTCAAGTGCTCAGAGTTGCATTTCTTTTATTTTAAAAGTCCAATATTCATGTTATTTGCAGGATTTATAAATTTTCTGAAAGGTTTAGAAATGCCTGTCATTTAAATGAGGTACCTTATTAATAAATGGCTTCTGGCTAAATTATTGATAACAGCCAGAAATGCAGTGAATTACAGAAAGTGAGCAGTCAGCTGACCTTCAGATGTAGCCCTGCTTTTTTATCCTCTGGGATTGTGAAACTTGTTAAGGGTGAATTTTGCGAAAATATTAAGAAGTTGTTCTTCACATAGAGAACCACAGATATGTGGAACAATGGACCAAGTAGTGTGGTGGACGGTAGAACTTTAGGGACTTTTAAAAACTTGGCTTTATGTTATTTTAAAAGAGTTAAGGGGTTAGGACTGGCAAGCTTTGCTGGGCTGGATGGCCTGTTCTAGTCTAGACTGTTCAAATGTTTCTTCATCTTCAGCCTTATCGCTTCAGCTTACAATAACTTCAGCACACCCTGACTTGAGCTGCTGATTAGCTGTACATTCTGCATTTCTGTTTGTTAGACATTTGTACAGAAATTGAAGTATCCCAATATTTTTAAACCATTACTAGCCCTCCTCTATTCTGTTTTTCTTCTCATCATAAATACTAAATACTAAATCCTGATGCTGGCTCCTGGTTAAATTTAAGGCAGATTTCAAAATCCTCCTTTTAACATATAATGCCTTAAATCACCAAGGTCCGGCTTACTTGTCTGAACTTCTCAAACAAGAGCTCACGTTAAGATCTTAAGATGCCAGTATGCTTCTCCTTCCAAGGATTAATAAAATAACAGTGGGGGGGAGTCAAGGATCCCTAAACTGTGGAATGGTCTGCCTGCTACTATAAGAGATGCCCCTTCGGTCTCAGCTTTCAAATCACGGCTGAAGACTCACTACTTCAGTTTAGCATACCCTGACTAGAGCTGCTGATTAACTGTACAGACTGCATCTCTGTTGTTAGTCTTTAGCACTAAAACATAAGTAACATGATAGTTGTAATTTGTTACTAATGCTCACCTTTTCTATTTCTCTTCTTGGTACTCAAATGTGGCACATGGTGCCACTGCCCACCTGCCAAGTTGTTTACCTGCCTAAGGTAAAGTCATCTCTGATGGAGGATCACAGGTAGAGGGGTCCTTTCATCGGATTGGCTGACTCAGCTGTGGAATGGCCAATAGGGGAAGGCAGCTTGATGGCTGGAGTCTCCAGGAGGATTATATTGAGTATTACTTCTGTTCTGTTCTGTGTATATTGTACAGTATTCTATTGACCCCCTTTTTTATGACACCCACTGCACGTCCAACCTACCAGAAATGGGGTTTCTCTTTGAACTGCCTTTCCCAAGGTTTCTTCCATTTTTTTTCCATACAAGTATTTTTTTTAAAGTTTGTCCTTGTCTTCTTAGACAGTCAAGGCTATGGGGCTGTCAAAAGGTAAGGCCTGTTAAAGTCCATTGCAGCAATCCCTGTGTGATTTTGGGCTATATAAAAATAAATTGCATTGCATTGTATTGTAAATAAGGAGAAAACAGAAATCTTAGTTATTGGCAAAAATGGATATAGTGAGGGTATTAGAAATAAACTTGATCCATTAGGCTTAAAAGTCAAGACAGAGTTAAAGAATTTTGGGGCAACTATTGACTCTGACCTGAATTTTAAATCACATATTAATCAGATTACTAGGACAGTATTTTTTTCACTTAAGGAATATAGCAAAAGTTAGATCCCTTATAACACTGCAAGATGCTGAAAAATTAGTTTACGCTTTTGTTTTCAGTCGACTAGATTACAGTAACGCACTCCTCTCAGGACCCCCCAAAAAAGACATCAATCGATTGCAACAAGTACAGAATGGGGCTGCCAGAATCTTAACTAGGAAAAGAAAATCTGAGCACATCACACCTGTTTTGATGTCACTATACTGGTTAGCTGAGCCATTTACAATTGACTTTAAAATACTGCTTATGGTTTACAAAGCCTTAAATATTTTTGCTCCATCTTATATTTCAGAATGTCTTTCACCTTACACTCCAAATCATAACCTCACGTCTTCAAATGAGTGTCTGCTTAGAATTCCAAGAGCTAAACTTAACAGAAGTGGTGAGGCGGACGGCCTTCTGCTGTTAGGCACCTAAAATCTGGAATAGCTGACCGATAGGAATTCACCAGGCTAGTACAGTGGAGCACTTTAAAAAACTGCTGAGAATTCATTACTTTAACACGGCTTTCTCATAGCTTCATTTTAGTATAACCCTGATATTCTGTATATGCATTGAATTATCATTTTTATCATGGCTCCTCAATGTGTACTAATCCCTATTTCCTCTGCTATTCTTTTTCCGGTTTTCTTTGGTGACAATCTGCACCCACCACCACCTGATCAAAGTACCATGCAGTTCCCATGTTGATGGATTGAAGGCCAGAGGTCCACATGACCATCCTCATCTAATTCTTCCACATGAAGCCTGAAAACCATGAAGACTGATTGAGATTATTGATGTTAGGTAGATTGCCTAGAGGGGGCTGGGTGGTCTCGTGGCCTTGGAACCCTTGCAGATTTTGATTTTTTTTTTTTTTTGTTCATATAAACTTTTCTTTCTTCAACTTGTAAAGCACTTTGAGCTACACCATTTGTATGAAAATGTATTAATATAAATAAATGTCGTTGTTGTATGATCTGCATGTGGTACTTGGGGTTATGGCTCTTCTGCCAGGCTGCTCCTCTGCTTATGAAAAAGTCATCTCGGATAACGGAGCGTTAGAATCATCAGATGGAAAGATTTACTCATCAGATTGGGCGGCCAGCACTGACCAGACTATAGAAAACCCATAAGGATGTAGGTGGCCAGTTATCTGAGTTCTCCAGGACTGTAACTTTTTTTTCTGACTTTCTCTTATATGATTTTAATCTCCCCTTTGTCAACAGGCCATAGTTCATCAATTAATTAATGGACAGATATTGTTGGTTTTAATTTATGTTTAATCATTTTCTACCTGTTCTTTGCATGCTATAACACATCTACATTTATATGTGTACCAATTTGTATTTAATAATAATGATACAGATTTTTCTTTGCATTTATATAGTGCTTTTCTCACTACTCAAAATGCATTACACTATTATCATGCATGTGCATGGCTGTCACTGCACTGGGGCAACAGGATCCATAGGTCAACAGGGAGGCGCTTACCAATTTCTGTTCCAGCAGCAAAAGCAACACAAGATTTTCCTAGATGATCTCCCATGGACTGGTCAGGCCTGAACATGCTTAGCTTCAGGTGGATGACCTCTTCTGAAGAGTTTGTGGTATCAGGTCAGGTCAGGTTTGGGAGCATGCACTGGTACAGCACGTTGCCGCACCCACCACACAACGAAACAGCTGTGGAACCTGGTTGGAAACCCCCTAGGAAGACACGTGGTCCAGTCTCAACCTCTGGAAATGACCCTTTATCTGCCGCAAGCAGGTGTTATGTGAGCGTTCCCTTGACCTGGTCCAGCCACTCAACATTGAGAATCCTGCAATCTGATCACCCTCGGGGAAACGTGCCATATGGCTGTAGTTCCATAACATTCACAATGCAGGTAACGGGCCTTATTCGGGACTTCAGGAGCAACACATTAGACAAACCAGCGGTACCCAAAGATTCTCCAAAGAGCCACAGTACCGAAGGAGTCCAGTCTTCATCTCGGGTTACTGAATAGCATCCATGTCTCATAACCATATAGCAAGACAGGAAGCACCAGGGATCTAAAGACTTGGACTTTCCAGTGACCTCATGACCCCCATGCTCTCCTAATCCATCTACTGACTTCATAGGAAGAGTCACCAGAGCCATGAATGTCACTACCGAGGTAAATAAACCTCTCAACGAGGTCGACACTCTCTTCGTAGACAGACACACTGCTGATGGCCGTGCCCAAGAGGTCATTAAAGGTCTGGATGTTGGTTTTTATCAGGACACTCACAAGCTCAGACACTCAGACTCCTCACTCAGTCTCTCAAGATCAGAGCCACCATTGACTCCGTTAAGATCACAGCATCATCAGCAAAGTCAAGATCCGTGAATTTTTCTTCACCAATAGATGCCTCACAGCCGCTGGACTCCACGACCTTGCCCAACACCCAGGCCATACAAGCATTGAACAGAGTAGAAGCAGAACACACCGCTGACAAACCCCAGAATCAACTGGGAAAAACGTAGAGGTCCTGCCTCCATTCTGCACAGCATTCACAGTACCAGTGTACAGGCTGGCCATGATATCCAGCAACCTCGATGGGATCCCACGCAGTCTCAGGATGCCCCACAGGCTCGATTGAACACTTTCCGAAAATCGACAAAGGCTGCAAAGAAACTCTGCCAATATTCGCATTTATGTTACATGAGAACCCTCAGTGCCAGGATGTGGTCAACGGTAGACTTCATAGGGGTAAAACCAGACTGTTCCGGTCGCTGGTAGGTGAGCAAGTGATCACGGATCCTATTGAGAACGACCTAGAAAAGGCCTTACCTGGCTCCAAAAGGAGTGTTATCCCCATGTAGTTGCCGCTGGCTTATTTAATCAGTATAATCTCTACTTTAATTGAGAAAATGGTTCACAGTGCTCTGTGCCTGCACTCAGTGAAAAGCACTATATAAAGAATAAGTTGTATTATTCTACTATCCTCAAAAGAGACAGAAGCTGATAGGTGGTTAGAAGGAACTAGCTCAAGTCATGAGAAATAAAGGACAAGCTGGAAATTTAAATGTATTAAATCTCCAACAAGAAATGAAACCTTTAAGAAAAAATAAAACACTCCCTCGATGATAACACTGTCCCTTTTGTTGTGCTCAAGAAGGCCACTCATCTTTATACGTCTTTCTCTTCTTTCAGGACTCAGCGGGTCGTGCAAGAAGCCACCTGCTGAAGAACTGTGCCTCTGTAGCTGAAGATGACGCGATTGAATTACACTGAGCCGTGCCTGCCGTAGGGAACACTCACGCTGTGGAGCTCGACTTTCAAGTTCTGTTCTGTTCCTGTGTTAAGTCTTCTTTCTCGAGCAACAAAGCTTCCATACTTTTCTCTTGAGTGTGGAAAAAAATACCACAAGAGTGTTTAAAAGAAGCAAAGTTTGAAGTCTTTTAAGCACTGTGGAACCTTGAAGGCCAAACATTCTCTATAAATAAATGTAATGAACAGTGTAAATACAACAACAACAACACCATGTATATCTATAACACATTTTCAAACAAACAATAGAGGCTTTATAAGACGTCAAAGAGAAAGTTACGTGAAAAATAACAACAATTAAGATTAGGTGATAATAGTAAATAATAAGTAACAAAGAAAAAAATAATACATCTTGTAAAAGAGTGAGGAGGAGACAGCAAAAAGGTTTGGGGTTTTCCGGCCCCGTAATTGTCGATAATCCACAATATTCAAAAAATAAACGGTCAAAAATATAAACAAAACTGTTCATATGCGCGACACCTTAGCATGGCATCGGCGGCCATTTTAAAGAGGAGGAGCCGGAAGTGGAGGAATGCTGGGAAGGAACCGTGAGGGAGGATGGGATCGATGACGTCAGGAAAGATGGCGGAGGAAGGGCGGAAGTAGACGTGGTGCAGGCAAAACCCGGTCTTATGGTGGCGGAGCGTCTTTTTTTCTGTAAGGAAGCATAGGGAGAAAGTTAGTACCCCGCCATTCCCTGCCGGCGAATGTCTTCCCAGGTGTGTCAAGATCCTTCCGTGGTCTCCGACTCGCGCGTGCGTGACAATCTGTATGATCTTATAAAACGGTAGCTGTGTAAGCATATGCTGTCAAAAGCTTAGGCTCCTAGAAACCATGGATTCTGGCACTTCAATCAATCGCATCGGTTATGCGTTAGTGGCTGCTCGCTGGTTTCATTTTGCCAACATGCTCACATCCATTATCTATCAGCAGCTAAGCAAGTTTAGCTCTCCTTGGAGGTTTCATTTTGCCGATGTGCTCGCCTCTCTTGTGTATTAGCGGCTAAGCAAGTTTCTCTTTTCTTGGCGGTTTCGTTTTGCCAATGTGCTCACCTCTGTTGTCTATCATTGGCTAAGCAAGTTTCTCTCTCCCCTGAGGTTTCATTTTGCCGATGTGCTAATCTCGCTTGAGTATTAGCAGCTAAGCGAGGTTCTTTTTATTCAACGTTTTTGTTTTGCCGATGTTCTCACCTCCATTGTCTATCAGCAGCTAAGCGAGTTTCCCTCTCCTCAGAGGTTTCATTTTGCCGATGTGCTCGCCTCTCTTGTGTATTAGCGGCTAAGCGAGTTTCTCTCTCCTCGGAGGTTTTGTTTTGCAGATTTGTTGGCCTCGCTTGTGTATTAGAAGCTAAACGAGATTCTTTTTATTCAGCGGTTTTGTTTTGCCGATGTGCTCACCTCCATTGTCTTTCAGTGGCTAGGCGAGTTTCTCTCTCCTCGGATGTTTCATTTTGCCGATGTGCTTGCCTCTCTTATGTAATAGCGGCTAAGTGAGTTTCTCTTCTCTTGGTGGTTTCGTTTTGCCGATGTGCTCACCCCCGTTGTCTATCAGTGGCTAAGCGAGTTTCCTTCTCCTCAGAGGTTTCATTTTGCCGATGTGCTCGCCTCGCTTGTGTATTAGTGGCTAAGTGAGGTTCTCTTTTTTCAGCACTTTTGTTTTGCCGATGTGCTCGCCTCTCTTGTGTATTAGTGGCTAAGCAAGTTTCTCTTTTCTTGGTGGTTTAGTTTTGCCAATGTGTTTACCTCTGATGTCTATCAGTGGCTAAGTGAGATTCTCTCTCCTCTGAGGTTTTGTTTTGCCGATGTGCTCGCCTCGCTTGTGTATTAGCAGCTAAGGGTTCTTTTTTTTCAGCGGCTTTCTTTTGACGATGTGCTCGCCTCCGTTGTCTTTCAGCAGCTAAGTGAGTTTCCCTCACTTCGGAGGTTTCGTTTTGCCGATGTGCTTGCCTTGCTTGTGTACCTGTCAGCCTCCGACGCCGGCAACTTCCTGTGGGTCTCCATCTCTGGCCCTATCGGGTCTCTCCCCTGCATGCGATGGACATTCCTTGGTCCCGCCTCTGTGCAGTCATTGGCAGGCATGCAAGACACACCATCCAATTGCGTGCCTGTCAGGGGGAGGGACTTCTAGTCCGCGGCCATCTTGCCTCCCCTTCTGCGGCGGTGACGTGCTTGCCGGCAGCCTTGCTGTTGCCAGGGCCTCTCGAGCTGCAGCGTCTCCTCCTCCGCAGCCCTCGCGGCGGCCACCATGCTGTCGGAGCCCCGCAGACCGGCATGCGCCCGCAACTGACGCGGATCCGGGAAGTCCCTGCCTGTGAAAGAAAAAACACGCCCGGCCCCTACGGGCCGGCTGACGATAGGCAGGGAACTACCTCCCTGGACTCGTCCAACCGAGGAAACGTCCTCGGTGTGGCCTCTCTTGATGCCATGCCATCCCGGGCGCCTCCGGCCATGGCGCGCATGGTGGAGAACGCTGCCCCCTTGTCATGCACGCCACCCGCCCACATCAGGGAAAAATGGCCTTCTCGCAGACCCCTGGTGGTCCGTGGGGTTCCTTTACTGTACGTGGATGGGGTCTCCTGCTGCGCCGGGTCATCCACAACAAATTTTTTTTTTTTCAGATCCCCATCTTGAAACAGGTGGAGCATCCTGCCGACTACGCCAGATGTGGAGCCGACCCGGACACAGACAGGCGGACATGTTGTTCTTCACCACCACATGTTTTATTTACAATAATATTTACAATAAATGGTCACTAAGACCCAGTCCAAAAGTGCACAAACCCCAACACACAGTCCTGGCCACACAAATGCCTCTTCTCGGGCCGCCTCCACACCTCTCTCGTGCCTTGTCCTTCTTCCACCCGACTCCAGCCCTGAATGATGGGAGAAGGCCCCTTTTATATCCTTCCGGATGAGCTCCAGGTGATTCCCGACACTCCTTCGTTGGCCACGCCCCAGCGAGGCAGAAGTGCCGGCTATTCTCCCGGCAGCTTTCTGGGCGCCCTTTTAATTCTTCCCCCCAGCACTTCTTGGTGTGGCGGAAGTGCTGAGGTAACAGGTCCCCAAGGCATTGGGGAGCCTCCTGGCAGTGACCACGAGCCCCTGCAGGGTGGGGCTTCCATGCCCTTAACTCGTGGCCCCCAAAGCAACCAGGAAGGCGGCCCAACGTGATCCAGGGTGGGCAAAGACCCAAATCCAGTCCCTCACGGCGTCCCGGATGGGTCGTTGCCCCTGGCATCCCTGACAACCTTTAGATATAAGATATATAACTAGCAGAAGGGTACCGTCCTTACATATAATGTCATAATGAAATTCTCCAAAGATGAGTCCAGTAATAGCTGAGAGGTCAGAAAAAAAACAAAAAACTTCCAGTTAAGCTGAAGAAAAAAAAAAAAAATCTGCACGGGTTACAAGGCGAAAAGTCCACTGGTTATTCTACCAAATATGAACATGCTGAAATCATTTCTCATTGTTTCCAGGCTTCATATGAGAGAATTCAATGCAGTGGATCTTGTGGATTGCTGGGCCTCCCACCTTCATTCCAGGTGGACTTTGATCAAATAAACAGATTTAAATACACACATAAACAATATGAACACACACACCAGAATGAATAAAAAGGAAGACAATTGAAAAGAAATAAAACTTCTTCCTTGGCAGTCCCAGCCCAAGTTAGGTGCTATACAGACGTATTGCTGTTGTTACACAGGACCCTCAAGTCATGTTTCTTCACACACTTGTGCTGAATAATTCATTGACTGAAGTCCTCAGTGTTTTTGTGTTACAGACATGATGTGCAGCATTGTTCATAATGGCACTCAGTTTTGTCTTCATTTTTTCTTCCTCTATGACTTCCGGGGGGGTCCAGAGTTCATTCCATAACTGAGCTTACCCTTTGTCGCACACGTGCACATGGGAGAAGGTTTATCGGCTCAAAAAACGTTTTTCAGCCAAACTAGAAGTTGACACTGTCATCTAATCCTCTCTCCCTTTCTAACTCTGCAGACCAACCAAAGAACCATCCCAGCCAAGGTCGCTTTCTGGCTGCAGATGACATCACCTGCCACCCACAGCCCTCTTCCTGATGATCTCATTCCCGGTGCTGGTCGATATGTCTGCTACATATAAATAGAACTGTCATCCTAATGTTAGTCAGTTCAGTTGTGGACTCTGTACTGTAAAGACATGTTTCTTCTTCTGCCAAACTTCCAGCGTACAGGGTGGCCATCCCCAAACATTTTTCTAGCTCTGCTTATTTTGTTACACCTTATAATTCATTTTTGGATTTGGTGGGGCTCTCTTGAAGTGATGTTACCAGTCCAGCACACCACCATGTAGAAAATCTCACTGGCCCTCACAGAGTTGTGGAAGATGTGAAGGACGTCACTACCCATATTCAAGGAATGCAGTCTCCTAAGGTGGAAGAGCCTACTCTGCCTTTTCTTCTATAGTTCCTCTGTGTTCAACCTTCCATTGACGTGGAGCCCCAAGTAATTCTTGTAGTGGACCACCTTAACATCTGGACACAAAGGCTCTTTGGTGTGGCAAAAGTCGACAAGCAGTTCCTTGGTTTTGCTGATGTTAAGTTGCAGACAGTTCTCAAATCCTCCCCCTGACTCCTCTCCCCGGTGTCCTTATGAGAACACCCTATAAGTACGGAGTCATCTAAGAACTTCTGCAAGTCACATTACCTGCTGTTATATTTGTAGTCTGAGACGTACAGAGTGACAGTTAAAGCAGACAGGCCTGTTCCTTATGGTGATCCAGTGTTGCTCACACAGTCCTCGAGTCTCACAAACTGAGGTCTGCCCAACAGACAGTCCACCATCAGGACACATGCATGTCTCTGAGCTGACCCCATAACAGAGATGGCTGGATGGCATTGAAGGCAATGGAGCAATCCACACTGCGCTGCCTACTTTGTCTTGGTGAGAATGGCAGCAATCACAGTGTTCTGCCAGCGCACTGACAGATAATCTTTAGAGCCTGTCCGGAATAAAATAAAACAAATAAACAGGCTGATAACAAAATGAAACCAAAGCCCAAAATGAGAACCAGGAATGAAAGCTGAAAGAACACAAAGGGTCAGAACTGAAAATAAAACATGAGATGAGCGTTAGCAAGGCTGGTTTAGTCTCTTAAAGTCAAATCAAGTCAAGTCAAGTCAAGTGAAGTTTATTTATAAAGCACGTATATAAAACCCAGGGAAATATTTACCAAAGTGATGTACAATTAAATAATAATAATAATAAAACTAATAAGTAAATAAAATAAGATAAAACATAATAAAATAACATTTCTTGATTACTATCATCTATATATATATATATATATATATATACAGTATATATTTAATCGAACATCTGTCTGTATGTCTGTACACGTTTCACGAGAGAACTACTTAACGGATTTAGATCGGGTTTTCTTCTAGAATTTGCTTGAACATTCCACTTGATTCTGCGACTTTTCTCATCGCGTAGTATCAGAGTTTGCCTGCAGGAGCGATATATTCATGTGAATCCCAGACAGAAGCTGTATGAAATACAGTCACTATCCAATGCATAAAATACAAACCAACAACCCTTTAAATCTGAATTAAAAGCCAGGGAGACGAGGTGTGTTTTCAGCCTGAATTTATTTATTTTTTTTTTTATTATTATTAATTTTATTACAATCCATACAAAGCAATCAAGTTTTTACAAAAAGAAAAATTGAGTTAAGAACAGATTGATCCCCACCCCTGAGTGAATTCTCTGTGCTTTATGAACTTATTTTAAAATATTACTGATTAGATCCTGCCATGTTTTGAAAAAAGTCTGTACGGATCCTCTGAGTATTTGATTTTTTCCAACTTCAAATAATATAACACATCGGTTTCCTCTTAAAAGAGGAGAGTTTGGGTTCTTCCAGTTAATCAGAATAAGTCTGCGTGCCAAGAGTGTAGTGAATGCAATCACAATTTGTTTGTCCTTCTCCACTTTAAGCCCCTCTGGAAAAACCCCAAACACAGCTGTTAATGGGTTAGGAGGGATTGTGAGTCCAAGGCTGTCTGAAAGGTAATTAAAAATTTTGGTCCAGAATAATGTTAATTTGGTGTATGCGGCCCAGAACATGTGACCCAGTGAGGCTGGAGCTCGATTGCAGCGTTCGCAGGTTGGATCCTGCCCTGGAAACATTTTAGAGAGTTTTAGTCGAGACAGATGTGCTCGATATATAATTTTGAGTTGTATAATTGTATGCTTTTCTATATGGAGCTCGAGTGAATTCAGCCTGGATTTAAAATGCTCAACTCTGGTGCAGATCACATATGCAGGGGCAAGTTGTTCCAAAACCATGGAGCCGCCACCACAAACACACAGGTTCAGGGATCTGCAGATCAGATAAGGAAACTATCTCAAAGTTGTCCTTTTGTTCCGTGGCATTGATAATCACCCTAACCCTATGACAGATAGTCCATTATCGAGGACACCATATGATCATCCACCTGCATGTCTCTGAGATGGTCGACCCCTTTGCAGGGCTGGCTGGATGGTATTGAAGGTGCTGGAGAAATCAAGAAACAAAATCGTCAGCTTTGTACAGTTGAGAATAAGCTTTGTGCAGAACATAGATCATTGCATACAAGGAGGCAAAAGCAACTCTTCAGGTATGGATAACTCACACTTTCACATTATAGTGCTTACGTTATGCATGTTATAACGCTAAGTAATCAGTACAGTGCAGACTGCAGTCCTGGCCTGTCTTTGCTATTAGCGTCCAGCTTTGTCCAGATGAGAATAAACCTTGTGGGGCAGATACATAATTGCATACAAGGAAGTAAAAGAAATTCTTTGGTTATGGATAAATCACACTCTCACATTATACTGCTTATGTTATGCACGTTATACCACTAAATAATCACTATGCCTTTGCTATTAGTGGCCACCTTTTTCCAGGTGAGAATAGGCCTTGAGAAGCAGATAGATAAATGAAGCCTCCACTCTATTCTTTGTCCAATAGGCAAACTGCAGTGGGCCCAGAAGGTCCACCACAAGAGGAATCATACAGTCCAGAACCAGGACCTCAAATATCATACTGGCACCTTAGCTGGGTTGGTGCTTTTCTTTTATCCAGGAGGTCTGGTTGCTCCTACAGCCCTGAATGGATTAAGTGGTTTTGATCCCAAATTGTAGATATAAATTACCGTATGTGATATTTTTAGTGTTTAACTTGGTGCTTTATTTAATTTTTAATATTATATTTGTATTTATGTTTTGTAAAAGCAGCATTTTCAAAAAAATGAAATCAAATTGAATTAAGTACCGATTGATGGCTATCCATTTGAATTTCCATTCAAATTCTCTACCCTCTTTTTCAGCATATGAAATCCAATGCTCGTGATGGAAGCACCAGAAGATGACAACTAAATGAACTTTAATTCTGACTAGATTTGCCAAGGGGAAACTTGAAAAGTAGGGTGGTGTGATGAGCTGATTGACAATGAGATTTAATTTTCAATGAATGAAATGCCAGATGTAAATTAAAATGACACAGACAACAGATGCCTTATGAATAATTAAATTAAAAAAAAAAAAACATTTTACCCGAATAAAATATGCTTTAAGACTATTTATTGCTAAAGAGACAATTTAATAAAAGAATTATTCCATTACGCATAAGTGACATCACTGAGGATCATTCCAACAGCCTGCCAAAGCAGACACACATACTTGGAGAGCGCCTCGTTTGCTTCATTTAGAAATTTTGGCCTTTTCAACACACTTGCGAATGAGAAGTGGAATGGACTGTCACCCCTTGTGGATCGATTCTGGTCTTGTGTTCTTTGCGGCTGGAAATCAAATTAGTGAATGGATGGTATGGGCGACTGCAGTTACAGTAAGAGATCAGTAGATCTCATCAAAGTCATCTTGAAGATGGTAAAGAATTGTTACGGTTTAATCTCACAAGTGGTCAAAAGTGGTTTGCGGGCAAACCGAATCCCACCAGCCTACCCAATTAAAGTGAACATAACATTTTGGCTTACATCAAGCCAAAATGTGCTTTACACTTCAAAAAATATATTCTATAAACTCCAAAAATACTCTCCAAATGCTCCACAGGAGAGGGGATCACCCTCTACCGCCATATATTAAAATATTAAAACATATAATATTGATCAGTCACTATATTTTGTAAGATGGAATGTTGAAGGTCTCAACCATGTACTGAAAAGAAAAAAGCTCTATCACCTCTCAGCTGTCAGGAGTATGGCATTCTAACACGGAGCGTATAAATATTAAGGATCAGCAAAAATGTTGAAAGGCCAGAATTTTCAGTCTGTGGTTTCGGTGCTGAAAGAAACAGGAAAGAAAAAAATGCATGGAATGTAGGACTGATTTATCTGTGATTGATTTTTGATCTATGCTTTATAATAATTTAATTAACAAAATCAATAAACCAAAAGCTAAAAACATGGGATAGGAAACCAGAATTCAAGGCAAGACACAGGGAGACCATGTAAAATGCATGGTGGGAATTAAATCCAAATTCATAGAATTGTGATGCAGAAGAGCTAATCTGAACTGCAGAATTGTGGCACCTCTTTTCATGATGCAGAAGTTCCAAAGCACAAAAGTCCCAAAAGTTCAAAAAAGCTCTTCCAATAATGCCAGCTTCACCATCAAAGTGCCCGGATAGACACAAAATGGGTTTGAAGAATCTTTATAAAATAAAGATGTATACTTCACAAATTGCTCTTTCATACAACGAAGCTCTATGGAGCACAAGAAGCATATGAAATGCCCAAAAGTACTAAGGTGATCCAATACAAACAAAGTCTCAATACGGTGATAACAAAACGTAGTCCAAAACAGCAATAAGGCTGAAATCCTGATATCCAACTTAACAAAAGGCAGCCTATACATATAAAGACAAACCAAAACTAGACAATGACGAGTATAAACAACATGAATCAAAGAATCCAAAATGAACAAAAGAGACATCAAAACCCCATCCCTGGCTGAGACATGGTAGCCAGAATTACCAAGTGTTAGTTTAAAATGTCCTGTGACAGAATGCCATGTTATCCTGGGCTGGTTCTTCACATATGATTGCCAACTCCAAAATGTCCTGTAATACAAAACAAAATCTAAGAAAATGGCCACAGCAATGAAAGATTTTTTCTTTTTTTTCTGCAATGCAGCCACTGCACTGGGTTGTATGAAATCCTCCAATTGTGAATAAAAAGAAGATCCAATTGCAGTAATGCTCCATTTTAGAATACCTTGAGGTGATATTACTTAGAAAGGTCATCGTATCAGTTAAACTGACAAAGGAAGAAACTCCAACAATGGATAAATTACCTTAACAGCCCGCAAATAATAAAAGTCCAATCAATGATGGCAGCATTGGAGACAATTCAGATTAATTTGCATTACTATTGCAAAGGCAGTAAAATGTGCAAACATTCAGAGCAGATATTTTAAACTGAGTGGTCCTAAAATGCTCAGGAAACTTGGATGCTTGAAAAACATCTGCCTATTCCATTATTCATTTGCATTCAGCCATTAATAGTTGTGCTATTGCTTGGCCTCTTAAATTAACTTGCTTTTAATGGATGTTGCCTGCAGATGAGATTAAAATGCACACAACTAATTTACAAAACAAAACCGCTATATTAGAGAAGCAATTACAATTATCTTCTAAATGATAGGTTATGTTTGAAAGAGTCTTACTAAGCAAGACGAAAACAAAGGAACAGGATTTTTTAAATTATTGCTTAAAAGTAATTTGTTTGTTCTGGAATGTAAAAGTTAAAATGGAAGTTTTCTTATCCAGAATTTTTTTTAAATGTTAATTTGATAAAACCCTGACAGCAGTGATTGAAAAAATGTTTGTTTTATCTGACTAATGGCTGCATGTGAGGCTGAAGTAGTAAAATCTCGTATTCATTTGCTGTTCTGTGCTCTTCTGTAACTTTAAAGTCGTCACTTTTGGCCTCTGTGAAGAGCCGGCATCTCATCCAGGACTGGACCCTACTTTGCTGCCTCATGATTAACTCAGCTTAAAAAGACCCCAAGATTGTTAGAGTCTTACAAGGACTCTGTCACTGGTCTCTGTTTGTCTTTACAAGCTTAGTTTGGTGTTTCAGATTTTTTTTTACTGTTTTTCCTTATTAATGTTTTTGTTGTGTCGTCTTATAGACCAAATATGATTTGTTCCCAAGGATAAAATGACTTCTTACAGAAGCTCAATAGATAGATAGATAGATGGATGGATGGAAAGGCACTATATAATAGATAGATAGATAGATAGATGATGGAAAGGCACTATATAATAGATAGTGTGGACTATGGCCGGCCATTCATCCCAGCCAATACCCCCAGGCCGCCAGGTGGAGCCCTGCCTGCAGCGTGAAGGTGCCCCGAATGCCAGCAGGGAATTATGGACAATGGCGTTTTTATGCACAGCCCTGCTGGATACCATGGGGGCCACTAGAAGGCACTGCAGAGAGAAACAACGATGGTTTTCCCTACAACCCGGAAGTGCGTCCGAGTCACATGGACAAAGGGAATGACGTGCTTCCGGGTTGAAGAAGAGGAATTTTCATCTGACCCGAAAGTGCTAGGAAGTCACATGGACTGCTGGTTCAGAAGCACTTCCGGGTCACGGACTATAAAAGCACTGTGGGAGATCCCGGACATCGAGCTGAGCTGGGTGGAAGGGTGGCAACGCATCTGGGAGTGGAGGATTGGTTTATTGTTTGAGTATTGGTTATTGTATATGAGCATTGTGGAGAGGATGGTGCTTTTTGCACTTATTTGTGTTAATAAAGTCAACTTTTGGACTTTTACCTGGTGTCTGGCGTCTAGTCTGAGGGTTCAAGGGGACGATAGCACCCCCTATCTGTCACAATAGATAGATGGAAAGGCACTATATGATAGATAGATAGATAGATAGGAAAGACACTACATAATAGATAGATAGATATGAAAGGCACTATCTAATAGATAGATAGATAGATTAGCATAGCTGGCAGGATTAGACAGATAGATAGATAGATAGATAGATAGATAGATAGATAGATAGATAGATAGATAGTGTCACACACGCGCGCATGGGAGGCAGCTAAAGGGCTCGAGTGAAGGCAGTTCTGAGCCATACCGGGATGTGGCAGAGTGCACTAACTCTCTTTCTCACTTCCCTGTAGACCTAACCCGGGAGGTTCCACCTGTCTCTCTGGACGTCACTTCTGGGACCGAGCCAATGGAGACAGACCTTGCCAGCTCCGCCCCCCTGATGTCACATCCGGGACTAATCCAATGAAAGATGAACACGTGCCCAATCCTTATGACCTCACTTCCTGCCTCCCCCTTTAAAAGCCTTCCCTTTTCCCTTCTCTGACAGTCTTGTTTTGGACTCTGTTGTAAGCACTTCTGTGCTGTATTTGGAAAAAGAAAACGACTTTGCAGCCAGGATACCTAATTACATGGGTGGCTGCCCCAAACCTTTTTCTGTCTTTGTCTCGTTTTGTGACAGTGGCGTGAGCGCAGGATGGAGAAGTCCCAGAAGAGAAGGGACAGGACCTGCAAAACACCCAGGTGGGAGCGTACCGGGGCCGAGTATTCAGGCGGGGAGGGTGCCCCGTGGTTCGGCGAGACCCGGTGCGGGCTCCGCTCCCAGCACGCAGAACTAGGCCATCTAGAGAGGCCAGGGAGTGTGCGGGTGGGGCTCACCGAATTGGGCTGCCCTGGAGGGGGGAGACGAGAGGGACTCAGTATGCTCTCTTGGGGGAGAGTGCCTGCCCCCCAGTGAAACCACAGCCCCATTTACCCCCCAAGGGTGCCCCAGACTGGCAGGTGAGTGAAATAACAAAGTGGAGGTTGGACCCTGAGAGGCCGACCAGTAAACAAGCCTGGTCCTTATGGGCAAAAGTATGGCGGTGGCTACGGCCCTTAGAGAACAAGCCCTACCAGGTAATTGAGCAGGTAGCTTGCTATCTGCTCCTGAAAACACTTCCCCAGGGCTTCACCCAGCCGGTCTGGGGCAAACAGTTTACGAACATGTCAGGGCTCATAGAGCTTCTGGAAACACAGAGGGCGGCTTCACACTCTGGGAGAGCAGAACCGTCCTTCTGTCAAACTCAGCCGGGGTACGTCCCAAGACCTAGCCCCTCCCTGTACAGCCCGGAGCTTGTATCGGTGTCCGCGGCGCCGCGGGCGCGCAAACCGCTTGGAGACGAGGAGGAATGCAGGTGGAGGGGGAGGAGGGCTTGGTGTGCTCTGACAAACCTCTGACGGTCCCGCATACAGACGTGGTGATCGTTAACGGGTTTAAAACTTCCGCTCTGCTCGATTCCGGCAGCAACATTTCCATTGTTGCCCGCCGTTTTGTGCTACCGCGACAATGGCTAAAGTTCAAGACCAGTATAACCTGTGTCCACGGGGAAACCCGCTGGTACAGGACCGCCGCTTGTGTCATTAGCTACGGAGGGTCAGTCCAGAAAGTAACCGTGGCAATCCTTCCTGATCCTCCACACTCGGTAAAACTGGGGCGGGACTGGTCTGAAATTAAAAGCGGTAAGACACATACCACTCCCGGGGTTAAGTTGGGCCTCGTTATGGACGTAGATGAACCGTCTACAGCTGCCTCCACGCCGTGTAATCAGCCGGCAGAGAGAGACGAAGCAGCCGTCCTGGGTGACGTGGAAACCACGCCCATTGAGGTCGGCGCTGACCCTCTCTCCGTGTTGCGGTTTCAATTTAAAAAGACGCCGGCTTCTTTCAGAAGGGAGCAATGGAATGACGACTCCCTGAAGTTTGTAAAAAATGCAGTGGTCCTTGTCAATGGCCAGCGCACTAGTCAGTCGATGCCACAGGGCCCCTACTTTGTGCTAGATAATGACCTCCTTTACCGTGTAGCAATGCATGACGGGCAGGAGACGAGGCTGCTGCTAGTGCCGCGCACCTTCCGGCGGCAGGTCTGCGAGCTAGCACACGCCCACCTCCTAGGTGGCCACCTGGGCACCGAAAAAACTCTGGAGCGGATCAAGCTCCGGTTTTACTGGCCGGGAATTAATGAGGAGGTTCGCCGCTTTGGCGCTTCCTGCCCGGAGTGTCAACTGCGACAGATTCCTAGGAGGGACCACGCTCCTCTTGTTCCTATTCCATTGATTGACGTTCCCTTCCACAGAATCGGGGTCGACCTGGTGGGACCTCTAGAGCCCTCAGCCCGAGGACACAAATACATTTTAGTCCTCGTGGATTATGCTACACGATACCCCAAGCTGTTCCGTTGCGCTCAGCTACCTCTAAAGCCATCGCACGGGAATTACTAGGGGTATTCGCGCGCGTGGGGATCCCCAAAGAAGTCTTGACAGACCAGGGGACCCCCTTCACCTCGGAGACGTTCAAGGAGACTGCCAGATTACTGAAAATAAAGCATTTAAAAACCTCGGTGTATCATCCTCAAACCGACGGATTAGTAGAGAGGTTTAATCAAACTCTCAAGCAAATGCTGCGTAAGGTGGTCAGCGAGGATGGAAGGAACTGGGATCAGCTCCTCCCCTCGTCCTTTTGCCTATCGGAAGTCCCACAAGCCTCCACGGGTTCTCCCCTTTGAACTACTGTATGGGCGACAACCTCGGGCATATTGATATTTTGAAAGAAGGCTGGGAAGAAGAGGCTCTTCCCTCCACAACATACTGGAGTATATCGCGCAGTTACGCGATAGATTTTGAAAGATTCGGCCTGTCCTTAAAAGTCACATGGAGGAGGCTCAAGCAGCACAGGCCGTACTACAACCGCGCACGCCTCTTCGGGAGTTCCACCCGGAGATCGGGTCATGGTCCTAGTGCCTACCTCCCACTCTAAGTTGCTTGCCCACTGGCAGGGCCCCTACGAAGTTAAGGAGAGGAAGGGACTGGTCGACTATTTGGTGAGTCAACCCAATCGCCGGCCAAAGGAGCGGTTTATCATGTGAACCTGCTGAAACCGTGGAAGGACAGGGACCCCGATCCCTCCTCCGCCAGCCCGCCACTCTTCGCTCACACACACGACCTTAACTTTGGCACAGACTTGAGACCCAGGCAACGGCAGGAGCTGGAAACAGTTATCCGGACCGCTCGAGAGGTAGTCAGTGAACACCCGGAAGGACCTCTCTGATTGAGCACAACATTGTGACAGAGCCCGGGTTGTTGTCCGAGAACGCCTGCACGTCTTCCCGAGGCAAAAAGGCTGAAGTGGAGCTTGAGATCAAGCGCATGCTGGAACTAGGTGTGATTGAGGAAAGTTATAGTCCCTGGTCCAGCCCCATTGTGCTCGCCGGTAAGCCTGACGGAGTTGGAGGTTCTGCAATGACTTCCGTCGGCTTAACCAAGTCTCCCAATTTGATGCCTATCCAATGCCACGCGTGGACGACCTCCTCGAGAGGCTTGGACAGGCTCAATACCTGACCACACTTGACATGACAAAAGGGTACTGGCAGGGTCCTTTAACGGACTCCGAAGGAAAAACGCGCTTAGTACCCCTAGCGGACACTGGCAGTATCGTGTCCTTCCATTTGGGTTACACGGGCTCCAGCAACCTTTCAGCGTCTGGTGGACAAAGTGCTTCGCCTCATAACTCATACAGTGCTGCCTACCTAGATGACGTGGTCATCTATTCCAGCACATGGAAGGAACACCTACAGCATGTCCAAGCGGTATTACGGACACTTGGTGAGGCCGGGCTCCGGATTAATCCCAAGAAATGTTTCTTTGGATTAAGCGAGGCCAAATATTTAGGCTACCTGGTGGGTCGGGGTACCGTAAGGCCACAGTGCTCCAAAATTGATGCCATTCTGAAATGGCCCGTCCATGAACCAAGCGGCAGGTCCAAGCCTTTCTCGGGTTAGCCGGGTACTACCGCCGGTTTGTACCCCGGTTTTCGGAGAAAGCGCGCCCTTGACTGATTTAACAAAGAAGAGGGCCCCAACATTGTGGTATGGACTGCAAAAACAGACTGCATTTGGTGACTTGAAGAAGGCCCTTACGTCCGCACCTATTTTGATGGCACCTAACTTTTCTTTGCCTTTCATCCTCCAGACGGACGCTTCGGACACAGGCCTGGGAGCCGTGCTGAGCCAAAGTGTCGATGGTGTCGAACACCCCGTCATGTTCCTGAGCCGGAAACTGTTGGACCGGGAGACCAGGTATGCAGCGGTGGAGAGGGAGGCTCTGGCGATTAAATGGGCGATCACTCAGCTGAGGTACTACCTGTTGGGCCGTGAGTTCACCCTTGTCACGGACCATGCACCTCTACAGTGGATGGCCCTGCACAAGGAGTCGAATCCGCTGGGTCACCCGGTGGGTTTCTTGACCTGCAGCCGCATAAGTTTCGCCGTCATCGCCGGGTGCTCTCCATGCCAACGCTGATGCTCTCTCGGTTCACGACCTCTCGGTTAGGTCGCCCGACCCGGGGTCTGGGCTGAGGGGGGGGCCTTGTCACACACGCGCGCATGGGAGGCAGCTAAAGGGCTCGAGTGAAGGCAGTTCTGAGCCATGCCGGGATGTGGCAGAGTGCACTAACTCTCTTTCTCACTTCCCTGTAGACCTAACCCGGGAGGTTCCACCTGTCTCTCTGGACGTCACTTCTGGGACCGAGCCAATGGAGACAGACCTTGCCAGCTCCGCCCCCTGATGTCACATCCGGGACTAATCCAATGAAAGATGAACACGTGCCCAATCCTTATGACCTCACTTCCTGCCTCCCCCTTTAAAAGCCTTCCCTTTTCCCTTCTCTGACAGTCTTGTTTTGGACTCTGTTGTAAGCACTTCAGTGCTGTATTTGGAAAAAGAAAACGACTTTGCAGCCAGGATACCTAATTACATGGGTGGCTGCCCCAAACCTTTTTCTGTCTTTGTCTCGTTTTGTGACAATAGATAGATAGATAGATAGATAGATAGATAGATATGAAAGACACTACATAATAGATAGATATGAAAGACCCTACATAATAGATAGATAGATATGAAAGACACTACATAATAGATAGATAGATATGAAAGACACTATATGATAGATAGATAGATAGATAGATAGATAGATAGATAGATAGATAGATAGGAGTCAAGCTAAAGTTAGAAAATGTGATTTATTGGAAAATGGAACAAACCTTAACAAGACTGATGCTGTCATCTCTCAATGTCGTCTCCACCCTTCTCAATGTACTTGTGCCACCTGCCTGGATGTGCCAGTATTCCAGCAGAATAAAAGTTTTAGATTTGAGCTCCCAAATTAGTGGGACTTCTGTATGACCCAGAAGTACTTCCATCGGACAGTGGCCCTGGCACCAAAAGTACTTCCGGGTCTTTAATAAAAGGGGCCGCACTCCCTTATTCTGGTGAGTTGGAGCTGGGAGTACATAGATCAACACTCGACTGGAGGAGGGCAGTGCCGTGGTGATAAGGCATAAGGGTTACAGCGGTAGATAGGTATGCTTTTCAGGTGTATTCAGTATTATAATAATAATACAGTGATCCCTTGCTGTATCGCGCTTTGACTTTCACGGTTTTGCTCTATCGCGGATTTTATATGTAAGCATATGTAAATGTATATTATGGATTTTTCGCAGATTCGCGGATTTCTGCGGACAATGGGTCTTTTCATTTATGGTACATGCTTCCTCAGTTTGTTTGCCCAGTTGATTTCATACAAGGGACGCTATTGGCGGATGGCTTAAAAGCTACCCAATCAGAGCACGTATTACATATTAACTAAAACTCCTCAATGCTATAAGATATGCCTCTGCCTCTATCTCACCCTCTCTGACATTCTCTGCGCCTGACGGAGGGGGTGTGAGCAGAGGGGCTGTTTGCACAGAAGCTTTTTGCCTAGTGGATACGGACGCTCCTCTAAGAAATGCCGCTTTATCGAGGTGCGTCCAAAAGCACACTTATTGATTTTTTGATTGTTTGCTTTAATCTCGCTCTCTCTCTCTTCTCTCTCTCTGACGTTCTCTGCGCTTGACGGAGGAGTATGGCGTTATTTCAGTGCCACTATTCTGAGCACACGTAAAAAAATATTGAGCGCACGTAAAAAAAGATTGCAAGTGCAAGTGTTGCATTTTGAAGAGAAATTTATTTTGAGCGTACAAAAGCTGAATTTGAGTGAACAAAATTCATTGCTGCGTGCAAAAAATGTATTTCAGTGTTTGCGCTTATCCATATACACACACACAATAGCACCCCCTCTCGCTCAGTTTTTTCATTTGCGCTTGCTGCAATGTGTTGCTAGCTCACAACATTCTCTGCTGCGAGCGCTCAACTCTCTGTACACCGTTATAAGTGTGCCAGAAAACCAACCAATCACAGACTTGGTTTCAAAAATTCTGATTGGCTCTTACGGTCTCCAATCAGCTCGCTAGCTGCTGCATTCCGGACACCGGAAACACTGTCCACTCAGCCTCGCTTCTTGCAGATAGAGGGATAGTCTTAACAAATAATATATTTTAAAATAAAATAATTAAAGATATTATCCGCAAATTGGGGTTTAATTGAGTTTAGCTGGATTTAGCTAAATTTAGGACTGTTTCCGGAATGCAGCAGCTAGCGAGCCGTAAGAGCCAATCAGAATTTTTGAAACCAAGTCTGTGATTGGTTGGTTTTGTGGCACACTTATAACGGTGTACAGAGAGTTGAGCGCTTGCAGCAGAGAATGTTGTGAGCGCAAGCAACACATTGCGAGCAAGCGCAAATGAAAAAACTGAGCGAGAGGGTGCTATTGTGTGTGTGTATATGGATAATTGCAAACACTGAAATACATTTTTTGCACGCAGCAATGAATTTTGTTCACTCAAATTCAGCTTTTGTACGCTCAAAATAAATTTCTCCTCAAAATGCAACACTTGCACTTGCAATATTTTTTTACGTGCGCTCAGAATAGTGGCACTGAAATAACGCCATAGAGGAGATGTGAGCAGAGGGGCTTTTTGCACAGAGGCTGTTTGCTTAGAAGATAGGGACGCTCCTGTAAAAATGCTGAAAGGCTACCTTCGCATTGATCCCTTCATTGCCGCTGCTTTATCGCGGTGCTTGCATACTTAAAAGCGCAACAGCCCTATTGATTTTTCATTGTTTACTTTACTCTCTCTCTGACATTCTCCGCTCCTTACGCGCACTTTGAAGAGGAAGATATGTTTGCATTCTTTTAATTGTGAGAAAGAACTGTCATCTCTGTCTTGTCATGGAGCACAGTTTAAACTTTTGACTAAAGGGTGTTATTTCATGTCTAGAGGGCTCTAATAATGTTAAAAAACGTATTTAGAAGGTCGTAAACAGGTTTTCTATGCTCTAACTGCGAAAATATTAGATTTATAAATAAAGAATCCTACTTGGAAATTCATTTATCTGTCTGGAGCGGATTAACCGCGATAAACAAGGGTTTACTGTATAACTGTGCGGAGAATATTTATAAACAGTGTGGGAGAGTTTCTAAGGGCTTAAAATATATAAAAATAATCATACAAAACATATGGTTTCTACTTGCATGATTTTCACCTATCGCGGGGGGTTCTGGAACGCAACCCGCGATCGAGGAGGGATTACTGTACTTTACATTTATATAGAGCATTTCTCAGTACACAAAGTGCTTTAACCACCCCTTATGTGTAGCATCCAACTAAATGATGAGATGGCAGCCAATTTAGCAGCAGTATGCTCACCACACATCAGCTGTTAGGTGGTGAGAGAGATAGCCAATTTGAGACAGGAGATGGTTACGGGGCTAGAACGACAATTTAGGCAGGACACTGGGATACACCTTACTCTTTACAAAGGATGCCCAGGCATCTTCAGTCACCACAGAGACTCAGGACCTCAGTTTTACGTCTCATCTGAAGGCCAGCACCATTTTTACATTCAGACCACAGGGCAAGCACCCCCTGCTGGCCTCACCATCACCTCTTCCAGGAGTAACCCACACTTTTGCTAGATGGTCTCCCATCCAAGTGCTGGCTAGACCTGAACACAGTTAGCTTCAGGTGGGTTACATCTTCTGAAGCGCAGGAGGTATGGCTGCTGATGACATAGTTGGCCCCGAGACCAACATGCTGTGTTCAAAGGCTTAAGCTACTTTCATGTATGAAAATATTCTCTATAAATAAATGTTGTTGCTGTTGGAAACAAATGAAGACTTCTGCAGATGGCTTTATGAAGTGTACTTGCCTTGCATGGAACACATCACCATTACCATTCAAACCCCTCGCACCATAAGCACTGTCATGTTGCAGGTGAAGCAGAGAGCGATTGCCATCTGTCTACTAAGATCTGCATTGGTTTCAAGTGGCTTCATCCCTTGGGTGAATACATATGGATATTACAGATTTTATATTTTCTACAAGATGTGTTTCAACAAGGGAATCAATGTGATCGTTTAAAATGAGGGAGGAAAAGGGAACAGAAAAAGAAAAATTACCATAATGTACAGAAGTGGCACTGTAGCCCCTGCCGGTGCAAGTAAATAGGGAGCTCCCTGGAGAAAAGGAACAACGCAGAATGCATGGCAAACGAAACCCTAGAAGAATCCAAACAAGACAATATCTGTTTTCAGGGCTGCTTTGTCAGGGTCAATCTTCAGTGCTACAAATGTCATTGCAACAGTCTATGAATAAAACATTAAAGCTCTTTATTTAAGAAAACACTTCTCATCATATAGAAGACCTAAACGTGAACTGCAGAAAGCGGTAAGAGAGGTGAATGGAAGGCGCCCTTGCCACGTGACCCTCGCCACTTACCTCTCCGCATAAACTCAACACCTTCTAAAAGCTGCGCTTTTAAAAAGAAGACAAATACTCCTCCAACTGGAATACAATATTTGATGTGATAACACAAAAAAAGCCATTTAAATGAATAAAGAGATTCTCAGTTAATCAGGGGTTCACAGGCTTGATGATGCCACACATTGTCAGATATGGCAAATATCATCTTCCTTCATTAGATAGATAGATAGATACTTTATTAATCCTAAGGGGAAATTTACATAATCCAGCAGCAGTATACTGATACAAAAAACCAATATTAAATTAAATAGTAATAAAAATGAAAAAAAAAAAAAAAGATAAATAAATAAAAATAAAAAAGCAGACAATAACTTTGAGTAATGTTAGCATTTACTCCCCCGGGTGGAACTGAAGACTCGCATAGTGTGGTGGAGGAGCGTTCTCCTCAGTCTGTCACTGAAGCTACTCCTCTGTCTGGAGATGACACTGTTCAGTGGATGCAGTGGATTCTTCATGAGTGACAGGAGTTTGCTTGGTGCCCGTCGCTCTGCCACAGATGTTAAATTAGTAATAATAATAATAGTATAATAGTATTATGGTTGTTGTATTTTACTTGTAGCAGTGCTACCATTAAGTAGAACTGCATCTCCCAGCAGGCCTAGCAGGAGCTGTTGGGGTCAAAGGTGGCCAGAGGGGTTTAAAAGGAGGGCAGGGGTCGAAGAGGGAAAAAGTTTTGTTTTGGTCGTTTTGTGCTTGTATTTATCTGTGGAACTGCCTGTCGTTTTCCTGCTTTACATCTTCGTGTCCTGGATTGTATTGTTGCGGTCTGGAATCATTCGTCTACCTATTTACTGTTACTGAAGACGTTGTCTGGATTCATTGGCTTTCACAGAAGAAGGAGTGCTCCTGAACCATTCATCGGTCATCATACTTCAGCAATTACCGGTAGGACTGTGTTTTTCTATTTCCCTCTCTTCATACAAATCACTGGACATAACTTCACCGCTGATCATTTCATACATGGACTTTACTGCGTGTTTGTCGTGTTTATCTGTTAATTGTAATATCGCCGAAGGGATCAGGGGTGGTATTATTGTTTTCATTTAGTTAATTTAATTTCATTATACTTTTTTGTTTTTGTTTAAGTTCCCAGTGCGTTTTCTTTGTCTCTGTAGTGTGTGGGTGTGTGTCGCGCCAAGGCTGGGGTTGTCCCTGGTAATCCTCATATAAAATAAATAAATCACCGTCTTCCACGACGGTGTGAATCTTAGCGGATTCTATCCGCTACAGATTTTGGCGAGCCGGGTAGGAGCCAGGGTTATTTACGACACCTTCTAGTGCGACTTCACTAACACCCTTTCAGAAGCATGTCTGTTGTAAGCGCAGTGCAGGATGACGAACTTGAACTTAGTGAACCGCTGGTTGATGTGCGTCCGCTGCCTAGGCCGTGTCATGTTACGGTCAGAGCCCCTCTCGAGGAGGAGTTGAGCCTGCTGGATACCCTGTATCGGCGAGGGACAGCTTCTGCAAGACCTGACGCTGCGCCTAGAACAGCTAGAGACGCGGGTTGATGACATCGCCCGCAGTTTTCTCAATCGTGATGAAACTGTCCATGACCTGATCGATGCCACAGCCGCCCGAGTTTCCGGAGAGGCGGTTGTGAGGGTGCAGCGCCTGGAGCAGTCCTTCGCGAAGTGTGTGCAGCACCTGGAAGCCAATATGAGAGAGGAGATCAGGAGGCAGGGTCAAGAGAGCTGGCGTGCCGTCACGCAGCCACTGGGGCAGTCGACTCCTGTAGCGGAGTGGAGGAACGACTGGGGACAGTCGGCCTTGTCCGCGCGCTACCGCGGATGGAGTTTCCAAAGCTGGCCCCTCAGTGTGCACCCACGGGCATTGTCGACTTTGTAGAGGAGGTCGACATGTTCGTGGAGCTGCATCCTCTGAGTGGAGCCAGCTGCGGGATTCCTGAACACGGCACTCAGCGGGCCGGCACGCTCTTGGTGGTTTGCTGAGCGGCACAAGTACAACTCCTGGGCGGAGTTTCGCGCTGCTTTCCTGAATGCATTCCTCTCTGACGAATACCAGGCGCTGTTGGAAGAAAAGCTCCGGACCTTTGTGCAAAAACCATCGCAGAGCCTCCGGGACTTTGTCTTTGAATTCCGTGCGTTGTGTCTGAAGTGGCGATCTGACATGCGTGAGGAAGAGATATTGCGACGTGTCCTTGATGCATGTGACCCTCGGGTGGCTGCTACTCTGAGGGGGGTCGTGAAATCGGTCGATGAGTTGGTGAAGGTGGGGTCCCGAGTGGAAAAGGATTGGGCTATCGGGCTTAGTGGGTCTCGAAGGGTCCCACGCCTCGAGATGTCCCCTGTCCGAAACCACGAGGGAAAGCCCCAGTGGATCCCCGGCCGATCTCACCTTGGTGCAAGCCACCTTGCCCTCTTAGTGGTGCCCATACAAGTGCGGGGTGTCACTGAGAGGCAGTCGAGATACAGGGAGCACTTATACCCTTATGAAATACAGCTTGTGGGAAAAGCTTAAAGTGCCTCATGAGCAGTTAAGGGAAAGTGCAAAAGTAAAATTCTTTCTTGCGGATGGAAGGGCGACGGGCAAAGGGCAGGGTTCCCATGAGGTTCTGCTTACATGAGACACACTGGGAGACAGAAGTTTACATCCTGGAAGATGACCATCTGTCAATGCCCTTGTTACTGGGAATGGACTCTCTTGTGTCGGTAGGTCTTACCATCCATCTGTCGCGGCTGGAGTATGAGTTGCCGGGGGGTGGAGTCCATCGGTTTGGGACGAAGGCTCAAAGTAATCTGGTTTGGCCTAACTTGTGTTATTACCTCGAGCAGTTGGTGGACGAGCCCAGCCCAGTAGAGAAGGCTGTTCTTGAACAGCCGGAGCTTGTTCAGCCGCTGCTTAGGAGGTGGCACTCTGTGTGGACGGACAAATTGGGTCGGACTGAGGTGGTGTGTCACCACATTCACACAGTCGACCCTGTCCCAGTTCGGCACAGAGCTTACAGAGTGTCACCTCTGAAAAGAGGAATAATCAAGGAGTGGGTCGACCAGATGTTGGCGGATGGGGTCATTGAGCCTCCCACCTCACCATGGGCTAGCCCTGCGGTGCTCATTCAGAAGGCCGACGGGACCTACCGATTCTGTGTTGACTATCGGGAGCTGAACAAGAAGACCTTAGATGACGCTTACCCCATGCCCCTCATTCATGACATCTTGGAGTCTTTGCATGGGGCAGTGGTTTTCAGCTACCTTGATCTGGAAGAGTAGTATGGAGAAGACTGCCGTCATCAACCCGGAGGGGTTGTTCCAGTTTCGGGTGATGCCCTTTGGACTTAAAAACGCTGGGGCGTCATTCCAACGGCTTATGGAGCAGGTCCTCCGGGGACTCATTGGAAAGACCTGTTTCGTATATTGATGACATCATCGTATTCTCCCCATCTGTCTCACAACATCTGAAGGATCTTGATCACATCTTCCAGCGACTGCAGAAGGCTCATCTGACACTCAACACCGCAAAGTGTAGATTTCTACAGGACCATCTAAACTTCCTCGGCCATTTGGTGTCGGCAGACGGGGTCCGGGTAGACCCAAAGAAAATTAAGTCCATCTTGGACTACCCAGCGCCCCAGGAGGTAAAAAGTCTCCAGCGCTTCCTGGGGATGGCTGGGTGGTTCCACAAATTTGTGCATGGGTTTGCCGACATCGCTGCCCCTTTGTTCCAGCTGCTGAGGAAGGGATCCCCCTGGGAGTGGTCACCAACGTGCCAGGACTCCTTTGAAAGACTTAAACAGGCATTGATATCACCTCCAGTCC
Source organism: Polypterus senegalus (assembly GCF_016835505.1). Taxonomy (NCBI): domain Eukaryota; kingdom Metazoa; phylum Chordata; class Cladistia; order Polypteriformes; family Polypteridae; genus Polypterus; species Polypterus senegalus. The sequence goes on from NC_053158.1 coordinate 10,684,228, forward strand.
TGGCACAGCCTGATCCCAAATTAACCTTTCAGGTCCACACAGATGCAAGTGACCTCGGACTCGCCCGTTCTTGCTCAAACTAATCAAGGAGAAGAGAGTGGTGGCCTATGCTTCACGGTCACTGAAGGGCGCCGAGTATAATTATTCCACCACCGAGAAGGAATGCCTCGCTGTCGTGTGGGCCGTGGAAAAGTGGCGTCACTTCCTGGAGGGGACATCCTTTGAAGTCTACACCGACCATAGGGCTCTGACCTGGGCATTCAATTGCCCGAAGACCACGACTAGGCTAACAAGGTGGGTTTTGCGCCTCCAACAGTTCACGTTCAGGGTGTGCTATCGGAAGGGTTGTGCTAATGTGGTGCCCGATGCCTTATCCCGGTGCACGAGCCCGCACCGATGGTATGTGCGTATCGGTCTCTAACCCTTGGCCTGATCTTCCCCTGAACATGCAGGAAATTGTTCACTCTCAAGCAGCCAGTCCTGTATGTCAGGGGTTGAGAGAGGGCTCAGGGGGGAGGCCTGACCGCATACATTATAGGGAACTTCAGGGGCACTCTATCGCTGTGTTCCAACAAAAGACCGGGGTTACCATTATCAGTTGGTAGTGCCCGAGACATACGTGCCCAAGTTCCTACAGTATTACCATGACAGCCCGATCGGTGGTCACCTTGGACGCTAAGACACTGTTTAAAATCTTGGAGGTGGCATGGTGGCCGACGATACGCAAAGACGCTGGTCCCATGTCCAGACTTGTACCACCTGTCAGCAATACAAAACCCCACCTGGTCTCCCCTCAGGACAGCTCCAGCCAGTAACCATCACTACCCGGGAGAGCCTAGGCGTGGACCTAATGGGACCATTACCCACTAGTAAGGACCGGAAGACCTACCTGATGGTGGTTGTGGACTATTTTACCCGATGGGTGGAGCTATTCCCATGGCTAATGCCACAGCCAAGAAGATATGTTCCACCCTGAAGGATGAGATCTTTACCCGATGGGGGTGCCAAGAACATCATCTCAGACCGGGCCCGCAGTTTACCAGCTCAGAGGCCGAAGAATTTTGGAAGCAATGGGGGGTGGTTCACCTGAAGACAACAGCGTATCATCCCCAATCTAATCGCACTGAGCGGGTGAAGCAGACCCTGAAGACAATGATTGCATCCTTCGTTGGAGACCATCATCAGGATTGGACAAAGTGGCTGCCTGAGCTGCGGTTCGCATTGAACACGGCGGTGCACGAGGTTACGGGTGAGACCCCTGCATTGTTAGCTTTAGGCAGACAGCTAAACGGTCCACTAGAGAGGATAATTAATCATAAACCACCCAATCCAGACACCTCAATACATGATCATTTGCAAACACTACAACTTATCACACAACAGGTAAAGGAGAGGATGGTGAGGTCCCAGTCCAGACAATCTCAATCGTACAACCGGAGACATAAGCCTGTGCAATTCTCAGTTGGGGAGAAAGTCTGGATCAGGACTCATCCCCTCTCCAAAGCCTCCGATAAATTCACAGCTAAACTGGCTCGAAGTGGTTCGCCCGCAACTATAGTCCAAAAGAAAGGACCAGTGACCTATGCGTAGAGTGGGGATTGCCGGGGACAAAGAAAGTAGACACTGTTAACATCGCTAACCTCAAGCCTTGGTTCGGCCGTACACCACGGCCTGAGGAGGGGGATTGTAGCAGTGCTACCATTGGTTAGAACTGCATCTCCCAGCAGTCCTTGCAGGGCTGTTGGGGGCAAAGGTGGCCAGAGGGGTTCAAAAGGAGGGCAGGGGTCGAAGAGGAAAAAGTTTTGTTTTGGTTGTTTTGTGCTTGTATTTATCTGTGGAACTGCCTGTCGTTTTCCTGCTTTACATCTTCGTGTCCTGGATTGTGTTGTTTGTTGGGGTCTGGAATCATTCGTCTACCTGTTAACTGTTACTGAGGACGTTGTCTGGATTCATTGGCTTTCACGGAAGAAGGAGTGCTCCTGAACCATTCATCGGTCATCATACTTCAGCAATTACCGGTAGGACTGTGTTTTTCCATTCCCCTCGCTTCATACAAATCACTGGACATAACTTCACCGCTGATCATTTCATACATGGACTTTACTGCGTGTTTGTCGTGTTTCTGTTAATTGTAATATCGCCGAAGGGATCAGGGGTGGTATTATTGTTTTCATTGAGTTAATTTAATTTCATTATACTTTTTTTTGTTTAAGTTCCCAGTGCGTTTTCTTTGTCTCTGTAGTGTGTGGGTGTGTGTCGTGCCAAGGCTGGGGTTGTCCCTGGTAATCCTCATATAAAATAAATAAATCGCCGTCTTCCACAACGGTGTGAATCTTAGCGGATTCTGTCCTCCTGCACCAAATATTAATAGATTGTAGAAGGTTTACCAGGCAGTGGCCTGACTCATGCAAAACACTGTGGAGACATTTGTTTGTAATTTGACATCGTGTCTGATGAGAGCCAATCAAGTGTTCAGCCATCAATAAAAAAAAAAAACACACATACATATATATATATATATATGTATGTTTGTTTTTTATATATATATGTATATGTATGTTTGTTTTTTATATATATATGTATGTGTGGTTTTTTTTTTTATTGATGGCTCCATGGCGTGCAGTTCGTTTATTTGACAGCCTGTATATCGGAGTAATTACATTCATTACATTCATAGTTTGAGTCCCGACCTGATTGTATGGGTGGTTACCTACCAGGTAATGCATGTCAAATAAATGAACTACACGCCATGGTGCAGCATGAAGGGACTTCGTCTCTGACGCTGACGTCCGAGATTCGATCCCCGCAAGGAGAGCAATGGAGTGTGTACGCCTGATGAGCCCAAATGAGGGCAAAACACGTGTTGCGTACTCTTTGCATTATTTGACAGTAAACTATGCAATATATATATATATATATATATATATATTGTCAGGGATGCCAGGGGCAACGACCTGGCCGGGATGCCTTGAGGGACCGGAAGTGGGCATGCGCCAATCTGGGATCACGTGGGGGCCGCCACCCTGGTTGCTTTGGGGGCCACGAGTAGAGGGCTTGGAAGCCCAACACTGTAGGGGCCCGTGGTCACCGCCAGGGGGCGCCCCAATGCTTTGGGAACCCTGGACATCAGCACTTCCGTCACACCAGGAAGTGCTGGGGGGAAGAGAAGCAGGGACACCCGGAGAGCTTCCGGGAGAACAGCTGGCACTTTCGCCACACTGGGGCGTGTCGGCGGGAGATTGCCGGGGAGCACTTGGAGCTCATCCGGGTGAGGATAAAATGGGCCACCTCCCTTCATTTGGAGCGACAGTCGGGAGCGGAGTGGACTGAGCTGGAAGAAAGGAGGCAAGAAGGCAGCCTGAAGGAAGTAAGGCATTGTGTGGCCAGGACTTTGTGGACTTTGGGGGTTTGTGGTGCACTTTGTGACTTATATATTTGTAAATAAACGTGTTTGTGGGTGAAATGAACATGTCCGCCTGTCTGTGTCTGGGCCAGTCTCGACAATGGCATCCCAGATGGGACTTTCCGCCTGGTTCAAGGCGGAGGGCCCCGTCACAAAAAAATTTTGTGGACGGCCCAGCGCAGCAGGTACGCCCACACACGTGCCGTGGGTGCGGCGTGCCCACAACCCTGGGACAAGGAGTCGCCCAGCAGACCGCTGCCGGATCGTGGAGGACTGGTGCTCACCTGGTGCGGGAGAAAGACAACGGCCAGGGCAAGAGTGCAGCAGGCTACGACGAGCGTGCCCGCGCTGGAGGCGCCCACGACAGCTTGTCACCCAGTGAAGCCATGCCGGGGATGTTTCCTCGTGCAGACGGGATCCGGGAGGTAAGTTCCCTGCATGTTGACAACAGGCTCTGTGGGGCCGAATGTAGTTTTTTTTTCAGAGAAGGGGCTGCCCGGATCCGCGTCAGCGGCGGGAGCATGTCGGTTTGCAGGGCTCCAGCGGCACGGCAGCAGCTATGAGAGCTGCGGAAAGGGAGCCACTGTTGCTCGCGAAAGCCCAAAAAGGCCACCGCTCCAGGAAAAGGACAGCAAAGATGGCCGCGGACCGGAAGTCCCACCCGCTGACAGGCACGCAGTTGGATGGTGTGTCTTGCGTGCCCGCCAATGACTGGAGAGAGGTGGGATGAAGGAATCGCCATCGCGGGCCGCGGGGAATCCCGATTGGGCCAGAGGAAGAGGCACACAGGAAGTTGCCGGCGTCTGGGGCTGACGGAAGGTAAGCTCCGCATCGGTTAACTTCCTGTCTTTGCCGGCTGCTCTGTCGGAGCTGGAGGCGTGCCTTAAGCCCGCGGAGCAGCGTGTGTCGCAGATGCTATGTGCCCTCTGGGAAGAGCTGCGAGTCCTGGAGATGAAGGCAGTCGCGTCTTTCGAAGAGCTGTTGAAGGTGATAGGACGGCGCAATGCTGGATTCTTCAGACGGAGGTGTACGGCAGGGAAGGTGAGTTCAGCCGTCCCCGTACAGCATGAAGGAGGGTCTGCTGAAAACGGCTGTGATTGTAATGATCAGCAACAAGTAAGCAGTCCTCCGACAGTGGATGCGGAACAGGGGGCTGTGCGCGCGGTGAGGGGAGAGAGAGCGAGAGGGCTGGCAGGACACAGGCTGTTGAGTGCCCCAGGTCCTAGTGCCGTCCACCCCGAGTTGGCAGCAGTCTCGAGCCGCTCTACAGGGACGCAGACGGGAAGGAGTCTCTTTCTTTCCGATAAGGAGACTCAGACCGTCAGGGCGTCCCAGAGCAACAGGAGGAATCGGAGGGTGAATGCCGGTTCCTCCGATAGGATGGGACGTGGTGCTGGGTGCACACATCCGGGTGCTGGCCACCCTCTGCGGGGGCAGAGGGAACCCTTGAGGTCAGCAGAGAGGAAAGGAGTGCAGGCTGTTCCGTCTGTTCCAGCGACAGGAGGGACATGGAACCCGCGGAGGGGCCGAACAAGCAAGTGCCGGTGTGCCGGATGGAGGGGGGAATGCTGCCAGTGCGTAGCACAGAGGGACGCCAGGGAAGGGTGTCCAGGCAGCGGTTCTGCCCCTTTGTTTCTGTCTGTTTCAGGGTCGGACCCCGGACAAGCAGTAGGACCCACTTCGTTGGGATCCTGCCCTCAGGAGACGGGCCGTGCGGGTGCCGCCATGGTTGGAGGAGGCTACGAGGGAGCGAGTGGATCCAACCAAAGGGGTGCAAAAACCTTTGGAGGGAGTGCCGAAGGAGTGGGCCCCGGGGTGCTGGTAAGAGGGGGGAGCGCAGCCTGTGTGAGGCACAGGAGGACAACAAGTGGTGGTGTCTCCGCCCCTATCACTGTTGGGAGAACAGGGCCGGACCTCGGCTGCCCAGGAGTAGGACCCGCTTCGGGGGTAAGCTGCCCTCGCGAGACATGTTGTTCTCCCGAATGGTCTTCGCTGGCTGTGGGGCAGTGTCAGGGATGCCAGGGGCAACGACCCAGCTGGGATGCCTTGAGGGACCGGAAGTGGGCGTGTGCCCATCTGGGATCACGTGGGGGCTGCCACTCTGGTTGCTTTGGGGGCCACGGGTAGAGGGCTTGGAAGCCCAACCCTGTAGGGGCCCGTGGTCACCGCCAGAAGGCAACCCCAATGCCTTGGGAACCCTGAACCTCAGCACTTCCGCAACACAAGGAAGTGCTGGGGGGAAGAGAAGCAGGGACACCGGCATTTCCGCCACACTGGGGCGTGTCGGCGGGAGATTGCCGGGGAGCACCTGGAGCTCATCCGGGTGCGGATAAAAGGGGCCACCTCCCTTCATTCGGAGCGAGAGTCGGGAACGGAGTGGACTGAGCTGGAAGAAAGGAGGCAAGGAGGCGGCCTGAAGGAAGTAAGGCATTGTGTGGCCAGGACTTTGGGGGTTTGTGGTGCACTTTGTGACTTATATATTTGTAAATAAACGTGTTTGTGGGTGAAATGAACATGTCCGCCTGTCTGTGTCTGGGCCAATCTCCACTATATATATATATATATATATATATATATATATATATATATATATATATATATATATTTGTAGCTGGAGATCCACAAAGTAAGAGAATGAGTCACGTATCATAAAGTAATTTTTATTCCTGAGCTTTCAGCTCCTGCCAGGAGCCGTCATCAGAGGATAATGCTTAGACATACAAGAATCAAAGGCAATATACTGTATAGCAAAGTTAGATAGGGGGAAGGTGAGTGTGTGTGGTGGGGTGTGGGGGTAATGATGTGAGGTTAGGCAGGTGTTGGTCGTAGAGTTTTATTTATTATGAGGATATTCTTCTTCTTAAGTTTGCATATGCTGGGTTCATGTCCAAATGTCTGTTAATGGCGTTTTTGTTTGATAGTCAAGATTCAGCCAGCTGTCTGACACTTTTAGTACTGGCCCTAAATCTTACTTGTACATTGTTCAATGTATGTCCAGTTGAATTTGTGTGCGTATAAATCAGTGATCGTATACCACTGGGCAAGAACCGCATGGAATGCTATGAACTGTGTTTTGTGTCTCTGCTGCCAAATTTTTTTTATACATATATATGTATATATATGTGTGTGTGTGTGTGTGTGTGTGCGTGCGTGTGCGTGTGTGTGTGTGTATTTAGATATTGTAAGAGAAGCACAAAAACACAAGAAAAAGATTTGGGAATCCACCCCACCGTCAATTCTGAATGGCATGAATGGGTGAACTGAATGACTTTATAATAGGAAAGCAGGAATGGCGTGTTGCAGGGGAGGAAGTCATATCAGGCCATCAGAAGCTTCTGGAAGTGAGGTCATCTGTAGGAGCCGAAAGTGATGTCAGGAACAAGCGGAAATTAAAGGTTTAGTTGGGTTTTTCTTATGAAGCTCTGAGGAAAGAGAAGAAGAGGTATCAGTGCTAACCCCTTGCCCAGCGTGTCAACAGCCTGATTTGAACACTTTGATAGCTCATCAAGCTCACATGTGGGACTATATTTATTTATTTATTTACATATATAGTGAAGTATTCCCTTGAAAAAGCAAGTCTTGACAAATATTAAGGTTTGGGGACCGTCCCCGTATATTGCCCTCGGACAATATATAAGAAAAAACAGATCAAAAGTCTTTGATTGCAAAGGTACATTTGACAATTTACTCAGATGAAAATGGAGGTTTTATACAGTAAGGATTATGGTAAACAGGAAATTGTTGGCATGAAGTGACGTCAGACAGGAACCAGAACCAACGTCATTAGGATGAGCCAGAAGTGATGTCATTGGTGATGGACAGAAGTGACGTTGCATCGGCCATTTTGTATACCCTGAAGTGGAGAGAAGAGATTCAGGTAAGTACCACATGACCTCTCCATATCTCGCGATAGTTCACTCACCTTTAGGCTCTTTGACTGCCTCCTAATCGAACGTGTGTGACAATATATATATATAATACGTTACCGTGGCTGTTTGTTTGTCTGTCCAGGATTTTAAATCACCTGTAGCTCACAAACCGTTTAACTGATTGACCTGAAATTTGGTACACATATACTACATGACGTCTACTGTCTACTTTCATGGTGATGATTGACCTCCATTGTTATTCCTCTTTTTATTTTTATTTAATGTTATTGTAAAATCAACTCTCGGCAGCGGCCAGCAGGGCGGTCGTGCAGCACATGCGTATGGGTGCTGTTCTCATCCCTACCACTTTCGCCGTCACTTTTCCTAGCTCTTCATATCTTAAAACATTCTCAAGGCAGATTGAAGACTTAAGTGCCAGCTTAAGTGAAAAATTAAGGAAAACGTATTAAGTAATTGCAACACAAACACTGACTTGATCAGTTCAAATGTGAAAGGATGCTGACAAAAGAAGAGAGGAAGCGGACCGCTAGGGTGGAGAAAAGAAGAGCTTCTCAAGGAGGCAGCAAATGCATCAACCTCTGAGCAAACGAATGCTAAATGTATGGAGAAAGAGGATGAAAACTATGAAAGCTCAAGTCAAGTGTATTCACTTCATGTCATCGTGCAGTGCGCCGTTACTGGTATATTTATATTGTAAGAACAAGAAGAAATAATAAGAAGGGCTGGGGCACCCATGTGCAAACCCTGTATAACTGAATGTCAAACAATAAACAAGATGGATGTTTGATATTGAACTGACTCAGAGATGGCAGAGCTTCCAGTTATGATGCTTTGCGGCAGGAAGCAGAGGGTTCAGGCGGACGGACACCAGAAGTGACGTCAGTGGTGTAAATGCCATTATTCTTCTGGTCTGCAGAGGGAGCAAAAGAGATGGCATTATCAAATACACACTATCCACTTTACCAGGTGAAAGAATAATTAAATATTTGCTATCTCTTGCCCTATGTGTACTTTCAACATCTTTCCTCTGTGTTTGCATGTGTCTGAACCTCTCTTAAACGGCATGCCATCTCTCGAGCATGTTCATATAAAACCTACTTCTCGGACTCATTATGTCATTATTTTCAAGGCTCCTTCTATCTGGTTTTACATTTGCTGTCTTTGAATGTTACTCTCTCAGTACACCTCATTCACCTTTACTTCTCCTCATACGTCTCACACTAGCACTTCCTCTTTCGTTGCGCCACCAAAGCCAAATTGAACAATCAGATTGCTCAGATGGACTGGATACTAGTATATATATATATATATATATATATATATATATATATATATATATATATATATATATATATATTGTAAAAGAGAAGACAAGAGAGGTGTGAAAAGGCTTGGGGTTCTACCCCATATACTTGAAGTTATGCTTTCAGGAATGGTGTCCAATATGGGACTGTTGAAGAAAGGGATCTGCTGGGCTTCTATATGGTGGTAGGAGGAAAATACGTGTCTTTGGTTTCTGGAAATGATGTCAAAGGAAGAGGTGGAGTCTGTGGAGGAACTAGATGAGGGTTAGAGTGGTTTCCCTTCTGGGGATCTGTAGGAGAAGGAGGAAGAATATTAGTGCATCCCGTCAACCCCTGTCTCAGCATACAACATTCAATTAAGTCCTTTGACTGCCTCCCATGCGCACATGTGTGACAATATACAGCAAAAGAAGAAGCTTAAATGGTGGGACACCATCAGAAAAGCAAAAAAAAAATGTTTTTACAAATCATCTTTTCAGATGGGAGGCCAACACAAGACTGAGGCGTGACAACATTACTCAGAGGCAGAAGAGCTGGAGTCAGGTGACCAGAACCCAGAAGGGAGGTCAGACGCCTATTGTTCTTTTACTCCTCAGGTCTTCAGGTGTGAGTAGAGGAGAGGAAATCGTACAAGAGAAAGTCAAAAACAAAGTCACACTCCTAGGTTTTCTATTGTGGTGCTGGCCATCCAATCTGATGAGAGAATCCTTCCATGTGCTGTTACGAACACTCCTTTTCTGAGATGAGTTTCCCATATGCAGGAGAGAAGCTTGGCACCAAGTGCTATATCCAGATACTGAGAAGAGAAACAGAATAAAGGAGGGCTAGACTTGGTTTAAAAATATTGTGATACTTCTATTTCTGTACAAATGACTAACAAACAGAAATGCAGTATGCGCAGCTATTCAGCAGCTCTAGTCAGGGTATGCCAGACTAAAGTCTCGAGTGTTTTAGTTTGACTGAAGGGGCATCTCTTATATTACAAGGCAAATCATTCCACACCTTCGGGAGCCCTGTAAATAAAAACTTGACCACCCACTGTTATTTTGTTAATCCTTGGAATCATAAAGAGACTGGAATCTTGAGATTGTACTGTGTGCTCTGTTTTATAAGTAACGATTAGTTCAGATGGCCTTTTAAGGGTTTGTATGTTAAGAGGAGAATTTTGAAATCTGCCCTAAACTTAACTGAGAGCTAGTGTAAGGACTTGAGAAATAAGTTAAATGTCTGTATTTTCAGATTTGTGTAATAAATACTTATTTTCAGATTCATGGTGGCCAATCATGACGTGTAAATTTTTTTTTATGCAGTTTAATGATGACAGAGCATTTTACAATGGAGAACTCCGGAGCGTTACTCACACACGTTAACATGAGATTTTTAAGAAGACAGGTTTATGCCTTAACCGGGTCACTCATCTTATCCCGGCTTATGAATGTGCATGTAAACACACTGACTGTTGTATAACAATAAAATATGTAAACTTCTGAGGGGGTGAATACTTTTTATAGTCGCTATACTTGCCAAGCCAGTGAACCACAAAAAGACCTGGAGTAAAGAAAAAAATGAAAAGCTTATTGTGCAGCACAACAGAGTTTCAGCTTGAGAGTAATACGCACTCTTCTTGAGACTTGTGTGTGTCTGCCGGCTCCACATCCAGTCTCATTTACTCTACAATTGTGTTAAATTGAGCTTGATGATCATAAATGATAGCACTTCAGAGCAACACCGAGCCAATCTGTGTCTTTTCTGTCATCTTCTAACCAAGATATTTTTGATCCAATTCATAAACCCAGCAATTTAGGATCTTTATCTCTTTATTACATTCTTTGGATGCTTACACCAATAGTAGCAGATTGTTATTTTTTTAAGCTTTTTTCACAGATGTCATATGATTATGTCTATATTTGATCAACATGCCGTCACACCACTTGTTGAACTGAGAGACAAAGCGCACAGCAGAGTGAGCGATCTACAGACTGAGAGCAAATCAACAAGGACAAGAACATCTGCAACCCAAATCCTAACTAAACCCACAATTCTCCAATCTTCTGCTAACTTCTGTGAAAGATCTCCTTGGCACATTTGTCATTTCAATAGGAGCAGTGTTGGGAGAAGGTGCTTTGAGTATTATTTTAGATCATTGAAACTGAAACCTAATATTAGAAAAAAACAACAGACTTTGAGTCCACAAATGATTTTATTTTTTATTTTTCTAAAGAATTTTTTAAAAGTTACAATGTGTGAAAAAGTGATTGCCCCCTTAGGTGTAAATACTTCATTTAGGAATACTGACTACAGGCCGGGGGCAATTACATCTCACAACATGAAGACATTTGAGAGGCTGGTCCTGGACTACATGAGTCCTTTTGTGGTAGACCACCTGGACCCACTGCAGTTTGCCTATCGAACAGAAGACTTGAGTGGAAGATGCGATTATCAATCTGCTCCAGAAGGCCTATTCTCGTCTGGATAAAGCGGTCAGCACTGTGAGAATTCTTTTAATTGATTTCTCCAGGCACTCTGGACCACGCTGGAGGTCATAGCAAAGGATGAAAGAATGAAAACAAAACTGAGTGCCATTATGAACAAAGCTACACATCCTCTCTCTGACACACCAACACTGAGGACTTTCAACCAAAAGAGCAATTCGGCAGAAGTGTGTTAGTATAAAGGAGCCCCCATTGTGCTTCCTAACAGCAACACACCTGTTTAATGTCCCAGTTAACTAGGACTGGGACTGCCAAATCAGAAGTTATCTTTTCTTTCTTTTTAAAATTTTCTTCCTTGTTAGTCATTCTAGTGTGTGTTCAGATCATTGTGTACCTGTATATATACACATTTATTTATCTAATTATGTATTTATTTATTTAAAGAACTCCTGTAAAAAGACCCCTGGGAAAAAAATAAAGTTTTATATATTTATTTATCTATCTATTTATCTATCTATCTATCTATGTAATCCTGCCAACTACGCTAATCTTCTACGCGGTGGTGTGCTGGCAGCATAAAGATGAAGGACGCCTCACGCCTGGACAAACTTGTTAAGAAGGCAGGCTCTATTGTAGGAGTAAGGTTGGACAGTTTAACATCTGTGGCAGAGCGACGGGCATTAAGCAAACTCCTGTCAATCATGAAGAATCCACTGCATCCACTGAACAGGATCATCTCCAGACAGAGGAGTAGCTTCAGTGACAGACTTTTGTCACCGTCCTGCTCCACTGACAGACTGAGGAGATCGTTCCTCCTCCACACTATGCGACTCTTCAATTCCACCCGGGGGAGTAAATGTTAACATTACTCAAAGTTATTGTCTGCTTTTACATGCATTATTATTACTCTTTAATTTAATATATATATATTTTTTGTATCAGTATAGTGCTGCTGGATTATGTGAATTTCCCCTTGAGATTAATAAAGTATCTATCTATCTATCTATCTATCTATCTAATCCTGCTAATTATGCTAATCTATGTATCTATACATCTGATATTGCCAACTATGCTAATCTATTTATCTATCTGTCTATCTATCCACCTATGATTGCCAGCTATGCTAATCTATCTTTCTGTCTATCTCACGAATGTTTTAACACTGAAGTATTATATTTTTGTTCATCCATCCATTTTCCAACCCGCTGAATCCGAATACAGGGTCACGGGGGTCTGCTGGAGCCAATCCCAGCCAACACAGGGCACAAGGCAGGAACCAATCCTGGGCAGGGTGCCAACCCACCGCAGGACACACACAAACACACCAAGCACACACTAGGGCCAATTTAGAATCGCCAATCCACCTAACCTGCATGTCTTTGGATTGTGGGAGGAAACCCACGCAGACACGGGGAGAACATGCAAACTCCACGCAGGGAGGACCCGGGAAGCGAACCCGGGTCTCCTAACTGTGAGGCAGCAGCGCTACCACTGCGCCACCGTGCCACCCTATTTTTGTTCAAAGAGTTGTAATTTTTTTTTCTGTTGATGCCATAAACACAGCAATAAACTTCAGAGTCAGGAATTTAATTAATTAATAGATGGTCTTAAAGAGGAGAAGGACAAACAAATCATAATGGCCTTTACCTCACTACTAGCATGTTGACTTATCTCGCTCAACTGGAAGAATCCCACCCCACCACTTTCAAATCAGTGGGTAACTGATGTTCTATACTACTTGAAATTGGAAAAAAATAAATAAATTCTCAATTAGAGGGTTTACTCAAAACTTTTTTTTTTTTAAATAAGGCAGGATCTGATCAATAACATTTTAAAATAAGCTTCCAAAAAGATACTCTTCCTTTCTTGCTGCTTTTAAAGATTTGCTTTGGTTGTTGGCTCTCCTCCCTTTCTCTTGGGAGGTGGTTAAATTTTGCTTTGTTAAGTTTGGAATGTTATCTGCTTCTAATTCAAAATCAATTAAAAACAATGTGACATCAGTCATATTTAGGACTCCATGTTGAATATCCCATATCAGATGATCTTCTCTGACTGTGGCCAACAAATATCAGGAAGTTCATTTTATTGATGTCAAATAAATGATTTCATTATTAACTGCTGTATTCTAAAAATGCCCAACTGCGTATCACAATCATTTAATTTGTCTCGTTATTCTTCTTATTTGAAATGCATTCATATTTTTTAAGTATACCAAACTTCAACACTATATTTAAAATACCGTTTAACTGAAGTCCAACAGAAACTGTACATAACAACTGTGTCCACTTACTAACAATATATTTACATTAGACTATTGAAGAAGATTTTGGAATCTTTATCCAATTCAAATTATTTATCCCACACATTTTATGTTGCATAAAGGAAAAAAAAAAGCTATCTTTTTTTTAATATATAATTTAAGTTACATTACTAATTTTCTTTTTCATTTCATGCAAGGTAAACAGCTTGAAAAGTGTATCAATGGCACCAGCCCAGCCAAATAAGAAGTCTCAGAAGATTTCTAGAATGTCTACCACTTTGCATTAAATCTTGTTAGAAAACTTGCTTTAAAGGATTATAATTTAAAATGACATTAACTTTACGTTGGCCTAATATGAATAAGAAAGGTCAATCATTTTTTGCTTACTTGGTTTAATGAACCCTTGAAGCAAATCATCCTAGCATTACACTGAGTTGCTTTGCCTTCTTTAAATCTTAATAAGCATCAGAGTGGAAGTAACTCTTCATGCTGACACAGATTCAGAGTGTGCGCGTACTTTCTAAGTTTCAAATGTGGAAAGAATCAATTTGATTAAAAAAATAAATAAATAAATAGTACATGCCCTGGTTTTGTGTGTGTGCTTAAATATCCAGAGCGTTCTTTCAGGACAGAATGACCACAATTTTGTTTCCAGATTTCGTTTTCTAAATAAACGAAGCAAGTGCTTGTTCCAGTGTGATGCATGCAAAACTATATTTGCTTAAATAGTTTTGGCTGCCGGCAAAAAAAAATTAAGCATTGTTCCCTTAAGGATATGAAATATCTGTTATTTTTGAATAATACCCTGGATGTGAATAAACATAAGCTTCTGCTTCAGATCTTTTTTATGATTATATTTGGTTGAGTGGTATTCATACTGTACATAATGTTTACACAAGTCAATCATTTAAAACTCACAAGCAAAGAAAAGTCCTAAAGTGTTTATAATTTGTATAGGGCAGACATACAGCAAAGAATAACAAATATTGTGGAACTCTTGTAGCGAGGCCATTCATGTTCATCTTTAATTATTGCGGTATATTCAGATATTTGTTATATGAGAAAACATTGATAAGCAGGAAAAAAAGTGTAGACTCTCGTCACGTTTGGAAAGTGTTGGGGTGCCAGGCTGGGTCACCCCTTTGAATTTAACGCAACAAATTTAAACAAAAGAACGCTCAATGGCGATAAAACATTCAGAACTAAACAGGAATCTCAATCAAGCTTTCAGTACCTTCTCGTGACGGAAGTGAAACAGGTCGTCGTCGGGAGCTCCTGGTTGATTTTATGGCGGGTCCGATCTGAGGCGACATTCTTTGATCGCTATGCAAACCTATTTATGGCAAAACTGGAGGAGGATCTTATGACGTGGGTTTTAAAACTAGCGTTGTATTTCTGTTACACAGATTACATCTTCATAAACTGGACTACCAGGGAGAAGTAGCTCCTCCATTTTCATAACGAATATAATTCTTTCCCACACAATATAACACAGAAGTTGGGTTCCTTGACACCACCATTCAAATGAAAGATAAAAACCTTGTAACTTCTGTTTTTCACAAACCGACAGACAGACGGAGAAGTGAGAAGTGATAGCTTTCATCCCAAGTATATAAAGTGCGCCATCATTTTCTTCTAAGCTATACAGTACAATTGTATTTGCTCAGTCACGACAGACTGGGATAAACAACTATTTCAACTTAGACAAGATTTCATCAGACGAGGATATACGCCCAAAACAACAGACACTGAAATACGAGGAGCTACTGCCATAGCCAGTGTTACACACACACGAATACGGGGCAGCCAAAGGGCCCAACGGAGCTGTGTTTAAGGCAGCGTATTAATGCTTTTCTCTTTTCATCACTAGAAAAAAGGAAGAAAAACCTCCCAAACCTTGAATTCCATGCCAGAAAACATCATTCCGTCCCATGAAGAAAACTTTTGTGTTTTCGTCCGTCCAGCTCTGATGACGTCACTTCCCGTCACCTTCCGATGACATCACCTCTGTTACCTTCTACTTACGTCACCCCATACTTCCACATACTTCCAGTTCAAATCATATAAATTGTTCTGTTTGTACCTACAAACTCGTTTGTCAACTGTTTTGTTCATGAACTTGACCGTAATTTCAGTGCATACTGACTTGTTTGGTACAACAGTACCAGTATGGTTCCCCAGCCCTTAATCTGTTTTCCTCCCGCATTTATTTCTTCACACCAGAGACAACCTCCTGGAAAATAAAATCAAAGACAACAAGAACAGCATCCTCCTTCTTGTCACCTACAACCCACATCTTGAAGCACTTCGAAAAATTATAAAATAACTTCAGCCAATGCTAAATGATGATGACACACTGAGAGATTTATTCCCAGAGCATTCCCTCCTGGCATGCCGACAACCACCAAACCTGCAGCAAATAATTGTCCGAAACTCCCTGGGTGAACCAATAGATAATGGGACATTGGCCTGCCTACAGAAAAGATGTAAAACATGTGCTCACACTTATTACAATACAGATTGTGTATTTATACCACACTGCCGGCTAGAACATCACATAAAGGGATTGTTTAATTGCAGATCATCTAATGTGGTCTAAAAACTCATCCAATATTACATCTTGCCTGAAGAAGGGGCCTGATTTGCCCTGAAAGCTTGCATGTTGTAATTTTTTTAGTTAGCCAATAAAAGGAGTCATTTTGCTTGACTTCTCATTACATAAAAAAACTTCAAAACACTCTGCTGGTCAGTTTTCTTATCAAAAGATCTCAAATATGCATTGTTCTCCACTCTCGCTAAATGAATCTCATCCTGGAGAGGTATATTAATTTTTTTACATCTAAGATGTCTCACTTAAAGGTTTTCCATTGCTGTTTCTATCCTGGTGTGTATATAAACACAAGAAACTCCAGTTTCTATATTACATCTTTCCTGAAGAAGTTGCCTTGAAAGCTTGAATGTTGTAATCTTTTTAGTTAGCCAATAAAATTGGTCATTTCGCTTGACTTCGCATTGCATCCGTAATGGTTAACACAGTACAACACCCTAGTCCTATAGCCTGTGTAGTAAAATAGAATGGTCAATGGTGTCAAACGCTGCATTTAAGTCTAACAACACGATTAGAGTGGAATTTCCTTCATCAACGGATACTTCTACTCTGCAGTGCTTGCATGGATGGGGTGTTGGGCAGGGTTACAGGGTCCAGAGGCTGTGGGTCATTTGTTGCTTAAGAGAGATTCACTGATCTTAACTTTGCTGACGATGCCATTATCTTCATGGGGTCTATGAAGGCTGTGATCGGGGCTCTCAAGAGACTGAGCAAGGAGTCTGAGGGTCTGGGCTTGTGAGTGTCCTGATAAAAACCAAGATCCATGCCTTTAATGACTTCTTAGGCACAGCCATCAGCAGTGTGTCTGTCTACGGAGAGAGTGTCGACCTTATCGAGACGTCTACTTACCTCAGCAGTGACATTCATGTCTCTGGTGACTCTTCCTGTGAAGTCAGTAGACGGATTGTGAAAGCATGGGGGGTCATGAGGTCACTGGAAAGGGGTGTATGAAGCTCCAGATATCTCTGCAAAAGGACAAAGGTCCAAGTCTTTAGAGCCCTGGTGCTTCCTCTTGTGAGACATGGACATTAATCAGTGACCTGAGATGAAGACTGGTCTCCTTCGGAACTGTGTCTCTTTGGAGAATCCTTGGCTACCGCTGGTTTGATTTTGTGTTTTAAGTGGAGCCACAGGTAAGCCATTTAATCCACTACTGCTTGTTTACTTGAGCATCCCCAGCATCTGAAGAGCATGGCCCAGCTGCGCCATCCCAAGGAGCTCCGCTGCTGGGAAGGTGAGGTGACACACTTACAGATCCTCCACCAACTACAGCATGTCTCTGCTGAGGGATCAATCATCAGTTATTGGGTGATTTTACAAGCTATTATGCCTTTCTTTAACTTTACATCAACAAAACCTGTAAGATTAAACATATACTGTTCCTACTTCAGTTTTAAGTATTTGTATTTTGTGGTTTAAAGTATAGTAATATTGTGTTCCTGTCATTATATTAATAAGTGAAATTGTTCTTTTATAAACCAAGTAATAAAGTATTATGTATTTTTGCTGATATATTAATTAACAGACAATGAAAGTTTTGAGTTACATACAAAGCCAGGTTCTAAATGTCACAGGAATGTCTGTAACTGGGAGTTTCAGTTCAATTTATTTACATTTATGCTTCTGTTATGTTTGATAAGAAACGAGAAGGGAAACAGGAAAACTTGCACTTGCTGAATGCCTACCTCTAAAAGACATGATAGCAATTACACCACTGTTTGGGCCAAAGATACATTTTTCCATGATTACACATCTGCCCAGCAGTTTAAAGCTACACCTCAAGCAATTCAAATGTGATTAAAGTGCACGTGGCAGACTTTCATTTGGAACATTAGAACAATCTAGACGAGAACAGGCCACTCATCCCATCAAAGCTCACCAATCCTTTCCACTTAACTCTCCTAAAATAACATTGTCGAGTTTTGAAAATCCCTAAAGTCCTGCTGTCTACCACACTACTTGTTAGCTTACTCCAAATGTTTGTGGTTCTCTGTGTAAAGAAAAACTCCTTCATGTTTGTGCGAAATTTACCCTTAACGTTTCAAATTGTGTCCCCATGTTCTTGATGAACTCATTTCAAATTAACAGTCTTGATCCACTGGACTAATTCGCTTTATAATTTTAAACACTTAAGGCTCAGCTCTTTTAATCTTTCCTCATAACCCATCCCCCGTAATCAGCCTAGTCGCTCTTCTCTGGACCTTCTCTAGTGCTGCTATGTCCTTTTTGTAGCCTGGAGACCAGAACTGCACCCAGGACTCCAGATGAGGCCTCACCAGTGTGTTAAAGCCTGAGCAGAACCTCCTGTGACTTGTACTCTACACGTCAAGGCGCTATATAACCTGACATTCTGTTAGCCTTCTTAATGGCTTCTGAACACTGCCAGGAAGTCGATAGCTTAGAGTCCACTATGACCCCTAAGTCATTCTCCTAATTGTGTATTCAAACCTCACATTTTTCCTCACAGTGTGTAATTCTTTACATTTACTAACATTAAATTTCATCTGCCACAAATCTGCCCTAGCCTGTCTGCTATCCAAGTCCTTCTGTGATGATATAACGGATTCCAAATTATCTGCTACTTCACCTATCTTGGTATCATCTGCAAACTTAACCAGCTTGTTACTTATATTCCTATCTAAATCATTTATATATATTAAAAATAGCAGCGGCCCTAGCACTGACCCCTGCTGGTCACCACTCCTAACATCACCCCAATTCTGATGAGGTTCCTCGCACCATCACCCTCTGCTTCCTGTGTCTGAGCCAATTCTGCACCCATCTACAAACATCACCCTGAACTCCCACTTCTTTTAATTTGATGCCCACCCTCTCATATGGCACCTTATCAAATGCTTTCTGAAAGTCCAGATAAATAATATCATCTGCTCCACTTTGATCTTATCCTTTTGTTGCCTTCTCATAGAATTCCAGCATGTTAGTAAAACACGACCTCCCTCTTCTGACCTCACACTGACTGTTCAGAAAAACTCCTGTCCTTGTATGTGCCACCCAATTTTATTCTTAATAATTCCTTCCATTAAATTTCCTGTGATGCATGTTAAGCTTACTGGCCTATAGTTGCTTGAATCTGTCCTGTCACCCTTTTTATATAATGGGATGATATTTGCCATTTTCCAGTCCTTCGGAATCTCTCCAGTGCTCACTGACTTCCTAAAAATATGTGTCAAGGGTTTATATCTGTATTCTGTATATCTGTATCTGCCTCCTTAAGAACTCGAGGGTAAACACTATCTGGGATTTAAGAGGATTTACAGAAATTTCAGTCACACAACACTTTTTATAGATGGTCCCCCCCAATTTCAGGGCACCATAATGCTTGTGACAATTGGCGTCATAGGTGTTTGTGATTCCTCAGGTGTGTTTCATTGCTTCATAAGATTGCCATAGTTTGCTTCTAACCTTTGGGGCCTATAGTTGTCAGTGTTCAATGTGAGGACAAGACCTGTGCCAATAAAAGTTAAAGTAACCATTAGGATGCTGAAAAAGAAGAAAAAAACATTTGAGATATCAATGAAACCTTAGGATGGCCAAAATCAACTGTCTGAAATATCATGAAGCACAAAGAACACACTGGTCAGCTCAGTAATCACAAAGGGACTGGTAGGCCAAGGAAGACCTCCACTGCTGGCGATAGAAGAATTCTCACCTCCCCTAAATGCCTGTCCAGCAGATTAGAAACAGTCTTCAGGAGGCAGATGTATGTGTGTCAGAGACGACTATCAGAAGACTTCATGAACAGAAATAGAGAGGATAGACTGCAAGATGCAAAGCACAAAAACAGGATGGCCACATTACAGTTTGTTTAAAAGGACTTCAAACAGCCTGCAGAATTCTGGAGAAAGGTCTTGTGGACAGATAAAGATGAACCTGATCAGAGTGATGGCAAGAGCAAATTGTGGAGACCAAGATCCAAAGCAGACCACCTCATTTGTTAAACATGGCAGTGCTGGGGGTGTTATGGCTTGGGCATGTACGGCTGCCACAGGTCCTGGCAAACTTCTCTTCATTGACGATGTGACTGCTGATGGCAGAATTCTGAGGTGTGTAGTAACATCTGATCTGCTCAAGTTCCACTAAGGGCCTCCACACTCACTGGATGGTGCTTCATTCTACAAGAAGATAATGAGGCAAACACACAGCTGAGGCAACACAGGAGTTTATCAAAGATAAAAAATGGAAAATTCTTGAATGGCCAAGCCAGTCACCTTATTTAAACCCAACTGAGCAGGCCTTCCATATGCTAATGAGAAAAGTTGAGGGGACAAGGCCTGAAACAATGAATTTAAATGATAACCGCACAAAGTTGCAACATAAGGAAGTGAAAAAAGTGAAGGGTTAGATTTACGGTCTGAAACTTTTCTGAATTAACTGAACTTTCTGGATGTCTTTGCGTACATTACATGAAAGTGAATCCATGTAAAATGGGAGTAGGATTCTGCCAAGTGAGCGTCTTCTTACTTCTCATGCTTATAATTTTTATGGTCAGTATATTACATTTTAGCCAAGGCTCAGACAGCATCTGTTTGGGAGAAATAGAACTATCATCTTTGCAGTTGACTTCTTGGCCCCATCAGCTGTAGTCTCAACCAAAAGAGCTGCATTTGTCACAGCTGCCATGACAATAAGTACCCAACACTGTCATATCTGAGGTCACAGTCTTTTCCCAAGTAAGAATGGCTGCCCCAAAAGGAAGGGTTTAAATACATTGAGGGTCTTAATTAAAACAGAGGGTCAGTCACTTAAAAGCTAAACACACAAGGACAATGCTAGTAACTTTTGATTTTATCCTGAATAATGAAATTGGACAGAATATGAAGGCTAATTTTATAAAATTGTTTCCTTCCCTTTGTAATACACTGAAAATTATTAGCTAAATAAAATTGCAAAAGGTTGCAATATATTTGAAAGTTACATAACATCAGATGGAATTATGAGAAGCAAAAGAAACAAACAAGCAACATTTTCTGACAGAAAATACTTCAGTAATTTTCGCTTATAAAATAACAATAGCCTCAGGACCACTGGAACAAGACAGCTGACACTTTAGAAGAACCCTAAGGCTGTGCACCTGGGTGCTGTTTTTGCTCTTTTGCCTTTCTGTAGGATATCTGAGGTGGCTTCTTAATTCCCTTTGTTGATTTCTGCTTAGACGCTGTAAGCAGACAGCATGATGTATTATATTAACGACATTGATTCTGATATACAGTAGGTAGTAAATTTGTGAATTTCAAGGTGACGCTAAAATTGGTGGGATGGCAGACTTTGAGAAAGCAGCAAAAAGAATTCAAAAAGACATTGGATGAGTTTTACAACTGGGTGAACACCTGGAAAATGGTGTTTAATCTATACTAATAAAAGGCAAAGCCCTCACTGACTGACTGACTGACTGACTCACTCATCACTAATTCTCCAACTTTCTGTGTAGGTAGAAGCCTGAAATTTGGCAGGCTCGTTCCTTACAGCTTACTTACAAAAGTTAAATAGGTTTCATTTCGAAATTCTACACGTAACGGTCATAACTGAATCCTACTTACATACATATATACGGCCATAGCCTGCAGCTCGGTTGCTGTGCGAGGCAGAGTTGCGTCACCCATCACCACGTCTCCCATGTAGTTGGCTGCCTACCTATATTGCATCCCCCATACCCACGCCTCCCACAAAATTGAGTGCCTGCCTATATAAGGCCGTCCGTCAGCAGCAGACACGCTGTCGCTACGAGGCGTTTGTCATGCCTATGACGAATGCGATTTTCGCGAGATACAAGTTTAGTGAGAAGACGCAAGGTATAAACAAGACTTTTGATCACTTGGTAACGGAGCTAAAATTGCTGGTGAAGGACTGTGCTTATGCAAACGAAGATGAGATGGTCAGGGATAGAATAGTGTTTGGCACAAACTCAGCGAAAGTGCGAGAGAAACTTTTAAGTGCCGGGTCTGAGCTAACATTAAATAAAGCCGTGGACATCGCAAGATCACAAGAGATATTCGCGAGATACAAGTTTAATGAAAAGATGCAGGGTATAAACGAGACTTTTGATCACTTTGTAACAGAGTTAAAATTGATGGTGAAGAACTGTGCTTATGCAAACGAAGATGAGATGGTCGGGGATAGAATAGTGTTTGGCACAAACTCAGCGAAAGTGCGAGAGAAACTTTTAAGTGCCGGGTCATTTTGCAACTTCTCTCATCGTGCTAAGTATCACAGTTCGCTTGTGGCAGCGATTTATTTGCGGTAATCCGAGAGAGAAGCTGAGGGCCGAGGGGAGTGGTAAGTGGGACTTCAGGAGTGGGTAGCGGCCCCCTCACTAACATGCCAGTCTTTGTTTGCCACTTGTTGGAGCATTCCTTGCCTACACTTAGCTTCTTCAGCAGACAATATCATCTACAGATTGTTAAGGACTAACGTTTGACGTTTTTGAGAGAGAGAGAGCGCAGAGCTACAGTACATGTGTTTTACAGGGCAGCTGCTAATTGGTAGAGATATCACAGCCACGTGTTGTTCTCCCCACATGGGGGAACGCTCTCTCGTCAAAGCTGAAATCGATCAGATACAGTGGCAACATTTGACGCTGGAGCATACCTACCTTCCGCTTGGCCAGAAATACATTTGTTTTTTATTGATTTTTAAAGTTTGTCCTCTTTCATTACTACGTGGGCAGAGACGCGGGGGACAGCTAGTCAATGATAAATACAAGATGGGACACACTGAGCATAGGAAGTAACCTCTGAAAAGCAATGCACAGATGCAATTAAAAAGGCAAATAAAATGTTAAATTACCGTATATACTCACAGATAAATTCTCCCGTGCATTAGTTGGGACTTACTTTTACTGTTACAGGATAATTTTGGGTATTTTATAATGTTGGTCATATAAATCGAATGCGGAAAACTCACGCTATTGGACCAAGAGATTATGATATGCTAACAGCCACCTGAGAGAGTAACCACGGAGCACAAGGCCTTATTTTTCTATGTGTGTGAGGCAATGCACTGTATCAGCGTGTGCTCTAACCTCTCTCTCTTTATTGTGCCTACGTGACCACACGGTAATACCCGAACTATTCCGAAGCGACGTTTACACTGATTTGTGTTTTTTGTATCTCACACCCTCATACACCTTTATCATAAGAGCATCCCTCATCTACAATGGAGTGTTTGATCAGATGAAAATATGAAGCTGGTTTTAAATGAAACGTCGCTGAAGTAGCAAACGTAAATGGTAACAGCACTGCTGCAACAAAATTTGATGCGTCTGAGAAACTGATGCGAGATTGGAGGAGGCAAGAAGAATAAAAAAAAAAATAAGTGTTGCATTTTTGAACAGGTGTGTAAGTCGGGGTCTGATTTTATGATGGATTTTTCAGGTTTCAAGACCTGACTTATATTTGAGTATATACAGTATATCATAAAAACTGTTGAATTTAAGTCAAGGGGCTTTATGCTCAGTCATTAGACTATAAAATGCACTAGTGAGACCACATCTGGAGGATTGTGTGCAGTTCACTACAAGAAAGATATAGCAGCATTTGAAGCTGTGCAGAGGAGAGCAACCAAGTGCATCATGGGACTTAAAGACATGTCCTACTGTGACAGACTCACAGAAGTAAATCTGTTTAGTGTCGAGCAGAGGAGGGAGTGTGTGGGAACCTAATCGAGGTCTTCAAAGTCCTCAAAGGCATTGATGAAGGAGATCCAGCAACATTTTTCTAGCTTAACGGTGGATCACGTATTTGAGGACATCAGTGGAAATGAAGAGGAAGTGCATTTAGGACTGAAGCCAAGAAGTACATCTTTATCCAAAGTGTTGTGAGACTCTGGGACAAACTACCGAGCCATGGAGTTAAACCAGAAAACTTAACGTCCTTTAAGAAAAATCTGGATGAGATGTTTAGACAGCTTAGCTCTGAGCTGAATGGGCTTGATGGACTGAATGGTCTCCTTTTGTTTGTCACATTTCTTATCTTTTTTAGGTAATTACTGGACAAAACCCTGTGATTCTGTAGATAGCTGTGCATCATCACTCTGGAGAAAACTCAAACCAGCTCTGGTTAATACAATTACCAAGATACTGCTTATTAGGACTACAGATTTTCAAAGAAACACCACTGTCTTTGCACTTACATGAAATGGTATAACGTTCAAATAAATGATCTGAATGTAATCAAGCATTCCTAATATTCCTGATGAAATGAAACATTTTTCTGCCTAATTTAGTAATATTTCAGGTGTCTCTCAATCAAGTCACAGAAGCGGTAACTTCTGATGGGTTCTTGTCATCATCATTAATTTAAAAATGTCAAAGTCGCAAAAAATGTTGTTTATACAAGCAATTTGCAGTAGCCAAAGCCATCCCTTCCTAAATAACGAAATACAATGAATAAACTAAAAATATTCAAGCTTAGTAGCAAAACTCGTTACTGTAATGTGACACATAGTGTGTCCATTGTAGGAGAGGATTTTGGTCCAAGAGATGAATGGTAATGTTAAAGAACAAGACAAAAACAAAGTTAGAGGGTTGGCAAAGATAAGAACTAATAATTATATATTTTATTTATTTATAATATATTTATTTATATAGCACTGATCGTCAAAATTTATCAAATTGTGGCAGCTGATTTCCTGCATTCAGTGGTGACCAGTGGCATCTCTGCCGCAGCTTCTTGGGCTTTAGCCCCTTAGCTCAAGTGCTTAGCCACTGTGCAACACGAATGTAAGTTTAATGTCACTGTGCTCTGTGCAAGAAATTGTTTTATGGATTCATTCACATGTGCAGACCAAGTTTGGCACACAGGGGCTAGTCAGCATTTGGAGAATGAGGGAGACAACTGCGAGAGTAGGCATTGTGCTATTCCTGTATTTTGGAGATGGGATTGAGTCTTTCCTTCCCTTGTTTGGAGACCAGAGAGGGGCCTGCACATGGAGAAGACAGTATAAATACGTGGACAAGCAGTCAAACACTTCGAAGCCGAAGGACGGAAGATTATGTCATCCGTCCGGAAAATTCTTTCAACACAGTGACGAAAAATGGCAGAATCTATAGATCAAGATCCCACCTTGATATTGTCTTGCTATGGCTTCCCGCCTGTAATGCTGCGTAAATCGTCATTAAAGAAAGCTTAGTTATTTTTCTCTTAATGTGATTTTTTACTGCTGTATCACTATGGGAGGGATATCGCCTTTTACATTATATCTATATAGTTTCTGGTTACTTAAAACGGCGCAATTTAAAAGAACTTATTCCAATTAGGGAGCTATTGCCCCTAAATGAAACACACTGATCAATATGTCCCTTCCTCCCACCCATCTAATGCCCCTGATTTTCAAGGGTCCAGACCTCATTTATTATTCTGACTGTGCTCGTTGACAGCAGGACAATTTCTTTTCTTTTGTCATCAAATTTTTATTAACAAAGTATAAATTGAAAACAATTGCAACAGCTCACAGAAACGTACATCTTAAAACAGCAATAAAACACCCACACCCCACCCAAGACCCCACCCACACCTGGCCTTATGACAACATGACAATTTCTAGTGTGACCCCCCAACCCCACTCATCAACAGCATGAAACCTGTCATCGACATTCTGAAAACTACAACTTTTACGATGAGGTAATGGATTCAATTAGAGCCCCTAATAAGTGCTGAAGTTTGTAACACCCCAAATGGTGACCCTGAAAATTTGCCATGCGGTCAGCTTAGGTGAACGGCTTCTTTCATAGCACCCCATGATGCTTTGTAAAGCCAGCATGATATCAAGAGCTGTACAAGCAGCCAATATCGGATGCACTATCGTCATTCCATCCTTACCAGAAAGCTAGTTTGAGGCCTCTTAACATGTCCAGCAGAGAGCTGACAGTAGCATCAGCAGCCATAGTGATGGCAATCTGACAGATGTGTGGAAAGACTTTTTGCAAACCTAAATGGCTACCTTGTTACAAGTCAGCTCTAAAAGGAGCTACAGCTACACTTCAATCCCCATTAATGAGATGGATGAAGTTGGGAAGGTTGCCCGAACTGAATTATGTCCACCTTTATCTCCTTTCACCACTCCTGCTAATCTCAAAACAGTAATAACAAGAGTAAAAAATGAAGGAAAAAAATTGTATTTTACCATTCATGATAGTAAGAAAAACAAGTTTGCTTATGAATATTTAGACTTTCTCATATACTTAGATATAGAAAGGGATATTTGAGGAGTAAATGATTATATTTTTATAGTATGTACATTAAAGAACTATCAATAACAAATCAAATCCAATTAATAATATATTGAACAAATATTATAAAAGTAAAGTTGAATAAATCGGACTCTACAGTTGCATGAATAAAAAGTACCACTTCTAGTTAGCAGTAATAGCTGTGGCATCCCCGGCCGGGACACCCAGGAGGACCGGAGGAGGTCTTGTATCTCCACCAGACCGCGAGGGGGCGACCGCCCTGGTTACGTTGGGGGCCACGGGTAAAGGGCTTGGAAGCCCAGCCCTGTAGGGACCCGTGGCCACCGCCAGGCGGCGCCCCGGTGCCTGAACAACCCTGGAGCCCAGCACTTCCGCCACACCAGAGTGAAAAAATTATGTGGCAGGCTAGTCCATTTTGCCAAAATTTAATTGCAGCAACTCCAAATTGTACGCAGCACTTTGTATGGCCCCTGTGTTCTTGTATACATGCCTGACAACATCGGTGCATGCTTCTAATGAGATGACAGATGGTGTTGTGGGGGATTTCCTCCCAGATCTGGACCAGGGCATCACTGAGCTCCTGGACAGTCTGAGGTGCGACCTGGTGGCATTGGATGGACCAAAACATAATGTCCCAGAGGTGTTCTATTGGATTTAGGTCTGGAAAGTGTGGTGGCCAGTCAATGGTATCAATTCCTTCATCCTCCAGGAACTGCCTGCATACTCTCACCACATGAGGCCAGGAATTGTCGTGCACCAGGAGCCACTGTACCAGCATAGGGTCTGACAATGGGTCCAAGGATTTCATCCTGATACCTAATGGCAGCCAAGGTGCCTTTGTCAAGCCGGTAGCAGTCTGTGTGACCCTCCATGGATATGCCTCCCCAGACAATCATTAACCCACCACCAAACTGTTCATGCTGAATGATGTTACAGGCAGCATAATGTTCTCCATGGCTTCTCCAGACCCTTTCACTTCTGTCACGTGCTCAGGGTGAACCTGCTTTCATCTGTAAAAAGCACAGGGCACCAGTGGTGCATCTGCCAATTCTGGTATTCTATGGCGAATGCCAATCGAGCTGCATGCTGCTGGGCAGTTGGCTCAGGGCCCATTAGAGGACATGGGGCTCTTGGGTCACCCTCATGAAGTCTTTCTGGTTGTTTGGTCAGAGACATTCACACCAGTGGCCTGCTGGAGGTCATTTTGTTGGGCTCTGGCAGTGCTCATCCTGTTCCTCCTTGCCCAAAGGAGCAGATACTGGTCCTGCTGATGGGTTATGGACCTTCTATGGCCCTCTATAGCTCTCCTAGAGTAACTGCTTGTCTCCTAGAATCTCCTCCATGCCCTTGAGACTGTGCAGGGAGACACAGCAAACCTTCTGGCAATGACACGTATTGATGTGCCATCCTGGAGAAGTTGGACTACCTGTGCAACCTCTGTAGGGTCCAGGTATCACCTCATGCTACCAGTAGTGACACTGACTGTAGCCAAATGCAAAACTAGTGAAGAAACAGTCAGAAAAGATGAGGAGGGAAAATGTCAGTGGCCTCCACCTGTTAAACCATTCCTGTTTTGGGGGTCATCTCATTGTTGCCCCTCTAGTGCATCTGTTGTTAATTTCATTAACACCACAGCAGCTGAAACTGATTAACAACCCCTCTGCTACTTAACTGACCAGATTAATATCCCAGAAGTTTCATTGACTTTATGCTATACTCTGATTAAAAAGTGTTCCTTTAATTATTTTGAGCAGTATATATATATATATATGTATATATATGTGTATATGTATATGTGTGTATATATATATATATATATATATATATATATATATATATATATATATATACACACACACACACACAAACATCACTCTATTATAAAAAGAAATCCTGTCCTGGAAAGCAAAAGCAAGGCTACGATACGTGATCTTCTTGGAAGACATCTAAAAGACCCGCGAGAGGAAAGAGACTTGATACGGTGCATCTCACGGGAATATAGAACGAGATTCTTGCAAGACACGCCCTACTTACAAGCAATAGTAGGAAAAAGGACAGTGGCTGTAAAGGCTTTAAAAAGATCGAAGGGTAGCACGACGGCAGCCCACCCCGGGAGATGAGCGAGCGAGCAGCGTTATACGTCCTGTAAGAAAGAATTTAACCACACCCGGGGCTGTAAATAAAAGGGGCAACTATTGTTTTTAGAACGTCATGCGAGACCAGCCAGTGAGCCATCATTTAAAACAGGTCCACAGGCATCTAACCTAGCAGTTGTTAGATTGCATCTGTCAGACAAGCATCATGTGCTCCCAGCACTTAAAACAACGGCAAGAGACAAGCAAAACATGCAGCTCGCCAACAGCAGGAAGACAGCAGATGATGCGACGGCATATCCTTAGCGTACGTTCAGACGCACCTCGCCTCCACAACGCATATATTGCCTGCCTAAGGTAAAGTCATCCCTGATGAAGGATCGCAGGAATCGTGGGAAAGAGGGGTCCTTTCATCGGATTAGCACTATTTCAGCAGTGGAATGGCCAAATGGGGGAGGCAGCTTGATGAATGAGGTATCCAGGACTTAAAACAAATCCAACACATATTATATGATATCATCTAATGTGAAATTCTACACCGTACTTCTACAATTTTTATTTTTATACTGTATTGAGGATTTATTCTGTTCTATGTATTGTACTGTATTGTATTGACCCCCTTCTTTTTGACACCCACTGCATGTCCAACATACCTGGAAAGGGGTCTCCTTTTGAACTGCCTTTCCCAAGATTTCTTCGATTTTTTCCCTAAAAGGGTTTATTTTTTTAGGAGTTTTTTGTGGTCTTCTTAGAGGGTCAAGGTTAAAGCCCATTGTGGCACTTCTTGTGAGGTTTTGGGCTATACAAAAAATAAATTGTATTGTATTATATTGTATATCCAGTAAACCATACACGGGGTTGGGCGAATGAAGTGACCAGGGGGCAGAGCCCCCTAGTGTATATATATATGTGATGGGTTGGCACCCTGCCCAGGATTGGTTCCTGCCTTGTGCCCTGTGTTGGCTGGGATTGGACCCTGTGTTCGGATTTAGCGGGTTGGAAAATGGATGGATATATATATATAGATATACTGGTAGTCCCCTGGTTACGTATGAGATAGGGACTGTAGGTTTGTATTTAAGTTGAATTTGTATGTAAGTCGGAACAGGTATATTATTTTAATAAATGCTATTGCTGACCAACTGTAACCAAGGGCTCTGCCAATAAATGATGGAGTTTCATCTCTCTCTGACCTTTTAATTATTTCTACTTTATTTTCCATTGTGATGATTTTTCTCTTCTTGACGGTTTCACCAGCACTTGCATCAGAGTTGTGTTTCAGAGACATTGTTGAAGGGTGAAGACAAAAGGTTAAGATGAGCTCTTCTGCACAGCACTTTACACGCTTTCACAGCAAGAAGGCACCCGTCAACATGTTTGATCGTCTGATGTACTGACAAGAGACAACTTCCTGCTATGTACGTAACGGTACAAGCAGGCTTGCTAGTGAGAATGAATTTGGGGTACCAACAGGCGGTTTATCACCAGACAACCTCACAGTCACCCTCCACTACAATATGCTGCCTGCAGCGTCATCTCACCAAGAACGAACACGGTGCGGCCACCGGTCCCATTCAACAGGCAAAACATCCGAGGCACACTACAATGCTATCCCCCGCCGCCCCGTTCACCCTCAATGGCTTCCGTTCAGCCACAACCGAGTCACCGCTTGCAGCATTACCAGCTTCCCACTTGGAATGAATGGGGAAGCCATGTGTGGTGGGCAGGCAGTGAAACCGCTTGCCTCTGGGTGTCGTGCCAAGGAACACTACACAGCAAAATCGCCCCCACTCCAGTCTTTGCCCAGCCACCGCTTGCAGCATCCCCAGGTTGACAGAGCGGCAGTTACTGAGGTGCATGCGTCGCAGCTGCAGCTTTGTTCATAAGTCGTAGGTCAGATGTCCGTAACCTGGGGACTACCTGTGTGTATATATATATATATATATATATGTATGTATATATATATATATATATATATATGTGTATATATATATATATATATATATTGTGGAAAGACGCACAGAACACAGACAGGCGGACTCAGAATGTCCAGAACACACATGTTTATTTTTCTCTTCTGCACAGCACACAATGCATTACTCAGCCACAACAACTCAGTCCTATCTAGTTTAATTATTTTCTTCTCTTTCTTTTATTCTTCTGCCACCTCCACTCCTCTCTCTCAAGCTCCATCCTATGCCACCTGGCTCCGACTCCTTGAATGGAGTGAGGTGGCCCCTTTTATAGTGCATCTGGAAGTGCTCCAGGTGCTTCTCGATTAGCCTCCGGCAGCAGTTCCAGCTCCCCTTCAGGCAGCACTTCTGGGTATGACAGAAGTGCTGCAGATCTTGTTTCTGGAGCTACACAGGCACCCCCATGTCCTGGGGTATAAATTGCCCTTCTCCTGGTCCCCTGCTCCTCCAGAACTCATGCAAGGGCACGGTCCCCGGCCATCCATCACATAAAAGAAAATAAAAGATGTCAAAAATGAATGTCCCAGGGTGGTGTTATTCATGTAATCCTTTAGCTGACAATCAGATGATAACAGTCACACATTGTTGGTGCCCTCTCCTGACATCACTCTGTCATTCTCGCCCTCTTCTGACATCGCTGCTCCCTCGTCTTGTTGTTTCGCCCATCCACCTGGGGTTTTACAACCCGTTTTTGTTACATAAACCTGATTGGCTGACTGTCAATAAGATGGATGAATTCATGCAGACTCTTTAATCTGTTTGAGTATGTCCGTTCTCCGACACAATACATTTTTTGATGTTTCAAGAATCTCCTATCTCAAGCTGTAAATTAGTTTGACAATTTCTAGTCCCACGGCATCTCCTTCTGTTCACAGTTGTAAAGTAATCGGATACAGCTTAAAGCATTGGCATGTCTTCCTTTCCCAAGCTGTAAACCAATCTAGGTGCCCATCTGTTCGGGTCAGGTCAGGTTGGGGAGCATGCACTGGTACAGCGCGTTGCTGCACCCACCACATGAGGAAACAGCGCAGAACCCAGGATGGCAACCCCCCTCCCTCAGACAGACACGCAGTCCAGCCCCACCCTCCAGGAACGACCCTCTATCTGCCGCAGCCAACATAGCATATGAGGTATAAGAAAACATATCTCTCTATCATAAAAAAAAATTCTGGGAGAGAAAGACTAGGGAGACGAGACATGATCTTCACGTGAAGATCATGGAAGACACTTAAAAGACCCACGAGAAGAAAGAGATTGGCCACGGAGTGTCTCGCGGGAACCTTAAACATGAGACTTGGTGCCAAGAGATTGACCCAGAACTGTCTTGCAGGGACATAGAACATGAGATTCTTGCAAGACATGCCCTACTTACAACCAATATCAAATAAGACCACGGGCAGCAAAACACTCAGTCTTGTAAAGGCTTTAAGCACACACAGATCCAGGGCTCACAGCGCATATAAAGCGTATAAGGACAATACATTATAGATGAAACATCGACAACTAAGCGAAGAAGAAAGAGCAGCACGAAGCAAAGAGACTCAAAAGCATTGGAGAGAAAAAAGAAAAAGAATCTAGGTGCGAATTCAGAAAATAAGGAAAGTAATAATCAGCCCGGAACAAGTGGAACTGAAAAAAAAGCACGTCCAATTGGGTTCAGAATTAAAAAACAAAGTAGAATTTCATAAAGACGTTCAAGAACATCAGGTAAAAGATTATGAAAGCAGGAAAATTAGAAAGTATCAAAAAAAAAGAAAGTAAAGATCACAGTAGCACAAACAAACGGTAATTATTACTCAAAAAAAGGGAAAATAATCACCACGGACCAGGGGTCTTATGTATAACCCTGTGCGTAGAATTCACACTGTATAACATGGCGTACGGACAAAAGCGGAAATGTGCTTCCAGATGCATAAATCTGTGCGTATGCCAACTTCCACATTCTTCCGCTACATTAATCCCGGTCAGCATGAAAAGTAACGTACATGCACGCGCCTGCTGTCCCGCCCCAACTCCTCCCAGAATTACTCCTCTTTGAATATGCAAATCAATATAAATAGCCCTTAAGCTCAGCCTTCTGTGAAAAGACAATGGGAAAAGCAAAAGGAAAAATGGAAGAATTTCAGCGAATACCAAGTGGAGGCAAAGAAAAACGTACTATTTGTTGGTTTAAACAGTGGTATAAACAACAAAAGGAAGTTGATCGAGTGACATAGAGTGTCAGATAAACTCGAAAGCTCAAGTTCACAAAGTCGCACAGTGCCCGAAATAAAAAAGAAGTTGTCAGATATCAAAGTCGCCGTGAAAAGGCGAGTCGTAGCCCACCGTCTGAGTGTCATATGAAAGCTTATTAAGGTAAAGAGAAAAAAAAAGGCACACAGCGGTGAAAGATCATGAAATGTCAACTTTAATCAGACTCTCTCTGTGTTTATGTGAACAGAGAGTGGTGTACAAACGCTGCCTCAGTTGCGTGACACTATTCCCCGCTGATAGAGGTTTTATCAGTAAGGTGTCGGCCTTTCTACCTGCCGAGGGAATACAGTTGCGAGCTGGTGGTTGCCATCTACCCCCCGCCTAGTGTAAATGCTAACCAGGTGCTAGCGGAACTCTACGAGATCATCAGCAAACTGCAAACGACGCACCCCGAGGCATTTTTCATTATTGCTGGAGACTTCAATCATGCCAATTTGAAGTCATTTCTCCCAAAATTCTCCCAGAATGTGAACTTTGCTACTAGAGGGGGAAGCTGTATGGACAATGTTTACACGAGTGCTCCTGACGCCTCCAAGGCCCTACCCCACCCTCACCTGGGCTGTTCAGATCATATCAGCATTTTTATGGTCCCTGCTGAAGCGCACTAAACCAGCCCGCAAGAGCATCAGAGTGTGGCAGGTTGGTGCGGTTTCAGCTCTCCAAGACTACTTCGAATTGACAGACTGGGAAATTTTCAGAGAGGCTGCTATGGATGGTGACTCCATCAATCTGGAGGAGTACACAGACTCTGTGACTGGCTACATCTCCAAATGCATAGAGGATGTTACTGTTACCAAGGATGTTACCACAAGAGCCAACCAAAAGCCCTGGATGACAAGAGAAGTGCACAAGCTACTCAAGATCAGAAATGCAGCCTTCAGATCTGGAGACAATGCTGCCCTCAGGGTGACCAGAGCCAACCTATCTCGCGCTATAAGGAGAGCTAAGTGGGCATACGCACAGAAGATGAACAAATAATTCAGCAGCACCAGAGACACACGTCGTATGTGGCAGGGTGTTCAGGCAATTACAAACTACAAGCCCAACCCACACAGCAGTGATGGTGATGCCTCCCTTCCGGATGAGCTGAACAACTTCTTTGCACAGTTTGAGGAGTAGAACAAAGAGCCTGCGAGAAAAGCAACACCTCCCTCCACTGACCAAGCACTCTGTCTCTCCATAATAGATGTGAGGAGGACTCTATCCAAAGTCAATCCACACAAGGCTGCAGGACCTGACAACATACCTGGTCTTGTGCTCAAAGAATGTGCCAGTCAACTGGCTGGTGTCCTCACAGACATCTTCAACACATCTCTGAGCCAGTCGTCAGTCCCAGCATGCTTCAAGTCGACCACCATCATACCAGTGCCGAAGAAGTCATCAGTGACATGCCTGAATGACTACCGACCAGTTGCACTCACACCAATCATAATGAAGTGCTTCGAAAGGTTAGTCATGTCACACATAAAGACTAATCTCCTGCCTCCCTTGACCCTGTTCAGTTTGCATACCACTCAAACAGGTCAACTGAGGATGCCATATGCTCTGCCCTTCACCTCTCCCTGACACATCTGGATAAAAAAGACACATGTCAGGATGCTATTCATAGACTTTAGCTCTGCCTTCAACACAATCATCCCTCCAAAGCTGGTTGTAAAACTGAGCAGGTTGGGCCTTAACACCACCCTCTGCAATTGGATCCTGGACAGAGAGGCCCCAGTCAGTTCGGATGGGCCACAACACTTCCAGCATCATCACACTGAGCACTGGAGCACTGCAGGGCTGTGTGCTTAGTCCACTGCTGTTCACCCTGCTGACTCACGACTGCACAGCCACGCACAACACCAACCACATCATCAAGTTTGCGGATGATACGGCGGTGCTGGGACTGATAAGCAGGGTTGATGAAAGAGCATACAGAGATGAGATGAAACGGCTGTCTGCATGGTGTGAAGACAACAATCTATCTCTCAATGTCGACAAGATAAAAGACTTCAGAAAATCACGTCCTGCCCACATCCCACTCAGCATCAATGGTTTAGATGTGGAGATTGTTAGGAGTACCAAGTTCCTTGGTGTGCTCATAACTGAGGAACTTACATGGACACATAACACCTCATCACTAATCAAGAAAGCCCAGCAGAGACTACACTTCCATGATGTGGCTGAAGCGAGCACGTCTTCCCCCTTCCATCCTCACCATGTTCTACAGAGGCACCATGGAGAGTGTCCTGACCAGCTGCATCACTGTCTGGTATGGAAACTGCAACATATCCGACCGCAAGTGCCTGCAAAGGATAGTGAAGACAGCAGTATTGGGGTGCCTCTCCCTTCACTACAGGACATATTCTACAAACGCAGTGTCCGCAAGGCCTGCAGCATTGTGCAGGACCCCTTACACCCCTCACATGGACTTTTCACACTTCTGCCATCCAAGAGAAGATATTGCAGCATCAAAGCCAGATCTGCCAGGCTGCAGGAGAGTTTTTACCCCCAAGCTGTTAGACTCCTTAACACCAGGCTGCCCCCTGGGACCTTCCACACGGCCTCAACCACCACTAAAAACAGAACTTTTATATATAAAACCACTGTCCTGCAAAGATGAGTGTGCATGTAGAAAAGAACTGAAAATCTCATACTGACCTTTAAGTATTTTGATATCCTTCTGCTGTGAAACATTCTGACCTGTCATTGTTTACACACGTCTTAAACAACTATTATCATACACTGATAATCTCTGTATTATCTATATCTATTATTTATCTTTATCTTATTTATCTTATATTTACATTAATATTGCTGCATTTTTAATTCTATTTTTAATTTATTATTTGCACATCATGTGCACTGTGGACCCTGAGCTTTGCAATTTCGTCTATCTGTAGACTTGTATATGGTTGAGATGACAATAAAGTTTGATTTGACTTTGACTTTAAATTTCTCCTTAATCACATAGTTTATTTTGTCATTATAGTAGAACATCATAAACTTAATCTTAAAATTGTTTCTCATTCCATTGTAACTAAAGTAGCATGTTAAATGCTTTATTTTGTATTTGATCTTCGGTGTGCTCTATGTGTGTAAATCACTATGTGCTTCTTTCTCTTCCTCCGACAGGACACAGAATCCATTACATTCGTGATATTACAGCTCTCTGAATAATTAAAATACTGAGATGTATACTTGATATCATTTTCATGATGATAGGAGTTAAAGCATGTTATTAAATATGGGAACACGGTGGCGCAGTGATTGTTCATGTCTCACGCAAGATGCTTGCTGCACCGTGCGCGACCTTTGATGAAATAATTTATTGCAGCAGTACTGTCTCTTTCAAACGTACAAACCTCCAATTCCTGTCCTTACTTTTCTTTCTCCAAATACCCAATCGCCACACAATCAGCTCTGTAATAGATGTTAAGCCATCTGTAAGGTTAGAACGCCGATTCTTCAAAACTTTTAAGGAACGTTGAAATATTTTCATAGTACATGTTTAATTATTCTATCCATCTATCCTTCCAGTGTCGCGTCAGCACCAGCAAGAATACAGCATGAGGGAGGAATGAGGGTGCTCGCTAGCGATGTCGCACCGTGTAATTAAAGTTAAAGTTTTATATGTATAATATAATAAACATATTTTGCTACATTTCATCTTAAAAATGATATTGTCATGATATGTAAATACGCGCTTTATAAAGTGGCTCAGGTTGTGTGATATTACAACTGTAGTGCAAGTTTACAGTGAGATAATTGTACTTATAAGTACAAACAGTTCTACAAGGAGCACTTGATGGATGATTGAGTGTGTTTAGAGTTCTTGGGATGAAACTGTTTGTGAACCGCGAGGTCAGTACAGGAAAGGCTTCTGAAACGTTTGTCGTATGAGAGCAGTTCAATAGACAGCATGGCTGAGGCAGCATGTGCTTGATGCTGTATACCGATAATTCTCTTTTTCCGATCAGCTGCTGTACAGCTGTGATTCACCCTCAGATACAGTGCTATAAATAGTCAGAGTGGTGCAGTGAGAGTAACAACGCTAAAGCAGCTACGGTATTTGGAATAGTTTGACCATTCTGTGGACCATTATATCGTTACAGGTTAATTATAATCAGATGCATTAAACTAATAAACAATATGCGGTTAATTTCAGTGTATTTATAAAGCCGTTTCAGGGATGTGGATCTAAAAAAGAAAGGATAACCACACAGGAACAGTACCACTGCTTTGATACTGGGTGCTGCCAGTCTGCAAAATCGAGCAGAGAACTTGCGTACGCCAGGGTATGAGCTACCGTGGAAATGTGCGTGGCTTTACGGCAAGTTTAGGTTTTATACATGCTGTGGCTGCCTTTGTATAAGGCGAAGTCAGGCACGGGTAAGACGCGTGTCAAAGAAATCTCTCAGTCCAAAAGTTTGTTTTAAAAATATTTAGTGAAAGTTAAAGGCAAACAATCCATACAAGAATAAAAAGAAAAATAGTTACACACAAAGAATAAAGGCAAAAAAGGAAAAATGTATCTTCTATAAACTTAGTTTTTCTTATGACGCTTTGGTTATTTCTATACTTAAAGGTTATTTATTTCTTCTTCTGTATGCTTCAAACACACGGTTCAAAACTCTTTTATTTTACGAGTTACTTCACACTCAAAAGGCCCTTAGGCCGTTGGCACATAGACATGCGCCCAGGCACGGTCACATGTATAAGCACGAACGTGAGCTCAAACAAGAACACGTACAAGGACACGGTTAAAAAACCGTATGCCTCTGTACCTTAAACAAGGCGAGGCTAAACACTTACTAAAGAACATTGTTTACTCATAACTGTTAAGAAATGACAGGAAAATATCAACTATTCACGGGGGTTTTAGGAACCTCCCATATTTAATGCATTATCATCTAATAAATATTCATACATTTTATAGAACTAGGAGAATGGCTCTTACACATGCGATTTGAACGTCGAAACGTTCTTACGCAACATTTTTGTGCATATGCACCGTTTATACATGAGGCCCCAGGTGTCATTGAAAAAAGCAGGACATAGCGAGGTCAGAAATAAAAGGCAAAGAGTACAAAAAAAAGTAAAACATCATAAAGGGGGCCAAACACATGCAGAGCAGATTAGAGGTAATGACAACTGGAATCCAAAAGACTCTACAGAAATGTTGGTCGATACACATGCAGAGCAAGATACAGAATACGAAAGCAGAAAAAAACGACAGTGTCAAAAAAAAGAAAGTAAAGATCCCATTAGCGCAAACAAAGAGAAATGATTACTCGGAGAAATAATGAAAAGGCGAATAGAGATCGAATATATGGACATAGGTGATATGTCAGAAGTACAGTATGTAAATATTGTAAGGCTTTGAAGTTTAAGTAAGAGAATTTCAAAAGTGGTTTACCTCACATGCATTTATTGGTTTCTTTGCAAAAAAAAATTATTAACTGCTGATGATGAAGATCGTTTTGTCTGTGCAGACAAATGGGACAGATGGGCACCTGTCTGTGGTACAAAGTGATTAAACACGTCTCACTGACCTCATTAGAAAGAGTCGGCATATTGGGACTCGAAAGATTCCAAATATTGTTTTTAACGCAGTTCTGAAATAAAAGTGAAACTAATGAAATAGCAACAATTCAAAGAAAAAAAAAATCTTAAAAGTGTGCATCTGGAAAACCAAAAATGGGGGTTGGCGAGCAAAGCCCCCTAGTAGATATATATATACTAACATGAAAAATATATATAAGCTATTACCTA
The DNA here is from genome assembly GCF_016835505.1 of Polypterus senegalus. Classification (NCBI taxonomy): domain Eukaryota; kingdom Metazoa; phylum Chordata; class Cladistia; order Polypteriformes; family Polypteridae; genus Polypterus; species Polypterus senegalus. Next base: position 10,722,408 of record NC_053158.1, read on the forward strand.
ATTGAAGTGTGTGTGTGTGTGTGTGTGTGTAAGCAGGAAGGTATGATGGCAACTTCCTAAATAAAAGCAACTGTCAGCAGCAAATATTTTCTGCCTGGAGTTAGGAAATGCACTAACTTCAAGTTGTAAAAGAGGACGTACGTGAGTGAGACAAGTAGACGAGTTTTTTCTTTTTGTAAAAGATCACAGAGGGAGAATAAACTACAGAGTGCGGCACAAATAACTCCCACATTTCAAAGGGGTAATTGAAAAAAAATGCTACGAGGTATCACCAAAAACATTTTATTTACCAAATGTAGATATAAAAAAGTTTTTTTACTTTAAGTTTTAAAAATTATATCGTTCAAATGGTGGCCTTGACGACTGATACACATTAGGAGCCGTTCTTGGAAGTTCTCCATCACTCTCACTAGCATGTCGGGCGAAATTCCTTCAATTTCTTCTTGAATAGCCTCCTTTAGTTGGTCCAAGGACCGAGGATGATGTTTGAAAACATCCTGTTGCCCTTACTCTTTGAACCCACAGCAAAATCGTTTTCCGGTCTGGAACACTTTCATTAGCACGTAAACCGAACCGTGCGCGAAACACCCTCTGCGTCGCAGCTACAGATTCGCCATTATTGAAAAAAGCCTCCACTACAAAGCCTCGATGCTCACCTGACCACCGCATGGTGACGACTGAAAACTTTATTATGTACTGTACCTAACGGAACGGACCGCACCCCTCTACCTGCTTTGGGGACCCCACAGTGATTTTTCGAAATGTGGGAGTTATTTCTGCTGCACCCTGTATATCAAGGGCTTGCAGAAGGGTAAGTGCGTTCTTTTGACTTGCAAGCAGGAGATCCATGTTACTCACCTGTTATTAATAAACTAATGTTAATTGATTGCACTCCTCTCTCCCTCTGCATCTTTCTTCCCCAGCATCCCCTTGGCCTGGCCCAGCCACTCAGGTGCTCAACAATGAGGATCCTGCAAGCCATATCACCCTCAGGGAATCGTGCCACATGGCCATAGTGCCGTGACTGACACTCCCTTACAATGTAGGTAATGTGCCTCATTCGGGACTCCATGTGCAACACAAAGTCAAACCAGAGGGACCCAAGAAGCAGTCCAGTTTTCATCTCAGGTCCCTGGATAGTCTCCATGTTTTGCAACCATATAGCATGACAGGAAGCACCAGGGCTCTAAAGATTTGGACCTTCATCCTTTGCATAGATATCGGGAGCGCCACACACTCCTTTCCAGCGACCTCATTGCCCCCCATGCTCTCCCAATCCGTCTACTGACTTCATAGGAAGAGTCATGAATGTCACTGCTGAGGTAAGTAAACCTCTCAATGACGAGGTCGACACTCTCTCCTCAGACAGACACACTGCTGATGGCCGTGCCCAAGAGGTCATTAAAGGCCTGGATGTTGGTTTTAATCAAGACACTCACAAGCCCAGACACTCAAACTCCTTGCTCAGTCTCTCGAGTACCACGATCAGAGCCTTTGCGAAGATCACAGCATTGTCAGCAAAGTCAAGATCAGTAAATCTTTCTTCACCCACAACCTTGCCCAATACCCAGTCCATGCCAGCATTGAAGATTGCATTGAGTAGGAGCCAAAACACACCGCTGATGAACCTCAGAATCAACAGGGAAAAACTCAAAGGTTCAGCCTCCACTCTGCACAGCATTCACATTATCAGTGTACAGGCCGGCCATGATATCCAGCAACTTTGAGAGGATCCTGCAAAGTTTCAGAATATCCCGCAGGGCAGCTCGATCAACTGAGTCAAACGCTTTACGAAAATCGACAAAGGCTGCAAAGAAACTCAGTCTTTGCATCTCTTCACAGGTGAGAAAATCATCAATACAGCTTGAGGCATCTCCTGAATTGCTGGTCAGTTCAAAGAGATGGTACTGTGATTGATACTGGCACAATTCAGGAAAACAGAGTGCTTTGATGTTAAACTGCCCATGCAAATGTCCTGTATTTAAATTCATCTTCTTTTGTCTTAAGCAAAATACAGTGAAAATATAGACAAAAATTTTCAGATTTTGCACGCCACAATAACCATCAAATTCTCCCCCATATAGAACATGTACAAATATACATTAACACATATAGTAAAAAAGAAGAAGAAAAAGAATCATTAAACACAGCCTGATGAGATAAGGATCGAGTGTCCAGCTTGTATTAAAACCAGAGAATGGACAGCAGATTTAAACGGAAGGCTCAGCATTAACCCAATAAAAGAAAACCAGTTGGACTCACCAAACGGAGTCAACCTGAGAACAAATGAGCCTTACTTAGATGTCCCAAATACTTTTCTCTGTAGGTGTTCGTCCATTCACTCATATTCTTGCTGGCCAGCTCAGAATAGCCAACATCCCTGGGTGCCATTTTTCTTTGTTTCCTTCAGTAGCTGCCTCTTGGCTTCTGCCTATCCTGATTCTCCTCTCCTCAGTTAGCGACAGTTGTTTAAGTGTCCATAATTACACTGTAATTACTTTGTAATTACCTGTATAAGTACAGTGTAACTATGAGTTATTACTCTGTACTTACTGTGTAATACAAAGTAATGCTATAGTTAATTACTCAGTTGTCATTGTTATTGCACAGTTTATATAATTACAATGTAACAATTTATCACTGACCCAAAAACAAGTGTACTTTACATAGTTACATTGTATCTGTACTTTCAAAATGTAATTAAAACATTAGGGTATGTAACTACAACTATGTAACAGATATTCCATCCATCCATTCATTATCCAACCCGCTATACCCTAACTACAGGGTCACGGGGGTCTGCTGGAGCCAATCCCAGCCAACACAGGGCGCAAGGCAGGAAACAAACCCTGGGCGGGACATCAGCCCACCACAAGATGTTCCATGGTCTGGGCAATTTTAATGGAGAATTGCAGTGATAACTGCATAGGTTTTCGATGATATTTCAAGATCTTTTTTAAACGGTGAAAACACCTTTGCAAAATGGTTAACGCTTTTGCCTCACAGATCCATTATTCTGAGATGGAGATATGTGTGTAAAATTTGTACGTTCTACCCATGTCTCCCTAGGTTTTCTTCATGGGCTTTACAGCCAAATCCCCGGGACATGTAGTTTGGGTCACGTGGCCATATGTGTGAGAGCGTGAGTGCTGGTATGTTTGTCAGTGGGCATTGTAATGGGATGGGATGGCTCCCCATCCTGGGCTGTTTCCTGCCTTGTGCCCGGTGATGCTTGGAATGGCTCTGTGGCCCTGTGTACTTTGATTGGATGATGCAAGTTTAGCAGTATTATGTTAGGGATGGGTATAATAATAGCCCAAAAAATTCAACAATAAATAGTGTAACACAACTACAAGAATGTGACAAATGCTTGTTTAAGCAAAACATGTCAAGGAGGTGCCCCTCTAGATTTTGGGAAAAACCATTTTACAAAGGCGTTTTCACCATTTAGAAAAGAACTTGAAATACCATTAAAAACCTATGCAATTATCACTGCAGTTCTCCATTACAATTTCCCAGACCATGTAACATCTGTTACATAGTTGTAGTTACATGCCCTGATGTTTTTATTACATTTTGAAGGTACAGATACAATGTAACTATGTAAGTACACTTCTTTTTGGATCAGCGATAAATTGTTACAATGTAATTATATGAACTGTGGAATAACAATGACAACTGAGTAATTAACTATAGCGTTAGTTTATATTACACAGTAAGTACGGAGTAATAACTCATAGTTACACTGTACTTATGCAGGTAATTACATAGTAGTTACAGTGTAATTATAGACGCTTAATGTAAAGTGTTACCCAGTTCCCCCTAGAATGTTACATCACTTCCTTTGTCATCATGGTAACATCACACTAACACCTGAACAGTCCGACCAAGCGATGTCCTCCAAGCTTTGCCATCACCTCTTGTGCCTGCATTGTTATTAGATCTTTGCACAGTCGTGGCCATTTTGAATTCCAGGTGAACGATATTAGAATTGTGTGCTTGGTGTGTGCGTGTGTGTGTGTGTGTGTGTGTGTGCGTGCCCTACAGTGGGCTGGCGCCCTGCCTGTGATTTGTTTTCTGCCTTGCGTCCTGTGTTGGCTGGGATTGGCTCCAGCAGACCCCCATGACCCTGTAGTTAGGACATAGCAGGTTGGATAATGTATGGTTGGATGGATGATATTAGAATTCAATCCTTTTTTTAAAGAATTATTTGGCTTTGCATTGAGCAACACTTCCTAACCTGTGTGCTGCAGCCCACTGGTGGTCCGTGGCAGCATTGCAGGTTAGCCGCTGTAACACCAGACAAAAATCTGCCCCAGAAAACGCCAATAATAAATAATATTATTAATAATAATAAATAATATTTAATAATAAATCCCATGCCCCCATCACTCTGATGATTGTGCTCGAATCACAGCAGTAACATTGCCGGTGGATCACGGCCGATTCTGGCTGATCTGATGACTTGGCTCAATTCATCAAGGAGGAAGAGATTTGGTGATCGTGACTCATCTACATCAGGGGTCGCCAACTCCGGTCCTGGAGGACCACCAGTGGCTGCAGGTTTTCATTCTCACCCTTTTCTTAATGAGTGACCTGTTTTTGCTGCTAATTAACTTCTGTTCAATTAATTTTAATTGACTTGCTGTTGAAGACTCAGACCCCTTAATTTCTTTTTCCTTAATTAGTAATCAAACAATAATGACATAGAAAATGAGCCAAAATAACTGGTGTCCAACGTACAATATGTGAAAATAAAGAAAGATGAAGGTCTTAGGAATGTTGTTCTGCTCAGGTCCCCAAAATATTTTAACTCTTAGATAAGAGAAAATCTCTGCTAATGCACCACGAGAGCAGCAACAAGCCATGGAATTAAACGAGTTTAATTAACAAAAAAGAATCGGCACCTCATTAAGCAGCTGGTTGGAGTGAAATTGGTTAGAGTTTCAGGCCCTGACTTAGTTGGACTTCTGCTGGTCCCCTCACTTCACATTTTATTTCTGTTTGGGTGCCAATTAAGGAAAGAAAAGAAGCAATTCAGAGGAACAATGAAGAAATCTTAAAAAACAATTTAAGTGAATTCACAAGATTTTAATTGGCAGCACAGGCGGGGCACTCATTAAACAAAGGGTTAGAATGAAAATGTGCAGCCACTGGTGGTCCTCCAGGAACCGTGTTTTTGACCCCTGATACCTAACCCTCCACCTCCCCACTTTGCTGATTGTGCTTGATTCACTGAGGAGGACCATAACAATTCAGACGATCGCACTAAATTCATGCAAAAGGAAAAAGTGGGTCACACTAAATTCTCCTGGTGGGTCATGAACACACTGGCATTTGAAAAACTCAGTTGTGACACCACAAAGACTGGCATAGAGGAATAGTCGAAGATAGACGGGGCGGATGTTCATATTGACGGTGTTAAGTTGCAATGGAGGGCGGACCATCTGTTAACGTCTTGTTTGATTTTATCCATTGTACTTCCAAACTTATAGTGGAAGTGATCTTTTTATTTACTTGTGATGGTTATCCCCAGATATTTAAACTATTTTGATATTATGAATTAATAGCTATCGTAACCACTAGGGAGCATTGCAGCACCCAAACTTTAGACGCCACCACACAAATACAAGTCCCAGGTTCATATACTGTAAGTGATTTATTAACAACAAAACCGTCACAACAGCGATACACACAATTCCTCTGTTATTTCCAGGTGGGATTTGTTCAAAAGTCTTTGACTAGCCTGGAAATGGTAGGTCTGTTCCTTTTATCTTGGACTCGGGAGCACTTCCGGTGTGAGGGCACAGCCCAATAGAAGTGCTTTCAGGTCAATCAGAAGTCCCAAAAACCATGGAGCACAGCTCCCAGCTGCACCCAGTAGTAGTACCAGCGACCAGTGCTCTACACTACACTCTACACTACAACTACCAGCATGCCCTGTGGGTGTCCATTAGTGTGCCTCACTGCAAGGTTGCTGCCATTTAGAAATTTAGGGGAGCAGCACTTGTACTTATACTTACTAATACTTGTATTTATAAATAATTCGGATCCCCCTATCCTTCCTTCAAGCTGTCCCTCTATGTAATCCTGCTGGAATGCCAACATACCCACTCTTTGGGTGGCATTTTATTCCCAGATTCATTGTATAGGCAGGGAACCTCCTGCCTCTTTTCTTGACTATTTGTCCAGCCAGGTATGGGAAAGGAGTTCATTCTGGCAGGAACGCCAGTCCCTGCCTGCCATCCATTACACTATCCAATCTAATATGATGTGCCAGGGAATTAATAGGCAAACCTTTATTCAGATTAATTTAGAAATTTTGAAATCAGAAATCTTATGAAAATTTCCCTCACACTTCTTAGACTAATGGCAGAGATAATTGTGGGTCTTATATATACTGTAAAGCACCGTATCATCTGTGTTATAGCTAGCAGTTCCAAAGCATGTAAGTCCCACAATTCCCCAAGAAAGGATCCAAAAATGCCCACTAGGGATGGAATTACCATCACACCTTGGTTAGATAAAAGAGCAAACATAGAGTGTTTATAAAATAAAAAATTTACTTACAGAAAATATGGAACTCCGAGATCAAAAGGCAAGGCAATCTGAGGCAAGTGAAGTCCCAATTCAGATTTCAAAAAAGGTCAAAAAACAGCAGAAGATCAAAAAATCCAGAAATGCGATAAATCAGAAACTTCAAATAAACACATTAACAATGAACTGCCAGGAACTATGGGAAACTCTCTTCTTTAGAGGGCAGAGGGCAGTCCCTGGCAGTAGTGGGCAGGTGGCAGAGAAGACAGACTTATAGGTCTGTAAAAAAAAATCTTGCAGAGATGTACTCAAAAAGACTTGAAGCTGGACTTGCTACCAAAGGAGCTTTTGCAAAGTGCTGAATTAAGGGTCTGAAAATGTATATGCATGAAAGATTTCAGTTTTGGATTTTTTATTACTAAATTTGCAAACCTTTCAAAAAATGCGTTTTGCCATTATGGGTTATTGAGTGTAGATTGATGGGCAAAAATGGCCAATTAATCCATTTAAAATTAAATGTAAGACACAATAAAGTGTGCAGACAGTAAAGGAGTCTGAGTACTTTCTGATTCTACTATTTATTTGTTTTCATTGTGTTTGGATTCAAACCATGTGGACGGAGTGGTGACTTTGAGGCTAGGGATTTGTGCCAGGAATTGGAAGGTTGCCAGTTTGAATCCCATAAATGCCAGGAGTGGCTCTACTCCATTAGGCCCCTGAGCAAGACCATTAATCTGCAATTGCTCTGTCCTGGGTAGGATGTTAACTTGCATCCATCGCAGCAAGCAGGTCCTGCAACTTACAGGGAAAACTTGGGGGTTGGTGGCAGGATTGGCACTCCAGTCACTGTATCCTCCTTTTAACATATAAAGCCTTAAGTGGCCAAGGTCCAAATTACTTGTCTGAACTTATCATGACTTACAAACCAAAACGTACATTAAGATTTCAAGATGCCAGTCTACTTATGATTCCAAGGATTAATAAAATAACAGTGGGAGGTTGAGCTTTTAGTTACAGGAGGTCCCTAAACTGTGGAGTGGTCTGCCCGCTACTATAAGAGATGCCCCTTTGGTCTCAGCTTTTAAATCCCAGCTGAAGACTCACAACTTCAGTTTAGCACACCCTGACTAGAGCTGCTGATTAACTGTACAGACTGCATCTCTGTTGTTAGCCATTAGCACTATAACATAAGTAGCATGATAGTTAGAATTTGATACTAACCCTCACCTATTCTGTTTCTCTTCTCAGAACTCAAATGTGGTACTTGGTGCCACGGCCCACTGCCAAGTTGTTTTGTCTGCCTAAGGTAAAGTCATCTCTGATGGAGGATCGCGGGAATCATGGGAAAGAGGGGTCCTTTCATCAGATTGGCTGGCCCAGCACCGTTTCAGCCGTGGAATGGCCAAATGGGGGAGGCAGCTTGATGGATGAGGTCTCCAGGACTCTAAAAATATCCAAATCTTATTATGTGATATCATCTACTGTTAAATTCTGCTCTGTACTTCTAAAATTTTTATTTTTATGCTGTATTAAGGATTTGTTCTGTTCTGTGTATTGTATTGTATTGTATTGACCCCCTTCTTTTGACACCCACTGCACGCCCAACCTACCTGGAAAGGGGTCTCTCTTTGAATGGCCTTTCCCATTTTTTTTTCCATTTTTTCCCTACAAGGGTTTTTTTGGGAGTTTTTTCATTGTCTTCTTAGAGAGTTTGAACTGCCTTTCCCAAGGTTTCTTCCATTTTTCCCTACAAGGTTTTTTGGAAGTACTCAAATGTGGCACTCGGTGCCACTGCCCACCTCCCAAGTTGTTCTGCCTGCCTAAGGCAAAGTCATCTCTGATGGAGGATCACAGGAATCATCAGGTGGAGGTGTCCTTTCATCGGATTGGCTGGCCCAGCACAGTGGAATGACCAATAGGGGGAGGCAGGTTGATGGCTGAGGTCTCCAAGACTTTAAACAAATCCAAATCATATTATTTGATATCATCTACTATTAAATTCTGCTCTGTACTTGTGATATTTCTATTGCACTATTATATTGTATTAAGGATTACTTGTATTCTGTGTATGGGATTGTATTGTATTGACCCCCCCTCTTTCTCTTTGACCCCCACTGCACACTCAACCTACCTGGAAAGGGGTCTCTCTTTGAATGGCCTTTCCCATTTTTTTTTCCATTTTTTCCCTACAAGGGTTTTTTTGGGAGTTTTTTCATTGTCTTCTTAGAGAGTCAAGACTGGGGGGCTGTCAAAAGGCAGGGTTTGTTAAAGCCCATTGCAGCAGTTCTCATGGGATTTTGGGCTATACAAAAATAAATTGCATTTTATTGCATTGTAAAAAAACTCACAATGTTCAGTATGGTGCTGAGGTGGTTCGCTGTGTGGTGGGTGCGGCAATACACCGGAATCAGCGCATACTAGCAACCTTTCTCCTCATTCAAACCACACAGCAAGGAGTGCACAGCTGAATGAAATTGCGTTTCTCCAGACTCAATGTACGAACACAAACATAGAGACCAATGCAGCTTCCAAGAGCTAAACTTAAAAGAAGTGATGAGGCGGCCTTCTGCTGTTAGGCACCTAAAATCTGGAATAGCTTCCCGATAGAAATTCACCAGGCTGATACAGTGGAGCGCTCTAAAAAAACTGCTAAAAACTCATTACTTTAACATGGCTTTCTCATAACTTCGTTTTAGTGTAATCCGATATGCTGTATATGCATTGAATTATCATTTTTATCATATCTCCACAATCCATACTAACCCCTACTTTCTCTACTTTTCTTTTTCCGGTTTTCTGTGGTGTTGATCTGCGCCACCACCGTCTGATCAGGGCACCATGCAGTCCCTACATTGATGGATTCAAGGCCAGAGGTCTACATGACCATCATCATCTAATTCAGCGTTTCTCAAACTTTCGTATTTTGTGCCCCCCCCCTTTTCTACCTGGAATAATTCTGTGCCCCCTGCATAATATAAGAGAGATGAGAATAACCCATAATACAACTAACAAAGGTGTGATACTCCTGCAGTGTCGCGGTATCCAATCATTTTTACTTCCATAAGATTTGCATGTGTTCGGCTAACATCGAGGAAATATTTGCAATTTATTTTTTTTAAAGTGCTTTAATAACCGTTAAAATGCCTTGTGTGGTTTTTGGCAGTAATTCTAATCCCAAAAACAAAGAATAAATTATTTATTCTTATTTACTTATTTTTTTGTGTAAAAAAATGATTACATATGTTTTAATTATTAAAAATCTTGTAAACGAGGACACCGATGAAGTCAATCTGCACGAGACGAACGTATTTTCGTCCGACAACTATTATACCGTTGTTAGTTGTTTCATGAAAATAACCCAATATGCAGTAAATTACAGTGGAACCTCTAGATACGAGTTTAATTCGTTCCAGCACTGAGCTTGTATAGCGAATTTCTCGTATCTAGAACAAAACTTCCCCATTGAAAATAATGGAAATCCAGTTAATCCGTTCCGACCCCCAAAAATATCAACATCCATCCATCCATCCATTTTACGGGGGTCTGCTGGAGCCAATCCCAGCCAACACAGGGCACAAGGCAGGAACCAAACCTGGGCAGGGTGCCAACCCACTGCAGGACACACACAAACACCAAGCACACACTAGGGCCAATTTAGTAACGCCAATCCACCTAACCTGCATGTCTTTGGAGTGTGGGAGGAAACCGGAGCGCCCGGAGGAAACCCACGCAGACACGGGGAGAACATGCAAACTCCACGCAGGGAGGACCTGGGATCATAAAAATCAATTTTCCTAACAAATAACACTGATAAATAAGTGTGGATACACTTTGTCTGCTGAGCGTCATGTGATCATAACTGAGCTGATGGTTCTTCTCTCTCTCGTGCGCTCTCTCTCTTCTCTCTCTCTCTCTCTCTCTCTCTCTCTCTCTCTCTCTCCTTATCTATCGCGTTTGCCTCTCTCTCTCTCTCCTCTAGAGGGTAGATAAAAGCCAAGCAAAATGACAAGTTTTATTGAATAACTAAAGATTTTTTATTGGCTAACTAAAAAGATTGCAATATGCAAGCTTTCGAGGCAACTCAGGCCCCTCCTTCAGGCAAGACGTAATCAAAGCTTGCATATTGTAATCTTTTTAGTTAGCCAATAAAAGGTGTCATTTTGCTTGGCTTTTCTCTACATTCATAATGGCTAACACGGTACAACACCCTAGTACTCCTCTTGAGGGCAATCGTCTCCTATTCTCCGTCTGCATGTCCGCGATATTTTTGGATACGCTTATACGGCGAACTGCTACAGCGAAACAATGAAATCACAAGCGCACAAACGCGTAGATCCTCACGCTACGGGAGAACAAGGAACACTGAGTGCGCTGACGGGCTGGTAGCGTCAGCTTGGGTGAATCCCCAAGTCGAGGCGTATCGGGAAACACGTCACGCATAACCACAGCCTGGCTCGTGGCTCGTTATGCGAGCAAATGCTCGTATTTAGATCCGAATTTTTCGCTCATACTTTCCTCTTATCTTGAATTTCTCGCATACAGAGGAGATCGTATCTGGAGGTTCCACTGTATTTAACTCAATTTGGCAATATTGGCTACGCTGCCAATGTGGTGCAGTCGCGTCGCATTATCATCTGATCTACTGTTACCCGAATGTTTGTGACAGACACTGATACGTCTCGAACTTCTATATTGAAAATTTGCGACTATAAAAGCAGCAGCAGCGGCGGCGCCACTCGTCATAAAAACAAACTTCAAATAGAAAAGGAGCTCAGAGTGTCGCATCTCGAATATCAAACCAAACTGGACAGGCTGTGTACTTTAAAGCAGGCACATATTAGTCAGATCTATGCCTTAGAAATATTTTATTTTAATTTTAGTTATAATGCATCCATTGTGATTATAGGCTTGAAAATTTAAATTTGAAATAAAAATGTAAAAAAATTAATTTTGATGTCTTGTTCATTTTTTCAACGCCCCCCTTGGAACCCCTGCAGATTTTGTTTTTTTATTTTATTCTCCAGTCCATCCGGAGTTTTTTTTTTTGTTTGTTTTTTCTGTCCTTCTGGCCATCTGACCTTACTTTATTCTTTGTTACTTAGCATTGCCTAATCTTATTTTTGTTTCATAGAATTTTTTTTCTTCATCTTGTAAAGCACTTTGAGCGACACCATTTGTAAGAAAACGTGCAATAGAAATAAATGTTGTTGTTGTTGTTATACAGCAACAGACAGACTACACAGCATAAACAGACAGAATATCAAGTATAATTGAATACACAAATTGGTGAATGTTGTAAAGTGTTCAAATGACGAAAAACATTAACATCATGCACAGACATACCAGAATTAGGAGATGTGAGATTGCGAATAATTGTGTTCAAAGAGTCTGTGTGTGTTCAGGAATTTAACAGTCCAAACAGGTCACCATGTTGTGTATTGTTGGTGGGAGCTGAGTGGTTTGATAGCCTGTGGAAAGAAACTCCTACTAAGTCTGGCAGGCTTGCACCACACATTATGGTAGTGTGAGTCTGAAGAGTCCATTGGTCTCTGACTATCTTAGTAGCTCTTCTAAGACAGCATACAGATCTTGTAAGAAGGAAGGGTAGTTCAGATGATTTCTTCTGCCATCTTCACCACTTTTTGGAGGTACAGTATATACAGTTGTTTGGTTTCTGTAGTTAATATTTGATCTTGGGTACATTTACTTGTTTTGCTGATATTTTTGGAAGTACATAAGCACAGTGTGGCCAATAGGGGGCCTACTAGCATTCCGAACCCAATCCACAACCACACAAGACCTTTTCTGGTACAACCAAAGGTTAGTTTTATTGGCAGTCAGTACCTTGTAGTACACAATTCAATCCTTTCTTTTACATTTCATTTCTTTTCCAACTCAGCAGATGACTGTCTTTTAACACTTTCAATTTTTAACCTCTTACCTCCAGGAAGCACTTCCAGTTTCAGGTAGCACCACAGTGTTTCGTCACTATCAAAGAGCTCCCCCTGGCAGCCCCTCACAAACCTGACAGGTCAGGCCCATGGGACCACAACTCCCATGCTGCCCTGCAGTCATTCACAATAGGGATGATCTCAGATGGGATGCTGCCACCCAGTGTACAGGAGGATACTCTGCCCATAGCAGCCAGACACCCACTTTACAGTCCTTCCCAGTTCCCAAGTCCATCCTGGGTGCTGCTCAGTGGTTGTTAGGATGTCAGCCACAATGTAGCTGCTATAATGTCCTACCTGGCACAGAAAGGAGATATTGTTTCTTCTTCCCTGACCTTCCATTATTAAGGCTGGGAGGCCATTTTTTCACCCACAAGGGTTAAAATAAACCAGTTGGCAAATGAAAAAGTTCCTTTTTTAATAATGTCCCCTTGAGTGGCATGGCAAAGCCCATAAGTTTATAGTACCATACCATACCATATTTATTTGTTGAGTGCTTAAAAACACAGCATTACAACTGACCGAAGCGCTGTACAGTTACAACAAGCAGGACTAAAAGCAAAATATTAAAAACAAACATTAAGAGAGAATTAAAACAGAGATACTAAAAGCAGGTCAGGGGACCAAATAAAATAGAGAAAATAGCAAAAGGCAAGTGGAAAATGAAACAGGTTAAGAATTAAAAGCCAATGTGAAGAAGTGCGTTTTTAGGCGAGATTTGAATGTGGCGACTGAGGCGGCTCGCCTAACCACTAAGGGCAGGGAGTTCCAGAGCCTGGGTGCACAGACGGAGAAAGCCCTTTCACCACGAGCTTTAAAATGTGCCTTGGGAACGGTTAGGAGCAGCTGATCTGCGGATTTAAGAACACGAGGGGGATTGTGACAATGGAGCAAGACACTCAAATAGGCGGGGGCTAGACCGTTTAATGCCTTATAGGTGAGGAGGAGAATCTTAAAATCGATTCTGAATCTAACCGGCAGCCAGTGTAGGGTTTTAAAATCGGTGAAATGTGTTGGATTCTGCTACTTCCAGTTAGAAGCCTTGCAGCCGCATTTTGAGCCAGTTGGAGTCTAGAAAGAGTGGCCTTACTGATACCAAAAAGGCAGGAATTAGAGTAGTCAAGCCGCGACGTAATGAATGGCACCCACCAATTTACTGATTTTTAGGCACTGTATTTCACGTTCAATGGCTTTCTCATGTAGACACAGGCAGCCTGAGCAGTTATGGAAAATGAAAGAAATAAAGCAAAGATTTTTTATATAAAAAACTTTTTATACAAGTAAGCAAAGAAAAAGAATGAAATAAACAATTGAATTATCAAACATCAACAGCAAAGTTTTGCCATCTTTCATGTTCTTCAAATTCAACCCCCTTGCTACTTGTGATTATTATTATGATGCTTAAAATTATTTCATCAAAAGGTATCTTCACCAAAGTCTTTATTTCCCAAAAGGCAAATCTTATTTTTTTTCCACTAAAAATTATTTCAGGGAAATATAAAACAAGAAAACAAAACAAAGTAAAAATAAGCAGCAACATGTGAATCCATACTAAAGGCTGCAATGCTATTTCAAAACATGGCGTTCTGTGGATATCAAAAGGCTTCTTTGAAATAATATCTAATTATCTGACAGCATGATCAGCTTTCATTTCCACTATCATTTCCAGCGTTATTAGTCTATGGAATTTTATGCAGTTAATTGTTGTCTTAAAAAAAAAAAGATTTGTGTAGCTGACTACTGGGATCTGGGATCCATTTCCATCCAGGCCACCCCTTAAAAAAACTAAATATACAGTTAGCGGCCATTTTATTAGGCACACCTTGCTTGTATTGGGTTGCACCCCCTTTGCCTTCAGCCCTGCCATAATTATTTGTGGTGTAGATTTAACAAAGTGCTGGAAACATTCCTCAGAGATGTTGGTCCATATTGACATGATAGCATCACACAGTTTTTGAAGATCTGTCAGCTGAACCTCCATTATGTGAATCTCCCATTCCACCACATCCCAAAGGTGCTCTATTGGATTGAGATCTGGTGACTGTGGAGGCCATTTGAGTCCAGTGAACTCATTGTCATGTTCAAGAAACCAGTCTGAGATGATCTGAGCTTTATCTTGCTGGAAGTAGACATCAGAAAATGGGTACAGTGAAATCATAAAGTGACGGACATTTGTCAGCAACAATACTCAGGTAGGCTGTGGCATTTAAACAATGCTCAATTGGTCCTCAGGAACCCAAAGTGTGCCAAGAAAATATTTCCCATACCATTGCACCACCACCAGCAGCCTGAACTGTTGATATAAGGCAGGGTGGATCCGTGCTTTCATGTTGTTAACACCAAATTCTGACTCTATCATCTTAATGTTGCAGCAGACATCAAGATTCGACAAACCAGGCAACATTTTTCCAATGTTCTGTTGTCCAATTTTGGTGAATTGTAGCCTCAGTTGCCTGTTCTTAGCAGACAGGAGTGGCACCCAGTGTGGTCTCCTGCTGCTGTAGCCCTCCTGCTTCAAGGTTCAATGTGTTGTGCATTCAGAGATGCTCTTCTGCATACGTCGTTTGTAACAAGTTATTTGAATTACTGTTGCCCATCTATCAGCTCAAACCAGTCTGGCCATTCTCCTCTGACCTCTGGCATGAACAAGGCATTTTCACCCAGACAACTGCCGCTCGCTGGATATTTTCGCTTTTTCGAACCATTCTCTGTAAACCCTAGAGATGGTTGTTTGTGAAAATCCCAGTAGAACAGCAGTTTGTGAAATACTCAGACTAGCCCCTCTGATGCCAACAGCAATGCCACGTTCACAGTCACTTCAGTCACCTTTCTTCCTCATTCTAATGCTTGGTTTGAACTTCAGCATGTCGTCTTGACAAGGTCTACATGCTGAAATACATTGAGATTCTACTGTGTGATTGGCTGATTAGATATTAGCATTAACAAACAGATGAACAGATGTAACTAACAAAGTGGCCGGTGACTGTATATAAAATATATATTACCACCTATATGAACACATTTTAAAATATGTTATAAAATACTTTAAGGATATTTATTTTATAATATTTTGAAGCATAATGAAATATATTGTAAACTATGGAATTTTTTGCCATTATTCGATACTGCAATATTTTTTCCAAAATAGAAATATATACTTTGCATTTAATCATAAAGTGCAAGGATTATTATACTGTAAATTATATCTTAGAAAGCTACTACAATATAGTTATAAGTATACTTTAAATGCTAGTTATAATATGCTGTACAATATTCCACTGACCATAAATACAGTGGAACCTCGGGTCACGACCATAATTCGTTTCAAAACTCTGATTTGGTCATGACCCGAAATAATTTCCCCCATAGGATTGTATGTAAATGCAATTAATCCGTTCCAGACTGTACGAACTGTATGTAGATATATTTTCTTTATTCTTTAAGATTTTTAAGCACAACAATAGTAAATTATACCATAGAATGCACAGTGTAATAGTAAACTAAATGTAAAAACATTGAATAGCACTGAGACAAACACCCAGGCTCCCTCCTCAGCTGCACATGAGACTGCGCTCGCTCACTCGCTCACTCGCTCGCTCGCTCGCTCTCTCCTGCACCGGCTTTCTCCTCCTGCTTCCTGCCTTCTCCTGCAACCTCCCATTCTTTCCTGTTCTCTTCTTTTTTCCTTTAGCTGACTCGTGCTTCTATTTATAAAGAGGACGTGGTAGTTGTGGCAATCAGCAGCTCCTGGGAACAATTACGGATACGGACCGCTTCTCACCTGTGCACTTAGGTGAGAAATGCCCTCATCACAAACTCTTCAGGAACCGCTTCGTCCACACACCACCACGCCCACTTGCTAAGCCGTGAGTGCGGTGATTATTTATTAAAACTGGCCATTTTGATGGGAGCTGTGGACCCGCTATACCACAGGAGGAAGCTAGGTTGAAGCTGGGTTACAGTTTTGAGGGAGAGTCCCTCTGCGTGATGCACCGAGAACAATGTACAATACAGGGAGAGAATGAACACATGTGGAAATCATCTGCACGTACGAGCCAGAAGGGAAACTTGCTTGTTTGTCACCCGAGTGTGTGGTCGTGAACAGATGCAAAAGTCTGGCGAACTTTTTGGTCATAACCCGAGGTTCCACTGTACTGGAAAAAAAAGAAGAATAACAGCAGTTCGCCTATTTTATTTAAATATAACCAAAAAGACAAAAGAACATTTTTTTCTTTAAATGTAACTACATAATTATATTCACCCTAAAGGGAATGCCTTGTTTTGCTGTCCCGTGTTTTGTTGCTCCAAAACACACTCATACTTTAATTCTACATGTGCTAAAGTTGTCCGAAATCACAGCCCCGGCCCACGCTGTATGTCACTGCTACCGCCATTCTACACACACTAAAGACACCCTGAAGTTTTGGTCCCAAAGCATGATGTACTTGCGCCACTTTAGCAATTTAGCACACGCTGAAGTCATTCTGGTATTATGACCCTGGAAAACAGCACTCTGACTTCTTTATTGTTTTAAATGTATGCAAAAAATATTACACAAGCTCCCGGCAGTACACAACTCTCCTTTCCTTGTGGGGTCCCATCCATTGTGACATCTAGCAGCTCTTTTGTGTGATGAGTCCACTGCCTTCCAGATTCGTAATTGGGTCCATTTTCGTAGCTTGACTGTCTCATTTGGCATATTCGCGTGTGGCAATACACCGTAATCAGCACATACTAGCAACTTTTCTCCTCATTCAAACCACACAGCAAGGAGTGCACAGCTGAATGAAATTGCGTTTCTCCAGACTCAATGTACGAACACAAACACAGAGACAAATGCAGCTTCCAAGAGCTAAACTTAAAAGAAGTGATGAGGCGGCCTTCTGCTGTTAGGCACCTAAAATCTGGAATAGCTTCCCGATAGAAATTCGCCAGGCTGATACAGTGGAGCGCTCTAAAAAAACTGCTAAAAACTCATTACTTAAACATGGCTTTCTCATAACTTCGTTTTACTGTAATCCGATATGCTGTATATGCATTGAATTATCATTTTTATCATATCTCCACAATCCATACTAACCCCTACTTTCTCTACTTTTCTTTTTCCGGTTTTCTGTGGTGTTGATCTGCACCACCACCATCTGATCAGGGCACCATGCAGTCTCTACATTGATGGATTCAAGGCCAGAGGTCTACATGACCATCATCATCTAATTCAGCGCTTTCTCAAACTTTCGGATTTTGTGCCCCCCTTTTCTACCTGGAATAATTCTGTGCCCCCTGCATAATATAAGAGAGATGAGAATAACCCATAATACAACTAACAAAGGTGTGATACTCCCTGCGGTGTCGCGGTATCCAATCATTTTTACTTCCATAAGATTTGCATGTGTTCGGCTAACATCGAGGAAATATTTGCAATTTATTTTTTTTAAAGTGCTTTAATAAATGTTAAAATGCCTTGTCTGGTTTTGGCAGTAATTCTAATCCCAAAAACAAAGAATAAATTATTTGTCCGAAGTTGTCCGAAATCCGGCCCACGCTGTATGTCACTGCTACTGCCATTCTACACACACTAAAGACACCCTGAAGTTTTGGTCCCAAAACATGATGTACTTGCGCCACTTCAGCAATTTACCACACACTGAATTCATTCTGGTATTATGACCCTGGAAAACAGCACTCTGACTTCTTTATTGTTTTAAATGTATGCAAAAAATATTACATAAGCTCCCGGCAGTACACAACTCTCCTTTCCTTGTGGGGTCCTATCCATTGTGACATCTAGCAGCTCTTTTGTGTGATGAGTCCACTGCCTTCCAGATTCGTAATTGGGTCCATTGCCGTAGCTTGACTGTCTCATTTGGCATATTCAGCAGCGCTACTACATGGCAGGTGTGCAGGTCCTCTTATATTTTTGCCTTCTTATATATCTGGTGTGGCAGTAGGGGGCGCTAGTGCTCCCTTGAACCCTCAGGTACCACGCTAGACACTGGATAAAAGTCCCAGACTTTTTATTAATTATATAATACTGTGCACAAAGCACCCTCCACACTGCTCATAAATTACACAACAATAGTATTTTCTCGCCCCTGTACCTCCCAGCTCAGCTCACTGTCCGGATTTTCTCAGAGTCCTTTTATACACCCTGACCCGGAGGTGTTCCTGCCCAACCAGTCCACAGTTCTTCATTCCTTCCGGGTCAGGGTAAACAGTCCTTTTCTTCAACCCGGGAGCACGTCGTTTCTTCCTGTCACGTTGACCGTGATGTACTCCCGGGTTATAGGGCACATATGAGCCCACGAGACCCCCTACAGCGACTCCCAGCGGCCCCCAAGGTATCCAGCAGGGCTGTTTATAAACTCTACAAGGTCCATGATGCCCTGCTGGAACTCGGGGCACGATCCTGCTGTCGGGAGAGCTCCTCCTGGCGGCCTGGGGGTGAGGACCGGAGTAAGAAGCCGGCAGTCCTCCACACTGGCCACTAACTCCACAAAACTACCAAATACAATATAATATAATATAATATAATATAATATAATATAATATAATATAATATAATATAATATAATATAATATAAGGGCGGCATGGTGGCGCAGTGGTAGTGCTGCTGCCTCGCAGTTAAGAGACCCAGGTTCGCTTCCCGGGTCCTCCCTGCGTGGAGTTTGCATGTTCTCCCCGTGTCTGCGTGGGTTTCCTACGGGCGCTCCGGTTTCCTCCCACAATCTAAAGACATGCAGGTTAGGTGGATTGGCGATTCTGAATTGGCCCTAGTGTGTGCTTGGTGTGTGGGTGTGTTTGTGTGTGTCCTGCGGTGGGTTGGCACCCTGCCCTGGATTGGTTCCTGCCTTGTGCCCTGTGTTGGCTGGGATTGGCTCCAGCAGACCCCCGTGACCCTGTATTCGGATTCAGCGGGTTAGAAAATGGATGGATGGATGGATAATATAATATAGTAAGAGACAACAGGGTTGAGCTAGATATTGAAGGAATGGGAAAGGTAGCTTCTTTAGGGCACTGCTTACCCCAAGACGCTAGATGGCAGCTGGCCGGGATTACAGCGGTGCCCCAGATTCTTGAATGGCAATATGGGACTTGGAGTTCTTCATCTCAGCCCTGTTGGTTGTCATGGGTACCGCGAGGGGCTGCTGTGGAGTACTTAAATGGCACAAGGTTCTTGCCTAACCCGGAAGTGCTGGTAGACCATGTGGTTGAAAGAGCGGAAGCACTTCCACATTGGCCAATTTAAAAGGAACCACCATAAACCCAGTCAAGGAGCCAGAGTCGGGTTGATGGTGGACAAAGCTTGATGGGAGGAGCAGAGGAGGAAGAAAGAGAGAAAAAGAAAGAATAACAATGTGTGGAAAGCCTTGTGAAGAATTTACAAAAATAAGTAAGCTCTTGGTGCTGTGTTCTCAGTGTCTGTGTGTTGGGTTTTGAGGAGCAACAGTGCCCTCTAGTGTCCACAAGATATAGAGCCAGGCTTGGGTCATAGAGTTGCACCAGAGACAGGAAGGTGAGTCAAATAAAATAACTTTATTTTTGAAAAGGCAACAAAATGGCTTTATTCATATTACAAGTTTTTCCTCAACACACAAGCACACTGCATATGCGAAGCCTCATGGCCCGTTCGCTCCTTCAAGTTTAAAGAATATAAAGCCTTCTTCGTCAAGCAGGTTCAGCAGCAGGGTATCATCGGTTGGGTCAGATGCAGTCTGAAGAAGAGTGGACAGGAGAGAGAGAGAGAAAGCATAAGTGAAGGCTCAGCGTTAAATGTTCTAATCAAGCACGTTACCCAGTAGGAGTGCCGCTGATCCTGTACAGGGCTTCTTAGAAATGCATTTGCTTCTCATTGAAGTACTTTTTAACAGAGTGTTTAACACAGCTTCTGCATGCAGTTACTGGTGATGAATGGCACAATATATTAGTGTATTACTTTTATTTTTGTACAAATGACTAACAAACAAAATAGTGTATGCACATATAATTGGCAGCTCTAAGCAGGGTATACCATACTAAAATCAGTGGTCTTCATCCTGATTTAAAAATCTTATCTTGAAAAACAAGCAGGCAGATATTAAAGTATGAAATAACAGAGTTGGTCTCGTCCGATGCGAGAGATGGACGTCTGAAGTGGAGCTCCGCTAGCAGTGGTGCTATTTTTCATATTATTTGCTTATTATCCAGAGATATCCTGTATTTATTCAACCCGAGAGGGACCGCTACAGTATATGTAAACACATATAAACATGGCCAACAAGAAGGGGGGTCCGAAAGAATCGAAGACGAAAGCTACATCCAAGCTGCGATCAGCAAGCCCTAGTTCGAGATACGGCCTCTCAGAGACAGACCTGGATCAGATGGGCGAAAGTACAGACTCCTCGGGACCACGGTCCGCTACATCGTCGCCGGCTGAGAGCGAAAAGGGGAGCGAAGGTGCGATCGTGAGTGCAGATGTGGATAGCTCGCCGATTGGAGAGGATTACCTGAAACTGGAAAAGGCCGGGAGGTCCGCGGCTTCAGTTACGCAATACGCTGGGACTGGAGCAGCGGGACACCGCTTCAGCAGAGTCTGCTGCTTCATCTACGGTACAAGAAGGCACATTTGAGCTATCTGAACTGAAAGTGTTGCTCGCTGAGCTCAGGCAAGATATAAAGAAAAGCGAGAAGGCTAATGAGAAAGCAACGGCAAAGGCACTTGAGAGACTGAAACAGGAATTAAAACAGGAAATCCAACAGGCAAATGAAAGGCTGCGCCAAGAGGTACAACTAGAACTTCGACAGGTGCTGGGTAAAATCGAAGAGCGCATTGAGAAAAACTCTAAACTGAGCACGCTTGCTGATCGATTGGAGCATCTTAGTGAGACATTCACGAATCGGATCGAAATAGCCGAACATCTAGCTGCCAGTGCCGAGGAAAGAGCAGTAAATGTCAGTTCGAATGTAAAAACTCGGAGAAAAACTTGGAGACAGACTGGCTGCTTTAGAAGATGGGAATAGAAGGTATAATGTCAGAATTGAAGGCTGCCGGAGAATCGAGAAAGTTTAAACCCGTGAAATTCGCAACTGAACTTTTTCTAAAATAATCGGGGCGACTTTAAAGCAGAATCTGAGATAGCAGCGCTTATCACAGACGCTGATCAAACACCGTCAGACCCCGACCAAGATCTTTTATAGTCCGCTTTGAACGATTATCATTTAAGTTAGAGGTGATGGAACTCCTCAGGAAAAAAAGGAAGATATTATATATGAAGATTGCCACATTCGCGTCTTCCCTGACTTCTCTCCAGCAACAGCTATAAACGCCGCCTTCTATAATATTAAACAGCGGCTACGGCAAGCCAATGTCAAATACGGCCTCCTGTATCCGCAAAACTGGAAGTGGAATGGCAGGGTCATTTCTATGTTTTCGCTAGCAAGGAGGAGGCAGAAAATGAGTTAAGAAAGCTAATCCCGGGACTATTCTGATACATAATTGTGAGTCATGGCGGTAAATGATAAAGCTAGGATTAATAATCTACTGTCTGATCTATTTGTTTTAAAATACGGGTTTTTATCAGCATATATTCTCATATTCTTATATTATTATTACTTACTTATTACTTATCATTACTTAGTATTACTAGGGCTAAATGTTTATGTTTTATTGTGCTTAATTACGTTTTCCTCCTCTTTTTTTTCTTTTCTAATTATTTCATGTGTACCCTAAATGAGACTGTTCAATATCATACCCTTGGTTTGCTGTTATTGCTATTACTGCATTAAGACTTGTTATGCTTGTTTTGGACACATCTTTAACACCATCACCTGGGTTTATTATCTGGGGATATCATCTTAATGCACTAAAATTGATGAAGATTATATGTATATGTATGTGTATGTATATATATATATATATATGTATGTATATGTGTATATATATATATGTATATATATTAAGTGCAAAATTTTTTTTTTCTTTTTCCTCTTTTAAAGACTATATTGGTAACAGATATCTCTATCTTTTAACCTTAAAGCCACTGCATGGGGGCTTGATGTGCTTTGGACGTGCTCTGTCTCTGGGTATGTCAGAGGACTGGGACTGCATGAAGTGGGTTTTAGCCTCACCTGGGGAGGCAAAAAGGGAGGGTGGGGGTTAAGGGGAAGAGAAAGAGAGCAGGCTTGATCTATATCTAATCTATCATCTCAATCTTTATAATTATAACTATCAACGTAATAATAAGCTGCATGGCAACAACTCTTGGGGGAATAGGAAATTAAGACCTAAACTATTTCACTTCCAGTTAAGACTATAATATGACACCAAAAACTCAGAATCAGTGTCTCCATGATGGGACAGTTAACTTCGTAAGCTGGAATGTTAAAGGCCTGAATCACGAATTAAAGAGAAAGAAAGTACTTTCTCACCTAACAGGTCTAAATGCTAAAATAGTATTTTTACAGGAAACCCACTTACTAAGTAAGGATCAGTTCCGCTGCAAAAGACTGGACTGGCCAAATGTTCCATTCTAGTTTTACAAAGAAAACTAGAGGGGTGGGAATTCTCATACATAGAACAGTACCATTTGTAGCATCAGATGTAGTATTGGATCCTGAAGGGAGATATGTGATGGTCATGGGAGACTTATCTAACTGTAAAATGATTTTGATAAATGTTTATGCACCTAATGTTGATGATAAGGAATTTATACAAAATTTATTTGCATCCATTCCCAATCTGAACACTCATAAACTTATAATGGCTGGGGACTTTAATTGTGTTCTAAATCCACTTTTAGATAAGACTTCCTCCACAGGGGAACGCAACTAACACCGCAAAGATAATTACAAAGTTTATAACTGATCACAACTTATCAGATCCCTGGAGGTTTTTAAACCCAAATTCAAGAACATATTCTTTCTACTCACCAGTACATCATTGCTACTCAAGGATTGATTACTTCTTTATAGATAATAACTTCTTGCCTAAGATTAAATCTTGTAAATACGATGCTATTGTTATTTCAGACCATGCTCCGATGATCTTGGAGCTGAAATTACTAAGCCCCATACACTCACCCGCAGATGGCGTCTCAATCCGCTTCTATTAGCTGACGAGAATTGTACTGAATTTATATCCAAACAAATTGAATTCTTTCTAGAGACAAATACATCCCCTGAGATCTCTGCAGGAATACTCTGGGAAACTCTTAAGGCCTTCTTAAGAGGACAGATTATCTCATATCTTTCCCACAGAAATAAATCCGAAGCGAAGAAAGTAGCAGAGATAAAAAGCGAAATTACTAAAATAGATGAAGAACATGCCAGACTACCAAGCGAGACTCTACATAAGAGGAGGCAGGCTCTACATTCAGAATTAAACCTCTTGACAACTAAAGAAACCGAACAACTAATTTACAAATCCAGACATCATTATTATGAACATGGAGAGAAAGCTAATAAGCTTTTAGCGCAACAAATTCACAAGCAAGATGTACGCAACGCAATCTCGTAATTACTAACACGAATGGAGATAAAATCATCGAACACAAAAATATAATGTACACTTTTAGAGACTACTATAAATCCCTATATACTACTGAGTTTAAAGAAGACAATATACAATCTAATGCATTTCTGGATAAATTACAGATACCACAAATTGACGCTATTAGTGTGGAGGAGCTCGATAAACCTCTGTCATTATCAGAATTACTGGATGCTATAAAGTCACTCCAAGGTGGAAAAGCAGCAGGCCCTGATGGCTACCCTGCAGAGTTTTACAAGAAATTCTCCGCTCAGCTAGCTCCCTCCTATTAGCAACATTTACAGAAGCCAGAGATAACCAATCTCTTCCACAAACCTTTCGCCAAGCACTAATCACTGTCTTCCAAAACAAAATAAGGACTTATTACAATGTGCATCATACAGACCAATTTCACTTCTGAATAACGACGTTAAAATACTCTCTAAAATCATAGCTAGAAGGATGGAGAAAGTGCTCCCCTCAGTAATATCACAAGACCAAACTGGATTTATTAGGGGCCGACACTTATCTTCAAATCTTCGACGCCTGTTTAATGTAATATACTCACCAACTAAATCAAACACCCCAGAAATATTATTATCATTGGATGCAGAAAAGCATTCGACATGATTGAATGGAAATACCTTTTACTATTTTGGAGAAGTTTGGGTTTGGCCCAACATTTGTGCATGGATTAAATTACTGTATACTAACCCAGAAGCTTCAGTTTGCATCAATAACATTTGCTCAGACTACTTTAAACTAGAACGTGGCACAAGACAAGGATGCCCTTTGTCACCACTGCTGTTTGCAATTGCCATTGAACCACTGGCAATACATTGTCGAAATACTGATCAGATAAAGGGGATTAGCAGAGAAGGACTGGAACAGAAAATCTCATTATATGCAGATGACATGGTACTGTATATATCGGACCAGAAAATTCTGTGCCTGCAGTCTTAGCAGCACTCACAGAATTTCAAAAGCTCTCTGGTCTCAGAATTAATCTGAATAAAAGTGTACTCTTTCCGTGAATTCAAGCATATAATATTAGATTAGACACCCTTCCTTTTATCATTGCAGAACAGTTTAAATACCTCGGGGTAAACATCACAAGTAAACATAAAGCTCTTTATCAACAAAATTTCGTCGTCTGTATGGAAAAAATTAAACAAGACTTGCATAGATGGTCAACCCTTCATCTCACACTAGCTGGAAGAATTAACACTGTTAAGATGAATATTCTTCCTAAGCTCCTTTTTATTTCAAAACATACCAATATACATTAATAAATCGTTTTTAAGCAATTAGATTCAACAATAACCTCATTTATTTGGAATTCTAAACATCCACGCATCAAAAGAGCGACCTACAAAGACAAAAGGCAGAAGGCGCATGGCTCTACCTAACTTCCAGTTTTATTACTGGGCGGCAAATATACAGTCGATAAGAACCTGGACACAAATAGAAGAACATACACAGGCATGGACCGCAATAGAAGTAAAATCCTGCAGTACTTCTTTGTATTCCTTGCTTTGTGCTCCAATAAACACACGTTATCGGCAATACACTAATAACCCAATTGTGCTCCACTCACTTAGAATCTGGAACCAATGTAGAAAGCATTTTAAGACGGAGAAGCTTCTTTCTGTGGCACCCCTGCAAAAGAACCACCTCTTTCAACCCTCACAAACATATGCAGTTTTTAATATCTGGAAAAATTTGGAATTAACTTGCTTAGAGATCTTTATATAGACAACGCCTTTGCATCCTATGAACAATTACATTCCAAATTTAACATTCCAGCTACAAATTTCTTTCACTATCTTCAAATCAGGAACTTTGTTAAACAGAACCTTCCAGATTTTCCTCATCTTGCACCCTCATCCACGCTGGAAAAATTATTGCTCAATTTCAAGGAGTTAGACTCCATCTCTACAATATATAAAATCCTTTTACAATCCCTTCCTTTCAAAGATCCAAGAGGACACTGGGAAAATGACCTCTCAATTAATATATCAGAAAAGGAGTGGAAAGTAGCAATGCAGAGAATTCACTCAAGCTCCATATGCAAAGCATACAATTATACAACTCAAAATTATATATCGAGCACATCTGTCTCGACTAAAACTCTCAAAATGTTTCCAGGGCATGATCCAACCTGTGAACGCTGCAAAAGCCCCAGCCTCACTAGGTCACATGTTCTGGGCCTGCTCCAAATTAACATTATTCTGGACAAAAATTTTTAATTACCTCTCAGACAGTCTTGGACTCACAATCCCTCCTAACCCATTAACAGCTGTGTTTGGGGTTCTTCCAGAGGGTCTTAAAGTGGAGAAAGACAAACAAATTGTGATTGCATTCACTACACTGTTGGCACGCAGACTTATTCTGATAAACTGGAAGAACCCAAACTCTCCTCTTTAAGTCAGTGGGAAACTGATGTGTTATATTATTTAAAATTGGAAAAATCAAATACTCAGTTAGAGGATCTGTGCAGACTTTTTCAAAACATGGCAGGATCTAATCAGTAATATTTTGAAATGATTTTATAAAGCACAGAGAATTTGTTGATTTAGGTATTTTTAAAAGCCTTAAATTTTACACCGTTTGGCTTGCTCTCTCTCTCAAGGGTGGGGATCGATCTGTTCTTAGCATAATTCTTTTTTTTTTTTTGTTGCTATGTATTGATTGTAATAAAATTAATAAAATAAAAAAAAAAAAAAAAAAGTATGAAATAATTTGTAAAACAAATCAGTTTATATGAACATTTACATCAACATTTCATGAAAACAGCTCACATGCAAAACCATTGCTTTGGTTTTCAGGGGGATTTAATATTAGCAGAAGAGTGAGATGAGAAAAAAATGAGAGAATCTCTTGAAAGAAAAAGTTAACCTGTAGCTACATGAAATACTGCAACAGTGGGATTAACTTTCCATCCCAATGCGGGGTAACGTTGTTTGTCTGTGTGTGCGCTTGGGGCTTTAAATTATCGTCTGAAACACACGATGAAGATATTCTTCTGTGTGTTTGCTTTATTTCAGATTTTAAATTGTCTGTTGTTCTTTTGGCAAAAATAAATCAATACTCTACTAAATAACATGTTTCTGTTATTTTCTATCATGTTACAAATACAATGCTGCAGCTGTCTTTTTTCTTTTAATCTTTTTTTTTGCTTGATATATAGGAATACATTTTCATTAATCTTTTTTCCCGTTTCTTTTTCAGCCAAAATGCTGTTAAAACATTTGGCATATTTTCTATTTCAGCACTAAGCACTTTTAAGATCTCATCTTGTTTTCACCTTTACTTAAAAATGAGAAAATACATTTTGGTCGTGTGTCTAGGAGGAAACTCCCACACAAACATGGAGAGACCCTGCAAACTCCGCCCTAAAGGTGATGAGGATGGGATTCAAATCACACACTCTGGAGCTAAACGGTAGCAGAAGTAAACTTAGGACCCTGTGCTGTCCTGTAGGTGTGTACAGCGGATTCAGAAAGTAGACAGGTATTGGCATTTTACTGAAGCTCTTTAAATAAATAAATAGATAAATATTGCCCAACGGGTTTTGTTTTTCACATCCAACATTTTTATTTATTCACCTCCCAGCTGGCCCCTAGGGGAAATTTTGGGCGGGTAAGAGAGGAGGAACCCCCCCCAGGAAGATAAGTCCCTTCCCTCTAGGAGCCCCCCGAGTTACCCTATCCCTGCCCCGTGCTGGTTGGCTGGGGCTTACCCTGGTAAACCGATAAGACCCCCTGTTTGCTTTTCGAAAATCCTGTTGTTTTTGGTATCTTCCCCTCTTGAATTTTTCCCCTTTATTTTACATTTTACAAATTCAGAAAGTAGACAGGTATTGGCATTTTACTGAAGCTCTTTGAATAAATAAATAGATAAATATATATATATATATATATATATATATATATATATATATATATATATATATTGTCAGAGATGTATGGGACACTGCCGGCCGGGGCTTCTGGACAGTCCCAATGGGGACAATACTTCTCTCGGCCACGAGAGGGCAGCCGCCCGGGTCTATTTGGGGGCCACAGAGACGGAGCTGGGATGCCCGTGTGAGGATGTGGCCACGCCAGGGGGCGCCCGGTCAGTTGGGGAGTCCTGGATGGCAACATTTCCGCCATACCAGGAAGTGCTCCCGGAAACGGTTCTAAGATCTACCCGGAGTGCTTCCAGGGGCTTTCCTGACACTTCCGCCACACCAGGAAGTGACGTCAAGGGGAGCACCTGGGACTCATCCGGGTCCTGATAAAAGGAGCCGCCTCCTTCCAGACGGAGAGCCAGAGTTGGGAGGAAGGAGACGAAGCTTGTGAGGAGGAGGAGGAGGTCCAAGAGAAAGAGAAAGAAAGAGGGAAAGAAGAAAAGAAAGAAGAAGAAGAAAGGAAAGAGTTGGTGAAAGAAGAAGAAAGGAAAGAGTTGATGAGAGAAGGCATTGTGGTGCAGTATAGGAAAAATAAATAGCGTGTTTCATACATCCTGGTGTCGGTCTGTCTGTGTTGGGGGTACGGTTTCCACATATATATATATATATATATATATATATTCATGGCATTCGTAGTGTGAATCACAATCTGACTGTATGGGTGGTTACCTAACAGGTAATGCTTGTGGTTTGTCAGCAAGTCGGCTAACATCTGCCATGGTTCCCTCTTTCAGTTGCAAGAAGCAGATCACAGAATGGTTGAAATAGTTTTACTGTCAAATAATACTTAGAGTACGCAACACGTGTTTCACCCTAATTCTGGGCTCATCAGGCGTACATTACCGCACCTCTCGGGGAACCGGTTTGTCAGCGCCAGAGGTGAAGCCTCTAATGTTCCGCCACGGTGCGTGGTTCGTTCATTTGACAGCGTTACATGGTAGGTAACCACCCATACAATCAGATTGCGATTCAGACTACAAATGCCATGAATGTAATTATCCTGACCTACATGCTGTCAAATGAACGAACCACACGCCATGGCGCAACGTTAGAGGCTTCGCCTCTGGCACTGACGTCTGAGGTTCGGATCCCCGAGTGGGGGGTGCAGTAAGCGTGTACGCCTGATGATCCTAGAATTAGGATGAAACACGTGTCGTGTACCCTTTACATTATTTCACAGTAAAACTATTTTAACCATATATATATATATATATATATATATATATATATATATATATATATATATATATATATATAATATACTGTCAAACATGTGCACATGGGAGGCAGCTATAGGGCTCAAAGGAGGGTAATATGGCGGACCAGGGGGTGCCACTGTGCACTAATCCTGTACACTAATATCACTTCTGGTTCCAGGCCCGATGACATCACTTCCACCACCTGTTTTGGACTCAACTCTGTAAAGAGATATTGATAACTTTTTTTACTCAATCTTCGAGCAAACAGGGTGGCTACTCCTAGCCTTTTTCTGTGTTCCTCGTTTTATTTGACTACATATATATATATATATATATATATATATATATATATATATATATATATATATATATATGGCTGGGATTGGCTCCAGCAGACCCCCGTGACCATGTATTCGGATTCAGCGGGTTAGAAGATGGATGGATGGATATATATATATATATATATATATATATATATATGTAGCTTTCCTTTTTCTGCATAACTGGCCTCCTTTTAAATCTCACGCCAGCCTCCTTGTCCCCAGCAGCCCCTGCACCTTCAGCAGATGATCAGTCAGAGCCACTGCAGGGACTGCTTGGAATTGAAGTTTTCACTGTAGCCTATGATTTATAATAAGTCAGCACGCTTGAAAAGAAAACTAAAACTACAAACCTGTACCTGAAGAACATAATGAGACAAGAACTTTCCACATTCAGAGAGACTCTGTGACGATCAGTGACGTGCATCCTGGAATTTGGAATACCATGTGTAGGTCATCAGATGTTTAGATTAAACATTGGTAGTATGTAAAAATTAATATAAAACAATACGAGATAGTTTTATTGTTTCAAAAAATGCCACACACACACACAGACACAGACACACACACACTAGGTGACCATCATAGTCTGCCTAAGCAGCAGAGCTGGACCTGACCAGAACAAGTGTAAGGACTGAGTGTTCTAAATGCTTGTGCAGCTACTGGTGTCATTTCCGCCCATCTTTCCTCTACTCATCTAACCACACAGTTTACAGACATTATCTGAAATGTTTCATACATTTTTAGCAATATGGGAAAGAGTGTTTGAAGCTAAATAGCTTGAAATGTACATCTGTTAAAACAGCTGACAAATGACGTGGGCTGATCCCCGGTGCGGCTGGCTGGTAACATTCACAGGCAGCACAGCTTTTAGGTAATAAAGCCAGATGCCGTGCTGAGAAGAGTAGACCTGCAGATCACAAGACGTCTAAGGTGTTCGGCAGATGAAATCACAGGAGTCACAAACGCCAGGCATACCTTTGATATGAGTAACATGTCTCATGCTGCCTCTCCAAGTATCCCTTAGTGCACATTTTATTCTAACTCCAAATTAAGGAACAATTTCCTTCAACCTTCAAAATACTGAACCTTTGAAGGCAGGGTACATTTCATTTCTAACACAGAGCAAACTTCACTGCCAATAAAGAAATGACAGAGCTACAGCAACACAAGTAGTAAAATAAGAATAAAGATACCAGTCTCTCCGTTCAAAGAGGATGCAGGAGAAATGCCATATATTATAAATGAAAGATTAATGATACACTTGTGTATGTTATTTTCGGCATGTACTTTGTTGGCTTTAAACCTCAGTTATGGCCACTGTAGTGTAATTTGGCCTAGACCACTTGTATTTCAGGCTGTCTGTGGTACTGAAATCTAAATAATCAACGTAGGCCTCAGTGTAACTGTTTGCAGTGCACCATCAGTTTATTGGAATGTGTTTTGTAATGCATGTGGCAATAAAATGTAACATATTTTCCTTTCCAACAGATGGCACATCAGAATCAATTGTAGTTAACTGAAGTCCAAGTAAAGAGACATGTCAGTAAGCTACACACAGGAAAAGCTGCAGGACCAAATGGTGTCAGTCCTCACAAAGGTTTTTAAGTCCTGTGCTGATCAACTTTGTGGTGTCCCCTGTCACCTGTTTAGCTTGTCACAGGCTTCAGAAAGTGCCACTGCTATGGAAAACATCCTGCATTGTCCAAAGAAAGCAGGTGTCTCTTCACAGACCAGTGACACTTAGGTCTCACATCATCTGCATCATGTGCTAGACCATCTGGACTTAGGGACTTTGACTAGAGGACAAATGTATTTCTAAAAATGACAAATCCAATGCATTTTATTACTATAATTGTGATGCACCATCACTTGGAAAGACAGAGACATAGCACAGATACAAAGGCATATGGACAATTAACTTTTTATTAAGGTGGATGTTAACATATGCCCACACTTCTGTTCTTGCACTTTGTCTAACCTTCTATTTATTTTTGATTAAAGATGGCAATTGTTCTGCCATCACTTAATCATTTCCAAACACTAGAGTGGAGGACACAATTATCTGCCTGCTCCACAAGGCTTATCCTCACCTGGACAAAACTGGCAACACTGTGAGGATTCTGTTTTTTGATTTCTCCAGTGACATTAATACCATCCAGCCATCCCATGTTAAGGGGTAAACTCTGAGATATGCAGGCGGATGGCCTGTGGTGTCCTCGATAATGGAGTGTTTGTCAGACAGTTTGTGAGACTCAGGGCTTGTGTAGTAAACACTGGAGAAACACAACGAACAGGCCTGTCTCCTCTTCTCTTTACTGTGTACACATCAGACTAGAAATATAACAGCAGGTCAGGTCACTTGCAGAAATTCTCAGATGATTCTGCACTTATGGGGTGTATTGATAAGGGGGATGAGACAGAGGAGAGGAGTCAAGGGGAGAAGTTTGTTTCTTGGTGTAAAGAGAATTGTCTGGATTCTAACATTAATAAAACCAAAGAACTGCTTATTTGACTTTCACAACATCAACATCACTCCTACAAGTGCTTTGGGGGTCCACATCAATGACAGGATGGACTGGTCTCATAATTCAAGGAAACTGTATAAGAAAAAGCAGAGCAGGCTCTTCTTCCTTGGTAGACGGCACTCCTTTAATGTGGGAAGTGACATCTCCTTCAGTTCTGTGATGGCCAGCGTGATTTTCTATGCTGTGGTGTGCTGGGCTGGGCTGGTGGCATCACTTCAAGGGAAGTCCACCGAATTAACAAGTAGATTCAATGGGTAGGCTCAGTTCTAGGTAGTGATGGGGTATCATTAGGATTTTATCATTACCAATATAGATACTCATACTGCTTATCGATACTGATACTTACCGATACTCTTATCAATACTACTCTCCATAATGTGGTGCAAAACATAAAGACAGTTATTTTAATATAACGTATTTTCAAAAATAGAAAGTTAATTTCCTGTACAGTAGTGCTGCTTCACTACCAGAAGCTAACTGAAAACATTATAGAACTATTAAATATATAAAACTATTACAAAATATTATTCACAGAAAAAACTATTTACAATATACATAGCCTCGTACAATAAAAATATTTCTACTTTATAATGTAATATATTCTTAACCAAAAACAGAGTAGCATACCAGAAACAAAAAAAAAGGGGGGACAGGGCATCACATCTTCTCCTATGCCTATTAATTAATAAATCAAATTGATTACAAATTATTATAAACACAACATGAATAAAATAAGATTTAAAATAAGGATCGTAACTTCTATTCACATACTCTATGAGACAGCAGCATTTCTCTGCCCAAAGTTTCTCCTTCTGTATCTTTTATTTTATATCTTTATACAGAAGATATAGTAGGAGGGGAGGATTGCAAAGGGGCAGAAACAAGAAGAGGTTTGTAAAAATGTATTATAATCGTGAAATAGTGCAACTGCACTAAATCAAAGAGTGCAATGAAATTCACCATCCAGCCGCTAGTAGCTCCCTCTTTCCTCTCAAAGCCAACGCGCAGACGCGGAGATGCACACCTGCACGTTCGCAGTGCTGGCATTGCTTGCTTATATTGATAAGCAAAAGTACTGTGACCTGTAAAATAAAAAATCAGGAGTGCTCTCCCCTCGACTTTCTCGTATACTCAGATATGGGAATGGACATTTGAGGACTAAACCGCCCGAAATGATTATATTTTTATATTATGTACATTAAAGAACCATCAACAACAAATCAAATCAATTTAATCATATATTGAACAATTATTATAAAAGTAAAGTTGAATAAACCGGACTATGCAGCTGCATGAATAAAAGGTACCACTTCCGGTTAACGAAAATAGCCCAAAAGTTAATAGAAATCTACGTTTTGTACCTGATGCTTGACCTAAGTGAAGACGTACTCAAGTTATTGTGCTTACATACACACACACACACGCAGACAGGCACACAGACATAATTCCAAAAAAAAAAAAGACTCAGGGAGATCTAAAACGTTGAGATTCATCAAAATCTCACAAAGGGATTTTTGGAGGATTCCAATACTTTCCCTACATTTCGTGTATGAGAATGTCAGGGAGGTCTAAAATGTCGAGATTCATCAAAATCTCAATATTTATTTTTTGGACGATTACAATACTTTTCCTACGAGAAGATAAATCAGACTCAGGGAGGTCTAAAACATCGAGATTCATCAAAATCTCACAATGGGATTTTTCAAGGATTCCAATACTTTCCCTACATTTCGTGTATGAGAATGTCAGGGAGGTCTAAAATGACGAGATTTATCAAAATCTTAACATTGAATTTTTGGACGATTACAGTGCTTTACCTACAAGAAAATGTAAATCAGACTTAGGGAGGTCTAAAACATCGAGATTCATCAAAATCTTGAGGTCGAATTTTTGGATGATTACAATACTTTCCGTACATTTTGTGTATGAGAATGTCAGGTAAGGTCAAAAATGTCAAGATTTATCAAAATCTCAACATCGATGATTACAATACTTTCCCTATACTTTGTATGTGTGAATATAAAAAAACAACTTATTTTATAAATCTCAGCTTCATTTTGAAAGTGGGGAATATTTGTTTGCTGTGATATGTCAGCTTGTATCTTCCATGTCAGAACAGAACGCCACATTGTTCTGGAATGAATTGCAATTATTAACATAAGATGGTACTTTATTTCCATATGGAAAATTAAGCAGTTGCCTACTTACAAAGCTTTAACAAGACACGTTGCCTACACTGCTCTTTTCTGTTCCGTTCTGTGAAAAAGCGTGTAGACTTGTGCTCATAAATTATTATTTAAGTTTCATCTGACATCTTTTTTTAAATACTGATGGGGCAGAATCATCACAAAAAAAGTGAAAACGACAACTAGGCCAAAGAGTGGAAAGCTTCGGTCCCCTTCTTATGTGTTATCATCTCATCAACCATACATAATTATTTTATTTAGTGAAAGCAATGTGTTTTTGTGGGTGGTAGCAGAACAAAACCCTCAGGATGCGGGTGGGAGCAAGCAGGACAAATGAGGCCAAGTGTATGCAGAAGTGGGCAGGCATGTGTGGGTTTAAAGTTGGTTTCAGTCCTCTAGTTTGAAACTATTGAGCCTTTATTAATTGCCTTCCAACTGAAATCCCACTGTTTTGGCAATGGGAGATGCCTCAACTTTCTAATCACAATCTGACTCGTTTACACTGATCGTTTACTGCTTCAGTGTTATGGCCCAAAGTACGCTGCTCTTTTCTCTCGTTCCCCTCATGCCAAGCCAACGCGCACCCGTTCCAGCACTTTCCACCCTCCATCCAATCACTCAGGCTCCTTCTACCCTTTTTCCCGGGTCCTCCTCTTCCTCCTGCTGAGGTGTTTCATTTGCATATCACAGGATACAATACAATACAATACAATTTATTTTTCTATAGCCCAAAATCACACAGGAAGTGCAACAATGGGCTTTAACAGGCCCTGCTTCTTGACAGCCCCCCAGCCTTGACTCTCTAAGAAGACAAAGAAAAAGAGAGACCCCTTTCCAGGTAGGTTGGGCGTGCAGTGGGTGTCAAAAGAAGGGGGTCAGTTCAATACAATACACAGAACAGGACAAATCCTCAATACAGTATAAAAATTAAAAAAAAGTACAGAGCAGAATTTAACAGTAGATAATATCACATAATAAGATTTGGATATTTTTAGAGTTCTGGAGACCTCATCCATCCAACTGCCTCCCCCATTTGGCCATTCCATGGGTGAAACAGTGCTGGGCCAGCCAATCTGATGAAAGGACCCCTCTTTCCCACGATTCCTGCGATCCTCCATCAGGGATGACTTTACCATAGGCAGGCAAAACAACTTGGCAGGTGGGCCGTGGCACCAAGTACCACATTTGAGTTCTGAGAAGAGAAACAGAATAGGTGAGGGTTAGTATTCAATTCTAACTATCATGTTACTTATGTTTTAGTGCTAATGACTAACAACAGAGATGCAGTCTGTACAGTTAATCAGCAGCTCTAGTCAGGGTGCACTAAACTGAAGTAGTGAGTCTTCAGCTGGGATATAGAAGCAGGCAGACCATTCCACAGTTTACGGGCCCTGTAACTAAAAGCTCGACCCCCCACTGTTATTTAATTAATCCTTGGAATCATAAAATGACCGGCATCTTGAGATCTTAATGTGCACTCAGGTTTGTAAGTCATGATAAGTTCAGACAAGTAAGCCTGGATGCACTACTGGAAGAAGTCAGCGTAGGCAGTGGGATGCTCTGAGCAATGTCCTGCTGGGAAACCTTGGGTCCTGGCATTCACGTGGATGTTACTTTGACTCAAAATTGCTGCAGACCACATACACTCCTTCCAAGCAACGGTATTTCCTGACGGCAGTGGCCTATTTAAGGAGGATAATGTACCCTGCCAGACTGCAAAAATAGTTAAGAAATGGTTTGTGAAAAAGATCGCGCATCTGTGGGAAGTGTTGGAAAAACAAGTCCGATCCAATGCGGCCCAATCATGCAACTTATAGGACTTAAATGATCCGCTGCTAACATCTTGGTGCCAGATCCTGCAAACTATGCTAAACTTTCTATCTACCTATCTATGTAATCCTGCCAACTACGCTAAACTATCTATCTATTTATCTATCTATGTAATCCTACTAACTACGCTAATCTATCATCTATCTATCTAATCCCGCCAACTACGCTAATCTATCTACCTATGTAATCCTGCCAACTACACTAATCTATCTATCTATCTATGTAATCCTGGCAACTATGCTAATCTATCTATCATCTATCTATCTATCTACCTATCTGTCTATCTAACTATCTATCTATATGTTATCCTGCAAACTACGGTAACCTATCTATCTTTCTGTCTAATCCTGTCAACTACGCTAATCTATCTATGTAATCCTGCAAACTATGCTAAAGTCTCTATCTACTTATCTATGTAATCCTACCAACAACTCTTGCCAACCACGCTAATCTATCTATGTAATCCTGCCAACTACACTAATCTATCTATCTATGAATATAATCCTGCCAACCACACTAATTTATCTATCTATCTATCTATGTATATAATCCTGCCAACTGCACTAATCTATCTATATGTCAGTGGGGGCTGGGTGGTCTCGTGACCTCAGGACTCCTGCAGATTTTGTTTTTCTTTCTCCAGCTCTCTGGAGTTTTTTTTCTGTCCTCCTGGCCATCGGACCATACTCTATTCTGTGTTATTTCGTATTGCCTAATCTTATTTTATTATTTTTTCTTTTTTCTTTCTTCCTCTTGTAAAGCACTTTGTATGAAAAAGTGCTTTAGAAATAAATGTTGTTGTTGTTGTTATCTATCTTATAGAGCCTTTCCTATTTACCTCTATAATACAAACTTATGAAAGTAATTTTTTGATTTTCCTCATATGCATTTTTTCACACTTTGTTTAAATATGATGGCCTGTTTTCCTGCATCAATCTAGCATATATATATATTTTTTTATTTAAAAATAAATTTAGATAAATGATTTACTAATGGTCAATTGCATTCTTGTGATAACACACAATTTCTGCGTCAGCTATGTCATTGTAAATAAGGAGGTTCAGTGTTTTCTTGCATCACTAAACACCCCTGAGACTTTTGTTCAAATTCATTCAATGTCATGACCTCAGAAACTCAATATTCTCTTTTTTCTTCCATCTCATTCACATCTGTATAATAACTATATAGATTTGGATTCCTTGCAGTGTGTGCCCTCCCTTCACTATTGTTTTAATAAAAAAACTATTCTGTGTATTTGAGATATATTTGTTCATTTTTATTGTTTTTTTTTTTAGTTTTAGTTTCTAGAAAAGCTGAAATCTGGGATAACAAAATGCGGCTGGTATTTTTAGAGAAGAGATGATGTTCTCTGAAGGCAATCACAGGTGATGGAAAAAGCACTTTAGAACTACAGGACTTAACGAATAAAAAGTTATGGAATACACAAATACAACAATTGGTTCATTCTAACATATATCTGAAAAGTGTTGCAGAGCTAATGAACCTCTCAGACAAAGAAGACCATTAAAATTTGTAGCAAATGTTTTTTTGTTTTAGAGGAATGTAAAAGACTATTAATAGAATCTGGAGGCCACTCCTCTCTACTGGAACCACCTCAATAGATGATAAAAGTTCTCCTGCTGTATCTTACCACATCTGCTCTCCGACACCTCTATGATCTTCCACAGCTCCTCATGCGTTGCCTGCCCACCTACACGTTCACGCCACCAATTCTACTTAACACTGCTCGATTTTGGTCAGAGGTAACACTTATGGTTGTGCGAGGAATGACAAGCACTCAGGAGAAATGTTGAAGCACACAACCCGGCCGTTCTGTGTGTTAAACAAAAATAAACACAACAGGCACTCGATGGCACAATATGCTGTGGAAGTAACGCCCGAGGAAGACAGTTCAATCAATCAGCTGTTTATTCAGTCACAGATGAGTACATAAGATTCGTGCATTGCAAGGCAGAAGAGCAAAGTTCCGCTTTTCAGTTGGCTTTTTTATATTTTCTTCCTCCTCCTTCCCCTTACTTATTAAAAAGCATAATATCGTTTACCTAAGTATTTCATCTTGAATTGTGCAAATCAGCGACCATTCTGTTTTTTAGTACGTATCAGATGGGACCCTAAAGAAGGAAAGGTCATATTTCCGGTGTCTAACTGATGCGTTCCTAAAGAAGGAAGCTGTCCTCGGTCAGCTTACTGCACACCCTGTCTTATGACAGACGCCTGTTTGAATAGCCTGCCATTATAGCAAAACAGCTTTGTC
The DNA here is from genome assembly GCF_016835505.1 of Polypterus senegalus. Lineage (NCBI taxonomy): Eukaryota > Metazoa > Chordata > Cladistia > Polypteriformes > Polypteridae > Polypterus > Polypterus senegalus. The sequence continues at coordinate 10,760,693 of NC_053158.1, forward strand.
AGCTTTTAACCCTTTAATTTGAATTTTTTTTTCACAATACAAAAAAAAAACACAAAAGTAGACACAGTGGGGCTCTCAAGTTCAGGATGCCTTCTTGGCTCTTGGTCTGGCTGCGACGCTCCATCTTGCTTGGGTTGCTCGGCTAGTAAAAGATGCCCCTTTCCGGTTGGCTTGAAATTAATGGGCTGGCAACTGGAAAGGGTGGAACCAGCTGCTCTTCACTGGGTGTGCTCTCAACACTCTGGAAGGAAAGGGAGAGGATATGATATGGGGCAGCATACTGTATACCGCAGATGAACCCTAAAGGGCACTCTCCTCAGCTCTGTAAGCCGGCGGTTCTCAACCTGTGCCCTAGGGGGGCGCGAAGTAACAAAAAAGGGGGCGTGAAGATGTGAAAAAAAGGAAACAAGAATCGAAAATATGAAAAATACATCTATTGAAACCAAAATAAATTAACTTAAACTATGTTCTGATACTAGAAAAATAAATATAGAGTTAGATAAATGTCGATAAAAGTTAAGTAGGTATAATAAAACTTGTAGTGTGTATCGGCAGCAAAAAATATAGGAATACAGTTTATTAGGGTTTCAAAAATACGTTAGTGGGACGCGATTAAAACCGTTATGAAAACTCGGGTCGCAAATACTTAAAGGTTAAGAAACGCTGCTGTAAACTGATCCAAGCCAGGATAATCATATGCAGTATACTCAGCCCAATGGATTTTAGCAGCTGGGAAGCACCTTGGAAGTGCTTGCAAATAAGCTGCACCCCCCCCCCTTCCCCTCCACATTTTGTACCAGAACACAGTAAATTCAGAAAGTATTCAGACCCCTTGACTATCCACACATTTTCTTTGCATTTTAACAGATATAGGGAATTTAAGAACACACCGGCTAAGACTTGAGGTAAATCCGCAAACTCGGACAATCATGAAATGGTTGACACTGACCTTTATCTCATTGAACCCATGAAAGTCATGCACTGCACATTCCCAGTTTAACCAAGCTTGGCAACACAGTAGCAACCATCAACAAAGATCCCAAAACGACAACAAATGACTGTGGAAAATAAAAAAAAAACAAGTTGTGTAATAGAATTTGTAAAATGTTTTTAAACAATTAGAAATGCCTCTTATAATCAGAAGTGAAGGAAAATGACCAAGAGATGGAAGGGTTAAAGGGCACAAAACAAAACCTAATTAACAGGCAGGGATTTAGACGACAAGAGGAGTGAACAAAACCAAATGTCAAAGCCAAAGTGACAACCAGACTCAAAGTCAAAGAAAGAAGCTCGTACCGTACAGAATAGTTCAGCCTGGAGCTCAGCTGTGGCCCGAGTGTATTTTGTTGTTTGAGGATGTTTCTGTTGTCCGTCAATTGTTATTTACTATTTGGTGTTAGAAATTAAGCCTCTGATCTTTCTGTACTATATGCTTCTTTTACATGTTCAGAAAGTATTCAGTATACACTTTATTTTGTCGTAGGTGTAATTTTAACCCTTAAACCGCCACATACTTGGGGGGGTTAATGCACCTCTGGACGCCAAATACTTTTTTGCTGCATTTTTTAAGTAAATATCACAATTCACAAAGAAAAAGTGAAATTTTAATGGAACACATTTTTTTTTTCATGCAAAGAGCATCACAATGACTGCAACACTGATCATTTTACACACTGCTAATGAACTATAAAAACTGTTTAAAAAAAAACTACTGGAAAAATATGTACAAGGTGCAAGTGAAAGTAGTGCATTCAGTAAAACTACTTTATGCTACTTTTACTACTTAACCTTCGATAGCTCAGTTGGTAGAGTGGAGGACTGTAGAGGAGATGACGGGGTTATCCTTAGGTCGCTGGTTCGATTCCGGCTCGAAGGACGGCTGTTTTTGTGAGTTTCCCCTTGACATTAATAAAGTATCTATCTATCTATCTATCTATCTATCTATCTATCTATCTATCTATCTATCTATCTATCTATCTATCTATCTATCTATCTACAGTGGTGTGAAAAACTATTTGCCCCCTTCCTGATTTCTTATTCTTTTGCATGTTTGTCACACAAAATGTTTCTGATCATCAAACACATTTAACCATTAGTCAAATATAACACAAGTAAACACAAAATGCAGTTTTGAAATGATGGTTTTTATTATTTAGGGAAAAAAATCCAAACCTACATGGCCCTGTGTGAAAAAGTAATTGCCCCCTGAACCTAATAACTGGTTGGGCCACCCTTAGCAGCAATAACTGCAATCAAGCGTTTGCGATAACTTGCAATGAGTCTTTTACGGCGCTCTGGAGGAATTTTGGCCCACTCATCTTTGCAGAATTGTTGTAATTCAGCTTTATTTGAGGGTTTTCTAGCATGAACCGCCGTTTTAAGGTCATGCCATAGCATCTCAATTGGATTCAGGTCAGGACTTTGACTAGGCCACTCCAAAGTCTTCATTTTGTTTTTCTTCAGCCATTCAGAGGTGGATTTGCTGGTGTGTTTTGAGTCATTGTCCTGTTGCAGCACCCAAGATCGCTTCAGCTTGAGTTGACGAACAGATGGCCGGACATTCTCCTTCAGGATTTTTTGGTAGACAGTAGAATTCATGGTTCTATCTATCACAGCAAACCTTCCAGGTCCTGAAGCAGCAAAACAACCTCAGACCATCACACTACCACCACCATATTTTACTGTTGGTATGATGTTCTTTTTCTGAAATGCTGTGTTCCTTTTACGCCAGACAATGTAACGGGACATTTGCCTTCCAAAAAGTTCAACTTTTGTCTCATCAGTCCACAAGGTATTTTCCCAAAAGTCTTGGCAATCATTGAGATGTTTCTTAGCAAAATTGAGACGAGCCCTAATGTTCTTTTGCTTAACAGTGGTTTGCGTCTTGGAAATCTCTTTTTGCTTATGGTGGAGTCGTGAACACTGACCTTAATTGAGGCAAGTGAGGCCTGCAGTTCTTTAGACGTTGTCCTGGGGTCTTTGTGACCTCTCGGATGAGTCGTCTCTGCGCTCTTGGGGTAATTTTGGTCGGCCGGCCACTCCTGGGAAGGTTCACCACTGTTCCATGTTTTTGCCATTTGTGGATAATGGCTCTCACTGTGGTTCACTGGAGTCCCAAAGCTTTAGAAATGGCTTTATAACCTTTACCAGACTGATAGATCTCAATTACTTCTGTTCTCATTTGTTCCTTAATTTCTTTGGATCTTGGCATGATGTCTAGATTTTGAGGTGCTTTGGGTCTACTTCTCTGTGTCAGGCAGCTCCTATTGAAGTGATTTCTTGATTGAAACAGGTGTGGCAGTAATCAGGCCTGGGGGTGGCTACGGAAATTGAACTCAGGTGTGATACACCACAGTTAGGTTATTTTTAACAAGGGGGCAATTACTTTTTCACACAGGGCCATGCAGGTTTGGATTTTTTTTCTCCCTAAATAATAAAAACCATCATTTCAAAACTGCATTTTGTGTTTACTTGTGTTATATTTGACTAATGGTTAAATGTGTTTGATGATCAGAAACATTTTGTGTGACAAACATGCAAAAGAATAAGAAATCAGGAAGGGGGCAAATAGTTTTTCACACCACTGTATCTATCTATTGTCACACACGTGCGACTAGGAAGATGTTGTATGGACCAAGCAAAGGTAATTCCACGTCAGGCCAGGGGGTGGCGGGGTGCACTAAACCTTCTCCTGTTATCTCTACAGACCTATCTATCTATCTGTCTGATGCCATTGATGACATTCAGTAAATCACCGAGCCAACTGTACTTGAACTGGCTGCACGCAAGCACACAGAGGCCAACGCTGATGCTGTCAGGCTAGTCTAGTGCAGCGGCTGAATCCCAGAGACAGTGATGCTGATTCACTAGGGGGCGCCAGTGGTCATGAGCTGGCTGCTCAACAAATGGACGGCGTGGACTGATCAGCTCTGGTGTGCTGGCAAATTGCACTGGGAACCGACTACAGCTGCTTCCGGCAGTGTAAGGGTTAAATGGATAAATTTGGCATTGTTGGCCTTAAATCTTACAATCAGTAACCCATAATGACAAAGTTAAAACATATTTACAAAAGAAGTTTGCAAATTTATTAAAAATCACAAATTGAAATCTCATTCCTAGAAGTATTCAGAGCCTTTTCTGTGGCACTCCAAGTTGTGGTTTGGCGCCTCCTGTTTGCTTTCATTCTCCTCCAGATATTGTCGAGAACTTGATTGGAGTCCACCTGTGGCAAACTGAACTGACTGGACACCATTTAGAAAGGCACGCATGTACCTGTGTACAGGATGTCCAGCATTTCACACTGCACGTCAGGACAAAAAGCAAGCCATGAAGTCCAAGGAACTCTCTGTGGACCACCACTACAAATTGTGATGATGTATAGATCAAGGTAAGGGGATGAAACCATTTCTAAAGCTGTGGAGTGTTCCCCAGAGCACAGTGACCTCAATAATTGTGGAATGGAGATTTGGAGCTACCAGAACTCTTCCTAGAGTTGGCTATCCGAGCAAATTGAGTAACCAATCAAAAAGGGGCCATGGTCAGGGAGGTGACCAAAAACCTAATTGTCACTGTAACAGCATCAGAAGTTCTCTGTTTAGATGGGTGAACCAGTTAGAAGGATGACCACCTCAGTAGCGTTCCATTAACGTGGAGTGTATGGCAAAGTGGCTAACCCCCATTTAGAATTTGCCAAACAGCATTTAAAGGACTGTTGAGAGCATGGCATGAGAGAAAAGACTGTGATCAGGTGTATCCTAATTACTTCAGTTCTCCTTGAGATGTGTCCAGAGCTTGATTGGAGACCACCTGTAGCAAATTGGATTAATTGGACACAGTTTAGAAAGGCACACGTGTATCTGTGTATAGAAGGTCCCACAATTCACACAGCGTGTCTAGACAAAAATCCAAGCCATGAAGTCCAAGGAACTCTCTGTGGACCACCACTATCAAATTGTGATGACGCACAGATCAAGGTAAGGGGACAAAACCATTTCTAAAGCTTTAGTGTTCCCAGGACCACAGTGGCCTCACAGAATTGTGAAATGGAAGTTTGGAGCCACCAAGAAGGACTCTTCCTAGAGTTTGGCTTGTGACATCCCATGTAGTAGGAAGGATGGCACCAGACTGCACGCCAGACATCTTTCGGGACCAATCGGGATCAGAATTGACAGGTGTTGTTAAACAGGGAGGAACAGACACAAAAAGATGGAACTGCAAAACAAAAGTATGTTTTTATTTATAGGTGGACGGAAAATAGTATCAGGCAGGCTTTTATTATATAGCCTTCATGCAAAACTCAAAAAGGCAATGCCCCATAAACAGTGAAACTGTACAATATTTACAATGTGAACTGCAAGTCAACAAATGAAAAAGAAAGAAAAACAAAAAATGTATATACACAAAAATTTGTCAGTCTTTCTTAATGAAAATGCATAATGCCGGTCCACTTTAAATTCCTTCGCACCTCTTCATCAGCATCTTTGTTTTGCAAATGTTTCAATCAACACAAGCAGCAAGAAAGATAGATAGATAGATATGAAAGGCACTATATAATAGATAGATGTGAAAGGTACTATATTATAGATAGATAGACAGATAGATATGAAAGGCACCAAATAATAGATAGATGTGAAAGGCACTATATGATAGATAGATAGATAGATGTGAAAGGTACTATATTATAGATAGATAGACAGATAGATATGAAAGGCACTATATAATAGATAGATAGATATGAAAGGCACTATATAATAGATAGATAGATATGAAAGGTGCTATATGATAGATAGATAGACAGATACATAGATGTGAAAGGTACTATATGATAGATAGAAATGAAAGGCACTATATAAAAGACAGATAGATAGATCCATCCATCCATCCATTATCCAATCTGCTATATCCTAACTACAGGGTCACAGGGGTCTGCTGGAGCCAATCCCAGCCAAAACAGGGCGCAAGGCAGCAGCCCACCGTAGGGCAGATAGATAGATATTTTTTTTAATTTTAAATAGACCTTTATTAACAATTACAACATAATTGCAGTCAAATTAATAGCCAAAATTCAACAACATTTAATAACAAAGTTTTTATACTCATACTTTAATACTAGACATTCATTTTTCATGGAACATAAAACACCATTTACAGATAGATAGATAGATATGAAAGGCACTATATAATAGATAGATAGATATATAGATAGACATTTAAAGGTAATAACATTTGAATAAAGCAGGTAATTCTTCAGCAAACACAAACACATTATCAGACAAGACACATGTTATGAACCTCAAGAGTTCTTAAGCATGTAAGTCCTGAACAGCCTTGAAAATTCCCACTAGAAGGGGAAATCCTATCAAAACTCAGGAATGAAACAAAGTGGGCCACACAGAATCTTTACAAATAAAAATATAAGGCAAAAAGAAATGCTTGAAAGGCGATGGCAAGGCAATTCAAAGTCAAAAAAATAAAAAGAGCATAGGTTCAAAATATTCAGAAAATCACAAAGCACATTTGAAATGAACTGCAAGGAACTCTGGGAAAGGTGGAGGGCAGTCCCTTGCAGTGATGAGAAAGTGGCCCCGTCTCCTGGAGGACCACTCACTAAACACATAGAACATAATGCAGGCATAGATGCATAGCCAAAACCAAATGCAAAGAACAATACAAATGCACAGAAATAAAACTAAATTGAACAAAAAACTAAAAAATGAGCAAACAAGACATAAAACAAGAATTTGAACCCCAGCTAGTGGAGGAACCCTGAAATATAACTGTCCATTTTTCAGTAGCTAAGTGTTATGTTTCAGCATAGAAGATGAATAACGTGCCTTTGTAAAAGTACATTTTCAGACGTTTTTCTTTCCAGGAAAAGTTTATTTCCTTTCTCTAACTCTGCATAGCACAACATTAACAACGACAACAAAAACACAACTCTTGCCTGTTTCTCTGCTTGTACTTCCTGTCATAATCGTCCTACAATTACTTTGCAGAAGCTAGCCTTAGATGGATTTTTAAAGAATACATTTGCTAAAAACAAAACAGAAATGCCGTATCACACTTTTTTTTTACAAAGACAGTATAAATAAAATGTCAACTGTCTAAGGTTGCCCCGTGCCATTCATGATGATTTTCCATGCCTTTAAATTTCATTGGCCTCCCAAAGGAATGTAAATGCCAAGTCCTGTACCTCAGAAGTATGCATTTTCATATTTCCAATTTCTCTTCAAAATTAAGCCGTAACAGCTGATTATTTGTTTCAGGCCAGAAAAATAAATAAATAAACAAACAAGACATTTTGCATCATTCCCTCCAGGGACAGTAAATAATGACCTCATGAAGAGCGGGCACTATTAGAAGTGAAAATAACGGTGTGATATTAGAATACAGAGCGACTCTCTTTAATAAATGCCAATGTAAGGTTTGCTTTGGCCATCAATTCCGGTTTCGACGAGGGACTTTAAAATCAATGTAATGTATTCTGTGTTGTACTTTTTAGTGTAAAAAAGAACCAAATAAATAAATAAACAGAGCAAAAGGCTAAGTGAACCGGAGCCGCCGTGTTTACCAATCTGCTGAACAAATGGCTAAAGGGCACTGCCATGGTAACAGCATGACTCACAAAGACAGGGCAGCTTAAGTTCTTTTATAAGAGGGAAAGGCCAAGAAAAGTGCTAAGTGGGGGACTGGTCAACAAGAAATGGCTCATATTAGAAGTAGTAACGGGATTCTGAAAGCCATGGCGGTTCCTGACAAGCTTGATCTATTGCAGTGCACGCTCCTCAATAAACACACATTTTAAAAGTGGAGCCTACAATTTCTCCTGTTTAACAATTGTCACGTCAAATAACATCATTTTCAAAAATTGTTTTGAATATTTTTTTAAGTATCGTAAATGTGAATGTTCTTGACAAATAAAAGGCTTTTTAAATATACATTTTGACCGCAACAACATTCTCTCACTTTTTAACTCAGCTGAAATCCCCGTTAGTTTTACTGAATCAGCACACAAGGGTCCTCTACAGCGTATCTTCAACCTGAGCCTGGAACAGAGGAGAGTCCCGAGGCTTTGGAAAACATCTTGCATCACCCCAGTCCCAAAGGTATCACGTCCTAGTGAGCTGAATGACTTCCAGCCTGTCGCTCTGACGTCACATGTGATGAAGACCACGGAACGGCTGCTGCTTCACCACCTGAGATCACAGGTCTGTCACACCCTCGACCCTCTGCAGTTCGCATACCAGGAGAAGGTGGGAGCGGATGATGCCATCATCTATATGCTACACCGGTCCCTTTTCCACTTAGACAGAGGCAGTGGTGCTGTAGGAATTATGTTTCTGGACTTCTCTAGCGTCTTCAACACCATCCAACCTCTGTTCCTTAGTGACAAGCTAACAGAGATGGGCGTAGATTCACACCTGGTGCCATGGATCGTGGACTATCTTACAGACAGACCTCAGTATGTGCGTATCGGGAACTACAGGTCTGACATTGTGGTCAGCAACACAGGAGCACCGCAGGGGACTGTACTTTCTCCGGTCCTGTTCAGCCAACATACATCAGACATCCAATACGACTCGGAGTCCTGCCACGGTCAAAAGTTCGCTGACGACACTGCTATCGTGGGGTGCATCAGGAGTTGGTAGGAGGAGGAGTATAACTTTGTTAAGGGGTGTGACTCAAACCACTTACACCTGAACACCAGCAAAACCAAGGAACTGGTGGTGGATTTTAGGAGGACCAGGCCCCTCATGGACCCTGTGATCATCAGAGGTGAGGTGTGTGCAGAGGGTGCAGACCTATAAATACCTGAGAGTGCAGCTGGATGATAAACTGGACTGGACTGCCAATACTGATGCTCTGTGCAAGAGAGGACAGAGCCGACTATACTTCCTTAGAAGGCTGGCGTCCTTCAACATCTGTAATAAGATGCTGTAGATGTTCTATCAGACGAGCGCCCTCTTCTACGCGATGGTGTGCTGGGGAGGCAGCATAAAGAAGAGGGACGCATCACGCCTTGACAAACTGGTGAGGAAGGCAGGCTCTATTGTAGGCACGGAGTTGGACAGTTTGACATCTGTGGCAGAGCGATGGGCGCTGAGCAGGCTCCTGTCAATCATGGAGAATCCACTGCATCCACTGAACAGGATCATCTCCAGACAGAGGAGCAGCTTCAGAGACAGACTGCTGTCACCGTCCTGCTCCACTGACAGACTGAGGAGACCCCACACTATGCGACTCTTCAATTCCACCCAGGGGGGTAAATGTTAACACTACACAAGATTTTAGACTGTTATACCTGCCTCATACTCTCCACCTTGCATTTTTTCACTTGCACTGTGCTTTTATTGCTCTTTAATTTAATATTGTTTTTATCAGTTTGCTACTGCTGGAGTATGTGAATTTCCCCTTGGGGATTAATAAAGTATCTATCTATCTATCTATCTATCTATCTATCTATCTATCTATCTATCTATCTATCTATCTATCTGCAATCATGTTATATTTGAAATCTGCATGTCATTTAAAACACACATTACAAAACACTCCAAAACATGTTTACCATCTTTACAATGTTGGCAGATCAAGACGTTTACTACACATGCAAGATTCTGAGAAATTAATGTATGTATTGTAACAAATTGACTCCAGACAGTCACAAAGGTTTGGGGCAATCACCCAAATAATATGATCCTGGCTGCAAAAAGGTTTGAAAGAGCGGAGTTGTTTACAAGACAGAGTCCAAAACAGAACTGATTAAGTGGAGGTAAGATGGCGGTTTTAAGGGCTGGAATAGGAAGCGAGGTCATCCATGCAGGAACCGAAAGTGATGTCTTCGGGGATGGAAAGTGACGTCAAGAGTGACACCGAAAGTATCGTCTTTGGGACCAGAAGTGGCATCATCAGTGGATTGGATTTCCCAGGAATGGTCTGCAAGAGACTGTGAGGGACAATCAGCACACTCTGCCACTCCCTGGTTTGGGATAGTATTACCGTTATTTAAGCCATTTAGCTGCCTCCTAATCGCATGTGTGTGACAGTATTTATTTCTAGACGGATTAACTACTGCAATGCGTTATTCGCCGGCTGCTCAAAATGTTCTTCATGCAGTTTTCAGTTACCGTATAAGTTGGGAGTTGATTTTAACGTATAATTTCTGGTATTTTATAATGTCGGTCAAATAAGTCTAATCTGGAAGACTCACGCTATTGGTCCAAAGGATTACAATATGCTAACGCCCACCTGAGAGAGTAACCACGGAGCACACTGCCTTTTTTTCTATGCATTGTGCCTACGTGACCACACGGTAATACCCAAATTACTCCGAAGCAACATTTGTACATTTTTGTGTTTTTTGTATCTCACATCCTCATACACCTTTATCGTAAGAGCATCCCTTATCTATGATGGAGCGTTTGATCAGAAGAAAATATGAAGTTGGTTTTAAATTAAACTTTGTTGAAGTAGCGAAAGAAATTGGCAACAATTGGTGCTGCAACAAAATTCAATGTGACTGAGAAACTGGTGAGAGATTGGAGGAGGCAAGAAGATGTAAAAAAAAAAACTTAAGTGTCGTATTTTTGAATGGGTTGCATAAATCAGGGTCTGATTTTATGATCGATTTTTTGGGTTTCAAGACCTGACTTATACGTGAGTATATATGGTAATTCAAAATGCTGCAGCAAGAATTATTACAAGAACCAGAAAGTAGGAACACATAACTCTATTTGTCACATTCTTACACTGGCTGCCAGTTAAGTTTAAGGCAGATTTTAAAATCCTCCTTTTAACTTATGAAGCTTTAAATGGACGGGGCCCTGCTTACTTATCTTTGCTTACAAAGCAGAGAGCACACTAAGATCTCAAGACGACGGCCACTTATGATTTCAAGCTTTAATAAGATAACAGTGGGAGTCTGAGCTTTTAGTTACAGGTCCCCAAAGCTGTGGAATGGTCTGCTTCAGTCTCACGACTTCAGTTTACATTTATTTATTTGGCCGATGCCTTTATTCAAAGCAACATACAACATTTGAGATACAATTGGTTACTTTTTTTTTTGTTTTTCTAAGTGGAGCACAGGCGGGTGAAGCGACTTGCTTGTGGTCATATGGTGTCAGTGGCAGTATCTGAACCCATAACCTCACGGTTTGAAGTTCAAAGCCTTAACCACTGTGCCACACTGTCTGTACCCCAACTTGAAATTTTTCTCATTTTTTAATTGAGCATTACAATATACATTTTGTACATAATCTGACACTCCTTTATTATAGTATTGGATCACAGGATTAGGCTTAGGATGAAATGTGTTGTATTGCATCAGGCTCTACGTATTGCAGTCACCACGTAATTTTTAAATTGCCTTTACTTTTAGATTTACCCTGTGTGAAATAAATAAAAAGATTTGGGCGCAGCCACCCTGTATACAGAGTTGGCTGCAAAAAGGCAAAAATGTTTAAGCAATGGTTGTTACAGATTTGAGTCCAAAACAGAACTGGCAGGCAGACAAACACATGGAGGTTTTGAAGCCGGGCAGGGGAAATGACGTCATCTGTGAAGGAAGTGGAAGTGACGTCATCCAGGCCAGAACTGGATGTGCTGTCATACAGGTCCAAGAGGAATTTCCCATGTTTGGTCTGGAGAGGAACACTGGAGAGGTGGAGACATGCTCTAGAGAGGAGAGGAATGAAGATCAGTAGGAACACCAAGACAGAATACATGTGTGTGAATGAGAGGGAGGTCGGAGTTTTTTTTTTTTTTTGTTTTTTCTGTCCACCCTGGCCATCGGACCTTACTTATTCTATGTTAATTAATGTTGACTTATGTTTATTTTTTATTGTGTCTTCTATTTTTCTATTCATTTTTTAAAGCACTTTGAGCTACATTATTTTGTATGAATATGTGCTATATAAATAAATAAATGTTGATAAGGATGCAGGGAGTAGAGATGGAAAAGGTGGATGAGTTTAAATACTTGGGATCAACAGTACAGAGTAACGGGGAGCATGGAAGAGAGGTGAAGAAGAGAGTGCAGGTAGGGTGGATTGGGTGGAGATGAGTGTCAGGAGTGATTTGTGATAGATGGGTATCAGCAAGAGTGAAAGGGAAGGTCTACAGGATGGTAGTGAAACCAGCTATTTTATATGGGCTGGAGACGATGGCACTGACCAGAAAGCAGGAGACGGAGCCGGAGGTGGCAGAGTTAAAGATGTTAAGATTTGCATTGGGTGTGGTGAGGATGGAAAGGGTTAGAAATGAGGACATTAGAGGGTCAGCTCAGGTTGTATGGCTGGGAGACAAAGTCAGAGAGGTGAGATTGCGTTGGTTTGGACATGTGCAGAGGAGAGATGGTGGGTACATTGGGAGAAGGATGCTAAAGATAGAGCTGCCAGGGAAGAGGAAAAGAGGAAGACCTAAGAGAAGGTTTATGGATGTGGTGAGAGAGAACATGCAGGTCAAGGGTGTAACAGAACAAGATGCAAAGGACAGGAAGATATAGAACAAGATGATCCGCTGTGGCAACCCCTAACGGGGGCAGCCGAAAGAAGAATCATAAGGTCTGGAGAGGAAAAAGAAAAAGGATCAGTGCACTCTGCCATCCCCTGGTCTGGCATGGAATTATCCTTATTTGAGCCCTTTAGCTGCCTTCTATGTGCATGTCTGTGGCACCTGACATTTATTCAACAATAAATAACAAGTGTGGCTCCAGCAGTGGAAGGTCCAAGAACGAAGTCCAACTTCCAGCCCGTTGCAGTGTTTCTTTAGGGTCAGTGGTGGAATTGGTGGGACTTCAGGGAGATTCTGAAAGTGACATCACTTTTCCTCCACTGGTTCCACCTCCATTCTCAAGCAGGAGTCTGACTAAGAGCACAGAGTGAGAGAATCAGAATCCCACAGTGATGAGCAGAGGTCTTCTTTTCATAACAGTAGGGATAAACAGGAGCCACCTGTCACCACAAGTATTCACCTGAATATTAGAACATCAGAAAAATTGTGATGTGAACAGGCCATTCAACCTAGCAACTTTGTCCATTCTATCCATCTAGCCTGTCCAAAACAGCATGAAGTTGAGGTTTGAAGGTCTCTAAAGTCCTACTCTCCACCACACTACTTGGTAGTCTTTTTCATGTCTCTATGTTTTTTTTTGTGTGAAGAAGAACTTTCTAAACTCTGCCCAAGCCTGTATGCTGTCCAGTTCCCTCTGTATTCAATTTAGCTGATTCTACATTATCCGCCTTTCCACCCAGTTTAGTATATTCTGCAAACTTTACCAGATGTATGATTATAATCTTTATATTTAAGATTAAAGTTAGCAGCTATGCCACATGCACTTCGGAACAGGTCATCCATCTGAAGTTAAGCAGGTTCAGGCCTGGCTGCTACTTGAATGGGAGACCAACCAAAAGCTTGAGTTGCTGCCAGAAGATGTGTTGGTGACACCGGCACTTACCCTGTGGTCTGAATATAGACCTTAATGCCCCTAGTGCAGTGATGGGGACACTGTGCTATAAAAATGACACTGTCCTACAGAATGAGGCGTAAAAATTGAGTTCCTGACTCTCTGTGCTCATAAAATATCCCTGGGCACTCTTCATGAAGAGTAGGGTGTATCCCGATGTCCAGGCTACATCGCCCACTTGGCCTAGTCATTCTGACCCCCTAATCATCCCCTATCTCTAATTGGCTATCTCTCTCAGCACTTCACCACCTAACAGATCATGTGTGATGAGCATAATGGCACAAAAATGGCTGCCGTCGCATCATCTAGGTGGGTGCTGCACATTAGTGGTGATTGAAGTGGCTCCCCACTCACTATGTAAAGCATGTTGAGTAGCACGGAAAACTGCTAAGTAAATTTATAGAATTCGTGTAATTATTAAAATGCTTAGAAAGGTTAATTGTATGCCAGAAATGAAAAATAATTTATGGCTAGTAAATTGGAATATCAAAAGAAAGAAACACAAAAGATGAAAGAAAATATATGGGGACAGGAGCATAAGCCATCAGGGTGGCTCCCCAATACAAATTCTATGGCAGTTCCACAGGCAAAAATCCCACTCCTAACACCAATAACTAAAGATAAATAAGTCACAATATTTTAATTTAACAAAAGAAAGTCTTTATTAGTATTAATGCTAATTCAGGACTTTAATGTTAAAGATCTAGATCAGCATTAATACTGATAAAGACCTCAGTTTGTTAAATTAAAATATTGTGGCTTATTTTGCTTCCGCGCTTTAAATTTCAGCTGAGGTGGGTAGTTTTACAAAAAATGTTTTTCTCATTATTTTTATTTCTCAACCTCACAATTAATCTTTGTTTTATATATCAACATAAAGGCTATTCACTTTTGCTTGGTACTTTTACAGAGCAAACAAAGCATCACACACGTTCGCATGGGAGGCAGTCTAAGGGCTTAACTGGGGATTGGATGCAGAGTCAAGGGTTGAGGAACGGTACTAATGCCTTTTCTTCCTCTTCCATAGACCACCAGAAGAAAAGCCCAGCTAAGACTCCGCCCACTTCCGCTGCTACATCACACCCTCCCGCCCCTTCCTGTCTTGCACCTATAAAACCAGAGCGCTCCATTCTCCAAATCAGCCATTGTTTTTGGCTCAGTCCTTTGTGATTACTCGTTTTTCTATTTTTGAGTGTTGGCAAGAATATATACAGGGTGGAACCCCCAAATGTTTATCATTCTCTGTTTCTTCCACAATAGTTACATAAGGAATTTACTATTTAATGATGTAATGGTTTATAATACAACTACTTATGGGGTTTAATTATTCCCAATCAACCTGCTATTCTTTGTTAGATCATTTCTTGCTTTGCTTCCCCCACAAAAACCACGCTCCAACATTAAACAGGTTTGATCTGAGGTTGAGACATATATTAGGAGATTATATATAAATAATAACAGTGACTAAAGAAAACATAGATATTTACAAGAGACACTCAAGAAGTAACACCACCACCTATATTTTACAGTCTCGGTACCAGCTGTTAATTCAGATATCGATCCCAAAGGCCATGCATGTTATCGGCTCATCGGTTTGTTCCTATACTTCCAATCGTTCCTCGTCTTCTCTCCAAATGAAAGCAATCATCTGTAGCAAAAATAAAATAACATGCAAATATATCTTTATTGGCTTTGATCTTCAAGTTTACAGCTCTGTTAATCTTCCTTCATTCACTTTGACAGACACTTGCAAGTCAGAGGCAACCAACGGCCTCCAAAGATGGTAATTTCATGCCAAACCAGGAGGTGGCAGTGTGTACTAACCCTTTCTGTCTTTCTCCTGCAGACCACTCGATGATGTCAACATCACTTCCACTTCCAGGCTCAATGACACCACTTCTGGTTCTAACTCCAATGATGTTACTTCCTCCAACCCACCTATAAAAATGCCATCTTGTTCCCATTAGTCTGTCCTGAACTTAATCTGTAAAGATCACCTGATTGCTGATTTTTTTGCATCTGTTCCAAGTGTAAGGAGCGGCTATTCCAAACTTTTCGTTTGTTATGTTTTTACAATTTCAAAAAAGAGAAGAAAAACAACTCCATTATGCGCACTTCCTGTTCTTATTCGCTTTTTTTTCTGTTCAGCTATGGAGGCTTCTTAGAGACATGTTTTTACTGTAAGTGAACTGTTCTTTTCTTTACTGTTTCAAGTTCCTTTCATTTAACAACCTTATAAAGGAAAGCAAATGTCAACACACATATAAGTAAATGTACCCATAGGAATGAAAAATCAAATAACAGATCTCCTTCATATCTTTCTGGTTTCCCTGAGGCAACAATGGGATCAGAAAGACGTAAAATGGAGACATTTTAATTTGTCTCCTGCTCCTCAGTTTTTTTCCTCTCTGTGTTCTTACAAGGGTCTCCTCTTGAATTTCAGCGGAGATCTCAGCAAAGTTGCACGATGGGCTCAGGTTTTCCAAGTAGTGTCTTGACATTTTTTTGCCGTTTAAATCTGCATTGTGTGCTTAATAATACACTAGCCAACGCCTGCCGTAGCATACGGCAGTGCAAGAATAGGAACGGAAAATGGTGAGATAGGAATTCAGAAATCAAGAAGAAAGAATTACTTCTTGAAAGACGCAGTTGTGAATTTGTGTTTTGCTGGAGACGACAGATAATGAGTCGAATTTCAGCTTCACCACCATAAACTCCAGATGTTGCCATGTATTGATAATACTCGTGACTTGTTGTGATAACTCGACTTGCGTTGGAAAGAATAACAGGAAGAACGTCTCCAAATCTGTCCCAATGTGATGCAACTAAATCTACTGTCCTATGCCGTAGTGAGAGTGCATTGCCTTCGTCAACCATTTGTGTCAAAAAATAACCCACTAATAGGAACAGGCAGTTGCCGGATCCCGGAATACAGATGATGTTGTACAAAAACCCGTTGACAGAGAAGATACTGTCGTTCATTTTATAACAAAGGCTTAGGAAACAACCATCGCAGTATAACGAAAATAGCAATGAGTGATATCAATGCCAATGTTTGCTAATTATTGCTTTTTGATTTATCATTCTCTTGTTTTAATTTTGCTAATGTTGTTTCATTTTATTGTTAGGTGATCTTGAGTACTAAGGTTATAAAACAGGATTTTCTAATGGCCAAATATAATTAAAACAATTGTTCAGCCTTACCTATGAAATGTAATCCCCCGGGATCTGGTTTGGAGCGTACAACGGTTTGTACAATCCCAAGCAGCACATTATTCATTAATTCACTCCGCAGCAGTTCCACTCGCAATATGGCGGTGACGTAGACATATAATGCTGCTGGTCATGCGGCGTCTAGTGATTCTATGTCTATATTGATATTGGGCGGTGATGTGACACCAATTGGGTCATTAGAGAGGAGCGGGGAATGCGGTAGTACGAAGGAGCAATAGGACTTGAGAAAAGCGGCATGGGAGTGTATGGGAGGCCGCAGGCAGCGTGGGGAAGGGTTTGGAAGAGGACGAATGGGAATTGAGAAATGCCATGGGGGCTGCATGTGGACGGAACCGGGTATGAAGAGGAAGCAGGACGAATCAGAAGAGAAATATATACAGTATAAGAAATAGTGAAATGCATGGACAGTTATTTGTGGTAGTAAAACACTTTACTTGCGTAGTCCTTTCTTCATAATTATACTATTAGTTGGTCTAATTTATATTGCTCCAATTTAGATGCTACTCTTTCTAGACGAAAAGGGTGGCAGAGTGGCACAGTGATTAAGACTTTAGATTTTAAACCTTGAAATTGTGGCTTGAAATCCCACCGCTGACACCACTGGGTGACAATGAGCAAGTCACTTCATTTGCCTGTTCTCAACTTGAAAAAGTAAATGAAATGTGATCAATCATATCTCACAGGTTTAAAGACCTCTTGGATAAAGTCATCTGTCCAATAATAATTGAAAATTTGATGATTTGAAGGAGAGTTAAACAAGATTAGTAGGAGATCCCCCAAAATACACCACACTTTTCAGACCAAATCATCCGTGTTGACTCCTTTTCCTTCAATTGTATATCATGTCTCCTTTTTGTCTAAAGCTGTTTCTCCTAAAGGATTTTTGAAGATAATTTGGTGACAAAGTTGATTCTTAAATGAACCATAAACAAAAATCTCTTAAGTTTCAGCAGCCATCTTTGAGCAGAATTATTTACCTTTAGCTCTGTTCCAATTGCATGATCAGTGTATACAATACAAAGTGTGAACGATAATGTAACTGCTTGCAAGTTACTAAGGGTTAAAAGCTGTTTTTGCTATAATGGCAGGTTATTCATACAGGCATCTGTCATAAGACAGGGTGCAGTAAGCTGACCCAGGGCAGGTTAAGTTTGCAGATGATACCAAGATAGGTGGATTAGCAGATCATTTGGAATCCGTTATATCATTACAGAAGGGCTTGGATAGCAGACAGGCTTGGGCAGATTTGTGAATGATGAAATTTAATGTCAGTAAATGTAAAAAATTACACATAGGAAGTAAAAATGTGAGGTTTGAATACACAATGGGTGGTCAGAAAATCGAGAGTACACCTTATGAGAAGGATTTAGGAGTCGTAGTGGACTCTAAGCTATCAACTACCAGACAGTGTTCAGAAGCCATTAAGAAGGCAAACAGAATGTCAGGTTATATACAACAACAACATTTATTTCTATAGCACATTTTCTTACAAACAGTAGCTCAAAGTGCTTTATATAATGAAGAATAGAAAAATAAAAGATACAGTAAGAAAATAAAATAAGTCAACATTAATTAACATAGAATAAGAGTAAGGTCCAATGGCCAGGGTGGACAGAAAAAACAAAAAACAACTCCAGATGGCTGGAGAAAAAAAATAAAATCTGTAGGGATTCCAGACCTTTAGAATGCCCAGTGCCCTCTGGGCATTCTACCTAACATAAATGAAATTGTCCTCTTTGGATTTAGGATTCTCATGGAAGGACTCTAAGATGATGGTCACGTAGACTTCTGCCTTTTAATCCATCCATCATTGTTGGCCTATAGCGCCTTGCAGTGTGGAGTACGTCATAGGAGGTTCTGCTCAAGCTTTATAACTCACTGGTGAGGC
Organism: Polypterus senegalus; assembly: GCF_016835505.1. Lineage (NCBI taxonomy): Eukaryota > Metazoa > Chordata > Cladistia > Polypteriformes > Polypteridae > Polypterus > Polypterus senegalus. The sequence continues at coordinate 10,779,274 of NC_053158.1, forward strand.
CTCATCTGGAGTCCTGTGTGTAGTTTTGGTCTCCAGGCTACAAAAAGGACATAACAGCACAAGAGAAGGGCCAGAGAAGAGCGACTAGGCTGATTCAGGGCTACAGGGGATGAGTTATGAGGAAAGATTAAAAGAGCTGAGCCTTTACAGTTTAAACAAAAGAAGATTAAGAGGAGACCTGACTGAAGTGTTTAAAATTATGAAGGAAAATTAGTCCAGTGGATCGAGACGGTGATTTTAAATTGAGTTCATCGAGAACACGTTGACACAGTTGGAAACTTGTGAAGGGGAAATTTCACACAAACATTCAGAAGGATTTTTAAACAAAGAACGATAGACACTTGGAATAAACGACCAAGTAGTGTGGTAGACAGTAAGACTTTCAAAACTCGACTTGATGTTTTCTTGGCAGAAATAAGTGGACAGGACTGGCGAGCTTTGTTGGGCTGAATGGCCTGTTCTCATCGAGAGTGTTCTAATGTTCTAATTTCTTTTTATGGAATTCATCATTTAGAGACAGGAAAGATTACTTTTCTTTCTTTAGGGCCCCTTTTGCAATGTATACAAAATAGAAACAGTTAGCCGATGCACGCAATCTAAGATGAAATGCTTAAACACATTGTGCTTACTGATAAATAAGAGGAAGGGGGACAGAGAAAAAACATTAAAAGTCGAGTGACACAGAGGAACTTTGCTCTTCTGCTTTGCAACGTGGAATCCACGTCCTCATCTGTGACTGAATAAAGACTGATTGATTGAACTATTCCTGTCTTCCTCTGGGGGTTACCTCTACAAAAGCAATACAACACAATTTATTTTTGCATCGCTCAAAATCAGACAAGAAGTGCCTCAATGGTCTTTAACATGCCCTGCTTTTTGACAGCTCCCCAGCTTTGACTCTCTAAGAAGACAATGAAAAATGGTAGAAACCTTGGGAAAGGTAGTTCAAGGAGAGACCCCTTTCCAGGTAGGTTGGGAGTGCACTGGGTGTAAAAACAGGGGGTCAATACAATAAAATACAATACACAGAAAAGAACACAAGTAAACCTCAATAACATTAATTTTATTTTTATTTTTTTCATTTTTATTACTATTTAATTTAATATTGTTTCTTTGTATCAGTATGCTGCTGCTGGATTATGTGAATTTCCCCTTGGGATTAATAAAGTATCTATCTATCTATCTATCTATATAATAGTGTAATAGAAATATTACAAGTACAGAACAGAATTCAACAGTAGATGATATCCCATAATAGGATTTGGGTTTCTTCAGAGTCCTGGAGACTTCGGCCATTAAGCTGCCTCCCCCTATTGGCCATTCCACAACTGAGTCAGCACTGGGCCAGCCAATCCGATCCCCCTATTGGCCATTCCATAGCGCTGGGCCAGCCAATCTGATGAAAGGACCCCTCTACCCAACAATTCCTGCGATCCTCCATCAGAAAAGTATCTATATATTTTTTATTACATGGCTGTTTTTTTTTATTGTTTTGAAAATAAAATGGCAGGCAAAATAAAACGTCCATAGCCTAAACCTTAATCTGAGTGAGCCAAGGCTCAGCTGTAAGGGTTAACATCTACCCAGATGCACCCTGCAGTTTCCTGACCAGAAGGAGATGAAGAAGCAAATGATTACACTCCATCTTGTGAGATAGAAGAAACTTAATTGTGTCATGCATTCACTTTTTAATCTTGCCAGTGAAACCAAAAGCTAATTTGTATTCACATCCGTTCCATCTCCATGTTTATCTTTTTTTTTCTTTCTTTTCTATGCCTCCTTCAATAAAGCCGGAAAAGGCAAAGGCAATTACCCCAGAACATCTAGTATGGAATGCGCTTCCCTGGAAGATATTTCCTTAATAGATTCAAAACAACAAATCTTAATTTGTAAATTGAGAGGTGGTGAAAACTATAGCTCTGCCAAAGAAGTAAACTGATAAAAGGACGGCTCCAAATGGATCGGCGTTACTTTCAACTTTCAAGAGGATGTGTTGTTACTTTACCACTACGTTTTCTTTTTTTTCCCTCATTCTAATTACAACATTGAATACAGATAAGTAGGTTAGTATGCATAATGTATGCAATATCCACGTTACTTCATTAAGTGCTTGTTAAATGGGCTTTACTTTCCATTAAATTGAAGGCCTTTTAAAGCCTAATAACAATATGTTCATGTGCCGGGTATGGCATCTGTGTTTGCTTTCAAAAACGACAAAATGTTCTTCACAGTAAACGTTGATTTACTCGATAAGCCGAAGCACAGCGGGTTCACAAAGTATTCAGATCTCTTCACCTTCTACGCACTTTATTGTGTTGTAGATTTCATTTTTAATGGGTAAGTTTGCCATTTTTTTCCCCCATCGATTTACGCTGAGTACCTCGTAATGACAAAGTGAAGACACGATTTCAGAAAGGTTTGCTAATTTAGTAAAAAGTTAAAAACTGAAATCTCTCATTCCTGTAAGTATTCAAACCATTTGCTGTAGCAAATAAAATTTTACTGCTCAGGCGTTGATCTTTGATGTCTCATGAGACTTCACAGAGATTCTCATTTAAGTTTCATTTAAGAAGCAGCTTTGCCACTTTGGCGGAGTGGTGGCCCTGAGGCTAGGGATCTGAACTGGCAATCGGAAGGTTGCCGGTTCGAATTCCGTAAAATACCAAAAAGGGACTCTGCTCTGTTGGGCCCTTGAGCAAAGCCCTTAACCTGCAATTGCTCCGTCCTGGGTATGACGTTAATCTGCATCTGTCCCTGCATGTAGGCCCTCCAACCTGCACGAAAAAACTTGAGGGTTGGTGGCAGAATTGGCACACCAGCCACCATAAAAAAACCTCCCACTGTTCCACTCGATCTGAACCAGTGTGGTGCTGAGGTGTCACCTGTTGAATGGCTGCACTCGGGTCCTAATCTGGATCCTGAGTTGGTTTGTCGTGTGGTGGGTGCAGCAATGCACTGTATCAGTGTGTGCTCCTAGCCTCTTTGCCACAGATGGTTCTCCTAAAATATCTTTGGGAGAAACAGTTTTAGATAAAAAGGAGACAAAAGATACAACTGAGGTACAAGGGGTCAAAACTGAGCATTCGCTTTGAAAAGTGTGTGATATTTTGTGAGATTGCATTGAAAACTTCCCATTTTTACTTTCTCATATATGACGTTTAGAGAAAGTATAGTAATCATGGAAAAATTTGACCTCCAGATTTTGATGAATCTTGATGTTTTAGACGTCCCTGAGTGCAATAATACTGTTTTTTGGAATTATGTCTGTGTGTGTGTAAACACAATAACTCGAAAATGCAATGAGATAAAATGGATGAAATTTGGCATGTGGTTGTTAAACCAAAATTAACTTTTGGGCCAAATCTATCAACCAGAAGTGGTACCTTACCTGAACACATACTCAATTTTATTATTCATTCATGAAGCTGCAAAAGTCCAATTTATCCAACTTTACTTTTATAATAATTGTTTAATACATTGTTAATTTGATTTGACTTGTTCTGGATGGTTCTTTAATGTATGTAATTTAAAAATATAATCATTGTCTTGTGGTTTACTCCTCAAATATCCATCCCCATATCTGAGTATAGGACTAAAGTCTAGGGGAGACCACTGCCGATTTTTTACTTTTTTATTGGACTGATTGTTTTTCAGCAAGGGGCTCTAGCTCCTTGGTCGGAATAAGTTATTTTTTAATTGCGGAGTCTTAAGTAACTCGAAACTAAATAGATATAATATTAAAAGGTGATACCCCTCCCTTAGTGATACAGCGGTAAGAAATCACACAGCAGAAATGACTTTCTTTAATGACGATTTATGAGACATAACAGACGAGGAAGCCAATGACAAGACTTTTCACCGAAGTGGGAGCTCGATGTATACAGTCTGCCATTCTCGTCGCTGCGCTGTGTGGACGCTAGAGGCACTGCTGCCCCGTTGAACCCACCAGACAAACATCCCAAACACATGTGTAAAAGCACAAGAATATTCTTTAATAAAGTGCCCAAAACCTAACTCTCCACAATTCTCAAATAATTAATAACAATAATAATAATAATGATCACAATAACAATCCTCCACTCCTAGCAGCTCCGTCACACTCCCTCCCAACTCCGGCTCGGTCTGCTGGGATTTCCCAAAGTCCTTTTAAAGTTCATGACCCCGAAGTATTTCTTCTCCAGGTCAACACCACATCTTTCTTCATCAAGTGTCCCGGAAGTACTGCAGGCTTTCATCCTCGTGACCCAGAAGTACTTCCGGGGTTTCGTAATCATAAAAGTCCTTGTGTTCTTGGTGAGCTCCCCCTGGCGGCACCCACAGCACCCAACAGGACTGAAGAGACAGACTCCATGTCCCATGCTGCCCTGTGGGAATCCAGCGTCCCAGGGGATGTAGTGCTCTAAAAAGGCTGTCTTCTTTTGTTGAGGGACATTCCGGCTGGGCTGAAACGCCGGCCATCCATCACAGCTGGAAGGATTTGCAGAATCATATGACGTTATCTCCCATCTTTCTGTCGGCTTCAAAGGTGTGTCGGGCAATGTTCCAAGGTTTTATACCCTTTCTCCATGTGCAGGCCCCGACTTAGGTAAATCATGCCATTCCAAACAAAGAAAGAAAAGAGCCAATGTCATGCTGACTCTGTCACACAGAAATAGTACAATGTCCATTTCGCAGTTGTCCCTTTCTTGTCTTCTAATGCTTGCCTAGCAGTTCGAAATGATGAGCCCCTGTGTGCTAAATCTGGCCTTGTGTTAGCTGTACATGTGAGAAGAAGCAGAATTAAAAAATATTTTTTGTACAGAGCATAGTGACATATTAAACATATAATCTTATTACACTGATGTCTTCATCCAAGTTGTTTCACAATATCTGAGATATGATCAGTCACCTTGCAATTTGTTTTTACAATTGGAGCACAAGCACATGAAGTGACTTGACACAGTGGTGTCAGCGGTGGGATTTCAACCCAAAACCTCGGGATTTCAAATCCAAAGTCTTAACCGCTATGTCACACTGCCTGCTTTTTCTTCTGTACTGTCTAATTTCAGCCGGGGTTCCTCACATAGGAAATGGTTAACACTCAAAGGTTGATCTTTAATGCCTCATGAGACTTAAACGAGATTCTCATTTATGTTTAATTTAAGAATCAAGTTTGTCACAGATGTATCTCCAAAAACTCCTTAGGAGACAAAGCTTCAGTCAAAAAGGCGACATGAGATGCAACTGAGGTTAAATAAGTCAAAATACAGTATGACACGCAATGAGGTTTTGTGAGATCTATTTCTAGACTTGCTTTCATCTCTTTCAAAACTTCATGTTTTTTATTTATTATTGGACTGATGCCTTTATTTAAGATGTCTAACAACATGTGGGATACGATCAGTTACAGCGCCCTCCATAATGACACATTTTTCCTTGATTTTCCTCCTCTGCTCTGCACTTTAAAGTTATAAATCAAACAATTCAGACATTGTGATTAAAGTGTACATTGCAAACTTTCATTTAAGGGGATGTGCACACATTTCAGTTATTCAACCCTTTTTCAACATGCATAAGCATAATGAAAACCAAAAGAAGCCTTTGTTAAGGTGTTGTGACATAAGTGGAGTGGTGGCTCTGAGGCTAAGGATGTGTGAAGTTATCTGAAAAGTTGGTGTTCTACTCCATTGGGTCCATGAGCAAGGCCCTTAATGTGAAAATTGCTCCTTGTGTGCTGTGCAATGGCTGACCCTGCGCTCGGACCCACAAAAGGCCATGTGAAAAGAAAATTTTAACTTGAGGGTTAATATGCCTCGCAGTTAGGAGACCCGGGTTCACTTCCCGGGTCCTCCCTGCGTGGAGTTTGCATGTTCTCCCCATGTCTGTGGGTTTCCTCCGGGCGCTCCGGTTTCCTCCCACAATCCAAAGACATGCAGGTTAGGTGGATTGGCGATTCTACATTTGCCCTAGTGTGTGCTTGGTGTGTGGGTGTGTTTGTGTGTGTCCTGCGGTGGGTTGGCACCCTGCCCAGGATTGGTTCCTGCCTTGTGCCCTGTGTTGGCTAGGATTGGCTCCAGCAGACCCCCGTGACCCTATTCGGATTCAGCGGGTTAGAAAATGGATGGATGGATGGATGGGTTAATATGCAGTGCCCTATATGTTTGGGATAAAGACATTTTTTCTTAACTTACTCCTCTGCTCCGCAAATTAAAATTCTAAATCAAACAGACATAATTAAAGCGCACATGGGAGACTTTCATTTAAGGGGATTTGCAGACATTTTGTTCATACCATGTAGAAATGACAACACCTTTTCTACACGGTCTTCCCATTTCAGGTCACCATAATGTTTAGGACAATTGGCGTTTCAGCCTTTTGAGATCATACAGGTGGAGTTCATGGCTTCATAAGTAACCTCAGCTTGCTTTTAACCTTTGGAGTCTGTAGTTGCCATTGTTCAACATGAGGACAAGAGCTGCCCCAATGAAAGTCGAAGGAGCCATTATGAGGCTGCAAAACAAGAATAAAACTATTGGAGACATCAGTAAAACCTTAGGATGACCAAAATCAACTGTCTGGAAAATCATGAAGAAGAAAGAACTCCCTGGTGAGTTCAATAATCACAAAGGGACTGGTAGGCCAAGGAAGACCTCCATTGCTGATGACAGAAGAATCCTCACTATGGTCAACAAAAAGTACAATGCTTGTTTGACAGATCAGATAGAGTCTTCAGGGGGCCAACTTATGTGTGTCAGATTCCGACTATCAGCAGAAGGCTTCATGAACAGAAACACAGAGGCCACACTGCAAGATGAAAACCACAAAAACAGGATGGCCAGATTACAGTTTGTGAATAAAAGAGCCTGTAAAATTCTGGGAAAAGGTCTCGTGGACAGACAAGACAAAAATTAACCTGATCAGAGTGATGGCAAGAGCAAAGTGTGGAGACGGAAAGGAGCTTCCCGATATCCAAAACAGGGCACCTCATCTATTAAACATGGGGGGTGTTATGACTTGGGTATGTATGGCTGCCACAGGTCCTGGCACACTTCTCTTCATTGATAACGGAACTGCTGATGGCAGAATTCTGAGGTGTAGAGAAACATCTGATCTGCTAAAGTTCCAGTAAAGGCCACCAAACTCCCTGGACGGCACTTCATCCTACAACAAGATAATGAACCAAACACTCTGCTAAGGCAGCACAGGAGTTAATCAAAGTTAAATATTGGAAAATTCTTGAACGGCCAAGCCATTCACCCAATTTCAATCCAACTGAGCAGGCCTTTCATACACTGAAGAGACAACTTAAGGGAACAAGCCCCCCAAAACAAGCAGGAGCTGAAGATGGCTGCATTAGAGGCTTGGCAGAGCATCGTCAGAGAGATCCTCAGCACCTGGTGATGTCTGTGAATGGCAGACTTCAAGCAGTCATTGCATGTGAGGGATATGCGACAAAGAACTAAATATAACTATATAAATAGTTTATAAATAGAACTAAAAAATAGACCTGCCTATCATAATGGGAGAAAATGTACTGTATAAAAAAATGTATACAAATGCAGAAATGTCTGCAAATCCCCTTAAATGAAAGTTTGCAATGTGCACTTTAATCACGTCACAATTGTTTGATTTGTAATTTTAAACTGTGAAGCAGAGGGGTACTAAAGAAAAAATGTGTCTTTGACCCTGACATTGTGCAATGCACTGTAGATGCCTTGGGGGTCCCATTGTGTATTTTTTTTCCTGTGTAACCCCCTTGCACGGCCCTTCCTTCTTAAGCAGTGTGCAAGGTGGCCCTGAGTTCTTTAGTATGGTGTCACCACCCAATAGTTGAATTTTTAATATTGGTCACCTCCAACCATTTAGCTCATAACAAATCGCAACTTACACTCAGTTTAAAGAAAATAAAACTTTCTCTTTACTTGAAATCAACAACAGACAACTCTGTTGGCAGCCCTAAATGTAGCTCGGGTGCGTAGTGGCCAACAAACAAAACAGCACTGGCTCCTTCACTTGAGTTTGATCTCAAGCCACATAACAAATAAATCAAACGAAAAACAAAAAAACAGACACACATACAGAGACCTTGGGTGGATGAACTCTTCCTCCTAGTGTCCCTCCTTTGGCCTTTCTCCACACCTCGTCTTGGATCGGAAAAGCTTACCTGTGGGATACACTCGTGTCCTACCATCTTTCTCTTCATTTATTCCCCAGACGTCCACCCCTGCTCCAGTTCTCCTGCTCTCCCGACTATCTTTGCCTCCAGGACACCTTCTGTCTGATAGTACCTGTTTGGGATTTGCCTTCACTTTCGTCCCCCAGAATCATTTATCGACTCCACGTCTCTCTTTGTGCTCCAGTGTTTTGCCATACATTTCTTTTTTTTTCTTTTACGTTTCAATATATTACAGCTTTCTCATCCTCGTCAGCATTATGCTACCACCTCTTTTCTATCAGTTAGCGTTTTGCTAAAGCTGTCTTCTTGTATATATCTGTTTAATTTCAGCGTTCTGCTAAACAACAACAACCTTCATTTATATAGCACATTTGCATACAAATAATGTAGCTCAAAGTGCTTTAGATGATAAAGAAAGAGAAAAAAAGACAAAGTAAAAATTAAAATAAGAGAACACTAATTAACATAGAATAAAAGTAAGGTCCGATGGCCAGGGAGGACAGAAAAAAACAAAAAAAAATCCAGACGGCTGGAGAAAAAATAAAATCTGAAGGAGATTCAGGCCATTAGACCGCCCAGCCCTGTCTAGGCATTCCACCTAACATAAATGATCATACATAAATGGGAGTATGTGAATTTCCCCTTGGGATTAATAAAGTATCTATCTATCTATCTATCTATCTATCTATCTATCTATCTATCTATCTATCTATCTATCTATCTATCTATCTATCTATCTATCTATCTGTCTATGTATCATATAGTGCCTTTCATATCTATCTATCTATCTATCTATCTATCTATCTATCTATCTATCTATCTATCTATCTATCTATCTATCAGTGCCTTTCATATCTATCTATTAGTGTCTTATCTATCTATCTATCTATCTATCTATGATCAGTCCTCATTGTATTCAGGGTTCTCATGGAAGGCCTTGATGATGACGGTCACATGGGCTTCTGGCCTTTAATCCATCAATGTAGGGACATCATGGTGCTTTGATCAGGAGGTGGTGATGCAGGTCGCCACCACAGAAAACTGGAAAAAGAACAGAAGAGAGAGTAGGGGTTAGTACGGATTTTGGAGCCACCATGAATAGTAATAATAATTAACTGAATATGCAGAGCATCAGGATTAAACTAAAATGAAGCTATGAGAAGGCCATGTTAAAGCCATGTGTTTTCAGCAGTTTTTTAAAGTGCTCCACCGTATCAGCTTGGCAAATTCCTATTGGCAGGCTATTCCAGATTTTAGGTGCCTAACAGCAGAAGGCCGCCCGCCTCACCACTTCTTTTAAGTTTAGCTCTTGGAATTCTAAGCAGACACTCATTTGATGATCTAAGGTTATGATATGGAATATAACGTGTCAGACATTCCAAAATATAAGGTGGAGCAGATTATTTAAGGCTTTGTAAACTATAAGCAGTATTTTAAAGTCCATTCTAAATGACACAGGTAACCCGTGTGGTGACATCAAAACTGGTGTGATGTGCTCGGATTTTCTTCTCCAAAAATGCTGTCCTAGTGATCTGATTAATATGTGATTTAAAATTCAGGTCAGAGTCAATAATTAAAGTTATCTTTTCTGCTCTATCCCACGTGTCCTCCCTCTCCTCTCTTCACTTCCGTGTATCTCTAGTCCTCCCTTTTTCTTCCAATTCCATCTCTGTATCTACTTGACACAGCTTGAGGATGGACCAATGAGGAAGCACTGTCAGGTATTAGGCTAGGCTTTATGCCCATGCTCTGTTTAGGGTTACTACTCAAAAACACACTTATTTGTAGTTGTGGGATTAACTTTATTAACAAAATACACTCACCTAAAAGATTATTAGGAACACCAGACTAATACGGTGCTTGACCCCCTTTCGCCTTCAGAACTGCCTTAATTCTACGTGGCATTGATTCAACAAGGTGCTGAAAGCATTCTTTAGAAATGTTGGCCCATATTGATAGGATAGCATCTTGCAGTTGATGGAGATTTGTGGGATGCACATCCAGGGCACGAAGCTCCCATTCCACCTCTATTGGGTTGAGATCTGGTGACTGTGGGGGCCATTTCAGTACAGTGAACTTATTGTCATGCTCAAGAAACCAATTTGAAATGATTCGAGCTTTGTGACATGGTGCATTATCCTGCTGGAAGTAGCCATCAGAGGATGGGCACATGGTGGTCATGAAGGGATGGACATGGTCAGAAACAATGCTCAGGTAGCCCGTGGCATATAAACGATGCCCAATTGGCACTAAGGGGCCTAAAGTGTGCCAAGAAAACATCCCCCACACCATTACACCACCACCACCAGCCTGCACAGTGGTAACAAGGCATGATGGATCCATGTTCTCATTCTGTTTACGCCAAATTCTGACTCTACCATTTGAATGTCTCAACAGAAATCGAGACTCATCAGACCAGGCAACATTTTTCCAGTCTTCAACTGTCCAATTTTGGTGAGCTCGTGTCGTCTCTTTTTCCTATTTGTAGTGGAGATGAGTGGTACCCGGTGGGGTCTTCTGCTGTTGTAGCCCATCCGCCTCAAGGTTGTGCGTGTTGTGGCTTCACAAATGCTTTGCTGCATACCTCGGTTGTAACGAGTGGTTATTTCAGTCAAAGTTGCTCTTCTATCAGCTTGAATCAGTCGGCCCATTCTCCTCTGACCTCTAGCATCAACAAGGCATTTTCGCCCACAGGACTGCCGCATACTGGATGTTTTTCCCTTTTCACATCATTCTTTGTAAACCCTAGAAATGGTTGTGCATGAAAATCCCAGTAACTGAGCAGATTGTGAAATACTCAGACCGGCCCGTCTGGCACCAACAACCATGCCACGCTCAGAATTGCTTAAATCACCTTTCTTTCCCATTCTGACATTCAGTTTGGAGTTCAGGAGATTGTCTTGACCAGGACCACACCCCTAAATGCATTGAAGCAACTGCCATGTGATTGGTTGGTTAGATAATTGCATTAATGAGAAATTGAACAGGTGTTCCTAATAATCCTTTAGGTGAGTGTACATTCTGCCGTGTATGCTACAGTTTGCACACCAATGATCTCCTGCTAGTTCAGAGCAAGTGAAACATTCAAACAGACTGAAGCCGGACTAGCAGATAATATGAGCAGAGCTTAACATTACTTACCTGGGCAATGCCACGTGCTGCTTCTATCTACTATAATAGAGTAACGAGTATCACAAACTTTTGGGGGTGTTTTGCTGAATGAGGCTTGATTGAGATTGACTTATACAGTATGTGACATATAAGAAACTTCTGTCTTGGATAATGGAGAGATGCTTTTGTGAATAATAGGCATGTAGGTGGCAGTAAGACGAGGTCAGACCTGCTCAGATTGTACCACAGGTTTATATTTAACGTCATTAACATTTGGATTGAGCAGGTGCAGCTTCTAGTGTCCATGAATGGAACATGCTGATAGCTGTTTGCTTCTTTGTTTGAAGTCACCAGCATTCAGAGTGATTCATCATTAAGATATTAGCAACATTGTGAACCATTTCTGTTTTTTTTGTTGAGTCAGCCAGGATGATGTAACTTACCTCCCTGGGCAGCGACATGGACAATTTCAGCCTGCATTTCAATGTCTGGATCACATATTTAGGTTTGCATTGTGCTGCTCATACCACTGAGTCAATACATCCAGCGTTATAAAAGCTTAAGCCAACCAACCCAAAAGTAAACGGTACCAAGTTCTGTCACAATACCTGAACTTGCTATGAGATGTAATACATATCTTAAATAAGAGCAATTGAATATTTTTTATTTTTATACAGTCAGGCCAAGTCAGAATTCTTTCCACCTTTCATTATCCTCACTCTGGAGCTTCATCCTTTCCATCTTTGGACGAGCAGCTCCTCCAATAGGGTGTAATAAGAGAACTTCTTAGGCAGTGGTCAATGCAGTGCCACCTTTTAAATACTGGAATATTTAATATATCCCCTATTACGTTCGTCTCTTAAATTCTCAGATGTTATAGATGTAGGTAGCCCTCAGATCCTTTATACTCACCCTGTAACATCTATCAAGTTTACAGCTTGACTGAAAGGCAGCTGAGTGGAGCAGACACTCGGTTCTGTGTAGACAGCAGCATCTCTTCAATTAAATTTAAAAAGACATTCTGAAATTTACTGTAACAAGTCAGAAGCCAGATTGTAACATTAATAATTAATAACATTAAAAAAAAAACATAATAATTGTAAATAAACAAAAGAAAAAGCAGGAAAGAGAGAAAAGGGAGTTTCTGTAATGGCTGCCACATGGTATATTGACCTAGAAGCATATATACCTCCAGTAATGGGGACGGTGACCTTACAGGAGTATTCTAGACTGAAAAATAGTTCAGGGTCAGGGATGTTTTGCCCTGCAGGCAGGAGACCACAGATCTCTAGAACCGTAAATCTGATATATCCTCACCAAACACAGGATGCTTTCCACACTCTGTAATGGAGGCTTAGCATGCTTGGGACAGATGTTACCTTGTTTGTTTCCTGTTCAGGGATGTCTTACAACAAAACATGGCCTCTCTCCATCATAACACAGATGGCTACTTTAATTAGAGGGGGCGTCTGTACTAGGAGTCACAGAGTGGGCTGCATGCCTCATCGGAGAAATTCACGTTTTGTACATGCGTCCTTGTAATCCCCTGTCCTTCTTTAAATCTGCTGAGAGAATAATCTTTTTTAAGGAGCATCCTTTTCAAGATTCAAGATTATGTTAAATAGAATATCTTATTCATTTCAAGTTATGGAGCTTTGGCATTTTCATGAGACTATCAAGTGGCCTGTGGATAAAAAGCTACTTTAAAGCCGACTTAATTAGTTACACTTTTTTTATTTTAACTTGTTTTAAGTCCACGACTATACAGCTGGCTAAGTCATCTTTGACAGCCTGTGTCACTGACACCTCATTTTTCCATTATTTGGTACATTAAAATGTTTTAATCTTAAAACTGGCAAGGTCTGTAGTGGCACTAGGATAGCATGGCGGGGGAGCAAACCTTAGAGGAAAAGAAAAATATAGAAACGAAAGTAAACAGAAAGGGCGCCAGTCCATGGAGGCCTGGCACGAGTCCAGTATACCTTTGTGCTTCAGGATGACAGATGGCAGCAGACATATCCCACTTGGGATCTTGCTGGTCCAACAGATAGGATTGCCATGAACAGGTCTGGCCTTTGCCTCCACTCCGTCCTTGCATGTGCAATTGAACCCTTGTCCTTGTTGAGCTGAAAAGAAAAGGAAAGAGCCCACATGGCTAGAGCTCTTAATTATACTTTTGATAATTGTTGTGGAGTACAAAATCTGTACATTTTGGTTTGTATTTCCATTATATTTTCTTCAAGATAAAACAATAGATGAACTACATTCAGGACAACTCAAAGCACATCCTATTCACAGTTGTACCTCACTTTTAAAAGAGCTATTCCAACAAAGAAAGGAAGACATGCTGGTGCCTAAGGCTATTGATTAGTTTATAACCTGGGCATCTGGGACAAGAAGTAGCTAAATTATTTCACAGCCTGGGAAAGGAAGACATGCCGATACCTTAGGCAACATTAAAAAAGCTTTATTGTTTGGGAAAAAGAACAGTGAATTCATTCATCAAATTGACAGCCAGCCAATCAGAATATCTAACAATCACATCTTGCAAAACACCCCGGTAGGATTTTATAATAAATACGCTTCATCTGAAGAGTGACATAGGATGGAGGAAGAAGACGGAACGAATATCTCAGAAGAGAACAGAGCGACGGCAACGTGCAGCCGTTTCCATCTGATCATCAGAAAAGCATCACGAACAACTACGAGTGCTCGATCATACGCCGCCTGCGGCATTCATCCTTGTCATCTTTACTTTTTCGAAAGCTTTTTCTAAAGACTATATACTGTATATCCAGACATTACTATCAGTCCTATTTTTTAATTATTCGTTGTTCTACTGGTATTATTATTCCTGTAATAAATACCATGCTGCTTTTAACTTTCTATACTTTGTCTTCATGTCTAGAGTGATTGAAGTAATATGGTAGATTTCTTTGAGCACCTAGTGCAGCCAGAGGTTTGCCATGCGCTCCGTGCTGTGAGGTTTATTAAGGCTGAGGGTTTTATCTCCACCCAATAGTAAGGAACAGCACATAAAGTAAAGCATTCTGGGTTGATAAATGGCCTGTAGTCAAGGATACTGAGCCTTTGTATGTTTGAATATTTTCTTGGAGACCTAAAGTAATATTTAGGTCTGAGATATATTTCTAACATTGTATGTTGTTCGTGCCAATAATAAGTAAGTCTCTTGAAATGCTGAGAGAGTGAAAGGCTATGTTATTCCTAAGGCACTTGTGTGGTTTAAAGTGGTAGAGGTTAACCAGCTGTGTGTGTGTCATTCGTGGGGCATTTTTGAGTTTCTGTATGTATGTGTATAGCTATGTATGCATGTGTTAATCTTAAGGTGCAACAGTAGACTGACCCAGTAATGAATCTGATGAGTACACTTACTCCTAGGTAAAGAGTAAGTAGAGGGAAATATCATGTTAATACAAAAATGAAATCTGATCTGTTAGTAAACATGAGAACATAAGAATATCTGTCTATCTATTGTGGTTGAGTGAGGAATGAAAAGCCGGAGAGAATAAATGTTGGGGTGCCAACCTGGTTATCCCCATTTAATTCTTGAAGGCTTTTTTCTTAACGTTAAAGTAAACATATTGTAGCGTCGGTACCACAATGGATGAATTCACTTTTGATGATTCAACCCTGGATGATGTAAATTGTCTAATGCCACTGTGTAGCCCTCCCTTCAAAGTCGCCGTCCTCAGCGACCAATTCCAACTCCTTGCAACGCCACACAAACTCATCAAAACGACACTGTTGTGATGTGAAATTTCGTGTATAAGTTGATATTTTGTATGTCTTAAATTGTCACTTAGCCAGAGCAAATATAATGTTAGTGTTATATCATTGATAAGAGCAGCAATGGTTTGATGCCAACCTTTGTAATTTTATGACAGGGGTCAGGGGAAGTGCCTAAAACCAGTTTGTCCAGTGATTCTTTGCAGGACTCTCTCAATCAGCCCTCACAGGAAAGCCAAATTACCCAGCTGGCAAGTATCAGTTTAACAAGTGGCATTGGGGGCAGGCGGGAAACCATTGTGTCACACTAAAATTCTATTGGTCTAAAGTTGCCTGTTTGGTTTTAAATTAGAAGCCATTAAGTACCATGACGCCCTGTTGGCTGTAGGGTTTGCAGAGAGAATCTATAGATTTGCTTCCTTTACCCCTCCCTCTCTCTCTCACACCAACTTCATGAAGAAGCATCTCTCTGTCACACCATTGCTATTAGGAGCACAACTTGGCAGCCATATTGAGACAGGCATGTGGCATGTTCTGAAGAAAGCTGACCAAAAATGATTACTTAACTAGAGACATTATAAGTAACAGACAAGTCTGTGTGCTGCCCTAAACTAAACATCAGCATTTATCAGGTTGTATGGTTGCCGATATTCACTTTGGTTATTTTTATTATTTATGAACATTATCAATAATACATTATTTAAAGTGTAACTTAACTCCTGCTTGTCTTTTACTCTGTGTAATTGCCTGAGGGAAGGTGGGAAGAAGTTATAAAGTACAATACCTTATAAACAGTGGTAAGTCTAAGAGATTTAAGCATTCTGTTAAAAGCTACACAACACAGAATACAAAAGTAGAAAGTAGAGTAATATAGAACAGCCAAAAAACAGCCGAGGTGGTCTTCTCTACCGCTTTGGTCATGCAGCCGGTGCCAAGGGCACATCAGCAGGGTTTGGGAGAGGTGTGTTGTCAGATTGCGCAGAAGGGATGTTGCATGCTGCACTGGTGGATGGCACAACTGGGAGTGAAGTCCAACAGAGAAGTTAAACGCTGGTGAGCAGTTGGCAAGCAGGTAAACCTCCTTGTGTGGAGATGCAGATGTACCAATCTCTTGGCTGTTTTCCTTTACTGAACTAGTGCTGCAAACCACATTCCAGGTCTGAATCTTAGCTTTGAGATTCTCCCTTCACTGCCATTTCACGACGTCTCTACCATTTGCCCTGTCCTTTGCCTGCGCATTTTTACCACTGGTCCTTCTTATCACAACTCAGTGGCAACTCGATCTACCTCACTTTTCCCAAGCTCCATGAGCCTAAAGCTTCGCCGGTGTGTGCGCACCCAGGCTAATTAACCTTAGCAGATAGAGATGGTGCTGGAGCTCCTGAGTTATCAGTCTCTCATCTGTGTCCATCCCTTTACTGCTTCCTCAAACGGCACTCCAGATTACAGATCTGAGCCTCGAGACTCTTCAGCACCTCCTACAAAAAACTAAGCAGCTTCGTTTCAGGTCACCAAAGCACTCGGCGCTTCAGTGAGTCGGAATGTAGGTCCTCTCTATGTCCCACTTCTGGCACCAATCTGGCTCTGGCGCTGAGCGTCACTGTAGATGTGTTCTCTGCTCTGCACGTACTCTTTGAGGTGGCTCGCTGTCCTTAAAAGGACTGCTTGCCCTTTGTCCCACGAGTTGGAAAAGCACCTGTGACTGTATAGAGTTGCCGTCTTCATAGGCACTCCTGCTATAGACAATGTAATTCCAGCGCTGTCGTTTGGTAATTCATCCCTGGCTAATGTAATTTGTCCAGCGCTGCTGCAATATACTGTATGGTGCAGATATAAACAGGGCTTAAGGGTAAGACTTTCCCAAAGGTTGGCCACAAGCATGGAGCTCCATCCTACAGATTCTTTGATCATGGAATGATACCTTTTTCTAGTAACCTCAGAACTTATAAATGGCAGACTGGAAGACTCCACGCACATGCACATAAGGGACAGTTTAAGGGCTTTGGTGAATGTAATTACCTGCCGCCTCTTGTATAATCAAATATCAGGAAGTAACACATAACATCTGGGTGGCTCTCATGCACAGTCCATCTTATCCAGTGATACTGGGGCAGGACTGGTTACAAATCAAAAGTGGAGAATCACAAACTACCCTATGGAAAAACACTGGGCCTTACAATAGACAGTGATACCATGTCTAAAGCTGTCTCCACTGGTCAACCAGCTGCATAGTGAAATCACATAGCCACCCAGTATGACAAGAACAGTGTAACAACGTCCTGCACTGATGTCTCCACGGAGATGGGAGGAGAATTACCCCACACAATGAGGTCACTCCAGACCCACTCTCCAAGTTACAGTTCCAGTTGAGGCAAAATCCAGCTTCATTCAAAAGAGAACAATGGAACGATGACTCCTTCAAGTTTGCTGAAAATGTGGTTGTTCTAATCGATGGGCAACGTATGTCATTTCTAATGTCACTGGGTCTGCACTTTTTGCTTAAAAACGATTTGCTGTAAAGTGTGGCTGAACATGAGGGTGAGATGAGACCATTGTTGCTAGTCCCGTGAACGTACTGTCAGCAGGTTTGCAAACTAGCACACAACCATCTCCTACGCGCCCACCTAGTAACTGAGAAGATGGTAGAATGTATTAAGTTCTGATATTATTGGTCAGGAATTAATGAGGAGGTCTGCCATTTTTGTGCTTCCTGTCCGTAATGTCAGTTATGGCAGATTCCTAGGAAGGACTAGGCTCCTCTTGTTCCCATCCCCTTTTTTGACATGCCATTTGAGTAAATAAGAGTTGTCATTGTAGGACACCTTGAAACCTTTGCACATGGTCATAAATATATTATGGTGATATTTGACTGAGCTACACAGTACCCCGAGGCTATTCCGTTGAGATTGGACAATTCCAAGAATATTGTACGGGCATCCGTTGGCATCCTGAAAGAAGTCTTAACAGACCAGAGAACGCCTTTCACCTTGGAGACACTCAGGAGACTTCCAAGGTACTCCATATTTAGCATTTTAAAACCTCAGTGTGTCATCCTCAGGTTTTAGTGAAGCGGTTTATTCAGATGCTCAAACAAAAGTTACGGAGGGTGGTCAGTGAGAATGGGAGGAACTAGGATCAGTTATTTCCCCTCATGCTTTTTGCATCAATGGATTTTTCACCTTTTGAATTAAGGATGGGAGGAAGAGGAACTTCCTTCTATCCAATATTCATGAATATTTTATACAATTAATGTGATAGTTTTGAAAAAATTCAACCAATACTAAAATAGCATATGTAGCATGTACAATCAGCACAGGAGGCTTGCTATTGTGATCATCATGGTTCTTAGTCACACTCGATACTCTAAATTACTGGCACTTTGGCAAAGGCCATATGAAATAAAGGAGAGGAAGGAGCTGATCAATTATTTGGTTAAACACCTGAATTGTCAACCAGCTGAGTGAGTTCACAACATCAATTTGTTGAAACCATGGAAGGACAGGGAACCTGATCCATACTCTAGGGAAGCTGATCCCTACTCCTCACAACCTTGTTCATTCTTCACTTGGAAATCAAACTTTAATTTTGGTATAAATTTGATGCCCAAACAATGACACAAGCTTGAAGCAGCCATCTTGTCTGTCTCAGAAGTGGTAAATGAATGACGTGGAAGAATTGATTGTGCATGAATTTATCACTGAACCTGGGGTCATTGTCCAAATATTTCTATATCACCTGCTGGATACAAAGAGAGCAGAATTGGAGCTTGTGCTCAAGAGAATGCTAGATCTTGGTGTAATAGAGGAAAGTTTAAGTCCCTGGTTTAGCCTTTTCATCTTGGTCACAAAGCCTGATGGAAGTTGGCACTTTTGCCTGGATTTCCATTTACTTAATCGAGTTTCTCAATTTAACACTTATCCGATGCTGTGGGTGAATGAACTCCTCGATTGGCTTGGATAGTCTCAATATCTGACCACAACTGGCATGACAAAAGGATACTGGCAAATTCCTTTAATGGAATCTGCTAAGGAGAAGACCATGTTGAGAATTCCTAGCAGCCATTGGCAATATTGAATTCTCCCATTTGGATTGCATGCATCTCCAGCAACCTTCCAGCGTCTGTTGGTTAGAGTGCTCCGGCCTCACCATTCCTATACTTTAGTGCTGCCTGTCTAGATGCTGTTGTCACCTTTTTCCGAAACATGGGAAGAACATGTGCAGCACATCCATGCTGTTGTCCTAGCAGTGAGTAAAGTGAGACTCAGGATTAATTCCAAGAAATGTTATTTTGGATTGACCTAGGCAAAGTATTTAGGATACTTAGTGGGCAGGGGTACGGTCCAACCACAATTTGCCAAAGTTGATGCCATCATAAAATGTCCCTGTCCGAAGATCAAGCAGCAGGTCCAAGCATTTTTAGGTTTAGGATGCTACCATTGGTTTCTCCCTAACCTCAGAGGGGAGAGCTACCTTGCCTGATCTGATAAAGAACTGGGCCCTTAACACAGTGGATGCTAAAACAGAAGCCACATTCCATGACTTAAAACAGGCCCTTACTTCAACACCTGTGCTAATGACTCCTGATTTCTCTTTAACATTTGTCTTCAGACTGATGTTCTAGACACACGTCTCAGTGCTGTGCTGAGCCAAATCATTGACGGTGTGGAACACCCTATAAAGTTCCTGAGCCAGAAACTATTGGATCAGGACACCAGGAGCCTCATGTATAAACGGTGCGTACACACAGAAATGTTGCGTAAGAACTTTTCCACATTCAAATCGCGATGTATAAAACCTACACTTGGCGTAAAGCCACCCACTTTTCCACGGTACCTCATGCCTTGTTGTACGCAAGTTCTCTGCTCGGTTTTGCAGACTGGCAGCACCCAGCGTCAAAGCAATGCTACTATTCCTGTGTGGTTACTCATTATTTTCCTGACACGGCTTTATAAATACACTGAAACTAACCTCATATTGTTTATTAGTGTAACGCATCTGATTGTAATAAACTTGTAACAATATAATGGTCCAGGGAACAGCCATAGTATTCCAAATACCATAACTGCTTTAGCGTTGTTACTCTCACTTCTCCTTCTCCTTCTTCTTCTTTCAGCTGCTCCCATTAGGAGTTGCCACAGCGGATCATCTTTTTCCATATTACTCTCACTGCACCACTCGGAGTATTTATATCACTGTATCTGAGTGTGAATTACAGCAGCAGCTGATTGGAAAGAGAATTATCGGTATAAGGCTTCAAGCACACGCTGTCTCAGCCACTGCAAAACATTTCAAAGCCTTTCCTGTCTGGACCTCGCAGTTCAGAAACAGTTTCATCCCAAGAACTTTAAATGCACTCAATCAATTTGCACCTTGTAGAACAGTTTGTACTTATAAGTACAATCACCTCACTGTAAACTTGCACTATAGTTATAATATCGCACAACCTGAGCCACTTTATAAAGCGCGTATTTACATATGATGACGATATCATTTTTAAGGTGAAATGCAGCAAAATATGTTTATTAAATTATACAGATAAAACTTTAACTTCATTTAAATAATCTATATTCTTCACTGGGAGTGTCGTGAAGGATAGAATAATTAAACATGTACTACGAAGATATTTCAATGTTCCTTAAACGTTTTGAAGAATCGGCGCTAAGCTTACATATGGCTTAACTTTTATTACAGAGCTGATTGTGTGGCGATCGGTTACTTGGGGAAAGAAAAGCACTGACTGCAGTGACGGCTACGCCAATATATATTGAATATAACACAGAAAGAGAAAACAACAACACAGCTAAAAACGCAGCGACAAATTTCGGCAAAAGTTAAATGCTTGTGTCATGAGCACGAGGCGGCTATGCAGTGTCTGCAACGGACGAGGCCATCCACCGTGCATAAGCTACTTTACTGATATTGGCGGGCGAAGGAGCCACCGATTCTTCCTCTGCCCAGTGCCACCACAAGCCTAGAGCCGCCCCTGAGTACTGCTGCAATAAATTATTTCATCGAAGTGAAACATGTTTAATAACGTGCTTTAACTCCTATCATCATGAAAATGATATCACGTATACATCTCAGTAGTTTAGTTATTCAGAGCTGTAATATCATGAATGTAATTGATTCTGTGTCCAGTTGGAGGAAGAGAGCCGGTTTAAGAAGCAAGTAGTGATTAACACACATAGAGTACATAGAAGATCAAATACAAAACAAAGCATTTAACGTGCTACTTTAATTACAATGTGATTTGAGAAACTGGTTAATTAAATGATTTTAAGATGAAGTTTATGATGTTCTACTTTAATGACAAAATAAACTACGTGATTAAAGTGGAAATGTCGAGATTGAAGTTGACATTTTGTGCTTTTTCTCCACTGTGTGCCTTTTTTTCTCTGTACCCTAATAAGCTTTCATATGACACTCGGACAGTGGGCTACAACTCAGTTTTTCATGGCGACTTTGATATGTGACTTCTTTTTTATTTCCGGCACTGTGCGATTTTGTGAACGTGAGCTTTCAAGTTTCTCCAAAACGCTATGTCACTCAATCAACTTCCTTTTGTTGATTATACCACGGTTTATTTGAACAAATAGTATGTTTTTCCTTTGCCTCCACTTGGTATTCGCTGAAATTCTTATATTTTTCCCCCATGCTTTTCCCATTGTCTTTTCACAGAAGGCTGCGCTTAAGGGAGATTTATATTGATTTGCATATTTAAATAGGCGTAATTCTGGGAGGATTTGGGGCGTTACATAAAGGGCGTGCACGAGCGTTAGTTTTCACGCTGATCGGGTTTTATGTAGCGGAAGAACGTGGAAGTTGGAGTACGCACAGATTCCTGCATCTGGATTTTTCTGCGCGTAAGCACATTTCGGCTTTTGTGCTTACGCCATGTTATAGTGCGAGTTCTACGCACGGCGTTATACATGAGGCCCCAGGTGTGCATCTGGGGGGAAAAGAAGCCTTAGTGATAAAGCGGACTTTTAACCAACTAAGGTATTACGTTTGGCCATGAGTTCTCTCTAGTGACGGACCGTGAAACCCTTCCAGTGGGTGGCACTTCTTAAGGAGACAAATTAATGTGTTACCTAGTGGTTCTTGGACATTCAGCCTTATTGATTAAAAGTTCTCGATCATAAAGGATCTCTCCATACCAATACCAATGCTCTATCTTGTATTCATGACTTCACATGTGCATATGGGACAGCTTAAGGGTTCTGGTGATTGTAATCACCTGCCACTCCATGGGCTGGTGCTGTATTCAAATGCCTTTTCTTCTTCCTCCCTCTGCAGATTGGATGACTGACAGCTCGCGTTCTTCAAGGAGTCCTCCATTCAGGTCTCAACAAACTGAGTTCAGAACCTGCGAGGTAGCGAAGTGAGATTTTCACATAAAAAATGTGTCCTGTAGAGGACAGGGTCTGAATGGGTGTGGGTGCATGTGTGCATGTACACAAATGCCGCTCCAGGGTTGATTGGGGTGCTTGGCTGATCGCACATATACATGCAAACATGAGCAGGTCAGTCAGGTGCCTCATTCAATCCACAAAGTAGGTGGAGGACTGCACCTGCACCCAATCAGGCAGCATAAGTGGAGTCTGCAGGGTAGAAGGAGAAAATCAAAGACAGAGAAGATCAGACCAGAAACAGAACAACACAAGAGCGTGAGGGGGCACAGTATCGGGTGAATGAGCAAAGCCAGCGACAGAAAGAAAGAGAGAGAGAATGGAGGCAGAGCAGTCAGTAGTCCTGCAGATGAGCAAACAATATAGGGGTAGATCATCCTTGCTGATTTACTGGAGGAGCAGGTTCAATAGTAGTGGAGTCCTCCTTAAGGAGATGAAGGACGTTGAGTATGACAAGGAAGACAGGAGGAGAGCCAACCCTGAGCGGAGGCAGCCAAGATGGACCACAGATGCTGGAGTCTCCACTTGCTGAGTGAGCTGTGGGTTAGCTGGAGAGACAGAGAGGAAGTAATGCTGGGCTCAGATAAGGAAGGGAATATAGATCAAGGACCCAATGGCTGTGTTTTATACTCTGGATTTATTTAGACTAAGAAAGACTATTCACTGTTTTTTAGAGATTATTTGTTTATTGAAGAAGACTTATTGCACTACACTTGTGAACACTGTCAGCTTGTTGGTTTAAAGCACTTGGCACTTTTGCACCGATGTCCTGCTGACTGTGTGTGTCCTCATTTGCCTGGCTCATCTTGGTTTAAGACTATCGACTGCTCTAGATTTAAGAGGCTCCTGGGAGCAACCTGGGAGAGTAGAGACAACCTGGACCATCGCAGTACTCTAAGCCTAACCCTAAACCTGAGAATAGTACTAATTTATAAAACAATCATATTAAACTGAAATTTTATAAGATAACTTTGTTTCTCATCACTGGCAGAATTGGCTGAAACTCCTTACAACAGTGTGGAAGTAACCCCCGAGGAAGACAGGAATAGTTCAATCAATCAGTCTTTATTCAGTCACCGGTGAGTACATGGGATTCATGCGTTACAAGGCAGAAGAGCGCTGATTTCCCTTTTCAGTTGGCTTTTTCATTTTTTCCAACCTCCCTCTTCCCCGTACTTCTGAAAAAGCATAATATCGTTAACCCAAGTATTTCATCTTGTATTGCGCAAATCAGTCAACCGTTTCTTTCTGTTTTATGTATGTGCCAGGGGACTCTAAAGAAAGAGATATCATCTTAGACTTGTGTCTAACAGTCACATTCCTAAAGTGGAAGTTGTCCTAGGACAGTCTTATGACAGACGCCTGTATGAATAACCTGCCGCTATAGCAAAACAGCTTTGTCAGCTTTTAACCCTTAGTAGCATGCAAGCAGTTCATTTTTCTTTCACAACAGTCTTGAGGAAAATCCTCGGATTTTCCTATTTTGTCTTTTCCATACCCAGTTTGTCAATGCTGGCACATTATGACAGCGTATGCATTTTTCTATAATAAACTGCACTTAGATGTGTTTATGGCACTTTATACACACAATTGCACAGATGCACAAGCCAACTTTAATTTCAGGACAACCTTGATACAAACATGCCATTTGCTGTTACAAGACCTGTAATTCAGCTTTCACTGCAAAGTTAAATCTTCAGATCACTGTAATTTAACACATATCTGCCTGTACAGAGGAGTTGTTTCACTAAACTCATCTGTACAAAGTGACTTTTACTAGAAAAGCTACCCATGTCTGATAAATAAAATACAATTCTACTGCCAAAAAAGACAGTAATATTAATAGAACCGCAACATGCTAATTTTACTGAAAGGAATCTTGCTGTCGTATTTGGTATGCTGTTTCTACTTTGGGGATCACATTGACCCACACAGTATTTTGTCACCATGGCAGAAATCCAGTCTTTCACAAAGAATATGGAAGTCTAGGCATTTTCCATAAGGTCTTCAGAAAACTGTGAGAGAACAACAATATGGAATTAACATTAGAACAGTCTAGATGAGAACAGGCCTTCCAGCCCAACAAGGCTCGCCAGTCCTATCTGTCACATTGTGTGCAGGTCATTGCAACTGAAGCTCTTAGGATCTGGTGTGGGTCAACTCATGATACTCTAATTGCCAGTGCCCATCTTGTCAACTTGGCAGCCACATGGCCGGGTCTGTGCAAGGCAGTGCTTCTCAACCAATGTGTAGCACAGGATGCTGTAGCTGGTTTGCTAGTCGGATGTCTAATCCAGTGTCTCTCAAACTCGGGGTCTGTGGTGCTATGGGTCCATAGCTCTCTTGGCAAAGGCCAGTTTTTAAATAAATAATCACCGCGCTCGTGGCATAGTGAGGGGGCGTGGTGGTTGTAGCAGATCTCAGGGCGATCTGCGGTGTGGGCGTTTCTCACCTAGGGCACAGGTGAGGGACTGCCCACATCGGTGATTGTTCCTGAGGCTGCTAATGTGCTGCAGCTGCTATGCCCCCCTCAATATATAGAAGCGCAAGTCGGCTAGTAAAGAACAAAAAGTAAAAAAAGAACAAGGAAGAGAGAGAAAGACGGAGTTGGCTGGAGAAAGCAGGAGCAAAAGAGAGAGCCAGTGTGAGTGGGCGAGCGAGTGAACGAACGCTCGTAGGCAGCTGTAAGGAAGCCTGGGTGTTAGGCCGACACCTGGGTGGCGTAGTAGTGGTCGTTCCCGCTGAGTGAGCATGTAGCGGGAGTGACCAATGAAGAACTGTCCGCGTAAGGCCGGGACGGCAGCGGGAGTCGGGAGGCTTGGTGGATAAGTCCTTGGTGTGAGCGTCCTGGATGCCAAGGTTTCCAAGTCTCGGGCCTGGGATGAGTGCCAGACCGAAGCCAGGATGGGGAGGGCTCCAGACCTGTGTGTGTGTGTGTGAGAAAAAAGGACAGCTGCTGAGAGAGCGTCTCGCCTGCTGCAAAGTCCAACTGGGAGAAGCAGGTGAGAAGCTAGCAAGCGGGGTCATTTTTGCTAAATCGCTTGTAATTCGACCTCTCCAAATTAGAATCATTGCAGTTATTGAACTATCTGGAGTATAAACACATGTTTGGTCTCTTTGTAAAGGTAACATTCTCTAGTTTCACCCTTAGTAGTCAGAATCACTGTAGGTGTGACTGATCAAAAGTTATGCACATTAGAACTCACAAAAAAAACGAATTTTTTTGTTCTCGCCTAAGTTTTTTTTATGAAAATAAAGGAAAATAAAGCTGCAGTAGGTAGGTGGGGACAGAAACACACTATGTACCAACAGAATAACTTGTTGACTACTCACATTTCAAATTTGAAAAGAATACCTGTAAAATGACATTTTTACACCAGTTTTATGTGGGCATGCCCAGGGGCTTTTAGAGGGACCATTATCCACATTTTGGAACGTATGGAAAAGTGTAATAACTTTTGAATGCTTCAACCCACAGATATCAATGAGGGCTCTACTGAAAGCTTACACCTAAAGGAATCTATATCTACACACAGTGTCACTCTATTAGTTATAAAAATAATAAAAACAATAAAAAATACACATTTCTATGTAAAAATAGTCAATACAAGTCTTATGGGTCAAAAATATATTTATATTTTTTATTTTTTACTTTTTTTTATAAAATGCACACAAACTATATACATTTCTTTTACAAACTGTTACAACACAGCTCAGCGTTTTTCCATGTGCCACTTGATGGCAGCAATCACTAGCAAGCAGAAAGCACAAGGGCGTGGCACATGTCGCTCTCTGCCATTAGATGTCACCTGGGCCGGTTGAATACTTTCACAACGCGTACATGCATCTATTATTTAATCGAGCGTTTATTTACGTTTAAACTTCTACTTTTATTCATATTTAAAATGCACAAAAACTTGGCGAAATCACAATAAACAACCACGCACCAACTCTGCAGACTGGCACAAATGCCACCTTCACGCAGCTCCGATCGTTTTGTTTACAAGTTAGTATGGCAAGTTACATATCAAAATGCTCGGCTGCTCATTGGCTGTAAGTTTTGAGTGTCAGTCACAGTGTCCAATCAAACTGGTAGATTCTACCAGGGTTTGGAGTTTACGTCATCCTTCAGCTGTCTGTGACACTCGTTGGCTATACGAGGTGCCAGTCAACCCCAGACCCGTCGTAATTGGCCAACTTAGGTGTCGATCAGAAGCTAACACTTCCGTGTTTCATGCGGTAGCATGGTTATCGCCGACAGAAACAAATTACGTCTGATATGAGCAATATAAATGAAAAAAAATTACGTAGGTGGTCTCAAGTTATGAAACGTTTTCTGGAGTTTTTGTCCCTTTGAGGATATATCGTGTGTTTTGGACCTAATCGTTTTACTGGATTATATTCGCTGGAGCCTTACGGACAGAATGGGATCAATACTGCTCGGAAATATTGATGTTTGACTTGCAGGGGGTCTTCAAAGGTAGGGAAAGTCAACTCTTAAAAGTATGTACTTCTCTGTAAAAAAGGCTTTAGTGTCAGTGCTGTGGTTGTTGTGTGTCAAAATGGTTTATATCATCGGAAAGACGAGACTTTGAAGTTTCATTTGATGGGTAGTATGTCGAGATGCATGGCAGATAGGCATGCACACATTACTGTAACGTTTTTAAAACGCTGTTATGTCCCGGGACCGGTACGTGTGCGCGTTAAGAGGTTACAAGAGGCACCGGGCTTATTGATTTTAAAGGCTGCTTCCAGCAACGTTTTAACCTCAGCTTTTA
This sequence comes from Polypterus senegalus, assembly GCF_016835505.1. Lineage (NCBI taxonomy): Eukaryota > Metazoa > Chordata > Cladistia > Polypteriformes > Polypteridae > Polypterus > Polypterus senegalus. Next base: position 10,806,474 of record NC_053158.1, read on the forward strand.
AAGGATTGTGTTTTTTCTATTTTGTTTTAAACGTCCACGTTTCTTTTGTTGGATTATTTATTTATTGAACTTTTTGAACCACTGCACTTTACTTAACTTTGAACACTGTTTTGTTTTGTACATAGCACTTTGTACATCATCCCCTTGCTTTGTTGTTGCCTCACTGTCTAGCTCATCTCGGTTATATCTATCGACGGTGTTCGGTTCAAGAGCTCCCGAACTGCGGATGGGAGCATTGAGCAGAACCCGCATCATCACAGGGTCGTGACCTGGATCCCGGTTGCCATTGTTGGTTAGAGAGTGGGTCACCTATGGCAGTGCTTCGTGATATGTTTCAAGGTTTCTAAGTGAGCTAGTTTCATCAAGGGGAACCCTCAATCACACTTGTTTTAACAAAGAGACAGTTTGCAGTAGCTGCTAGTGGGTCGTCAATGAGAAGAAAAAGGGAAAACCGGGCTGCAGGACCATAAAGGTTAAGAAACACTGTTGTAAGGACAAATACATAACAAAGAAACCTTAAAGGGCCTTCCAAGAGTGAGAAAACTTATGAGACCCAGTGAAATAACAATAATAATAATAATAATCATATTGTTGAAGACTGTACAACACTTCCACCTACTGAATATGCACAGAGACATAATAAAGTAGCCAGTTATGTACACTGGACAATGGGCAAGAATCTAAGGGTACAAGTGCCAGACAAGAATTACGAACACCAGCCAGAAAAGGTTGTGAACATCAACGCCATCACCATCATGTGGGATGTTCCAATAACGACAGACAGCAAATTGTGCTGCATAATAAGAAAGCGAAAAGCTGCCTGTTGATCGATATAGCCGTCCCAGACGACTTGAACATCATATTAAAAGAAACTGAGAAGATCAGTAAAAACAAAGGCTTGGAAATCAAGATTAGCAGGATGTGGAACTGTAAAACCAGAACTGTGCCAGTTATACTTGGAGCATTCAAGAAAGATCATGAGGAAAACTTGAAGATGCTCCCAGGCCATCCATGAGCTAGTGAAGTGCAAAAGGTCGTACGTATGGGCAATGCACACATCCTTAGAAAGGTTTTAGGTAAATTACTTTAGCTTCTCGGTGTAGCCTGGATTTACCAGCTAAAACCACAAAGACATTATGCGAGAGGAAACACTGATTAATAATAATAATAGTTATTATTATTATTATTAAGTGGTGAAGCTGAGGAGGACTTCAGCCACATAGTGTCCAGATGCTGTTTACTGGCCCTGCAAAATCTTGAATGTCACAACAAGGTGAGCCCTTCAGCCCAACAAAGCTTGCCAGTCCTGTCCACTTAATTCTACTAACAGTGCAGCAAGTCGTGATAGTCTGATGGCATGCATGGTAGGTGGACTGGCGATACTAAACTGGCCCTAATGTGTGGTTGGTATCTGTTTGGCCATGTTATGAACTGGCATCCCAATCCAAGATTTGCTCCTGCCTTGCTTCCTATGCTAGCTGGGGTAGGCCCCCACACCCCCCTCAACCCTATTCAGGACAAAGCGGTTTAGAAAATGATTGACTGACAATATCCATCCATCCATCCATCCATCCATTATCCAACCTGCTATATCCTAACAACAGGGTCAACAACCAAGCCTGCCAGTCCTGTCCAATTAATTCCTCCAAAATAACATCAAGTTGAGTCTTGAAAGTCCCTAAAGTCCTACTGTCTACCACCCTACTTGGTCAGTTATTCCGAGTGTCTGTGGTTCTCTGTGTGAAGGAAAAAATCTTAATGTTTGTGTGAAATTTACCTTTAACAAGTTTCTAACTGTGTCCCTGTGCTCTTGATGAACTCATTTTAAAGTCACCGTCTCGATCCAATGTACTAAGTCCCTTCATAATTTTAAACACTTCCGTCAGGTCACCTCTTAATCTCCTGTAAAGGCTCAGCTCTTTTAATCTTTCCACATAACTCATCCCCTGTAGCCCTGGAATCAGCCTAGTCGCTCTTCTCTGGACTCTTTCTAGTGCTGATATGTCCTTTTATAGCCTTGAGCCATCACCAGAGCATCATAAAGCGTAAGCTTAACCTCCTGTGACTTGTGCTCCACAAATCAAGGCGCTATATAACCTGACATTCTGTTTTCCTCCTCAGTGGCTTCTGAACACTGTCTGGCAGTTGATAGTGTGGAGTCCACTGTGACTCCTAAATCCTTCTCATAAGGGGTACATTGGAGTAATTTAAAATCCTGGACAGACAAACGGACAGCCATGGTAGCGTATTGTTGGAACATTAGCACACTCCCGACGAGAACAGGCCATTCGGGCCAACAAAGCTCACCAGTCCTATCCACTTATTTCTTCCAAAAAACAAAAAGTCAAGTTTTGAAAGTCCCTAAAGACTTACTCTCTACCACACTACTTGGTAGCTTATTCCAAGTGTCTATCATCCTTTGTGTAAAGAAAAACTTCCTAATGTTTGTGAGAAATTTCCCCTTAACAAGTTTCCAATTGTGTCTCTGTGTTCTTGATGAACTCATTTTAAAGTCACAGTCTTGATCCACTGGACTAATTCCCTTCACTAATTTTAAACACTTCAACATGTCACCTCTTAATCTCCTTTTGCTCAAACTGTAAAGGCTCAGCTCTTTTAATCTTTCCTCATAACTCATCCCCTGTAGCCCTGGAATCAGCCTAGTCGCTCTTCTCTGGACATTTTCTTGTGCTGCTATGTCCTTTTTGTAGCCTGGAGACCACAACTGCACACAGTACTCAAGATGGGGCCTCACCAGTATGTTATAAAGACTTGAGCAGAACCTGCTGTGACTTGTACTGCACACATCAAGGCGCTATATAACCTGACATTCTGTTTGCCTTCTTAATGACTTCTGGACACTGTCGGAAGTCGATAGCTTAGAGTCCACTATGACACCTAAATCCTTCTCATACTGTAAGGTGTACTCTCGATTTTCTGATTGCCCATTGTGTATTGAAGCCTCATATTTTTACTTCCTACATGTAATACTTTACATTTACTGACATTAAACTTCATCTGCCACAAATCTGTCTAAGCCTGTATGCTATTCAAGTCCTTCTGTAATGATATAATGGATTCTTAATTATCTGCCAATCCATCTATCTGCAAACATAACCAGCTTGTTATTTATATTCTTATCCAAATCATTTATAAATATTAAAAATAGCTCCGGTTTCCTCCTACAGTCCAAAGACGTGCAGATTAGGTGCATTGGCTGTCCTAAATTGTCCCTAGTGTGTACTTGGTGTGTGGGTGGGTGTCCTGTGGTGGGCTGGCGCCCTGCCCAGGATTTGTTCCTGCCTTGCACCCTGTGTTGGCTGGGATTGGCTCCAGAAGACCTCGTGACCCTGTGTTAGGTTATAGCGGGTTGGATACTGGATGGATGGAAAAATAGCAGCAGCCCCAGCACTGACCCCTGCTGGACACCACTCTTAACATCACCCAATTCTGATCAGGTTGCATGCACCGTGTCTGAGTCAATTCTGGCCCCATCTACACACCACATCCAGAACTGCCACTTCTTTTAATTTGATGCCCACCCCTTAATCTGGCACTTTATCAAATGATTTCTGAAATCCCGATATGGATTTGGATTACAGTGTCTTACTGTTGTAATGCTATGTGTTACTGTTTGAATGAGTTATGCAGTTTCGCAGCATGGAAATTTTTGTGTTGATTGCCGTAGTGAGTTTTTCAGTGAAAGTAAAGAATTTTGCAAAACACGTTATTGTTTCGCAGGTTTAATTGATTGTTAAGAGAATGCTGTGGTAAAGTACCTGAGAAAAAACGTAACAAAAGGTTAAAAAAAAAAAACTAGAATTATTGTATACTAGACAATAACAGGGCACTGCACGATAAAGTGTAGTGAATACACTTGACTTGACCATACTCTGTTAACTCTTGACCTGCATTAACGTGTACAATGATTTAAGACAGGGGTGCCCAATGCGTCGATCACGATCGACCGGTAGATCGGAAAGAGAGTGCAGGTAAGATCACGTTGCATTCAACGGCCAGTCTGAGATCTCTTTTCTTCTAACACACTGGTCATCCCGCACACACGATCAAATGCCAAACTCCGGCTATCTAATCTAGTTAGCCTTCCAATTTAAATCGATTAAAGAAGGGATTTAAAAAAATATTGTTGTTTATGTGCTGGATGTGGAATTGGAAGAGGATTTTTTTTTGTCACAATGTCACAATCGAAGTGTCTTTGTCTGATCTGTCAATCTATCATTGCTATTCCAAAGAAGGAAAATGTGGAAAGGCACTTTTGAACTGTTCATAAAAACTATGAAACTGACGTCCTTCCAAAAATCTAAGAAAGAGAAAGGAGAGGGAAACTAAAATAGCAGTTAATCGGACAGCCGTCATTTTTCACCCAGCTAAATTCAATATATTTAATATATACATATAGCATTTTTAATGAAGGTAGATCATTTTGACCTGGTCATTTTAAAAGTAGCTCACAACCCGAAAAAGTGTTGGCACCCCTGATTTAAGATATGAAGACATAGGGGAAGTGACAGCGAAGGTGGTATGGATGAGAATGGTACCTGTACGTATGCGCCGCATGGCTGCCCTGCTACCCGCTGCCAAGAGTTGATTGTACAATACAATAAAATAAAAATAAAAAGAGGAATAATTCCAAAACGCTTCGCTTTTAATATAAAGCTGTAGTGCAGACGTTTAGAGTAGTGTATGTGTACCAAATTTCAGGCTACAGGTTATTTGATTTTTGACCTTGACCTTCCTGGTTTGACCTTTGACCTTGGCGGTCAATCAACACACCAAAAGCGGATAGCCGACGTCCCGTAGTATACAGTATGTGTACTAAATTTCAGGTCGATAGTTCAAATGGTTTGTGAGCTACAGGTGATTTAAAATCCTGGACAGAGAAATGTACAGCCACTGTAGCGAATTATAGAAGAAGACTGTACGTAAAATAGTTACATGGTATATCTAAGTAACCAACGGCACTATTAAAATCAGAAAATTTTGCAACAATAGAAAAACTCCTATTAAGCAGCGGCCGTCCCGCTAAAGTGACTTTTTAAGACTTCATTTGATAATAAAACATCATACTCCTAACATCAGATCAGACATACTGTTGAATATTTTCTAACCGTTTTAAGCTTTCTGATGGGAAGGAAATGACTGCTTTAGTCTGTCAGCTGAAATCAAGCACATACCCACTCGATCCCAAATTCTTAAAGGAAATTATGCCATTGATTACTATCTTTAAAAGCCCATACTGAATACAATAAACACCCCTCAGTCAACATGTGCCATTAGGAAGCCCCTGCTGAAACAAGACGTATCTTTCATTCTTTCACACTCTAAAATTATAGGTCTATCTCACACCTGCCATTTCTGTCACACATGCTAGACAAAATAGTAGCCACCCAATTACAGTATTTTTCATTTCCAATAACCTGTCAATCTGGCTTCTTTCCCAGATGCATTTGTCGCAGTAAAACAACAAAGATGAAAGCAGAAAAACAACATGATCCTGTCTCCTGACTCCGGGCCCGTCCCATTTAATCTGTGACACTGAACCTTCTTGACGATGCAGTCCTGTTGTCTGCTGCCTGAGAAATACATTTCAGAGTGTGAAGTTTGGGGGGGCAAGTGCTCTTTTCTCTCTCATGTCAAACACGATATTGGATCAAATTGTGTTCTTGGACCTGCGCTGTTCTGATTATACAGTCAACTATGACAAGAGGGAGAATTCCCACAGTTGCACAGATGATTCAATACGCTGCATAATTTACAGTGACATTCAAAAGAATTTAATCCCCTTGAAAGTCACCCTAATTTTCTGCATGACAAAAGATTTGTCCACATATTTATCCATTCGGTATTTTAATTGTGAACTCTTATGATGTAACAATTGTCACACAGGTGCGCATGGGAGGCAGCTAAAGGGCTTGAGTGAGGGGAATTCCGAGTCAGATCAGGATGTGGCAGAGTGCACTGACTCATTTTTTCCCTGGTCCTGCAGACCATCCACAGGAGGTTCCACCTGGTCCTGCAGACCATCCACTTCCGGGTCTGAGCCTATGGAGGAAGACTTTGTCGGCTCCGGCCCCATTTAAGTCACGTCCGGTCTCGAGCCTATGGCTGAAGACCCTTATGAGCCCGACCCCTCTGACTTCACTTCCTGTCTTCCCCTTTAAAAGCCTCCAACTTTTCCTTATTCCATCAGTTCTGTTTTGGACTTGGTTTTGTGCACATCAGTGCTGTGTAACATATTTACGATTTTGCAACCAGGATACCAATTATACGGGTGGCTTCCCCAAACCTTGCTATGGCTCTGTGTGGAGTTTCTGCCACAATACATTTCAAAAGTCCAAATAAACCATTAACTGAAGAAGAGAACATCTAAAGTTCATGTTTGCCTAAGCATTCAAGTCCTACACCTTCACACTTCATTGAGAGCCCTTTTACTGCAGTAACAGCCTTCATTCTTTTGGGTACGTCCCAGTTCTGCACGTTGTCCAGGAGGGATTCTTCCCCGTTCTTCTTGGCAGAATTGACAGAGATCCTCTTGGTTGGCGAGGTGGTGCCTCTTAACAGCAGTTCTCAAACAGTGCCACAAATTCTCAGTAGGGTTAAGATATCAGGGCTTTGACTTGGCCATTCCAAAACATTCACCTTTCTGTTTCTGAGCCATTCCAGTGTCACTTTGGCCTTATGCTGAGGGTCATCGTCACTCTGAAAGATGAATCTTCTCCTGAGCCGTAGGTACATAGCAGAATGGAAGGCGTTCTCCTGCAATATTGTGCAGTCTTTGTCTCCATCCATTGTCCCTTCAACACTGACAAGATTCCTAGTCCAAGCACATGAAAAGCATCCTCATAGCAGGATGCTGCAACTGCCATATTTCACCATAGGTTTGGTGTTTCTTGGGGAATGGACAGAGTTAGTTTTACACCACACATACCCCTTTGAAGTCTGGCCAAAAAGTTCTATTTTGTTCACATCTGACCATAAAACCTTCTCCCACATCTTAACTGAGTCTTTCTCATGCTTTGTAGCAAATGCCATAATTGTGGAAAAAGATGATCTGCCTTGGCAACCTCTAACGGGAGTAGCCGAAAGAAGAAGAGGTAGCAATTGTCATACATGCATTTATGTGGGCCTTCCTAATGAATGACTTCTTTCTTGCTACTCTCCCATAGAGGTCTGTTTAATGGAGAGCTCTTGAAATTCTGGACCCCTGCACCTTCACTCCAGTCTCAGCCAAAGAGCATTGCAGATGTTTGAGAGAGATGGTTGGATTTTTAGTCACCCCTCTCACCAGCTGACATCTCGCTCTGATGTTTAGTTTTGAGGGACGGCCTGTTCTAGTACAGTAAGAGTCTGGTCTGCTGTGATGAACCTTCCACTTTTTGATGACGGATCCAAGAGTATGAAACGGGTCATTCAAACTCTTCGATATTTTTTGTAGCCATTTCCTGACTTGTTCATTTCAATGACTTTGTTTCTCATATCAGCAGAAGGCTCTTTTGTCTTCATTTTTGTCCAATGAAGACTATGGTCCTTACAAAGAGTGATTTTTATATTCATCCATCCATTATCCATCACTTATCCGAAGTCGGGTCGCGGGGGCAGCAGCCTAAGCAGGGAAGCCCAGACCTCCCTCTCCCCAGCCACCTCCTCCAGCTCCTCTGGGAGGACCCCGAGGCATTTCCAGGCCAGCTGGGAGATATAATCCCTCTAGCATGTCCTGGGTCTGCCCCGTGGCCTTCTCCCAGTGGGACATGCCTGGAACACCCCCTCAGGGAGGTGTCCAGGGGGCATCTTGACCAGATGCCCAAACCACCTCAACTGACTCCTCTCAATGCAGATATAAAAGACTCACAAGGAGCACCTCATTATGTTTAATTATGACTGTCAAATCTCAGATCCCCTTGAGGATGAGGTCCATACGGAGGACTGAGTTCAAATAGGTCAATGTCAGGCTGGTCATCAAGGGGCTACAAAGTGTAGCATTTAGTTGAGTTACTGGCATACGCACGAAGTTACAGACATGTGTTACTGTCTAACTGTGGTGGATTAAGAAACTCTTCAGAATCCTTCACTTTCTGGACACTTTATTGTGTTGTAGATTTAATTTTAAACAGATACACCTTAAATTTATGCCCATTTATTTACAATTCATAACCCATAATGACAAAGTAAAAATGTTTTTTCAGAAAGGTTCACAAATTTATTAAAAATCAAAAACTAAGATCTCTCCTTCACAGAAGTATGAACATCGAAGAAACCACCACCGCCTCACATACACACACAGGAACTGCTTGCTTGGCTAATAAGGGAGCTGCTGCTGTCTGTTAGCAGGCTTGTAGTTGGCAGTAAGATGTAATCAGATCTGCCCAGTTGTGCCACAGGTCTACTATTAAGCCAGAGCAGGTCCGTCCAGCTAGTTGTGTCCACAAGTGGCCCATGCTGATAGAAGTTTGTTCGTTCCAAAGCTCCCCTGGTTGAAGTCACCAGCATTCTAGGGACAGAATGATTCACCATTAGAGCGTTAGTAAGAGTGAACCATTTCTGTTGCTGACTTAATAAAGGAACCAGGGTGACTTAACTTAACTCGCTAGGTGGTATGAATGAATGCACTCAGTATTTTAATGTCCCATTTTATTTTAGTAAAAATGTGCTTTGCTTTTTTACGATTGTTCATTCACAGAAATCTCCAGTCCTCCTCTTGTCTCTGACCATATCAGATGAAAGCCATCAGGCATTAACACTAGAATTTTTTTGAAGCCTATGAAAAAACTCATAATCCCAGCCCACCTTAAATCCATTAGCACCTCTACCATCAGCATCTTTTGTTTTGTAAATGTGTCGATCAGCACAAGCAGCAAGCAACCTGCTATCCCATCCCCTGCCTTGACGGAGCTCAGCTTTTCCAGCTCAAGCCAGGGCTCCTTATCTGTGTGTGAGGTGCCTGGAGTTGTAGAGGGTAAATAATAACACGTATCATTTTTTGGAATACATGCATTTCATGTGTGTTCCGTGTCTACAAAGATCTGGGTAAGTGTACGATGAAAAGAAATGCAAAAATGCTAAAGACATACCTAAAGCAGAAATTAAATGTTATACTAATAATGACGAGAAGTGTATAATGCGTGAAGATTTTAGTTCAAATATCAAATGATCACGTGCGCTTTTATTCAAGAATATAACCAAAAAAAAAACATTTTATTTACATGTGGCTGTCAATGAGTTTAAAACCCAAGCTCGATTGTCAATCGACAGGACATTGATATGTATTCTTGAATGGTGCAGAGAATAAGAACTGTTGCCTTATAACCCGAAAGCCCTAGGATCGACATCGAGCGCTCTGCGTTTTGAGTAGTGAGCTGGCATTATTATTATTATTTCTACAATATAATAAAAACATACTTTTGATTTGAGTGTTGTGAACGGGACCCGGACACAGACAGACGGGACAGCGTTTCTTCCACCACACACATGTTTATTTACAACTATTTACAAATTTAAAGTGCACACAAACCCAGTGCCTCCAGCACCGATCCCCCAAAGTCCGGGCCTCTCACAGTCCTTTAAGCCTTTCTTCGGGACGCCTCCAGTCCTCTCTCCAGCTCCGTCTTCTTCCACCTGACTTCCGCTCTCGAATGAAGGGAGGCGGCCCCTTTTATCACGCCCCGGATGGGCGCCAGCTGCTTCCCGGCATTCCTCGGCAACAACAACAACAACAACAACATTTATTTATATAGCACATTTTCATACAAAAAAACTGTAGCTCAAAGTGCTTTACATAATGAAGAATAGAAAAATAAGAGACACAGTAAGAAAATAAAATAAGTCAACATTAATTAACATAGAATAAGAGTGAGGTCCAATGGCCAGGGGGGACAGAAAAAACAAAAAAAAAACTCCAGACGGCCGGAGAAAAAAAATAAAATCTGCAGGGATTCCAGGCCATGAGACCGCCCAGTCCCATCTGGGCAATCTACCTAACATAAATGAAACAGTCCTCTTTGTCCAGTGTCCAGTGTGGCGGAAGTGCCGGCTGCGCACCCAGAAGCCCTCCGGGTGTCCCCTGTCTTCTTCCCCCCAGCACTTCCTGGTGTGGCGGAAGAGCTGGGCTCCAGGTTTCTTCACGCACCGGGGTGCCGCCTGGCGGTGGCCACGGGCCCCTACAGGGTTGGGCTTCCAAGCCCCTTACCCGAGGCCACAAACAAAACCAAGGCGGTCGCCCCCTCGTGGTCGGGAGGAGGCACTAGCCCTCCTCCGATCCGCTTGGGCGTCCCAGCTGGGCTCCACTCCCAGCCGCCTGTGACAGTGTGTACATTTTGGCTACTTGTAAAAGTTAGCGCTTATTTTTTTATCATTCAGTTTTATTCTTTCAGTGATGTTCACGTGGTACAACAAACTTGCTTCTTCCTCTCCGAGGTGATGGCATTTATCTCCATTCTTTTCATAAGAGCAGCACAGTGGCTGATTCCTGCTCAGAACTGTTTATTGTACCGGCAATCAAAGATGCGATGTCCCATGATCACTATCGGACTGGACAAAGGCAGGACTGTAGCAACACACACCTTCTTTACAGCGCATTCGCCGGCTAATAGACTGCTCTCCACCACAACGCAACTCTGCTTGGCACCATAAAGTAAAATGGAACTTACACCAGCAGCTAAAGTCACTTTAGTACACGAGCAATTCACCACGTTAGTGTTTAAATCTGACAGAGGCGTACTGACGGTGTCCTGACAGCAGTGGACTCACCACATTAACGACAATTTTGCTGTCCCGCCGCCCAAAACGTCCATCAGCCATGAGCTGATCGCCGATCCAGGACTGGGTACTTTAATTTGGTCAATGACCCGGCCCACGTTCTCTTTGTCCCCTTTCCTCCAAGATGACCCGATCCCAGACGCTGATCGACAGCTGCAGATCTGACCTGATGAGGAAGAATATCAGGGAATGGGCTGAAGAAGGGAGCCAAGGCAGGACAACTAATGAAGTCACTACTTGTTTGCTGTGCCTGTGTCGTGGAGTGGTAACTCCGGCTTCAATAAATACACTTGCTCTTCCTGTTTTAAGTTGAAAAATAAAGCTGGTTATCCTGAAGCCTGAGACTAAGCCTCGTCTTTTGGGAGCAAGACAGTAACACATGCGTCAAAATATGAGCAATAAACACAGAAAATAATTAATAGAATCGATTAATTTTGGCCTGAATTGTAAACATCATTTTCTTACCATTGAGAAATTTCTGTAAGTTTGTTACCTAAATTATGATGGTGGTGAAGCGTACGTGCAGTTTATCAAAGTGAGGCAGATTGTCAATAAGGCGTTCATGCTAGGGGGGCTTGGTTAAAAGGTTCCTGGCTGGGCACAGCACCAACAGTTGTGAAGTTAGATCAATATTTGCTGGCATTTTTTTGTTGAGCAAGATTTAAATATGAAAGACCCCAAAGGAATAACTCTGGAGCTGTACCAAATCATATGCGAAAGTAAAGGGGGTCCTTGACAGTGGGTTTCTGGTCAGGTCTTGCACCTGACAGATAATTGTGTTGCAGAATTTTAACCTGAAGCAGCTGACATTGGCATAAAGGGCGATGAATAAATTAGACCCACTCCTAGACTTGACTCACATTGATGCGTAGTGCTGAAAAGGATGAAAGTGAAGTTACACTGTGAGGAATCTCTGGAAATGATAGAAGCTGTGTTCATACTCTAGACCAGTGTTTCCAAGCCTTTTTCCTGTGGTGGCACAGTTTTCGTAACCAAAAGCATCCCAAGGTAGACCACCATTCTACAGCTCACAAAAACATTCTATTTCATACACTACCCCAGTTGTCCAAAGGGGCAAGACTACTGAAGAAGCCGGTAAAAGAGATCAGCATCCGCTGTACCTGCCCCTCTCTGCCTCAGAGGCAACTTGTATGCCCACTATCCACCAGCACTGTGAGACTCACTGGTGACCATACACCCTGCCAGATGAACTCTAGAAGCCAGGAGACATGTCCAAAGTGTTCTAAGTGCTGTGTCTGCAACATAGCCATTACGGAGTTGCGTTAATGCCAGCTTCTCCAGGTAGTTCTGTTCTTCTCTAACAGGTCTCATCCACCCGAAGACCTGTGTGACCAAAGTAAAGCACTGGAAATGGCCATCCACAGTGAAATTATGAAAAGTCTATCATTGTCACTAACAGAATAGTAACAGTAATAGAAGTCACCTTAAATGAGTGAAGTTATTGATATGGCATTGAATATGAGGAGAAAGAAGTGCTGCTCTAAAAGAGTTATTGTCTGAAGGCACTGAGAAACATCTAAAAAGATAGTATTCAGTAAGTGCGCTGAGAAGCAGGGAGGCTGCATCATGAAGTAAAGAATTTGAAATGCTCCTAACATGGACGTTATCCAGTGACCTGAGATGAAGACTGGACTCCTTTGCTACTGTGTCTCTTCGGAGAATCCTTGGGTACCGCTGGTTTGACTTTATGTTGCTCATGGAGTCCCGAATGAGGCACTTGACCTGCATTGTGAGGGAGCGTGTTGAGGATCCGAGTGTCTGGACCAGGCCAAGGGGACGCCAACGTAACACCTGGCTGCGGCAGATAGAGGGTCATTTCCGAAGGGTGAGACTGGACCACGTGTCTGCCTGGGGGGTTGCCAGCCAGGATCCCAAGCTGTTTCATCATATGGTGGGTGCAGCAACATACTGTACCAGTGCATGCTCCCCAACCTGACCTGACCTAACATTGACACTTTGAATGCGAGGTACGAGTTAACTTGTATCTCATTGAGTCTGTCGGGGGGCAACGTACAATATAACTCGTACTTCAGTATACATCCACTTGAGACACAGCCAACATGCTGCCGGGACCCGCTGCCTCATCTCAGTTACCTACTACAGTGCTGCCATCTAGTGTATACGCATAGAATTTTTTTTTTAGTGGCAACAGCTTGTGGAAAGTAGCATTACAAATATTCTGTAGTTATGTCACTGCGAAAAAGATATAAAGACTCTGATGTTTTGAAACAACTAGATTTGTTGCAAGATGGATATTTTCATAATAATAATAATATATTTTAATTATGTACCAGCTGAAATACCTGGTGTTGCCTGGGAGGAAAATATATATATATTTTTTAATTGTTTGAGAAAAATATAATAAAAAAAAATAACTTTAAAAATAAAAATAAATTAACAAACAATGAAGACTCATTAAGTGCTTGTCTTGTGGTCTTGTATGTATGTCATGGCCAGTTGACGCTCGGAACTGGCCAACTCTATTTAATTTCAAAAGCAACAGGTGGGCGGTGGTGCTCAAACATAAAGAATGCTGGCAGTCACCTCCAGTTCGCCCTCTGGTGGTCGTTCTGAGTGTCAACCGGATGATAACAAGATCAAGTAGATGGGGGTGGGTTACGGTTGATTTCACCCTACAGTATTTTTAGTTGACCAATGAGAAACATGTGCATGAAGTTCCATGAAGATCGTTCCAGCCGTTTGGAAGTGAAGCTGGAACATACATACACACACATACACATACATTGACCTTTCTATATATAGATTGTCTTTATAATGACAATCAACTTGATGATGTGGAGCCTGTAGGCTCTGGTACTGATAGCTGTCCCATAGGTATTTCTTCATCACAAGGTGTCCAACTTGTCCTAAATGTCAGGACAGAGGGTGCAGACCTATAAATATCTGGGAGTGCAGCTGGATGACAAATTGGACTGGACTGCCAATACTGATGCTCTATGTAAGAAAGGTCAGAGCAGACTATACTTTCTGAGAAGGTTGGCATCCTTCAACATTTGCAATAAGATGCTGCAGATGTTCTACCAGATGGTTGTGGCGAGTGCCCTCTTCTACGCGGTGGTGTGCTGGGGTGGCAGCATAAAGATGAAAGACGCCTCACGCCTGGACAAACTTGTTAAGAAGGCAGGCTCTATTGTAGGAGTAAAGTTGGACAGTTTAACATCTGTGGCAGAGCGACGGGCACTAAGCAAACTCCTGTCAATCATGAAGAATCCACTGCATCCACTGAACAGTGTCATCTCCAGACAGAGGAGTAGCTTCAGTGACAGACTTTGTCACCGTCCTGCTCCACTGACAGACTGAGGAGATCGTTCCTCCCCCACACTATGCGACTCTTCAATTCCACCCGGGGGAGTAAATGCGAACATTAATTTTATTTTAATTTTTTTCATTTTTATTACTATTTAATTTAATATTGTTTCTTTGTATCAGTATACTGCTGCTGGATTATGTGAATTTCCCCTTGGGATTAATAAAGTATCTATCTATCTACTGTATCTGCTATATAGTGCCTTCTATCTATCTATCTATCTATCTATCTATCTATCTATCTATCTATCTATCTATCTATCTACAAGAACATTCTGCTGCCCACCGAGTGCAAACAGTCATCAACTATGTTAGGTGCAGCAAGCATGGACAGCACAAAGAAACCTGTTATATTTATGGCACATGTGCCACTAAACCTGCACTTTGGCTGATGCCATGCTTCTAGGGCTCTCATTCAAATGGAGGCTTTTAGTCAAGTTGCTGGACAAACTAAAGTATTTAACAGTTCCTTTACATTTTTTATCGGATTTTTTGATATTTTCAGAGTTTTGACAGAGTTTCAGTTGATGGTAAAACTGTTGCTTTCTAATAAATTTCTTTACATTTTTTAGGAGTTTTGATAGAGTTATTATTTATCATATATGTGGTAAATGCCATGGAGGACAGACAGGCATCTTAACTGGGTTGGAGATGGAGATTACCTGGACAGGATGCCATTAATGGAAGGAGTGTAAGCATCCTAATGGAAGGAATGCCCCATAATCCTCATCCCGGCCTGGACTAGTCTGTAAGGAATTGACTGGCTGAATGTGGATTCAGTTCATACCTCGACATATAAAGTGGCAGTGTTCCCAATCAGGACACCCACAGGTTATGCGTGCGACATGCAATGTGGTGACACTGGGAGAAGTCCTGGGTTCAGCTTAAAAGGAAGCCCACCTCCTCACATCGGAGAGTCTGAGTCGGGAGACACTCTTGGAGGGAGAAAGTAGACAAAATCGAGAATTTATTTGTATTCATAATTGATCTTTTGATAGGTGATTGTGGAAAAGGTGTGGCAGATAAATCAGTATCTTTTATTTAAATCCAGAATTGTGTTATGCATTACTGTGTGCGCAGTTTGGAGTGCCCTCTGGTGGTTACAACGTCCTGGTAACTAATGGTCCAGCAGTCAATGTGCTCATTTAAAAATTGTTAAAACTGATTATGGGCCGATCATTTTTGAAGAACGTTTGCAATAATTTTGAATTGCTCATTCCACAGCTTTTATTAAATGGTACATTTTATAGATACTGTATTGGCTAGCTGAAAGAAAATATTATTACATGATTTCCTGTTGGCCTCATAAGGCCAACGTAACTCTTCTCAAGTCAAAGAAATGCTTCACCTTTGTCAGGATCAATTTGCTGCAGACTGATTGTTGTCTTTTTGTTCTTCAAACATGGTTTCATCTCTCATGTAGAGGCCCAATCTCTATTCTCTAAATGCTTGAAGGAAATGGAATCCCGGAACTGGCATCTCTTTGAAGGCTGTCAAAACAGAAGAATTGTCTCCGCATTTTTGGCATATTGCTAATTACCCTAAAAATTCCAATTCAACAATGGAACAAGAATAACAATCTGATTCAAATAACATTATCAACATACCCAGAGAAAAAGAATGCTAGCTACCCACTGGTATTTTGTGAAACTCTTAACTTTGCGAAGTTGAAAGGACTGACAGATTTTAACAATTACTTGTCACTGCTGCCGAGGCCTTTTTCTCTCACTTGTCTTCAGACTGTGTTTCCTTTGCTTCATTTTCTTCAAACCAGGTGTTCTGTTTGAAGTGTTTTTCGTCTTCAAGGCTGCTGTCAGGCTATTTTCTTTTTTCTTTTTCAGTCTTTGTATAAATTATAGGGGAGCTCTGTTTAGCTTCACTATCATCCACATTATCTGGGCAAACTACCAGCTGGAGGCCCACGGAAGTCAGAAGTAAAGATGTGTTAGGCACTTCCATTAACAATCACTAGGCCTTAGCATGTTGGGTAGCACTTTAGTTTAGGTTCTGCAAAAATACATCTATTACTCATTTAATCTTAAGTAATAAGACCTTAACAGAGGCTTCTTTTGGTCTTCATAACACTTACAAAACATCACCAAAGTGTTTATTCATCACTGCAATGTGACCTACCAATAAAACGTCAATTTGGAGTTGTCTGAGAAGGTTTATCTGACACACATTATTCTTATATATAAACATCTACACGTGGAAGTGTGTGTCTGTCCAGCTCAGAAGTGAGAGGTGGAGTCGGGGTAAGGGCTCCAGCTCCGAGGAAACAGAAACTCACTTAGCCGCTAATTACACAAGCAATGCAAGCACATCAGCAAAATGAAACCTCCAAAGAAAGACAAAGTTGCTTAGCGACTAATATCGGCAAAACAGTTTCCCTTTTACTTTTCCTCCTGCCGCTAATACACATGTGAGGTGAGCACATCAGCAAAATGAAACCTCCAAAGAAAGACAAAGTTGCTTAGCGACTAATATCGGCAAAACAGTATCCCTTTTACTTTTCCTCCTGCCGCTAATGCACAAGTGAGGTGAGCACATCAACAAAATGAAACCTCCAAAGAAAGACAAAGTCGCTTAGCTGCTAACATCAGCAAAACAGTATCCCTTTTACCTTTCCTCCCGCCGCAAATACACAAGCAATGTGAGCACATCGGCAAAACGAATTCTCCTAGGAGAGAGATGCCCAAACTAGTTCCTTTCAATTACCTAACATCTCTACATTTCAGGTTTTTTTTTCTGCCGATTTCAATAGTTTCTAGGACCCCGGGCTTTTTACAGCACAGGCTTACACAGCTAGTTCTTGATATTACATATTTTGTATAAGACCTGTGAATCCTTCATATTAACAAGTCATTTTACTATCATGCCAATACCCAGCACTGCACTTAAATGAATACCCAATCTACTGATGTTTTGTAAGTGTTATGAGGACCAAAAGAAGCCTTTGTTTTACTACCATGCTGGAATTCTATGAGGAGGCAATAAAAGGATACAATCAAAGTGGAGCAGATATTGTTTATCTGGACTTTCAGAAAGCATTTTCTAAGTTGCTACATGACAGGTTGGGCATCAAATTAAAAGAAATGGGAGTTCAGGGTGTGGTATGTAGGTGGGTGCAGAATTGGCTCAGACACAGGAAGCAGAGGGTGATGGTGCGAGGAACCTCATCAGAATTGGGTGACGTTAAGAGTGGTGACCAGCAGTACTAGGGACGCTGCTATTTTTAATAGATATAAATGATTTATATATGAATATAAGTAACAAGCTGGTCAAGTTTGCAGATGATACCAAGATAGGTGGATTAGCAGATAATTTAAAATCCATTATATCATCACAGAAGGACTTGGACAGCATACAGGCATGGGCAGATTTGTGGTAGATGAAATTTAATGTCAGTAAATGTAAAGAATTACACATAGAAAGTAAAAATGTTAGGTTTGAATACACAGTGGGCGGTTGAAAAATCGAGAGTACACCTTATGAGAAGGATTTAAGGGTCGTTGTGGACTCTAAGCCATGAACTGCCAAACTGTGCTCATAAGCCATTAAGAAGGCTAACAGAATGTCAGGTTATATAGCGCCTTGAAGTGTGGTCACAGGAGGTTCTGCTCAAGTCTTTATAACACACTGGTGAGGCCTCATCTGCAGTCCTGTGTGCAGTTTTGGTCTCCCGGCTACAAAAAGGACATAGCAGTGCTAGAAAAGGTCCAGAGAAGAGCGACTAGGCTGATTCAGGGCTACAGGGGATGAGTTATGAGGAAAGATTAAAAGAGCTGAGCCTTTACAGTTTAAACAAAAGAAGATTAAGAGGTGACATAACTGAAGTGTTTAAAATTATGAAGGGAATTAGTCCAGCAGATCAAGACTGTTATTTTAAAATGAGTTAATCTAGAACACGGGGACACAGTTGGAAACTTGTTAAGAGTAAATTTCGCACACACATTAGGAAGTTTTTCTTTACACAAAGAACGACAGACACTTGGAATAAGCGACCAAGTAGTGTGGTAGACAGTAAGACGTTAGGGACTTTCAAAACTCGACTTGATGTTATTTTGGAAGAAATAAGTGGATTGGACTGGCAAGCTTTGTTGGGCTAAATGTCCTGTTCTCGTCCAGATTGTTCTACTGTTCTAATGAGGTCTTGTTTAATAAGTAGAGTGGTGACTCTGAGACTAAGGATCTGCACTGGCTGCCAGTTCAAGTCCTGTTCCTGCCAGAAGGGATCCTACTCTGTTGGGACCTTGAGAAAGGCCCTTCACCTGAAAATGTGTTCTGCTGGCGCTGTACAGTGGCTGACCCTGCTCTCTGACCCCCAAAGGTCATGCAAAATGGCAGTTTCCCCTCAGGGATTGATATACAGTGCGGTCCCTAAAAACACATTTTTCCTTGACTTATCTCTCTGCTGCACAGTTTAAAATAAAACAATTCAGACATTGGGATTAAAGTTCACATTGCAAACTTTCATTTAAGGGGATTTGCATATTTTTCAGTCACACAACACTTTTTCAACACAATCCCCTCCATTTTAGGGCACCATAATGTTTGAGACAATTGGCGTCACTGGTGTTTGTGATTCCTCAGTAGGGTTTCATGGCTTCATACGATACCTTGGCTTGTTTCTACCCTTTGGAGTCTATAGTTGGCATTGTTTAGCATGAGGACAAGAATTGAGCCAATGAAAGTCAAAGCAGCTATCATGAGGCTGAAAAACAAGAATAAATCCGCTGGAGACATCGGTAAAACCTTAGGATGACTGAAATGAATGTCTGGAATATCATGAAGAAGAAAGAACACATTGGTGAGCTCAGTTATCACAAAGGGACTGGTAGGCCAAGGAAGACCTCCACTGCTCATGACAGAAGAATCCTCACTCTGGTCAAGAAAAAGCCCCCAACACCTGTCTGACAGATCAGAAACAGTCTACAGGGGGCCAATGTGTGTGTGTCAGAGACGACTGTCAGCAGAAGACTTCATGAACAGAAACACAGAAGACACAATGCAAGATGCAAACCACAGAAACAGGATGGCCAGATTACAGTTTGTAAAACAAGAAGCTTCGAAGAGCTTGCAGAATTCTGGGAAAAGGTCTTATGGACAGACAAGACAAAAATGAACCTGATCAGAGTGATGGTGAGAGCAAAGTGTGGTGATGACAAGGAGGTGCTCAAGATCCAAAGCAGACCAAGCACATCAAGTTCAAATGTCTGCTGCTTGCCTACAGAGTAGTCAGTGGGTCAGTATATGGAGACACCGGTGAGGTGCTATGCTCCTTCTCACCCACTCAGGTCTGCCAGGGAAGAGCATCTGGTGATGCCACCTCTATGTGACATCAAGTCTCAATCCAGACTCTTTCTTTGTGTGGTTTTGAGTTGGTGGAAGGGGCTGCCCACCTCCATCCATACTGCTGACTCCCTCAATGTATTTAAGAAGTGACTGAAGACCCACCTGCTCTATGATTATCTGTCTAACTGGAAATAATAACAAAAGCAAAAAAACTTGGCGCTGTGACATTTTATATTCTTGGTTACTTTGTTTAAGTTTAATTGCTTTATTGAGTGTAACCTATGATTGTAAATGTCTGAGTTATTACACTTTTCACTTGTGTCTTATTCCACTTGCTGAACTAACAGGCCCTGGCCTAATGTTACTCGACTGCTTACCTCTTTTGTAAGTCGCTTTGGATAAAGGCGTCTGCTAAGCAAATGAATGTAAATCTAAATGTAAATGAAAATGTAAATCAGTGGTCCCAAACTCCTGGAGGCGTTCAGTCCTGGAGGGTCGCAGTGGCTGCTAATTAACTCCATTTCCTTTCATTTTAATTGAATTGCTTTTTTAAGATTTGTTCCCCTGAATTTCTTCATCGTTCCTCTGAATTGCTTCATTTCTTTCCTTAAATGGCACCCAAACAGAAATGAAATGAAATGTGAAGTGAGAGAGCCAACTGAAGTCAGGGCCTATCGAAGCAGACTGACGCAGCATGGGCTCCGTCGGCCCTACAAAGAAGACGCTAGGAGTTTTAGGACAGGCCACAGAATTGAGATTTATTATACGAGTGCAGACTCAGTTTCAAAAGGACTGAGCAAACAACTGAAGTACCCCTTACATTTATTACAATTCTTATCACATAAGTCATTATTCACTCTCATCTGACTCCTCAATATTTTACTGCTCAAGTTTTGCCTCCAATTAATCTACCACTATCTCTCAGCTAGGTGGGTGTCAAACTCTTCCCTGTCCATCATATCTATCTGACAGCCCCTACCTGCACCCCACTTCTTTACCAATTATTTACAACCCAAGAGTTTACATTCCCCTCCTTATCAAGTGACCCATCCCTGCACATCCAGGCTTTTAACTTGAGAGATAATGGTGGTCTGTGGGTTATACAGGGTAATAAAATATATAGACATGAGCTTTTTAACTGCTAACTCTTACATCTTAATATTTAATATAATATAGTGTCTACTTTTCTTACATGGTTATAATACATTTCTAATACATAGAAATTACCAAGGGCGGCATGGTGGCGCTGCTGCCTCGCAGTTAGGAGACCTGGGGTTCGCTTCCCAGGTCCTCCCTGTGTGGAGTTTGCATGTTCTCCCCGTGTCTACGTGGGTTTCCTCCCACAGTCCCAAGACATGCAGGTTAGGTGCATTGGCGATCCTAAATTGTCCCTAGTGTGTCCTTGGGGTGTGTGTGTGTGTGTGCCCTGTGGTGGGCTGGCACCCTGACCAGGTTTTGTTTCCTGCCTTGTGCCCTGTGTTGGCTGGGATTGGCTCCAGCAGACTCCCGTGACCCTGTAGTTAGGATATAGCAGGTTGGATAATGGATGGATGGATGGATGGATGGATGGATGAAATTACCAGTTATATGAATTTATTTTTCAATAGGCCTCAAACTCCGACCAATTTCACTCCAACCAGGTGCTTAATTAGGCACCAATTTCTTGTCATTCATTAAATGAATCCATGGCTTGTTGCTGTTCTCATTGTGCAACAGCAGACATTTCTATAATTATTGATTTTCTCTTTTCTAAGAGCACTGGTGAAATGTTTTGTGGACCTGAGCAGATCAGGGGTCTTATTCAGAAAGTGGACACCATCTCCTTCTTGTTGTTTGTTTTAGACTGGCCTACCCCTACTACAAACCCTGAACTTAAGGTTCGTGGGGGTAAGGCCAGGTAAACCAGGGTCCCTAATCTTAAAAATTTTGAATACCGTAGATCCCGGAATACAGGCCGACCCGGTATATTAGCCGAACCCCTTCTCTACCTACTAAATTACATGTATTTGCCGATGACCGACCGGTATTTAAGCCGACCCCCTTCTCCAAGCAAAATTTTCAAAATTTCCTTAAAAGTGTCTCTTTGGGTATATTTATAATGTTTATCGGCGAGAATTTGAGACTGCCGGCATTTTTGATATATAATATAATGTGCATAATTTACCAAAACACCAAATAATTTTTCTAATGTACTAACCAAAAAGTTATAAAAACTGCCTAGCCTACTTCGATTAAGCTAGGAGCATGGCGGCACGCATGGTCGCAGCGCTCAGGGCTCTCCTTTTCAGTGCACTTTTTGTTGTTTTGTACTTTTTTGTCCTTGTTTGTGCACGATCGGTTTGGCGAACATCCGCTACACCATTCAGAACCTTATAGACATCGGTGTCCAGAGCCAGACATCTGTTTCGAGTGTTTTTCATCACACGCACAACATCCCAGACAACATAACGAGACCAGCGGGCTCTCCATGGATTGTTGTCGGGTCTAGGAGACGACACAGACGGAAGGGGGAAAGAAAGCGGAAGCGGGGCCACAGATCTGGCGTTATGCTAAAGCTAAAAAACAACCATACAAGCCCTATACAGAACTTTTTCTGCACTGAAGGAGCTGCTTTTAATCTCATTGTAGATGCGTATAGTGACAATAAAAGGCATTCTATTCTAGAAACAATTTCATACTGTACTCACCATTTAATTTGACATCTTTGGGCTTCAGGAAGGGAGGAGATATTTCCACACAATGTCCATCTTCGTTTCGATTGCGATCGCTTACTTTTACCTTCTCTTCCTTCCTTAGCAATTATGTGTCTTGCTTGCATGGTCTTAATGAATTATATATATATATATATATATATATATATATATATATATATATATATATAGGTAAATCATTGCAATTACATCCACAAACACAAGTATCTGGGCTCCGACTGACGCTACTAACGCTCTCGGTTGTTTATTTACAATCACGCAAGCGGATACACGTGACCGCATCCGTTTAAATAGCAAGATGTTGATCGTAAATCAAAACAAAAAATTTCATTTTAAACTTCCCGATAATTTATTATAAATTTTATTTAAAAAATCAACAACTAAAACACTTTTTTGAATAAATTCTTTATTTAATTTAAAGTACCGGCATGCAAAGTTACTTCTTCATCTGAAAGATGGCTCTGTGGTTTCGTCATTATTTACTTCCGTATTCATCGGCAAAACCGGCATTGTGCTGGAAATCTTGAATCTGAAACGATACTCCTTGTATAAACCGACCCCCAAACTCCAAGCCAAAAATCTAGGACGAAATTCTCGGCTTATATAACGGGATCTACGGTAGGTGCCTAATCTTAAAAACAAGTGGCGTCCGCTTTCTGAACAAGAGCCCAGATTAGCATGCCTGAGACCTTCATCTTTATTTATTTTCAGTTATTGTATGTTGGGCACAGTTTGCTGGTCATGTTTTGGCTTCCTTTTCTATCTCATTATTGTTTGGCAGCTAATTGTGGAAAATAAATAATTAAGGGGTCTGAGTCTTCAAGAGCAAGTCAATTAAAATTAATTCATAAGGAGTTAATTAGCAGCAGAAACAGTTCACTAATTAAGAAAAGGGTGAGAATGAAAACCTGCAGCCACTGCGGCCTTCCAGGCCCAGAGTTTGACACCACTGATGTAAATGTATAGGCTTTCAAGCTTTCTTTTTTCCATGTCAAGCGGAGGCACAAATAAATCGGGCATAGAAAGGGGAGCTATGCAGGACTCGGGTGTCTGCTTGTTTCCTGCTCTTTAGACTTTGAGCCAAAGGAGAAGGTGACACAACAACACGCTGACTCATGTAAAGGATACCAAGGGTATCATCAGGAGTGTATGGAACTGATGCCGCTGGGTTGTCGTCTCCCTGTGTAAAGCGTATTCATTAAGTATGGAGACCCCTTTTCTGTTTGTATGCTTTATTGTGTATTAGACTTCATTTTAAGTGGATATATTTGCCAGTTTTGGCCATCAGTCTACATTCAATCACCAAAAATGACCTGTCAGAAAGGTTTGTATATGTATTAAAAATCACAAATTGAAATCTCTTATTCATAGATGTATTCAGACCTTCTGCTGTGGTGCATCCTGTCGACATTAATTCTCCGTCAGATGTTTCTTGAACCTGATTGAGTCCACCTGTGACAAAATTAATTGATGATGTATTTAAGTTCCCACAATTCACAATCATGTTAGGACTAAAACAGTTTATATCAGTGGTTCTCAAAGTGTGGGGCAGCCCCCCTAGAGGGGTGCGAAGTAACAAAAAGGGGGGACACGAAGATGTGAAAAAAAGAAAACAAGAATCGAAAATATGAAAAATACATCTATTGAAACCAAAACAAATTAACTTAAACTACATTCTGATACTAGAAAAATAAATACAGAGTTAGATAAAATTTAAGTAGGTATAATAATATATGCATCAAAAAAACATTAGGCGGGCGCGATTAAAACTGTTA
This sequence comes from Polypterus senegalus, assembly GCF_016835505.1. Taxonomy (NCBI): domain Eukaryota; kingdom Metazoa; phylum Chordata; class Cladistia; order Polypteriformes; family Polypteridae; genus Polypterus; species Polypterus senegalus. The sequence goes on from NC_053158.1 coordinate 10,830,376, forward strand.
TGAAAACGTGGGTCGCAAATACTTAAAGGTTGAGAAATGCTGGTTTATGTTAAGATTATGTTAGTGAGGGCTACGACTGAAAATCGTTTTAAAAGTCGCATAATGTGATGTGTGGAAGAGTGAAAGATGAAACCACTGCGAAATGATCTGTCATCATGTCACCCTCTCTGCAATTCATTTGTATGTTTTCAAATGTGTAAGACAATCAAAGAATATGATAAAGAGCCTGGTAACCCTGTATAATTGAATGGCAAAAATTGTGCAGAGGTCTTTTCAGACTTGAGTTCAGGACAGAAGTGGCAAAGATGGCAGTGATTCCAGTCAATTCTTCTGGCAGAAACAGGCAGGTCCAGGTGGATGAGGTGGATGGACCCGGGAAGTGACGTCAGGTGTGTTTTAGCCATCAATCACTCTGACTGTGGAAGGAGGAAGAGAGAAAGGCATTAAAAACAATGCCAACCCCTGGTGTGGCAGTAGAATTACAGGCACTAGAGCCTCTCAGCTGTCCCATATGTTCCTTCTAAGTGATGGCTGGATGAAAGAAGGGCCGGGGGGAGAGAGTGTGCACAGGGCATTAAATCCCCTGAAGCATTAGAGGGCATGCCCCCTGTTTGTGGCAATGCCATGGTTTCCCACATGGCATCATGGTAATTGGAGTTCTGTGACTCAGCTCTGTTGGATGCCATGCGTGCCACCAGGGGGTGCTGTGGGGACTGGGGACCTCTAATGCATGGGGTCCTGCCTTACACAGAATTGCTCCCTTGGCCAAGCCTTCGGGACGCTGGAAATACCTCTGGAGATTACTTAAAAGGAGCTGCCTGCCACTCATTGCTCCGAGAGCCAGAGTCATGAGGAATAGGGATGAAGCTTACTGGAAGAGATGTGGAGGCGGAAAGACTGAGACAGAGAGAAGAGAAGAAGACAAAGTGCTGAGTACTTTACTGTAATTATTGTGCTTGGGTACTGTGTAATGGAAGTGGGAAATGATTGGGAAGAGTTTCCCACAGCCAAAAAAATAGCTGGTGTTGTGCTGGAACTTGTGTCTGCGTCTGTCTGAGTCGGGTCTGGGGAGCTGGTGCATCCCCTGCAGGCCACAGCATGCACATGACACATGTTTATAATTTTTATACACTTATATTGTTTGTTTATCTGTGTTTTATACAGATCAGCTTGCCAATAATTAATATGCAAATAATGGCTGTGGTTATGTAAAATATAATTTTTAATTTACAATATTTTCCTTTATCATGTTAGCACTTAAACATTCTGTACACTATCTTTAATTGTGTTTCACAAATAAATATGCACATCATATTTTCATTATTGCTTCGTTTGTCTACCACTGTTAACAAAATAAAAGGAGTGAAATAATCCAATGTGCAAAATATAGTCTTAAGGCTATAATTGCAAACCAAAGTGGAAAGTGGCTTGTTTAGTAATGAATCTTGCTGTTTAAAATATGTAATGCTAAAGCATTTAATTATTCATAATGATACTTCAAATTATTCAATTATAACATTAAAATTACCATTCAACAGAGGTTTTTAACATGTTGTATAAACAAAACAATATTATAAATTAAGTGCTAAAAGAGCTACTAAATTAAGCTTGGCATATACAACCACAGAACTAGAATATCATTATATCTGCATCATTTTATAACTAAGGGTCTCACATTGTTTTTATTTGATTTTGCTTGCCCATCTTGTTTTTGTTGTTACATTACGCCATTTTGTTTTTCTTGTGTGTGGTTTTTGACCAGGTTGCTTTACAAGGACCAATAGGAGTGCGCAGCGCGTGATGTTATTGCAGTAACCGTGCTTTGGCGTCCTTCAACATCCGCAATAAGATGCTGCAGATGTTCTATCAGACGTTTGTGACGAGCGCCCTCTTCTACGCGGTGGTGTGCTGGGGAGGCAGCATAAAGAAGAGGGTCGCCTCACGCCTGGCTAAACTGGTGAGGAAGGCAGGCTCTATTGTAGGCACGGAGCTGGACAGTTTGACATCCGTGGCAGAGCGACAGGCACTGAGCAGACTCCTGTCAATCATGGAGAATCCACAGCATCCACTGAACAGGATCATCTCCAGACAGAGGAGCAGCTTCAGCCACAGACTGCTGCCACCATCCTGCTCCACTGACAGACTGAGGAGACCCCACACTCATGCGACTCATTATACAAATGTTAACATTATACAAAGTTATTGTCTGTTATACTTGCATTGTTATCACTCTTTAATTTAATATTGTTTTTTATCAGTATGCTGCAGCTGGAGTATGTGAAGTTCCCCTTGGGATTAATAAAGTATCTATCTATCTATCTATCTATCTATCTATCTATCTATCTATCTATCTATCTATCTATCTATCTATCTATCTATCTATCTATCTATCTATCTATCTATCTATCTATCTATCTATCTATCTATTTATCTATCTATCTATCTAACTAATAAAAATCAGCCTTGTGCAGATCCAGGTTCTCCAAGATTGTGGATATTCTCAGTAGCATTTATCAACATTTTCTTTAATTTCTTAAATTATTACATTTTAGGCTAAACATTCTTTTGACTTTTAGATTCTTGATCATTTCCTTTCATTTCTTTTGTTATGATATCTTGAGCCATGTAAAACTTAGCCCTTAAACTGCCACAACTGGCTGAATTCTGTTCCTAGTGCAATTTGCCAGCACGCCAGAGCTGATCAGTCCATGACGTCCATTTGTTGAGCAGCCATCTCAGGACCACTGGCGCCCCCTAGTGAATCAGCATCACTGTCCCTTGGATTCAGCCGCTGCACTAGACGAGCCTGCCAGTGTCAGCGTTGGCTTCTGTGTACTTGCGTGCAGCCAGTTCAAGCGCAGTTGGCTCAGTCGGTGATTTACTGAATTTCATCAATGGCGTCAGATGTCATCTTGTACATGTAATCATAGATTGTTGCAGTCATTTTTTTTTTATAGTTTTTATAGTTATAGTGAAAAAAGTACGTGTTCCATTAAAATTTCACTTTTTCTCGGTGAATTGTAACATTTCCTTAATTGCAGTAAAAAATAGTATTTGCCATCCGGGGGTGTATTAACCCCCACCCCTCCCCCAAGTACGTGACAGTTTAAGGGTTAAGATGTTAAGCAAGTCCTTGCAGGCTCTCTACTGCAGGGAGTCCAGAAGTCGCCTTATCTTCATTCTTAGGTATATTATTAAGGCTTGAAGGGCACACATTTTCCTTAGTGGTAGGCTTTCATTGTAAAATATTTTGTATTTTTAGAATAAGCAAAAAAAAAAAAAAATAGAAAAGCGCAAAAACAGTTTTTAGATCAAGAGATGAAGCCAACAAGAAAAGGAGAAAGCAGACTTGTTGTCTAAGGTCAGAATACCAAAAGAATCATAGCAAAAGCCTGCAGTTGTTTGTTTCGTTTCTCTGTTCAGTCGAGTACGACTCTCGGCCACTCTGTGGATCAATGCTCTCTGTGTCTTCCGATCTCTCATAGCTTCTTTCAGCTCTGCTGTGTTCATTCAAGTACCTTTCTTCATGGTATCTAGCCAGCGAGTTCTTGGGTGGCCTCTTCCTCTATTGCTACTGACCATTCCAAGCATGATGTCCTTGTCAAGCAACCTGCTTCTTATGATGTGACCAAAGTAGGAAAGCTTTTGCTTTGTTATCTTGGCCTCCGGTGAGAATTTCAGTTTGATCCGTTCCAGAACTGCTTGGTTCGTTTATTTTGTGTAACAGACGTCTCCAGCACCACAGCTCGATGTTTCACCTGTCTGTCTTTCTCGGCGTCCTGGTTTCGCAGCCATATGTTGTTATTGGGAAAACGATCGCACTGACCAATCTACATTTAGTTGCCAGGCTGATGTCTCTTGCTCTTCCATATGTTGTTCATACTGAACATCGCATTTGTGCCAGCTGTCTCTTGATCTCAAGGGTGCAGTTACCATAACAATTTTAGAGCTAAGAAAGATGAAATCTTCAACCTCTTAAACTTCCTCATTCTTGATCTTAATATTGATGTTCGCATTTTTTGCTGTTGTCATGAACTTTGTCTTCTTGATATTCAAGCTCAGTTCAACCTTCTCGTGTTCTTCTTTGACTTTCATGATCAGATGTTTGAGATCCTTCTTGTTTTTCGCTAGCAGGGTAGTATCATCAACATATCAGAGGTTGTTGATGTTTCTGCCGTCTATTTTCAATCCAGTCTTCGACTCATCCAGGTCTACTCGCGGCATGGCAGCTTCTGCCTACATGTTGAAAACTGCTGGTAGGAGGATGCATCCTTGACATGTGCCCTTTTCCAATCTTGAACTAATCCATCTCTCTGTAAGGTGTTTGGACTGGAGCTTCTTGATCTTGACAGAGCGATCTTATGAGCTCGGTCATGTGGGGACGTGTGCTCATTTACTTCAGGCCGATCTTATAGTTGTATCAAAAAAAAACCAAAAATGAAAACCACCTTATTTAAAAATCAAAGTCAAGAAGAACGCAAAATGTTCAAAACTAAAATCCATGGTTTTTTCCCCCAAAGTTTTTTTTTTGCCTTGATATATCAATAACAATAATAATAATATGAGGAACGTTTAAAAAGTTTCCGCACTTTTATATATTCATTGGAAATGGTGAAGGCGGGAGGAGTACTAATCTGTCATGTGACTGGGAAACTTGCTTCACAAAGGAAGGTGACTATGTAGAAAAGTAATGTCATTTGTTTTTGAAATTCTTAATAGAGTTTAAAAAAAAGAACGGAAACTTTTTGAATGTCCCTCGTAATAATAATTCTTTACATTTATATGGTGCTTTTCTCATTATTCAGATCGCTTTAGTGAGTGGGGAGCCACTTCAACCACCACTAATGTGCAGGATCCACCATGATGATGAGATGGCAGCCATTTCTGTTCCACTACTTTCACCACACAATAGTTGGTGAAGTGATGAGAGACAGATAGCCAATTAGAGACAGGAGATGATTAGGAGGCCAAAATGGAACATTAAAACATTAGAACAATCTAGATGAGAACAGGCCATTCAGCACAACAAAGCTCGCCAGTCTTATCCACTTATTTCTTCCAAAAAAACATCAAGTCGAGTTTTGAAAGTCCCCAAAGTCTTACTGTCTACCACACTACTTAGTAGCTTATTCCAAGTGTCTATTGTTCTTTGTGTAAAGAAAAACTTCCTAATGTTTGTGCGAAATTTACCCTTAACAAGTTTCCAACTGTGTCCACGTGTTCTTGATGAACTCATTTAAAAATACAAGTCTCGATCCACTGGACTAATTTCCTTCATAATTTTAAACATTTCAATCATGTCACCTCTTAATCTCCTTTTGCTTAAACTGTAAAGGCTCAGCTCTTTTAATCTTTCCTCATAATTCAACCCCTGTAGCCCTGGAATCAGCCTAGTCGCTCTTCTCTGGACCTTTCTAGTGCTGCTATGTCCTTTTGTAGCCTGGAGACCAAAACTGCACACAGTACTCAAGATGAGGCCTCACCAGTGTGTTATAAAGCTTGACCAGAACCTCCTGTGACTTGTACTGCACTACATCACACATATAACCTGACATTCTGTTTGCCTTCTTAATGACTTCTGGACACTGTCGGAAGTCGATAGCTTAGAGTCCACTATGACTCCTAAATCCTTCTCATACTTTAAGGTGTACTCTCGATTTTCCAACCATCCATTGTGTATTAAAACCTAACATTTTTACTTCCCATGTGTAATACTTTACATTTACTGACATTAAATTTCATCTGCCACAAATCTGCCCAAGCCTGTATGCTATCCAAGTCCTTCTGTAATGATATAACGGATTCCAAATTATCTGCTAATCCACCTATCTTGGTATCATCTGCAAACTTAACCAGCTTGTTACTTATATTCCTATCTAAATCATTTATATATATTAAAAATAGCAGCGGCCCTAGCACTGACCCCTGTGGTCACCACTCTTAACATCAGCCAGTTCTGATGAGGTTCCTCGCACCATCACCCTCTGCTTCCTGTGTCTGAGCCAATTCTGCACCCATCTAAAAACATCACCCTGAACTCCCACTTCTTTTAACTTGATGCCCAACCTCTCATGTGGCACCTTATCAAATGCTTTCAGAAAGTCCAGATAAATAATATCATAAGCTCTACTTTGATCATATAATTTTGTTGCCTCCTCATAGAATTCCAACATGTTAGTAAAACATGACCTCCCTCTTCTGAACCCATGCTGACTGTTCAGAATAACTCCTGTCCTTGCCATGTGTTGCTCAATCTTATCCTTAATAATTCCTTCCATTAATTTTCCTGTGATGCTTGTTAAGCTTACTGGCCTATAGTTGCTTGGATCTGCCCTGTCACCCTTTTTATATAATGGGATGATATTTGCCATTTTCCAGTCCTTTGGAATCTCTCCAGTGTGCAGTGACTTCCTAAAAATATGTGTCAAGGGTTTATATATGTACTCACTAGCCTCCTTAAGAACACAAGGATAAATATTATCTGGGCCTGGTGATTTGTTTGATTTCATCTTATTTAATCTGAGCAGCACTTCTCCCTCTACAATTTCCAAATCCCTCAGTACCTCCTTAGTAGTTGTTACCTCTGAGGTTATCCACTTGCTCACTTGTGAACACCTCAGAAAAATGTAAGTTTAGGGCATCTGCTATTTCATTGTCTGTATCTTTTAATTCCCTTTACTATTCCTGATGAACTTGACCTCCTCCTTAACTGTTCTTTTACTACTAAAATACTGAAAGAATCTCTTGGGGTCTTCTTTCGCCTTATCTGCTATATTCCTCTCCAACTGTCTTTTAGCCTCCTGATATCCTTCTTAATGGTTGCCCTCATGTTCTCATACGCTCTACGATTCTCTTTGCAGTCATTAGTCTTATATGCCTTATACAGCAGTTTTTTCCTTTGCAACTTCTTTTTAAATCTTTATTAATCCACCGTGGAGTTTTTTTAGTTTCCTATTAATTCCAAATTTAGGTATGTATCTGTCCTGCATTACATGTAAAACATTTTTAAACCTGTTCCACTGCTCCTCGACTGTCTCCACATTTAAAAGCTTATCCCAGTCTATCCTACTTAGACTTTGTCGTATCTGCTCCAAATTAGCCCTACCAAAGTTCAACTTAACAATTTTAGTCTTTGCATCTGTACTCTTACAAAATACTGAGAATTGTATTACATTATGGTCACGTGACCCTAGTGGTTCAATCACCTCTACACCCTCAATTCTATCCTGATTATTACTCTAACATGCTGTGTTAAAAACCAGTCACTGATTACTTCTAAAAACTCCTCTTGTGCTCCTCCATCTGTAAGGTCATCCCAGTTAATATTTGGATAATTAAAGTCCCCCATGACTATAATATCTCCCTATAAACTTGCCTTTTTGATATTACTAAAAAGATGTGTGTTGAAATTGCTGTCTGAATTGGATGGTCTATAATACACTCCTAAAATAAGACCTCTTTCCCTAATAGTTTCCAGGCGAAGCCAGACATCCTCATTAAGATGGGGCTCATCATCCAACTGAAGATGACTTACATTTAAAGCCTGTTTGGCATAAACAGCAACCCCACCTCCTTTTCTGTTCTGTCTATCTTCCTAAAAAATGTGTATCCCTCTATGTTACACTCATCCCCATCTTTGTTATTTTGCCAGGTTTCCGTTATTGCTATAATATCATAATTGTGCTCTGCTACATACAACTCCAACTCACTTACCTTATTTTTGATACTTCTAGCATTAAGGCAAGCTATTTTTAATGTGTTACTCCTTCTACATTAAAATGTTTGCTATTTCTACACCATTGTTTGTTCTTCCACGTATAGATCTAAACCTGGCCCGTCCTAAACTCCCTGCCCTCCATTCCCTAGTTTAAATAATCCTCGACTAGCCTACACATACGCCTCCCCAATACATCGGTGCCCCTCCAGTTCAGATGTAACCCATCATGGAGGAACAGGTCCAATCTGTTCCAAAAGGAGTCCCAATGCCCCATAAACCTATACCCTTCTACCCTGCACCAAGACTTGAGCCACGAGTTAAGCCTTCTAATCTCCTTAGTCTTACCTGGACTGGCACGTGGCACAGGCAGAACTTCGAAGGAGACTACCTTGTCAGTACTGCTCTTCAGCTTGGCACCTAACTTTTTGAATTTGGATTGCAGAACTGACAGCCTAACCTTATGTATGTGACTCGGGTGTAGTGGGCAATTTTTTTCCTTATGAAAAATGCCCAGGGATCCTTTATGACCACAGAGACGTGACCGTCTCTTCCAAAGAACGTCACCATTTTTACAGCACAGTGTTCCTGACATTGCACTTGGACATTGGGATCCACATTCAGACCACAGGATAAGTGCCCCCTTGCTGGTCTCGCCAACACTTCTTCCAGCAGCAACCCAAGCTTTTTCCTGGTTAGTCTCCCTTTCGAGTACAGGCGGGGGCCAGACCCGAACACGCTAGTTTCAGGTGAACAACCTCTTCTGAAGTGCACGTGGTATGGCTGATGACAATCTTGCAGATATTGCCATTGCTCTCTGCACAAACTTTCATCTTTGCCCAGATTTCTCAGCATGAATTTGCAGACATTTAGCTATCGCTGTGTGCTTTAAATGTTGGATTGTAAAGGTGCAGGTAGAGATAGTACAAAACTGTTCCTCGAATGAGTTCATGTTTTCTTGTCTAGCACATGCACAGTCGACAGACACAAAATTACCAAGGCCCACAGTTGCTGTCATGAGGGTCCATGTGCCATGACTGATGACAAAATGTACATCACACACAGTGGACCCTCACAACAATGCGGTGTGCTAGGTATAAACAGGCCTTACATAAAATCTGTCAATATGAGATGTCTAGGCTGCCTATTAACCATCAAAATCTTAAATTAACACATTAATAACACACCATTGTGTGTATTGCTGTGATTTCTCCACAGCAAAATATCTCTATCCTATATACATCGGACTTCCAATACAACTCGGAGTACTGCCACGTGCAAAAGTTCGCTCACGACACTGCTATTATGGGCTGCATCAAGAGTGGGCAGGAGGAGGAGTATAGTAACCAAATCAAAAACTATGTTAAAAGGTGCGACTCAAACCACCTACAACTGAACACCAGCAAAACTAAGGAGCTGGTGGTGGATTTTAGGAGGACAGGCCCCTCATGGACCCCGTGATTATCAGAGGTGACCGTGTGCAGAGGCTACAGACCTATAAATACCTGGGAGGGCAGCTGGATGATAAATTGGACTAGACTGCCAATACTGATGCTCTGTGCAAGAGAGGACAGAGCTGACTATACTTCATTAGAAGGTTGGCGTCCTTCAACATCTGCAGTAAGATGTTCTATCAGACGGTTGTGACAAGTGCCCTCTTCTACGTGGTGGTGTGCTGGGGAGGCAGCATAAAGAAGAGAGACATCTCACGCCTGGACAAACTGGTGAGTATGTCAGGCTTTTGTGACGGACAGCCGGGTCCCATGACCAGCAGGGACGGCCCTGCTGCTTATGTTCTGGGGAAGCCGCCATGGGCAGTCCAATACCTCCCCCGGGACGCTTGGTGGCAGCCTCCCTGGCCGACGGTGATTCCCCAACCACCCGCAGGGCTCCATGGGAGATGAAGTCCTCCACAGCTTGGCTGGGGCACGGGGTGGCCACTAGGGGAGGCTGTCTGCTTCCAACAACCCAGCTGGACGAGTCTTCAGCCCCACCCGGAAGTGCAATTAGGACCAGGTGGTTAATCACCTGGAACGCTTCCGGGTGGGCTATAAAAGGGCCCAGCAACCACCACTCGATGAGCCAGAGTTGGGAGGAAGGAGACGAAGCTTGAGGAGGAGGAGGAAGAGGAGGAGTAGTGGTAGAGGAAGAAAAGTGTGCTGTGGTTTCAGTGTGTGGTATTTGGGACTGTGTATTGCCTGTGGGTCATGGGGAAGACGTGAGCCCACGGGTGAAGAAAAATAAAATCTGTATGCATTTTATACGTGCCTCCGTGTCCTTCTGTGTCGGGTGAGGCGTCTATATAGAGCCTTTGTTACACTCTATTGTAGGCACGGAGCTGGACAGTTTTACGTCCGTGGCAGAGTGATGGGCACTAAGCAAACTCCTGTCAATCACAGAGAATCCACTGCATCCACTGAACAGGATCATCTCCAGACAGAGGAGCAGCTTCAGCCACAGACTGCTGTCACCATCCTGCTCCACTGACAGACTGAGGAGATCCCACACTATGCGACTCTTCAATTCCACCCGGGGGAGTAAACATTAACATTATTCAAAGGTACTGTCTGTTTTTACCTGCATTTTTATCACTCTTTAATTTAATATTGTCTTTATCAGTATGCTGTTGTTGGAGCATGTGAATTTCCCCTTGGGATTAATAAAGTATCTACCTATCTATCTATCTATCTATCTATCTATCTATCTATCTATCTATCTATCTATCTAACTAAACTCCAGTCCATTACACAGCAAACACACACACACACACACACACACGGGCCAGTTTAGCTACACCAGTTCACCTAAACTAAATGTCTTTGGACTGTGGCAGAAAACTAGAGCCCCCAGAGGAAACCCACACAGATACGGTGAGAACTTGCATGAACATGCACGAAGGACCCGGGAAGAGACCCCTGGTCTCCTTACAGTGAGACTGTAGCACTGCCACTGTGCCACCGTGCCACCTTACTGTTTGATGTGCATAAATAAAAACCCACTTTTGCTTTCAAAACGCAACCTTTTTGTGTCAGTGCCTCTCATTTCTGATCCAAATCAGTCCTGAACTACAAGACACCTAGCATTTAGTCTGGTACCCTCTGTCCCATTAGGCGGTGTGTCACAGGTACATGAAAAAATTGAAAAATTTGCTGTTAAATACTCTGAAAAACATTTGCAAACAGCCTTAAAATCACATATATGAAAAGACATTCCATAAAGCCCCTTTTCCATATCATTGTCTTGAGTCTCTCCAAGCCTGCACTAGCAGTAAGATCCCCCAGTCTGTTACTGCCATCCTACGTGACAGACTCACCTGTGTCATACCACCTTCCATTTATCTTGTCACAGAAAGTGTTAATTATTTAGATTCCTTCCTTAAATCCAGACTAATTGATGGTATTCCATAAATAGGGTGATAGCAATGGACATTTTAACCATCTTTTTCATTTATTCAAATCTAGCAGAGCAGTAGGTCAAAATCCGTGAGGCTGCCAATTCCGTTTCTCTTTGATAGCTTCTATCTATTCCACCTCCATCTCTAACCTGTTACCCTAATTGCCGGTTAAACAGCCATTTTATAATGAAATAGCCGAGTTCCTTGTATTATTATGGAGTGATTGAGGCTCATTAGATTTTTACTTGGTTGGTCTGCTCCCTCACACCCTAAACTGGACATTCACTAAGTGAGTGGTGGGTTTATAAGTATTATGGGGCCTAAAGAAGCCTTTATTAAGGTCTCGATACATAGGTAGAGAGGCGGCTCTGAGGCTAAGGATCTGCGTTGATATCTGGAAGGTTGCTGGAATGGATCCTACTGTGTTGGGCCTTTGGGAAAAACCCTAAATGAGACAAAATTGACAGCTGTCATTGGCACACAGACGAGAGCAGCTTCACACTTAGCACATATGACAGAAATGAAAGAGTCTGGGGACTCTGTGGTAAATGTTATGCAGCCTGCAGCATCATTCAGCATGAGCAGTTTGGTGGGGGGTCAGTGATGGTATAGGGAGGCATATCCTTGGAGGTCTGCACAGACCTCCATATGCTAGGCAACAGTACCCTGACTGCTGTTAGGTAGCAGGATGAAGTCCTCAGAGTCATTTTCAGATCTTAGGCTGGTGCAGTCGGCCCTGGGTTCGTCCTGGTGCAGCACAATACCCAGCCTGATGTGGCCACAGTGTGTAGGCAGTTCCTGGATGACTGGGCAGCAACTTCCTCAGACACGAGTCCAATCGAGGACCTCCGGGACAACATCCGATATGACCAAGCAGTGCCACAGACTGTCCAGGAGCTCACTGATGCCCTGATTAAAGTCTGGGATGAGATTCCCCGAGAACAAAATGAGCATGGGCAGCCATTGTCCATAGAGGCACTTGGGGGCCATACACACTGTTGAGTCACATTAGGAGTTGCCATGATGAAATTCATGCAAGTTGGATCAGCCTTTGGTTTTTGGTGAAAAGTTGAATCAGCCCGTATGGGTTGGAGATTTTGATTTCCACTGATTGTTGTTATGTCATTCTGTTCTCAACAAATTATGCAGCCTTACTCAGTAAACATTTTCCGCTTGAATATTTCGCTGATCGAGACCCAATATGTGATTTAAGTGTTCCCTTAATGTTTTTTAAGCAGTGTATTATAATCTCCAGTATTTATATATTTTTGTACCCATTCTAGCAATTGTTCAGGACTATTGTATGCCTCTGTCATTGATGGATGGGGTCCTTGTCTGGCCAGGATGCCTCTTCATGGAGAGGACCGGGGGAGCAAGCATGGGCAGCACAGTACCTCCCACAGGACGTTAGATGGCAGCAGTGGTGCCTCGGATTCCCACAGGGCTTCATGGGAGTTGGAGTTATCTACAGACCTGTTGGGATCGGGGGTGCCACCAGGGGGTGCTACAGCAAAAGCTGCTGAGCCCTCTTGGGCGGGGTTTCCCCCACACCTGGAAGTGCTGCTGGAAGTAGGTCAACGAGCACCTGGAGCACTTCCTGGGGTGTTATAAAAGGAGCCAGCAGACATTACTCGGGGAGCCAGAGTCGGGAGGAGGGAGAGAAAGCATGCCGGAGAAGAGTGGAGGAGAAAGAATAAGAAAGAAAGAGAAAGAAAAAGCAAAGTATTGTGTTTAGTGCTTGGACTGTGTTGTGGACGTTCCACACAAGTGAAGAAAAATAAAAAACAGCTTGTGTTTTTATAAGGGTGCCTCACCCCAGGTCTCTGTCCTCTTCATTATTTACCTCCTTCCCCCTCAGTAATATCTTTCGTAAATATAACATTACCTTCCACTGTTATGCTGATGACACCCAGCTCTACCTCACCAGCAAACCTACTGCTTCCTTTCCACCCTCCTCACTTATTGATTGAATAGCAGAAAATAAATCCTGGTTTTCTTCAAATTTTCTTAAATTAAACAGTGACAAAACTGAGATTCTCCTCATTGGTTCAAAATCAACATTATCCAAAACTGATCATAATTCTGCTGTCTCCCCTTCCCCACAGGTTAAGAGTCTGGGTGTCATCCTTGACAGTACTTTATCTTTTCAGCCCCACATCAGTAACATCTCCCGGTCTGCATATTTCCACTTGCGTAACATTAATCGTATTCGCGCCCCGTTCCTCACTCCCCACACCACTGCTATCCTAGTTCATAGCCTTGTCACTTCTCGTCTCGATTATTGCAATTCCCTTTTCTTTGGTCTTTCTCGCAAATCTCTTCATAAGCTTCAACTGGTCCAGAATTCAGCTGCCCACCCGCATCATTACTAGAACCCCCTCTATTCACCATCTCACTCCCGTTTTTCAGCAGCGTCATTGGCTTCCAGTTAAGTTCCGCATTCAATTAAAAATTCTTCTGCTAACTTTTAAGGCTCTCCACAACCTCACCCCTCCATATCTGTCTGACCTCCTCCATGTTGCCATTCCCTCCCGTATCCTCAGATCCTCTTCCTCCATCCACTTGACTGTCCCCTTCGTCCGTCTTACCACAATGAATGCTTTGCTTCCCAGCTCTGGAACTCACTATCATCTAAGCTTAGAAATATTGATTCATTCTCACTATTCTCATTTGTTTAAGACTGCTTTTTCTCTTTGACTACAATTGCTCTGTGTGATTTAAATTTTTGTATTGTTTATAATGTGTGTTTTATCTATTGTTCGGTGTCCTTGAGTGTTTAGTAAGGTGCCTACGAATAAATAAAATGTATTATTACTATCTACTTTCACAGTCTCTTATTGAGTTTTGAAATACAGAGAATCTGAATCTGAGGTATACTTTTGGACCCTGTGATCATCAGAGGTGACTGTGCAGAGGGTGCAGACCTTTAAATATCTGGGAGTGCAGCTGGATGACAAATTGGACTGGACTGCCAATACTGATGCTCTATGTAAGAAAGGTCAGAGCAGACTATACTATCTGAGAAGGTTGGCATCCTTCAACATCTGCAGTAAGATGCTGCAGATGTTCTACCAGACGGTTGTGGCGAGTGCCCTCTTCTACGCGGTGGTGTGCTGGGGTGGCAGCATAAAGATGAAAGACGCCTCACGCCTGGACAAACTTGTTAAGAAGGCAGGCTCTGTTGTAGGAGTAAAGTTGGACAGTTTAACATCTGTGGCAGAGCGATGGGCACTGAGCAAACTCCTGTCAATCATGAAGAATCCACTGCATCCACTGAACAGTGTCATCTCCAGACAGAGGAGTAGCTTCAGTCACAGACTTTTGTCACCGTCCTGCTCCACTGACAGACTGAGGAGATCGTTCCTCCCCCACACTATGCGACTCTTCAATTCCACCCGGGTTTTTTTCATTTTTTTTTCATTTTTATTACTATTTAATTTAATTTAATCAGTATACTACAGCTGGATTTTGTGAATTTCCCCTTGGGATTAATAAAGTATCTATCTATCTATCTATCTATCTATCTATCTATCTATCTATCTATCTATCTATCTATCTATCTAATAAAAATCAGCCTTGTGCAGATCCAGGTTGTTCAAGATTGTGGATATTCTCAGTAGCATTTATCAACATTTTCTTTAATTTCTTAAATTATCTGTCTGTCTTTTGTGTTTTGCTCTTCCTGACAAAGTTGAATATTAATTTATGTTCTATCACAACACCATTTCATTTTAGTTGCAGTCATTGCCGCTCTGAGAACACTGTGTTGACTGTTTCCACAGACTCCCGCCTCCGAATCCACTGGGATGCGCTGGTTAGTGACGTGAAATGAGCGACAGTTCAAAGACCGTTCCTTTCAATTCCAGGGTATCTGAAGTTGACAGATAACAATTGACAGCTAACGTATTCCTTGCGATCATCTCTACTTCCCTTTTAAATTCCTGGTTCTGATCCCATGCTCTCATGTTTTGATCCTGAATTTTTGATTAGCGTTGTAGTCTTTGACGTAAGGTCTCTCTATGATTCTCGGTCATGGCTATCATACTTTCGGGCCATTTTCATTATGTTGAGCGAAAGGAGGAGCAAAATCCCATCCACTGAATGCAATGTAGACAAAACGTGAATTCCTTCATTGTAGACATACAGTACAATCATCATATTTATGGGAATCAGCACACAGATAGAAAGACACCCCCATTAGATTACAGATACGTTTTATTAATCCTGTGGGAAAATTTTGCTACATACAGCAGCAGAAACATAAAAAGGATACAGAAGACAAATAATACAATCAAACAATCAACCAATCAAATCACTTACCCCTTCCACTCCACTGTCTTTTACCTACTAAATTCTCCTTCTCCTGTGGTGGGCTGGTGCCCTGCCCAGGGTTTGTTTCCTGCCTTGGGCCCTGTGTTGGCTGGGATTGGCTCACAGATCCCCAAGACCCTGTAGTAGTTAGGATATAGCGGGTTGGATAATGGATGGATTCTCCTTCTCTCTTCTAATATCTGATCATTCTTCTAAAGATCTGTCATCCTCACTCCCTAGTTCACCAAGCTCTGGGTTAGGTGGTCACATTATACCTCATCTGTTCTTCACTTTCAGTATTAAAGCTGACCATCCCTTTATTGCCAGGCAGTCTCTGCAGTTCCTGTACTATTATCTTTTAATGGGTGGGCACTGAAGACCAATCATATTTTAGCTTCTTCTTACCGGTAGGAAACTGCACACCAGTTGCTTCCTTCTGAGAATCCCAACTGTTACTTAATGACCCAGAGGCAGAAGCCCTCAGTTTGCTCCTATTGGTTAGTACTCCCAATTCTACACATGACAGGATGACTGCCACCCAGTGACAGCCCTATTATACTGTTACTGTGAATCTTCTTTCCCTTGCCCAATGCATGCCAAATTTGAAACCCTATACCCCTTATGCCAACTGCTCTAATGCTGTTGTTTATTTAAATCTATGAGTCCAAACCCTCATTTCCCCCAACAGTCCTCAACAAACCAAAAAAAACAAAAGCCAATAAGTACCTAAACAATGTGACATTAACAAGGTGTTCCACTTACACAGTCACATTTCAAATACACTACCTGCTGTCTCTTTTAAACTCCACTCACAGTTAAAAAAATCCAACTTTAATATGCTAAATTTACCTGAAAGTGGTCCTGTTTTTTTTTTCTTTCACTCACTATGGGGTCTTAAGTGTTTTTGACAGCAGATCAGCATGCAAGGCACAGGTTTACAGCTAACCTATTAAAAGAGTGACACATTACTCTTTACTGTAATTAAATTTAAATATAAAATGAACCTTCATTTTTCTAAATATAAAACAGCTGGCATCAGTTTCAACATAAATAACAAATTCCAAGCAAGCAAAGTTGCCAAATTCTATTAACATGCATTAAAGGTACTCAGGGCTAAATGCTGTCCATAAAGAAGATATATGTGTAGCTAATTGTGTTTAATTTTCTTTTCTTATTCTCCTTAGCTTTCAATAAGCTAATTTGTGTGTTCTGCTTATATTATCTTACTTTCACGGTGTCAGAATATCCAAATGATCAGTTACAGCATGCAGATATCTTAATTTATTTGCATTACATGTGCCAAGCCATCCATTTTATAAAACAACTTTTTCATTAACAGTATGACCAGATCTAACCTTCATTAGAACATTAAAAAATGACAAATGAGAGGAGACCATTCAGTCCATCAGGCCCGCTTGATTAGCTAATAGCTCAGCTGCCCCAACATCTCCTCCAGATTCTTCTTAAAGGTTGTTGAGGTTTTTGGCTCCAACTTCATGTTTCGGTAGTACGTGTGTATTTATTTATTTATTTATAGAGCTTCCATAAAAAGCCAAATTTTCACACACATGCTCATAGCCGACAGCTTTTTTGTGTGTCAAGGCCATTCATTTTACACTATCTATCTATCTATCTATCTATCTATCTATCTATCTATCTATCTATCTATCTATCTATCTATCTATCTATCTATCTATCTATCTATCTCATAGACATTCTCATAGCCGACAGCTAGAAGGTAATTCTATGCAGATAATTCCATACCAGGCCAAGGGGTGGCACTGTACAGTAAACCTTTCCATTTTATCCCTGTAGACCAGACACGGGAAATTCTTCCTGATTCCGAAGATGTCAGCTTTCCGGTTCCTATCCCATTGATGTCACTCTTGGTTTTGTTCTGCACGACATCACTTCCACCGACCTGCCTTAAAAACCAGACCATTTCCTGCATTAATTCAGTTCTGCTTTGAACTCAACTCTGTATACAACTGGGCATCATAATTGCTTTTTTGCAGCCAGGATTTAAGTATACGGGTGGCTGCCCTAAACCTTTTTTGTGTGTCAAGGCTATTCATTTCACACTATCTATCTATCTATCTATCTATCTATCTATCTATCTATCTATCTATCTATCTATCTATCTATCTATCTATCTATCTATCTATCTATCTATCTATCTAATCCTGCCAACTATGTTAATCTATCTATCTATCTATCTATCTGTCTAACATATCTATGAATGTTAAAGCAGGAATGGAACTGAAACCATTTTAAGTAAATGCAGACACAGCTGTATTTCTTTGGAAATCTGTAGATCTAATGACCAGTATCTTGAAAATGTGTTAACGAAAACTGGTGTAAAGTTTCCTCCACAGGATGATGCACAAAAAGTCTACAAAATCATAGGGGTTTGTCCAGGATGATGGCAATACATGAGGACGTAAGAAATTTGACAAGTGACTGGGGGCTATTTAGTCCATCAAGCCTGTTTATTTAGCTCATTTAATAGCCTTGTATCTCCTTCAGATTCTTTGCTAAAGGTTCTTAAAGTTTCTGCTTCAACTCCATGTCTTGGTAGTTTGTTCCAGGGTCCCACAACTCTTTGCATAAAGAAGTGCTTCCTGGCTTCATTCCTTAATGTACTTCTCCTTAATTTTCACTGATGTCCTCGAGTTCACCCTTGAACTGAATAAATTCAGCTGGATGTCACACATGAATGTTTCTCTGTTTTAAGACGAAGGAGTCAATGCATTTCAAGGGGAAATTTTGAAATGTTAAAACTTTGTGCAGAACAAACTGTTTGAGATCTCCAAATGAAAACAGAAATGTCTTGACAAATTTCCTCGAAGAATAAGTGCGCAAAACAAATGATCCAAGTGGGTGCGAGTTTTTTTCATGCAGACAGACAGGCAGACAGACAGATATGGGCTTTCTCAATAGGTGCTTTGAGTATTACAGTATGTGAAAATTAATTTTTCTTCTGAATGAGTTGATCAAACCACATGCAGAGTTGGTGAGAAGAGATTACCCTGTGTGACTGATGATCGACACTCAAATCTGCACCATAAGAGTGATGCATGCGAGTGGGCATCCTCTCAATGAGATCGCACTTCAGGCAAGACTTTAATACTATGTACTAAATTTGAGTGAAGTATTTCAAACTAAAAGTTAGTAACACATACTGCATTTACAAGCCTAAAGACAGTATCCATGTGATTAGTGGTTTCATTCATAATGTAGGCTACTGGAGAGTAAATCTGCAGCATCACGCAGGGAAATTAAATTGACTTGATGCGTTCACTGTCATAATGTAAAGTTATTCCTTGTGTTCAATGTTATTTTTTTGTTATGGAGAGTTATTTCTCTGTGGTGGGCTGGCGCCCTGCCCAGGGTTTGTGCTTGCCTTGCGCCCTGTGTTGGCTGGGATTGGCTCCAGCAGACCCCCGAGACCCTGTGTTAGGATATAGCGGGTTGGATAATGGATGGATGGATGGATGGATGGAATTATTTCTGTGGTATTTTATGGTATTTTTATCATTTGGAAAAAATGTTTAATAACTCATTTTGGTCATTACCGTTTTTTGTTTATATGACACACAGTCACATGTTCACAAGAGGAGCATCAATGACATATGTGGAAGCTTTGCTATAAATATGGAGGTGCCACAACATAGCTTTATCCCTGAGTGGACAAATTCCACCAAAAGAAGATCTGATTCTTTAAGGCATGGATCCACAAGACCACTGAAGGTGTCCTCTGGTATCTGGCACCAAGACATCAGTAGCATATCCTTAATGTCTTGTAGTTTGCAAGGTGGGGTCTTCATGAATTGGACTTCTTTTTCCAACACACATGGTGAAATTGGAGGACAAGTGAACACTTTGAACTCTTTGTCATGTTCCTCAAAACATTCCAGAACATTTTTTGCAAAGCATATTATCCTGCTGAAAGAGGCCACTGCCATCAGTGAATACTGTTGCCATAAAGTGGAGGACATGGTCTGCAACAATCTTAAGGTTGGAGGTATGTGTCAAAATAACATCTGCATGAAAGTCATACCCCAAGGTTTCCCAGCAGAATAATCCCAGGGCATCACACTGCCTCTGTCTGCTTGCCTTCCGCCCCCAGGTAAACGATGCACATGTACCTGGCCATCCACATGATCTTAAAGAAAACATGATACATCAGACCAGGCAACCCTCTTCCTTTGCTCTGTGGCCTAGTTCTGATACTCATATGTCCATTGTAGATTCTTTTGGTGGTAGACAGAGATCAGATTTGGTACTCTGACCCGTCAGTGACTATGCAGCCCCATAAGTAGCTAGATGTGATGCACTGTGTGTGTTGACAGCTTTCTCTCATGGCCAGTATTAAGTTTTTGATCAATCTGTGCTACAGTAGCTCTACTGTTGGATAAGACCAGAAGGCCAGGCCTTCACTCCCCATTAGCATCAATCAGCCTTGGGCGTCCATTACCCTGTCCCTGGTTCACCAGTTTTCCTTCCTTAGATGCCAGGAACACCACACAAGTCCTGCTCCTAACCAGTCATCTGGCCATCGTGATTTGGCCCTTGTCAAAATCACTCAGATTCTTTTTTCTTGCTCTACTTCCAACACATCACCTTCAAGATCCGACTGTAAAATTATTAACCATAAAAATACAACTTACAAATTTATAGGGTACTTGAAGTTCTGACATTCTATTCATTTTAAACAAGATAAAACACAATCTAATGAGTACTTTCACTCATTACAGATACCACAGCTAGATACTCTGACACTCTCAGAATTACTAGACGCTATAAACTCATTTCAAAGTGGGAAAGCAGTGGCCCTGATGACTACCCAGTGGAATTTTATAAAAAAAATTCAAATGAGTTAGCTATACTATTATTACCAACATTTATAGAAGCTAAAGACAAAAACATTCTACCTCAAACATTTTGCCAAGTATTAATTACCATCTTTTCTAAGAAAAATAAGGACTTACTATAATGTGCATTAAACAGACCAATCTCTCTCCTGAATAACGACATTAAGAGACTCCCCAAAGTTCTAGCCAGAAGGACTGAGAAAACGGTTTCTTCTGCAATATCGCAAGACCAAACAGGCTTTTGTAAAGGTTGACACCTAAGCTTCTAACCTTCGACGTTTGTTTAATATAATATATTCACCCATTATATCTAACACCCCAGAGATCTTATTATCTTTAGATGCAGAAAAAGCATTTGATGTGGTTGAATGGGACTACCTACTCACCACACTGCACAAATTTGGATTCGACCTAAACATATGTGCATGGATCAAGCTACTTTATACTAGTCCAGAAGCTTCTGTTTGTGCTAACAACATTATTTCAGACTACTTCAAACTAGAACAAGGATGCCAATTATCACCTTAACTCTTTGACATTGCCAATGGCCATTGAACCACTGCCTGTATACTTTCAAAATGCATTAGAGATAAAGGAGATTCTCATAGAAGGACTTGAAAAGAAAATATTCCTATGTGCAGATGATATGCTACTGTACATATCTGACCCACAATTTGCCATGCCAGCAGTCCTAAAAGCATCAGCAGATTTTTAAAAGATATCTGATCTCAAAATCAATTTGAATAAAAGTGTGCTCTTTCCAGTGAAGACACAATACTTGACTGGACACCTTCCCATTTATCTTAGCATTAAATATCTAGGAGTAAATATCACAAGCAAATATAGAGCTTTTTTTCAACAAAATTTGCTGTCTGCATGGAAAAAAATTAAACAGGATGTGAATAGATGGTCTACTCTCCAACATACATTAGTAGGGAAAATCAACATTGTTAAGATGAACATCCTTCCCAAGCTTTGTTTCCTATTTCAAACCATCCCCATATACATTAACAAATCATTTTTTAAGAAAGTAGACTCAGTCATAACCTTACTTATTTGGAATTAGAAGCATCCACACATCCAAAGGGCAACTCTACAATGACCTAAAGGAAAAGGGGGCACGGCACTACCTAACTTTCAATTTTATTACTGGGTGGCAAATATACATCAACACAAATTAATGAACATCCACAAGCCTGGTCTGCAATAGAAATACAATCTTGCAGTACTTCTTTACACTCCCTGCTCTGTGCCCTAGTAAATACAAATTATTGTCAATACACTTTTTCTTCATCTTATTTCGGCTGCTCCCATTAGGGGTCGCCACAGTGGGTCATCTTCTTCCATATCTTTCTGTCTTCTGTATCTTGTTTTGTCACATCCATCACCCGCATGTCCTTTCTCACCACATCCATAAACCTTCTCTTAGGCCTTCCTATTTTCCTCTTGCCTGGCAGCTCCATCCTTAATTTCCTTCTCCTAATATACTCAGCATCTTTCCTCTGCACATGTCCAAACCAACGCAATCTCACCTCTCTGACTTTCTCTCCCAACCGTCCAACTTGAACTGATCATCTAATGTCCTCATATTTAATCCTGTCCATCCTCATCACACCCAATGCAAATCTTAGCATCTTTAACTCTGCCACCTCCAGCTCTGTCTCCTGTGCCACCGTCTCCAGCCCATATAACATAGCTGGTCTCACTACCGTCCTGTAGACCTTCCCTTTCACTCTGCTGATGCCCGTCTGTCACAAATCACTCCTGACACTCTTCTCCACCTACTCCATCCTGCCTGCACTCTCTTTTTAACTTCTATTCCACAATCCTCATTACTATGTACTGTTGATCCCAAATATTTAAACTCATCCACCTTCGCCAACTCGACTCCCTGAATCCTCACCACTCCTCTGACCTCCCTCTCATTCAGACACATGTATTCTGTCTTGTTCCTACTGACCTTCATTCCTCTCCTCTGTTGATGCATATCTCCACCTCTCCAGGGTCTCCTCAACCTGCTCCCTACTCTCTCTACAGATCACAATGTCATCATCAAACATCATAGTCCACGGGGACTATGTCCGTCATAGTTCATTATTGTCAATACACTAATAATCTAATTACCCTTCATTCACTCAGACTATGGAACCAATGTAGGAAGCACTTTAAGACAGAGAAGCTTTTATCTGTGGCACCTCTACATGACAACCACCTTTTTCCACCCTCGGAATAAAAACACTTAGAGACTTGTACATAGATAATGTCTCCACATTCTATGAACAATTATGCTTCAAATTTAACTTCTCATCAACACAATGTTTTCACTTCTTTCAAGCTAGAAAATGTGCTAGACTGAACCTGCCAATTTTCCTCATACCCTACCTAGTTTTATTCCAGAAGAAACACTGATCAGTCCTGAAGAACAAGATATCATCTCAATAATTTATAAAAAAATATTTTAAGTCCCTTCCTTTCAAAGATCCCAGGGTACATTGGGGAAAGGATCAGTCACTTAATATTTCAGGAAAGGAGTGGAAGGCAACCACGCACAGAATACACTCAAGCTCCATATGTGCTAAACATTCAACCATTCAACTTAAAACCTTTTATGAAGTGCATTTATCTAATTTAAAATTGTCCAAACTGTTTCAAGGGCAAGATTTAACATGCGAACGTTGCAATCAAGCTCCAGCCTCACTGGGCCAAAGTTTCTGAGCACGCACCAAATTAACATTTTGGACAAAAATCTTTGAACGCCTATCAGACAGCATTGGTGTCATAATCACTCCAAACCCATGAACAGCTGTGCTTGGTGGACTCACAGATGAGCTTGAAGTGGAGAAGGACAAACAAATCATAATTGCCATTACCTCACTACTAGCACATAGACTTATTTTGCTCAATTGGAAGAATCTTCGCCCACCAGTTTTAAGTCAGTGGGTTACTGATGTCATATACTAATTGGGGAAAAATCAAATTCTCACTCAGAGGATTTGTTCAAAACTTTTTAAAAATATGTCAGGATCTAATCAATAACATTTTAGAATAAGTTTCCATTGCGGGGAAAAGGATACTCTTCCATTCCTTGCTGCTTTAAAAAAGTAACATTGGTTGTTGGCTCTCCTCCCTTTCTCTTGGACGGGCGTTGAATTTTGATTTGTTAAGTTTGACTTGGTTGCAAGGTGAAAGCTTTTCAAAATGACAGAGTCTGAGGAGCAGGCTTTATGGGAAGTTGATCAAGGAAGGAAACATCACCCAAGAAAGGTTGAAACAACCGAGGATGATGAAGAAAGGGGTACAAGGAACATTGAGAGTCACCTTCAAAGATGGGAAGTATTCGCAAGAAGACAAATGATGTTTTCAAAATGTGCAATGGAAGTCCATCTACCGCTGATGTTAGTCAAAATGTGGATAAAAGGCGAGCACCTTGCCTCAGAATGACAGAATCTGAGAAGCAGGCTTTATGGGAACGTGATCAAAAGAGAAACCAGCAGGGAAGAGAGCCTGAGATAAACATGGATACCAAAGAAAGATATAGGATGAACACGGGTACACATGGGGAAAGAGAGGGTGATAAAAATGTGATTAAACTAAGGAGAGTTGCTGGAGGAACACTGTTTTTAAATTTATTATATTCCCTATGTTCACCAAATATGGATGTATAGTGTGTAATAGATTTTCAATGACAACTAAATTGTAAGAACAGCAAGGAAATCACACACAAACAGAAGACTGTTTTAATTTTCATTGGGTTTGGATTGGCAAATATACATCATGGAACATGTGCTTTGCAAAATAACACCAAAATATATAAATCATATTTAAGTCTTCTTCTTTTACCTCTTCATCTTTTCCCATTCTAAGTGGGGCCAATGTGCTTCATCAACCTTCTCCATACATCTCCTCACTAGTCATGCTGTTTTCCTTCATTTCTTTTTCTTTATGCATCTACCTCTGCTTTGGCCTTCCTCACTTTCTTCTCCCCGGCCTTCCATTCCCATCACTTTTTGGCCCACATATCCATTGTCCCTCCACATCACAGGTCCATTCCATTTTAACCTACGTTCCTTAGGCATTCTCACCCACTTTTGTTTGTCTCATTTCTTATTCTGTCCTTATTTTGTAACTCCACACATTCTTCTCCACATTCTCATTTCTGTCACATCCAACTTCTTCTCCTTTTTACTGCCCATGTCTCAGCTCCATACATCATTGCTGGTCTTACTACTGTCTTTAAAAACCATGACCTTTAACCTTCTGTTTAATTGTTTGATCACACAATACCCCTGACACCTTCTGTTAAATGTTCCATCCACATTGCACTCTATAGATACACTGCACTTTGCATCTAGCCCTACATCTCGGGCTATCACTGATATTATATATTTACATTTATCCACTCTTTTCAATGGATCTCTGTGGTGAGATGTGCATATATATAAATAAACTGTATATATATAATTAGATGATAAGCACTACAGTTCCCATGATGCTTTCGGACAGAGAATATGGGGACTGTGGGAGTGATGGGTGTTTTTGTTGAGTTTAGAACATTAGAACATTAGAACAATCTAGACGAGAACAGGCCATTCAGCCCAACAAAGCTCACCAGTCCTATCCACTTGTTTCCTCCAAGAAAACATCAAGTCGAGTTTTGAAAGTCCCTAACGTCTTACTGTCAACCACACTACTTGGTAGCTTATTCCAAGTGTCTATCGTTCTTTGTGTAAAGAAAAACTTCTAATGTTTGTGCGAAATTTACCCTTAACAAGTTTCCAACTGTGTCCCCGTGTTCTTGATGAACTCATTTTAAAATACAAGTCTCGATCCACTGTACTAATTCCCTTCATAATTTTAAACACTTCAATCTTGTCACCTCTTAATCTTCTTTTGCTTGTTGTTGGATTGACTAATAAAAAACGTGCATTGCATTCAGTAACCCGTTTGAGTCTTGATTTTCTTTAATCAAGTAAGACTGAGGTGGCATGGCAATCTCCCTGCAGACTAACTTCTGAATTCTGATCATCATCCTGTTGTCTTCTTCTTCATAATTCTCTACCTTCCAAAGGCCTTCTCCATTCTACCAACTATGTCTCCACATTCCCTTTTCTGGTGCTACACAGCACAATGTCATCAGCACAAAGCCTGCACCAGAGGGATTGTAAATCAAATTTAAGTATTCAGTTGAATCTCATTTGTCCTCATATAGCACATTTTTATTCACAGACACAGAGCACTTCAGTGTTATTAACCTCAACAGTCAAGCCTGTGAACTTATACACTGCATCCATAAGATTAGCCATGTCAGACCACGCTGCAGACCCAACTGTGCCTAACACGTCCTGTTTGCAGCATTGTAATGAGGTTATTCTTAATGTTAAGGGGAAGACACAATAAGTGGCACGCAGGAGGTTAGAGAGCAAGAATTCTGACTGGATCTAATGACCTTGGGGTTTCAAGTCATTCTTTGTCTCTCCGCCCTACCCACCTTAAGTGACAGAAGATATCTAATAAAGTAATTTATATGGATGATATGCTAGCCAAAGAAAGGGGAGCTTTTATCAATTAATCAATATTCTTTTAATTCTGTATCTCATTATGGTACTCTCTGTTTTCAAGAAACAAATTGTGAAATTCAGGTTTGCATACATATGCTTAATCAGAAGGTCAAATCACCAGTGTAAAATGGGTTTTCTGTCAAGAAGAATGATCTTCAATAGAGACCGGAGGCCAATTCAATGTTTCTGTATGTTCTGTAGTGGAAAGGAGCTTTCACATTGTTAAGATAACATACGATTTACATTGTAGGTAGCATTATTTATTTATTTTTGTTTTTGAGGACCTGAGCAGGTAGACCAGGCCAAGGGTAGGCCATATAACACCTGGCTGCAGCAGATAATTGGTCATTTCCAGAAGATGGGACTGGAATGCGTTGCAATCTGTGATCCAGAGTTGTTTTGTCATGTGGTGGGTGCGGCAGCACATTGTACCAGCATATGCACCCCAACCTGACCTGACCTACAGTAGGTCAGTCAGTCAGTCATTTTCCAACCCGCTATATCCTAACATAGGTTCATGTTCACACGGTTCTGCTGGAGCCAATCCCAGCCAACACAGGGCACAAGGCAGGAATCAATCCCGGGCAGGGCGCCAGCCCACCGCAGGGCACACACACACACCCACACACACACGTAGCACACACTAGTGACAATTTAGGATCGCCAATGCACCTAACCTGCATGCCTTTGAACTGTGGGAGGAAACCCACGCAGACACGGGGAGAACATGCAAGCTCCACACAGGGAGGACTTGGGATACGAACCCAGGTCTCCTAACCTGTGAGGCATCAGTGCTACCACTGCGCCACTGTGCTGCCTCCTACAGTAGGTGCATTTGAAAATACCAATTTTTTTGAGATGTGGCTGATTTATTCTTCAAAGAAATGTGTCAAGATGGTTTAAGTTTTGTTCAAATATTTTGCATAGCACGACATTTCAAAATTTCCCATTGAAAAGCATTGGTGAATTTGCAAATTCATCCATCTTAAAATTTATTTATTTATTTATAAAACACTTTAAAAACAACATCAAGGCTGACCAAAGTGCTGTACAATAAAACCCAACCTATCAGACACACAATAACCAAAGGGTGAAAGAAACAAAAACACATAAGAGCTAAAGAAATTCATAATAAAAAAGTACACATATTGTGAGCTGGAGGGCTGATCGCACCCCAAATAGAGACAGACGCCCCTGGGAAAACCACAAACCCTGAAACACTGACTACACATTGCTCCTTATCCTTGCACTATAACGCGTAATACAAGCCTCGCGCGGTACCCCGACTTATAAGCCTTGCGCAGCGCCTGTCAGTTTGGGAATTGATTGTTTGCTTTTATCTCTCTCTGCTCCTAGCGGAACTGTTATATCTGACTTGTCATGGAGCACGTTTAAGCTCATGTGTTTGCGGTGTCTGAATAAAAATCCTTCTTTTTCTACGACCTTCTGTGTCTCTGTGCAAATCTGTGACCCAAGCGTGACAAGTGGTACCAGGAGTGGTTGCACAGATGGATGCCGCCGAAGACTTATTTCAGAAGTCTAAAACATTTGCACTTAAAGACTGGAAACTAAACATGGATGACCCAATCCGTGCGCAAATTCAAGATTTGATACATAAAGTGCACTGTTGGTTTGAAGGAGACGTAATGGAAACAGTTGTCGTGAATATATTACTGGCGGCATACCTGAAGTTCTTCGAGATGAATTTCTACGCCATGATATTAAATCATTAACGATTATGTCCAGACGATTAGAGGGTTCACAGTCCACTTGGAGAAAGAGCGGTGGATTTCGTGCTGCCGCAACCTGTGAACGAGCGTCCAGGACATTCTCGTCGTTCCGATCGACAAGCTGCAGGACCTGAAAATCTAATGGGGTCAGGTAGGACCCCGGGAAATCCAGTCGTAGATGGGACGCCTGTTTCTGGGGAGACAGCGGCAACAGCGGTCGACAAGACCGTGGAGGCTACAGAGCGCGTCGGCGTGGGCGTCAGAGAGGATATTCGGAAGCGGAGCCGACCGTAGATGTTTCCGATGTGATCAGCTCGGCCATTTGGCAAGAGATTGTCGCTTGTCTCCAGCTCATTCAATGGGATTGGACTGGCGAGATTTGTTGCTCAACTATTACATATCCGGATGGAAAAGATGGCTTGTTGATCCCGGTGAAATTGGGACACAGAAATCTCAGCATTGTTAGATTCGGAAGTGACCTTTGTATTGTGAGACGAGACTGTCTTAATGAACAATGCCTTAGAGACTGTGAGACTGTAAAAATACGCTGTGTACATGGTGATGTTAAAGATTATCAGACTTTACTTCTTCCTTTAACTTATAGGGGCGCCACTTTAAGGTTTGGTCTGCCGTTTGACTCGTGCCCTTGGCCATTACTCATAGGACGGAGAAATGCCCTTTTTCGAAACTGATTAATAAATGTAAGGGACCAGTAGTCCAGTCCACTAATGAACTTGGTGGGGGGGGAGAAGAAGAAGAAATCCAAGACGAAGAACTGGTAGCGGCGGGGAAAATCTAGAGCCCAACTTAGATATTGAACCCGATCTCTCCAGCGAGGCGGAGGAGGTCACCCCCGACAATCTTCCAGAATGGGCTGCTCCTTCTACATCTTCCCAGATTGCAAACGCCTCGAACACAAACCGAGTGTTAACGAACAATCAGATTTTGTGCGTTTGCAGCATACTGATAGCTCATTAGAATATGCATTTAAACAGGCTCGCCCCGCTCATTACTCTTATTACCAAGAGCGTAATTCGGGGTGTGAAAACCCCACACTTTATAGAAAAGGACGGTTGCCTTTTCAGAGTGATCTCAGATCATTTGGAGGGGGAATTTATTGAACAACTGGTGGTACCTGAAGCACATAGGGAAACTGTTTTGCATCTGGCACATTCACACATCTTGGGGGGGCACCTCGGTGCCGACAAAACTAGAGACCGGTTATCAAAACGATTTTATTGGCTTAATATGGGAAAAGATGTTGAACGATTTTGTACTTCATGTCCAGACTGCCAGATCGTCTCTGCTTATAAGCCTCCTCGGGCTCCCCTTTGTCCTATGCCCATATTGGAAGTTCCCTTTCAGCGTGTGGGATTAGATATTGTGGGACCATTACCTAAGACTAAGGATGGGTACCAATATTTGCTGGTGTTGGTTGATTATGCGACACGATATCCAGAAATGATCGCTGAAAAGGCCAACTCTTCGGCTGTAGCCAAAGCACTATGTGAAACTTTTACTCGTATTGGTATCCCTAGAGAAATCTTAACTGATCAGGGCACACCTTTCACTTCTCGTGATGAAACAATTGTGTGACAGCTTTGCTATTAAGAAATTGAGTACTACTGTTTACCATCCTCAAACGAATGGTTTAACCGGCGATTTAACAAAACATTGAAACAGATGATCAGGCGAGTTGCTCATAATGATCCCACAACATGGAACACTGTCCTACCGTTTGTTTTGTACGCGTGCGAGAATCACCACAGGCGTCCACTGGCTTGAGTCCCTTCGAGTTGTTATTCGGCAGGCGCGAGGCATCCTGGATGTGGTATGCGTGAGGAATGGATAGGAAACGAGAGAGCAGCTAAGGGTCCAAGCTTTGCAGATCGACTAATTTCGTTGCAAGACAGAATTTCTATGCTTTCCTCTATTGCTGTGGAACACCAACAACGAGAACAGGAAACTCAGAAGCGTCTTTACGATAGGCAGCAAGCTCCGTGAGTTCAAACCTGGCGATCGTGTTTTGGTACTGGTTCCCTCGGATCCACACAAATTCTTAGCTAAATGGCAGGGCCCGCCATTATTGAGGAGCGTATGAGTCCAGTAAATTACAAGGTTAGAATACCGGCGGCGCAAACCATTCCAGATTTTACACATTAACCTCTTGAAGGAATGGCACGACCGACAAGAGGTTAACACTTCCTTGGCTGCTGTTTCTCAGTCCGATGTTACCATTGGTAACGATCTTACTGACACGCAAAAGACAGAACTGTTATCTTTGATAGAACGGAACACTGATGTCTTTTCAGATTTACCAGGCAAGACTAACATTACAAAACATAAAATTACCACTGCACCTGATGTTCGTACAGATGCGGCCGTTCGGATACGAAGCGCGAAATATTGTCTTGTGAAGAGGTAAAAAGATGCTGACACTGGGTGTAATTCGTGAAAGTAAAAGTGACTGGTGCAGCCCAGTCGTATTAGTCCCAAAGCAAGACGGTTCGGTTCGGTTCTGTATCGATTTCAGGCGCTTGAATAAGGTCTCTAAATTGATGCTTATCCCATGCCCGTGTCGATGAACTGTTGGAAAAACTGGGTCAGGCGAGCTATATCTCCACGCTAGATCTCACGAAGGCTATTGGCAGGTGCCTTTAGAGGCTAGCAGTTGTGAGAAAACGGCATTTGCGACTCCTGACGGACTCTATGAATTTACAAGACTCCGTTTGGTCTTCACGGGCACCTCTAACTTTTCAGCGTATGATGGATCAGATCCTACGTCCTCACTCTGAATATGCTGGGGCATACCTTGGCGATGTCGTGATTTTTAGCAATGATTGGAAAACACACTTAGAGCGGCTTCAAGCCGTTCTTGAAAGCTTGAGACAGGCTGGCCTTACTGCTAACCCTAAGAAATGTAAACTAGGCATGTCCGAGACTCATTACTTAGGCTATTCTATGGGCAAGGGTTTACTTAGGCCACAATTAAGGAAAATAGAAGAAATGCTTGTTTACCCGAGACCTGAGACACAGAAACAAGTACGCGCTTTCTGGGACTCGCTGGTTACTACAGAAAATTCATTCCAAATTTTGCACATAGAGCTGCTCCTCTTACAGAACTTACTAGAGGCAGAAAAAACCGACCTGTCCTGTGGACAGAAAATTGCGAACGTTCTTTCAACGATTTAAAAAAAGCATTGTCTTCTTACCCGGTTCTAAGGAACCCGGATTTCACAAAAGATTTTATCTTGCAAACAGACGCAAGTGCATTTGGTGTGGCGCAGTCCTGTCACAAATTTTTGATGGAGAAGAACATCCAATCACATATTTGAGTAGGAAATTACTTCCTAGGGAACGCAATTATTCTACAATTGAGAAAGAATGCTTGGCAATTAAGTGGGCTGTGGAAGCGCTTCGCTATTACTTGTGGGGACGAAACTTCACTTTGGTAACTGATCATGCTCCACTCCAGTGGTTGTACCGACAGAAAGATACAAACTCTCGTCTAATGAGATGGTTTCTGGGTTTACAACCTTACAGTTTCACAGTAAAGCACCGACCAGGTTCTGAACACGTCAACGCAGATGTATTATCACGACTAAATGAACCTAGTACAGAGAGTCGCTTGATTCACAGGAATGTGAATAAAGCTGAGGGGGAGGGTGTGAGCTGGAGGGCTGATCGCACCCCAAATAGAGACAGACGCCCCTGGGAAAACCACAAACCCTGAAACACTGACTACACATTGCTCCTTATCCTTGCACTATAACGCGTA
Organism: Polypterus senegalus; assembly: GCF_016835505.1. Lineage (NCBI taxonomy): Eukaryota > Metazoa > Chordata > Cladistia > Polypteriformes > Polypteridae > Polypterus > Polypterus senegalus. The sequence goes on from NC_053158.1 coordinate 10,861,735, forward strand.
ATACAAGCCTCGCGGTACTCCGCCGATTTATAAGCCTTGCGCAGCGCCTGTCAGTTTGGGAATTGATTGTTTGCTTTTATCTCTCTCTGCTCCTAGCGGAACTGTTATATCTGACTTGTCATGGAGCACGTTTAAGCTCATGTGTTTGCGGTGTCTGAATAAAAATCCTTCTTTTTTTCTACGACCTTCTGTGTCTCTGTGCAAATCTGTGACCCAAGCGTGACAATATAGTCAACATCTCATACTGGGTTAAAGGCCAGAGAGTTAAAGTGTGTTTTTAAATAAGATTTAAAGACAGCAATTGAAGGAGTCTGCCAAACGTGCAACGGCAAATCGTTCCAGAGTTTTAAAGCCTGATCACCTCGGAGTTTGCATCAAGCCTTAGGAACAAGTAAAAGCATCTGGGGCCTCATGCATAATGGCGTGTGTAGAATTCACACTAAAACATGGTGCAAGGACAAAAGCAGAATTGTGTGTACGCACAAAAAAATCCAGATGCATAAATCTCTGCGTTCGCCAACTTCCACGTTCTTCCCTCCATAAACCCTGCATGAAAAGTAACGCACATGCACGCGCCTGCTGCCCCACCCCAACTCCTCCCAGAATTACGCCTCTTTGAATATGTAAATCAATATAAATAGCCCTTAAGCTCAGCCTTCTGTGAAAAGACAATGGCAAAAGCACGGGGGAAAATAGAAGAATTTCAGCAAATACCAAGTGGAGGCAAAGGAAAAACGTACTATGTGTTGGTTTAAACAGTGGTATAAACAACAAAAGGAAGTTAATCGAGTGACACAGAGTGTCGGACAAACTCGAAAGCTCAAGTCGCACAGTGCCCGAAATAAAAAAGAAGTTGTCAGATATCAAAGTCGCCGTGAAAAGGTGAGTCGTAGCTCACCGTCTGTGTGCCCACCAAGTGTCATATGAAAGCTTATTAGGGTACATAGAAAAAAAAAAAATAGTCACACAGTGGGAAAAAAAGCACGAAATGTCAAATTTAATCTCAAAATTTCCATTTTAATCACGTAGTTTATTTTGTCACTAAAATAGAACATCATGAACTTCATCTTAAAATCGTTTAATTTACTAGTTTCTTAAATCCCATTGTAACTAAAGTAGCATGTTAAATGCTTTGTATTGTATGTGTTCTTCTATGTGCTCTATGTGTGTGAATCACTACATGCTTCTGGGCTTTCTCTTCCTCCAACAGGACACAGAATCCATTACATTCATGATATTACAGTTCGCTGAATAATTTAAATACTGAGATGTATACTTGATATCATTTTCATGATGATATGAGTTAAAGCATGTTATTAAATATGGGAACACGGTGGGGCAGTGATTGTTCCTGCCTCATGCAAGATGCTTGCTGCGTCTGGCACAACCTTTAATGAAATAATTTATTGCAGCAGTACTGTCTCTTTCAAATGTACTAACCCCCAATTCCTGTCCTTACTTTTCTTTCTCCAAATACCCAATGGCCACACAATCAGCTCTGTAATAGACGTTAAGCCATCTGTAAGCTGAGAACACCAAGTCATCAAAACTTTTAAGGAACATTGAAATATCTTCGTAGTACGTGTTTAATTATTCTATCCATCTATCCTTCCAGTGTCGCGCCAGCCCCAGCAAGAATACAGCGCGAGGCAGGAACAATCCGTGAACGGAGCACCAGCGGCTTGCTAGCGACGCGGCACCGTGTCCTGGCATGTTTAATTTTTAACAATATAGATTATTTAAATGAAGCTAAAGTTTTATCTGTATAATTTAATAAACATATTTTAGTGCATTTCATCTTAAAATTGATATCGTCATCATATGTAAATACGCGCTTTATAAAGTGGCTCAGGTTGTGTAATATTATAACAGTAGTGCAAGTTTACAGTTAGGTAATTGTACTTAGAAGTACAAACAGTTCTACAAGGAGCACTTGATGGACTGATTGATTGCGTTTCTAGTTCTTGGGATGAAACTGTTTGTGAACCGCGAGGTCCGTACAGGAAAGGCTCTGAAGCGTTTGCTGTATGAGAGCATTTCAATAGACAGCATGGCTAAGGCAGCGTGTGCTTGCTGCTGTTTACTGATAATTCTCTTTCTGATCAGCTGCTGTGGAGCTGTGATTCCCCACTCAGATACAGTGATATAAATACTCCAAGAGATGCAGTGAGAGTAATATGGGAAAAGATGATCCGCTGTGGCAAGCCTTAACGGGACCAGTTGAAAGGAGAAGAAGAAGGTGCAGTAAAAGTTACAACGCTAAAGCAGTTATGGCATTTAGAATAGTTTGGCCATTCCGTGGACCGCTATATTGTTACAGGTTAATTACAATCGGATGCCTTAAACTAATAAACAATATGCGGTTAATTTCCGTGTATTTGATAAAGCCATGTCAGGGATGTGGATCTAAAAAAGAAAGGGAAACCACACTTAAACAAAAGCATAGCTTCGACACTGGGTGCCACCAATTTGCAAAACCGAGCGCAGAACCTGCGTACACCAGGGATTGAGCTAGCCTGAAAATGCACGTGGCTTTACCCCAAGTTTAGGTTTTAAACCTTGGGAATTGAGCGTAGAAACGGGCGGGAGTACGCAACATTTTTGTGCGTACGCACCATTTATACATGAGGCCCCTGGTCTGCTGACCTGAGAGGGTGAGATGTTACATAAGAGTGCAGCAGTTCCGACAAATAAAATGGGGCACAACCATTACAGGATTTAAAAACAAATACCAGTATCTTAAAATCGAGAAATGTTCGGTGGTGCGTCAACTAGGAATGAGTTTACTGTTTGAAATTGACTTTACAAGCAGTTGCTTGAACTCGCATATTTTGTTCATTTTCCCCTTTCGGTCCCTCACGTGCAAGTGAGTCAGGTGCTGGGCAGAGTGCAGGCACAAACAGCTCACCCTGCCACCCCCTTCTCCTGCTGCTTTAAATTAGTTAACTAAATGGATTACAAAAACAGTTAATACTCTGGAAACAAATGGAAGGGGAAAGCAATTATGTAAGCTCATATAAGACTGAATTGATCAAACTAATAATATCTGCAGATTGTTATTATAAAGAACCAATGTTATCAACCAGCAGCTAAATGGTGTTTAAACTAATTAACACCACGAGAAAGGCACTGCTGCCCTGACTGCTATAAACACAGGCCGGGTTTAGAAATGGACAGTGGCATCTGGAGGTGGCATCTTAAGCCCCTGATCTCTGGCACCCAGCCCTCCTTGTGGTATACATGAACAACTGCAGCAAGCCCCTGATCTTCTTTCCCATCTTGTGCCATTTGGATCCCTGTTATACAGTACAATAAGTCAGTCCCTTTTCAAGTTTTTGCTTAATTATATAGTTTTAAAGCATTACTGTTTTTAGGACTATTAATAGCTTTTTTCAGTTGCTTTTCTCCTTTCATTTGACAATGCTGATCCTGATTGTATGCTAGTATCGGTCATTTTGTATTAATATTTATTTTTCAATTAATAATTATCAGAGTCGACTCTATCGGGTATATTTTCAAAAATGTTATGTATTTGCTGAGTTTTTCTACCTGTTTGATTGAGACATTCTTCTCATCTGGAATGGTGAAGCAGAAAACCTTTATGTAACACTTGTGGCCACAAAAGGGAAACTTTGGGATGCCAACCGGGTCATCCCATTTAATGTTCAACAGTTCAACAAAAGTAAACTCTCTTTGGCGTGCTAGCCAACTAAATATTAGGGCTGATAGCTATTGAATGCAGTCGGATGATTAGCTGTGAGTTTGGGTTATTTTCTCAGGAGCTGTGTCCAGCAGGAAGCTCTTGCCAAAAATGACTCCTCTATCCGGGAAGCCCAAGATTTTCTTGAGATTGAACCAGAAGGGGCGGAGTCAGTTGCCCTCACTGGGCGGTTTCTCGGCACTATGGGGGCGTCAGCTGCCCCTCTCATCCCAGAGTGTTATTACGTACCTCAACAGGGCCTGTAAGGAGATCCTCTGAAGCGCATGTGTGATGCACGGTTAGTCCGTTAAGTTTTTTTATATATATTGCCTTTTGTTTAACTACTTTAAAGTAAGGTAAGACCATTCTGGTTTGCACACCCCAGAGTAGCCTCAGACCTTGAATGAAAGTTTCATGTATCTCTTCATGTAAACTAAGGATTATCTAGGATCCCAAATATGGACATATTTATCTTAAATTAGCATGTTATCAGCTGCAAGCTAAGAATGCTTTTGTATATTCATAACTATAAAGGCTTTGTCGGAATAAAGGATTGTTGGCACCACCATGATCACAATGCATGAATGATTCCTTGTATAGTGTGCTCCAAAGGCGTCTTTATTAAATAAATGTCTTATATAGGGGTTGGCTAAAGTAGGTTTACAGTTCTTTGTATGGAACAAGACACACAAGCTATGATCTTTAAAATAGCTTTATTAACTTCAATGACTCAAAAGAATGTCACAATGGCACAGTGCATTTTGGTTCAATCTGGCAAGTACTCAAAAAAGCCAGCCTTCCTTATTTACACATTCTTGTAGTCCATCCATCCATCCATCCTCTTCTGCTTGTCCGAGATTGGGTTGCGGGGGCAGCTGCTTGAGCAGAGATGCCCAGACTTCCCTCTCCCCGGCCACTTCTACTAGCTCTTCCGGGGGAATCCTGAGGTGTTCCTAGGCCAGCCGAAAGACATAGTCCATCCAGCATTTCCTGGGTGTTCTCCTGGGCCTCCTCCCTGTTAGACGTGCCCGGAACATCTCACCAGGGAGGCGTCTAGGGGGTATCCTGATCAGATGACTGAGCCACCTCATCTTACTCCTCTTGATGCAGAGGAACAGCGGCTCTACTCTGAGCTCGAGCTTCTCACCCTATCTTTAAGGGAAAGCTCAGACACCCTGCGGAGGAAACTCATTTAAGCCGCTTGTATTCGCAGTATCGTTCTTTCGAGCACTACTCGGAGCTCATGACCATAGGTGAGGGTAGGAATGTAGATCGACTGGTAAATTGAGAGCTTTGCCTTATGGCTTAGCTCATGTTTCACCACGACAGACCGATGCAGAGCCCGGATCACTGCAGACACGGCACCAATACGCCTATTGATCTCACACTCCATTCTTCCCTTACTCGTGAACAAGACCCCGAGATACTTGAACTCCACCACTTGGGGCAGGATCTCGCTCTCAACCTTGAGAGGGCACTCCACCCTTTTCCGGCTGAGGACCATGGTTTCGCATTTGGATGTGCTGATTTCCATCCCAGCCGCTTCACACTCGACTGCAAACCGATTCAGAGAGAGCTGAAGCAAACAGGACAACATCATCTACAAAAAGCACTGACCCAATCCTGATCCCACCAAACTAGACCCCCTCAATGCCCTGGCTGCGCCTAGAAATTCTATCCATAAAAGTTATGAACAGAAACGGTGACAAAGGGCAGCCCTGGCGGAGTCCAACTCTCACCGGAAACATTCTTGTAGTCTACTTGCTAATAGCAACAATAATACGAAGAAGAAGACAAATGGTACAAATAAAGAATAATGAATAAATAAGTAATAATACAAGCGTAATCTTTGTGTTTCACGGACTCACAACTATAAACCTACCCCTGTATTTTGCTGGAGTCTGAACACCCTTTTATATGTGGGTGTTTAAGTGAACCAAGGATCAAGATTTTTCCCTAACGACAGCTATGTCGATGAGTAGATATCGCCTCTTACTTCTGTCATGGTAAATGCCGTCCAGTCAGTTGACTCCATGGGTGGGTGTTCACAACCGTATCATGCGTAATGGTGGTGTTTTCTTTATCTCAACCACCTTTGCAGGCTGGTGACCATACCACTAGTCAGGCACTGGAAGGCCCAACTCATAGAGCATTGACCAGTGCAGGTAGTTCGCTATTTGATGGTTTCAATGAATATATTATTTTGGCCCTAGCATTGGGCATCTAGCAATGATATGACTGATGTGCTCTTCTCGCTGCTGGTATATCCTGCACTTGCTATCAACATCCATCTTGAGAATATTCTTCAGATGATGGTGAGCATTAAATGCCTGATCCAGAGCTGCTACAAGGAGACTCTCTGTCTGGCCTTTGAGCCCAGTGCCTCATAACCATCCAAAGGTCAGTTTCTTGTCGACATAGCTGTTTGATTTCTGTCTACAGAAGTGACCTTGGAGTGGTTTCAACTAGAGGTGGCTAATTTTTTTGGTTGATTACCAGCAGCACTGGACTTAAGGCGCAAACCATCACCGGATGAGGTGCCTTTCTAGTCAAATACACTCCCATACTCACTTATACTGGGCAAAATTTTTGGGATGTAAAGGGAAAGTATTCATAATGAGCAATTTATTTTTTTGAACTCACTCTGTCTAAAGCAGTGGTCTCAAACTCTGGTACTGGAGGGCCGCAGTGGCTGCAAGTTTTCATTCCAACCTTTTTCTTAATTGGTGACCAGTTTCTGCTGCTAATTAACTCCTTTTCCTTTCATTTTAATTGACTTGTTTTTTAAGATTTGTTCCCGTGAATTTCTTCATCGTTCCTCTGAATTGCTTCATTTTTTTCCTCGAATGGCACCCAAACTGAAAAGAAAAGTGAAGTGAGTAAGCGAACAGAAGACGAGCTAAGTTGACTAACCAAATTCACTCCAAACCAGTTGCTTAATTAGGCACCAATTCTCGTTGTTATTAAACCTGTTTTTTAATTCCATGGCTTGTTGCTGTTTTCATTGCTCAATAGAAGACATTTCTGAAATTGTTGATTTTCTCTTTCCTAAGAGTGCTGGTAAAATGTTTTGGGGACCTGAGCAGATCAGGAGTCCTTCACCTTCCTTCATTTTCAGATATTGTAAGATGGGCACAGTTTGCTGGTCACATTTTGACTCATTTTGAATGTCATTATTGTTTGGCTGCTAATTAATAAGGAAACAAAAAAGAGCGGGTGGCACAGTGGCGCAGTGGTAGCACTGCTGCCTTGCAGTAAGGAGACCTGGGTTCACTTCCCTGGTCCTCCCTGCGTGGAGTTTGCATGTTCTCCCCGTGTCTGCATGGGTTTCCTCATGGTGCTCAGCCCACAGTCCAAAGACATGCAGGTTAGGTGCATTGGTGATCCTAAATTGTCCCTAGTGTGTGGGTGTGTGTGCCCTGCCCGGGATTTGTTCCTGCCTTACGCCCTGTGCTGGCTGGGATTGGCTCCAGCAGACCCCCGTAACCCTGTGTTAGAATATAGCAGGTTGGAAAATGACTGACTGACAAATAAGAGCAAGTCAATTAACTTTAACTCAATCGAAGTTAGCAGCAAAAACAGGTCACAAATTTAGAAAGGGATATTATTAAAAAAAGCCACTGAAGCCACTGTTGCCCTCCAGGACCCAAATTTGAGACCACTGGTCTAAAGTAAGGGTCATAGGGCGCTCAACTTTACTTCAGTAGCATCAGGGATAAAGTAGAATTTCAAAAGTACAACAAAGTTTGAATAGAAATAGCACCTTTTAATACTGAAACACCACCCAAATGTGCATTCAAATTACAGAAACGTGCTGCAATTCTTTACTTTAAGGGCTGGCCACCCAGCATAAGGTCACATCTTTGCAGGCTGGTGAAGGTCTTGGCCTACTCCTACATTCCATCTCAGAGTAAACCAAGCCCAGAGATATCGGTAGAGCTTCTGGAAGGTGTTACTGCATGCCATCTGCCTTACATAGTAAAGGCTTACCTTGCAACTTTGGATGCAGCTGTGAATGACTGGAAAAGGTTTACCCTATCATGATATCCATTACACATTCACATCGGCCCCCTGAAGACTGTTTCTGATCTGTCAGACAGGTGTTTGGGTTTTTTTTTCTTGACCATAGTGAGGATTCTTCTGTCATCAGCAATGGAGGTCTTCATTGGCCTACCAGTCCCTTTGTGATTACTGAGCTCACCAGTGTGTTCTTTCTTCTTCATGATATTCCAGACAGTTGATTTCAGTTATCCTGAGGTTTTACCTGTCTTATTCTTATTTTTCAGCCTCATAATGGCTTCTTTGTTTTCCATTGGCACTGCTCTTGCCCTCATGTTGAACAATGGCAACTACAGACTCCAAAGGGTAGAAGCAAGCAATGAAGCCATGAAAAACAACTGAGGTATAACAAACAGCAATTGTCCCAAACATTAAGGTGCTCTGAAATGGAGTGACAAGTGTTGTGTGACTGAAATGTACGCAATGATCCTTAAATGAAAGTCTGCAATATTCACGTTAATCACATCTGATTTGTTTGATTTGAAATTTTAAACTTTGTCCTTCATTAGAACGGTTCATGTCCCCATGTTGAAAAATGGCACAACACTAGGACAAGCAGAAACTTAAAAAAACAATATACTATAGTAAAATTTAGTGAAAATAAAATTAAATATAAGAATTGAAAAACATAATTAAAGTATGTAATTGATTCAATTTACAAAAGCAATGTAACACAAATAAAGAAAATAAATATATATATATTATGATGCGTGAGTTGCTGCCTTGCACTCAAAAGATGAGCTGAGTCTAAGGACTTCAGGAAAACCAGCTTTATTCAGCTTGAAACAGGAACAGCACGGTTATTTATTGCAGCGGGAGCTTCCACTCTACTTACACACACACACACAGCAAGCGGGCAGGGCCAAGGTCAGGTCAGTGGCCAAGTTATGGTGTTCCCCGCATCACCCATCGAGAGACAGACGCATTTCGCAAGGAGGCGGTGAGCTTGCTGTTGCTACTGTGGCACTGAGGAATTGTGGCGTACTGTGAACCTGCAGTTGCCTCAGCAACGGACAAGCAGCCCTCAACAGACGTGTCAATGGTGTTTCGGCATGTCGGCCCATTGATGAGGGTCTCAAAGGAGTTCAGAAATCTTACAATATACATTCCAATGGAGTACATTCCAATGAAAATGATCAATTGAAAGTTAAAATATTATATACAAGGCCAATGTGACCTAGAAGACCACTATAAAAAACAAACAATGTGAGCCACAAATGGAGCTAATCGGTCCACAATAATAGAAACTATATCATAAAGTTTACAACCATATAACATCAGAAATATAACGGAATACCTGAGGTTCAAAGGTATGCATAGACTTGTCTGACGCGTTTCGAGGATTCACTTCTTCTTCAGGGCACAGTAACCAAGTGAGAAACTTGAAAGAAACAACATAATCAAACACTCTGCAAATTAAATGTACATCAAACCATACAAATCAAAGATAATGCGCTACCTGTTATACAGTACAAGAACAGGTGCTCACAAGGGCAGATCCACCATAACATAATTGCCCAGAAATGAAAAACGGTGTAACAATAAAAATAAGAATAAAAATAAAAAGGTCAACATACATTAGAACAATAATATACTTTACTATGATTTCAATAATTAAAAAAAAAATATATAATTAAAATAATTTAAATATGTATTTGATTCAATTTGCAAAAGCAACATAGCATCAATAAAGAAAAAAAATATATATACTAGCCAACCCACGGCGTACTATACGCCGCATAATCAGGACGGTTTTTTAATGATTTTTAAGCACAGGGAGAAAATTAACATTTGAAAAATCGGTAATGGAATAAATCAGCAAAAAAAGCAACATTATAACAATGCACGTAACGAACCAACACAGTAAAACAGTTTGCTATGGTGCATGTGGTCGTGCGTCGTAACCGAAAACTCGTTTTTTAAGGACTGCTTACTTCATTGTGTTTTAACCTCAGTTGTAAAGGATTGTTTTGAGGATCCCATGGGACACACCTCGCAAACCGTTTAACACGCTGCATATGGCAATTCCGCGAGAAACATGCCTCTATGAACAGTCAATGTGGTTCGGAGGTGCCAGGAGTTGGTGGGCGTGGCTCCTTCCTGCGTGCGCCATAGGTGTCTTACTTGTCGGTGGCTCAGTGAGTCCACGCCCCTTCCGGGGTGCTTTCCATGGTTGTCTTGCCTTAGTGAATCATATATGTAGATATTGTGATGCATGAGTTGTTGCTTTGAACCCAAAAGACAAGGCTGAGTCTAAGGACTTCAGGAAAACCAGCTTTATTCAGCTTGAAACAGGAACAGCACGGTTATTTATTGCAACAGGACATACCACTCCCTTATACACATACACAGCAAATGGGCAGGGCCAGGTCAGTGGCCTTGTTATAGTGTTGCCCGCATCACCCATCATGGCGACAAATGCATTGCGTGAGGAGCTGGGGAGCTTGCTGTTGCTTCTGTGGCTCTGCGAACATGAGTGGCGCTGTGAAGCTACGGTTGCTTTGATGACGGACAAACAGCCCTCCTGTGGTGGGCTGCCGCACTGCCCGGTGATTTCTTCCTGCCTTGTGCCCTGTGTTGGCTGGGATTGGCTCCAGCAGACCCCCATGACCCTGTGTTAGGATATGGAGAGTTGGGTAAAGACTGAATGACTGACAAACAGCCCTCGACAGACGTGTCAATTGTGTTTCGGCATGTTGTCCAGTTGGGGAGGGTCTCAAAGGAGTTTAGGAATCTCACGATATCATAATAATGTCATGGAAATGACAACAGGAAACAAACCGAGCCTCAGAGTTGGCAACTGCAGACCCCAAAGGGTAGAAGCCAGCTGAGGTATCTTATGAAGCCGTGAAACCCATCTGAGGAATCACAAACACCTGCCAATTGTCCAAAACATTATGATGCCCTGAAATGGGGTATTCGGGAAATCATGTATAAAACATGTTGTCATTTCGAGATGATGTGATCAAAATGTATGCAAATCCCCTTGGGTGAAAGTCTGTAAAGTCCGTAATCACAATTGTTTGATTTGCAATTTTATACTGTGGAATAGAAGTGGAAATTAAATAAAAATGTTAGATATTTTTATATGTTATATCTTTTGGGAGTCTCCCCTGTAAGAGCTGGAGTCTGGGGACAGGGAAGTCTGGGCCGACCTGCTTTGCTTGCTGCCATCTTGACCCTCACCAGGAAAGGCAGTTAAGATGATGATGATGATGATAATGAGCAGTTATGAGTGTGCCCTGCCGTGGACTGGTGCCCAGTCTAGGGCTGTTCTCTGCCTCATGCCCATTATCAATAAGGACAGGCTCCATATACTCACAACATAATAACCGTGCCTGCATGGGGCTGAACCTGAATGACGGGAGATGTGTGCGAAGTGACTGACCTCCCTTGTGTTTGCTCCCCGTGACCCATAATCCACCATGTCACTGAGACTATTTCTGTGGCTTTTAATCATCTCAAACTAGATATGCATCCTACATATTAAGTCGCACAGTAATCCTTTGTTGTTTTATGATTTAAATGAACTTCAAAACCTACTTCTGGTCTATTCCAATTATCTGAGTATTGCTTATTAATATAAACATGTTTACCAATGCCATATTTTTATACTGCTAGGAGAAAGGATTTGACACAGCAAATTATTTTCCAGGCAGCCAGCCTTTCATTGCTACGGAGACATTTGCCACTGAAATGAATGTCCTTTAAACAAAGCAATTGGTTGTTTTGAAATTGGCACCGAGTTTTAATTAACAGTTCAAACAGAGCCCTAATGTCGCGCAATGATGTGTAACTGAGTTGCCGTTTATTCGATTGTTTCACATGGAAGGATTTATCTAACCTGGCATTAGCCCTGGTCCTTAAGTCAACAGGAGGACACAAGTGGCATGTTGCTATGGATACTCGTCCCGATAATCTGTCCAGGGTTTTCTGCTCTGCCTAATCAAAACCAAGCTAATCATTTTCCTTTATTACAAGTGAGTCAGTATCATTTGACGGCAAAGGCTGTGATGTATGTAAAGCTGCACCCCCAAAGGCTTTGCTTTTTAATTGGAGCTAATTGCATTTTCAATTGAAAAGTAAATATAGAAACTTATTTTTTGCAAATCAAACAAGTCATTCTCCAAACAGTGGCTTACTTACTTTTTTTAAGACCACTTTCCCGTTTCATTATGCAGGGCTATGGCTTGGATTATATCAGAAAGGATTACATAGCTCTTGATCTAGAGATACAGCACAAATGCAATTATTATTATTATATTTCATTATGTGCAACCCGGATTCGCCAAAGAGAGCTGGCGTCCTGGTATTGTAAATCGCTTTATCAGATCGACCTACCATGACAATGTGTTATATTGACCCTGACAAATGTCTAATTTCTGTTATAAAGGACACTTTAGATTTGATAATGATCGGCACTCATTGAGCAAGTGATTAGTGACACAATACAATACAATTTATTTTTTGTTTAGCCCAAAATCACACAAGAAGTGGGCTTTAACGGGCCCTGCCTCTTGACAGCCCCCGAGCCCTGAATCTCTAAGAAGACAAGAAAAAACTGCCAAAAAAAAACCCTTGTAGGGAAAAAATGGAAGAAACCTTAGGAGAGGCAGTTCAAAGAGAGACCCCTTTCCAGGCAGGTTGGGCGTGCAGATGGTGCCAAAAATAAAACAATACACTATACAATACAATAAAATACACAGAAAAAAAACAAATCTTCAAAACAGTATAAGAAATAAAAAAAATTACAAGTATGGAGCAGAATTTAACAGTGGATGATATCACATAATAAGATTTGGATTAGTTGAGAGTCTAGGAGACCTCATCCATCAAGCTGCCTCTCCCAATTGGCCATTCCACAGCTGAGTCAGCGCTGGGACAGCCAATCTGATGAAAGGACCCCTCAACCCCACGATTCCTGCGATCCTCCATCAGGGATGACTCTATCTATCTATCTATCTATCTATCTATCTATCTATCTATCTTTACCTTAGGCCGGCAAAATTACTTGGCAAGTGAGCCGTGGCACCAAGTGCCACATTTGAGTACTGAGAAGAGAAACAGAATAGGTGAGGGTTAGTAACAAATTATAACTATCATGTTACTTCTGTTTTAGTGCTAATGACTCACAACAGAGATGCAGTCTGTACAGTTAATCAGCAGCTCTAGTCAGGGTGTGCTAAACTGAAGTTGCGAGTCTTCAGCCGGGATTTAAAAGCTGAGACCGAAGGGGCATCTCTTATAGTAGCAGGCAGACCAATCCACAGTTTAGGGGTCCTGTAGCTAAAAGCTTGGCCTCCCACTGTTATTTTATTAATTCTTGCTATCAGAAGCAGACCGGCATCTTCAGATCTTAATGTGCGCCCTGGTTTGCAAGTCATAAGTTCAGTAAGCTGGACTTCGGCCAATTAAGGCTTTATATGTAAAAAGGCAGATTTTGAAATATGCCCTGAACTTAACCGGGAGCCAGTGTAAGGATTTAAGAACTGGAGTTAAGTGTTCGTATTTTCTTGTACTTGTAATAATGCTTGCAGCAGCATTTTGAATTAACTGGAGGCTGTATAAAGAACAGTTTGAACAGCCAGTGAACACAGCATTGCTGTGCTCCTGCTTATTGGCACCCTCATGAAAAGTAAAAAAAACTAATAATGATAACATAAGATAAATGTGCCCACTGTTCTGTGCTATAAATGTGTTTTCTGTATGATTCCAATAATTTTGATCAATTTTATAGTCAAAATCGGTGAATTGGTACATTTCCTGATCAGATAAAGGGGAGACATGTGAGATGTGGCAGTGACGAGCCTCACCTCTCCTCCGACTGTTCTCCCTCACACACGGGGCTGATGCCTGCAATTACGGCGTGCCTGTTGTTGTCTCTCTGTATGTCACCAATGTAATGTTTGCAGGCACGTTTATGATACACCCTGACTTTCCACAGTCTGGCTAATATTTTTAAAGAATGTGTGTGACATATTTAGTCGTGCTGATTGGACATAAAACCATAGTGAAAAGGCACAGGGTGAGGCAGACAGTACCATGCCGCCCTGAAGGGGGATCATGTAAGCCCAACACGGTGCTCGTTGCTGTTGTTTTTCTACGCAGAGGCGCCAAGAAGTCAGCAACATCAGAAAGTCAAGTGCACTGCAGCGGTGCGTTTATTTTTCTTTTTTGTTCTGACTGACTGCCAAAATGGAAGATTAAGATTTTTAAAACTAAAGGAAAACAAAGAGGACTTTTACAAGAAAGTGACAGAGATTTTCATGGAGAATGATAGGCACACGGACTGCATTTACAAATAAAGGTAAGACCATAAACGGTTTTCAATTTTATAAAAAATGGGATCAGGCTACCGAAAAAAAACAATCCAATATTTAAAAACTAAATTTTGACCTTAAATAAAATATTCTTTTGTTTTTGTTGTTTTTTTGTTTCATAGTCTGTATTAAAATTGATTAAAGCATTAGAATTAAAAGCTTTTAAAAGCAACTAAATATATTAATTAAGGTCAAAATTAAAATCCATTTTTTTATACACCACTCTATACTTTCATTTGTATCGAATGAGTGTGAATTGTGAAATTTAGAATCCATCGAGGGTGAGGAGCAAATGAACTCTCTCCGCTCTCTCTTGTCTCTATAAATGTAACGTTCTTTCTTAGCCAAATATGCGCCTTAATAATGTGTGTGTAAAGAATGATGACAAGATATGAAACATAACCAGTAGTCAATGTGCATGCTGCCAATTGAATAGTGAATAAGCGACTCTTTTGGGTTCAGATATTTGTTAATCTCACTCTGAAGGAGTCAGGGCCTCACCAGCCATGAACCTCACCCCACGTCACTGCTTATTGGTGCAATTATGTGATCAGCCAATCATGTGGCAGCAGTGTGATGCATTAAATCATGCAGATATAGGTCAGGAGTTTCACTTAATGTTCACATCAAAAACCAGAATGGGGGAAAAAAATGTGATCTGAGTGATTTGGACTGTAGCATGATTGTTAGTGCCTGATGGGCTGGTTGGAGGATTTCTGTAACTACTGATCTCCAGGGATATCTATGCATAGCAGTCTCTAGAGTTTTACTCAGTATGGTGTCAAAAAGAAAAAAAAAACATGAGCATAGTTTGGTGGGCAGAAACACCTTGTTAAAGAGTGAAGCCAGAGGACAACGGCCAGACTGGCTTGAGCTGACAGAAAGGCTTAGATAACAACTCTGTAGTGAGCAGGAAAGCATCTGAGAATGCACAACATATTGAACACTGAGGGGGATTCCTGGTGTGGCACACAGATGGCGGCGGTGAATTTGGAACCAACAGCATGAATCCACGCACATGACCTGCTTTATGTCAAACAGTACAGGATGGTGGTGGTGATGGTGGTGGGGTGATGGTGTGAGGAATGTTTTCTTGACATCTATTAAAGACGGGTTAAAATCTAAGTAATCAGCATTTGTAGTGCAACATCTAATGGCATGCATTTTGTAAATAAGTGTAGTAATAAAGACGCATTGCATGTGTCCTTTCAACAGATGGAACATCACACACATTTATTGTGATAAAATGCATTACTAAAAATGTTTGATATGCGCCACCTGTGTAATGACAAATATGATGCACGTGCCTCTGTTATATGCCATTTGGTATGGGATTTGTAAAAGCAGTGATAAAGAAAGAAAAAAACAACAATAAAGATTTAAGGGTCCACTCCGTATATTGTAGAATTGCTGCATTAAGGAAAAAGGATGCATAATACCACGCTGAGTAATAATGAAAGACTGAGTCACAAGAGAAGACTGAATGCAGAGCAGAGGTAGGGGTTTTTTGTAGCTGAGGGGGAGGAAGAGGCGGGTCATCTGAAGGGAAAAGGCAGAAGTGAGGTCATCAGAGGGTGTGGTCTGAAGGGAGGGAGAAGAGGCATTAGTGCACATCAATAGCCCCACATAATGGAGTTTCAGTATTAACTAGACCCCCTTGCTGCCTACCCCAAGCACGCATGTGTGACACAGTGTGTTTGTGATGCTCCATCTGTTGAAATGACAAATGCAATGTGTTTTGTTACAAACAGCTAGTTGTGCTAGATATCTAACAATTGTAGTGTACCATGCATTGCATATATCTCTGGTATATGCCATTTGATAGATAGATAGATAGATAGATAGATAGATAGATAGATAGATAGATAGATAGATAGATAGATAGATAGATCTGAAAGGCACTATATAATAGATAGATAGATAGATGTGAATTTCACTATATAATAGATAGATAGATAGATAGATAGATAGATAGATAGATAGATAGATAGATAGATAGATAGATAGATAGAACTTTTTTTGTCCCAAAGGAGGAAATTTGACTTTTTACAGAAGCTCTTTAAATAAATAAATACATAATAGGTAGATAAATAAATGAGTAAATAAATAACTTATTCGGTCTAAAAGCATACCAGAATGACCATAAAGCAAGAAAATTAAAAAGAAAGAAAAGTCTAAGTGAGGCACTATATAGATGTATTGCTGTTGGTATAAATGTTTCTTGACACACTACTGCTGAATGATTCGCTGCTTGAAGGTCCTCAGTGTTGGTGTGTCAAATAGAGAGGACATGCAGTATTGTTCAGAATGGAACTCAGTTTTGTTTTAATTCTCTCCTTTGCTATGACATCCAGGGGGTCCAGAGTGCGTCCCTTAACTAAGCCAGACTTTGTAATTAACCTATTGATTTGGTGGGCCTCTCTTGAAGTGATGTTACCAGCCCAGAACATGTTTGTGAGGCACCATCTGTTGGAATGATTAATACATTGTATTACTACAAACTATCTGTGCTATTCATCTAGCAGGGGATGAAATCATTGTTAATGTTTTCAGTGCACCAAGGAATGCCTGTGTCTCTGGTATATGTCATCAGGTATGGATTCAAAAAAAGCACTGTTAATGTCTATGATGCGCCATCTTTTGGAATGGAAAATGTAATGCATGTTATTACTACAAATGTTTGTGTTTTGCCATCTGTTGGACTTTCAGAGACATAGCAACCAGATTGACTAACACAGATTCATGGCCACATCCTTTTATTAAGGTGGATGACACCCATCTTGCTTAAGAATGAGTGTTGGCATAGCAAAACTTTCTTAAAGAAGGCTTATTTAGTGTGAAAGCAAATGAATTGTAGAGATAAAAAAAAAAAATAAAGAATGTTAGTTAACATCTTTAGACATTGGATCTGGGGACTTTTTGATTTGTTATTACTCCTGCAATTTGACCAAAATGTAATGGTATTTTATTTTGTGGTACTTACCTGAATCAACAAAGATTTTATCTGACATGCCAGCCTTAAACTCTGCAGCTAACAGACAAATAAGACTCTGTGTTAGACAGTTCACTTTTTATGGACAGATCTATCAAGTCACAGCACTGGACTAACCCTGTTGTCCATTATTCTGAAGCGATACCACAGCCTTAGAGGGGGGCTCATTGCTGAAGGTAGTTTAGTGACAGACTGCTCAATTAGCCGATGGTTCACAAACAACTGTGGCCAGGGTGATGTTGGCATGGAAGTTGAAGGGTACTGACATGATAAGCTATGAGTAACATTAATGAAAATGCAAACTCCTTCATCATGATGTATTTGCATTGGTTTGAGCAGCAAAGAAAAACAGAAACATCTGACTGCAAATATCAATCTAAGATGGCATAAGTGAGAAGGATGGTTTCATCAAGAGTGTATGGACTTTGGAATTAATCCAAGTGGAAAAGGGAGAAAAATTTCATTTCATTTCATGTTTATTTAAAGAGCACATCTAAAACGAACAAAGCTGACCCCACAGTGCTGTACAAACCATTGTGGTAAAAAATAAGCAGCAGACCACCCCATATACTAAAAAACAATCCGCAAAATAAAAGAAATGCGTCTCTACATATGCAGAGTTCACAAATGAACTGATATATTGTATACTGGTCTTAAATACAGGTATGGTGGAACAAAGAAAGAAGTGAAGTCAAGGCAGCCGGAACAGAATCTGAAATATTGCTGCTGAAGATGGATTCTGGGTACCGGATATGACACCATCAGGGGTTGCTGGGAGTGACGTCAACAGTGCGTGGGCCATAGACATATATAGATAGACGCCGCATTCACCGTGTTGCCCAGTCGACACGATACGTTGTCACGCCCACCCTATTGCGAGTGGCAAAAGTACCATTTAAACTAATGCAGGTAGAAGTGGAAACCGGGTTTTCTGATGAAACACCAATACCGTTTAAAACAGTATCGTGTATATACAACAGATTTTGGTGAATCGTTTACATGCAACAGATTTTGGCGAATCGTTTACATACAATTATTTATATCGATTTATACATTAATAATGGCAATTATTACATAATAATAATTATTATTTTTAAATAATTCCTCCTATAAGTACCTTCTTACGGTACTTAGTTGTAACTTTCTAAGTAATTAGACATTCTTTTCTCAGATTCTCTTGTTGAAAATAACCTAAATGTAACGAGGAAACAAGTTTTTACTGCCTGTTTGTAACTCGTTCAGTTGCTATGGTTGGCTGAGGACAGCGACACTCTTACCGTTTTGCTCTCCAGCCGCTCTGCTGTGCAGTTTTGTATCGCCATTGCAACATACAGTCTCAACAAAGTGTGTTGCTACTACTTGCCATGGCCCACTTTTTTCCTAACTACCTGTATTAAATAATAATATTTCTCTGTTGTCTTTTTTAAACAAATATTTTCAAATTATTTCACTTTTACAGAATTTTTTTTAAGCTTGTATTAAATGATTTTCAAATGATTTTACTTTTGTTTTTCTCATAATCCATTAAAATCCTTGCTTTATGTTTTTAACTTATGTCTCTACTTTTATATAATATATTGGTCCGGGTGTGTAGGTAGCATGTATAAATTTATATATATATATAGTAATATAGAGAGAGATTTTAAGAGGGTCCCGTATTTCTAATTTTCTAATCTAGCAACCCTATTTGCACCTCTCTATTAGCGTCTTTGTTTTGCAAATGTGTCAGTCAGCACAAGCAGCAGGCAGCCTGCAGCCTGCTATCCCATCACCCGGAGAGGCAACTGAAGTCAGACGCACAATTCTTAGAGCTGAAGTCTCATTATTTGGAATACATACATTTCATGTGTGTCCTCTGTCTATAACGATCTGTGTAAATGTAGGATGACAGGAAATGTGAGGCACATAACTAGCAGCAGTGTGTCTGTTTGTGGAAAGAGTGTTGACTTTGTCGAGAGGTTTACTTACCTTGGCAGTGACATTCTTGTCTCTGGTGACTCTTCCTATGAAGTCAGTGGATGGATTGGGAGAGCATGGGGGTCATGAGGTCGCTGGAAAGGGGTGTGTGGCGCTCCCGGTATCTATGCAAAAGGACGAATGTCCAAGGCTTTAGAGTTCTGGTGCTTCCTGTCTTGCTATATGGTTGCGAGACATGGACGCTATCCAGTGACCTGAGATGAAGAATGGACTAATTTGGTACTGTGTCTCTTCGGAGAATCTTTGGGTACCGTTGATTTGACTTTGTGTTGCTTATGGAGTCCCAAATGAGGCACATTGCCTGCATTGTGAGGGAGCGTCAGTTGTGGCACTACGGCTATGTGGCGCGTTTCCCATGAGGGTGATCCGGCTTGTAAGATCCTCATTGTTGGGGACCCGAGTGACTGAACCAGGCCAAGGGGTCGCCCACGTAATACCTGGCTGCGACAGATAGAGGGTCATTTCTGGAGGGTGGGGCTGGACCGCGTGTCTGCCTGGGGGGTTGCAAACCGGGATCCCGAGTTGTTTCGTCGTGTAGTGTGTGCAGCAACGTGCCTTACCAGTGCATGCTCCACAACTTGACTTGACTTGACAGTAATAATGAGAAAATGCTGATGTGAAGTCCAAATATCAAATAAACACTTCCAGAAAAGATAGAAGTATAACAAAACAAGTGTACTTTTTTCTAGAATTTAACCAAAGTAAAAGAAATTAGGATACACATTGGGTACGACACACACACACACTTACATATACAGTATGTCTGCTTGGCTGGTGCAGAGGTAAAAACTACTGTCTTCAAGTCGAGAGGTTGCAGGTTCGATCCAGGGGCCTGTGTGCATTAACTGTTTTGAGTAGCGAGCGACTGTTATTATTACTGTCTTATATATAAATGTCTATGCATGGAAGTGTGTGTGTCTGTCTAGCCCGGAAGTGAGAGGTTGAGTCGGGGTAAGGGCTTCAGCTCTGAGGAAACAGAAAATTTGCTTAGCTGCTAATAACACAAGTGAGGCCAGCACGTCAGCAAAACGAAGCCTCAGAAAACAAAGTCGCTTAGCCGCTAACATCGGCAAAATGGTATCCCTTTTACTTTTCCTCCCAACGCTAATGCACAAGCGATATAAGCACATCGGCAAAACGAATCCTCCTA
This sequence comes from Polypterus senegalus, assembly GCF_016835505.1. NCBI lineage: Eukaryota > Metazoa > Chordata > Cladistia > Polypteriformes > Polypteridae > Polypterus > Polypterus senegalus. The sequence continues at coordinate 10,881,933 of NC_053158.1, forward strand.
GGACAAAGATGCCCAGAGTAACTTCTTTCAATTCCCTGACATCTCTACATTTCAACAGTTTCTAGGACCTCTGGCTTTTTACAGCATGGGCTTACACAGCTATTCTTATATATAAACGTCTACGTGTGGAAGTATGATTGTCTGCATGTCTGGCCCGGAAGTGCGAGGCTACGGCATGAAGCTCAAAGAGTAATGAGTCAGAAGAAGAAAGAAGTACGAGGCTACAGCATGAAAATGAAAGAAAGCAACTCTGTCACCAAAGTGAAACCTCCGAGGAAAGACAAACGAGAGATACACTCGCTTAGCCACTGATCAACAAGGGCGACGAGCACATCCATAAAATAAACTGCTGACAGTGCATTTCATTTTTTTTCTGACGATTTCAATAGTTTGTAGGAGCAAACGGGCTTACACAGATAGTTATAAAATAAAAACATATGTTTGATTTATTTGAGTCTTTAACAGCCGGTGCAAATTTATGGTACTTGTAAGAGTTAGTGTTTAGTGTTTTATTCACTTTTATTCTCTCAATCACGTTCACAGATCCCCCCAACCGATCTGACACTGTTAGTCTTCAAATAAAGACATGCTGTAACAGAGGTGAACTCAGATGAGGATGAGGGTTCAACATCAGAGAAAGAGAACAGAAGCCCTCCCCGCAAGAAACTTCTACTTACATACAAGAACAGCGCAGCTCCACCAGGCATAAAGGCAAAAGATGGCACCATTTGGATGGACATCATCCTGCCAATGAATCTGCTACACACATCTGTCCTTCAATGAAACAGCAGGGCATGCCGAGCTTGACATGGTATCATGCAAACTCTTGTTTGTGATTATGTTTTGTGATGGTCACTCCAGGTGAGCAGGTATGAGGAGTGGGAGTGACCAGGTATGTGAACGACAGGTCGAAGAAGACCAAGAAGGCAGCAGTGGTTGATGAGGCTCAGACTAATGTGAGTGCCATGGCCTTTGGTGACGCGAGCCTAGGTCTGGAGAGGGAGCCTTACTGTAGCCATGGAGCAGCAGGGACTCGGACCCGTGAAAGGTTGGCTGTGTCTGTCGGCTGGCCAACTACTTTACTGTGAGGCTCGAGTCATCAATTTTAAGGAAGATGAACTGGACTTTTAGAAAAGAACAGTTCCTTGCCAAATGGTTTTTAACCTAGTTTTTAATGGATTAATTTATTTCAATTTTAACCTCCACAGTTCACTTTTTGTTGGATTATTTATTTATTATGGAGTTTGCACTACACTTTTGAACATTATTTTGGATTTGTTTCTTTTAATAGAAGCACTGAGCACTGTTTCACCTTCCCCTTGTTTTGTGTGGTGTCCTCATTTGCTCGGCTCATTAATCAGAAATGTGACAGGTCCCAGAAGAACCCGGTGGGACCCAGTAGCACGGGGCCAACCCGCACTGTCACAGTGATCTGGCTCATAGGATCCTCACTGTTGAGAACCTGAGTAGCTGAACCAGGCCAAGGGGATGCCCACATAACACCTGGCTGCGGCAGATAGACGGCCATTTCCGGAGGGTGAAACTGGACTGCGTGTGTGCCTAGGGGGTTGCAAACTGGGATCCTGAGCTGTTTCATCGTGTGGTGGGTTCGGCAACGTCCCCATTCCTGACCTATAGGACCTTCTTTAGAGAGGTGTGTGCCTTCCTGATCATGTCTAAAGGTGGACCCCAAACAAGGTGTAGAAACATCTCAATAGTAATCAATAGTGTGGTATGCACCAAAACCAAATTTCAAGTGTCATAACAAAAAGCATGAATATTTAACTGACATCACAGTTTTGCATTTCTTTTTTTTTTTTTAATTTTATTGATTTTATTGAAATCACACAACATTCCATACAAATAGGTCAATTACAGAAGAATAGAATTGAAAACAAATCAACCCCCACCCCTGAGAAAGAGAGCATGGGCAGCAGAATGAATCTAGTAAACATAAGTAAATAGATAAATTAATAAGTGAATATAGTTAATAAGTGAATATAGATGAATGGAGAAGAAAAAGAAAGAAAAGGGAGATAATCTACTTCCTCAGTGCTTTGAAATATTATTGATTATTTATGCCCCTGGTAGGGCCAAACAAGGCAAACTGGTCATAGGTGAGGGATGAGACAAAGACCGGTTCATCAAACCTTCTATGATGAATAAAAAATTTGGACGGCGTTTTCCCTCGCCTGGACGCGGGTCACCGGGGCCCCCCTCTGGAGTCATGCCTGGAGGTTGGGCTCGATGGCGAGCGCCTGGTGGCCTGGCCTGCACCCATGGGACTCGGCCGGGCACAGCCCGAAGAGGCAACGTGGGTCCCCCTTCCCATTTGCTCACCACCTATGGGAGGGGCCAAGGAGGTTGGGTGCAGTGTGAGTTGGGTGGTGGCTGAAGGTGGGGACCTTGGCAGTCTGATCCTCGGCTACAGAAGCTGGCTCTTTGGATGTGGAATGTCACTTCTCTGAAGGGGAAGGAACCTGAGCTAGTGTGCGAGGTCGAGAAGTTCCGGTTAGATATAGTCGGACTCACCTCGACGCACAGCTTGGACTCTGGAACCAATCTCCTTGAGAGAGGCTGGACTCTCTACCACTCTGGATTTTCCCCCGGTGAGAGGCACCAAGCGGGTGTGGGCATACTTATTGCCGCCCGACTTGGAGCCTGTACATTGGGGTTTACCCCGGTGGATGAGAGGGTAGCCTTCCTCCACCTTTGGGTAGGGGAATGGGTCCTAACTGTTGTTTGTGCGTATGCGCCGAACAGAAGTTTGGAGTGCCCACCCTTTTTGGAGTACCTGGAGGAGATGCTAGAGGGCATACCTTCTGGGGACTCCCTCGTACTGCTGGGAGACTTCAATGCTCACGTGGGCAATGACAGTGAGACCTGGAAGGGCGTGATTGGGAGGAATGCCCTCCCGATCTGAACCTGAGCGGTGTTTTGTTATTGGACTTCTGTGCTCGTCACAGATTGTCCATAACAAACGCCATGTTCAAGCATAAGGGTGTTCATATGTGCACTTGGCACCAGGACACCCTAGGCCTCAGTTCAAAGATCGACTTTGTGCTCATGTCTTCGGACTTTCACTCGGGTGAAGAGAGGGGCTGAGCTGTCAACTGATCACCACCTGTTGGTGAGTTGGCTTCGATGGTGGGGGAGGATGCCGGTCCGGTAGGCCCAAATGTGTTGTGAGGGTCTGCTGGGAACGTCTAGCAGAGTCCCCTGTCAGAAGTAGCTTCAACTCCCACCTCCGGCAGAACTTCGACCACGTCCCAAGGGAGGTGGGGGACATTGAGTCCAAATGGGCCATGTTCTGTGCCTCTCATGTTGAGGTGGCTGACCGGAGCTGTGGCTGTAAGGTGGTCGGTGCCTGTAGTGGCGGCAATCCCTGAACTCGTTGGTGGACACCGGCGGTGAGGGATGCCATCAAGCTGAAGAAGGAGTCCTACTGGACCCTTTAGTCCTGTGGGACTCTGGAGGCAGCTAATAGGTACCGACAGGGAATGTGGCTTTGGTGGTTGCTATTGCAAAAACTCGGGCATGGGAGGAGTTTGGTGAGGCCATGGAGAACAACTTTCAGACGGCTTTCAGACGGCTTCGAGGAGATTCTGGTCCACCGTCCGGCGTCTCAGGAGGGGGAAGCAGTGCAGTGTCAACACCGTATATGGTGGGGATGGTGTGCTGCTGACCTCAACTTGGGACGTTGTGGGTTGGTGGGGGGAGTACTTCGAAGACCTCCTCAATCCCACTATCATGCCTTCCAATTAGGAAGCAGAGCCAGGTCACCGAGGTGGTCAAAAAACTCCTTGGTGGCAGTGCCCTGGGGGTGGATGGGATACGCCCGGAGTTTCTCAAGGCTCTGGATGTTGTAGGACTGTCTTGGTTGACACATCTCTGCAACATCGCATGGACATCTGAGACAGTGCCTCTGAATTGGTAGACTGGGGTGGCAGTCCCTCTCTTTAAGAAGAGGGACCAGGGAGTTTGTTCCAACTACAGAGGGATCACACTCCTCAGCCTCCCTGGAAAAGTCTGTTCGGGGGTCCTGGAGAGGATGGTTTGTCAGATAGTCAAACCTCGGATTCAGGAAGGAAGGAACAGTGTGATTTTCATCCTGGTCACGGAACAGTGGACCAGCTCTACACCCTTAGCAGAGTCCTGGAGGGTGCACAGGAGTTTGCCCAACCAGTCAACATGTGTTTTGTGGACTTGGAAAAAGTGTTCGACCGTGTCCCTTGGGGAATCCTGTGGGGGGTGTTCCAGGAGTATGGGGTACCGGACCCCCTGATAAGGGCTGTTCGGTCCCTGTACAACCGGAGTCAGAGCTTGGTCTGCATTGCTGGCAGTAAGTCGAACCCGTTTCCAGTGAGAGTTCGACTCCACCAGGGCTGCCCTTTGTTCATAACTTTTATGGACAGAATTTCTAGGTGCAGCCAGGGCGTTGAGGGAGGTTCAGTTTGGTGGACTCAGGATTGGGTCACTGCTTTTTGCAGATGATATTGTCCTGTTTGCTTCATCAGGTCGTGATCTTCAGCTCTCTCTGAATCGGTTCGCAGCTGAGTGTGAAGCGGCTGGGATGGGAATCAGCACCTCCAAATTCGAGACCATGGTCCTCAGCCGGAAAAGGGTGGAGTGCCCTTTTAGGGTTGGGAGCGAGATCCTGTCCCAAGTGGAGGAGTTCAGGTATCTCAGGGTCTTGTTCACGAGTGAGGGAAGAAAGGAGCATGAGATCGACAGGCGGATCAGTGCAGCATCCATAGTGATGCGGGCTCTGCATTGGTCTGTCGTGGTGTAAAAGGAGCTGAGCTATGGTTAGTGACCGAAAGAACGAGATCTCATATACAAGCGGCTGAAATGAGTTTCCTCCGCAGGGTGTCTGGGTTTTCCCTTAAAGATAGGGTGAGAAGCTCAGTCATCCGGGAGGAGCTCAGAGTAGAGCAGCTGCTCCTCTGCATTGAGAGGAGCCAGATGAACTGGCTCAGGCATCTGATCAGGATGCTTCCTGGACGCCTCCCTGGCGAGGTGTTCCGGACACATCCAACCGGGAAGAGGCCCCGGGGAAGACCCAGGACACACTGGAGGGACTATGTCTCCCGGCTGGCCTGGGAACACTTTGGGATTTTCCCGGAAGAGTTGGAAAAAGTGGCCGGGGAGAGGGAAGTCTGGGCCTCTCTGCTCAAGCTGCTGCCCCCACGACCCAACCTCGAATAAGCGGAAGAAGATGAATGGATGGGTTATTGATTAGATCCTGCCAGGTTTTGAAAAATTTCTGCACAGATCCTCTAAGGGAGAATTTGATTTTTTTCAATTTCAAATAGTATAAAAAACATCACTTATCCACTGACTTAAAAAAGGAGAGTTAGGATTCTGCCAATTGAGCAAGATAAGTCTCCGTGCCAGTAGTGCAGTAAAGGCAATCACAGTTTGTTTGTCCTTCTCCACTTTAAGCCCCTCTGTCAACATACCAAACACAGCTGTTAGTGGATTAGGAGGGATTGTGACACCAAGGCTGTCTGTTAGGCGATTAAAGACTTTGGTCCAGAGTGATGTTAATTGGTGCAGGCCCAAACCATGTGGCCCAGTGAGGCTGGAGCTCGATTGCAACGTTTGCAGGTTGTATCTTGCCCTGTAAACATTTTGGACAATATTAAGCGAGACAGATGTGCTCAATATATAATTTTGAGTTGAATAATTGTATGCTTTGCGCATATGGAGCTCGAAAGAATTCTCTGCATTGCTACCTTCCACTCCTTTTATGAGATGTTGAGTGAGAAATTCTTTTCCCATTGTCCTCTTGGATCGTTGAAAAGAAGGGACTATAAAATGGTTTAATAAATTGCAGAGATGCTGTCTAAGTCCTTGAAACTGATCAATATGTTTTCCAGCATAGAGGGAGGTGGGAGGTGAGGAAAATTGGGCAAGTTCTGTTTAACAAAGTTTCTAAATTGAAGATAGTGAAAGAAATTTGTTGCTGGAAAGTTAAATTTAGAAGTAATTGTTTGTAGGATGCAAAGACGTTGTCTATGTACAGATCTCTAAGTGATTTAATCCCAAATGTTTTCCAGATATTAAAAACTGCATATGTTTGCGAGGGTTGAAAAGGGTGGTTCTCGTGCAGAGGTGCCACTGATAAAAGGTTCTCCATCTTAAAATACTTTCTACTGTACATTGGTTCCATATTCTGAAGTACAATTGGGTTATTAGTAGATTGGTGATAATTTGCATTTATTGGGGCGCAAAGCAAGGAATATAAAGAGGAACTGCAGGATTTAATTTCTATTGCAGACCAAGCCTGTGTATGTTCATCTATTTGTGTCCATGTCCAGGTTTTTATATGTTGTATTTTTGCTGCCCAGTAGTAAAACTGAAAGTTACGTAGAGCCATGCCACCTTCTGTCTTTGGCCATCGAAGGGTCACTCTTTGGATAAGTGGATGTTTTGAGTTCCAAATAAATGAGGTTATTGGGTTATCTAATTTCTTAAAGAACAATTTATTGATGTATATTGGAATATTTTGAAATAAAAAGAGAAGCTTAGGGAGGATATTCATCTTAACAATGTTAATTTTTCCAGCTAAAGTGAGATGAAGGGTTGACCATCTATGCAAGTCTTGCTTGATTTTTTCCATACAGACAGCGAAATTTTTTTGATAAAGAACTTTATGTTTACTTGTGATGTTTACCCCTAGATATTTAAACTGATCAGCGATAATAAAAGGGAAGGTGTCCAATCTAATATTGTGTGCTTGAGAATTCACCGGAAAGAGGGTCTGATATATACAGTGTCATATCATCTGCATATAGAGAAAGATTCTGTTCAAGTCCTTCTCTGGGTTTTGCATTTCTAATAAATTTGCAAAAGAGCATAAACTCCTGTTTTTTCTTTATCATTCTGGAGCAAGAGTGTTGTTTGATGGGGGAATAAATGAACTGAAATGATTTTAGCATAAGGCAGCAAAATGTGAAGAAAGGGGTCTGAGTTCTTTCGGAATGCATTGTAAAATCCTAAGATCTCACAATGTCCTTAATTATCTAATTACAAAAGACCTTAATTGAAGGCTAAGCAGTAAATTAAATTAAATTATAATCTTGATGGCCCCAAGCCACTTTAAGCTTTAAATGGATTGGGCCTTATTTAACTAACAGGACTTATCAGTGCATACTTAGTGCAGCGTACAGATGTCAGTCTTATAAGAGTTTCAAGGATGAATGAAACAACCTTTGGAAGTCAAGCTTTAGTTGCAGGACCCCAAAAAGCTCTGGAATGATCCAGCTGCCTGTGTAAAGGAACTCCCCAATAGCTTCAGCCCTTCAACTCCAAGTTAAAAGTATATACTGATCACATATTGCAATTGTGTTTGTTTACGATCTTCATGAACTATTATGTGATGGTCTGGGTCGACTCCAAGTTCTTTGGTTGCCTCTTAAACCCGGAACTATCGATAGTCATAAAGCGAGATGAGCCAAGCAAATGAGGACCCACACACTCAGCAAGGAGCAGGCACAAAGCGTTCAGTGCTTTTATTATAAATCAGACAAAGTCCAAAGTCGTAAATAAATAAATTATCCATAAAATTAGGTACCCAAAAGTGGAGACTAAGATGTCCAAATAAATAATTACATTAAAACGAGGCGAAAATAAAGGGTAAACATATCCTCGCCTCAGCGCTTCTCTCTAAAATCCAATGTCTCCTCAGATTAAACTCAGCACAAGGAGACATCAACCTAGCAGGCACAGACAACCCTTTAGTCCAGCTCAGGTTCCTATTGCCAGGCTGTCAGCCTCCGTGGGGTGCTGTGCTGAGCTTTGCTCCTCGTCCCACCTGCGCTGCCAGAGCATTTAGGAGTAGCAGGAGCACCCCCTCTGCCCCCCTACTTGAGCGTCAGGCCATACTCTCCTATACCAGTTCACTATAGCAGTTCACCTGCAACCCCGCACATGTGGCAGCAGCCTCTGTTCTGTTTCTGCCCTTCTCTCCATTCCTTTCCTTTAACCTTCATTCTTCCTTTTCTCTATTTTGTTGTTCTCCCCTCTCTGCCATGCAGACTCCACATATAATCCCTCACTGGATGAGGGTACAGTCCTCCACCCTGCACCCTGAGGTGTGAACAAGGTACCTGACTGACTCGCTCACATTTGCACTTGAAGGTGCGGTCAGCAAATTACAGTAAAACCTTGATTGTCAGTCAGTTAAGTGTCAGTCTCTCATAACCATCAGGGCCATAAAAAAAGAAATGTGTGCAAGCCATCGCCTACCTATTACTGTACAACTGCTGGCGTGCAGTACGCTGTGAGCTCTGCACATCGGAATGGCTCTCCCTTCTGCTCAGCGCGTAACATTCACCCCCAGCACCACATATCAGGCCGCATCTTGAAATCACTGTCAGTTACGTACCTTCAGTTTTAATAGCGTTTTGTAAAATTAAGTAAAATTCTAGAGAAGGCAGTCATTATGCAGCTTAATGATCACCTCAATAAACCTGCCATAAGTTTCAGTTCGGTTTCAGAACAAATCACAGCACAGAAACTGCACTCGTTAAAGTAGTAAATGACTTGTGGGTAAATGCAGGCAGAGGCCGTTTATCTGTTCCCATCCTCTTAGATCTGAGTGCCTCATTTGATACCATTGATCACAATATTCTTAGAAATCACCTTAGTCAATGGGTGGGCCTCTCTGGCAGTGTCTTAAATTGGTTTGAATCCTACCTGGCAGGGAGAAAATTCTTTGTAAGTTGTGGAAATTTTACTTCAAAGACACATGATATTCTAGATAGATAGATAGATAGATAGATAGATAGATAGATAGATAGATAGATAGATAGATAGATACTTTATTAATCCCAAGGGGAAATTCACATAATCCAGCAGCAGTATACTGATACAAAGAAACAATATTAAATTAAATAGTAATAAAAATGAAAAAATTAAAAAGCAGACAATAACTTTGAGTAATGTTAGCATTTACTTTCCCGGGTGGAATGGAAGAGTCGCATAGTGTGGGGGAGGAACGATCTCCTCAGTCTGTCAGTGGAGCAGGACGGTGACAAAAGTCTGTCACTGAAGCTACTCCTCTGTCTGGAGATGACACTGTTCTGTGGATGCAGTGGATTCTTCATGATTAACAGGAGTTTGCTCAATGCCCGTCGCTCTGCCACAGATGTTAAACTGTCCAACTTTACTCCTACAATAGAGTCTGCCTTCTTAACAAGTTCGTCCAGGCGTGTGGGGTCTTTCATCTTTATGCTGCCACCCCAGCACAACACTGTGTAGAAGAGGGCACTCGCCACAACCGTCTGGTAGAACATCTGCAGCATCTTACTGCAGATGTTGAAAGATGCCAACCTTCTCAGTAAGTATAGTCTGCTCTGACCTTTCTTACATAGAACATCAGTATTGGCAGTCCAGTCCAATTTGTCATCCAGCTGCACTCCCAGGTATTTATAGGTCTGTACCCTCTGCACACAGTCACCTCTGATGATCACAGGGTCCATGAGGGGCCTGGGCCTCCTAAAATCCACCACCAGCTCCTTGGTTTTGCTGGTGTTCCACAAAGCTCTATCCTGGGTCCGCTGCTCTTATCTATTTACATGCTTCCATTAGGTCAGATTATCTTGGGGCATAACATGAGCTACCACAGCTATGCTGATGACACACAACTGTATTTATCAATAGCACCTGATGACCCCGACTCTGTTGACTCACTGACATAATGTCTTACTTGTGTTTCAGAATGGATGATTAGTACTTTTCTCAAACTAAATAAAGAGAGATTGTGTTTGACAATAATGGATATAATGAGGTTATTAGAAATAAACTTGATGCATTAGGATTAAAAGTCAAGACGGAGGTAAAGAATTTAGGGGTAACTATTAACTCTGACCTGAATTTTAAATCACATATGAATCAGATTACCAGGACAGTATTTTTCCACTTAATAAATATAGCAAAAGTTATACCTCTTATAACATTGCAAGATGCTGAGAAATGAATTCACACATTTGTTTTCAGTCGACTAGATTACTGTAACGCACTCCTCTCAAGACTTCCCAAAAAAAGACATAAATCGATTGCAATGAGTGCAGAATGCAGCTGCTAGAATCATAACTAGGAAAAGAAAATCCGAGCACATCTCTCCAGTTTTGATGTCACTACACTGGTTACCTGTGCCATTTAGAATTGACATTAAAATCCTGCTTATAGTTTACAAAGTCTTAAATAATCTGCTCCATCTTATATTTCAGAATGTCTGACACCTTACACTCCAAATCGTAACCTTAGATGTTCAAATGAGGGTCTGCCTAGAATTCCAAGAGCTAAACTTAAAAGAATTGGTGAGGCTGATGGCCTTCTGCTGTTATGCACCTAAAATCTGGAATAGCCTGCCAATAGGAATTCACCAGGCTAATATGGTGGAGAGTTTTAAAAACAAACTGCTGAAAACACATCATTTTAAATTGGCTTTCTCATAGCTTCATCTTAATTTAATCCTGATGCTCTGTATATTCAATTAATTATCATTATTATTCATGGTGTTCATATTCAAAATCTGTACAAACCCCTCCTTTTTCTTCTGTTCTTTTTATGGTTTTCTGTAGTGTTGATCCGCACCACCACCACCTGATCAAAGAACCGTGATGTCCCTACATTGATGGATTAAAGGCCAGAAGTCCACATGACCATCATCATCAAGTTCTTCCATGAGAACCCTGAATACAACGAGGACTGATTGAGATCTTTGATGTTAGGTAGAATGCCTAGAGGGGGCTCGGTGGTCTCGTGGCCTCAGAACCCCTGCAGATTTTATTTTTTTCTCCAGCCGTCTGGAGTTTTTTTTTTTGTTTGTTTTTTTCTCTCCACCCTGGCCATCGGACCCTACTTTTATTCTATGTTAATTAGTTTTCCTTATTTTAATTTTTATTTATTTTGTCTTTTTTCTCTTTCTTCATCATGTAAATCACTTTGAGCTGCATCATTTGTATGAAAATGTGCTATAGAATAAATGTTGTTGTTCTTGTTGTAGCTTTTCTCTTTTATTGTAATTAATCTCTATATACAAAAGGCAAAGCCCTCAGTGACTCCTCACTAATTCTCCCACTTTCCATATATGTGGGAAGCTGAAATGTCATGCTTATTCATTGCAGTGTACTTACAAAGGTTAGGTATGTTTCATGTCCTATTGCAACACCCAAGAGGGGGAAACAGGTGTACCCCTAAACTGTATATACAGATGGGGAAACCCCTCCTCACTATTTCTGCGACTTCCAAAATACGTAGGAAGCCCAAATTTCCCATGCTCATCCTTTACACTGCACTTACACACGTTAAGTATGTTTCATTTCGCTCCATGCCCCATAACGAACTTTCGAAAATAACGTCTTCTTTGTGGCGGTTCTCACCATTATGCCATAAGGAACTTTCGGAAGTGACGTCTCCTTTTGGCGGTTTCATTCCTTATTGCCATTAAAAGACAATTTATTTTATGGCAGAGATGCAGAAGGACTGCCCCCCGGTGCCCCTTCCTTTTTCCGCACGGCCGCTGTCTGCGCACCTAACACGTGGTTGGCTCCTTGCTTATATACATTAACAACATTCCACACTCATGTGCCTCATCACTCGCTTCCTTACTTTCCTCACCTGTTTGTCATGCTCACTGCTCCCCTCTTCTTTACTCCACCGCTGTTATTGCCCGCCTTCCTTCATGTCTTACTGCTGGTGACTCCTGCCTTTTCATTCACTCCCCCATTTCAAGGCTGACGTTGTTGGGTTTCCTTACTTGAACAGAAAATATCACTATATGCAGACGATATGGTACTATATATATAAGACCCGCAACATTCTGTCTCTGCACCCCTAACTGTGCTAGTAGAATTTCAAAAGATAGCTGGACTCAGAATTAATTTGAATAAAAGTGTGCTTTTTCCAGTGATTTCCCGAGCAAACAACATTAGATTGGACACCTTCCCTTTTATCATTGCAGATCAGTTTAAGTACCTAGGGGTTACCATCACAAGTAAATATAAAGGTCTTTTTCAACAAAATTTTGCTGTTTGCATAGACAAACAAGACGTGCATAGATGGTCTACCCTCCATCTTACTTTAGCAGGCTAAAGTTAGCTTACTTCACACAGGCTAGGTCTGCAATAGAAATGAAATCCTGCAGTACTTCTTTATATTCCTTGCTTTGTACACCAATGAATACAAGGTATCGTCAATATACTAACAGCCCAATTGTCTTTCATTAACTCAGAATATGGAACCAATGCAGGAAGTTAGAAAAGCTTTTATCTGTGGCAGCTCTACATGATAACCACCTCTCAAACGTACACGGTTTTTAATGTTTGGAAAGAGTATGGGATTAAATCATTTCGAGATTTGTATATAGATAATATTTTTGCCTTCTATGAACAATTACACTCCAAATTTAGTCTCCCATCAACACAATTTTTCCACTATTTCCAAATTAGTTCGCTGATGACACTGCTATTGTGGGCTGCATCAGGAGTGGGCAGGAGGAGAAGTACAGAAAGTTAATCAAAGACTTTGTTAAATGGTGCGACTCAAACCACTTACACCTTAACACCAGCAAGACCAAGGAGCTGGTGGTGGATTTTAGGAGGCCCAGGCCCCTCATGGACCCTGTGATCATCAGAGGTGACTGTGCAGAGGGTGCAGACCTTTAAATATCTGGGAGTGCAGCTGGATGACAAATTGGACTGGACTGCCAATACTGATGCTCTATGTAAGAAAGGTCAAAGCAGACTATACTTTCTGAGAAGGTTGGCATCCTTCAACATCTGCATCTCTTCTACACAGTGTTGTGCTGGGGTGGCAGCATAAAGATGAAAGACCCCTCACGCCTGGACGAACTTGTTAAGAAGGCAGACTCTATTTTAGGATTAAAGTTGGACAGTTTAACATCTGTGGCAGAGCGACGGGCACTAAGCAAACTCCTGTCAATCATGAAGAATCCACTGCATCCACTGAACAGTGTCATCTCCAGACAGAGGAGTAGCTTCAGTGACAGACTTTGGAGATCGTTCCTCCCCCACACTATGTGACTCTTCAATTCCACCCGGGGGAGTAAATGCTAACATTAATTTTATTTTTATTTTTTTTATTTTTTTCATTTTTATTACTATTTAATTTAATATTGTTTCTTTGTATCAGTATACTGCTGATGGATTATGTGAATTTCCTTTAGGATTAATAAAGTATCTATCTATCTATCTATCTATCTATCTAGAAACTTAGCTTAACGAAATCTGCCCAATTTTCTTCACCTCCCACCTATTTCTATTCCAGAAGAGATTTTGATTAGTCGTGAGGACACAGACAGCATTTCCATAACATATAAAACCATTTTAAAATCCCATCCTTTCAAAGATCACAGAGTACACTGGGAAAAGGATCTCTCACTCAACATCTTAGAAAATGAGTGGAAGGTAGCCATGCACAGAATTCACTCGAGCTTCATATGCGTAAAGCATTCAATTATTCAACCTAAAATTTTCTATCGAGTGCAACTGTCTTGTTTAAAATTGTCCAAAATGTATCCAGGGCGAGAGCCAATCTGCGAACGTTGCAATCGAGCTCCAGCCTCATCGGGCCACATGTTTTGGGCCTGAGCCAAATTAATATCATTCTGGACCAAAGTCTTTACATGTCTCTCAGACAGCCTTGGTGTCACAATTCCTCTTAATCCATTAATAGCTGTGTTTGGTGGGCTCACAGAGCGGCTTAAAGTGGAGAAGGACAAACAAAATGTAATTGCCTTTATTTCACTACTAGCAAAATACCCGCGCTTCGCAGCGGAGAAGTAGTGTGTTAAAGAAGTAATGAAAAAGAAAAGGAAGCATTTTAATAATAACGTAACATGATTGACAATGTAATTGTGTTGTTATTGTCAGGAGTGTTGCTGGCATATATATACACTGCTCACAAAAATTAAAGGAACACTTTAAAGAATAAACGACAGGGCAATGTCTTAGGAACAAAAGGATGCCAAGTCTTTTAATGGAAATAAGTTTTCTGCCTACAGAGGGCTCAATTGTGTAGACACCCTAAAATCAGAGTGAAATGAAGATGTGGCAGGCTAGTCCACTTTTTCAAAAACTTAATTTCTGCTACTCAAAATGCTTTTCAGTATCTTGTGTGGCCCCCACAAGCTTGTATGCATGCTTGCCAACGTCGGGGCATGCTCCTAATGAGACGACGGATGGTGTCTTGTGGCATTTCCTCCCAGATCTGTATGAGGGCATCCCTGAGCTGTTGTACAGTCTGAGGAGCAACCTGGCGGCGCCTAATGGACCGAAACATAATGTCCCACAGATGTTCTATTGGGTTTAAGTCAGGGGATCGTGAAGGCCATTCAATTGTTTCAATTCCTTCATCCTCCAGGTACTGCCTGCATACTCTTGCCACATGAGGCCGGGCATTGTCGTGCATTAGGAGGAAACCAGGACCTACTGCACCAGCGTAGGGTCTGACAATGGGTTCAAGGATTTCATCTCGATACCTTATGGCAGTCAGAGCACCATTTCCTACGCAGTAGATGTCTGTGCGTCCCTCCATGGATATGCCTCCCCAGACCATCACTAACCCACCACCAAACATGTCATGTTGAATGACGTTGCAGGCAGCATATCGTTCTCCTTGTCTTCTCCAGACTCTTTCACGTCTATCACAGCTGCTCAGGGTGAACCTGCTCGTCTGTAAAAGTACAGGCGCCAGTGGCGGACTTGCCAATTCTGGTGTTCTTGAGCAAATGCCAGTCGAGCTCCACGGTGCTGGGCAGTGAGCACAGGGCCCACTACAGGACATCGGGCCCTCAGGCCATCTTCATGAAGTCTGTTCCTGATTGTTTGGGTAGAGACATTCACACCAGTGGCCCTCTGGAGGTCATTCTGTAGGGCACGAGCAGTGTTCAGCCTGTTCCGCCTTGCACAAAGGAGCAGGTATCGGTCCTGCTGATGGGTTGAGGACCTTCTAAGGCCCTGTCCAGCTCTCTGAGAATAACAGCCAGTCTCCTGAAATCTCCTCCATGTTCTAGGGATTGTGCTGGGAGACACATTAAACCTTCTTGCTGCAGCACGTGTGGATGTGCCATCCTGGAGAAGTTGGACAACCTGTGCAACTTCTGCAGGGTTAAGGAATCGCCTCATACTGCCAGTAGAGATAATTACTCAAGCCAAAACTAGCACGAGTGGAAAACCAGCCAAAAAAGATCAAGAGGGAGAAACTTGAAATGACCTCCACATGTAAAACCAGTCCTGTTTTGAGGGTTTTCTAATTGTTGCCACTTTAGTGCACCTGTCGTTAAGTCCATGAACACCAATACAGCTGAAAGTGATTAACAATGACCTCAGCTGCTTAACCAACCAGAAAATTATCAGACAGGTTTAATTGATTTCATGCCAGGCCCAATAAAAAAAGTGTTCCTTTAATTTTTGTGAGCAGTAGTATATATACTAGCAGAATACCCGCGCTTCGCAGCAAAGAAGTAGTGTGTTAAAGAAGTTATGAAAAAGAAAAGGAAACATTTTGAAAATAACGTAACATGACTTTCAATGTAATTGTTTTGTCACTGTTGTGAGTGATGAGTGTTGCTGTCATATATATATATATATATTACATATACATATATATATATATATATATACACACACATACACTCACCTAAAGGATTATTAGGAACACCATACTAATACGGTGTTTGACCCCCTTTCGCCTTCAGAACTGCCTTAATTCTACGTGGCATTGATTCAACAAGGTGCTAAAAGCATTCTTTAGAAATGCTGGCTCATATTGATAGGATAGCATCTTGCAGTTGATGGAGATTTGTGGGATGCACATCCAGGGCACGAAGTTCCTGTTCCACCACATACCAAAGATGCTTTATTGGGTTGAGATCTGGTGACTGTGGGGGCCATTTTAGTACAGTGAACTCATTGTCATGTTCAAGAAACCAATTTGAAATGATTCGAGCTTTGTGACATGGTGCATTATCCTGCTGGAAGTAGCCATCAGAGGATGGGTACATGGTGGTCATGAAGGGATGGACATGGTCAGAAACAATGCTCAGGTAGCCCATGGCATTTAAACGATGCCCAATTGGCACTAAGGGGCCTAAAGTGTACCAAGAAAACATCCCCCACACCATTACACCACCACCACCAGCCTGCACAGTGGTAACAAGGCATGATGGATCCATGTTCTCATTCTGTTTACGCCAAATTCTGACTCTACCATTTGAATGTCTCAACAGAAATCAAGACTCATCAGACCAGGCAACATTTTTCCAGTCTTTAACTGTCCAATTTTGGTGAGCTTGTGCAAATTGTAGCCTTTTTCCTATTTGTAGTGGAGATGAGTGGTACCCGGTGGGGTCTTCTGCTGTTGTAGCCCATCCGCCTCAAGGTTGTGCATGTTGTGGCTTCACAAATGCTTTGCTGCATGCCTCGGTTGTAACGAGTGGTTCTTTCAGTCAAAGTTGCTCTTCTATCAGCTTGAATCAGTCGGCCCATTCTCCTCTGACCTTTAGCATCAACAAGGCATTTTCGCCCCCACAGGACTGCCGCATACTGGATGTTTTTCCCTTTTCACACCATTCTTTGTAAACCCTAGAAATGGTTGTGCGTGAAAATTCCAGTAACTGAGCAGATTGTGAAATACTCAGACCGGCCCGTCTGGCACCAACAACCATGCCATGTTCAAAATTGCTTAAATCACCTTTCTTTCCCATTCTGACATTCAGTTTGGAGTTCAGGAGATTGTCTTGACCAGGACCACACCCCTAAATGCATTGAAGCAACTGCCATGTGATTGGTTGATTAGATAATTGCATTAATGAGAAATTGAACAGGTGTTCCTTATAATCCTTTAGGTGAGTGTATATACATACATATATATATATATCTACATATATACACATACATATACATACACACATACATATACATACACACATACATACATACATACATACACACATATATATATATATATATATATATATATATATATATATATATATATATATATACACACACATAAATACACTCTTTGAGGTGCGAGCAACTGTTGTTGGGGGTGGCAGAATACATCAAGGAAGAAAAATGAAAAACATTATTTGTACAAAATCTTAATTTATTTATCCACTCCTAAATAATTAAATGGGCAGGCTATTTCGTATCAGTGCAATACGCTATTTGTTAAAACGGATGACGCTCTTACGTGCAAGTCTGCGTGGATATTATGAACTGTCGTATCTGTTCAAGTTCTATTTAAATTTTAAATAGAAGGAATTTTTATTTAGTCGACAGAAATATCTTTGGTAGGAATGGAAGTTAAATGTAGGCATCATTGCATAAATTTTTCTTGACCATACAAATGTAAAGATTAAATTCGCCTTACATTCCAACCAAAGATATTTGTGTCGACTAAATCAGGGGTGTCAAACTCACTTGCACAGGGGGCCAAAATCCAAAACCCACTTTAGGTCGCAGGCCGAACAGGATAAACATTTATTGAACACACTAAAACTAAACTTTTAAAACCTTAAAAACTTTTAAAACTTAACTTTTTTGAACATAAATATGAATAAAAACAGACAGGAATATTATTCCTGAATAAATCAACTCAAACCTTAAATAACTTATAATATTTTGCTCTCCATAAAAATATATCCTGTCTAAATTATACAAGTTAGAAATAAAGTAAACGTTAAAAGAACAAACATTCAAATTTCTTTACTCTTATGTAATTTTATATAAAAATAAACTTAAATTTTAAATATCCCAAAAGATTTTGCTCTCCATAAAAATATATCCTGTCAAAATTATACAAATTCAAATATGAACATGGTGCATAACAAAACCTGGAAATATAAATAAAATTTGTTCTTTTCAGCAATAACAAATCAAATCATTCAGTTGTCTTTGCTCATATGTCATTTTATGACAGCTGGACGCCTGGCATCTTTTTGGCAACAAGTTCGTTTCTGTTTGGTGTGAGGTTCTGTGTTGTGGAGATTCTCAGGATGGACTGCAGGTGCTCATCAGTGAGGCGACTCCTGTGTGCTGTTTTGTTAGTCTTCATCACTGAGAAGAGCTTCTCACACAGATATGTGCTACCAAACATGCACAAGGTTCGAGCCGCATGTAGACGGAGCTGGAGCATTTCTGTGGGAATGGAGTGAATAAACTGTGCGGGCCCTGCAGTATCGTACTTTGCCTTCAGTGTGCCATTACACTGCAGCTCAATCACCTCCATCTGAATCTGCACAGGTGCAGTTTCCACATCGAAGGCAAATGGGTTGCGAAACAACTCAAAATTCTTTTTTTCTTCAAAGTCACCAAAGCGCCGTGCGAACTCAGTGCGCAGTGTGCTCAGTTTATCAGCAAAGTGCGTATTTGGGAACACCGTTGTGCCGACTTGGTTCAACATTACTTGGCAACAGGGAAAGTGGGGCAAGTTGCACTGGTGCATTTGTGTCTCCCATAAAAGTAGCTTCACTTGAAATCACTTTGTGATTTTGCATGGGTAAAAATGTCTGCTGAAGTGTCAGATTCTTCTTTAACTCTTCTGCTTTCTGTATCTTGTGCATTGCATTCAGGTCTTTCAGGTTATCTTGATGTTTTGTCTCATAGTGCCGTCTTAGATTAAATTCTGTAATTACAGCCACATTAGCTCCACAAATGAGACACACGGGTTTACCGGCAATGTCAGTAAACATATACTCAGCCTCCCATCGGTTTTTAAAGGCTCTATGTTCAGAATCATCTTTTCTCTTTGGCATCGTGTGGGCTAGCTTGCAATAACTTGCAGCATCATAAGCTAGACTTGATTAACGCGTAAGTGTTCGGCAAGGCAGCTGAAGCGCTGCATTATGGGATCTGTAGTTTATTGTGTTACCAGCGCTTCATATCCCCGGGCCATTAATAACAATAATACAGTATATAAAATTATCTCGCGGGCCGGATGTGGCCCACAGCCCTTGAGTTTGACACATATGGACTAAATAGAACTTGAAAAGATATACTTTTTCGAATGTGATCGCGCAATTCAGATCGAGTTGACGCAAGCACTACAGTACATCGAGCCCGCGTGCTATTGTGGTTTTGCCTGCGTGCCTCAATAAGTTACCCTCCCCTCGCTCTTACTTTTTTACCGTTCATCTAATGAATACACTGAGTATGGCTTTACCAAAACAATCACTGATGGCGAATAAAGTATCCATTATTCAAGTATGTAGATCGGGGTATATACATATACA
Source organism: Polypterus senegalus (assembly GCF_016835505.1). Taxonomy (NCBI): domain Eukaryota; kingdom Metazoa; phylum Chordata; class Cladistia; order Polypteriformes; family Polypteridae; genus Polypterus; species Polypterus senegalus. Next base: position 10,901,203 of record NC_053158.1, read on the forward strand.
TATATATTTACCCGCGTATCGCAGCGGAGAAGTAGTGTGTTAAAGAAGTTATGAAAAAGAAAAGGGAACATTTTAAAAATAACGTAACATGATTGTCAATATACAGTAATTGTTTTGTCACTGTTATGAGTGTTGCTGTCATCAAGGATTTGATTCTCATTATTTCTTTCAATCAGGTTCGTATTTGTAGGATGTGTTGTGTTCAAGTTACATTCCGTGTTTGTCAATTGTTGTAAAGATAACAGGTTTCATTCATTGATTCGTTTCTTACTGCATCAATAAACAGCTCGTCTTCTTCTTTATCTGAGACCCGACACACTGCATGCACAGGTTTTTTTACACTGTCTTCCTTTAGCGGGACATTGACTTTTTCCACCGTGTGCTTTGTTTCCGCAGTAGCTGCACTTATGAATATGCTTGTATGTATCAGACGCTTCATATTTTTTTGCTGCCTTTTCAATTGTGTAATTCAGTTTTTATTCAGCGCTGTTTGGAACTGTCGCTTTTTGTCTGCGCACTGCGTCGGTTCACGTGAGCCGCTCGGTGTACATGCATCGAACTGTCCCAGTTGTGCTGGTGCCATCTCGTGCTATGTCCTTGGCTGTATTTAATGTTAGCTAAGACCCAGCACTTAAAACTTTCTCTTGCAGTTTCACTGAGTTTGTGCCAAACACCCCCCTGACCATCTCATCTTCCTCTGCATAGGCACAGTCCTTCACCCGTGAATATTTAGCGGCAGTGTTTCTATTGGATTGCCGCTGACGGACGGCCTTATATAGACAGGCACTAAATTACAAACGCCAGCGGCAGCCTGTCTATGAACTTAATTTAAACTTTAGGTTTCCAGCGTGCTTTGTTTCCGAAGTAGCAGCACTCATGACTATGGTAGTATATGTCACTCGCTCGCTTCTTATTGTTTCGCTGCCTTCTCAATTATATAATGCATGTTTTCTTCAGCGCTTTTTGGAGCTCTTCCTGGTTTTCTACGTACTGCGTTGACAGTCAGTTCACGTGATTACGTGGGAGGCGTGATGATGTCACACAAAACTCAGCCCCCCCACGGCTTTCAAGCTCAACTCCATTACAGTAAATGGAGAAAAACAGCTTCCAGTTATGACCATTACGTGTAGAATTTCGAAAATGAAACCTGCCCAACTTTTGTAAGGAAGCTGTAAGGAATGAGCCTGCCAAATTTCAGCCTTCTACCTACACGGGAAGTTGGAGAATTAGTGATGAGTCAGTGATGAGTCAGTGAGTCAGTCAGTCAGTGAGGGCTTTGCCTTTTATTAGTATAGATTAGCCCGTAGACCTATTTTTTTCAACTCGAAGAATCCTAACTCTCCTCTTTTAAGTCAGTGGGTAACTGATGTTATATACTGTTTGAATTTGGAAAAAATCAAATTCTCATGTAGAGGATCTAATCAATAACATTTTAAAATAAGTATTTATATTAGGGGAAAACACTCCTTTCTCTCATTAGTATTTCTAGCAGTTTTACTGTTGGCCTTCTTCTCCTTCTCTTGGGTGGGAGTTGATTTGATTTTATTTTTGTTAAGTTTGACTTGATTATTTGGAATGTGACATGTTTTTCAATAAAAGTTAAAACAGAAATCTGTATAAACAAATGAAATTCTAGAAACATCTCAAGAATAATTAAAGCAAACAGGAGACAGCTGACCTCAATAGTGTGCCACACCAAAGGGTCTGAAATCTTCTATGAAGGAGAGAGTTCGGTGTTTTATTTTTAATAAATCTGAAAACCTTAGTATAAACTTTTTTCACTTTGTCATTATAGATTATCAAATGTACCATAAATTAATGGGCAAAAATGATAAATTTAACCATTTACAACTAAATCTACAACACAATAAAGTATGCAGTAAGTGAAGGGGTCTGCATAATTTCTGAATTCACTGAATGTGTACATTGTATTTTGCAAAGTTTTTTGAAATGCTATTTTCTTTTTTTATTTATTTATTTATTCCCCATGTTAAAAATAATAGTAAAAACATGTATTTGTTTCTAATTTCCATTTGGCATTTACCTCCGAGGCTGTGCTTGCCTCTATTTGTCAGACCTTCAAAGGTCAAATAAAACATAATAGGCATGAACGGAAATGTCTTTTTACTCTTTTGATTCCCCTTTTTCTAACAATGATAATATGAAGGCAGTTGAAATTAACACAATCCAGGCACCTTACAGGCTCGGTGTGCTCTTTGTAAATATCCATGGTATCATATTTCAACTTTAGGAAAAAATAAAATGCTGCAGCATAAATCAGTTTCAGTGTGTCAGTGCCGAGTGGGAGAGAATTTAAAACCAAAGCAACTGAAGAGAATAGGTACAAAAGAGATAGAAATTGAGCAGAGAAATTCTGCAGCCTAAAATTAAACTGTATCAGATTTAAAACAAGAAATCAGGAAAGAAACCAAAAAAATAAAATCTCAGTACCATAAGATCTGTTCATATATAACATTATCAAGTCCAGAAAAAGCTGGGAACTCCATTATTCCGCCATTCATTCATTTTCAGAACAGGTTAGGGTGAGGTTCAGGGTGAGGCTCTGAGATCTTGGACGGATACATTTTCTTTTCCTGAGTTATATTAATGACATTGACTCTGGTGTAGTTAGTAGACTTCTCAAATGCACAGATAACAATAAAATTGAAGGGGTGGCAGATGCAGAGGGAGCAGAAAAAAGACCTGGATGAGCTTCAAAGCTGGGCAAACACCTGGAAAATGCAGTTTGATTCAGAAAAGGGCAAAGTGCTTCACATAGGCAAAAGGAACATCAAGTATAAATGCAAGATGGGAGACGGCGAACTATAAGAAGTAACCTCTGAAAACGATTTAGGGGTTTATGTTGATGCAATATTTTCATGGACTAAGCAATGCACGGAACCAATTAAAAAGGCAAATAAAATGTTAGGTTATATCGTAAAATCTGTTAAATATAAGTCAAGGGACATTATAATCATATAATGTACTGGTGAGGCCACATCTGAGTACTGCGTGCAGTTCTGGGGCCTCATGTATAAACGGTGCGTACGCACAGAAATGTTGCATAAGAACTTTTCCACGTTCAAATCGCGATGTATAAAACCTACACTTGGCGTAAAGCCACGCACTTTTCCACGGTACCTCATGCCTTGTCGTACGCAAGTTCTCTGCTCGGTTTTGCAGACTGGCGGCACCCAGCGTCAAAGCAATGGTACTGTTCTTGTGTGATTACTCATTATTTTCATGACGCGGCTTTATAAATACACAGAAACTAACCGCATATTGTTTATTAGTGTAATGCATCTGATTGTAATTAACTCGTAACAATATAATGGTCCAGGGAACAGCCATAGTATTCCAAATACCATAACTGCTTTAGCGTTGTTACTCTCACTTCTCCTTCTTCTTCTTCTTCTTCTTTCAGCTCCTCCCGTTAGGAGTTGCCACAGCGGATCATCTTTTTCCATATTACTCTCACTGCACGACTCGGAGTATTTATATCACTGTATCTGAGTGTGAATCACAGCAGCAGCTGATAGGAAAGAGAATTATCGGTATACAGCTTCAAGGACACGCTGTCTCAGCCACTGCAAAATGTTTTAAAGCCTTTCCTGTACGGACCTCGCGGTTCAGAAACAGTTTAATCCCAAGAACTTTAAATGCACTCAATCAATTGCTCCTTGTAGAACGGTTTGTACTTATAAGTACAATCACCACACTGTAAACTTGCACTACAGTTATAATATCTCACAACCTGAGCCACTTTATAAAGCGCGTATTTACATATGATGACGATATCATTTTTAAGGTGAAATGCAGCAAAATATGTTTGTTAAATTATACACATAAAACTTTAACTTCATTTAAATAATCTATATTCTTCACTGGGAGTGTCGTGAAGGATAGAATAATTAAACATGTACTACGAAGATATTTCAATGTTCTTTAAACATTTTGAAGAATCGGCGCTAAGCTTACAGATGGCTTAACTTCTATTACAGAGCTGATTGTATGGCGATCGGTTACTTGGGGAAAGAAAAGCACTGACTGCAGTGACGGCTACGCCAATATATATTGAATATAAAACAGAAAGAGAAAATAACAACACAGCTAAAAACGCAGCAACAAATTTCGACAAAAGATAATGCTTGTCATGAGCACGAGGCTCATGAAACACATGTTTAATAATGTGCTTTAACTCCTATCATCATGAAAATGACATCACGTATACATCTCAGTATTTTAGTTATTCAGAGAGCTGTAATATCACAAATGTAATGGACTCTGTGTCCAGTTGGAGGAAGAGAGCCAGTTTAAGAAGCAAGTAGTGATTCACACACATAGAGCACATACGAGTAGAAGATCAAATACAAAACAAAGCATTTATCGTGCTACTTTAACCAGTTTTGAGAAACTGGTTAATTAAATGATTTTAAGATGAAGTTTATAATGTTCTACTAAATGACAAAATAAACTACGTGATTAAAGTGGAAATGTCGAGATTGAAGTTGACATTTCGTGCTTTTTCCCCACCGTGTGCCTTTTTTCTCTGTACCCTAATAAACTTTCATATGACACTCAGACAGTGGGCTTACAACTCGGCTTTTCACGGCGACTTTGATATGTGACTTCTTTTTTATTTCCGGCACTGTGCGATTTTGTGAATGTGAGCTTTCAAGTTTCTCCAACACGCTATGTCATTCGATCAACTTCATTTTGTTGATTATACCACGGTTTATTTGAACAAATAGTATGTTTTTCCTTTGCCTCCACTTGGTATTCGCTGAAATTCTTATACTTTCCCCGTGCTTTTCCCATTGTCTTTTCACAGAAGGCTGCGCTTAAGGGCGATTTATATTGATTTGCATATTCAAAGAGGCGTAATTCTGGGAGGATTTGGGGTGTTACATAATGCGCGTGCACGAGCGTTAGTTTTCACGCTGATCGGGATTTATGTAACGGAAGAACGTGGAAGTTGGAGTACGCACAGATTTCTGCATCTGGATTTTTCTGTGCGTAAACACATTTCGGCTTTTGTGCTTACGCCATGTTATAGTGCGAGTTCTACGCACGGCGTTATACATGAGGCCCCTGGTCACCACACTACAAGAAGAGACATAGCAGCACTTGAAGCTCTGCATGTGCATCTTGGGACTTCAGGACATGTCCTTCTAAGACAGACTCATATTATTAAACCTGTTTAGTCTCAGAAAGAGGAGTCTGCGTGAGGACCTCATCCAGGTGTTTAAAATCCCCAAAGACATCTAAAGTAGACCCAGAAACATTCTTTCTTCTTAAGGGTGAATCTCATCCTCATGGACAATAGTGGAAGTACATTTTACACTGAAGCCAAGAAGCACTTCTTTATACAAAGACTTGTGGGACTCTGGAACAAACTACAGAGACATTAAGATGAAGCAGAAAACTGGACCACCTTTAAGGAACATCTGGATGAGATCTTGGGACAGCTTAGCTATTAGCTAAAGAAATGGGCATGATGGACTGAACAGTCTCTTCTTGTTTGTCAAATTTCTTATGTTCTATGTAACCTACAACCCCGTTCTCACTCAAAAGGAAATGTCTTAGTAATCTAAAGCAGTGGTTTTCAAACTGGGGTCCTCAGCTCCCGGAGGGTTACCAGACTGTGTTTTTTGAGGGGTGCAGCACTCCCAACAGACTTTGATAATCTTAAAAAAAAAAAAGATTTTTCAAAATTGCCTTAAAAGTAACTCACATAGTTTTTAAACAAACATAAATGATAATGTTCTGCATTGGTTGCACGAAAGTAGTCCTGTATTGATGTAGTAATAGACAATTACTGCATGGGTCTTCTCCGGGTGCTCTGGTTTCCTCCCACAGTCCAAAGACTTGCAGGCAATCCTAAATTGTCCCTAGTGTGTGCTTGGTGTGTGTGTGTGTGTTGCGGTGGGCTGGTGCCCTGTCCGGGATTTGTTCCCTGCCTTGCGCCCTATGTTGGCTGGGATTGGCTCCAGCAGACCCCTGTGACCCTGTGTTAGGATATAGCGGGTTGGGCAATAACTGACTGACTGACTGACTGTTTGTTTGTTGTATCCTCATTTTCTGAAGTGTTTTAAAAATATATGCAGAGTATCCATTGAGAAAAACAAAAACCACTAACAATTGCTAATAATAAAATGCATGTATCTACCATTTCAACTTTAAAAAAAATGCCAGTTTCTAAACCATAAAGCCGTGTCACTCTCCGTGGGCACAATTCCAAGACCGCGGAGAGTTAATGAGGAAGTTGGAGCGAGTCGCACCTGCACGTGCGGGTCCGATCATTCTCAATTGATTTATTGGCTTCCTGTGGCGTGTGATTAAGGCCCAAAGAGATGGGAGTGTATATATACGGGTCAGCACAAAAAAGAAAGGGGAATCAAAGAAAAGCAAAAAAGACATGAGGTTAAAAGACATGAAAGGCAGGCTTAGGAACGATGATCTGGTTCTTGCAGTGAAGTTGTGACCGTTTATCAGTGAACAGGAGCCCCACATGACTAAAAAGTCTCTCACAAGCTGCAAGACGCATGAAGTTTGTGTGTGGTCATGTGACTGCATGGCTATGTCTGATTGGTGAAACAGTCATGCAGTAGATCCACTGGCAACTTCCCTCTTGCAAAAAGTATAGTTTAATGTATAAATGGAAAAAAGTAATGAGTCGAGTGTTGCCCAATGTAGGGGAGTAAGAGTGGAGTTTCTTCTTCACAAATGTACTCAAGCAAAAGTAAAAGGTATGGTGCAGTAAAACTACTCTTAGAAGTAAATTTTTTTTAAAAGTTACTCAAGTAAATGTAACAGAGTAAATGTAACTCGTTACTACCCACCTCTGGTCTTTTGTTTTGTAAATGTGTGTCGATCAGCACAAGCAGCAAGCATCCTGCTATCCCATCATCCCCTCCACTGCCGCAGCTCAAGTCGCAGAGAAGATTCACAGAGCTAAAACCTGTTTATCTGGGTGTGAGGTGCCTGGAATTGTAGAGGGTAAATAATACATTGTCGTTTGGAATACATACATTTCATGTGTGCTCCGTGTCTACAAAGATTTATGTAAATGTAGGATGAAATGTGAGGCATTAAATGTTTTTCATGTTTTAGTAATAATTGACAAAATGTAGATATGATGTGTCTAATGTGTGAAGACACTTTCACAAAAGGTACATGTATAACAAAACAAATGCGCTTTTATTCAAGAATATAACCGAGGAAAAAGAAGTTGGCTTAGGGTACAAGGTAGATATGTCTGTATGGTTGGTGCCATGGTAACAACCGCTGTCTCCTAATCAAGAGGTCGCTGGTTCGACTCCTGGGTCCTCCAATTACCATTTTGAGTACTGAGCTGCTACTTTTATTACTATCTACTCTATATATAAAATCCTAAGCCTAAAAGTGCAACGATTTTGTGCAATGGTTTTATGTGACATTATTATGTCAAGTTTTTTGTCACACTTTGTAGGTGACTATAACTCTTTTTACTTTGCACATAATCTAGGTAATGCATATGTAATCATGAAAAAATTCCACCACCATTTTCAACCTCCCTAAGTGCGAATATATCATCTACTCTATATCATGTCTATAAAATCCTAAGCCTAAAAGTTCAACGGAAGTGACATTTTTAATGTCACGTGTTTTGTCACGCTATAAAACGGGCTTATTTTAAAACCTTCATATATATGTTTGGTATTATGCTTTACAGAATTTATCAAATTTTAATGTGATGTTATTAGGTTCTCAGATTCTTGTTCTATTTTTATATCAAGAGCTCACGTCCTGAAAGATGAGACTTTGTGCCAAGAGATTTAACCACACCTGGGGCCGGAAATAAAAGACAAAAAGTAGGACAGCTGCTGTACAGGCTTGTAAATGTTCGAAGTGCTGCGCAAGATGCAGATGATGCAACACGGAAGCAGCAGCAGCAGCAGCAACCCAGCAGCTGATCGAACAAAGAGGAGGAAAACTAAAACTGTATTTGTTTCCCATTGAATCACTATTTAAGAGGGGGTTTCAGAAGAGCGATTGCATCTCCTTGGGGTGCGTTCAGCCCCCCTCTTCACAACGTGAGCAGAAGAGACGCGAAGTGGCTGGTGCGTAGCGCAGGCTGAGGGGGTTTGCAAGCAAATTGAGCAGGGGGAGAACCCCCTAGTTATATAATAAAAGCATACATTTGATCTGAATCTGTAACAGCCGGTGTAAATTTATGATACTAGTGTTAAGCTGGAGTAAAAAACAAAATCTGCAGGGGTTCCAAGGCCAAAAGACCACCCTGCCTCTACTAGGTATTCCAATTAATATTAAATTTACTTAAGTCGCTCATTATTGTATCCAGGCTTCATCCTGGAGGATTCAATATAGTTTGTCTTGTGGACAACTGAGGTACCCTCCTTCGTTCGAACATCACAGGTAGCTGCACATTCCCCCTAGCAGGTGGTGGTGACACAAAATGCCAGCAAAGAAAAACCAGAACAGAAAGAAGAGAAAAGTAGAGAATAGTAAAGATTGCATTTTCCTGATAAATATGACCATTCTATGCATGTATACTCTACAAAAGCATAGTGAGCAAAGAGATGAAACAGCAGTGCTCACTAAGTGCCATGTCTGCGAACAACGCTGATCTCAGTGCTGCTCTTTTACTGGCGTCTCCAGTAGTCTCTGCCCCTTTGGACACTTGAGGATGTGTATGAGATGGAATGTTTTCGTAGTTAGTAGAATAGTGGTCTGCCTTGAGATGTTTGGCTACTAAAAGTGTGCCACCAGTGAAAACAAAGTTTGGAAACACTGGACTATTGGAGTACAACTAAAAGTTAGCCATGAAAAAGTGACCCCTGAGTCAGCCTTGCTGGTAAAGTATTTCAGATTTATGGTGCCTTGCAGCAAAAGACCCCTCACCACGTCTTTCATGTTTGGCTCTTGGAATAATAAGCAGACCACTATTAGAAGATCTAAGGTTACAACTATGAAAGGCACTCCAAAATATAGCAGTTTATATACCATTCGTAGTAAAGGACCCTGGTAAACAATGCAATGACTCCAAGAGTGGTGAGATGTGCTTGGATATTCTTTTGAATGAGACAAACTTAACCAGCTTATTCACGATATTCTTAGCCAGTAAATTAGACAAGCTATTTCATGATATTCTTGTCCAGAAAGTTAAACCAGCTTATTAATGATATCCTTATCCACTAACCTAACCAGCGTATTGATTAACAACAACATTTATTTCTATAGCACATTTTTATACAAATGATGGAGCTCAAAGTGCTTTGCTAATTAAATGCATATACAGAATATCAGGATTAAACTAAAAAAAAAAAAAAGCTTTAAGAAAGCCATGTTAAAATAACGTGTTTTTTAAAGTGCTCCACTGTATCAGCCTGGTGAATTTCTATCGGTCAGCTATTCCAGATTTTAGGTGCATAACAGCAGAAGGCCGCCTCATCACTTATTTAAGTTTAGCTCTTGGAATTCTAAGCAGACCCTCATTTGAAGATCTAAGGTTATGATTAGGAGTGTAAGGTGAAAGACATTCCGAAATATAAGATGGAGCAGATGATTTAAAGCTTTGTAAACCATCAGCAGTATTTTAAAGTCAATTCTAAATGACACAGGTAACCAATGTAGTGGCATCAAAACTGGAGAGATGTGCTTGGATTTTCTTTTCCTAGTTTAGATTCTAGCAGCTGCATTCTGCACTCGTTGTAATCGATTGATGTCTTTTTTGGGTGGTCCTGAGAGGAGTGCATTACAGTAATCTAGTCGACTGAAAACAAAAGTGTGAATTAATTTCTCAGCATCTTGCAATGTTATAAGAGGTCTAACTTTTGCTATATTTCTTAAGTGAAAAAATGCTGTCCTAGTGATCTGATTAATATGTGATTTAAAATTCAGGTCAGAGTCAATGGTTACCCCTAAATTCTTTACCTGCGTCTCGACTTTTAATCCTAATGCATCAAGTTTAATTCTAATAACCTCATTATAATAATTTTTGTCAATTACTAAAATTTCTTACTGACGATATTCTCCTACGACAGTCTTATTCTGTAATATACTGTACCTTCTACTACGAGTCTGTGGAGCAGATGCAGTAGGACTCTGACTGTACTGTGCAATGAGCTGTGCCATGCTGACCTTTGAACCCTGTACTGTTTGTGTTAAATGAGCAGATCGCGGGGTGTTTAAGGAGTTGGACTGCACACTCCAGGGTTGTCAGTTCAGTCCTTGCAGCTGCCTCTCTGGGTGGCCCTTTGCAAGTCATTTGGTTGCTTCAACTGTAAAATATTTTCCCGGATGGAGCCGTACTGCAGATCTATACTTTAAAGTTCTGCTGACAGTGTTCTCCATTAAAGGAGACATAAAAAATATATATACAGTATGTCTGTTAAGCACATTTCATTAAGAGATTGAGAGAAATGTACGGTCTAACTAGGGTTCCAAAACTTTTGCATAAAACTATTTATTTCTTTAAAGATGAACCAAAAAAATATAAAACTATCCTAAAGTGAAATTGAACTTAGGCTGTTTATTTCAGCATTTGATCAATGGCAAAATATAAACTGAAACTGTAAGCTTTTCTGTGCACTCCCACACAGATGATAAGTTATGTTGCTGTCATTGTGTCAGTTTGAGAAGAAAAATTGTCTACCAAACTCCTTACAGCAAATGCAAGCTGAATCACTTCAAAGTTCTTCTTCTTCTTTTTTTGTAATGTTAGATGGAAATACAATCCTCTGAAGGAAAAGCCTTAATTATCTCACCCCAATGAAGTGAAATCAAAGTTGGGAAAAGGCCACTGTAAATTCCCTTTAGTTGTATCACGCAACGAGTCTGACATATCATTCACGCCGGCTATAAATTCGCCCTAACGACTGTGTCAAAATGGCAGGTCTTTTCCTTTTTCATTTTTTTTTTTTTTTTAATTTAGAGATGATCTAATGGGGTTTGTGGATTCGTTTCAGGTGGCAACCTGGAGACCTTGCAAGTTGCCGATTGCAGCATGGAGCCGGTTTACTGTAAAAGCTTTATTTAATCAGCCTGCAGGACAGAATAATTTACAACTTTTTTCCAATAAGTGATGCCTTGTCAACAGATTTTTGACCACTTATTACTCATTACAGGAGGCGTTCTAGTCATCAATCTCGCGCCGGCTGTATATATCACATCTTTTCAGAGAATGAATAAATGAACTGGAAACAGCAGGCAATGGATGTTTTTCCATCACTCATTGAAGTGGGAGACAAACATTCAGCAGATGTCAACTCACTCTGATCAATTACAATCAAACTGGGTTTGAGGACCACGATTCATATTGGAATGTCCCATATGCATATGAAGTTAGGCCGATGACGGTAAAGTGGAAAAGTGAAACCAAGGTTACCGCCTGTGGTAAGTCAGCCCCCGGACACAGACAGACGGATACTGAATGTCCAAAACACACATTTATTTACAATTAGTCCTTTGACACTTCAATGCTTGTATGGGACTGGGTGTTGGGCAAGGTCGTGGGGTCCAGAGGCTGTGGGGCATCTGTTGGTGAAGAATGATTCACAGATCTTGACTTTGCTGATGATGCTGTGATCTTCGCGGAGGCTCTGATCGGGGCACTCAAGAGACTGAGCGAGGAGTCTGAGTGTTTGGGCCTGCGAGTGTCCTGGATAAAAACCAACGTCCAGACCTTTAATAACCTCTTGGGCACAGCCATCAGCAGTGTGTCTGTCTGCTTAGAGAGTGTCGACCTTGTTGAGGGGTTTACTTACCTTGGCAGTGACATTCATGTCTCTGGTGACTCTTCCTGTGAAATCAGTAGACAGATTGGGAGAGCATGGGGGGTCATGAGGTCGCTGGAAAGTGGTGTGTGGCGCTCCCGATATCTATGCAAAAGGGTGAAGGTCCAAGTCTTTACAGTCCTGGTGCTTCCTGCCTTGCTATATGGTTTCGAGACATAGACGCTATCCAGTGACCTGAGGTGAAGACTGGACTCCTTTTCGTACCGTGTCTCACCGGAAAATCCTTGGGTACTGTTGGTTTGACTTTGTGTCGAATGAGTGATTGCTCATGGAGTCCCAAATGAGGCACATTACCTACATTGTGAGGGAGCATCAGTTACGGCACTACAGCCATGTGGCGCGTTTCCCCGAGGGTGATCCGGCTCGTAAGATCCTCATTGTTGGGGACCCAAGTGGTTGGACCAGGCCAAGGGGTCACCCACGTAACACCTGGTTGCGGCAGATACAGGGTTATTTCCGGAGGTTGGGACTGATCTACGTGTCTGCCTGGGGGGTTGCCAACTGGGATCCCAAGTTATTTCACTGTGTAGTGGGTGCGGCAACAAGCTGTACCAGTGCATGCTCCCCAACTTGACATGACTTGACTTTAACACCCCCCGATACAATGCTTTACTCAGCCCAAACTCAGTCCCTTCTTTCCTTCACTCTTCGTATTCCTGCCGCCTTTATTCCTTTCCTCCCGAGCTTCATCTTCTTCTTTGTGACTCCGGCTTCTTACTGGAGAAAGGTGGCCTCTTGTATAAACACCCGGATATGTTCCAGGTGCACCATGATGATCTCCTGGTGTGGCGGAAGTGCCGCATGAGCACCCGGAAGCACTCCAGGTGTCCCTGGAATTCCTTCCGTCAGCACTTCCGCCACACCCAGAAGTGCTGACGGAAGGAATTCCAGGGACACCTGGAGTGCCCAGGGTTCCAGAATCCTGCGGTGGCCCCGGTTCGCACAAGCCCCAATAGGGTTGAGATTCTAAGCTCCGTTCCTGTGGTCCATTATACAAACCAGGGCAGCTGCCCTCCCGTGGCCCAAGGGAAGTATAACCCCTCTCCCGGAGAGACGCGAAGTGGCAAAAAGACAGCTGCTGTACAGGCTTTTAAATGATGAACGCGCAGCGCGACAAGCAGAATACGCAGCTCACAGGCAGCAGCAGCAAGAAGCCAACAGATGATCCGACAGCATCTCCTTAGTGTGCGTTCAGCCGCCCCTCCTTCTCAACGCGAGCAGCATTATACGTCCTCTGAGAAAGAGATTTAACTACGCCCAGGGCCAGAAATAAAGGGCAAGTACAGTATTGTTATTAAGAAAGTTTTAAAGTAAAAGTGAAAATAATGCATATGTAACAATTCCCATGAAAATAACAATCTTTTTAAATTGTATATCCAGTAAACCAAACCTGGGGGAGGGCGAGCCCCCTAGTAACTGAACAAAATGATGAAGCTTCAGCATATATTAACATTGTATGATTGTAAACTACACTTAAATGATGTAAGTAAATGAGAAGAGCTCCAAACAAATAACACCTGAGGTTCAAAACTGTGAGGAGAATAAATCTAATATGAAAAGTATCAGATATCAAAATAGCAACAGTTGTGACTCAGAATAACCTGATTTAAAAATCAAATAAAATAAAATCCAGCTCTAGGGATTTGTTAAGAAACTTGAGAGTTCCCAGGCACACACGTCTTAAAAAAATCCCAAAAATACCAGCTAGAGGGGTAAACCATCAAAACCTGGCTAGTAACAACAGCAAACACAGGATCTTTATAAAATAAACATTATTCTTCAATAAATGCCCAGAGACAAAAAGAAAAACTCTGTGGAGAACAAATGGCAAAAAGTGATGCCTAAACAATAAGGTTTAATTTGTAGCAAACAACTAAAAACAGTAATTGAATGTTGAAGTGGAAAAAGACAAAAAATGTAGAAAACCACAGGCCAGGTCAGGTCAGGTTGGGGAGCATTCACTGGTACAGCATGTTGCTACACCCACCACACGACGTAACAGCTTGAGATTCCCCCAGGTAGACACGTGGTCCAGTCCCACCCTTCAGAAATGACCCTCTTTCTGCCACACGTGGGTGTCCCCTTGGCCTGGTCCAGCCACTCAGGTCCTCAACATTGGGATCACCCTCAGGGAATCGCTCCTCATGGCCATAGTGCCTGTGTGATGCTCTCTCACAGTGCAGGTAATGTGACTCATTTGTGATTCTGTGAACAACACAAAGTCAAACCAGCGGTACCCAAAGATTCTCCGAAGAGACACAGTACTGAGTCTTCGTCTCGGGTCACAGGATGACATCCATGCCTTATGACCATATAGCAAGACAGGAAGCACTGGGACTCTGAAGATATCGGGAGCACCACAGAGCCCTTTTTAGCAACCTCATGACCCTCCATGGTCTCCCAATCCATCTACTGGTTTCATAGGAAGAAGTAAACCTTTCAACAAGGCTGTCTCTTTCTCTCTGCAGACTGACACTCTGCTGATGTTTGTGCCTAAGAGGTCATTAAAGGCCTGGATTTTGGTTTTTATCAGGACACTCACAAGCCCAGACACTCAAGACTGCCCAAAGAGTTTAACTTTTGTCTTGTCAAGCACAGAATCTTTATCTTCATGTTCCCAGAGTCCTTTAAATGCCTCTTAGCAAAATCCAAGTGGGCTTTCATATATGCCACATTAATGGAGTACTGATGAGATGGTCATCCGTGCTACAGTTTCTCCTGTCTCAGAAGAGGACTTCCTAAACAGGAAAGTCTCGGACATTGGACCAAAGATATCTGGTGCCACACACCCCTTTCCAGTGACCTCATGACCCCCCATGCTCTAACGATCCGTCAACTGACTTCATAAGAAGAGTCACCAGAGACATGACTGTCACTGCCAAGGTAAGAAAACCTCTCAATGAGGTCAACACTCTCTCCGCAGACAGACACACCGCTGATAGCCGTGCCCAAGAGGTCATTAAAGGCCTGGATGTTGGTTTTTCATCAGGACACTCGCAAGCCCAGACACACAGACTCCTCACTCAGTCTCTTGAGAGCCTCCATTGGCTCTGTGAAGATCACAGCATTGTCAGCAAAGTGAATATTTCTTCATCAACAGATGCCCCAGAGTCGCTGGACCCCAACACCCAGTTCATGCAAGCATTGAACAGAGTAGGAACAAAAACAGACCCCTGATGAACCCCAGAATCAAGTAGGAAAAACGTAGCATCTCTGCCACCAGTCTGCACAGCACTCACAGTACCAGTGTACAGGCCGGTCATGATATCCAGCGACCTTGAGGGGATCTCACAAAGTCTCAGGATGTCCCAAAGGGCAGCTCGATCAACTGAGTCAAATGCTTTATGAAAATGACAAAGGCTGCAAAGAAAACCACAAGTACAGAAAAATCACAACTATCACCAACTCACCAACTTCCAAATGCATTCAAAAGAACCACAAGGGACTGTGGGTTGCTGCCACCTTTTTAGAGCTGAGGGAAGTCCCTTGCAGTGATGGGCAGGTGACCACCGACAAAACACAAAGAATGTAACACAAGATACATAAAAACATAGTGATGTGAACTCAGAGTTCTGAAGCATGTAAGTCCCAACAGTTTCAAGAACACTTCCAATAATTCCCACTGGTTACCATCACAACCCCAGCTGGATATAAGGGCAAATGCAGAATCTTTACAAAATAAAAAACATAAAAAAATATTTTCACAAAATTCTCTTTTACACTGTAAATCTTAGGTACAACAAAAGTAAGAGAGATATCTAATAAAGTACAGGAAAGTAGGTTGAAGAAGTATGAACATGTGATGAGGATAGACAATGAACATGTGGGGAAGAGATTGATGGGAATGGAAGTCCAAGTGAAGAGAAAGGGAGGAAGACCAAAGCAGAGATGGATGGATTAAGTCAAAAAAGATCTGAAGGAAAAGGGTCTGACTAAAGAGAAAGGGGGTGTAGGACTGAGATGTATGGAGAAGGTAGTTCAGGAACCTCACATAGAAGTGGGAAAAGATGAAGAGGTAGAAGAAGAAGAACTCTTTTACACTGTAAAGCCCCAAAGTGCACAAAATGCATAAAAGAGTTGCTGACAAAGACAATCCAAGGTGAACAAAGTGCCAAAACAAGAGTCCAAAGAGTGGTCAGAAGACAGAGCAAACGGGTGGAAAATCCAATGCATCACAATAAGCGTGTTAGTAATCTAATAACTCAGCAACTCAGAAGAGTATTTGAATGGACCGCAAGGGGCGGGTTTGCTCCCGCCATTAGGATTAGGGCAGTTCCTTGCGGGTTGCCCCACCCCTTGATGGGCGGAGGGGGGTCCACCCAAAAACACATTCAACATAGCACAGGCATAGACAACAAAGCACAAAATAAAAGTAAGTAACATTAATATAAAACAATGATCAAAAATACATAACACAAAGATACTGTATGAACCCTGGCCAAAATATAACACATAGAAACTAAATAGTCAACAACATTAACATAAATAAAAGACTCAAAAATTAACATAACGGGCATTGAGCAATAATTTGAACCCTAGCCAGGGGAAGAACCCTGCCTGAAATCTAACACGGGCAATGCCCCTCTGACTCCAGTATTACACAGAGATTAGCCATTTTGTTAATTCTTCATAACGATCGTTTAATCACCTTTTAATTGTGCATTTGTGAAATGTTGTGCATATGTTTATCTACTGCTACCAAAATGAGAGGAGCAAAGGTGTCTTGCTGCTAATGAGACCCGTAACGATTGTCAAACACAGTCTCTGGGCTGTAAAAAAAAAAAAAAGCGGGATTTCCCATTTAACATGTTGATAAATTGTATCCAATTTAATTCTCCCACTTTGATTTATGGTGTACTAATCCAAAGCCTCTGTTCACTGGCAGCCAAAATGTAAACTACAGAATAAGACACAGTGCACTAATAGAAAAATGTGTTGTACAACATGAATCCTCTGCCATAAATTACTGCCTTTTTAACAATCAGAGTTTTGATAGCTCGTCATTCGGTTATGTACAATAAAACAATATACAGAGCGCCTTTCAGGAAGTATTCAGGCCTCTTTGCACATTTTGATATGTTGCAGCCTTATGCTCAAATCATTTAAATTCGCATTTCCCCCATCAAGCAATACTCAATATCCTAGAGTGACCAGCGAAAATGGAATTTCAGGTTTCGTTTTCCAAACGTATTAAAATGAAAACAACGGACTCGAGTATTCTGACCTTTTGCTAGGACTCCTTAAATGTGGTTCAGGGGCATCCCATTCTGAGATGTTTCTACAACTTGTTTGATGACCACTTGAGGTCAGTTGAATTGATTGGACACGTCTATAGAAGGCCCTATCATTGACAATGTGTGTCAGAGGCAAAAAAAAATGTAATCGGGAGTGCGATCCCCTCAACTTTCTTGTCTACTGAGATGAAGAAAAAGGTCATCAGAACCACTTCTTTAATATATGTCTTTCTTTCTCATCATAACTAATTGATAATATCGATACACAATCATTTATCTCTATTTATAATCAAACTTTATATTGAAATGATATTTTCACACTTAGGGTGGTCTAAAAAGGTGGTGGAATTTTTTCATGATTACATATGCATTACCTCGATTACATGCAAAGTAAAAAGAGTTATAGTCACCTAAAAACATAGAAAATTTGTTAGTATTATTTAATATTATTGATATTTTAAAAATATATATCTATATAATAAAAGCCCAGCGCCGTGTCCTGGGTCCACGTTCCTTTTGGCTGTATGACTGTAGAAAAGCCCCAGTCCATTCCCTCTCAGAATTCCTGCTTACCCCCCTCCGTTCTTTCCCCTTTGCTTTTATTTTTCCTTTTCCCGAAAATCTTTTAAAAAAAAAAAAGTAAAGAAATAGACAGAGCGTCACATTAACGTCTTCTCCCCTCTGCCTATTAAATAATCAATAAAATGAAATAAAAAAATCACGAAAGAAACAGAAACCACAACCTACCCTTACAGCGTCCACCGCGCTTCTGGCGTTACAGCCAAACACGTGGTGTATGCAGGTTATGAGGTGTGACGCAAATTAACGCCCGTACTACAACAGATTATATTGTTCAAATACTATTAACTATTTACAGGGATCAACTCTTTTGGGGAAGTTCATAACAAAAAAAAAAAAATTAAATTATAAAATAACATGTACACTTGAGTATTTCGAGCCCTGCGTCTGAGTCGGATGGTTCCCCTGGTCACCAATTTGTGTGTTTCACCATGCCCACTATGTCTTTTCACCCATGTGCACTTGTACGGAAGAGACCTTACCGAACAATGCCGAAACGAAACGCAACTAAACCTGCTGCTGCGAGAGAGGACACATTACAGCGTGATCACGAAGCAAAGAGGCAAAGGCGTGACAGTCACTCGCAAGAAACGGACACTCAGCATTCATACAGATTAGCTCAACGATGCGTCTCTGCCGCACAATGAAAGGCAACTGAAACCCCTACAGAGAGAGAAGACAGATTACGCCGTGATCTCGAAAGAAAGAGGCAAAAGCGTGCCAATGAGACACCTGACGAGAGGTCCTTACGACTGCGTCCTTCAACTGTGGTCATCCAATGCGCAGCGTAGCGCGCGCCAAGTTGCTAGTATATATATAAAATTAAATGTATTACCGAGCGACACGGTGGCACAGTGGTAGCGCTGCTGCCTCGCAGTTAGGAGACCTGGGTTCGCTTCCCGGGTTTTCCCTGTGTGGAGTTTGCATGTTCTCCCCGTGTGGGTTTCCTCCCACAGTCCAAAGACATGTGGATTGGCGAATCTAAATTGGCTCTAGTGTTGTTTGTGTGTGTCCTGTGGTGGGTTGGTACCCTGCCCAGGATTGGTTCCTGCCTTGTGCCCTGGGATTGGCTCCAGCAGACCCCCGTGACCCAGTGTTCGGATTCAGCGGGTTGGAAAATGGATGGATGGATGTATTACCAGGAACACGATGGGAACGTAGCAGCTTATAATTACTGTATATGGAGGAGGATAAGGAGCAGGCACTGATACAGCGCATTGCCGCACCCACCACACGACAAACTAACTCAGGATCCCAGATTAGGACCCGAGTGCAGCCATGCAATGGGTGACACCTCAGCACCACACAAGTTCAGATGGAATAGAACAGTGTGAGGTTTTGCCAATGCAGAGCCCTAGCCTCAGAGCCACCACTCCGTCCACACATATTTACATGACATGTTCAATATTTACACTTTATTGATAAACTGATGATGTATATATTAAAATAAAATTAATGATATTCATTGAAAGAATATGCATTATATTGAATACAGTTTTTAATATCCATCCATTATCTAACCCGTTATATCCGAACTACCGGGTCACAGGGGTCTGCTGGAGCCAATCCCAGCCAACACAGGGCACAAAGCAGGAACAAAACCCGGGCACCAGACCACTGTGGCTTTTTAATATCATGTACACATTTATATTTTTATGATACAAAAAAATCAGATGATTGTTTAAATAAAATACTACTTCTGGTTGAGTCATTTTTCTTGAATTTCATATCTGTTTGCTTTTTATCATTATAAATATCTATACAAAATTTGAATCATCTATCTGTAATTATAACCATAGTTTACTTGAAAATTTGTGAAAGTATTCATTTAAAGCACCACTTCTGGTTGCCGGAAGTGGCCCAAAAGTTCTTATTTTTGATTTAAAGCAAGCGTACAAAATTTCATTGATCGAGGTCAAAGTGTTTTCAAGTTATCGTGTTTACACAGAAAGACACAATCTATCTCTCAGGACGCACACAGTTCATTCAGCTTAAAACCTTTACATCCCAACCCACTGCTGTTACTTCAGGTGTGCCCCAGGGTTTTGTCCCCTTCATTATTTACCCCCTTCCCATCAGCAATATCTTTCGTAAATATAACAAAGGCTTCCACTGTTACGCTGATGACACCCAGCTCTACCTCCCCAGCCAACCTACTGCTTCCTTTCCACCCTCCTCGCTTACTGATTGCATAGCAGAAATTAAATCCTGGCTTTCTTCAAATTTTCTTCAATTAAATAACAAGTGACAAAACTGAGGTTCTCCTCTTTGGTACAAAATCAACATCATCCAAAACTGATCATTTTTCATTTGTTATTGATAATTCATCTGTCTCCCCTTCCCCACAGGTGTCATCCTTCACAGTACTTTATCTTTTCAGCCCCACATCAGTAACATCTCCCGGTCTGCATATTTCCACTTGCGTAACATTAATCGTATTCGCCGCCCGTCCCTCACTCCCCACACCACTGCTATCCTTGTTCATAGTCTTGTCACCTCTTGTCTCGATTATTGCAGTTCCCTTTTCTTTGGTCTTTCTCGCAAATCTCTTTATAAGCTTCAACTGGTCCAGAATTCAGCTGCCCACCAGCATCATTACTAGAACCCCTTCTATTCACCATCTCACTCCCGTGTTGCAGCAGCTTCACTGGCTTCCAGTTAAGTTCCTCATTCAATTTAAAATTCTTCTGCTAACTTTTAAGGCTCTCCACAACCTCGCCCCTCCATATCTGTCTGACCTCCTCAATGTTGCCATTCCCTCCCGCACCCTTAGATCCTCTTCCTCCATCCACTTGACCGTCCCCTTCATCCATCTTATCACCATTCAGTTGCTCTGCTCCCCAGCTTTGAAACTCATTACCATCTGAGCTTAAAAACATTGATTCATTCTCACTTTTTAAATCTAAACTTAAAACTTGTTTAAGACTCTTTGACTACAATTGCTCTGTGTGATTTTAATTTTTGTATTTTAGTTTTGTTTATAATGTCTTTTATCTATGGTTCGTTGTCCTTAAGTCCTTAGAAAGGTGCCTACGAATAAGTAAAATGTATTATTATTATAATTTCAATAATATTATACAGGGTGGGCCATTTATATGGATACACCTTAATAAAATGGGAATGGTTGGTGATATTAACTTCCTGTTTGTGGCACATTAGTATATGTGAGGGGGGAAACTTTTCAAGATGGGTGGTGACCATGGTGGCCATTTGGAAGTCGGCCATTTTGGATCCAACTTTTGTTTTTTCAATAGGAAGAGGGTCATGTGACACATCAAACTTATTGGGAATTTCACAAGAAAAACAATGGTGTGCTTGGTTTTAACGTAACTTTATTCTTTCATTTTACAAGTTTCTCATTGTTTACAGCCATTGACATGTCGCAGAGGTTAACAAGTGAGGAGTGGATAGAAATTGTGTTGATGTCTGGTGAACGCAGTAACCGGGTCATTGCAGCAGATTTCAATGCAAGACACCCTACGAGACAACCCATCTCCCATGCTACAGTTAGCAAACTGCTTGCTAAGTTTCGTGAAACTGGTTCAGTGTTGGATTTGCCAAAATGTGGACGCATGAAAACTGTCACTAATGAAGAAATATCAGTGGCTGTCCTAGCTTCATTCAGCAAGAGCCCACAGCGTAGCACTCGCCGCATGTCACTGGCGAGTGCTGTGAAGATACGAGATGTGCAGCACCTGAAACTACGGATACTGGAAGCCTGTGCTAGCATTTCTCCTGCGGTGTTGTTATCAGTGTGTGAAGAGTGGGAGAAGAGGGTTGCATTGACAATCCAACACAATGGGCAGCACAATGAACACATTTTATAAGTGGTCAGAAACTTGTAAATAATTCATGAAAGAATAAAGTTACGTTAAAACCAAGCACACCATTGTTTTTCTTGTGAAATTCCCAATAAGTCTGATGTGTCACATGACCCTCTTCCTATTGAAAAAACAAAAGTTAGATCCAAAATGGCCGACTTCCAAATGGCCACCATGGTCACCACCCATCTTGAAAAGTTTCCCCCCTCACATATACTAATGTGCCACAAACAGGAAGTTAATATCACCAACCATTCCCATTTTATTAAGGTGTATCCATATAAATGGCCCACCCTGTATTATAAGTATAATATATAATTATTATAATTTCACAATTTCTATATTTTCTCTATATTATGTATATGAGAAAGTATTAAAAAAAAAAAGAAAGAGCAATCCATGAGGTCCAAGGAATTGCCTACAGAGCTCAGAGACAGGATGGTGCTTAGGCAAAGATCTGGAGAAGAGTGCAAAAAAATCATGCACGAGCAGAGTGGTCTCCATAATCCTGAAATGGGAGAAGTTTGGAACAACACAACTCCCAATACAACTTATGTATGCTGTACATAGCGCTTACCACTGAGTGCAGGCACAGAGCATTGTGAACAACTCCCAGTTAAAACACAAATGCAGATTATACAAATTACTAAATACAGAACTGGTACACATAAATGCATATTTGTTAAAACACTAAGAATAATGTAGAAACTGATTAAATATAAATGGAAATCAACAACATCTGTGTATTCATTAATTGATG
This sequence comes from Polypterus senegalus, assembly GCF_016835505.1. Taxonomy (NCBI): domain Eukaryota; kingdom Metazoa; phylum Chordata; class Cladistia; order Polypteriformes; family Polypteridae; genus Polypterus; species Polypterus senegalus. The sequence goes on from NC_053158.1 coordinate 10,923,395, forward strand.
AACTATGGCCAGGCAACAATAGTGGAGATTACAATTGTAAAAGAGAAAGTCAAACATAAAGTCACAGTCCTGGAGACCTCGGCCAACTGGCCACCTACCCTCCTCTGAAAACGTTCTTCTCAACATAACACTTGGCTTACTGTGTTTGAGCCAATATTGTACACGACAAACAAAATATAAAACCCTGACTTCCAACTTCTTTTAGTTTGATCACTAACCTTCCATGTGGTACCTAAAATCCTTTTGAAAATCAAGACAAATAATATCATGTGCACCTTGCTGATCGTATGCTTTTGTTGCTTCCTCCACTAACTTAAAGAAAAGATTAAAAAATATGAATCATTAGATAATCCATGCAACTTTTAGGGTAGATGGCACACCTTTCTGAATGGATTTCTCTCCTGAGTTTATATGTTACGTACCTCATCGTGAAGCCAACAGTCAGGACACTTTCTGAAGCACATCAATAAAAACTCAATTACAGTATTTTTAACTGGAAAACTGAAGTAGATGTTCTGGCAACTGCCATTTCACCTGTGCTTCAATGATTTTGATCTAACCTCCAGCTTGGCTTCAGGTTTCTACTGCCAAGATAGACTGCAACACTTCACACAGCTCATTATTGTTGTCAGGCGGCCATCTCTCTAAGAAAAACACCACCTGGCCAGCACTCTCAATTCTTTAGGAGAAAACCAAAATTAGATAGATAGATGTGAAATGCTCGATATGATAGATAGATAGATAGATAGATATGAAAGGCACTATATAATATAGATAGATAGATAGATAGATAGATAGATAGATAGATAGATAGATAGATAGATAGATAGATAGATAGAAAAGGCACTATATAATAGAAAGATAGGTAGATCTACTGAATAATTCATTACCTGAAAGTCCTCAGTGTTTGTGTGTCAGAATGAGGATGTGCAGCATTGTTCATAATGCCACTCAGTTTTGTTTTCATTCAGTTCTTTGTTACAACCTCCAGGGGGTCCAGCGTGTGGCCCATAGCTGAGCCTGTCCTCTTAATCAGCGTTTTCATTCAGTTGGCCTCTCTTGAAGTGATGTTACCATCAGACCAGCACACTCTGTGACAGTGTAGAATATCTAACTGGCCATCACAGAGTTGTAGAAGATGTGAAGGACGTCACTTCCCACATTAAAGGAACACAGTCTCCTAAGGAAGAAGAGTCTGCTCTACCTTTTCTCCTATAGTTCCTCTGTGTTCTGAGACCAGTCCAACTTGTCATTGATGGGGACCTCCAAATACTTGTTGGAGTGCTCCACCTGTACATCCACTCCCTGAACAGTGCCCGGACATTGACGCTCTTTGGTGTGGCAAAAGTCAATAAGCAATTTGTTGGTTTTGCTGATGTTAAGATGCAGACAATATTCTTTGCATTATGAAACAAAGACCCCTGACTTCTCTGCTGTCTCATTCCCCTTTATAGTGCACCCCATAAGTGCAGAATCAGCTTTTGATTTCCAATTCCTCACTCCCATTGACCATACTGTTTTTCACACAGGTTTCATGGACTTTACAATTATGACTTCTTTAGAAATCAGAATAGGGGGTGGCTAATGGACTTACTTCCATCTTTCACCTTGCCTATCAGTGGTGCCCTACTACCCTGGTGCTTGCTTGCCCCTCCATCTGCATTCAACATGTCACCTAAAGCCAATGACACAATACATAACTTCTAGTCGGAGAGGATGTCAGATTACACAACTGCAGAGATAACCATGCAGACTTTTCAGTAGGGTTTTGTCATGAATCAGTTTTTGCTATTCATTTAGTATACTTTTGTGCTTGTATTGGGGATTTTTGAGGTGTTCCTTTTATTGATTGCTTGAACCACCAGTAGTTCATAAGCCAAAGGTTAGATGTGCAGTAGAGCTGGAAAAGAATGGGCCCCTCACATAAGAGAGGGCATGTGAACTCTTTGGCTGTAAATAATGGTGGCAAGTGCTGCGCTAGTAGGGAGTACAGATAGGCCTTGTCAGACAGACATGATGAACAGAGAGGGGTTTGACACCCCATCAGCTGAGAAATAATGATGGAATTAATTAGGGGCAGAACTAGAGCAGGGGAATGTTAGCAGTCAGATGAGGATGAATAATGACTTGTGTAATAAGAACTGTAATAAATTTAAGAGCTGCCCATGGCTGCTTGCTCGTTCTATCAGAAGTGAGTCTGTATGTGCGCCGTACAATAAATCTCGATTCTGCTGCCTGTCCTGATACTCTGAGTGCCTTCTTTAGGGCTGAGGGTGCCCGTGTCTGCCTGCTTCAACAGTTGCCGCACCCAACAAACAAAGAACTGCCCAGAACGGGACCCGAGTGCAGCCATGGAAAAATGTGAGGATTTTTATGGTGGCTAGAGTGCCAACCCTGCCACCAACCCCCAGTAGGGCTGGATGCAGATTAGCGCCATAGCCACGACAAAACAACTGCAGGTTAAGGGCCTTGCTCAAGGGCCCAATGGAGTAGAGTCACTTCTGGCATTTACGGTATTCAAATCGGCAGATCCCCAGCCTCAAAGCCACCACTCCACCCCTCCACATTAATAGTGTTACTATATTATAACAAATATATCTGTAAATACAACAAAATTTATTTTTGTATAGCCGAAAATCACAAAAGGAGTGCTGCAATGAGCTTTAACAGGCCCTGCCCCCTTTCCACGTTGGTTGGAAGTACAGCGGGTGTCACAAAAGGGGGGAAATACAATAGAATACACAGAACAGACCACAAGTAATCCTCAATACAATATAACAGAAATGTTACAAGTACAGAGCAGAATTTAACAGTAGATGATATCACAAAATATGATTTGGATATTTTTAGAGTCCTGGAGACCTCAGCCATCAACCTGCCTCCCCCTATTGGCCATTCCACTGCTGAGTCAGCGCTGGGCCAACCAATCCAATGAAAGGACCCCTCTACCTGTTGATTCCTGCGATCCTCCATCACAGATGACTTTACCTTAGGCAGGCAAAACAACTTGGCAGGTGGGCCGTGGCACCAAGTGGCACATTTGAGTACCTAGAAGAGAAACAGAATAGGTGAGGGTTAGTAAAAAATTATAACGATCATACTACTTATGTTTTAGTGCTTACGACCGAGCAGTCTGTACAGTTAATCAGCAGCTCTAGTCAGGGTGTGCTAAACTGAAGTTGTGAGTCTTCAGCCAGGATTTGAAAGCTGAGACTGAAGGTGCATGTCTTTATAGTAGCAGGCAGACCATTCCAAAGTTTTGGGGCCCTGTAGCTAAAAGCTTGACCCCCCACTGTTATTTTATTAATCTTTGGAATCAGAAGCAAACTGGCATCTTAAAATCTTAATGTGCGCTCTGGTTTGTAAGTCATGATAAGTTCAGATAAGTAAGTTGTACCTTGGCCATTTAAGGCTTTATATGTTAAAAGGAGGATTTTGAAATATGCCCGTAAACTCAACGTAAGGACTGGAGTTATGTGTTTGTATTTTCTTGTTCTTCTAATAATTCTTGCAGCGGCATTTTGGATTAACTGGAAGCTGTATAAAGAACAGTTCGAAAATCCAGTGAACACCGAATTGCAGTAGCCGATCCTACTAGAAATAAATGAATGAATGAATTTCTCAGAATCCTGCTTATTTAGAAAACACCTTCATTTCCCAACATTTTTGGGAATAATGTTGATAGATAACATTGAAACGTAAGTATTGTCAAATACGTGTGCTTAGGGGGCAGCCAAAAGGTCCAAATGAGAGCAAAAGTACAATAAACAGAGGGTTGAAAACAAGCACTAATGCATTTTCCCTTTTCCAACAGACCAACAGAAGACTAACGATTCTTTTTCATCCCGATCAGATGACGGAAACTTCACTACCCAGTAGACAACATCACTTCCCCGAACAACAACGTCACTTCCGGTCTCCGTATGATGACATCACTTCCATCCTCATCTATTAACATAATTTCTGTCACCTCTTGAAGACATCACTTCCTTCCGTTTTGCTTTGTCATTTCCTGTTCCTCTGCCTTGTTGTAACTTCTTCTGTGATGATATAAAAGAACATTATCTACTGTACACATTTGTCAACTGTATCTCATGATCTCTATTGACTACTCTGCATCAAGGAAATTATATGGTGGAATTCCCCCAACACTTTATCCTTACTTCTGTCTTTTTTATTTTTGAGGAGAAAGATGTTATAGGAAAATACCATTTATCTCTGTGCTGATTGGTGTAAATGAAAATAAATTTTAATACCATAAAGTAAAGCACAAAACAATCATAAAGGGTTGGGGCACCAGTATAATTATTGGCAAAAAAAATAACAATGTGACTTAACAAATGGAAGTGAGAATGTCTTTCCAGACGTGGGTCTAAGGTCTGATTGCTCAAAGACGACGGTGGAGGCCGAAGAGGTGGGCTCAGGTAACTGGAAACCGGAAGTGATGTTTGCTGTCATCCCACTGTCGATCATCTGGTCTGAAGACAGAATAAGAGGAGAGGCATTCAGTGACAGCGCCAGCCATCAACTTGGGTTGAAATTACCATGTGACAAGCCATGAAGTTGTCACCCAAATGCACACATGTGACAGTACGGATAAAAGAGGCTGTTCTGTTGGACTCCGTGAGTCTTGACATTGAGAGTTTAGTTGGTCACCTGGTGTGGTTCCACCAGTCTGGTGTTAATAAAGGACGTTCATCTTGAATTCTGCTTATAACGGTGACTCGTGACTATACAATACTTGATTTTCCTTCCTGAGAATTTTCCCTGACATGGCTTACATAATGAAGCTAGAAGTGAAGATTTTTCAATCCAATAAAATGATGTGTTTCTTTTTTCCTTTAACATAAATGAGTGAGGATCATCACAAACCAGTATGTTCAGAGGAGGCCACAATTTACCAAAACCACATCTTGTTTCCAATTTGTACAGTATTACACAGATAAGCTGGTATATTTTAGACGAATATACTGATCTATATGTTCATCTGTCTATCTAGACATTTTTTTCTCATGCACTTGAATTATGGATCTGTTTTATATGAGGGGAGAGAAATCTAAGTACAGAAATACGGAAAGTGCCTCAGGTTGACCTTTAGGATATTTATTTTTCATTAAGCATATAAAACAAACAAGGTCAGGAGCGGATAAATTACATGTAATTGTATTGATTCCTTTCCTGAAATAGAAAGAATGATAAATGTCACACTTCTACTGTAAAGACTGCACACACACACGCACACACACACACACACACTTGCTGGCAGTAAAGAACAGCAGTTTCCATCTCCCAAATCACCAGGATATAATGGCCTCCCATCTCTTTGCTAAATCTCCTAAAAGATTATTTTACTGCTGCTTGGTTCACCTCATTGCACCAGGCCATCTCTTCTACTAAAACTAATCAAGCTGTAAACCTCAAGTACAACTCATCGGGCTCTAGTGGTCCAGTAACTGGGAACGCTATACCTCTGAGAAATGGCCTTTTCTGACTGCTGTCTTTTCTTGACACTGTCTGTCGTAAGCATCCAGTTTTTCACAACAAACTCTTGTTATCGCATTCAAGAGCACAAACTGTGAGCTCACTCAATAACATGCTGTTAAGTGCATATAGCATTTCAGTAAAATGTATAGGATAGAAAATACATTTCTGTTTAAGCAGTTTTAATTTGAAAGTTTTGTTTAATGTGAAAGAGGTTAAACTGTAAATCAACTACAGTATAGAAATACTTATTTGGCTGACGACTTTATCCAAGGTGACTTCAGACATTTATGATACAATTGGTTTTCAAATTGGAGCACAGGCAGCTCAAGTGACCTGCTCATGGTCACAGAGTGTCAGTAGTGGGGTTTCAGTACACAGCCTGGGGGTTTGAAGTCTGAAGTCTTAATCACTGTGCCACACTATGCTTTATAGACACTGCGGTTCTCATTCCGTGGAGTTTGCATGTTCTCTCCATGTCTGGGTGGGTTTCCTCCCACAGTCCAAAGACTTGCAGGTTAGGTGAACTGGTGAAACAAAATTGGCCCTAGTATGTGTGTTTAGTGTGTTGGGGTGTATGCGTGTTCAGCCTACGATGCACTGATACCCTGTTCAGGGTTTGTTTGCACCCTTTTAATACATTTTAAAAGCTTCTGAAAATATGTTTTTACTTTGTCATTATGTTTTGTTGAGTGTAGATTCATGGGCAAAAAAAGGCAAATGTTCCCATTTGAAATTAAATCTACAACACAATTAACTGTGCAGAAAGTGAAGGGAGTCTGAGGACTTATTGAATCCACTGTGTTTAAACAGAATAGGCTTCTTGGGGCGCATATTATATTTCATTGTACCAGTGACCAAATAAAAAATACACAAAAGACAACTTGCAATGCATGAATATTATTTCCAAATTTAGAGAACATTTAATTGCAAAATAATTGAAAGCCGAAAACATAGCAAGTAATGTTATCTATCTATCTATCTATTTATCTATCTATTATATAGTGCCTTTCATATTTATCTATCTATTACATAGTGCCTTTCATATCTATCTATCTATCTATCTATCTATCTAATTATATAGTGCCTCTCATATCTATCTATCTATTATATAGTGCCTTTCATATTTATCTATCTATTATATAGTGCCTTTCATATCTATCTATCTATCTATTAATTATATAGTGCCTCTCATATCTATCTATCTATTAATTATATAGTGCCTCTCATATCTATCTATCTATTATATAGTACCTTTCATATTTATCTATCTATTATATAGTGCCTTTCATATCTATCTATCTATTAATTATATAGTGCCGCTCATATCTATCTATCTATCATATAGTACCTTTCATATCTATCCATTTATCTATCTATTGTAACCAGTAGGGGGAACCACTGAGCCTCAAACCCCAGACAAAGAAATGCCCAATACGGCCCCATGTTCGAATAAAGGAATTTTTATCACACACATATCTTACAGTCAGTAAATACACAATACCAAGATCATTTAGATCTCTTTTTCTCTCCTTATGCTCTCCTCGAAAGTGTTGCCTTCTCACCTGGAGGAGTCATAGTCAGGAGGCAATGGACCCCTTTTAAGCCAAACCCAGGAATGCTTCTGGTACCATAGTGTTACCTATTGGAAACACTTGGGGGTCATGTAGAAACTAAGGAGGTCATCCCTAAACAGTGCCCTCTAATGGCACCCAAGGACCCTGCCAGGGCTGCACTGCTGGACTCCAACTCCCATCATACCCCTGCAGGGGTCCAAGTTGGGACAGATCAAGAGAACCACTGCCACCTGTCGTATGTTTGATGGAATTGCTCCTGGCCTCTGTTATATTCCTGCTGAAAGAAGTCATTTTCTCATACAGCTGGAATGCATGTCTGTCCTCCATGGCACTTACACTATCTATATTGAAACCTTTACCTTGGGCAATCTAAAAGAGAATGTTTAAATAATATTCTAATGTGCATATAAGGTAAAGGTCAAGGTTTCTGAAGTATGATAGGCTCAAGGTGGCTACCAAAGATAAGAAGATGCTACTTTATTCCCCAAAGCTGTCAAAGATGAGCATGTCAGCTTTATCCAGATGCTTCTATTTCCTAAATCAATAGTTTTTATACTACAAAAAAGGGGGAAAAGTATTAAGAGGCTTACAGGACTTTAAATAAGTAAACATTGATCAAGATTTTTTATGATCTGTTATTAAATCTTCTACCTTCAGAAGAAATTTATGTTACCTTTCACTTTCAGGCACAGGAATGCTTTAATTCTTTGCAATTTGTCATCTAAACCACGGATTTAATGGATCACCATTTGGCACTGGTTTGTTCAAAATGTTTGACAGGATCTGACAGAAGCAACTGTTGACTAAAATAATTATGTTTGATCAGAAATGTGTGGACTATGGTCGAATGGAATATTTTCTCCCAGAAGATTAATTATTATCCCTTGATACTAAAGAAATTACACGAGAACTCCTTCTGCAGCTCAGAGCAAAAGTAAAAAAAAAAAAAAAAGTTTTGATGCAAACAGGCCATTACCTAATATGTGCAAAATAGTATTGAGTTAAAAATTTGAAGGTCCCCATGGTGATACTTTAAACCACATTGCCAGGCAACTGGTTCTGTATACTTACAATTATCTGTGTGAAATATATTTCTTAGCATTTGTGCGAAATTCAGTCTTAACAAGCTTCCAACTGCTCCCTGGTGTCTTTGCAGAATAACTTATTTTCAAGTAACATCTGGCATCAACTTCAGTTATTCCTGTTATAAATTTAAATACTTCTTTCAGGTTTTCTCTTAATCACTTTTTGCTTAGGCTGAACAGATTCAACTTTTTTGAAAGTCTTCTTTTAACGTTTAACTTGCAGGCCAGAATTGACTCTCCTGACTGTTATTCTGGACTTTATCCAAAGCCTTTATGTTTTTCCTGTGGTAATTAAAATTCTTAAATTCAGCATGTTTCACATTCCTGTTGTCATGTTTACATCATACTTGCCTGCCTCCTCAGAGACGTTACCAACAAACACACAAATACAGGAGGTAAGTCAATAGGCTTCATCACTATCTCCGTCTAGACCGGGGACGTGCAGTTCGGGGGTTCAGTCATCATGAAAAGTAAAAAAAAAAAATAATAATGATAACATAAAATAAATGTGTCCACTGCTCTGTGCTATGCATTTGTTTTCTGTGTAATTTTTTTATAATTTTTATAGTCAAAATTGCTGAACTGGCACATTTCTTGTTCAAATACAGGGAAGAAATGTGAAGTGCGGCAGTGACAAGCCTCACCTCCCTTCATACTGCATGGGGTTGATGCCTGTAATTGGCGCGTGCCTGTTTTTGTCTCTCTGTATTTCGCCAATGTAATGTTTGCAGACGCGTTTATTATACACCCTGACTTTCCACAGTCTGGCTAATATCTTTAATGAATGATTGTAACATATTTAGCCTTGTTGATCGGACATAAAACTGTAGTGAAAAGGCACAAGGTGAGGCAGACAGTACCGTGCCGCCCTGAAGGGGGGCGCATGTGAGCCCAACTGGTGCTTGTTGGTGCTGTTCTTCTATGCAGAGGCGCCAATAATAAGTTAGCAACATCAGAAAGTCAAGTGCACTACAGCGGTCCAATTATTTTTATTTTTTGTTCTGAATGACTGCCAAAATGGAAGATAGTACAGGTGCATCTCAATAAATTAGAAGATCATAGAAAAGTTAATTCATTTCAATAATTGAATTCATAAAGTGAAACTCATATGTATCTTAGAAAATTAGAATATTGTTAAAAAGTTCAATATCGTAGTCTACTGGTGTCACACACCACCCAGCTAATTAATCGAAAACACCTGCAAAAGTGTCCTGAGCCTTGAAATGGTCTCTCAGTCTGGTTCAGCAGGCCACACAGTCATGGGGAAGACTGCTGACTTGACAGTTGTCCAGAAGACAGTCATTGATACCCTCCCTCCACAAGGAGGCTAAGCCAGAAAAGGTCACTGCTAAAGAAGGTGGCTGTTGACAGAGTGCTTTATCCAAGCATATTAATGGAAAGCTGAGTGGGAGGAAAAAATGTGACAGCAGAAAAAGATGCACAAGCAACAGAGAGAACCATAGCTTTGAGAGGATCGTGAAGCACATCCCATTCAAGTTCAGTATTTGGGGGAGACTCCCAAGAGGTGGACTGCGGATGGAGGCAGTGCTTAAAGAGCCATCCACACACAGATGCATCAGGGACGTGGGCTACAACTGTCACAGCATTCCTGGTGCCAAGCCACTCCTGAACCAGAGACAACGTCAGAAGTGACTTATCTGGGCTAAGGAGAAAACGGACTGGACAACATCACTGGTCCAAAGTCCTCTTTTGAGATAAAAGTCAATTTTGCATTTCATTTTGGAACTCGAGGTCCCAGAGTCTGGAGGAAGAGTGGAGAGGCACACAATCCGTTGCTTGTGGTCCAGTGTGAAGTTTCCACAGTCGGTGATGAAGTGGGAAGCCATATCATCTGCTGGTGTTGGTCCACTGTGTTTATCAAGTCCAAAGTCAGTGCAGCCGCCTACCAGGAAATTTTAGAGCACTTTGTGCTTCCCTCTGCTGACAAGCTATATGGAGATGCTGATTTCATTTTCCAGCAGGACTTGGCACCTGCCCACACTGCCAATAGTACCAATACCTGGTTTAATGACCATGGTGTCACTGTGCTTGACTGGCCAGCAAACTCCCCTGACCTAAACCCCATAGAGAATCTATCAAGAAGAAGATGAGAGACACCAGAGCCAACAATGCAGACGAGCTGAAGGCCGCGATCAAAGCATCCTGGACTTCCATAACACCTCAGCAGTGTCACAGGCCGATCGCCTCCATGCCATGCCGCATTGATGCAGTAATTCATGCAAAAGGAGCCCCGACTAACTATTGAGTGCCTACATGGACAGACTGTTCAGTAGGCCAACATTTCTGTATTAAAATTCTTTTTTTTAATGGTTTTATGTAATATTATAATTTTCTGAGATACTGATTTTTGAGTTTTCATTACCTGTAGGCCATAATCAGCAAACTGAAAAGAAATAAACGCTTGAAATATAGGAGTAATGAATCTATATAATATATGAGTTTCACTTTTTGAATTGAATTATTGAAATAAATTAACTTTTTGACGCTATTCCAATTTATTGAGATGCGCTTAAAAATTAGCTTAAAAATTTCTCAAAAATGGACTTTCAGTCAAAGCAGGAAGTGATAAATAATGGAAGACCAACGCCAAAGCTGAAAGGTTTTCTGAAAACTAAGGGACAACTAAATTTTGAACTTAAATAAAATATTTGTTTGATTTTCGCTTCAAAAAAACAAATAAATATTTCAATTAAGGTCAAAATTAAAATCCGTTTTTTTTATGTACACCACTCTATACTTTTATTTGTACTGAATGAGTATGAATTGTGGAATTGCAATGGCAAATTTCAAACAAATGGAGGGTGCGGTACAAATATGCTCTCTCCGCTATAAACGTAACATTCTTTCTGATCCAAATATGTACCTTACCAATGTGTGTGTAAAGAATAATTATGAGATATGAAATATAACCGGTAGTCAATGTGCATGCTGCCACTTGAATAGTGAATAAGCTACTCGTTTGGGTTTATATCAATCTGACTCTGAAGAAGTCAGGGCCTCACCAGCCATGAACCTCACTGCACGTCACTGGTCCAGACAAGAGTACCAAAGCTACAGTTTTAAGTAGGTTGGAAAGATGTTGGGTTTTCCAAGAGTAAGCCAATAATTATTTGTACTTTTGTCATAATTTGGTTTGGGTTGACTGTACAGCTTTCCACCGTGCATATGAATGCATATGCGCACATATGGACCTTAATCACTCAATTTCTTTGGTTGTAAACATGGCCGCTCCACTCTCCATGTACGCCAAGTTAGCTTTTTATGGGCTGAAAGTATACCAGAGGCCAGAACTTCTCATCACTTCATCGGAATCATGGTATGGATTTCCTCAATGTGATTCTCGGTAGTAAGCATGGAACGGCATCCCGCTCCTTCTTTGTTTTTAACACTCTTCCGACCATTTTTGAACTTCTCAATCCATTCATAAACACTGCCTCCATACTAGAGGGCCTTCTGTGGATTTTGGTCCCTGGTATACTTTCAATCCATAAAGAGAACCTGACCACGGTGATCACAGATGCATCATGTTTATCCAAAAGTGCTGGGTGAAAGCTGTACAGCCAACCTAAACAAAATTATCACAAAAGCATGAATAATTATTACTCTTGGATAACTCAACATAATCCTAACCTACCTGATAGCTTTGGTACTCTATCTGGACAGAGATAGTGATGAAGCTTATTGACTTACCTCTTGTAAAAAGTGAAGATGACTATTGACATACACTCATAAATGGAATATTTAAACAGAGAGCATTCAAATCTTGCAACAAAGAGGCTCTGAAGGACACACATCGATTGCTGAGTGAAGCAAAGGAAGTTTACAAAGCCAAAGTAGAAAACACACTCACTCAGAATAACATGAAAGAAGTCTGGAATGTACTGGGCATAATTACTGGGCTCAGGCAATCCAGGGCTCCGGTGCTACAAGCTAACACCATGAACCAATTTTTTAATAGGTTTTCCCTTCCAATTCCACCTTCTTTCAATGACCTGTCCACCCACATCATCCCTACTACATCAACAACTCCTAAAAGGTCAACTGGAATGACCAGTGATGAGTCCAACTCGGATCACCACTGTCAACCATCCATAACTGAAGACCAAGTAAGGAGAGAACTGAGGAAGTTACACAAAGGATAAGCTATTGGGGCCAGATGGAATCAGTCCTTGAGTTCTTAAAGCCTGCGCTGACCAACTTTGGGGTGTCCTCTGTCACATGTTCAGTCTGTCACTAAGGCTCCAGAAAGTGCCACTGCAGTGGAAAGCATCCTGCATTGCTCCTGTCCTAAAGAAGACAAGCGCCTCTTCACCTAATGACTAAAGACCAGTGGCTCTTACTTCTGAAATCATGAAGACCTTTTCATGAGGACCATCATCATGAAGAGAGGCTGGTCCTGGACTATATGAGTCCTCATGTGGTAGACCACCTGGACCCGCTGCAAAGATCTGCTTATTGACTTTCACCAACGAGCCTCTAGGTCCAGTCACTATTCAGGGAGTGGATGTGAGGTGGTCCACTCCTATAAGTACTTGGGGGTCCACATTATTGACAAGTTTGACTGGTCTTGAAACACAGTGTAACAATATAAGAAAGGGCAGATCAGGATCTTCTTCCCTAAGAGACTGTGCTCCTTTAATGTGGGAAGTGACCTTCATCACATATTTAACAAGTCTGTGATGATCACTGAGGACTTTTTATTTATGTATTTACTTATTTAAAGAGCATCTGTAAAAAGCCAAATAAAGTATCTATCTATCTATCTATCTATCTATCTATCTATCTATCTATCTATCTATCTATCTATCTATCTATCTATCTATCTATCTATCTATCTATCCTGATCTCTCCACTCATCTTTATTTCCTATTTGGAGACGGTGCTGGAAATATAGAGAAGCACAAAGGAGTAATAATCAGTGGGTATAATAGTGAGCACCTCTGATGACATTGATTTGATTGAAGAAGATAAACAGGTGTGCTACATGAGGATAGTCAGACAGAGGGAATGAATATCAACCGCAAGAAAAGGAAGTCAGTGGTATTCGGTTGTAACTTAATCGGGCAACCACTTAAGTTGGACAATGAAGAGTTAGGGAATGTTACACAGTTCACGTATTTGGGCAGCCTGGTAACATCAGATGCAGATTACAGTAAGGAAATTAGTTGCAGGAGAGTGAAAGCTATGGGGGCTCTGGAGGGATTCAAGAGAATCTGGAGGAGTAAAAATATCAGATAGGAAACAAAAATCTATGTAATTCATTCGTGCATTTTCAGTGTTCTGTTTTAAGCAATAGAGACATGAAACTCAAACAACAAGACAGAGACCGGCTACTGGCTTTTGAAATGCACTGTTACAGAACAGCACTGAATGAGTCAGTGCGACAACAAAAGAACATACAGTAGTACCTAGTACAAAAGATCATCAAATGTAAAATGAATCTATTCGGACACATCACAAGAATGGAAGACAATAGGCTTGTGAAAATAGTTATTTTTGGATGCATGGCTGGCACAAATAGAATGAGAAGGCCACAATGAGAGTGTGCACATGATCTGGAAGATTGGACCAGCAAGGAGATTGCTAGACTGACAACAATACCAAGAATCAAAGCTAACTGATGCAGTGGGCATTGAGCCTATGGACCAAGAAGAAGAAGATTCCATCTATCTATCTATCTATCTATCTATCTATCTATCTATCTATCTATCTATCTATCTATCTATCTATCATATAGTACCTTATTTATCTATCATAGCGTGCCTTTCATATCTACCTATCTACAGTATCTATTGTGAAGGATTTATATAAACAAGAAGCTGATGTTGTCAGGGTGACTGCCAGGACTGAACTGCTGAGGTTTTGGGAAATAGAGTCTTTATAGGCCGGCAGCTGGAAGTGATGTCATGTGGCCGATACTGGAAGTGACCCGCCCCGCCACCCCCTGGCCTGGTGGGTAATTACTGTACCTCCACTTGGTCCATTCAGATCTATCCTAATGACACGTGTATGACACTATCTATCTATCTATCTATCATCTATCTATCTCTATCATATAGTGCATTTCATATCTATCTATCTATCTATCTAGCATATAGCGCCTTATCTATCTATTATATAGTGCCTTTTATATCTATCTATCTATCTATCTATCTATCTACATTGATTATTTAGATTTCTCAGTTTTCCTCAATAAATAAATGAACAAGTGTAATGTTTTTGTGTCATTTGTTCCATTGGGTTCTCTATATGTAGTTTTAGAACTTCATTTAAAATCTGATCATGTTTTTGGTCATATTAACGCGGGTGTCTTGGGTGAGTGTGTGGGTTGTTTCAGATTTACGTATATAATGTATAATTTTTTCACCAAGAATATTTTAAATTGCTACAAAAGTAAGAATTCCTTTTCCTTTTTTTTTTGTGTTTCACCCCGTCTCCTTATTTCAAATATGTATGTAAACATTAAGGACTTCAGTTGCTTCAAAGTTCTCCTTAACAGCTCCCTGAATCACATGCATTTAAATGATTTGCAGAAGTCTTTCTCATGTGTATTATGGGTAATGAACATCTCATTTTGGTAATAGAGAGGTTTGCAACTTGGGGGTTTGGGGGTGATGGTGGTGGCAGCAGTAAAAATTAAAATCTTGTTTTCCTAAAAGAAATGCAGCCGATCGACTCCCCTAAACGAAGTCATTTGTGGTTCTTGCATCTCTGCGGGCTGGTTTCCTCACATATGCCCCAGAGGCAGCTGTCCTTCAAATTTATCAACTGAGAGCGCTGTGCATGCTCTGTAATTAAAAGTCAGTCTTACATCTTGGGAGATACTGCAAGCAACATCTGAAATTAGGACTTAAATAATGAGGGGTTGGGGACATGTTGGCTGCTTCTGTTATGCATTTTAATAAAGGGACTTAACAGCTAATTGGAGGCTAACTAAACTGCTTGGACACATAAGTCACATCAGTGTGTTCTCTCCCTAAGGAGTTTGATAGCCCATAAAGCTTAGTGCTGCGTTTTTTTTTTCTATCTTAATTGCCATATTGAGTTATGTTAATGCAGGGTTTCTTTAAGGGGCTGCAGTAGGTGATTTGTACAGCAGCGTATACGTTCTCTTTAAAAATATGAGCCTAATTTGCTTTGGCTGAAGATTGACAATGGGACCCGAATATCATAGTACAATGTTGGGGGGGGAACACAAATGAGCAAAGAAAATAAAGCTTAATGAGGTCAGGCTCCTTACACGGCACAAGAGAAGACATATTTATAGTCAATAACGGACCAAGAAAATAAAACATTAATTTCCAGAGGTACACGTTCAAGAAAATAATGACTCTTTAATGTATTTTGTTAGCACAAAAAAAAAAACTGGAGAAAAGAAAAAGGTAGTTGTTTACCGAGCAGCCTTTCTTAATAACAATAATAAAAACTGAGGGTATTAAAGGAAAACCTCACAGAGGAAAACAAGCGCCATTATTTCTGTTTCATGTGGCTTACCAAGGAAAACAGAATGGCTTCCCAGCACTTCGCTATGAAGGTGCCACTTCAGGGGGTTTAGTCTGAACCTTCAAAATCTGCTTACTAAGGAGGCTTGCACGGATGCGTCAAGGAACAAACTAGACAGGTGTGCGGATTCACGAGGGGTGTAAAAGCGTCCAAAATATTTTTTGTTTTACTGGCATTCAACGGAGCGGTACCTTAGGAGGGTTGGGATGAAGCCAAGCCAGGAGCTGAGTCAGGAATTCAAGTCGTAAGGAACTTTTTGGTTGTTTTTGGAGTGAACCATTGCTGTGTGGCGTTTAAACGAATAAAACTGTGGCCTACATCCAGAAAACAAATTGGGGAGCTCTTTGAGGTTTTACTGTGATGTGCCACCAGAATAACCAGTTGTCATGCACATGCACATGGGAGGAGGCTAATGGGCTTGAATAGTGACAATTCCATATCTGACCAGGGGGTGACTTTTTCTCTCAAACCTCTGCAGACCATTTATGGGAAATTCCACAGGGCTCCGGAGCTTGCGATGATGTCACTTCCGGCCCAGATGACATCACTTCCGGTCAAGGCAGTGGCGACGATGTCACTTCCGGTGTTTGTGATGGCGCCACTTCCTGCCCAGATGACATTACTTCTGGTTCCAACCCCCAGTGATGATGGCACTTCCGGTTCCGGTGATGACACCACTTTTGGTCTTGTCACCCATGATGACATCACTTCTTGTCTAGACCTTTAAAGCCGACATCTTTGCCACATGTCATCAGTTCTGTTTTGGACTTTGAACCAGATAAACTCCTCAAAATCCAATACTTTATAAACAGGTGGCTACTCCAAACCTTTTTATGTCTCCTGTCTACTCTTATGACACCGGATATCAGCAAAAATGATTACAGGATATACTGTAGAAGGAGGACAGGTTTTTATCCGAATAGAAAGCCAGAACAGAAAGACCTGCTGCATGAAGAAATAATTTTGTGTGAAGCTGGAGTAATATATTGCTTGGACCATCGAAAGTCGGGGCTGGGTGGGCTTGTGGCATTGGAACCCCTGCAGATTTTGTTTTTTTTTCTCCAGCCCTCTAGAGTTTTTTTTTTCTGTCCTCCTGGCCATCAGACCTTACTTTATTTCTTTGTTGCTCAGTATTGCCTAAGTTTATTTTTATATTGTGTCTTTTTTTCTCTTTCTTCATATTATAAAGCACTTTGAGCTACATCATTTGTTTGAAAACGTGCTATAGAAATAAGTGTTGTTGTTATTGTTGGGAGCAGTTCCAACCCCCATACAGCAGGTGGCACTGGACCTCATTTGGCAGCCCAGTCGGGACACCCGCAAGGGTGCTTGGGAGATGGAGGCCAGAAGTGCAACCCTATTGGGGTCCCAGGATGCAGGTAGAAAGAGCTGTTGTGTTGGTGACCTCCCTAACTTTTTATATGGCCCAGAAGTGCTTCAAAGAAGACAAGATGTGGAACTGGAAGCATTCCCGGGTCCAGCCTGAAAAGAACACAAGTCAGGAGGCAGCAGGCAACAGTCACTGGAGGATGGAAGGAGGAAGAAGTTGTTTGATTTGTTTTGTAGTTTGTTCATTTTACTGCGCACAGGTGATTATTAAAAGGCATCTTGGGAAAATAAACATCTTTAATCTTATCAGAGAATCATGTTGGGTATTACTGTGTCTGTGGTTTGGGCTCAGTGCTGGACCTGATGGTTACAATGGATACCTTGAAAATGCTAAGAGAACTGTTTGTTAATAAAAGAAACATAAGAAATTTATCAAATGTGAGGAGTCCATTCTAACCATCAAGCCCGTTTGTTCAGCTAATCTGTCCCAACATCTCCTCCAGATTTTTCTTAACACTAGAATTACCAGAGCCTATGATAAAACTCTTAAATCCGGCCCACCTTAAATCCGCTCGCACCTCTCCGTCTGCGTCTTTTGTCCTGTAAATGTGCCGATTAAGACAAGCAGCAAGTAGACTGCTATTCCATCTCCCAATGTCGCAGAACATTCACTAAGTTCTCCCAGTTCATGCTTTGCTTGATTTTCTGGGAGTGAACTCCTGGAGTTTTAAAGTGGAAATAATAGATTGTTATTTGCAACTCATGTTTCTACAGTAACCTGTGTAAACACAATTGTTAAAACAGAAACTTTTTCTTATTTTCATAATAAATGTTACAAAATGTAGGCATAAACTATAGAATGTGTGAAGCCTGAAGTCCAAAGATCAAATAAACACTTTCACAAAAGGTACAAGGACAATACAGCAGCTTCTGTGGCGTAGCGGCAAGGTTTGCCGACTTGTAATCAAGAGTCCCCGGTTCGATCCCCACTGCCTCCAATATTTACTGTTTTCAGTAGTGAGCTGCTCTTATTGTTAATACTAGCAAAATACTCGCGCTTCGCAGCGGAGAAGTAGTGTGTTAAAGAAGTAATGAAAAAGAAAAGGAAACATTTTGAAAATAACGTATCATGATTGTCAATGTAATTGTTTTTTCACTGTTATGAGTGTTGCTGTCATATATATATATATATATATATATATATATATATATACACACACACACACACACATATAAACATATATATATACACATATACATATATATACACATACATACATATATATATATACACACACACATATATATATATATATATATATATATATATATATATATATATTACACCCTTTGGGGTGCAAGCAGCTGTTGCTGGGCGTGACAGAATCCATTGAGGAAGAAAACAGAAAAACATTATTTGTACAAATTCTTAATTTATTTATCCATTCCTAAATAATTAAATGGGCAGGCTATTTCGCATCAGTGCAATACGCTGCTTGTTAAAATGGATGACTTCCGCTCTTACGTGCACGTAGTGTTGCATGGGCATTATGAACTATCGTATCTGTTCAAGTTCTATTTAAATTTTAAATATAAGTAATTTTTATTTATTTGACAAAAATATCTTTGGTAGGAATGTAAGTTATATTTAGTCATCATTGCATACATTTTTCTTCACCATAGAAATGTAAAGACTAAATTCAACTTACATTCCTACCAAAGATATTTCTGTTGACTAAATAGAACCTACTTATATCCAAACAGAACTTGAAAAGATATATTTTTTCGAATCTGAGCGCGCATTTTAGATCGACTTAACGCGCACTACATCGAGCCCCATGCTATTGTGCTCTGGCCTGCCTGCCTCAATAAGTTACAGTTCATTTAATCATGGGCCTTTCTACAGTTTTGTTTATTTTCGGGTTGTAATGTTCATTAAATTTACGTATCAACTGGTCCATTGGTGGACCGCGCATCTCACACCTAGGCCTTCAGTACTGCTCCGTCTGAATCAACCCGCCCCTCACAAACTAATTTATGGTTATAAAAACCATCTTAATATGCAGAAATATAGTATAAAGAGCCGCTGCATCGCAGATAGAATCGCAACATTTTACTCACCAAAAATTCGGATTATTTGTAAACAAAATCCATCCTCCTCTCTTTCCTCAAAGACAGTTCAATCGCTCTGTTGTACAGATTATCCATGCGCCTCAGTTCCATCAAAAAGTCCCTTTCTAGCGCCATCGAAGCTAATGCTGAAAATCGAACCTGCGGCTTCTATCCAATCAATGGGTCTGAATACGGTGACATCGCTGTACGCCTGCTAGAGGGCCGTACTGACACCAACTCAAAATCTGATTGGTTGAAACAACAGGTTAATCAACATTTATTCTGTGTTAGAGTGCCTGCACAACGGATTGTAAAGTCCTCTCTGTCTGGCAACAAATGATGGCTGAAATGTGATTGGTTAAATGCTTTAATCCAAAAATGCATGCCTGGAAGCAGCACAACCATCGGAAAAGCTATGAAAGGAAGTGGACAGACTATTTGGAATTATTTAATAAGTATTCATGGACAAAATATAATTCACATCAGTTTGTGATTCAGATATTTTTACTTATGAATATGCTAAGCACAGTCCTTCACCCGCGAATATTTACCTCATATGGGCAGGCACTCAATTACGTGGGAGGCGTGATGATGCAACACGAAACTCCGCCTCCCACGGCCATCAAGCTGCAGTCTATTACAGTATATGGACGAAAAAATAGGCTCCAGTTATGACCATTACACGTAGAATTTCGAAATGAAACCTGCCCAACTTTTGTAAGTAAGCTGTAAGGAATGAGCCTGCCAAATTTCAGCACGGGAAGTTGGAGAATTAGTGATGAGTCAGTCAGTCAGTCAGTCAGTGAGGGCTTTGCCTTTTATTAGTATAGATTATACAGTACACTCATACATTTGATTTGTGTCTATAACAGACCGTGTACATTTATAGTACTGTACTTGTAAAAGTTACCGTTTTTTTTTTCACTTTTATTCTCTCAGTCACGATACAAACTACCGCCCTAGGGATTTGACGCTGTTTGTTTTTATTTAAAACTGGGAGTAACTGTATATGTGATTGGTGTTTTGAGGTAATGGAACTGGACATTCTCTGATCTGGAGGGATAAAAGCTGACACACAAACGCTGGTGAATCTGCCTTCTTCATATCTCACTGTCACTTGATTTTTTTTTATTCAGTTTTACTGAGTGTTCCTGCTCACACAAAATTAGTATGCACCTTATGGTGTATGATATCAAAAAAAAAAAAACAAAAAACACAGATGTAGGTATATATGATATTTTGAAGAAATCATTTTATGACCTGAATAGTACCAATCAGAAAACATCATCGCACTAATGCAATATTATTATTTGAAAACGAACAGCGTCAGATCAGGTGTTCTTGAAAACAAACCTTTTGTAAAACTAGTTCCGGAATGAAGATGATTAGAAGACTAGTAGACATGTATATAGGGAAAACATAGTTTTTGGCTTGTAACGTTGGAGTGTGCGCCGATATCTTCTTTGCATGACGTTAGTTTGTGCGCCATCACCAGGTTTAGTTTACATGAGGCAATTTCGTGCAATGGCAGGCGTAGCTAAAGTAGTGCTTGTATTAACCTTGTTAACAATTACTTTATCATTATATCAAGCAACAGAGGTGTCAGAATGCGCTACAGATGTCACTGCTACTGTACATCAAACACTCCGATGACACAGACCCAGCTGCCAACGTTGCCAGTTTTGGATGAGACCTGATCGGATCTCTAGTTGGTGGGACAACTTTGAGAACGAAGAATGGTGAGAGAATTTTTGTTTGTCAAGGACGTTCCTGTTGTCTTTGAGTGAGCTGCTTCGCCTGCACATCGATGGAAAGACAACTGTAATGGCATCGCCTGTCAGTGTTGTCAAAAAAGTTGCCTGCACACACAAACTATTTAGCAGACGAGGGGAGATTATGCAAGACGGCCTTTGGGTTGTCAAGACAGGGGGTTTCTAAAATAGTAAGACAAGTGTGTGAAGCAATTAGAGCCCACTTGGGCCCTCTGTATATACAATTAGCTGTCGCTGAGTCCAAAGTAGAGGAACGTGTAGTGTAGCAGGGTTTCAGTATCAGTCCACACATACAGTTCCCCCTTAACTCAATGCAGTGCCAGGGCCGTCTTAACGAATGGACACATTGGGCAATGACCGAGGTCCTCAGTAGCATAGGAGCCCACGATGCCAATGTATGTTTCTGTTTTGCTATCAGAACAGGGACACCAGCATACTATTTTCCCGAGGGCCTGTGATGCTGTTAAGACGGCCATGTGATGCGTCATTATTGTTAGCCTTCCTGAACTGCTAATAACGTTTTTCAGGGTTCTAATTGGCCAACATGACATAGCAGTTAAGGTTGCATGGCTGCCTTTTGTTTTGGCAGTGGATTTTTGTATTTATTTGTGGATGGAGGTTTTTTAAAAAACAACGCATGTTTTGGACAGGATTTTTTGAACAACAAAGGAGGAAAACTCCTGTTTTAAAAGCTACATGTTGACTAGGCCTTTAACTTTTTTTTTTTAGTGATATAAGCTATCACACAAATCTGAATGGGAGGCAATTAATGGGTCTGAATTATGATAATTCCACGCCAGACTCTTTGGAGGTGCACTGACTTTTTCTCTCAATCCTCTGCAGAACATTCACAGGAACTCCCACCGGGTCCCGGCACCCATGATCATAGACACATATAGGTAGACGCCGCATTCACTGTGTTGCCCAGTCAACATGATACGTCATCGCGTCCACCCTATTGCGAGTGGCAAAAGTGCCATTTAAACTAATACAGCTAGACGTGAAAGCAGGCTTTTCTGGTGAAAAAACAATAACATTTAAAACAGTATCGTTTACATACAACAGATTTTGGTGAATCGTTTAAATGCAATTATTTATATCCATTATACACTAATAATGGAAATTATTAAATAATAATAATTATTATCATTATTAAATAATTCCTCCCATATAAGTAAAATTTCTCTGACTGCCTTCTTCAATCTCCAAAACTTTTCTAGACTTCGTCCTGTTCTTACCCAACACAGTACTGAAGTATCGGTTAATGCCCGAGTCCCCTCACGTATAGATGACTGTAATGCTATTCTATCTGGCATCCACAAAACGTATCCATCGCTTACAACTTCTAACAAATTCTGCTGCCAGGATAATAACCTGCTGTTCTAAATCCACTGAACGTATCACATCGATTCTCTCTCAACTTTACTGGCTCCCTCTTCACTACTGAATACAATACACAATACCGCTCTGAACATTTAAAGCTCTCCACAACCTCACTGATCTCCTCCAGACTGACACTCCTCTCGCTCACTCAGATCCTCCTCTGCAGCTCTACTTTCTGTACCACATGTCAAACTCAGTGCTCTGGGAGCTCGAGCGTCTCTCATTGTGCTCCTCAACTCGAGAATTCTTTTCCCTCTCATATACGTCAGCTCAATTCAATAACATATTTTAAAACTGCCCTCAAAACTTACCTTTTCAAACTGGCATACCAATTGTGAATTTTGCACTGTTACTGCCAGTTATCTCTGTTTGTTTGCTAATTATTGCTTTCTGACTTATCATTCTCTTGTTCTAATTTTACTAATGTTGTTTCATTTTATTGTAAGGTGACCTTGAGTGCTTCTAAATTGGCCCTAGTGTGTGCTTGGTGTGTGGGTGTGTTTGTGTGTGTCCTGCGGTGGGTTGGCACCCTGCCCAGGATTGGTTCCTGCCTTGTGCCCTGTGTTGGCTGGGATTGGCTCCAGCAGACCCCCGTGACCCTGTATTCGGATTCAGCGGGTTAGAAAATGGATGGATGGATGGACCTTGAGTGCTAAGATTCTAAAACGGGATTTTCTAATGGCCAAATATAACCAAAACAATTGTTCAGCTTTACTTATGAAATGTAATTCCCTGGGATCTGGTTTGGAGCTTACAGCGGTTTGTACAATCCCAAGCAGTGCATGCGTGTGGCATCTTTATCCATTACTTCACTCCACAGCTGTGCCACTCGCAATATGGCGGCGACACTGACGTACGATGCTGCTGATCATGCGGTGTCTAGTAATTCTATGTCTATGCCCATGATGACATCACTTCTGGTTCCAGCACACACATGATAATGTCACTTCCGGTCCCCATGATGATGATGATGTCACTTTCAGTTCCGGTGCACACATGATAAAGTCACTTCCGGTTCCTATGTTGTCATCACTTCCGGCCCGGAATCCATGATGATGTCACCTTCAGTTCTGGTGTCTATGATGACGTCACTTCCTAGCGATGAGAAAATCAGTGCACCTCGCATTCCCCCCCAAGGTCTGGCATGGAATTATTATTCAGGCTCATTAGCTGCCATTTAATATGCTTTTCTTTTACTTTTACTAGCTGTCTGAGACGGGTTGAAGTCTAAGTAATCAACGTAGGCCTCGACGTTAACATTTGCAGTGCAGTGTGTCCATTGCTGTGTCTCTTTTAAATACCATTAGCTGGAGGATTGGTTATGATGCGCCATCTGTTGGATAGCAGAGACACAGCAGCCCAACTGACACTTTTTTTCCTCCTACATCCTCAGAGATGTGTGTCCTTCTCCAAATCATCCCAGTATGAGTGCGCAATGTCCAGTGTGGTTTCCAGCCTTGCGCCCAGTGCTGTCCGGGGTACAGTCCAGCATCCCATGACCCTGAGCTGAATTAAGTAGGCCTGAGAATGTTATGCTATTTTTCATTAGCCAGTTTTAAGAATGTATAATGTACCACTCTAGCAATATAACGGTTGATTTATTTCAATTAAGGGAATTAGAAAGTCACTTTTTTTTTATTTATACTAGTTTGTGTAAGAGTTTTCCTTACTATACCTAAAATTACAGAATTCTTGAAAGCTATTGTAATGATGGTAGCTGCATTTACAATTTAATTTATTGGTTCATTGATTTTAAATTTATACTTCACATTTTCCTTACCTAAAAGTAAAACTTTGCAGTTGTCAACACTTTTTCTTTGATTATGTTTGTTGCCTCCTCAGTATTTGCTGTCTTCCAAATTTGAAAAGAAAAAAATAAAGTAAAATAAAAATAAATCAGAATTGGTTTGTTTAACATCATTTAGAAAGTGCTACAGGCCCAGCAAACATCCTAGAGGGGCTCAATTAATGACCTGCACCCCGGGCCCAAACCCCCCATCCTGTCAGCATGCTCTGAATTGAGCCAATTAACCCGCTGCAGTCCAATTACATCTTCTGCCACACGCGCCTCTGGCACCTTTCATCAAAAATGTAAGCTAAAGCCCCTGTCTGTCTACATCAGGCCCCCTGTCCTCTGTTTTATAAGGCCTAGTTGCTCTTTACACAACACATTATAACATAATTAAAGTCTGTTTGACAGCTAGGGGTTTGTTTTAAATATAAGGCCGAAACTTTAGGTATTACTTTTACTGTTTTATTTTCCCAGGGTGCCTATTTCAATTAAAATTACAGTAATATCCATTGTATCAACCTATCATTACAGTCATTGCAACATAAACTTTAAATTTTATATACAGGGATATTCAAAATGAAAGAGCAGGTTTCAAAAATGTATTTCAAACAAACTGTATAAGACAGAAACACATTCCGCACATCACTGGATAGAGGAAAGCTCAAAGTTTGGTCCTCTGGTCCTTGAGGTTGCATGCACTCAACATGAGCACCATGTGTAGGGCGACAAACATCAAAATGGTAGACCATTTCTTGCCACGCACAACTCAACTGGTCCCTGGTTACTGAATTCACAGCTTCCTCAATTCAATGTCACAAATCTTAAAGATTAGCGGGCATAGGTGGAACAAACACTCTTTCTTTAATAGATAAAAATCGCAAGGGGGTAAGGTCTGTAGACCTGGGCGGCCACAGACGATGTGCAAGATCTTGTTGTCCACCTCTTCCAATCCATCGTCCTGGAATCATGTCGTTCAGGTAACGCCGGACCTCCAAGTGGAAATGAGGCGGGGCACCATCTTGCAAGAAAATGAAGTTGGTGGCATTCACTGGTTCTTTTAAATGTTGAACTTTCCTCTATCTTGTGATGTGTGGAATGTGTTTGTGTCTTGTACAGTTTGTTTGAAACACATTTATATATATATATTTATATATCTATTTGTGAGAGCCATTTGCAATTTAGTAAGGTCATATTAAATTGATAAATGTATTTTCTTAGTTATTTGAAAATGTCTGCCTATATATAGGGTGGTCCAGATCTAATTATGCAATTTTCATTACGCTATAACTTACTAAGTTTACATAGAGAATTTACAAAAAATTCTTTTTGTTGCAGATAGATGGCAGCACCTGCCCTGCATTCCAAAATGGTGGGGCGACGGTCGTTTATTACAAGATATTTCGGACATTTCTTTTGTCTTGTATTGTTTTCCTGCATTGCATTAAAAGTTGCATAATTAGATCTGGACAACCCTGTATAAATGGATAGTCTACGGGAGATTCTATTATATCCCCAACAAGCTAAACTGAAGTGGAATATTCTAATTATTTCTTGTCTCTCTGACTATAGACTAGTCCCGGTTTATGATCTGCCTTGCAGTTGGTAAGTCATGGAGAACAGTTTTTGGACAATATCATATCACCTCATATCATAATGAACATAGTGACCATACTGAATGTGCCATACATATGGAGCGTACTGAATGGATTAAGTAAAGCCTGCGTAAGTTTGCCATAGAGAAACAACACAACCTTCACTTATAGAAATTAACTGAAGTTCAACAAGAAAAAGCTGTTTATACAAGAAACACTTTTTTCCTTTTTTGCCTTTTCTCCTGCGTGTGTAATAATTTTTTTTCTCTATTTTTGTGTGATGTGTTTTGCCTTGAACTTTCACAAAATGTTTTTAAAGTGAACTTTATTGGACTGAGAAAGTTCTTTTGCTATGCATTTGATTCAAGCTTGTTCCTGTCTTACTAACTGACTAGTAGCTCAGTCTTGGGAAACTGGAAAAGACGCAGCTATTATATCTCTCTATTATGATAAAGAAATTTTGGCTCGATACGTGATCTTCTCGGAAGACACTTTGACATCCCGCAAAAGACACTTTAACATCCCACGAGGCAAGGCAGTGAGACAAAATGACAGCTGCTGTTCAGGCTTTTAAATGATCGACACGCAGCGCGACAAGCAGAACACGCATCTTGGTAGCAACAGCAGAAAGCCACCATCTCCTTAGCGCCCTCCCTTCATAAAACGAGCAGCTGGAGCATAGCACATCCCGGCGGGGGGAAAGGGTGGGCAAGCAGGGGCAAAGCCCCCTAGTATATATATCTGAGGTGGGCTGGCGCCCTGTCCAGGGTTTGTTTCCTGCCTTGCACCCTGTGTTGGCTGGGATTGGTTCCAGGAGACCCTCATGACCCTTTAGTTAGGATATAGCAGGTTGGATAATGGATGAATATATATATATATATATATATATATATATATATATACTGTATAGAGTAATAAAGAATAAATGAAGTCCACAATGCAAAAAGAGATGAGGAATTGCATCATATGAAAAAGTAATTAAAAAATGTTCAAAAACCAGAGCATTTTACAATATACAGTTGAAAGATGGCGTTATTTATACAGAAAATGGTGGTCGGATGTGATGTGGCAGGAAATTAAGTCACAGACTGTTGGACGGAAGTGACATCATCAAGTAGGGGCCGGAAGTGATGTCATCAGAGGGAGATGGAAGTGACATCACTGTTAGAAGCCAGAATTGATGCCATTATTAGGGGGGTGGAAGTGACGTCATCATCAGGAGTCGGAAGCGGAAAGCGGCGTTGGGCGGCCATTTTGTGAATCCAGAAGTGGTGCAGGTGAGTAAATGGGATCTTTGTTTCTCTTAGGCATTGGTACCATAAATGAACCCTTCATCTCGCAATGTTTCATTCACCTCTTGGCTTGTTTAATGCCTCCTAAGCGCATGTGTGTGACTATATATATATATATATATATATATATATATATATATATATACTAGCTGCGTAAGCCTGTGCTGTAAAAAGTCCAGGGTCCTAGAAACTATTGAAATTGTCAGAAAAAAACTGAAATGTAGAGATTTCAGGTAATTGATAGGAACTACTCTGGGCATCTCTCTCCTAGGAGAATTTGTTTTGCCGACGTGCTCCCCTCGCTCGTGTATTAGCGGCTAAGAGACTTTTTCTTTCTTCAGATGTTTCATTTTGCAGATGCGCTCACCTCGCTTCTGTATTAGCAGCTAAGCGAGTGACTCTTTCTTTGCTGGCCTCGCTTGTGTATGCTCGGAGGCAGAGCCCTTACCCCGACTCCACCTCTCATTTCCTGGCCTGACAGATACACACACTTCCACGCGTAGACATGTATATACAGTACAATATATATATATATATATATGTGTATATATATATATATATATATATATATACATACAGTATATATATTGTGGACTTGAACCCGGCACAGACAGGCGGACATCTTATTTCACCCAACACATGTTTATTTACAGTTATATTCAGTGCACACAAACCCCAGTGCCTCCAGCACCGATCCTCCAATGTCCAGGCCACACAGTCCTTTGTGCCTCTCTCTCCTGGCCGCCTCCAGTCCTCTCTCCAGCTCTGTCCACTTCCATCCGACTTCCGCTCTCGACTGAAGGGAGGTGGCCCCTTAAATAGGAACCCGGATGGGCTCCAGCTGCTTCCCGGCACTCCTCCGCAGACATGCGACAGTGTGGCGGAAGTGTCGGCTGCGCACCCGGAAGCGGTCCGGGTGTCCCGTCTTCTTCCCCAGGAAGTGCTGGGCTCCAGGGATATCCAGGCACCGGGGCGCCGCATTACCCAAGGCCCCCAACATAACCAGGGCGGACGCCCCCTCACGATCTGGAGGAGGCACAAGCCCTCCTCCGGTCCTCCTGGGCGTCCCGGCCGGGGATGCCACAATATATATATTAGTGCTGGGTAGTGATTAAAATTTTTAATCGCGATTAATTGCACGATTGTAATTGCAGACAATCACAACAATCACATTATTATGTGCAAAATTCAATAATGAACTCCAAAGTAGTGTATTGCATGTATTTGGTTTGCAAACTCTTTAAACAAATAGGGTGCTTTTTTACAGCAGTATTCCCTTTACATAGTAGCAGTTAAAATATTTCTTGTAAATCTCAAATTAAACATTCATGTGATTAAACCAAATATAAAACCAAAGGAATCCTAAATCCAAAAAGGACTGTTTCATTTATGTTAGGTAGAATTCCCAGAGGGGACTGGGCAGTCTCATGGTCTGGAATCCCTACAGATTTTATTTTGTCTCCAGCCGTCTGGAGTTTTTTTGTTTTTTCTGTCCCCCCTGGCCATTGGACCTTACTCTTATTCGATGTTAATTAATGTTGATTTATTTTGTTTTATAATTGTGTCTTTCATTTTTCTATTCTTTAATATGTAAAGCACTTTGAGCTACTGTTTGTATGAAAATGTGCTATAGAAATAAATGTTGTTGTTGTTGACACTGCCAGGGCATTAACGTTTTATCAAGTTTGTTACCCTCAGAGTCCTGAGCCACGATCACAACATTATAACAAGCACCTTCTGAGCAACAGCAAGTTAACATTTCTAAATCTGTTTTCTATTTTATCTGAATGGATACCAGCAGAAACATTTTCTTTTATCATGGAGCATGTTCATTAGCAACTCTTTGAGGGCTAATATTTTTTCCAAAAAACTCAAGTTTTCTGAAAAGCGCACAAAACAATGGTTTCACACATACAGTAAATCAACATAAAACGTCTATTGCTGCCTGTTGTGCCCGCTGCCGGTGCCTGTTTGCAGTTTGACGGCCAGCAGGAATGCACGGTGGGCTGGCTGCCTGCCTGCGTTTTTGTGAGATGGGTGTGTGCGGGTGGCAGTTTCAGTGAGACACAATCTGGTTTGTACCTCCTGTCATCGTAAGTTTCTTCTCCTCCCAGGCGAATGTTACCATAGGTGTATCAGCCACACAAACGTGTTCAGCACCATGATCAGGTGGAAACCGATCAGCTGATGCTGGTACCTTACTTTCGTTTTCAATCTCCATCTCCAGATCACTTGCATCAAAATCAGAGTCCGACAAATCAGAATCTGATTCAGCGGTAATACGATAAAAGTCACCCACAGATTATTTTGCTTTGAGCATTCACTTTGGTATCTCTCCACTTGCCATTTTAGAAGCTGTTTGCTCTTCGCTACTCACACACGCGCAGGGACTCGAGGTCAAATCAACAAAGCTAAATTTCCTTCTATCAAAAGCGTATCGAAAAGTGCTGTAACAGGAAGATCACTGATCTCTATCGATCGCTAGTGAGATTGAGGCTTTCTAAATAATAATAATAAGAACAAAAACTGCGTTAACGTGTGATAAAATAATTGTTGCCGTTAATTAATGAATCCCTGTAACCCTGTAGTTTGGATATAGTCGGGTTGGATAATGCATGGATGGAATTAATGCATTACGCGTGAACACATTAACTTGCGCCCAGACCTAATATATATATATATATATATATATATATATATATATATATATATATATATATATATATATATATATAAAAGCACAAAACAAGCATAAAGGTTTGGGGTTTTTAGCCCTGTATACTGTAAATTAAAGGTCTGATATTTTCCAAGCAAAAATCATTAGACACAAAAGGGTTGGCAGATGGACAACTTATAGGGTCGGACCGGAAATGAAAACAGTGCGATTCTGGGAAAATTGTGGTGGTGGATGGGTAACTGACATCATCAAGCAGGGACCAGAGGGTAGAAAGGAACCCGGAAATGACGCGGCTCTTTAGTTGCCCGGGTGAAATTACGGAGGCGGTGCTTCGTTCTTTCTGAGGGAACAAAAAGAGAGAGGTTAGTACCCTGCCGTTGTACCCTGGCATGACTTGTCACGGTGCACGTCGGGTCCTTAAGCTGCTCCCCATGCGCTTGTGTGTGACACTATATATACACTAGCTGTCCCCTGCGGCTGTGCCCACGTAGTAGTGGAACAGGACAAACTTTATAAATCAATAAACAAACAGGCATCGCTAGCTAAGCAGAGGCAAGGTACACTACAAAATGTGGCGAGAGGTAGACTGACTCGAATGGAGGCTGGCATGTAAGTGAGGAGGGCCCCGTCCAGTTCCCCACTCTTGATGTCATGCTATTCCCTACCCTCGGTCCGCAACCTCTGTCTTGATTCGCACAAATAAATCACTGCCGGAACCGAACTATGATACTTAGTGTGATGACAGAAGTTGCAAAATGAACTGGAATGTTCAAGCAAATCATAGAAAAAAACCCGATCTAAATCCGTTAAGTAGTTTTTTTTGTGAAAAAAGTGGACAGACATACAGAAAGACAGAGTTTTTTTCTTGTCTTCTTAGAGAGTCAAAGCCGTGTCAAAAAGCGAGGCCTGTTAGAGCCTATTGAGGCATTTCTTGTATAATTTTGGGCTAAACCAGAAATAAATTACTGTGGTTGCTGCTGTATGTAGTACCACCCCCAAAACAAGAAGGGGCGCTGTTGCTAACGTTGTCACCTGTTTGTGCTTCCACAGCTCAAAGAAAACACCCAGTGAGGGCAACTAACTCCGCCCCTTTGGAGGAAATTCTTATAAAGCCGTGCATCCTAGAAGGCAGGCTTCTGACTTTGACCCGAGCTAACAGGAGAGAAGGAGCTCCACAAAAGGGAAGGCACCTACTCAGTCAAGCAACGAGTACCTACAGAGAAAGGCAGCAGCCTGTATTTTCTGTTTGCAGCACCATTGCACGTTATTTTATTTTCTAAATGATAGAATTAAATGGGGCAGGTTGGTGTCCCAACATTTCTTTCTTCAACGCAGGCTCCAAACACAATATATTATTAATTTTTGTGTAAGCATGAAATTATAACATGTCCTTTATGATTTTTATATAGTGAACTATGTTTATATGTCTTTTTGTTTTTGGTATTTTGCTAATCTCCCTTCAGATGTGAATCCATCTGTCTTACTTTTAACAATTAAAGGCAAATTACATTTAACATTTTTCCAAATTCACTTTTTCCATTACAGAATGGTGGAGAGCATCAACCTATTTTAAAAGCTTTGGGAGCAAAATAAGAACTAACCACAGTGCGAGATGCCACAACACATTCAGACACATGCAGCGCCTTCCGTTAAGTTTGGAACAAAGACACATTTTTCCTTGATTTACCCTCTGCTCCTAAATTTAAAATTACGATTCAAACAATTCAGACTTGTAATTAAAGTGCACATTGCAGACTTTTATTTAAGGGGATTACATTACAATTGCACCACTTTTCCTACCCGGTCCCCCCATTTCAGGGCCCCATAATGTTAGGGACAATTGGCGTCACAGGTGTTTGTGATTCCTCAGGTGTGTTTCATGGCTTCATAAGATACTTCAGCTTGCTTCTACTCTTTGGAGTCTGTAGTTGCCATTGTTCAACATTAGGACATGAGCTGCGCCAATGAAAGTCAAAGAAGCCGTTATGAGGCTGGAAAACAAGAATATAACCATTCGAGACATCAATACAGTAAACCCTTAGCATGACCA
The DNA here is from genome assembly GCF_016835505.1 of Polypterus senegalus. Taxonomy (NCBI): domain Eukaryota; kingdom Metazoa; phylum Chordata; class Cladistia; order Polypteriformes; family Polypteridae; genus Polypterus; species Polypterus senegalus. Next base: position 10,955,061 of record NC_053158.1, read on the forward strand.
AAACTGTCTGGAATATAATGAAGAAGAAATAACACACTGGTGAGCTCATTAATCACAAAGGGTCTGGTAGGCCAAGGAAGATCTCCACTGTTGATGACAGAAGAATCCTCAGTCTGGTAAAGAAAAAGCCACAAACTCCTGTGCAACAGATCAGAAAGAGTCATCAGGGTGCCGATGTGTGTGTGTCAGAGATGACTATCAGCAGAAGACTTCATGAACAGAAACACTGAGGGCACACTGCGAGATGCACACCATTAGTGAGCCACAAAAACAGGATGACCAGATTACAGTTTGTGAAAAAGGACTTCAAAGAACCTGCAGAATTCTGGGAAAAGGTCTTGGGGACAAACGAGACAAAGATGAACCTGATCAGAGTGATGACAAGAGCAAAGTGTGGAGACCAACAGGAACTGCCCAAGATCCAAAGCAGACCACCTCATCTGTTAAACATGTCGGTGCTGGGAGGAGTTATGGCTTTGGCATGTCTGGCTTCCACAGATCCTGACTGGCACACATATGTTCACCGAAGATGGAACTTCCTGACAGCAGTGGTACAATGAATTCAGAGGTGTGTAGAAACATCTGATCTGCTGAAGTTTCAGTAAATGTCTCCAAACTCACCGGACGGCACTTCATCCTGCAGCAAGATAATGAGCCAAACACACTGCTGAGGTGACACAGACGTTTATCAAAGCTAAAAAAATGCCAAATTCTTGAATGGCCAAGCCAGTCACTTGATTTCAATCCAGCTGAGAAGGCCTTCCATACGCTGAAGAGAAAACCTAAGAGGACCCATGAAACAAGCAGGAGCTGAAGACGGCTGAATTAGAGGCTTGGCAGAGCATCACCAGAGAAGATCCTCAACACCTGATGATGTCGGTGAATCGCAGACTTAAAGCAGTCATTGCATGTGAGGGATATGCGACAAAGAACTAAATATGACAAAGACTTTAATAGACCTGCCATTGCTGTGTCACAAGTGTTATGGTGAACAGAGATGGGGGCACCTTGTAGAAAAAGTGTTGTGTGACTAAAATCCCCTTAAATGAAAGTCTGCAGAGTGCACTTTAATCATAATGTCTGAATTGTTTGAATTATAATTTTAAACTGTGGAGCAGAGGGGGAAATCAAGGAAAAATGGGTCTTTGTCCCAAACATTATGGAGGGCACGGTAGACACACACTCTCACTCACATACTGACTCATCAGTTATCCTAAAACACCTCAAATGTAAAAATATCCTAATATATAAATATCCTAAAATACAGTACCTCAAATTTAAGAGAACAAAGGAAATCCAGAATACCTGCAGGCAGCCTACAGAGACATGGTGAGAACACCACAAATGCTTACAGACGGGGTGGCCTGACTGGTCACTGAACCCTGGCGCTGGGAGACAGCAGTGCCAATCCGGCATCATTCGGCCCCATCCATATTTAAACTTCAGAAAAAAAAATCCTTGCCAAATTATGTTTGAAATTGAAGAGAACATAACAAAGTCACTTTGATAAGTTTCATAGTTTTTATAAAAAGCATATAGTAAGAAATGAAGGATGACTTCTTAAGAAAAAAATACATTTATTATATGAAAAACTTTTCTCAGTAATGAGAAGGTCACCATGAGAATGTGGCACTCATGCAGGAATTGATTGCTCCACATCATTATGAATTTCATGAGGGTCTTTTTTTTTTTTTTTTCCCCAGTCTGTCACTGACACCGGGAGTGAGGAATACGCACATGAATTAGCAACCAATCATTAATAACGTAAATCAGTCATATGGATAACTATCACTACCTATTTATAATTTATCACATGATGGATTATTTTTAAAACATGATGAAGAAGCAGCTTGGAAAAAATCTGATTTGTTTCTTTTTTGGAAAGGAAAGTTAAAAAATAAACATGAATTCAATTATACATTATATAGTGTTCCTTAGCGAGTACAGACTTGGAGCAGGCACCCAAATTTAAACTAGAGTAATCAACTTTATATATATACAGTAAAACCGAACAGTTTTAATTTAATTAACCTGAACAAGCCATGACAATTTAAGTCCATTAACATTATCACTGAGACGTGGCAATGAATGGGACTCAATACAACAGCAATTCCTGGTGAAAATAAATCTGTAGGGGTCCACGGTCTGCAAAAACAACGTCACAGTTCTGATGACCTCATCCTAATGGCCACCAAGTCTTCCTGGGAATTCTACGGTAACATAGGTACATGCCCAATGGTGGGAAAATAGGATGAAATTGTTGATCACTGAACTCCAAGACCCCCAATGGCACATCTCAAGGGCAGAAGTCACAGCCTGAAAATACACGAGTGGTACCCAGTGTTAGGAGACCCGCAATTTCGAGGAACTATTGTGAGTACGAAAAAAAAAGACGTTGTTGTGAATGATAAGTTTGTAAAATGTATCTCTCGGCCCTCTTGGAGCTAATATTAATTTTGTTTATGAAGAAATACGGTAGTTACTCGTCTACCACGCACCCTCGTGTAAGATGCGCACCCTAATATTTAAAAAGAAAATCGCAAAAATTGTTCTGCCCCGTGTACAACGCGCGTTGTAATTGTATAGGAAGCATCGAGCGAGCGAGCCCAAGCAGAACAAGTAAACATTACAGAATTACATTTCCTTGTGTAGATAGATAGATAGATAGATAGATAGATACTTTATTAATCCCAAGGGGAAATTCACATAATCCAGCAGCAGTATACTGATACAAAGAAACAATATTAAATTAAATAGTAATAAAAATGAAAAAAATGAAAAGAATTAAAATAAAATTAATGTTCGATTTACTCCCGGTGGAATTGAAGAGTCGATAGTGTGGGGAGGAACGATCTCCTCAGTCTGTCAGTGGAGCAGGACGGTGACAAAAGTCTGTCACTGAAGCTACTCCTCTGTCTGGAGATGACACTGTTCAGTGGATGCAGTGGATTCTTCATGATTGACAGGAGTTTGCTTAGTGCCCGTCGCTCTGCCACAGATGTTAAACTGTCCAACTTTAATCCTACAATGGAGCCTGCCTTCTTAACAAGTTTGTCCAGGCGTGAGGCGTCTTTCATCTTTATGCTGCCACCCCAGCACACCACCGCGTAGAAAAGGGCACTCGCCACAACCGTCTGGTAGAACATCTGCAGCATCTTACTGCAGATGTTGAAGGATGCCAACCTTCTCAGAAAGTATAGTCTGCTCTGAGCTTTCTTACATAGAGCATCAGTATTGGCAGTCCAGTCCAATTTGTCATCCAGCTGCACTCCCAGATATTTAAAGGTCTGCACCCTCTGCATACAGTCACCTCTGATGATCACAGGGTCCATGAGGGACCTGGGCCTCCTAAAATCCACCACCAGCTCCTTGGTCTTGCTGGTGTTAAGGTGTAAGTGGTTTGAGTCGCACCATTTAACAAAGTCTTTGATTAACTTTCTGTACTCCTCCTCCTGCCCACTCCTGATGCAGCCCACAATAGCAGTGTTGTCAGCGAACTTTTGCACGTGGCAGGACTCCGAGTCATATTGGAAGTCTGATGTATATAGATTGAACAGGACCGGAGAAAGTACAGTCCCCTGCGGCGCCCCTGTATTGCTGAACACAATGTCAGACCTGCAGTTCCCAAGACGCACATATTGAGGTCTGTCTGTAAGATAGTCCACGATCCATGCCACCAGGTGTGAGTCTACTCCCATCTCAGTCAGCTTATCCCTAAGGAGCAGAGGTTGGATGGTGTTGAAGGCGCTAGAGAAGTCCAAAAACATAATTCTTACAGCATGACGCACACCTGATTTTCTAATGCTAATTTTCGGAGAAAAATGTTCTCGTGGTACAAATGTAAATATGGTACGCTTTTCTGCTGTCATTCTGGTTGGGTTTGGTAATTTTTATTTTATTACTAGTTTATTATTGCTATAATATTTACTTACCGTGTTGAATTTTGAGTTTTTCCTTTGCTGTCGCCTCTCCCGGTTGCTGGTAGCATGGCACTGTGTGGTATAAGGTGTTTGTCATTAGTGTGACATGGCATGACGCACCTCCAAGGATATCTGTGATGGGATTCAGTTCTTTAAAAAATGAAAGATTAAAATGTTGCTTAGTTTCTCATTCTTCTGGTATCCTGAATCTTTGCTGTGCCCTTTCTGACTGCGAGTCTGTTTTGCATTTCGGCTAAAGTCATTTGGTTCTTCTTGTCTGCGGTGGGCTGGCACCCTGCCCAAGGTTTGTTTCCTGCCTTGCTCCCTGTGTTGGCTGGGATTGGCTCCAGCAGAGACCCGTGACCCTGTAGTTAGGATATAGTGGGTTGGCTAATTGATGGTTCTTCTTGTCTTTCTGGCTGAGTTCCTCCTTCTATAAACGATTTTGATTCATTTCCCGGTCTGTGTCTCCTTTCTCACTGACCGCTTTAAATCAGTACAAACGTAACCAGGAGATAAAAACATACACTTTAGAATTGTGCAAGAACAGCAAAAACTACATTTCTTTTTATAGCACATTTTCACTCAAACAATGTCGTGTAAAGTGCATTACAAGATGTCAAAGAGAAAGTCAGAAAAAAACAGAAACATTTAAAATTAGGTGATAATATAAAAGAATAAGTGACAAAGGATGAAAAATGAAAAAACAAATCAATCTAAATGATCTTAATAACAGATAAATATCAACTTGAAGAGTACCGTACTTATATGCAGTGTCCTGATGTACTGTAAGTCTCTAAAGTCGAGTCCAGATGAGGTCAGATGACTGAGAGGACAGAAAAAAACAAAACAAAACAACACAGAGAGGATGTGCAGCATTGTTCAAAAGTAGAGAGGACAGTTCCTTGTGGTGCTCCAGTGTTACTCTCACAGTTCTTGAGTCTCACAAACTGCAGTCTGCCTGATAGACAGTCCATTACCCAGGACACCATGGGCTCACCCACTTGTATATTGTCACACACATGTGCGCATGGGAGGCAGCTAAAAGACTCAAAAGATGGTAATTACTAACCTAAACTAATTCTTGTTCTTTTTCATTCACAGACCGATCACGAGAAATTCCACGTGGGTCTGATGACGCCACTTCTGGCACCAGTCCAAAAATGTCACCTCCGCTTCCGGCCACATGACTTCTGGTCCTGGCCCCAAGGACATCACTTCCGGTTCAGGCCACATCATTTCTGGTCCCTGGACCCAAGGCTGTTACTTCCGGTACTTCTGGTCCCGAGAATGTTACTTTCGATTCCTGTCTGATGACATCATTTCCCATTTCCCTCTATACTGTATAACCACCATGTTTGCCTGTTTGCTTTGTTCTTTGTTATGAACTGATCTGTATCATTTGAACCACTATTTTTCTTCAACTGTACACTTTTAAGTATTGAATTCAATTCATTTCTGTATAGCGCTTTTCACTGACTACAGGCTCAGAATACTGCGGCAGGTGTATAAAACAAATTACAGATTTTACAAAGTATGTCACGTACACACATAAAAATCCAGATTAGGTTAAACAGAGAGCATAATTAAGCAATCACAAACTGATTAACAAAAATGAATCATAACATTATACGTCCATTAATATTACTGTTGAACAATGGCCAGCTGATAATGGAAAGGAGGAACAGATCAAGAACAGAGAAGCACTTAGATGGGCTGACAAAGTCACTTTAACTTCCACGTTTTAGGTTATTAAATGAATCTGAGATGTAACTCTGACCCCTCACCCTCACAGGTTATACCATCTGCTCCACTGAGTTTTTCTTTTCTCAATATAATTGTAATCTATTGTGACCTTATCTCAAGACGGTTTTAAAAAATTAAAGAATATAAACTTTAAAGTCAAAATGACCTTTATATATAATGCAAATATAGATCAGCCTAAAATATCGGAAAGGATCCTCTTCTGAAGACCAAGCAGTCATTTTAAAGAATATAGCTTTTTGACCTCACTTGGACATTCAGAGTTTAATATTGTTTTACTTTTAATTCATGAATAAGTGACAGGAGTGTTCAGAGTGCCAGTACGAAATTAATCTAACATTTCTTCCACTTCTGACAACTAGTCTGCTTTCCAGAAATAAATCAGGGAAATTGTGATGAATTGCTTGCACATACGGAGATTAAAATATCCCAGATATTACATTTCCAATTTACCACAGAAAGATAATTATTTTCCAGGTGGCACAATGGCACAGCTGGCAGATTGTACTTGGTTCCTAAATTTGATTTTAGGTCGGACCTTATAGCTTGAGAAAGGATGGAAGCAGGAAAGGAACCTTTAGGTCCTCCTGAAGTCACGATTAATATCTCCATATTACTGCTTCATTGGCATGGAGACGTCGGCATCGACAAATTGCTTGATTTGTTTGTTCCAGATACCCACTGTTTTTTATTATAATTCTGAAGGCTTTGCTCTTTACCTTTAATGGTTTATATATATATATATACCTGTATATATATATAGTGACAGGGGGCGCTATCGCTCCCTTGACCCCCTGTCCACGACTCCAGACACCAGGTAAAAGTCCAAAAATCGACTTTAGTAAATTGCCACAGTGCACAAAGCACCCTCTCCTCCTCAATACTCATAAACAATCACAATTAACACAATAATCCAATCCTCCGACTCCCAGACACGTTGCCACCCTTCCACCCAGCTCAGCTCGCAGTCAGGGAGCTCCCATGATCCTTTTATATTCTCTGACCCGGAACTGTTCCCAATCCCCAGTCCATGTGATCTTTTATCACTTCTGGGTCAGGTAAAAAGTCCTTTTTCTTCACCCCAGAAGCACGTCATTCCCCTTGTCCATGTGACTCGGACGTACTTCCGGGGCGTAAGGTAAATAACCGTTGTTCGCCCCTGCAGCGTCTCCTAGTGGTCCCCATGGCATCCAGCAGGGCTGTAAAAAAAAAAAAACTGCAATGTCCATGATGCTCTGCTGGTGTTCGGGGAACCTCCATACTGCAGGGAGGGCTCCACCTGGCAGCTTGGGGGTATTGGCCAGGATAAACGGCTGGCCATACACCACTATATATACATTGATGGGGTTGTATAAAATAATTTAAACACTGCTTAATACTAAAATACATAAATACAAAAGCAATTAGATGAAATAAATGAAAATTTTACCTCACTTTACTTTTTAATAACATCTTTGTTTTTCACAATCGTAGATACCGTCGTTCTCGGCAAACAGTATGCAATAGCCATGTCCCTGATACGCACGCCACCTTCATACTTTTCAACAATCAATTCAAATTTACATGAAAAAAACACAAAATCACGTTGTGACGATGCAGATTTGCTGTATGCTCCCATCTGCTGCCGGGGAGCTCTTGAACCCTACACCGTCAGTAACGTGCCTCACTGCTAACCTCATCGGTAAAGCAAGGGGATGGTGAAAAAGTGCAAAGTGCTTTTATTAAAACAATTAACAAAACAAGGTGTTCAAACGAAAGTGCAGTCTCCAAAGTTCCAATAAATAATCCATAAAATCAGAAGTGAAACGTGGAGGTTAAAAACAATAGAAAAAAGTCTTCTTAAAAACAACAAAGTTAAAATAGAGCAGGAAGCATTCTTTAAAAATAAAAAAAAACAAGAAGAAGCCCGGTGCCTTTTTACCTGGCGGCCCCCCCGCTTCTTTCTTTTTACTCCCCTTCAAGCCGACTGGCACTTCTGTTTATCAAGATAAGCAGCACCAGGAACAATCATGAATGCAGACGGTCCCTCACAAGTGCACTTTGGTGAGAAACGCCCACATTGCGAATCGCCCTGACAACCTTCAGCCACATAACCACCACGCCTCCTCAACAAGCTGCGAGCAGGGTGATTATTTATTTTAAAGCTGGACTTTGACAGGAGCTGTGGACCCGCTATATCACACACGTGAAAGTTCAAAGAGAGTTATAGCGCGGGTTGTTCACTGAATGCTAACAACTGGCGCACTAACGCTCGTGGGCAGTCGTGGTTTTGTCTCGAGAGAGGTAAACGAGGTTAGCACGCGAGTCATATTCCAAACAAAGGTCGTATACCAAGCAAAATTTTTCGTGTCCAAACGGAATGTATACCAAGTTGGACTTATTCCAAAGCAGACGTATACCAAGGTACCACTGTATATATATATATATATATATATATATATATAAGATATAAATATTGTACAACAATGTAAAAATAGATTTGTTGGACAATGCCCACCATATTCCCTTGGACATCATTCATTTGCACTATGGGCATAAACCAGGAAACCTCAGCGTATTTGTTTCTTGGCTTAACTCTTTCCAAGCTAGCATTACAACCGATCTTCACCGAGTGCTGGCTCCTCAGATATCCTTTGGCTGTGGGGTGACTTTACACAGCAAACTTTAGTCACTTCCACACAATATTTCAGTTAATTAATTCCAGGATAGGGGATGACCTCTGAAATGCAATTTCTCCTGGGACATTGGGGTGTCTGGTGGTTCCAGGTCATCCATAGTCATCCTCCACCTCCCTGTACTCCCGACTCATCTCCATTATTAATGCAGCCTAAGATGGAGGAGTCATCAGAAAATTTCTGTAGAAGCGCTATCTACATTGGTGAACAAGATGGGAGACAGGACAGTTCAACCAGACGTGCCCCAGTATTACTCACCACTATCCCTCAGCTTCTCAAACTGCTGTCTGTTAGTCAGGTAGTCCATGATCCAGGAGACTCTGGGGGCATCAAGATTCAAAGTCTTGAGGTTTTTCCCCAGTCGATGGCGCAGAATTGTATTAAAAGAACTAGAAAGGTCAAAGAGCATGATCCTGACTGTGGTGATGGCTTTTGTCCAAGTGGGCGTAGGCTCTGTGGAGAATGGAAATGAGAGCATACTCGACACCGATATGTGTCTGAAAGGCAAACTACAGAGGATCCAGATGTTCTGAGACCAGGGGTCCGAGCTGTTTTAAGGCCAGGCCTCTCAAAGGTCTTCATGGTGTGTGAAATAAGAGCAACTGTTCTGAAGTCCTTGCAATTAGCACTAGGACTACACAGGATGTATTACATAGCAGGGGAACTTTCTGCAAATTCAGGGAAAAGGAAAAATACCGTGGTAAAGCCAATCGTTAACTTAAATTAACTAGGAAACTGAAAGGGTTAACTAAAAAACCTAAAAATAGATTACATTAAAAAAAAAAAAAACACATACAAGGACCCCTAAAAATGGCAGTATTTGTAATTAGTATGCTCAGTATTCCCCAGGGAGCATCACTGAAAATAATACCAATAATTCTGGTTTGCCATTATACAGCAATTACCCTAATGTAATAGAAATAAAGGTCCACAAAAATTAGGCAGCAAAAATGCACTTTTCTTAATATTTTACTAATTTATGTTTAAGTTACTTGTAAAAGCCCTCTTGACAAGCACTTTAAAACACACAGCAATACAATATTTCGACAAGTAGACCTTTTGTGTTTAATGTTCATTCAGATAATTGCCGATTACAAAAGAAGACAAAGATTTAAATTATTGTTTCTCCCTACGGTCATTGTTTTCTATTCTTGTTTTGAATATTTTGAATTTCCATTTTTATTTCCAGATAAAAGCGCACCTTTCAACTTACAAGTAAATATATCAATCAACATTCTGCTCCTTTGTTAATGTTCATTAGAGAGAAAAAACCTATTTGTGTGCCTCCGAAGAGGAGAAAGACAGCATGGCTAGATGATGATAACTTATGAAGTAATATGGAAAGGATACTTTTGAGATTATTAATATTATTAATTAAATCTTAATTAACCCTGTTAATACTGAGATATTCCAGTAAACTATGCCACACATACACACATTGGCTTATAAGGGACAAGAAACACCCCAAAAAATAGACTTTATAAGAAGCAGGGACATTAGGGAAGCAGGGTATTATTAGGAATATACATTTATACATTGGCATTTAATGTGATTCGAGTTCAATTGGGGAGATCCAAAACATTTTGAAAATTAACATGAATAAGGTACTCTATTTCAGGATGGTCAAAAATCACTTCAAGTCAAGTCAGGTTGGGGAGCATGCACTGGTACAGCGCATTGCCACACCCACTACATGACGAAACAACTCGGGAGTCCAGTTGGCAACCCCCAGGCAGACACACGGTCCTGTCCTACTCTCCGGTAATGACCCTCTACTTGCGGAAGCCAAGTGTTACGTTGGCGACCCCTTGGCCTGGTCCAGCCACTCGGGTCCCAAAACAATGAGGATCTTTGGAGCCGATCACCCTCGGGGAAACGCGCCACATGGCCGTAGTGCCATAACTGACGCTCCCTCACAATGCAGGTAATGTGCCTCATTTGGGACTCCATGAGCAACACAAAGTCAAACCAGCTGTACCTAAAGATTCTTCAGAGGGACACAGTACCAAAAATCACTTCCAGTCCACTAAAATCTACTCTCTATGTATAAAACCCTAAGCCTAAAAGTGCAATGATTTTATGTGACTTTTTATGTCACGTTTTTTGTCACGCTTTAAATTGGGCTTATTTTAAAACCTACATATATATGTTTGGTATCATTCTTTTCAGAATATATCGAACTTTAATGTGATGTTGTTACATTTTCAGATTCTTATTCCATTTATAAATTCTAAACTAATAGATCAAGAACTAACTCCGGCAAGAAGAAACTTTGTGCCAACAGGGCCCAGGGCCGGAAATAAAAGACAAAGAGTAAGACAGCTGCTGTACAGGCTTTTAAATGTTCGAAGTGCCGCATGAGATGCAGATCACGTGGCACGGCTGCAGCAGTAAGCCAGCAGCTGATCGAGCAAACAGGAGGTAAAAAAGAAAAACTGTATTTGTTTCTCATTGCATCGCTGTTTAAGAGGGGGTTTCGGAGAAGCAACCGCGCCTCCCCCACTTCACAACATGAGCAGCAGAGACGCGAATTGGCTGGCGTGTAGCGCAGGCAAGGGGTAATGGCAAGCGAAGGGAGCAGGGGGTAAGCCCCCTAGTACTTAATATTAATAGTAATTCTTTACATTCATATTGTGCTTTTCTTGCTACTAAAAGGACTTATAACAAGCGTGGAGCCAGTTCGGCCACCATCATTCTGTAACATCCACCTGGATGTTGTAATGGCAGACATTACTGTGCCAGTGTACTCACCACACTTAAACTATTAGGTGGTGAAGTGGTGAGAGAGTTGATTAGTGGGGCTAAAATGACACTGAGATACACACTATTCTTTGTGAAGGATGCTCAGCAATCTTTTATGACAACAGAGCATCAGGACCTTCATTTTATGTTTCAGTTAAAGGACTGCCCCATTTTTACAGTACAGTATCCTCTGTCACTGAACTGGGGCATTGGGATCCACACACAGACCACAGGGTACTCCTCCTGCTGACCTCACCAGAATCTCTTTCAGAAGTCCTAGTTCGTAGCATTTGGCGTGTAATCTGTATGTGTTAAGAACTACTGTATATACTCGCGGAAAAGTTCTCCCAATGGTTAAATCGGGACTTGATTTTACAGTGTAATTTCCAGCATTTTATAATGTCAATCATATTAGTCGAATGTGGAAAACTCACGCTATTGATACAACAGATTATGATATGCTAACCACGGAGCACACAGCCTTATTTTTCTATGTGGGTGCAGTAATGTGCTGTATCAGCGTGTGCTCCTAACCTCTCTCTCTCTATTGTGCCTATGTGACCACATGGTAATACCCAAACTATTCTGAAGCAACGTTTGCACTAATTTGTGTTTCTTGTATCTCACACCCTCATACACCTTTATCGTAAGAGTATCCCTTATCTATGATGGACTGTTCAATCATTAAAAAATATGAAGCTGGTTTTAAATTAAACATCGTTGAAGTGGCGAAAGAAATCGGTAACTGCACTGCTGCAACAAAATTTGATGCATCTGAGAAACTGATACGAGATCAGAGGAGGCAAGAATAAAAGAAAAAAATAAGTGTCACATTTTTGAACAGGCTTATAAGGCGGGTTCTGATTTTATGATCGATTTTTTAGGTTTCAAGACCCGACTTATACTTGAGCATTTACAGTAAACTCCATCATTGGTTCCCTTTGCTGGCAGTGTCCGACTTATTCCCAGGGGCTGTGGGACTCCACCAGGGTTGCCCTTTGTCACCGACTCTCTTCATATTTATATTCAGAGTGCCTCGGTAGATAAGCTGAATTCTATCCATCCAGCAGTACTCTCTTCTTGACGTATCCAACTAACATCTGCAGTGCAACATCTATTGGAACGTATTTTATTATGTTTTGTGGCCACCAGGGGATGCACCAGCTCCCAAAACCTAACCAAGACAGTCACCAGGCACAAGTCCAGCAGCACACAGGCTTTATTTAGTAGGAAACACTTTTCACTCATTCCCATCTACCCAGCACAGTACAATAAAGCACAGAAATACACACATCACTTTGTCTCCTTTGGCTTCTCTTTGTCTTCCTGCTTCTATTCCTCCTCTAGCCAGCGTCATTCTCTCTGTCTCGGCCCTGGCTCCCCGAATGAAGGCAGGCAGTTCCTTTTATGCTGCACCTAGGAGTACTCTGAATGGCTCGTTAGTGAGGTGTGGTGGAAGACTGACAAAGTAGGGCTCTGCATCTCTCCCTAGCGGCCCCCACAGAACCCAACAGGGCTGTGCCAAATTCCAATTACCATCTAGCCTTGTGGGAATCCAAGGCTCCGCTGCATTCCAGGGGGCTGCCATCCAGCACTCCAGGGACCTCATGTATAAACAGTGCATACGCACAAAAATGTTGCGTACGAACGTTTTCACTCTCAAATTGCGATGCATAAAACATAAACTTTATGTAAAGCCACGCAAATTTCCACGGTAGCTTCAACCCTGGCATATGCAAGTTCTCCGCTCGGTTTTGCAAACAGACGGCACCCAGTTAGAGCACATAGAAGATCAAATACAAAACAAAGCATTTAGCGTGCTACTTTAGTTACGATGGGATCTGAGAAACTACTAATTAAATGATTTTAAGAATAAGTCTATGATGTTCTACTTTAATGACAAAATAAACTATGTGATTAAAGTGGAAATTTCAAGATTAAAGTTGAGATTTCATGCTTTTTTCCCACTGTGTTCCTATTTTTTTTTTTCTGTACCCTAATAAGCTTTCATATGACACTCAGACGATGGGCTAAGACTCACCTTTTCACGGCGACTTGGATATCTGACAACTTATATTTTATTTCAAGCAACTTTGTCAACTTGAGCTTTCGAGTTTCTCTGACACTCTGTCACTCGATCAACTTCGTTTTGCTGTTTATACCACTGTTTAAACCAACAAATAGTACTTTTTTCTTTGCCTCCACTTGATATTCGCTGAAATTCTTCTATTTCCCCCCGTGCTTTTGCCATTACATTTTCACTTAATGCTGAGCTTAAGGGCTATTTATATTGATTTGCTTATTCAAAAAAGCATAATTCTGTGAGGAGACAAAGCAGGACAGCAGACGCGTACACGTCCGTTACTTTTCACACTGACTGGGATTTATGTAGCGGAAGAACGTGGAAGTTGGCGTTTGCACAGATTAATGTATCTGGATTTTTTTGTGCATACGCACATTTCCGCTTTTGTCCATACGGCATGTTATAGTGTAAATTCTATGCACAGCGTTATGCATGAGGCCCCAGGGGAGGCAGTGCCCTTTGCATAACTACTCCTCCTGATTCTTCCTTTAAGAATTTGTCCAACCCAGGTAAGGACCCTGGCCCTCCATAACAATATGTAGTAATAAAATGCACTGCATCTGTCATTTCAACAGATGGCTCACCCCAAATATAAACAGCCAAGTTGTAGAGGGTGTCTTGTTTGGTGGCCTCAGGATTGCATCTCTGCTTTTTGTGGGTGTTGGATAGAAATGGCACTACTTAACACTATTTAACAGTGGCCATTTCTGTGTATGGAGTTTGGGGCTCAGTGGATAGATAGATAGATAAAATCTCTTCCACAGCAAATTAAATTTTCTCTCCCTTCCTCACTTGTAACTAAACAAGTACGTGTACTCGCCACCCTGTGCTTAGTAATAACGCTTTTTATTGTTTACCCCTATTCAAATTCTTTTTGAGGTTATTATTCCAATATTTTGCTTATTTTTGTTTATCTCAACAAGTTTAGTGAGGTTATGCAGGAGCTCAAGTCACTGTGATCCCCTTTCTCCAGTGTCTGGAGCAGAATGATGATTCACGCCAGTTGGATTCCTTCTTTTGCATCCACATGGTATAATACTTGATCATGATTATGTTTTCTACTTTGAATCTTAGTACTTATTTTACATTTGGACTAAACTTTAATACTGGACTGAGACGGTCACTTGGTTAGTCCCTTCTTTATTAATCAAAAAAAACGGTTGTTGTTGGCCGCAACCACGCCGAACAGGCAGAACTCAAAAAAAACCAACCTCACATGTGAGAGCGACATGACCGAACCTCTCTCCTGTCTCCACCCTCTCCTTTTACAACCCAGCGCTCCCCCTCCGCCTCGGCTCCACCCCCATCCCTCCGGAACCTCCTTTACCTTCCACTCTATTACTGGGACAACAGAATAAATAACTGAGAGGGATGCAAATCACAGAACACAAACTGCAAAACAGAACTCTACAATAAAGAACAGAACGCTACAATACTATGTTTGTGATTTGTAATAAATATTTAATTCTAAATTTGGTGTTTCTAATTATTAAGATTAGGGGAAGGGTACATTTTAATTTAATTAAAAATCAGTATTGTGTTTAAAATTACTGACAAATTTAGGTTTAAAACTAAACTATATTATTTTAAGGTTAGTATTAAGAGTTATGTTTGTTTTGTCTTAGTTTTCTTTTTTAAAACTAGGGTTAGAATTTAATATTTTTATGATTACATATAAATTATTTTATTTTTAAGGTTAGTGTTTAGGTATCTTAAGGTTAGAGGATTTTATTTTTAGGTTAGGCATAGATTATTGTATTTTAAGGTTAGCATTATAAATCTATTAAGATTAGAGCTTGGAATTAATGTAACATTTAAATTAGAGAATTAAATGTTTAATTGTGTAATTAATTTTTTCTTTATATTTTTGGATTTAGGCTTCTACTCAAAAGAAAAAAGTACCAAATTAATAAAATAAATTAAAAAATTTAATTAAAGAGATTTAAAAGAAGTTAGAAGGTATTTGGTTATTATACAGGTACTTTTAAGTTGTCACACAAGTACTTGTCTAATGACTGCAAAGATAAGTATTTTTATTTTTAATCTTATTGTGATTAAATATTTTTACTTTTTTACAGTTATTTAATTATATTCTATTTTTTTCTATTAAAGTCCTTTATATTTGATATTTAAACCCTTGGGATATCTTATATTTTGTCAATGTATCCATTGAATTTCTATCATTGTTCTGTTTTGCGATTCCCAGATGTATTTCTAACATAATATACCCTATTTTTTAAAAAATCTGTTTCTACTCTCTCAAAATGTTTAAACAAAGGTGTATTATTTCTCTTGTACTTAATATTTGCTAAATTTTGTGTTAATCTACTTTTTAATGTGTTTAGGTTCCCCTATATATATCACTAGCCATCCCCTGCAGCTTTGCGTATCAGTGAACCAAGACAGTGAGGAGGGCCCGGCTTAGCTCTCTACTTCTAACGTCACTCTTTCCCCTCCCCTCGGTCTGCAGCCTCTGTCTTGAATTAGTGTGAATATATTTGTATTGCAAGCTAACTATGATTCTTATTGCAATGACAGAAGTCGCTAAATCAACTGGAATGTTCTAGAAAAAAAAAAGATCTAAACCTGTTAAGTAGTATTCTCATTCGCTAACTAAGCAGAGTTAAGGTTACGCCCTGAGGCAGACATGTGAGTGAGTGAGGAGGGCAATGCAGCCCGATGAGTCTCTCTCAGATTCACGCTAATGAATCCGTACTGCAAGCGAACTATGGCACTTAGCACGATGAGAAAGTCACAAAATCAATGGAATGTTCAAGCAAATTATAGAAAAAAACCCAACCTAAATCCGTTAAGTAGTTGTCTCGTGAAAAGCAGACAGACATACAAAGGGGTCTAAAAAACAATAAGAAATTTTGTGCTTGGACTACGAAATTTTTAAAACCGTTTCTTAGCGAGCATCTATGGGCCAAGGGTAACCTATTTTTCAAATTTCAAGTCCCAAGTCCTCATGGTTAGGGAGATTTTGTGATGAGGGAGTCTTTCATATATGTAGATAGAACCGTGTTTACCTTTTACATAGTATTTACAGTTACTTGAATCCAGATATTGGTGCTGGATTATGTATTTTCTTATTTTATATTTACCTTTTTTTTATTGTTATTCTTGAGTAATCCCAATATTTGATGTATTTTGAGTTTCTATTTTCAGTAGTTATATTTTTTCAATTTACTTATTAACAGATCTTTTTGTTTTTTTAAAATTCTACAGTGGGCTGTTACTGATTTATTATCCTTTTAAATATTATGTCGTTGTGCTTGTTTAAAATTTATTTTAATTATTCTGTTCACCTCTTTATTAAATGTAGTGGTTATTGGAATAAATTGTACTCTTTGTTTTGGCCTTTGGTCTTTATAAATTGACCTTCCATATCTTCTTGTTAAAGTTGTAAATAGTAGTTTAGTGGCTGTTAATGAGTGTGTTTAAGATGAGAACTATTTTTATGTAATAGGGTGTGTATTTGTTTAAATATACTTTAGTTGCTAATTTATTATCTAATTCATAAACTATTGCATTTAAATATTTCACTTGTTTATTTAAAGTAGCTGTGTTACATTTGGCCAATGTTTATGTAATATTTTAGGTATTGATTAAATTGTTCTTCTCGATATTCCCAAATGCCAAATATATCTTTTAAGTATGTCAGAAATATTTTAGGTTTAACTTTTTGAGGGCTGAATATTTTTTCCAAAAAACTCAGTTTTCTGAAAAGTACACAACTCGATGGTTTCACATATAAAACATCTGTTGCTGCGTGCTGTTGTGGCTGTCAGCACGTTTGCTGTCTCTGGCAGTTCGATGGCCAGCAGGAATGTGTGGCGGTGGCAGTCACAGTGCGGTAAAATCCGCTTTGTACCTATTGTCATCATAAGTGGTGGTCCTCCTAGGTGAACGTTGCTGTTGGCGCATCAGCTACATGAACGTGTTCAGCACCACAATTGGCTGATGCTAGTAGCACTTTTGTTTTTGATCTCCGTCTCCAGATTACTTTCATCAATATTGTAGTCCAACAGTTGAAGTCCAATTCAGTGATAATACGCAAAATGTTGTCCAGGGAGTATTTTGCTTTGCACATTCACTTTGGTCTTTCATCAGATGTCGATGACATTTTAGAGGTTGTTTGTTCTTCACTACTCATTCACGCGTGGAATTGAAGTCAAATCAATAAAGCCAACTTTCCTTCTAGCAAAGAGGGTCAACTAAAATGCAATGGCAAGTTTTGTCAAAGTATATACAGCTAATTCCTGTCCTCTACCCCTGAATTTTGACAAAAGTGTACATCCACCCTGAAAGAGTTTTGTTTTTTGCTGTATTTCAGTTTCCTACTGAGCCATGTACAGATAGGCACAAGCCGGGGCAAATTTTTTTCACATTGCAGTTCCTTTTTCTTATAAAAAATTTTCTCCATTAAATCTCTAATAATTTTGTAATATATTTGTCAAGTCGTTTTGGTTTAGAGCTTTTTGGATAATATATATACCATAATCTACAGCAGTGCTTCCCAATTCATTTTACACCCGCATCCCCTGTGGCGGACGTGGTCGATTTCGCACCCCCTTGGTTTGAGAAGTATGAAAAAATATGAGATTAACACAGAAAAACAGATCACCAATTGAAGCTTTATGAATAATGGATACTTTTATTCTCCATCAATAATTGTTTTGGTAAAGCCATACTCCGTGTACTCCTCTCCTTCCATTTTCTAATTTTTTTGCGACTAGCCATGATTAAACGAACAATAAAAAAGTAAGAGTGAAGCGACGGTGAGTTATTGAGGCAGGCAGGCGAGAACACAATAGTACGTGGGGTCGATGTAGTACGCGTCAAGTTGATCTAAAATGCGCGGTCAGATTTGAAAAACTATATCTTTTCAAGTTCTATTTGGATATAAGTAGGTTCTATTTAGTCGACAGAAATATCTTTGGTAGGAATGTAAGTTGAATTTAGTCTTTAAATTTTTGTGGTGAAGAAAAATTTATGCAATGATGACTAAATTCCTACCAAAGATATTTCTGTCGACTAAATAAGACATTTAAAATTGAAATAGAACTTGAACAGATGTGAGAGTTCATAATACCATGCAGCACTAAGAAGTCATGCGTTTTAAAAAGCAGCGTATTGCACTGATACAAAATCGGCTGCCCATTTAATTATTTAGGAATGGATAGATAAATTAAGATTTTGTACAAGTAATGTTTTTCATTTGTTATTCTGGCACCTCCAGCAACAGTTGCGAGCACCTCCAATCGGGAAGCGCTGATCTACAGTAATATTTGTATATAGATTATTAACATCCATTGTAAAGAGTAGGTTGTTTTCATTCATTTTAATCTGATTTACCTTTCTCAATAAAATGTTTGGTGTCTCTTATGTAGCTTACATGTTTTTGGGAAAGAGGATTTACATAATAATGTAGAAATTACGCTCTATTGTATGTTTCACTTCTACAATCAAATACTATATGCTGTTCTTGTGGTATTTTATATGTTGTTGTCCAAGTTTCCAAATCTTTATGTATTTTAGGTAGCGAATAATATGTTCTAGCCTAAGATATGTAGGGGTTGTGAAATATTGTGCCTGTTCATCATTTATATAACTTTCTTGTGTCACTGAATCTATTATATTATAAATTTGTTTTTGAGTTTAGATATTTTGGGGCTGTTAAGTTTTATAGTAATGTTGGGCGTATAGTTGTCTGTAGGCTTCCTGTATATAATCTGATTGATCCATTTAAACTATTATGTTCTCTTTTTCTGCTGGTTTTATAATAATATGGTTCTTCTCTTCTAGTTGTTTTATAGCATTTCTTTCAGGTTTAGTACAATTTTCAGTTTCTATTTTAGGAAACAATTTTACTTTCATTCTTTTTAATAAATTTTAAAATGTGTTTACTAATTTGTTTATTTTGGGGTTCTCAGTTAGATTTAAGTTTAAAAGGTAATCTTTTCTTTTAAATTTTACTGTCATAATAGTTTTATTCTTCTGTTGAACTGTTTATATCCATCAATGTTTTGTCTTCTCATTTTGGATCTCTATTAGGTGTTGGAATAAATGTCAATATTTTGGATAGTATTGGTATTTGTGGTTCAGTTAAGTTCTGTGTTTGGTTTAATATGTTCAATATTGATCTTTTGTGTATTGGTAGTTCCCTTATTTTACAATAAGTTTAAAATTTTAATCCAATTTTTAAGATATTTGGCAACTGTAATTTTGGTCCATTGTATTTCATCTTTTAATACTATGAAATTTTCAGCTTTTAATTTAGAATGCGTAATCCATTCACCACAATGTATTTGTTGAACGTTTGTAAGATTACTTTTTGTTTGTATGTTAGATTGTCCGAATAATTAAGTTCTTGAATTAAAATATGGGCACATGGGAAAAATTTCTTTGTGGTTTTGAGTAACAGTTGTAATTGTTTTAATTTGGTTTTGGGATATGCTATGTCCTTGTTGTTGAATTCAATAGAAAATATTATGTTTTTTACTTCTTTATATGGAAATTTTATTTTTTGAAGAATGGAGACAAAGTTTATTATTCTTGCTCCACAATTTGTACTTACTGTATACTGCTGGTCTGCAATTGCTGGTGTAGACCTGTGTTGATTGTCTTAACACTAGAATCCCTGAAACCTACAAAAGAAGTTGTAATCCTGTGCCACCATAAATTCCTTCGCACCTTTGTGTCAGCATCGCACCGTAACCTGATTTCTTTTTCTTTGGTTATATTGTTGAGTAAAGGCGCACTTGTTTTGTTATACTTCTGTGAAAATGTTTATTTGATATTTCGACTTCAGTCTTCACACATTATACACTTCATGTCCAAAATATTGTCATTAGTACTATAATATGAAAGAAGTTTCTGTTTTCGGTATGTGTTCAACATTTCCTGTCATCCTACATTTGCATAGATCGCTGTAGACACGGAACACACATGAAATGCATGTGTTCCAAATAATGATATATTATTTACCCTCTACAACTCCAGACACTTCACATCCTGATAAAGAGACTTGAGCTGGGAGAACTTTTTGCCTGACTTGAGCTGTGTCAGTGGGGACAGATGGGATAGCAGGCTGCTTGTGCTGATTGACACATTTGCAAAACAAAGACGCTGATGAGGAGGTGTGATGGAATTTAAGGTGGCCTGGCATTGCAACTTTTGTCGTAAGATTCAGGGATTCTAATGATAATCTGTCAGACCCTTCCTTATGACAATTGAGGAATTTATGCTGGATATCAGGCTACAACCTACAGTTTATGAAGGATAGCCATCTTAGATTTTTAATAACCACAGAGAGTGGGGAGCCACTTGAACTACCACTAATGTGTAGCATCCACCTTGGTGATGAGACGGCAGCCATTTTTGCACCAGTACACTCACCGCACATGAGTTGCTAGGTGGTAAAATGGTGAGAGAGAGAGACCGATGATTAGGAGGCCAGAATGATTAGGCCATGGAGAGAAATTTCATGTGGACATCGAGATACACCCTATTTTATATAAAGGATGCCCAGGAATGTTTTATGACCACAGAGAGCCATTACCTCGGTTTTGCGTCCAATCTGAAGGGCAGCCCGATTTTTTGCTGCTTAGTTTACCGATCACCGCATGGAGGCATTAATTTCAATGTAAAGGGGGTAAGAGCCCCCTGCTGATTTCACCAACACCACTTCCAACAATATCCCAAACTTTTCCTAGGTGGTTTCCCATCCAAGTCCTGGCTGGGCCTTGTTCAATCATGGAGATGTTGTAATTATTGTAAATATTTATTTGTAGTTATATGTGATAGTACAACCCAGTTTAAGCAATTTTGCTTTTGTATATTTCCAATTCCAATATAGATTAATCCTGGCCTTCAAACTCTGCCATTTTAGGGGCAATCATAGTATTGTCTAGTAGAAAAATCTGCGGTGGCCTCAGACCATCTTGAATGTTGAGGTCTGTTCTTATAAATGCAAGAGCAGGCTAGTTATTTTTTAAAATATTAAATATGCTACACTTTGGAAATGCATTTCAATGTCTTAAGTTACTGCATTCCGTAATTGTGAAGAAATTACTTCATCTTGTAAAATTCCTTATCCTTTAACATTGTTGTTTTTAAGCCAGTCCTGTGCAGCTTTGGATTTATGTTTGGGCTCGTTGTCTTGCTGGAAAACAAACCTTCTCCAATGTTCAGGTTTCTTGCCGTCTCCCTCCATCAGAGTTTCCTTCAGGATTTCTCCGTATTTTGCTGCACCCAAAAGTCTTCCAGGGTTCGCTACAGAGAAGCATCACCACAACAACAATACTATCACCAACATGCTCCATGGTGGGGATGGTGTCTTTTTGATAGTTTAAAAGATAACATGGCATTGGCCAGAAAAGCTCAGATTTGGTCTCAGTAGACCACAGACCCACCTTGCAGCTCACGTCAGAGTCTCCAATCTGCCTTCTGGCAAACTCTGTGATGTTCTGCTTTTTTGTTTTGCTTTCCCAGTGAAGCAACACTTGGTATGTGCAGAGTCACTCCAATCTGAACCACTGGAGCTTGCCACTCTGCCACTCGTTTTGAGTTCTCAGATGTACCTCAGGCGGCTTCCGTCACTCATCTTCTTTAGCATTTGTAGATAGACTTAATGATTGATTTAACTGGATGTTCAGTGACTTGAATAGTTTCTTGTCTCCGTCCCCTGACTTGTGCTTTTCACAGTGTTGCTTGGTGACTCCTTTTGTCTTCATTGGTTAGGTCACCATATATATTAAACCTTCCAGATAGAATCAATTGATCTCCATTGAACTAATTCTGGGACTTGTAAGACCGAATGGCTACACCAGTTCTGATTTAGTGGTGTTATATTAAAGCAGGTGAATTCATATGAATTGAAATATTTTTTGATTTATATTTGTAATTAAGTTCACTTTGCAGAGGTCTGTATTCACTTTGACATTAAAGACTCTTTTTATGTTAATCAGTCTTCTTCTTCTCCTTCTTTCTGCTGCTCCCATTAGCGGTTGCCACAGCAGATCATCTTCTTCCATATATTCCTGTCCTCGTCACCTTGTTCTGTTACACCAATCACCTGCACGTTTTCTGTCACCACATCCATAAACCTTCTTTTAGGCCTTCCTCTTCTCTTCTTGTCTGGCAGCTCTTTCCTTAGCATCCTTCTCCCAATATACCCAGCATCTCTTCTCCAAACCAACACAATCTCGCCTCTCGGACTTTGTCTCCCAACCTTCCAACCTGAGCTGACCCTCTAATGTCCTCATTTCTAATCCTGTCCATCCACGTCTCACTCAATACAAATCTTAGCATCTTTAACTTTATGTCGATCAGTGTGGAAGATTATTCATGCCAAAATTAAATGCAATCCAACATGTTAACTGTATTGAAATGCAATGCATAGGCAAGTGGCACATTTGATATTAGCACAGTTTTTTCTTCTGTCATAATTGGAAAATATATCAATTAAATGATCGATTACTTTTCACTACAGCCCACACCTTTACTGTTAGTTGAAAATAATACAACATACAAAAGCGTTTTACATTTAAATTCATGTCTGCATGGGAAAAATGTACTGCTTGAAGGTTGAGCTTTGATGGCTTATGATACTTAAAAGAGATTCCCAACTATGTTTTTCATTTAAGAGTCAGCTTTCTCAAAGATGTTTCTCCTAAAGTTTCTTACAAAATATAGCTTTTGACAAAAATGAGACGCAAGATACAGCTGAGGTAAAAGGAGTCAAAATTGAGAATTTGGTTTGAAAATCATCTGATATTTTGTGAGAGCTCTTTCTACTCTTGTTTTAACCTCTTTCATGATTCCATATCTTTCTATTTATTATTGAACTGACGCCTTTATCCATGGTAACTTGCAACATTTGAGATATGATCTGATATCTTTGTTTTGTTCTTCCAATTGGAGTCCAGGCAGATGACTTTCTTGTGGCCACATGGTGTCAGTAGTGGGATTTGAATGCACAACCTCAGGGTCTGAAGTCCAAAGTCTTAACCACTGTGCCACACTCTAACCCTTTTCTTCTAAGGTGGGTGTGCTTTATTTGAAGTACAGCAATATAAATTAGACCAGCTAATAGTATTATTCAAAAACAAGAACAAAGTAATCAAAGTAAAGTGTTTTATTGCCAGAAACAATACTTTTCACCACATATTACTGAGCTCTTGGAAAATCTGAGCTATTTGTGTGACTTTGCCGAGATCTCTGCCTAAACTTAAGAGGAGACCCTTGTGAGAACACTGGGGTGTTTTGTCTTAGAAGAAAAATCCGAGAAGCAAGAGACAAAGATGTCTCCATTTTGTTTCTTTCTGATCTCATTGTTTTCTAGGAGAAACCAAAAAAGATATTAAGGAGATATCTTTTTCGATTTTTCATTCCTCTGGTCCTTAAATCTCATGTCACAACTTAAAGCAGAGTTTAGCTGTAGCTCGGTCTCTATTGCATTTCAATTCATGCCAAAACTAAAAGTGATCAAATGACCAGTCAACATCTTTCCCCAACTCTGGATGTCCTTTGCCAACACATTTTGATGCTATTTGGTCATTGCATTAAATTTCATTTTGGCACGGTTCAAAGGTGGGGCAAGGCGCATCAACAGACTTCTAAATATTTCAGTATTCTGGAGGTGAGCATAAGTTGATTTTTTTTTAACACGTTTAACTCTAGTAGTGCAGTTAAATTTTTTGAGGTGTGGGTTGTTAGTGATTTTAACGAAATACTTAATATAGCAAAACATTTATTAGCGTAATTAAACTTGGTTTCTTTGTAGCTTTTCCTTCATCCCCCTTGTGACAACCAGATATCATATCGTTTTCCTTCAGAATTCGTCATTTAGACCGCCAGGTCCCACCTATTGAACAAGACAGCGGATTCCCTGCCTTACAAACCCCCTATTTGCCTTCTTTCCTAGTACAGCGCACTGGTGACTTGACACTAATCGGTTGTTTGATTAGATTTCATTTGGCACAATTAAAGAGCTGTCTCCAATTGAAATGTAATACACATGGAGCTTCCACAAACTGAAATGCAATGCATCTCTTTTGCTTTTACTCCTGTTAGACAATCACTGGGCGTGAATTAAAATGCAATTACATTTTAAAATAACATGAAAATGGTGCGCTATATTGAAAACCAAATCAATCATGTTTTTAATTATGACACGATAAAACCACACCAAAACTAAATACCCCACTTGCTTATATATGGCATCTCATGAATAATCTTCCATAGATGAGTGTCCAAAAAAAAATTAAATTAATTTTGAATTAATGTTGTATAACAATAAAATGTGAAAGCTTCCAAAGGGGTTGAATACTTGTTATAGGCCCATTTGCTTCCACTTGTATGCATGCCTTACCTTAATACTGCTTAACTGTTTTGAAATATCTGCTTTTTATAATGTCAGCATGCCTTCTACTAGGACAGTGTTTCTCAAATAGTGGGGCGAGCCCCCCAGGCGCCGTCAAGGGGGGTCGCGTTTGACCTCGGGGAACATGCTTTTTTATTTTTCTTTTTTTTTAATTTAGAATGCACTTTAAATCTTTTCTGTTACATTTAATAAAGCTATTCTTTGTTGTAAATTGGTCCATATTTCTTCCTTTTTTTATTCTCTTATACGTTAACTAGCAGACCACGTGCGCTTCGCTGCAGTCGCTGTAGCTGGAATAATTATGTATCTACATGTGATTTATAGTGCATCTTTATATACAACATTTTTGGTAGTACGAGTCTACTAAACACTAAAATACAAAAACGAAGTAGAAAGTAACAGGAAACCACAACACCGCCGGGAACACCGCGTCTACTAAACACTAAGTAGAAACACTAAAGGAAAAAATACTATTCAGTAAGTACTGCGTCTAGTAAACAGTAAATCAGTAAAGGAGAGAGTACTAAACACTAAGGAAAAAGAATGGCAAGAGCGCGTCAGCTGAGGAGCGAAATGAAGTGAATGAAATGACGTGACTGGGCGGGGAGATGATCACTTGACTCCCCACCCGCCTTAACGATCCATCCCTCCACAAACACACAAACACAGCCTCTCGGATCCCAACTCTCCTTTATATGTATAGATAAGGATACAGTGTTATGCAGAGGTGTACTTATAAAAATTTTATAGACAAATGATACTATTTACGCGCGAGATGTTTTCTTCTTCCTAGGGGGGGCAGGACAGAAAATAATTAAGAAGCACTGTACTAGGATCAGTTACATAGGTTTGATTAGATTTGATTGAAAAAAAATCTACACAGCAAATAATCTTTTTAAGTGTAATCTACTATTTATTAGTTGTTAATTACATCTTAGCAGTTGTTCTCTCTCTCTCTTTTTACAAATATGGGATCCGGCTGTATATAAGAAGTAAGCATCTTTCCCACTTCCAAGTTTTTACGCCCCTGTTATTCATGGGTTTACAATTCCAATCTGCTGATTTGTGGGTTTGTCATCAATAAATGGAAATTATTTTGTGAGGTTTGCAAACCACTGACAATGCTGTAGCAGCACTGTTTAATGGACTACAAATCCTAGCATCCCTAGGAAGTGTTCAACAAGATGGAGGATCCTCTGCCTTATCAAACTCCATATTCACCTTATTTTCAAGTAGAACGCCTCTTTCCTCAACTGCTTCCACCCCTTTACTCCACATTTTGACACTGATTGGTAATTTAATTTCATTTTGGTATAATTGAAGCATTCTCAAATTGAAACACAACACACATGCAGCTGCCAGGTTTATTGCTATACATCCAACTTGCATTTGATTTTGGCTCAAATATTCTTCCATAAATTACTGTCAAAAAAGCCAAACGAAATCCATTTCGATTCCATATGGTCTTACAGTAAAATGTGAAAACTACCAAAGGGTGGTGAATACATGTTATAGGCCCTGGAGTTTTATCTTGTATTTGCAGCCAAAAGAAACTCTTGACACTGCATAATTGTTATGAAATATCTGCTCTTTGCGATGTCAGCAGGCCATTTTCTAGGATCAGTTACGTAGGTTTGTTTAGGCTTGATTGGAAAAAGAAATCTACACAACAAATAATCTTTTTAAGTGTGATCTGCTATTTATTAGATGTTAATTACATCTTAGCAGTTGTTCTCTCTCTTTTTCCCAGAATGGGAGTTGGAAGTATATAAGAAGTAAGGTGGTTTGCTTCATTGCATCTTTCCCACTTCCAAGTTTTCATGCACAGCAAACAAAAAGTACAGGTTGGCTCCTGTCATTCATGGATTATGATTCCCGGATCTGCCAGTTTTCTGGGTTTGTCATCAATAAACTGAAAGGAAATTATTTAGTGAGATTTGCCACCTGTTGTGGAAAACCGCAGATGATGCTGTAGCAGCGCTTAAATAAATGGACTACAAATCCTAGCAGTCCTGGGAGTGTTCAACAAGGTGGAAGATCCTCTGCCTTATCAACTCCCTGTTCGCTTTCTTTTCAAGTTCAACACAATCGTGATTGGTACGCCTCTTTCCCCAACTGTTGACACCCCTCTGTCCCACATTTTGGCACGATTGAAGCGTGTCCTCAAATCGAAACACAATACATAAGCAGCTGCCGTTTTTATTTCTAAACACCAAACTTGCATGTGTTGGATTGTATTTCGTTTTGGTACAAATAATCTTCCATACAAGGCCCTGGAGTTTCATCTTGCATTTGCAGCCAAAAGAAACTCTTTACATAATCATTATGAAATATCTAATCTTTACCATATCAGCAGGTCTTTTCCTAGGATCAGTTACATAGGTTTGATTAAGTTTGACTGGAAAAAAAAATCTACATAGCAAATAATCTTTTTAAGTGTGATTTACTATTTAATAATGAGAGCAGGAAACTAGAAAGGGATGCAGTAACAAAATGCATGTGTAATGATTTCCTTTCACGTAAAGAGTGAGTTATAGAGTATTAATTAAGTGAGCCCTAATCAACTAAAAATAGTAAAAAAGAACTTAGTGAGTTACAATTCCCAGTTCTCAACACCTCCTAAAAATCTTTCTCAATTATGTGCTTCAGCTCCAAGGCCTGGGAATATTGAATAGTTGCCATAGTTTATGTTGTTTGCTATTGATATTTCATTTTCCTCATTAGTCTGCTATATTAACTTCATTCAGCCTGTCGGTCCGTCTCTGAGTTTGCTTTGAAGGTGGCTTTTTGCTATTTTTATTTATTTATTTATTTACCTTGTAACCGCACACTTAAGCTTGATCGAAACTGTCTCCTCTGGACCAGTGTTCAATAACAAGCAGAAAATCAGCCTGAAACATAAAAAGACCTAATTACTACAACAGTCAGTGGCACGGACTGATTCATATTTCAGATATGTCACATTTTCAGCAGGAAGCTGGATGACATTCAGTGTGTGAATATTTTCTCAATGTAATAAAATGGTATGGTTCTTCTTCTGTCTTTTTTATTGTAATTTGTCATCTAAAAAAAAAATACACATTGATTTTGCAACTTGAAAAGACTTGTCAAAGCGCCTTCCAGGATAGCTTCAAATATTTGTGATAATTTAGCTATAATGTATGCTCCAGATTGTGTCGTCTGTTTCTAGGTCTTGTGCTTACTTTGCTGTCTCTGCTGGTAACTGAAACAAAAATAAGAGCAGCTAGCAATTGGAAATGATTCCCAAATGGCAAACATTTTAATTTTGGATTATTCTGGTTATGTTGTACTAGCTTAGCTGTCCCCCACAGCACCACCTTTGTAGTAGTGAAACAGGACAAACTTTAAAAATCAATAAAAAACACTTTAAAATGTAATTTGTATTGATAGCTTTTGTATCCAAGGTCCTCTTGATATCCAATATTTTTGGTTTTGCTATCAGAGTGAGGACATATAGGTTTCTTGGGGAACTAACTCAGGAGAAAGTGACGTAAAGCTGACCATGTGAGAAGCCTAGTGAGCTAAGATCAACCCCTGTCAACTTCAGTGTCTGTCCATGGGCCTTGTTAATTGACATTGCCAAGCAAAGCTTTACCGGGAACTGAATCTCTTGAATTGAAAGGGCATGTCCATCACGATTAGAGGAATGTGAGGGATTAAAACCCTCTCACCAATGCCACATCAGACTGACTCGAATGGAGGCTGGCGCGTGAGTGAGGAGGGCCCTGTTCGCTCCCCCTAAGAGATGCTAACTCTTTATAGACCCAATAGACCTCTTAGATCCTTAGGGGCCAGACAGCTGGTTATAATAAGATATATAACGTGAAGTGACTTTTAGCCATTATGCAACACCAAAATGGAACAATCTGCCGGAACACGTTGGAGATGACCCCACAGTAGAAGCCAAAATTAAAAACATTTTTATTTTCCTTTGCATTTGATTGATTATGTTACTGAATCGTAATGCTGTTGTGTCATTATATGTTTTTGTCATTTTACTTTCTTTCTAAATTATCATTTGATTATATCTTTTTTTATTGTAATTTAATTTTATTATGTAAAGCCTTTTTAATTGCCTAATGGTAAGAAATGGTACATAAAGTTGCTCTGCTTTTAATCTCGTCCTTTTGGTCATTTCCCAAACCTCACGACCATAAGGTGAAGGTGACTGGTGTATCGAGAGCTTTGCCATCTGACTCCGCTCCTTCCTCACCATTATAGATTGGTATAGCAACTGCAGAACTGCGTTCGCTGCTCCTGTCCGTCTATCGATCTCGCCGTCTCTTTTCCCCCTTCACTCATGAACAAGCCCATAAGGTACTTAAACTCCTTTGCTTCAAGCAGTAGCTCAAATCCCACTCGGAGAGGACAGTCCACCTTTTTCATTCTGAGGACTATGAGTTTAGATTTGGAGGTGCTGATCTTCAGTCATCCAGCTTCACATTCGGTTGCAAGCTGTCCCAATGCGTGTTGGAGTTCACAGCCCGATGAAGCCAAGTCATCTGCAAAATACAGTGACACAGTTCTAAGGCCACCAATCTTCCCAGCTGTCCCTTGATATCCTATTCTGTGCGAACGAGAAATAAGAGACAGAAACCAGCATTAAGAGTAGGGGATCTGTCCCCGTATAGCGCACAGTACTCAGGCAAGAAGTTAGCGCTGTAGTACCGCTCGCAAGCATCACAAATGTCACACTAGAGACCAAGAACACTTGCTCAGAGGACGGATTTATATGTTGGAACCAGAAATATAACAGCTGTAGGGGCAATGAGACTGACGGACTGAGATTCAGATAATGGTGACGTCATCAGAGGGAGCCGGGAGTGAGGACATCAGCCGGAAGTTGTACTTGACGTCATCGTGGATGGACGGTGGGTTGATGTGGAAGTATACGTTTGCTGTTGTCTTCGGCATGTCGGGTTACGCTTTGTCGGGGCTTCTTGTTTCCTGGCGAGAGAAAGAGAAAGGCATTAATGCGCTGTCCCGTAACCCCATCTTGTGTTTTTCCACCCTCCATCAAGTCTGTAGGCTGCCCCCTACTTGCTCGTGTGTGACATGTGTTAATCATAATAATAATAATAACTGTTCATATGTATTCTAATAATTCATATCACTGAGCTGTTATTATAATGTGTGTAATATTTTAAATGTCTTAAGTATTGAATGCGGTGTACAGACTGCATTTTAGTTCCCTCGTAAGATGGCCAATGTTGCGTATTTTCACTGACGATCTTTTTTGATCTTTTGTCAGTTTCTATCAGCTACCTGTTGTTACTTCTCAGAGAGCTTATTAGAGGGATTATTACAGCTAAGCTTCACTCCATCATTCTGGTTGTGCTGAAAGCCATTAGCTGACTGAGGAGGCACTATATCCAGTCTTCCTATGTTGTGGGTGCACATACATAAAACATAGCAGGTTTTTGACAACATAACAAGGCAATTTACAGCAGAGTCCGGTTCTCCTAATGTAACTGGATCAGTTTACTGCACTCATATTGCAATAAGGGCACAAAGAAAGAATGAAGCTGCTTTTGTTAACTATAAGCTGTTATGTTACATTAACGCACAATTAAAATGTGATGCCAACATCGTGCCGAACATCACGTCTCCGTAACCCGAGTGAACCACTGATTCATTAATTTTTCAGCAAATTAGTTTTGGCAGATCTCCATTTTTCAGTGTGTTGTATCAGCTGATGTGTCATTACATGTGTCAGATTTATAGATGATGGCACCGTGTGCCTTTCTCAGACTCCCACGATCTTACACGCTCATTTGCGGAGCATAGGCGATTGGTGATGTGCAATAAACAAACAAACTAGTTTTTTTTACTTATCTTGGCTTCTATTCAAACTTACTGGTGAAACGACATTAAAGAATGAGTCTTATTTAGGCATGCACAGTGCATGATACATTTAATATTGCATTCCGCAACAGTCCAGAGCTATCATCTTAACTTAACTTAAATAGCCAATCAGTAAACTGCTTCAGCAAAACGGTCATGATGACAACTAGCCAATAACTGACTTGGCAGATGACACCAAGCACCTCCCATTGATCGGTTCACTCTGTGACCGTCTCAGTACACTGGCTGATTAAATGAACCGGTATGCCCCCTACTGATCTGGAGTACTATTTGCAAACCGCTTGGAAAACGTGTCTTCACTTTGCCATTATGAGAAATTGAGTGCAGATCGATGGGCAAAATTAGAAAATGTATCCTTGTTCAAAAGTCAAAGGGTTCTGAAAACTTTCTGAATCCACTGTAGATTAAAGAGGGTGCCATTCAGTTGACTCCTGAACCCCAACACAGTTGTTCTGCCGAATGATGCATAGTCTTACGGTTCCATCATTCCTGTAATTTCAAGTTCATATAATAGATTGGGGGTGGCGCGGTGGTAGCGCTGCTGCCTCGCAGTTAGGAGACCTGGGTTCGCTTCCCAGGTCCTCCCTGCGTGGAATTTGCATGTTCTCCTCCGGGTGCTCCAGTCTCCTCCCACAGTCCAAAGACATGCCAGTTAGGTGCATTGGCGATTCTAAATTGTCCCTAGTGTGTGCTTGATGTGTGTGTGTGTGCCCTGTGGCGGGCTGGCGCCCTGCCCGAGGTTTGTTTCCTGCCTTGCACCCTGTGTTAGCTGGGATTGGATCCAGCAGACCCCCATGACCCTTTAGTTAGGATATAGCGGGTTGGATAATGGATGGATGGATCGATAATAGATTGATAAATGAGGCTGCCTTGTGATGAGTTGATGGCCGCCTGCAGAGCTGGTTCCTGTCTTGTACCCAATGGTGCCAGTTTAATTTCCAGCACCACAGAATCCTGTGAAAGAAAAAATCAGTTAACAAACATAGAAGTTGCCCTGTAATGAAGTTAGGTTTACTACAAAGACGGTTCCTGCTTTGTGCCCAGTGCTGCTACTGTGACAGCATCTCCCTTCATTCCTGTGAGAGAAAAGATTAAGAAAAACCACTGGGTGACTTGTAGCGTGCAGTGTGGTGGACTGGCATCTACCGCAATGCCTGATTCCCGCTTTAGCCAATGCTATTAGAATCAACTGAGTGTAAATATAGAGCACAGTACCTTTGAGGTGAGTCACATATGGTCCTGACATCACAAAACACCCTCAACATCAGTCACAAAATGGCCATCGCGGTACACTATGGTTAAGATTAGGGCCCCGTTACACTACGGTTAAAGTTAGGGTTGTGGGAGCGTTATCTGACTCAAAGGGTGTTTCGTGACTGACCTTGGTCATGGGTATAGCAGGCTGCACTTAGGCCCATCTCGCCAGAATAAGCTTTAGCTGTCATGAACCTGATGGTTTAGCAATGTTTTATTGAGAAATAGCATGTCAGACAACAGAAAACAGGCCGTGATACGAAGCATGCGACGTTGTGCTGAGATAAACGGCTTCAAGAAAGGAATACCCAGATAATGGAACAAGCGGAAATGTTGTACTAACAGACAAGAGTAATTATCAGAATATTTACAACACTAAATCTTTTTCTTGGGGAACAAAAATCCTCTTTGCCTTGGTAAGCATATACTTCACGTCTTGACTGTATTTGGACTTTCTTAGACGTTCGGTGTTGTCCTCTCAGCCTTTCTTGTGTGTACTTAAAGTTGGATAAAATGAACCCGAGTGTAAAATGCATGCAATAATTGATGTTATATTTCATGGTGAACTTGTCTATTCATAGCAAGCGTCTACAGGAAAACAGAAGTTTCATTATAATTTTGTTAGATTAATGGATTTATGGTAATCAGTGTACCTGGACCTCATTAATGTGTAGGACAGCATATTTCCTTTAGGATACGCAGCTTTTAGCGATTCACTAAGAAGCACAGTTTGCCTACAGGCCTACAAATTAAATACAGGCAAGCTATTTATCTCTAACTTTCAAGTCACGGATTAGGTGGAGAATTATAGATGGACTTTGGTGAAGAAAGAACTGAATAAATATTACATTAAAGCCGCGGTGTAAGTGAATGAGTCTGGTAAAATGTGTGCAATATGGAAATTAGAACTGCTGCTACAGGATAGTTTAGGGGATCACGCTGGTAGGCTGCTCAGTGGTATTCCCCCTCAAATCCATCAATCTGGGGCAGGGGGTCTGTGTGGAGTTTACATCTGAGATAGATAGATAAGAAAGGCACTATATAATAGATAGATAGATAAGAAAGGTGTTATATATAATAGATGGATAGGTAGATAGATAATGAAAGGCACTATAGGATAGTTTTTTTTTTTTTTACCAAACTTTATTGAATAAACACAGAATTAAATCACAACATTAAACCAATCTCAATCTTAAGTCTACACAAAACATGTACGCACATTCCTTATGATGCACAGCCTATTTCAAACCATTACATATTCATATTTTTCTTAGAATAAAGCATATACTTATATAAGCCCTTCCATTAATTCCACCCTCCAATCCCACTTATCCTTAGTATTATTTATTAGCCCAATTTATAAATAAGTAAAGCGCCAAACTCAGAGCACAAATTGTAAATTATCATCATCACAATTACAAAGTACATTATTCATTTAGACTTATAAAAATTAAAATCCACTAATATTCTACTTTCACACACCTTTCTAAAAAAGACAGTAACATCTTGAATCCCACTCCCAGTAATCTTGCTTTTACGGGTCTTCCATATTGATAATTTTGCTTGCCCAATAATATAATTAATTAAGTTCCTATTTTCTCTTGTTTGTCTTGTAATTTTCACCCCAAACACAAACACCGTGCCATTATGCAGGACCCCCAGCCCTTCTACCATTCTTTCTATTACACTAAAAAAGCTCTGGAGTCTCTCAGAGTACATAAAAGCATGATAAACAGTTTCTCTCAGACCACAAAAAGGGCAGCAATCTGAAACCCCCAGACATATAATCGATAAGAAGGAGTTCACCGCTAGTAACCCATGCATCAACCTCCACTGCAGGTCTACCACCCTACTGGCCAATGGCAGCTTGTACAACGACCTCCTGGCGGGGTTCAATCCTTGAAGGGCTCCAAACTTGTCTCTCCAAGACGTGTCGTGTCTTCATGTCCTCAGCTGTTCCAGGTTGTTCACCTTCATGCATATCCTGTAGAGCTGCTTTCTTGGCACTGAAGGCAGAGAACGCGTCAAGAGAACATAAGGCTAAAACAACATCGGTCTCTCCATGCCTCATTTCAGCAGCCGGAGATACATTAAAAGTTGGAAAAGGTGTCTCGTCAGTCGGCTTCAGTCATGAGATAAAACTTCTGTGCAGGAGTGTCATGGATTCCCTGTCTGGTGATGATCTTATCTGACACAGAAACTTCTCCATTAGGCGTACTGAGTGCACTCCTGTCTCCTCTGCTACCATTTATGCACTTTTCGCAAGTGTAATTTTCCCTGTCAATGCTATTCTTTATTGTGGTTATACCATGTATTATGAAAAGATGAATACAATTTTTAGAAAGTCCTGTAGCAGTGCCAACAGCAGGATTATACAGCAGCGGTTCTTCAAGGACCCAAAATGGGGACAGGTCATCACAGTCCTTTTTGATCGACAGCAGTTGCCATGCTGCTAGAAGGCTTTTATAAAAATCTGGCACATGTAAAGTCCTGACCTTATCCAAGAGGCACAGCAATAAACTTCTACCAAGTCCCATTTGCCTGGGCTGTTTAAAGAAAAGTATGGCCAAGTTCATCCACTGGCTCTGCTCAACAGGGTACAGCAGTTTCTAAATGGTTTGAAGTTGGAAAGCAGCAATCCTGCTGTTAATGTCAATAAGTCCTTGTCCGCCTTCATCTAACGGCAAGAATAAAATGCTCTTCTGTAGCCAATGAGTACCATTCCAAAATAAATTAATAAGTGCTTCCTCTATCTGTTGAACAAGCAAAGGTGGAGGTTGCATACAAGTACACTTGTGCCACAGGCTGGAGGTCACCAGGTTATTAATCACCAGCATTCATCCTCTATAGGATAATTAATGGAGGATCGACTTCCACTTAGCAAGCCAAGCTGTAACTTTGTCCAGCATACCCTCCCAGTTCCTTTGGATGTAGTGGTCATCTCCAAGATGGACTCCCAAGTACAGGAAGCCCCCAGTTTTCCACTTTAGACCCCCTTCCAGTGGAGGAGGACTACATCCTGTCCAGTTCCCAACCAGCACTGCAATGCTTTTATTCCAATTAATTTTTGTTGATGACGCTTTAATTTAATTCCTCAGACATTCCGTTAGTTTGTTCAAATCCTTCTGGCCTGTGATGACAACTACGAGATCATCTGCATAAGCAGTGACTTTCACAGGGTCCATGTTGCAGTTGGGGGATGGAGAGACCAAGAAAGGCACCAAAGCCATAGCATTTAACATTCCGGACAAAGAGCAGCCCTGTCTTACTCAGATAGATAGATAGATAAATGAAAGGCACTAATAGATAGATAGATAGATAATGAAAGGCTATATAAGATAGATAGATAAATAATTTTTTTTAAATTTAAAAAAAAAAAAACTTTTTTTGTGAACATAAAAAAAACATCAACATAACAATACACAGAGTCAAATGACAAAAAAAAAGCCAAAATTCAGAATAAAAAAAAGAGCCATACATCAGATCCCCACTAATCCCCCTTTACACTCCTCCTAATCCGCACATTAATAAGCACTTATTATTGAAGCCCACCAGTGCTTTCTCTTGCCCACCATAGTGAAATCAGAAGTTCATTTTCAGCTCCCCTTCATCAACTGAGCACAGCACTCCTTTCACCCCCCCCACACATTTTCAAACCCCCCATTCTATTCATCTGTGTATAAAAAGCAAATTCCAGTCTTATTCTTGAATAAACATTCAACTTAAAAATCAATCAAATATCTGTAGGTTCTGACCCACATTGCTTATTATTTTGACTTTTTAAAATGGCCAGCTTTGCTTCACCTAATAGAAAGTTGAA
The DNA here is from genome assembly GCF_016835505.1 of Polypterus senegalus. NCBI lineage: Eukaryota > Metazoa > Chordata > Cladistia > Polypteriformes > Polypteridae > Polypterus > Polypterus senegalus. The sequence goes on from NC_053158.1 coordinate 10,990,594, forward strand.
CAGCTGCATTCTGCATCGAGTTTTCTTATTAGATTTAATTCCAAAAATAAACACATTAAAAGTTCCAATCAAATTGGTACACAAAGCTTCAAAGAATCTGAAGAATATCCTCAGTCGATTACAATACAAAAACAAATGAAAAATCATTTCTTTTTGTCCATAGAAAATTCAAGAATAATTTATCAGCTTCTTTAATAATTTGTAAAAAAAGATGTTGGTGGCAATGATCCCATGCGCAATTCTCCACTGCAAGTCCGCAGTCCTTTTGTTGCTTAGTGGCTTGCAGAGCTCCTGCCACGCAGGCCCCCTGTGCCCTGCCACTCCCAGCTTCTCCCTCCATGGAGTGTCCAGCACAGACACCAATGCAAGGAAGTGAGTCACCTTGACGTAGTACTCAAGTGGTTCTCAACCTGTGGGACAGGCCCCCCTAGGGGGGCGCAAAGTAACAAAAAGAAGGGTGCAAAGAAAGACAACAAGAATCAAAAATATGAAAAAAACATCTGTTGAAACCAAAACAAATTAACTTAAACTACATTCTGATACTAGAACAATAAATATAGAGTTAGATAAATGTCGATAAAAGTTAAGTAGGTATAATAAAATTTGCATCTACATTTCAAAAAAATGCTAGGGGGGGCACGATTAAAACTGTTATGAAAACTCGGGTCGCAAATACTTAAAGGTTGAGAAACGCTGCAGTACTCATAAAGCTCTCTCTTGGACAGAGAAGCAAAGCCCACCAGTGTTCCTTTGGTAAACTGAATAACTGAATGTTCTGGCAGTAACGAGAGGTCCACAGCGGGGCAAACATTCAACTTATTACCAGTGGAGCAGATGTAGTCATTGAGTAAGTGGTAATCTTTAGCTATGGAGGAGAGAAAATGCTGAATCACCCTGACTGACTTTACTTCAGGAAGAGAAGCCAAGACTTCAGTATCAATGAATGACTTGGTAGTGGCATCATAAATCTGTGCCAGTTTCAGTACCTGGTTCTTAATAAGAACTGCAGCCACTCGGTTGTGTTAAAATTCCTCCTAAACACCAAGTACCATGTTAATAGGACACCTCTGTAAAATTTTGGCAACACAGAGTTCATTTTTTTGTAAATGTATCACCAAAAGTGCTTCATCAAACCCTAACCCACCCACACGACAAAGGAAAGTCAGTGCTAACTCCCTCCAACTCAGGGAATACGAAATGCAGAAAAGCTTCTGTAGCACTTGGAGCCTGAGGGCAGCAACTTATGAGGGACATATCCAGAAATCCCTGACCGCCTTCTTCCAACAGTAAAAGGAGCACACTCTGCTTTAGCCCGTGCAAGCCGTCCCAGAAGAAATCGACCGCAACTCTTTGGATCTTCTTTAAAAGCCCAAGAGGGTGGTCACCACACATGAGTTTGTGCCACAGCATTGAGGCCACTAAATTATTGATGACGATCACCCGCCCTCTGTATGACAGTTGAAGTACGATCCACTTCCACTTGTTCAGACGAGAGGTCACTTTCTCTAAAGGTCCCTCCCAATTACTCTCGTCCGCCCCCTCACTGCCCATGACCACTCCAAGATACCTGAAGCACTTCCTGTTCCATTCTAGACCAGGAGCCCAGTAAGAAGGCGTTACTCTTAGTCCAGTTGATTTTTGCTGATTATATGTTCTTAAATATTTGTTGGCAAGAAATTAAAACTTCAGTGTCACCCTTTCATTTGATGAACACCACAATATCATCAGTGTAGGCCAAACATTTGAAAGTAACATTTGGGCAGGACGGAAATGTCACCTCCTGTAGTCTCAGATGAAAGAAACGGCTCGATGGCCAATGCACAGAGCATGCCGGACAAGGGGCAGCCCTGCCAAATTCCCCTCCTGACTGGAAACGGTGCGCTCAGAGTGCCATTAACTTTTACAATCCCCAAATCATTGATGTACAGCAGTGCAATCATCCAAAAAAAATTATCCCCAAACCCAAAACATTTCAATGTTTTAAACAAAAACCGTTGATCTACTTGTTCAAAAGCTTTCTCTTGGTCAATTGATAGGATTCCTAAATCCATCCCAGAAAGATTTGAAGCTGAAATGATATCTCGTAATACAAAAATATTGTCATAAATAGTCCTGTCAGGCACAGTACGTCTGACTGGCACTGATGAGCAGGTCCATCACAGTCCTCAGGCGGCTGGCCAGGGCCCTCGAGAAGATCTTATAGTCCATGCACAGCAGGCTCCCGGGGAGCCAATTCTTTATTTGGCAAAGGTCTCCCTTCTTAGGCAGCAGAGTGATGACTGCTCTTGTGCAGCTCAACGGACATTCTCTGTCCTGTAAACTTTCCAAGAAGACCGCGTACACCTCTGCACCCAGCAGGTACCAGAAATGTTTATAGAATTCATCTGGGATGCCATCGATTCCTGGTGCCTTTCCAGTATTTAAACCAGCCAGTGCATCTGATAACTCCTGAAAGCTGATGTCTGCCTCCAGCTTCAGTTTGACTGTGTCAGTAAGTTTGGGTAATCCATGTAAATAGTCCAACATGGCCGAATCATCAATTACACAATCCTTAAATAAATCTGAGTAAAAAGACACCGCAAAGTTCCTGATCTCCTCTGTGGTGTGCAGCTCGCGACCTTCAGCGTCCTGCAGCATGTGGATCACTTTACTCTCAGCCTGTATCTTTTCCAAGTGAAAGAAAAAATTTGTAGATGCGTCCCAGTGATTAAAAGTTTGAAAACGTACAGGAGTTCAGAAAGGGATTGTTTTTTGGACTTTAAAACAGCAAGCATTTCTTCACTAAAACAGTCTTGTAAAATGCTGTGCAGATTTGTGATGTCCTCCTCCAAGCTCTTCATTTTGTAAAGACACCGCCTGGTCACATGCTGAGTGTACTGCTGGCAAAAGCCTTTTATCTGCACCTTCGACACATCCCACCACTGTCGAAGAGATGGGAACTTGGACTTGGTTTGTGACCACTGCTGCCAGAAATACTCAAAACACTTAAGGAAATGAGAATCCTCTAACAGGGAGACATTAAAGTGCCAAAAAGATTTAGAAAAAAGCTTTACAATACAATACAATTTACTTTTGTATAGCCCAAAATCACACAAGAAGTGTTGCAATGGGCTTTAACAGGCCCTCCCTCTTGACAGCCACCCAGCCTTGACTCTCTAAGAAGACAACGAAAAAACTCCATAGAAAAAAAAAAAACCTTTTAGGGAAAAAATTGAAGAAACCTTGGGAAAGGCAGTTCAAAGAGAGACCCCTTACCAGGTAGGTTGGACGTGCAGTGGGTGTCAAAAAGAAAAGGGGGTCAATACAATCCAATACACAGAACAAATCCTCAATACAGTATAAAAATAAAAAATTTAGAAGTACAGAGTAGAATTTAACAGTAGATGATATCACATGATATGATTTGGATTTGTTTACAGTCCTGAAGACCTCATCCATCAAGCTGCCTCCCCATTTGACCATTCCACAGCTGAAACAGCACTGGGCCAGCCAATCCGATGAAAGGACCCCTCTTTCCCATGATTCTTGCGATCCTCCATCAGGGATGACTTTACCTTAGGCAGGCAAAACAACTTGACACGTGGGCCGTGGCACCAAGTGCCACATTTGAGTACCGAGAAGAGAAACAAAATAGGTGAGGGTTAGTAACAAATTCTAACTATCATGTTACTTATGTTTTAGTGCTAATGACTAACAACAGAGATGCAGTCTGTACAGTTAATCAGCAGCTCTAGTCAGGGTGTGCTAAACTGAAGTAGTGAGTCTTCAACTGGGATTTAAAAGCTGAAACTGAAGGAGCACCTCTTATAGTAGCAGGTAGACCGTTCCATAGTCAAGGGGGGGAGGAGGGTCCTGTAACTAAAAGCTCAACCTCCCTCTGTTATTTTAATAATTCTTGGAATCATAAGCAGACTGGCGTCTTGAGATCTTAATGTGCGCTCTTTTGTAAGTCATGATAAGTTCAGACAAGTAAGCCGGACCTTGGCCATTTAATGCCTTATATGTTAAAAGGAGGATTTTGAAATCTGCCCTAAACTTAACTAGGAGCCAGTGTAAGGATTTAAGAACTGGAGTTATGTGTTCGTATTTTCTTGTTCTTGTAATAATTCTTGCAGCAGCATTTTGGATTAACTGGAGGCTGTATAGAGAACAGTTTGAACATCCAGTGAACACCGCATTGCAGTAGTCAATCCTACTAGAAATAAATGCATGAATTAATTTCTCAGAATCCTGTTTATTTAGAAAGCGCCTTAATTTCCTAACCTTTTTAAGATGGAAGAAACATGATTTGGACAACTTTGTAATATGCACTTTAAATGACATGCTAGAGTCAAAGATAACTCTGAGATTGTAGTCTGATTCAGTAAAATTAATGGTGATTCCAACTGAGTTAAATGATGACAGAATATTGTTGTGATCAGCGTCATCCCCTCCAACAATTAACATCTCAGTTTTATCTGTGTTTAAAGACAAGTAGTTCTCATCCATCCATTCCTTTAATTCACTAACACAACTAATTAAAGACAACATCGGAGAAACTTCATTTGATCTAAATGAAAGGTATAACTGGGTGTCATCTGCATATGAGTGAAAATTAACATTATGTTTTCTAATGAGAGATCCCAGTGGAAGCATGTAAAGTGAAAACAGTGAAGGTCCCAGTACTGAGCCCTGCGGGACACCATATTGAACCTCTGTGTATAATGATGGAGTACTGTCAGCACATTTCTGTACATATTGTAATTGATTTGATAAATAATTTTACAGGGAAAAAGACATTAATTCCCACCAGAGAGTGATCTGAGAATCCGACTGGGCAAATATATGCCTTTGTGATCGTGTTCAGCAGGTGCCTCTGACAGTAAAAACAGTCGAAATGCACCCACCGCCCCCCTTTACCTAGGTGTACTGCCTATCTGATGAAAATTAACTTTTCCAGACATCCACCAAGTCAGAGTATTCTAATAAGGAGCGTAAAGCTTGGACAGACGCTGGATTAGGCTCAGCACCATTGCGGTCCAGTAAGTCATTTTCCATACAATTGAAATCTCCTCCGACTAACAGGATCTCCCCATTAACAAAGGTCTCCAGCACCTTCCTCAAAGCTTTAAAGAAACAAAGTCTCTCTCCTCCATTTGTTGGACTGTAAGTGTTAATAAACACCAGATCTTGGTTTTTATCCTTCATCTGAACTACCAAGAGGTGCCCAGCCACCACCTCACTAATGTTAGTGATTTGTAAATTTGCCGTTTTTGAGATCAGTATGGCCACCCCAGCACTGACGTGTGAGCCATGACTCAGGAAAGCCTGACCCCCCTATCTCACGTAACCAGTCCGGCTGATTTCTAACATCAGAGTGAGTTTCCTGCACGAAAGTGACCTGAAGAGCCTTTTGGTTTAAAAAGTCAAACAGAGCGGCCATCTTTGCATTCGCCCTACAGCCATTCACATTTAAACTCCCAATGTGTAAAGACTGCATTGATGATACACAAATGGGAGTGAACAGTACTGCACAAGTCAACCAAAAATAAAGAAGATTCAAGAACATGTACATTATTTCTGAAAAATAGACTTTCGCACCCTGCTAATGACATTTTTAAACCTGGTAGTTTCTTTTTGGTCCATTCCCAGATGTGCCGCTTTGCGCATCACCCTTTGAGCGGACACCACAAACCATTGAAGGCAAGAGGGGTATTAAAGTCCCTGACTTTCAATTAAGTCTAAAAACTTCCTAATACTCGCAGTGTTAAACCCGCCACTGAGTCTGTATTGGGACGAGGTCGCACTCCTCACTGAGACGTCAGTGCCACCGCCATCGTGCTCACGATCACGCAGGTCGCTGTGACAATCACTTTGACTTCTAAGAGTCCTGCTATATCCTTGCGATGGCTCACCAGCTACATGACTTTTCTTAGCAGATTTTTTTTAGTGTCTGATTTTTCTTTCCGTTTTCGAGTGCGAACTGTAAATTCGTCCTCACATACGCCCAGTCCTGCGCTCTTCCTCTGATCAGTCTCGCCAATCGCACCCACTGGTGTTTCACTCCTCTGTCCTTCCATAGAGCTCGTCTCGGTGCACTTAGTCAGGCGCCCATACAGCACACGCCGGCGTTTCTGAATCCACATCAGTAGCCATAGCTTCATTCACAGTACTCTCTGTGCCGACCGTCTTATCCCCGTCGCTGCTGACCTCTGCAGTCTCCCACTTATCTTTACTCAGTTCTCCGTCCACAGACTCACACTGAGCACTTTGAACTGACTCGTTTTTAACGAGCTCGCCGGGCTCAGCCAACGCATTCCCTTCAGTAGTCAGTAGGCTCGTCTCAGGCGCGACTGTTAACACTACAGTGGGGAGCAAATCACTAACAACCTGTGCTCCGGCTACGAGCTCAGTTATCTGCAGTCTCCTCATCCTCCATACTGTCCACTTCCTCACCACTTTCATACTCCGTCTCATCGCTCTCTGAATCAGAGGCAGCACTTCGGCCCACTGATCAAACTGTCTCATTTTTACATTGAGAGGCCTTGTGTCCGGCCCTCCCACAGTTAAAACACTTCATCGAGTCCGAAGTAACAAAAACTACTTAATCACAGCCATCAACTTTGAATCTTAGAGCAACATTTATGTCCTCATTCATGTTGTTCAACACCATAAAAACCTACCTCCTAAATGAAATTACAGCCCAACGGAATCATCACTACTGTACATCTGATAGAACCTGGCCATAGCGTCGCAGTTCCTGCCCCAAAACATCATTCTTTAAGAAAGGTGGGACATTTGAAATGATAATCTTTTTTGCAGGTGCTGACAGAGGTAAAACAGGAACCAAAGCGCCATTAATAATAATCCCTTCTTCTACAAGTTTATCAACCAGAGATTCCTCATTAAGAAAAACCACCACCGCCTTATTCATTCTTGAGGCTGAACAGACATTCTTATAGCCAACAACTTTACCGACAGCCACAACACACTCTTCAGCCGAAACGTGCGGCTCTACCAGTACTTTAGCCCCATGTCGGCGGGAAAGATTTTCATAAAACGTAGACATTAGACCAGGCGACGACCCTTTGCACGCGGCCATGGCTACACCCCAAATGCCACGTCTTATTCGATAAAACCCCCTGATACAGAAAATAAGAAAATTAGAGTTAGAAATAAAGAAAAACAAAAAAACTTACAGAAAGACAGAAACGTCCGACCTCCAACACCAGGACTCACACACGCCCTTCCCAGACCACACTAATCGAAAGACACACCGACAACAAGACAGTAGCGATAGATATATAGATAGATAGTGAAAGGCAATATAAGATAGATACTGAAAGGCACTATAAGACAGATACAGTGGGATGCAAAAGTTTGGGCAACCTTGTTAATAGTCATTATTTTCCTGTATAAGTCGTTGGTTGTTACGATAAAAAATGTCAGTTAAATATATCATATAGGAGACACACACAGTGATATTTGAGAAATGAAATGAAGTTTATTGGATTGGACCATTCCTCTTTACGAAACATCTCTAGTTCATTCAGGTTTGATGGCTTCCGAGCATGGACAGCACTCTTTAACTCACACCACAGATTTTCAATTCTATTCAGGTCTGGGGACTGAGATGGCCATTCCAGAACGTTGTACTTGTTCCTCTGCATGAATGCCTTAGTGGATTTTGAGCAGTGTTTCGGTCGTTGTCTTGTTGAAAGATCCAGCCCCGGCGCAGCTTTAGCTTTGTCACTGATTCCTGGACATTGGTCTCCAGAATCTGCTGATACTGAGTGGAATCCATGCGTCCCTCAACTTTGAGAAGATTCCCAGTCCCTGCACTGGCCACACAGCCCCACAGCATGAAACCTGAACCCCCACCATATTTTACTGGAGGTAGCAGGTGTTTTACTTGGAATGCTGTGTTCTTTTTCCTCCATGCATAACACCCCTTGTTATGCCCAAATAACTCCATTTTAGTTTCATCAGTCCACAGCACCTTATTCCAAAATGAAGCTGGCTTGTCCAAATGTGCTCGAGCAGACCTCAAGCGGCTCTGTTTGTGCTTCCTCTGCATCACTCTCGCATACAGCATCTCCTTGTGTAAAGTGTGCCGAATGGTTGAACGAAGCACAGTGACTCCATCTGCTGCAAGATGATGTTGTAGGTCTTTGGTGCTGGTCTGTGGGTTGACTCGGACTGTTCTCACCATTTGTTGCTTCTGTCGATCCGAAATCTTTCTTGGTCTGCCACTTCGAGCCTTAACTTGAACTGAGCCTGTGGTCTTCCATTTCCTCAATATGTTCTTAACTGTGGAAACAGACAGCTTCAATCTCTGGGACAGCTTTCTGTATCCTTCCCCTAAACCATGATGGTGAACAATCTTTGTCTTCAGGTCATTTGAGAGTTGTTTTGTGACCCCCATGTTGCTACTCTTCAGAGAAAATGAAAGGAGGAGGGAAACTTACAATTGACCCCCTTAAATACTCGGATTCACCTGTGTATGTAGGTCAGGGGTCACTGAGCTTACCAAGGCAATTGGAGTTCCAATAATTAGTTCTAAAAGTTTGGGAATCAATAAAATGACAACGGTGCCCAAATGTATGCACCTGCCTGATTTTGTTTGAACAATTATTACACACTTTCTGTAAATCCAATAAACTTCATTTCACTTCTCAAATATCGCTGTGTGTGTCTCCTATATGATATATTTAACTGACATTTGTTATCGTAACAACCAATGATTTATACAGGAAAATAATGACTATTAACAAGGTTGCCCAAACTTTTGCATCCCACTGTAGATAATGAAAGGCAGCATAAAATAGATAGATAATGAAAAGTACTATTAGATAAATAGATACTGAAAGGCACTATAAGACAGATAGATAATGAAAGGCATTATAAGATAGATAGATAGAAAGTCAGTAAGCAGTTCCTTGGTTTTGCTGATGTTAACTTGCAGACAATTCTCAAAGTTCTCCCCCTGACTCCTCTCCTTTGTCTCATCCCCTTGCTCAATACACCCTGTAAGTGCAAATCATCTGAGAAGTTCTGCAAATGCCCTGACCTGCTGTGATCTTTATAGTCGGAGGTACACCGAGTGAAGAGAGAAGTAGACGGGCCTGTTCCTCATGTGGCTCCAGTGTTACTCACATCCTTATCAAAAACACAGTCCTTGAGTCTTACAATCTGCCTGTCAGATTGTCCATGATCCATGAGAGGAATCTTCTTCCTGAGCTGAAAGCAGTCTGGAGTGGGAGGTGGTATGGACAAAGGCTCGTTGGGGAAAAAAGAAGCTTAGGGCTGAGAGTGGAAGGTCAGAAATGAGAAGAGCATTGAGAGGTGGGAACATGGGAAATTCACTGACACTAGTCAGCTGTATATTTAGGCCCAGTGGGATCACTAGTAATAAATTAGAAGCCAAATAATAATGCTATAAACCATAAATGTAGGGATCTTGAAATATTTATAATATATTAGCTGTGAAGAAATCTAAGTAATTAATGTAGACCTGTGTGTTGCTATATTTCAGGCAGAGTTCCTCCCCTGGCTGGAGTTCACATCCTTGTTTTGTGTCCTCTTTATTGTTGTTTGAGTAATTTCTTTATTTTAATGTTTCCTTAGTTTATTATGTGTATTGTTTACTATACCTTAGTTATGTTCCATGTGGGTTTTGTGGGTGCTGCCCCAGAAGGCGGGGTCACCTGCCAATCACTGCCAGGTAATGCCCTCCACCCTATAAATCTCCCATAGTCCCCGGAGGTTCATTGCTAATGCATTCTGGGAGTTTGGTGAGCTTTTCTTGTACTTTATTATTTTTTGACTTTGATACTGTGTTTGAATATGTTTTGTATTGGGATGCCGTTCACCAGTTCTTTTTTTTTTTGTGAACATAAACATTTCATTTGATAAAGATTCTTCAAGCCCTTTTTGTGTCTAGCCAGGTATTTTGATGGTGACCCCACTCTGAGCATCTTTGGAAGTGCTCTTGGGAATTAAGTGCTTGTGAACTCCTAGTTCACAACAAGTGTATTCAGTGTTACTGTTTTCAGTGAACCGTCTATTGTAATAATAAAATGCATTGCACTTGTCATTCCAGCATATGACGCATCACAAAAATTTGTAACAGTTGTAGCGGGGCTACATAGTAGTAATAGTGTTGTTTGTGTTTGTACCATGTGCGTCTTGTTTCCATCGTCCCGTTTACTGTTTGTGTGTGTCAGTGAATGCCGTCCCGATGATGGAAGGAAACCACAGCCCCAAACCTGGAAAACACCGGTTTTCAATCAATCAATTCCATTCGTCACAGGACTATAAAAACAATTGAGGGAACGGCGGGAAAAAAAAGGAAAAAGGAGGAGAGAGAGAGAGAAGAAGGATACTTTCATTATACGACCACGAACCACTTGTACCTGCTGTATTCCACATCGCGCATATCCATCCAGTTTGTCTTTCATTACGCCGGACTCACTCCAACACCCTCATCACGAGAGACCCCGGGGTCGGATCATTTTCCACCATCGCCGAGGATACACGGTGAGGCTGTTCCATTTTGTTCCGGGAATTACAAACACTCCATATATCGGTTAACCAGTCATCTGCATTCAGGACAATTGTTACTCGGACTCCAGTTCACGACCGTTCATTTCCGTGCTTCATTCATTCTTTTTTTGTATTTGTGTTGTTTGTTATATGTTACAAGGGCAAGGGAGGGGTTGTTATATTCATATAGGGATTTGTCACGGTGTTGCTTTGGTGGAGGGATATTTATAATTTGTTTAGCTTTTCTGTTTCATTTAATACAATTTATCAGTTTAAGTTTACATATCTGCTTTTCTTTTGTGCTTATTTACACCGTCGATTGTGGGGGAAAGGTTTAATTTATTAAAGGTACGGCTTGATTAAATTCAACTTCAGCAATTAATCCAGGCCACAGGTCTTGGAGGTGTAGCTGCCGGCCGGGTAAGGGGTCGGCCGTTACACAGTTACAAATGTTTGTGATGCACCATCTGTTGGAATGACAAATGTAACACTTTTTATTACTGCAAATCTTTGTGATACACCAAATGTCTGTTATATTCCATTTGGTAAAGGGTTTTGTAAAAAGCACTGTTAATATTTGTGATGTGCCATCTGTTGGATTGAAAAGTGCAAGGCATATGTCTCTGTTATGTGTAATCTGGCATGGGATTTCATAAAAGAACTATTAATATTTAAGATGTGCCATCTGTTGGAATGACAGAGACATAACTAAATGAATACATAGACATACAGACACTTCTGTTTTATTAAAGTGGATGGTTTGTTGTTCATATCTGAAATGATAATGGTTTTTACTGGATTTTTATTGCACACTGGAGACAATTTGTTATCCCACATTTCTCAATGTTGACCACCAAATCTTGGCCACAACTAAGTTGGAAGGTCTTATTCCCACAACATTTGTTTGTGGTGTGCCATGCGTTGGAATGACAAACGCAATGAATATGTCTCTGTTATATGCCATTTGGTAAGGGATTTCGTAAAAGCCCTTTTAATGTCTGTGATGTGCCATCTGTTGGAATGAAAAATACATATGTCTCTGTTATATGTCACTTGGTATGGGATTTCTTAAAAGCAATGTGTTTTGTGATAAACCATTTGCTGGAATGACAAACACAATGCATATGTACTGTTATATGTCATTTGGTATGGGATTTCATAAAAGTCCTTTCAAAGTTGGTGATGTGCCATGTATTGGAATGACCAATGCATCTGTCTCTGTTATATGTCATTTGGTAAGAGATTTTGTAAAAGCAGTGTTAATGTTTGTGATGAGCCATCTGTTTTAATGACAAAGACATAGCAACTGGATGGATATATATACGTTTATTCTTTTATTGAGATGGAAGCTTATGGCTTACAACCCTTTGGGGTTCATTTATATAATAGACAAGAAATTTCAGCTAAGCACTTCTGAATACAATGAAGATGGAAAAGACAATTTTAATATCAAATAAAAGTAGACTCTCAGAATAAGACTCCAATAGCATAAAATGGGAATGAAGGGTGAAGCAAAGGAAGAGTCGGTAGCGATGGTAGAAGAATGAAAGGGAAACTTTAATCGCACATCACAAAGTTGTCATCTTGCAGGAACACGTTTGAACTTCTCAGAGGCACAGAGTACATCATTAGCTGTTTGAAAAACTCCTTAGCTGTCTTGAGAAGTGGCGAGGACCGAGCAGAGCTCACTGAATCTGAAAAAGGCAAAAAAAAAAAAAAAACGAGAAACAAACAGACAATTAGCGAGCTCTCAAAACGACTCTTTCTAATGTTTGAAGCCAATTTATAAAGCGGTGCTGCAGGGTAAGTAAAGGGTAAGGCTGCATACCTTAGCTCAGAGTTTTAACGAGGGGTGCATACTGTAGAAGACAGAGGTAGGATAGTGGCATGGCTGTAAGTCAAGGTCTAACAAAGTATTTCCAGGAAAGAGTATAAGAAGGGAAAAGAAATTCTTGTGGCAAAGTGATATTTCTGTTTCTTGTTTAAAAAAAATTGCAAATATTTCTAAAATTCTGCTGTTGCTTTGTCATTCAACAGAGTGTGGCTTGAAGTGGGAACAAATTAATTAAAATGATTTTAGCACAAGGCTGCACTATATAATAGATAGATAGATAGTAAAAGGCACTATAGATACATAGATAGATAAGTGAAAGGCACTATAGATACATAGATGGATAGATAGATTAGTGAAAGGCACTATAGGATAGATAGATAGATAGATAGATAGATAAGTGAAAAGCACTATAGATAGATAGATAATTCTTTACATTTATATAGCGCTTTTCTCACTACTCGATGTGTTTCGGTGAGTTTGGGAGCCATTACACACCAGGATGATGCGATGGCAGCCATATTTGCTCCATTACGCCCACCACACATTAGCTACTGTATTAGACGGTAAAGTGGTGAGAGAGCGTGCCAATTACAGACACGCCAGAATAACTAGGCCGTGGTGGGCAATTTAGCATGGACATCAGAGTACACCTTACTCTTTACAAAGGATGCACAGGGATCTTTAATGACCGCAGAGAGAGTCAGGACCTCAGTTTTATGTCTCATGCAAAGGACGGTGCCATTTTTACAGCACAGTGTCCCTGTCACTGCACTGGGGCATTGGGATCCACATTCAGAGCACAGGGTAAGCGCCCCCTGCTGGCCTCACCAACACTTCTTCCAGCCGCCACCCAAGCTTTTCCTAGATGGTCTCCCATCCATGTACTGGCTGGGCATGAACAGGCTTATCTTCAGGTGGATGACCCGGCCCTGGGCTGACAATAAATGATTAGTTCATTTTCTTCAATAAAGACATGAAAAGCACAACGGATTAAGTGTCATTAATTTAGTCAGATTGTGTTTGTCTAGAATTGTGACATGGATGAAGATCAGACCACACTTTTGTAGAAATCAATGCAGAAATGCAGGCAATTCCAAAGTGTTACGCTTGCTTTTTCTTTCAAATGTGACTTATTTTCTATCCAATATCTAGTCTTTAACATTTGGACTGCTGGGCCAGTTACTGCAGTATACAGTAGGTCTATGCATTGATGATAAGTAATGAACTCTATCCAAACACCTAAAAAATGTTAACAAATATTTTAGAAAGCAGTGGTTCTATTATGAACAGTAACTCTGTCAAAAATGTAAAGAAACTGTTAATTACTTTATTTTGACCAGCAACATGACTAAAGTCTACATTTAAATGAGAGTCCTTGAAGGATGGCAAGACGCAGAGTGCGCGCTTAGAAGCACATATACTGCAAATCTAATGTGTTTCTTTGTGTTGACCATTCTATAAGTTTGGTAGCTGATGACTGTTCGTGTTCGCTGGGTGGCAGAATGGCCATATCATGCTGTCATGACGAGTCTGACGCCTTGCGATGAAGAAATGCCTTCAGGGCAGCGTTCCGCATCCGTGCCAGTGTCTACTGGTACCACATCTTCCAGCTGACTGTCACTATCTCGGTCGCTGTTATTATCATCAAAATATTCTTCTTGCTACAAATCTAGTTGTTTTAAAATTATCATTAGCAGACTGATACCTTTTGCATGTCAACATAATTACAGACTGTCTATTTATAGCACTACTAGGGGTTCACCCCCTGCTCGCTTCGCTCGCCAGCCACTTTGTGTCTCTACCTCTCGTGTTGTGAACGCACCCCAAGGAGACGCAGTCGCTCCTCTGAAACCCCCTCTTGATTTAAAGGCCTGTACAGCAGCTGCCCTACTCTTTGTCTTTGATTTCTGGTCCCGGGCATGGTTTAATCTCTTGGCACAAAGTCTCGTCTCGTGGGATGTGAGTTCTTGGTATTTTTCACTTTATAATTTAAAAACAGAATAAGAATCTGAAAATATAACAACATCACATTTTAATAAAGTTCGATAAATTCTGAAAAGAATGATGCCAAACATATATATGTAGGTTTTAAAATAAGCCCAACTGAAAGCGTGACAAAAAAAAGTCACATAAAATTGTTGCACAAAGTCGTTGCACTTTTAGGGTTAGGATTTTATATATAGAGAATGCATTTTTCTCAAGCTATTAAAACCAAAATATAATATCCACTAGATGGCAGCACGACAGCACATAACTGAGACATGAGAGCAAAGGTCACCAGAAAGCTGGCTACGTCCATCTATAGTGGCTGTATACTGAATAGAAAGCCTTTATAATCATACACGGTATTACTTAGGCATGAGTTCTCGTGTTTGTCATGTCTTGACAGGCTCAGTGACATGCGAGTTAACTCGTACCTCATATTTTAAGTGTTAAATCCCAATTCAAGCAAAGCACAGCCAATAGAGCTGATAATTCTGTAGCACTGTCTCAGTACAGAGATTCCACCCTTCTCCTCTCCATATTGTGTAGTTCAATTCAGAATACATCTTTTAATACATCATTCTATTTTAGCAACACAGTTCACTGAAAAGAACCAGCCCAACCATTTTCTAACCCGCTGAATCCGAAGACAGGGTCACGGTGGTCTGCTGGAGCCAATCCCAGCCAACACAGGGCACAAGGCAGGAACCAATCCTGGGCAGGGTGCCAACCCACCGCAGACTGAAAAGAACCTTCTACTTAAAATAATATTCTGGTAACTCAACAATCATTCTTTCTCATATTCAACTGGGGGGAGGCCCCCTGACGACTTTCAGCACCCAAACTGCAGATACGACCAGAATATTAATAAAATCTGTAAATGTACAAAAGAAAAATTATTATTTATTGGAGTCAAAATCACGAAATTCTATAATAATATGTAAAAGAAAAAGTATTTTTTAATGAAGTAAAAAAAATATTTACTCTCTTAACCGATTGGAGTATTCCCATTAAACTGAGGTCCACTATGCTCGATAAGTATTTATAAGAGACTAAATAAACCATCCATTTGTTTTATCTGACATTCTTACAGATAAAAAACTTTTTAAAAAAAAAATGAAAAATCACGTGAAAACTAAAGAGGTAGGCAATGGGTCATCATAACTCGACCTTCAGCTACCTAAATCACCTAACTACAAACATTGGTGTTATGAATAGATCTTTTTTTTTTTAACAATTTGTTCCTGTGAAATAAAGTTTCCTCGATCAAAAATAAAAACCACAACTTTCTTGATATTAAAGTCTATAATTTAAAAATGGAATATGAATCTGAAAATCTAACAACATCACATTAAAGTTTGATAAATTCTGAAAAGAATGATGCCAAACATATATATGTAGGTTTTAAAATAAGCCCGATTTAAAGCATTAAAAAAAGAGACATACAATCGTTACTCAAAATTATTGCACTTTAGGCTTAGGATTTTATATACTGTATAAAGAGTAGATTTATTAATTTATTAAATGCAGTCATTTTATAAAGAGTACAATTCAGTCGATCATTACTTTTAAATTACATTTTCTTGCTTGTCTTCTATTTGGTAACAATTACCAAACACATCTCCCATGTAATATTTCATTACTTTTAAAAGTTTGCCTATCTTTTTATATTAAAGTGTGTGCAATTAAAATTAGTGTGCCTTAAAAAGCAAAAGAGGATTATTAGAGGTAGAGCAGCTACTTAATAACCGTACAAGTATGATCCATTCAAAAATGATGTACATTGTCACAACGCACAATAGGGTTTGGGGCCCCTCCATGATCCTTTATAATAGAAACACATTTTCCCAAGATGCTGATGATATCTTTTCAGACAAGAGGCCATTACAGAACTGAGTAAATATGGTGAAACTTCTGGTTATATACGTAGGTACCAGGTAGGAAGGGGTGGGTCCAGGAGGAGGGACAATAGAAGTGACATCAGTGAAGGAATGGCTGAGAGTGAAGTGAGAAGTCATTAGACCACGGCGCCAACCCCAAGTAATTACCACCAGCAGAGCCCTTAAGCTGCATCCGAAACACATACGACAGCATACAAGGTGTGATCAAAAAATACAGTGAATGTTTTAAAACAGAAATGTTTATTGCAGTTAAAGATTTAGAGACGCTCCTGCCACTTTGTGAAGCAGTTCTGGAAGTTTTCTTTCAAGAGTGTCTTTAGTTGGGTAGTCATGGCTGCCTGGATGTCCTAAATAGATTAAAAACGTTTGCCTTTCATGGTTATTTTCAATTTAGGGAACAGCCAGAAGTCGCACGGTGCCAGATCCGGCGAATAAGGTGGATGCGGACACAGCATAATGTTTTTACTCAACAGAAATCGTCATACTAGAAGGAATGTGTGACAAGGAGCCTTGTCATGATGAAGAATGAATCCACTTCAACATTTTCCTCGGTTATTGATGTTGAAGGACGTCCTGATCTTTTCTCGTCTTCAACTGAGTCAGATCCATAACAAAATCGATCAAACCACTTGTAAACAGTCTTAATTGTCAGTGCAGTGTCACCATAAACTGATTTTAACATCTGATGGGTTTACTGAGCTTGTTGCGATTTGAATCAAAATTTCATGTTAATGCTTTGCTCAATATCCATTATTAACAACAAACTTGAACTCAACAGTGGCTCACAAACGAACTGACGGTGTCAAACAAGTTGAAATTTGTCACAAACTCGGCTCTAGGATGGACCTGTCAGAACCGCCATTGAATTGTTTTGTGTTGCCCTTGGATGGTGCTCGGCATCAACATTCACCGTACTTTTCGATCACACCTCGGACATTTTTTTTATATCTGTTCCTTGTCCCCATGTTGTTTATAGTGGTGAGCAAGAATAATCTGGTAACACTTTAGATTAGGTACTGCAAAAAAACATTTATTACACATTTACTCTTATGTAATGAGACCTGAACCTGGTGTTATTGACTCTTGTAATGCATCAGAAAAGTGGCTTTTCATCTGATGTGACCTACTAAAATATACTCATTTTGGAGTACAGTAATCCCTCCTCGATCGCGGGGGTTGCGTTCCAGACCCCTATCCCCAAGCGATAGGTGAAAATCCGCGAAGTAGAAACCATATGTTTGTATGGTTATTTTTATATATTTTAAGCCCTTATAAACTCTCCCACACTGTTTATAAATATTCCCGCAGAGTTATACAGTATAATCCCTTTTGTATTCTCTTAGATATTAGGTAAAATTCATTGAAATTATGTATATAAACACACTGTTTATATACAGTAAAACCTAAATATTATTTTAAAGATATTGAGTGTCTCCGATATCACATATGTTACAGGCATTACGATAAACAGGCCACCAGCAATAAATACGTTCAATGCAAGAAAAATAGTATACAGTAAATGTGTGTGCAGTGACACTAAACGTACGTACATGTACTAAGTACTGTAAGTAGAAAATTAATTATGGTTACTCACCAACAATGACACGATGACTTGTCCGATAACAATGAGTTTTATTTTACTGCACAACAAAGGAGAGCGTTACAGCCCTTAAAGGAGCCAAGCACCGCCGTTGTTCTTCTTCAATCCAAATCCCTAAAGCAGATTCCATCCAGACTACTGCCTTATTACATCCACTTACAACTCGTTTTGCACCCTGGTTAAAAGGACACTGCGGCCGTAGATCTTATATTCCTTTCCTACTTTTTAAATAAAAAGAATCGTAGCCTTCAACAAATCCAAAACGTTTACCTTTTCGGCAATCATTAACATCTTCTGTTTGCGCTTGGGAACGGCCCCAGAAGCAGTAGCAGATCATTTTGGAGCCATAATGAAGGGCCTGACTATGCACAAAGATAAACACAAAAGAGCACAACTCTTTACACAGCGAAACACGTTGATGCTGAATGAGCGCGACAAGACTTCCTGGTTAACACTGCATTCAGCACGCAGGAACTTAACTGCGTGCTCTGATTGGTTAGCTTCTCAGTCATCCGCCAATAGTGTCCCTTGTATGAAATCAATTGGGCAAACCAAGTGAGGAAGCATGTACAGGAAGTAAAAAGAAACATTGTCCACAGAACCCACGAAGCAGCGGAAAATCCGCGTTATATATTTAATTATGCTTTCATATAAAATCCGCGATAGAGTGAAGCCGCGAAAGTCGAAGCGCGATATAGCGAGGAATTACTGTAGTCAGAGGTCGCTTAAGTTAGAAATACATCTTGTGAGCCACTAGGGGGCATTGCAGCAACCCAAAATCCACAACAGCACAGACATAGTTCCATATTATAGATCTACTAGCCGAAGCCCGCCGTAGCATTCGGCGGTGTAAGAATAGGAACGGAATACGAAAGGAATTGAGAAATCAAGAAGAAATAAATACTTCTTGAAAGACGCAGTTGTGAATAGGTGTTTTGGTGGTGATAACAGATAATGAGTCGAAAGATCTAGCCCTAGAAAAGCCACGTGCAACTGACCGGGGCTGAAGACTGGTTGCTAGAATTATTGTGACGAGTAAACAGCATGTGGGTATGAGGAAGGCCGCGCTTCTGAATTTTGATTACGTAAATATAATCAATAACAACCCCAAAAAGATTTTGTTGTAGAATGTCTCTAAGTAATTCCTGCAGCTTAATCCAATAGACTCGTACTACAATATCAGGTCTGTGCTCTGGTCTTTGGGTATCCGACAGTCCATGCAGAATTTCTGGTCAATCAGAATTACATGTGAAAGTGATAAATAAATGAGGCTGTCCGAATTTACGTACTATGGCCAAGGCATCCTGATAGTTTTGTTGCATGTATCTTGGACTTCCTGGAAATGTGGATGGTAATATGATCATTTTGTCAACACGTACGTTGTTATTTTCAGTGTTTGCTTGCAGTGCGTCTTATAGCCCTTTGTATTGTTCCACGCGCAAATCTTGTTGATCTAATCTGAGATAGTTGAGACGCGCACCCTCTGTTTTAACATACGCATCTACGACGTACTGTTGGAATAGGTCGCCGCTGGAGTGCAAAATACTAAATGTAGTCCTCATTGCTAATCGGTACACGGAAAATTGGCATTGAGTAAGCCTTCTTGGCTTGGCGGTTCTTTTACCAGGAACATGTTGTAAATCTTTGTGCCAGCCAATGTCTCCGTAAGGGAATAAAAGTGGGTAAACCATAGGATCAAAATTCATATTAAGCGTGGAAATCTGTTTACAGGGGTTGCCTCTGGGATAGATGCAAATGTCCCTTTCAGCAGGGGGTTCACCATCTTCTCGCTGCAACATTGGTGTGACATGTTGGGGCATTGTATCATCGTAAGTCCTGCCCAGGGTTTTCCTTGAAAACCATTTGTACAGATGCTGTTTGATTGGACTGAGCGATTTCATGCATGTGTTTGTATGATTTAGCGAAGGGGTTGATGGTTCTGAGCATGGAATCTAGCTGGAGAAGTACATTTTCGCTGCATGTAGAGTTTTCTTTTTTTTTGTAAGTGTACTTGAGAAGCTTGGCAAGAAATGCTGTGTTGGCTGCGTGTGGGGGGAACCGGTTTTGAGGTGGAAGCGGGATGATGGTCCTAGCTTCCTAGCTCTGATGGTATGAATCAGGGTTTTGTAGACAAAGATTTTCCCTGTTCCTGCAGGACCATCTAAGAAGAAGCGTGTTTGTCGCAGATGGGAATCACTGTATGCAGCGTGTAAACATGTGTTTGGTGAGGTGTTGGGGACGGGCACATGAGAAGGCAGTGCGCATGCCTCGAGAGCGAGGGTGGACGCGGAAGGAGGGTTAGAGTTGGCAGGTGGGGCTCTGTCGTGTGTATCCCATGGTCAGGCGACTTAGTCAGTTATATATATAGATTGCCACAAATACTTCAACACACCCTAAAGCTCCAAAATATATCATCCCTTCTCTACCCCACCCCAGGTGAGCTTCATCCACCTACTGTCCCAACAACAAGTGAAGCAGAGGAGCTTCCTTTATACCAAATCAAACCAAAACATTGTATCCAGTAAGAACTTCAGGGTCTGATAGAACTTTCTCAGAATAGGAGTCTGCCTCCAGAAGCTCCCCCAAGTGGCATCCTGAGAACACCAAAAGGGCTATTTCACTAAAACTACAACTCCCGTGCAGCCCTACGGGTGTCTAAACAGGATGCATGCCAGAGGGATGTCATCACCCAGTGTACTGTGGAAGCAGGGGCCCCATGTTCATCCATTGTAACGACCTCCAGACCAGGAAACCACTAACCAACCTGGTTGGAATGCCTGTCCACCCACATCCTTCCATTAAAAAGGCCACTTGGGTCAGGTAAGGAACCATCCAACCTGGCCAGGGTGCTAGCCAATCCATGTTGTCTATTACAGTCCTTGAGATTGCATACTTCAATATAAGACCTGCAAATCCTTCATATTTATAAGGAATTTTACCAGCATATCAAACGGCATACTGCCCAGAGATGAACAACTACTTTAATGAAGCTTTGTGAGTGTCATTGGCACCACAGAGGCCTTTGTTAAGGTCTAGTCACATAACAGTAGATGAGTAATAGATTACTTTGTGCAGTACCAAAACTAAAGTGCCACCAAATATTTTAATTTCATGAAGAATGGAGATAACAAAGCTTTTGATACAATGGGCTTCAACAGAGGCCAGTGCAAAACATCAGCAGAAAATATTAAAACGTCCCGCCGATCACGAAGGTATTCATATCACAAAACTCACATGTCTGTTATTGAGTGGTATGCTTCCAGTGTCCAAAACAAATACATCTTTAATTAAACTATACACCTCGGACTGTAGGTATAACAGCAGGTCAGGTCACTTGCAGAAATTCTCCAATGAATCTGCACTTATGGGGGTATCTATAAGGGGGATGAGACAGAGGAGAGGATTCAGGGGGAGAACTTTGAGAACTGTCTACAACTTAAACACGGCAAGTTTAGTGACACAACAAAAAGCCACCATGTCTGACCACTAGTGAAGTGGATGTGGAGATGGTCCACTCCTACCAAGAACTTGGGGGTCCATATTAATGATGTGTTGGACTGGTCTCAGAACACAGAAAGGGCAGAGCAGACTCTTCTTCCTTAGGAGACTGTGCTCCTTTAATGTGTGCATCAACATCCTTCACATTCTTCTACAACTCTGTGATCTACACTGTGGACTGCTGGGCTGGTAACATCACTTCTGAATGAAAATTTTAGTGTTTTTGTCTCAATGGAAGTGCTGGCGTGCTTTAGCACAGTGGAATACACTGCTAAGAAATTGTCAGGTTAAATGTAACATTTCTGTAAACTGATAATGTAATGATGTAAACATCTTGCCTGAAGAAGGGGCCTGAGTTGCCTCGAAAGCTTGCATAATCTTTACAGTTAGCCAATAAAAGGTTTATCATTTTGCTTGACTTCTCACGACATTCATAATGGCTAACACGGTACAACAACCTAGTACTGTAAACTGATAAGAAAGAGCGGAATGCTAAACATTGTTAACCTGCACATACACAGTCTGGACTTTAACCCTTTAGAATAAAGAAGATAAAGCGGACAGCCGTAATCAGCAAATACGCAAACCAATGAAGTATTCTGCAGCGTGATTAAATCATGCACCTGAAACGATAAAATGTTAACTTATTAGCTTGTGTTGTGAAAGCCTACTCGGGTAATGAAGGGGTTATAAAAAAGATTTTGTGCCTCAATTCGGGGACCGTCCTACCCGCTACACAGCTGGCCACTGGGATGCTCCAGTCTCATGAGAAGAAAATGAATGCGAGATGACAAGCTTCCTCCTGCCTGAGTTTTTGCGTTAATGGGAGTGACAGCATGCTTTAGCGCAGAGAAATACCCTGCTGAGAAACTGTAAAGCTAGAATGTAATGTTTCTGTAAATTATAAGGTTAACGCGTAACATGTTTGTAAATTGTATTGTGCCTGATAAGGAAGAGTAGAATGCTAAACAGCATTAAACTGCACATACACTGTCTGGACTTTAACCGTTTAGAATAAAGAAGATAAAGCGGACAGTGCATGATCTGCAAATAATCAAATCAATGGAGTATTGTGCAGTGTGATTAAATCATGCTTCTGAAAGGATCAATCAGTAAAATCTGAAGGACTCCAGGTGTCCAATGACCTTCTTCCGGCAGCACTTCTGGGTGTGGCGGAATTGCTGCTAAACAGGGCTCAGTGAATGTCCAGGCGCCCCTTGGCGTTGTCCACGGGCCCTAGCAGGGTTGAGCTTCCATGCTCCAAACTCATGGCACTGCTGCACACCAGAGGGGCTGCCCTCTAGCGCTCTGGGAGAGGTAATGGTCTGGATAGGCTCTCTCCCCCGGACCTTCCACTGTAGGGGTCTCCCGGCACTGTCTACCTCACCCCTTATTACATCCTCAACCAGAACCCCCTATGATTCGCGATACAAACACTGGCCACTGTGTTACCCAATCGCACTGTCTGAACATATCCGGAGCAAATAGATTAAATTAAACTAAACTGAAACTTTATTAATATGTTTCTCTGTAGTTTGAGATACAGAATCAGAACAAGTCTTGAAATAAGTTGGTGTTTAATGCCAGCAATGAAAAAAAAAGTGTAAATAAATAAACAGATGCATGATGGTACTACAGCACAGGAAAGGGTCAGGCTTGGAAAAGCTCCGATCTCTTAACTGGTCTGGTCCAAAATGCGACCCCACCTTCCAGGAACGTCTGCTCTTATATCATCTGGACTGGAAGGTGCACGGCTTTTGTGGCTCACTTGCCTTCATCAGGCATCTTTTCTGCACTGTGTGGGGAAAAAAGAGACAAGGCCATTAGAAAAAGCACTCCATCTTGTCCCGGAGTGGTATTGCATACAACATGTGAGCCTGGAAGCCAATCCTCATGCATTACATCTCTTTCTGGATTGCATGCAGCACCCTCTTCTCTGTGGTTGTATGATTGAGCCCTGCAAAGAAGTGGTGTACCAGTACATTTTCTTCTTGCCTTATTCCCATGTCTCCTACAAAATTAATAATGGCGATAGTTTTACTTCAGTAAAATAAGTACTGTGCTATGTTACTCATTACTTTAAAAGTAATTGGACTACTTAATGCACGTGTTGCCCTACTGCTCTCAAGATTGTACTGCTGACCTCAGCACTCTAAGTGCAGCACATCAACATAAATCTACTGATTTCTGAAATACTGAGGCAGATTATTTCAGCCAGGAATAGGAATAATGCGATGAGCATTTGCTTCAAGAAATGTATTGTTATGGAGGCTTCTACTTGTGGCAGATGAAAGCATGTGAAGCTAAGCAAGGGGAGTGAGTGCAATGGACCTGCGCAGACTACGAAATCCTTACGTGTAACCTGGTTTAGGATTTACACGATCAAATAACTGGGTTATATGTGGAGAAATCTATGTGTGTTAGCCAAGTTTCTCAGAGGCCTAACTTAAACTCCATTATTTACTCTTCCATTATTTTCTTAAACATGTCTACTCTTCCTATAGTATATTTGGGACAAACCGTCATCACATGTTCTACCGTTTCTGGTACCAGATATATTTTACATATACCATTATCATACTTTCCCAAGATTCAAGATCCTAGAGTTTTAATCGTCACCCACACAGTTATACAGTGTCACACACGCGCGATTAGGGAGCAGCCAATAGCGTGATAACTCAAAGAAAACGGGTTTGGAACAGAGTACTAATACCTCTCTCTTTTATTTAGCAGGAAACCAAGTGAATGAATGCACTGCTTTGAAGACTAACCGACGACCCTTCTTCCATGTTCACGACAACAGCTACCTTCCTTCCAGCCCGATCTAATGACCTCACTTCCGGCTCCACATTTCCACGTCATCTCTGTCACTTTTTTGTTTTCCCATCATTCCTTATGTACATTTTCTGTCATTCCTGTATATAAATCTGGTCATCTCATGATCCTGATGTCCTTGTGATGATTAAGAATCATTGTATTAGTCTATACCGATTGCTCGGACCTTCCAGTAAATGGAGAAATCAACCCCAAACCTTTATGAGTGTGACATTTTTCTTTTATATCTTCACAACGGGTACATCATGTAGTGAAATGAAAAGTGTGTTTATACCAAGATTATGTAAAACAAAAGCAAACACACAGTAGAATAAATAATAAAATAAGAAAAGGATTAAAAAAAATTAAGTAAATTAAATAAACTTAAACTAGGTTAAAATTAAGTTACATCTGAAATATGAAACAGTAACAGTGGCTGTGCAGTAAGTTAAAGTGAATTTTAGGTCCGAGTGTTTGTTGGTGTGTCAGAGTTCAGGATTCTGAAGGCCTGAGATTTAAGCTCCTCTTGAGTCTCTCAGTCTTTGCCATTAAGGTGCACAGCCCTTTGCCTGAGTTGAGCAGGTTGAACAGTCTGTTGCTGGGGTGGGTAGAGTCCGTAATTATTCTAATTGCCCTGGTACTACAGTGCTTGGTGTAGATATCCTGCAGAGAGGGCAGTGCCAACGTGAAGATGTGCTCTGCTGAACACACCACTCTCTACAGAGCTTTACGATCTCGGACTGAGCATTTGCCAAACCAGCTCTGTATTAGAATGCTCAAAGGTTTCAAAGTAATTGGTGAAACCTTGAATTTCCTCAGCCGCCTCAAGTGATAAAGGTGCTGTCTGTCCTTCCTGACATGAGTTTGTGTAGGCCGGGTCCATGTCAGGTCCTAAGTGATGTACATGCTCAGGTACTTGAATCTGCACCCTTGCAACAGGAACTCCATTTATGCTGATGGGGCTGTAGATCTGCTTCTGTTTCTGTCTGAAGTTCACCACTAGCTCCTTGGTCTTGCTGATATTCAGTGAGAGTTTATGTGCTTGGCACCATATTGACAGGTCCTCTACCTCATCCAGATAGG
Source organism: Polypterus senegalus (assembly GCF_016835505.1). NCBI lineage: Eukaryota > Metazoa > Chordata > Cladistia > Polypteriformes > Polypteridae > Polypterus > Polypterus senegalus. The sequence goes on from NC_053158.1 coordinate 11,015,831, forward strand.
CCTCTTTGTCGTTGTTGGAAATCATCAGCAAACGTAACAATGGTGTTGGAGTTGTGTTTGGCCACACAATTGTGTGTGTAAATGGAGTACAACAGAGGACTCAGTACATAGCCTAGTGGAGATCCTGTGTTGACAAATGATAGTGTTTCCCATAAGCACTAATGTTGAGTTCAGTCCAGCATTTCCAATTCTCAGCCTTGTCAGCCAGACATCCTCCTTTCTGTTCCTACACATCAGTTGTTTCTCTTGCACTGGCCCATGTTATCCATGATAACACCTACCCATTGTACTTTCCTCTCCTGTCTTCTTCCATTTCTTAATCCCAGTCACTCTTATTATAGGCTTCACTTCCTCCCTTCCCATACTAATTACTATTTCCAACGCTGGCCTTTTAATTGCCCTTTTGGCAAGAGTTTTCATTCCCATAAACACCTGCATGGGCAGGTATCCACCAAAACTGAACCACTACACTCATATATTTTGAAATATATCGACCTCCAGTAACAAATCATGCCTGCTGAACTGAAATAACGTTATACTCTGCAGCACTGAAATGGAATGAGTACATAGTACAGTTCTTTGTGGTTTATGTTCTTCAACCCACTGCAGTTCAATAATTATTGCTAACATTTCCACTAAATTCACGGAAGGACCTTCACTCAGTCTTTTCCCAAAATGTATACAAAAAATGGAATGAAAACTCCAGTACTTAACTGGATCTTTTGACCCACTACCCTCACCTTCCCAGTGGCTTTTCTTTTGTCAATTTTTTCCCCTTCTGTTTTCCACTTCATCATAACATAGTATGTTTCCTGTAAAATTGTGTTTCACAATAAAAGTCCTTCCTGTCTTCACATTATACAAGGTAGTCCTTTCAAAATAAAAGTAATGAAAAAAATTCTGATTCTTTTACCCAAAAAACCCTCTTAACAAAAAAATAAGATAAAAAATTGATAAATATATGCTCAGCCGCACAGAATATAGCAACGAGGAGTAAGGAACAAGAGTGTTTTGAACCTTGAAAATGGTAGAGAAGCAGGTCATGGATCTCCCAACAGGATAATGAGCCCGAACACACAGCTAAAAGCACTCAAGAATGGCTAAGAACAAAACAATGGACTGCTCTGAAGTGGCCTTCTTTGATATCTATGGAAAGGACTGAAACATGCAGTCTGGAGAAGACCCCTTCAAACCTGACCCAGTTGGAGCAGTTTGTTCAGGATGAGCGGGACAAATGACTTGTGGAGAGGTGCAGATGTCTCATGGAGAGTTCCAGGAATCACTTCTATACAGTGATTGCAAATTCTAAAGGCTGTTCAACAAAATATTAGGTTAAGGGTCCCATCATTTCTGTCCATGCCATTTTCATTTGTGTTATTATTTGAAATATTCTATTGAAACAAAACTCTAAAACAAAGTCTGATTTTTGTTAAACCTGCAATAAACAATGATGGGTGCCAATTACATGTGTCAGTTTTAAGTGATTTCAGAGACAGTTGGGGATTCTTCATTTTTTTGTGGAGGGGTACCAACATATTTGTTCACATCTGTATGTACTTAAACAGAATGGAAAGAAGAAAAAAAGGCCTGAGCCTGTGGCTGAACAGCACTGGCTCTGTCAGATAGCATGGGGACTGTGGACCTCACAAACAGAAAAGAAGCTTCCCTGTCTGATGTCTCATGTTTTACGTACCATAACAGAATGGAAAATTGCCAACAAGCAGAAAATATTGCTGCTGAACTCGCTGAAGGTATCAACTCTGTGTAGAGCGCCAACTCCGTTAGGCCCGCACACTATTGGAAGTCAGGAATAAGGGCTAAGTACAAATGTGCTGGAAGATCAGCTCTTGGACAGGCAATATGCCATGATCTGTGATTGTCTGTCATGTAACTCATAACACTCAACAGAATGTTTTGTAATGTGACATGGGTTTAAAGTGAGCCAGACTATCAGGGAAATGCTCCAAACGAAATTAGTGTGAAAACACCTTTAAACTCCCAAGATGGCTCTGGTTTCCCCATACCCGACATTGCTATAAACATTTTAAAAAAAATAGAAGACTCTGTAGGTGCCTGGGAGGAAGGACAGGCATCCTGGCCAGGATAATGAATGGATTTGTATTTAGTCAGGAGGCCATAGAGGGCGGACTGGACGTACAGGCTTATCGGGAGCTGTTCATTCCCCGACACGACAGGTAGCAGTGGTCCTCAAGACTGGACCAGATTAAGACATCCCCTGGGTGGCATAGGAGTTGGAGTCCGGAAACGCAGTCCTGCTCGGGTCTTTGGATACTGTTATAGGATGCTGCTGGAGGGGGACTGTCCTGCTTTTTGAATGACCAGCAAATGCTCTGGACATGATACTGCACACAGTTCCTGTGTCCAGTTTAAAACAGAGCCCACCACTTCACTTAAATCAAGTTAGAGTCTGGAGGTAGCAGGCAACACTCTTGGAGGAGGAAGGAGAGAATTGTGAATTGATGTATTTTGCTAGTGTTCTTTGTTTGTGACAAACATAATCCTTTAGATAAACCAGAGTTGTGCCTGGGCATTACTATGTTTGCGGTTACAATTGGCATAGTTGGCAGGATTTATGGCCATCTGCTTATCAGGGACATGCAAAATTATTTTATTGCAACCAAAACCCAGACCGTAATCCCACACTTCCGGCGCTGACACCCAGGACCAGAAATGGGTCAAAGAATCCTTTCTCTATGGCAATTGTTATAATGATATGATTTAAAAAAAACAGCATGCCACTGTTAAAGAAACTTGTCAATGTAACATATTAAAACAGAAAAATAGGGTTAAAATAACTTTTAGTTAATTTATTTAAAACAGAAGAAACTTTCTGTCTTTAGTGATCCCGTATGGGGTCCATTTCATATTCTACTTTGCCAAGTGCCTTGGCATAGATTTTGCAACACATTGTTTGAATGTCATCCTGTTCATTTGTCAGTGCCATGTGTTCTCCAGCCAGGGATATTAAATGTGCGGGTGATGACAAATGTGACACTCCTGTTCATCAAGCAGATTTTCAAGTAGATTTAGACGCTGGGATTGTGATGTTGAATATTTTATTCTGTTAATACACACCTTGGCTTTCAGAGTATGAAGAAATCTTGAAATACTAATGCCGATATTTTTATTTCTAGCTGTTAGAAAGTGAAACAAGGTGGGTATTTTGGATCTTAACATCTGAAACAGAATCAGAATGCTTTATTAATCCCAAAGGAAATTGCCTCTGGTTTGCCTTTGTAATAGTTTAATATAAAATTATTTTTATTTAGGGGTGGCACGTTGGCACTGTGGTAGCACTGTTGGGTTTGCATCCTGGGTCTTCTTTGTATGGAGCTTGGATGTTCTTTCAATGTCTGCAACGGGTTTCCCCCCACTGTCCAAAGACATGCAGGTTGGTAAACTGGTGACACTAAATTGGCCATATGGTGTGTTTGTGTGTGTGTGTTCACCCTGAGATGGACTGACAACCTGTTCAGGGTTTGTTCCTGCCTTGCACCCTAAGCTAGCTGGGATAGGCTTCTGCAGCCCTCGATTAAGCTTGTTCGGAAATCTTGTAGAAAAATGAAGGGCACAAAAAGAGAGGGTTGGGGGTACCACAAGGGTAGAGGTCTAACAACAGGACAGGCAAGGCAGGCATTTGCCTAGGACCCCCTACCTGGATGTATGTTTACATGGCAAGCCCACAAATTTGTGAGGTTGCCAACACGAAAGTTAAAAAAGTATACCTGAATACTTGAAGTTTCGGGAAGTTATATGCACGGATGTTGAGGACTAACTGTATCAATAAGAAGAAACCTTAAATACATTTTTAAGTACTGTACTTGTAATATTAATATTGTATTGTATTGAGGATTACTTGCGTTCTGTTCTGAGTATTGTATTGTATTGACCCCAATTTTTGACACCCACTGCACGCCCAGCCTACCTGGGAAAAGGTCTCTCATTGAACTGCCTTTCCCAAGGTTTCTTCCATTTTCTTTCCCTTCAAAGGTTTTTTTTTTGGGGAGTTTTTTATTGTCTTCTTAGAGAGTCCAGGCTGGGGGGCTATCAAAAGGCAGTGGCCTGTTAAAGCCCATTGCAACACTCCTTGTGTGATTTTGGGCTATACAAAAATTAATTGTATTGTGTCCATAAGACTTTAAGGATTGGAGGACTGACTCCATACAGTCGCTCGGCTTTTTCTGTTTTAGCTTTGTCAGTTGTCTCCTCACTTGATCATCAGCTATCCACCGCTCATGCTGATGATCTGTGGTGGGACTCATCATTAGCCATTCCACTTGAAGTGGTGGAAGTCATTGATGGGGGGCAGAAGTCATTGGGAAAAGGTGGTGGTGGTGAAAGGAGGGAAAATCTCTTAAGAATATCATATGCAAATGACACCCAGTTATACCTTTCATTTAGATCAAATGAAGTTTCTCTGATGTTGTCTTTAATTAGTTTTTTTAGTGAATTAAAGGAGTGGATGGATGAGAACTACTTGTCTTTAAACACTGATAACACAAAGATGTTAATTGTTGGAGGGAATGACGCTGATCACAGCAATATTCTGTCATCATTTAACTCAGTTGGAATCACCATTAATTTTACTGAATCAGCCCGCAATCTCGGAGTTATCTTTGACTCTAGCATGTCATTTAAAGCACACATTACAAAGTTGACCAAATCATGTTTCTTCCATCTTAAAAATGTTGGGAAATTAAGGCGCTTTCTAAATAAACAGGATTCTGAGAAATTAATTCATGCATTTATTTCTAGTAGGATTGACTACTGCAATGCGGTGTTCACTGGCTGTTCAAACTGTTCTCTATACAGCCTCCAGTTAATCCAAAATGCGGCTGCAAGAATCACTACAAGAACAAGAAAATACGAACACATAACTCCAGTTCTTAAATCCTTACACTGGCTCCCGGTTAAGTTTAGGGCAGATTTCAAAATCCTCCTTTTAACATATAAAGCATTAAATGGCCAAGGTCTGGCTTACTTGTGTGAACTTATCATGACTTACAAACGAGAGCACACATTAAGATCTCAAGATGCTGGTCTGCTTATGATTCCAAGAATTAATAAAATAACAGAGGGAGGTTGAGCTTTTAGTTACATGGCCTCTAAACTGTGGAATGGTCTGCCTGCAACAATAAGAGATGCGCCTTCGGTCTCGGCTTTTAAATCCCCGACTGAAGACTCACTACTTCAGTTTAGCACACCCTGACTAGAGCTGCTGATTAACTGTACAGACTGCATCTCTGTTGTTAGTCATTAGCACTAAAACATAAGTAACACAATAGTTAGAATTGGATACTAACCCTGACCTATTCTGTTTCTCTAATCAGTACTCAAATGTGGCACTTGGTGCCACTGCCCACCTGCCAAGTTGTTTTGCCTTCCTAAGGTAAAGTCATCCCTGATGGAGGATCTCAGGAATTGTGGGGTAGAGGGGTCCTTTCATCGGATTGGCTGGCCCAGCGCTTTCTCAGCTGTTGAATGGCCAATAGAGGGAGGCAGCTTGATGGCTGAGGTCTCCAGGACTCTAAACAAATCCAAATCGTATTATGTGATATCATCTACTGTTATATTCTGCTCTGTTCTTGTAAATTTTTTATTTTTATACTGTATTGAGGATTTGTTCTGTTCTGTGTATTGTATTGACCCCCTTTTCTTCTTTTTGACAGCCACTGCACGCCCAACCTACCTGGAAAGGGGCCTCTCTGGCAGTGTCTTAAATTGGTTTGAATCCTACCTGGCAGGGAGAAAATTCTTTGTGAGTTGTGGTAATCAAATCTCAAACACACATGATATCCAATATGGTGTTCCACAAGGCTCTATCCTGGGTCCGATACTCTTCTCAATCTACATGCTTCCGTTAGGTCAGATTATCTCAGGTTACAATCTGAGTTACCACAGCTATGCTGATGACACACAGCTGTACTTATCAATAGCACCTGATGACTCCGACTTTCTCGATTCACTAACACAATGTCTTACTGGTATTTCTGAATGGATGAATAGTAATTTTCTCAAACTAAATAAAGAGAAAACTGAAATTTTAGTAATTGGCAATAATGGATACAATGAGGTTATCAGAAATAAACTTGATGCATTAGGATTAAAAGTTAAGACGGAGATAAAAAATTTAGGGGTAACTGTTGACAGTAATCTGAATTTTAAATCACATATTCATCAGACCACTAGGACAGCATTTTTTCACTTAAGAAACATAGCAAAAGTTAGACCTCTTATATCATTGAAAGATGCTGAGAAATTAGTTCACGCTTTTGTTTTCAGTCGACTAGATTACTGTAACGCACTCCTCTCAGGACTACCCAAAAAAGACATAAATCACTTGCAACGAGTGCAGAATGCAGCTGCTAGAATCCTAACTAGGAAAAGAAAATCCGAACACATTTCTCCAGTTTTGATGTCACTACACTGGTTACCTGTGTCATTCAGGATTGACTATAAAATTCTGCTTATGGTTTATAAAGCCTTAAATAATCTCGCTCCATCTTATATATCGGAATGCCTGACACGTTATATTCCAAATCGTAACCTTAGATCTTCAAATGAGTGTCTCCTTACAAGTCCAAAAGCTAAACTTAAAAGAAGTGGTAAGGCGGCCTTCTGCTGTTATGCACCTAAAATCTATAGGAATCAATCAATAGGAATTCGCCAGGCTGATACAGTAGAGCACTTTAAAACACTGCTGAAAACACATTACTTTAACATGGCCTTTTTATAACTTCACTTTAACTTAATACTGATACTCTGTATGTTCAATTCATCATAATAACTATTCATGGTGGCTCTACAATCCGTACTGACCCCAACTCTCTCTTCTGTTTCTTTTTCCAGTTTCTTTGTGGTGGTGGCGCTACTCAAATCATCATGATGCACCAACATTGATGGACTGAAAGCCAGAAGTCTACGTGACCATCATCATCAAGTCCTTCCGTGAGAACCCTAAATCCAAAGAGGGCTGTTTCATTTATGTTAGGTAGATTGCCCAGAGGGGACTGGGTGGTCTACTGGTCTGGAATCCCTGCAGATTTTATTTTTTTTCTCCAGCTGTCTGGAGTTTTTTTTTTATTCTGTCCACCCTGGCCATCGGACCTTACTCTTATTCTATGTTAATTAATGTTGACTTATTTTTATTTTTTATTGTGTCTTCTATTTTTCTATTCTTCATTTTGTAAAGCACTTTGAGCTACAGTACATTTTTTTGTATGAAAATGTGCTATATAAGTAAATGTTGTTGTTGTTGTTTAAACTGCCTTTCCCAAGGTTTCTTACATTCTGTCCCTGCAAGCGTTTTTTTTGGGGGGGAGTTTTTTCTTGTCTTCTTAGAGAGTCAAGCCTGGGGGGCTGTCAACAGGCCCATTAAAGCCCATTGCAGCACTTCTTGTGTGATTTTGGGCAAAACAAAAATAAATTGTATTGTATTGTAATATTACTGAGGAGATCACCTAAAGGGCTGATATATTTCAAGAAGCCATCTCTTTTGCCAAGAAAATGTGATGGCACCCTGAAAGACTTCTAACAAAGAATCTTTTTTAGGAAAAAATTATCCAGGTAATAAAATACAACTCGGTATATTATTGAACATGGCGGTAAATCTTTATTGAGCTGTGCATGGCCAAAAAAAAAAAAAGAAAAGCAGGAGGAAAAAGTGACCTCGATAACCTCCCAAAATTGAACAGTCTGTCAAAGAGTAATTATAAAAAGCAGGTAAGGTCAGTGAGCTCATTAATTCCAGTGCGCCACGTCGAGTTTAAAAATCCATTATGCCTCCCTTCGTAAATGCTGATTGTCGAATTTCTCTTCAGCAAAACAGTCAAATTAAAGTCAGAGAAGGAATTGGCTTGAAGTCTACTTGTGTGCTACTTCTTTGAGTAGATTACTTCTAATATTGATAAATCTCACTGTATGTGCAATTTTTCAAATAAATCATTCATTTATGAAGCGCCTTTCATAGGATCATCAAAGAATGCTATATACAGCAAATCAAAATTTTACAAAGTAAATTTGCTGCATTGTGTATGTGTTAGGAAGTAAACAAGGTAAGAAAGAAGCCCACATCTAAAATCCTTATGAAAGAAACCTTCAATTAATGTTTTAGTTCAATTGAATTTATTTAGCAATGCTTAATAAACTAACCAACAAGAATCAATTACTAAATCAAATTAATTAAAAAAAGAACCAAGGCAGTTGGATTAAATGAACTAAGTGATTCAACTAACATGAATGAATGAAGAAATAAAGCAAGAGAAACGAAAAGATATTTAGAAGAATAAAGATGGTAGAACTTGGGCCGACCCGATCTTTAATTTTAAGTTACAGTGCCTATAACATTCAAATCACAGTGGATTTAATTAAATCTTTTTAGACACCGATCAACAGAAAATGAGTGTTTAATATTAGAGTGGAGACAGATCTCTGCAAAGTGGGCTAAGTTAACTACAATGGACCACTTTGCAGAGATCTTCCAAATAGCAGAATGGGCCAAATGCGGTTGACTTTGAGCACCTAAGGCTCAGTTATGGCAGTGGCAGATGTATTGTGGTCCTCAAATGGCGTGGATGTAACCAACCACAATTAACACTTTCATTGGTACAGTGTCTTGCGAAAGTATTCATCTCCCTCGGTGTTTGCCCTGTTTTGTTGCATTGCAATCTGGAATTGAAAAAAAATTATTTGAATTTTATCTATTGGACTTTACAATATAGTCCAAATTATTGAAGTGAAATGAAAGCAAAATACCTTGTAGATACGAGGGGGACTCAAGCTGAAGTTAGAAAATGGGATTTATTAGAAAATGGAACAAACCTTAACAAAACTGAGAATGTCACTTCTCAATGGAGTCTCCACCCTTCTCAATGACTGAAAGTGACAGGATGCCAGCAGAAAAAAAAGTTTGGTCTTGTCCTTGCAACCACTTGTGCACCGCTTTCTTCACGTCGTCATCTGTCTTGTTGAATCGATGACCACTCAGATGTTTTTCTAGCAGTTCAAAAAAGGTGGAAATAACATGGTTCCATACCTGCTGAATAAGGAAGACATGGCAATACCTTAGACTTCAGTTTCTCCAGACAAGCCTTGGTGTTCTTAGCAGTGTGTCATTGTTTTGAAGCAAAAGAACTCCATGAGACAGGAGACCCCGCCGTTTGGATCGAATAGCAAGCTTCACATTGGTCTCCAGCAAGTCACAGTAACTTGCACTAGTGACTGTTGTACCCCTCGGCATGTAGTGTTTGACAATAACGCAGGTGCATGAGTAGTTGATATGGTCAAGACAAAACATTTTATTCTGCAGGCAGGTGGCGCAAGTGCATTGAGAATGGTGAAGACTCCATTGAGAAATGACATGATCAGTTTTGTTGAGGTTGGTTCCATTTTCTAATAAATCCCATTTTCTAACTTTAGCTTGACTCACCCCTTTATATATATATATATATATATATATATATATATATATATATATATATATATATACACTCACCTAAAGGATTATTAGGACCACCATACTAATACGGTGTTTGACCCCCTTTCGCCTTCAGAACTGCCTTAATTCTACGTGGCATTGATTCAACAAGGTGCTGAAAGCATTCTTTAGAAATGTTGGCCCATATTGATAGGATAGCATCTTGCAGTTGATGGAGATTTGTGGGATGCACATCCAGGGCATGAAGCTCCCGTTCCACCACATCCCAAAGATGCTCTATTGGGTTGAGATCTGGTGACTGTGGGGCCATTTTAGTACAGTGAACTCATTGTCATGTTCAAGAAACCAATTTGAAATGATTCGAGCTTTGTGACATGGTGCATTATCCTGCTGGAAGTAGCCATCAGAGGATGGGTACATGGTGGTCATGAAGGGATGGACATGGTCAGAAACAATGCTCAGGTAGCCCGTGGCATTTAAACGATGCCCAATTGGCACTAAGGGGCCTAAAGTGTGCCAAGAAAACATCCCCACACCATTACACCACCACCACCAGCCTGCACAGTGGTAACAAGGCATGATGGATCCATGTTCTCATTCTGTTTACGCCAAATTCTGACTCTACCATTTGAATGTCTCAACAGAAATCGAGACTCATCAGACCAGGCAACATTTTTCCAGTCTTCAACTGTCCAATTTTGGTGAGCTCGTGCAAATTGTAGCCTCTTTTTCCTATTTGTAGTGGAGATGAGTGGTACCCGGTGGGGTCTTCTGCTTTGTAGCCCATCCGCCTCAAGGTTGTGCGTGTTGTGGCTTCACAAATGCTTTGCTGCATACCTCAGTTGTAACGAGTGGTTATTTCAGTCAAAGTTGCTCTTCTATCAGCTTGAATCAGTCGGCCCATTCTCCTCTGACCTCTAGCATCAACAAGGCATTTTCGCCCACAGGACTGCCGCATACTGGATGTTTTTCCCTTTTTCACACCATTCTTTGTAAACCCTATTAATGGTTGTGCGTGAAAATCCCAGTAACTGAGCAGATTGTGAAATACTCAGAGCGGCCCGTCTGGCACCAACAACCATGCCGCGCTCAAAATTGCTTAAATCACCTTTCTTTGCCATTCTGACATTCAGCTTGGAGTTCAGGAGATTGTCTTGACCAGGACCACACCCCTAAATGCATTGAAGCAACTGCCATGTGATTGGTTGATTAGATAATTGCATTAATGAGAAATTGAACAGGTGTTCCTAATAATCCTTTAGGTGAGTGTATGTATATATATATATATATATATATATATATATATATATATAGTAAGTGCCTTATGAGTTGGAAGTACATCCCAACCAGAGAGGTGATGACCCAGAAGGAAGGCTCCTAGCAGGCAGACAAGTAAACCGGCCAGGAGAGAAAAAGGTGCCAGACCAGGAAGAGATGCCCAGAGTGGATGGACAGACAGCCCATCAGAAGAAGATGATGTTGCTGTGGACTCTTTATTCCCCCAGGACACTAGATGGCAACGGCTCCGGATGTCTGTACCCAGTAGGGAATCAGTGGGGCATATTAGGAGATGTAGTCTGGCAGAACATCCCTACTGGGGTCTGTGGAGGGCAACGCAGGAAGACGTGCTCCCTGCTATGTTGAACTTCCGTATGACCAGAAAGTGTTTCTAACGGACAGCAACCCTGGCACTCTTGGGTCTGCAATAACAGGGACCACACTCCCTTATCCAGGCGAGTAAGAGCTGGGAGAAAGGAAGACGACACTCAATAGGAGGAGGGCAGTGGGGTGGTGAGGTTGTGAAGTGAACTGTGGAAGAGAGAGAACCTGTGCTTTAAACAGGGTGATTCAAAAAGATTCATCTGATTTCAAAGTGCCATATTTTTACAACCGTGAGGCACCTAAGAACCAATCACATACCAATTGAAAGAAGGGGGTCATAGAGTTTCTGACTGTCACCAGAAGATGGCTCCCTTCAGTTTGGAAGGAGATGGCGACCCCTGAGCAGAAAGTGTTTTACGTTCTCCACTTCAATCAGAGCGAATCTGTCATAACAGTGCAACGTGATTTTCGTGATGCGGCCTAGAGGTAACCTCCAAACGCATTTCGTGAGACTTCAGAAATTCCTACAGTAGTACAGACCATAAATCCAACACTCTGCCTTGCCTAGCAGCATTCAACCCACAATGCAGCACGTTGTGGTGTGTCTACCAGAGGTGGTAGTTGGTCAATGATACTGTGACGGACCACCTTCTCTGGGGGGATCTCTTCCTGCTCTTTTACCATTTGCTCCCCTCTCCCCCTGATCCTGTCACTCAGCTCTCACTAGGTGGTGCCCTGAGCCCACACAAAATGCTCTTCCTCGAGACTCCAGCCCACGCAGTAGGGAGACGCGTCGCAATATCAACACACATGTGGTGATTTAGAATGAACCTCTGTGCCCTCAGTTTGCCGTAGACGTCGTATTCATTTGTGTTAGTTACCGTTACCGCTTATTATGGGTTTGTGCTCTGACAGCTTTGATAGCACTGATCGTTTTTTATTTGTTTTATTCTGTTATGCACTTTGTGATATAACTGGGTCACATATATACAGTGGCGCAATCATATTAAAAGGGTTCTGGGTTTGCATTCCACGTGGGGAGCAGAGTGTTCGAAGTAGGGAGAAAAATGCCATTTAAATATAAAGAATTATTATTATTGTATGCCTAAAATATTTATTTTATTTCAAAAGGAAACTAATATTATTGCTAATACGATGCACTATGTTCTTTTTATGCACTTTGAGATGTGCCTAGGTCAGATATGACCAAAATGTTTATTTTTTTTTATTTCAAAAGTGGAAAAAAAAGCATTGCTACTGCCTCAGATTCTGTTCCGTTATAGCTTTTTTATTGTTTTTTTTATACACTGATGTGCCTGTCTCAGATGTGACCAGATTTAAAAGGGAAACAATGAAAAAAATGGCTTCTTCTTCAATACATTCCTTTGAGTTGGTTTAAAATTTGTCATTACCGGCTACTTACTGCCCACTGAAAATGTCCAGCCCAGTTAAATTTCATGGTTTGAAAATCCAGACCAACTGAATTAGTACTTGAATAGCCCGAGTCTTTGTCTTTACCCCATTTGCTCTGAAACCTCTAGATAAGATCTGCTCCAACCAATTCACTTCAGAAGTCATATAATTAGCTGATTAAAAGTGCCACATGATCTGTCACATGATGTCTGTTCTGAAAGGTCCCCAACTTTGCAATAGACCAAGGAGCTCTCCAAATAAGCTACTGGAGACATTCAACAAGAAACATGCAGCTGAAAGTGCAGCAAAAGGGGGCTTTACAAAGTATTGATTTGGGGGGTGAATACCTATGCACACTCAGTATATATGTCTGTCTTATTTATTGTTTGTGCCACAATAAAAATATTTTACACCTTCAAAGTGGTAGGCATGTTGTGTGAATCCAATGGTTCCAACCCCCCAAATGTTCATTTTAATTCCATTTTGTAATGCGACACAACAGGACAAACACTGAGGGGAAGAATACTTTTGCAAGGCACTGTATGTAGAATTGTGGGCCAAATACAACCCATGCACAATCAGCTGTGTGTCAATTATGGCTGGCATTACAGTTATGGCCCAACTGTAACAAGCCACATGTAAGAATGTTCATCCCACTTGTATACTGGGCCAACCAACCCGGCCAGGATATCTGTCCATCTACTCCAAATTTACACAATCTTATACTTATAAAGATTCTGTGTTTGCCATTTTACAACAAGCCAGAGGTTTAGGGTCATCCCTCCTCCTTCAGGGCTTCATTTATATTACAGTGATATTTGTAAGTGTTTTACCAGCTCTATTGTGTTTTGCATTGGTGCCTTTCCTAATTATGTTGAATCAATAGAGTTAGCCACAGATGGACACCAAACTAGGTATTGGTACATCTCAAAGATGATCAATGATGCACTGGTGCCAAATTTCAGGTGTCATAGCAAGGGGTCTAAATACCATTAAAGGTACCTGCAACCAACCCGGCCAGAATACCTGTCCATCCAGTCCGACACTTGCAAAATCTTATATTTAGAAAGATTCTTTTCTTGTTGTTTTACTGTAAGCCAGAGATTTAGGGTAATCCCTCCTCTTGTGGGAATTTGGTTATATTATGGTGAAGTTTTAATTGTTTTATCCTCTCCCATTTTTTGCATGTGTTCCTTTCCTTATCATGTCTAGCCAATAGAATTGACCACAGATAGACTCCAATCTAGGTGTAAGAATATCTCAAAGATGCACCAGAAACAAATTTCACGTGTCATAGCAAGGGGTCTGAATACTTGTCAGTGTGATATTTAACTTTTTTATTTTTAAAAGTGTACAAATATCCCTAAAATCCTGTTTTTTGCTTTGCCATTCTGGGATATTGAGTGTTGCTTGATGAGAAGAAAAAAATAATTTTGCAGATTGTAGCATAAGGAGGCAACTTAACCAAACATGTAAAACGTGAAGGGGTGTGAAGAGTTTCTGAAGGAGCTGTGTGCCAATATCCAGAATATTCAGAAAGATTCGGAAACATTTAATACACAAACAGAAGCTGTTCTGCAATTCATAATGTTTTGGTCAACTGTGAGAAATAACTGTAAGTTAACAATCTATCATTAAATTAAACAGAACCCGAACTACAAAGCAGGCAAAGAAAGATCAACATATACACGCAAATATTATAAACACAAAAGATTGCTGAGCGCGTACATTTTAAAGGTATCATGAAATCATAATTTATAGTTGGTAAAGCGTAGACGAAATTAAACAAAGGACAATACAGAGTACTAGATCCATTACAGCAAGTGACTGAACATATCAATAAGAAGGAAAAAGTAAAAAAGAATAAAATTCAAAGCTAAAACTTATAAGGCAGCCTCACGAGAACTGTAAATGAATGTAGATTTACTGGAAATAAATTCTAGGATAATAATCAAGTTAATTACAGAAATATAAGTTAAAGATAAAAAAATCACTTGCATAGTGTTAAGATTTTTATATTTTTCACATTTTGGCTATGAAGATGAAATGCCTCAAAGCACTGGTACATAAATTTCATTTCTTTAATTATGCTGAGAGTAGGAGTGCCTATAGTGTAAGTGGAAGAAAATGAGAAAATTATTGCTGAATATAATTAAGCTTTCAGAACAGAAGTAATATGTTTCCATGTATTAACATTTACTGGTGTGTTTTGCTACTTATGTCTACAGTATAAAAATTTTTTTTGAACACCACATCAAAAGTGTACAAGGAGCAGTCAGTAAGTTCCTGGAATTGTGATATAGCGGGAAAGTGAGAGATCAGCTTGTTGTGTAGGGAGACTGAGTGGCAGGATGACACCCAACCTGTTGCTACATCCAAACGGTGCCATCTTTAACCTTTGGGCCTGGTGCAGCTGCGTTGTTCTTATGTGCGAGTGGACATTTCTTGCCGGTAGGGCTTCTCTTCTCTTTCTCTGATGTAGAACCCTCATCCTCATCTGAGTTCACCCCTGTTATAGCACGTCTTTATTTGAAAACAACAGTGTCAGATCGGGGGGAGTGTGAACGTGACTGAGAGAATAAAAGTGAATAATTAAGCAAAACGCTAGCTTTTACAAGTACCATAAATTTACATGGACTGTTACAGACTCAAATCAAATGTATGTTTTATTGCACAATAGTAACAAATAATAGCAGCTCACTACTCAATACGGTAATTTCTGGGAAGCACCCAGGTTTGAACCAGAGACCTGTTGATTATGAGTCAGCAGTCCTTACCACTGCACCACCCAAGCGGTCGTGCCAACAGTGTACCCAACCCCGATTTCTTTTTCTTCGGTTATAGTCTTGAATAAAAGTGCACTCGTTCTGTTATATGTGTACCTTTTGTGAAAGTGTTTATTTGATATTTGGACTTCAGTCTTCACACATTATACACTTCATGTCAAACTTTTGTCATTAGTACTATAACATGAAAAAAAGTTTCTATTTTAGGTATGTGTTCAACATTTCTTGCATTTACTGTCATCCTATATTTACCCAGATCGTTGTAGACATGGAACACACATGAAATGCATGTATTCAAAATAATGATATATTATTTACCCTAAACAACTTTAGGCACCTCAAACCACGATAAACAAGACTTGAGCTGAGAGACGTTTTTGCCCCAGTTGACTGAGGATGTGGGAGGGGGTGGTGAGATAACCGTCTGCTTACTGCTTGCGCTGATCGACACATTTACAAAACAAAAGGCGCTGATGAGGAGAGGTGCGAAGGAATTTAAGCATTACAAGTTTTTTTGTTACTCCTTAACAATCTGTAGATGATAATGTCTGTTGAACAAACAGATATCAGTAGCTAAGCAGACGCAAGGTACACTCCAACACATTGTGAGAGGTAGAGCGACTCATACGGAGGCTGGCGTGTGAGTGATGAGGGCCCCATCCCCTCGTCACCTCATCCCACAGCCTCTGTCTCAGATTGGCACAAATTCATCAGTACCGCAAGTGAATTATGATATTTATCACGATGAGAGAAGTCACAAAATAAACCGGAATGTTCAAGCAAATTACAGAAAAAACCTAAATCCATTAAGTAGTTCTCTCATGAAAAGCGGACAGACAGAGAGACAGACATTGGATTTTTTATATAGATTCGCGGTAGCCTGAGATGGATAATTAGATGCAGAGATAACGCATAGAGTGCAGTGTGGGTGGCGTCAGGAGTGTTGTGAGATTGAAATATTAAGGGAAAGTTAATGGTCAGGTTAAGGTAAGACCAGCAATGGAACCAATAATAAAAACGGAGAAGAAGTTGGATGTGGCAGAAATGAAAATGTTGAGATGGATGTGTGGAGTTACAAAAAAGGACAGACTAAGAAATGAGACAATCAGAGGTACAATAAAAGTGGGATAGATAACTAAGAAAGTAAAGGAAAGTAATCGTGTGGACATGTGATGAGGACAGACAACAAATGTGTGGGCAAAAGACTGATGGGAATGGAAGTCCAGAAGAAGAAAAAGTGAGGGAAGCCAAAGCAGAGGTGGATGGATGTATAAGAAGATCTGAAGGAAAAGAGCCTGACCAGGGAGGAAGTATAGCTGTATGGAGAAGACTGATCCAGCACATCAGCCCACATTAGAAGTGGGAAAAGATGAAGAGAAAGAAGAAGATGATTGTCAGACCTGGCATACAGACAGTTTTACAAAATCTGATATTTTTGTTTGTCTGCACACCTAACAATAACCCTTTCCTTTAAACAAAGTGAGGTTATGTACATGAGGCACCAGGTTTATGTACCATGACACCACAAGAAGTTTCTGTCTGATTGTAAAGACTCGGTGAAGATGGCAGCACATTATTTTCAGAACAGCAATAATTGCAGGTAACAAAACTGTTTGCAACGTCCTTTGCATAGTCGGTTTACACTCTCTATGCCCCCAGAGCCTTATTTTGAGGTTTAAGTAAAATGAATTACTGCACGTACAATTTCATTTGAAGAACATGTCCACTCTGCTTAACGGTCAGGAGACTTTTAGATTTTAAATTCAAATTCACTCAGTACTTTCTGCAAAATAAAAGTAATTATTGCTTTAGAAGATAGAGTCATTTAAATAAAAACTAACAGCATTTTATCAGTAATTAGGTTTAATATTCATTAAATGCTAGGCAGTTCAGTTTTTATATTTGCTTGTTTATTTCTCGTTATACATTGTGTAATTTCTTTCTTTTTCTAGCAAGAAAACACAGCTGTTGATTGAGTATTAGTCTCCTTATTAAAAGTGCTAGAAACATTTTCTTTGATAGTAATAATCCTAGCTTAAGGTCAACACCAGCCCAGAATGCATTGCTTTATTTAAAGACTTTAATATTCTATGTATGCAGCTATTATTGGACTGCTTGTGTTTTTTATCCTTTGATTAGCTGATTGTTCTTCCTTCCAGTACTAAAACTCAAAATCCATTGTTTTAATTAATTACTTCTGCTCTGATTTGGGATTTTCATCTGCTGCGCTTTTGCATAATTAACATGATCCTTCTGGGTTTTTAATGATGTGGAGTTTTTGCTTTCTTTTTCATTTTTTTTTCCTTACTTTTATTTACTAACAGTAGAAACATGAAAAGCTTCCAATGTTTTACTTCTTACATTGTCAATTCTTGCTTTCTAATTTATGTTCCATAGTTTTTGGATATTTAATGATTTAAAGAACGATAGTTTAGTTAATAATATTTAACCCTCTCACAGTACTGGGAGGATAGAAAATCAGGTCAGCTGAGTTGGACCACTTGGTATTAGAACTGTATTAAAGCATCTCCACAGCATGTCATGTCACCAGTCACCAAACCACCCATTCATGCCATCACCTCAGACTTTATAAATTACATTAGTTAACACATTTTCTTTTTGGATATTGTTGCAGAAATAACTCAGTAAATAAAGAAGAGTCATGAGGAATCATTATATATGAACTCCACATGTGGACGTTGTAGCTGCTGGCAAGTAAGGTAGGATCAGGCATGGGTCAGATGCAGACCAAAGGAAATCTCTCAGTCCAAAAAGGTTTGTTTTAAAATTCAGACCAAACAGTTCACACAAGAATAAAGTTGGTACACACTTAGAATAAAAGGCAAAAAAAGGAAAATGTTTCTTCTTGTTAAGCTTCAATTGTTTCTATACTTAAGGATGAGTTATTTCTCTATGCTTTACTTCCCATTCAGTATATTCTAAACATATGGCTCTGCACATAAAACTGAGTACTGTCATAAAAACGAGTCCAAGACATTATAAAGGTTTGGGGCAGCCACCCGTATATTGTTCTTCCCAGCTGCAAAAGGGTTTTCTTTATCAAACAAATGATGTGCATATCACAGAGTCCAAAACAGAACTGGCTATAGTAGCCTAAGATGGAGACTTTAAAGGTCTTGAGAGGATCTGATGTCATCAAAGGGGCCGGAACCAGAAGTGACGTCATCAAAAGGGCTGGCTTCGGAAGTGACGTCAAAGGGGCCGGAACCAGAAGTGACGTCATCAAAGGAGTCGGCTTTGGAAGTGACGTCATCAAAGGGGCCGACTTTGAAAGTGACGTCTTCAGAGGCGCCGGAACCTTGCAGGATTTCCCGGGAAAGGTCTGTAGGTAACTGAGAAAGACAGTCAGCACACTCCGCCGTCCCCTGGTCGGATGTTTTATTACAATTACTCAAGCCCTTTAGCTGCCTTCTACTCGCACGTGTGTGGCAGTACGTTAAGGCCCAGTTTGAAACTGTTTACCTTTCATGCCTTACATACGGTATGGCAGGTCACTAACAATGAATCTGTAATTAGAGGGTCAAGAAATAGTTGGAATATTCCATTTCAATTCAGCTTGTGGGGGTAATAAGAACCCCCAATATGCTATGCACTAATGTATAGGCAAACATCTTGGTGGTCCAGATCTAATTATGCAGAATCAGATCGTCTGGATGACTTTGATTTATGCTGGGGCGATTCCAGTTCGGTGCGAAATTGATTCTTCATGTTGTCATTTCGCACACTTCTCGATGGTCCAGGATTTTTTGGGTGATTTTCTATGTAATAAACTTAATTATTATAACTTAAGTTATATCATAATGAAAATTGCATAATTAGATCTGGACCACCCTGTATATAAACGTCTATGCATGGAAGTGTGTGTGTCTGTCCGTCCCGTAAGTTAGAGGTGGAGTCGGGGTAAGGGCTCCACCTCCAAGGATACACAAACTAGGCCAGCACATCGGCAAAACAAAACCTCCAAAGAAAGAGTCACTCGCTTAGCGGCTAATATAGAAGCAAGGCGAGCACATCGGTAAAACGGTATCCCTTTTACTTTTTGTCCCGCCACAAATACACAAGCAAGGCGAGTAGTTCGGCAAAGCAAAACCTCCGAAGAAAGACAGAAACGATGCAAGCACGTCGGCAAACTGGATCCTCTTAGGAGAGAGATACCCAGAGTAGTTCCTTTCAATTACCTGACATCTCTACATTTCAGATTTTTTTCTGACAATTTCAATAGTTTCTAGGACCCCGTGCTATAAAAAGCTACACAGCTAGTTAAATATAACTTAAATAACTAGCAAATGGCTCTTACAGACGTCCTTTATTTACATCTATAGGTGTAGTCCCACATGCTCTCTTTTAATGCAGCAACTCTGACTGAAGAAATCTAACAGAACACTTCCTTTAATCAGGCAGGTATCTTCACGTATAATGACTATGAAGCATTGAAACACACCGATCAGCACACAGATAAATGGTATGATCCAGAATCTCACCTCTGCTATTAAGTATTTTGTAAAGTCCCAAAATAGTTCACCATTAAGAGTCATGGGTGATACCTGGCTAAAAAAAAATAAGACTTTTTATATTTTTATCAAAGTAGCAGTGTTGATGGACTGGTTGACAGATAAGATTAGACAGGAGTCCCCGTGGACTAAGATGTTTGCTGATGACATTGTGATCTGTAGTGAGAGTAGGGAGCAGGTTGAGGAGACACTGGATAGGTGGAGATATGAGAGGAGAGGAATGAAGGTCAGTAGTAACATTAAGACAGAATTCATGTGCGTGAATGAGACGAAGGTCAATAGGACCACCAAGACAGAATACATGTGTGTAAATAAGAGGGAGGTCAGTAGAGTGGTAAGGATGCAGGGAGAAGAGTTGGTGAACGTGGATGAGTTTAAATACTTAGAACAGAGTAATGGGGATTGTGGAAGAGAGGTGAAAAAGAGAGTGAAGGCAGGAATGGGTGGAGAAGAGCATCAGGAGTAATTTGTGACAGATGGATATCAGCAAGAGTGAAGAGGTCTACAAGATGGTAGTAAGAGCAGCTATGTTATAGGGGTTGGAGACAGTGGCACTGACCACAAAGCAGGAGACAGAGCTGGAGGTGACAGAGTTAAAGATGCTAAGATTTGCATTGGGTGTGACAAGGATAGACAGGATTAGGAATGAGGACATTAGTGGGTCAGCTCAGGTTGGACGGTTTGGAGAGGTGAGATTGCGTTGGTTTGGACATGTGCAGAGGGGAGATGCTGAGTATATTGGGAAAAGGATTTTAAAGATAGAGCTGCCAGGCAAGAGGAACAGAGGAAGAGGAGGTTTATGGATTTACTGAGAGAGGACGTGCAGGTGATGGGTGTAACAGAACAAGATGCAGAGGACAGGAAGATATGGAAGAAGATGATCCATGGTGGCAACCCCTAATGGGAGCAGCCGAAAGAAGAATAAGAAGATGATCTAATTTTCTAATTTAAATGTACTTGTGCAAACAGGCAGGAAGTTTCACGTATGTTTTTTCCTCTAACAGATGTCAATCACTGTACCTTTTTCTTCCAGGTACCTTTCACACAACACCCAGTACAAAACACAGTATCATAGAATTTAAGAGAACAAATTAACAACATGACATAAACCAGGTTTCCATCCAAGGAGTTTTTGCGAAAAAATATTTAGCGCCTCAAATTTTTTTACCAATATAGCTGATGGAAATGCTAATTATCGATAAAATGTTGTACATGTCGACATAATATTTTTCCGTTTAACTTTAGCGCATAAATTCCATATCGATACTTCAGATGTCGCAAAAACTACGTACATTGGAAACACTTTTTGTCGGAAAAAAGGGCTTTAACGCAAATAAATGTGTCACATAATACAGCCAATGCAGTAGCTGATAGGCTGGGTCTCCTGCTACTAAAAGGGGTACCTGAACCCCCTCCACATCAACTGTAGTCTGGGGGTCTCTCAGGATGTCTAAATAATACAAAAACCACAAAGGTAATTTACTGTGCCAGTCAAAATATTTAATAAACCGTGTGTTTCATTATCTAAACATTTTTTTCTTATTATTAAATGGCAGATGTTTTAGCATATATGAGAAATTCTCTCATTAATATTAACTTTAGTTTTTTTTTTGATTAAACGTTATTTTGTATTAATTTAAATTTCAGTTTTAATTAAAAACTTTAAGGGTTACAGTACTAATTCAGTTGTTATCGCACTGAGAAGGGATGTTGAAAGGTAGGCTCACCTGTACAGATCCGATGCTGCAAACACAGCTGCATCATGGGCAACTTCCAGGAGTGCCAACGCAAATGTCTCGTATCATGCACCTGTCATCAACAAGGGCCTGGAGAACAATAGATGGCCACCCTTTGCGATTAATGTAATCGCAGTAGCCTTCCGTAGGGAGAAGAATAGGCACATGCATGCCATCCAGTGCACCATAAATCTGTGGCACAAGATGCACCAAGGAATTGCGGTATGCAATTTCATTGGCCTCTGCTACAGTCGGAAGTCTGATATAAAAGGCGCATTAATTTTTCTTTAATAGCGGTGCACACAGTATATACACATCGATGGACGGTAGTTTTACTAACCCCGAAAGTTTCTCCAACTACTCTATATTCTGCACAGGTTGCCAGCTTGTAAAGGGCGATGGCAATCCGCTTTTGGGTTGGAACCGGTGGTCAGTGGCAACCTGTGATGGGCGCAACATCAGGACTGATGAATCCACACAACATCTCAAACGTCGGTCGTGTCATTCTAAAATGTTGCAGCCAGAGATTTTCTGTGAAGTGTGTCTCCACCACCTCCTCCCAGAAGGTCTTATTCCGTCGTCTCTCCCATACCCGTGGATTTCGTCGCACTGGGGTACTTTTTTCGAGCTCTAGGGCTATCAGACAATTCCAATTATTTGTGAAACGGAAATAACAGTAAGCTGGCAAATTTCAAAAAACTGTCTGAATAATCTCTCCGTTTCTTTGTTTCTTTGTTTAGTGGAGGGGGTGTAACGTGGAAAACAAAAGGTAGATAATTTGTGACATACACAAAATTATGTATGGAAACGGCTCAAGGGCAGATTTTTTTTCGCGATACAACAAAACTTATGCAACAGTTCGTTTTGGGGGGGATGACGTCATCACGCACACCATTTTATCGATAAAAAGCCAGTTGGATGGAAGCAGGCTGGAGACAGCAAATTTCGCACATTTTTTTTACGTTCAGTATATTCTGTTTGTCGATAACAAAATGTCACAAAAAATGGATGGAAACTTGGCTATATTAGGACACTAAAATATATTTGTTTTTCAATTAAAACTGATGGTATTCCCTATCAAGGGGGTGCAGTAGAGGACGTTTGCATGACTCATACCAGGTAAGCACTACCAGCCTGATTTGAGAGGGGTTCACTGTTAGTAACTCAGTCTCCTTTTAAATCTGTAGTTCAGAAGAACAACAGCCAGAAGATGAGTAACACTACTTCCTATGATAAGTGGTCCGTGGTGTTAGGCAAGTTTCTAAATAAATAATTGGATGTGGGTGTGTGCAGGCACGCTTCGCTCCATGGTTAATTGGGGTACTTGGTTGATCACAGTACATACACTTGCAGAGGCAGGTAAATCAGTCGGGTACCTCAAATGTGCCTCGGAGGTAGCGGCTTGTCACACCTGCACCCAATTAGATAGGATAGTTAAAAAGGAGGGGTGGGGGAGAGAAAATAGAGCGGCCAGAGAGACGGTAAAGAGAAAGATGAAGAACAGAAGGATGAATAAGGAGAGAAGGAGGAAAAAAGTGAGAGAAATGGAGAAAGAGAAAGTACCCATGCTGAACAGAGTGAGAGACAGGTGGTCAGGTGTAAGCCTTGGGGTTGTAGGAGTTGGAGGCTGTGGATGGGTCACTCCTACTGAGTGCTTACCTTGGAGTAGGAGCTGCCCTATATGCAGTGTTCCCACAGACCAAGAAACTGGCGCTGGGAGACGTATGCAGGTTGGTGTGGTACACGTGGTTCTGAGGGCCGAGCTCAGATTGCAAGATTGGCTGCACCTGTCCGGACAGGATAAGGGGTGGAGATGCCAGGTTTAAAGGAAAGTATTGGGGCTCATAGTTTTATGGACTGCCTGTGGCTTTTATCCTCATTCATTTTATCAGATAATTGACCTTTCAGATGCACTGCACTGTTTTGGACACTGTTTTTGTTTGGATTTTAATAAAAGCACTAATCACTTTTTACACCTACCCCTTACTATATGAGTGTGTCCTCATTTGCCCAACTCATTTCAATTATGACTATCGACAATCCGGGATCAAGAGGCTCCCAGGACACAACAAGGAGAGTGGAGCCATCCCATACCGTCGCCTGTCGAGGAAGCCCCGCCCCTTCTGGGAGTCCCTTATAAAACCAAGACAGGCACCAGAAGTAGACATCCGATTCTGTCCTGCAAATGAACCCAGAGTTAATTCCCTAGTAAACTGTTAAAGTTTGATATAAATACTTCCTTCAAGAGTGGGAGGATTTTTATAGTTCTGAACTTCCGGCTTTGGCCATAAAATCACAGCATTATACAGTAATGTTAATGAATTTATATTGTCACGCTTGCTCATATGACTTAATTGTGCTGTGTTTAATGAGATTGTGTGTTCTTGTTTGACTAACACTCAATCAACAGCGATGGTTTCTCAGTTGATCATCTGTCTCCATCTATCCCTGTCTTTTACATCATTTTCTTCCACATGACTTGACTTCATGTCCTCCCTCACAACACCCATTAACCTCCTCCTTGGCCTTCCTGTTTTCTTCGTGCCTGACGGTTCCATCCTCAACATTCTTTTCCCCATGTACCCCTCATCTCTCCTCTGCACATGCCCAAGCCATCTCAATCTAGCGTCTCTCACTTGGTCACCAAACTGTCATTTCTGTGTTGTCCCTCTAATATCCTCATTCCTAATCCTGTCTACCCTCATTACTCTGAGTGAAAATCATAGCATCTTCAATTCTGTCTCCCGTCTTTTCATATGTGCCACTGTCTCCAAACCATACAACTTGGCTGGTCTCACTACCGTTTTATAGGCCATCCCTTTCACTCTTGCAGTTGCACTTCTACCACAAATCACTCCTGCCACTCTTCTCCATGCCTACCTGCACTCTCTTCTTCACCTCTCTGCTGCCCTCTCCATTGCTGTTGAACCCAAGTATTTAAATTCGTCTTCCTTATCCACCTCTGCTCCTTGCCTCCGCACCCTTCCACCACCTTCCCTCTCAGTCACATACATGTACTCCATTTTACTGCTTTGGACTTTCATTAACCTTCTCTCCACCTTTCCAAGTTTGTCTCAGCCTGCTAAAATTCAAATAACATAAGCATAAAGAAAAAAGAGATTTTTAGGAAAAAATAATAAGAAGAATACAATTTTACATTATTATGAATTGAAATTTGCAAATTTAGAATTTTTGTTTTGTAATGATATAAAATAAATTCACCAGCAGACAGCAGACGCCTTTACCCCCATATTGTGAACCTAACGGCAGAGGCATTTCACTGGTGCTGCTTACTATTCCATCAGAGAAAAATGTTCACGTTGTATGCTTTTGCAATGCTGCCGGAGATTTAGCAGTTAAAAATGACATTAGCATGGTGAGGTCGATAGTATTAGCCTGATTTAATTCTCATCACAGAGATGTAGCAGTAACCTTGCAAAACAGTATGTGGCAACTGGATGACAATCCATCAATTTGTGGCAACCGAGCCCTTAATCACAGGATAAACCCCACAATTAAAATAACGATGTACCTGATCAAATTGTGTTTAATTATCTCCTGTCCAAAACATTCACTCAGGTATTCTCGGTAAGGTTTTGTCTGTAATTTACCTTTAAAAAACATGAAGGATAACATTTTTCTAAACCATTGTATTAAGTCACACTTGAGATCACAAGCTGTCACACACAATTCCTTACTGCAGGATAATTAAGCTTATTCTGGTCTAATGATGCATTTTTACTTCAATTTGTGTTATGTAAACTGTGATGTCTTCAAAGCTATTGTGAGCTTTTGAAGTAACCAGTTATAATTAGTTTTGCATGAATTTTTCGTGTATTTCTTTAATATTTAAATTACAGGAGCATTGAATTCACAAGGGGCATGCCATGTCCTCCATTAAGAATTTCTTGAAATCGAGAAAGAGGAGTGCTGGCTTCATAAAAAATGTAGCACTTTTGGTGTGCATACGGAGTATTTTCCATTAACGATACCTAAATGATCTGAACTGAAACTGTAGTCATCTTATTTTTTTATTTAAAGTAATTCATTTAATATTAATTTGGTCAGACAAAGTTTTAATCAAGCCTGCTGGACAGTTCAGGTTTCATGCATGAGTCACACATCTCAAGTTTTTCTTCTTTTCAGTATAATTAATGGCACAGGAGCAAAGAAAATAAGGTTGCTCTGATCAAATTTGCTTTAAAATACAAAACTAATAAATATCTTTATGAATTTCCTTATTCCTTTAATCTTCTTCTTCTTTTGGCTGCTCCCGTCAGGGGTCGCCACAGCGGATCATCTTCTTCCTGTCCTCTGTATCTTGTTCTGTCACACTCATCACCTGCATGGCCTCTCTCACCACATCCATAAACCTTCTCTTAGGCCTTCCTCTGTTCCTCTTCCCTGGCAGCTCTATCCTTAGCATCCTTCTCCCAATATACCCAGCATCTCTCCTCTGCACATGTCCAAACCAACACAATCTCACCTCTCCCAGCTTGAGCTGACCCTCTAATGTCCTCATTTCTAATCCTCATCACACCCAGTGCAAATCTTAGCATCTTTAACTCTGCCACCTCCAGCTCTGTCTCCTGCTTTCTGGTCTGGTTTCTTACCTGCATTTTTATCACTCTTTAATATTGTTTTTTATCAGTATGCTGCTTAATAAAGTATCTGTCTATCTATCTATCTATCTATCTATCTATCTATCTATCTATCTATCTATCTATCTACCATCTATCATCTCTAGTACCAATCCCATATAACATAGCTGGTCTCACTACCGTCCTGTAGACCTTCCCTATCACTCTTGCTGATACCCGTCTGTCACAGATTACTCCTGTTACTCTTCTCCACCCATTCCTCCCTGCCTGCACTCTCTGTTTCACCTCTCTACCACATTCCCCATTACTCTGTGCTGTTGATCTTAAGTATTTAAACTCATCCACCTTCGCCATCTCTACTCCCCTTATCCTCACCATTCCTCTGACCTCTCTCTCATTCACACACATGTATTCTGTCTTGGTGGTCCTACTGACCTTCATTCCTCTCCTCTCATATCTTCACCTCTTCAGGGTCTCCTCGACCTGCTCCCTACTCTCGCTACAGATCACAATGTCATCAGCAACCACCATAGTCCACGGGGACTCCTGTCTAATTTCGTCTGTCAACCTGTCCATCACCATTGCAAATAAGAAAGGGCTCAGAGACGATCCCTGATGTGATCCCATCTCCACCTTGAAATAATCCGTCACTCCTACTGCAGACCTTATTCCTTTAATGCAGAGTGTAAAAATTTTTTTTGAAAGTTTTGGGGCACTTTGCCGCCAACCCTGTATAATTTCTATAAGAAAAGTTTTTTTTTTAAAAAAAAAGTGTATTATTAACGCAAAATGTGTCGTCCCGACTTACATCTCAGGTAAACTGCCCAAGATGTGCCATCTCAAACCCCCTTTGAGAAGCCCTGTATTGGAAAAACCACTTCAACCACTAGAAGCATTACCTTTTGGATACAAGATTATGTTCTAAGTGTATTATACTACTAAATAAGATGCGAAAAGTTGTGTTTCAAGCAGTCCAGGCAGAAGAGGCAGGTCCAGGTGAACATCTACATCAGAGAGGAACTGGTGTCAAACTTCTGTGAGGGAGAGATTGTTATCACACAGTGCCATCTCCTTCTGATCATGCAACTTGTCAGCACTTCCAGGTCGGATAGAGAAGTTCAGTTTTTTTTTCAGCCCAGAAGTATTTCTGGGCTTCTGTTCCCATGACCTTCTAGTACTTCCAGGCTATGTAGAAAATAAAGAGTCCCAAAGTCTTCTCATAGCATCCCCTGGCGACGCCCACGGTAAACAGCAGAGCCACGATGCCGAACTCCAAATTCCATGATGCTTTGCTGGAATCTGGGACACCATTATGCTGCAGGGAAGCTGCCATCTAGCATCCTGGGGGAGACAGTGTCATAAAGTTGCTGCCTTCCCCCATCCTTCTGCCCTTTGGGCATCCTGGTTGGGTTGAGCAGCCAGCACAACACATACAATGTAGGTCCACAATGCAGATTTTGTTTGTTACAACAGAAATGCAGAACAAGAGTCAAAGCTCCCCACTGAATTTTTTATTCTGTCGTTTGGAGACACACTTAAAATCAACACACTGTGGCTGCCAAAAGATAAAAGTGCTTTGTAATAATGAATTGATTTTCTAGATAAAGTTGGCCATGATTATTACAGTCTGGCGAAGGATGCACCACACCGTACCTCCTGTTCGTAATGCTACACAGTCCTTTATGCTGGCCCGTCAGGTCATCTCCCGAATGACTTCACCTCATTTGTATGAAAAGAAAAATAATTCTTGCAGAAATGAACACGGTTTCACATGACTTTCTCCAGGGAGTAGAGTAGCCTTTCCTCCTGTTGCTTTGGTGGCATCTGCTTCTCCTTTGACTTTGGCACGCTTTTGTTCTCCTCATCTTTTTACAGATTTACATATGATCAGCTACTCCCCTTACAGTCTGTTTGGCCCCTCTGAGTCAGGTGCTCCCTTCCCCATGAACCAGTGGCCGGCCTTGCACATTCAGCCATTCCATCATTAACAGGACAAGAGAAAGTTGCAAACTGCCAGTGACACCTACACATATCTATGCCAACTGTTACAAGCTGAACTAAAAAAAAATAAGCTTTTAACTCAATCCACAAAATGTAAATATAAATTGAGCAATTTACTTTTATAAATCTCAATAATCTTGTAAATGTGTCACCTGTAAAGCTTAGACACTTGATGGATAATCTGGGATCGGTGTGTCCCATGAAGCATAGAGTGCCGTGAAAAAATGACACACGATTAATGATCAAGGGGTTTGGGGATACCGAATACCCCAAAAAGCAATGGCTGCCGGTGTGCTGCTAAGCAGCAAAGTACAGTCAACAAGCTGTGTCCCCTAATAACACCTGCAATGCAGTTCAAAAACAGATGTGCTCTATAGTTGAAATTGCTGTGCTACTGCCAGGACCGTCAGCAGGAGAAATGAACAGCAGATGTTGCATTCAATTCAGTCCCCCTTGTCCAACGCCAGGCAAAAAATTACAATCAAACCTCAAAAATCAGTGACATTTTATGATCAGAGCTTGCATATAACTAAGAAGGGTGTATTCTCACTGGACATTTTTATCTCATACCATGCCCAAGCAAACCTCCAATGATGAGCGAAACCTTTGGACGACGTTTTCCCTTGCCCGGACGCGGGTCACCGGGGCCCCCCTCTGGAGCCAGGCCTGGAGGTGGGGCTCGATGGCGGCGCCTGGTGGCGGGCCTGCACCCATGGGGCTCGGCGGGCACAGCCCGAAGAGGTAAGGTGGGTCCTCCTCCCCATGGGCTCACCACCTATGGGAGGGGCCAAGGAGGTTGGGTGCAGTGTGAGTTGGGTGGTGGCGAGGCGGGACCTTGGCGGTCTGATCCTGGCTACAGAAACTGGCTCTTGGGGCGTGGAATGTCACCTCTCTGAAGGGAAGGAGCCTGAGCTAGTGCGCGAGGTCGAGAGGCTCCTGCTAGATATATTCGGACTCACCTCGACGCACAGCTTGGACTCTGGAACCAAACTTCTTGAGAGGGGCTGGACTCTCTACCACTCTGGAGTTGCCCCGGTGAGAGGCCGAGCAGGTGTGGGCATACTTATTGCCCCCACTGGAGCCTGTGCATTGGGGTTTACCCGTGGGCGAGAGGGTGGCCTCCCTCCGCCGGGTGGGGAAGGGTCCTGACTGTTGTTTGTGCGTATGCCCGAACAGCAGTTTGGAGTATCCACCCTTTTGGAGTCTCTGGAGGGGTTGCTAGAGGGCATACCTTCTGGGGATTCCCTCGTTTTGCTGGGAGACTTCAATGCTCACGTGGGCAATGACAGTGAGACCTGGAAGGGCGTGATTGGGAGGAATGGCCCCGATCTGAACCCGGCGGTGTTTTGTTATTGGACTTCTGTGCTCGTCATGGATTGTCCATAACGAACACCATGTTCAAGCATAAGGGTGTTCATATGTGCACTTGGCACCAGGACACCCTAGGCCTCAGGTCGATGATCGACTTTGTGGTCGTGTCGTGGACTTGCGGCCATATGTCTTGGACACTCGGGTGAAGAGAGGGGCGGAGCTGTCAACTGATCACCACCTGGTGGTGAGTTGGCTTCGATGGTGGGGGAGATGCGGTCAGACCTGGTAGGCCCAAGCGTGTTGTGAGGTTCTGCTGGGAACGGCTGGCAGATTCCCCTGTCAGAAGTAGCTTCAACTCCCACCTCCGGCAGAACTTCAACCCGTCCCGAGGGAGGTGGGGACATTGAGTCGAATGGGCCATGTTCCGTGCCTCTATTGTTGAGGCGGCTGACCGAGCTGTGGCCGCAAGGTGGTGGTGCCTGTCGTGGCGGCAATCCCGAACCCGTTGGTGGACACCGCGTGAGGGATGCCGTCAAGCTGAAGAAGGAGTCCTATAGGACTTTTTGTCCTGTGGGTCTCTGGAGGCAGCTGATAGGTACCGGCAGGCCAAGCGGAGCAGCGGCCGGTTGTTGCTGAGGCAAAACTTCGGGCATGGGAGGAGTTTGGAGGCCATGGAGAACGACTTTGGACGGCTTCGAGGAGATTCTGGTCCACCGTCCGGCGTCTCAGGAGGGAAGCAGTGCAGTGTCAACACCGTATATGGTGGGGATGGTGCGCTGCTGACCTCGACTTCGGGCGTTGTGGGTCGGTGGGAGGAGTACTTCAAGACCTCCTCAATCCCACTAACATGCCTTCCAATGAGGAAGCAGAGCCTGGGGACTCTGAGGTGGGCTCTCCCATCTCTGGGACTGAAGTCACCGAGGTGGTCAAAAACTCCTTGGTGGCAGGGCCCGGGGTGGATGAGATCGCCGAGTTCCTTAAGGCTCTGGATGTTGTAGGACTGTCTTGGTTGACACGTCTCTGCAACATCGCATGGACATCGGGACAGTGCCTCTGGATTGGCAGACCGGGGTGGTGGTCCCCTCTTTAAAAGGGGACGGAGGGTGTGTTCCAACTATAGAGGGATCACACTCCTCAGCCTCCCTGGAAAAGTCTATTCGGGGTTCTGGAGAGGAGGGTCCGTCGGATAGTGAACCTCGGATTCAGGAGGAACAGTGTGGTTTTAGTCCTGGTCGCGAACAGTGGACCAGCTCTTCACCCTTAGCAGAGTCCTGGAGGGTGCATGGGAGTTTGCCCGACCGGTCTACATGTGTTTTGTGGACTTGGAAAGGCATTCGACCGTGTCCCTCGGGAATCCTGTGGGGGTGCTCGGGAGTATGGGGTACGGACCCCTGATAAGAGCTGTTGGTCTCTGTACAACCGGTGTCAGAGCTTGGTCCGCATTGCGGCAGTAAGTCGAGCCCGTTTCCAGTGAGAGTTGGACTCCGCCAGGGCTGCCCTTTGTCACCGATTCTGTTCATAACTTTTATGGACAGAATTTCTAGGCGCAGCCAGGGTGTTGAAGGGGTCGGTTTGGTGGACTCAGGATTGGGTCACTGCTTTTGCAGATGATGTTGTCCTGTTTGCTTCATCAGGCCGTGATCTTCAGCTCTCTCTGGATCGGTTCGCAGCTGAGTGTGAAGCGGCTGGGATGAGAATCAGCACCTCCAAATCCGAGCATGGTCCTCAGCGGAAAAGGGTGGAGTGCCCTCTCAGGGTTGGAGGAGAGATCCTTCCCCAAGTGGAGGAGTTCAAGTATCTCGGGGTCTTGTTCACGAGTGAGGGAAGAATGGAGCGTGAGATCAACAGGCGGATCGGTGCGGCATCCGCAGTGCTGCGGCTCTGCATCGGTCTGTCGTGGTGAAAAGGAGCTGAGCCGTAAGGCAAAGCTCTCAATTTACCAGTCGATCTACGCTCCTACCCTCACCTATGGTCATGAGCTATGGGTAGTGACCAAAGAACGAGATCGTGAATACAAGCGGCTGAAATGAGTTTCCTCCGCAGGGTGTCTGGGCTTTCCCTTAAAGATAGGGTGAGAAGCTCAGTCATCCGGGAGGGGCTCAGAGTAGAGCCGCTGCTCCTCCGCATCGAGAGGAGTCAGATGAGGTGGCTCGGGCATCTGATCAGGATGCCTCCTGGACGCCTCCCTGGTGAGGTGTTCCGGGCACGTCCAACCGGGAGGAGGCCCCGGGGAAGACCCAGGACACGCTGGAGGGACTATGTCTCCCGGCTGGCCTGGGAATGCCTTTGGGGTTCTCCAGGAAGAGCTGGAAGAAGTGGCCGGGGAGAGGGAAGTCTGGGCCTCTCTGCTTAAGCTGCTACCCCCGCGACCCGACCTCGGATAAGCGGAAGAGGATGGATGGATGGATGCCCAAGCACGATTGTCCCTGCTCCCTACTCCTCCGCTGGCCTGCACTCACACTGCACTTAATGTTCCGGGCCTGGGCACACCTTCATCATCACCATGCGACTTTGTGACAGCATCCATCCATCCATCCATTTTCTAACCCGCTGAATCCGAATACAGGGTCACGGGGGTCTGCTGGAGCCAATCCCAGCCAACACAGGGCACAAGGCAGGAACCAATCCTGGGCAGGGTGCCAACCCACCGCAGGACACACACTAACACACCCACACACCAAGCACACACTAGGGCCAATTTAGAATCGCCAATCCACCTAACCTGCATGTCTTTGGATTGTGGGAGGAAACCGGAGCGCCCGGAGGAAACCCACGCAGACACGGGAGAACATGCAAACTCCACGCAGGGAGGACCCGGGAAGCGAACCCGGGTCTCCTAACTGCGAGGCAGCAGCGCTACCACTGCGCCACCGTGCCGCCCCTTTGTGACAGCATGCATGTCAAAATGATTTTTACTTATTGTGTGTTTTTTTGGAGTCGTGTAGGGCAGAATAACACTCTACACTCTTACAGATTTATTGAGTGTATAATGCAGCATTTTGTTGTTAATCGTGCTGCACGTACGAGAAGATATGTATGGTGATGTGATGTTTAGGGAGGAATTTTCAGCTTTTCATGCCAACTACAATTCAGGTTCATCTGTAAGGTGAGAATAAAAATCTGTTTTTAACTCAAATGGTATCGAATGAAATGGGTATTGCACTATCTGACTTGTCGATTCATTGATGTCATGTCTGTTTTCCTTGCTTGGGTGCGTTTGGTGATCACACTGTTCCTGAATGCTACTGAACCGTGATCGGGTTCACCTCTTCCAAGCAGGCCAAGGCACGGTATGGTTGGCCTGGCATGGAGCGATCACACTAGTCAACCAAACTAGACTTTGCGGGGTTACATGCGGACAAACGTACTTGGGCACGGAACGAATTGCCATTGTGAGTACACCCTAATACTTGACCTGGCCCTTCTCTATGGATCATTACAGTGTCCAAATTCCATTCTCTTAAAAGAACAGTTATTACTATTCTAAAAATTAGCACCTTTCAAGTTATTCGCCTTCAAGAATGCTCCACCCGCAGCAAGCAACCCACTAGAATGTGCATTTCTGCGGCTCATTTACACGTGACAGCCCTAACCCTAACTCTAATTCTTTTAATTTCATAGAAAAGGAACACAAACTTGTAAATGACTTACAAATGACGGCACACTACAAGACACCAATTGTAGCACGATAAAGTCGGACAACACACATCATACAATTTTGCCGAATCACGACACATCCTTCTACTTTGGCACAAACCCTGAAATGCCATTTGACAACTCCCCCTTTAGAAACCCCTACACTGGAAGAACCACTAGAACCCTGAGAAGCATTACCTTTTGGACCCCAGATTATGTTCTAAGTGTATTGCTCTAAATAAGATGCAAAAAGTTGCGAGAACGATATATGCACAAGCCAATACAGTGTGTGAGACTGGATGCTGAGACAAAGATACATGATGCCCTCCAGGCAGAGTTTATAGTTCTACAGCTGTTTAGTGAACTGTAACTTTTTACAGAATTTGACTTATTATAACACATTTGTGTAAATATTTATGATAAAGATAAAAATGATTAATATTACATATATTTTATGCATTTATGACTTACTAGAACTTTTTATTAGTTTTCTTTACATTATCTAGCCTATGCCTCGTTTTTAGTTTTCCACAGTAGGTCACAAAACTCACAAAATAATTTCCATTTAATTACTGATGACAAACCTGCAAATATGTGGATCTACAGATCGTATACCTGCAAATCACAAGGGTCAACTGCATTATGTAAAAAACAAATTGTTCTACTTTAAAGTTAAAAATCTATCAATTTTCTATTATCATTTAATTTAAAAATGTTGGTGATCCAGTTTATCCTCTGTAGAGTTAGACCCAAGTGTCACTCAGGCTGTTAAAAAGCTCTAAAAGCATTAGAACCGAGTGTCACTCAGGCAATGGTATAGACACATCTGACGTAAAACACAAGGATTACTCGGGCTGTAAAAGTGCCAACAGCGTTAGTGGCGAGCGTTACTGGGGCAACGATGTAATTGTATCTTATGTAAGTGTTACCCGGGTAACGGTGTAGATGTATTTTCTTTTAGCTTCATAATGACATCTCATAAGAAACGCCTCTCATCAGCAGTAATGACGAAGTTAATCTGTCTTCATGCAGTGACATTGAAAAGGTCAGTGAAACCGAAAACCATTCTGGTGAATCTATAAGTGATGTCACTTACACATGTGCAGTGTGCTGTTCATTATTACTATTATTAATCATTACTGTATTATTATTTGTATCATTATTATACTTTCTACATATCTGACTTTGTACTTTTAGTGTTTTGCACACTTTACTGTAGAAAGATGAGATTTAATAAATGTCATTTTTCAAACCAAAAAATGCAATGCTATTTTACATGGTTTTTTGACGACAAAATGTAAAGCTGTCAAAACGCAGCATATTTCCATTAACAGTGATTCCATTAACCATTTGAAATGTCTGAAAAATGTGCTGTAGTTGTACAGAATTTTGCTGTGCTTGAACATCAACTGAGAGTGGTGCTCATGAATTTGGGAAGCAAATTACACAGCAATGCAAGTGTACAGTTAGGTCCATAACGATTTGAATAGTGACATATTTTTCATCATTTTGGCTCTGTACACCACTGCAATGGATTTGAAATGAAGCATTCAAGATATGATTGAAGTGTAGACTTTCAGCTTTAATTTAAGTGGCTTACCAAACATATTTTATGAGACGTTTAGGAATGATAGCCATTTTCTGCAAAGCCCCCCGTCCACCATTTCCAGAGACTTAAAAGCATTTGGACTCTTGACTAGGTGTGAGCAGGTCCCTTATTATTTGATTACCTATTAAACACTGTGACGGATGCTGGCCGGCGCCATTACCCAGCTGGGGCGCCTCCATAATGGAAGGAAATGGGGAGTTGACTTAAGAGGGGCACTAACTCCCCCAAACTGCTATTTGGCAGCCCCCCTAGTGGTGTAATGGCCCCTCAGCATCTCACAGGGCTATAAGGGACTTGGTATTGGTCGGCTCAGCCCGGTTTTGTTCCAAGGATGCTGCCATGGGGAGCTGTGGGAGCTGCAAAGCCCTACTTTGGGCTTCCACCACAAGTCAAGTCAAGTCAAGTTGGGGAGCATGCACTCACCACATGGCAACACAGCTCGGGATCCCAATTGGCAACCCCCCAGGCAGACACACGGTCCAGTCCCGCCCTCCGGAAATGACCCTCTATCTGCCGCGGCCAGGTGTTACGTGCGCATCCCCTTGGCCTGGTCCAGCCACTTGGGTCCCCAACAATGAAGATCCTATGAGCTGGATCACCCTCGGGGAAATGCGCCACATGGCCGTAGTGCCATAACTGACGCTCCCTCACAATGCAGGTCATGTGCCTCATTCAATACTCCATGAGCAACACAAAGTCAAACCAACAGTACCCATGGATTTCCCAGAGAGACACAGTACCAAAGGAGTCCAGTCTTCATCTCAAGTCACTGGATGACGCCCATGTCTCGCAACCATATAGCAAGACAGGAAGCACCAGGACTCTAAAGACTTGGACCTTTGTCCTTTTGCAGAGATAGCGGGAGTGCCACACACCCCTTTCCAGCGACCTCATGACCTCCCATGCTCTCTCAATCCGTCTACTGACTTCATAGGAAGAGTCGCCAGAGATATGAATGTCACTGCCAAGGTAAGTAAACCTCTCGATGAGGTTGACACACTCTCTGCAGACAGACACACTGCTGATGGCCATGCCCAAGAGGTCATTAAAGGCCTGGATGTTGGTTTTTATCAGGACACTCACAAGCCCAGACAGTCAGACTCCTCGCTCAGCCTCTCGAGAGCCCCGATCAGAGCCTCCATTGACTCAGCGAAGATCACAGCATCGTCAGCAAAGTCAAGATCTATGAATCTTTTTTCACCAAAAGATGCCCCACAGCCGCTGGACCCCACGAATTTGCCCAACACCCAGTCCATACAAGCAATGAACAGAGTAGGAGCAGAACACACCGATGACGAACCCCAGATTCAACTGGGAAGCAACTGGTTTTTTGTTTCCTCTTCTCTATCGTGGAATAATAAAATGACCTTTTTTTGAACATCTGCCCCTCTTGTGCCTCTCTTATTACCCCCTCAGTCCTGGTCGGTCCCAAACTACTAGCAGGTCATCTGCTTTACTAGATGGCTTGTGACACATTGTGAGGACTGGGGTTGGATGAACAGTTGGAAGACTGGCTATCCGTTTTGTAATCACTCTAATGGTACACAAGGAAAACTAACCAGCATGTACTTTTCTAACAATAACCCTAAGGAAGACTACTTATGAATGATGGCCACTTTCTGCATGAAACGAATGAAGAAATCAACACTATGCTCAGAGTAAAATAAAGCAAATGCTACTGAGAAATATGTTTAAAGTAGACAGCACCAGACGAATATATAAGACTAGGGAAACTAATCACAGCAATGCCATTGTTTAGGATATCAATTTTTTCAGATAACAAAGCCAACGACGACCTTAACATATTTTATGGTAGATTTATTACAGCTGATAGAAAATGCACTGCCGTCTACGAGTCAGTTTGTTGGTTTTGATACAGTGGAAATCATTATAAATTGTATACTGTAATGCGCCATTGAGCGAGGCACAGGATGTAAAGCTACGGGCCCAGATAATATCAGTTCATCTATTCTTCCGTTGTTTGCAAAGGAATTAGACTGTCTTTTGCAACCTATCTTTCAATTATCTCAGACGCTTGGAACATGTTATACCTGTTAATACTGCACAGAAAATCTCATAAATAACAGCGCTCTCTATGAAAGGCAGCGCAATCATTCCTAGCCTGTTGCCATTACAGCAATCTTAATGAAGTCGTTAGAAGACACCGTAGCTCAGAGTCCCTCTAAGTCAACATGTACCGAATTTCATCCATGTCAGTTCTCATGTAAACAAGGCAGAAGCACATAAAATGCTGTAGACGGTCTCACCCATCTTATTACAAAGAATGGAGCAAAAAAACATAAATATGCCAGGAAATGCATTTCTTCAAGTATATTTGTGAGCCTTTAATCTGAGCCAGATGCAAACACCAAGAAAACTGACACTGCAGGGTCTCTATAGAAGGATCTGGAAAAATGATGGACAGATATGCAGCAAAATAGTTTTAATATACGAGGTGAGACATAAAAATAACCAGATTGGTAAAAAAAAAAAGAAATTTTATCGATGAATTACAGCATTCTAAACATTGTCAACTTCTCTATACTCCCTCTCACGATCTCTACACGTCTCCATACATGTCTTCCATTGATTTAATTAGTGCTGGAAGTCTTCTTGCATGAGTCTCTTCAACAGGCTTGCCGTTTCTGTCTTCACTTTATCCATTATGAAAAAAAAATAGACACACAGATTAAGGGTTGGGGATTCCGTCCCCATATACTGTAAATTTACAGATTCAGATTTACATATGATCAGCTCCTCCCCTTACAGTCTGTTTGGCCCCTCTGAGTCAGGTGCTCCCTTCCCCATGAACCATTGGCCGGCCTTGCACATTCAGCCATTCCATCATTAACAGGACAAGAGAAAGTTGCAAACTGCCAGTGACACCTACACATATCTATGCCAACTGTTACAAGCTGAACTAAAAAAAATAAGCTTTTAACTCAATCCACAAAATGTAAATATAAATTGAGCAATTTACTTTTATAAATCTCAATAATCTTGTAAATGTGTCACCTGTAAAGCTTAGACACTTGATGGATAATCTGGGATCGGTGTGTCCCATGAAGCATAGAGTGCCGTGAAAAAATGACACACGATTAATGATCAAGGGGTTTGAGGATACCAAATACCCCAAAAAGCAATGGCTGCCGGCGTTTTAGTAAACCACAGTAAGAAGTTGAGAGAGTTCGCTGTAACGGTCAGGTTTGTAATGTACAATTGGCAGAAAATGGTGGGAACACCGACAAATTTATGTGATGGGGAACGGAAATAGGAACGCTGGGAGGATGACATGGAGGATCTTGGGACGGTGGTGACGTCATCTGTAAGCGACCGGAAGTGAATTCATAACACGGAAGAAGCTCGGAGGTCTGGGTGAGGCTTTTGAAACAAATTCAATGTGCCGTGGGTTTTTGTTGTTCATCTTTCCTGTTTAAATAAACAGAGAGGTGTTAACACGTTGTTTTAGTCCCTATTCTTATGGTTTTGCACGGCTCATCGGGTCCTTTAGCTGCCCCCTAATCACTCGTATGTGACACCAATGAAGAAAAATGTGTTCCCATCAGGTCAATTTTGATTTTCGGGAACAAGTAAAAATCACAGGGAGCAAAACTGGAGGAATAAGGAGGACGATCGAGGACAGGAATGTTTTTGTCAGTCAAAAATTGCTTTACGGAAAAAGAGAAAATTTGTAAGAAATTTGATGTTGATTCACTGTTCGATTGTGCAAATACTGACTGGGCTACCCACAGGATACAACTAGCCGGTCGGTGGTTTGAGAGGGCGTGTAGGAGGGGATATAGTTGTATGATTCACGGTTTTCCAGGAAAGCCCCAAGCTCAGTCTGGTTATTTTTGTCTCTCATCTCGTATATAAATGATTTGGATAAGAATATAAATAACTAGCTTGGTAAGTGACATCTGTTCACGTGAGCAGTGGACATACATCTTCCATGTAATGAAAATGAGGATACCAAGTTAGGTGGATTGAGAATCCATTGAATCATCACAGAGGAACAGCAGACAGGCTTGGGCAGATTTGTGACAGAGGACATTTAATGTAAGTAAATGTAAAGGATTACATGCAAGAAGTAAAAATGGGAGGTCTGAATTTCAAGAGTACACATTATGAGAAAGATTAAGGAGTTATAGTGGATTCTACACTATCAACTGTCAGATAGTGTTCAGAAGCCATTAAGAAACAGAATGATAGGTTATATAGCGCCCTGATGTGTAAAGTAAAAGTGCAAGAAGGTGATACGTAAGCTTTATAACGCACTGGTGAGGCTTTGTCTGGAGTACTGTGTGCAATTTTGGTCTCCAGGCAGTACAAAACAGACATAATAGCCTAGTTGCTCTTCTCTGGACCTTTTCTAGTGCTGCTATGTCCTTTTTGTAACCTGGAGACCATAACTGCACACAGGACTCTAGATGAGGTCTCATCAGTGTGTTATAAATAAATGATGGCACACTGCAAGGCATATGATAAAGTCAGACAGCACATCTGCAGACTCATGCACAGTCTTCCTCTTTATCACCCACCCTGAAATGTCATCTCACACCCCTTGGGTGGCTGGGAACGTCTGCTTTAGACAATGGGAAGAAAACCAATGCAGAAACGGTTAAGAACATGCAAACTCCACGCTGGGAGGAGCCAGGACCCAAACCCTGATCTCCTTAATGTGTGGCGCTGGCGTTGCCACCATGCCGTCCTAAGTAGTTCATTATCATGTGAATTAGTAGTGTATATAAATTGTTCATAATTCATCGCATCGTAAAGATCGTAGCAAATCCCTTTATGGTTTGCATTTTGTGTTTAATGATGGTGAAGACCACATAAAGTTATTCTGAAACCTTAAAGCAACTTTTGCTAAACGGGATTTGCCACTTTGCAGAAATCACCAGTTCTAATGTATAATAAGGCCAGCAGAATTCCTTACCTGCACGGATACGGCAGAATGAAGTAACAGGGAATGCTCTTCGGACTGCACAGCCGACTTTTGGTACACAACAGAAAATATCATTCATATCAAAATCATGTCTTTTAATTTGTGGAAGATATGGCAGCATTAAGATGAAACAGAAAAGAACTTGCATTTCCATAATTTTACAGTTTATTACACACATAATTGGGACAGTAATAAAATCCACACTTTTGTGAAATAACCAAATAAGTATAAGACTTCCTCGCTCCGTTTAC
This sequence comes from Polypterus senegalus, assembly GCF_016835505.1. Lineage (NCBI taxonomy): Eukaryota > Metazoa > Chordata > Cladistia > Polypteriformes > Polypteridae > Polypterus > Polypterus senegalus. The sequence continues at coordinate 11,055,714 of NC_053158.1, forward strand.
TTTGGTATTCCATGAAACAGAACAAAATCTCTAGTTAGACCCACTAATACCTTTGAGTAATTTTAAACTCCCTTTTAAATCCTTGCTTAATCTCCACATGTGACAGACTCATCTTTTTAAGTTTATCCCAATATTAAAGTGTCTACAGGCCAGAGATTTGAACTTGATGGAGCCTTTTACTAACAACTTAATATCCTTCATGCAGGGTGATGTCTAGGACTTAGCACTAAACACCAGGCTTTACAATCCTCTGTTCACTTTATATTGATTTAGTGCAAGTCCTACATGATACTCTTCTATAATTTATTATTGTAGGGGGAAATAACCCCAACTGACATCTGGACTGTTTCTCTTCACTCTGAACACTTCTGACTATAAATATCACAGCAGGTCACGTCACTTGAGGGAATTCTCAGATGATTGTGCACTTATGGGGAGTATTGATAAGGGGAAATAGACAAAGGAGAGGAGTCAGGGGGAGAACTTTGCTTCTTAGTGCAGAAAAAAAAAAAACTGTCAGCAGCTTCACATCAGCAAAACCAAGGAACTGCTTATTGACTTTTGTCACACCAAAGAGCCTCTACATCAGGTCACTCACTATTCAAGGAGTGGATGTAGAGGTGGTCCATTCCTACAAGAATTTGGGGGTTCACATTAATGACAGGTTGGACACAGAGGAACTAGAGAAGAAGGGGCAGAGCAGGGTCTACTTGCTTAGGAGACTGGAGTCCTTTAATGTAGGAAGTGACATCCTTCACATCTTCTACAACTCTGCACTTTGCTGGGTTGGTAACATCGCTTCAAGGGAGACCCACTGAATCAACAAGCTAATTAAAAAGGTATGCTAAGTTATGGGATTCCATCTCAACCCCCTGGAGGTCGTAGAGGAAGGGAGAATGAAAACAAAACTGAGCGCCATTATAAACAGTGCTGCACATCCTCACTCTGTGACACACCAACAATGAGGACTTTCAGACAACAAATTATTCAGCAGAAGTGTGTCAAGAAATACAATGGGGGCTCTTATATACCAATAGCAATACTGGGCCTGGGACTGCCAAGTCATAGGTTTTCTTTCTTCATCTTTTAGTTAATTTTTAGTCATTCTAGTGTGTGTTCAGTCCATAGAACAAGTGTATATATATATATATATATATATATATATATATATATATATGTATTTATCTATCCATTTATGCACTTATTTATTTAAAGTGCTTATATATGGGGACAAATAAAGTTTTTTCTTTCTATTAATCTATCTATCTTTTCTGTTACAGCAAATTTCCATTTCTTTATATCATATGAGTAATAGCTTCTGTGATTAGAATATTAACATTAAAAAGAATGTCAGGTTATATAGCGCCTTGATGTGTGCAGTACAAGTCCTAGGAGGCTCTGCTTAAGTTTTATAACACACTGGTGTGGCCTCACCTGGAGTCCTGTGTGCAGTTTTGGTCTCCAGGCTACAAAAAGGACATAACAGCACAAGAAAAGGTCCAGAGAAGAGCAATGAGGCTGATTCAGGGCTACAGGGGATGAGTTATGAGGAAAGATTAAAAGAGCTGAGCCTTTACAGTTTAAGGAAAAGAAGATTAAGAGGTGACATAACTGAAGTGTTTAAAATTATGAAGGGAATTAGTCCAGCAGATCAAGACTGTTATTTTAAAATGACTTCATCAAGAACACGGGGACACAGTTGGAAACTTGCTAAGGGTAAATTTCGCTTATATTATGAAATTTGCATTGTGCTGTGGTGATTTTGTTTAAAATGTGCTTTTATTTTTTCATTATTTCATTTAATAAATTAAGCCATTAAAAGTTGTTCCTTGTGGCCAGGGCTGTCTAACAATTTCCCTATCCATCTGTGGTTATTTCATAGCATTTTCTTCTTTTGCCTTTCTTTTAAAGATTTCGAACCTCCTTTTTTTTTAAAGAAACTTTAAGGTCTTGAGCAGTGCTGTGGGATACCAAACTTGTCGACTGTGCAGTCAGTGAAAAGAAAACCAGCATTTTTACAAATCTACTAATAAATCGTGTAATTAAATAAGACGTTCCCTTAGCAGCCTTATAGTTGCGAAGTTAAAGGGGTAGCCCTGTGGTGGGGCCTGGGGGTGGGGATTGTAGTGGTGCTACTGGGGATTGAAACTTCAACACCCAGCAGGCCCTGCAGTGGCTCTGTTTGGTTGTCTGCTGGGGGTGCAAGGGCTGCTGGGTACAAGGAGGCTGGCACAATATTTAAAAGGAGGCCAGTGATACCAAAAAGGGAAAAGTCTTTTGTTGTTTCGTGTCTGGAGTTGCCTGTCTGTCTGCCTGCCTTCTGTTTTGATACCTGTGGATTTTGTTTTGTCCTGGATCATCTCCTGTTTCGGGTGTATGGACTGTCTGGTGGCTTCCTGCTGTATGAGGACTTTCTGAGGATTTGTTGTCGTCTTGTGAAGAAAGGAACGCTCCTGATCCCATTCACACATCATCATCTCATCAGGAAATACCGGTAGGACTGACCTTTATATTCATATATAGTGTGTTGATCTCTGGACTATCTACCTCCATCATTTCATTTCATCAGTTGCTGTTTTCATGGACTTCATAGTATGTGTTTTTTGTTAGTGGTTTGTTATTTTCGAATTTGAGTGTATTGCATATCACCGTAAGGGGAACTGGGGTGGGATCGTTGTTTCATTTATTATTGTTTAATAAATTCTTTAATGGCGGCACGGTGCTACAGTGGTAGCGCTGCTGCCTTGCAGTAAGGAGACCTGGGTTCGCTTCCCGGGTCCTCCCTGTGTGGAGTCTGCATGTTCTCCTCGTGTCTGCGTGGGTTTCCTCCCACAGTCCAAAGATATGCAGGTTAGGTGCATTGTCGATTCTAAATTGTCCCTAGTATGTGCTTGGTGTGTGTGTGTGTGTGTGCCCTGCAGTGGGCTGGTGCTCTGCCCGAGGGTTTGTTCCTGTCTTGCGCCCTGTGCTGGCTGGGGTTCTCCAGCAGACCTCCGTGACACTGTGTTAGGATATGGCAGGTTGGAAAATGACTGACTGACTGACATTCTTTAATTGCTGTTTTATCACCGGTCGCTTTTTGGTCTCTGCGGGTCGGGCCAAGACTGGGTGCGTCCCTGGAAACACCACCAAAAAAAATAAATAAATCACTGATTTATCGATGGTGTGAATCTTAGAGGCACTGGACTGCTACAGCCCTCCAAGAAAAGCAATTGAGACTCTCTGAGTTAGTTGGACAGCTTTTGGTTTGCTTTCCATCTCATTATTGTGTGGCTGCTAGTTTACAAAATGAACAGGTAAGAGTTAAAAAAAATCATCAGCTAAAAACGAGACAAAAGTAGAAGGTTCTACCAGCAACATTAAACAGGAAAGCTGCTGGAATAAAAACCTGAAGCCACTGCAGCCCTTCAGAATCTGAGTTTGAGACCTCTGGGATTGGCAAACTCACTCACTCCACATTTACGCTGTCGGATATTAACAGTTTAACAGTAGGTGGCACCAGGACAGTCAGCATAGGATAGTTAAATATAGCTTATGATTAAATATGGGAAATGATTAAAGGAATTTGCTTGGATTAATGGACCTTCATCTTTCATTCAGCACTACAGACTTCAGTACCATCTGATTGATTTCAGCTTCATCAACGTCATTACGTTTAAAGAGTTCTATAATTCCCTTTTAGAAAAGTCATCAGATAAATTCCACTGCATGTCTAGGCATTAATAAAATCAAAATATGTATCTTTTTATGTAAAGTTAGTCTAGTAATTTAAAGAGCAGCATATCAAAAAAAAATCCTCAGATTCTCCTATTTAGATAATGCATTTAATAGATTGCAATTACATTTGGAAAGGATTATGCCATATTGTGATGTATAATTTTGATGCTTAATGTTAGAAAATTAAGTCTGTATTTAGTTTAAAGACACATCATCCTAGGATGCACTAGGACACATAATTAGTGTCATTTCCTGAGATCATTGGGTGTTTTGGGTCTCAAAACATCAGACCCCCTCACTTGGGTGACCCAGCTAGGATTGATCAGACCCTAGCTTGTGTCCCAGCAGCAATAGTCCACGATTCAGACCTCCAAATCTGAAATTACATTTATATTAATCTTAATGATGTCTATCATATCCACCAAAATCTTTCAGGAAACAAAACTTTTTGCAAAATCTGTTGTCCAGTCTGTTTAGGAGAATGTGTGCTTTAGATGGGAGACTTGATAAAAATTAAGAATGTTCAACAGCTGCTTTTGGTAGCAGCAGAGAAGTTATATGTTCAGTCAGACCTTGTTAACCAAAATACTGAAAAAATGTATTGCTTACCTAGAAATAATGTGTGTTTTATTTTTCTATCAATTGCGCCTGAGAGGATAGAAGGTCAGCGCCTGATCTGTTTGATTGACGCACCCTTTGTGTTTTGTCTCTGTAGAGTTCTGAATTACTCTACTTTCCCCTTTTATATTCTTTATTGTGTAGACTTTATCAGAGTGCCTCAACTTTCATAGAATTACACATAGATTGTAAGTGTCGTATGAATGACACATGCACTGCCCGTTACTCCCTAGCACTCCAAACAGAAACTTATTACCACCTGCACTAACAAATATGCGGGTATCCGCATGACACACATTCAGTCTCAACACTCTTTTGGTCATGTGCCATTTATCAACCAAACATGTTTTACTTTTGTATACTGAGTGCCTTAAAATTCACATACATGCACACACTCATACATCAAAACAATATTGCAAATAGGGAGAAAAACATGGTTACCCCCAAATCCTGCCGACTATGCCAATTGTTTTGTCTTGGTAGAGTAATATTTTACTTTCCCCTTTTGTATTATTAATGTGTAGCATCTATCAGAATGTCTCAAATCCAATAGACTTATCATTGTTGATAAGGTATTGCACTCTATAACTTCTCCCCACCTTCCCTTCTAAATCTATAACCTCAGGCAATCACATAGAGGAAAAGAACAAGCAGGAGATGTTACAACTTTAAATAATGTGTTTTTGATAATATTCATAAAACAATAACAGTAAGCGATGTACAAGTGACAATTGGCAACCATACAACCGGAAAAGGGTGGAGTGCCCTCTCAGGGTTGGGGGAGAGATCCTGCCCCAAGTGGAGGAGTTCAAGTATCTCGGGGTCTTGTTCACGAGTGAGGGAAGAATGGAGCGTGAGATCGACAGGCGGATTGGTGCGGCATCCGCAGTGATGCGGGCTCTGCATCGGTCTGTCGTGGTGAAAAAGGAGCTGAGCCGTAAGGCAAAGCTCTCAATTTACCAGTCGATCTACGCTCCTACCCTCACCTATGGTCATGAGCTATGGGTAGTGACCGAAAGAACGAGATCGCGAATACAAGCGGCTGAAATGAGTTTCCTCCGCAGGGTGTCTGGGCTTTCCCTTAAAGATAGGGTGAGAAGCTCAGTCATCCGGGAGGGGCTCAGAGTAGAGCCGCTGCTCCACCACATCGAGAGGAGTCAGATGAGGTGGCTCGGGCATCTGATCAGGATGCCTCCTGGACGCCTCCCTGGTGAGGTGTTCCGGGCACGTCCAACCGGGAGGAGGCCCCGGGGAAGACCCAGGACACGCTGGAGGGACTATGTCTCCCGGCTGGCCAGGGAACGCCTTGGGATTCTCCCGGAAGAGCTGGAAGAAGTGGTGGGGAGGAAGTCTGGGCCTCTCTGCTTAAGCTGCTACCCCCGCAACCCGACCTCGGATAAGCGGAAGAGGATGGATGGATGGACAACCTGATAAATGTTGATGTGTAATTTCAGGCGGCACACAGATTTGTAGTTACTTTAAATGCCTCTAGTTAAGTCATCATTTCTAGCTTTCTTCAGGACAATCTGCACGCCTCTCTCAATATGGCTGCTCAGCTGTTCTCTTCAGTGTGTTATTAATAGCGCCTGACAACCCCGACACTCTTGATTCACTGACACATTGTCTCACTTGTGTTTCCTAATGGATGAGTAGTAATTTTCTCAAACTAAATAAGGAGAAAACAGAACTTTTAGTGATTGGCAAAAATGGATACGAGAGTATTAGAAATAAACTTGATGTATTAGGATTAAAAGTCAAGACAGAGGCAAAGAATTTAGGGGTAACTGTTGACTGTGACCTGAATTTTAAATCACATATTAACGTGTAGGACAGTATTTTTTTATCTAAGAAATATAGCAAAAGTTAGACCTCTTATAACATTGACAGATGCTGAGAATGTCTTCAATTGGCTAGATTACTGCAACGCTCACATCTCAGGACCACCCAAAAAAGAAATCAATCGATTGCAAAGAGGGCAGAATGCATCTGCTGGAATCTTAAATAGGAAAAGAAAATCTGAACACAACTCTCCAGTTTTGATGTCACTACACTGGTTACCTGTGTCATTTAGAATTGACTTTAAAATACTGCTTATGGTTTACAAAGCCTTAAATAATCTGTTCCATCTTATATATCGGAATGTCCTACACCTTACACTTCAAATCGTAATCTTAGATCTTCAAATAAGTGTCTGCTTAGTATTCCAAGAGCTAAACTTTAAAGAAGTGGTGAGACGGCCTTCTGCTGTTATGCACCTAAAATCTGGAATAGCTTAACAATAGGAAATCGCCAGGCTAATATGGTAGAGCACTTTAAAAAACTACTAAAAACTCATTATTGTAACATGGCTTTCTCATAGCTTCATTTTAGTTTAACCATGACACTCTGTATATGCATTTACACACAGATAAAACAGAGATGTTAATTGTTGGAGGGAATGACGCTGATCACAACAATATTCTGTCATCATTTAACTCAGTTGGAATCACCATTAATTTTACTGAATCTAGGAGTTATCTTTGACTCTAGCATGTCATTTAAAGCGCACATTACAAAGTTGTCCAAATCATGTTTCTTCCATCTTAAAAATGTGGGGAAATTCTAAATAAACAGGATTCTGAGAAATGAATTAATGCATTTATTTCTTGTAGGATTGACTATTGCAATGCGGTGTTCACTGGATGGTCAAACTGTTCTTTACACAACCTCCAGTTAATCCAAAATGCTGCTGCAAGAATTAAGAACAAGAAAATATGACCACATAACTCCAGTTCTTAAATCCTTACACTGGCTCCCAGTTAAGTTTAGGACACATTTCAAAATCCTTCTTTTAACATATAAAGCATTAAATGCCCAAGGTCCGGCTTACTTGTCTGAACTTATCATGACTTACAAACCAGAGTGCACATTAAGATCTCAAGATGCCGGTCTGCTTATGATTCCAAGGATTAATAAAATAACACTGGGGAGTTGAGTTTTAAGTTACAGGGCCCCTAAACTGTGGAGTGGTCTGCCCGCTACTATAAGAGATGCCCCTTCGGTCTCAGCTTTTAAATCCTGGCTGAAGACTCACTACTTCAGTTTAGCACACCCTGACTAGAGCTGCAGATTAACTGTACAGACTGCATCTCTGTTGTTAGTCGTTAGCACTAAAACATAAGTAACATGACATTTATTGGATACTAACCTTCATACTATTCTGTTTCTCTTTTCGGTACTCAAATGTGGCACTTGGTGCCACGGCCCACCTGCCAAGTTGTTTTGCCTGCCTGAGGTAAAGGCATCCCTGATGGAGGATCACAGGAATCATGGGAAAGAGGGGTCCTTTCATCGGATTAGTGCTATTTCAGCTATGGAATGGCTAAATAGGAGAGGCAGCTTGATGAATGAGGTCTCCATGACTCTAAACAAATCCAAATCATATTATGTGATATCATCTACTGCTAAATTGTACTCCGTATTTCTAAACTTTTTATTTTTATACTGTATTGAGGATTTGTTCTGTTCTGTGTATTGTATTGTATTGTATTGTATTGTATTGACCCCCTTCTTTTTGACACCCAGTGCATGCCCAACCTACCTGGAAAGGGGTCTCTCTTTGAACTGACTTTCCCAAGGTTTCTTCCATTTTTTCCCTACAAGGTTTTTTTTTTGGGGAGTTTTTCCTTGTCTTCTTAGAGAGCCAAGGCTTGGGGGCTGTCAAGAGGCAGGGTCTGTTAAAGTCCATTATGGCACTTCTTGTGTGATTATGGGCTATACAAAAAATAAATTGTATTGTATTGTATTGTATTTGATTATCAGTATCATTCCTGATGGCTCCGTAATCCGTACTAACCCCTACTTTCTCCTCTGTTCTTTTTCCGTTTTTGAGGTCATTTATGTGTGGTTGCTGAGCCCCAACACCTGATCAAAGTATAAGTAGAAAAGTAGATTTAAGTGATAGTAGTACACCATGATGCTCCCTGCATTTGATGGATTAAAGGCAGAAGAGGTAAACGCGCGGTCCATGACTGTACATCAAGTTCTTCTGCTGCATCTTTATTTTCACTGAGACATGGCTCCAGGAAAACCATAGACGGACTGACCATCTTCCGATGATCCCTAGCATGGTCTACCTCCCGACTTAGCGGAGATCATCAGCAAACTGCAAACGCGCGCACCCGAGGCATTTTCATTATTGCTGGAGACTTCAATCATGGATTAGATGAGCTGAACAACTTCTTTGCACGGTTTGAGGCACAGAACAAAGAGCCTGCGAGAAAAGCAACACCTCCCTCCACTGACCAAGCACTCTGTCTCTCCATAACAGATGTGAGGAGGACTCTATCCAGAGTCAATCCAAGGAAGGCTGCAGGACCTGACAACATACCTGGTCTTGTGCTCAAAGAATGTGCAAGTCAACTGGCTGGTGTCCTCACAGACATCTTCAACACATCTCTGAGCCAGTCGTCAGTCCCAACATGCTTCAAGTCGACCACCATCATACCAGTGCCAAAGAAGTCAAGGCCTTCAACACAATCATCCCTCCAAAGCTGGTTGTAAAACTGAGCAGGTTGGGCCTAAACACCACCCTCTGCAATTGGATCCTGGACTTCTTGACAGAGAGGCCCCAGTCAGTTCGGATGGGCTACAACACTTCCAGCATCATCACACTGAGCACTGGAGCACCGCAGGGCTGTGTGCTTAGTCCACTGCTCTTCACCCTGCTGACTCACGACTGCACAGCCACGCACAACACCAATCACATCATCAAGTTTGCGGATGATACCACTGATAAGCAGGGATGATGAAAGAGCATACAGAGATGAGGTGAAATGGCTGTCCGCATGAAGTTCACATGTTCTACTGTCATCATCAGTTGGACTTTTCACACTTCTGCCATCCAAGAGAAGATATTGCAGCATCAAAGCCAAATCTGCGAGGCTGCAGGAGAGTTTTTACTTCTCCTTAACACCAGGCTGTAAACCCTGAATATACTGAAGACTGATTGAGGTCATTTGATGTTAGAATGCCTAGAGGTCCTATCTTTGCACAATGTCAGGGTGGTCTTCGTGACTTGCAGACTTTTGACTTTTTTTATTATTTTTTCTCCAGTCATCTGGAGATTTTTTTTTGTTTTTTCTGTCTTCCCTGTTCCATTGGACCTTACTTTTATTCTATGTTAATTAGTGTTCCCTAATTCTATTTTCTTATTTATTTTATCTTTTTTCACTTTCTTCATCATGTAAAGCTCTTTCAGCTACATCATTTGTATGAAAATATGCTATAGAAATAAATGTTGTTGTTGTTTTCCTTTTCATGGTAATGATGTGAGAGATAGAGGGAGGAGTAAAGCAAGCACATTTTTACATTCTCTGTCCAGACCCTTACACCAATATGGTGTCATGGTACAGAATGGTCTTTGATTCAAACCAATCCCAAACAATCATACTTCAGACCAATGAGGGTACACAATACCTTTCAGACCTGCCCCTAAAACCTCTGGTTGAACCAATGCTTGCCAGTTCGGTAGTCTGGCCTCCATGGAGGGGATTTGGCTTTTAGGCTCTCAGTCCAAACACAGTCATTCTTGCCAATGCTGGTCTCAAGCTCCATCCCACACACTGCCTTTTTACACCTGCACCCAATACTATATGATAAGCTGAAGCTTTCCAGTTTGGTGGTCTTCCTGTCCAGCAGAGACTCACCTGCCAAACTAGTCTGAGGCACCCCCCCCCTAACTAACCTAACCCTGCCATAAAATTCCTAAGTCAGTCCTAAAGACTTGTGAGGAATCTTTAAACATCAAAGCATTGCTGTTCTCATGAATAAAACATTAATATTACTTTTGCGTTGTCTGACTTACAAATAAACACATACAAAATATTTATCAGCTTTTATACAAAATTTTACTCCACAGCAGGGAGACTCGATAAAATGCATCAAGGTGAATAAATCAAGAATCCATGGCTATCCGCACAGTGACATGCTGGCAAATAAACAGGAAAATTTGTGTTTACTCCCATGTGCCACGGGTTGAATAAATGAACAGTAATAATGTGAGCAAAGAACCTAATAAAGTTTAAATATTACTGACTAAAGATGAAGAATCTATTAATTGTAGTGTTATACTTTAGAATTAATTTGGGTAAAGATCATTTAAGAACAACGAATCTTGTAAGATAACATTGAAACAAATGCACATTTCACTGCCATATTTTATTTATTTCATATGTAATGATTGTTTTCAATAATCCTAACCAATTACATTAATGGGTTCATTAGGGAAATGCCTTCTAAATTACCTGAAACAAACATTATTAATCTATTGGCATTTGTCAGCATCTGTTTAAAAGTCTGAACAAAGGAGGGAAGATATGATTTAAATTTAATAGTGAGAATGATTAAGGACAGAAATGAAGCTTCAGTAAAAACCAAAGATGAAGTGGAGTTGTACAGTATTTAGCTGCAGACAGCGTCTATGAACCTGTGGGGCGCTAACCACTGGTGGTCTGTGACGGCATTACATGAATGAAACTGGATGAAAACCCACCCCAACTGTGCTGATGGTCACGCTCGAGTCACAGCAATGGCATCGCAGATGGATTACAGCTGATCATGGACGGTTTCCCCAAGCAACGCTCTTGAAAATTGTGCTCGATTAATCAAAGAAGGAAAGCATTGATGATCGCGTTTCATTCGTCTAATGTTCTGATGCTCTGGTGACTGCACAGGAACTTCTGTCCCCTAAACACATCATTCCCACTACTTGATTGAAAACAACAACAACGTTAATTTCTTTAGCACGTTTTCATACAAATGATGGAGCTCAAAGTGCTTTCACAAGTTGAAGAAATAAAAAACATAAAAATTAGGCAATACTAATTAACAATGACTAAAGTAAGGTCCGATGGCCAGGAAGGACAGAAAATAAAAAAGAACCCCAGAGGCCTGGAGAAAAAAAAAAAAAAATCTGCAGGGGTTCCAAGGCCTCAAGACCACCCAGCCCCCACTGGACATTCTACCTAACATCAAATATCTCAATCAGTCTTCAAGGTTTTCAGGCTTCATGTGGAAGAATTTGATGATGATGGTCATGTGGACCTCTGGCCTTCAATCCATCAACATAGTGACTGCATGGTGCCCTGATCAGGTTGTGATGGTGCAGATCGAGTTAACAAAAACTAAAATCAAAACTGAAACTATTATTAAAAAAACATTTTTGTAAACTGAAATAAAATAATTAACAAAACCAAAATTAAAAACTAAAACTAAACGAAACTATTAAAGTAGCTGGAAATACTAACTGAAATAAAATAATTTACTAAAATATTTTTAGTTTTAGTTTTTGAATGAATATTCTTGCCGTTAGTCTTTAACCCTTGCAAGTTTTGCAATCCTACTCTAGATAAACAGGTTTAGATAATGTATATGTTTTCTTAATCTCAGACGCTGTCTCTGTTGTTTTGTGCCTGTCCAAACTCTTATTACCTGCTCCAGCTCTGCTCATTATGGGTTTACTGTTCTTATGGTGGGCTATTCAAGACTTACCACCCCTAACCTTGACACTACATGCTTGTTGTTCTTTGTTTCCCTCAATACAGCTAGGTGGAGTCTCCGTAGGAGCTCCATGCCATAATTACTAAACTAAAACTGAAACTAATATATATTTAAAAATAAAATAGAAATACCTTTGTGAAATAAAAACTAAACTAAAACTAAAATACACAATGAAGGAAAACTAAAACTCAACTGAATTTCCAAGTAAGGTCAGAAAAAATATGGAAATAAAAACTAATATAAAAAGGCAAAACTATAATAACCTTGGTGCAGATCTCCACCACAGAAAAAAAAAAGTAGGGGTTAGTATAGATTTTGGATCTATGAAAAAAATTATAATTTAACGCATATACAGAGTATCAGGATTACACTAAAATGAAGCTATGAGAAAGTCATGTTAAAGTAATTTGTTTTCAGCAGTTTTTTAAACAGCTCCACCGTATCAGCCTGGTGAATTTCTATCGGTCAGCAGGTGCATAACAGCAGAAGGCCGTCTCACCACTTCTGTTAAGTTTAGCTCTTGGAATTCTACGCAGACACTCAATTGAAGTTCTAAGGTTACAATTTGGAGTGTCAGGTGAGAGGCATTCTGGGATATACGATGGAGCAGATTTTTTAAGGTTTTATAAACCATAAGCAGGATTTTAAAGTCAATTCTAAACAACACGGGTAACCAATGTAATGACATTAGAACTGGGGTGATGTGCTCAGATTCTCTCTTCCTAGTTAAGATTCTAGCAGCTCCACTTGTTGCAATTGGTTGATGCCTTTTGTAGGTAGTCCTGTGTTACTGTAATCTAGCCGACTGAAAACAAAAGCGTGAACTCATTTCTCAGCATCTTGCAATGTTATAAGAGGTCTAACTTTTGCTATATTTCTTAAGTGAAAAAATGCTGTCCTACTGATCTGATTAATAAGTGATTTAAATTTCAGGTCAGAGTCAATAGTTACTCCTATATTCTTTACCTCTGTCTTAACTTTCAAGCCTAATGCATCAAGTTTATTTCTTATTCGTATTTCAACTTTATTTGGCAATTGCACTCTCCAATCTCCTAAATTCTGGTGATCATTGTAAATTGACAAAGGGGTACCATAACCACCACCCAGGTGTTTCACAAACACACTGGTGAAGACTGGGTCAAATATTAGACGTAATATCTCTCAAAATACAATTTTTTTAAATTTATGATGAAAGAGAACATAGAAGACAAATACCTGCCCCAGAGCTGTGGAGGAATATTTAGGACAAACATAAATATATAAATATGTAAATAAATAAAAGAACTGTGAAATGTGAAAATAAGTATACTGTATAATAACAACATGAAATGTCTCTCTATTATAATGTAATTATAAAATAATTAAAAAATGTTGGGTCGAAACGTGATCTTCTCAGAAAGACACTTTGACGTCCTGCGAGACAAGGCAGTGAGACAGAAGGACAGCTGCTGTAGAGGCTTTTAAATGATAGACGCACATCGCGACAAGCAGAACACACAGCTCAGCAGCAGCAAGCCAGCAGCTGATCCGACCGTACCTCCTTAGCATGCGTTCAGAACCCCCTTCACAATGTGAGTGGCAGAGAAGTGAAGTCGCTGGCACGTGGTACACCAAAGGGGTGGGCAAGCGAAGCGAGCAGGGGGCAAAGCCCCCTAGTTATCATAAATAATAAAATAACAAATATAGGAGCAGGTCAGGTCACCTGCAGAAATTCTCTGATGATTCCGCACTTATGGAGTTTATTGATAAGGTGGGTGCGACAGGGAAGAGGAGACTGGCGGAGAAGTTTGTTTGTTGGTGCAGAAAAAACTGTCTCCAACTTGACATCAGCAAAAACAAGGAACTGCTTATTGACTGTTCACTCCACCAAAGAACTTCTATTTCCGGTCATATTTCAAGGAGTGGATGTTGAGGTGGTCCACAAATACTTGGGTTTTCCAGGTTGGACTGTTCTCAGAATACAGAGGAACTATAGAAGAAAGGGCATAGCAGGCTCTTTTCATAGGAGACTGCAGTCCTTTAATGCGGGCACTGACTTCCTTCACATTTTCTAAAACTGTGTGATGCCCAGTGTAGGGTGCTGAGAGGCCCACTGAATCAACAATCTAAGTAAAAGGACAGGCTCAGTTATGGGATGCACCCTGAACCCACTGGACGTCTTAGCACAGGAAAAAATTAAAACAAAACTGAATGCCATTATGAACAATGCTGCACATCCTCACTGTGACACGCCAACACTGAGAACTTTCAGTAGAAATGTGACAAGAAACGTGACTGGGGGGGTCCTGTATACCAAAAGCAATACACCTTTATAGCAATTCACTGGGACTGGGAAAGAAGTTTTCTTTCTTTTTCATTTTCTTCTAGGTTCAGACCACAGTGTGTATTTCTATTTATCTATCTATCTGGATATCCACTTAACATTTTCTATCACTACAAATATTTCAGCTCTCTGTTGGAATGACAGAGACATAGCTATTGGATGGACACATAGATACTCAGACACATCCTTTTGTTAAGGTGGATTATTGTTTTTCTAGCTTCCCATTCCTATATTTGAATCCTTGAATTCAGTTTTCTTTGTTAGTCCTAATAAAGAACTGTGCTTACTATAATTAGCAAATCCAAGTCAAATCTAATTTTCAATGGCCGTGGCACCGAATATATCCATGTAAGTAAGGTGGCTTCCCCCCAGAGTAGGGCACAAACACTCCTTGACTGAACGTAAGGCAAAGCAGAAGTATTTCTGAAACGGTGAGCTAACCGTTGAAAGGTCAGACTGCCTCTGATGTTGCTAAATGTCATTAAGGCAGCAAGATGATGTCAATGACTTCCACTTAATTAGCCTCCTCGATGGCGCTGGTTATCTGTTAGAGTGGCTGCTTTAAAAGTAGACAGGAAATGGACACATGTTAAGTGTAGACTAACAGAGACGCTGCTGTCACACTCGAGAAGAGTGGTGGGAACCAGCTTGGGGGGCGTCAGGGTGGGAACGAAGCCAGAATGTCAGCTTATGAGGGTTTGAATTATGAAGTTTATAAATGCATTAATATTAAGTCTTGTTTCTTTGCGCTCATTGTCCACTAAATGGTGTACATTTCTTTTTTTGCATAACATGTTGTATATTTGCATTGTGGTCCTGAAGACCCGCAATTTCGTCTCAACCTGTACTACATATTTAGATGGGATGACGATAAATAAATCTGACAATTCTTAAAAGTGCACACACTCTACACTACATACTGTCACACATTCGCTACATTCTGACATTTTCATCCCATACATTATAAGCTCTAACTGTCATGTTTCAAACAGGGTGTGTTCCTTGGTTTATGTTTGTTTTCCATTTTATTCCTTTTTTGTGCATTTTAAAATAGCTTAAATTGTCCAGTGTTGCCTGGGCGTCTTATACCTGGCACATCAGCATTTTTGGAAACAATCAAAAGCAGTTGCATATTCAAATTAATTTAGTGATATTCAATTTACAAATTCATACAGTGTATCATTTTATTTTTCTATACTAAGTACATACATGTATTATTGCAATATGGCTAATTAATTAAAACAACAACATTTATTTCTATAGCACAGTTTTGTACAAAGACTGTAGCTCAAAGTGCTTTACATGATGTCAAAGTGGAACATGCAAATTAAAGAAAAACAACCAAATTTAGATAAGAATAATAAAGAATACATAACAGAAGAAATCCATTTAAGCTTATATAACACAGGTATATAATTAGTATAAAAGTAGTTTATTTATTGGTTTTGTGCTCACTCTGGAGCAAGCAACATGAAGGTGACCATTGGCTGGTGATGCTGCTGTGTGGCCCGTCATTCTCTGTTCTCCGTCCGAAAATGTGCCAAGTAATTAAAAAAAAAATGTTGGGCTAACTTCTTTTTTTCTATAATATCACCAAATTTAAATAAAATCTGTCAGGTCATTTTTGAGATTTTGAGGTATTTAGTTTTTCTATTGTGGGGTTACCCCTAATTAATGATAAATTGAAATGTCCTTTTTAATATACTATATATATATATATACAGTATATATATAGTCACACATGTGCAGACTAAGAGCTTAATCAAGGGCAGAAAACAAGAAAAGGGATTGACGAAGTACACTAAGCTGTCTTCTTCCTCTTCTGCAAATATATGGGGTGAATTCCCCAACTTTTTATAGATATATATATATATATATATATATATATATATATATATATATATATAGTGATAATAACTGAGACCAGACACTGTGAAAAAGGTTTGGGGCAGCCACCCGTATAATCTCCCTGGCTGCAAAAGGCTTTTAGAGTAGAACAGAGTTGTTCATTCGGCTGAGTCCAAAATAGAACTTACTCATTGATGTTAAGATGGCGGCTTTAGACGCCCGTATGGAAAGTGACGTCATCGAAGGGGCCGGAATCAGAAGTGAAGTCTTCTGAGGTGCCAGAACCTGGCGGGATTTCTCGGGGAAGGAACAGTGCACCCTGCCACCCCCTGGTCGGATGAGATATTACTGTTACTAAAGCCCTTTAGCTGCCTCCTACTCACACGTGTGTCACAATATATATATATATATATATATATATTTTTCTAGCTGGAAATCCACAAATGGAGCAAATGAATCACATATCTTAAAATAGTTTTTAATTCCTAAGCATTTTGGGGGATTGATGAGGTGGGGTTTGGAGGGTGTTAGTCATAAAGTCTTATTTATTATTTTCATGCTCTTCTTTCCAAGCCAGTTATTCAACTTAAAATCTTTTATAAAGCACACCTATCTTATTTAAAATTGTCCAAAATGTTTCCAGAGCAAGATCCAATCTGCAAATGTTGCAATCGAGCTCCAGCCTCACTGGCAGCAAATTAACATCATTCAGGAGGAAAATCTGTAAATGCCTATCAGACAGCCTTGGCGTCACAATCTTTCCTAATCCATTAACAGCTGTGTTTGGTGGGCTCACAGATGGGCTTAAAGTGGAGTACATGTGTTTATTTGATATTTGGACTAAAGTCTTCACACATTATACACTTCTCGTCATTATTAGTATAACATGGAAAATGTTTCTGCTTTTGGTATGTGTTCAGCATTTCTTGGATTTTCTTTCATCCTTCACTTACCCAGATCTTTGTAGACACAGAACACACATGAAATGCATGTATTCCAAATACCGATATACTGTATTATTTGCCATCTACAACTCCAGGCATCTCACATGCAGATAAGGACCCTTGAGCTGGGAAAGCAGAGCTCCGTCAAGGCAGGAGATGGGATAGCAGGCTGCTTGCTGCTTGTGCTGATTGACACATTTACAAAACAAAAGACACTGAATGGAGAGGTATGAAGGGATTTAAAGTGGGCCAGGATTACGAGTTTTTTTTGTAGGCTTCAGGGATTCTAGTGTTAAACACATCCACCTTTGCCAACTATACTGTGGGCTTTAATGCTGAATGGCAACTTTAAGTGATGGGACTCTTAATATCCTATCTGAGAAAGAATAGGTGGGGCTTCTGGGTGGTGGCGAGAGGAAGTGATGTCAACATGTTGTGGGAGGGATCAATCCTGGAGGTAAAAGATGAGAAGGTGTTATCGACCCTGCCCTCTCCTCTTCAGAGGTGGCATTGTCTTTTTCGTTGCCGCCTAATTGTTTGTGTTTGAGAACATAAAACACACTCTACTAAAATGCATAGGCACTGCACTTTATACTGTAGTAGTTGTATTATATACTGAAACCTTGCATAATGTACGGAACTCATACATCGTATACTGAAATGCATACCCTCAATGCTAAAACACACCTTATATATACTGTGATAAACCCCAGGTGTCAGTGAGCCCCAAACCCCTACACTATCACTAAAACACAGTCCTTTATCAAAAATATCACCGATACGCACAAAACACTGGTCTTTTTCTCTCCACAATATGTTCTCTCACCACCGCACTGCCCTCATCCAGTCAAGCGTTGCCTCTCTACCACCCAGCTCTGACTCGTCTGAGTAAGGGAGTGCGGTCCCTTTTATTACAGACCCGGAAGTACTTCCAGTGCCAGGGCGATTGCCTGATGGAAGTACTTCCGGATCACACGGAAGTCCATTATGTGAGCAGGGAGCTTGTTTCCCTGGAACGCCCTTTTGCGGAACCCTGTGATCCCAGCAGAGCTGCCCTGCCAGACTATATTTCCTGGCATGTCCTGCTGGCTTTCCACTGGATGGGGATATCCGGGACTGCTGCCATCTAACGCGCTGGGAGAATAACAGTTCCCTAGCAATCTCTCTACTTCTATAGGGGCTTTCCTTCCATTTCTTCCATCCAGGTCTGCTTCCTTTCCTGGCCGGGATGTCTGTCCAGCCCGTGTGGCATCTACAATACTCAGATTAGGTCATGTATACTGTATTATGCAAACACTATTGTAAAATGCTAACACCATATACTTAAAAGCCTCCACTAGATACTGAAATGCATACCATATACAGTGAGATTTTTGTTTTGTAAATTGTATAATAATGCACTTTGATTGAGTTAACTCTAACAAGCTGTTGTTGCCCTTAAAAAATTTCCTTAATTTTCGAGGTATTGGCAATGAATTAAGAGCTGCAAAATCAAAGAAGAGGCTCTGCTGGTTATGTTTTGTTCAGAGAAGAACACCGGTGATCATGCAGCGTTTCTCCTTTTCATGAATTTGAGAACTGTGTCCAGCCATGGATAAGCGGTGCTGCTCGAAAACAGAAGATTATTCCATGATTGCAATCAGCCTGTTGCACTTTTTGAATTAATCCGGGGCACTGCATCAGGGAGGAGGGCCTGATGCAGTTACGTTTTCTCACCTAGGCAAATGGCATTTACAGGGGATTACACTGTTATCTCTTGCCCATCTTATAATATTCAATCAGTGCGAACAAGGCTATCAGAACAAAATCTGATTATACTCCGCTTACCAGCAGATTGAAGTGAAGATGCTCCATTTAGTTAAGCCCTTCTAAACAACAAAAAGGTTACGGCTCTGAGCAGATAACATGTTTTAACTGTCATGCTTCTCTGTCTTTATATCAGATCTTGCCTGAAAGGTTAAAGATTTTCATTGGTTTTCTTGAATCCATGCTGCTTCAACTTCAGTCAGACTTTCAACTGACAATTTCTGCTTCCTGGCATTCGCTTTAATTGCTTTAGAAAACTGTCTGAAGTTGATGCCAACTGGATGTGTCTCAATCCATCATTTATTTAGACATCCAGACAACCATTTTTTTCCGAACCTGCTTATTGAACTGGAGTATCATAAGGAGCAGCATCAGGCATAATGTGGGAGCGAACTTCGAAATGTACAGCCTGTAGATGGACTGGATGGGCATCCTTGCCAGGATAGGGTATGGTTCCTTACCTGGACGGGAGACTCCTAATAAGCAGATAACCATCCAACATGGATCATAACCAGAAGGAAGGAGCAAAATGTAGTAATGCCAGTAAATGTGAAGCATTACGCATAGGAAGTAAAAATGTTACATTTGAATACACAATGGGAGGTCAGAAAATCGAGAGTCCACCTTATGAGAACGATTTAGGAGTCATAGTGGACTCTAAGCTATCAACTTCCAGACAGTGTTCAGAAGCCATTGAGAAGGCTGACAGAATGTCAGGTTATATAGCGCCTTGATGTGTGCAGTACAAGTCACAGGAGGTTCTGCCCAAGCTTTATAACACACTGGTGAGGCCACATCTTGAGTACTATGTGTAGTTTTGGTGTCCAGGCTACAAAAAGGACATAACAGTGCTAGGAAAGGTCCAGAGAAGAGCGACTAGGCTGTTATGTCTTTTTTTATTGCCTAGAGACTAAAATTGCATGCAGTACTGCAAAGGAGGCCTCACCAGTGCGTTATAAAGCTTAAGCATCACCTTTTTGGACTTGTACTCCACACTTCAAGGTGGAGTGCTATATAACCTGACATTCTGTTTCTTAATGGATTCTGTACACTGTCTGGCAGTTGATAGTGTAGAGTTCACTATGACTCCATAATCTTTCTCATGATGTCACAGGAGGTTCTGCTCAGGCTTTATATTGCACTGGTGAGGCCTCACCTGGAGTCCTGTGTGCAGTTTTGGTCTTCAGGCTACAAAAAGGACATAACAGCACAAGAGAAGGTCCAGAGAAGAGCAACTAGGCTGATTCAGGGCTACAGGGGATGAGTTATGGGGAAAGATTAAAAGAGCTCAGCCTTTACAGTTTAAGGAAAAGAAGATTAAGAGGTGACATGATAGAAGTGTTTAAAATTATAAAGGGAATTAGTACAGTGGATCGAGACTTGTATTTTAAAATGAGTTCATCAAGAACACGGGGATACACTGTTGGAAACTTGTTAAGGGGAAATTTTGCAGAAACATTACAAAGTTTTTCTTTACACAATAAACAATAGACACTTAGAATAAGCTACCAAGTAGTGAGGTAGACAGTAAAACTTTAGGGACTTTCAAAACTCAACTTGATGTTTTTTGGGAGGAAATAAGTGGATAGGACTGGCGAGCTTTGTTGGGCTGAATGGCCTGTTCTCGTCTAGATTGTTCTAATGTTCTAAAAAAGGGATGGACAGACAGCCCACTGGGAAAGAAAGACATCACTGGAGGCTTTTTATTCCCCCAACACACTAGATGGCAGCAACCCCGGATGTCGGTGCCCAGTCGGAAACCAGCAAGGCATGCCGGGAGATGTAGTCTGTCAGAGCAAACCTGATGGAGTCACTGGGGGCCACAAGAGGGCGCTGCAGGGAGACAAGCTCCCTGTTATAACCTGGAAGTACTTCCATCGGGCAATCGCCTTGGCACTGAAAGTACACCCGGGTCTGTAATAAAAGGGACCGCACTTCCTTATCAAGGCGAGTCATAGCTGGGAGGTAGGGAGGCAACACTTGACTGGAGGTGCGGTGGTGAGAGAATTACAGTAGGAGAGAAAACCTATGTTTTGTGCTTGTTGTGACATATTTGAGGTATTCTGGTTAATAAACCAACCTTTATTTGAACCTGGGACTGTGCTTGTGTGTTCGTGTTGGGGATTGTTCTGTTGACGCCGCAGTTTCCGTTACAAGCCATATTCATTCCACCTGGGTAAATTTAGAGACGCCAGTCGATCAAATTCACACATCTTTGGAGTGTAATAATAATAATTCTTTACATATATATAGCGCTTTTCTCACTACTCAAAGCATTCAGCAATTGCAGGTTAAGTAAAACAAGGATTAGGAGAGAATGTTCAAATGTAACACAGGCAGCCAGGATTTGAACTTTGATCCATTTTAGCTAATGCTGTCCAGTGCAATTTCCACCTTAATAAAAGGACACATGACTGTGTGTCCCCGCAAGTTTGCTATGTCTCTGTTATTTGCCATTTGGTGTGAGATTCGTACAAGCAGTACTGAGGTTTGTGTTGCACCATCTGTTGGAATGCAAAACGCAATGCATTTTATTACTACATGCATTTCAAAATACTTTCCAATAGATGGTGCACTGTAAATATTAACATTGAACATGTCCAACATCGAGTAAGTGCTGGATGGACAGAAATCAACTTATCCACCTTAATAAAAGGATAAGTATTTACCCACAGGCTCGGAGCTGTCTTCTCCTTCAGTCACCGTATCTTCAAGGTCACTGTATCTGTTGCTGGATACCACCACACCAGGACCCTGTCCTTCAACCTGCCTCCATGATGTCTCTCATCCCCAGATCTCAACAGCTCCATCTTTCTGTTTCATCAGCTGCCGAGAGTGCACCCACCTTTTCGGCGCTCCTCCAGCCCTTTGTCCTGCTTCCCGCAAACTCATCAGCATTCTTCGACTTCAGTTTACCTTCCCAAAACCAGTTATCATCTTCTCTCTTCATTTTCTTCCTTACTTGTTTTTTACTTGTTGCCCTTACTCGTTCATTGACAAATGACAGCTGTAAGTCAGGTTAGGGACATAGGCAGAAAACATGTGAAGGACACAAGTAGGTTGATTTGGGAAGTGCTGATGTCTGCTTAACCAATATGGTTACAGAACCTAGTGTGTATCAAGGTATTAAAAACCAGCCAGTTCTGAAATGAATTCCATGAGTGTATAATGTCACAAAAACCAGAGACAAGAGTCATAAAAAAAGTTTTGGGGCAGCCACCTGTATAATATTCCCTGGCTGGCTTCAAAAGGGTAAACTGATAGCACTGATGTGCTCAGAACAGAGTCCAAAACAGAACTGATGCGGTTAGTAGAATATGTCAGCTGTAAATGCCAGAAAGGGAAGTGAAGTCATCAAGGGAGGAAGCGGAAGGGTCCTCTTCCATAGGCTCGGACCCAGACATGACGTCATCAAAAGGGCCGGAACTGGAGGTCTCTTCGTCCATGGGTTCTACACCGGAAGTGACATCATCAAGACCGGAACCAGAAATGATGTCAACAGGGCCAGGCAGAAATTCCTGTGAACAATCGGCAGGAAAGTGAGAGAAAAGGTCAGCGCACTGTGCCACCCCCTGGTCTGCCGTGGAATTACTCTCATTTAGACCCTTTAGCTGCCTCCCATGCACATATGTGTGACAGTAATTATTTAAGTGTTTATATGACAAAGATCCAGCACGACATGAGAGGTGTCACCATCATTCGTAGCTAATGGACAGGACATCTGATTTGTCAGTATTCCCCACTTGGCTGAGATATCCCAATGCTTCTCTCCAGGCTAAACATGTATGTATACAGTATTATCTATATATATAATTCACTAAGGGCACACAAGACAGTGAGTGCAAGCAAGACAGAGAGCCCCGCTCACCAACTCTAAGACCAAGGGATACACTCGACAGAGCCCCGTCCGCCAACTCTAACCCTCCTACCGCGTCATGGGATACGCACGACAGAGCCACGCACGCCAACTGTAACCGTCCTCCCGCGTTCAGCGTCGCACTCGAGGCATGTGCACTGCCTGCTCATGTGCCTGCACGCAACAACTCACCAAACACAGCCTCAGTCGCTTTCGTCTGTGCAAAAGTCCACATGCACCTCTGAGCCTCGTTGACTTTTCACCGCACGCAAGACAGAGAGCCACGATCGCCAACTCACAGAGCCCCGCCCATTAGTTACGCACGAAAGAGCCACGAACGCTCACTCTAACCCTCCTCCCATATCATGGGGAACGCACGACAAGGCCCCGCCCACCAACTCTCACCCTCCGCAGGCTTCCAACATCGCTCTCAAGCTCGAGACAATTATATGGCGACATCGACTTCTCAACTGTCGCTCTGGAACAACTCAGTACACAAGCTATATTAAGCATCACCAACGAAGACTCACTACACCTTAATGAACAGGTGCTGAAACTTATCCCTAACGACGAAGTAACTTTCACCAGCGTTAACTCCATCGTCACAGACGATCCTGCAGATCAACTTGCATTCCCTGAAGAATTTCTTAATAGTCTTACTCCCACAGGCATGTCTCCGCATAAACTCAAAATTAAAATTGGTTCATTCATCATGCTTCTCAGGAACCTCATGCCAGCAAAAGGTCTCTGTAATGGCACTAGACTTCCAGTACAATGTACTGGAGTGTAAGACTATCACATCTGCTACCTCACAAACTGTCCTTATTCCCCGGATTTCCCTGACCTCATCAGATTCTAATTTGCCTTTTACTTTTACACACAGACAATTTCTTGTCAGATTGGCGTTTGCAATGACAATTAATAAGGCACAAGGACAAACTTAAAAAAAAATATGTCTGTATCTGCCAAAACCTGTTTTCAGTCACGGACAATTGTATGTTGCTCTCTCCAGAGTTCCATCTTTTCATTTACTGACAGTTGTATCCTCAAACCCACCCCATTTGGACAACTGTGTCTTTCAGGAAGTGTTCACTCATCAATAAATAATCATATGCGGCATATGCTACACCGCGGGTTGGGTAGTGCATTATATTTCTGGGAATGAATGTTACCTGTTAAAGCAAGTTAAATACATTTATATCTTTCTGTACCATATGTCTCTCTCTTTTAATTATTTTCCGCCTGGGTACAAAAGGTATAGTATTTGGGTTCTAGTCAAGAAACACATTACAGAGAAAGAGAGTTCTCTCTGCTCGATACAAAAATGCAACTACCAAATGACCATGACCATGGTCTGGATGTATTGGTTTAGAAAATGGCTTGACAGTTGTCACCGACAGAGAGGAATGCAAGACACCAGATGACATGTTTGGGTGTAAACTGGGCTGCCCCGTTTACTGAAAATAATAAAATAAACAAAATAACAGCTGCACAATGGTGCTATTAGGAACAGAAAGTACAATCAGCTGTTGGCTGAAGTAAAAAGACTCTAAAGAACGGCCAGGGATAAGGGTGGAGCTCCATCTGCCACGTTGCTCATCTTCCTGCTCTTATAGCTTGTGACTGGAAGGGACAGAGTCACTTGCCATTATTGGGCATCTTCTCAGAGCTGTGAGTGGAAAGAGAGACAAAACAGTCAGAGCTTGCCCCCTGGTGTCACAGGCTGGGAGTGCTTACCTACAGATGAACCAGGGAGGTGAACCATTGACACAAATGTGTAACACACTTTATGCTAACCTTCCAAAAGTTGCTTCCTTACCCATGCCTATTTAATGTCCCTACTTTCCCCCACTCTTGACTTATTAAAAAAAAAAGTTTGATTAGCTACATGACTTTCCTATTTTTTATTTAATATCTTACTGCAGATCTCACTTCTGTCAACAAAAGCAGCATGAACAAAATCAAAGAGCCTGAACCCGCGTTGTCACCTGGCCCATTGCACTCTTGATGCGGTTACAGCAGCAGGCGTCCTTGAAGAACTACGGCTCACCGACTGCCTCGTAAAATCTTTGTTTTAAGATCAAATAAAGCTCATTTCAATGCAGGCTTTCTCGCACCGATTAGCACACATTTTCTCTCTCCTTCAAAGTAGCCTGCACAGACATTTTTAATTACACCTACTGGGTATACAATTGTAGAATACCAAAAATAAAGTACACTTAGTGGGCAGTGGCTTATCAGATGTCTTCTGTAATTAAAGAAATGGCACATTTAATATGCCTATTAAAAATAACACAACCACAATCTTCACTAACTACTTCATTTCCTTTAGATATAAGCCCTGCAACTGTGAAAGATAAAAGAAAGTTTGTTTCTTTTTTCCTTGTAGAGATTTTAACACAGAGGAGTCTCTGTAAGCATCAAATTTACATCAAATTAAAAGCCTATCAGCTAGTTTCTCATACTACAGTCATGGCCGCTAGCCTACAGATTCAATTTATGACTTTTTTTAATATTATATTGTCTCAGTCTGAATCAAAAAAAAAAATTCCACAAATCCTTTTATTTACAGAGTCGTGATGTATAAACCTTTATTTACATCATACCTCTTAAATTGCTTATAGCTAAACAATCAAAATCATCTTTTTCAATACTGGGGATTTCCATTTAAATATACATAGTCATGATTTTTGCAGCTACAGTGCTGAATAAGAAGACCCTCTTTTGATAATAGTTAAAGGAAAGAGAAAGACTTGTCAGTGAGAAGAAAGACTGAAGGAAACAAGGGAATTTTACAGCTCAGTATACCGGAAAGTAAAGGTGCAGCTTCAGACCAGCAGGCAGAGATGTTTGGACGCTCCTAGAATACACAAAAGAATGCACCAGGAACATCTGGTGAGCAGAAGGGTGAATCACATACTCAAGGATATCAGTGGAAATTATGGAGAAGTGCATTCAGAACTGAAGCCAGGAAGCACTTCCTTAGGGAAAGAGTTTGGGGATCTCTGGAACACACTTACTGAGACATGGAGTTGATGCAGAAATCTTGATAACCTTCAAGAAAAATCTTTAGCTATTGGCTAAACAAATGAACTTAATGCACTGAATGGTTTCCTCTCATTTGTCAAATTTCTTATGTTCTTATAGTCTACAAATGACACAAGGAGTAAGGAATAACCTAGATAGATAGTGTCACTCATGCATGTCAGAGGATGTTTTTACAGATTTTGTCAAGGTATGCAATAACCCTCCAGGACGAGAGGGGGCGCTATTGCTAACACTGTCTTCTCCTTCTCTCCCCAAAGCACTTAAAAACTGGCCAGTGAGAGTATCTGACTCCAACCCTTCTGGTCCCCCATCCTTAGAAGCGCCAGATCCCAGGAAGGAAGCGTCATTTACTAGATGGACGAACTGCTAGATGGAATTCCCCTTAAAGAAACCCAAGAGAATAATTTTATTTCTACTGTATTTGTTGGTCTGAAAGCCTGGCAACTTATACCAAGATGGCTGTTACTTTTGTCTATTTTCCTGTTTATATTAAACGGGATGACCTGGTTGGTGACCCAAAGTTTGATCTGGCAGTCATTTCTAAATCTTGCCAAAAAGATAGATATAAAAAGTACTACCGTAGATCCCGGAATACAGGCCGACCTGGTATATTAGCCGAACCCCTTCTCTACCTACTAAATTACATGTATTTGCCGATGACCGACCGGTATTTAAGCCGACCCCCTTCTCCAAGCAAAATTTTCTAAATTTCCTTAAAAGTGTCTCTTCTGGTATATTTATAATGTTTATCGGCGAGAATTTGAGACTGCCGGCATTTTTGATATATAATATAATGTGCATAATTTACCAAAACACCAATAATTTTTCTAATGTACTAACTAAAAAGTTATAAAAAGTGCCTAGCCTACTTCGATTAAGCTAGGAGCATGGTGGCGCATGGTGCAGCGCTCAGGGCTCTCCTTTTCAGTGCACTTTTTTGTTGTTTTTGTACTTTTTTTTTGTCCTTGTTTGTGCACGATCGGTTTGGCGAACATGCGCTACACCATTCAGAACCTTATAGACATCGGTGTCCAGAGCCAGACATCTGTTTCGAGTGTTTTTCATCACACGCACAACATCCCAGACAACATAACGAGACCAGCGGGCTCTCTGTGGATTGTTGTCGGGTCTAGGAGACGACACAGACGGAGGAGGGAAAGAAAGCAGAAGCGGGGCCGCAGATCTGGCGTTATGCTAAAGCTAAAAAACAACCATACAAGCCATATACAGAACTTTTTTCTGCACTGAAGGAGCTGCTTTTAATCTCATTGTAGATGTGTATAGTGACAATAAAAGGCATTCTATTCTAGAAACAATTTCATACTGTACTCACCATTTAATTTGACATCTTTGGGCTGCAGGAAGGGAGGAGATATTTCCAGACAATGTCCATCTTCGTTTCGATTGCGATCGCTTTCTTTTACCTTCTCTTCCTTCCTTAGGAATTATGTGTCTTGCTTGCATGGTCTTAATGAATTATATATATATATATATATATATAGGTAAATCATTGCAATTACATCCACAAACACAAGTATCTGGGCTCCAACTGACGCTACTAACGCTCTCGGTTGTTTGTTTACAATCGCGCAAGCGGATACACGTGACCGCATCCGTTTTGTAACGCAAGATGTTGATCGTAAATCAAAACAAAAATTTCATTTTAAACTTCCCGATAATTTATTATAAATTTTATTAATAAAATCAACAACTAGAACACTTTTTTGAATAAATTCTTTATTTAATTTAAAGTACCGGCATGCAAAGTTACTTCTTCATCTGAAAGATGGCTCTGTGGTTTCGTCATTATTTACTTCCGTATTCATCGGCAAAACCGGCATTGTGCTGGAAATCTTGAATCTGAAATGATACTTGTTGTATAAACCGACCCCCAAACTCCAAGCCAAAAATCTAGGACGAAATTCTCTTATATAACGGATCTATATATAGATAGATCTAGATAGATAGATAGATAGATTATAGATAGATAGATAGATAGATAGATAGATAAGCCTATATTTTCATTTAAGATGAAAGATGTTTTAGCTGTGGAATGGCCAATTGGGAGAGGCAGCTTGATGGATGAGGTCTTATGGTCTCTAAACAAATCCAAATCATATTAGTGATATCATCTACTGTTAAATTCTGCTCCGTATTTGTAATTTTTTTATTTTTATACTGTATTGAGATTTTATTCTGTTCTTTATATTGTATTGTATTGTATTGACCCCCTTTTCTTTTTGACACCCACTGCACGCCCAACCTACCTGGAAAGGGGTCTCTCATTGAACTGTCTTTCCCAAGGTTTCTTACATTTTTTCCCTACAAGGGTTTTTTTGGGTGCTTTTTCTTGTCTTCTTAGAGAGTCAAGGCTGGGGAGCTGTCAAGAGGCAAGGCCTGTTAAAGCCCGTTGCGGCACATCTTGTGTGATTTTAGGCTATACAAAAAATAAATTGTATTGTATTGTATTGTATTCAAAATACCGTAGCTGCTTGCTACAAGATTTCACAAATGCAAGAATTAGAATAGAGAGCGTATTTATAGATGAAGATGATGACTGGCTTCTAAGTTGATTTCCAAGAAGTATCCTCTCACAGCAGTGTGCTGAACTGGTGCCGGCTTTACAAAGGCAGACTGTGAGGAATTGTTCTCTACCTGCTCCTTTGCAAGTTCTGTCCACCCTCTGGTGTTTAGCCACAGAAGCTTTTGGACGTGAACTTGCTGACTGATCAGGTATTTTACAATCATCATCGAGTTGTGCCATGCATGCTGTAGAGGATGATACTATCTGCTTGTCATCCAGATATATAACATTTCTTTTCACTGTGGCTGAACTGTGAAACATGAAAGTGCAATATGCAGCAACATCTGGTTTTCCAAAAATACAAGCACATTGCTATTGCAACAGCATTGGACAAGATGCTGTACATCGGCCATGGATGAATCACCAGAAGAATGAGCTGGCATTTCATCATATATAGCTGGAGAACCTATAAAAACAGCAGCTCTATACAGTTGCAGGTACTTTTCCAACTAGTGCGGCAAAAGGCAAGCAGTTATTTTAAGGATAACGAATCACCTAAGATAGCCATGTAAAGAGCATAGAATCGATCCGTTGTGGCGCTCGGTGCCGATGCTACACTATAAAGGCACCTTCAGAGAATGAATTTTCTTATGTAAATAGAAAGCATTTCCACTCTATCAATGTGCTGCTGTATAGTCCACACATTGTGTGTCACATGGTGCAAGCATGTAGTGTGCTGCATAATGTGACATACAATCATGGCTTACCCGTAGCTGAAGAGATGCGGTATGATGAACCTGACCATGACCCACCAAATGATCAGCGAAAGTGGACAGTGTTACAACTTCGTTTGAATGTAATTAGCAGAATGTAAAAACAGGTTATCAGATGCAGTATTTATTTTTTAACCAATTCATTTTATTTGTAGTCCGCATCACATAGTACAGCCCTTATATTCCTTAGTTCAATGGCCACATCTCTTACAGCATCCACTATTGCATTTTGTGACTCCAGAACAGTGTCCAACAGCACATGGCCAGATGGTTGCCCAGCGGTTTCCAAGGCAGAGGTGTGTGAGCTGATAGCGCCCAAAGATGTTCCAGGCACAGCAGAATCATCACTGCATCCTTGGCACAGGGCTTAGCATTTCTGATATTGTCTGAAACAGAATAAATAGACGGCGGGCTGCGATTCGCCTTTTCACATCGACTGTGATATTTGACCACTTCTTCATTTTGGGCACTATGCAACTTTTTGAACTTGAACTTTCAAGTGTCTCCACCACGCTGTATGACTTGATTTGTTGCTTATACCACTGTTCAAGCCAAGAAATACTACATTTTTCCTTGACTCCACTTCACATTCATTGAAACTCTTCTTTATTATACGTGCTTTTACTGTTGTCTTTTAACAAAACACTGAAATAAAGGGGCTATTTACAGTATATTGATTTGCATATTGAAATCTGCATTGAAATTCTGGGAGAAGTCTGGGTGGGGCTGTAGGCAAGTTTATTTATGTATATTAAATTTCACATTCATTGCGATTTATAAAGGGGAAGAGATTAGAACTTGGTGTACAGACAGTTTTATGCATCTGGATTTTTTTGTGTAATTCCACTGTCCGTGCGCCATGTTTTAGAGTGAATTCTACACACAACATTATACATGAGGCCCCAGGTCTGAAACTTTTCCACTTGCTCCAGATCTTCGCCTCTTACACCTCCAGACAAGCTTATAACTTTTTTCCTCACTTCGGATATTCACCCTTTCATCAGATGAGCAGCTCTTTCCACTGAAGGTGTAACGGTGCTCTTTTAGGCGGTAGTGATCGCAGTGCTACCAGGTGCATAAGGGAACGTTGACTTGAAAAATACCAGACGTATCCTTTAACATTTGAATAGAGAGGGCTAACTTGGTTGTCTCGAGAAACGAAGCATGCTGATAGAAGTTTGTTCCTACCAAAGTTTCCCCTGGTTGAAGAACCCTAGCATTCTAGGGTCAAAATGTACAGTATGCCTGCATGTTGTCAATAAGTGCAATACAGCTAAGCCATGATGAAACAGAAGGAAAAGCGATTTTTTAGCACATGCTGTGTTTCAGAATAAGGTAGAACTAGAACGACGGAGCCACTAACTTACAGTATTCTTGTTGGTAGATATTTATTCAAGTTCTTTTTGTGATAAGGCATTTATAATTTAGGCATTGCTATACAGCATTGTGATTTGTAGCAATTTTAAATCAGCTTTTAGTCATCTTTACAACATTATTAATTTTTAATACAGAGTCCCCAACACCAGCTCAGGCCCACTCTACTGTAGATGCTGTCTGCAGACCACAATGTCTCAGGTGTCTTTTGTCCATCGTAGACTCATTCCTCTTGAGCTCTTCTATAACAGAAATTGTTTTCTTCCAAGTAGCACACACAAAACCTGACTGCTCCTTTATCACAGATGTTTTGTAAGAACTTGCAGTCTTTCCTGATTTCACCAGAGGGCATCGATTCATGAAAACATTCTCTCCTTCTGACAGCTCTGGAAAGTGAAAAGCGCTTTTGCCCCATTTTGAGAAGGACAGTACCGAGACTGAGTTTAATGAGTAGGTAAATTTATATTGCATAGTTATTTTGTGTTTGTTTGTCCTTCACCTGTGGATGCACATTGAAATCGATTAGTTAGGGTTAAGATGACATCAGGGCCTGCTAATTACAATACTGTATGACTTGAAGAGAAGTCATTTAATGCTCATTTAATAGGCTAGAGGCACCGTTATCACAGTTTTCATTGTGAGTGGTTATACAATACACTGTGAGGCTTACAATGTGATCAGTTGGACACACCAGTAATGGACATTAAAAGAAGCAAGTTGAAATATTTCATAGTGACTGATTGCAAACTAATATATTTTATAATTGCATTCTTATTGTTATCTCTTAAAGTTTGTGCAATGTTTCTTTAGACAGTACAAAGAATATTTAGTTGTTGTATTAGTATGTCACAGTAGCCACCATCTTACCAGTTTCGGTTCAGTCTACTTATTATGCAAATAACAGTAGTCAATACAAATTAAATTAACAGTACTTACATGTCTGTGTGTGTCTTTCCTGCTCTAACTGTGTGTTTATTTTTGTTGATAATTGTATTATCTATTGAATGATTTTGAATGTCATCCTGTCATGAATAAGGTTTATAAGAAATCACTTCATTTTTTTAACTCTGCACTTTTTGACTCACTGGTACAAGAAAATCCCCACATATGATATATTTCGTTTGACTCGTCTAAATGTCTTGTTATGTAAGATGTCAACCATTTGAGTGTTTCCCCCTCATATGTAGTTCTCTAGATCCAAAAAATCCACTTTTGCAGGCATTTTCTGGACATGTTTTATCAGGTAATCCAGTGCATCCACCCAAAGTACTTGTTAAGCTGATTTTTATTTATTTATTTATTTATTTATTGTTTGATTGGATGTATTATCTGTCCCCTGCGTCTATATCCTTGTTTTTTATGTTTCTCCTGCAGTATGCATCTGAATTTCCCCATGGGATTAATGAAGTTTATCTAATCTAATCTATCTTAATCTAATTTAATGCTTTGTGGAGGAAATTAGACTCTTATGATAAAGAGTACACCAATAGGTGTGATTTGCAAAAATGATCAGAAGGATTTGATGTTGTACATGCAACATTAATCAACACCGGGGCCTCGTGTATAACGGCATGCGTAGAATTCACACTAAAACATGGTGTATGGACAAAAGTGGAAATGTGCATATGCACAAAAAACTTCAGATGCACAAAACCGTGCATGCACTTCTGCTCCATAAATCCGGTCAGCATGATATATAATGCACGTGCACACGCCTGCTGTCCCACCCCAACTCCCCCGAGAATCACCCCATTTTTGAATATGCAAATCAATATAAATAGCCCTTGAACTTCAGCGTTTTGTGAAAAGACATTGGCAAAAGCACAGGGAAAAAAGAAGAATTTCACCGAATACAAAGTGGAGGCAAGGAAAAAAGTACTATTAGTTGCACCAGTCCCAGCAAGTATACAGCGCAAGGCAGGAACAATCCCTGGACACGGCGTCACCTCATTACTACTGCTGCGCCACTGCACCCCCACATGTTTATTATTAACAATATACATTATTTAAATGAAGTTAGCAATTTATCTGTATAATGCAATACAGTAATCCCTCCTCGATCGCGGGGGTTGCGTTCCAGACCCCCGATAGGTGAAAATCCGCGAAGTAGAAACCATATGTTTGTATGGTTATTTTTATATATTTTAAGCCCTTATAAACTCTCCCACCCTGTTAACATTTTTAGAGCCCTCTAGACATGAAATAACACCCTTTAGTCAAACGTTTAAACTGT
Source organism: Polypterus senegalus (assembly GCF_016835505.1). Classification (NCBI taxonomy): domain Eukaryota; kingdom Metazoa; phylum Chordata; class Cladistia; order Polypteriformes; family Polypteridae; genus Polypterus; species Polypterus senegalus. Next base: position 11,088,317 of record NC_053158.1, read on the forward strand.
GCTCCATTACAAGACAGAGATGACAGTTCTTTCAAACAATTAAAAGAAAGCAAACATATCTTATCTTCAAAGGAGCGCGTCAGGAGCAGAGAATGTCAGAGAGAGCGCTCGCAAAGAAAAGCAAACAATCAAAAAATCAATACATGCTTTTAAGTATACAGAAGCACCGCGATAAAGCGGCATTTTGTAGAGGAGCGTCCGTGTCCTCTGTGCAAACAGCCCCTCTGCTCACACCCCTCCGTCAGGCAGAGACAGCGAGAAAGATAGAGAGAAGCAAACAGGCACAGTGCGGGAAGCATATCTTATAGCATTGAGGAGTTTTACTTAATATGCAATACATGATCTGATTGGGTAGCTTCTAAGCCATCCGCCAATAGTGTCCCTTGTATGAAATCAACTGGGCAATCAAACTTAGGAAGCATGTAACCTAAATTAAAGACCCATTGTCCGCAGAAAGCGGCGAACCAGTGAAAAATCTGTGGTATATGTTTAGATATGCTTACATTTAAAATCCGCAATAGAGTGAAACCGCGAAAGTCAAAGCGCGATATAGCGAGGGATTACTGTATACATACAGTACTTTAATGCAATTCATCTTACAAATGATATCAAGTATACATCCTAGTATTCTAACAGCACACGGCTCTGAGAGAATAGCTGTTGCAAATCTAAAATGACTTAGAAGCCAGTTGTCATCATCTGTAAATACGCGCTCTCTTCTATTGAATTGAATTGAATTCCTTTATTGTCATTGTATGGTACAATGAGATTCAATATGCAAATCCTCCATGAACATATTTTATTATAAAATGATAAAATAATAATAATTATCTATATATATATAGTTCACTAAGGGCATGCATGACAGTGAGCGCAAGTAAGACAGAGCCCCGCCCGGCAACTCACAGAGCCCCACCCGCCAACTCTAAGACCATTGGATACGCTCGACAGAGCCCCGTCCGCCAACCCTAACCCTCCTACCGCGTCATGGGATACGCACGACAGAGCCCCGCCCATCAACTTTAATTCTCCTCCCACGTCCACCCTCAAAACTGGTCCCGCCCACATGCTGTCGACACGGCATTTCTCGCCAAACATCTGAAGTACGCTTAAATCGCTCAGTCTAATCCAACAGCAGCTGTACGAAAGCTTTTCGAGGAAAACCCTAGGCAGAATTGACGACGCTACAATGCCCCGACATGTCACACCAATGTTGCAGCAATTTTCGTCGGAGAAGATGGGGAACCGCCTGCTAAAAGGGACATTTGCATCTGTCCCATAAGCAACTCCTGTAGACAGATTTCCACACTCAATATGAATTTCAATCCTATGGTTTACCCACTTTTATTCCCTTATGGAGTCATTGGCTGACACAAAGACACAACATGTTCCAGATAAAAGAACCGGTGACTCGGCATTAACCAATACTTTAGTACTGTGTTGCGTAAGAACAGGACGAAATCTAGAAATGTTTTGGAGATAGAAGAAAGCAGTCCAAGAAATGTTACTTATATGAGAGGAATATAATAATATTAATAATTATTATTGTTATTATTATTATTATTTAATAATTGCCATTATTAGTGTATAAATGGATATAAATAATTGCATGTAAACAATTCGCCAAAATCTGTTGTATGTAAACAATACTTTCTAAAACGTTATTGTTTTTTATCAGAAAACACAGTTTAAACGTCTACCTGTATTAGTTTAAATTTCACTTTTACCACTTGCAATATGACGGACGCGCTGACTTATTGTGTCGACTGGGCAACACAGTGAATGCGGCGTCTATTTATATATGTCTATGTTTTCCGTAGCCTGCTACAGGAAGGTACTCTCTCGACCATTGGCATTGGTTTCACTCCTTGCTATTTTCGTTATACTACGACGGTGGTTTCCTAAGCCTTTGTTATACTGAATTACTTTCTCACTGTTTTCCGTTCCTATTCTTACACCGCCGTATGCTACGGTGGGCTTCGGCTAGTAATACTATAAAAATGATAAAAAATATACAGTATGAATGCCTAAGTACAATATACATGTACATACAGTGCAGATAGTGCAAATGATTCATAAAGTGGCTCAGTTTGTGCAATGTTACAGTTGTAGTGCAAATTTAGAATGAGGTTATTGTAATTATAAGTACAAACAGTTCTACCAGGAGTACTTGATGGACTGATAGAGTGTGTTTATAGCTCGTGGGATGAAGCTGTTTCTGAGTCTCAATGTCTGTGCAGGAAAGGCTCTGAAGCTTTTGCCAGATGGGAGAAGTTCAAATAGACTGTGTGCATGGCTGAGTCAGAGTGTGCTATAAATGTCTTCCACGGCTGGAATAATCTTCTATGCTTTTGACACAACCTGCCGTAGAGCTTTCCAGTCAGCTGCTGTACAGCTTTAATTCCACACTCAGATACAGTGGGTTAAAATACTCTGAGTGGTGCACTGAGTGTAACAACACTAAAGCAGCTGTTGTATTTGGAATAGCTTGGTCATTCCGTGCACCATTATATTTTGACAGATTAATTACAGTCAGGTGTCTTAAATATATAAATGATATGCAGTTAATTTCAGTGTATTTGATAAAGCCCTCGTCATGGATGTGAATCTAAAAAACAAAGTGAAACCACACAGGAACAGTAGCACTACTTTGACGCTGGGTGCCGCCAGTTTTCAAAACCAAGCCAAAACGTGTGTACACAAGGAGGGGGGAGCTGCTGTGAGAATGTGCATGGCTTTATGCAAAGTTTAGTTTTTATACATCACGATGTGAGCGTGGAAATGGCTGTATAGAACATTTATGTGCGTACACACCGTTTATACATGAGGCCCCAAGTGTTTACCCCCTAATGGGATGCAAGAGATCAAAGTTATTCCTTTTCACAAAACTGAAAAAAATGAGGATTGGTAATATAGGCAAATAGAATTTCAAGGTTGATGACCACTATTATATATCATTTTTTGATATTTGATTCTTAACCAGTGGTCCCAGCCCTCTAAGAGCTACGCCTAAAATGTTTAAAATGACAGAGCATGTGGAGTATCATTTTGGACCATTTCAAGGTCAGTGAGTACGATTATGATGTTCTTTTTGATTTTTGATCCTTTACTAAGGCTATAACCCTCTATGGTCCTCTATCAAGAATATTTAGACTGTAAACTGAAACAAACTGAAACTGAAATTTACACTAAAACACACATGGTAATATTTTAAATATTTGACACAGCTATTCCTGTTTATTAAGTACTTCTTCCTTCTTCTTCCTCCTCTTCATTTTTTCGCACTTATGCGTGGAGTCAATGCTCTTAATTAACCTTCTCCAAACAGCTGTCCTGCACCCCCTTCCCAGCTCTCTCTTCCTTCAGATCTTCTTTGACTTTATCCATTCACATCTGTTTTGGCCTCCCTCGCTTTCTCTTCCCCCAGACTTCCATTCCCATCAGTCTTTTGCCCACATATTTATTGTCTCTCGCTCTAGTCACATGCCCATACCACTTCGTACCTACTTTTTGGTACTTTCTTTGATATTCTCTCCCACTTTTGTTGTACATTTGATTGTTTCATTTCTTATTCTGCCCTTACATTAACTAGTAGTGTAAAGTGAGATTGACTGTGTCCAAATTTGATTTGAGTAAAGGGTTGTTTGAGTCCTTTAATCTTAGACAATTAATTGGCAATGCCATTAGAATTAATTACAAGGATTCCTCAGGTGGCACATTACTGGATTGCTGGGTTTGATGTTAGTGTATTCTATAAGCAAATTAGCAGCTTCTAGTTTGTGTATAAAATGGCCCAAATTATCAACCCAGGAGAACTTTCTTTGAACACACACACACACACACGCACACACACACACACACTGCTAAACACTTTCTTTTGTACAGTATGTGTGTGCGTGTATGTGTGCGTATATCTATATGTCTAAGCTGCTGTAAGTATGTCTCTGAGTTAACTTTTAGGGGTGATCTTTTTGGCTTTGATTGGCACAAAATTGTATTAATATTGATGGTGTAAGATGTGCCTCCGTATTTTCAACTATTCATCCCAGTTACTGATAAGCACACTCCTGCTAAACATTTCTGAGAGAAGCTGAGATAATCCTTGGATTTTATTGCTAATTTTATTCCATTTTTCATAAGCTAAAGCTAAAAGATCTAAGAATCCTCTTGACTGTTGCACATTCAGCATCCAATTACATATCAACAATATTTTAATCCTGAAAATATAATCATATAATTACCTTTTAGTAATGATAGGGATTTGAAGTGTCACCCTGGCATAAACTAAAACTAGGAATTAGAATCATTATGTTGGGCTGATTATTATTATCACCATCTCTTAGTTTTTTATGTAGGTACAACATTGTATATATATATACAGATATATACACAGGTCTGATCACAATCTGATATTTGGGTGGCTACCTACAAGGTAACGCTTGTGGTCAGTCAACAAGTCAGCAGACATCTGCCTCGCTCTGTCAGTTGCAAGAAGCAGATCATAGACATGATCTACAGTACCTGCCAAATAATACAAATAGTAGAAAACACATATTTTGCTTTATTTGGGGCTCATCAGGTGTATGCATTTTTGCTTTCCCTTTTGGGGATCGAACCTTGGATGTCAGTGCCCATGGCAAAGCCTCAGAGGTTGCACCACAGTTGCTGGTTCGCTTACTTGATATAATATATATATATATAGGGTGGGGCAGTGGTAGTGTTACTGCAATGTAATGTAATGTAGTAATGTAATGTAATGTAATGTAATGTAATGCAGAGTTTGCATGTTCTCCCTGGGTATGCATGAGTTTCTTCTTGAAGGCTCCAGTCTCCTCTCACAGTCCAAAGACATGCAGGTTAGGAAGGTAAGTATGCTAAATTGGCCCTAGTGTGTGTTTGGTGTGCGTGTGTGTTTATGTAGGTGTGTCTGTGTGCGTGTGTGTGGTGTGTGTATTCTCCCTGCCATGGACTGGTGCACTGACCAGGGTTTGTTCTTGCACTCTACACTAGTTGGGAGAGTTTCTAGCACTCCCCACGGCTCTGGTCTGAATTGAGAAGGTTAGCAATTTAGAAAGTGGCATGACATATATATATATATACTAGCAAAATACCCGCGCTTCACAGCGGAGAAGTAGTGTGTTAAAGAAGTAATGAAAAAGAAACATTTTGAAAATAACGTAACATGATTTTCAATGTAATTGTTTTGTCACTGTTATGAGTGTTGCTGTCATATGTATATATATATATATATATATATATATATATATATATATATATATATATATATACAGTATATACATACACATATATATATACACACATATATATATATATACACATACATATATATATATATATATATATATATATATATACATATATATTGTGGTCTTGTGCCTCCTCCAGACCACGAGGGGGTGTCCGTCCTGGTTATGTTGTGGGCCTCGGGTACAGGGCTTGGAAGCCCAGCCCTGTAGGGACCCGTGGCCACCGCCAGGCGGCGCCCCGATGCCGGTATATCCCATGTGGTCCCTGGCCGGGACACCCAGGATGACCAGAGGAGGGCTTGTGCCTCCTCCAGACCGCGAGGGGGCTTCCACCCTGGTTATGTGGGGGGCCTCGGGTAAAGGGCTTGGAAGCCCAGCCCTGTAGGGACCCATGGCCACCGGCAGGCGGCGCCCCGGTGCCTGAGGAACCCTGGAGGGGGGAAGACGACAGGGGACACCCGGACAGCCACCGGATGCGCAGCCGGCATTTCCGCCACACTGGGGTGTGGCCAGGACTGATTGCCGGGAAGCAGCTGGAGCCCATCCGGGTTCCCATTTAAGGGGCCGTCTCCCTCCAGTCAGCAGTGGATGTGGACAGAGCTGGCGAGAGGACGGGAGGCAGTCAAGAGTGTCCTGGACAATTGGGGGATCGGTGCAAGAGGCACTGGGGTTTGTGCACGTGACTTTTGTAAATAATTATTGTAAATAAACAGTGTGTGGTGGAGCCAACGATGACCGTCTGTATGTGTCCGGGTCCCAGTTCACAATATATATATATATACACACATACATATACACACACACATATATATATATATATATATATATATATATATATATATATATATATATATATATACTCTTTGGGATGCGAGCAGCTTTTGCTGGGGGTGCCAGAATCCATCGAGGAAGAAAAATGAAAAACATTATTTGTACGAAATCTTAATTTATCTATCTATTCCTAAATAATTAAATGGGCAGGCTATTTCGTATCAGTGCAATACGTTGCCTGTTAAAACGGATGACTCCCGCTCTTAAGTGCACTTAGTGCTGTGTGGGTATTATGAAGTATCGTATCTGTTCAAGTTCAATTTAAATTTTAAATATAAGTAATTTTTATTTAGTCGACAGAAATATGTTTGGTAGGAATGTAAGTTAAATTTAGTCATCACTGCATAAATTTTTCTTCACCATAGAAATTTAAAGACTAAAAATGTAAAACTTACATTCCTACCAAAGATATTTCTGTCGACTAAATAGATAGATAGATAGATAGATAGATAGATAGATACTTTATTAATCCCAAGGGGAAATTCACAATAGAACCTACTTATATCCAAATAGAACCTGAAAAGATATATTTTTTTCGAATTTGATTGCGCATTTAGGATCGACTTGACGTGCACTACATCGAGCCTGCCTGCCTCAATAATTCACTGTCGCTTCAGTCTTACTTTTTTACAGTTCATTTAATCATGGCTAGTCGCGAAAAAATTTGAAAATGGAAGGAGGATTACACTGAGTATGGCTTTACCAAAACAATTATTGATGGCGAATAAAGTATCTATTATTTATACAGCTTCAATTGGTGATCTGTTTTTCTGCGTTAACCTCATATTTTTTCACACTTCTTCTCAAACCAAGGGGGTGCGAGTGTAAAATGAAGCGGGAAACACTGATATATATGTATGTGTGTGTATATATATATATATATATATATATATATATATATATATATATATATATAGTTTTACAGTCAAATAATGCAAAGAGTACACGGCACATGTTTCGCATTAATTCTGGGCTCATCAGGCATACACACTCACTACACCCACTCTCGGGAATCAAACCTCGGATGTCAGCGCTAGAGGCGAAGCCTCTTGTGTTGCACCACGGTGTGTGGTTCGTTTATTTAACAGTATGTAGATCGGGGAATATATATATATATATATATATATATTTATAAGATAACTCCTGTATCCACAATAAATGCCTTTATTGAATAGACAAACCAGGGGTGAGAAAGTTCCTTTCTACTGCAGCCACAGCCGTGACACACATAAAAAACATCAATAATAACTCATAAACTTGCAATATTATTTAGGAAAATCGCAAAATTTTACTAACCAAAAATTTGGATTATTTGTAAACAAAATCCATCCTCCTCTCTTTCCTCAAAAACAGTTCAATTACTCTGTCGTACGGATTATCCGTGCGCTTCAGTTCCATTATAAAGTCCCTTTCTATCGCAATCAAAGCTAATGCTGAAAGTCGAACCTGCTCTGTCATATTTCTGGCATAACTTTTAATTCGCTTTAGGCCTGAAAATGTCCGCTCGACAGAAGCAGTGTACACGGGAATGCTCACCACCAAATATACCAATGTGAACAGCTGCCCCATGCTCTCATTCAGATTTTTCTGATGAAGGAAGTCAAGGAGATCAGTGGGAGATTTTCCTGCAAAACCATCCATGGCATAAATTACAGTCAGTTCTCCGTGGCTCCGTGTTAAACTGGAGAAGGCTGCATGCGTGAAATTTTTCTTGTATTCCCGAAACTTTTGGGGCTTGAGGAGCGTGACAAACATCAGGTTTTCGTGGTCTTGAAAGTCTGTGTCTGGCAAATAATATTGTCCAGAATCCTGCCATGGAGTTGGCCGTAGTGCACGCGAGGATGCTTGGAGCGCTTGCGGTGCATTCAATGGCCTCGTAGAGTTCCTCATATCGGCTTCTATCCAATCAGTGGGTCTGAATTTGGTGACGTTGCCGTACGCTTGCTAGAGGGTCCTACTAACACCAACTCAAAATCTGATTGGTTGAAGCAACAGGTTTATCGACATTTATTCTGTGTTAGAGTGCCTGCACAACGGATTGTGAAGGCCTCTCTGCCTGGCAACAAATGATAGCTGAAATGTGATTGGTTAAATGCTTTAATACGAAAATACTTGGCTGGAAGCAGTACAACCATCGGAAAAGCTATGAAAGGAAGCGGACAGACTATTTGGAAATATTTAATAAGTATTCACGGACAAAATATAATTAACATCAGTTTGTGATTCAGATATATTTACTTATGAATATGCTAAGCACAGTCCTTGACCCACAAATATTTACCTTATATGGGCAGGCACTCAATTACGTGGGAGGCGTGATGATGTGAGACGCAACTCCGCCTCCCACGGCCATCGAGCTGCAGTCTATTACAGTATATGGACGAAAATATGTTCCAGTTATGACCATTATGCGTAGAATTTTGAAATGAAACCTGCCCAACTTTTGTAAGTAAGCTGTAAGGAATGAGCCTGCCAAATTTCAGCCTTTTACCTACACAGGAAGTTGGAGAATTAGTGATGAGTGAGTGAGTGAGTGAGTGAGTGAGTGAGTGAGAGAGGGCGTTGCCTTTTATTAGTATATATATATATATATATATATATATATATATATATATATATATATATATATACAGTAACAGTGTACTGCACAATAATGTGCAGTGAATACACTTGACTCTAGCATTCATAGTTTCCATACTTTTTTTCTGCATGTTTAGCATTCAATTTTTCAGAGGTCGACGCACTTGCTGCTTCCTGAGCAGCTCTTATTTTCTCCACCCTAGTGGCCCGCTTCTTCTTTACTTTCATCGACATCTTTTCACATTAAATCTGAGTCAGTGTTTGTGTTGCAATTATTTAGTACGTTTTCTTTAATTTTTCACTTAACCTGGCACTCAAGTCTTCAATCTGCCTCAAGAATGATTTAAGATATGAAGAGGTGCGGGAAGTGACGACGAAGATGGTAGGGCTGAGAACGGCGCCCGTACGCATACAACGCACTGCCGCCCTCTACAATAAAATAAAATAAAATAAAAATAAAAAAAGAAATAACCTTGGAGGTCAATCATCGTTCCGATAGTGGATAGTAGACACCACGTAGTATATGTGTACCAAATTTCAGTTCAATAGTTCAAACGGTTTGTAAGCTACAGGTGATTTAAAATCCTGGACAGACAAACGGTCAGCCACAGTACCATATTATATAAGATAAATATATATTTATATATATATTACTAGCTGTCCCCTGCTGCTCCGCCCACATAGTAGTGAAACAGTAGAAACTTTAAAAATCAAAAAAGAAAAGTAATATTTTGCATTTAGAAGAATTTATATTGATAGCTTTCTTATCCGAGGGCCTCTTGGTATATAATATTTTTGGCTATCAGTGTAAGAATGTAGCTGTGATCTCTTTGCCAAAAATGTAAAAAGTTGGCAAGGCATTTTGACCAAGTGGAAGGTAGGTACGCTCCAATGTCAAATGTTGGCACTGTATCTGATCATGTTCAGCTCTGATGGGAGAGTGTCCCTTGTATGGGGAGAAAAGCAGGTGGCCGTGATATCTCTATCAATAAACAGGTACCCTCTAAAACATGTAATTGTGTTCTCTCTATCAAAAATGTCAAACGTAACTCCTTAACAATCTCTAAATGATAATGTCTGCTGAACAAACAGGTATCGCTAGCTAAGTGGAGGCAAGGTACACTCCAACAGGTGGCGAGAGGTAGAGCAACTCAAATGGAGGCTGGTACATGAGTGAGGAGGGCCCCGCCCGGCTCCCAACTCCTGAGGTGCTGATTCCCCCTCCCCTCGGCCCGCAGCATCTCTCTCGGACTCACGTAAATAAATCAGTGCTGCAAGCAGACTAATACTTAGCACAATGAAAGAAATCATAAAATCAACCAGAATGTTCAAGCAATTTATAGAAAAACCCCAATCTAAATCCGTTAAGTAGTTCTCTCGTGAAAAGCGGACAGACATACAGAAAGACAGATGTTGGATTTTATATATAGAGAAATTTTATTATTATTTTATAATGTTGACAAATAATACATTCATGTATGAAAATTCTGCCTCCGATCGATGTGCCATCTAAGGTGATCAATTCTTCACCATAATCCAGGCGTCAGTCCTGAAACAGTTGATTTAATAGGTAGATAGACAGATAGATAGGCTCTGGGTAAAGAGCCCCAGTCACGTTTCTTCACACACTTCTGCCGAATAATTTGTTGGCTGAAAGTCCTTAGAGCTGGTGTGTCACAGACAGGATGTTCAGCATTGCTCATAATGGCACTCAGTTTTATTTTAACTCTCTCCTTTACTAGAATCTCCAGGGTGTCCTGAGTTCATCCCATAATTGAGCCTGCTCTTTTAATTAGCTTGGTGATTCGGTAGGTCTCTTTTGAAGTGATGTTACCAGCCTAGTACACCACAGTGTACAAAATCGCACTGGCCATCACAGAAGATGTGAAGGATGTTGCTGCCCACATTAAAAGAACAGAGTCTCTCCTAAGGCAGAAAAGCCTGCTCTGCCCTTTCTTCTCTAAGTCATCTGCGCTCTGAGACAAGTCCAACCTGCTATGAATGCTGACCCCAAATACTTGAAGGAGTTGACCACCTCCACGTCCATTCCCTAAATAGTGACCACACATAGAGGCTTTTTGGTTCGGTGAAAGTCAATAACCAGTTCCTTGGTTTTGCTGATGTTAAGTTGCAGATGATTCTTTTTGCATTAAGAAATAAAGTTCTCCACCTGACTCCTTTCCTCCATCTCATCTGAGGATTTCTGACCTGACCTGGAGTTATATTTATAGCCAAAGGTGTACAGAGTGAAGAGAAAAGCAGACAGGCCTGTTCCTCATGGTGCTCCAATTTTGTTCTCACAGTCCTTAACTCTTACACGCTGAGGTCTGCCCAACACACAGTCCATTATCCAGGACATCACAGGCTCATCAACCTTCATGTCTCTGAGCTGACTCCTTAACAGAGATGGCTGGATGGTATTGAAGGCACTAGAGGAATCAAAAAACAGAATCCTCTCAGTGCGGCCAGCTTTGCCCAGGTGAGGATAAGCCTTGTAGAGCTGATAGATAGTTGCATCCGTCACTCTAATATTTGTCCGATAGGCAAATTGCAGTGGTTCCAGGTGGTCTACCACAATATAGTCCAGGACGGGCCTCTCAAAAGTCTTCACAAAGTGCCACTGCTCGGTAGTCAAAAGGTGAAGAGGCGTCTTTTTTCATTGGAACAGGAACAATGCCAGATGTTTTCCATAGCAGCTGAAGTTTCTGTAGCCTTAGTGACAGAGGACATCACAAAGTTGGTCAGCACAGTCTTTAAGAACTTGGGGAATGACTCCATCTGGTCCAGTGGCTTTTCCTGTGTGTAGCTTCCTTCCAATGTCTCCCTACTTGGTCCTCAATAATGAACAACCGATACTAATGGTCAGAGGTGGACCCATCACTGGCCTTTCCAGTTGATGTGGAAGGAGCTGTTGATGTAGGAGGGATGATATGGGCGGACTGGTCATTGGGAGGCAAGATCTATTAAAAAAAATCATCTTTTTAATAACTATCTCTTTGTTGAGCAACAAACAAGCTAAATTTGATTTTAACCTAAAAGTAGTGATTTCTTCTTTTTTACATTGTAGAAAAACTATGTTTTTAACGATGTAAATGTTCTAAATTTTTATTGTGACAGAGTGAAGCTCTATTATGATAAAATTGCTGGTAAAACGATGAAAAAAATGCTGCTAATCACTTTTCTAACTGGCTGTTGAGCTACAAGACAGAAATGTTACAAGTGCATTGAAATGAATATTGAAATCCTCCATCTGTGTTCACCAGAGCTCTGTTTTAAAGAGAAACGGGAGAGTTAACCCTAAATGCACTTCTCTCCTAATTTCAAAAGTCAACCAGAAGACAAAACGGGAGGCAGCCTGTTTAGAGAGTAACTGTGTGTCTAAAAGCTCTAAGAAGCCACATTAGGCAGTGTTTGAAGAAAGCTACAGAATGTCAGTCACACCTCCATTTTCTGAGAGATGAATATTGGCAGAGAAAAGAGTTGGATTTTTAGAGCATACTGATATAAATTCCTTCTTTGAAAAATGTGTGTACCTTGGAGGCAAACATAATTAATAATACATCATTTCAAATATCAAGCAAACGATAAACAATGCAAAAACGGCGCCTTTAGAAAGTATTCAGGCTCCTTCACTTTTTTCACTTTTTAGTGGGTTGCAGCCTTGTGCTAAAATCATTTCATTTTATTATTTCCCTCGTCAAACAACATTCAATACCTCAGAATGACAAAGAGAAAACGGAATTATAGGAATTTTTGCAAATTAATTCAGTCTTTGAGCCCTGCATTGCCCTCCCTAGTGCTTTGACACTTTAACCTTAGCCTCCCCAGCAATTTAAAACAATTTTGAAAACCAAGCATTTTGATTTGTAAAAGTAAGATGTTATTACATTTTGACACTATAATGATAAGTCATAATGTTATAACAATAGATCGATAGTATAGAACAAGCTGCATAACTTACATTACCTCAGTTTTTATCCTTTTCTGGCATCCTTTACAGGGGCATAATGCCAAAACTGCTTATTTGAGTGATTTACTTCAAAATAGTTTTCAGTGCCAGAAGCAATGTGCAAGAATACTTTGTCTTCTGATCAATTGCCCCCATGTGTATCCCCTTTCCTGCAGGGCTCTCGCTTCTGGTGTTAAGCACCTGAACTCCCTCAAGCACAGTGCAACCTTCTATGAGGACAGAGGCTGATGGGGAGTTTGATTGGGGCGGTACACCTGTCACACCGTAACCCTAATATCCTAAACTGAGCTCAGTCAAAGAAACCACCCGTCGAGAAGAAGAATAACGGCTCTCTTTGCCTATCTTGTACTTCTCTGCACACTCTACACATCTATTGTTTTGAGTTGCTCCCATGCTAAACTACAACTGAAATCCTTTCTGTTTTCTTCTTGAAATTGTCATGCATGCACGTAAGAGGGACACCCTCTGGGTTTCTCCTAGGTAAGTAGTTCCACCCAGGACTGAGAGGGTGTACTGCCGTTAAATGTGTGGTCCTCCTTTTCCTCCACAGAACTGAGAAACCACCCAGTGAGGGCAACTGACTTCACCCCTTCCTGTCCCTGGGCCATAAAAACATAACTGCCCTGCAAGGAGGCATCACTTCATGACCGAGTTACCAGAGAGAAGGAGCTCCTCTAAAGCTTAGAAGAAATGCTCAGAATCAGTCAGTAGCATGTTACTTGTTGGCTGTTATTTTCTGTTTTGACTCCATCGAGCATCTCTTTTTGTCCATCCATCCATCCATCCTCTTCCGCTTATCCGGGGTCGGGTCGCGGGGATAGCAGCTTAAGCAGAGAGGCCAAGACTTCCCTCTCCTTGGCCACTTCTTCCAGCTTTTCTGGGAGAATCCCAAGGCATTCCCAGGCCAGCCAGGAGACGTAGTCCCTCCAGCATGTCCTGGGTCTTCCCCGGGGCCTCCTCCTGGTTGGACGTGCCCAGAACACCTCACCAGGGAGGCATCCTGATCAGATGCCTTTGTTTTCTTTTAAAATAAGCGGTGCCAGTGGGGTTGGCGCCCCAAAATCCATTTTTGTCATTCCCTTGGAAAAAACAAAATTGATCTGCCGCTTATATAAAAGCAGCATAAGTAGTGTAACTAGACAATGGTATATTATGTGCGTACTCTAATTTAGTGAAGGCCTTGGCTGGGATTGGCTCCAGCAGACCCCCGTGACCCTGTAGGATCAGGATATTGTGGGTTGTACAATGACTGACATTATTCTGATCATAATGGCAGAGAGGTGTAACGGCCTTTTGGGAATATGCCTCTACTGTAACCAGTTTCATTTCAGTAAATGTCTGTGATGAGTCTGACAATCGTTGTGGCTCGGTGGCCTTGGTTAACACAGAATTCATTTACTCTAAAGTAGTGTTGGCAAACATTTTGCTGACTGATGGTGCTGTATGTGATAACTAGATGCATCTACCAGTCAAGGAAGGTCTACATCATCATGAGTACAATGTGAATGTTTGATTAACATGATCCTTATGCAGTTGTTTCAGGGTGGCAACAAGGCAGAATCTGAGGTACGATCAGATACACACATTTACCACTACAGCAGGGGGCTGTAATTTATAAAGGTTAAATTGTGTACAAATGTGTGCAGGCTTCATAAAACTTTTTATTTATTTTTTCCTCTTTTTTGTCTAACCTTATTATAAAAAAAAAACTCTTTTGCTTTAACCTTCTTATGCTTACCACAAGAAAAACAGGTGACTTTTTGACTTCTGACATGGACTTGCACAGTTAGGAGGCGAAAATCGTCCTTGTCCTTCTACTTGATCTCAACCATTTTGCTTTTTTGTCCCACAGCTACTTGTACCACAGTGGAATCTTCAGACTGCTGAATTCACCAGGCTTATCATGGCAGTTCAGTCACACAGAGCTGTTCGTATTGATCAGTTTGAATATCTAGGTCAACGTCTGATGACCAGTTCACATTGTCCTCACTATTACTTGATTCAACTAATGGTTTAGTTTTCAGTTTGTTCTAAAACTGGCTTTACAGCATTTCATTTACATGCATCATATTCTTCAGAGATGTGCAGTCTTTACTAATCTCTACATTCCTCTGCTGTCTTAGCTAGCTCTCCTGTGGAGGTGTTTTGTGCTGCTGCCACCACCTGATCAAGGTGATACCCTCGTGCACCCACCTTTGATGCTGGAGTAAACTTGGGTGTCCTAGCGGTCCATAAGACCCACTGCATCAGATCCTCTCATATGTAGTCTGGAAACAATGTGGAGCGATTTAAGAACATTTACTTTAGGTAGAATACCCAGTGGAGACTGGGTGGTCTTTTGGCCTTAACTGGAGTTTTTTTTTTTTTGCTGGTTTGTTTCTTTTTCGTCCTCCCAGCCATCTGACCTTATTACCGGGCTCCTCTTCAGAGACTTTCATCATGTTATTGTATCTTCTACTAGTTATAGATCTGTTTTATAAGATTGTATAGATTTTTTTCCCTAATTTTACTTATTAGTCTTTTCTTTTAACTTTTTCTTTGACATCTTGTAAAGCACTACATTGTATGAAAATGTGCTATAGAAATAAATGTTGTGGTTGAATCTTAATGAGTTAACATAGAGTGGCAAGTCAAGTCAGGTTGGGGAGCATGCATTGATACTTGTTGTCGTGCCCACCATAAGACAAAACAGCCCGGGATCCTACTTGGAAACCTCCGAGGCAGACACATGGTCCAGTCCCACCCTTCATCCTGCAGCCAGATGTTATGTGGGCATCCCCTTGGCCTAGTCCAGCCATTCGCGTCCTCAACAATGAGGATCCTGTGAGCTGGATCTCTCATGGGGAAACACGCCACATGACCGTAGTGCCGTAACTGACGCTCCCTCACAATGCAGGTAATGTACCTCATTTAGGACTCCATGAGCAACCGATCATTTGACACAAAGTCAAACCAGCGGTATCCAAGGTTTCTCCAAAGAGACACAGTACCGAAGGAGTCCGAACCTCATCCCAGGTCACTAGACAGACAAATGCTGCTCACTGGATATTTCCCTTTTTTGGATCATTCTCTGTAAACCCTAGAGATGGGTGTGTGTGAGAATACCAGTAAACCAGCAGTTTCTGCAGATACTCAGACTAGCCTGTCTGGCACTAATAGCCATGCCAGATTCAAAGTTACTTAAATCACTTTTTATCCCCATTATGGTGCTTGGTTTGAACTTCAGCATGTCGTCGTGACGATGTCTACATGTTGAAATGAATTGAGTCGCTCCCTGTGATTGGCTGATTAGATATTTGCATTGAAAACCAGTTGAATAAGTCTCTAACAAAGTGGTCGGTGAGTGTACAGTATAATCGAAATAGCATATGTCAGTGTTCTGAGAGCCGGGTAAGAGTAAAGAGTAAAGAAATAGTCATGATTTTTTTTTTCCATTTGATGTCATTTTATCCACAAGATGGCACCAGAATTCTGTCTTGAACATTATTAAGGGTTGACCCTGTATATCTCATCAGAAAAAGGTTATGAGCAGCTTACCCCATAAACAACTCAGGGTTCACCATTTTTACATTGAATTGGAAGCCTGAGAGTTGCTAGGGTGTTACCACCAAAGAGGTTAAACACAGATTTTAAAGTATTAAATTCAAACAAATTATCCATAACAAAAAATATTTTGCTATTTAATTTTTCATAGCTATATTAGGTATGATTTAGCTAATGACAGCTAAAGAATATTTTTTGTTAAAAATGTTACAAAATGGAGAAAACGGCTTTTCATTTTTTAAATTAGTTCCTAAAAATATCTCTCTATTATTAAAAAAAAATATTTTGGAAGGCTTGGAAGGAGACGACGTCATTTTCTCGGAGACACCGGCTGGATCATCTGCTGGATTGCTGCTGCTGGCGTACTGCGTCTAATGCTTATCGCACTGCCCAACAATCATTTAAAAGTCTGTACAGCAGCTGTCCTTTTGCCACTTTGCATTTCTGCCGCTCGTGTTGTAAATGGTGGGGGCATTATGCACGCTAAGGAGAGGCGGTTGGATCATCTGCTGCCTTGCTGCTGCTGACGAGCTGCGTGTTCTGCTTGTCGTTGTTTTAAAAGCTGGAAGCACATGAAGTGTGTCTGCCAAAAGCATTCCAAAAACTGTCTGGTTAGATGTCCGTGAACTTGTTTTAAATGTTGTTTCACTGCCTTGTTTCACGTGAGGTTAAAGTGTCTCTCGCAGGACGTCAAATCGTCTTCCAAGGAGATCACGTCTCGTCTCCCTAGTCTCCCTCCCAAGATTTTTTTTTTATAATAGAGAGATGTTGATGTCTCTGTGTGTCTGACATAAATTATAATTTATAAGTTTATACTTGGGTAGACCAGGCTGACCT
The DNA here is from genome assembly GCF_016835505.1 of Polypterus senegalus. Classification (NCBI taxonomy): domain Eukaryota; kingdom Metazoa; phylum Chordata; class Cladistia; order Polypteriformes; family Polypteridae; genus Polypterus; species Polypterus senegalus. The sequence continues at coordinate 11,105,345 of NC_053158.1, forward strand.
TTTGTTATATATAATATTCATTAATTCATTCCAGATTTGTATGTTAAATATATTATAAGGGCTGTCCCTGGACAGCACCTGCTGTTTCAGCCTGCTCATTAAAAATATCTGAAGTGATTTTATACATCCGTGAAATAAATGCAGCGCTTGTTGTAATACACACTTTGTTTGTACCGCTCCTAATTTATCAACTTAATAATACTGATGGCAGAACTAGTCTCTTTATTGCCCACGAACATTTTCTTGTTGAAAAACAGATGTGTCTGTCTACTAATGAATTCCAGGCAGTGCCTCGTTACCCACTCTTTGCCGAGTTGTTTTAACGTTAGCTTTGCAATAGTAACACAGGCAGAAATGAACATTGTTTCATAAAAGTGGAAACTGCTATCACCGACCTCTACAATTAGGTGTAAGGTATAAAAGAATTCATTTGTTAGACTGTGTTAAATCCAATGTTTAGTGAGTTTAAAAATAGTCTAATTATATGTGTAAACATTGTGCAAATATGCCAAGTGCATGAAAATACCAGCATGACAGCATTTATCTTACAGGCGGATGCAATAAGAAGTCTAGCAAAATGACACCTTTTATTGGCTAACTAAAATGATTACAATATGCAAGCTTTCAAGGCAATTCAGGCCCCTTCTTCAGGCAAAATACTCTTACAGTCGGAGAAAGAAGGGGTGAGGGAGATGGACACATGGAGGAGAAAACACAGCAAGATCAGAACTAGTTTTAAATCGTCAAGCTTGAACACCTCTGTGGCATGTTCAAGTCTCCAGGTACTGTAGGCAATGCCACTTCAAACAGAGAGGGGGTGCTGTCACTAACTCCATCTCTGCCCGGGCAATGAGTGACCCAGTTTTCAGTTGTACTGTGAAGCCTCATCCTTTCCGAGATGCCAATGTAAAACTCTCAGGGCCACCGGAGTTGGGCATTCAGTAGAGAAGCTGACTGGTAAGAAGATGTAGCGACTCACCCAAGTGTCAACTTTCTTTTGCCTCAACTGATGCCAACTTCTTTGGTATCCACGAGTATGTTTTGTTTTCCACTTTTTAATCACCCAAAATGAATTTGGGATAACACTGGTCAGCAACCATTTAGCTACTGAGATTCTTTCACATGTTCTTTAACAAATTTCACTTGCTGACAAAAAATCTGAAAACCATTTTCGTCCAGTAGCATGTCCCATTTTTTAATTATGACAACTAGGGTGACTGGACAGTAAAGATGGATAACCATTTTGATAAATACCAGTAATTCTACTAGGAATGCCACACGCTACTAACAGCTGTGAGTTGTTTACCTTGTCATTTTAAATTTTATTTAAAAATTATTCGTTTTTAATTAGCGAAAAAAATATTTGTTACTGATTACCAAGTCTTATATGACTCTTAAGCATAACGACACAAGTCAGACTTGACACTGCAGTAGGTAGAGGTTTTACTGTTTTTTCCTTAACATAACATTGCATTTCAGGACATTTCGTTCATTAGATTCACCATTACTTTGAAAATTTGTTCAGGGCGATGGACAGAAACGTTGCTGCGTTTCAGCATTTAAGAAATAAGTTTGATCTTGAGAAAAGTGAAGCCAAAACTAAGGAAGGTGTTTTTGTTGGTCCTGAAATCCGTGAACTGATGCTTGACGAGGAGCTCAAAAGGGAACTGAAGCCCACTGAATCAGCAGCATGGGCATTCATGCGGGTTGTCCAGAATTTTCTTGGCAGTCGCAGAGCAGAGTTATGTTGAGCTTGTGGAGATCATGCTGGTATTATCTTCTGGTTTGTTTTCAGAATAAACACATCAAAACAAATTCGGTGGGACAGAGTCCAAACTCCAGATATTTTCTTAATATACTGATATCCAAATGTGTCAAAACGTTAATGATGTGTATCTCAAAAACCTGACCTGCTAGCTTAATTCTGATTTCACATATGAAATCAGTGTAAAAAACTTAATAAAGAGCTGGTCGGAAGTTCCCAGTAGAAAATAAATAATAATTTTTTGTAGACCTGTAAAAATTGCTGCCTAACGCTAATTTCTTCTTACAGTATGTATTGTGGGTGTTATGTTTGTTTTTATTTAGTTAGCATTTTTTTATATAATTGCAGCACAATTTTATTTTTTTTCTTCCCAGTCATTGTCATTTAGAAACTTAGCGGCTTGGGCACCACAATATTGTTTTTAGAAATGAACCCATTGAGTCCAGCTATAAAGTGTCATAAAGTAAAGTACAAGAATATACTTCAAACTGGTAAATATTGTTATATAACTATTTAAAGATTGTTGACATAAAGAATCATATATAATATAAAAAACATTAAACATTTAAATTTAATAAGAAGAAGGCACGCAAGCAAAAAACAGGTGGAGGTCCACGCGGTCCAGACCTAACCCCTGCAGAAGATTTGGCTCTCCAGCAAAATGCCCATCACCCTGTTTCTGAGGGCATTGCAGTGGGAAGCTCCTCCTCAGGACCAGTGGCAGGGTGCAGTGGTCACTTCATTTCAGATAAAGGATGGTCATCACATATATTTGTTCTCAATGTGTGCCATAGGTATGTTCCATATAGCCCTCTTTTTTGTTGGGTCAGTTGCAGGGAATGTCATATCCCTAGAACCTGTGTCTGACCAACGAGGTCAAATATTTGATGAAGACATTGTGTCTGATTATTCATCAGGAGGAGAGGTAAATTTTCCAAATAATGTTTGAACAAACTCCACTCTGACCAGTCCCATGTGCTAATCATGATATAACTGTTTTGCAGGAGCCTGTAGCCAGCACACATGTCCCTTTTGGAACAAAGTCCCCATCAAATAAAGGAGATGGTGAGGATGGTTGAGCCATTTGTTGTACTTTATACAAAATGATTCAAAATGATATACTGTGTATACAATATATTTGTAATTGCATATTTATTTGCAGAAAAATGTGAGGGCTCTATACAAGAGATATCTTCAACAGAAAACTAGAAATAAGAAAAATACAGCAGGACATGGAACTTCATGAACTGTGGACAACCAAAATGAAATTGCAGATACAAATACTAGAAAAACAATTGTTAACAAAATTCTCTTATCTCTTTCCCATATGTGTATGTGTATGTGTGAATGTATTCTTAATTATGTTCTCCTCCTTACAGGCTAAAGGGCCATAATCTATATATATATAATTCACTAAGGCAAGACAACCATGGAAAGCACGCTGGAAGGGGGCGTGGATTCACTAAGCCGCCGAAAAGTGAGACGCCCATGGCGCACGCAGGAAGGAGCCACGCCCATCAACTCTAAGACCATTGGATACGACGACAACTCGCAGAAACACACCCACCAACTCGGACGCGACAACCCAGGAAAAATGGCGTCATTTATGTTCATCTGTCTGCCACGTTGCCTGTTCATAGAGGCATGTTTCTCGCTATATGCAGCATGTAAAACAGTTTGCGAGGGGTATCCCATGGGATCCTTAAAACAATCCTTTAAAACAGGTTAAAACACAATGAAGGAAGCAGTCTTTAAAAACCAATAAGCCCTGTGCCTCTGTTTCATTACCGTCTCACCTGCTTCACCAATGCAGGCCCCGCAACAGTCGAGACGCTCTCTCAGCAGCTGACCTTCTCTGTGCCTGACCGGTTCACACAGAGGCACCACACGATGCGGCAGGACTATCTAAGAGGAGGCATGTTTGTCACGGATGTAAATCGCTGTATGCGGCATGTAAAACGGTTTGTTTGTCGCGGATGTGAATCATTGTATGCAGCGTGTAAAACAGTTTACAAGGGGTATCCCATGGTCTTACAGTTGGTGGGCGAGTCTCTGTTAGTTGCTCTTGCGAGCGGGCACATGACCAGGCAGTGTATGTGCTTTGAGAGCGTGGGTGGACGCGACAGCACCATCTAAGAAGATTCATATTTGCCGTGGGTGTAAATCGCTGTATGCAGCGTGTAAAGCAATTTGTCGCGAATGTGAATCACTGTATGCAGCGTGTAAAATGCTGTATTGTATGTTGCCCTCTCCAGAGTTACATCTTTTCAATCACCTACAGTCGTATACACAATGAAGTAACCAGTCTTTAAAAACCGAGTTTTCGGTTACAACGCACAACCGCGTGCACCATAGCAAACTGTTTTGCACGCTACATACAGCAATTCGCATCTGCGACAAACATGCGTCTTCTTAGATGCTCCTGCACTTTGTACACACCCCTGTCCCACCTCGCTACTACCGTGGTCGGGTGTCTTGGTTGATTATATATAGAAAGGCAGCCAAAACCACACAGAGCAATGAAACGTCTATGTGAGTCACAGCTGCATCTGGACTGTACAAAGACAACGACTCGAGTGATGAGTTGAAGGTGGGCACATGAGCAGGCAGTGCATACTGGACGAGAAATCAGCACATTAGCATGATGGAGGCAGCTGAGTGGACGTCCTTCTCCTCTCCTCCCGTTCCACTCTCCGCGCCCGAGCGCCGCACGGATGATTGTGTGTTGGTTCGTTCCGTGCATTGTTACAATGTTGCTTTTCTTGCTGATTTATCACATTTCTGATTTTTCAAATGTTCATTTTCTCCCTGTGCTTAAAAATCATTAAAAAACCGGCCTGATTATGCAGCGTATGGTACGCCGCGGGTTGGCTAGTATACAATAAATAACTTTTGTGTGAAACCACTTGTCTTTTTCATTGAAAATATTGGGCCACAATTCTGTCTCCGGCAGCTCTGCCACTAGTTTGCTCAAGGTGCACTGGGTCAAGGTCATCATCAGGCTGCACCAAAACCTCAGGGACTCTCTCTTTTCTGATGGTCATTATGTTCTGTAAGACAGAGCATGAAACAATTATGTCACATGCTCTGTCAGGTGCAACCCTCAGCCTTTTTAGACATTGAAATCACTCCTTCAGGTGGCCAAAGGTCATTTCAGTTAGTGTCCTTGTCCTTAACAAAGCAGCATTATATCGAGTTTGAGGCCCAGGGTTAGGGTTAGGGTTAGGGAACGGGGTCATTAGAAAATGCCTATGGGTATATCCCCTGTCCCCAAGCAGGATTCCATCATGATGACCCATGGAATATGTAAAAATTGTGAATACAATACACACATCACCATGATTTATAATTAGAGTCATGAACAGACCCTGGCCATTTAGCCTCCTCATTTGAGGTAGGATACATCACAGATCATCTGAGAATTTATAGCATGTAGGTCAAACAATTTTACTGTATGTCAACATGCCTATTGGCTATTGTCAACTCTTACAAAAAGTTACATTACCTGCACGTTAATAATGTGGAAGCCTTTTCTGTTTATGTAATCTGGCTCATTTGGACCTGATGGGGCCTTTATTCGGATCTGCCTACAATCCAGTGCCACAATCACATTTGGAAATCCTGAGTAATGAGAATGTTAGGCTGATTGTGAGATTCTTTATGGAACTGTGGGTGTTTTTGCCTGTGTTTTACCTACCTGCAACGGCAAAACCTCTTTTATTGTCTGCACACGCAGGTGTCCAGGAAACACTATGAAAACCCAAAGGAAATATTTCATACCCAAACAGACTTTATGAATTGCATGGCAAACTGAACATTTAGATTTTCCACAGTATATAAAAAAGTGCCGCTTGCAAAAAACCTCAAAGCAATGCATACTGTTTGTGTGGTTGTGAGAGCACGACTTTGCCTAGTTTGACTTTGAATATAAGGCGTTAATAAATCTTTGAGGTACAATATTCCCCCTCAGCTAAAGCGGTAGCTTTCAAAAAGAATTTTTTTCCGGGAGCTGATCCTGCAAAACCCTCTCTATATGAAATTCTCTTCTTATAATTTGTGCACCGATATCAATTGGTCACTCATTCATGAACAGCAAAGCCATGACTGAATGAATTCCATGCATGGACACTGATTAAGTGCGTGAGCTAATCCTTGTTTACATAGAACAAACCTGCTCCGTGCAGGTTTGAGGATTTGGATGTTCTACTATAACAACACATCCAGAAAGAGTTTCGAAAAACCGACAGATCCAGGATCATGCCAAATCGTCATTAATTACATCCGGCTAAACAAGTAATCCACGTACGAAGCTATCGTGTTGTACTTGCAAATTTTGTGAATGTGTTCATTGGATAATTGGCCATCAGCCTTTATACATTATACAGTTCATATCTACATTTTGTTATTTATTACTACAACATGAAAAACGTTTCTGTTTTAATAATGTGTTTAAATTGATTGTTGTAGACACAAAACACATCAAATTATTTCCCCTTACAATTCTGGGTAGCTCACTCCCAGATAATTAATCAAGGCAGGAACTGGAAGAACTTCTTGCCCGTTCTGAGGCTGTGTGTGTGGGTGGGTGGTATAGCAGGCTGCTTGGGCTTATCGACACATTTAGAAGATAAAAGACACTAACGGAGAGGTGCAAAGGGATTAAGGTTAGGGTTAGGTGGAAAGGATTTACAAGTTTTTTTGTTGGCTCTGATAATTCTAGTGTTAAGGACAACATTGGAGAAACATCATTTGGTCTAAAAAAAGTTATAATTGGGTGTCATCTGCATATGAGTGAAAAATCAAGTTATGTTTTTGGATGATAGTCCCTAATGGAAACATGTAAAGTGAAAACAGTAAAGTTCTGAGTACTGAGCCCTGCAGAACACCATATTTAACTTTTGAGTATAAGGATGTGGTACTGTCAGCACATTTCTATACGTACTGGTAATGATTTAATAAATAAGAAATTAAACCAGGAAAGCACAGTGTGTGGTGTAGGGATTCTTAATCTGTTGTTAAACATAGCAAATGGCTTAAACTGTAACATGTAGCTTCTTACAAGTTACAAAATATAATAATTCACCATCAGCATACGATAAGATGTCATTTAAGAGGAAGCATTTATCCTCATCTACATCTCTTAACTGTCAGCCTTTCCAAGGTTAGCAACACCCACATACAGATTAAAGTGAAGGACAGCATTGTTCTCTTGCGTCTAAAGATTACATTTTAATGTATTTGGATTTTGCCAATATGGATATTAGAAAATGCACTTTTACATTTGTAGAATTTTTGTGAAAAGCACGACCTTTGTTAATATTTAATGTGGATTACAAGTGTCACTTGTAATTAATCTCATCCACAACAGTGATGGAAAACATAATTTGAACCACCAGGAGTACAAATTATTTAAACACTTTCTGAATTCATATTTTTAAGTACATACAACATATCTACAGATTCTTTATGATAATTTGGCACTCATGGATTTCTCACCACATTGACATTTTTACTATATCATTTTCTCAGTACAGACTGTGGCACACAATGTACCAGGTTCAATGTGTATGAGGTATCTAAACTCAATATAATAACTATAATATCTATAATAACAGTTTTGTCAACGCACTGCTTTACAGATTGCTTTGAATGAAAAGATGTGTCCAAATGATAATATTCTAAAGATTTTGTTGAGTTACAAATACTGCATTTACAATTGTGTACACACACACACACACACACACTCACTCTCTCAGTCCTTGCCAAGTTTAGCTCACATTTATGAAATTGATTTCAGAACTTATAGAAATGTGCTGACAGGACTCCATCGTTATACTCAGAAGATAAATATGGTGTCCCGCAGGGCTCATTACTTGGAGTTCTAGTGTTCTCACTTTACATGCTTCCATTGGGAACATTTATTAGAAAACAAAACATTAATTTTTCTTTTGTATGCAGATGACACTTAACTATACATAGCTACATATCCTGATTAGAGTTACTGATTAGCTGTGAGTCTTTGTTTCTTAGTTACCAGTACAAAACTATAAGTAATATAATATTTATAAACCGTTACTAACACTCTTCAGTTCTGCTTCTCTTCTCGGTGTGCTGCTATGGCACCTGGCCCCATAGCTTTTATCATCAGTGTTATGCTTAATGATAGGCAGCTGGACCTGTCATTCCCTCCAGATGACAACATGGTATCAGCTAGAACCTCTGCATGTCTCCCTGATATTACAACCTAAATGAAGGAACACCATCTTCAATTCAACCTGGCAAAGAGTTTCTTGTTTTCCCAGCTTGTCCATCTATTCAGCACTCCATCTCTGTTCAGCTCCACTCATTATCACAAACACTTGCATGCAAGCTATATGCAACCTTGGGTTGGTAATCGATGACCAGCTGTTCTTTAAGGACAATACTGTTACAGTCTTGGTCTAGAAGATTTACTATTTACATTATCCTGCAAGATCAGTCTGTATGTAACAGAATATGTAGTATAATTCCTAGACTTTGGACTTGATGTACCTGGAATCCTGCAAATCTCTGCTGACAGGAGTACCATCATGTATCACCAAGTCATTGTAGATGATTCAAAGTGCAGCAAAGGTAGTTAACCAGCTGAAGCTGGCACATATCACTGCTCAGTTCACTATATTGGCTTCCTGTAGCATCATGCTTTAAGTTCAAATCCTTGATGCTTGCCTAAAGTAGTCAATGGATCTGTACCTACATATATGTAGACACTTGTGAGGTCCTAAACTCCTCCTTGACTATTCTGGTCTGCTGTTGAACAGCATCAGGTGATGCCACATTTGCATGACATTAAATCATGCTATGCAGTGCTGTGCCTAGCTAATAGCATCACTTCAAGAGATTCCCACCAAATCAACAAGGTAATTAGAAGGGCTGGCTCAGTTATGGGATGCACTCTGGAGCACCTGAAGGTAGTATAGGAAGAGGGAATGAAATCATAACTTGAGTACCATTAAGAACAATGCGGCACCCCACCGCCCTGCATTACAAACCATCATTGGCCGTCACATTTAGTACTTGGTCTCATATCCCTTGCATTCAATGATTATTTGAAGGCTGTGATTCATATTCATCAAAAGGTGCTGAGGATCTCTTTTCGTGATGCTCTGCCAAGCCTCTAATACAACCATCTTTAGCTCCTGCTTGATTTGGGGGCTTTCCCCTTAATACTAGAAGTACCAACGCCTATGAAAAAACTCATAATCCTGGCCCACCTAAAATCTGTTCACACCGCTCCATCAGCGTCTTTTGTCTTGTAAATGTGTCGATCAGCACAAGCAGCCTGCTGTTCCATGCCCACCACCTCCGCAGAAATGGCAAAAAGCTCTCCCAGCTCAAGCCTTGTTTACCTAGGAATGCAGTACCTAGAGTTGTAGAGGCCAAATAATACGTATATCGTTATTTGGAACATATGCATTTCATGTGTGTTCCGTGTCAGTGTAGGATGACAGGAAATGCAAGAAATGTTAAACACATACTTAAAAGACAAACTTTTTTCCTGTTTTAGTATTAACAACAAATTTTGACATGAAGTGTATAATGTGTGAAGACCAAATATCAAACAAGCACTTTCACAAAATGTACAAATTAAATTGAACAAGTGCACTTTTATTCAAGACTGAAACTGAAGAAAAAGAAATTGGGTTAGTGTACTTTGTTGTCACAACTGCTTTGGTAGTACAGTGGTAAGAACTGCCGACTCATAGTCAAGAGGTTGCGGTTTTGAGCCTTGCTCTGTCCGAAAAGAAACATTTTGAGTAGTGAGCTGCTCTTACTGTTACTATTATACAATAAAAACATACATTTAATTTGAGTCTGTAACAGCCGCTGTAACTGTATGGTTCTTGTAAAGGTGAGCATCTTTTATTCAGTTTTATTCTCTCAGTCAAGTTCACACTTACTCCAATTTGACACTGCTAGTTTTCAAATAAAGACGTACTATATCAGAGGTGAACTCGGATGAGGATTTTAGTCGTTAGTACTAAAACATGAAAAACGTTTGTCTTTTATGTATGTGTTCAACATTTCTTGCATTTCCTGTCATCCTACACTTACATAGATCTTTGTAGACATGGAACAAACATGAAAAACGTGTTCCAAATAACAATATAGTATTTACACTATACAGCTCTAGGTACCACATTTTCAAATAAACAGACTTTTTGCCCTTTCTGCGGTGGCATGGATGGGGGATGGAACAGCAGGCTGCTTGCTGCTTGTGCTGACTGACACATTTACAAAACAAAAGATGCTGATAGAGAGGTGAGAAGGGAATTAAGGTGGGATAGGATTACGAGTTTTTTCGTAGGCTTCAGGAATTCTAGTGCTAAATTTCCTTTATGGAAGGCCTTCTCAATTGGATTTAAATTGGGTGACTGGCTTGGCCATTCAAGAATTTTCAATTTTTTAGCTTTGACAAACTCCTGTGTTGCCTCATCAGTATGTCTGGTTCATTATCTTCTTGTAGGATGAAGCACTGTCCAGTGAGTTTGGAGGCCTTGACTGGAACTTGATCAGATCAGATGTTTCTATACACCTCAGAATTCATTGTGCCACTGCCATCGGCAGTTCCATTATGAATGAAGAGAAGTTTGCCAGGACCTGTGGCAGCCATGCATGCCCAAGCCAGAACACCCCCAGCATTGCCATGTTTAACAGACGAGGTGGTCTGCTTTGGATCTTGGGCAGTTTCTTTGTGTCTCCACACTTTGCTCTTGCCATCACTCTGATCAGGTTCATCTGACTGTGTGCAGAGACTGCAGACCTATAAATACCTGGGAGTGCAGGTGGATGATAAATTGAACTGGACTGCCAACACTGATGCTCTGTACAAGAGAGGACAGACCCGACTATACTTCCTTAGAAGGCTGGCGTCCTTCAACATCTGCAATAAGATGCTGCAGATGTTCTATCAGACTGTTGTGGGTGAGTGCCCACTTCTACGCGGTGGTGTGCTGGGGAGGCAGCATAAGAAGAGGAACACCTCACGCCTGGACAAACTGGTGAGGAAGGCAGGCTCTATTGTAGGCACGGAGCTGGACAGTTTGACATCTGTGGCAGAGTGACGGGCGCTGAGCAGGCTCCTGTCAATACTAGAGAACCCACTGCACCCACTGAACAGGATCATCTCCAGACAGAGGAGCAGCTTCAGCGACAGACTGCTGTCACCATCCTGCTCCACTGACAGACTGAGGAGACTCCACACTATGTGACTCTTCAATTCCAGCCAGGGGGGTAAACGTTAACATTCTAGAAGATTACAGACTGTTATACCAGCCTTGCACTCTCCACCTTGCATTTTCTAACTTGCACTGCGCTTTTATTGCTCTTTAATTAATATTGTTTTTTATCAGTATGCTGCTGCTGGAGTATGTGAACTTCCCCTTGGAGATTAATAAAGTATCTATCTATCTATCTATCTATCTATCTATCTATCTATCTATCTATCTATCTATCTATCTATCTATCCTTGTCTTGTCTGTCCACAAGACCTTTTCTCCGAATTCTGCAGGCTCTTTGAATTCCTTTTTCATAAAGTGTAATCTGGCCATCCTGTTTTTGTCAGTAACTTGTGGTGTTCATCTTGCAGTGTGGCCTGTGTTTCTGTTCATGAAGTCTTCTGCTGATAGTCGTCTTTGACACACACACATCGGCCCCCTGAAGACTCTTTCTGATCTGTCACACAGGTGTTTGGGGGCTTTGTCATTACCATAGTGAAGATTCTTCTGTCATCAGCAGTGGAGGTCTTCCTCGGCCTACCAGTCTCTTTGTGATTACTGAGCTCACCAGTGTGTTCTTTGTTCTTTATATTACTCTAGACAGTTGATTGTGGTCATCCTCAGGTTTCACTGATGTCTCCACTGGTTTTGTTCTTGTTTTTCAGCCTAATGATGGCTTCTTTGACTTTCATTTTCACAGCTCTTGTCCTCATGTTAAATAATGGCAACTCCAGACTCCAAAGGGTAGAAGCAAGCCAAGGTATCTTATGAAGCCATGAAACCCACCTGAGGAATCACAAACACCTGAGACGCCAATTGTCCTAAATATTATAGTGCCCTGACATTAAAGGACTATGTAGAAAAAGTGTTGTCATTTCTACATACTGTGACCCAAATGCATGCAAAGACCCTTAAAATGAAAGTCTGCAATGTGCACTTTAATCACGATGTCTGAATTGTTTGAATTGTATTTTTAAACTGTGGAGGAGAGGGGTAAATAAAGGTAAAATGTATCTTTTTCTCAAACATTATGGAGGGCACTGCATGTGAACAGAGTAGCCAAATGCAAAAACTCCAGTGTATGAAACTCTACAAGTTTTAGGTTAGCTGTCAGTAAATTAATTGTAAAGGTTTCTATGCATCTTTTATTTGTTTAGCTTTTCTTAAAATTTTAATGCAGGGATCTTTCCTCTGAAGGCCATTTAGGTCAATAATTCTGTAAATAGTTACATGCTGTTGATCAGTGGAGCACACAGACTGTGAAATCTACAAAAAGGGATGAAAGAAACATTATAAAATATTCATGGGGTCCAACCCTGCCATAAGGAAAAACCCCAAGAAGCTGAACGCTGAATTTATTTTTTCATGTGAAATGTATTCAAAACAAATTCTAGTATTACTTTAGTTTGTGCAATAATGTAATCATAGATGGCAATAAAATAAATAAGTAGGAAAACAGTCTTAATGTTGGTACAGTGTTTGAAGAAATGTATGTATATTTTGAATTTTCAACTATTCTTTCCCTGGGTTACATTTAAAGAAGTTTATAAAAGGAAAATATATGCAGATATGTTCTAGAAATTTGACTTGACCATGGACTGTATATTGATTTATATACTTGAACAACAGTACAATAGTAGTAATAATAGTAGTAATAACAGTTCAACAGTATAGATTATTTAAAAAATATACACATATGTAAGTAAAAAGTGTGAGAGGCACAGAGGGAGTATGGATTGTTATACATAGGCTTAAAAATATTGGATGGTTTCAATAAAGCTGTTGATAAATTCATCATGATGCACTCCACATCAATCTGTTTTCCTGGGGTGACTGGGAATTGTGGACTGTGGATGCCTCATAAGCTTCTCCAGCTTTCTTTCAGGGTGACACCCGGAGGGACACTGGAAGGGCATATGAAAGCCTATTTAGAGTTTGCCAAACAGGAAAATGATTGTTTGGTCTGATGAGACAAAAATTGAACTCTTTGAGCAGATCTCTAAGCACTGTCTGGTGAAGACCAGGCACAGCTCATCACCTGCCTAATACCATCCCTATAGTGAGTCATGGTGGTGGAAGCGTCATGTTATGGGGGTACATGGACAAGAAGACTGGTCATAATCAAGAGAATGCAGCTAAATACAGAGAGGACATTGAAGGTAACCTTCTCCAGAGTGCATGTGACTTCAGACAGTTTAATGACAAGAATCACACAGCCAAGACAATGCCATGCTGGGAGGGGCAGATCTACTATAAAACTAATAAGCCTTAAGCTTCTGGGCCCCTAATCCTGATGGGACCTCAGAAGCATTACAATATTAGAACAATCTGGATGAGAGTAGTCCATTCTGCCCTGCAAAGCTCACCAGTCCTATCCACTCAGTTCATCTAAGATAACACCAAGTCGAGTTTTGAAAGTGTCTAAACTCCTACTGTCCACCATGCTACTTGGTCACTTATTCCATGCGTCTGTGGTTCTCGGTGTGATGAAAACCTTCCTCATGTTTGAGTAAAATTTACCCTGAACAAGATTTCAACTCATTTTAAAGTCACAGACAATCCACTGGACTAATTCCCTTCAAAATTTTAAACACTTCAATCACGTCTCCTCTTACTTGAGCCCACTACTGTATGAGAAGAGTTTTAAAAAAATGATATTAATAATATAGTGTCATTCAATACAAAATAATACTTAGAATAAAAATTAAAAGGTTATCAAAGTATCATGTAGGCTAGCTATAAACAAAAGAATGTTTAAATTAAGGATGTTTCATTCTATATATATTTAATAAAAAATAATTATAAATAAAACATTATTTACTGTACATGTATGACAAAAATTAAAACTTCCATCATTTGGTATGCAGAGGGCGGAATAAAAAATGACAACACCAACCCCTGGAGTGGTGGTAAAATTATAGTCACTACAGACCTTAAGCTCTCCCCTATACACATGCTCATGAAAAAATATATATATGTGTATATATATTGTGATCTGCAGAAGATGCTCAAGTTCAGCAACAAACATTTTAATTTTTTCAGTGGGAAACACTTCTCAAATTGTTTACCACCGAATGTACCACAGTTACAAACACAATGCAAAATCCCTTCCTTTCTTTTCTCTTTCTTTCCTCAACTTCCACTCCTCCTCCGGCAAGCATTGTCCACCTCCTCCCGACTCTGGCTCTGTTAGCATGTTTTGGAAGCACTTCTGGGTGAGGTGGAAGCCTGACAAAGTAGGGATCCACAGTTCCGGCAACATCCTCTGGTGTCACACCAGACTCATGGAGCCCTATGGGAGTTAGAGGCGCTCCAGGGAAGATAATGCCCTGTATGCGTTGTCTCCCCTGGTCATTTCATTACACAGGTGTCCCTGCCAGGTATTGTCACTATATATATATATATATATATATTGTCACACATGTGCAAGTAGGAGGCAGCTAGAGGGTCTGAGTAAGTGTAATAAAACATCTGACTAGGGGCAGCGGAGTGTGCTGACTGTCTTTCTCAGTTCCCTACAGATCTTTCCCGGAAAATCCTGCATGGTTCCGGCGCCTCAGAAGACATCACTTCCGAAGCCGGCCCCTTTGCTGACGTCACTTCTGGTTCCGGCCATTCTGATGACATCATTTCCTCTCCAGACCTTTAACGCCTCCATCTTGGGCTACTATAGTCAGTTCTGTTGTGGACTCTGTTATATGCACATCGTGCTTCAAAAACATAAACTTTTGCAGCTGGGAAAACCAATATACGGGTGGCTGCCCCAAACCTTTATGATGTCTTTGGCATATTATTGTCACAGTGGCATAGTCCGCAGGATGAAGTCCCAGAAGAAACCGGGAAATCAACCAGGTAGGAAAGTACTGGGGCTGGTTTCTGGGGATGAAACAAAAAGGGCTTATTATGCTTTCTCGGAGGAAAGAGCTGAGCCGCCCATTGGGGCCGAGGTCTCAGATAAATATGGGCTATCCCCAGTCCAGCAGGCAAAACTAATAACAAACTGGGAATTTGATCCAGAGAGATCAATCCAGAGACAGGCTATGAACCTCTGGAAGCAGGTGGCCTTATGGCCATTTGAACTATCCACCTGCCAAATAGTACAGCAGGTATCCTGCTTTATTTTTTAAAGAGCCTCCCTAAAAACTTTGCCCAGCTGGACTAGGGAGATTTTCATTCTATGAAAGAGCTTATAAAGCTTGTAAAATCTCCCATGCCATTCTCGAACTCTGGCAGAGCAGAACCGTCCTCTAGTGGATTTCCTAGAAATTACGTCCTACAAAATAAGTCTCTCCCACATAACTTGGACCCTGTTTCTGAGTTCCTGGGCCACTAGGCATGCAACCTACCTGGGAACAAGGAGGGATGTAGGTGGAATGGGGGAGACGGTTTGTGTGCTCTTGCCAACCCCCTGACGTTATTGAATACGGGACCTGTGGTCATTAATGGCTACAAAATCAATGCCTTGTTTGATTCTAGCAGTAACATTTCCATTGTTGATTGCCGTTATGTCTTACCACGACAAAGAATTAAAGATAAGAACAGTATTAAATGTATTCATGGAGACACCTGGATGTACGATACCGCCGTGTTTTTCGTAAGTCTAGGGGGATTGCTAAGAAAAATACCCATTGTGGTTTACCCCAATCCTCCCTTTCCAGTGATTCTAGGGCGGGACTGGTCAAAAAATAAATGTGGTAAACTATTGAATACTCCCGATAAAAACTTAGGCCTCATTATAGATGGGGATAACTCATCTCAAGCTGTCTCCACGCCATGTACAGAGCCGGCGGAGAGAGATACGGAAACAAGGAGGACGGAAACCTGGACTGTCGCAAGCAAATACGTCATCCACCCACACCTCGACGAGTCGGGAGGAATCCCCTCCCCTTGAGGTCAGACCAGATCCTCTCTCCGACATTCACTTTTAATTTAAACGAACACTGGCTTCTTTTAAAAGGGAGCAGTGGAAAGATGACTTCGTAAAATTTGCAAAAAATGCAGTAGTTCTTGTCAACGGCCAACGCACACACCAGCCCATGCCACAAGGACCTCACTTTGTAATAGAAAATGATCTATTATATTAGGTCGCGGAACATGGGGTGGAGGTTCGGAAACTGTTGTTAATCCCCCAAACCTACCGGTGGCAGGTTTGTGAATTAGCTCACACCCACCTCCCTTGGGGCCATTTAGACTCCAAAACAACTTTATAGTGGATTAAGCTCAGATTTTATTGAATGGGAATTAACAAGGAGGTTCGCCGTTTTTGTATTTCTTGTCCAGAATGTCAATTACGGCAAATTCCTAGGAGGGACCATGCCCCTCTTGTTCCCCTTCCCTTAGTTGATGTTGTCCCCTTTGAACGAATCGGGGTCGATATTGTAGGACCCTTAGAGCGCTCAGCCCAAGGACTCATGGATTATGCGACCTGATATTTGGAAGCTGTTCCCTAGCGCTCAGCTACATCTAAGCAATTGCACGGGAACTAGTAGGAGTATTTGTGCGTGTCACTATTCCTAAAGAAGTCCTATCAGACCAAGGAACATCTTTTACCTCTGAGACATTCAGGGAAACGGCCAAGTTACTGAGAATAAAGCACTTAAAGACTTAAGGCTTAACCAGGTCTACCTTTTTGATTCTTATCCCATGCCTCACGTGGATGATCTCCTCAAGAGGCTTGGACAAGTTGAATTTTTGACCACGCTTGACATGACAAAGAGGTACTGGCAGATTCTTTTAACGGACTCCGCGAAGGTCAAGACCGTGTTTAGCACTCCTAGCGGACACTGGCAGTATCGTGTTCTTCCATTCGGGTTACACGGGACTCCTGCGACTTTCCAGCGTCTGGTGGACAAAGTGCTCCAACCCCATAATGCGTATAGTGCTGCCTATCTGAATGACGTCGTCATCTATTTCAGCACATGGAAGGAACACGAACAGCAGGTCACTGCGGTATTGCGGACAGTAGGAGAAACCAGGCTTCGTATTAATCCCAAGAAATGTTTCTTTGGATTGAAAGAGGCTAAATATTTGGGCTACCTGGTGGGTCGGGGTACCGTGAAACCACAGTGTTCAAAAATAGATGTCATTGTAAAATTTTCCTGTCAGTGAACCAAGAGGCAAGTCCAAGCCTTTCTCAGATTGGCCAGGTACTACCGCCGGTTTGTACCTCAGTTTTCAGAGAAAGCGACACCCTGTCATGTGGTATGGACTGACAAGGCGTACACTGCATTTAGTGACTGAAAACAGGCTCTTAATTCAGCACCAATATTAAAAGCTCCTAATTTTTCTCTCCCTTTTATTTTCCAGACAGATGCTTCAGACACAGGCCTTGGTGCCGTACTGAGCCAAAGCGTCGATGGTGTTGAACACCCCGTCATGTACCTGAGCCGGAAACTGTTGGATCGGGAGACCAGGTATGCAGCAGTGGAAAGGGAAGGGATTACACAGTTTAAGTAATACCTCTTGGGCCGGGAGTTCACTCATGCTCCTTTACAGTGGATGGACCTTCACAAGGAGTCGAATCCACGGGTCACTAGGTGGTTTCTTGACCTTCAATCCTACAAAGTTTTCACCAATTCATAGTAAAGGTTCTCTCCATGTCAACGCTGATGCTCTCTCGGGTCTGGGCTTGGGGGGGCTCTTGTCACACACGTGCGAGTAGGAGGCAGCTAAAGGGTCTGAGTAAGTGTAATAAAACATCTGACCACGGGGAGTGTGCTGACTGTCTTTCTCAGTTCCCTATTGACCTTTCCCGTGAAATCCTGCAAGGTTCTGGCACCTCAGAAGACGTCACTTCCGAAGTTGGCCCCTTTGATGATGTCATTTCTGAAGCTGGCCCCTTTTGATGATGTCACTTCTGGTTCCAGCCATTCTGATGACATCATTTCCTCTCCAGACCTTTAAAGCCTCCATCTTGGGCTACTATAATCAGTTCTGTTGTGGACTAACTGCACATCGTGCTTTAAAAACATAACCTTTTGCAGCTGGGATAAACAATATATGGGTGGCTGCCCCAAACCTTTATGATGTCTTTGGCGTACTATTGTCACTATATATATATATATATATATATATATATATATATATATATATATATATATATATATATATATATATATATACACATCCAGTGTAAAATTTTGCCAAATCAATATGCGGACAAAAATACAAATTTCCATAATGGATCGTTCGAGCCCTGGGTTAAAAACGACCACCACCATTGCTGTTAGCCAACAGGGTGCTGGTGGAAATTGGGCAACTGTTGGTTGAAGAAGAAGAAGGAGAAGAAGGAGGGGAGACGTGTCCGGAGGCAGGAGGAGAGGAGGAAGGTAAAGAGAGCGGAACTGAGGGTAGGAACTTTGAATGTTGCCAGTATGACTGGTAAGGGGAAAGAGTTAGCCAATATGATGGAGAGAAGGAAGGTTGATATATTGTGCATGCAAGAGACTAAATGGAAGGGGAGTAAGGCCAGGTGGATTGGAGGTGGATTCAAATTGTTCTATCATGGTGTGGATGGGAGGAGAAATGGGGTAGGGGTTATTCTGAAGGAACAGTATGTCAAGAGTGTTTTGGAGGTGAGGTGGCAGAGTAGTGATAATGAAGCTGGAAATTGGAGGTGTGATGATGAATGTTGTTAGTGCATATGCACCGCAAGGTGGGTGTGCGATGAATATGAAAGAAGATTTCTGGAGTGAGTTGGATGAAGTGATGAACAGTGTACCCAAGGAACAGAAAGTGGTGATTGGAGTTGATTTCAATGGACATGACGATTAAGGGAACAGAGGAAACAAGGAGGTGATGGTAGTTATGATGTCAAGGAGAGGAATGAAGAAGGTCAGGGGACAGTAGATTTTGCCAAAAGGATGGACATGACTGTGGTGAATACGTATTTTAAGAAGAGGGAGGAACATAGGGTTACGTACAAGAGTGGAGGAAGATGCACACAGGTACATTACAGCCTATCTGGAAAAAGAGCCAATCTGGAGATTAAAAACTGCAAAGTGGTGGCAGGGGAAAGTGTAGTTAGGCAGCATAGGATTATGGTCTGTAGGATGACGCAGAAATCAAGAAGAGGAGGAGAGTGAGGGCAGAGACAAGGATCAAATGGTGGTAGTTGAAAAAGGAAGACTGCAAGGTTGAGTTTAGGGAGGAGGTGAGACAGGCACTGGCTGGCAGTGAAGAGTTACCAGACAGCTGGGAAACAACAGCAGATGTAGTAAGGGTGACAGCAAGAAGGGTGCTTGGTGTGATATCTGGACAGAGGAAGGAGGAAAAGGAAACCTGGTGGTGGAATAAGGACATACAGGAGAGTAAGAGAGGAAGAGGATGGCAAAGAAGAAGTGGGATAGTCGCAGAGATGCAAAAAGTAGGCAAGAGTACAAGGAGATAAGACGCAAGGTGAAGAGAGAGGTGGCGAAGGCTAAAGAAAAGGTGTATGATGAGTTGTATGAGAGGTTGGACACTAAGGAGGGAGAAAAGAACTGATTGGCTAGACAGAGGGACCGAGCTGGAAAAGATATGCAGCAGGTTAGGATAATAAAGGATAAAGATGGAAACGTACTCACAAGTGAGGAGAGTGTGCTGAGCAGATGGAAAGAGTACTTTGAGAGTCTGATGAATGAAGTGAACGAGAGGGAGAAGAGGTTGGATGATATGGAGATAGTGAATCAGGAAGTGCAACGGATTAGCAAGGAGAAAGTAAGGACAGCTATGAATAGGACAAAGAATGGAAAAGCCGTTGGTCCAGATGACATACCTATGGAAGCATGGAGGTGTTTAGGAGAGATGGCAGTGGAGTTTTCAACCAGATTGTTTAATGGAATCTTGGAAAGTGAGAGGATGCCTGAGGAGTGGAGAAGAAGTGTACTGGTGCCAATATTTAAGAATAAGGGGGATGTGCTGGACTGCAGTAACTACAGGGGAATACAATTGATGAGCCACAGCATGAAGTTATGGGAAAGAGTAGTGGAAGCTAGTTAAGAAGGGAGGTGATGATTACTGTGCAGCAGTATGGTTTCATGCCAAGAAAGAGCATCACAGATGCAATGTTTGCTCTAAGGGTGTTGAAGGAGAAGTATAGAGAGACCAGAAGGAGTTGCATTGCGTCTTTGTAGACCTGGAGAAAGCATATGACAGAGTGACTAGAGAGGAGTTGTGGTAAGAAAATGCATGGTATAGTGCAATTTTCTGGATCATCTACGAGTTGTTTGAGTTTACCCCAAGATAGTGGTATCTCCAGCAGTGACGGTTTCTGGGATGAAGAGGTGGGTATAGTTGGTTATTACCTGGAAGTGAAGTGACGGATGTTGGCTCGTCATGCTTTCTTTCTACAGAGTGGAAAGAAGAAAAGACACTGTTATAGCACACTACCCCAGGTGGCCTGTGTTAATATTGTCATCAAATAAGCCTGTAAGCTGTTCCCCAAGCGCATTCATGTCACTATACAGTGTATATATATGTATGTATGTATATATATATATATATATATATATATATATATATATATATATATATATATATGTGTGCATGTTGGTAGCAATATATTTAATAAATACATTTTAAAAGTATTTCATCTCTGTGGGGTGCTCATTCTTTGTTTTTGTATTGTGCCATTCTCATAAGTGTCTGAGAGGTAATTACCTTATTATCCTGTGGACATACAACAATAAACCTGAACTTGAACATCAGTGTTTTGCTAAATACTTTCCAGCATTTCACAGTATAATAAATCTGACTGACATTATAAAGTGTTTAATCAATAAAAGCAGAAAATGAAAGATGAGAATGTCAGTTTCTGAAACATGTGAGAGACAGAACCTCAGTTTGCATTTCAATATTGAGTCAGAGCAAATGCCATGCAGTGTTAAAAAAATAAAATAGGAAATGAGAAAACAGTAGTCATACACCTCAGTAACCATTTAATGAAAAGATATAATTTTATAAAAGTATCATTGGGATTGTTGCACCTGGGTTATTGTATATTTTCTTATCTGAACATATTATTTTTATTGTTTTCATAATGTTTTATATATAAAAATAACCAGTGTGGACAGTGCTGCAATTCTGAAATACATACTATGGCTGCTTGGCACACCTGCTGGTTTAATTTCAGCCTCTCTCTCCTCTCCTCTCCTCTCTTCTCTATACTGTGCAAGAGGAGCCATAGCTTGCTGGCCCAGGCTGCTTCTAATTACCAGCTGAAAATTGCCTTGGAGCAGCTTGTGGATGCTTGCTGGCATTTGGTGTTTATCTCCACTCATCGTGCTTTGTGTCTCAGTGTTAAGTGCTTTCACTTGCTAACATTGGCAGCTTTCATCTGTCAGCTGTGAATTGCTGCAGAGTATCATTGGATTGTCTGCTGACATTTTGGAGCCCATCTCTATTGAATATTTTCCCTCTTTCAGTTAGGGTTACTTTCCCAGAATGCAATATTTCTCTTAATCATTTGTTATTGGTAAACACCCTGGAAGAAGATCAATGTTATTCAAATTTTAAATTCTTGCTCAAAATTGACAATTATATACAGTATAATGAGATACTGTGAGGGTGCTTCACCAACCAGCACACAAACACCTTGCATACATCTTCCATATCTCTAGATTGGAGGTTCTTAAACATTTTAATCAGAGGACCCAAATGAAAAAAAATCAAAACCATAATGGGACCAAAGAAGAGAAATATTACCATAATTACAGGAGAGCCCTAAGCTGATGTCACATTACGTGACTTCTAGTTGGAGAGTATGTCAGACTTGTCAAACACAGTTACTGATCTTGTTGCCACACCATGTCAACTTACTTGACTGAAAATATACAAAAATTAAGTATATTAAAAATACAGTGGTGTGAAAAACTATTTGCCACCTTCCTGATTTCTTATTCTTTTGCCTGTTTGTCACACAAAATGTTTCTGATCATCAGACACATTTAACCATTAGTCAAATATAACACAAGTAAACACAAAATGCAGTTTTTTAAATGAAAAAAATCCAAACCCACATGGCCCTGTGTGAAAAAGTAATTGCCCCCTTGTTAAAAATAACCTAACTGTGGTGTATCACACCTGAGTTCAATTTGCGTAGCCACCCCCAGGCCTGATTACTGCCACACCTGTTTCAATCAAGAAATCACTTAAATAGGAGCTGCCTGACACAGAGAAGTAGACCAAAAGCACCTCAAAAGCTAGACATCATGCCAAGATCCAAAGAAATTCAGGAACAAATGAGAACAGAAGTAATTGAGATCTATCAGTCTGGTAAAGGTTATAAAGCCATTTCTAAAGCTTTGGGACTCCAGCGAACCACAGTGAGAGCCATTATCCACAAATGGCAAAAACATGGAACAGTGGTGAACCTTCCCAGGAGTGGCCGGCCGACCAAAATTACCCCAAGAGCGCAGAGACGACTCATCCGAGAGGTCACAAAGACCCCAGGACAACGTCTAAAGAACTGCAGGCCTCACTTGCCTCAATTAAGGTCAGTGTTCACGACTCCACCATAAGAAAGAGACTGGGCAAAAACGGCCTGCATGGCAGATTTCCAAGACGCAAACCACTGTTAAGCGAAAAGAACATTAGGGCTCGTCTTAATTTTGCTAAGAAACATCTCAATGATTGCCAAGACTTTTGGGAAAATACCTTGTGGACTGATGAGACAAAAGTTGAACATTTTGGAAGGCAAATGTCCCGTTACATCTGGCGTAAAAGGAACACAGCATTTCAGAAAAAGAACATCATACCAACAGTAAAATATGGTGGTGGTAGTGTGATGGTCTGGGGTTGTTTTGCTGCTTCAGGACCTGGAAAGCTTGCTGTGATAGATGGAACCATGAATTCTACTGTCTACCAAAAAATCCTGAAGGAGAATGTCCGGCCATCTGTTCGTCAACTCTAACTGAAGCGATCTTGGGTGCTGCAACAGGACAATGACCCAAAACACACCAGCAAATCCACCTCTGAATGGCTGAAGAAAAACAAAATGAAGACTTTGGAGTGGCCTAGTCAAAGTCCTGACCTGAATCCAATTAAGATGCTATGGCATGACCTTAAAAAGGCGGTTCATGCTAGAAAACCCTCAAATAAAGCTGAATTACAACAATTCTGCAAAGATGAGTGGGCCAAAATTTCTCCAGAGCGCCGTAAAAGACTCATTGCAAGTTATCGCAAACGCTTGATTGCAGTTATTGCTGCTAAGGGTGGCCCAACCAGTTATTAGGTTCAGGGGGTAATTACTTTTTCACACAGGGCCATGTAGGTTTGGATTTTTTCTCCCTAAATAATAAAACCATCATTTAAAAACTGCATTTTGTGTTTACTTGTGTTATATTTGACTAATGGTTAAATGTGTTTGATGATCAGAAACATTTTGTGTGACAAACATGCAAAGGAATAAGAAATCAGGAAGGGGGGCAAATAGTTTTTCACACCACTGTATATTTCACTCTGTGGCTTAGGGTCTTCCCTGGTGTCTGGAATGTTGCTAGTTCAAATCTCATTACTGCGAGAAGGGATCCTACTCTGCTGGGCCCCTTGAGCAAAGCCCATGCTGCCCAATGGCTGACCCTGCACTCAGACCCCCAGGAGGTCATGTGAAATGACAATTTCCCCTCAGGGATTAACAAAGTATATCAAAATCCAAAAAAGAAAAAAGTTGCCACCTGTAAAAATATATTACAATATTTTAGAAAATCAAGGATAAATACTGTATATTACCGTGACTTGCAGTTTAAATATGTTGTAAAATACATAACTTATTGCTAGTTTGTATATTGCAATTTATTTTCCAAATAATTAATTTCTTAATATATATTTAAAAGACTAGGAATAATATATTATAAAATAGATTTTATTAACTACAAAAATATACCATAAATTCTAGTTATAATATACTATACAATTGATTTAAGTATACTACATTGTCATTTTCGTACACTGCAGTATATTTTAAACATAGAGCATATTCACCTGGCTGTGACAATATCATCCAATAAATATCTGATAAATGTTTCTTATATTGCGATCTACCCTAAACCAAATCACATGCAGAGATCAGTCTCAGGTTATCGGCTGTTTCACCCAACTTTAAATTTTGTGTCCGGAACCTGGATGTTATGTTTGACCTGTCTTTAAACGTTGATGCTCATGTTGGGTTCTTATCTTGCTCTTGTTTTTATCATCTAAGAATTATATCAAAGCTAAGAACAACAGTATTAAAGCTCAAATGGAGACATTAATGCATGCTTTTATTTTTTCACCTCTTGATTATTGTAACTCTTTATTATGTTTAAACCAGTAAAGGAGCACTGCACAATAACGTGCAGTGAATACACTTGACTTGACCATTCCTAGTTTTCACCCTCTTTCTCTGTACTGTACGTTTAGCACTAGTTTGCTCAGAGGTTGATGCACTTCCTGCTTCCGGAGCAGCTCTTCTTTTCTCCACCCTAGCAGCCTGCTTCTTCTCTTCTTTTGTCAGCATCTTTTCACATTAAAACTGATTAAGTCAGTGTTTATGTTGCAATTACTTAGTATGTTTTCCTTAATTTTTCACTTAAGCTGGCACTTAAGTCTTCAATATGCCTCAAGAATGATATAAGATATGAAGAGGTAGGGGAAATGACGGCAAAGGTGGTAGGGATGTATGCATGCGCTACTTGGCCACCCTGCTGGCCACTGCTGAGAGTTTATTCTACAATAAAATAAAATAAAAAGAGGAATAGCCTTGGAGATTAATCATCACCCCGAAAACGGATAGTAGACGTCACGTAGTATATGTTTACTAAATTTCAGGGCAATCGGTCAAACAGTTTGCAAGCTACAGGTGATTTTAAATCCTGGACAGACAGACAGCCACAGTAGCGTATTAAATATAAAGACAAGGCATCGCTGCTGAGTCTTCAGTCTATTCAGAATGCTGCCGCATAGATTGTTAACCAGCTCCAGTAGGTGGTCTCACATTACTCCGATTTGATCTCACCTTTATTCGCTTCCAGTGGAATTTCTAATCCATTTTAAAAATTTAGTAATCACCTGTAGAGCTCTTTTTACAACATTTTATTACCAGTCTCCCACTCAGCTCCTTTAACCATTCCACGTACTCGGGTAAAGACTCATGGAGATGCAACTTTACACCAAAGTGGTGGCTTTATGGGCTGCTGATAAAATTGATATATTTAAAAAAACAGTTCAAGAGACCCCTTTTTAGGTTAGCAAATGGGCACCCATTTTTGGTTCTTCTGTTGTATGTTCATTATGTTGAAAGGTTAACTTAATATTATTTTTTATGGTTTGTAAGTGTGTGTGTTAATTGTTTTCTATGGTGTACAGTGTTTTGTGACTCTGTTGGTGAAAGGGGCTTTATAAATAAATAATAAAAATAAGTATGCACTTATTATTAATCAAGTATCTAATTAGACTGTAAAATGAAGCCTTATCTACCTACTTTGAATGACTTTTACTGATTTGTGGGGAGTTAAAAATAAATTGGAATTGTTGGGAAGACTGAGTTTAGCTTTTTCCAGCATGTAGAAAGATAAGTTATGAACGATCAGTCGGGGTCTGAGCACATGGTATGTTGCATGTCTTATACACAATACATTTTTGAAATGGGTTTGTTTCTTTAGGAAAATATATGTTTCCTGATATTTCAGGCACAATCTTTAGCTAAATATACGTTGTTTTCCAGGAGACTGGAAAAAGGGAACAGGTTTCCAAGGAATAATATTTTTATTGCTGAACTGGCAGGTACAAAAACAAGACCTTTTTCTGTCAAACGTGGAGCTTTAGCTCCTGTCTCCAGGTAAAAAGAACACAAAGTCCTCCTCATCAAGCGGGATCTAAAGCTCGGAAGCAGCAAGTGGAGCAGAGGCAGTCTAAGGGGGAGAGAGGACAGGGGCTCGATCTTTTAAATGTTTCAAACCTCATGTGAAAAGCCTGCCTCTGATCCTGACGAATCTATCTATCTATCTATCTATCTATCTATCTATCTATCTATCTATCTGTCTATCTATCTATCTATCTATCTATCTACAGGGTGGCCCATATTTATGCCCATGATTGAAAAGGAGTTACTGTCAGGAAACTACAAATGTTATTATCATGTAACATTATGCAACATTCTTTAATCAAACACAGCAAGGGATTGCCCAGTCCAGCACATTGTTACTCCCATACTGAGGCTACACAGTGATGCCATTTTCAATACTTTTCATACAGTAGTTTAAATGCCAAAGCCTGTGAATATCATATACATAAATATGAGCCACCCTGTATATGTATATATATATATATATATATATATATATATATATATATAGCTGGGACACAAAAATAACCAGATTGGTAAAAAAACTATTTATTGCTGAATTACAGCATTCTAAATATTGTCACCTTCTCTATACTCCCTCTCTCTCTATCTATCTATCTCGCGATCTCTACACCGCTCCAGACGTATCTTCCATTGATTGAAACAGTGGAAGTCTTCTTGCTTGAGGCTCTTCAACAGACTTACTGTTTCTGTCTTCACTTCATCCTTTCCCTTCAGGTACACTTTTGATTTTCGGGAACAAGATAAAATCACAGGGAGCTAAATTGTCCGAATAGTGAGGATGATCGAGGACAGAAATGTTTTTTTCAGTCAAAAACTGCTTTATGGAAAAAGAGAAAATTCACTGTTCGATTTTTTCACCCAACATTATCGCAGCAACTCGTGTAGCGATTGTTCCGCTACTGACTGACTGGGCTCTTCAAAGGATATACCGAGCCGGTTGGCAGTTTGAGAGGGCGTGTAGGAGGGGATATAGTTCTATGATTCACGTTTGTGTCTCACCTTATATACAGGGTGAGGCAGAAAGGACGGACGTCTTTGAAATGGCTAGAACTCACCACTAGGTGGAGTGACAGATGGCGGTAGGTGGCGTTAGGTCTTAGCATTTTTTTAAATTTTATTTTTAGTTGAAGCCATGGAGCCATGGATGATAGAACACCGCGTTTTTGCGTACGACTGTTTTGTCAAGAACAACCAATCTATGTATTACCACAGTTCAGCGTGAGTTTCATTGCCAATTCAATATCCACAGAAATAAAGCTGTTCTCGCTCGTAACACTATCCACCATTGGGTTAAAGCACTTCGTACACGAGGTACACTAATGAACAGCACGTACCCCTGAAACTGTGCGTACGACTAGCCCTGCTGCGCAGTCCAAGTCGATCTGCTCAGAAGCATTCTTCAGAACTTGGCCTCAGTAATCGTTCAGTAAGGCGTCTTTTGCATTTAGACCTACATTTCCATCCCTACAAATTGTCAAATGCTATTTCAATATGAACTCAAATCTTTCAATAAATTTTGTGATTTTGTAAAAAAACATCCATCCTTTCTGCCTCATCCTGTATATATATATATATATATATATTTATATATATATATATATATTGTGGCAGTATGTGGCGCTAGTGCTTCCTTGAACCCTCAGGTACAACTCCAGACACCAGGTAAAAGTCCAAGACTCTTTATTTTTATTCCTCAGAGTGCACCAAGCACCCTCCACACTACTCATTCAATAAACCAATTCAACACAACACTATAATCACTCCTCCTTGCCCAGACACTTTGCTCCTCTACCTCCCGGCACAGCTCGTTGTCTGGAGTGAGGCACCGCCCTTTTATAGCCCCTGACCCGGAGTGGTTTCTGTCCCAACAGTCCACAGTTCCTTTCTCCTTCCGGGTCAAGGCAAACGGTCCTGTTCTTCACCCCGGGAGCACGTCGTTTCTTCCCGTCACGTGACTGTGACGTACTCCCGGGTTATAGGGCACACAAGGGCCCATGAGCCCTCCTACAGCGACTCCCGGTGGTCCCCAAGGTATCCAGCAGGGCTGTGTAAAAACACTACATAGTCCATAAGGCCCTGCTGGAACTCGGGGCACGATCCTGCTGTCAGGAGAGCTCCTCCTGGAGGCTTGGGGGTGCGGACCGGCATGGGAAGCCGGCAGTCCTCCACAATATATATATATAATATACAAGGTGTTCCATATCTAATTATGCAGATCCAGATTGTCTGGATGACTTTGATTTATGCGGGGATGATTCCAGTTCAGAGCGAAGACTATTCTTCATGTCATCAGTTTGCACACTTCTCGATGGTCTGGGATTTTTTGGGTGATTTTCTATGTAAAAAACTTA
The DNA here is from genome assembly GCF_016835505.1 of Polypterus senegalus. Lineage (NCBI taxonomy): Eukaryota > Metazoa > Chordata > Cladistia > Polypteriformes > Polypteridae > Polypterus > Polypterus senegalus. The sequence continues at coordinate 11,133,542 of NC_053158.1, forward strand.
ATAAGTTTTAGTGTAATAAAAATTGCATTTTTAGAACTCTACTACCCTATATATATATATATATATATATATATATATATATATATATATATATATATATATATATATATTTGTTTTTAATTTTATAGACATATTGGGTTAAAAAACAGCACACTGTCATGGTTCAGCCAGCATTTTTCCCCTGGTTGGGGTTCAAAAATGTGTCTCTTATCTGTTTTGTCTAATTTTTTATTATTTACTTTCATTATTATTTCTTTTGTTTATAATTGTCATTATTCTATAATTCTTTTACTCTTTCTTTTTTATTATTATTATTATTCTTTGTGTTTGATTGATTATATCTCATGTGTTTCATGCGTGGTTCCCCGAAGGGCGGGGCCACCCGCCACTCATCATCAAGACCTGCCCTCCACTCTGTATGTTGGACGGCCTGGCAGTTTGTCTCAAATGTCTCAAATTTCCAGGCCACAGTTGTAAATAAGAAACATGTTCTTAATCTGTTTTGCCTGGTTAAATAAAGGTAAATAAATAAATAAAATAAATAAAATGCGCTAGGGAGTGGAGTATTCCTTATGTGTAAACTGTGCTTAATGCTATTGCTTTTCGTGATTTTCCTGATTTTTGAACCTGTGCTCTGTTTTGGACTTTGCCTTTGGATTTTGTATTGGGAATTTGTTTGCAGTGGATTGCCTTACCTTCTCTGACAAGTCCTTTGTGCTTGAAGGAGCTTTCTGCATTGCAGAGTCTCTTATTAAAATAAACCTTTCATTAAATAAATATTGTTCAAGGCCCTTTTTTGTATCTAGTTGGAGTTTTTACAGTATTTCCCCCAACATGTGGCAAACCTTTAAAAGTGCTTTTAGGACTTGCGTTCTTTAGGGTTTCATAAGTCATGTCACACACTTTTTGTTAAAAATGAAGTACCACTTGATGCCTCTAGAGAGCAGCACCACATAGTGACAGTCCTGATCACACGTCACATTAATTAAAAATGTACTCAATCCAAATTTTTTATGTATTTATTTATTTTTGTCTTTTCTTACCAAAAAGTAAAATAAGTAAAGCATGGGCAAGTTCCTGTGTGCCTTTGTCAATTCCTCTGCACGTGTATCTTTGTGGTTCATTGATATGCAAATTCTGTATCACAAAAATTTGAGTTGGTCTTTTTCCTAACTACTTCATTTAATCTTGTCGACATGATGCTGAAGCCAAACTGACCATCAAGGAGTTAATTAATAGCAAATGCTCCAGGTGCTCGGTAAGCTTGTTTTTCTCATGGCTGCAGCTGGGAAATGTGTCAACGTACCATTGGGATGCAATGACTTCATCGACATGATGTGGTTTAATCAAGGAAGATTTTTACTTGAAATATTATTTACCCCTGAAAGCCCAATTGAGATGCACAAGGAGGCCAAGTAATACGCTCAAGGTGACACAGTAAATCAGGCGAAATTCATGCCCTTATTTTTGAAAATTTTCCACCTTTTTTGCTGTATTCACTGCATCGTGTTGCATTCTCTCAAGAATAGTACATACATACATACATAAATAAATCAATATCATGGTAATTGCAGTATTGCCTAAAAAATTCAATAAAGAAGTGTTTGTATTTTGAGGTAATGAGTTTTATTTTCTTCTCCTTACCTTTAACTCAAAATGTCATAGCTATATTTTTTCCTAATATTACCCAGCAAATTAATAAAGATTTGTTGAAGGTACAGTAAGAAGAATCTGATGCATACAATTTAAACAGCAATTTATTTTTTGAACAGCCCAAAATCACACAAGGCATGCCTCAATAGGCAGGCCCTGATTTTTGATAACTCCCAGGGCCTTGTATCTCTAAGAAGACAAGAAAAAAAAACTACAAAATTAGAAAAATAAAAAAGGGACAAATCCTGGAAAAGGACATTGGGCGTGCAATGGGTGTCAAAAAATGGGGTAACAAAAACATACAAAACAGAACATAACAAATCCAGTTCAATGAGCTAGACGACCAATCTATCATGGCCAGCTCAGAAATACAACATGACAGTACAAACAAATTTGCATTTCTGCCTAAAGATTTTGATGATAATTGTGTAGTAGATAACTGCTGAGACCTTGGACCTCTTCTTGACTGGCAAGGGCGGCACAGTTGCCACAAACTGAGGCGTCTAATCGTCTCCTGGTATCCATTTCTTATTTTGAATAATCACCGACTGCAGGCTCAGAACGCTGTAGCAAGTTTTTGAGTAAAATATAAATTACACATTTTACAAAATGGACACTCACCAGCCACTTTATTAGGTACACCTGTTTAACTGCTTGTTAACGCAAATATCTAATCAGCCAATCACATGGCAGCAGGTTGTCAAGATGACCTGCTGAAGTTCAAACCGAGCATCAGAATGGAGAAGAAAGGTGACTGAAGTGACTCTGAACATGGCATGGTTGTTGGTGCCAGATGGGCTGGTCTGAGTATTTAAGAAACTGCTCATCTACATCACTACCATCTCTAGGGTTTACAGAGAATGGTCCAAAAAACAGAAAATATCCAGTGAGTGGCAGTTCTATGGGTGAAAATGCCTTGCGATTCCAGCGGTCTGAGGAGAATGGCCAGACTGGTACAAACTGATGGAAGGGTAACAGTAACTCAAATAACCACTTGTTACAAGTGAGTTATGCAGAAGAGCATCTCTGAACACACAACACATCAAAACCTTGAAGCAGATGGGCTACAGCATCAGGAGACAACACCGGGTGCCACTCCTGTCAAATAACAACAGGCAACTGAGGCTACAGTTCACACAGACTCACTAAAATTGGACAAAAGAAGATTTGAAAAATGTTTCCTGGTGTGATGGTCCCGATTCCTGCTATGACATTCAGATTGTCAGAATTTGGCATCATCATCATGAAAGTATGGATCCATCCTGCCTTGTATCAACGGTTCTGACTGGTGGTGGTGGTGTAACATGCAAGCTCCAGGCAGGGAACACCAGGGATGTGACACCCTGCTGGACGTGACACCCTGCTAACAGTATTCATTATTTAAATGAAGTTGACGATTTATCTGTAAAATGTAACATACATGCTTTAATAAATTTCATCATGAGAAAGATATCAAGTATAAATCTCAGGTTTCAAAATGTTCAGAGAGCTGGAATATCATAAAAGGAATGTGTTCTGTGTGGCAGTCACTGCCTGCTGCTGTGGTCAGCTCAGGAGGACGCCCCAAAAGCACATAGTGATTAACAAGTGGGTCAGTTTTAAGATGACGTTTACAACGTTCTACTTTAATGACAAAATAAACTATGAGATTAAAGTTGAATTTTCCACTTTAATCACAAAATAGGCCTTTTTACTTCATTGCGTCTGTAATTTTTTTTTTCTCTATGGCTCAAATGATGGCACAGAAAAGTCCTTTAAAACATATCGCATCATTACGATGGGGAATATGCAACGCTTGTATTGCCTATGCGAGAAATAGCTGAAGAAAAGCACTATGAATACTTTTGTATGTCAGCATTTAAGTTTGATGATTTGCTTCACTGCATGAAACCATTCATCAAAGACTGAAGTCTGCACATCGATCCTGTAAAATCTTTCACATGTTGACAGTAAACAGAGACTTTGATGTGACATTCCAAGTTGAACACATTGCGTCTTCCCGATTGTTTCGGGTACCGCAACTCATGCACGTGTCGACTTAATTTGTGAGGATGTGCTCAGATGACATGTCAAATGAACGCTGGGAACGCATGGCAGCCATGATGCATGCAATGGCCCATGGAATGTTTCTTGGAATTGAACAGATCAACGTTACTGAGACCTTTACCTTTCTTTATTTTCAGATATTGTTTCATGGACATGGGTTAGATGGTCATATGTTGGCTTATTTTGTATCTCATTATTGCTTGGCTTCTAATTAAGGAAAAGATTCAGAATTATGACTATAGCGGGTTGGATAATGGATTGATGGATTATGACTTTTTCTAGTAATAATAATTTAGCACTCTTTAATAACGTAAATGTTGAAATCTACATCTCCGTCTTTCACAGTGGTCAAAGAGATGACCTCCTTGTAGTGCCCTGTTTATAACTGACAGCTTCCGGAAAGGGCGGTGCTCCTGATGCCTAGCAAGGGGGGTCGTGGCGAGGCGTCCTCTCCTGCCAATAAGTCCATGACTGTGCGAAAGAAACCATCAGTACAGTTACCATCAGCGCCCCCTACTGTCTGGTGGTAGTAGTGCATAGTTTACCTGAGCGCTTTGGGAGATCCCCAATCGTGCATGTGTGACACTCGTGAGGCGAGTGACTTCTAGGTTTTCAAGGTGTTTTCAGCCTGGTTCATTTTGATTGTTAACTTGTGTATAGCAAAGTGTTTTCTGAGCTCTTCAGTTGTGAAGTTCAATTTTGTACTCTCTGGACATTAGGTGTAACCAGGCACACGTAATGTCTAATAATAAGTCATGAAGTGCAAGGAACTCTCTGTAGATCTCCACGATTAGATTGTGCTGAGGAACAATTGAAGGCAAGGGTATTGTGACATGCACGCAGCCCCGCCGCTCTATACTTCCTTCGCGGCCCCGTCACACAGTAGAACGTCCATCTACCATAGAAAAGTCATCACCACGACAACGAGTTTGTTCACAGCTCTCCGTGCAGAGCGTCCGTCGGCCAGGTAGTGATTGCCGAAACAGGGGGTATTTTAATTCAGCCACTGACCAGGCTTATTTTCTCTTTGTCTCCTCTCCTCCAGGATGATCTGATCCCAATCACGGATCCACAGCCATGGGACCAACCTGAGGAGAAGGATTATCAGTGCCTGGTCTGAAGGAGGGAGCTGAGGCAGAATGATTAATGAAGTTACTGCTTGCTTACTGTGTTTAGGTGTTATAGAGTGGTAGCTCCTGCTTCAATAAATATGCTTGCTGTTCCTGTTTAAGGTTGTTAATAAAGCTGATCATTCTGAAGATTGAGACTTGTGTTTTTGGGGTGCCAGACAGTGACTCACACGTCACAGTATAAAAACATTTTTAAAACTTTCAGTCTTCCCAGCAGCACAGTGACCTCAATAATCGTGAAATGAAAGAGGTTTTGAACCTTCAGGATACTTCTTAGAGTCTGGCAAAACTAATTAACTGAGATAAATAGGCCCTAGTCCGGTAGGTGACCAAGATCACAATGGACACTCTAGCAGAGATTCAGAAGTCCTCTGCGGAGATGGAAGAACCTGTCAGAAGGACGGCCATTTCAGCAGAACATATGAAAGCTAGATCACAAGGAAACACATTCTCTGCTCTGATGAGACAAACATTGAACTCTTTTGGCAGAACTCTAAACACTAAGTCTGGTGAAGACCAGGTACTTCTTATCACCTGCCTAATATCACCCCTACGGTGAAGTGTAATGGTGGCAGCCTTGTGTTATTGGGGTGCTTCTGTGCGACAGGGACAGGGAAACTGGTCAGAATTGGAGGAAGGATAAATGTGGCCAAATACAGAGAGGTCCTCGAAGGTTATTTGCTTCAGATTTCACACAACCTTAGGGATTTGGAAGTGTATCTACGACATCATTGTCAGGCTGTCCACCTGTAATAGCATCCCAACTGGTCTAAGAGGAAAAAGAAGGTGCAATTGTTTGCAATTTTAAAGGAACATCTCAGAGGGATTAAGAACATAAAGATGGTCAATCGAAGAATCAGATACAAACCTTGTTATATGGATTTTGGTTTAAATCATTTTCCGAGTTTTCCAACTTGGAGGTACCAATCCTCATTTCAGCTGCAAAAAAAACCCCAGTGTTTGTCTGAGGGCACTGCCCAGTAAAGCCAGCAAGACCACATCATCTGCACGAAAAGGTCATCAAACTGAAGACCCTCCAGTCCTTAACATGTATTCACACCCACTGGGCCAGATAAAATTTCGAGCCACCTTAACTTTCATGTCCTTGTGATGAGACCCTGACTACCCAGAGAAAACCCCACATAGACTGTGACCAGACCAGGATTCAAACCCACCCTCCAGCAGCTTGGAGACAGCAGTGTTGTCAGTAATGGCCTGACATATTGAGCAATGAGCAACATATTCTGACCACATCAGTTTTATACATAACACAATATTATGTCCTGCCTTTGGATGTGCTCTCTAAGCAGGCCTTAATGGATCTCACAGCCCTTCTGTGAATGATAAAGAATTTAGGAGGTCACAGTTGTTATAAGATGTCTTGGCATGACATTTGCCGCTAGAACTTGAACACTAATGGGAAATGCAAATATTTTTTGTCATTAAACATGCAGAAGGTTTTACTGCTTTGCCATTAGTATGCAATTGTTTAATTTCAATGCACAAGACGACTGGTTCAAAAGCAAAGCTTGACATTTAAATGCAGCAACAAGTCATGAAAAAAATAATGGTGGTATATTGGAAATGAGTAACATTTTCAATACAAACTGAAAGAAAGACATGTGATTCAGCAAGACTGAAATTCAAAAAAAAAAAAACAGAAACAGTTTTATGCTATTAACTTATCAGTGAAAAGACAATGTGAACAATAGCTCTGTTATGATTCAACACACTTTAAAATGTATTTCTAGTGTTGGAGGATCACCTTCCAGGCTCATCAGAGGTAAGCACTACCATCCCAGGACACCAGAGGGCACAATCGCTGACTGTCTTGTCTTTTTTTTCGACCCAGAGCTCAGAGAAGATGTCCAATGAGGGTAGCTGACTCCGCCCCTTCCTGTTCACAAGCTGTAAGAGAAGGGCAGGGCATTCCCAGAAGGAGGTGCCTCATTTGTGAGATTAGCAGCACACCACAATCCTGAAGTGTGACCGCTCTTCAAAGCTTGACTAATCTTCTACCTTTCTGTTCCTTATAGCGCCATCATGCAACATTATTTTTTTCTATTTTTTTCATTGCAGTAAATGGGGTGGCACCCCAACATTTCATTTGGACAAGCATTCCTCTCAGTTGATGGCACTAGATTCATTTCTCTGTTAACTTCTGGAAGTGGGTTAGAAGTTTTGTTGTAGATTCCAGTAAAATATCCACTGGTGAAGCATTAATATTCTTCTATGAAGTGTGTTAAACAAAGCTAAAATGACTTAATGTTTCACCGCGGCACCATCCTCTTTTCCAATGGGTACTGCCATTTTACAGCACCGTCATCACCACATGATCCCTAGAGGCACGGCTTCAGAGGTTTTGCAATGTTGTCTTGCTAGACCAGTGGCATAGACATCTGTGACAAAGTAAGTGTGTCACCCTAGATTGTGCTACATCACCTGGTAACTCTAACTGGACAAAGTGTGAATGGATGTGGGTGTTATTCTGTTATTTTTATTTTTATACTGTATTGAGGATTTGTTCTGTTCTTTGTATTGTATTGTATTGTATCGATCCCCTTCTTTTTGACACCCACTGCACACCCAACCTACCTGGAAAGGGGTCTCTCTTTGAACTGCCTTTCCAAAGGTTTCTTCCATTTTTTCCCTACAATGTTTTTTTTTGGGAGGTTTTCCTTGTCTTCTTAGAGAGTCAAAACTGGGGAGCCATCAAGAGGCAGGGCCTCTTAAAGCCCATTGTGGCACTTCTTGTGTCATTTTGGGCTATACAAAAATAAATTGTATTGTATTGTATTGTATTGCATTGTATGAGGGTTGAACTGGCTTTTTAAACCCTCTATTGTGGTCACCTCCAGCTTAGCCTTCAAACTACTTACCAGTTTAAAGGTGACCCTTTAACTGCGACACCAGACTAGAAGTGGGAATTCAGGACACAGTCTGTAGGTACAGGATACAGATTCAGCTCAAGCACAGGAATAAAAGTGTTACAGTGAGTGCAGCTTTTTTTCATAATATGGGATATTGAAAGTGGTGGCCATCACAGGTCAGTGCTAGGGCCGCTGCTCTTCACAATATACATGCACGATCTGGACAAGAATAAAATAAATTATCTGGTTAAAGTTTACAGATGATGCCAAATTAAGTGGAAAGGCAGAAACTGTTACTGTTCTCTATACAGCTTCCAGTTAATCAAAGATGCTGCAAGAATTATTACAAGAACAAGAAAATAACAAAAAACAAAAAAACACATAACATCAGGTCTTAAGTCCTTACACTGGCTCACTGTTAAGTTTAGGGCAGATTTCAAAATCCTCTTTTTAACATATAAAGCCTTAAATGGCTGAGGTCCGGCTTACTCATCTGAAGTTATCTTGACTTACAAACCAGAGCGCACATTAAGATTTTAAGATGTTGGTCTGCTTAAGATTCCAAGGATTAATAAAATAACAGTGGGGAGGTTGAACTTTTAGTTACAGAGCCCTTAAACTGTGGAATGGTCTGCCTGCTACTGTAAGAGATGCCCCTTCGGTCTCAGCTTTTAAATCCCGGCTGAAGACTCACTACTTCAGTTTAGCACACCCTGACTAGAGCTGCTGATTAACTGTGCAGACTGCCTCTCTGTTGTCAGTTATTAGCACTAAAACATAAGTATTATGATCGTTATAATATGTTACTAACCCTCACCTATTCTGTTTCTCTTCTCGGTACTCAAATGTGGCCCTTGGTGCCAATGCCCACCTGCCAAGTTGTTCTGCCTGCCTAAAGAAAAGTCATCTCTGATGGAGGATCTCAGGAATCATCATAGTCCTTTCATTGGATTGGTCGGCCTCAGCTGTGGAATGGCCAATAGGGGGAGGCAGCTTGATGGCCAAGGTCTCCAGGGCTCTAAACAAATACAAATCCTATTATGTGATATCATCTACTGTTGAATTCTGCTCTGTACTTGTAATATTTCTATTACACTATTATGTTATACTACCTGTGTAAGCCCATACTGTAAACTAGAAACTATTGAAATCGTCAGAAAAAAAAAATTAAATGTAGAGTTTGTGGTTTTGTTTTGCGGACGTGCTTGCCCCTCTTGTCTATCAGCGGCTAAGTGAGTTTCTCTATCGTTTGTCTTTCCTCAGAGGTTTCACTTTGCTTTGTTTCAGCTTCAGCTTGAGGATCTCCTCTCTGACAGACATGCTTGTCATCAAGCTCTAGGTCGCCAACTGCTGGATCCAGAACCTAAGTGTAGTCATGGTCCTTGAGGATTTTATCATCCTTCTCCTCCTCCTCCTCACCCGCTGTGTCACCCCCTTGTGTAATTTTGGGCTTTACAAAAATAAATTGCATTGTATTGTATTGTACATAGGAACTTGGACAGGATACAGGCTTGGGCAGATTTGTGGCTTGTAACGGGGGGTGAGTAAGAATGCAGAGCAAGTTCCACAATAGTTGAGATGCTAACCAGGTAAACTCCACTTCATTTATAACAATTGAAGAAATGCAAATGTAACAGGAGCTCAATGGCAATTTCAGAAAAACAGGCAGTAGCCTTTTGACACCATCTACCTGGCATTGGAGGAGTTCCTGGCAGTTGGGTACTCAGATTCAAAGTGTGATGCCACCTTTCTGGGGATGTCCCTCTTTATATAGACTGGACCAGAAGGGATGAGGCTTCTCAGGTTCCATTTACTTCAGAAGGGTTGCTTCTCAATGACAAGACTGTTAGTGATAGCTTCCCCCTTTCACTCTGAGGTGGCACCACATACGTTAGGCAAGCATGTGTGATAAGCTGATGAAATTGAATGTCGGAAGTAAAAATGTTAGATTTGAATACACAGAGGGAGGGAGGCCTGAACCACTCAGAGTCAAAGTGGACTTGTCGCTATCTCCATAAACCGTGGACAGAAGCAATCAAGAAAGCTAATAGGATGTTAGGTTATACATCACCATGTGTGAAATACAAATCAAGGGAGGTGTGAGATGCCCTGTGTCCTTGGACCCCATTAGGTAGTAAACCTGGGCACCCAGTAGATCAAGCACAAGTGAGAAAATGAGATAAAAAGACTACAGTTCTTGCCAAAACGATAGCTGCTCTTTATTAAAATAAGTGCCATCTTTAATTGGAATCAGCAGAGTGTTCAGAAAATTACATTAAAAAAGTCCAGGTAATGAATTAAAAACATACAATAAAAATACAAGGATTCGGAAGTCTAACATTAAAGAACTTTCCACACCTCCTCTTTCTCTGTATGTCTGGAGCTCTAATCACAAAGTGCCTTCCAGTCTGTTCTTTAATTTCATAGTCTTTTCCGTTTTCCGAAAAATCCACAGATAAACAACAAATGCTATTCCATTTTTTTGCTGTAAATTGGAAGTATATTTTCCGTGCACCCTATCTTTCCTGCTTCCTCCATTAGGCCCAATAACCATCTGTGAGAAACAAGAGCACAAACAAAATGCCCCTTTTCCATATTTTACACAGATGTTATTTCCTTGTAGACGTCACAATTTAGCCCAGCTGGGATTTCATTATCCTGTCCGGTTACCCTAAACACTGGTACACAATAACACTAATCAGTCTCACGCACTCACGTGTGCAAACACTCTCGCCACCCTCTCGTGGAATTAGAACAATTATTACATTTGAACATTCTAGATGACACCAGGCCATTCAGACCAACAAAGCTCACCAGTCCTATCCACTTAATTCTTCTAAAATAACCTCAAGTCAAGTCTGAAAGTCCCTAAAGTTCAAATGTCTACCACACCGCTTGGTCGCTTATTCCATGTGTCTGTGGTTCCTTTCTGAATGTTTGTGCAACATTTCCCCTTAACAAGTTTCCAGCTGTGTCCCCGTGTTCTTGATGAACTCATTTTAAAGTCACCATCTTGATCCACTGGACTAATTCCCTTCATAATTTTAAACACTTCAGTCAGGTCTCCTCTTAATCTTCTTTTGCTTAATGGCTTCTAAACACCACCTGGCAGTTGATAAAGTTGAGTCCACTATGACTCCTAAATCCTTCTCATAAGGTGTACTTTTGATTTTCAGACCCCTCTTTGTGTATTGAATCCTAACATTTTTACTTCCTATATGTAATACTTTATATTTACTGACATTAAATTTCAACTGCCACGCATCTGCCCAAGCTTGTATTTTGTCCAAATCCCTCTGTGATGATTCAATGGATTCAAGATCATCTGACAATCCACCTATCTTGGTATCATCTGAAACCAGCTTGTTATTTATATAACCAGGTTATGTAACCAGCTTAACCATCTTATTAACCAGCTTATTTATATAACCAGCTTAACTATTTATTTAATTATTTATATTGCTATAAAAATATGTATATCAAATCATTAATTTATATTAAAATTAGCAGCATCGTAGCACTGACCCCTGCTGGACACCACTCTTAATATCGCCCAATTCTGATGAGGTTCCCTGTACCATCACCCTCTGCTTCCCGTGTCTGATCCAATTCTGCCTGAACTCCCACTTCTTTTAGTTTGATGCCCATCCTCTCATGTGGCACCTTATCAAATGCTTTCTGAAAGTCAAGATAAATAATATCAGATGCTTTACTTTGATTGTATCCTTTTCTTGTTTCCTCATAAAATTCCAGCAATAACACTAATCAGTCTCACAGACTCGCTTATGCGCACACTAGATGACAGCAGGCCGTTCAGCCCAAGAAAGCTTGCCAGTCTCTATATACTTAATTCTTCTAAAATAACATCAAGTTGAGTTTTGAAAGTCCCTAAAGTCCTACAGTCTACCACACTACTTGTTATTCAATGTGTTTGTGGTTCCCTTCCTAATGTTTGTGCAACATTTACCCTTAACAAGTTTTCAGCTGGGTCCCCATGTTCTTGATGAACTCATTTTAAAATAACAGTTTCAATCCACAGGTCTAATTCCCTTCATAATTTTAAACACTTCAACATGTCACCTCTTAATCTTCTTTTGCTTAAACTGTAAAGTATCAGCTCTTTTAATCTTTCCTCATCAAACATCCCCTGTAGCCCCTGCCTAGTTGCTCTTCTCTGGACGTTTTCTAGTGCTGCTATGTCCTTTTTGTAGCCTGAAGACCAGGCCCAAGCTTGTGCCCAAGCTTGTATGCTGTCCAAGTCCCTCTGTTATTATTCAATGGATTCAAGATCATCTGCCAATCCAGCTATCTTGGTATCCTCTGAAACCAGCTTGTTATTTATATAACCAGCTTTTGTAACCAACTTATTGTACTAAATTACCAGCTTATGTAACCAGCTTAACCATCTTATTTATATAACCAGCTTAACTAAGTGTGTTATTTATATTGCTATCCAAATCATTTATATCTATTACCAAACCAGTTATTTCTATTAAAATCGGCAGCATTCCCTGCATTGACCCCTGCTGGTCACCACTCTTAACATCACCCAATTCTGATGAGGTTCCTCACACCGTCACCCTCTGCTTCCCGTGTCTGTGCCAATTCTGCACCCACCTACAAACATCACCCTGCACTCCCACTTCTTTTAGTTTGATGCCCATCCTCTCATGTGGCACCTTATCAAATGCTTTCTGAAAGCTGAGATAAATAATATCATATTCTCTACTTTAATGGTACGCTTTTGCTGCTTCCTCATAGAATTCCTGCCTGTTAGTAAAACACGATCTCCCTCCTCTGAACCCATGCTGACTGTTCAACAAACCTCCTGTTCTTGCCGTGTGTTTCTCAGTCTTTTCCTTCCATTAATTTACCTGTGATGCACATTAACCTTACTGGCCTATAAATTGCTTGGCTCTGCCCGGTCATCCTCTTTTATATAACAGAATAATGTTTGCCTTTTTCCAGTTTTCACCTACATGTCACATCAGAAACAGAGGGAATGTGCATGGACCAGACACAGGGTCTGAACCCAGTGTTCTACTGTCGAATTTTGGGGTAGCATTGCTAATCATCATCCTGCTTAACAAATTTCATTTCATACTGGTTATTTTAAATGATTTTTAACATAGTATTATAGTACAGAAGTAAAAAAAAAAAAAATGACATTCTGTATTTGAGATGGATATCATATTGAAGAATCAAATTAAAATTGCTTGGAATTACACTTACCAAGTGGAACCAATATTACCATGCAGGAAATTCAGCTGCAGTACACCAAGCTATCACAATCAACTTCTTTAAAAACTTATGTTAATAATTACCTGTCACAGGAGGGTCCACTGATTAGATTTTAGGGAAGATTTCATCACATGTTCCCGAGCTTCTGGGCCATTAATCACCAGGTAACCACAGAGAGCTGCAAAATGAATTGCTGATGTCCTGGAGTCAATTTATTATATTGACAAAAGTGCCAGGAATTCTTGAAGGGACAAGAAACAAGAAAGTTCTTTGGTGCGATAATTAAATGAATCAAAACATTCTAAGTTGGGACAACATTAACATAAACATGATGTGGTACAACAGAACCTGAAATCCTGTCATGAAACTCCTTGTAATATTGCGATGGCACAGTCGTTAGTCTCAGAGCTCACGGCTGGATTTGCTCCATGTGGAGTTCACAAAGTTTCCTCATGTTTATGTGGATAGCCAAACTGTCACCTTATAAATGGTTGTTTCATAACAAAAGAGTTTTTTATGCATATAGAGAGATGCTCTGTACATTCTTAATTCCTGTCATCCACCCAGCGCACAGCCACAACACATGCACTTCAGAAAAGGACATCCACCTGAAGCTTAACAGGTCTGGGCCCAGTCAGTATTTGGATGGGAGATCATCGAGGAAAAGCGTGGGTTGCTACTGGAAGAGGTGCTGGTGAGGCCAGCAGGTGGAACCTACCCTGTGGTCTAAATGTGGATACCAATACTCTAGTGCTGTAAAAATGGCATCGTCCTTCGGGTGAGATGTAAAACTGAGGTCCTGGTGCTCTGTGGTTATTAAAGATCCCTGGGCATTCTTTGTGAAGAGCAGGATGTATCCCAATGTCCGGGCTAAATTGCCCAACACTGCTTGGTCATTCTGACCCCTTAATCATCCCCTGTCTCAAACTGGCTTTCTCTCTCACCACCTAACAGATCATATGTATTGAGCATACTGGCACAAAAATGGCTGCTGTCACCTCATCCAGGTGGATGCTACATAATGGTGATGGTTGAAGTGGCTCCCAACTCACTATGTAAAGCACTTTGAGTACTGAGAAATGCAAATTGTCTGAGAAATCTAAATTGTCACACACATGCGCATGGGAGGCAGCTAAAGGCCTCGAATGAGGATAATTCCACGCCAGACCAGGGGTGGCGAGGTGCACTAATCCTTTCTCTCTTTCCACTGCAGACTAGACGACTTTCGGTTCCGACCCTGATGACATCACTTCCTCTGCTATCCCTTAAAGCCACCATCTTTGCCTAATTCTGTTTTGGACTCAAATCTGTACACAACTGTACACTATTTAACCAATTTTGCTGCCAGGAAACATACAGGCGGCTACCCCAAACCTTTTTATGGCTCCTGTCTATTCTTTTGACAAAATGTAAAGAATTTTTTTTCTTCTTCTTCTTCTTATCATTATTAAAATTTGTGTGTGTATGATGTGCAAGCCTAGCAATCCCCACCCTCACCACATTCTGCAGAAGACACCAATAAGAATGTTCTGAGAAGCTGCATCACCGTCTGCTTTGGGAACTGCAGTGTCTCAGACCCCAAGGTCCTACAACAACAACATTTATTTATGTAGCACGTTTTCATACAAATGATGGAGTTCAAAGTGCTTTCACAAGATGAAGAGAGAAAAAAGAAAAATATAAAAATGAGATTAGGCAATACTAAATAACAAAGAATAAGGTAGGGTCTGGTGGGCAGGGTGACAGAAAAAACAAACAAAAAAAACCCTAGAGGACTGAAGAAAAGGTCCGATAGCCAGGGAGGGAAAAAAAAAACAAAATCTGCAGGGGTTCTGAGGCCATGAGAGCACCCAGCCCCTTCTGGGCATTCTACCTAACATCAATGATCTCAATCAGTCCTCATGGTTTTCAGGCTTCACATGGAAGAATTAGACGATGACGAACATGTGGATTTCAGGCCTTCAATCCATCAATGTGGGGACATCATGGTGCTTTGATCAGGTGGTGGTGGTGCAGATCTCCACCACAGAAAACCGGAAAAAGAACAGCAGAGAAAGTAGGGGTTATTATGGATTGCGGAGCCATGAAAAAAATCAAAATTAATTGTATATACAGAGTATCAGGGTTACACTAAAATGAAGCTATGAGAAAGCCATATTAAAGTAATGACTTTTTATCAGTGTTTTAAAGTGCTCCACCGTATTAGCCTGACGAATTTCTCTCAGTAAGCTATAACAGATTTTAGGTGCATAACAGCAGAAGGCCGCCTCACCACTTCTTTTATGTTTAACTCTTGACAGTGGACAGTGCATACAACAGAAAAGATCACCGAGTCCTCTGTGCTCTCCATTAAAGACAATTATTAAGCACTGCATCTGCAAAGCCTGCAGCATTGTGAAGGTCCACTCCCACCCTTTCCATGAACTTTTTACTCAATTTCTGGCAGAAGGTTCTGCAGCATCCAAACCAATTGTGCCAGGTTCTGCTACAGCTTCGACCCCTTGGCTGTCTGGACTGTGTACTCCGTGATGCCCCTCCTATCCCCAGACCTGCTCCTAGTTGCTTATTTACAGTGCCCCCTATAATGTTTGGGACAACAACACATTTTTCATTGATTTACCCCACTGCTCCACAGTTTAAAGTTACAAATCAAACCATTCAGACATTGTAATTAAAATGCACATTGCAGGCTTTAATTTAAGGGGATTTGCAGATAGTTCGGTCACACAACACTTTTTCTACATAACACCCAATTTCAGGGCACCATATTGTCTGGGACACAGCAATGGCAGGTCTATTGAAGCCGTCATATTTAGTTCTTTGTCACATATCCCTCACATGCAATGAGTGCTTGAAGTCTGCGATTCATAGATATCAGCAGGTGCTGAGGGTCATCTCTGGTGATGCTCTGCCAAGCCTCTATACAGCCATCTTCAGCTCCTGCTTGTTTTAAGGGTTTGGATCTTGGGCAGTTTCTCCATACTTTGTTCTTGCCATCACTCTGATGAGGTTCATCTTTGTGTCATCTGTCCATAAGACCTTTTCCCAGAATTCTGCAGACACTTTGAAGTCCTTTTTCATAAACTGTAATCTGGCCATCTTGTTTTTGTGGCTCACTAGTGGTGTTCATCTTGCAGTGTGTCCTCCTCTGTGTTTCTGTTCATGAAGTCTTCTGCTGATATTCGTCTCTGACACACACACATCGGCCCCCTGAAGACTGTTTCTGATCTATCAGACAGGCGTTTGGGGGGCTTTTTCTTGACCATAGTGAGGATTCTTCTGCCATCAGCAGTGGAGGTCTTTCTTGGCCTATCAGTCCCTTTGTGATTACTGGGCTCACCAGTGTGTTCTTTCTTCTTGTTAATATTCCAGACAGTTGATTTTGGTCATCCTAAGGTTTTACTGAGGTCTCCAATGGTTTTACTGTTGTTTTCCGGCCTCATGATGGCTGCTTTTGACTTTCATTGGCACAGCTCATTTCCTTATGGTGAACAATGGCAACTACATACTACAAAGGATAGAAGCAAACTGAGGTATCTTATGAAGCCATGAAGCACACCTGAGGAATCACAAACACCTGAGACGCAAAATGTCCTAAATATTGTGATGCCCTGAAATAGGGGGGGCTGGGTAGGAACAATGTTGTCATTTCTATATGGTGTGAGCATAAGGTTCAATTAAAGAACCAGGGTTTTTAAGATTGTATTGAGGAAACGAAGCCTCCCAGAGGTGGTGTTTGTAAATAAACATAGCTTCTGGTAGAACCCAAGACTGTCCTTGTGTATTTGTATCTTGGGGTTTGGGGCTCAATGATGCACCCTAGTGACCAGAATGTAAATCTGCTTCTGCACCCCTCACGTGTATAGTCAGTGAAGAGTGATATACAAAAACAAATTGTTCATAATATAGTTCTAATTGTAATCATGTAACAAACTTAGCCCAATACATTGTCACTGACAGTAGGCATGGGCTGGCGTTCTGGCCTGTATGGTTCAAGGCACCTTACCTGGCTAAGAGTCCAGAGTAATGGAAGGACAGAGGGAGACAAATCGCATGATCTATTTGCTCCCATGATTCACCACCACCCGATCAAAGCACTGTGCTGTCCCTCCATTGATGGATTGAAGGACAGAGGTCCACATGACCATCATCATCAAGTTCTTCTATATGAAGCCTGAAAACCATGAGGACTGATTGAGGTTATTGATGTTAGGTAGAAATGCCTAGAGGGGACTGGGTGGTCTCGTGGCCTCGGAACCCCTGCAGATTTTGTTGTTTTTTCCTCCCTGGCCATCGGACCTTACTTTTATTCTATGTTAATTAGTATTGCCTCTTATTTTATTTTTATATTTTGTCTATTTTTCTCTGTCTTCATCCTGTAAAGCACTTTGAGCTACATCATTTGTATGAAAATGTGCTATAGAAATAAATATTGTTGTTGTTGTTGATGATACACTAGATGTATTAGGTGGGCTCAGGTGGATACCTGCAGCCCAGGGTGGGGAGTTGCAGTCTCATTTAGACAGCTGTGCTGTGTTCTATGGGTGCCACCAGGGGATGCTGAAGGGACAGACCTCCCCTACCTTAAGGAACTTTTTTCCGACCTGTAGTGCGGCAACACCGGAAGTACTGCTGAGTGTGGCATAAAAGAAGCTGAGAGAGGAGCTGCGCAACACTTGCCTGGAAGAAACGGAGTGTGATGGATGGCCGGGGATCATGCCCTGTTGGGAAGCCTGGGAGAGCAAGGGACCAAGTAAAGGGCAAGCCATTCCCCGGGACAGGAAAGGATAAACCACCCTGGGTTACATCTGGGCCATGAGGATGGAGCTGTAACGCTCAAGCCTGTTGGGTTACGTGGCCACCACCAGGGGTCGCTGGGATAATTCCGGAGTTGTGGTCTGCAGCACTTCTGCCTCAACCAGAAGTGCTGCCAGAAGAGGAGCCAGATTCAAAACACAGCACTTCCGCCACAGCCAGGAGTGCTGTCGGAATTTAATTGGGGAACACCTGGAGTACTTCTGGGTGTGGTCCTCACTCCATTCGGGGAGTCGGGTAGAAGAGGATGGAGCTTGCAGGAGTGGAGGCAGTGAAGAAAAGAAAGATAAGGAAAGATAAGGAATGAGGTATTTGTCTGATCTGGCTAGTATAACTGACTAACCACCATATGCAGTAATTGCCAGGCTCCATTTTATCACTCACGGCCCCAATTTTCTGACGTGATGAAACACTACCTGCCTCAGCAAATCTACTAAGCAAGCGGCCTTTTTCTTTTTTTCTTTTTTTACCCAGTGCTTCCCCCTGTCTCTGCGATCACGCTGGGTAAAGCCATCTTTGTAGATTTATTAACTGTGAGCGCTCGCAGCGCTGTGGGAACTTTGATCTTTACAAAAAGTGATTATTTGTTAGTTTTGTTCCTCTGTGCTAGTAATCTGTTATGATGTATCTGTGTTGTGTTAAATTAATATCTGCATGAAGTAACACCGGAGCATTTTATCTGCTTGCTCTTTTTGTCTTTTACTTGTCCATCTCTGCTATCCCTTGGGCTTTGTTTTTTGTGCACTTTACATTTTCTAGCGCGGCTTTTGATTATTTCTTTTTATTTTGTTATTATATCTCCATTTCACTAACCATTAGGACTATCATATTTTATCATACTTAACATGTTCTTTTCTGCTTGATTTATTTTGTTTAAAAGCTTTCTTTACAGATCCCATCTGCTCTGCTTTAAAGGGATTTTCTTTTTTTTTTTCTCAACCAAATGAGCAGAATCAATGTGTACAGCACCGGAATTGGAGCCTTCAGGTAGAATTCAATTCCACTTTATTCCCAAGGAGATAGAAATGGTTTATTTTCTATTATAGGTGATTCAGTGGATTGCACTTCTAAATCACAGCTCCAGACATCTTGTTGTCTGTGTTGGGTTTGCACCTTTGTCATGAGACACATCCTTGCACCATCTCCATTTGCTTTAAAGATAAAAATTACCTGTAAACATGAAGACCCCTGGCTCTAGTTCAAACGGAGCAGGGGTTTCCAAGCCTTTTGGGTATGCGATGGCATTTCAGGGAGTGTGACAAAGAGAAAGGCTGCGTCGTGATTCAACAAAATTGAGTAAGGTGCATTGTCCGACTTTATTAATAGTGCAATCGGGGTCTTGCAGTGCGTCGTTATTTGTAGGTCATTTATTAGTTAGTGGATCCCATTCTATGAAGCCTTGTGTGAGCAATTGTCACCAGTGAATGAATGGCAGAAATCTGCGTTCTTGTGGTTTCCGTTGCCATGGGCTGTGTCTTTACAAAGGTGAATATCGGGGTGCTTATCTAACTTCAACATTTTCTAGGGGTACGGGCATGGAAAAGGTTGGGAACTAATGTCCCAGAATGAGGAGGTAAAAACAACATTTAGTTGTGGTGCGATCGGTGCTTTGCAGTGTGCCGTCATTTGTAGAACATTTATTAGTTAGTAGTTCCCGTTCTATGAAGCATTGCATGCACAATTGTCACCTTTGAATGAATGACAGAAATCTGCTTTCTCGTGGTTTCCTTTGCTACACATGGGGCATTAGTAAAGGCGAATATCGGGGTGCAGATCTAAATCAAACATTTTATGAGGACGTGGGGCATGGAAAAGCTTGGGTACCACTGCCCCAGAATGACAAAGTAAAAACAACATTTAATTGTGGTGCGATTGGTGCCTTGCAGTTTGCCGTCATTTGTAGGTCATTTATTAGTTAGTGGTTCCCGTTCTATAAGATGAAAAGAATGAAGCATTGCGTGTGAAATTGTCACTTATGAACGAATGGCAGAAATCTGCATTCTCGTGGTTTCCTTTGCTACGCGCGGAACGTTTGTAAAAGTGAATATCGGGGTGCAAATATAAATCAAACATTTCCTAGGGGTAAGGGGCATGGAAAAGGTTGGGAACCTCTGCCCCAGAATGACAAAGTAAAAACAACATTTAACTCTGGTCTGATCGGTGCCATGAGGTGTGCCGTCATTTGAAGGTCATTTATTAGTTAGTGGTTCCCTTTTCGATGATATGAAAAGAATCAAGTATTGTGTGCGGAATTGTTACCTGTGAACGAGCAGCAGAAATTTGCGTTCTTGTGATTTCTTTGCTAGGCATGGAGCATTTCTAAATGCAAATATCAGGGTGCAAATTTAAGTCAAACATTTTCTAGGGACATGGGGCATGGAAAATGTTGGGAACCACTGTCACGGAATGACAAAGTAAAAACAACATTTAATTTTGGTGCGATCAGTGCTTTGCAGTGTGCCGTCATTTGTAGGTCATTTATTAGTTAGTGGTTCCCGTTCGGTGATATGAAAAGAATAAGGATTGTGTGTGCAACTGTCACCTGTGAACGAATGGCAGAAATTTGTGTTTTCGTGGTTTCCTTTGCTACACGCGGAGAATTTGTAAAGGTGAATATTGGGGTGCAGATCTAAATCAAACATTTTCTAGGGGTACAGAGCATGGAAAGGGTCGGGAACCACTGTCCCAGAATGACAAAGTAAAAACAAGATTTTTAGGTCATTAATTAGTTTGTGCTCCTGTTCAGTGATACGAAAAAAATGAAGCATTACGTGCGCAATTGTCAACTGCGAATATTCTTGTGGGTTCCTCACTGTGGGTGAAGCCTTCGTAAAAGCAAAAAACTTTATTTAAGGTAATGAAATTTGGACCTTGCAATGACCCATAGGGAAGGTCGAGTTTTAGTGCTAATTTCCGTGCAAGACCTTATTGTGAGTTTTTAATTGACATTTTTGTCAGAAGAAGGGACTGAATTGGGTGCATTGTCTGCTCCTTACACTTAGTCCATCTCTCCTGGCTGATGATCCTGGCAGCAATTTTAACTAGAGGGGCATCTGTTTTTGAACTGCAGGGTACACAAAGCTCGTTATCTGTGTTTCATTGCTTAGCCGCACTCCAGCACCCACTGCGTCACAGGGGTCTCCAATCCCCAAAACCTGTCAATCGTTGATCACGTGTCATTAAATGTTAGGAGGGAAACCCCAACCCCTGGAATGTCAGTTCGAGTGTCTAAGCTTCACGATGGGACACGATTACAAGATTATTGAAATTTGTAAAGGTAAATTGCTCAATCTGTATTCAAAAGTTACGCTTATGTTTTTTTAGTTGGTTTTGTTCACCCTGTAGTACTCTATGTGATTCAATTTACGGTTCAAAAATGATAAATTTGACTTCTTCAATTTTAAATATAATATTACTTTTTTAGGGAGTACAGACATAAATCAAATGTTTCTAATCAAATTATATAAGATTAAATATCTATCCGCTTTTCAGGAGAGAACTACTTAACGAATTTAGATCAAGTCTTTGTCTATGATTTGCTTGAACATTCCGATTGATTTTGCAACTTCTCTCATTACGCTATTCATCATAATTTTCTTGTGGGACCAATTTATTTGCGCAAATCTGAGAGAGACGAGTTGGGGGTCCTTGTCACTCACACAGCAGCCTTGGGGCATGTACCTTACCTCTGCTTAGTTAGCAAACGAGAAAACTACTTAATGGAATTAGATCGAGTTTTTTTTATAATTTGCTTGAGCATTACGGTTGATTTTGTGACTTCTCTCGTAACGCTAAGTATCATAGTTCACTTGCAGGAGTGATATATTCGTACTAATTCAAGACAGAGGCTGCAGGCTGAGGGGAGGGGGAAGCGTGATGTCAGGAATAGGGAGCTAGGCGGGACCCTCCTCGCTGTCCTGTTTCACAGTGAGGAGCCGCAGGGGATGACTAGTTTTTAATATTTATAAATGATTTGGATAGGAATGTAAGTAACAAGCTACTTAATTTTGCAGATGATACCAAGATTGGTGGATTAGCAGGTAATCTCAAATCTGCTGAATCATCACAGAGGAACATACAGGCTTCGGCAGATTTGTGTGGAAGACGAAATTTAGTGTAAGTAAATGTAAAGTATTATATGTAGGATGTAGAAATTTTATACAATTGAAAAAACAGTAGGAGGTCTGAAAATCAAAAGCACACTTTATGAGAAGGATTTAGGAGTTGTAGTGGAGTCAAATTTATCAACTGCCAGACAGTGTTCAGAAGCCATTAAGAAGGCTATACAGCACTGTGACATGTGGAGCAGAAGTCCAAGGAGGTTCTGCTCAAAATTTATAGCACACTGGTGAGGCCTCATCTGGAGTCCTGTGTGCAGTTTTGGTCTCCAGGCTACAAAAAGGACATAGCGGCACAAGAAAAGGTCCAGAGAAGAGCGACTAGGCTGATTCCAGGGCTACAGGGGATGAGTTATAAGAAAAGATTGAAAGAGCGGAGCCTAACACTTGCATTAAGTTTAGGTCTTGTTATGTATGAATATGCAATGGGAGGTCTGAAAATTGAGAGTACGCCTTATGAGAAGCATTTAGGAGTTGTAGTGAACTCAACAACGTCAACTGCCAGACAGTGTTCAGAAGCCATTAAGAAGGCACACAGGTTATATAGCGCCTTGATGTGGGGAGTACAAGTCATAGGAGGTTCTGCCCAAGCTTTATAACACACTGGTGAGGCCTCATCTGGAGTACTGGGTGCAATTTTGATCTTCAGGCTACTAAAAGGACATAACAGCACTGGAAAAAGGTCCAGAGAAGAGCAACAAAGCTGATTCCAGGGCTACAGTGGATGAGCTATGATGGAAAATTAAAAGAGCTGAGCCTTTACAGTTTAAGCAAAAGAAGAGTAAGAGGAGACCTTAATGAAGTGTTTAACATTATGAAGGGAATTAGACCAGTGGATCGACACAGCTGGAAACTTGTGAAGGGTAAATTTCACACAAACATTAGGAAGTTTTTCTTCTCACAGACAACCACAGACACTTGGAATAAGTGACTGAGTAGTGTGGTGGACAGTTGGACTTTAGGGACTTTCAACACTCGACTTGATGTTATTTTAGAACAATTAAGTGGTTGGACTGGTGAGCTTTGTTGGGCTGAATGGCCTGTTCTCATCCAGATTGTTCTAATGTTTGCACATATTGTACCTACAAAAATTATTTAACCCATTGGAAGTTTTCACATTTTATTGTTATTCAACTTTGAATCACAGTGGATTTTATTTGCCATTTTTTAAAACTGATCAAAATAAAAGACTCTTTAATGTCGAAACAGATATCTGTGATGTGATTCAAATATCAAATAAAAAATAAGTATTCACCCTCTTTAATTTGACACCTCTAAATCCTCGCTAGTGCAATCATTTGGTTATAGAAGTTGCAGAATTAGTTCAAAAGCCACAGCCAAAGCCCAGACTTAAACATTTGTGGCTTCTCACCCAATCTAATGGAGCTTGAGAGGACCTACAATCTTCTTCTTTCGACTTCTCCCGTTAGCGGTTGCCACAGCAGATCATCTTCTTCCATTTCTTTCTGTCCTCTGCAGCTTGTTCTGTTACATCCATCACCTGCATGTCCTCTCTCACCACATCAGTAAACCTTCACTTAGGCCTTCCTCTTTTCCTCTTACCTTGCAGCTCTATCCTTAGCATCCTTCTCCTATTATACCCAGCATCTCTCCTCTGCACATGTCCAAACCAACGCAATCTTGCCTCTCTGACTTTGTCATAAAAACCATCCAACTTGAGCTGACCCCTCTAATTTCCTTATTTCTAATCCTATCCATCCTCATCACACCAAATGCAAATCTTAGCAGCTTTAACTCTGCCACCTCCAGCTCTGTCTCCTACTTTCTGGTCAGTGCCACAATCTCCAACCCATATAACATAGCTGGTCTCACTACCGTTCTGTAGACCTTCCCTTTCACTCTTGCTGATACCCGTCTGTCACAAATTACTCCTGACACTCTTCTCCACCCATTCCACCCTGCCTGCACTCTCTTATTCACCTTTCTTCCACAATCCCCATTACTCTGTACTGTTGATCTCAAGTATTTAAACTCATCCACCTTCGCCAAATCTACTCCCTGCATCCTCACTGACCTCCCTCTCATTCACACACTTTTATTCTCTCTTGTTCCTACTGACCTTCATTCCTCTCCTCTCTAGAGCATATCTCCATCTGTCCAGGGTTTCCTCAGCCTGCTCCCTACTGTCGCTACAGATCACAATGTCATCAGCAACCATCTTAGTCCACGGGGCTCCTGTCTAATCTCGTCTGTCAACCTGTCCATCATCATTGCAAATAAGAAAGGGCTCAGAGCTGATCCCTGATGTAATCCCACCTCCACCTTGAATGCTTCCACTACTCTTTACCATAACTTCATGCTGTGACTCATCGATTTTATTCCCCTGTAGTTACTGCAGTCCTGCACATCCCCCTTATTATTAAATATCAGCACCAGTACACTTCTTCTCCACTCGTCAGGCATCCTCTCACTTTCCAAGATTTCATTACACAATCTGGTTATAAACTCCACTGCCATCTCTCCTAAACACCTCTATGCTTCCATAGGTATGTCATCTGGACCAGTGGCTTTTCCATTCTTCATCCTCTTCACAGCTGTCCTTACTTCCTCCTTGCTAATCCATTAAACTTCTTGATTCACTATCTCCACATCATCCAA
Organism: Polypterus senegalus; assembly: GCF_016835505.1. Classification (NCBI taxonomy): domain Eukaryota; kingdom Metazoa; phylum Chordata; class Cladistia; order Polypteriformes; family Polypteridae; genus Polypterus; species Polypterus senegalus. Next base: position 11,158,034 of record NC_053158.1, read on the forward strand.
CCTCTTCTCTCTCATTCTCTTCATTCATTAGTCTCTCAAAGTACTCTTTCCATCTGCTCAACACACTCTCCTCGCTTGTGAGTACATTTCCATCTTTATCCTTTATCACCCTAACCTGCTGCACATCTTTCCCAACTCGATCCACTGTCTATCCAATCGGTCCTTTACTCCCTCCCTCTCTCTTCACCTTGCGTCTTATCCTCTTGTACTCTTGTCTACTTTCTGTATCTCTCTGACTATCCCACTTCTTCTTCGTCATCTTCTTCCTGTGTATACTCTCTTGTACTTTCCCATCCCACCACCAGGTTTCCTTTTTCTCTTTCCTCTGTCCAGATGTCACGCCAAGCACCCTTCTTGCTGTCACCCTTACTACATCTGCTGTAGTTTCCCAGCTGTACGGTAATTCTTCACTGCCACCCAGTGCCTGTCTCACCTTCTCCCTAAACTCAGCCTTGCAGTCTTCCTTTTTCAACTTCCACCATTTGATACTTGGCTCTGCCCTCATTCTCTTCCTCTTCTTGATCTCCAACGTCATCCTACAGACCACCATCCTATGCTGCTTAACTACACTTTCCCCTCTTCAATCTCCTTAAGATCAACTCTTCTGCATAGGATGTAATCTACCTGTGTGCATCTTCCTCCACTCTTGTACCTAACGCTCTCCTTACAATACGTATTCACCACAGCCATGTCCATTCTTTTGGCAAAATCCACTATCCTCTGACCATCTTTATTTCTCTCCTTGACACGATACCTACCCATTATCTCCTCGTCTCCACTGTTCCCTTCACCGACATGCCCATTGAAATCAACTCCAATCACCACTCTCTGTCCTTTGGGTACACTGTTCATCACTTCATCCAACTCACTACAGAAATCTTCTTTCTCCTCCATTGCACACCCAACTTGAAGTGCATATGCACTAACAACATTCATCATCACACCTTCAATTTCCAGCTTCATAATCATTACTCTGCCTGACACTCCTTTCACCTCCAAAACACTCTTGATGTGCTGTTCCTACAGAATAACTCCTACCCCATTTTTTCTCCCATCCACACCATGATAGAACAATTTGAATCCACCTCCAATCCACCTGGCCTTACTCCCCTTCCATTTAGTTTCTTCACGCACAATATATCAAACTTCCTTCTCTCCATCATATCTGCTAACTCTCTCCTCTTACCAGTCATACTGCCAACATTCAAAGTTCGTACCCTCAGTTCCACTCTCTTTTACTTTCCTCCTCTCCTCGTACCTCTGGACACATCTCCCCCCTTCTTCTTCTTCTTTGGCTAACAGTAGCCTAATTTCCACCTGCACCATTTTGTCTAACAGTACTGGTGGCGGTCGTTGTTAACCCGGGGCTCAACCGATTCGGTAAGGAACTTGTTGTCCACATATTGATGGCAAAATCTTACACCGGATTCCCTTTCTGACTTAATCCTCCCCATTTATCCGTGGTTTGGACCAGCGTGAAGAAATACACTGGTTTGTTTATCCCCTGTGGCTGGGCTAAGAGGACCTGCAATGAAAAATAATTAAAAAAAAGCCCAAACCCAGGTGTACAAAGCTTGCAGAGACTTACCAAAGAGGGCTTGAAGCTGTAATTGCTGCCAAAGGGGCGTCTTCAAAGTGCTGAATTGATATCTCTATGAATGACAGATTTCGCTTTTTTGATGTTTAATAAATTTACAAATCATTCTGAAAACATGTTTTCACTTTCTCAATACGAGATATTGAGTGTAAAGTGAGGGGGAAAAATGTCAAACGTATCCATTTAAAATTAAATGTACAATACAGTGAAGTGTGCAGACAGTTCAGGCACGCTGTAGATTTCTTATTCCGTAAAAATTGCAGAAGTCTGAATATATTATATATAGCGGTTCATTTACTCACACTGAGCATGTCAGTCATCCCACTGGGCCAATTTTAAGGTCCTCAAACATGACCCACTGCAATGTACCATACAAAAGATATTGCTGGGTTAGAAAAGCAATCTGTAGTTATTTACTTTCCTGTGGCGACACACACTGCAAGGCTGACATGAATCCTGGCTCTCCATAATAAAGCCCACAAGTGATAAAAAGGTCACTAAACATCTGCTGGTAGGAATCCTGCTAAACAGAATACACATTTTACATGGATAAGGGCTTTCTTTCTCTCTCTCCTGCAACTTGAATTATCCCCCAATTTTTAAGCACCGCACTGAAGTCAGGTGAAATTATGTAAGGCTAAGGCAAGGTGTGCGGCTTGAAGTTCTAAACATAAGATTTATTACTCATCTACCATGTTCTATATTTCTCTTTGTTTCCTCTTTCGGCTGCTTCCATTAGGGGTTGCCACAGCGGATCTTCTTTTTCCATAATATAATTCCATAATATATTACTACATATTCCTTGTCCTCATTCCTTTTAACTGACGCACATTAGTGGGTTGTAAGCCAGTTATGGAATTACAGTAAAACCTTGGATTGCCAGTAACTTGGTCTGCGAGTGTTTTGCAAGATGAGCAAAAATTTTTAATAAATTTTAACTTGATAAACGAGCAAGGTCTTCCAATACGAGTAGTACATATACGCTTTGTCTGCCGAGCGTCACGTGATCACAGCTGAGCCGACGGTTCTTCTTTCTCGTTGCAGGATTGTGGGTAATCGTCTCGCATTCTCGGTCTCAGTCGGTGTGCCTCACTCATATACTCAATATCCGTACGAGTGGATACTGTTTACTATAGCATTCTGACCACGTGTGTGTGTGTAAAGCATGTTTTTTATTTTGTGTGCGAGCGATGAATCTGTTTAACGACATTGCAATGTCACATTTCTGCGAAATCCTCTAATTAGATGTTTTTTTGTTAAAAGTCACCAAAAAAGAAAAAGATTCCAGTGAGCCAACAGACAGCAGGGATTCCGTTAGTTAGAGTGAAAGTCGTCCTACACAATAATCCTCCTCCTCCTCTCTCTCGTCTCCCTCACACCTGTCACAATTCTTTTCAGAGGTAAAGTGCCCGTTAATTTGTTTTATGTATTTTTACTTTAGGGTGGCACAGTTGGTAGCACTGCTGCCTCAAAGTTAGGAGACCCGGGTTCGCTTCCCGGGTCCTTCCTGCATGGAGATTGCATGTTCTCCCCGTGTCTGCTTGGGTTTCCTCCCACAGTCCAAAGAAATGCCAGTTAGGTGAACTGGTGATACTAAATTGTTACTGGTGTGTGCTTGGTGTGTGTGTGTGCCCTGTGGTGGGCTGGCCCCCTGCCCAGGGGTTTGTTTCTGCCTTGCATCTTGTGTTGGCTGGGATTGGCTTCAGCAGACCCTCTAGTTAGGATATGGGTTGGATAATGGATAGATGGATGGATTTTTACTTTATATTTTGTATTCATCATTTTTATATGAATATTTTTGGGTTTCCATTATTTCTTATGGTATAATTCGCTTTGATATACGAGTGCTTTGGATTACAAGCTCGTTTCTGGAATGAATTATACTCGCAAACCAAGGCACCACTGTATTAGGAATTTTCCTTTGCTGAAATTGTCCTTTAAAAGAAGCAGCTACAATCGCATGTGTATCCAGGGTAAAATAGGAGACAAAAAGCAAGATCAACATTTGGGACACCTTGGAGGGGAACCCCGTATACTTGGTGGAAAAAGACCAAATTAGTTAAGCAAAGTATAAGGTCTTATAGAGGCAGTAGTCAAATCACGACAGACTCAAAGGTGGCGATGGGGATACCAGACCAGAAGGGGTGGGGGGTCAAGAGAGCGGCACCCGGAAGTGACATCATTGGGACTGATCATCAGGGGAGAACGGAGGGAATGCATTAGGGCAACAGTGCCAACCCTGAACTTGAGGTTTAAATTGCAATCAGACAAGTTGTCTCCTAAGCGTATGTGTGGGGCACCAGTACATGCATATATTTCAATAAAAAAATACATACTTTTTGTGATGACATTGTGAGGTTTGTAAACTCTTTTGGGACTCCCCCCAACGTCCCGAAGCGCGATCACCGTGTCTGTGGAAGACTGTTTAACCGTTGCCGGGGCAACCACAGGCTCAGAGCGCTGCAGTGGCTCACCGCAAAGCAAATCTGAGCCGATCGCGGTATAAGCAGCTGTCGTCGATGGGTGATGCAAGGAACATTATAAATGCAGGGAACAGGATTACTTGGCCAAAACCCTGCCTGACTGCTGTATTGGGGAGTTTGTAGATCTCGCCACAATAAATAACCGTGCTGTTCCTGTTTCAAGTTGAATAAAGCTGGTGTCACACACATGCGCATGGGAGGCAGGTAAAGGGCTTGAGTGAGGGCAATTCCAAATCTGACCGGGAATGGGCAGAGTGCAGTGACCTTTTCTCGCTTTCCTGTAGACCATTCACGGGAAGTTCCACCTGGCACTGTTGACATCACTTCCGGGTCCGAACCTTTAGAGGAAGGCCTTGCTGGCTCCGGCACCCATGATGCCATGTCCGGACGAGCCTATGGCGGAAGACCTTTCCGATCCCAGCCCCTTAGACGTCGCTTCCGACCCTGACTTTTAAAAGCCTCTACCTTTTCCCTATTCCCACAGTTCTGTTTTGGACTCTGGTTTGTGCATATCAGTGCTATCATTTATTTGCAATTTACAGCCAGGAAAACAATATACGGGTGGCTGCCCCAAACCTTGCTATGACTCTTTGTAGAGTTTGTGACACTGGTTTTGCTAAAGTACTGAGTCTCAGACTCAAGTTTTGTGGTGCATGACAGGGACTCTCATATCACAACATGAATAAAAGTGTTACAGTTTCTAAAAACACGTGCATACATTTTTTTTTTCTCTATCCATAATTGTTTAAAAAAAAGAAAGATGTCTGTGTCATCCCCTCATACAAAGATGAAATTCAAAGTTTTCTCATTCATAAATCTCAATGCATTCCTTTTTATTGCTAATTTAGGTGAGGCACAACCTCGCCACAAATCAGCACCATGTTAAGTATCACACCCTGACAGAATGCCAGGTCACCACACAGACCTATACAGTGCCCTCCATAATGTGTGCCACAAAGACTCATTTTTTCCTCGATTTACCCCTCTGCTCCAGTTTAAAATTACACATCAAACAATTCAGACACTGTGATGAAAATGCACACTGCTGACTTTCATCGAAGGGGATGTGCAGACATTTCAGTCACCATTTTGAAATGATAATGTGCGTCTTGTGGGTATTTCCCCCAAGAGGTGGAGTCACCTGTCTGTCACTGAAAAGGGGCAGCTGTCAGCCCAATAAAGGCTAAGGGAAATCTACAGTCCCTTGCGGTTCATTGAATGCGCTGGTGTTGCTGAGTTTATTTTGTGATTATTCTGTGCTTTGGTGACTTTTCTGGATTTTTGATCTTATACTTTAGTTTTGACTTTATATTCTGGATTTGTATATTAGGGAATGTTACTCATTACTTACAAGAAAAGTAACCAAATCAGTTATATAGTTATAAAATAGAATGTATTACAAACAGTACATTACTTTTGTGTCTTCTTTTGTATGAAAAATAACACATTTTACTGGCTAACATTTCTTACTAAATGCTAAGTCCAGTGCTGACTCTTGCTGTAAGCGTGCCAAAAGATGGAAAATGTTTTTTGTTTTTTACATTGTCGAAGAATGAGTCATACAGTATTATGAACTGGCATTTCATCATAATAAATAAGCAGCTTTAGTGCCCATAAAAAATGGCAAAACTGTAGCGTCACAAAATTCCAACTAATAGCGAGCAACCACACTACCAAAAAGAGCAATGTAAAACAATAATATTGCACTGGCACTTGGGTTGGCACAGCAACAGCCTGCTACAATATGAAATACCAGTAAGACAATCATAATGATTGTCGCTTTGCGATGAGTCTTTAAAGCAGCATGGTGGAAACAAGTTCTGAACAATTTAACAGCCCAACAAAGCTCGCCAGTACTACCACTTAATTCTTCTAAAATAACATCAAGTCGAGTTTTGAAAGTCCTTAAAGTCCCTCCTGTCTACCACACTACTTGGTCTCTTATTACAAGTGTCTCTGGTTCTCCATGTGAAGAAAAACTTCCTAATGTTTGTGTGAAATGTCCCCTTAACAAGTCTCCAACTGTGTCCCTGTGTTATTGATGAATTCATTTTAAAGTCACCTTCTCCATCCACTGGACTAATTCCCTTCATAATTTTACACACTTCAATCATGTCTCATCTTAATCTTCTTTTGTTTAAGCTGTAAAGGCTCAGCTTTTTTAATCTTTCCTCATAACTTGTCCCCTGTAGCCCTGAATCAGCCTTGTTGCTCTTCTCTGGACCTTTTCTTGTGCTGCTATGTCCTTTTTGTAGCCTGGAGACCAAAACTGCACACAGATGAGGCCTCACCAGTGTGTTATAAAGCTGTTATGCTACTTATAATACACACTCTAAAACATATGTGCAGAAAATGCATTATTCATTAAAATATACAAAATATTAAAAAATGAATGCACCTGTTTCAATTGCAGTCTTCAGCACCCATTTGCCAAGCACCTCTGCACCCACCATAAGCTGTTCTTCCCGAAGCTCATTTTATTATGCAGCTTTTAGTGCTCCTTATTTTAAGGTAAAACCATTTTAATAATTCAACCTCTTAAAAATGGTGTTTTCAGTCACACCGCCTTTACCTTACTGTGCCACTTACCAGCTGTGCCATTTCGAGCAAATTCAGCATTACAGAGGCCCGGAGACATAACAGTAAAAAGAGTAACACAGTAATGCAAATCTGTTTTTTGCTTTTTTTAAGTAAACGGGTATTTTTGTTTCAGTAAAATATATATTGCGTTACATTAGTCATTACTTTTAACGATACTCTGACTACGTAACACGTGTTATTTTTATCATGCTTTATTTGAACCTCACCTGTTTGTTATCTGGTACAAATCCTGTAATCGATATTTAACCCACTTCCTATTATCCAAATGACTTGAAATTTTGCACACTTACTCACTTCCGATGACAATACATGAATCAATAACCAGTTTCACTAATTGATCGATTAATCCATGTTAATTAACAAATGAAATTTTCATATGAAGAATAGTTAAAGACTTCACCAACAGATGGCACCAGTAACGGATAGAAATATTAAAGGAAGTATTAAAATATTGATTACAAAATTATACTAAAACAAACCCAAAACTAAAAAGTTGAAAATAATATATATATAAAAAATACTTTTTAAAAAACATGCTTATATTAAGTGAAATAGTGTACTAAAAAGTAAAAAATAAGTCTCTCATACATCACTCGTAAAATAAAAGCATGGGTGCATTTCATAGATGAAAAGTGCCCACGCTTTTGTTTTACGAGTGATGTATGAGAGACTTATTTTTTACTTTTTAGTACACTTTTTAACTTAATATAAGCGTGGTTTTTAAATAGTATCTAGTAACAAGTAACATAACATAACAATAGTAACAAGTTAAAAAAAAAAAAATATATATATATATATATATATATATATATATATATATATATATATATATATATATATATATATATATATATATATATATATATTTTTAACTTGTTACTCCCAACTGTATTATGGCCAAGAGTGGGTAGAAAGAGAACTGTGATAATCGAAGAATAGCGGGAACTCCAGGAGGGTCATCCCTTTTAATTTCTTACTGTTCTTCTTTAAACTTAAAATAAGGGCCTTCTGGCAACAAATGGCAAATAAGCCTGTAGGGCAAAACACAAAAGAAAACTGGGTTCTGAAAAAAGAAAAGCAAGTCTCACATTTAGCTTTGAAGCCTCCTGGTATCAGTTATGAAAGACAGCTCAGAGCAGGCAGACGGGTTTCTTATAATTTGAGGACCAGAAGGGGCAGGGCTAATTTCCCTTAATGGACGGCTTCTCAGAGCTGCGGGGAGAAAAGGAGATGACACAGTTAGTGACAGCGCCCCTTCTCGCCCTGCGGGTTACTACCTACCTCAAGTGAGCCAGTAAGGAGATAATAACAACAACAACAACATTTATTTCTATAGCACATTTTCATACAAACAGTAGCTCAAAGTGCTTTACATATTAAAGAATAGAAAAATGAAAGACACAATTATAAAACAAAATAAATCAACATTAATTAACATCGAATAAGAGTAAGGTCCAATGGCCAGGGGGGACAGAAAAAACAAAAAAACTCCAGACGGCTAGAGAAAAAATAAAATCTGTAGGGATTCCAAACCATGAGACCGCCCAGTCCCCTCTGGGCATTCCACCCAACATAAATGAAACAGTCCTCTTTGGATTTAGGGTTCTCAAGGAAGGGCTTGATGATGATGATGGTCACGTAGACTTCTGCCTTTTAATCCGTCCATCATTGTTGGAGCATCATGAAGCTTTGAGTAGGTGAGATCCTTCAACGTTCATGCATGCCTTGGATTGCCTTTACCTTTCAGGCATCTCTGCATTGTAACAGATGGCTGGCAGCTCAACCAGGCCGGGACACCCAGACACTGGAAGGATGAGGGAAGGCAGCTACTTTGGGACACTGCTTCCCCCAAAATGGTAGTTGGGATCTCAAATGGACTGTAGCAGTGCCCCAGATTCCCACAGGGTACCACAGAACATGGAGTTCTTTATCTCAGCCCTGTTGGGTGCCGTGGGTGCTGCTAAGGGACGCTGTGGAACAAAGATAGGAGACAAGGTTCTCACCTATCCCGGAAGTACTAGCAAGTCACGGGGACCGAAGCCCAGAAGTACTTCTGGGTTGATTAAAAACTTAAGTACTACATGTGACAGGAATTGCTGGCAGGTCACATGGGTGGAAGAGAAGAAGCACTTCTGGATTTGGTACTTATATAAAGGACTGCTGTGAACCCCGCAGGTGAGCCTTAGTCAGGAAGAGGTGGACAATGCTTGCTGGGAGGTGCAGAGGAGAAGAACATTACTTATTGTGTAATGGTGTTTTATTTACTTGTTAATAGTGGCTGTGGAGCTTGGAGGACACTGTAAGGGCCGATTTATATTTCACGCTCAGAACGCGTACGCACCCGCATCATGGCTGCCACGCGTTCCCAGCGTTAATTTCACGCGTCCTCTGAGCATGTCCTCAGAAATTAGCGCGACGCGTGCGCGAGTTGCAGTACCAGCAAAAAGTCGGGGGGGTACAGTGTGCTAAAAGTTGGAACGTAATGTCATTGTCTCTGTTTACTATCTACATGTGACAGAAAGCCTCTATGCAGATCCTACAGTATGAATGCTTCGATGTGGTGAAGCAAAATGCCGACATACAGATGCATTCGTGGTGCTTTTATATTCAAGCGTCGCATATTCCCAGTCGTAAAGACACGATACATTTTAAAAGTCTCACATACCATCTTTTGTGCCGTCTTTTTTTTTTTTTTTGCAATTTAACAACAGCAACATAATGTATAGCGCTGTATTTGAGCCACTGAGAAAAAAATAAAGGACACGGTGAAATGTGTATTTTGTGATTAAAGTGGAAATTTCGGCTTTAATCTCGAAATGTCCACTTTAACCTCGTAGATTACTTTATCATTAATGCAGACGGTCGTAAACATCATCCCAGTTTTTAAACGCTACGAGCTTCTTGGACCTGACAGCAGGGGCAAATAGCAATAGGTCACCACACAGAACACATTAAATGTATGATATTCCAGCTCTCTGCACATTTAGAATCTTTAGATTTGTACTTGATACCACTTTCATGATGAAATGCATTAAAGTGTGTATGTTACATTTTACATATAATTTTGTTTAAATAATGAATACTGTTAATAATTACTCACATGGGGGGAATAATTACACACAAGGGAGCGATAGCACTGCTGTCTCGCAGGGAGTTATTTTGCTGGTATTTCCTGCTGGTATTCCGCACTGTGCTCCGGTTTCCTTTCAAGGATATGCAGATTTGGGGATTTGGTGTCGCTAAAATGACGCTAGTGTATGCGAGTGCTTGTATTCACCTTGCGATGAGCTGAGGCCTCATCCAGGGATTGTTTCTCACTCGTGCCCTATGGTTGCTGGAATGGACACATCCCTGGATTGATGGATTTAATCAAAAAACATAATTTTCAGAGATATTGCGGTAAGGTGTTATCGGAATTTAATAAATGTTCTAGGCAATTCACAACACAGAGAAGCCAAACATGTTCTCACCGTGATAATATCTCGCACTGTCACTTGGTGGATTCCTCCAGATTTACGTAAAGTACGCGCGCAAGTATGAACACTACAACGCTTGCGTAGCAGGAGCGTCCGCTGCAGCATGCATCGCGTCGCGTGAGGTATAACTCCGGCCTTAGAAGGAAGGAAATCGATTGAAATACTTTTTAGTGCTTTAACGTTGTGTCCTGCATGTCTGTCTGTTAGTGTCCACAGCATATTGTGTTGCTTCTTTTGCATAGGATTAGGGATGCCATAATAATGTAGGATTTGAAAAGAAAATCAACTCGGTTAATTAATTATCAGTTTTGGCAGTACTGGTAATTAATCAAAGAATTCACCTCATTGACCTTGACAAGACAAACTCTTTTATAAGTTCACTTCACAAATATTACAATATTCCACCTTTACTGGTATAATTCAGCAGCAACACTCCCTGTAACTTCTGTGTCTTTGGAATGTGAAGGGGTTTAACTGGGACACATAAATGACAAAGATGAAACCAACTTTGTAAAGTAATATAACAGCATGTCTAACTGAGCTAGACCACTCAAAGAGACATGAAATGGTTAGGTAAACTCCACACATGCAGGGACTTTTGAATCACAATTGAATCTCAATCTCTTGAAACTGTGAGGTTTTACCGATTTATCTTATTGTCTTGTTTTTCTATATTCTATAAAGTAATTCAAATAAAAATTACAATGTACAGTGGATTCATAGAGTATTTAGACTTTCTTTACATTTTATTGTGTTATAGATTTAATTTTAAATGGATAAATTTGCCAGTTTTGCCCATCAATCTATACTCGCTAACCCATAATGACAAAGCAAAAACATGTTCCCAGGAAGGTTTGCAAAACAAAAACTGAAATCTCTCATGCATAGAAGCATTCAGAGCCTTTGCTGTGCCACTCTAAATTATGCTCAGTTGTATTCTGTCTGATTTAATCCTCCTTGAGATATGTCTAGAACTTGGTTTGTATCCACCTGTGGTCAACTGAGTTGATTAACACTAGAATTACCAGAGCCTACGAAAAAATCGTAATTCCGTCCCACCTTAAACTGCTTCTTAAATCCCTTCACACCTCTCCGCCAGCGTCCTTTGTTCTCTAAATGTGCTGATAAAGAGAAGCTAGGAGCAGCAGGCTATTCCATCCCCTCACCAATTTAGAACGTGCACGAACTTCTCTCAGCTCATGCCTTGATTGAGTATCTGGGAGTGAAGTGGAGTTTTAGAGTGGAAATAATAGATCGTGTTTGGAACACACAGATTTCATGTCTGTTCCGTTTCTACAGTAATCTGTGTCAACACATTGTTAAAACAGAAACGTTTTTTTATATTCTAGTAGTAGATGACAAAATGTAGGCATAAACTATATAATGTATGAAGCCTGAAGTCCAAATAGCAAACAAACATTTTCACAACAATAACACAATTGCGCTTTTATTCAAAAATATAACTGCAGAAACAAAAAGCCGCCTTAACATGCGACATTGACACCAGTTTACTGTAACTGACTCTGTGGTTCAATAGACTCAGTCCCCGCTTGGGAATCAAAGGGTCACGGGTTCGATCCTGCGCCCCTCCGTTTTGAGAAGTAAACTGCTCTTATTCTTACTGTTTTAGAATAAAAGCATACATTTGAATTCAGTCTATAACAGCCGGTGCAATTTATGATCCTTGTCAAGGTTAGCTTTTTTTTATTCACTTTTCATTCTCTCAGTCGCGTTCAGAATCAATCCATACAACCCTATCTGACACGGCTGTTTTCACTAAAGACGCGCTATAGCTCTGCAGTGTACCACGATGCATACTAACGCCCCACCCCCCCCCCCCCGGTTCTGACACACAAAGGCTGGCGAACCTGCCTTCTTCATATCTCACCGTCACTTGCTTTTCTTTTTATTCAGTTTTTCAGAGGAAAGAATGGTAAAGAGCAGTAACTTCGGCGCCATATGCAATCATCAGACACTCCCCATCTGCCCGTGTCGTTCAAACACAGGAACATATATTGGTGTAAAAGCATAACAAAAGTGCACTTTTATTCAAGTGCACTTTTTCCATCGCCTTTTCCTGTAAGAAGCAGTGTACACACTTCTCTCTATGCTGTGGTTTCTATTACACACCTATTATAGAACCGGGCGTTAGTATGCATCGTGGTACACTGCAGAGCTATAGCGTCTTTAGTGAAAACAGCCGTGTCAGATGGGGTTGTATGGATTGATTCTGAACGCGACTGAGAGAATGAAAAGTGAATAAAAAAGCTAACCTTTACAAGGATCATAAATTGCACCGGCAGTTACAGACTGAAATCAAATGTATGCTTTTATTCTAAAACAGTAAGAATAAGAGCAGTTTACTTCTCAAAATGGAGGGGCGCAGGATCGAACCCGTGACCCTTTGATTCCCAAGCAGGGGCTGAGTCTATTGTACCACGAAGTCAGTTACAGTAAACTGGTGTCAATGTCGCATGTTAAGGCGGCTTTTTGTTTCTGCAGTTATATGTTTGAATAAAAGTGCAATTGTGTTATTCTTGTGAAAATGTTTGTTTGCTATTTGGACTTCAGGCTTCATACATTATATAGTTTATGCCAACATTTTGTCATCTACTACTAGAATATAAAAAACGTTTCTGTTTTAACAATGTGTTGACACAGATTACTGTAGAAACGGAACAGACATGAAATGCGTGTGTTCCAAACAACGATCTATTATTTCCACTCTAAAACTCCACTTCACTCCCAGATACTCAATCAAGGCATGAGCTGAGAGAAGTTCGTGCACGTTCTAAATTGGTGGGGGATGGAATAGCCGGCTGCTCCTAGCTTCTCTTTATCAGCACATTTAGAAGACAAAGGACGCTGGCGGAGAGGTGTGAAGGGATTTAAGAAGCAGTTTAAGGTGGGACGGAATTACGAGTTTTTTCGTAGGCTCTGGTAATTCTAGTGTTAAACATCTAAATATGTTTAGAAATGCCCACGTGTGCCTACGTACAGAAGGTCATGCAATTCACACTGCAAGTCAGCACAAAAACCAAACTATTAAGTCCAAGGAACTCTTTGCAGATCCTTACATTAAAATTGTTGTGAGGCGTAGATCAGGGCAATGGGATGAAACCATTTCCAAAACTTTGACTATTCTTAGGAGCACCATAGCCTCAAAAGTTTTAAATTGGAAGAAGTCTGAAACCACTAGGATTCTTCCTAGATTTTGGCTGTCTGGTCACAAAGAGTAACCGGATTGATGTTTAATTAATAAGGTAAGAGCCTTGGTCAGGGAGTTGACCGAGAACCCATTGAACACTCTAACAGAGTTTCAGAAATCCTCTGCTGATATGGGAGAAGTCGTCAGAAGGATGACCATCTGTGCAGCATTCCATTTATCAATCTTGATGGTCATCTTAAAGTTTGAGAACATAAGGAAAAAGATAAGACAAAAACTGAACTGTTTGAGCAGAACTTTAAGCATTATGTCTGGCAAAGACCAGAAACTGTTCATTAACTGCCTAATACCATCCCTACGCTGAAGCAGGGTGGTGGCAGCATCCCACTATGTGGGTGTTTTCTGCAGCCTGGACAGGGGGACTGGTCAGAACTGAGGGAAGGATGAATGAAACCAAATACAGAGAGGTCCTTGAAGAAAACTTCCTCCAGAGGGCACATGACCTCAGACTGGGACAATGGTTCACCTTCCAGAACATCAATGTCCCAAAGCATACAGCCATGGCAATGATGGAGTGGCTTTGGGACAAGTCTCTGATTGTCCTTGAGTGGTCCGGCAAAATTCCAGAAATCAACACCATAGAACATGTATGGAGAGCCCTGAAGATGGCAGTTTACAGACGTTTCCCATCCAATCTAATGAACTTGAGGCAATCTTCCTGGAAGCTTATACTTAGCAAAGACTGAAAACTGTAAGTTCTGATAAATCGCTACAAAACAGTAAAGGGTCTGAAAGCTCATATAATGAAGAGGTTTCAGTTTTTGATTTTTAATAAATTTGCAAGCTTTTCTCAAAATGTGTTTTTACTTTGTCGTTATGGATTACTGAGTGGTGAGTGATGTGCAAAAATTGCAAATGTATCGATTTAAAATTAAATCTACAACACAATAAAGTGTGCAGAAAATGAAGTTGTCTCAAAACTTTGTGAATCTGCTCTGTATCAAATCATTTGAAGCTTTAATCCCAACTCCAGAAACTTATTGTGTATATATAGGTTAAGGTGTTTTTATCAATAAACATCTTTCATAAAACTGCAAATCTATTTTTGAACAAAAAAATAACATTCTAATCTCTAAGTTTACTATCACACATGCTCATCATAGGATCACCCTCCGGGCTCATCTGAGGTTTATAATACCACTCCGGGTGCTGGGGCTAATCACGTCCATTTCCATTCCCTTCACAGTGCCAAGAAGACATCCAGTGAGGGCAGCTGACTCCACCCCTTCTGGTCACCTGCCTATAAATCACAGAGTTGCCAGGATGAGGCATCACTCTGTGGTCAGAACACACAACAGCGCAGAACGTCAACATCATGACCTTCAAGGAAGGAGTGGATCCTTCAAGCCCTAACTGCTTTCTTTTTCATGCCTTAGAGTGCCCGTTTTGCTTTTGTTTGGCTGGATTAAACGGGCACGACCAGGTTGGCGACCCAACAATTATCGACTTGGACTTGTTGTTCCACACTTCACCATAATACACACATCATATTTAGATCAGACTAGGCAGTAGTTTTCATTTGCTGAATGGCGGCGTCCTTGAACGACTGGAATATTTTGCCACCTACTGCCTTTTTTCCCACTTAAGTCACTCTTTCTCCTAAATTCCCACTCCCTGTGGATTTTTTGCAAGCCAGTAGAAGCCCAAAAGCTTATAATCATGGCATGGCTACACCGGATTGCTGCATGTGCCAAATAAAATAACTTAACGCACATTGTTATTTAATTTGTCATGGATATCAGAACTGCTGTTTGAATATCACACATTAATTAGAAGAAAGGTTTGAATAATCTGCTCCGTGCTTGTTTAATTAAACTGTGAATTCACAGAGACTTATTGTCAAGATCTGAATGTTCTTGAAACTTGGATTATATTTGTTGTTAATTTGTTTCTGTCAAAGTCATTTAGAAAAGCCTGGCATATAATTAATGATGGTCATAAAATGTGATGGAATGCACTATTATTATGGGTCTGTTTTTAAATATTCGTGAAAGACCACTCAGAGAATACACATTAGCCTAATGTTATCACTTAATTTTAATAGTAGCCTCTAGCTAGACATAATGTTACTTGTAAGAATTTGAAAAAATCATTTTTCTACACTGCCCATCAAATAAGTGGGTGACCTTGTGAAGTTTTAATATATTGTAGTTTTCTGTAAGTGCTTTCCTAAGGGGCATTCTTTTTCACTTATGACATTTATACAATACCATAAACTTTAAAATACTACTTAAACCTGTATAAACTGTTTAGTACACGTGAGTTTTTGCATTTATTTATTTTTTGTAAAGTTCAGCAAGTGATTTTAACACACACCTTATAGTGCAACCCAGACACATCATCAGTGATGTAACTTGGGGCCATAGGGTGTTCTGAGCCTTTCAACATCTTACAGCCTCACCCAGGCGACCCAGCCAGGGTTGATCAGTCCCCAACTTGTGTCTAGGTAGCTTACATAGTCCATTGATTGCTCCTTTTGATCCACAGCCATCTTGATGCTTTCTCAGCACCATCAGTGATGCTACTAATGGCTCTCTTATTGTGCAGTCCCCTGATCCCCAGCTCCTTGAGATCCCTGCAGAGCGAGTGGCCATAAAAATCCTCGGCAGCTGACCTCAATGAGGTAGAAATGGGTCTTCCATTCCCTGCTTCGTTATTCACCTACAAGCTCATCGAACTTTGCTCTCTTACTCCCAAATGCCCCTTCCATCTGGTCTTCGTAGGGCACAGTCAATTCCACCTGCCTTGGTACTTGTGACACATGATCCAGAAGTGAGGTCATAGCAATGTTGTATAGGAATTTCCACTGACTCTCCAACTTGACCTTCGACTGCCAGTCCCAGGCTGTTGCCAGAAGCCAAAAGTCGGATAAATATGCTTTCAACTTCTTTCCGGCCTTGACAAAAGCAATAGAACATTTTACTGGTTTTTGGTGCCTACTAAGAGAGATCCCTGCACTGATGGCCTTTGCAATAACTTCAGCAGCTGGTTGTGGTGCCACTGATAACTCCCCACTCCCAGGGCAATTCAGCAACAACTCAGAATATGTTCCAGGGATCCTCTTCCTGCCACAGCGGGTATTCAGGAGTTATTGTCAGTCTCTAGGGTAACAGATTAGTTGGGCTAGGGAGGACATTGCAGACTGACTAGATAAGGAATTGAATCTGGCGTGGCTTGGGCTTTCCACAACTCTGACCACGAGATTGTCTGCTACATTGTCATTGTAAGTAATTCATTATCCTAGTTTATCATGAAATTTTATTTCCATGGTGAAAATGAAAGATGGTTAAAGACATTTATATTTTACTTACTTGACTGACACCTTTATCCAAGGTGATTTATAACCTTTATGATACAATTGGTGACATTTCTTTTTTGATTTTCCAATTGGAGCACAGGCAGGTCAAGTGACTCGCTTAGGGTCACATAGTGTCAGTAGTGGAATATGAACCCACAAACTCAGGGTTTGAAGTGCAAAGCCTTAACCACTCCACCACACTGCCTGCCAAGACACAATGTTTCAGATTTCTAGTCTTCATCAGTTGTGCGACTGCAAAGGAAACAACAGGTAACATTTATATAGGTGTATATAGGTGGAGAAGGGGATATAAAAGATGAGGGGATATGAGAAACACTGCCTTTAGAGAAAATGATGGGAGACATTAAAAAGGTTGCTGGTCATTGAGATCTGAAGAAATATGTGATCCCGAGCATAGCTTTCTTTGAAGCCCTGTGAAAGAACACAATCAGAAAGATCAACCTGGCTATGATGAAGGGATGCGAAGTGATCTGTCCTAAGGTCTTTGATGAAAACGGTTCAGGAAACGTCCTTGTAACGGCCTACTAGCCGTCTCCCTGTTTCTTCTGTGTAGACGGCTAGATGCTTCCTATGAGAGATGCATTATTTAAGATATTTAGATTGGCAAGAGGCCGGTTGTTTAATTTTGAGTTTACTAGAGGGGCCAGATGCAAGGGTATTCTTAATGACATATTATCTTCAACATCAGCAAAACCAAGGAACTGGTTATTGACTTCCGCCATGTTGTGGGAATTTTTTTTTGGTTTATCTTCAAAGAAGGTAGTCACAGAGCCCAGATGAGAATGCAGAACATTTCTTTATTTGCACAAATGTCACTGCTCATGGAGTGAGTAATCAATTCATCAATTCAATTTAATCTGCTTTGATATTTTTTCTGATTATATCAACTCATCTAATATATCACGTCACCTGAGCCTTAATTTGTAGAACTTTATTAGAACATCAGAACAATCAAGATGAAAACAGGCCATTCAACCCAACAAAGCATATCAGTCCTATCCACTTAATTCTTAACATCAAGTCGAGTTTTGAAAGTCTCTAAAGTCTTACTGTCTACCGCACTACTTGGTTCCTTCTCCACCCAACTAAAGCTACCAGTAATTTCTGACTCATGTCGATTCCCCCATTATTCTAAATGCTGCTTTGTTCTTACCACCATTTTATGGTTGCATGGGATCTCCCATTAGTTGATCTCCTCTTTTTGGAGGAGGATTGTCCTACTGATCTTACCACCATTTTATGGTTGCATGGGATCTCCCATTAGTTGATCTCCTCTTTTTGGAGGAGTGTTTGTTACTCATTTACCTCATTCTAACCATGAAAAATTACATTGGTAGCTTCTCTAAGACGAAACAAAGACTTCAGGCACTTTAGCTTTAACTTCCTTAGCATTAATTCCAAGCATCACTCAGGCAACTGTAGAGACACGTTCCATGTAAGTGTTAAACCCAAGGAATTTATTGAGACTGTAAAAGTGCCAATAGCGTTAGTGCCGAATGTTCCCCGAGAAACGATATAAGCATGTCTTGCATAAGCGACAGGCCTGAGTGTTACCCAGGCAATGATGCAGACATGTCTTCTCCTAGCCTCATAATGGCATCTTGTAAGAAATGTTTCTCAGCAAGCCCAGGTTTTGCATGCTCTTGACGGTGATACGAGCAGTGATGACGAAGTGAATCGGTTTTCAGGCAGTGAAACTGAAATGAACAGTGAGATCGAACATGACCCATGTGTCAATCGTGCTCTAAAGCTGATCTGTCTGGAAAGAAAATCCACAAGGAATTACATTACTGTTGTCCCGACTGTGACACTGGATTATGTATTTCACTGTTCTTTAAGATACAGTATATTGCACAAATGACACATTTTGACAGTATATATGGGATTACCATTATTTTTATTATTGCTGTTATTCATTATTATTAATTTGTATCATCATTATACTTTCTACACTTCTAACTTTGGACTTTTCGTGTTTTTCACGGTTTACAGAAATAAGATCAGATTTAATAAATATGTAATTTTTCAAGCAAAAAAAATACACTTTTTACATGTTTTTTTTTTCAAAAAACAATGTAATGCTAAGGAGATTAAGTTACATTTAGTTAACCGTTTAGTGTAATTCACTTCTTTTCTATGTGTTTAATAATTCATTCTGCTATAGCTTCATGTACTTTATATCTATATGTACAATAGATTGTAAAAAGATTATTATTAACTACAAATTCTATAACCACACCAAAGATCCTTAACACCTGGTAATTTTCAGGGAGCAGATGTGAATTAGGTGCATATACGAAAACCTGAGTATCATTAGCAAAGGCGATTCATCAACTAAAACTCCACATTTGATATTATAAAACTGTATAAAACCTCCTGATTGATTTAATGAGACTTGTATTATGTATTTCTTGAACCAAAACAGAGGATGAGAAGTTGTCAGAGCTGCGGGAGTTTTGAAAGTCATGAGATGGTAATTGGTGACCCCATTCATATTCAGAAAATTCATGGATCTAATTAGATGTCAGAGGGCAGAAAAAAAGATTAGAATACGTGAGAAAAAGCTGCCATCAGAGAAGATGATGGGAGACATTAAAAAGTTTGTCGGTCATTGAGACCCAGAGAAATATGTGATCCCAGGCTGAGAAGGAGCCAATCTTCTTCTGATTTTCTTTGGCAAGTGTCTTTGAAGCCCTGTGAAAGAACACAAAATTAGAGATCAGTGAGACGTGTTTTATGTTTCAGTCAGGGTTGCACCCCAGACTGAGGTTCATATTCCTGTTTTATTTTTTATTTGTTCATTTTTGAGTCTTTTGTTTATTTTAATGTCACTTTTGTTCATTATTTACATTATTCCTTGTTTTAAATTTAAGCCGTTGTTATGTGTTTTAAGGGTGGTTCCCCAAGAGATGGAGCCACCTGCCAACAACAGAACTAATACAGAAACACAGAATAATGCAAGTAATTAACATCTTCTTATATAATACGCTACTGTCATTGTCCATTTGTCTGTCCAGGATTTTAAATCACCTGTAGTTCGTAAACCATTTGATCTATTGACCTGAAATTTAGCATTCATATACTATGTGATGTCTACTATCCGCTTTAGGGGTGATGATTGACCTCCAAGGTTACTCCTTTTTTTATTTTTATTTTATGTTATTGTAAAATCAACTCTCAGCAGCAGGTCAGCTGTGTGGCGTCATGTGTACGGGTGCCGTTCTCAGCCCTACCACCTTCACCGTCACTTCCCCTACCTGTTCATATCTTAAATCATTCTTGAGGCAGATTGAAGACTTAAGTGCCAGCTTAAGTGACAAATTAAATGTACTAAGTAATTGCAATACAAACACTGACTTAATCAGTTTTAACGCGAAAAGAAGATAAGTGGGCTGCTAGGGTGGAGAAAAGAAGAGCTGCTCAGGAAGCAGCAAGCACATCAACCTCTGAGCAAATGAATGATAAACGTACAGAGAAAGAGGATGAAAACTAGGAATGCTCAAGTCAAGTGTATTCACTGCACGGTATTGGGCAGTGCACCGTTACTGGTAAATAATAACAAGCAAATAAAATAAAAGTTAATTTATAAAGGATCTTGAACACTAGCCAGAGAGGAAACACTTAGAGAAGAATTGAAAAAAGTTCTGAAACTCTTCTCCCAAAATTCATTCTCTTGCATTAAATATTAACTTTAAATTGCACATTTGTGTCCATAACGGAAATACTGCTGATAAGCAATATTTTTGGTGCTTTTCATTATTACAAACACATCATTAACTCAAGAAAGATGACTCATGCTGCTGAATATGTAAAACTAACTGGTAATAAAAGATATTAATATTTTTGTTTGCTAAGTGTTCTTGTAAATTCATAAGTAATGAAGCCTGTTATTTTCGTTTTGTATGGCTTCTCTTAGTTTGAGTATAAATGCATTATTTATAGATGAGCAAAACAGCAGGTGAGGTGACTGGACCTGAACAGCCTGCCTTATTGGGAAGTCTGCATGCTTTCTGTTTATGTGCCTTTCACCCCACGGTCCAAACACGGGTCTCCCAGGCTAAACTGGTCCAGTCTGAGTGAGCTAAGCCTGGTGTGTGTGCCTGCTCACCTTCGTAAAGTGCCTTGTGAGCTAAAGGTATTCAAATGAAACAATACTTGATGAAAAGAAATCCTTCAGCTGTTAAAATTTTCAAAATCAAAACGCCACACGTTCATACCAAAAAAAATATCCGCTGTCCTGACCTTGTAATGATTTGAATTGCCCATTACTTACAGTGGACAGCATTGAGACCCCTTCATCATACGTTTACATGCGCCTCAAGGTGCTTTCCACAGATTAACCAGCAAAAACAAAGTTATACCACATTCACTTGGATCATTATCAGTAAATACTATAATAATTTCTAATAAATGCAAGTACCGTATTTACTCACATATAAGTCATGTCCTGAAACCCGAAAAATTGATCGTAAAATCAGACCTTGACTTGTACACCCGTTCAAAAAAGCGACACTTATTTTTTATATCTTCTTGCCTCCTCCAATCTCACATTATTTTCTCAGACATATCGAATTTTGTTGCAGCAGCAGTTACCAGTTTCTTTCGCTACTTCAACAACATTTAATTTAAAGCCAGCTTCATATTTTCTTTTTTTGTTCGAACGCTCCATCGTAGATAAGGGATGCTCTTATGATAAAGGTGTATGAGGGTGTAAGATACAAAAAACACAAAGCAGTGCCAAACGTCACTTCGGAATAGTTTGGGTATTACTGTGTGGTCACGTAGGCACAATGCATAGAGATAAAAAGGCTGTGTGCTCCGTGGTTACTCTCTCAGGTGGGCGTTAGCAGATCATAATCTCTTGGACCAATAGTGTGAGTGTTCTGCATTTGACTTATACAATGACATTATAAAATACCAGAAATTATACTGTAAAATCAAGCCCCTATTTATCACCATGAGATCTTAAACATGAGTACATACGGTATGTTAAATGCAAAAATCAACCAGGTATTGTTAAGCAATATTTAACCACTATAGTGCAAAATAAACCTCCACTCTTATCAGACAAAGGTTTTCTAATTACAATATTTATACATTAAGGTTGAATATCGGACAACCAGATCTAATTAATATATATAATTAATATATAAAAATAAATGTATACCGTATATATCAACATTTTACCTAGGCATATGTACATGGCAACCCATTGTGTAGAAATAGTTTGATATTATTAAAATTAACAAAAACGTACAAAAGCAAATAAAACAGTCCTTAGTGCTCTCAGTTGATTAAGGATCTAGAAGTTCTTGATTATTGAATGTAATTGCTGACATGAAGGAGAGGAAAACAAAAAACTCCTACAATTGGCCATAGGAGAAAAATGAACCTCCAAAGGGCAATGGTCAGAAGGCAGAAACGAGCAACAAACATCGACCCTTTAAACACACATAAGAACATCTGACTTTCTAAATGATGTCCAATCTATTCATTTGCCTCAAATTGGCTTCAGTCAAAGTCTAGATACATTCTTACTTTTCTGATACTTAAGTAAAATAAATATTATGTATATAATGCCACGCACATGCGAATGAGAGACAGTTTACAGGCTGAAATAATGGTAATTGCTCACCAGACCAAGGGTTGGTGCAGTACTTTAACTCTCTCTCCTCTTTTCCCCACAGAACAACAGAAGAATCACCCCAATAATTATCACTTCTGGCATATGATGTCACTTCCTGTTCTAACCCCCCAAGTCCCACCTTCAGTTGATGTCACCTCCGGTTCCCAGAATGCACACCTACTTACATCACTTCCTGCTGTTTTGTTATGTAAATGTCTGCCATTATTACTTTGATCACTTCTATTTTATGCCAGACTAATATTTCTGATAGCCTTCACTAAATGGGGATGGCTCACAAAACTTTGTCTTGTTTTGTCTCTTTTGTTACAATATATCTATCTATCATAAAAGAAAATCTTGAGACGAGACTTTTTCAAGTCCCACAAGACGAGACTCTTGCCAAGAGATTTTGTCAAGTCCCGTCCTCCTCTCAACCATTTACAACCATGCCCATGGTCCTCTCACCATTCATTCGTGTGAATGCTTTTGTCAGTCACAGTTCCTGCGCTCTCAGCTCTTATAAATTTGTATGTTTTTCTCATTTTAAGTTCCCAATCAAAAAAAAAGACTTATGTCCAAATCTTATTGATGAATTTCATCCTGAAGGGTTATCAACAGAAGAAATGGGCAATCCTAGCACTGAGAAACGATGAAGTCAAATGAATTAACGTGAAAATTGTCAGTTGGTTACATGACAATGACATGTAAAATTTTAACAGGCGACAAGAAAGGTAATGTAGTACATCTTCTGCGGATTACATTAGACACCAAAGAAGAGCTTGATATGCCACGTGTATTAAAATGTTTATCGTTTTCCGTTAGAATAGCTTTTGCTATTAAGTGACAAGCATTCGAAAAAGTCGGTTTATTTATTAGAGAGAAAGAAACAATATTCACTCACGGGCAGTTATACTTTGAGTTGTCACGATGTAAGTCCAAACACAGAATCAAAATTCAATGCGATATTGACGAAAAGTGAATTAAAAAAATATTTTTTACTGAAGTTTTACAGTAAAAGTGTAAGTTTAAAAAGTGTGCGTTAATTTCAAAGCAAAAAAGAATGAAAATGTATAACGCAACGAATACCTCTAACACAACATGAAACATCATTTTCATTCAATTTATTATGTTTTACTATTTTTTACTATGGTTAATTACTCGCTGTAATGCAAAATAGATCAATTATGCATATGTAACAATTCCCATGAAAATAACAATCTGTTTAAATTGTACATCCGCTTCCCCATAAGCGAGCAGCAGATCTGCGAAATAGCTAGTGCATAGCGCCCACCCGAGGGTTGGCAAGGGAAGTGAGCAGGGGGCAGACCCCTAGTAAATTTATATATGCATATATATTGTGATAAAGGCGCTATATTGGCATCGAACCGACACAGACTGACACCAGAGGCATGAGCTAAACAAACAAAAAGTCTTTATTTTCTTCAGCCATGGGACACGTCTTCCCCATGTCCCATTGGCCCTACACAGTCCACCAAACACAAATTCACCCAATACTTCCACTCTTGTTTCCTCCACTCCTCCCAGGGCAGCTTTGTCCTCCTCCTCCCCACTCTGGCGCCCTGAGTAGTGGCTGTAGGCTCCCATTATACTCCATCCAGAAGTGCTTCAGGTGGTAATTAACCTCAATTTGGCTGCGTTGCCACCCATACGGGCTCAGGAAGCCTTGCAGTTCTCCCTGGCGGTGGCCACGGACCCCAATCAGGATGAGCTCTGGTGTTCCACTCAATGGGCCCCGATGCAACCCAGGGGGCTGCCACCAAGTGTTCCGGTTAAATATATATATATATACAGTGGTGTGAAAAACTATTTGCCCCCTTCCTGATTTCTTATTCTTTTGCATGTTTGTCACACAAAATGTTTCTGATCATCAAACACATTTAACCATTAGTCAAATATAACACAAGTAAACACAAAATGCCGTTTTTAAATGATGGTTTTTATTATTTAGGGAGAAAAAATCCAAACCTACATGGCCCTGTGTGAAAAAGTAATTGCCCCCTGAACCTAATAACTGGTTGGGCCACCCTTAGCAGCAATAACTGCAATCAAGCGTTTGCGATAACTTGTAATGAGTCTTTTACAGCGCTCTGGAGGAATTTTGGCCCACTCATCTTTGCAGAATTGTTGTAATTCAGCTTTATTTGAGGGTTTTCTAGCATGAACCGCCTTTTTAAGGTCATGCCATAGCATCTGAATTGGATTCAGGTCAGGACTTTGACTAGGCCACTCCAAAGTCTTCATTTTGTTTTTCTTCAGCCATTCAGAGGAGGATTTGCTGGTGTGTTTTGGGTCATTGTCCTGTTGCAGCACCCAAGATCGCTTCAGCTTGAGTTGACGAACAGATGGCCGGACATTCTCCTTCAGGATTTTTTGGTAGACAGTAGAATTCATGGTTCCATCTATCACAGCAAACCTTCCAGGTCCTGAAGCAGCAAAACAACCCCAGACCATCACACTACCACCACCATATTTTACTGTTGGTATGATGTTCTTTTTCTGAAATGCTGTGTTCCTTTTACATCAGATGTAACGAGACATTTGCCTTCCAAAAAGTTCAACTTTTGTCTCATCAGTCCACAAGGTATTTTCCCAAAAGTCTTGGCAATCATTGAGATGTTTCTTAGCAAAATTCAGATGAGCCCTAATGTTCTTTTTGCTTAACAGTGGTTTGCGTCTTGGAAATCTGCCATGCAGGCCGTTTTTGGCCAGTCTCTTTCTTATGGTGGAGTCGTGAACACTGACCTTAATTGAGGCAAGTGAGGCCTGCAGTTCTTTAGACGTTGTCCTGGGGTCTTTTGTGACCTCTCGGATGAGTCGTCTCTGCGCTCTTGGGATAATTTTGGTCGGCCGGCCACTCCTGGGAAGGTTCACCACTGTTCCATGTTTTTGCCATTTGTGGATAATGGCTCTCACTGTGGTTCGCTGGAGTCCCAAAGCTTTAGAAATGGCTTTATAACCTTTACCAGACTGATAGATCTCAATTACTTCTGTTCTCATTTGTTCCTGAATTTCTTTGGATCTTGGCATGATGTCTAGCTTTTGAGGTGCTTTTGGTCTACTTCTCTGTGTCAGGCAGCTCCTATTTAAGTGATTTCTTG
This sequence comes from Polypterus senegalus, assembly GCF_016835505.1. Lineage (NCBI taxonomy): Eukaryota > Metazoa > Chordata > Cladistia > Polypteriformes > Polypteridae > Polypterus > Polypterus senegalus. Next base: position 11,183,481 of record NC_053158.1, read on the forward strand.
ATTGAAACAGGTGTGGCAGTAATCAGGCCTGGGGGTGGCTACGGAAATTGAACTCAGGTGTGATACACCACAGTTAGGTGATTTTTAACAAGGGGGCAATTACTTTTTCACACAGGGCCATGTAGGTTTGGATTTTATTTCTCCCTAAATAATAAAAACCATCATTTAAAAACTGCATTTTGTGTTTACTTGTGTTATATTTAACTAATGGTTAAATGTGTTTGATGATCAGAAACATTTTGTGTGACAAACATGCAAAAGAATAAGAAATCAGGAAGGGGGCAAACAGTTTTTCACACCACTGTATATATTTAATTAATTCTACAGATAGATGCAAGTGCTTTTGGCTTGGGGGTTGTGTTCTCTCAGCGTTTCGATGTGGAGGATCTTCCCATCACATTTGTGAGCATAATTACTCAACTATTGAGAAAGAATGTTTGGCTATTAAGTGGCCGGTGGAGACCCTCCGCTACTATTAATGGTGTCAATGGATTACCCCAGCGACTGAACAAGCTGCGCTCCAGCGGCCCTACAGACAGAAGGATACAAATGCCCAGCTCACTCGGTGGTGTAATAGCTTGCAGCCATTTGCTTTTGATGTTCACCACCATCCGGTGCTGCACACGTCAATGTTGACGTTCTCTCGCATCTGGCCAAGCCTGACTTAAGTAATTACTTTGTCCACCCTGGTGTGGCAACCTCACATGTAATATGTCTGTCAGCTGATAGTTGATGTGGGGGACATTCTATCCCTGCCACTGACCTGGCCCTGTCACTGCTTGTTTGCTGTGTCTGTGTGTAATAAAGTGGTAGCTCCCATTTGAATAAACACTCTGAATGTTTCCTGTTTCGATTGGAATAAAGTTGGTGTTCTTCAGATCTGCTCTGTTGTACTGCAGATTTACATCTAAAGGCACATACTGTAAATATAAAGAAACAGTGTTTTTGTTGTTTGGGCCAGGTTTTTACAGTTCCCCTCTCCCATTTTTACTCTTTTTGTTATACTTTTGCCCACAGGAATGCCTACTTTTACATTTTAGAGTAGGGATTACACTTACAGAAGACATCTGTGCAGCTCTGAAGTCTAATTCTGGAGGCAAAGCTTCACTTTGAACTTTGAGACCTAGGCAAATTGTAATATTATATGGACAGATCATATCATGTTCTTGTTAGTATTCCATTCCTGGCTTATGTTTATATTTTTTTCCTTGTTCTTTTCTTTCATTTTTCATTGTGTATTATTTATTGATTATTTTTATTATTATGTTTTTTTTTTTATTATTTTTACTTTCTCGTATATATGAAGTATAGGGAAAGTATTGTAATCGCCCAAAGATTCTATGTCAAGATTTTTATGAGTCTTGACATTTTAGACCTCCCTGAGTCTGAAAATACCATTTTTGGAATTATGTCTGTCTGTGTGTGTGTGTGTGTGTGTGTGCTTGTAAATACAATAACTTGAGTTCGCTTTCACTTTGGTCAACCAAATTTTGCATACAAGTATTAGGTACAAAACATAGATTTCTATCAACTTTTGGGCTATTTCTGCTAACCAGAAGTGATACGTTTTATTCATGCAGCTGCAGAGTCCGGTTTATTCAACTTTACTTTTATAATAATTGTTCAATATATTATTAATTTGATTTGATTTGTTGTTGATGGTTCCTTAATGTACATAATATAAAAATATAATCATTGTCTTGCGGTTTACTCCTCAAATATATATCCATCCCCATATCTGAGTATACGATAAAGTCTAGGGGAGACCACTCACAATTTTTTTGTTCTTTTATCATTTAGTCGATTTGGTTAATTATTTCTTATTTTTGTTATGGTTTTGTTTTTGTATTTAATCTCTTTAATTTCCTTATGTTTTAGGGATGGAACCCTTTTAGAGGAGGGGGCCACCCCTTGGCATCACTGCTTAGGGACAACACCCACCCTATAAAGGGAAGGTTGAGAAGCAGAGTCCTAGCAGTTCATTGAATGACATTTGGTGGAAAGTGGATTTTTCTGTGGGTATCAGTTTGTTTCTTTGAATTTGTTGGTTCCTTTGACTCTTTTTTTATGAAAACAACCATTCTTTTTGTATTATGTGCTTCAGCCTTGTGAAGTAAATGATTACATTTCTTATGAACACTCCAAATTAAGGGCAGCTTTGGCTAATTTAGGCCTCTTAATACCTGTCATTGTTGTCACACAACCATGTAAAGTTGCATTAACACATAGTTCATGTCCCCTTTGAAACAACCTTCTCTCTACTAATGCCTTTACTATTTTCCACCTTTTAATTCAAAAACATTTTACTTCTAGAATGTACTGCTGTGTAGAACTTGAGCTGATCACACATTTATTTTTGTGTGTGTTTAGATGTGTCTGCATTTGGATATAAATTATTTTTTTTTATAAGATATTAGAGTATATATTTAATTAGATATCTTTTCTCCGACTCTTAGCAGGAGAAGGAGGTATTGATTTACTGCTGCAGGTTCTGTCGTTTTTAACAAAGTTGATTGGGTACACTTTGCTACAGTCTATTTTGAATAGCTCAATATCTTGGAAAAAGTCTGCTCACAAAATCAATATTTCTTAGATTTTTCTTCATTCTCCATTTGTGAGTTTTAATCCCTTGGCTTCATTTTCTCCCACATACACAAGTCTCTTCAGGGTAAGTGGTAGATGTAAGGAGCTGCACAAGTGTTTGATGTATCTTAAAGTCAGATCTGCTGCTACAAAATATCATCGCGGGACTCAGTCTCTTTATTGAAAAAAAGGAATATTAAAGACAATTATTATTATAGCCAATACAAAAAATGTTTATTTTTTATATTTTATTTTATATTTTATATCAAAATAAAAATTGTGCCTTTAAAGGTAAACCTTCAATACAACTAAAAAGTATATTTTAGATTATCAAAAGAACAAGAAAAGAGCTACAAAAAAGTGTCGGGCAGCCTCCCGTGTTCTTGAATCCGCCTGCAAAATTGGTAAATAAATTGTACAGTAGTGTACAGACTGGAGTCCAAAACAGAACAGACTGGATGAGGTAAAGATGGTGGTTTTAAAATAAGGCAGAGGAAGTGATGTCAAACTGGTCTGCCGTGGAAAGAGAGAAATGATTAACGCACTCCGCCACCACCAGGCCTGGCATGGAATTACCCTCATTTGGGCCCTTTAGCTGCCTCCATTTAAATTTTATTTTTAGTATATATTTTATTATTTTTAAAATATTTTGTATATATTAATTTACCAAATTATTTATCTTCACACATAGAATCTGCATCATTGCTTGTGAAGAGTTCTTGTTGAGGAGCTTCTCAGTGAATTTTGGTGGCATCCTACATCTCAGATATCTGCATTTGAGGTGATTTGGATGAATTCAAATTGCCCGGTAAGAATGACAGACATAGCAATGAGCTTAGCTCTTGCACAGGATTGGTTGCTGCCTTGCAGCCAATGGTCTTCCTCCCCACCATCGTGCAACAAACCAATCAGAATGAATGAAATACTTGGCTGTACAATCTTTACTTTAAATATACTAACATGAGAGATGAGCGCGAACACCTTGCCATTACACTTCATAACATAACATAATGAACAATGGATTCACTTTCCGCACACTTTATAGCGTTGTAGATTTAATTTAAAATGGATACAATTGCCATTTTTGCTTATCAATCTACACTCCAAAAGTGAAAATGTGTTTACAGAAAGGTCTGCAATTGTATTAAAAATCTAAATTGAAATCTGTCATTCCTAGAAGTTTTCAGTCCCTTTTAAGGGTATTACATGTTGTGGTAAGGAGCATCCTGTTTCTTTTAATAATCCTTGAGATTTTTCCAGAACTTGATTGGAGTCCACCTGAGGCAAAGTGAATTGATTGGACATCATTTAGAAAGGCACACGTGTACTGGTGTACTAGTATATAGAAGTTCACACAGCATTTTAGAAAAAGCAAAAATGAGCCATGAAGTCCAATGGAGGCTCTGATCAGGGCTCTCGAGAGACTGAGCGAGGAGTCTGAGTGTCTGGGCTTGAGAGTGTCCTGATAAAAACCAACATCCAGGCCTCTAATGACCTCTCAGGCATGGCCATCAGCAGTGTGTCTGTCTGCTTAGAGAGTGTCGACCTTATCGAGAAGTTTACTTACCTCGGCAGTGACATTCATGTCTCTGGTGACTCTTCCTATAAAATTAGTAGACGGATTGGGAGAACATGGGGGTTTGAACACTCCCAATATCTGCAAAGGATGAAGGTCCGAGTCTTTAGAGTCCTGATGCTTCCTGTCTTGCTATATGGTTGTGAGACATGGACGCTATCCAGTGACCTGAGACGAAGACTGGACTCCTTCAGTACTGTGTCTGTCTGAAAAATCTTTGGGTACCGTTGGTTTGACTTTGTGTCAAATGAGCGGTTGTTCATGGACTCCAGAATGAGGCACATTACCTGCATTGTGAGGGAGTGTCAGTTATAGCACTAGAGGGTGATCCGGTTCATTGTTGAGGACCCGAGTTGCTAGACTAAGCCAAGGGGATGCCCACATAACACCTGGCTGCGGCAGATAGAGGGTCATTTCTGGATGGTGGGACTGGTCTATCTGGGGGGTTGCCAATCAGGATCCTGAGCTGTTTTTTCATGTGGTGGGTGCAGTAATATGCTGTACCAATGCATGCTACTCAACTTGACCTGACCTGAAGTCCAAGCATCTCTCTGATCTCCATGATTGAATTGTAGTGAGGTGTAGATCAGGGCAGGGGTATAAAACCATTTGTAACACTTTGAGCACTCCCAGATGTATAGTGGCATTAATAATTGTAAAAAGGAAGAAGTATGGAAACACCGGGACTCTGCTTTGAGTTAGTCATCCAGCCAAACTGAATAATTGATCAAGAAGGGCCTTCCTTAGTCAAGGAATTGACAGAGAGCCAAATGGTTGTTGTAACAGAGCTTCGGATGTCATCTGCTGAGATAGGACAACCTGTAGAAATAATGACAATCTGAGCAGCACTCCTTGAATCAGGCGCTCATGTTAAAGTGGCTGGACCAAAGCCTCTCTTGAAATGGAAGAAGTATAAAACTCAGTCTGCCTTGAGTTGGCTATTCAACCGAACCAAGTTACAGGTCAAGAAGATTACTTTCGACTGGATTACATAAACTTTATTAATCCAATGGGAGTAGTAGGCCGTTGTACCGTATTAACCATAATGGCTGCAACGAGAAGGCAGGAAAAATGACACCCTTTACAAGTTACAAGTTGTCTGAAGAAGGGGCCTAAGCTGCCTTGAAAGTTTGCATATTGTAATCTGTTTAGTTAGCCAATTAAATGTGTCCTTTTGCCTGACTTCTCATTAATCCCATGAGGAAATTCAGATGCATACAGAAGCAGAAACATAAAAACAAGGATTCAGACTTGCAGGACAGATAACACAGCCAATCACTTAATAAATAAATAAAACAAACTTAACGAGTACATCAGGTGGAAGCATTGAATTGCCTGATAGCAGTGGACAGAAAAGACCCCCAGAGGCACTTCTTATGTTCATTGTAACAGAGCTTCAGAAGTCCACTGTGGAGATGGGAAAACCTTTTGAAATAACAATCATCTGAGCAGCACTCCTTCAGTCAGGTGTTTATGGTGAAGTAGCTTGTCAGAAGCTACTCTTTAGTAAAAGGTACATACCAGCCCAGTTGGAGTTGGACAAATGGAATTTAAAGCACTCTGAGAGCCTTAGGGAAAAGGTTCCTGGTCTGGTGAATCAAATATGGAATATGGAAGGCACTGCTCATCACCTGCTTAATACCATCCCTGTGGTGAAGCTTAGTGGTAGTAGCTCGGGCTGCCAACCATTCTCATTTTCCCAAACATGTCCTCATTTTTAATGCGCCATGGACTTTCCAGGAGGAATTTATAAAATTTTGAAAATTTTGTATCCTAAAATTTGAAAATCTCCATATCCTTATCATTGGTAAAAATTGAAAGCCATACACTGATCAGAATTAGCGGAAGTAGTGCGCGCATGTATTTCCCAGAATCTTCACTTCCATTCCGACAGTAAACAATGCAGATATCGATGAGAATAGTTAATATCTGTCCAACTTGACTTTTTCACTTCATCTTTTGAATTTAGCTTTATCTTCTTAACGAGTAGACAATTCATTATAAATGCTGTTCCTTTCCATAATTATTCGGAATCCTAATTCACTGTAATTTCTGAATCAACTGTATGTTTAAAGCCAGAGCCACTCTCTAAAGTAGTCATCTGTCATTTATTTTAGATGGGGCCAAGCTTTCTCCTTCTTGGCACCTTTTAGTACAAAATTGGGACAATGTGAGCAGAAGAGCGTTCTTCATTCTTGCTTGCTTTTGTTTCTGGGCTTGTTTAGCTCCTTAGAGCTTTCAGGGGCATTTCTTCTCTGATGGTCTTCCATTCATCTGCTGAATAAGAATGAGAACTAGGGAGTCAAGGGGTCTCAAATTCATTTCCAGGATTTTCCTCTTCTCCTAGATAGACTTGAAAGGAATAATTTGAGACAGACAGACATTGATGGAAATTTAGAAAAGGCACTATATAATAGATATATATAGATAGATAGTGTGAGTATCATAGTGGATGTACAAGTGGCCAGAAGAGGATGATTATTTGCCCTTTCAGCCTTGTTGGCTGAAGCTGCTCAACCTCATCAAAGCAAGTCAAAATCCGGAGGCAGAGGGCAACACTTGCTTGGAGGAAGAGGAGTAGGACGGAGAAGGAGGAAAAATCTTTATTCTGTGCTGTGTTGTGTTATACAGATGATTCTAGAAGGGCCTGTAAAGGTACTAGTAAGAACAAAACCACTACATTAGAACATGTGACAGTGTCTGTGTTAGTTATGTCCAGGGTTTGGGGCTCATTGATACCTCCTATATTTCACAATAGATGCATAGATAGTGAAAGGCACTACATAATATAGATAGATAGATAGATTTAGAGCCCAAGACCTAGACAAAATCTGTTAAATGACTTTTAGCAAGTGAAACAACAGATTCCACTAACTCCCAGAATACAGTGTCCCTCAAGCAATGTTATTTACGAAAGAGAATAAAATAAAAAGACTTGAAAGTAATCCAATTATTTAAAGGACTGAGAGAGGAGTACTCCGTGTGCCAACTCTGCAATCCGATCCCTCACAGTCAGTCAGTGAGGGCAGAAAAAATAATTTCAGAGGGTTGAAAGAGAGCACATAATAAAGTTGTATTCTTTGATTCCATTATTCCCAAAGCTGATTAAGCATTTTTTCCATATTTGTAAGTGACACTTGAAAGATCCAAAGCAACTTACAAATCACAAATTCAAAATATATTGAGTTTCTGTTTTTTATGTAATTGGAACCTGCATAGTTTGGTATTGTGCTTAAGGCTGCTATAACAAAATGAGACTGTATTACTTCCCCTGGGGAGCCATGTGGATGCAAAATTGTTGGTTTTTTTTATGAAATGTAGAATATATATTCACAAATAAATATGAAATAAGAATGGTACAATGATTCCAAATATCTAAAACCTTATGTACCCTTTGGGCTTAATTAGACAGAATTTTCAAGCTCTTCTCTCTACCAAAGACAACTTGTCTGTTTATTCTACAGATAATAAAGGTAACTGTGCTCTGCTTCCTCTTTGTCCCCCTATACTTAATGTGGATAACAGTGACACTCTTGACTTGTCCCTAAACCCAGAAATAAATATCAAGTAAACCAGTATTTAAAAAAAAGAATTTGAATTACTAAAAAGAACTATCCGAGTGGGATAATCATATGGTTAACGCAAAATAGTCAGATAAACAAAGCCCTGGTGGCTCTCTGAACCTTTTTTAAATTGACCCTCCTGGCTTCCTGTACTTCCCATATCTTTGACTGATATTTGGACAGTCTCTTTGGGGAAGAATCATCAGATTTATATAAACATCTCTAGTGTTAAAGTAACCTTTAAAAGTGTATTACAAACTACTGATTTTTGCTGTGTTCCTTGAAACAGTAGAGCATTTGCCCCCCTATGCCTCTCAATTGTATCTTAAACTGAGACAGAGACAGGGGCATTTAAGTCTTGGGTCAGGATAATGTCTGACAAAAGCCCAGAAATTAACTTCCAGGGTCAGGTGCTCCTTCAGAAACTGCAGAGACCGCCTTTATAGAGCTTCAATCCTGAAGTGGATTATGTAACACAAATAACAAAAGATATTTTTATGTATATTTTTATATTACTTGCTGTGGTCGAGTATTCATCGCCATTCTACCAGAAAATTTGTTTTCTTTGTTTTACATCTTCTTCTTTGCTTTTTTGCTGCTCCCGTTAGGGGTCACCACTGCAGATTATCTGTTTCCATCTCTTCCTGTCCTCCACATCCTTCTATGTTACACACCCCACCTCCATGTCCCCACTCACCACATCCATAAACCTTCTCTTAGGCCTTCCTCTTTTCCTCTTGCCTGGCAGCTCTATCTTTAATATCCTTCTCCCAAGATACCCAGCATCCATCCTCTGCACATCTCCAAACCAATGCAATCTCGACTTTCTGACTTTGTCTCCAAACCATCCAACTTGAGCTGATCCTCTAATGTCCTCATTTCTAATCCTGTCCATCCTCGGCACACCCAATGCAAATCTTAACATCTTTAACTCTGCCACCTCCAGCTCTGTCTCCTGTGCCACCCTCTCCAGCCCATATAACATAGCTGGTCTCACTACTGTCCTGTAGACCTTCCCTTTCACTCTTGCTGATACCCGTCTGTCACAAATCACTTCTGACACTCTTCTCCACCCACTCCACCCTGCCTGCACTCTCTTCTTCACCTGTCTTCCACGCTCCCCATTACTCTGTACTGTTGATCCCAAGTATTTAAACTCATCCACCTTCATCAACTCTACTCCCTCATCCTCACCATTCAACTGACCTCCCTCTCATTCACACACATGTATTCTGTCTTGTTCCTACTGACCTTCATTCCTCTCCTCTCTAGTGCAAACCTCCACCTCTCCAGGGTCTCCTCATCCTGCTCTCTGCTCTCACTATAGATCACAATGTCATCAGCAAATATCATAGTCCACGAGGACTCCTGTCTAATCTCGTCTGTTAACCTGTCCATCACCATTTCAAATAAGAAAGGGTTCAGAGCCGATCCCTGATGTAATCCCACCTCCACCTTAAACACAGACCTCACCACTGTCATGCTTCCCTCGTAAATATCCTGTACAACTCGTATGTACTTCTCTCTCCCGACTTCCTCATACAATACCACAACTCCTCTCGAGGCACCCTGTCATCTGCTTTCTCCAGGTCCATAAAGACGCAATGCAACTCATTCTTGCCTTCTCTAAACTTCTCCATCAACACTCTAGAGCAAACATCGCATTTATGGTGCTCTTTCCTGGCATGAAACCATACTGCTGCTCACTAATTATCACCTCCCTTTTTAACTAAGCTTCCTTGACTCTTTCCCATAACTTAATGCTGTGGCTTATCAGTTTTATTCCTTTGTAGATACTACAGCTCTGAACAATCCAGTGTGTTTCTTTGTGCTAGTCCCAAGCCTGGATAAATTGAGAGGGTTATATCAGGAAGGGCATCCGGTGTAAAATATTTCCAGATCAGTATGTGGACAACAATATCTCTGTCCTCAATGAAAATGTGAAATTACAATTTTTTTCTCACCTGTAATTACAAACAACATACAATAATAATAAAAAAAACATACTCATGGGAAGAGTATTCCTTTAACACTACAAGTCTACGAAAAAACTCATAGATCCGGCCTACCTTAAATCCATTCGCATCTCTCCGCCAGCATCTTTTGTCATCTAAATATGCCGATAAAGACATGCTGCAAACAGCTGGTCACAAAAGGTTCAAGGAAAAGACAAAAGCTTCTATGGCGTAGCGGTAAGATTGGCTGATTTGTAATCAAGAGTCCCCGGTTTGATCCCCACTGTCTCCTATATTTGCCGTTTTCTGTAGTGAGCTGCTCTTATTGTTAATATTATACTGTACACACATACATTTGGTTTGCCTCTGTAACACACGGTGTACATTTATAGGACTTGTAAAAGTTACCGTTTTTTTTTCACTTTTATTCTCTCTAATTCACGATACATACTACCGCCCTAGGGATCTGACGCTGTTAGTTTTATTTTAAACTGGGAATAACTGGAGATGTGAGTGGTGTTTTTAGGCAATGGAACTGGACAGTCTCTGGTCTGGAGTGATAAAAGCTGACACACAAATGCTGGTGAATCTTCCTTTTTCATATCTCACTGTCACTTGATTTTTTTTTTTATTCAGTTTTATTGAGTGTTCCTGCTAACGCTGAATTAGTATGAACTTATGGTCTATGATATCAAAGATGCACTGACAAAAAAAAAAAAACAGAGACATAGGTATATATGATATATGGAATTATTCAATTTATGACCTGTATAGTACATTTCGGAAAGCATTATGGCACTGATGCAACATTTTTCATATCATTCATATTCATTCGCATAACATCTTGCGCTTGTAATCGGTGACAATGTGTTTTTTTGTTTTTTTTTCCGATCTTGCCAGTCCCCACATGTTGCTGTTTCTTTTGTACTCCAGGACATGCAGAGGAAAGAATAGTACTGAGAGGTCAGTTCAATGCTATATGCAATCATCAAATTCAAATGTTAACAGTTCACACACAAATAAGGACCATCCTTCCTACATTTATGACATCATTACCTGTTGCATTGTGCAAAATAAAGAACAAAAAAAAAAATGGGCCCTTGATGGTGCCGCAATAAACAAAAATCACCTCAATGGTTACAATAATCAATGTAGTAAAAAGGTCTGTGGGTTTATTTCTCTCCACGATTGGGCATCAGTCAAAACATCCATACAGGTGCACTTTGCACTGAAAATGAGAACAGAATATATTGTACACAAAACCAATATAGTACATACTAAGTAGCTACAACAAAAAAGCTATTGACTTTCTGGCAGTGAGCAGAAGCCATTAAGAAAGGAAACAGAATGTCAGGTTATAGAGCACCTTGATGTGTGCAGTTCAAGCCGAAGGAGGTTCTGGTCAAGCTTTATAACACACTGGTGAGGCCTCATCTGGAGTACTGAGTGCAGTTTTGGTCTCCAGGCTACAAAAACGACATAACAGCACAAGAAAAGGTCCAGAGAAGAGCGACTAGGCTGATTCAGGGCTACAGGGGATGAGTTATGAGGTAAGATTGAAAGAGCTGAGCCTTTACAGTTTAAGCATCAAGGTGCCATATAACCTAACATTCTGTTAGCCTTCTGTAAGTCGACAGCTTCTGACTTCTAAATCCTTCTCATAAGCAGTGGTTTGAGATGGCGACTTTAAATTGAGTTCATCACGAACACGGGGACACAATTGGAAACTTGTGAAGGGTAAATTTTGGCCAAACATTAGGAAGTTTTTCATTACATGGGGAACCACAGACACGAAATAAATGACCAAGTAGCGTGGTAGACAGTAAGACTTTAGGGACTTTCAAAACTCGACTTGATGTTTTTTTTTGGAAGAAATAAGTGAATAGGACTGGCGAGCTTTGTTGGGCTGGATGACCTGTTCTTGTCTAGAGTGTTCTAATGTTCTAATATCCTAAATACCTTACGTTCAAAGTGAATTTCTGGCTAACTGATATTGGCTTTGGTCTAAACTTGCGTTTTGTTTTAAACTCTTCTCTTGCAATGATGCATCTTGAAACCTTTTCCCGTAACACTTCTTCCCAAATAGACCCCCAGACTGAGGTATATATTGACCTATTTTGTAAGTCAATTTGGATGTTACTTTGTGAATAATATGTTGTGATGGACGGCCAGCATTTCTTTCCAGCCGGTACAACAACAACAACATTTATTTATATAGCACATTTTCATACAAAAAAATGTAGCTCAAAGTGCTTTACAAAATGAAGAATAGAAAAATAAAAGACACAGTAAAAAAAAAAATAAGTTAACATTAATTAACATAGAATAAGTAAGGTCCGATGGCCAGGGTGGACAGAAAAAAAAAACTCCAGACGGCTGGAGAAAGCAAAAGAAAATCTGGAGGGATTCCAGACCATGAAACCACCCAGTCCCCTCTGGGCACGTCCCTCAACCGAAGAAACCAGTCTTTTCGAAGGACTACATACCCCGGGATGCTAGATGGCAGCTCCCCTGGATGGAAATGGTTCCTCAGATTCCCGCAGGGCAGTATGGGACATGGAGTCCGTTTCTTCAGCTCTGTTGGGTGCTGTGGGTGCCGCCAGGGGGAGCTCACCAAGAACCAGGGTCTCATTTATCAAGCGTGCGTACGCACGGTTTTATGTGTAAATCATGCGTACGCACAATTCCACTAATAGAATGCGATTCATTAATTTGTACGTGTGCATGAAAATGTGTGCACATTTAGAAGAACTCCTGACTGTGCGTAAGCAGAATCCCCTAGTGGTAGAGAACTGTAATCACATATAAACCCAGTGCCCTTATACTTCACCATTTTAATGTCAGTGTTGATTCTGAGTTATCTGGAACTGTAAATAATATAAAATCCACAATTAAAGAACTGTTTTTGGAAATGCTTTGACTACAATGGCAGACCTTGCGCTTCTTGAAGATTTGCAACAAGCACTTTTGCGCAGAGATCGTGTTTTCATGGACCGCACAGACTTACTCGCTGAGAGTGATGAGTGGCTCATTAGTCGTTTTCGTTTTCCAAGGGCAATTGTGCCTGATTTGTGTCAGCAGTTCTCGCAACTTTTGGAGAGGCCGACAAAGCGCACCAGTGCAGTCCCCGTGATACTATTGGCTTTTTAGCCACGCGCATATTACAAATTGAAATTGGTGACAGGTCTGGTATTTCTCAACCCACCATGAGCCGAATTATGCCACACATTTTACATGCAATTATATCACTTACATCACAGTACATAACGTTTCCAAATACCGCAGCGGAACGGACAAAAATTATGACCGATTTCTATAACATCGCAAGATTTCCAAGTGTAATAGGGGCAGTTGACTCCACACATGTTGCCCTGAAAGCTCCTACTGTTGATGAATTTGCATTTGTAAATAGAAGAGGCTATCACTCCATTAACGTGCAGGTAACCTGTGATGCACACGTGAACCTGCTAAATGTCGCTGCGAACAGCCCGGGAGGGACACATGATTCCTTCATTGTGTAGAACAGCATCGTGGGACTTCGTCTTCAGCAAAGCACTGCTGGAGAAGGCTGCCTTATTGGCAAGTGTGTAACGATTAGATTACTTCTCAACACCATCTAGTGTACTGTTTTTTATGTTAATCTACATCATTGCAGGGGATCGAGGATATGCCCTTAAATCCTGGCTGATGACCCCAATGGCAAACCCTGTATCCCAAAAGGAGCTGAATTACAACCGAGCACATGAGCGCACAAGAAGCACAGTAGAACGTGCAATAGGCTTGCTGAAGGCTCGATGGCTGTGTCTGTCAGGCAGAGGAGGCATATTGCAATGCAAACCCGACAAGGTTTTGAATGTTTAAATATTTAAATTAAGTTTTAATTATATTTTATAACTACAATATTTATCAATTTGCTTTAGGTGTGCCATATAGTTAAAGCATGCATTGTGCTGCATAATATTGCCATTAAAAACGGTATACCACTGGATGAGATGCCGATACAAGAAGATCGCCACATGGCAGAAGGTTTTGACCCCATGCCAAATGCTGTGGCCGTGCAGCTAAGAGCAGAGATAATCGAACGGTTCTAAATCTGTTTCACAATAAGGAGTAATTGTGAGAAAATGGTGAGATCAATTGGAGCTTTTATTGAACTTGCATGATGCATTTAGTGAATCACTAATGTTCCTCAAGTTCACATTGATTTGGTGCAGTTCCTCTTTTATGCTTGCAATGCCTCTCACTAATTCCTCCTGTGTTTTCAGAACCGCCTCAGTCAGGACTCGTGCCTCGAAACGCATCGGACGTGCTGAAGTGGCAGGCGGAGCAGGACCTGGCAAAATTGGCAGATCTATAAAATAAATGTTAAATGAACAATCCAAATCATTTGCAATGTGAGTGTTATTTATCTATGAATAATATATCGCAACACAAACATTTAAAAACCTTCTAACCATTTTCGGATGGCTCGGCCTCTCCTGCAGTTGATGGGATTGCACTTTCAGTGTCACCATCGGGGATTACTGCGCTCATTGACGTTTCACCAATAATTGCCGCTATCTTGTCATCCAATGGTGACACTGAAATAAGACTCTGGCCTCCTCCCGTGGCACCGATGTCTCTTTTGTGGGCTGCAATTCTTTTTTTAGAGGACACTTTCAAATCAAACCACTTTTTCTTGATTTCTGCAGTAGTTCTACATACAGGTGAGACGGCATTTACCGCATTAGTAACCTGTTCCCACGCCAAGTCTTTTTTTTTCTTTGACATTCCGCCTGAAAAAGCTTCAAACAAAACTGTCTTATTATGTTGTACCTCATTTAAAAGCATTTCCACTTCGTTTTTTTCTTTCCTCTCTTCACGGGATCCATGATAACAGTTCTCTAGTGCCCTGGCGGCATTGGGCTTTTATAAGGAAGGTTGTTTGCCAAATAAGGTAATTTGAGGGCGTTTCTGTATGCAAATTTAAATTACTATGCACACGCACACAATTTAGAAGGAGTGCGATTCATCATCAGTCATTTCGTACAGCTGTGCGTACTCATGTTTGATAACTCCCAACTTTCTTGTGCTTACGGCTGTTGGTATACGCACTAGTTTCGAGCTTGTTTTACGCACGCTTGGTAAATGAGACCCCAGGGGATTATTACCGTGACGCTATCCCGGAAGTACTTCAGAGTCACAAGGACGGAAACCCCCAGTGCTTCTGGGATACTTGAAGAAGGTGTTTGACCCAGAGAAGGAATACTTCTGGGTCATGGACTTTTAAAGGACTGTGGGAAACCCAGCAGATTGAGCCGAGTTGGGAGGAAGTGTGACAGAGCTGCTGGGAGTGGAGGATTGGTTATTGTTCATTATTGTTATTGATTTATTAGAGAATTGTGCAGTATGCGGTGCTTTGTGCACTATTATTGAAGAAATATTATTAAAGAATCTTCTTGGTATTTTAAACGTGTGTCTTGGAACTCTGTCTGGTGGGTTCAATGGGACAACATGACCCAGAGTGTCCACGATGTATACAAAATAAAGGAGGCGGCACGGTGGCGCTGCTGCCTCTCAGTAAGGAGACCTGGGTTCGCATCCTAAGTCCTCCCTGTGTGGAGTTTTCATGTTCTCCCTGTGTCTGTGTGGGTTTCCTCCGGGTGATCCGGTTTCCCCCCACAGTCCAAAGACATGCAGGTTTAGGTGCATTGGCGATCCTAAATTGTCCTTAGTGTGTTCTTGTTGTGTGTGTGCCCTCTGGTGGACTAGCACCCTGAACTGGGGTTTGTTCCTGCCTTGCGCCCTGTGTTAGGATATAGCGGGTTGGATAATAGATGGATGGACAAAATAAAGGCTATAATCATTCATAATTAAAGTAAATGGACTGCCTCAAGTCTGCTGCCTGCTCAGCCATAATTCATTTTCAGCTTATTCTGAATTATTATTTAGAGCCCAGTGCACACAAATACAGCTAAAATAAAACATTAGACTGGCAGCAACACAAAACATAGCTTTATTTATTTATTTTTTTGTGGACTGTTTATTTATAGCACCGTTTTCCACAAACTGTTGCCACCAAAAGAAAAAATAATCAATGACTGTCCACTAGATGGCAGCACTAAGTACGTACCTGAGACGCAGCAGTAAAGCTCACTAGCAAGCTGGCTTTGTCTACAGTAGCTGTATACGGTAGTTCTCTCACACGTTTCGGTTTGACAGGCTGTGACATACGACCCTCTCGTCCAAAGTGTTAAAGGGGGATTGCCAGGCTGCACCTGTGTCCGAGTAATCGTGTGACACTCTGTAACACTTCGATTAAGAATGATTATATGCAATATTACTATGTATTATTAATCATTTTACTAATAGTTATACAAATTTTATCAAGAAATGTATTTCAGGTTAGTGAAAACCTGTTACCGACTACTTTTCACAGCACTTAATGACTTGAAGAAGCCTGTCCCTGGGCTGGCCAAGGGATGAGAAATAATGTCTAACTTGATAAAGGCATTTTGCAGTGTCTTACTCCTTACATTAGAAGCAGTGGGGTGGTGACATTTAAAAAAATGGTAATACAATTTAATTGGAATTTCTAAAAAGTCATAAAAAGGAGCTGAAGAGTGTTTCCAAGTCTCATTTGAAAACCT
This sequence comes from Polypterus senegalus, assembly GCF_016835505.1. Lineage (NCBI taxonomy): Eukaryota > Metazoa > Chordata > Cladistia > Polypteriformes > Polypteridae > Polypterus > Polypterus senegalus. Next base: position 11,199,787 of record NC_053158.1, read on the forward strand.
TACATTATTTTCTTCGCCACAGATTCAGGATTTCTTTTTTTAACACTTGGAAATAAACCCTTCAGCCATCTTCATATAATGATTTCTTGTAAAGGTCATAACCGTTAACATGAACATTTTAGACATAATGGTTATTCTTTATTATAATGTGATTTGAGTGAAATGCATTTATTCTTTCATTGAGTTTCATTTAGTAAGGTTCAGCTCTACCCATACACAATAAAACAATATCAGACGTATTATTCAGGGGTATGTGTGCCAGGTTAATTATAAAAATTTTTCCAAACCATTCCATTTTGTTCTTTCTTTTATACATCTCAGACAAAGTATGTTCCAATGTGGAGAAAAATTACACTAGGTCACGCTCGCTTTCTTCAGTCCTACAAAACACAGTATACTATATTAATTAAATAATATGAAAGCCTACAAACTAAAAAGTGGAAAGACTTAGGTTTTTTTTTTTTTCATTTACGGTTTTATTGTGTAGCCCCCAAACTAAAAATGGATGCTTCCTTTGAAAAAATGTTATGCAACTTTTCTATTTTTCGTCTTTTTATTATTTAATATTTCTCTATTATAATAAAAAAAATCTTGGACGAGATGTGCCTTTCTGAAAAGACCTTTTGGAATGAAGTCATGTGGGATGGAGACTTTTAACATGAGATTCTTTCAAGTCACGTCATACTTACAACCTTTGGAAGCAAGTCCCGGTCATCTAACCTCTCAGTCGTGTGAATGCTTTTATCAGACACACTTCTTGTGCTCTCAGCCCTTATAAATTTTATCAGGACAATAATTTTATACGTTCTAGATGACACGTCAACGACTAAGCAAAGAAGAAAGAGCAGCACATTGAAAAGAGACCCAAATGCGTTAAAGAGACAAAAATGCAAAAAAGAACAATAATAATCTATGTGCAAATTCAGAAAATAACGAAAGAAATAAAAGACAAAGTAGAACTTCATAAATACGTTCAAAAACTGCACGATACAATAGCATTTGCTATGACAATTAACAAATCATAGGGACAAACAATCGAATAGTCAGTTTATTTATTAAAGAGAAAGAAATGATATTCACTTACGGGCAGTTATACGTGGAGTTGTCACAATGTAAGTCCAAACACGGAATCAAAATTCAATGCGATCTTGAAGAAAATTAAATTCCAAATATTGTTTTTACTGAAGTTTTAAAGTAAAAGTGAAAATAATGAATTTGTAACAATACCCATGAAAACAACAATCTCATTAAATTGTATATCCGAGTAACCAAACCCGGGGGTTGACAAGCGAAGTGAGCAGGGGGAGGAGCCCCCTAGTACATTTCAAATATTATCCACCCTCAATCAACTTGACTGTTGATGACCTTTTGTCATCTGCTGTCAGTTTCAATCATCCACACCACAACATTCTCCACCATTGATGTTTCCAGCCTCCTCCCTAGTCGTCCAACTACCTGTCCACTTGACGCCATTTGCTCACACTCCAGGCTATGTTGAATTAAGATGAGACTTAGGTTTTGGTATGCTCGCCACATTAAAATACAGCATCTATCTTATAAGTAGTATTAAAGGATTTATAAATGTCAGAAACATATCAGGAAACCAGGTAAAGGTCAAGTGAACAGCAAAGAACAAGAGTGTATGAAGAGATGGTTGATGTGATACACAGGATGTTCGAGGAGGATTAAGAAATGTGCACCCAGCAAGACTGGACAGTTGTCACCTACACAGAAATTTCAAGGGTAAGAGCTGAACCTGAGACTTTTGGGGTGTTTAAGCTAGCTCTGTACTCGGTCCAAAACATCTCATCTCTTTTAACCAATTGGATGGGTGTGTAAGCCAACAAACCAATCCGAGTAAATTTCAGCTGATGTGTACTGTAGGCTTTCATTCAAAACTTCTATGTAAATTCAGTTGTTTATAAATATATAAACTCTTATTCTTTGGTCATTGGCTACCAACCTTTCCCCAGTGCACTGTCCCTTAGTAGATTGTTGTACAGGGAGCTCCCTCTTTAGCATTTGTTGTTTTTTTGTGTCCATATAATGCGATCCTGAGAGCAGTGACAAGTTGGATGCCTTGTAATGAAGAAATGCATTTGAGGTGTTGGGGGGAAAAAACTTCCTCTGTTTTCAAATAAATCATTATTTCTTGGAGATAATATAAAAATTCAAAACAATTAATTATTTGTACATAGATATGTACAAATGCCTCCATCCATGGAGTGAGCAATAAATAATTAATTCCCTTTGATACTTTCATGTTACCATTATCTTATGTAAAGAAAAGCCAAGCAAAATGACACCTTTTATTGGCTAACTAAAAAGATTACAATATGCAAGCTTTTGAGGCAACTCAGGCCCCTTTTGGCAGGCAAGATGTAATCAAGGGGGCCAGAGTTTTGCATATTGTAATCTTTTTAGTTAGCCAATAAAAGGTGTCATTTTGCGTGGCTTTTCTCTACATTCATAATGGCTAACACGGTACAAAACCCTAGTACTACCATTATCTCATCTAATACATCACGTCATCTGACTCTTAATATCCAGAATTCATCTCAAATGTGTTGATTCATCACAGAGGGACTTGGACAGCACACAGACTTGGGCAGATGAAATTTAATGTCATTAAATGTAAAGTATTACATGTAGGAAGTAAAATGTGAGGGTTAAATACACAATGGGAGCTCTGAAAATCAAAAGAATGCCCTATGATAAGGAGTCGTAGAGGACTTGACACTATCAACATCCAGTCAGTGTTTAGAAGCCATTAAGAAGACTAACAGAATGTCAGGTTATATAGCATCTTGATGTGTACAGTACAAGTCTAGGAGATTCTGCTCAAACTTTATAACACACTGGTGAGGCCTCATCTGGAGTTCTGTGTGCAGGTTAGATTCTAGCCAATCAACTACAGCCACCATTAACTTTGTGTACATGTCAGTTCTTCCATTATTTGAAACACTGCTTCGTTAACAGGGGTGTCCTACATGTTTTCCTGTTGATCTTATCATCGCTTCACAATAGGGCTCTTTGGGCTTTCGCACCATTTGTTCTCACTTTTTAAGGGGGTGTTCATTGCTCATTTACTTCATTTTAACCTTAGCAGCTACCTTGATGGTTCCTCTTAAGATGCTCATTTACTCAAGTTAACCCTTCAGTCCACTGATACAACTTCATTTAAGTATATACTTGTATTAAATTGTAAAAAGTATCATGTATTGATTAAATATAATTGATTAAAATTCCATAGGGGCAGCTATCAGCATCAGTCCCAGAACCTACAAGTTCCACATTATCCAGTTTATTTATTATTTACTTTTCTCACGTTGACAAATCTACAGTCTGTCTATTGAATAATAATAATCTACTCAAAACATGTCACTTTGTTGTTATGCTTTAAATCGGGCTTATTTTAAAACCTACAAATATATGTTTGGCATCATTCTTTTCAGAATTTATTGTACTTTAATTTGACGTTGTTAGATATTCAGATTATTATTCCATTTTTACATTCTAAACTAAAAAATATCAAGAACTCTGCAAAGTGGCGGCAGGGGAAAGTGTAGTTAAGCAGCATAGGATGGTGGTCTGTAGGATGACGTTGGAGATCAAGAAGAGGAAGAGAGTGAGGGCAGAGCCAAGTATCAAATAGTGGAAATTGAAAAAGGAACATTGCAAGGTTGAGTTTAGGGAAGAGTCACCAGACAGCTGGGAAACTACAGCAGATGTAGTAAGGGTGACGGCAAGAAGGCTGCTTGGAGTGACATCTGGAAAGAGGAAGGAGGAAAAGGAAACATGGTGGTGAAATGAGGAAATACAGCAGAGTATAAAGAGGAAGAGGATGGCAAAGAAGATGTGGGATAGTCAGAGAGATACAGAGAGTAGACAAGAGTACACGGAGATAAGGCGCAAGGTGAAGAGAGAGGTGGCGAAGGCTAAAGAAAAGGCGTATGATGAGTTGTATGAGAGGTTGGACACTAAGGAGGGAGTAAAGGACCAATGGGCGAGACAGAGGGACCGAGCTGGGAAAGATGTGCAGCAGGTTACGGTGATAAAGGATAAAGATGGAAATGTACTCACAAGCGAGGAGAGTGTGTTGACCAGATGGGAAGAGTACTTTGAGAGCCTGATGAATTAAGAGAACGAGAGAGAGAAGAGGTTAGATGATGTGGAGATAGTGAATCAGGAAGTGCAATGGATTAGCAAGGAAGAAGTAAAGAAAGCTATGAAGAGGATGAAAAATGGAAAGCCTTTGGTACAGATGACATACCTATGGAAGCATGGAGGTATTTAGGAGAGATGGCAGTGGAGTTTTTAACCAGATTGTTTAATGGAATCTTGGAAAGTGAGAGGATGCCTGAGAAGTGGAGAAGAAGTGTACTGGTGCCGATATTTAAGAATAAGGGGGATGTGCAGGACTGCAGTAACTACCTGGGAATAAAATTGATGAGCCATAGCATGAAGTTATGGGAAAGACTAGTGGAAGCTAGGTTAAGAAGTGAGATGATGATTAGTGAGCAGCAGTATGGTTGCATGCCAAGAAAGAGCACCACAGATGCAATGTTTGCTCTGAGGATGTTGATGTAGAAGTTTGGAGAAGGCCAGAAGGAGTTACATTGCATCTTTGTGGACCTGGAGAAAGCAGATGACAGGGTGCCTCGAGAGAAGCCATGGTATTGTATGAGGAAGTCGGGAGTGGCAAAGAAGTACGTAAGAGTTGTACAGGATATGTACGAGGGAAGTGTGACCATGGTGAGGTCTGTGGTAGGAGTGACAGATGCATTCAAGGTGGAGGTGGGATTACATCAGGGATCGGCTCTGAGCCCTTTCTTGATTGCAATGGTGATGGACAGGTTGACTGTGGACTATGATATTTGCTGATGACATGGTGATCTGTAGTTATAGCAGGGAGCAGGTGGAGGTGACTCTGGAGAGGTGGAGATATGCTCTAGAGAGGAAAAGAATGAAGGTCAGTAGGACCACCAAGACAGAATACATGTGTGTAAATGATAGGGAGGTCAGTGGAATGGTGAGGATGATGGAGTAGAGTTGGCGAAAGTGGATGAGTTTAAATACTTGGGATCAACAGTACAGAATAATGGGGATTGTGGAAGAGAGGTGAAGAATTGAGTGCAGGCAGGGTGGAATGGGTGGAGAAGAGTGTAAGGAGTAATTTGTGACAGACGGGTATCAACAAAAGTGAAAGGGAAGGTCTACAGGATGGTAGTGAGACCAGCTATGTTATATGGGTTGGAGACGGTGGCACTGACCAGAAAGCAGGAGACAGAGCTGGAGGTGACAGAGTTAAAGATGCTAAGATCTGCATAGGGTGTGACAAGGATGTATAGGAATGGAAATGAGGACATTAGAGGGTCAGCTCAAATTGGATGGTTGGGAGACAAAGTCAGAGAGACGAGATTGTGTTGGTTTGGACATGTGCAGAGGAGAGATGCTGGGTATATTGGGAGAAGGATGCTAAGGATAGAGCTGCCAGGGAAGAGGAACAGAGGAAGGCCTAAGAGAAGGTTTATGGATGTAGTGAGAGAAGACATGCAGGTGATGAGTGTGACAGAGCAAGATGACGAGGACAGAAAGATATGGAAGAAGATGATCTGCTGTGGCAACCCCTAATGGGAGCAGTCGAGAGAAGAAGTATCATAATTTAAGAGGGGGTTTCAGAGGAGTGACTGACTCTTTTAGGGGTATGTTCAGCCCCTCTCTTCACAACACGAGCTGCAGAGATGCAGTGGCTGGTGCATAGTGTATGCTAGGGGGTTTGGCGAGTGAAGTGAGCAGGGGTAAGCTCCCTAGTAATAATAATAATAATAATACATTTTATTTCAAGCCACCTTTCTAAACACCCAAGGACACCATACAAGCAATAACATAAAACCAACAGAAAAAAAAATATGCACGTAAACACACACATATACATATACATATATCTATATTATGGAACTGTAAATACAGTAATAAGAATACAGCCCTAAGGTCATTTAGTATAAGCTAATATAAATAGATAAGTCTTTAGACGAGATGTGAATGTTTTGTAGTAGTGAGTCCCAAAGACAATTAGCACTACAACTAAATGTCCAAGAGACCATGATAAGAAGACCAGGGGCCTCATGTATAACGCTGTGCGTAGAACTCGCACTATAACATGGCGTAAGCACAAAAGCCGAAATGTGCTTACGCACAGAAAAATCCAGATGCAGGAATCTCTGCCTACTCCAACTTCCACGTTCTTCCGCTACATAAATCCTGATCAGCGTGAAAACTAAGGCTCGTGCACGCGCATTATGTAACGCCCCAAATCCTCCCAGAATTACGCCTATTTGAATATGCAAATCAATATAAATCGCCCTTAAGCGCAGCCTTCTGTGAAAAGACAATGGGAAAAGCACGGGAAAACATAAGAATTTCAGCGAATACCAAGTGGAGGCAAAGTAAAAACATACTATTTGTTCAAATAAACCGTGGTATAATCAACAAAATGAAGTTGATCGAGTGACATAGCGTGTTGGAGAAACTTGAAAGCTCACATTCACAAAATCGCACAGTGCCGGAAATAAAAAAGAAGTCACATATCAAACTTGTCGTGAAAAGAAGAGTTGTAAGCCCACTGTCTGTGTGTCATATGAAAGTTTATTAGGGTACAGAAAAAAAAGGCACAAGGTGGGGAAAAAGCACGAAATGTCAACTTCAATCTCGACATTTCCACTTTAATTACGTAGTTTATTTTGTCATTTAGTAGAACATTATAAACTTCATCTTAAAATCGTTTAATTAACCAGTTTCTCAAATCACATCGTAATTAAAGTAGCACGTTAAATGCTTTGTTTTGTATTTGATCTTCTACTCGCATGTGCTCTATGTGTGTGAATCACTACTTGCTTCTTAAACTGGCTCTCTTCCTCCAACTGGACACAGAATCCATTACATTCGTGATATTACAGCTCTCTGAATAACTAAAATACTGAGATGTATACGTGATGTCATTTTCATGATGATAGGAGTTAAAGCATGTTATTAAACATGTGTTTCACTTCGATGAAATAATTTATTGTCGAAATTTGTCGCTGCATTTTTAGCTGTGTTGTTATTTTCTCTTTCTGTGTTATATTCAATATATATTGGCGTAGCCGTCACTGCAGTCAGTGCTTTTCTTTCCCCAAGTAACCGATCGCCACACAATCAGCTCTGTAATAGACGTTAAGCCATCTGTAAGCTTAGCGCCGATTCTTCAAAACCTTTAAAGAACATTGAAATATCTTCGTAGTACATGTTTAATTATTCTATCCTTCACGACACTCCCAGTGAAGAATATAGATTATTTAAATGAAGTTAAAGTTTTATCTGTATAATTTAATAAACATATTTTGCTGCATTTCACCTTAAAAATGATATCGTCATCATATGTAAATACGCTTTATAAAGTGGCTCAGGTTGTGAGATATTATAACTGTAGTGCAAGTTTACAGTGAGGTGATTGTACTTATAAGTACAAACAGTTCTACAAGGAGCAATTGATTGAGTGCATTTAAAGTTCTTGGGATGAAACTGTTTCTGAACCGCGAGGTCTGTACAGGAAAGGCTTTAAAACGTTTTGCAGTGGCTGAGACAGCGTGTCCTTAAAGCTGTATACCGATAATTCTCTTTCCGATCAGCTGCTGCTGTGATTCACACTCAGATACAGTGATATAAATACCAGTGCAGTGAGAATAATATGGAAAAAGATGATCCGCTGTGTTAACTCCTAACGGGAGGAGCTGAAAGAAGAAGAAGAAGAAGAAGTGAGAGTAACAACGCTAAAGCAGTTATGGTATTTGGAATACTATGGCTGTTCCCTGAACCATTATATTGTTACAAGTTAATTACAATCAGATGCATTACACTAATAAACAATATGCGGTTAGTTTCTGTGTATTTATAAAGCCGCATCATGAAAATAATGAGTAATCACACAAGAACAGTACCATTGCTTTGACGCTGGGTGCCGCCAGTGTGCAAAACCGAGCGGAGAACTTGCGTACGACAAGGCATAAGGTACCGTGGAAAAGTGCGTGGCTTTACGCCAAGTGTAGGTTTTATACATCGCGATTTGAACGTGGAAAAGTTCTTACGCAACATTTCTGTGCGTACGCACTGTTTATACATGAGGCCCCAGATGTGGAGGACTTAAGAGTGCAGTTGGGTGTATAAACATGCCTGAGGTCAGAGAGCTATAATGGAGTAAGGGAATGAAGTGCTTTGAAGGTAAATAGAAGAATTTTAAAATCAATTTACAGGAAGCCAATGAAGCTGTTTAAGAGTTGGGGTAATGTGTGGAACGGAGGAGGTCTGAGTTATAATATGGGCAGCTGAATTCTGAACAAGCTGGAGTTTATGGAGAAGTTTATGTGGGAGACCACAGAGAACAGAATTACAATAATCAAAGCGGGAAGTGACTAATGCATGAGTAACGATGGCGGTGTTACTTAATGATAGGGAGGATCATAGGCGTGCAATGCTACGGGGATGAAAAAAAGATGACCGTGTAACATTATTGAATTTTGGGATTCAAAATACAGAGTACTATCAAAGATAATCCCCAGACTCTTAACATGATAGACTGATGTACCATCAATTTTAAGTGAAAAATAATTAGTTTTTGATAAAGCAGACTTGGAGCCAATGAGGATAACCTCTGACATATGGCTATTAAGTTGGAGGAAATCAGAAGAAAACCAAGATTTTACCTCAAGTAGACAGTCATGTTGGCAGGAAAAAGGAAGGATAGAGTTGGGCTTTTGTAGGTATATAGAGCTGAGTATCATCTGCATAACAATGCAGGTTTATTCTAAATTTCTTTAAAATGCCACCTAAAGGGAGTAGATACATTAAAAACAATAAGGGGCCGAGCACTGATTGATCCCTGGGGAACACCACTAGTGACTGGGAGGGATCACGATTGAGTGTTTTTTAGCTGAACAAACTGAGTACGATTAGACAGGTATGAAGTTAACCATATATTATAACAGTTACTTTTCCCAAGCTATTGCCACCAAAAAAAAAAAAAAATTCTATGGCTACCCACTTGATGGCAGCACTGAGACATGGCAGCAGAGACGTCCACCACTCTGTCTACATCTGTAGTGGCTGTACGCTGAGGCAATGAATAATCTCACACCTTGACAGGCTCAATGACATACGAGTTAACTCCTACCTCACATTCAAAGTGTTAAGAAGTGTTTGAAGACTCTGTTGTTTGGTGCGTTTTTGTCTAACTTGGTGATTCCCAACTTGGGGCACACATCCCACTGAGGGGCAATTAGATTTTTTAGGGGGGCAATTCGAGAATTTAGGTACATTAAACAATTTATAAAATTAAAAAAAAAAAATTCACTGTTAAATATTATAGAAAAAATTTTTATTTTTATTTTTTACAGAAACATTTATATATTTATATAAAAATGAAAGGGATGGTGGGAAAGAACCCTTTAATTTACGATTTTACAACCGGCTTGGGTTTTTCTACATAGAAATCATTTTTACCATTAAAATAATATGAATTGTAACAATGATTGTAAAATTTTGTAATATAAGAAAAATATAAAATGATCAAAATATTACAGAAAAAGCATTAAAGTTATTTTATATTTATGAATATCACATCTCTTATTATATGTTTTCAAAACTGTATTTTTATATTACTTCATATTATATTATTTTTAACAATTTCTTAATGATTTCTTTGTCAGTACTTCAACTATCCTCTCCCTCTTTGTTTCCATGTTCTTTGGAAGCTTGTTAAGACCAAATTAAAGACATTATGGGCTTCCTCCACATGAGTAGGAGTTCACTTTTTGAATAGGTAATAATAAGAATAAGGTATATGTTACAGTGGGGGACATCGTGATTCTATGGAGGCCTAGGTGGGGCATGACCAAAAAAAGGTTGGGAACCACTGGTCCAACTGATATTGACAAGATAGTGTAATTCGGTTGTACTTTGTATTATGTTCTGAGCTCTTCACTTACGCTGATGAGTTTTATAACTGTTTACTGTTATACTTCTTTCAAAATAGACCCCCTGGACTGAGGTTTACTTGATTAGGTTGACCTCTTTTGTAAGTCGCTTTGAAAAAAATGCATGCAAAATGTTACTTTGTAAATAATGTGTACAAAACATAAGTCAATTATTCATAATTAGTGCAATAGGAATGCCACAAGTCTGCTGCCTGCTGAGCCATAATTCACTTCAGCTTATTCTTAATTTTTCAGAGCCCAGTGCACACAAATACATCTAAAATAAAACATTAAATAACTGGAAGGCACACAAAAGCTATGTCCCCAAAAATATCATGAAACATTTAAGCAGTGTTGCCATTTGGGGGCATCTCAGACACCACATCACAGCCACTGTTGCCCCTCATTGTTTCACTGGCATTTTGCTTAGGAGGGGTTTTAGATGGCAGACGTCAAGCTGTAGCTTTGCTGTTCACGGAAGGCAAGGAGGTTGCACGCTGTTTTGACAAACTCCCTCGGTATCTTAGTCTTTGCAATGGGACCCTGTTCATAACAAGTGTCACCACAGCAAGTAGCCTTTGGGTAGTTGTCAGCAGCAGTTCTTGAATCTTCCACTAGGTGGCTCAAGGGTAAGCGCATTCCATCCATAATTGTGTTCCTTGACAGCTGCTCTTCTCCATATAATTCCTGGCATTCTAGACGGCATGCAATACCAACAATTTGTTCATTAGTCACATTTTTTCTTCCCATACTCTAGAGAAAAAGAAATGCTGTTGTGTCTTTCAGGGTTTTTGACACAAAAAATGGTTAAATTCAAGGTCCCTACCATCAGACAGCCAAGGAATCCTGCCGACTACACTAATGTTGCTATTAGGGAGCATTTCAGAGCCCAAAAACCTTGACACAACTACAAACACACAAGTCCCAATTCAAATCTTTTTTATTTGATGTCCTACCTTTACAGACTTTTCACACAAGACACAGATATTTTCTTTTCTTTTCTTCCAAAGCTCCCCTGGGTCTGCCCAATGGAACTACAATCCTGTAAAGTGTTATGATTGATACTTTAATTTATATTTTATGCTTTCTCCTGAATGTATTCTAACTATTTATGTGTCTTTTCTGGGATTTTGAATTTTGATGTTTAAAACATCTTTGAAGAATGTAAACTTCATTAGAAGTTTGGCGCCGTTTTGTGGATGCCGCCCTCTTGTGGATCCCATCGTCATGACATAGATATGGTTTGTCAGGGACGTAGTCTTAAAGATCTCAACATCAAGAGAACTATTAGGTGAGGACCATTTTGTAGTTTGCAGATACAGTAAACCTCACATTCAAACTCTTCACAAGCATTTTTTTTTTTGCCTTCCCAATTTTTGGACCTCTTGCTCTCGGTTTTGACTTCTGATTTTTGATTTCACTTCCAGTTTGTCTGATGGATAGAGAGATACAAACTCTATAAAGTTTAAACGCAAGGTACCAATTATGTTGTGTCTCATTGAGCCTGTTAAAAAAGGACATATGAGAGAACTCGTACCTCAGAATATAGCCACTACAGATGTAGCCAGCCAGTTGGTGAGCTTTGCTGCTGCATTTTAGTTACATGCTACAGTGCTGCCATCTAGTGGATAGCCTTAGAATTTTTTTTTCTGCTGGCAATAGCTTGCAGAAAATAGTCTGTAGTTATGTCATCATAACACTGTATACAGCTGTTGATATTGAAACAGCCAGATTTGTTGCAAGATGAATATTGTGATGATAATGGCAGTGATCAAGAAAGTGAAAATCAATTGGATGACGTTGAACCTGTAGGCTCTGGTACTGATTCAGATTGCTGCCCCAAAGGCATTTCTTCATCATAAGGCATCCAACTTGTCCCGACTGTCAGGACAGCACAACAGTCAACACCAACCAATAGGTGTTGTAAGCAACCAGCATGGATGGTGCAAAGAAACACATTATATTTATGGCACATGTGCTTCAGACCCTGCACGCTGCGTGGTGACATCCTTCAAGAAGTCTTATGGAGACTCATAGACATGTTGCTGGTCAGAATAAAGGAATTAAGAGTTTCTTAACATTTTTTTTTCAGAGTTACTGTTGGTAAAATAACTGTTGCATTCTAAAACATTTCATTACATTTTTTCCAAGTTTCGATTGAGTTCATTATTTATTATATTTGCATAGTCCTCTACTGCAATGGTTTAGCAGCCAATGTGTTAAGAACTTTATGAGAGACTTGCGTTGAATGCTTAGTGCACTTCAGGAGTTTGTCACTCCCATCTTCATGCTGTTGCCTTCATGTCCCATACTCAGGCCCGATTCCCAGATAAACTGGATAGCTATGTCCAGACACTGTGCACTTGAGTGAAGGTGATTTTGAAGTAAAATCTGATGTTTAATGCATTTTTGAAGAACTTATAATTTATTAGAATTCTGACACAACGCCAGTCCTTTCCATAAAAATGTCATGGTTTCCTTACAGGGTCAATACATGAAGGTACAGAGGGAGAATGCAACCCTCATAATGTACGTGGTCTTCTCCGTCTTGTATTGCTGTCCTGCCTGGAAAAGGGAACACCAGCCATCTCAGTGAGGGGGTCCATCCACTATGTGTGATTTCTTGCCAAGCAAGGGTCCATCGATCTTATTCAGGAAGCCAGCTCATCCCTGCCTTTCATTACAACACACAATAAAAATAAATACATCTGAAGAATAAAAAGACTAAACTAAATATTAATAAACATGTGCAAATAAATAAATATTTTAAATCAAAATATTAATATGTATAACATATAATCAATATACAGTATTAATTACACACTTCCTGTTCACGACTGGCCAACAGGCCATCCAGCTCTGCTCTGAGCATTCTAAAGTATATCATAATGCAGACAAATGTGGACTTTGGCAGAATACACTGAAGGTCTGATGTCGGGTTTGCGAGGCTTCATTCCAAGGTCAGAGGGTAGCTTGATCAGCATGGTAAAGATGCCAAACACCAACGACAACAATTAGAAGAGAAAGAGAATGGAAATGACAGCCAATATGAAACTTTGCCAGACATTTTAAAAATTAAGTCTGAAGAGACTTGCCAGCAACTGACATAAAGCAAGGCTAACTACCTTAATAAAAGGTGTCAGTTTGTGTGTCTATCAATTTATGTGTCTGTCCAGTGGCTACAGTATGTTGCTGTTATATGCCAGTTGGTATGAGATTCTTAAAATTAGTGCTAATGTTTGTGATGCACCATCTGTTGTAACAACAAATACAATGCATTTTATTACCACACATATTTCTGATACACCAGCTACTAGAATGACACATGCCATGTATTTTATTGCTAAAAATGTTTGTGATACACCGTCCGTTGGAATGACAAATGCAATGCATTTTATTACTACAAATGTTTGTGATGCACCATCTATTATAAAGACAAATGCAATGCATTTTATTACTACATATTTTTGTGATGCACCATCTGTAGGAATGACAGATGCAATGCATTTTATTACTATGGTTGGGTACTTATGTATGGTTTTTAGATTTTATTGTTGGTTTTGTTAATTATTTGTCATATTGACTCACTAGCAAAATACCAGAGAAGTAGTGTGTTGAAGAAGTTATGAAAAAGAAAAGGAAACATTTAAAAAATAATGTAACATGATTGTCAATGTAATTGTCGTACGCTTATTTCAGTATTGAGAGTGAATTTGATGATTGTAAAGAATTTAATTTATGATTGTGAATGTTGTCTATGAGAAATGCACATTTTTAGGATGTAAGGATCTCTTTCTGCCCTCAGGCTGTAAAATGACCAAGCTGTCTGCTGAGCTCACTCTTGAGCATATAACATACAGTTGGCTATGTGAGAAGCAATCTTGTGTCAAGTCAATGGCGACCTTTTTTAGAGTCTGGCCCTGTGACTTATTTATTGTCATAGTGAAGCAGAACCTTACTGGAAATTGGAGGCGTTTGAATTGGAATTGGAGGTCAGAGGGTATGAGAGCGATTTGAGGAACAAATCCAGTCTCTCCTGAGCCAGTTCCATTGAAGACAGATGCCTCAATTTGATCTGAAGCCTGGTGCCGTTACAAAGTTTTGGTGGTTGTAAATTTTGTAGTAAAGTGGTGGAGTAAACAAAAAGACAGGAGTCACCAGCAGGAAGATGTGAAGCAAGGCCAACCATAACAGACTTGAAGTGGTGGACTAAAGAAGAAGGGAGCAGTGAGCATGACAAAGAGCTGAGAAAAGTAAGGAAGTGAGTGAGGAGGCACATGAGCGCGGGATGTCGTTAATGTATATACAGTAGGTAGGGAGCCAAGCACGTGGTAGGTATGTGGACGGCGGCCGTGCAGAAAAAGGAAGGGGGACCAGGAGACAGGCCTTCTGCGTCTGTGCCGTGAAATAAATTGTCTATTAACAAAAATAAGGAATGAAACTGCTAAAAGGAGAGGTCAGTTCCGAAAGTTCCTTATGCCATAATGGTGAGAACCGCCAAAAAGAAGACGTTATTTTTGAAAGTTCGTTACAGGGTACGGCACAAATTGAAACATACTTAACATTTGTAGGTACAGTGTAAAGGATGAGCGTGGGAAATTTCAGCTTCTTATGTATATTGGAAGTTGCAGAAATAGTGAGGAGGGGTTTCCCCTATCTATCTATATACAGTTTAGGGGGTACACCTGTTTCCCCCCTTGGGTGTTGCAGTAGGACATGAAACATACCTAACTTTTGTAAGTACACTGCAAGTAATGAGCATGCAAAATTTCAGCTTCCCACCTATATGGAAAGTGGAAGAATTAGTGAGGAGTCAGTGAGGGCTTTGCATTTTATATGTAGAGATACCAGAAAGAGCAGACCAGAGAGCAGATCTCCCACCTGAATATTGATGCTGAAACCTTCTTGTTTATTCTTTATCACTAGAATCACTGAAGCCTACGGAAAAAACTCATAATCCCAGCTCACCTTAAATTGCTTTGCACCTCTCCATCAGCATCTTAAGCAGCAAGCATACCCCCTCGACGGAGCTCAGCTTGGTCAAAAAGTTCTCCCAGCTCAAGCCAAGGCTCCTTATCTGGGTGTGAGGGTCCTGGTGTTGAATGAGATAAATAATACAGTATATTGTCATTTGGAACACATACATTGCATGTGTGTGCTGTGTCTTCAATGATCTGTGTAAGTGTAGGATGAAATGAGAGGCAGGAATTGTTGAACACATTTTAGGAATAATTGATAACATGTAGACATAAAGTTTATAATGTGTGAAGACTGAAGTCCAAATATCAAATAAACACTTTCGCAAAAGGTATAAATATAATAAAACAAGTGCACTTTTATTCAAGAATATAACTGTAGAAAAAGAAATCGGGTTAATGTACTGTACTACGTTGACACAACGGCTTGGGTGAACTGCTTACTCATAATCAAGAAGTCGCAGGTTTGATCCCGGCCACTTCCCAGATTAACCGTTTGGAGTCGTGAACTGCTCTTATTGTTACTATTAGAGAATAAAAATATGCATTGGATTTGAGTCTGTAACAACCGATATAAATTTATGGTACTTGTAAAAGTTAGTGGGGTTTTTTTTTCAGTTTTATTCTCTCAGTCACAATCACACTCTCCCCAATCTGACACTGCTGTTTTCAAATAAAGACGTGCTATAACAGAGGTGAACTCAGATGAGATTATGGATTCTACATCGGAGAAAGAGAACAGAAGCCCTTAACGCAAGAAACATCCACTCACATATAAAAACATTTTGGATGCAACAACAGGTTGGGCATCATCCTGCTAATCAATGTGTCACATGTGTCCTTCAAAGAAAAAGCATGGCTCGCCAAGGTGTCATGCAAAGTCCTGTTTGTGATTATGTTTTGTGATGGTCTTTATATGAAAACATTTACATGTTACTTATATAAAAGACAGATCGAATGTTATTTATCTTGGTTTATTTACTTATCTTCCTACAGCGTAAAGTCACAAGTAGATGGTATAGCTTCCTATGTTTGATCGACACGGGCACGATGACAAAGTACACGTGTACTACCGCGAAAAGTGTGATAGCAGCTTCCAACTGCAGCTATAGACTCTTCAGTATGCGAGCGACTCTCCACGCTAGTGTTTAGATCTGGACGGTGTATGTGCCCAAAAAAAGAAGTCTGACTGCATTCTCGTGCCATTGCTCATGTACTGAAACTGACACTTCAGTCAACATTCAGTGAACATCCAACATTGTTGGAGTTGGAGGGCACCATAAGGTTTGGGACTCAGCAATGTCAAGTCTCTTCAAACCCTCATATTTAGAACTGCCTGTAGTCTGAGATTCACAGACATCAGCAGGTGCTGAGGATCTTCTCTGGTGCTGCTCTGCCGTCTTCAGCTCCTGCTTGTTTTGGGGTGCTTGTCTCCTTAAGTTTTCTCTTCAGCATATGGAAGGCATGCTCAGTTGGATTGAAATCGGGTGACTGGTTGGTCTATTCAAAAATTTTCCATTAACCAGTTGTAGGATGAACTGGACTCCGGTTTGGAGGCATTTACTGGAACTTGAGCAGATCAGATGTTTCACTACACCTCAGAATTCATTGTCCACTGCTGTCAGCAGTTCTATCATCAATGAAGAGAGGTTTGCCAGGACCTGTGGCAGCCATACATACCCAAGCCATAATACCCCCAGCACCTTGTTTAACAGATTAGGTGGTCTGCTTTGGATCATGGCCTGCTCCTTTGTGTCTCCACACTTTGACCTCACCATCACTCTGATCAAGTTCATCTTTGTCTTATTTGTCCACAAGTCCTTTTCCCAGAATTCTGCAGGCTCTTTTTAGTCCTTCAAACTGTAATGTGGTCATCCTGTTTTTGTGGCTAATTAATGGTGTGCATCCTGCAGTGTGTCCTCTGTGTTTCTGTTCATGAAGTCTTCTGCTGATAGTCATCTCTGACACACAGACAGGCATTGGGGGCTTTTTCTTGACCATAGTGAGGATTCTTCTGTCTTCAGCAGTGGAGGTCTTCCTTGGCCTACCAGTCCCTTTGTGATCACTGAGCTCACAAGTGTATTCTTTCTTCTTCATGATATTCCAGACAGTTGATTTTGGTCATCTTAAGGTTTTACTGATGTCTCTACTGGTTTTATTGTTGTTTTCCAGCCTCATGATGGTTTCTTTCATGTTTATTGGCACAGCTCTTGTCCTCATGGTGAACAATGGCAACTACAGACTCCAAGGGGTAGAAGCAAGCCGAGGTATCTTATGAAGCCATGACACCCACCTGAGGAATCACAAACACTTGAGACGCCAATTGTCTCAAACATTATGGTGCCCTGAAATGGGGGAACCATGTAGAAAAAGTGTTGTGTGACCGAAATGATTGCAAATCCACTTAAATGAAAGACTGCAGTGTGCACTTTAATGACAATGTCTGAATTGTTTGATTTGTAATTTTAAACTGTGCAATAGAGGGGGAAATCAGGGAAAAATGTGTCTTTGTCCCAAACATTATGGTGGACACTGTATTTGAAATTGTAAATGAATATTATGTACTGTAAATTTGAGTCTTGATTGGATTTCTTCCCATAAAAGTCTGAAAGAGACTATTTATAATGCATCAAAAACTTTGTCTATCGATAAGAATATCAGTAAGAGTCAGAGCTGCAAGTATGGTAATTGAGTTCTGCATTAAATTTGCTGTGACAAAGTCTAATGGAAAGAGTTTCCTTTTAGAAATTAGTGGTAGAACTTTACATGATTGATAGATAGGACGGGGCTTCTTGTGCAGGTGGAGGGAATCAGTTGTCCCTCTTAGGAATTTTCTTTTTGGCTGCAGGGCAGAAAGGACAGCACAGCGTTAGCGTCGGCTCCCTCTTTCATCCCCGGACGCTTATGCGTGACACACTGCTAAACGTTATGAGAATTTTAAAATCTTTTGTCTTATTCTTAAAAGCGGCGTTACTGATCTGAATTTACTTGGCCATTCAGATTTTTTATTTGCCAGTGTTCTAAATAGTATACAGGCGTTGTTTCTATTTTTAATGTATTAATTTCAAACCGTATTCCAAGCAGGCAAGATAGAAAAGCTTTGTTATACTTTTTAACATTGTCACTCCAAGTAGTTTGGTAAACCTGTAATTTAGTTGTTCTCCATCTTTGCTTCAGCTTTTTACATTCTAATTTAAGAGCATTTGTGCTATCATTAAACCGTGGTGAGCTTCTTTGTGCTATAAGTGCTGTGTTTTGAAAGTCGTACTATATTTAAAGCCTGTTTCAGAGACAGGTTATAGCCATATATCTTCAGATTTATGTAATACAGTACAATATAATACAATGCAATACAATTTATTTCTGTATAGCCCAAAATCACACAAGAAATGCCACTATGGGCTTTAACAGGCCCTACATCTTGACAGCCCCCCAGCCTTAAGTAGACAAGGAAAAACTCCCAAAAAACCCTTGTAGGGAAAAAATGGAAGACACCTCGGGAAAGGCAGCTCAAAAAGAGACCCCTTTCCAGGTAGGCTGGGTGTGCAGTGGGTTTTAAAAAGAAGGGGGTCAATACAACACAATACACAGAACAGAACAAATCCTCAATGCAGTATAAAAATAACAATTTTACAAGTACAGAGCAGAATTTAACAGTAGATGATATCACATAATATGATTTAGATTTGTTTAGAGTCCTGGGGCCTCATGTATAAACGGTGCGTATGCACAGAAATGTTGCGTAAGAATTTTTCCACGTTCAAATCGCGATGTATAAAACCTTACACTTGGTCTTCCTGAAAATGTTTAATTCAGAGAAATCATAATTAAATTTTTGATATCAGTGCCCTGAATAATTGTTAGATTTTCTATACGACTGTGACGGAAAATTAGACCTTTTTCCATACCTTTTCCATACCTTACCAACTAATGGAGTATGAAAATCCTCACTTCTCTGGAAATAAATGGAAGGAGAAAACAATTACTGCATATACTCGTGGATAAGTTCTCCCACGGATAAGTCAGGACTTGATTTTACCGTATAATTTCTGGTATTTTATAATGTCAGTCGTATAAGTCAAATGTGGAAAACTCACGCTATTGGTCCAAGAGATCCTAATTTGCTAATGCCCACCTGAGAGAGTAACCACAGAGCACACTGCCTTTTTTTTCTGTGAGTGCGGCAATGCAATGTATCAGTGTGTGCTCCTAACCTCTCCCTCTCTCTCTTTCTATTGTGCCTACATGACCACACGGTGATACCCGAACTATTCCGAAGCAATGTTTGCACTGATTTGTGTTTTTTGTATCTCCCACCCTCATACACCTTTATCGTAAGAGCATCCCTTATCTACGATGGAGCATTCGATCAGAAGAAAATATGAAGATGGTTTTAAATTAAATGTCGTTGAAGTGGCGAAAGAAATTAGTAACTGAGCTGCTGCAACAAAGTTCGATGTGTCTGAGAAACTGTTGCAAGATTGGAGGAGGAAAGAACATTTAAAAAAAAAAATTAAGTGTCACATTTTTGAACGGGCGTATAAGTTGGGGTCTGATTTTATGATCGATTTTTTAGGTTTCAAGACCCGACTTATACGTGAGTGTATACAGTAGGTAAGCACATATAAGACTGAACTGATTAAACTATGTCATCTTCGGATTATTATTGTAAAGAACCATTGTTATCAGCCTTTAATAACGCATTAATAAGAGGGGAAAGGTGCAACTGCCCTAACTAATCTTGTCAAGCTTGGGTCACAAAGTTGCACAGGAGAGTTCAACAGGTTTTCCAAGGAGTAGAAACTTTATTGCTGTTCAGGCAGATACAAACACAAGTCTCTTACAGAGTTGATCAGAGGCCTCACAAGGAACAGCTGTCACACTTGAGGCATCGGCCCTGACTCCTTCTCAAAAGAACACAAAGTCATCTTCATCAAGGGGGTACAACAGCCCGGAAGCAGCACCCTGAGCGGAGGTAGTCCGGGGGAAGAGAGACATGAGAGTGAGAACACAGGACGGCTGTGTCACGATCTTATAAATGTTCAAAACCCTGAGCGAGGAGCACATCATGTGGCCAGCCAGCAAAGAGGAGCAGAAGTGTGTGTTTGTTTCCCCATTGAAAAATTGTTCAAGAAGGGGTTTCTTAAGGGCGGCCACATCCCCCTGCAGTAGCAGTCACAAGATAAACACAGAATGGCTTCAAAAAGGGACAGTGGAATTGAAAGGTGGGGGGGCTTCAGTGGCTTAAGACCCTGATCTTTGTCACCCAGCCCTGATCTTTCAGTCTCAGATATACACGAACAATCGCAGTGGGCCCCGGATCTTCTTGCTCATCATTTAAGGGTCATATTCCAATTATAAGATAAATCAGTTCCTTTCCAAGTTCTTACTTATTTATAAAATGTAAACAAATTCACATAATTTAATTATTAACTCTTTTAGAGCGGATGTCAACTTTTGTCGACACAAGGGGTAGATGATGGAGGGCAGAGGCTGAAAGAAAGCTCTATATGTTGATCAAACTCACCGTTACATTATAGGTAGACCCTCTTTGCTCAGAGGACTGTTAGACTTGTTGACTTGATGATGAAACCCTGCGTGTCTGTGAGTAGCGTAGAGTAAGCAACCTCTAGAATGGCATCGACATCGGGCGACAGAGCGAAGAAAAAGCACAAAGCAAAATACTCTGTGCATATTATTTATTTCTTTATTTATTGTTTGCATATTATTGCTGAATTGGACTTTGACTTATTGAACTCCGATTTTGATACAAGTGACCTGGAGATTGGAAACGAAAGTCAGGTGCCTGCATCAGCTGATCGTAGCGCTCATGCAGCTGGCGCACCGATGAAAGCTTGCCTGGAATGGACTACACAGATATCGATCTGTGGGAGACAAGTTAGCAACTGGACTTCACCAAACAACGCGGCCTGCTGGTGGACACTACAGATTAGCAGCCACTCGACTACTTCAAGACATTTTTTTACTAGAAAGTGCCTTTCAGATTATGAGTAATGAGACAAAAACAGGCAGTGTTGTGCATGAACTACATCAAAAGAGCGCGTTCATTGAACAAGCTAATTTTTCTAAGAACAGTGAATTTAACGTAACGTATTTGCAACTGAAGAACTTGAACGTGAGCTAGTTCAGTTTTAGGTGACATTCTAGATCTGGTTTAGGTGCATATTAAATGATTTTGCCTTAGTTACCCTGTAATGTAGGGGTGGAGCCGAATCTGAATACGGTATTCGGATAAGCACAAATACTGGATTTTTACAAATATTTATTTCGTACGAATGTTTTGCCATTTATTTGTATTTGGAAAATATAATGTCAAATCAAATAGGCACTGTCTATGTCTGCCTGCTTGTGCTTAAGCTGCAGCCCCGCTGACATGAGCACGCAGTGAAACTCTGCTTTCGCCTTTAGAAAAATGTCGTACTTCGCAAGGCCACTTTATATTTTTCCCCATTGGACATGCAATATGTGACGTGAATTTTGACCGGCAGTGTAATCAGTTAGTTCACTCACAGTCACCATTTGTGTCACATGGTTGGAAATAGAATGGTAATTTACTGTATATGTATACTTATATCTATTTAATTTCTTTTTTGACTGGGAGGATATTAGCATATATGGTTATACATGCTTGTTGCTGGGTATAACTCAATAAAGTTTATTGAAATAAAAAAGTCTTTATAATTATTGTATTTTATTCAAGAACACTGTAATCGCCTAATATACAGTCATATGAAAAAGTTTGGGAACCCCTCTCAGCCGGCATAATAATCGACTTTCAATACAAAAGGTAACAGTGGTATGTCTTTCATTTTTTAGGAACATCTGAGTACAGCTGTGTTTTCCGAACAAAGATTTTTAGTGAAGCAGTATTTAGTTGTATGGAATTAAATCAAATGTGAAAAACTGGCTGTGCACAAACGTGGGTCCCCCTGTAATTTTGCTGATTTGAATGCCTGTCACTGCTCAATGCTGATCACTTGGTATGATGAGCTTGTTAAGCCTTGAACTTCATAGACAGGAGTGTCCAATCATGAGTGGTCAAAGGTATTTAAGGTGGTCAATTGCAAGTTGTGCTTCCCTCTGACTCTGCTCTGAAGAGTGACAGACAGCATGGGATCCTCAAAGCAACTCTCAAAAGATCTGAAAACAAAGATTGTTGAGTCTCATGGTTTAGGGGGAGGCTACAAAAAGCTATCTGAGAGGTTTAAACTGTCAGTTTCAAGTGTAAGGAATGGAATCTGGAAATGGAAGGCCACAGGCACAGTTGCTGTTAAACCAACTCAGCAAGTCTCACAGGCCAAGAAAAATACAGGAGCATACTGTATATGCAGAGGCAGGATTGTGACAATGGTTACAGACAACCCACAGATCACCTCCAAAAACCTGCAAGAACATCTCGCTGCAGATGGTATATCTGTACATCATTCTACAATTCAGTGCAATTTGCACAAAGAACATCTGTATGGCAGGGTGATGAGAAAGAAGCCCTTTTCTGCACTCACACCACAAACGGAGTAGCTTGTTGTATGCCAATGCTCATTTAGACAAGCCAGATTCATTTTGGAACAAAGTGCTTTGGACTGATGAGACAAACATTGAGTTATTTGGTCAAAACAAAAAGCGATTTGCATGGCAGAAGAAGAACACCGCATTCCAAGAAAAACACCTGCTACCTGCTGTCAAATTTGGTGGAGGTTCCATCATGCAGTGGGGGTGTGTGGCTAGTTCAGGGATTGGGGCCCTTGTTAAAGTCGAGGGTTGAATTAATTCAACCCAATATCAACAAATTCTTCAGGATAATGTTCAAGCATCAGTCACAAAGTTGAAGTTACGCAGGGGTTGGATATTCCAACAAGACAATGACCCAAAACACAGTACGAAATCTACAAAGGCATTCATGCAGAGGGAGAAGTACAATGTTCTGGAATGGCCGTCACAGTCCCCTGACTTGAATATCATCGAAAATCTATGGGATGATTTGAAGCAGGCTGCCCATGCTCAGCAGCCATCAAACTGAAGTGAACTGGAGAGATTTTGTATGAAGAATGGTCAGAAATACCTCCATCCAGAATGCAGACACTCAACAAAGGCTATAGGAGGCGTCTAGAGGCTGTTAGATTTGCAAAAGGAGGCTCAACTAAGTATTGATGTCATATCTCTGTTGTGGTGCCCACATTTATGCACCTGTCTAATTCTGTTATGAATATTACATATTTTCTGTTAATCCAATGAACTTAATGTCACTGCTGAAATACTACTGTTTCCATAAGGCATGTCATCTATTAAAAGGAAGTTGCTTCTTTGAAAGCTCAGCCAATGAGAAACAATCCAGAGAGTTAAGAGTGGTTCTCAAACTTTTTCATATGACAGTAATGCATGCAAAACTGACAAAAGTAAACTCAGGGGTCATTTATTCTCACTCCTTAAAAACTACAAAATGAACTGAACATGAGCTAGTTCAAAACTGAAATGTTGAACTATTAACGTGAATTTATTCATTTTATCTCTTTTAGGGCAGATTTTTTTTTCTTTTTCTTCCAGGGGAGAATATTTTTCCGAAAAACTGTGTTTTCTGAAAAGCACAGAAAGCAATAGCTTCTCACATAAAACAACATAAAACGTCTTCTGCCGCATGCAATGCCCTGTCTTCGCATGTTAGAGGTCTGTGGCTGTGTGGGGGCATGGGCAGCAGCGGCAGATCAGCTGGGGACTGATCAGCTGATGTCAGTACCTCACTTTTGTTTTACAGTAGATCTCAATCTCCAGATCACTTGAGTATTTTGTGTTGCACATTCGTTTTGCTGTCTAATTAGAAGTCGATGCCAATCTAGATGTTGTTTACTCACTACTACACTACTCACGCAAACGCAGGGATTCAATGTCAAGTTATTCCTCCTAGCAATTGTGAGTTTTGTCGACGTTTACAGCTGATTATCTCCCTCAACCCCGTGTGTCGACAGAAGTCAACATTCGCCCTAAAAGAGTTAATCTGTGTGAACTGAACTTTGAGCGAGTTCTTGTGAGGTGTGAACTTGCACAATACTGCAAACAGGTATGTAATAAGTATGTGAATATGCATACTGTGACATTTGTCATAAATAAGTATTTTATGTTGATTTATGCATCAAACCATTGCTTTGAGTTTTTTTGGAAAAATATTCAGCTCTGGGACAAAAGGAAGAAAAAATAATTAGCCCTAAAAGAGTTAATAGATAAATATATAACTTATTCAGTTGCTTTCCTTCTCTCATAGGATGCTGATTTAATGCTTGTATTGCTCATTTTCTATTAATAGATATCCTTCACTTGTTGAATGCGACTCTTTTCAGGATATTTTCAGAAATGTTATGTTTAAGAAAACTGAACAACTATTAGTCACTGACCCTCCACCACTAACACACATCAGTCATTGCCGTTTTCACTTCGCTTGAATTGCAATTTGCTATGGACGAAGGCCATTAAGCCACCACAAGCCTCTTTGTGCTCCGTTTCTAAACTCCATTGTAAAGTGACGCTCAAAAGCGCGTATTTAATGTTGTCTACTAACACTTGAAATTGCATTCTATTATTGCTGCTACTTTGAATATGATTCATTGTTACAAGACTATTTAATAAACGAAAACATAGTAACTGACTCTTGGATGAAGGTTATAAAAATGTGAAATGCTCCAACTATTCACATCAGTTAACTCAGTCGCCGAATGCACCTGAATGTTAGAATTGTCTGACTTGTTATTTTTAAAATGTACAGCACTTCAGTTAGCACCCTGTTGTTATTAAAATGTGCGTTATAAATAAAATTTGCTAGCTTGCTTCCTGATGTTAAATGTAAACACAGCCACCTACTCAGAATTCAACATCAAACTGAGCTACCAATATGTGGGTTAGAACTTCTTACTTTTTCAATTGTTCCTAATATTTGTAGAAATATGATGACTGTACACGCTCATAAACGTTAGATGTGGTATTCCTCTGATCAGATAACGGGGAATATAATGTCATGTAGATGCCACGTGGGCTGGACGGGCATCCCGGCCTGGCCAGGGAAGAAAGAAGAAGCAGACCAGGAAGGAAGGATAGGATTGCATGGACGGACATCCCATTGAAAAGAAAATACATCACTGGTGAGTTGTTATTCCCCCAGCACACTAGATAGCAGCAGCACTGGATATTGGTACCCAGT
Organism: Polypterus senegalus; assembly: GCF_016835505.1. NCBI lineage: Eukaryota > Metazoa > Chordata > Cladistia > Polypteriformes > Polypteridae > Polypterus > Polypterus senegalus. The sequence goes on from NC_053158.1 coordinate 11,224,977, forward strand.
GGAAAGCCAGCAGGGCAGGCAGGGAAATGTAGTCCTTCAGAGCAGACTTGCTGGGGTCCCTGGGTTCCACAAAAGGGCACTGCAGGAAGACAAGCGCCTTGCTGTAATGGACTTCCATATGACCCTGGCACTCCTTAATAAAAGGGGCCGCGCTTTCTTGTCCAGGTGAGTCAGAGCTGGGAGGAAGAAGGGCAACACTCGACTGGAGCAGGGCAGTGCAGTGGTGAGAGGAATTGTGGGAAAGAACTGAATTCCGGAGTGAGAAACCTGTGTTTTGTGGAGTTTTTTTTGTTACTTTGTGGAGGTATTGTGTAGTTTGGTTAATAAACTAACCTTTATTTGAACCCAGGACTATGCTTGTGTGTTCATGTTGGGGTTTGTGCTCACTGATGCCCCAGTTTCCATCACAGTCTTTCCTTTTATATCCTACACCTACAGTTCAGTTATGGATTTTGTCTAGCAGGGAGAGATAGCACCCCGGGAATGTTTTCTTTTTTGATTGCGGTGTGTTATGTAACACGAATCTATACAGATCTTATATACAAACGTCTGTGCCTGGAAGTGTGTGTGTCTGTCTGTCCGGTCCGGAAGTGAGAGGTGGAGTCGGGGTAAGGGCTCTGCTTCCGAGGAAACAGAAAACTCGCCTAGCCACTAATAACACAAGCGAGGCCAGCACATCTGCAAAACGAAACCTCCGAAGAAAGACAAAGTCGCTTAACATCTGCAAAATGGTATCCCTTTTGCTTTTCCTCCCACAGTTAATGCACAAGCGAGGCGAGCACGTCGGCAAAACGAAACCTCCTTGGAGAGAGGCGCCCAGAGTAGTTCCTTTCAATTACCTCTACATTTCAATTTTTTTTCTGACGATTTCAATAGCTTCTAGGACCCTGAGCTTTTTACAGCACGGGCTTGCACAGCTAGTATAAAATAAAAGGCGATAACAGCAGTAAATAAATCACACAAGAGAAATAACTTAGCTTCATTTAATGCAGGCTTATACTGCATACCAGATGAGGGAAGCAAATGACAAAACCCAGTTTGAGAGTGGGGGCCCGAGGTGTTGAGTCTGTCGATGTTCGTCAGTGTAGCGGAAGGCATTTTCGGGATCGGATGACGTCATCTCCCATCCGTCTGTCAGCTTCAAAGGTGTGCCGGGTGATGTTCCATGGCTTTATACTCTTTCTTCACGTGCAGAGCCTTCCTTAGATGAACATGCACTTCCAAAACGAGGAAATGGTGCTTAGACAAGGATACAGTTCCATGCTGACTTAAACAGATAGAAAGAGTACACAAGCATCTGCACGCTTTCCATTTGTTCCAAGCTGTCTTAAGTCATACTGCTTGCCTCGCAGTTCTATATGGTGAACCCCTGTGCTTAATCTAGCTCTGTGTAGAAAAAAGCTAATTTATAAGACAGAGCACAGTGACATATCAAACTTATTACATGAATGTAATGAGAAGTCAAGAAAAATGACACCTTTTATTGGCTAACTGAAAAGATTACAATTCGCAGACTTTTGAGGCAACCCAGGCCCCTTCTTCAGGCAAAATGTAACATATTGAGTTGCCTCGAAAGCTTGCATATTGTAATCTTTTGAGTTAGCTCCTAAAATGTGTCATTTTGTTTGACTTCTCACTGTATCCTATACCTAGAAAATATAATATGAAAAGGTATGCATTTCACTTTAGGTGGTATTTGTCAATGAGACTGAATCTGATCTGTCCTTTAGTGCCAACATTATTGCACTATTTTGAAGCAAAGATGTACAGGTAAATTAAGGAGTTACTACATTCATTTATTTTAAGAAAACCCATCTCAGCTCACACTGCTTTTCCTGATGAGACTTGTTGAGGTGGCAGCAGACCAAGAAGGTCAGCCCAGATGTCCATGTCTCCAACTAGAGAGACAGTTATTCCTGAGGCATACCCAGCCATTCCCATGCCAGCTGAGAGATGTAATCCCTCCCGTGTGTCCTGGGTCTGCCTCCATGGGCTGTGCCCTGCTCTTGAAGTGGAATTCATTTTAACAAATTCTTTGTTAGTTGTGGTAATTACAACTCAAAGACACATGATTTTCTATATGGTGTTTCACAAGGCTCTATCCTGGGTCCGCTGCTCTTCTCAATTTACATGCTTCCGTTTGGTCAGATTATCTTGGGGCATAACGTGAGCTACCACAGCTATGCTGATGACATCGACTCTGTTATCTCCCTAACACAAAGTCTTACTTGTGTTTCTGAATAGATGAATAGTAATTTTCTCAAGCTAAATAAAGAGAAAACAGAAATTTCAGTGATTGGCAATATAATAAGGTTATTAGAAATAAACTTGATGCATTAGGATTAAAAGTGAAGACGGAGGTAAAGAACTTAGGGGTAACTGTTGACTACAACCTGAATTTTAAATCGCATATTCATCAGACCACTAGGACAGCATTTTTTCACTTAAGAAACATAGCAAAAGTTAGACCTTATTATATCATTGAAAGATGCTGAGAAATGAGTTCATGCTTTTGTTTTCAGTCGACTAGATTACTGTAATGCACTCCTCTCAGGACTACCCAAAAAAGAAATAAATCGTTTGCAATGAGTGCAGAATGCAGCTGCTGGAATCCTAACTAGGAAAAGAAAATCCGAGCACATCACCCCAGTCCTTATGTCACTACACTGGTTGCCTGTGTCATTCAGAATTGACTTTAAAATACTGTCTATGGTTTACAAAGCCTTAAATAATCTTGCTCCATCTTATATATCGGAATGTCTGACACCTAATATTCTAAATCGTAACCTCAGATCTTCAAATGAGTGTCTGCTCAGAATTCCAAGAGCAAAACTTAAAAGCAGTGGTGAGGCGGCCTTCTGCTGTTATGCACCTCAAATCTGGAATAGCTGACCGATAGAAATTCACCAGGCTGACACAGTGGAGCACTTTAAAAAACTGATAAAAACACATTACTTTAACATGGCCTTCTCATAGCTTCATTTAGTAATCCTGATGCTCTGCATATTCAATTTTTATCATAACTATTCATGGTGGCTCTAAAATCTGTACTAACCCCTACTCTTTCTTGTTTCTTTTCCCGGTTTTCTGTGGTGATGACCTGCCCCACCACCACCTAATCAAAGCACCGTGATGTTCCAACAATGATAAATGGATTAAAAGCCAGAAGTCTGTATGACCATCAACATCAAGTGACTCAGTGAGAACCGTAACTACAAAGAGGACTGTTTCATTTATGTTAGGTAGAATGCCCAGAGGGGACTGGGTGGTCTCATGGTCTGGAACCCCTGCAGATTTTACTTTTTCTCTCCAGTCGTCTGGAGTTTTTTTTTTGTTTTTTTTTGTCCTCTCTGGCCATTGGACCTTACTCTTATTCTATGTTAATTAGTGTTGTCTTATTTTAATTCTTACTTTGTCTTTTTTTTCTGTTTTCTTCATCATGTAAAGCACTTTGAGCTACATTATTTGTATGAAAATGTGCTATATAAATAAATGATGTTGTTTATGCTCTCACGCATGTGTGTCTATGGACCACCTTTCTGGGTGTCGTGTATGCACATCTTTGGATCACCCTCTGTGCTCATCTGAGGTAATACCACCCTAGGTCAAGAAGGCCTTCTCCTCTTTTGAACCCTCCGCAGTACCAATCAGACACCCAGTGATGGTCACTGACTCTGCCCCTTCTGGTTCTCCACCTATAAAGCCTACAGATGCTGGAAGGAGGCATTCACTTCGCTTCACTTAGATCTGAGAGCTTCTTATTTTGCTCTAGTTGATTGTTTTACTGGCAAGAATAGCAGTCCTTTTCATTCGCTTTTTAAGAACTGAATTAAACAGGGACGACAGGGTTGGAGCCCCAACATTTATCTATGCGCTGAGAGCGCGTTGACGTACCCACCACACGATGAACCACCTGGATTGGGATAGATAGATAGATAGATATTGTGAACAATATGGCATCAATGAGCCCCCAAATCCCAACACAACTCTGTGTTCAAATATAAGACTTTCTAATCCACCCAACCCAAATACAATAATGGTCACAGCCAATATAGCGTCTTTTAAGTGCTCTCTCTCTCTCCACCATTCGATGAGTGTCACCCACTGACTCCCAACTTTGACTCATCTAACTGAGGCAGTGGGCTTTCTTTTAAATTTGACTCGAGAACTGCTTCTTATCTCCTCTCCAAGTACTTCCAGGTTGTGCGAGAACAAGGACAGTCTTCCCCTGGCAATGCCCTTTGGCAGTATGCAAAAAAACCCAACAGGACTGTGCTTCTGGACTCCATTGTCTTTCCAGCCAGGATGCCTGTCCTCCTTTCTGGGCATCCACAATAGACAAATAGATAGTTCTGAAAGGCACTGTATAATAGATAGATAGATGTGAAAGGCACTATATATAGATAGATAGATAGATAGATAGATAGATAGATAGATAGATAGATAGATAGATAGATAGATAGATAGATAGATAGATAGGCACACGCTATGGTCTGCACACCCACCACACTGACTAAAAAGGAAGTAAATTTAAAAAACCTCTGACTTGGCTGTCCCAATCCCAGTGAGTTGCTATACAGACGTGTTGCTGTTGATATAAAGGACCCCAAATTGCATTTATTGACACACTTCTGCTAAATAATTTGTTTGCTGAAAGTCCTCTGTGTTGGTGTGTCACAGAGTGGACGTGTAGCATTGTGCATAACACAACTGACTTTTGTTTTTATTGTCTCCTTTGTTATAACCTCCAGGGGGTCCATAGTGTGTCCCCTAGCTAAAACTGCCATTTTAATTAGTCGATGATTCAGTGAGCTTCTCTTGAAGTAATGTTACCAGCCCAGCACACCACAGCATAGAAAATCACACTGGTCATCACAGAGATGTAAAAGATGTGAAGGCTGTCACTTCCCACATTAATGGAACCCAGTCTCCTCTTTTATAGTTGCTCTGTGTTCCAATCTGTCACATTAAAGAATTTGCTAACTAAATACTATCCAGTGTCAGATTCCACATAATAACATAATATGAAAAAGTCCATATTGAAAATGACTTTTTTATTTACATTCAATGCTCTCATTAACGCATTATAGACCTTCAGGACATCATTCAAATTATTCACATTGTGTCATAATGCTATTGCAAGCAGCCAACTTAAATGCAAAGTAAACGTCATTGAGCTTTTAGCTATAATTTATATTCTTGCAGGCCATGCGAATCGCTTTGCACTAAATTTAGTTTTGCAAGAGTACATCAGCTGGAAGCTTGTCCTTTTAAGGAGGGTATGACAGGTGGGGTGCACACTAGAGAGTGCCGTATGGTCAGAGCTCCCAGTCAGATTATGAAGGGCCACAGATGGTCACTCTGGCTAGATGAGGGCACGGTAGGCTGAGTGCCATCAGGATTCTTCAGCTTCCTAATGCTGTTTCTAATGACTGTATTTGAAAATGAATCAAAGATACCTAAATGAACCTTTCACTTCATGCCATTTCCTGATATGTTAAAGTCTGACATTTATTATTAGAAAGAAAATAACTTTTATTGTGTAAAATGTTTTAAACAGTAAATTAACATTTACATTTTAATTTAGACCGTTACAACTTCCCATAGGGAAACCAAGAAGTGAAATAAAAACAGGGAAAGACAAAAACTAGGAGGTAGAAAGAGAAAAGAAAGATTTTCAAAATAAACAGCATAAACCGGATTTGCAGTTAAAGAACAAAAACAAATTTCCTAAAACAAACATATTCCTATAAGCACTGTTTATCTTCTTCTATGCTCAAAAAAGAAAGAACAAGATGATTCAATTTTAGATCCCATTTCAGTAGCAACATACAATAACTTCGATAAAAGTGACTAGATTGGATTTTTAATTGGAAAAAAAATTCACAAATGCTGTGCGAGCCGGAGGAGAGAGACGATTCAGACTTGGGTACCAATGTTCAATGGCGTTGTCTGTGGCAGTAATAGGGGATCTTTAGTGTAAAGAAATAGGGAACGGAGCATGAGGCGCACACTTAGGAAAAACTGAAGATTTTAAAAACACAACACCAGTTAGTGTCGACCGTGGCACATCTAGTTTTAAACAGAGTGTGTGAAGACGTCACACACTGCAATTCTACAGTGGGTCTGAACAGCAAAGGGCAAACATCCATCCATCCATTCATTCTCCAACCTGCTATATCCTAACTACAGGGTCACGGGGCTCTGCTGGAGCGAATCCCAGCCAACAGGGCGCAAGGCAGAAAACAAACCCTGGGCAGGGCGCCAGCCCACCGCAGAAGGGCAATCATAAAAAACAAATAAAATTAAAACACTAACTAAAAACAGACAGGAGCATGACACGCACGTTTAGGAAAAAAATCAAAGATTTAAAAACACAACACCAGTTTGCGTTGATTGTGGTATATCTAGTATTAAAAACTGTGTGAAGATGTCACACATTGCAATTCTATGGCGGATCCAAAGAACAAAGGGGCTTACATAAAAAAAAAAATTAAAACGCTAACTAATTTGGGACATGAGCATGACACGCTTATAGGAAAAAGATCAGAGATTTAAAAACATAACGCCAGTTGGCGTCGACTGTGGCATATCTAGTATTAAAAAGTGTGTGAAGACATCACACATTGCAATTCTATGGTGGATCCAAAGAGCAAAGGGACTAACATAAAAAAAAACAAATATCAAATGATTTAAAAGAACGGATTGACTTAAACAGGTAGTTCAAAAGAATCACAATCATTATAGTAAATCGAAATGCCCCATCACTAAACACTAACATTCCCTCCTTGTTTTAGGCATTGATTTACAAATCAAATAAAAATTCCCACTGCCAAAAGACACCATTTAAAATTAAAAGTATTTTTTAGAATGCTATATAATGAAATTAGTGCAGTCAGTTTGAAATCTTCTATTTTTAATTAGAATTAAACTATTAATGTTTAGTAACCACTTTAAAGTTAGTTACACATAGATGCCGGTACAGTTAGAAAACTTGGAGCAATGGCTGGCACTGAGGAGAAACAATTCAACAAGACCTGGGCAAGCTCTGACAAACACTTGGCAAATGGAGTTTAATATAGAAAGTGAAAAGTGCTAAACGTGGGTAAATGGATCATCAATTATAAATACAAGATGGGAGACACTATCATACAGGGAGCAACCTCGGAAAAGGATTTATGGGTTTATGTTGGCACAGCATTTTTACTGAGTAAGCAATGCACAGAGGCAATTAAATGTTAGCTCATATTGTACAAACTGAATAATTAAAGTCAAGAGACATTATACTCAAACTATACAATGCACTAGTAAGACCATATCTGGAGTATCGTGTGTAGTTTTGGTCACCACGTTACAAGAAAGACATAGCAGCACTTGAAGCTGCGCAGAGGAGAGCAATCAAGTGCATAATGGGACTTCATGACATGTCCTGCTGTGACAGAGAAGTCTTAAGCAGAGAAGACTTCTTGGGGACCTAATCGAGGTCTTCAAAATCCTCAAAGGTATTGATAAAGGAGATCCAGCAACATTCCTTCAGCTTAAAGGTTAATAACGTAGTCGAGGACATCAGTGGAAATCAAGAGGAAGTGCGTTTAGGACTGAAGCCAGGAGACACTTCTTTAAACAAAGAGTTGTAGGGCTCAGGAACAAACAACCAGGACATGGAGTTGAAGAAGAAACCTTGAGAACATTTAAGAAGAACCTGGGTTAGATATTGGGGCAGCTTAGCTGTCAGCTAAACAAATAAGACTGAAGAACTGAATGATCTCCTCTTGTTTGTCATATTTCTTATGTTCTAACATTAACAGACATCGATAAAACATGCAAAAGACAGTGACCAGCACTCTAGAAATGTAAAGCAGCAATCTTGACAAAGCTGCAATTCACATAGATAGATTACAGAAAGGTAGGAAACGCAATGTATAACAGATAGATAGGTAGACATAATGACAGATAGATGAAAGGTACTATATAAATTAATATAAAACAGAGGGATCCACCTTAATTGTCTGTCTGTGTGTGTCTGTGTGTCCATCGTGTTGCTATAGTTAGGAAGGAAAATTTGAAAATAGGCAAAACCTGTAAAAGAAGGGAGAAATAATTAAAAAATGATATGAAAAATAACAGACAAGTGTCTAAAAATAAGAAAATTGATCTTCTAAAAATTATATAAAAAATAACAGACAAGTGTCTAAAAATAAGAAAATTGGTCTTCTACTTTATATTTATTCTGTTGTCTGATGTTATATGCCAGCAACATCAGCATGGCAGCAACTTTGTTTTGCACCCGTTTGGGCCATGTGAGCAAGGTTTGTAGCTGTAATGCTACTGGTGGGAAATGGTTTAGTGACAATAACAAAAAAACAATGCACATGTCGGGAACCCAAAGTTCTGACATGACTAGGCTAGTGTCACTAAACAAACCAAAGTGGTTGCAACGACCACCTCATTTTCGAAAACAGTGAGAGTTCAAGCTTTTAGTTATAGGGCCCTGAAACTGTGGAATGATGCCTACTGCTATTAGAGGTGCCATTTCAGCCTCAGGTTAAAGACTTACTACTTCAGTTTAGCATACCCTGACTAGAGCTGCTAATTAGTTTTGCATACTGCATCTCTGTTGTTAGCCATTAGTATTAAAATATAAGTATTACGATATTTATAAACTGTTACTCAACCTCCCCTATTCTGCTTCTCTTCTCGGTATCCTCAGGTGGCATTTGGTGCCATTTGCTCTACTGCCAAGTTGTTGGCCTGCCTATGGAAAAGTCACCTCTGATAAAGGAGCACTGGAATCATTGGGTAGAAGAGTCCTTTCATCTGCTTGGATGGCCCAGCACTGATGCAGCTGTAAAACGGCCAGTATAGGGAGAGGTGGCTTGTTGGCCGAGGTCTCCAGGACTCTAAGCATTCTTTGTAAATACAGGGGGTGAAGATTTAGGTCTGAAGGATTCAGGTAACTGTTAGCACTTTGTTTTATAGAAAAAAGTCTTGCATGGTACTACAGTGTCCTTACAGTAAAGAAAAAGTAAGTTTTGTCCAGGTAATCTGAGCAATCATGTATGATACGATTACATTTTTCTAAAGACAATTTTTTCAGAAAAGATGTTCTAACATCAAAACACACTTTCTATATAACTCTATTTTATAAGATCAATTTTTTCTTTTTTTTATTGAGTTTATTAAAAGCATATAACATTCCATACAATCATGTCAAACTTAACAAAACTAAATTAAAATCCACCCGCACCCATGAGAAAGAGAGAAAGGCCAACAACCAGAGTAAAACTATTGAGAGTAGTAAAGAGAGAAAAGAGTCTTTTCCCACAATATAAATGCTTATTCTAAGATGTTATTGATCAGATCCTGCCAGGTTTACAAAAAAGTTTTGAAGAGATCTTCTAAGTGAGAATTAGATTTTTTTCTATTTTAAATCTACTCTGTATATTATGAAGAGCGGCATGGTGGCACAGTGGGTAGCGCTGCTGCATGGCAGTTAGAAGACCTGAGTTCATTTCCCGGGTCCTCCCTGCGTGGAGTTTGAATGTTTTCCCAGTGTCTGCGTGGGTTTCCTCCTGGTGCTCTGGTTTCCTCCCACAGTCCAAAGTCATACAGGTTAGATGCATAAATTGTCCCTAGTGTGTGTGTGAGTGTGGGCTCTGTGGTGGGCTGGCACCCTGCCCGGGGTTTGTTCCCTGCCTTGCGCCCTGTGTTGGCTCCAATTGGCTCCAGCAGACCCCCGTGACCCTGTAGTTAGGATATAGTGGGTTGGATAATGGATGGATGGATACTGTGAAGAAGGAGTCTCTGTACACCCTTGGAGGAAGTGGTCGCTCCTCCGAGGCCCCCAATTGAACACTGTTGCATTGGGAACATATACAATTTGCCTCCTCTTTGCTCCATTAGGTGCTTGGCTGCTGCTATGTCGCGTGATATGCTTCCGGCGCAGCACTTCGTATATTTAAAAGCCTGTACAGCTCATGTCCTTTTTGCTCATTGCTTTGTCTCTCTCTCCTCCCCCAGACATCCTCTGCTCCTGTTGGGTGTCCCGCTCCTGACACACGCCCCTTTGAAGAGGAAGATGGTTTTGCATTCTTTTAATTGACAGACGGATCTGTTCCCTCTGTCTACATATGGAGTTCATTTTACTTCTGACAAAGTCATATGTTCATTTGAAGTGTTGAAATAAAGTTCCTGTCTCTAAAAACTCCTGTGTTTCTGTGCAATTCTGTGACCCAAACATGACAGTATATAAAATCCTAAGCCTAAAAGTGCAATGATTTTGTGCAACGATTTTATGTAACGTCTTTTGTCATGCTTTAAATCTGGCTTATTTTAAAACCTACATATATATATATATATATATATATATATATATATATATATATATATATATATATATATATATATATATATATATATATATATATATATATATATATATTCGAGGCATTCGTAGCCTGAATCACAATCTGATTGTATGGGTGGTTACCTACTAGGTAACGCTTGTGGTTGGTCAGCAAGTCAGCTAACATCTGCCATGGTTCCCTCTTTCAGTTGCGAGAAGCAGATTATAGAATGGTTGAAATAGTTTTACTGTCAAATAATACAAAGAGTACGCGACACGTGTTTCGCGCTAATTCTAAAACCAACCACAAGCGTTACCTGGTAGGGAACCACCCATAAAATCAGATTGTGATTCAGACTATGAATGCCATGAATGTAATTACCCCGACCTACATGCTGTCAAATGAACAAACCACACGCCGTTGTGCAACGCAAGAGTAGCGCTGACGTCCGAGGTTCGATTCCCGAGAGGGGGTGCAGTGAGTGTGTACGCCTGATGAGCCCAGAATTAGGGCGAAACACGTGTCGCGTACTCTTAGTATTATTTGACAGTAAAACTGTTTCAACCATATATATATATACTGCTCAAAAGAATTAAAGGAACACTTTTTAATCAGAGTATAGCATAAAGTCAATGAAACTTATGGGATATTAATCTGGTCAGTTAAGTAGCAGAGGGGGTTGTTAATCAGTTTCAGCTGCTGTGGTGTTAATGAAATTAACAACAGATACACTAGAGGGGCAACAATGAGATGACCCCCAAAACAGGAATGGTTTAACAGGTGGAGGCCACTGACATTTTTCCCTCCTCATCTTTTCTGACTGTTTCTTCACTAGTTTTGCATTTGGCTACAGTCAGTGTCACTACTGGTAGCATGAGGCGATACCTGGACCCTACAGAGGTTGCACAGGTAGTCCAACTTCTCCAGGATGGCACATCAATACGTGTCATTGCCAGAAGGTTTGCTGTGTCTCCCTGCACAGTCTCAAGGGCATGGAGGAGATTCTAGGAGACAAGCAGTTACTCTAGGAGAGCTGGAGAGGGCCATAGAAGGTCCATAACCCAACAGCAGGACCAGTATCTGCTCCTTTGGGCAAGGAGGAGCAGGATGAGCACTGCCAGAGCCCTACAAAATGACCTCCAGCAGGCCACTGGTGTGAATGTCTCTGACCAAACAACCAGAAAGACTTCATGAGGGTGACCCAAGGGCCCCATGTCCTCTAATGGGCCCTGAGCTCACTGCCCAGCAGCATGCAGCTCGATTGGCATTCGCCATAGAATACCAGAATTGGCAGATGCACCACTGGTGCCCTGTGCATTTTACAGATGAGAGCAGGTTCACCCTGAGCACGTGACAGAAGTGAAAGGGTCTGGAGAAGCCATGGAGAACATTATGCTGCCTGTAACATCATTCAGCATGAGCAGTTTGGTGGTGGGTTAATGATTGTCTGGGGAGGCATATCCATGGAGGGTCACACAGACCGCTACAGGCTTGACAAAGGCACCTTGGCTGCCATTAGGTATCAGGATGAAATCCTTGGACCCATTGTCAGACCCTATGCTGGTACAGTGGCTCCTGGTGCACGACAATTCCTGGCCTCATGTGGTGAGAGTATGCAGGCAGTTCCTGGAGGATGAAGGAATTGATACCATTGACTGGCCACCACACTTTCCTGACCTAAATCCAATAGAACACCTCTGGGACATTATGTTTTGGTCCATCCAATGCCACCACGTTGCACCTCAGACTGTCCAGGAGCTCAGTGACGCCCTGTTCCAGATCTGGGAGGAGATCCCCCACAACACCATCTGTCATCTCATTAGAAGCATGCACCGATGTTGTCAGGCATGTATACAAGAACACAGGGGCCATACAAAGTGCTGCGTACAATTCTGAGTTGCTGCAATGAAATTTTGGCAGAATGGACTAGCCTGCCACATAATGTTTTCACTCTGATTTTTGGGGAGTCTTTGAATTCAGGGCTCTGTAGGTTGATCATTTTCATTTCCATCAAATGATGTGGCATCCTTTCGTTCCTAACACATTACCCAGTCTATATCAGTATAGATATCCAGGAGGATTTCTTTTTCCCATTGAGATCTGATGTGTTTTCAAAGTGTTCCTTTAATTTTTTTGAGCAGTTTATATATATATTTGGTATCATTCTTTTCAGAATTTATCAAACTTTAATTAGATGTTGTTAGATTTTCAGATTCTTATTCCGTTTTTAAAGTTTAAACTAAAATATCAAGAAAGTTGTGATTTTTAATATCAAGAAAATTGTGGTTTTTATTTTTGATCTAGTAAACTTTCTTTCACAGGAACAAACTATTTAAAAAAAAAATCTACTCATAACACCAATGTTTGTATTTAGGTGAATTAGTTAGATGAACGTCGAGTTACGATGACCATTGCATACCACTTTACTTTTCACGTGATTTTTCCTGTCATTTTTTATCTATAAGAACGTCACTTAAAACTAATGGATGGTTTATTTAGTTTCTTATAAATACCCATCGAGCATAGTGGACCACAGCTTAACGGGAATATTCCAATCAGTAAGAGAGTAAATATTTTATTCTCATTTCATGATTTTTAGTCTGTTAAATAATAGTTAATTTTTCTTTTACATATTTATAAAATTTTGTGATTTTGATGCCAATAAATAATATATTTTTTTGTACATTTACAGATTTTCCTAATATTCTGGCTGAAACTGGGGGGTGGGTGACAAAGGCGCCAGGGGTGCTTGCCCTCCAAGTAGTATATAACATCAGTTACCCACTGACTTAAAAGATATGAGTTAGGATTCTTCCAGTTAAGCAATCTAAGTCTACATGCCAATAGTGAAGTAGGACATTACAGTTTCCTTGTTCTTTGTGGTAGAAATTTAACATTCATGGTATCTTTTAATTACTCCTCAGCAAAATGCCTTAGAGGAAGCACTGATCAAAAGCACAGTGTGTTACAGCCTGGCCAGAATGATCAGAGAAACAAACACTAGAGGTTCATTTTATAAACTATTGAATTTACATACAGTGTCAAACAATGTATACATTTTACTCTGGTTGGTTCATTGGTTTACACCCAAATGATTTATATAAAATAAAAGTCTATTATATTATATTCTCTGTGGTGGGCTGGCGCTTTGCCCGGGGTTTGTTCCTTTATTTGCACCCTGTGCTGACTGGGGTTGGCTCCAGCAGACCCCCGTGACCCTGTCTTAGGATACAGAGGGTTGGACAATGACTGACTGACTATTATATTCCGGTTCTTCTTATACCTTTGAGTTGTGCCACCACCTTTGAAATTTTTGTGCATATAACAACTGTCCATTGTGGTTTATAGGACATCTGCTGATTTCTTAGTCATCTCTTAGTCATCTTTCAGTACAATTTGTATATTACATCAGCCTTTCTTCTGGTACATTCTTTATTTATTGGTGCATCTCGGTATTTTTTCTAAACCAATTCTTATATTTCAGTGTCCATTTTGTTGTTCACTTTGTAGCGGGGCTACATAGTAGTAATAGTGTTGTTTGTGTTTGTACCATGTGCGTCTTGTTTCCATCGTCCCGTTTACTGTTTGTGTGTGTCAGTGAATGCCGTCCCCCTTGGAAGGAGATCGCAGCCCCAAACCTGGAAAACACCGGTTTTCAATTAATCAATTACATTCGTCACAGGACTATAAAAACAATCAAGAGGGAACGATGAAAACAAGGAAGGAGGAGAGAAGGAGACATTCATTTTACGACCACGAACCACTTGTACCTGCTGTATTCCACATTGCGCATTTCCATCCAGTTTGTCTTTCATTACGCCGGACTCACTCCAACACCCTCATCACGAGAGACCCCGGGGTCGGATCATTTTCCACCATCGCCGAGGATACACGGTGAGGCTGTTCCATTTTGTTCCGGGAATTACAAACACTCCATATATCGGTTAACCAGTCATCTGCATTCAGGACAATTGTTACTCGGACTCAAGTTCCGACCGTTCATTTCCGTGCTTCATTCATTCTTTTTTTGTATTTGTGTTGTTTGTTATATGTTACAAGGGCAAGGGAGGGGTTGTTATATTCATATAGGGATTTGTCACGGTGTTGCTTTGGTGGAGGGATATTTATAATTTGTTTAGCTTTTCTGTTTCATTTAATACAATTTATCAGTTTAAGTTTATATATCTGCTTTTTTTTGTGCTTATTTACACCGTCGATTGTGGGGGAAATGTTTAATTTGTTAAAGGTACGGCTTGATTAGATTTAACCTCAGCAATTAATCCAGGCCACAGGTCTTGGAGGTGTAGCTGCCGGCCGGGTAAGGGGTCGGCCGTTACAACTTGACTTTTATCTGGTTTCCGGGTGTCCCTGAACGGGTTTGTGGCATTTATTAACCCTTTATGCTATTTCTTCAAGATGAAGATGCTATGTTACCCTAAAAATTATTCTTCCACACCTTTTCCACTTTAAGCCCATCTGGAAGCCCACCAAACACAGCTCTTAGTAGATTAGGAGGGATTGTTACACCAAGGCTGTCTGATAGGCATTTGAAAATGTTTGTCCAGTTTTTTTTATTTATTTAAAAGAGTATCACCCCAAAAATAAATTAGCAGAGAGTCAAGCAGCCGTGAAGTTGTTCAATATAATTAATTGTAAAGTTCTGCTTGGAAGAGCTGAAATTTTTTCTTGAGTATGTACTTGTTACTTCAAGTCCAACAAGTATAAATCTTTTCCAGCTGCTTTCACTGCAAAATATGAGAAAAGATTAATTACTCATATAATACACAATAGCAATGTGAATGTTTTATTTCTGTCAGCTGGCCGGGTGCTCTGGTTGAGGAGAAAAATAACAATCATAGCTTGAACCTTTGTTCTAAAATGCTTACAAAATTCAGCAGTATTCTACAGTATTTAGTTAAATGTATTAGCGTGCCATTCTTCCTTAACTTCATTTTATTAAATCACATTGTACATAGCCGTTTACCAACGAACGCTTGTGAAAAAATGCACAATTTAGAAAGTAACTACACTGAAGCTGCCCATGACTCCTATACGTTTAGTGTCGGTGTAATACATCGGCCTTACCTCATCTGTCTGTCTATCTGCCTTTAGGTATTTCCCATAAGAACAAGATAAATTGTCGGGTCTTTACCAGATAAAACTGGCAGACCCCAAGTCCTTGATAGAGGGACCGAAGTCAGTGGGACAGTAAGAGATGCAGACATAGAAGTGTAATTTGATTAAAGGTGCGATTTATTATGCAATAAATGGCTAAAACAGTGGCCAAAAAGGCAAAACGAAATTTTAAATAACTTATAGAATTTACTAAAAATGCAAAAAAAAGATCTCAAGTAACGAAATAAAAAAAAAAAAAACAATTACTGTGAAAATTGCGCCCATCCAATTATTGTTCCATCAGGGTGCTTCCCTCCCTACAAATTTCTATTATTAACAGACTCCTGGCCTCAATTATCCCCAAGATGTCTTATACTTCACGCAGCTCATCCTTCTTTCTTAACTTGCTACTTTTATAAGTTCACCTAGCAATCAGCTGACAAAGGTTTCTGGACACCCATTTCCCTATCACCAGGGAATTATCCTCACGGGCGCACTCTCATCTGCTCACCAGATGGCGCTAATTCTCGCTCACGTACACTTCCCGACACCTGCACAGGGCTTCCTCAACTGTGCCTCCTCAGCTGACAACAAAAGCAGCAAAAAAATAATAAAATTTAAAAACAAATGCAGTCTTTAGAGATTTATTGCACTGCCCTATCTTACTGCCTCAAAATTCCCAAGCAACAAGCAAGCACCAGGGGCCTCATGTATAAACGGTGCGTACGCACACAAATGTTGCGTAAGAACTTTTCCACGTTCAAATCGCGATGTATAAGACCTACACTTGCCGTAAAGCCACGCACTTTTCCATGGTACCTCATGCCTTGTCGTACGCAAGTTCTCCGCTCGGTTTTGCAGACTGGCGGCACCCAGCGTCAAAGCAGTGCTACTGTTCCTGTGTGGTTACTCATTATTTTCCTGACGCGGCTTTATAAATACACCGAAACTAACCACATATTGTTTATTAGTGTAATGCATCTGATTGTAATTAACTTTTAACAATATAATGGTCCAGGGAATAGCCATAGTATTCCAAATACCAGAACTGCTTTAGCGTTGTTACTCTCACTGCACCTTCTTCTTCTTCTTTCAGCTGCTCCCGTTAGGAGTTGCCACAGCAGATCATCTTTTTCCATATTACTCTCACTGCACCACTCGGAGTATTTATATCACTGTATCTGAGTGTGAATCACAGCAGCAGCTGATTGGAAAAATAATTATCGGTATACAGCTTTAAGGACACGCTGTCTCAGCCACGGCAAAATGTTTCAAAGCCTTTCCTGTATGAACCTCGCGGTTCAGAAACAGTTTCATCCCAAGAACTTTAAATGCACTCAATCAATTGCACCTTGTAGAACTGTTAGTACTTATAAGTACAATCACCCCACTGTAAACTTGCACTACAGTTATAATATCGCACAACCTGAGCCACTTTATAAAGTGCGTATTTACATATGATGACGATATCATTTTTAAGATGAAATGTAGCAAAATATGTGTATTATATTATACAGATAAAACTTTAACTTTATTTAAATAATCTATATTCTTCACTTGGAGTTCCTTAAACGTTTTGAAGAATCGGCGCTCTAAGCTTACAGATGGCTTAACTTCTATTACAGAGCTGATTGTGTGGTGATCGGTTACTTGGGGAAAGAAAAGCACTGACTGCAGTGACGGCTACGCCAATATATATTGACTATAAAACAGAAAGAGAAAATAACAACACAGCTAAAACGCAGCAACAAATTTCGGCAAAAGTTAAATGCTTGTGTTATGAGCACGAGGCGGCTATGCAGTGTCTGCAACGGACGAGGCCATCCACCGTGCATAAGCTACCTTACTGACATTGCCGGGCGAAGGAGCCACCAATTCTTCCTCTGCCCAGTGCCACCACAAGCCTAGAGCCGCCCATGACTACTGCGGCAATAAATTATTTCATCGAAGGTCGCACACAATCACTGCACCGTGAAACTCATGTTTAATAACGTGCTTTAACTCCTATCATCATAAAAATGATATCATATATACATCTCAGTATTTTAGTTATTCAGAGAGCTGTAATATCACGAATGTAATGGATTCTGTGTCCAGTTAGAGGAAGAGAGCCGGTTTAAGAAGCAAGTAGTGATTCACACACATAGAGCACATAGAAGATCACATACAAAACAAAGCAATTAACATGCTACTTTAATTAGGATGTGATTTGAGAAACTGGTTGATTAAACGATTTTAAGATGAAGTTTATGATGTTCTATTTTAATGACAAATAAACTACGTGATTAAAGTGTGTTACCAGTGTGTTATAAGGCTTGAGCAGAACCTCCTGTGACTTGTACTCACCACATCAAGGCGCTATATAACCTGACATTCTGTTAGCCTTCTTAATGGCTTCTGAACACTGTCGGAAAGTCGATAGCTTAGAGTCCACTATGACTCCTAAATCCTTCTCATAAGGTGGATTCTCGATTTTCCGACCGCCCATTGTGTATTCAAACCTAATATTTTTACTTCCTATGTGTAATACTTTACATTTACTGACATTAAATTTCATCTGCCACAAATCTGCCCAAGCCTGTCTGCTATCCAAGTCCTTCTGTAATGATATAACGGATTCCAAATTATCTGCTAGTCCACCTATCTTGGTATCATCTGCAAAATTATCCAGCTTATTACTTATATTCCTATCTAAATTATGTATATATATTAAAAATAGCAGTGGCCCCAGCACTGACCCCTGCTGGTCACCACTCTTAACATCGACCAATTCTGATGAGGTTCCTCACACCATCACCCTCTGCTTCCTGTGTCTGAGCCAATTCTGCACCCATCTAAAAACATCACCCTGAACTCCCACTTCTTTTAATTTGATGCCCAACCTCTCATGTCGCACCTTATCAAATGCTTTCTAAAAGTCCAGATAAATAATATCATAAGCTCTACTTTGATCATATAATTTTGTTGCCTCCTCATAGAATTCCAGCATGTTAGTAAAACATGACCTCCCTCTTCTGACCCCATGCTGACTGTTCAGAATAACTCCTGTCCTTGCCATGTGTTGCTCAATCTTATCCTTAATAATTCCTTCCATTAATTTTCCTGTGATGCTTGTTAAACTTACTGGCCTATAGTTGATTGGATCTGACCTGTCACCCCTTTTATATAATGGGATGATATTTGCCATTTTCCAGTCCTTCGGAATCTCTCCAGTGCGCAGTGACTTCCTAAAAATATGTGTCAAGGGTTTATATCTGTATTCGCTAGCCTCCTTAAGAACACAAGGATAAGTATTATCTGGGCCTGGTGATTTGTTTGATTTCATCTTATTTAATTTGAGTAGCACTTCTCCTTCTACAATTTCCAAATCCCTCAGTACCTCCTTTGTAGTCCCTGTTGCTGCTCTGAGGTTATCCACTTGCTCACTTGTGAACACCTCAGAAAAATGTAAGCTTAGGGCATCCGCTATTTCACTGTCTGTATCTTTTGTGGAAACCGTACCCCCAACACAGACAGACCGACACCAGGATGTATGAAACACGCTCCTTTATTTATTTTTCCTTTACTGCACCACAATGCCTTCTTTCACCAACTCTTTCCTTTCTTCTTCTTTCACCAACTCTTTCCTTTCTTCTTCTTCTTTCTCCTCTTCTTTCACCAACTCTTTCCTTTCTTCTTCCTCTTTCTCTCCTTCTTTCCCTCTTTCTTTCTCTCTCTTTCTCTTTCTCTTTCTCTTGGACCTCCTCCTCACAAGCTTCGTCTCCTTCCTCCCAACTCTGGCTCTCTGTCTGGAAGGAGGGCTCCTTTTATCAGGACCCGGATGAGTCCCAGGTGCTCCCCTTGACGTCACTTTCTGGTGTGGCGGAAGTGTCAGGAAAGCCCCTGGAAGAACTCCGGGTCGTCTTAGAACTGTTTCCGGGAGCACTTCCTGGTATGGCGGAAATGCTGCCATCCAGGACTCCCCAACTGACCGGGCGCCCCCTGGCGGTGGCCACATCCTCTCACGGGCATCCCAGCTCCGTCTCTGTGGCCCCCAAATAGACCCGGGCGGCTGCCCTCTCGTGGCCGAGGAGAAGTATTGTCCCCGTTGGGGACTGTCCAGGCGTCCCGGCCGGGCAGTGTCCCCGTACATCTGTGACACTTTTAATTCCCCTTTACTATTCCTGATGAACTTGACCTCCTCATTGACTGTTCTTTTACTACTAAAATACTGAAAGAATCTCGTGGGGTCTTCTTTCACCTAATCTGCAGTATTCCTCTCCAACTGTCTTTATCCTCCCTGATATCCTTCTTAATGGTTGCCCTCATGTTCTCATACACTCTACGATTCTCTTTGCAGTCATTAGTCTTACTGTATATGCCTTATACAGCAGTTTTTTCCTTTGCTACTTCTTTTTTAAATCTTTATTAATCCATCGTGGAGTTTTTTTAGTTTCCTATTAATTCCACATTTAGGTCTGTATCTGTCCTGCATTACATGTAAAACATTTTTAAACCCGTTCCACTGCTCCTCGACTGTCTCCACATTTAAAAGCTTATCCCAGTGTATCCTAAGACTTTGTCGCATCTGCTCAAAGTCTCCCAAAGTTCAACTTCACAATTTTAGTCTTTGGATCTGCACTCTTACAAAATGCTGAGAATTGTATTACATTATGGCTACGTGACCTTAGTGGTTCAATCACCTCGTCACCCTCAATTCTATCCTGATTATTACAAAATACTAAATCCAGACAGGCTTCACCTCATGTTGGTGCTTTAACATGCTGTGTTAAAAAAAACTCTGAGGTCCATGTTGATTTCTTAAATTTTAACACATTTTGGGTAGCACAGCAAATATATTTATAAAACCTACACACAAATGATGGATGAAAGGAACTATATACTGTATGCTGGACACATAAAAATGGCATTATTGCTTTAAAGTCAAATGTAAACAGTGTGACTTAATATACTGGTAGCTGCTGAATGCAGTTTTACTGCTCACCATCAATTAATTGCATTTCTATCAGCAATGGACAGTTTCCATCTGTATTTCATTTGTACAGATTATTTATTTTTAGATCTTGTGGTGGACGCCTGGGATGCCTCCATAGAGGATGGACTGGGGGAGAGAAGCTGAACCCCAGATTCCCACAGGGCATGCTAGGACTTGGCGTTTGTGGGCTCAGCCCTGATGTGTTCCAGAGGTGCCCCCAGGGGGTGCTGCTGGAATTGGTCAAGCCCTACTTCATTGGGCTTACACTACACCCAGGAGTACTTCTGAATCATGCTAGTGGGCCACGTGGAGTGCTTCCGGGTGCAGCATAAAAAGTACCGCCTTACCTCCAAGTGAGTCAAAGCGGAGAAGGAAAGAGAAAGGCAAAGGCTAAGACAAGAAGACAAAGAGTTGTGTGACATTTTATTCTTGTGCTTTGTCCTGTAGGAAATGAGGGAAGCGTTTCCCACTGAATAATGCCTGTGTTGTGGAACTTGTGTCTGCGTCTGTCTGTGTCGGGTGCTGGAAACTGTGTGCCCCCTGCAGGCCACACTCTGTAATTTTAAAGTTGTGTGGCATAGTTCTGTATGAAAGGCATTGTATTGTCTCACACTTCCTCTAAATAAGCAAGGGTGAAATACTCATACGTGAAATGCTCATGTGACAACAGATTTCAACACCAAGAGTGCATTCACCATTTCCAATGTCCCCAGCAAACAATAAACAGTAAAGATGCAGTTGATTCTATCATTATCATTGTTAGGGTTAATAATAATAATAATAATTCTTTACATTTATATAGCACTTTTCTCACTACTCAATGCACATTACATAGTGAGTGAGGAGCCAAATCAACCACCACTAAGATGTAGCATCCACCTGGATGATGCGACAGCAGCCATTTTGTGCCAGTACACTCACTACAAATTAGCTGTTAGGTGGTCAAGTGGTACGAGACGGGGAATGATTTGGGGTTCAGAATAACTAGGTTGCTGCGGTGGGCTGGCGCCCTGCCCAGGGTTTGTTTCCTGCCTTGTGCCCTGTGTTGGCTGGGACTGGCTCCAGCAGACCCCCGTGACCCTGTGGTTAGGATATTGCGGGTTGGATAATGGATGGATGGATGGATGGATGGATAATGGATGGATGGATAACTAGGCTGTGGTGGGCAATTCAGCCAGGACATTTGGATACAGCCTACTCTTTAAAAAAGATCTTTAATGACCACAGAGAATCAAGACCTCGCTTTTACATCTAATCCAAAGGACAGTGCCATTTTTACAGCAGAATATCCCCGTCACTGCAGTGGGCCATTGGGATCCACATTCAGACCCCTGCTGGCCTCACCTCACTGGGTTGTGATGCTTTATATGTAGGCATCCATACAAAAGCCTGCAAATAACCACTGCCCATCCCAAGAGTTGCCACCCAATAGATCACTGAAATGCGTGCACCCTGATTGGCTCCAATCATCAGCGCTGCATTGTGAAGGAGTGTCAGTTACGGGACTATGGCCATGTGGCACGATTCCCCAAAGGTAATCCGGCTTGCAGGATGTTCATTGTTGAGGACCCGAATGGCTGGACCAGGCCAAGGAAGATGCCCACGTAACAGATAGAGGGTCATTTCCAGAGGGTGGGACTGGACCGGATCCCGAGCTGTTTCGTCGTGTGGTGGGTGCAGCAATGTGCTGTACCAACCTGTCCTGACCTGACCGGCGCTACACACATACCATTCATTACAATATCAAATAAAAAATGGCTTTATGATACAATGAGTGGTGTAGTGTTGGGCGATTAGATGGATAAATGCCCAGGAAGTTAGCCGTATAAAACACAATGCATAGCTATTTGTCTTTTTACCTTGGCAGCACAGTGAGAAATAAAACAACTTTGAAGTTGTTCATGAAATCAATAGGAGGTAAGGGAGTACAACAATGTCTGCACCGGAGCATCCTCTCTAAAAGCAGGGCTGCCAGCGCTTAGTCTTATAATTTGTATATCAATCACCTCTTTAAATTAAATGTTCAAGACCCCTATTTGTGTTCCGTTCTTAACAACACACCCAACTGTCTTGCCATCCTTTTTTCCTTCTTGCTGTGTTGCATGATTGATTGATCCCTCACAGCTTGCCTTACTCCCCGCTGCCCCTCGCTCTCATCTCTGGGCTCCGCGTATCATACAATTCTCGCATCATTGACTTTCTGCCAGCCATTTTGCTGCCAGTGCATGAGCTGACATTTAATGATCTTTAGACGCAATAATGTCACATTTATCACTCTTTATCAGTTGTGACAGACTTAAATCCAAAGTATAAATACAAAGCTGTAAACTGAACCGAGTCCAACAAGCCATACTGATTTGAGTGACATTTGACTAAAAAAAAATAAAAGGGACCCTGCATTGAAAATGAGAAAACAATCTCGTCTTCTCTGTGTGTGTGTGTGCGTCTGCTCGCATTGTTGAAGCACGAAGGCCACATTGATGGACTGATGCTGCAAATTTTATGATCATCTTTTAAAATTTTAAAGAGATGAATATCTTGTGGCTTTGTAATATCTGATCTACATCTATTTAGCATAACAAATCCATGCTGACTAGAAAAACAACAGACATCAGATCAATTTCTGTTTATGTTACTTTTTTCTTCTTGCTGAATAGCAAATATAAAGGATCTGAGGTGATTTATTAATAAATGTGTGGATTATGTCAAGCGCAGAATAGAAACTGATTATGAAAGCTGATTCACTATAGAATATCGAAACTTGGGGCAATGCCATGTGAACGACTCCAGGGCAGCAGCTGAAGTCCCCTTTAGTGTCGGCAAGGATGGCAGCACATGGGGCAGCGATGGTCCTCAGCACTGTTGGGCTACAAGATAAAATCTTCTGTGTTCATCAGGCAATTCATTTGAGATGTCCTCCTCAGATGATCTGCTGGCATCATCTGTATTGGGCCCAATCAGTCATCTCTCACCTACAATTCCTTCTCAATTTATAATTGCAACATAACAAGCTGAATGGCAGCCAGTGAGACAGGAACTGCTCCAAGGCAGCAGGTGCGATCTAATGAGAGTGCAAATGCCCTTTGCTAACTTTTTTGTTTGTTTGTTTGTTGAACGTTATTTTATTGTCTAGCGTTCTTCACTGAGTGCATGTGCAGAGTGTTGTGAGCAATTCTCAGTTAAAATACAGGTTTAGATACTCCTTGAAGTCTGCGATTCATAGACATCAGCAGGTGCTCAGGATCTCTCTGGTGATGCTCTGCCAAGTCTCTAATGCAGCCATCTTCAGCCCCTGAATGTTTCAAGGGCTTGGCCCCTTAACTCTTTTCTTCAGCACATGGAAGGCCTGTTCAGTTGGACTTAAATCGGGTGACTGGCTTGGCCATTGAAGAGTTTTCCATTCTGTAGCTTTGATAAATTCCTGTGTTGCCTCATCAGTGTGTTTGGCCTATCATCTTGTTGAAGGATGAAGCACCGTCCAGTGAGTTTGGAGGCCTTTACTGGAACTTGAGCAGATCAGATGTTACTACACACCTCAGAATTCATTGTGCCACTGCTGTTAGCAATTCCATACATGCCCAAGCCATAACACCGCCATGTTTAACAGATGAGGTTGTCTGCTTTGAATTATGGGCAGTTTCATTTCATCTTTGTGCATATATATATATATATATATATATATATATATAATATACTAGGGGGCTTTGCTTGCCACCCCTGGGTTTGGTTTACCGGATATACAATTTAAAGAGATTGTTATTTTCATAGGAATTGTTACATATGCATTATTTTCACTTATACTTTAAAATTTTTGTAAAAACAATACTGTGCTTGTCCTTTATTTTCATTTCCGGGCATGGTTAAATTTTTTCTCGCAGGACATATAATGCTACTCACGTTGTGAAGGGGGGGCTGCTGAATGCACACTAAGTAGATGCCGTCGGATCATTTGCTGGCTTGTTGCTGCTGCTGGCAAGCTGGTTAGTCAGCTTGTCACGCTACGCGTTGATTGTTTCAAAGCCTGTACAGCAGCTGTGCTTTTGCCACTTTGTGTCTCTGCCGCTTGCGTTGTAAACTGGGTTTGACTTTTCGCATGCTAAGGAGTAGCAGTTGGATCATTTGGTGGCTTGCTGCTGCTAGTGAGCTGCGTTTTCTGCTTGTCGTTATTTTAAGAGCTAGGAGCACATGACCGTGAACTTGTTTTAAATGTTGTCCCACTGCCTTCTCTAACGGGACTTCAAAGTTTCGTCTCTCTTCTAGATTTTTTTTTATAAGAGAGAGATATATATATTGTCAAAGAATGACAAAAGACACACAAAAAGGGGGCAGCCTCCTGTATACTTGAACCTGGCTGCAAAAAGGTTGATAGTACAGTTGTGTACATATTGGAGTCTAAAACAGAACTTTTTAGGTAAGGTAAAGATGGCGGATTTAAAGCAAGGCAGACTGGAAGTGATGTCATCACGCCCAAGAGGAATTTCCCATAACTGGTCTGCAGTGGAAAAAGAGAACGGATTAGCACACTCTGCCACCCCCTGGTGTGGTGTGGAATTTCTGTCATTTCAGCCCTTTAGCTGCCTCCCTAGCACATGTGTGTGACTATATATATACAGTATATATATATATATATACAGTATATATATATATATATATATATATATATATATATATATAAATATATATATATATATATATATGAGAAACGTTCAAAACATTTCCGCACTTCTTTTTTCTCTTTTTGTTAAGAGAAAAACAAATGATATCACTTTTCTACATAGTCATCTTCCTTTGCGATGCAATGTTCCCAGCATAGTACCAAATTTTTAATGCCATCAGCAAAAAATGTTTTTGGTTGAGCGAGTAGCCACTGATGCATCGCTGCTTTCACATCATCATCACATGGCTATAGCTGGACGTCCAGAGTGCTTTGCATACGTCACACTAGTATGGCCATTTTCGAACAGTTAACTCCACTCATAGACGACTCTACGAGACAGAACTTTATCGTCATACTAAGCACACTTGTGGAGATGAATTTGTGCTCCTGCCACATCTTCTGCCCACAAAAACATATGACAGGACGCTGTTCCTCTTTGGTGCGATTTATTTGTTTGGCAGCCATCTGCACCTCAGGATGACAACTCTAAAACTAAACTTCAATGGCAGCTGGCTCTGCCACACAGAACTAGTCACATGACACTCTCAGACATGACCAATTACTACACCTTCCACCTTCACCATTTCCAACGAAAATATAATTGCGGAAACTTTTTGAATATATATACAGTAAATATATATATACTGTATGTATCTATGTATATAAAATTCTTTTTGCGTTTGAAATGGGAATTACGTATGATCACGCGAAACGGAAATTACGTATGACCACAGAACATATTATAATACAGGAAATAATCACTTTGTTTGTGGACGCCATTTTCATATCGTCTTTACGAATTGTTATTATTTGTGTGAGAGTTATTTTACTGATATTGAAAAGAAGTAAACACAAACACGCCGATCTATCCCACAGAAGTGTACCCCGTGTCGCCCTCTCCCAACCCTCCTCTCTGGACTACAGCGCTGAGCCAGGCGTGTTCTGACAGACAAGTTTTATTTATTTGTTCAAATGACTGTCACAGAAACTGCTACATTCTAACTTTTTTTTAATTGGCAGTACTTCATAAGTAGGAGAGATGAAGAAAACAGCTTTGCGTCTTTCTACTTTTTAACTGCGCCGAGCTGTAAACAATGCGGCGAGGGGTCGTGACAACAAAGTAAAAGCTGGGAGGCGCAGAATGTCGGGCTGCTCCGCCGGTTCGACAGCTTCGCAGTTTCGGGCAGCGTTCTCTCTTCTCACACTGTTTGTGACACTTCAAGTGTCCCGTCGGCTCCTTGGATAGTGGAAATCTTTGCAAATGAGTGTAATTGGCGCCATCAAAGCATGACTCTCTTGGTAAATTGCGGTGCATGGCTACTTACTGTCCCTTAAGGTGAGTTCGGGTCACTTAAAACCCACAAAATTCAAGGTTGCTGTTCTGATGAATTCTTTTAAGAAGATGAAGGGTTTACATCTAAGAAGATGTACCGAATGTAAAGTATTGGACTTAGGAATTGTTTGGACCTTCTACTCGTTAAGCACGGAAGGGCAGTGTCCACATTTCTCAGAATAATTTTTCTCTTAAATCACAGACACGTTGTGCAAGGTTGTCAAGCAGGTAGTACTCACTGTATCTTTACTTCTTAAACGGTAATGTTTTACTGTTTAATAAATTATACACTTCTTATATATCATTAAAATTCTCTTATGGAAATGTTTTACTGTTTAATAATTTATACGCTTCTTATATATTCTTCAAATTCTTTTATCAAAATGTTTTACTATTTAATAATTTATTTTATAAATACTACATTTTATTTTTTTGCCTTGCACTCAGTGAGCGAAGCCACTGGGTAATCATATATATATATATATATATATATATATATATATATATATATATATATATATATATATATATATATATATATATATATATAATATATATATAATATATATATATATATATATAATATATATATAATATATATATATATATATATAATATATATATAATATATATATAGTAAGAGAATCACAAGACAATGATTGGGGCACCACCCTGTTCCTGAGGTATAATTGGGGAAGTCAATAATAAGAAATATAAGAAAAACATACAATAATTGTGTAAGCATCTTTTCAGACATAAGTTTCAAATGAACTGGCAAAGGTGGTAGAGCTTCACATCTTTGAGTCCTTTCAGCAGGAAGAACTGAGTGAATGGACACCAGAAGTGATGTCAGAGGTGTTACAGCAATCAATCATCCAGTCTGCAGAAGGATAAAGGCATTAGAACACAGTGCCAACCCCTGGAGTGGAGGTAGAAATACAGTCATTAGGGTCCTTCAGTGGTCTCCTTTGTACACACACAATACTGATACATATACCTGCCAAATACACAACATGTGTTTCGCCCTAATTGGGGCCCAACTGGTGTACACATTTCTGCTTCCTCTTATGGGGACTGAACCTAGGATGTCAGCGCCACGGCGGCTGATTCGTTTACTTGACAGGGTGAAGATCACAGTATTACATTCATATGTCTGAATGTCAATCTGATTATTTGGATGGTTACCTACCAGGCAGCATTTGTGGTTGGTTGGCCAGTTAGTAAATATCTGCCACGTCCTCTCAGTTGCGAGAAGCAGATCATAGATTTGTAATACAGTATCTGCCAAATGATACAAGTAATCAGATTGCAATTCAAACCTATGAAAATATATATATATATTGTTCTACTTTCCCCTATTGTATTATTAATATGTAGCCTTAGAATGCCTAATCTCACAGACTTACCACTGTTTATAAGGTATTATTGTTTATAACTTATCCCCACCTTCCCTTCTATATCTATAACCTCAGGCAATTAGATGTAGTAAAAGACAAGCAGGAGTTAAGTTACACATAAAATAATGTATTACTAATAATATTCATAAATAATAACAAAATGCAAAGTACATTTGAATATTGGCAACCATACAACCTGATAAAATGCTGATGGCACACAGACTTGTAGTTACTTAAAATGTGTCTAGTTAAGGCATCATTGGTGCTCAGCTTTCTTCAGAACAGGCCTCAAGCCTGTCTCAATATGGCTGAAGCTGTGCTCTTCATTGTGCTGTTCTTATCAGTTCATGGTGTGATGGTCTTCATCAGTTTTTAACAACACAAAGATACTTCTACATCACAGGTTAGCAAGAGAGATGCTTCTTTCATCATATGTTGGTTAGAGAGAGAGAATATGGTTGAGCAAGCAAATTTATAGGTTTTCTGTCCAACCCCTACAGCCATTCCAGATAGCCATATCTCAGACCAATGGGGGGAAATAGTACATCTTAACACCTGCAACCCCCCCAAGACCATATGTTAAGCTAACCTGGCTTTGTGTGGGGGAGGGGAAAAAAGACTTTAGCAAAGAAATACTCATTAAACTGGTTTAAGACACATCCCCCAAATCCTGTCGTAAAATTACAAAGAAAAGTCGTAAACAGGGGGGCAAACACGAATGCCTCTCACCAAAGTAACACTAAATTACATAGCTTCGTCTAAATTATAAAGACATACAAAACATTTATCAAGTTATATGCAAAATCTTACACCACAACACTATACTCGTATATATATATATATATATATATATATATGTGTATATATATATATATATGTGTGTGTGTATGTATGTGTGTGTGCATATACAGAAAAATTCAATTCAGTTTATTTGTATACATGACTTTTCCGTACATAATGCTTAAAGTTATTACAAAGATTCACAGATTCCAAAACATTACATGATAAAAAAAGATTCACATACATAAACACATTTCTGTTTAAAGTTAGGAATATACAACCATTAACCTTGCCTAAAATATACTTCCATATTACAAATATCCAACCAATAGGATTTTTGTCTTTTTGATAATGGAGAACAAGACAACTGAAACTTCCGTCAACAGCTTTCTTTGAGAACACAGATCCCATGTTTGTCTGGAAAAGCGAAGTCAAAGCCTGATTAACCTAGTGCAGGCTCATTTTCCCCTCAGGAAATCCTAAATGTCATCCTGCACTGAAGGATTCTATAACTGCTATAATAATAATAGTAATAATGATAATAATTGGGGTTTCTGGTGTTCATATTTCTAAACTGTGTGTAATGAAAAATACTTGTCACAATGCAATCATTCCTACACTACCTTCTCTTTTAGGTTCTACCCTGTATCTCTGTAATTAAAGTAATATTTATGTTTAATTGAATTCAGTTTATTTATCTTAGCCAAAAGGTCACAGTACTGCCCGTCACAACCAAATCACTTCACATGGGAGTAAAACACTGAAGTGTGTATCAGCGGTCTTTGCTTCACCTTCCAGCCAGGACACCAGAACTATAAACAGAACAGTACAATTAATACATAAATTGAAAAAGTCTACTTTAAATAACATTCACTTTCTCTGTTGTAGTTCAGACATGGTAGTAGACTACTTTTCAACAAATACCCCAAACACATTTGCTGCAGTAGACTAAATGATGCAATTTATTTGTAATGTAAGATTAATAAAACATGGAAATAAGCATGCGTACATATAAATAAATAAATATATAGATATATAGACAGAGAACAATAGCAAAACAACATAACACATAAACCTTAGTTAAACGTTTCTCCTCAACAATGAAAGGCACATAACTTATGAATTCTATCGCTCAGCTTAGAGAGATAGATCTTTTCTTCCCTGTAGAAAAAGGCACATAACTTTTCATTTTTCATGACTTTTGGTAATTCAATATTGCTAAATGTAAAGCACAATGAGACAAAAAGATGTACTTCTAGCCAAAGACTGAAATCCTATGAGACAATATTTTTTTCCAGAATATTGAGAAGAAAATGCTGTACATGCCTATGGTCTTAGATGACACTCTGATCTGACCATCTACACAACTTTGTACATGCTGATGGTGATATCCTGCTGCTTGATAGGAATTGTAGTGCATTGTTGGTATTCTTTTTTAAATTACACCCATTATAACCCCTATTCCCAATATGACATATACAATAATCCCTCCACGATCGCGGGGGTTGCGTTCCAGAACCCCCCGCGATAGATGAAAATCTGTGAAGTAGAAACCATATGTTTGTATAGTTATTTTTATATATTTTAAGCCCTTATAAACTCTCCCACACTGTTAACATTATTAGAGCCCTCTAGACATCAAATAACACCCTTTAGTCAAAAGTTTATACTGTGCTCCATGACTAGACAGAGATGACAGTTCTTTCTCACAATTAAAAGAATGCAAATACTGTATATCTTTTCTTCAAAGGAGTGTCTGCATCAGGAACAGAGAATTTAAGAGAGAGAGAGCGGCCGAAAGAAAAAGCAAACAATCAAAAAATCAATACGTGTGCTTTTAAGTTTGCCCGAAGCACCGCAATAAAGCTGCATTTTTCAGAGGAGCGTCAGTATCTTCTAAACAAACAGCCTCTGTGCAAACAGCCCCTCTGCTCACATCTCCTCCGTCAGGCGCAGAGAACGTCAGAGAGAGAGAAAGCGCGAGATTAAAGCAAACAATCAAAAAATCAATACGTGTGCTTTTAAGTTTGCCCGAAGCACCGCAATAAAGCGGCGTTTTTCAGAGAAGCGTCAGTATCTTCTAAGCAAACAGCCCTTCTGCTCACATCTCCTCCGTCAGGCGCAGAGAATGTCAGAGAGGGTGAGAGAGAGGCAGAGACAAGCAAACAATCAAGCACCACGCAGGAAGCATATCTTATAGCATTGAGGAGTTTTAGTTAATATGTAATACATGCTCTGATTGGGTTGCTTCTAAGCCATCCGCCAATAGCATCCCTTGTATGAAATCAACTGGGCAAACAAACTGAGGAAGCATGTACCATAAATTAAAAGACCCATTGTCCGCAGAAATCCGCGAACCAGCGAAAAATCCGTGATATATATTTAGATATGCTTACATTTAAAATCCGCGATAGACTGAAACCCCGAAAGTCGAAGCGCGATATAGCGAGGGATTACTGTACCCCATATTTTAAGTTGAACCAACAGCAAGGCACATGCACAATTTAGTAAAAATCAATTCATTAGAACCTTAGAACAATCTGGGCGAGAACAGGCCATTCACTTCCACAAAGCACTCCAGTCCTGTCCAGGTCAAGTTTTGAAAGTCCCTAAAGTCTTACTGTCCACCACACTACTTGGTCACTTATTCCATGTGTCTGTGATTCTCTGTGGAAAGAAAAACTTCCTAATGTTTGTGTGAAATTTATCCTTAATAAGTTTCCAGCTGTGCCCCCATCCTCTTGTTGAACTTATTAGACAATCAAAGTCTCGATCCACTGGACTAAGTCCCTTCATAATTTTAAACACTTCAATCATGCCGGGCAGTGTGGTGGCTCTGACGCTAAGGATTTGCACTGGCTATCGGGAGGTTAAAGGTTCAAATTCCGCAACTGCCAAAAGTGACTCCACTTTGTTGGCCCCTTCAGCAAGGCCCCTAACCTGCAATTGCGCTGTCCTGAGTATGACATTACAACAACAACATTTATTTATATAGCACATTTTTATACAAATAATGTAGCTCAAAGTGCTTTACATGATGAAGAAAGAGAAACAAAAGACAAAAAAAGAATTAAAATAAGAGAACACTAATTAACATAGAATAAAAGTAAGGTCTGATGTCCAGGGAGGACAGAAAAAACAAAAAAACTCCAGCTGGCTGGAGAAAAAAATCTGCAGGGGTTCCAAAGCCATGAGACCACCCAGCCCCCTATAGGTATTCTACCTAACATAAATGACCTCAATCAGTACTCATGGTATTCAGGGATCTCAAGGAATGGCTTGATGATGACGGTCACGTGGACTTCTAGGACCTCATGTATAAATGGTACGTACGCACAGAAATGTTGCATAAGAACGTTTCCACGTTCAAATCGCGATTTATAAAACCTACACTTGGCGTAAAACCACGCACTTTTCACTCATACCCTGTCGTACACAAGTTCTCCACTCAGTTTTGCAGACTGGCAGCACCCAGCATCAAAGCAGTGCTACTGTTCCTGTGTGGTTACTCTTTATTTTCCTGACACGGCTTTATAAATACACTGAAACTAACCGCATATTGTTTATTAGTGTAATGCATCTGATTGTAAATTACCTGTAACAATATAATGGCCCAGGGAATAGTCATAGTATTCCAAATACCATAACTGCTTTAGCATTGTTACTCTAACTGCACCATCTTCTTCTTTTTTTTCTTCAGCTGCTCCCTTTAAGGGTTGCCACAGCGGATCATCTTTTTCCATATTACTCTCACTGCACCACTCGGAGTATTTATATCACTGTATCTGAGTGTGAATCACAGCAGCAGCTGTGAGAATTATCGGTATACAGCTTTAAGCACACCATGTCTCAGCCACGGCAAAACGTTTCAAAGCCTTTCCTGTACGGACCTCGCGGTTCAGAAACAGTTTCATTCCAAGAACTATAACTGCACTCAATCAATTGCTCCTTGTAGAACTGTTTGTACTTATAAGTACAATCACCACACTGTAAACTTGCACTACAGTTATAATATTGCACAACCTGCGCCACTTTATAAAGCGTGTATTTACATATGATGAAGATATCATTTTTATGATGAAATGTAGCAAAATATGTTGATTATATTATACAGATAAAACTTTAACTTCATTTAAATAATCTGTATTGTTAATAATTAAACATGTGAGGACACGGTGCTGCAGCGCTAGCAAGTTCACGTATTGTTCCTGCTTTGCACTGTATATTTGCTGAGGCTGGCGCGACACTGGAAGGATAGACGGATAGAATAATTAAACACGTACTATGAAAATATTTAAATGTTCCTTAAAAGTTTTGAGGAATCGACGTTGTAAGCTTACAGATGACTTAACGTCTATTACAGAGCTGATTGTGTGGCGATTGGGTATTTGGGGAAAGAAACGTAAAGACAGGAATTGGAGTTTAGTACGTTTGAAAGAGACAGTACTGCTACAATAAATTATTTCATCAAAGGTCGCGCATGGTGCAGCAGCATCTTGTGTGAGACATGAATAATCACCGTGCCATCGTGTTCCCATGTTTAATAACGCGCTTTCATTCCAATCATCATGAAAATGATATCACGTATACATCTCAGTATTTTAATTATTCAGAGAGCTGTAATATCACGAATGTAATGGATTCTGTGTCCTGTCGGAGAAAGAGAAAGAACGGAAGCACGTAGTGATTCACACACATAGAGCACATTGAAGATCAAATACAAAACAAAGCATTTAACATGCTACTTTAGTTACGATGGGATTTGAGAAACAAGTAAATGAAATGCTTTTAAGATGAAGTTTATGATGTTTTACTTTAATGACAAAATAAACTACATGATTAAAGTGGAAATTTCGAGATTAAAGTTGACATTTCGTGCTTTTTTGCCACTGTGTGCCTATTTTTTTTTGTCTGTACCCTAATAGGCTCAGATAGTGGGCTACAACTTGTCTTTTCATGGCGACTTTGATATGTGACTTCTTTTTTATTTTGTCACTGTGCAACTTTGTGAACTTGAGCTTTCGAGTTTCTCCGATACGCTATGTCACTCGATCAACTTCCTTTTGTTGATTATACTATGGTTTAAATCAACAAATACTATGTTTTTCCTTTGCCTCCACTTGGTATTCGCTGGAATTCTTATCTTTTCCCCCATGCTTTTCCCATTGTCTTTTCACAGAATGCTGAGCTTAAGGGCGATTTATATTGATTTGCATATTTAAAGAGGCGTAATTCTGGGAGGAATTGGGGAAGGACAGGAGGCGTGTGCACGTGCATTACTTTTCATGCTGACCGGGATTTATGGAGCGGAAGAACGTGGAAGTTGGAGTACGCACAGATTCCTGCATCTGGATTTTTATGTGCGTAAGCACATTTCGGCTTTTGTGCTTACGTCATGTTATAGTGCGAATTCTACGCACGACATTATGCATGAGGCCCCTGGTCTTTAATCCACCAATGTAGGGACATTACGGTGCTTTGATTATGTGGTGGTGGCACAGATCACCACCATAGAAAACCGGAAAATGAACAGAACAGAGAATAGGGGTTAGTACGGATTTTGGAGCCACCATGAATAATAATGATAATTAACTGAATATACAGAGCATCAGGATTAAACTAAAATGAAACTATGAGGAAGCCATGTTAAAGTAATATGTTTCAGCAGTGTTTTAAAGTGCTCCACCGTATTAGCCTGGTGAATTCCTATCGGTTAGCTATTCCAGATTTTAGGTGCATAACAGCAAAAGGATAACTCACCACTTCTTTTAAGTTTAACTCTTGTAATTCTAAGCAGAAAGTCATTTGAAGATCTAAAGTTACGATTGGCACGTAAGGTGTCAGACATTCCAAAATATAAGATGGAGCAGATTATTTAAGGCATTATAAACCATAAGCAGTATTTTAAACTCAGTTCTAAATGGCATAGGTAACCAATTTAGTCACATCAAAACTGATGTGATGTACTCTGATTTTCTTTTCCTAGTTAAGATTCTAGCAGCTGCATTCTGCACTCATTGCAATCGATTGATGTCTTTTTTGGGTAGTCCTGAGAGGAGTGCGTTACAGTAATCTAGCCGACTGAACACAAAATTTCTCAGCATCTTTCAATGATATAAGAGGTCTAACTTTTGCTATATTTCTTAAGTGAAAAAATGTTGTCTGATCTGATTAATAAGTGATTTAAAATTCAGGTCAATAGTTACCCCTAAATTCTTTACCTCCTTCTTGACTTTTAATCCTAATGCATAAAGTTTATTTCTAATAACCTCATTATATCCATTATTGCCAATCACTTAAATTTCAGTTTTCTCTTTATTTAGTTTGAGAAAGTTACTACTCATCCATTCAGAAACACAAGTAAGACATTGTGTCAGTGAGTCAACAGAGTCAGGGTCATCAGGTGCTATTGATAAATACAGTTGCGTGTCAGCAGCATAGCTGTGGTAGCTCATGTTATGCCTTGAGATAATCTGACCTAATGGAAGCATGTAAATCGAAAAGAGCAGCGGACCCAGGATAAAGCCTTGTGGTCACCATATAGTATATCATGTGTCTTTATAATTACCACAACTAACAAAGAATTTTCTACCTGCCAGGTAGGACTCAAACCAATTTAAGACCCTGCCAGAGATGCCCACCCATTGACTAAGGCGATTTCTAAGAATATTGTGATCAATGGTATCAAATGCGGCACTCACATCTAAGATGATGAGAACAGATAAACGGTCTCTGTCTGCATTTACCCACAAGTCATTGACTACTTTAACGAGTGCAGTTGCATGTTCTGTGATTTGTTCTGAAACCCGACTGAAACTTATCATGAATAGCAGGTTTATTGAGGTGGTTATTAAGCTGCATAATGACTGCCTTCTCTAGAATTTTGCTTAAGAAAGGCAGGTTAGAAATTGGTCTAAAATTTTCAAAAGCAGAGGAGTCAAGATTATTTTTCTTAAGTAGGGGTTTAACTATAGCAGTCTTAAGACAGTCTGGGAAGAACCCCGTATCTAATGACGACTTTGCTATGTCAAGAATACTGTCAATTAGCACGCCAGATACTTCTTTAAAAAAAACTTGTTTTTATTGGGTCGAGGTGGAGGGTCTCAGTTGAGAAATTATTTTATATAAATCAGGTAAATCTATCCTGGTGAAAGAATTTAATTTGTTTATAATGGAGTACTGGGGCTTAAGAGGATCAGTGTTGGGGAGATGTACTATATTGTTTCTAATATCATTCATTTTTTGATTAAAAAATACATCAATATACTCACAAGTTTCACTGGAAGTATTTTGGTGGCATTCCTTTGCGTTACCTGGATTTAGCAAACGATCAATCATAGAGAATAAGACTCTGGGATTACTTGCATTGTAATTTATAATTCTAGAGAAATAGCAGCGCCTCTCAAGAAGGACTATGTTGCTGTGTTCTGTTATTTTA
This sequence comes from Polypterus senegalus, assembly GCF_016835505.1. Lineage (NCBI taxonomy): Eukaryota > Metazoa > Chordata > Cladistia > Polypteriformes > Polypteridae > Polypterus > Polypterus senegalus. The sequence goes on from NC_053158.1 coordinate 11,261,018, forward strand.
ACCTTCAATATCTCATAGTGGATAGTTAGTTCAGTTTTTCTCCATTTACGCTGAGCTCTCTGGCATGTTCTCTTTAAATCAGACACTCTTTGTGTCTTCCATGGTATAACAATGCTAGAAGATTTTTTAAATATCTCTTCAGGTGCGACTATGTCAGCAGTAGCTCTCACCTTAGTATTAAAATGTTCCACCTTACTATTTACATTATCCTCGCTACTGTAGTTAGCACTGTAAACGGACTGGTTGCTTAGAGTGTTTGTAAATATTGAAGCTGCTGATGAATTAAAGGAGCGTTTTTTTATGAATATTTTCTATCATTATTTCTACAGTATATTAAATAGTAAAAGAGAATGGTCTGATAGACCAATATCAATGATCTGCTTCTCATCAACTTTTGGTCCTTTAGTAATTATGTGAATTTCCCCTTGGGATTAATAAAGTATCTATCTATCTATCTATCTATCTATCTATCTATCTATCTATCTATCTATCTATCTATCTATCTATCTATCTATCTAATTACTAAGTCTAATGTATGACCTGCTTTATGTGTAGGCAGTTTAACGAGCTGTCTGAAATCAAAAGAGTACTAGAAACTGAGAAACTCCATGAAAAGTAACGGCAAGATACTCAAAGGACTTACCAAAACTGACATCTTTACACTTTAACCCAGGCATGTTAAACAGGTGACCCGCAACAGAAATCTGTGCGGCACGCGTGACAGATCCTAGTTAGCACTGAACTTGTACAAAATGATTACTGTCGTTTGTGATTGAATCATTCTGCATCTTTGGCGTTACTTATTGACTTTTCTTACTTCTGTCTTCTGACAAAAGCGCATTTTCCCATGGCATTACGGTGCCAGAAACGTCTTCTGCTAGTATAGCCACGAGCCTTGACCAAAGTTAATGAGCCGTGATGTTAACTGAAATGCTAGGCTGCAGCAGCGGGCTGCAGGGGCGGCTTTAGGCATGTGCAAACTGTGCACCTGCACAGCGCCGCCACGCCAATATATATAGAATATAAAACAGAAAGAGAAAATAATGATATAGCTGACACCAATGTGGCCGAAAAACATTGTGTTTCTTGTTAATTAGGACTCTGTATTTACTAATGTCGCGCGAGTCGGAGCAGTAAGCTATATGTAGTATTATAACGTTCTGCCGTAATGAGAATATAATGGGCCGCCACTTGGTTTTCAAGTTACAGACACGCGCATATAGAGTAGAAGCGTGTCATGAGCACGAGGCGGCTATGCAGTGTCCGCAACGGACGTGGCCATCTGCCGTGCATAAGATACCAAATTGACATTGGCGGGTGAAGGGGCAACCGATTCTTTCTCTGCTCCTAATCGCTTTCAATTATGCCACCTCTTAATCTCCTTTTGCGTAAACTGAAAAGGCTCAGCCATCTTTGTGAACAAATAAACAGATATCCAAACTGAAATGGCTTAAAGATTAGCAAATTAAATGGGTTGTAATTGGGGTTTATGTACCTATATAATAAATAGAATGATTTATTTTTGATAACATTGGTAACATTAACACTATTACCACTATTGCTCATTTTAAGGCATAATCCTTTGTCTAATGTTATTTCCATTTATATGTGTTTTTTTTTGTAATCTGCACTGACCAGCTTTGTAAAAGAAGCTAATTTACATAGATGGCATTATATTTACACAAACAGTACAGCATAACTATGCAAGTGGACACTTGGGTGGTGATGGATGAACTGGGCTGATGATCGATGACCATCTTTCCTTCAGGGATCATGTTTCTACAGTCGCCCAGACTCTGTACAATATCCACAAGATCAGACCCAATCTGACAGAATATGTAGCACAACTCCTGGTCCACGGTTTGGTCTTGACATGTCTGGACCACTGCAACCATCTACTGGCAGGAACACCAGCATTTGTCACCAAGCTGCTGAAGATGATTCAAATTTCAGTGGCCTGTCTGGAGTTCAACTCACCGAGGCGAGTTCATGTTTTTTCAGATGACTACACAGGCTCCCTGTGGCTGCATGTATTAAGCTCAAATCCTTAAAGCTTGCCAGCAGAGTAGTCAGTGGGTCAGCACCTACTGTATATGGAGATACGTGTGATGTTCTAAGCTCCTTCTGAACCTCTCAGATCTGCTCCTCACTGCGGTATCAAATCTTAATACAGCCTCTTTGCACATGTACCGTAAATCCTGGCAGGTGGAACGAGCCGCTCTCCTCCATTCGAAATTCTGACTCCCTCGATGTGTTTAAGAAGCGTTCAAAGACTCTGAGGGTTTGTAACCAAGGAGTTGTAACTCGCTCGTATTTTGTTCTCAGCTCTTCACTTGTGATAATCAATTTTGTCCCCTTGTCCTGTCACACTTGTTCCCAAACAGTCCTCGAGACGGATGTTTACTCGAATATGTTTGCCTCTTTTGATAGATAGATAGATAGATAGATAGATAGATAGATAGATAGATAGATAGAGGTGCCTGTCTTTATTTAACATTTTCATGTCATTGGGGGTTGTTCTTATTTTTGGACTTGTTAGTAAATGGGGACAGCCATCCCATACTATTCCAGCTTCTTCCTTCAGCCTCCACAATAGATATAAATTTAACTTACTATAATACATTTGTTTGTATATATTTGGCAGTAAAGGATAAAAACAATTAATATTATAAATAGATAGATAGATAGATAGATAGATACTTTATTAATCCCAAGGGGAAATTCACATAATCCAGCAGCAGTATACTGATACAAAGAAACAATATTAAATTAAATAGTAATAAAATGAAAAAATAAAATTAATGTTAGCATTTACTCCCCCGGGTGGAATTGAAGAGTCGCATAGTGTGGGGGAGGAACGATCTCCTCAGTCTGTCAGTGGAGCAGGACGGTGACAAAAGTCTGTCACTGAAGCTACTCCTCTGCCTGGAGATGACACTGTTCAGTGGATGCAGTGGATTCTTCATGATTGACAGGAGTTTGCTTAATGCCCATCGCTCTGCCACAGATGTTAAACTGTCCAACTTTAATCCTACAATAGAGCCTGCCTTCTTAACAAGTTTGTCCAGGCGTGAGGCGTCCTTCATCTTTATGCTGCCACCCCAGCACACCACCGCGTAGAAGAGGGCACTCGCCACAACCGTCTTTGTAACTCACTTTGAAAAAAAGCATCTGCTAATCAAAAAAAAAATGTTAATGCAAATGTTAAGATATTAATAACGGTAAGTTATTTTGCTTGCCTTTTAAATGTTTGATTGGCACGCCATACAGCATATGATCATTTGCAGCCTTTTGACCCCTTTTTTTCCCCAGGACTCTCCCATTCTTATGCATTGCGTCCAATATTTTAACAAAATCTGCTGTTTTTAATCGCATGAGATTGAAATGGATACCACAGTCCCGATGTTCGATTTAATACATATTTTTACAATACACTCCAAAATTCAAGGACCTTAGCACTTTGATTTAAGATACATTTTTACAATGCGTGCAAAACTCAAAGGGAGTCATCTGCCCCCAACACCACCCTGTGTGCTTTTCAAATTAATCTACGTCTACAGCACTTGCATGATTACTGAGTTGTGTCTGAGTTTGGGATTATGAAAATCGGCTCGGCCTAGCCATAGCAGATGAGTGGTCTGAATAGCTTCTGATTCCACTGTACAATATATAATTAAATCATTTATCTACCACTGTTAAATATCTCCATAAAAAGCTATGATTACATCTCAGATTGCAAAAACTTGCAGGGTCCCGTAATTCAAAAATAACCAGTATATGTTATTTATCAGTATGTCTTTTGTCCTCGATTACCCACCCAGTACTAATCAGAATCAAAGACGCTGTCCCCGTCTAATTTAATTAATGAGATTCAGTGATTTAACTGCTCCAGTGGCTTAACTGCAAATATGAAGACTTTTTTTTTTAATATCTCGGCAGATACATTAGTTCATGAGTTTATGGTATTTGACATATCATTCAAATATCATTAAAGAAAGCATACGCTACTAATCTAATAATGTTAGTTAGTACATCAATAAAACCAGAATGTTCTGTAATTAGCTAAATTTCATCCCAGTGGATAAGGCACACTTTCCCTTTCTTTTTCTTCCAAATGAGATGCTTTTAAATTTGTATTTAACTGCCTTAGTATAAAAATACAAAGTTATTAATAGAAGTGAACAATGATTGTGTGTATTATAAATGAGGCTTTTATAAAAGTTAATGGCTTGTTGTAATTACCAGAGTAATTTAGTCAATTTTACAATTTTTAAGACATACATACAGAAGCAGATCCATATATTTATCCATGCATGGATTTAATGAAATATGAGAAGAATGGCAGAGATAAATCTTCCATTACAATCTCTTCTGTCATTTGTACTTTATAGCCAATGACAGTTTCTACAGGGGAACATTTTAATACAAACGATTAGGTGAAAGTTAATTCAAATCTGGGGAGAAATTAAAAACTTGTTTTTATCGTCATCTATTTATACCATTTCAGCTGCACAGCTCTACTCTTGTTCTCGGTAAAATTAACTAGAGTACTAAATTTACTGTAAATAATTTACAAATCTAATATTCAGAAATGAAAAGTCTATGTTCCAAAGGTTTCCAAACCCAAATGATATGTTTTAGGCCAGGCATGTCAAACACGCGGCTCCCAACACAACACGCGTGACAGATCCTAGTTAGCACTGAACTTGTACAAAATGATTACTGTCGTTTGTCATTGAATCATTCTGCATCTTTGGCGTTACTTATTGACTTTTCTTACTTCTGTCTTCTGACAAAAGCGCGTTTTCTCATGGCATTACGGTACCAGAAACATCATTTGCTAGTATAGCCACGAGCCTTGACCAAAGTTAATGAGCCGTGATGTTAACTGAAGTGGTAGGGTGCAGCAGGGGCGGCTTTAGGTATGTGCAAACTGCACCTGCACAGCGACGCCATGCCAATATATATTGAATATAAAACAGAAAGAGAAAATAACGACATAGCTGACGGCAATGTGGCCGAAAAACATTGTGTTTCTTGTTAATTAGGACGCTGTATTTACTAATGTCGCTCGAGTTGGAGCAGTAAGCTATATATAGTATTATAACGTTCTGCCGTAATGAGAATATCATGGGCCACCACTTGGTTTTCAAGTTAAGGACACACGCATATAGAAGCGTGTTATGAGCATGAGGCGGCTATGCAGTGTCTGCAACGGACGTGGCCATCCGCCATGCATAAGATACCAAATTGACATTGGCGGGTGAAGGGGCCACCGATTCTTTCTCTGTCCAGGGCCGCCACGAGCCTAGAGCCGCCCCTGCAGGCTACACTACTGGCTGGGCTGCTGAGACTGGCCACTGGGCAGAACTGACCATCACGAGTAGTAATATTTTCATGTTTTTCTGCTCTAGTTTTATGTAATTTTGTGCTAGTATTGTAACGAACAGTTAGTGCAGACTACAGCTGAAGATCTGAAGTGGTGAGTGGTTTATTAACAAGTTTTTGTGATTTTGAGTTTGTAAAATTAGTGTAGGTCAGGGGGCTTTTTGCATATCGGCTTATTTTACAATATAAACTTTGAAGTAAACTTAGTAAAGTAAAATTTGATTTTTGGAGGATTTGTTTTCCAGTTTGAATTACTGAGCAGTGAATTTAGTGAGCGTTTTCGTGATTTCAGTTCACACGAACAGGACTTTGTGCTGTTCTCTTACAACGTTGAGAAAGCACCCGAGAATATCCAAATGGAATTGATTGAACTGCAGTCAGTATTGCACAGATGATGAGCGGTGAATGGTTTCCTCCAGACATGACACTAGTCTTGGTTTCTTTCAGACTAGAAAAGCTCAGTGTCTGAGGGTCATATGCCTTTTTGCAGGTTTCAGCCAAGGTTCCTCTCCTGGCTGGGGTTAAAATGTTATTTGTACATCTGTTTTGTTCATTTTTTTATTCCTTTGTTTATGTTAATTTTGCTAGACATTTAGTTTCTACATATCTGTTTATCTTCCCTTATATACCATGTTTTTTGTGGGTGCTTCCCTAAGAGGTGGGGCCACCTGCCCATCACCATTAAGTAATGGCCCTCTGCCCAAGAAAGGTTGGGAGAACCCACAGTCCCTTGTGGTTCATTCTGAATGCTCTCATTGTGGTGGTGAGTTTTTTCTAGTGGTTATTCTTATTGTGCTTTACTTGAATTTCTGAATATTTTATCTCTTTGCTATGAACCTGTTTTTCAAATCCATTCATATCGAGACTGTGTTTGCTTTGGTTTGCTTATTTTGAACACTTTGCCTGTGTTTTTGGCCTCTTTAGAGCTACCAGTTAAATAGAGCCTTTTTTTAGTCTTCTTCTTCCTCCTCATATTTTTCGATGTGCCTGATCAACCTTCTCCTTACAGGTCAGTCCTTTACGTCCTCCCCATTCAAGCCCTTTTTCTTTAGATTTTCTTTTACTTTATCCATCCACCTTCACTTTGGCCTCCCTTACTTTTCTTCTGGACTACCATTCCCATCACTCTTTTGCCCACATATTTATTGTCAATTCTCATCACATGCCCATATCACTTAAACCAACATTCCTGTACGTTCTTAGATATCTCTCACACTTTTGTTGTACATCTGATGGTCTCATGTCTTATTCTATCCTCCCGTCCTCCTTAACATTCTCATTCCTACCAATACTAATTTCTTCTCTTTATTGCCCATATCTCACCTCCATATCATTGCTATTATCACCACTGCCATAAAAACCTCACCTTTAACGTTCACCTTAATTCTTTGATCCCACAATACTCCTAATACCTTCTTCCAGTTGTTCCATCCACACTGCATTCTCTGGGTTATCTCTACATCTAATTTTCCATCTCAGGCTTTTCAATGATGCTAGATATTTAAATTTATCCACTCTTTTTTTTTAGTAGCTCTCCCTGCAGGCTAACTTCTGAATTCTGATCATCATTAAATTTCATATATTCTGTCTTCAACTCCTTATTTATCTTAAACTCTCTGTCTTCCAAAGCCTTCTCCAATTTACAACTTCTTCTCCATGTCCTCTTCTCTGATTATTAACTACACAGTGTCATCAGCAAAAAGCCTGCAGCAGGGGGATTGGTCTTTAATCTCATGACTCAACACATCCATAACTGGGTCAAAGAGGTAAGGTAAAGTGTTTTTATTCAGTAAGATATTACATTTCACTTCGTGTGACTGCTGGATTTTTGATTGTATCTTCCTCTCTAGTGGGCATTTAGAGCAATTGTTGGGAATTCTGTGCTTTGGGATCCTCGAGTTCACAGTACAGTTGCGAACAAATTAAGTGTTTATGACTGGCGAGCTTAGTTGGGCTGAATGCCATGTTCTCATCTAGACTATCTTAATGTTCTAATGTTCCATGTGTGTTTTACTGTGGAGAGGTTTCTGTTTGGCCACTTTGTCATTGTCAAAGATAAGATAATAGAGTCGCACAAAGAGTTAAATTGGGAGTACATTGTGTACAGATTTGAGTCCAAAACAGAACTGACTTAAAGAGGCAAAGATGGCGGTTTTAAGGAAGAATAGAGGCTCGGAACCAGAAAGAGTCGTCATTGGCCCCCGAACTGGAAAGTATCATCATTTGGCCTGGAACTAGAAGTGACGTCATTGGACTCAGGTAGAATTTCCCATAATCAATCTGCAGTGGAAAGAGAGAAAGGGTCAGTACACTCTGCCACCCCCTGGTCTGTCATGGAATTTCCCTCATTCAGGCGAGACAGATGGAATGTCCTTCTGAAGTTTTCTTCTGTCTCCATACAGGTTCGCTTGGAGTTGAGCCAGGTTGACCATCTGGTTCTTAGCCACCTCTCTTCCAACAGCTTTTCTTGATTTCTCAGTTTACTAGGAAGAGTTGTGGTTGTTCAAAACTTCTTCTATTTAAGAATTATGGAGGTCACTCTTCCCTTTCAAAGCAGCAATATTTTTGTAGCCTTCTCCAGATCTGTGGCTTGACACAATCCTTTCTCCATGCTCTGCTGACAATTCGTTCAACCTCGTGGTTTTAGTTTTTGCTCAACTCTGAGTGTCTGTTCAGTTGAGGTATAAAAACATCTCAACGATGATCAATAAAATGGGATGCACCTGAGCCAAATTTCAAGCAACACAAAAGTGAGTCTGAATACTTACAGTATGTCAATGGGATATTTATTTTTTTCATCTTCTGTATATAATTAAAACCATAAGTCATTTGAATGTCTGCTTGTTTGTCTACCTTTTTGTTTGTTAATTGCACAAATATGACTAAAGTGATTTTCACGAAATTTTGCATGTACTTTTATGTTTGCCGAACTTAAAAGATAGCTTATATGTCATATTGGGAAAAGGGTTATAATAGAAGGGAGAAACCCCAAAAACCATTTCCAGTGTGGGGACTACAATTCCCATCAGGCAGCAGGAGTGCACTAAGAATGATGGAAGATATGGCAGAATGTTTTATACTAGCCAAAGCACAATTTCAAAGATCACAGTTATGTACCCTCATGTTCTTCTCAAGTAATCTGGATAACAGTTTTTTAGTATTATGGCTTTTGTTTTTTAAGAACATGTCTTTTTGTCTCCTGCTGAATTTCCGGAAAAAAAAGGTATAACAGCAAAGTCGGCTTCTTGAGCTAGTTTTCCATAAATTTGCAAAATTTGCTTTTTCATTCTGGGGTATTGAGTTTAGCTTGATGTAGGGACAAAATGAATAGAAACAATTTTAACACAAGACTGCAAGACAGAAAAACGTAAAAAATTGTGAAGAGTTCTGAATACTTTCTGAAGGCACCATAGAAATAAAAGGTAAAGGTAATAATTATATTGTCATTGTAGGTTCCTTTCGATAAAAGCGCCTGTTGCATTTCAAAATAAACGCTTCCAACCATGCATTAAAAAATGAACCCATTGTTCCATCTAATTTCTCAACCTGCATATTACAAAAATAGTCACAAGAAATACCCCATTATGTGTACGAGTATAGTAGCTGGATAATTTACAGAAAATAAAATCATGATAACAGTAAAACTATGTTAAAATGAATAGGTCTTTATTAAACACAAATACTATTTTCAATTAAATTGCATTCAAAATCTTAATTAAATGCAATTTATTTTGGCCCAGAACTCTTCACTGAGCAAAGGTTTGGAGCGCTTGCACAAATTTACAGCTATAATGCATTAATAGCAAATTGTCAGACCTGGCAACATTAACATATGAACATTTCAGCTATGTTAAGCGAACAGTAAAATGCTGCAATTTCAAATCTGATTTACATAAACTGTAATACTTTATGTTATATCAGCAATTACGTGATTATTAGCAATTAGCCTGATAAGTAAGGTGGGGGTTAGGAAACAGTTATATTAAAATGTCACATGATTCTTCATCTCCCAGGGTTCACTTCTGTCCCACTTTCATCACGGGGACAGATTTTGGAGCCAAGTGTTAGTATTTCCTGGATGTCATACAGAGTAGAATATGACAAATGTGTCAAAAGCCAAAGAATGACAATTCTTCTTTAATTAAAATTTTCACCTCATTTACTCTGATTTCCATCAATGATAAATTGTTGTTTAACCTTATGCCAAGTCTCTTCTTTTTCCTCCCACACAAGATCTGGGGATTATGATTTATTGATGTGGATGTTTATTGCACTAATGGTGCTGTATACATCTAATGTGCACTTAATTTTTAATGTGTTAAACTGGATATGTTACTCCTGTCAAGTAAATTTACTGTGGTCAACTAGCATTCCCCACACTATACTAAAAGTTTACTGGTTAATTTAATAATGCATTTAGCTGAAATTAAGCAATTCACTTGAATCCTTTAGCTGCTTTCTTCTTTACTGTGTCCTGAGAGATAGCTATAGAATTTAATTAAATCTTTGAATCAATACATGGCAATTTTTACAATTTAATACAAGCATATACTTAAATGAAGTTGTAACAATGGATTATTAAAAGCATTAGGGAAAGTACTGAAGGTAACTGAAAGGTTAACTAAATGTAACTTAAAGCTTGAGCACATGAGGGTTGTCTCATCTTAAGATGAATAATCAAGGTAATTAATAATATTATAATGAAGTAAATGAGTAATAAACACCCCCTTTAAAAACGAGGACAAACTAGTGAGAAAGCTCAAACCCTCTTCTTGTGAAGTGGTGTTAAGATCAATGGGAAAACCCGTAGGGCACCCCTATTAGTTCCCAAATTCTACAAATCTTCACTTACAATGGCATTACGGTAGGAAAAAACTTTACACAACTTTCATGAAGATGTTTGCAGGGTCTTCATTTTCTAACTACACTACCATCATCTTCATCAGTGAAACTGGACTATGTCGTGAGTGTATATCGTTTTATCATTTTGAGTTTATTGTTCTGTTGGATTTCTTTTGTATCTGTATTTAGTTATATATTTATTATCACCATTGGGGTTTTGAGTGGGTTTCAGTGTGTGCAATATTTGTTTAGTTGCCTTTGCTTCGTTATTTATTGATTATTTTCTTTTTCTCTTTAATTGAACTGTCACTTATGTGTCTCTGTTTGTGAGTGTGTGAGCTGAGTCAAGGCTGGGTGCATTCCTGGAAGCCCCCCAAAAAATTAATTGATCACTGTTTTTAAGACAGTGAGAATCTGAGCACCTTGTGCCTGCTACAACACAGGTAGGCCAAAAAATGTAAAGAAAAATAAACAGGTCTACTAAGTCATAAATGCATAATATATATATATATATATATATATATATATATATATATATATATATATATATATATATATATATACTCAGCAAAAAATAAACGTCCTCTGACTTTCAACTGTTTTTACTTTCAGTAAACTTAATGTGTCAATATTTGTATGAACACTAAAAGAGTCAACACCATAAGACATAAACTAAAAATGTTTCACAATGTGTCCCTGAATGAAGGGAGGCTCAAAATCAAAAGTACCAGTCAGTATCTGGTGTGGCCACCAGCTGCTTGAAGTACTGCAGTGCATCTCCTCCTCATGGACTGGACCAGATTTGTCAGTTCTTGCTGTGAGATGTTACCCCACTCTTCCACCAAGACACCTGCAAGTTCCTGGACATTTCTGGGGGGAATGGCCCTAGCCATCGATCCAAATCGATCCCGCTCCAGGGTACAGGCCTCGGTGTAATGCTCATTCCTTCGACGATAAACACAAATCCGTCCATCACCCCTGGTGAGACAAAACCGTGACTCATCAGTGAAAAGCACTTTTTGCCACTCCTGTCTGGTCCAGCGAAGATGGGTTTGTGCCCATAGGCGGCGTTGTTGCTGGTGATGTCTGGTAAGGACCTGCCTTACAACAGGCCTACAAGCCCTCAGTCCAGCCTCTCTCAGCTTTTTGCGGACAGTCTGAGCACTGATGGAGGGATTGTGTGTTCCTGGTGTGACTCGGGCAGTTGTTGTGGCCATCCTGTACCTGTCACGCAGGTGTGATATTCGGATGTACCGATCCTGTGCAGGTGTTGTTACACATGGTCTTCCACTGCGAGGATGATCAGCTGTCCTTCCTGTCTCCCTGTATCGCTGTCTTAGGCATCTCACAGTGCGGACATGGCAATTTATTGCCCTAGCCACATCAGCAGTCCTCATGCCTCCCTGCAGCATGCCTAATGCACGCTCACGCAGATGAGCAGGGACCCTGGGCATCTTTCTTTGGGTGTTTTTCACAGTCGGTAGACAAGTCTCTTTAGTGTCCTGCGTTTTTAGAACTGTGACCTTAAATGCCTACTTTCTGTAAGCTGTTAAGGTCTTAACGACCATTCCACAGGTGCATGTTAATCAATTGATTATGGTTAATTGAACATGCATGGAAAACATTGTTTAAACCCTTTACAATGAAGATCTGTAAAGTTATTTGGATTTTTAAAACATTATTGTTGAAATACACAGTCCTGAAAAAGGGACGTTTCTTTTTTGCTGAGTATATATATATGTCTTTTTTTTTTTTTCTGTGTATATATATATATATATATATATACTGTATATTGCTCCACTGACAGACTGAGGAGATCGTTCCTCCCCCACACTATGTGACTCTTCAGTTCCACCCGGGGGAGAAAATGCTAACATTACTCAAAGTTATTGTCTGCTTTTACATGTTTACATATACTATTTAATTTAATATTGTTTTTTTGTATCAGTATACTGCTGCTGGATTATGTGAATTTCCCCTTGGGATTAATAAAGTATCTATCTATTTATCTATCTATCTATAATATTAATTGTTTTTATCCTTTACTGCCAAATATATACAAACAAATGTATTATAGTAAGTTAAATTTATATCTATTGTGGAGGCTGAAGGAAGAAGCTGGAATAGTATGGGATGGCTGTCCCCATTTACTAACAAGTCCAAAAATAAGAACAACCCCCAATGACATGAAAAAGTTAAATAAAGACAGGCACCATGTAGCCAAGTGGCCTCTATTCATTCGGTTGTGCTGTTGGGCCCTTTAAACTCTGAGCTCCTCTCTCTAGGTCATCTCCGTAGTCAATGATCCCTCCTTCCAGACAGTCGTCCCTTTGAAGCTCCAGAACCAGCCAGATCAGTTCATTTGCCCTCACTGGGTGGTTTATCATGACTGTGGAGTTAGAAAATGACAGGGATGTTAGTGGTAATGCCCCCTCTCAATCTTTGGGTGGTATTACATATCTGGGAAGAGCTTGGATGCTGATTATCAGAAGTGCATACATAACACTATCTATCGTGAGGCCCAGGGGACGCACCAGCCACCCTTCCCAACACAGACAGGAAGATTCAAATACTGTCCAACGCACACATTTTATTCCAAATGGGGCAGCACTTTCTCTTCGCTCCTCACTACAGAGCACAGTACAATAAAGCACAGGTAAACCAAATACAGTCTTGTCTTCTCTCTCTATCTGTCTTCTTCTGTCACCTCCACTCCTCTCCCGGCAAGCTTCGTCAGCCTCCTCCCAACTCTGTCAGGTGTCAGGTGGCCTTTTTTTATAGTGCATCAGGAATCCTCTTCCAGCAGCATTCCCGGGTGTGGCAGAAGTACTGCAAGGTCACCTGGAAGTGCTCCAGGTGCTCTCGGATCCTCTTCCAGCAGCACTTCCAGTTTTGCTGAAGTCCAAGGCTCCAGAAATGTCCAGGCACTCCCTGGCGGTGGGCACGGGCCCTGGAAGAGTTGAGCTTCTAAGCTCCAAACACATGACCTTTTGGAGGGGATTATGGGTTGCTCTCTCGTGTTCTGGGGGAGGTATTTCCCCATATATGTTCCCTCCCTGCTCCTCCAATCATAGGGGACAGGATTGTCAGCCATAGTGTGCCTGCTAGGCAGTTGGGACTTTTGCCACTAAAGTACATCCGTACCTTTAGGGCTGTTCCATCAAAGACTACACTATGTACAGACCATCAGTTAAACTTGCATATTCACATTTCTTTATTATTAGACTTGAGGATTTTCAACCATAGCGTGCCCAATATGCATCTGGGACTTCAGCCACCGAAGGTCGTCTTGAGTGATTTCTGACCAGTGAGAGCATGTCCTTGCAGTAGACTTGTGCGCTGCCCAGCACTGTTAGAATAGACTCCAGTGACAGCAAACTAGATTAAGAAGGTTTAAGTATGTATGTATGAATTTCTTGTAAATATTTTGTGGTTAGAACTGCTGACTTTCAGATCCTTGTGCTCTGTTATGAACTAGAGTGCTCCTAACTCCCAATAACTGCTCAAAATGATTACTAGACGGGATAAAACTGTCACAAACCTGGCTAGTAACAATCTTTGCAGTGAAGAATCTTTATAAATAAAAGATTTATTATTGAAAAAGGCTCTGTTTTAACAAGAAGTTCCCAAGAGCACAAAAAACACAGAAGGCAATGCCTTTAAAATAGGCAATCCAAAGCAATCCCAATCCCAGTATGGTTCTCCAGAGGTGAAGTAAAAAAACAGAGCAAAGGGGTCACAAAATCAGAATAACCAAACACAGGAGAACTCCCCAGCACCACTCGCTCACTCAATGAACCGCAAGGGACTGTGAGTTTTCCTCAGCCTTTACTGGGCTGATGACAGTCCCCTTCAGTGATGGGCAGGTGGCTACTCCTCTTGGAGGACCACCCACAAAACTCAAGGAACATAGCAGAACACACTTTGACGCAGGAAAACTAAATAATTCACACTGATAACATAAAAATGAACAAAACAAATAATAATTAGACATTTGAGCCCCAGTCGGGATGGGGGCTGTTATCCTGGCTGAAACAGAACACCAACATGTCTGCAGGTGTTTTTGCCCAGGTGTTCTAGTTGTTGTTAAGGTTAACTGGTAGTTGTTGTCCCAGTGATGTGTCATTAAGGTTAATTGGTAACTCTGAGCTGGCTCGGTATGAGTGAGTGTTGTGGTAGTTGTGCCCATGCCCTGCAACAGACTGGTACCACTTTTGGTTGGTTCCTACCTGATTTCTACTGAGATAGACTTCATCTCTCCCTGACTCTCTATTGGGTTAGATGGAATCAAAACATGGCTACTTAAATGATAATAGATTATAAAGGGCACTATGATGAAAGCCTTATTAGGACTGCTGCCTTAGAGTTCCAAGAAGCTGGTCACCATCCTTTGAGTAAGGCCCACCAAATGAACAAGAATGCATCAATGTATTATGATTCCTCCGGCAGGTGGTGGTCCCATTAAAGGATAGCCCCAGGTTCCTCATTCGGGCCATACCTGGCTGGGCCCTATACTGTATATAAAGGCCCGACCATCAAGCTCTATCTGACAAGTCCACCCAGGCCTGGCTCCAGAGTGGGACCCAGTCTCCCTTTTCCAAGTGAGGTTACTTGGTCTCTGAGCAAACTTTTCGAAAGGATTAATTGAGCCCCACTTAGGCTGGTCCCTCATCTAGGAGCAGTATGCCTTGGGTGACCCTCCTGCGGGTGACTGTCCGAGACAAAATAGTTCCTAAGAGCACTGGGATACAAAAACGGCCCTTCCACAATAAGGTAGCCTTTCATGGAGGGGGTATCCGTGTGATGCAGGAATATTCTACCAGTGGGCATCTTAGATTTTATCAATGCATCCCAAATACAAGCATACAAGGTATGTTGGTGAGTCTAAAACACAGAAGGATACAATATGGATAGAAATTCCAGATGTTGTACTTACTACTGAAATGTCAAGAGTAATTTGTTGAAAGGCAAATGAGGGCTTTTATGATTGCAAATGTGGAAAAAAAAAACATTGTAAATAAGATTTATGAATTTCTTTATGAAATAACTGACAATATTTCACAGCACAAATAAGTAATGCTAGGGTGTTATCTCACAATTAAACTACAGTATATGCTGCTCTCAATATAAAAATAAAGGCTCTTCTAAAACAACCACCGTCTTCTGGGGCCCAGCAGTCATTTATATTCCGAGTGTGTTAGCGACAAGCTAACATGCCAGCGACCCGTGGGCTGCTCCTTTTAATATAAGTTGTGTGCAAGCTGTTCCTTAGTGGTGCTAAATTGTCATTATGGTGTGTTTATAGCTCCCCTGTGTATCAGAAATAAATTACTTTAGTCGTCTTCTCTCGCCAAGGCAGGAAAGCTACTGCCTTGAATGGAGAGTATGAGAATTCCAGTCTGTCAGACCTTGAAAGTTTTCATCCAGGTTAAGGTGACAAATCATTGAAAGAAGAGAACCAAACTGGAGGGTCCCTGGTTCTAAACAAAAACACCCCTGAATATATTAGTGCTAAACACAGATGAACCAGGATCAAAAACTGGCCCTTGAGTTCTGTTTAGATTTGACCATCCTTGAACCCCCATTTCAGTGAATAAGCATACAGTATAAAAGTGGGCATCCCTGCTGGGTCACATCAGCCCCTTGTGTGTCATTTTAGAGTTTTTGCTAAAACAAATGTATTAATTTCAGACTCCAACCACACATATATGGCAAGAAGTCCTGCCAACAACATCAGTCGTGGCCAGTTAGAGCATCTCATGACCCCGAATCCTAGACACAGCTGCACAAACATCTTTTCTGTACACAGAAAGTCACAATATAGTTTTGGCAGTGACAGTGTTGTGCTTCTCCTCTTATCTCCGACCTCCTCAGTCAGATGAGGAGTCTCCATTTAGGCCAGACACAGAAGTATCTTCAGTGTGAAACCATTGCACCATGGAAGCACCACCAGGTTAGGCAGGATTCCCTTTAAAGTAGGGACAGCCATGGTGACAACTGTGGGCCACAAAAGGGCTGCCTAAAGGAACTATAATTCCCAATATGTCTTTATAGGTGTGTACATGGGTGCACCAGGCCAAAAACCCTGCCACCTAGTGTATTGTGGGAGCATACAATCCTGGAAGACTGTCTAACTCGTCCATCCATTTTATAATGTCGTCAGGGATAGGGAATGCTATGAATCCTGGTTGGGACATTTATCCAGTATTGCCTCATGTTGCCAGAATGTGTTGTGTGGTTGCTGGCGGCGTGGTCAAAAAAGGTTGCAGTTGGTGATGTCATTATCATAACAGTATATAAGTCGGTGGCATGCAGTAATTGTCATTTAAGCTGTTCTAAGCAACAACAACAACATTTATTTCTATATCACATTTTCATACAAATGTGAATTTCCCCTTGGGATTAATAAAGTATCTATCTATCTATCTATCTACAGTGGTGTGAAAAACTATTTGCCCCCTTCCTCATTTCTTATTCTTTTGCATGTTTGTCACACAAAATGTTTCTGACCATCAAACACATTTAACCATTAGTCAAACATAACACAAGTAAACACAAAATGCAGTTTTTAAATGATGGTTTTTATTATTTAGGGAGAAAATAAATTTTAACCTACATGGCCCTGTGTGAAAAAGTAATTGCCCCCTGAACCTAATAACTGGTTGGGCCACCCTTAGCAGCAATAACTGCAATCAAGTTTGCGATAACTTGCAATGAGTCTTTTACAGCACTCTGGAGAAATTTTGGCCCACTCATCTTTGCAGAATTGTTGTAATTCAGCTTTATTTGAGGGTTTTCTAGCATGAACCGCCTTTTTAAGGTCATGCCATAGCATCTCAATTGCATTCAGGTCAGGACTTTGACTAGGCCACTCCAAAGTCTTCATTTTGTTTTTCTTCAGCCATTCAGAGGTGGATTTGCTGGTGTGTTTTTGGTCATTGTCCTGTTGCAGCACCCAAGATCGCTTCAGCTTGAGTTGACGAACAGATGGCTGGACATTCTCCTTCAGGATTTTTTGGTAGACAGTAGAATTCATGGTTCCATCTATCACAGCAAGCCTTCCAGGTCCTGAAGCAGCAAAGCAACCCCAGACCATCACACTACCACCACCATATTTTACTGTTGGTATGATGCTCTTTTTCTGAAATGCTGTGTTCCTTTTACGCCAGATGTAACGGGACATTTGCCTTCCAAAAAGTTCAGCTTTTGTCTCATCAGTCCACAAGGTATTTTACCAAAAGTCTTGGCAATCATTGAGATGTTTCTTAGCAAAATTGAGACGAGCCCTAATGTTCTTTTTACTTAACAGTGGTTTTGCGTCTTGGAAATCTGCCATGCAGGCCGTTTTTGCCCAGTCTCTTTCTTATGGTGGAGTCGTGAACACTGACCTTAATTGAGGCAAGTGAAGCCTGCAGTTCTTTAGACGTTGTCCTGGGGTCTTTTGTGACCTCTCAGATGAGTCGTCTCTGCGCTCTTGGGGTAATTTTGGTCGGCCGGCCACTCCTGGGAAGGTTCACCACTGTTCCATGTTTTTGCCATTTGTGGATAATGGCTCTCACTGTGGTTCACTGGAGTCCCAAAGCTTTAGAAATGGCTTTATAACCTTTACCAGACTGATAGATCTCAATTACTTCTGTTCTCATTTGTTCCTGAATTTCTTTGGATCTTGGCATGATGTCTAGCTTTTGAGGTGCTTTTGTTCTACTTCTCTGTGTCAGGCAGCTCCTATTTAAGTGATTTCTTGATTGAAACAGGTGTGGCAGTAATCAGGCTTGGGGGTGGCTACGGAAATTGAACTCAGGTGTGATACACCACAGTTAGGTTATTTTTTAACAAGGGGGCAATTACTTTTTCACACAGGGCCATGTAGGTTTGGATTTATTTTCTCCCTAAATAATAAAAACCATCATTTAAAAACTGCATTTTGTGTTTACTTGTGTTATATTTGACTAATGGTTAAATGTGTTTGATGATCAGAAACATTCTGTGTGACAAACATGCAAAAGAATAAGAAATCAGGAAGGGGGCAAATAGTTTTTCACACCACTGTATCTATCTAAATGTAGCTCAAAGTGTGATTTACAAGATGAAGAAAGAAAAAAATATATAAAAATTTGGCAATACTAATTAGCAATGAATAAGGTAAGGTCCGATGGCTGGGAGGACAGAAAAAAACAACAAAAATACCCCTAGAAGGCTGGAGAAAAATACAAAATCTGCAGGGGTCCCAAGGCCATGAGACCACTCAGCCCCCTCTAGGCATTCTACCTAACATAAATAATCTCAATCAGCCTTCAATCATGTGGAAGAATTATGGTCATGTGGATCTCTGTAGGGACTGCATGGTGCTTTGATCAGGTGGTGGTGGCACAGATCGCTACCACAGAAAACCGGAAAAAGAACAGAAGATAGAGTAGGGGTTTGTCCAGATCCATAAAAAAAAAATAATAATTAAATGCATATATAGAATATCAGAGTTACACTAAAATGAAGCTATGAGAAAGTCATGTTAAAGTAATGGGTTTTTAGCAGATTTTTAAAGTGCTCCACTGTATTAGCCTGGCAAATTTCTATCTATATATCTATTTTGCCAAGACTAAGCCTAAGTCTTTCTAAGGATTTAAAAATCATAATCTTTTGATTGTGGTTTACTTAATAAGATTTTGGTTAACATTTAGTTTTGATGTACGTTAAGATTCATTTTCTGCTTTTGACCCTTGCACGGAAAAATAATCGTTCCATCTTCTGACTTGTCACTTCTTGCCTTTGTGGCGACTGTTAAGCACAGACACTTAGGGGACGTCCTGAAGGCTCAGAAAAAGTAGGCAATGTCACCCTAAGCAGAGGAGGAGCGTCGTCATTACCATCATCTACTTTTTCACCCACAGTTTGGAAGCCCGCCGGTTGGATGATGAGTGAAGTTGTTTTCTCTTCTGCCCACAAAGCTCCACCCCTTTTAGGTTTGCAGTATCAAGTCCCAAAAGTTGGCATTCCAGAATCTGCAGCTGACGGAAATGGAGTTCATCCTCAGAAGCATCTTCTGTTTGATGCCAGCACGCTGGCTCCAATCATCTGTATTAAAATGGGGTACCTGCTTGTACCCCCAAATCTGCCTTGTTTTGAATTGTTTTATTTTTCTCTACAACTGCCATTTTATCACATTTTGGCAATACACCTGCACTGTCTGCCCGATTCTCTCTGATATTCCTAAAGATACATTGAGCTCCTGACTGTGCTGACTGTTGTCACAGTGTGAGGGTCTAATACATAGACTAAAATATTTTTTTAGACTTAACTCAATTACACACTTTCCTTGCTAATGTTAATACCGTATGTGTTACAAAATAAAGCATGAAACCATTCACATCATGGACTGTATATTAAACCACAGAAAGTGCTAACTGCAGGGCATCGCAGCAGAATTTATTTTGAAAAGGAATCAAGAGAAAATTGCAACCCACGTAACAAGAAAACAGTCATAACCAGTAAGACAAAAAGACAAATAACTGAACAAAAATTATAGTCACGTAAAGAGAGCAAAAGTTCAAAAAACGATAAACACACAGGTAACCAGGGTCAAAATCCATCCATCCATCCATTATCCAACCCGCTCTACCCTAACTACAGGGTCACGGGGCTCTGCTGGAGCCAATCCCAGCCAACACAGGGTACAAGGCAGGCAACAAACTCCGGGCAGGCCGCCAGCCCGCCGCAGGGCACACACACACACAAATACACGGGACAATTTAGAATCGCCAATGCACCTAACCTGCATGTCTTTGGACTGTGGGAGGAAACCGGAGCACCCGGAGGAAACCCACGCAGACACAGGGAGAACATGCAAACTCCACGCAGGGAGGACCCGGGATGCGAACCCAGGTATCCTTACTGCAAGGCAGCAGCGCTACCACTGTGCCACCCATTATTTTATATTTATTTGTATTATTTTACTTTATTATATTATTTTAAAATTAGTTCATAAAGAAGACAGAGTTACAGTTGGAAACTTGTTAAGGGCAAATTTTGCACAAACATTAGGAAATTTTTCTTTACACAGAGAACCACAGACACAATGGAATAAGTGACCAAGTAGTGTGGTAGACAGTAAGACTTTGGGGACTTTCAAAACTCGACTTGATGTTTTTTTAGAAGAATTAAGTGGATAGGACTGGAGATTGTTCTAATGTTCTAATGTTACAGGTGATGTGCAGTGCCTGGTTTCCTCCAGATGTGACGCTTTAAAATGAGGCCAAACGATTCAATTTTGGTTTCATAAGATTAGAGAATCTTAATTTTTCATAGTCTACTACGTTTTTGTTTAAATTTAAATCATTAGTTTCCGTTTTATTTTTTTGTCCAACCTGTCTTGAGATTTTTAACCCTCGAATTTGAAGACTTTTGAAAATATTCTGCAGAGCTGTAAAATTTCAGAATTTTTGCAAAGGCACTCTAATCGCGCTCTGATTGTTTTACTGCTTCTTCATGGGCCTTTCCTTATGGTATCCTCTACATTACATTTTGGCTGGCCCAGCGCTATTCCAGCTGTGGAATGGCCAATTGGGTGAGGCAGCGTGATAACTGAGGTCTCCAGGACTCTAAACAAAGCCAAATCCTATTATGTGATATCATCTATTGTTGAATTCTGCTCTGTATTTGTAATATTTTGCAAGTATTGAGGATTACTTGTGTTTTGTTCTGTGTCTCCCTTGTCTTCTTAGAGAGTCAAGGCTGGGGGGCTGTCAAGAGGCAAGGCACTGTGATTTTGGGCTATACAAAAATAAATTGCATTGTATTGTACATTTTAACACCTGGATTGCACGGCTTGTAATCATGCTTTACTCTCAAAAACAATTCTACCTCATTGTCAGTGCAAGCAATCTTGTATTTTTGGTTTTTTGTATTCACCATTGCTGTCCTCCGTGTGTAAATACAAAATGCAGATGAATGTCAAGTATGGATGACACTACCTCTTATTCTTTTCACCGATGTGTAGTCGAATGTCCATCTCATATGCATTTTCGGTCATTTTAGTGTAAATCATACATAAATGGTGTGAAAACACTCATGTGGATGGAGATCAGTTTCATTTAAAAAATTAAAGTTAAATGAAAGTGTAGTAGTGTAGACACGGCCTAAGAGTCAAACTTCAAGCGGGGTTTTGTGTGTTTTCTGGCCAATCTGCGATAAAACTTAGATTGGTGAAGTATTGTAGTGGTAGTTGTCCTTCTGGAAGTTTCTCCAATCTCCTAGTGAGTGCAACTGACTCCACCCCTTCTGGTTACTAGGCCAGCAAAGCACAACTACTTGGAAGGAGGTGTCACTTCCTGTCTAAGCAACCTGAACAAAGGACCTCCACATCCCCATAATATCTGAAGAAACCACTCAGAATGACCACGGCAGAGTGTTATGGTGGCAGCATTTTTGTTTCTTTTGAGTGCTGTCATGCATTGCTGTTGTTGAAAAACTTTAAGTAAATGGGGACAGCCGGGTTTACACCCCAGATTGATCTGCCTATCACCCTGTCATTCCCTTGGATGACTGCATTATTATATTGTGCCTTTCCTATCTATCTATCTATCTATCTATCTATCTATCTATCTATCTATCTATCTATCTATCTATCTATCTATCTATCTATCTATCTATCTATCTATCTATCTATCCATTGTGGTAGCTGGCCCGGACACAGACAGGTGAACACATTTAAATCACCCACAACACATTTATTATACATACTGTACAGTGCACAACCACCCCAAAGTCCCCAAACTCCTGGCCACAAAACAAATGCCTTCTTCCTTCAGGTCACCTCCTTGCCTCCTCCAAGACCTCGTCCATCTTCCACCCGACTCTAGCCTTTGCATGAAGGTAGGCGGCCCCTTTTATGCTTCCCCGGACGTGCTCCCGGCGTGTCCTGGCAATCTTCCACCGGCACGCCCCAGTGTGGCAGAAGTGCCGGCTGCATCCCCGGAAGCACTCCGGGTGTCTCTGCTCCTCTTCCCCCCATCACTTCCGGGTGTGATGGAAGTGCTGAGGTCCAGGGCTCTGCAGGCATTGGGGCGCCACCTGGCAGTGACCACAGGCCCCTACAGGGTTGAGCTTCAAAGCTCTGTACCCGTGGCCCCCAATGGAACCAGAGCAGTTGTCCCCACATGGTCTGGGGAAGGCGTGAGCCCTCCTCCGGTCCTCCTGGGTGTCCCGGCCGGATCGCCACCCCAGCCATCTCCGACACTATCTATCTATTATATGGTGCCTTTCATATCTATCTATCTATCTATCTATTATATTGTAGCGACCCGGCAGCAGCGCTGGCGGCGTGTTGCATTTTGGGTAATTTATGTAAATAGCATTGTGGGTAATTTATGTAAAAGCTGATTGTTGCGTTAAATTAACCAAGTAATATAATTGTGTTTCCTGTTGTAATTATTGTATGTGTCTGTGCTCAATTGGTGGGGTGGGTTGGGTTGTTGCCGTCCGGGGGTTATTTGAATGTAAATAGTTACCATCGATAAGAAAGATGGCTTCATTAATGACCTTGGCAATGGCTAAGCAAATAGGTTGAGCTTTGTTTTTGCTGACTATCTGCTCTAATAAACAGATACAACAGGACAGAGCTGTGTATTGCTAAGATTTCTATCGAAGCAATTATTACCGAGACACTCGGAGACGTGGGGTGTATGGGACACGAGTGCTCGCTACCTAAGAGCTGGGTGAAGCTGCGTGCATAACGCTGGCAGTCCGCTAGCCTACAACTTGGGAGAGGTGCACGGCAGAGTACGGCTCTAAAAACTTTAAGACTCAACCACGGGTCGCTACAATATAGTGCCTTTCATATTGATCTGTCTATCTATCTATCTATCTATCTATCTATCTATCTATCTATCTATCTATCTATCTATCTATCACAGTATGGAAGCTGATAAACAATTCTTCACTGATATCTCCATATTGACATTTTATCCCCTTTCCATTAAACAGTGCACACATCACAATGACACATTTGGTTTGGTGACACACATAGGGTGTGTTGTTGGTGGGGTTTCAGTGTTTTTACAACTGCAGTACACACTTTCGAATAAGGGATTTTTTTTTCTCTCTGTCTAGCTTGTATCATTACCAGATTCTGTACTTGGCTTGCAGTCTTAAAACAGAATTAGTGTGCTTTGACTGTCCTGGTTAAACTCCTTAAATGATTATTGATCTTAATGTGGACGAGAAGTTTCATGTTGTGACATGTGAACACGCTGTACTTACAAACCAGCTGGATAGCTCAGGTAAAACACATGAGATTGGCTGACTTGCCTCTACAACAGAAGAGTAGTAAAGCAATTTATTTCTCATTCACAAGAGAGCTATAAACACACCGCACAAACGATTTTGCCCCACTAAGGAATAGCTTGCACATAAACGGTATAGCGTGGAATCGCCCACAGGTAACCAGCACGTTGGCTCTGAATTTAAATGACTGTTGGGCCACCAGAGGTGGTGTATTTTTTTTTTTATTTTTTACATGAGCATTTCATTTGAGAGCAGGAGTATAGCATCACAAAATGAAAGTCAACACACTAATTACTCATTTGTGGTTTTATCCATTCTCCATGATCTGATTATGCAATTCACAGATTTAATTCATAATTTCGAGTTTTTCTCCCAGTTTGGTCACAAGGCACTGTTTAACTTAAATCAATCCCCTCATCACCCTTTCAGAAAGTTGGATTATTCTTTTATGTGTGACAGACACAGGTACAGAATCAATAAAGCCATTCAGATAGAGATGTGATAGGAATTTAAAATTATAATTATTGCAAATTGAACTGGTAGACTCCAACAAATAATTAAACAGAGGGATAACCGCATCTAGTATGTGATTTTAATCAGGTCAGTTTAGCACAGCGCCTACTAGTGTCCTTAATATGCTGTAATATGATAGAAAACAGAATTGAATTATTGTACTTTCATGTTGTTTTTGAAAGCGTGAATCAGCCAAGAAACAAATGCACTGCATATAAAACTATCCTGGGGAAAGACAAAATAAAAATCAAATCCTAGGGAATCTAATAACACTGGATAACAATATTTTTTTGTCAATTCTTTACCTTCCTTGGAGATTATGATAGACAGCTTCAAGACAGGCACAGATCTATTTTTCAGACTGACTGTATCATGTAGGAATTTGGAGAAACATGAAATTAACTAGTATCGAATTACCGTGTTTAATCGTTTAATGATGCTGACACATTGCATAAATTCAATGGAGCTAAAAATGGTTTTGCGGCTGATTTTCATTTGTAGTCAGCATCTGATGTTTCCTGTTTCAGTGTCCAGCAGCAGTCAGCCAGCATTTAATGGATTCCACTTGCCCTGATACGTCTTTTCCATGGTTGTAATGTTCTGGTGACACCTTTCTCCATGTTCTTTACTGATTGCACCAAGAGTAGCAGGGAAGAAGTCTAAGTCTGTATGCAGAAAATTAAGTTTTAGTGACTTCTTAGCCAGTGATAGAATTGGAGTGTGGACCATTAAACTGACTCCAGTTTATCGATCTTAATCTAAAAGACTAAGTATATGATATAAATAGTTTATATAAATAATATAATTAAATATATAAATTAGTTATGTTACTGTAATACTTGAGTTCTGCTGTAATATTTGAGCAAGGAGAAAGTAAGGACAGCTATGAAGAGTATGAAGAATGGAAAGGCCGTTGGTCCAGACGACATACCTGTGGAGGCATGGAGGTGTTTAGGAGAGATGGCAGTGGAGTTTTTAACCAGATTGTTTAATGGAATCTTGGAAAGTGAAAGGATGCCTGAGGAGTGGAGAAGAAGTGTACTGGTGCTGATATTTAAGAATAAGGGGGATGTGCAGAGCTGTAGTAACTACAGGGGAATAAAATTGATGAGCCACAGCATGAAGTTATGGGGAAAGAGTAGTGGAAGCTCAGTTAAGAGTGGAGATGATGAGCAGCAGTATGGTTTAATGCCAAGAAAGAGCACAACATATGCGGTGTTTGCTCTGAGGATGTTGATGGAGAAGTTTAGAGAAGGCCAGAAGGAGCTGCATTGTGTCTTTGTGAACCTGGAGAAAGTGTATGACAGGGTGCCTCGAGAGGACCTTTAGTATTGTATGAGGAAGTCGGGAATGGCAGAGAAGTATGTAAGAGTTGTACAGGATATGTACGAGGGAAGTGTGACAGCGGTGAGGTCTGCAGTAGGAGTGACGGATGCATTAAATTTGGAGGTGAGATTACATCAGGGATTGGATCTGAGCCCTTTCTTATTTACAATAGTGATGGACAGGTTGACAGACGAGATTAGACAGGAGTCTTCATGGACTTTGATGTTTGCTGATGACATTGTGATCTGTAGAGAGAGTAGGGAGCAGGTTGAGGAGACCCTGGAGAGGTGGAGATATGCTCTAGAGAGCAGAGGATTGAAAGTCAGTAGGAACAAGACAGAATACATGTGTGTGAATGAGAGGGAGGTCAGAGGAATTATAAGGATGCAGGGAGTAGAGTTTGTGAAGGTGGATGAGTTTAAATACTTGGAATCAACAGAACAGAGGAATGGGAATTGTGGAAGAGAGGTGGAAAACAGAGTGCAGGCAGGGTGGAATGGGTGGAGAAGAGTGTCAGGAGTGATCTGTGACAGACGGATATCACCAAGAGTGAAAGGGCAGGTCTACAGGACGGTAGTGAGACCAGCTATGTTATATGGGTTTAGACGGTGGCATAGGAGACAGAGTTGGAGGTGGCAGAGTTAAAGATGTTAAGATTTGCATTGGGTGTGACGAGGATGGACAGGATTAGAAATGAGGACAGTAGAGGGTCAGCTCAGTGAGGAGGGTTGGGAGAAAAAGTCAGAGAGGGGAGATTGCGTTGGTTTGGACATGTGCAGAAGAGAGATGCTGAGTATATTGGGAGAAGGATGCTAAGGATAGAACTGCCAGGTAATAAGAAAAGAAGAAGACCTAAGAGAAGGTTTATGGATGTGGTGAGAGAGGACATGCAGGTGATGGGTGTAACAGAACAAGATGGAGAGGACAGGAAGATTTGGAAGATGATGAACCGCTGTGGCAACCCCTAACGGGAGCAGCCAAAAGAAGGAGAAGACTGCAATATTTGAGTTAGTTTGATTTAGTATTGTGTGCAAAGCTTTAGACTATATACCCCTCTAAAGCAATATGACTGGAGCTAATAATAACTTTTTTATCTGTAATGGGAAAGCATGGGAAAAGCTCTATATAAATACAATTATTATTATTATTATTATTATTATTATTATTATTATTATTATTATTATTATTATAAAGACATGCAGGTTAGGTGCATTGGCAATTCTAAATTGTCCCTAGTGTGTGCTTGGTCTATGGGTGTGTGTGTGTGTGCGCCCTGCGGTGGGATGGCACCCTGCCCGTGGTTTGTTTCCTGCCTCGTGCCCTGTGATGGCTGGGATTGGCTCCAGCATACCCCCGTGATATTATCCGTGGGTTGGATAATGGATGGATTATTATTATTATTGTAACCTCAGAGGTTAAGCGCTTTTTAATTAGCATGTGCTTTGTAATAAAACCTCTGAAGCTATGTAGCTCTAACTTAGTGTGTGTTCCATAAATAATATTTCATATGCAGCCTCAGAGGCTAACCATCATTTTCTAACGTGTGTTTCAGAATAAAACCTCGGAGGCTATGCAGCTGAACTTTACATTTATTTCAAAGCCTAACCTCTCACCAAACTCTCAC
This sequence comes from Polypterus senegalus, assembly GCF_016835505.1. NCBI lineage: Eukaryota > Metazoa > Chordata > Cladistia > Polypteriformes > Polypteridae > Polypterus > Polypterus senegalus. The sequence continues at coordinate 11,287,989 of NC_053158.1, forward strand.
CATACTCACCAAACAGCAATATACACACTGCAAACTTGATAGGCATCTACTGTAAAAGTAGCTGTAACTTTTCAGCATTTATTATAATGATAATTGGAAGATAACTAGTGCAATAATTGTCAATTTACTAATAGAGACTCAACATTGTATACATTAATAAAATAGAATAAAATTAATAAAATGGTGAAGTAAAGAACAGTAGAAATGCCCTTATGTGTTCATGAAGACAGAAATACTCATCTTCCCATTGTACTTGAGAAACTTATCCTTTTTATACCCTGAGAACCTAAAATTAGTCAGAGGTCAAAGCTTGTCTAATGGAACAATGTGTCATCATAAAATCTTCCAAAGAACACACAAACATAAGAAGTCTGACAAGCAAGGAGGCCATTTAGTCCATCAGGGCAGCTTATTTGGCCATAAACTATTCCAATATCTCACTCAGATTTTTCTTAAATATTGTCAAATTTTTGCTTCAACTCCATGTCTTGATAGTTTGTTCCAGAGTCTAACAACTCTTTGTGTAAAGAAGTGCTTCCTGACTTCAGTCCCTAATTGCAATTCCCCTTCATTTCCACTGATTTTGAACAGATTCACCCTTAATCTGAAAGAATGTTGCTAGATCTCCTTTATTAATACCTTTGAGGATGTAGAAGACATGAATTAGGTCCCTTCACAGTCTCCTCTGGTTGAGACAAAACACGTTTAATTCTCTGAGTCTGTCACAGTAGGATACAGTCATATGAAAAAGTATGGGAACCCCTCTCAGCCTGCATAATAATTTACTCTACTTTAAACAAAAAAGATAACAGTGGTATGTCTTTCATTTCCTAGGGACATCTGAGTGTTTTCCAAATAAAGATTTTTAGTGAAGCAGTATTTAGTTGTAGGAAATTAAATCAAATCAGAAAAATTGGCTGTCCAAAATGTGGGTCCTCTTGTCATTTTGCTGATTTGAATGCCTGTCACTGCTCAATGCTGATTACTCACAATACCAAATTGGTTGGATGAGCTCGTTAAGGCTTGAACTTCATAGATAGGTGTGTCCAATTTTAAGTGTTAAAAGGTATTTAAGGTGGTCAATTGAAAGTTGTGCTTCCCTCTGACTCTCCTCTGAAGAGTGACAGACAGCATGGGATCCTCAAAGCAACGCTCAAAAGATCTGAAAACAAAGATTGTTCAGTTTCATAGTTTAGGGGAAGGCTACAAAAAGTTATCTCTGAGGTTTAAACTGTCAGTTTCAAGTGTAAGGAATGGAATCAGGAAATGGAAGGCCACAGGCACAGTTTCTGTTAAACCAACCCAGGTCTGGCAGGCTAATGCCAGGATTGTGAGAATGGTTACAGACAACCCACAGATCACCTCCAAAGACCTTCAAGAAAATCTTGCTGCCGATGGTGTATCTGTACATTGTTCTACAATTCAGTGCAATTTGCACAAAGATCATCTGTATGGCAGGGTGATGAGAAAGAAGCCCTTACTGCACTGACGCCACAAACAGAGTCACTTGTTGTATGCAAATGCTCATTTAGACAAGCCAGATTCATTTTGGAACAAAGTGCTTTGGACTGATGAGACAAAAATTGAGTTAATTGGTCATATCAAAAAGCGATTTGCATGGCGGAAGAAGAACACCGCACTCCAAGAAAAACACCTGCTACCTACTGTCAAATTTGGTGGAGGGTCCATCATGCTGTGGGGCTGTGTGGCTAGTTCAGGGACTGGGGCCATTGTTAAAGTCAAGGGTTGGATGAATTCAACCGAATATCAACAAATTCTTTAGGATAATGTTCAAGCATTAGTCACAAAGTTGAAGTTACGCAGGGGTTGGATATTCCCACAAGTAAACGACCTACAACACAGTTCGAAATCCACAAAGGCATCCATGCAGAGGGAGAAGTACAATGTTCTGGAATAGCCATCACAGTCCCCTGACTTGAATATCATCGGGATGATTTGAAGCAGGCTGTCCATGCTCGGCAGCCATCAAATTTAACTGAACTGGAGAGATTTTGTATCGAAGAATGGTCAGAAATACAGTAATCCCTCACTATATCGCACTTCGACTTTCGCAGCTTCACTCTATCGTGGATTTTCTATGTAAGAATTATTAAATATATAACGCGGATTTTTCGCTCCTTCGCGGGTTCTGTGGACAATGGGTCTTTTTACTTCTGGTACATGCTTCCTCAGTTGGTTTGCCCAGTTGATTTCATACAAGGGACGCTATTGGCTGATGACTGAGAAGCTAACCAATCAGAGCACGCAGTTAAGTTCCTGTGTGCTGAATGAAGTGTTAACCAGGAAGTCTCGTTAACTCGTTAAGGTGTTAATGATTGCCAAAAAGGTAAACGTTTTGCATTTGTTGAAGGAAGGGAAAAGCTACACCGCTGTAGGACGCCATTACAACATCAATGAGGCTACGATTCTTTTTATTTAAAAGTAGGAAAGGAAAATAAGATCTATGGCCATAGTGTCCTTTTAACCAGGGTGCAAAACGAGTTGTAAGTGGCTGTAATAAGGCAGTAGTCTGGATGGAATCTGCTTTAGGGATTTGGATTGAAGACTGCCAGAAGAAGAACAACGGCAGTGCTACACAATCGCCTGAAGTGGCTCCTTTAGAAGAGCTGTAACGCTCTCCTTTGTTGTGCAGTAAAATTAAACTCATTGTTATCGGACAAGTCATCGTGTCATTGTTGGTGAGTAACCATAATTAATTTTGTACTTACAGAACTTAGTACATGTACGTACGTTTAGTGTCACTCTACACACATTTACTGTATACTATTTTTCTTGCATTGTACATATTTATTGCTGGTGGTTTGTCTATCGTAATGGCTGTAACATATGTGATATTGGAGACACTCGATATCTTTAAAATAATATTTATGTTTTACTGTATATAAACAGTGTGTTTACATACATAATTTCAATGAATCTTACCTAATATCTAAGAGAATAGAAAGGGATTATGCTGTATAACTCTGCAAGGAATATTTATAAACAGTGTGGGAGAGTTTCTAAGGGCTTAAAATACTCGTATATAAAAATAACCATACAAACATATTGTTTCTACTTCGCGGATTTTCACCTATCGGGGTAGTCTGGAACGCAACCCCTGCGATCGAGGAGAGATTACTGTACCTCCATCCAGAATCCAGACACTCATCAAAGGCTATAGGAGGCATCTAGAGGCTGTTATATTTGCAAAAGAAGGCTCAACTAAGTATTGATGTAACATGTCTGTTGGGGTGACCAAATTTATACACCTAATTTTGTTATGAATATTACATATTTTCTGTTAATCCAATAAACTTAATGTCACTGCTGACATACTACTGTTTCCATAAGGCATGTCGGATATTAAAAGGAAGTTGCTACTTTGAAAGCTCAGCCAATGAGAAACAAACATCCAAAGAATTAAGAGGGGTTCCTAAACTTTTTTGTATGTCCTTAGGTCCCATGATGCACTTGGTTGCTCTCCTTTGCACAGCTTCACGTGCTGTGATGTCTTTCTTGTACTGTGGTGACCAGAACTGCACACAGAACTCCAGATTTGGTCTTACAAGTGCATTAAATAGTTTGAGTATAACATTCCTTGATTTAAATTCAACGTTTTTTATGACATGACCTAAAATTTTATTAGCAATTTATTTCTGTATTTTGCTTAGTTGATAAATATGTTGCGTCAACATAAACCCTGAGATCCATTTAAGAGGTCTTTTCCGGTAGCTCATTGTCTCCAGTCTTGTATTTATGATAATCCTTTTGCTTACATGTACCACTTTGTACTTTTCTACATTAAACTGCATTTTTTAGGTCTTCACCCAGTTCTCAAGCTTGTCCAAGTCTTTTTGAATTCTTTTTGCTGCCTCATTAGTGTCTGCCATACCTGTAATTTTAGTGTCATCAGCAAATTTAACAAGTTTATTAACTATAGTAGAGTCCATGTCATTAATACAAAACAGAACAAGTAATGGTCTTAGGACAGACCCCTGAGGAACTCCACTGATGGCCTCACTCCCTATGGAGCATTCTCCTCTTATCTGTACTTTTCATTTCCTTCCGCTGAACCAACTAGAGGTCCAGTTTCATAGGTGACTTCTGATGCCTACATCTTCTAGTTTTAGAATTAATCGACACAAAAGATATCGACAACAAAAAGTCGACTTTAGTTACATTTGCTCCTTAGTAATAAAAACAGGAGGGGAAACAGGTCATAAAACCCACAGTTTTATTCCTGAGAAATCATACCTGGGGTCTGCCCCATTAATATGCATATTTATAGAGATTTTTCAGAGATGCTACAACAGGAATGTACCTTTTCAGAAAATAACCCAGAAACATTCACCATTACATTCTTGTTAATGTAAAACCAAACATTCTTATGAAGTTATTACACATATCATCAACATTCTTAAATTTAGTCCAATGATCTATGAAGACCTAACACTGATTTTCAATTTGGTGTCGTGGTGGGAGACCTTGAACAGCTGTGTTCTTAAGAAAAAGATCCCATCTTTTCCTGGACTAAATCACTTCTCATGAATTAAAGGAGCTCTTTTTTTCCTGGGGACAAAACAGCAGTTTATTGCTGATGCAGATGTAATTTCCTTATGCTGCATGCTCTAGTTTCCTCCAGAAACCCCATAGGGACTTTGAGGAGCAAGGGCTTTCAAGGTCCATAAAAATAACATTTATAATTTGGAGTCTAAGGAAGTTACCTTATGTTTGAAATGGCAACAATAAGAATGAGAAGGGTTGCAAGGTCATAACCATAGAACATCGAGATCCATCAGGTGTATCCATACTCAGCTGCAATTGTGGATGTGCTGGCTAGGAGTCTCGTAGTCTGTCTGGTGAGGCCCACTTCTATCTGTGATTGGTTGAGATTATCATAGATCAGAATTTGCAGTAACTCCTTATAAACTCAGCAAAAAAAGAAACGTCCTCTGACTTTCAACTGTTTTTACTTTCAGTAAACTTAATGTGTAAATATTTGTATGAACACTAAAAGAGTCAACACCATAAGACATAAACTAAAAATGTTTCACAATGTGTCCCTGAATGAAGGGAGGCTCAAAATCAAAAGTACTAGTCAGTATCTGGTGTGGCCACCAGCTGCTTGAAGTACTGCAGTGCATCTCCTCCTCATGGACTGGACCAGATTTGTCAGTTCTTGCTGTGAGATGTTACCCCACTCTTCCACCAAGGCACCTGCAAGTTCCTGGACATTTCTGGGGGGAATGGCCCTAGCCCTCACCCTGCGATCCAACAGGTCCCGGACGTGCTCAATGGGATTGAGATCCGGGCTCTTCGCTGGCCATGGCAGAACACTGACATTGCTGTCATGCAGAAACTCACGCACAGAACGAGCAGTATGGCTGGTGGCATTGTCCTGCTGGAGGATCATGTCCGGATGAGCATGCATAAAGGGTACCACATGAGGGAGGAGGATGTCTTCCCTGTACCGCAAGGCATTGAGATTGCCTGCAATGACAACAAGCTCAGTCCGATGGTGATGTGATATACCGACCCAGACCATGACGGACCCCCCACCTCCAAATCGATCCCGCTCCAGGGTACAGGCCTCGGTGTAATGCTCATTCCTTCAACGATAAACACAATTCTGTCCATCACCCCTGGTGAGACAAAACCGTGACTCATCAGTGAAGAGCACTTTTTGCCACTCCTGTCTGGTCCAGCAAAGGTGGGTTTGTGCCCATAGGCGGCGTTGTTGCTGGTGATGTCTGGTAAGGACCTGCCTTACAACAGGCCTACAAGCCCTCAGTCCAGCCTCTCTCAGCCTATTGCGGACAGTCTGAGCACTGATGGAGGGATTGTGTGTTCCTGGTGTGACTCGGGCAGTTGTTGTGGCCATCCTGTACCTGTCACGCAGGTGTGATATTCAGATGTACCGATCCTGTGCAGGTGTTGTTACACGTGGTCTTCCACTGCGAGGATGATCAGCTGTCCTTCCTGTCTCCCTGTAGCGCTGTCTTAGGTGTCTCACAGTGCGGACATGGCAATTTATTGCCCTAGCCACATCAGCAGTCCTCATGCCTCCCTGCAGCATGCCTAATGCACGTTCACGCAGATGAGCAGGGACCCTGGGCATCTTTCTTTGGGTGTTTTTCACAGTCGGTAGACAAGTCTCTTTAGTGTCCTGCATTTTTAGAACTGTGACCTTAAATGCCTACTTTCTGTAAGCTGTTAAGGTCTTAACGACCATTCCACAGGTGCATGTTAATTCATTGATTATGGTTAATTGAACATGCATGGAAAACATTGTTTAAACCCTTTACAATGAAGATCTGTAAAGTTATTTGGATTTTTAAAACATTATTGTTGAAATACACAGTCCTGAAAAAGGGACGTTTCTTTTTTTGCTGAGTTTATTTGTAAGGAACTGTATGTGTTCCTCATAAAGTGTGTGCTTCCACCATGGAGCATTATACATATCCACTGGTACCCGATCAAGGCTATTAGAACAAGGCTGCAACAATAGAAAATGTGAAAAAAATGAAGAGGTCTAAGTACTTTCTGAATCTATCTATCTATCTATCTATCTATCTATCTATCTATCTATCTATCTATCTATCTATCTATCTATCTATCGTAATGGAGATGCATATTATCTTAAAATATTTAATCATAATAAGAAACAGGTAGCTATTTACCAATCGGTCTAATTGTCAATTGGTCAGTCATTATCCAATTCGCTATATCCTAACACAGGGTCATGGGGGTATACTGGAGCCAATCCCTGCCGACACAGGGCACAAGGCAGGGACAAATCCCATTCAGGGAGCCAGCCCACCGCAGAGCGCACACACCCACACCCACACACCAAGCACACACTAGGGACAATTTAGGATCGCCAATGCACCCAACCTGCATGTCTTTGGACTGTGGGAGGAAACCCACTTAGACACGGGGAGAACATGCAAACTCCACACAGGGAGGACCCGGGAAGAGAACCTGGGTCTCCTAACTTTGAGGCAGCAGTGCTACCCACTGCGCCACTGTGCCCAGTCTAATTATTTGTAAGTAAATCATAGCAATGCATAGGATTTCTCTGTTACCAATACTACTAGTTATGTATTCCTGCCACTATTGAAAATAAATTAAAATGAAACTGACAGATATAGAATTATTCTGTTCTTTAAGTTTTGTGAGAGTTGTGTCATATTAAATTATCAACACATTAATACTTAGTGTGCAATGTTCTTATAGTGTGTAATGCTTCTCTGAAAATAAAATCTAAAATAAAACGATCATTTCTTCGGTGGCCCAAAAGAGACAGGCTAACATGTCGGATATCTGTGGTTTATTCCATTTCATACAGATTATATGTAAGTTGTTTGTTGATGGTGCTAAATCATCAGTACAGTGTATCTACTGCTCTCTTGAGCATTGGAAATAAATTGGTTCAGTCCTCCTCTCTTCCTACCGCAAACACGCTATAGTGACTGCTATGTTCAAATAGGCTTAGACTGTTTGTTTAAATTATTATCAATAATCATTTGAAGAGGGCAAGCAAGATAGATAAAATAATTTTATGAGAATGAAAGCCAGACAATATGATTGCTCTGAGTATCTTTGAATTGAAATGCAAGTAAAGGCTGAAGCATATTACTATTAGAAAAGGCTTTTTCAGCTGATGAGTGGAGTGGTTTCACATAGGTTGTCTTTGACTTCTTATATGTCCACAGACCTTGGCTCAATTGTTTGTCTAATTAATTTGTAATCCATTCTCAACTCTGGCTATGTGAGTACAAATGACCCCTGCATGGCTGTGTTTTCTCTCCAGGGTTATTTTCTGCTTTGAACTTTAATCTGCCAGGTTTGGACCTGACTTCCCATAACCTTACCTTGATTTAGAAAATGAATTGACTCAGAATCAGTGTCTCCATGATGGGACAGTTAACTTCGTAAGCTGGAATGTTAAAGGCCTGAATCACGAATTAAAGAGAAAGAAAGTACTTTCTCACCTAACAGGTCTAAATGCTAAAATAGTATTTTTACAGGAAACCCACTTACTAAGTAAGGATCAGTTCCGGCTGCAAAAAGACTGGTCTGGCCAAATGTTCCATTCTAGTTTTACAAAGAAAACTAGAGGTGTGGGAATTCTCATACATAGAACAGTACCATTTGTAGCATCAGATGTAGTATTGGATCCTGAAGGGAGATATGTGATGGTCATGGGAGACTTATCTAACTGTAAAATGATTTTGATAAATGTTTATGCACCTAATGTTGATGATAAGGAATTTATACAAAATTTATTTGCATCCATTCCCAATCTGAACACTCATAAACTTATAATGGCTGGGGACTTTAATTGTGTTCTAAATCCACTTTTAGATAAGACTTCCTCCACAGGGGGAACGGCAACTAACACCGCAAAGATAATTACAAAGTTTATAACTGATCACAACTTATCAGATCCCTGGAGGTTTTTAAACCCAAATTCAAGAACATATTCTTTCTACTCACCAGTACATCATTGCTACTCAAGGATTGATTACTTCTTTATAGATAATAACTTCTTGCCTAAGATTAAATCTTGTAAATACGATGCTATTGTTATTTCAGACCATGCTCCGATGATCTTGGAGCTGAAATTACTAAGCCCCATACACTCACCCGCAGATGGCGTCTCAATCCGCTTCTATTAGCTGACGAGAATTGTACTGAATTTATATCCAAACAAATTGAATTCTTTCTAGAGACAAATACATCCCCTGAGATCTCTGCAGGAATACTCTGGGAAACTCTTAAGGCCTTCTTAAGAGGACAGATTATCTCATATCTTTCCCACAGAAATAAATCCGCGAAGAAAGTAGCAGAGATAAAAAGCGAAATTACTAAAATAGATGAAGAACATGCCAGACTACCAAGCGAGACTCTACATAAGAGGAGGCAGGCTCTACATTCAGAATTAAACCTCTTGACAACTAAAGAAACCTGAACAACTAATTTACAAATCCAGACATCATTATTATGAACATGGAGAGAAAGCTAATAAGCTTTTAGCGCAACAAATTCACAAGCAAGATGTATAACGCAATCTCGTAATTACTAACACTAACGGAGATAAAATCATCGAACACAAAAATATAATGTACACTTTTAGAGACTACTATAAATCCCTATATACTACTGAGTTTAAAGAAGACAATATACAATCTAATGCATTTCTGGATAAATTACAGATACCACAAATTGACGCTTTTAGTGTGGAGGAACTCGATAAACCTCTGTCATTATCAGAATTACTGGATGCTATAAAGTCACCCAAGGTGGAAAAGCAGCAGGCCCTGACGGCTACCCTGCAGAGTTTTACAAGAAATTCTCCGCTCAGCTAGCTCCCTCCTATTAGCAACATTTACAGAAGCCAGAGATAACCAATCTCTTCCACAAACCTTTCGCCAAGCACTAATCACTGTCTTTCCAAAACAAAATAAGGACTTATTACAATGTGCATCATACAGACCAATTTCACTTCTGAATAACGACGTTAAAATACTCTCTAAAATCATAGCTAGAAGGATGGAGAAAGTGCTCCCTCAGTAATATCACAAGACCAAACTGGATTTATTAGGGGCCGACACTTATCTTCAAATCTTCGACGCCTGTTTAATGTAATATACTCACCAACTAAATCAAACACCCCAGAAATATTATTATCATTGGATGCAGAAAAGCCATTCGACATGATTGAATGGAAATACCTTTTACTATTTTGGAGAAGTTTGGGTTTGGCCCAACATTTGTGCATGGATTAAATTACTGTATACTAACCCAGAAGCTTCAGTTTGCATCAATAACATTTGCTCAGACTACTTTAAACTAGAACGTGGCACAAGACAAGGATGCCCTTTGTCACCACTGCTGTTTGCAATTGCCATTGAACCACTGGCAATACATTGTCGAAATACTGATCAGATAAAGGGGATTAGCAGAGAAGGACTGGAACAGAAAATCTCATTATATGCAGATGACATGGTACTGTATATATCGGACCCAGAAAATTCTGTGCCTGCAGTCTTAGCAGCACTCACAGAATTTCAAAAGCTCTCTGGTCTCAGAATTAATCTGAATAAAAGTGTACTCTTTCCGTTGAATTCTCAAGCATATAATATTAGATTAGACACCCTTCCTTTTATCATTGCAGAACAGTTTAAATACCTCGTAAACATCACAAGTAAACATAAAGCTCTTTATCAACAAAATTTCGTGCCTGCATGGAAAAAATTAAACAAGACTTGCATAGATGGTCAACCCTTCATCTCACACTAGCTGGAAGAATTAACACTGTTAAGATGAATATTCTTCCTAAGCTCCTTTTTATTTCAAAACATACCAATATACATTAATAAATCGTTCTTTAAGCAATTAGATTCAACAATAACCTCATTTATTTGGAATTCTAAACATCCACGCATCAAAAGAGCGACCCTACAAAGACAAAAGGCAGAAGGCGGCATGGCTCTACCTAACTTCCAGTTTTATTACTGGGCGCAAATATACAGTCGATAAGAACCTGGACACAAATAGAAGAACATACACAGGCATGGACCGCAATAGAAGTAAAATCCTGCAGTACTTCTTTGTATTCCTTGCTTGTGCTCCAATAAACACACGCTATCGGCAATACACTAATAACCCAATTGTGCTCCACTCACTTAGAATCTGGAACCAATGTAGAAAGCATTTTAAGACGGAGAAGCTTCTTTCTGTGGCACCCTGCAAAAGAACCACCTCTTTCAACCCTCACAAACATATGCAGTTTTAATATCTGGAAAAATTTGGAATTAACTTGCTTAGAGATCTTTATATAGACAACGCCTTTGCATCCTATGAACAATTACATTCCAAATTTAACATTCCAGCTACAAATTTCTTTCACTATCTTCAAATCAGGAACTTTGTTAAACAGAACCTTCCAGATTTTCCTCATCTTGCACCCTCATCCACGCTGGAAAAATTATTGCTCAATTTCAAGGAGTTAGACTCCATCTCTACAATATATAAAATCCTTTTACAATCCCTTCCTTTCAAAGATCCAAGAGGACACTGGGAAAATGACCTCTCAATTAATATATCAGAAAAGGAGTGGAAAGTAGCAATGCAGAGAATTCACTCAAGCTCCATATGCGCAAAGCATACAATTATACAACTCAAAATTATATATCGAGCACATCTGTCTCACTAAAACTCTCCAAAATGTTTCCAGGGCATGATCCAACCTGCGAACGTTGCAACCAAGCCCCAGCCTCACTAGGTCACATGTTCTGGGCCTGCACCAAATTAACATTATTCTGGACAAAAATTTTTAATTACCTCTCAGACAGTCTTGGACTCACAATCCCTCCTAACCCATTAACAGCTGTGTTTGGGGTTCTTCCAGAGGGTCTTAAAGTGGAGAAAGACAAACAAATTGTGATTGCATTCACTACACTGTTGGCACGCAGACTTATTCTGATAAACTGGAAGAACCCAAACTCTCCTCTTTTAAGTCAGTGGGAAACTGATGTGTTATATTATTTAAAATTGGAAAAATCAAATACTCAGTTAGAGGATCTGTGCAGACTTTTTCAAAACATGGCAGGATCTAATCAGTAATATTTTGAAATGTTTATAAAGCACAGAGAATTTGTTGATTTAGGTATTTTTAAAAGCCTTAAATTTTACACCGTTTGGCTTGCTCTCTCTCTCAAGGGTGGGGATCGATCTGTTCTTACATAATTTTTTTTTGTAAAACTTGATTGCTATGTATTGATTGTAATAAAATTAATAAATAAAAATTAAAAAAAAAAAAAAAAGAAAATGAATTGACAGACAAATAGATAGAAAGGCGCTATATAATAGATAATTTAGCATAGTTGGCAGGATTAGATAGATAATTTAGCATAGTTGGCAGGGATAGATACATAGATAGATAGATAAAACAACAAATGGTAGTATTCGTGAGCTATTGTACCCATATGGACAACCACAGGGCATGCTGGCAACTGTAGTCTTGCAAGGGTCCCTACTATGTGGGTCTTACGCCTGACCCAGAAGTGTTTTCTATGGACAATGACCTGGCACCAGAAGTACTCCTGGGTCTTGAATAACTGGGACAGTTCTACCTCACTTGGATTTAGTCAGAGTTGGGAGATGAGCTGGACAAATCTCACCCTGGTGAAGTGGAGGAGAGAGAACAGGAAACAATAGATGAATAGATAGATAGATAGATAGATAGTGTTGGCATGTACCTGACACATAATAGAAAAAACGTTTCCAAAATGTCCTAACCCAAATCAGCACTCACCAGCTCTGAAAATTCACCTAAGACAGGCTGATCCTAAACTCTACAGGTAGGTTTCAAGGCCTGTACAGGCCCAAAGAGGTATCAGACATTTATTTATTTATATATATATATATATATATATTAGCAAAATACCCTTATTAGCAAAATATCATTATTTCTTTCAATCAGGTTCGTATTTGGAGGACGTGTTGTGTTCAAGTTACATTCCGTGTTTGTCAACCGTTGTAAAGATAACAGGTTACATTCATCGAAGTGTTCACTACTCAAATCACTACTCATGAATGTAAGATGTTTAACAGGCATTCCTGGTATTAACTTGTGGATTTTCCTGTGAATATTTAACGGCAGCATGTCTATGAACTTGTGGAATCTCTTGCGAGTATTTAGCGACAGCATCTTGTAACAGTTGTCACAAAAATTTTTTATTGTGTGCCTTTAACTGTTTCTGCCGCGTGCTTCCTTTTAGAGATTATGTCCCAGTAATTAACCATCTGTGGGATATCTGTTTAAGAAGAATTGGGGTCAAACTACGCCTGTGGGTCCTTGTTAAACGTACCATGGTGTGACATAAGGGGAACTGACTGTAAAAAGGCAAGGAGGTGTGTATTTTGAACGAAAAGGGAGAAGACGGCGAAGGAGCAGAAAAGTGAGAAGAAAAAATGTTTAAATAAAGAGCTAGGAAGGTGAATGGAAAGAAGGAGCCAGCGGTAAATCAAGGAAGACTCCGTAATAAGGACGGTTGGGTGCATGTAGAAGGTGTAACAATAAGATTGTTAAGCCTTATGATAATGTTCCTGCACGAAGGGTTTAGAGAGACGCACTGGGAGAAGTATAGAATAGGGAAGCCCGTGTGACTGTTCTGCTGTTCTCCTTCGACAGTTCTGTGGCTCTGCATATTTGTATGCACCTCTCTAAAGTCAGTTTGTCTTCTCGCAGTAATCTTTGTTGCAAACTTGCATCACTGGTTCCGCACACAATTCTGTCACGTATAAGGAAATCTCCCCGAAATTGCATGTGCCTGCTAACACTCTTAGATCTGTGATGTAGTTGTCTATATTTTCTCCCCTTGCCTGATTTCTTGAAAAAAATCTGAACCTCTCTACAGTTTCGTTTATTTTCGGGTTGTAATGTTCATCAAATCATCAAGCTCATGGTTAACTCTTCAGGTCTTACATCACCGGTCAGCGCCTGACACAATTCTCTGCCGCTCTCTCCAAAAAGATAACGGAATAATCTGACCTTAGTGTTTTCCTCTGCCTCCGGCATTGCAAGTTCTGTGTATAATCTGAACTCGTCCTTCCATGTTCTCCATGACTTCGCCAGGTCTTTAGCATCGAGGCTTTATATCTTGTCCTTAAACTTGTATCTCACAAATATCTCGTGCGATCTTGCGATGTCCGTGGGTTTATTTAATTTTAGCTCAGACCCGGTACTTAAAAGTTCCTCTAGCACTTTCGCTGAGTTTGTGCCAAACACTATTCTATCCCTTACCATCTCATCTTCGTTTGCATAAACACAGCCCTTCACCAGCAATTTTAACTCCGTTAGAAAGTGATCAAAAGTCTCGTTTATACCCTGTGTCCTCTCAGTAAACTTGTACCTCGCGAATATCGTATTCGTCTTAGGCATGACAAACGCCAGCAACACCGTGTCTATGAACTTAATTTAAACTTAAGCTTTACACCTTGCTTTCCTATTCGTTTGCATAAGCACAGTCCTTCACCAGCAATTTTAACTCTATTACAAAGTGATTAAAAGTCTCGTTTACACCCTGCGTCTTCTCATTAAACTTGTATCTCGCGAATATCTTATTTGTCATAGGCATGACAAACGCCAGTGGCAGCGTGTCTATGAACTTAATTTAAACGTTAGGTTTACACCGTGCTTTGTTTCTGCAGTAGCTGCACTTATGAATATGCTTGTATGTGTCACTCACTTCATATTCTTTTGTTGCCTTCTCAATTGTGTAATGCATTTTTGAACAGGTTTCATTCATCGAAATGATCACTACCCAAATTGGTACTCGTGAATCTAAGATGTTTAACAGTCATTCCCGGTATTAAGTTATGGATTTGCCTAGAAATATTTAGCGGCAGCGTGTATATGAACGTAATTTAAACTTAAGCTTTACACCTTGCTTTCCTATTGGGATGTGTACAAAGGCTTGTTCAGCTTCAGAGGGTTTCTGCAGTAGCTGCACTTATGAATATGCTAAGCACAGTTCTTCACCCACCAATATTTACCTTATATGTGCAGGCACTCAATTACGTGGGAGACGTGATGATGCGGGACAAAACTCTGCCTCACACGGCTATCGAGCTGCATTCTATTACAGTATATGGCTGAAAATACATTCCAGTTATGACCATTACTCGTAGAATTTCGAAATGAAACCTGACCAACTTTTGTAAGGAAGCTGTAAGGAATGAACCTGCCAAATTTCAGCCTTCTACCTACACGGGAAGTTGGAGAATTAGTGATGAGTCAGTGAGTGAGTCAGTGAGTGAGTGAGGGCTTTGCCTTTTAATAGTATATGTGTATATATATATATATATATATATATATATATATATATATATATATATATATATATATATATATATATATATATATATATATATATATATATACACTATTAAAAGGCAAAGCCCTCACTCACTCACTCATCACTAATTCTCCAACTTCCCGTGTAGGTAGAAGGCTGAAATATATATACATATATATATATATATATATATAAGAGAGAAGGGAAAGGGAACAATAAAATCTCTTGTTTAAAATACCAGGTCAACAAAGAATATTTTTTACCTTTAAACTTAATTGCCAGGCATCTTAGTTGCTATAATTTTGTCTTGGTGTTCAGTCCCCCCAAATAACAAGGGAAATAGAATTAAACAGTGCAATATACAATACATAACACTATCACAGCATTATACCTGTATATGTAAAACTAGAATTACACTCCTACAGAGTGATATATCATTAAGTGTGGTGAGACTAAGGTCCGTGGTTTTCAAGTTGTTTAATTAGAAACCAATGTCTCAAGTTGAGGGGTGAGGGCAGTTAATGGTTGTACATGAAGTGCAAATTAAGTCATATCTCATTGAGCCTGCCAGGATAACTTGTATCTTAGTGTACAGCCACTGTAGACACAGCCAGTTTGCTGCTGAAGTTTGGTGCCACATTTCAGTTATTTACTATGGAGCTGCCATATTATTTTCTTTTTCAGACACAACAGCTTGTGGAAAATACTGCTAAAAATAGACTGTCTGCTGCCATGTAGTGGCAATAAAAAGAGGAAACAACTGGATTTTTTGAAATATGAATATTTCCATGCTAATGACAGTGATTGGGATAGTGACAGTCAACTGGATGATGTGGAATCTGTAGGCTATGGCACTGATGCAGCTCACTGCCCCTAAGACAGTGGTTCTCAAACTGTGGGGCAGGACCCCTAGGGGGTCATGAAGTAACAAAAAGGAGATGTGAAGATGTGAAAAAAAGAAAACAAGAATCAAAAATATGAAAAATGCATCTATTGAAACCAAAACAAATTAACTTAAACTACATTCTGATACTAGAAAAATAAATATAGAGTTAGATAAATGTTGATAAAAGTTAAGTAGGTATAATAAAATATGCATCTATGATATATAATTAATTAAAAAAGAACAAATTGGTATTAGTGGGCTCTTTTCAAAAAAATGTTAGGGGGGCGCAAATAAAACTGTTACTAAAACTCTGGTCACAAATACTTAAAGGTTGAATAACGCTGCCCTAAGATGTTTCTCCATTACAAGGTGTCCGACTCTTCACATCTGTCAGGACAGCACTACACGGACATTCTGCCACCCACTGAACACAAATAATCCCCAACTACCAAACGTGTTGTATGCAGCAGGCGCGGACAGTGCAATGAAACTTGTTATATTTATGGCACATGTGCTTCTAAGCCTGCACTCTGTGTGGTGCTATCCTTCGAGGACTCTCATTCAAATGGAGACTTTTAGTCATGTTGCTGGTGAAAATAAAGTCATTAACTGTTTCTTTATACATTTTCGACAGAGTTACTGTTGATAATAAAACCTCTGTTTTCTAAAATATTTCTTTCTTTTTTTTTATGAATTTTGATAGAGTTCATTATCTCTTTATATATAAAATCAAACATCTGTACGTCTGTGTGTCCGCCTTTCACAAGAGAGCTAATTAACGGATTTAGAGTGGGTATTTTTCTATAATTTGTTTGAACATTCTGGTTGATTTTGCGACTTCTCTCATTGCACTATGTATCATAGTTTGCTTGCGGTACTGATTTATTTGCGTGAATCCGTCTGAGACGCAGCGGGCCGAGGGGTGGGGAGAGGGTCCCTCCTCACTCACATGCCAGCCTCGGGGTGTTCCTTACCTGGATTTAGATTGGGTTTTTTCTAGAATTTACTTGAACATTCCAGTTGATTTTGCAACTTTTCTCATCACGTTAAGCATCATAGTTTGCTTGCAGGAGTGATATATCTGCACTAATCCAAGACAGAGGCTGTGAGCCGAGGGGAGGGGGAAGCATGACGTCAGGAGGAGGGAGCTTGACAGGGCCGTCCTCGCTGTCCTGTTTCACTAATACATGGGAGGTGATGGCTAGTATATAATATAGGCATAGACCTGCACACCAGTGTCCTGGTAATAAATGGACCAGAAGTGTTAAGGAGAGCTGAATAGAAACTAACACCTTATGAGATTAGTAATGCTATGAAGAATAAAATAATAAAACAAAAATAAATAAATACATACTGTGAATACGACGTTATATAGCGCCCAACCCGGCACAGACTCACAGAGAGGCGCATGTAAAATGACAACAAGACTTTTATTTTCTTCAGCTGGAGGGCACATCTTCCCCGTGAACCCCCCAGCCACAACACAGTCCCAAAAGCACTAAACACTGGCAACCTCGTCCTCTTCCTCCCAATTTTGGCTCCCGAGTGGTGGTTGCTGGCACTTTTTATAGCCCACCCAAAAGTGCTCTGTTCCTGATTGCACTTCCGAGCGAGGCTGTAGAGTTGTCGAGGCCAGCTCAGGGACCCATGCAGCACCCCCTGGCGGCTACCTTAGATCCCAACAGGGCTGTGGGGTACTCCATCCCTTACGGAGCCCTGCGGGAAACTGAGGCACCATTGTTAGCCAGGGAGGCTGCCACCATGCGTCCCGGGGGAGGTACTGCGGAGCCCATGGTTGCTCCCCCGGAACATATGTAGAAGGGGACCCCGCCGCCCGCCACAATACATACATACATACATACTGTGGAGAACGCACCCCCAAACACAGACAGACTGACACCAGGATGTCCAAAGCACACTCCTTTATTTTATTTTTCCAATGCACCACAATGCCTTCTCTCACCAACTCTCTTTCCTTTCTTCTTTCTTTCTCTTTCTCTCGACCTCCTTCCTCCTCCTCACAAGCTTCGTCTCCTTCCTCTGGCTCATCTACTGGAAGGAGGCGGCCCCTTTTATCATGACCCGGATGAGCCCCAGGTGCTCCCCTTGACGTCACCTCCTGGTGTGGCGGAAGTGTCAGGAAAGCACCTGGAAGCCCTCCGGGTGACCTTGGAATCACTTCCGACAGCACTTCCTGGTGTGGCGGGAGTGCTGTCATCCAAGCTTCTCTCACTGTCCAGGCGCCCCCTGGCGGTGGCCACGTCCTCTCATAAAGAGCATCCCAGCTGTGTCCCTGTGGCCCCCAAATAGCCCTGGGCGGCTGCCCTCCAGTGGCCGAGGAAAAGTTTTGTCCAACTCGGGGACTATCCAGGCGTCCCGGCCGGGCAGTGTCCCCGGTCATCTGTGACAATACATATATACATAAATAAATAGAACAGTATGGATTCATCTCCTGATACCATGTTGCACGTTTGGCCAATCCCCCATACATAAAGTCCAGGCTGAACTTTCTCCAGTTGTCACAACTGAAAACAAATAATTCCATCATATTAGTCATATTAGGGCCATTCTCTTTATCACAAACTTTTATTATGATGGTGTGCCATTTTGATTTCCCTTATGAGGTGTCATGCCCTCACTTTATGGTTAGGCACATGTAGTGATTGTTGCAGAGGACTGATTTTCATACAACTACAAATGCCTTCCTATCAGTTTTTGCTGGAGCTCCTGTCATGGCAGGTTAGCAGTGTGACCCTTTGTGACACTCATTACATTGTGCATATACTTTTCATATCCACTGCTTCACCTCGCATACGGTAGTTCATGCTTTTCCATTTTCCCCCACACCCTATTACCTTAAGAAATGGTGGTTTAGAGAAGGTTGTTAGTTCCCAAAATAGGATGACTAGCCATTTTGGGACCTATCTCTTAACATCACCGATGACTGCTTAATCAGGATGAGCACCTTGACAGGAAGAGGGGTGACGTGACTGCAGGCTAGCTGAGCCATCAGCCCAGTCATCCGAAGTGTCATTGTTTTTTAGTGGGTCATAAATAAGCTCTGCAGTATGTATCATTACATGTATTGTTTCCTTAAATCAGCCCTTAGTGGCTACAACACAATGTGACAGATGAAGGACTTGGAAAAGATCGAGCTTTCTTTGTTAAGCACTTAATATATATTAGCAAAGTGCTCTGCATGTTTATTGCAGAATGTTAAAGTGAAAACATTTCTATTGCTGTCTTCTAAATATAATGCAAAAACAATGTGCAGCGCCCTCCATAATGTTAGGGACAAAGGTCCATTTCTCCTTGATTTAACCCTCTGCTCCTCACTTTAAAATTATAAACAATTCAGACAGACATTGTGATTAAAGTGCACATTGAAGGCCTTCATTTAAGAGGGACGTGCATATGTTTCGGTCACACCACACTGTGTCTATGTGGCCCAATCAATTTGAGGGCCCATTAATGTTTGGACACAGCAATGGCAGGTCTATTAAAGTCATTGTCATATTTAGTTCTTTGTCGCAGATTAGAATATTAGAACAATCTCAATGAGAACAGGCCATTCAGCCCAACAAAGCGCGCCAGTCCTGTCCACTTATTTCTTCCAAAGAAACATGAAGTCATGTTTTGAAAGACCCTAACGTCTTACTGTCTACCACACTACTTGGTCGTTTATTCCAAGTGTCTATCGTTCGTTGTGTAAAGAAAAACTTTATAATGTTTGTGCGAAATTTACCCTTAACAAGTCTCCAACTGTGTCCTCGTGTTCTTTTAAACTCACAGTCTTGATCCACTGGACTAATTCGCTTCATAATTTTAAACATTACAATCGTGTCTCCTCTTCATCTTCTTTTGCTTAAACAGTAAAGGCTCAGCTCTTTTAATCTTTCTCCATAACTCATCCCCTGTAGCCCTGAATCAGCCCAGTCGCTCTTCTCTGGACCTTTTCTAGCGCTGTTATATCCTTTTTGTAGCCTGGAGACCCAAACTGCACACAGGACTCCTGATGAGGAATCACCAGTGTGGTATAAAGGTTGAGCAGAACCTCCTGTGACTTGTACTACACACATCAAGGCGCTGTATAACCTGACATTCTGTTTGTCTTCTTAATGGCTTCTGAACACTGTCTGGAGGTCGATAGCTTAGAGTCCACTATGACTCCTAAATCCTTCTCATAAGGTGTACTCTCGATTTACCGACCACCCATTGTGTATTCAAACCTAACATTTTTACTTCCTACATGTAATTCTTTACATTTACCAACATTAAATGTCATATGCCACAAATCTGCCCAAGCCCGTATGCTGTCCAAGTCCTTCTGTAATGATATAACGGATTCCAAATTATCTGCTAATCCACCTGTCTTGGTGTCATCTGCAAACTTGACCAGCTTGTTACTTATATTCCTATCTAAAACATTTATATATATTAAAAATAGCAGCGGCCCTAGCACTGATCCCTGCTGGTTACCACTCTTAACATCAGCCAATTCTGATGAGGTTCCTCACACCATCACCCTCTGCTTCCTGTGTCTGATCCATCTAAAAACATCACCCTGAACTGCCACTTCTTTTAGTTTGATGCCCAACCTCTCATGTGGCACATGATCAAATGCTTTCTGAAAGTCCAGATAAATAATATCATGAGCTCCACTTTGATCGTATCCTTTTGTTGCCTCCTCATTGAATTCCAGCATGTTAGTAAAACATGACCTCCCTTTTCTGAACCCATGCTGACTGTTCCTAATAACTCCTGTCCTTGTATGTGCCACTCAATGTTATCCTTAATAATTCCTTCCATTAATTTTCCTGTGATGCATTTTAAGCTTACTGTACTATAGTTTCTTGGATCTGCCCTGTCACCCTTTTTATATAATGGGATGATATTTGCCATTTTCCAGTCATATAGAATCTCCCCAGAGTGCAGTGACTTCATAAAAAGATGTGTCAAGGGTTTATATCTGTATAGCCTCCTTAAGAACTTGAGGGTAAATATTATCTGGTCCTGGTGATTTGTTTGATTTCAGCCTATTTAATCTCAGCAGTACTTCTTCCTCTACAATTTCCATATTCCTCAGTACCTCCTTAGTAGTCCCTGTTACCTCTGGGAGGTTATCCACTTGCTCTCATGCAAATATCCCTCACATGCAATGGCTGCTTGAAGTCTGCGATTCATAGACATCAGCAGGTGACGAGAGTCTTCTCTGGTGATGCTCTGCCAAGCCTCTAATGTGGCCTTCTTCAACTCCTGCTTATTTTGGGGGGCTTGTGTGTCCAGCAGATAGCGTTAGCTCACTGGGAATGAGTTCTTTCATGATTGCATAACCCAAATCTCTGTAGATATAACATAAAAGACAATAACCCTCCCTAGTGATACAGTGGTAAGAAATCACGCAAGAGAAATAATAGCTTTGTTTAATGTCGGCTTACGCTGTTTAACAGACAAGGGAAGCAAATGACAAAACCCAGTCTGGGAGTGGGAGGCCAAGGTGTAGAGTCCTTCAACATCTTCGGCGCAGCAGAAGGATTTTTGGAATTGGATGATGTTATCTCCCATCCGTCTGTCAGCTTCAAAGGTGTGCCGGGCGATGTTCCATGGCTTTATACTCTTTCGTCACGTGCAGGGCCTTCCTTAGATGAACATGCACTTCCAAAATGAGGAAACGGTGCTTAGACAAGGATACAGTTCCATGCTGACTTAAACAGATAGAAAGAGTACACAAGCATCTGCACGCTTTCCATTTGTTCCAAGCTGTCTTATGTCATACTGCTTGCCTTGCAGTTCTATATGGTGAACCCCTGTGCTTAGCCCTGTGACTTGGTGTCAGCTGTGTATGTGAGTAGAAAAAATCAGATTTATAAGATAGATTTGCACGGAGCATAGTGACATATCAAACTTATACTTATTACAGTTTGTCCCCTTAAGTTTTCTCTTCAGCATATGGAAGGCCTGCTTACTTAGATTGAAATCAAGTCACTGGCTTGACCATCGAAAAATTTTCCATTTTTTACTGTGTTGCCTCAGCAGTGTGTTTGGCTCATTATCTTGTTGTCAGATGAAGCACCGTCCAATGAGTTTGGAGGCCTTTACTAGAACTTGAGCCGATCAGGTGTTTCTACGCACCTCAGAATTCATTGTGCACCTGCTGTCAGCAGTTCCATCATCAATGAAGAGAAGGGTCCAAGGACCTATGGCAGCCATACATGCCCAAGCCATAACACCCCCAGCACCATGTTTAACAGATGAGGTGGTCTGCTTTGGATCTCGGGCAGTTCCTTTTTATCTCCACACTTTGCTCTTGCCATCACTCTGATCAGGTTCATCTTTGTCTCATCTGTCCACAAGACCTTTTCCCAGAATTCTGTAGGCTCTCTGATGTCCTTTGTCACAAACTGTAATCTGCCATCCTGTTTTTGTGGTTTGCAGCTTGAAGTGTGTCCTACTCTGTGTTTCTGTTCATGAAGTCTTCTGTTGATAGTCATCTCTGACACACACACATAGGCCCCCTGAAGACTGTGATTTGTCACGTGCAGATATTGAAGAACAAAGCAGTGTTAAAGATATGACCAACACAGATAATGAGTTAAGGCTGCACATAGGTGGCAATGGATGTCAATAACAAACCCTGTAAGTGCCCGAGAGGAATGATGGGCATTCTGACTGGGGTGAGGGATGATTTCTTGCCTGGACAGGAGACCATGGTGGAAAGACAGACGGGCACACTGGCTGAACGAGGTAACAACTTCTTGCCTGACCTGAGTCATACATACAAAAGAGGCCAGAAGCATTTCCATCCCCCATGAGACAGGCAGTGGTCCTCCTGAGGCATCCCAGTTTGGACACCAGGAGATACACTTGGGAACTGGAGTCTGGAAATGCAGCCCTATCAGGTCCCTGGGTGCCGTTAGAAGGTGTTGTCAGGGAGGACCTTGCTGATTCCCATATGACCTGTGTGATAAATAAATTTGACTCCAAGTCGTAAAAAAGGTTTGGGAAATTGCCCCATATAATGTCCGATGGCCAGGTCAAAATAATAGCTGAAACAAAAAGGGTTCAACCAAAACATTCAACTTTGAAATAATAAACAGGGGAAGTATGAAATGGTGTCATGTATGCGGGCTCAGAGGTGACATTATCATGTAAGGGACGGAAACTGCGAGTCGGCCATTTTGGGTGCGGTGAGTGGGTTTTATTTCTCGTCTTTGCTTCTGAGAAAATAAAAGAGAGAGAGACATTAGTACCCTTCTGTAACCCTTTGTCACGCACTCTTTTAGTCACCGTAGGGTTTGTTGACTGTTTCCGAAGTGCATGTGCATGACACCTGGAAGATCTACCAGGAGGACATACTGTGGCACCAGAAACACGCTCAGGTCCAGCTTACAAAGGAGAGTCTGAGTCGGGAAGCAGTGGGTGAAACTCAACTGGAGGCGGTAAGGAGGAAAAGCATCTGTTCATTTTTGAGTATTTTGGATGGTGCTTGTGTTGGAAAGTCAGTCAGTCAGTCAGTCATTACCCAACCTGCTATATGCTAACACAGGGTCATGGGAGTCTGCTGGAGCCAATTCCGGCCAGCACAGGGCGCAAGGAAGGAACCAATCCAGGGCAGGGTGCCAGCCCACCGCAGGGCACACACACACCTACACACCAAGAACACACTAGGGACAATTTAGGACTGCCAATGCACCTAACCTGCACATCTTTGGACTATGGGAGGAAACCAGAGCACCTGGAGAATATGCAAACTCCATGCAGGCAGGACCCAGGAAGTGAACCCAGGTCTCCTTATTGTAAGGCAGCAGCGCTACAACTGCACCACCTGAAAAATAAAAACTTTTTATTTGAATGTAGAATTGTGTTGGGTGGCATTGTGCATTAGGCTTGGGGCTCAGTAGCACCCCCTTGTGGTCACAACATGCAACAATAGCTGGGTTGACTTTGTACATCAGAATTCATTCCCGAACTGGGAGTAAGAAGGCGGTTTTCTGGGTTAAGTGGTCAAGGGGCGGGACCAGGAGGACGGACAAGGAAAGTGACATCAGTGATGGAGTGGGTGTCAATCATCCATTCTACAGAAGGGACAGTATGAGCACACAACGCCAACCCCTGCTCTGGCAGGTAATGACCATCACATCAAAACCCGTGAGCACATGTGTGACAGCAGTTAAATCTACTGAAGTTGGGCCCTCCTACAGGAATGAAGCTATTACTTTATTGTAGTTTCAAATTGTAAATTTACCATATTGTAATAAAAAAAAGTAAATTAAGATGAATTAATTTAATCAAAGTCAGGGTCGTTCACTTTGACTGACTTGAGTTTTTTTTTTCATCACTGTCTTTACTTTTACTTTAGAAAGCCACAGCCGGCAAAGTAAATGCAAACTGGCGTCTGGCAGAGTTGGCAGCGTGAAAAAGTGAAATTTCAGTACGACACCTGCATGGAAAGGTAGGATTATTCTTTATTTTAACTGACATAAAAAAGGCAGGTCAGTTAGCAGTTATGTTGTGCAATGAAGTGATGCTTTTCACACTTTGCCAAGGGATGTTTTAGACTTTTCCCCAGTCTATACTTTCAAACTGCCATCTGTGTACAAAGTGAAGTTATTTATAGAGAACTCTTATTCCGACGTGGCTTAAGAAGTAGTTTTCTGAAGAGTGTGGGAAGTAGAAGGTATAACTTTGGGGAATGATGAAAGATCATAATAAAGAAAACCTAACTGCAGAATTAAGAAATACATAATTATCTGTAGTGTTGGAAGCCAATTGCAAAGAAGACAACAGCAGGAGTATTAAAAATACCCACCCTTGTAATACTGACTAGCCGAATGATGACAGCCTGTCAGAAAAGGAGCACACACAGACCACTGAAGCACTAGGGAGGCCATTAGGAAGAACACATGACAGCTTATGGCATCTGCTGACCTGATCTGAAGTGTGAAATGATCAAGTGCTGTCCGCTTTACCTTCTAATAGAGCTCTCCAGCAGTGAACTAAATGAACTATGGGATTATTTATTGTTTGCTAGGACTTCAACAAATCAGATTCCGATTCTCTTTACTTCAATTATTATTAGCTTGCCACCTGTGCCCACTAGGGATGGTAATACAGTGGATTCAGAAAGACCTCAGACCCCTTCACTTTCAGCACATTTTATTGTGTTGTAGATTTAATTTTAAATGGATAAATTTGCCATTTTTACCCATCAATCTACACTCAATAACCCATAATGACAAAGCAAAAACATGTCAGGAAGGTTTGCAGGTTTATTAAAAACCAAAAACTCAAATCTCTTGTGCATAGAAGCATTCTGAGCCATTGCTGTGCCACTCCAAATTATGCTCAGTTGTATCCTGTTTGATTTAATCCTCCTTGAGATGCGTCTAGAGCTTGATTTGCGTCCACCTGTGGTAAACTGAATTGGTTAAACATTTTTTTAGAAAATGCCTACGTATAGAAGGTCACACAATTCACACTGCAAATCAGCACAAAAACCAAACTATTAAGTCCAAGGAACTCTTTGCAGATCTTCACATTAAAATTGTTGTGAGGCATAGATCAGAGCAATGGGAGGAAACCATTTCCAAAACTTTGACTACTCTTAGGATCACCATAGCCTCAAAAGTTGTAAATTGGAAGAAGAAGTCTGAAACCACTAGGATTCATCCGAGAGTTGGCTGACTGGCCAAACAGGGTAACCGGATTGATGATTAATTAATAAGGTAAGAGCCTTGGTCAGGGAGTTCACCGAGAACCCATTGAACACTCTAACAGAGTCTCAGAAATCCTCTGCTGAGATGGGAGAAGTCGTCAGAAGGATGATCATCTGTGCAGCATTCCATTTATCAATCTTGATTACCGTCTTAAAGTTTGAGAACATAAGGAATAGATGAGACAAAAACTGAACTGTTTGAGCAGAACTTCAAGTGTTATGTCTGCCAAAGACCAGACTGTCTGGCAGTTGATAGTGTTGAATCCACTACAATTCCTGAGTCCTTCTCATAAGATGTACTTTCGATTTTCAGACCTCTATGATGATTCGAGTTCTGCTCCATGCTTCCAAATGGCTTCTGGGGAGCTCTCGAATCCAACACTGTCAGTAATGTAACCGGATAAGCTGGACAGTGAAGACATCAACAATAAAGCAAAGTGCTTTTATTTAAAAAAAAAAAACAAAAACAGTGTCCAAATAAATAGTGCAGTGCATAAAGTTCAGAAAAATAAATAATCCATTAAAAACAAGTGAAACATGTGATGGTCAGTCAGTCAGTCATTTTCCAACCTGCTACATCCTAACACAGCATCACGGGGATCCACTGGAGCCAATCCCAGCCAACACAGGGCGCAAGGCAGGAACAAATCCCAGGCAGGGCGCCAGCCCACCATAGAATGTGGAGGTTAAAATCCAATAAATAAATCCAGTTAAAAAATGGGGTTTAAACAATGGCTGGAAGCAGTCCTTTTAAAAACAAAGCCCGGTGCCTTCTTTCTACTGGCCACTCTCCTGCTTCTCCCATACAGGCCATCCCATCCCAACCAGGGGAGTCATCCTACCTGCAGCTGACCTTCGCCATCTTCTGGTGGACTCCACCAGATCATGACTTGGGCTCCCCAGTGACCAGGGTGCTCACACTGGGGCTTTTACTTCTCAAGTCCCAGACTCCCACAGCCATATGCGGCAAGCCATCCTTCTTCCGGTCACTCCTGCTCTTCACTAACGCTCAGCGGGAGCGATCACAACCGACTGCCCCAGGGTGCTGGCCAAACATCCCGCTAGGGCTCACTGCTCAGCTACCTTCTTTCTTACAACAACAACATTTATTTATATAGCACATTTTCATACAAACAGTAGCTCAAAGTGCTTTACATATTAAAGAATAGAAAAATGAAAGACACAATAAGAAAAACAAAATAAATCAACAATAATTAACATCGAATAAGAGTAAGCTCCAATGGCCAGGGGGGACAGAAAAAACAAAACAAAACTCCAGATGGCTGGAGAAAAAAAAAAAATCTGTAGGGATTCCAGACCATGAGACCACCCAGTCCCCTCTGGGCATTCTACCTAACATAAATGAAACAGTCCTCTTTGGAATTAGGGTTCTCACGGAAGGGCTTGATGATGATGATGGTCACATAGACTTCTGTCTTTTAATCCATCCATCATTGTTGGAGCATCATGAAGCTTTGAATAGGTGGAGGTGGCGCAGGCCACCACCACAAAGAAACCGGAAAAAGAAACAGAAGAGAGAGTAGGGGTCAGTACGGATTTTAGAGCCACCATGAATAGCTATTATGATGAATTGAACATACAGAGTATCAGGATTAAGATAAAGTGAAGTTATAAAAAGGCCATGTTAAAGTAATGTGTTTTCAGCAGTGTTTTAAATTACTCTACCGTATCAGCTTGCCGAATTCCTATTGGCAGGTTATTCCAGACTGTAGGTGCCTAACAGCAGAAGGCCGCCCGCCTCACCACTTCTTTTAAGTTTAGCTTTTGGAATTCATTTGAGGATCTGAGGTTACGATTTGGAATATAAGGTGTCAGACATTCCAATATATAAGATGGAGTGAGATTATTTAGGGCTTTATAAACCATAAGCAGAATTTTAAAGTCAATCCTGAATG
Source organism: Polypterus senegalus (assembly GCF_016835505.1). NCBI lineage: Eukaryota > Metazoa > Chordata > Cladistia > Polypteriformes > Polypteridae > Polypterus > Polypterus senegalus. Next base: position 11,315,373 of record NC_053158.1, read on the forward strand.
ACACAGGCAACCAGTGTAGTGACATCAAAACTAGAGAGATGTGCTCGGATTTTCTTTTCCTAGTTAGGATTCTAGCAGCTGCATTCTGCACTCGTTGCAAGTGATTTATGTCTTTTTTGGGTAGTCCTGAGAGGAGTGCGTTACAGTAATCTAGTCGACTGAAAACAAACGCGTGAACTAATTTCTCAGCATCTTTCAGTGATAAAAGAGGTCTAACTTTACTTATGTTTCTTAAGTGAAAAAATGCTGTCCTAATGATCTGATTAATATGCGATTTAAAATTCAGATTACAGTCAACAATCACCCCTAAGCTTTTTACCTCCATCTTGACTTTTAATCCTAATGTATCCAGTTTATTTCTAATAGCCTCATTGTATCCATTATTGCTAATCACTAAGATTTCAGTTTTCTCTTTATTTAACTTACTATTACTAGTTACTATTCATCCATTCTGAGATACCAGTCAGACATTGTGTTAGTGAATCAATAGAATCGGGGTCATCAGGTGCTATTGATAACATATTCTTACAGTGTGCCCGCTCTTGCTCACTTGCTCGCTCGCTCCATCATGCATGGGCTCCTTTGCTTCCAGCTGCCTTCTTCTCCCTTAACCCCCATTCACTTTTTCTTTTCTTTTTTTTCCTTTCCTTCTTTCCACACTTATTTTCTTACTATATATAATGGGGATGTGGTTCAAGTGTGGCGATTAGCAGTTCCTGGCTTCAATTATGGATGCAGACAATTCCTCAACTGTGCACATAAGCGAGGACCACTCGCATCACAAAGTGCCCGGGAACCACTCTGGCCACACTGCCACGACCCCTCTTTAAACCGCGAGTGTGGCGATTATCTTTTTATAAACTGGCCTTTCATCTGACCTCTGGACCCCCTATACCACAACCTCCCATTGTATATTCAAACCTTCCTGTGTGTAATACTTTATGTTTATGGACATTAAACTTAAACATCTGCCACAACTCTGCCCAAGCCTGTATGCTGCCCAAGTGCCACTGCAACGATTGAACAGGTTTTAGATTATCTGTATATCCTCCGGGCGGCACAGTGGGTAGCGCTGCTGCCTTGCAGTTAGGAGACCCCGATTCACTTCCCGGGTCCTCCCTGCGTGGAGTTTGCATGTTCTCCCCGTATCTGTATGGGTTTCCTCTGAATACTCCAGTTTCTTCCCACAGTCCAAAGACATGCAGGTTAGGTGCACTGGCGATTCTAAATTGTCCCTAGTGTGTGCTTGATGTGTGTGGGTGTGTGTGCACATCCTGCAGTGGGCTAGATAGATCGACAGATAAATACTTTATTAATCCCAATGGGAAATTCCCTTGGAAATCCCTGCCTGGGATTCGTTTCCTGCCTTGCTCCCTGTGTTGGCTGGGATTGGCTCCAGCAGACCCCCGTGACCCTGTAGTTAGGATATAGCGGGTTGGATAATGGACGGATGGATGTTTATCCTCCTCAAATCATGGCCGGTCAGTACACTGGTTCTGTGAGTGCTGTGCAGAGTGGAGGCAGAACCTTTGTGTTTTCCCCGGTTGATTCTGGGGCTCGTCAACGGTGTGTTCTGCTCCTACTCTGTTCAATGCTTGTATGGACTGGGTGTTGGCAGGGTCGTGGGGCCCAGCGGCTGTGGGGCATTAGTTGGTGAAGAAAGATTCAGGGATCTTGACTTTGCTGACGATGCTCTGATCTTCACAGAGTCAATGGAGGCTTTGATCGGGGCTCTCGAGAGACTGAGCGAGGAGTCTGAGTGTCTGGGTTTGCGAGGCTCCTGATAAAAACCAACATCCAGGCCTTTAATGACCTCTTGGGCATGGCCATCAGCAGTGTGTCTGTCTGAGGAGAGAGTGTCGACCTTGTCGAGAGGTTTACTTACCTGGGCAGTGACCTTCATGTCTATGGCGATTCTTCTTATGAAGTCAGTAGACGGACAATTCTGCACCTATCAAAGAGATGTGGGCCATCTTGTAGAATGGTGTACTTAGAAGAACTTGGAAATTAAGGCTGACTTCCGCTGACAAGTCACTAACTGTCCACCTTTGCAAATTAATGGCCAGACTGTGTCTGTGGGGACTACTTTCACTAATACATTAAAATGGGACAAGCAGATCACCTCCATTACCAAGAAAGCCAGGCAGAGATTATTCTTCCTTTGCCAGTTTAAGAAGCTTGGCTTATCAAAGCGTGTATCATTAAATTTTTACTCAGCCATCATTGAGAGTATTGTGACCACCGCCATCACTGTTTCGTTTCCTTCTGCCTCCTCTCTTTCTAAGTCTCAGATGCAGCGGGTGATTTGTTTGTCTCCCAGCATTAAAGATCTGTTCATTGCCATAGCAAAAAAGAGAGCAGGAAAGATTGCAGCTGACTCCAGCCACCCTAGCAGACATCCATCCATCCATCCATTTTCCAACCCGCTGAATCCGAACACAGGGTCACGGGGGTCTGCTGGAGCCAATCACCGCCAACACAGGGCACAAGGCAGGAACCAATCCCGTTATATAATATAATATATAATATCTGTTCATTAAATTGCCATCAGAGAGGAGGTGTAGGTCTGTTGCCACCCAAAGTACACACCATATCTGCAGCTTCTTTCCTCAAAATATTCAAATCCTAAATAAACTTACACAGAGTTACTGTTTTTACAACGTATAACTGGTAACTGTGCTGTTTGTCTATTCGTAAATACTTCGTACTTGCCCAACTTGAACTAAACTACTCAAAAAAATGAAAGTAACACTTTGAAAGCACATCAGATCTCAATGGGAAAAAAAAAATCCTACTGGATATCTCTACTAATATGGACTGGTACTAACAGTTAGTATCATGGTCTGTAAGGAACGAAAGGATACTACATCATTTGATGGAAATGAAAATGATCAGCCTACAGAGGGCTAAAGACACTCAGAAAATCAAAGTGAAAAATGATGCGACAGGCAGGCTAGTCCATTTTCATAAAATGTCAGCAACTCCAAATCGTACTTAGTAGTTTGTACGACCCCCAAATCCCCCCCCCCCATGCTTGTATGCATTCCTGGCAAAGTCCTAATGAGATGACAGATGGTATCCTGAGGGATCACTGAGCTCTTGGACAGACCGAGGTGTTGGATGGACTAAAACATTATGTCCCACCCAGAGGTGTTCTATTGGATTAAAGGTCAGGCAAGTGAGTGTGGGGGCCAGTCAATGGTATCAATCCCTTCATCCTCCAGGAACTGTCTGCATACACTCGCCACATGAGGCTGGGCATTGTCGTGCACCAGGAGGAACCCAGGAGCCACTGCACCAGCATAGGGTAAGACAATAGGTCCAAGGATTGCATCCTGATACCTAATGGCAGTCAAGGTGCCATTGTCCAGCCTGTAGAGGTCTGTGCGTCCCTCAATGGATATGCCTTCCCAGACCATCACTAACCCACCACCAAACCAGTTATGCTGAATGATGTTGCAGGCAGCATAATGTTCTCCACGGCTTTCACATCTGTCACGTGTGCTCAGGGTGAACCTGCTCTTATCTGTGAAAGGCACAGGGCGCCTTTGTTAGACCTGCCAATTCTGGCATTCTATGGCAAGTGCCACTTGAGCTCCACAGTGCCAGGCAGTGAGCACAGGGCCCACTAAAGAACATTGTGCCCTCAGACCACCCTCATGAAGTCTGTTTCTGATTGTTTGCTCAGAGACATTCACACCAGTGGCCTGCCTGCAAGAGGTCTTTTTGTAGGCTCTGGCAGATATCGGTGGGTCCTGTTGATGGGTTAAGAACCTTCTACGAGGAGCCCTGTCCAGCTTTCCTAGAGTAACTGCATGCCTCCTGGAATCTCCTCCATGCCATTGAGACTGTGCTGGGAGACACAGCAAACCTTCTGGCAATGCCATGTTTTGATGTGCCATCCTGGAGTAGTTGGACAACCTGTGCCACCAAACCCTTAAGGATCCAGGTATCATCTCATGCTACCAGTAGTGACACTGACTGTAGACATATGCAAATCGAGTGAAAAAACAGATGAGGAGGGAAAAATGTCAGTGGCCTCCACCTGTTAAACCATTCATTCCTGTTTTGGGGGTCGTCTCATTGTTGCCCCTCTAGTGCACCAAAGCAGCTGAAACTGATGAACAAGCGGGTTGGAAAATGGATGGATGGGAACGGAAATGGGAATTCTGGGAAACAGGACGCTGAGAAAGCGAAGGAACCCGGAAGCGGTCCGGACGTCTGGCTAAGGTTTTTGGAGACAAACTCAAGGGATTGTTTTCTCGTCTTTCCTGTTAAAATAAGGAGAGAGTGGTTAGTACACCGTCGCTGTCTCCTGTCTTGCTATTTCGCGCTGCTCGTCAGGTCCGTTAGCTGCTCCCTAGTCACTTGTGTGTGACAATATGAACTCGAGGTTAAATATTATCTGGTCCTGAAGATTTTTTGATTATCTCCAAGACCCGTTCCTTGTTCAACAACTTGACCATCCTCAGCGTGGGAGTGGTGTCCCTTTTGAAGAACTGTGGACTATCATCAGGTGGGGGGTAAATCAATGCATTGCTTTATCAACCTGTGCCTACCCACAGCCAACCCACTTCACAAACCACTCATTACCATTAAATACAACAGTAACTCACAACACAATGGTGGCAAAGAGTTTTGAGCTACAGTTTAAGAAAACCTACTGAAAAAGATGCTTACCACATGTTACAAATAGCTGCTGGACGCACGTTTTAGAACTTCCCAAAGATGCCTTCGCATGTAATTAGATCATCACCACAACAAGACTACAAAATGTACCAAAGTAACAATGTTAAGTAAGCTGCTTTCATTTCCATATCACAGTCAAGAAACATTTAGTTTGTGCCAATCAGCATACAGATAAATGGTACAATCTACGCACCTACCTATTAATATTATCTGAAGGTCCCAGAATAGTTAAACAGATTTAAAGGCTTTGGCACACATTTACAGTATATCTAAAGAGAAACTTGATATTTTACATTTTTATACTGGATAGAATAAAATGTTTTTGATTGTCATCTCCTGCTTGCTAGATGACTGTGCTGGGTGTAAATGTTACAAGAACGTCTTAATTAGACAGGCAGTTATAGTCAGAAGCATTTTAGATATTCTTACAAAACGTTTTACTCTTAACACAGACTACAGATCCTCATTTCAAAGCTAACTGAGTATGCAGTGGTTGTCATCAAAAAAATGTGGGGAAATCTGTGTGACAGGGAAAACAATCTTTTCATTTCCTAATACAAAACCATGGATTATCAGTGACATCAATAAATTACATAGCAATAGCAATGCATTTGAGATCACTGTTATAGAAACATACAAGAAATTCTGGTAGGTGCTTCGAAAAGTAATTGCTAAAAGTCGATACCCATCTTGGAACTGAATACATCAGCACCGTCGATGCAGGTACATTGTCACAGGGCATAGTGATGCTTACAGATTACAAAATGAGTCTAATCCAATTATATTCCCATTTTCACTCTAGGATGAAATAAATGCTTTGCATGCCTGCTTTGATCATGAGAGCAAAGCTCCTCTCATGCAGATTCCTGTACCACCGCATGATTCAGCCTTCTCTCTATCTGTGAATGGCATAAGGAGGATAGTAAAAATGAGTCAACAGCCTGTCTGGAATGGAAGGACTCTCACCATGTGTGTTAGAACTGAAAATGCTAATGCCATAGTTGACATCTGTTTCAAAAGATTATTAACTCTGAGCCAAAGAAAACAAAAGTGCACTCTCTAGTCATTACCAAGAGTTTGCATGTCATCACCACCACTCCAAAAAGATAGATAGATAGATAGATAGATAGATAGGAAATGTCATTCTGAGTGGTTTCTTCAAGTATTATCGGGATGTGGAGGTCATTTTCTCAGGTTGCTTAGACAAGAAGAGACACCTCCTTCCAGGCAGTCGTCCTTTTATGGCCCAGGAACTGGAAGAGTTGGAGTCAGTTGCTCTCACTAGGTGGTTTCTCTGCATTGTGGAGGATGAAGAAGGCAAGACAGTCAGTGGTAGCGCCCCCTCTCACCTAAAGAGGGTGTCACATACCTGGGAGGAATTTGCAGGATGACCCTCTAACACGCAAGAACTTTGCTTGTCCCCAGAAGGAAACTGGGCCTTTAACAGAAGCTCTCTAAATAAACAAATGTATCAACTGATATATATATATATATATATATATATATATATATATATATATATATATATATATATATATATATATATATACTTTGTGTATATATGTATATATATATATATTTATACATATATATATGTGTATATGTATATATGTATATGTATATATATATATATATATATACTCAGCAAAAAAAGAAACGTCCTCTGACTTTCAACTGTTTTTACTTTCAGTAAACTTAATGTGTAAATATTTGTATGAACACTAAAAGAGTCAACACCATAAGACATAAACTAAAAATGTTTCACAATGTGTCCCTGAATGAAGGGAGGCTCAAAATCAAAAGTACCAGTCAGTATCTGGTGTGGCCACCAGCTGCTTGAAGTACTGCAGTGCATCTCCTCCTCATGGACTGGACCAGATTTGTCAGTTCTTGCTGTGAGATGTTACCCCACTCTTCCACCAAGGCACCTGCAAGTTCCTGGACATTTCTGGGGGGAATGGCCCTAGCCCTCACCCTGCGATCCAACAGGTCCCAGACGTGCTCAATTCCTTCGACGATAAACACAAATCCGTCCATCACCCCTGGTGAGACAAAACCGTGACTCATCAGTGAAGAGCACTTTTTGCCACTCCTGTCTGGTCCAGCGAAGGTGGGTTTGTGCCCATAGGCGGCGTTGTTGCTGGTGATGTCTGGTAAGGACCTGCCTTACAACAGGCCTACAAGCCCTCAGTCCAGCCTCTCTCAGCCTATTGCGGACAGTCTGAGCACTGATGGAGGGATTGTGTGTTCCTGGTGTGACTCGGGCAGTTGCTGTGGCCATCCTGTACCTGTCACGCAGGTGTGATATTCGGATGTACCGATCCTGTGCAGGTGATGTTACACATGGTCTTCCACTGCGAGGATGATCAGCTGTCCTTCCTGTCTCCCTGTAGCGCTGTCTTAGGCGTCTCACAGTGCGGACATGGCAATTTATTGCCCTAGCCACATCAGCAGTCCTCATGCCTCCCTGCAGCATGCCTAATGCACGTTCACACAGATGAGCAGGGACCCTGGGCATCTTTCTTTGGGTGTTTTTCACAGTCGGTAGACAAGTCTCTTTAGTGTCCTGCGTTTTTAGAACTGTGACCTTAAATGGCTACTTTCTGTAAGATGTTAAGGTCTTAACGACCATTCCACAGATGCATGTTAATTAATTGATTAGGGTTAATTGAACATGCATGGAAAACATTGTTTAAACCCTTTACAATGAAGATCTGTAAAGTTATTTGGATTTTTAAAACATTATTGTTGAAATACACAGTCCTGAAAAAGGGACGCTTTTTTGCTGAGTATATATATATATATATATATATATATATATATATATATATATATATATATATATATATATATATATATATAGTGGTGAGCAGCTGGGGGTGGTGCCCAGCCAGGATGCCCAGAAGGACCGGAGGAGGGATTACACCTCCTCCAGACCACGAGGGGGTGACCACCCTGGTGGCTTTGGGGACCACGGGAACAGAGCTTAGAAGCTCAACCCTATAGGGTCCCGTAGTCACCGCCAGGGGGCACCCCGATGCCTGTGGAGCCCAGCCACACCCAGAATTGCTGGGGGGAAGAAGAAAAGGGACACCTGGAGTGCTTCTGGGTGCAGAGCCAGCACTTCCGCCACACCTGGGAGGGCTGGCGAATGGTTATCAGGAGGCACCTGGAGTATGTCCAGGTGATTATAAAAGGTGTCGTCTGCCTTCATTTGAAGGCTGGAGTCGGGAGGAAGAAGGACAGAGCTCGGGAGGAGAGGAGTGGAGGCGGTGAAGAGAGGTATTGTTGAGGGCTTGGACTGAGAGTGATTGGTGCTGCTGGACTGGGTTGTGTGCTTCGCTTTGTGTGTAAATATTGTAAATAAATGTGTGTGGGCTGAAACCAACGATGTCTACCTGTTTGTGTCTGGGCTGTTCCTCACTATATATATATATATATATATATATATATATGCCCACTATGGTCTGAACACACACCAGAAGGACTAAAAAGGAAGAAAAAATAATAAAGGAAAGGCACAATATAATAGAGGGCGGCAGGATGACGCAGTGGTAGCACAGCTGCCTCGCAGTAAGGAGACCTGGGTTCGCTTACCGGGTCCTCCCTGGGTGTAGTTTGCATGTTCTCCCCGTGTCTGTGTGGGTTTCCTCTGGGTGCTCCAGTTTCCTCCCACAGTCCAAAGACATGCAGGTTAAGTGCATTGGTGATCCTAAATTGTCCTGTGTGTGTGTGCCTTGGATTTGTTCCTGCCTTGCACCCTGTGTTGGCTGGGATTGGCTTCTGCAGATCCCCATGACCCTGTGTTAGAATATAGCGGGTTGGATAATGACTGACTGACTGACAATGTAATAGATAGATAGATAGACATGAAAGGCACTATATAATAGATTGATAGATATGAATGGCGATAGATAGATGGATAGATAGATAGATAGATAGATAGATAGATAGATGTGAAAGGCTCTATATGATAGATAGATAGATAGATGTGAAATTTGTCTTTTTACAGAAGCTCTTTAAATTAATAATCCATCCATCCATCCTCTATCCAACCCGCTATATCCTAACTCCAGGGTCATGGGGGTCTGCTGGAGCCAATCCCAGCCATCACACGGCGCAAGGCAGGAAACAAACCCCGGGCAGGGCGCCAATCCACCGCAGTTAAATTAATAAATACATAAATATTTTTATTGCTGTTTAGACTACAGCTCAGTATTTAACACTGTTGGATCATCAAAGCAGATCACTTTTTCTCCTAGAATTAGGAGTTCATGTTATGATTTGCATTTAAAATTTGAACTTCCTGACCGACAGACCCCCAGCATGTGTCGGTTAGTAATATCACTTTCCCTATTGTTGAGGAAAAATTTCGAGAGGACCAGCAGTTCTCAGAGGACTATAAATATAATGTTTATATAGAGAGCACAAGTCACCATAGTGAAAGTTTGCCCTATTGATAGCATTTGTATGAGGCAATTTATAACAGGAGGAGGCAATACCAAAATACAATTACGTGGCATTAACCTTCAATATCAGTAAATAAATTATGTAGATATATGGCATGCAAGAACATTCCTCTCCCTGCTTGGCAAACAAGTCTGTACATACTGACCTTAAAAATGGACAAATAGTTGACTCATAACCTTAAAAATTAAAACTACACCATAATGTATGGTTTGTATAATTACTATTTTCTTCTTGGCATACCACCCAGCCCTATCTATTTTAACTTAACTTCAACTTTATTTTCATACATTCTTAGTAAAATGAAAATCTTATTCTGCGAGTCAATAAACAAGAATACAGAGCAACAGACCAGAATACACAACAATAAACAAAAACACCTCAGGTGCGAAAAATATGCAATAAACAATCAGAAATAAGAGTGCATGGGGAAAAAAATAAATCATTCAGTGTAAGCTCTGCAGGTCTCAAGATGGCCTTCCATCCTCCAGACACAAGCTGGCCGGCAGTGCTGAGGAGAGGGACAGTCAATGAGTTTTATTTACAAGCCTGGTGACATAAGGGAGATAACAACTGCCTTTCAGCCTTGATGTTCTTGATGCTGTGCTCTTATATCGTCTCCCTAATATATGAACAGTTCATGTTGTGAGTGGGTTGGTTGTGTCCTTAATAATATTATGGGCCCTCCTGAGAATTCTGCTGTTATGGATATCTTGTAGTGCAGGGAGTCCTGTTCCAGTGATATTTTGTGCTGATTTTCTCCCCCTGCTGTAGAGCCTTGTGGTCCCGTGCTGTGCTCTTGCCAAACCACACTGTGATGGAGTAGGTAAGGATACTTACAATTGTATTTCTGTAGATATTGCTAAGGATAGTGCTTGGCATGCCAAGCTTCTACCACCTTCTCAGAAAATAGAAATGCCTCCTGGATATCCCCACCAGGTCTGTGACATGGTAGGTCCAAGTGAGATCTTCAGAGATGTTAATTCCAAGATATTTAAATGTGGTGACTCTCTCCACCTCAGCCCCTCCAATGTACAGTGGTGTGTGCTGACCTCTCTCCCTCCGTGTGTCCATAATCATCTCATTTACTTTGCTGGTGTTAAGAAAGGGAATACAGTCCTGACACCACTTCCCTCCTGTACGCTGACCCATCACCACCAGATATCAGTTCATTGATGGTGGTATCATCTGCAAATTTAATAATGCTGGTGTTATGCTGGGAAGCGACACAGTCATGGGTGAAGAGCGTGTACAGCATGGGACTCAAAACTCATCCTTAGGGTTATAGGGGTTCCTATATGTATGATTATTGGTTTGGAAATGTTGTTCCCCAGCCTGACTGACTGGGGTCTACCTGTTAAAAAGTCCAGGACCCAGTGGCAGAGAGTAGGTGGCACACCTGGAGTGGATGGCTTGTTGGAGAGCTTAGCTGGCATCTCATTGTTAAAAGCCGAGCTATAATCCATAAACAGCAACCAGGCATAGCATTCCTTGTTCTCTAGGTGTGTAAGAATTGTAGGCATTGCTCTGCTAACTGCGTCCTCTGTCAGCCTGTTTGGTTTTTATGTAAACTGTAGGGGATCCATTGTGTCGGGTATGAATGTCAGAATGTGGCTCATAATGATTCTCTCAAAGCACTTCTTCACTATAGGGGTCAATGCAATGGGCCAGTAGTCATTCTGACAGTTATCTTTGCTCCTTTTGGGCAGTGGAATAATGATGGTTGTTTCGTAGTGGTTGGGGATTGTGGCCTACATAAGAGAGAGGTTAAGTATGGCAGGCCGAACGTCAGCCAGGGTTGAAACACAAGATTTGAGTGAACAGCAAGAATGCCTTCCAGGGGTTTATCCTCCTCAGTGACTTTTCCACATCTGAGGATGATATTGTGATATGAGTGCAGTGAGCCCTCACTAGCCCTCTCCCTGCCCATTCACTCGGTGTTGTGGGCCTCGAAGCAGGCATAGAATTCATTGAAGTCATCCGGTGAGAAATGGCTATCAGTGTTCAACACACTGCCTCTCTCTCTGTAGCCTGTGGTTGTTCTCAGTCCCTGCCACATTCTCAGAATGTCAGCACTAGCGTAGCGACCTTCCAGTTCAAGTCTGTATTTCTTCTTAGCTTCCCTAATATCTCTATGTAGATCATATCTGGCTTTATTGTACTCACGTGTGTTGCCTGAGGCATATGCGTTGCAGTGACGTGTGGTGAGGTTCATGGCTGGGGAGGCACGGACTCCTTCAGAGTAAAATTTACAAATACAAAGTATATGAACCCAAAAGAGTAGCTTATTCACTTTTCAAGTGGCAGCATACACATTGACTACTGGTTATGTTTCATATCTCATCAGCATTCTTTACACACACATTGTTACCAATGTACATATCTGGCTAAGAAAGAACGTTACATTTATAGTGGCAAGAGATAGCGGAGAGAACGTATTTGCTCCGCACCCTCCATGTATTCTAAATTTGCCGTTGCAGTTCCACAATTCATACTCGTTCATTACAAGTGAAAGTATTGAGAGGTGTACAAAAAAAAAAACAGATTTCAATTTTGACCTTAATTGAAATATTTAGTTGTTTTTAAAAGCTTTGAATTCCGATGCTTTAATCAATTTTAATATAGACTGTTCAACAAAAGAATATTTTATCCATCCATTATCCAACCCGCTATATCCTAACTACAGGGTCACGGGGCTCTGCTGGAGCCAATCCCAGCCAACACAGGGTGCAAGGCAGGAAACAAACCCTGGGCAGGGCGCCAGCACACTGCAGGACACACAAATGCACACTAGGGACAATTTAGGATCTCCAATGCAATTAACCTGCATGTCTTTGGACTGTGGGAGGAAACCCACACAGACACGGGGAGAACATGCAAACTCCACGCAGGGAGGACCCGGGAAATGAACTCGAGTCTCTTAACTGCAAGGCAGCAGCACTACCACTGCGCCACTGTGCCTCCCTCTATTATATTGTGCCTTTCCTTTATTATTTTTTCAGAATATTTTATTTAAGAATATTTTATTTAAGGTCAAAATTTAGTTTTTAAATATTGGATTATTTTTGTCTTAGTCTGATCCCATTTTTTTATAAAATTGAAAACCATTTATGGTCTTACCTTTATTTGTAAGTCCATGCGCTTATACTTCTCCACAAAAATCTCAGTCACTTTCTTGTAAAAGTCCTCCTTATTTTCCTTTACTTTTAAAAATGTTAATCTTCCATTTTGTCAGTCAGTCGGAATAAGAAATAAAAATAAATGGAGCACTGCAGTGCACTTGACTTTCTGATATCACTAACTTATTGGCGCCTCTGCGTAGAAGAACAGCAGCAACAAGCACTCATTGGGCTCACACGCGCCCCCTTCAGGGCGGCACGGTACTGTCTGCCTCACCTTGTGCCTTTTCACTATGGTTCACTATGTCCGATCAACAAGTCTAAATATGCCACACACATTCATTAAAGATATTAGCCAGACTGTGTAAAGTCAGGGTGTATAATAAATGTGTTTGCAAACATTATATTGGCGACAAACAGAGAGACAGTACCAGGCACGTGCCAATTGCACACATCAACCCATCAGTGTGTGAGGGAGAGCGCAGTCTGAGGGGAGGTGAGGCTCGTCGCTGCTGCACCTCATGTTTCTCCCCTGTATTTAAACAGGAAATGTGCCAATTCAGCGATTTTTACTATAAAAATGATCAAAATTATTGGAATCATACAGAAAACAAATCTATAGCACAGACCAGTGGACACATTTATTTTCTGTTATCTTTATTAGTTTTTTTACTCTTTATAATGACTGCACATCCCTGATGCGTTAGAGTGAACATAAAGTACGCAGTGGACCTCTGAATTAATCCATGGTTTACTTTTTGGATATACCCAGATGTGTTTGAGGGGCACAGTCCAATCAGCGCAAGTGCTTATGTAGCTGGAAACTACTAAACTGTCCTCCTCCAGGTTAACGGTGCCGTTCTCCTTCATAGCAGTGTGGTAATGCGCGATTCCACGCATTACCAAATTTAAGTTAAAGAAACATTAAACCAAATGTTGTTATTTATAAGGGTAAAAGTATGCCAGTATAAAGGAAGGGCGCTTACCATTTGTGTGTTGAAGTCTCTGCCATGGAAACTCGGGGCTATCTAGCGGGTCATCACTGTGCAATGTGGTGGGTCTGGGCACACATGGAGCTGGTATAATGGCCAGTATGTGCTCCTCCGCATGTGCTTATTTTTACATGCCGGTGTCCTCGCAGCCCACCAAAGCACAGGCCGTTTAAGGTACGGCGTGCCTGATAGAAAAAGCCGGCATTTGCTTTTGAAAGGTTTAGTCAGAGATGGGGATCCCTTATTGTAAATAAATGAGATTTACTTACTGGTGAGATAGCAACTGGTGTGCTTGAGCTCAGCATAGCCGTTGGCCATCCAGGGGGGCTCTCACAACCGGCGGGAGTTGGATTTTAAATAGAAAGTTGCTCGGAGTGTGTCATGGCATGTGACCTGAATGTGCTAGAGTCTACCTGGATAGATGCGTGAGGTATACGGAGGTGGCAGATTGGCTGGATAATCTTGCAGGGGATGTCAGTGCACCTAAAGGTGAGGCAGGATTAAGGACTGCTGAGCTATTGAAGGAGCAGTTGTGTTATCTGACAGCTTTGTTAATATTCTTTTTGTACATATGTATATGAGGGGTTACCCAAAAATAACCAGAACTGAAAACATTTTTTTTTATAATTTTTACTTACTTACTGAAACTTTAGTCTCCTTCAAAGTACTCTCCATGTGAATGAATGCACTTGTCCCAGTGGTTTTCCCAATGGTGGAAACATTTTTTGGAATTGCTGGCCTGCAGCAATTTTTCTTTGACTTCTTCCACGGTATAAAAATGCTTTCCTTTGAGATCTTTTTTCATATGCAGGAACAAAAAAAAGTCACACGGAGCAAAGATTAGGTGACATTTCCCCTCATTTGAAACGTGAAAACCACTCGTCATCCTGTGTTTTACTTAAACCTTCCTATTTTAAAAGCAGTTTCAAGCATCACTACAGTTTCAGCAGCTGTTCTTTTAAACATCTTGTCGCATGATAATCTGATAGTGGTCACGAGGCATCGTATCTTTGATTGCCGTACAGCGAATAGTTCTGAACAGGCATCAGCCACAACACCAGCTGGGATCATTGCTGCTCTTGTGAAAAGAATGGAGATAAACGTCATCAACTCAGAAAGGGAGAGGGAAGTTCGCTGTACCACGTGAACGTGACTGACAGAATAAAACTAAATAATAAAAAAAAGGTGCTAACTTTTACAAGTAGCCAAAATTTACACCGAGTGTTACAGACTCAGATCAAATGTATGTTTTATTATATTATAGTGATAACAATAGCAGCTCACTTCCCAAAACACAGTGCCCGGACTCGAACGCGGAACCTTTGGGTTATAGGGCAGCAGTTCTTGCCTCTCCGAGAAGACATATCAACTTTTTTATAAAAGCGCACATCTTTATTTGATATCTGGACTAAAGTCTTCATACATTATACACTTCACATCATTATTACTATAACATGTGTTCAGCATTTCTTGCCTCGCATTTCCTTTCATTCTACACTTACACAGATCTTTGTAGACACGGAACACTCATGAAATGTACCGTGTTTCCCCAAAAATACGACCGGGTCTTATTTCGATTTTTGCTCCAATAGATGCACTAGGGCTTATTTTCAGGGGATGTCTAATATTTATTCATGTACAACAATATACATTTATCCAAATACAGTCATGTCATCTTCTTCTGGAATATTGTCATAACTCTTCTCATTCAAATCCTGAATATCTTGCTACTCCAAGCCGCTTTTAGGATTCTACGGGGTCGAGGTGTGTGCTTCGATGTTTGATGAATAGTTTGATGTGGTGAAGCAAAATGCCGACATTTACTTTATCATTAAAGCAGACCATCATAAACGTCATCTTAAAACCGACCCAGTCGTTAATCGTAACGCACTTCTGGGGCTTCATCCTAATTTGACAGCAGCGGCAAGCAGCAATAGATCGTCACACAGAAAACATTAAATTTATAATATTCCAGCTCTCTGTACATTTACAATTCTTAAATTTATACTTGATATCACTTTCATGATGAAATGCATTGCATTAAAATATGTATGTTACATTTTACAGATAAATCGTTAACTTTGTTTAAATAATGAATACTGTTAATAGTTACACATAAAGGGTGGCACGGTGGCAGAGTGGTACTGCTGCTGTCTCACAGGGAGTCACGTCCCTTGTGATCCCTGCCTGGAGTTTGCTTGTTTTCCTGGTGGGTTTTCCACAGTGTGCTCAGTTTTCCATCCAAAGACATAAAGGTTTGGGGATTTGGTGAAGCTACAATGATGCCAGTGTATGTGTGTGCTTGTGTTCACCTTGCGATGAGCTGATGCCCCATCCGGGAATTTTGTTTCTGTCTTGTGCCGATGCTGCTGGAATGGGCACATCCCCTAACTGATGGATGTAATCATTAAACATCCTTTTCAGAGATATTGTGGCAAGGTGTCCTTGGAATTTAATTGATGTTTCGGGTACACACGTCGCATCGTGTGAAGTATAAACCCGGCCTTAGGCACTTGACGAGGACTTATTTTTGGGGTAGGGCTTATATTACAGAGCAGCCTGAAAATCATGCTAGGGCTTATTTTTTGAATAGGTCTTATTTTCGGGGAAACATGGTATGTATTCCAAATAACGATAGACTGTATTATTTACCCTATACAACTCCAGGCTTACCTCACACCACGATAAACACATTTCAGCACTGAGAATCTTCTCTGCGACTTGAGCTGCATGTGTCATGATGGATGAGATAGCAGGCTGCCTGCTGCTTGTACTGATGGACACATTTACAAAACAAAAGACGCTGATGGAGAGGTGCGAAGGGATTTAAGGTGGCCCAGGATTATGAGTTTTTTCGTAGGCTTCAGGGATTCTAGTGTTAAACTAATACTAAACAATACCTAAACCAATACATTACTCAACAGTTCCCTCCTTTTTTGCTTTTCAGAAAATATTCAATAAAATTTTCTAATTATGAGGGGTGTTCAATTATAAACAGAAAATTTCATGCTCTGTTCTTATAAAGAGTGCAAGGTAATCAACATGTCAGAGCAGGAGGTACACAACAGTGTTGCGGAGCGCATTATTATTCAATTTTTGACAAATGAAGGAGTCATTCTATCTCAGATTTAAAAATTGTTTGGGGGATGAGTGTGTCTCTCAGTCTACAATGTACGATTGGTGCAAGTCATTCAGAGAGGAACTATCATCTATTCTGTCCACTTAAGGAACTTTTAGGATGGAAGACATTAAAGACAAATGATGAGGTTATTGATGCTGTGTAAGAATGGGTCAACATGCAGACAAAAGACTTATTCTCTTCGGGGATTAAGAAGCTTCCTTAGCACTGGAAGAAGTGGATTGCATTGGCAGGAGACAACAAAGAAAAATACTGTGTAAGTCATTTCATTGTATGCAATTCATAAAGTGTAGCTCATAAATTCCTGTTTATATTTGAATTCCTTTTGTACAAGCTGCTGCCTTCTTTGACATAATAAGCTATGAGACCTAAAGTTTTGTTTATGTTGTCTTCATCTTGATGAGGAGGTGTTCTATATCAGTGGCCTCCAACCTTTTTTACACCATTGACTAGTTTCATGTAAGACAATTTTCTACACACCGGCCATCCCACGTGCATAATAAAGTTCATAACAAATAGAACTCACCATAATGTAGAATCAGTGGGAGCCCTGAGTTTGTTTCCTTGTAATGACATGGTTCCATCTAGGGGTGGTGGGAGACAATGACACCTGAAGTGTGTTCCTTATGTCCCATCTACTCCATCATTTCATTCTGGTTGCTGTCACTGAAGAAAATCCCGCTTCACAAAGATAGGATGTTGGAAATGGAAGCAGGGTTTTCAGTGCTTTGCTGGCGATCTTAGGATATTCTGCCTTGATTGTAACCCAGAAGGTCGGCAGAGTTGAAGTTGTCTCAAACATACTTTTAAGGCCACCGTCATTTGCAGTCTCAAGTAGTCATACGGTCGATTCACCTGGCATGTTCACAAATGGGTCGCTGATCCATTCCTTCCCAGTTGGTGGGTCTTTTTTGGTTGGGAAATTAACACTCAGACTCTTTTAAAAGCAAAACAAGGAGATTGTGCACCAGCTGGGAGAATGAAGGCCCATGCTCAGTCTCTTCCAAATTCACTGCTAATATCTGAAACCTGTGAAATATCCCTATGTTCGCTTGCCGTCCTCACAGTTCCAGCTTCTCTTTGAAAGCAGCCACTTTATCTGCCAACTTGAAAACAGTTGTCGTTCTCTCCTGCAGTGACAGATTGAGTTCTTTGAGTAGGTTGAATATGTCACACAAGTAAGAGAGTTTTGAGATCCATTCCATGTGTAACTGAAATGTGTTACCAGTGGTGACTGTTTTTGTAAAAGAAACCTCTGGAGTGGCTCTTGTAACTCAAACACTCTGGCCACCAATCCACGTTCAGAAAGCCATCTAACTTCTGTGTATAAGAGAAGACGTTTGTGCTCTGCGTCCATCTCACAAAGTTGCTCGAACAGATGCAAGCTAAGGGCATGTACTTTGATGTGGCTAATTTATCGGGCATCAAAAGCGTGACAGAAAGGCACAGACGGAAGTGATGGGGAGATGATCTGGTTATTTCTCAAAATAAAACACCCTGCAGACTCCAATAGTCAATAGAATGGAAATAAAATAGAATAAAAAGTTTTTTATCGTTTCTGGGCAGCCTGGTACCAAATGATCCACTACACATTACCGATCCGATGCCCGGTAGTTGGAGACCACTCTTCTATATAACTGCAATAATCTTTACATCAGCCTGTTGGTACATGGTCAAGTAGATTTAAATAGGAAAATTCTTCTTCTTCTTATGATGATGATGATGATTATTATTATCCAACCCGCTATATCCTAACTACAGGGTCACGGGGGGTCTGCTGGAGCCAATGCACCTAACTTACATGTCTTTGGACTGTGGGAGGAAACCGGAGAACCTAGAGGAAATCCATGCAGACACAGGGAGAACATGCAAACTCCATGCAGAGAGGACCCAGGAAGCAAACCCGGGTCTCCTAACTGTGAGGCAGCAGCGCTACCACTGTGCCACCATGTCGCCCTATTATTATTATTATTATTATTATTATTATTATTATTATCTGTATGGCAATGATTATAAATAAAAGTCCTGATAACTATCCAGGTGTGGTTCTTATTAAGCTGAAGAATTAGTGATCATTGTTTTGTAAATCAAAGGTTAGGGGTTCCAGTCATCGAGTGATTTATGAATGTGGTCTGATGATGTTAACCTGAAAGATGAGTAATGAATATACAGATCAGATTCCATTAGAATGAAGTGCTCAGGACTAAAATAATAATTTGCTATGACATTAAATTAAATAAATTGTTATATATACATTAGATAGATAGATAGATAGATATGAAAGGCACTATATAATAGATAGATAGATAGATGTGAAAGGCACTGTACGCTTTAGTAGTCCATTTTGAAAATGATTGCTCTATCTGCGCAGCTCAGGCTGCCAGTCTCTCTGTGTCTGTGATTGATTGTGGCTCGGACACAAAAAGAGGAGCAGGCATTTGGTTGATTTTCTCATCAATGAAAGTCAGTCTCCCAGTCAGGAGAAGTCAGACATCTTTATTGAGGGGATCACTGCATTCAGACAAACTTTGTTGCAATTGATATCAGTGCTTCAGAGTTAGATGGGTTTAAATGATGTGTCAAACTCTGGAAATTGACGATGGCGTCCGCAGGGACACAATGCACTGTGCCTGTGATGAAGCGCCTATTTCAGAGACTTCAGCATGGAGGGGTTTATTGTTTGTTGTGTAAGGAGGCAGTAGCTATGTATGGCTTTGGATGTTGTGTGCTTTTAATTAAAAGCTATCCATCCATCCATTATCCAACCCGCTATATCCTAACTACAGGGTCACAGGGGTCTGCTGGAGCCAATCCCAGCCAACAGAGGGCACAAGGCAGGAAACAAACCCCGGGCAGGGCGCCAGCCCAATGCAGTAATTAAAAGCTACTACATGTACAAATGAGCGACATTTACAAATGCCAGTTTTCTAATATCGAAGCATTATATACAGAGTGTTTGTACAGTGATACAGATTTGTTCAAACACTTTGCTAATATCCATTTAAGCTTCCATTTGGCTGGCTTCGCTTTCTCTATCACAGGGTAGCAGGAAGCAGCGAGTGTGCTGGTAGTGTCAGGTGCAAAGTTTGAAGTGAACCTACAGTCGCTGGGATGATAGTTACTGCTTAATATAATTTTCCGAGAAATAATTTCTCAGCCTAGAAGTAATGAGTGCTGATCTATTAGGAATTTAGTAATGCTTCATAGCTTGCCTGACTTTTACATTCAGTAACATGCTTTAAACTCTAAACGGATATCATTTTATATCCTACAGTAATACATCAACCTAATAGGTTTCAAAATGCCCCATTCACATTTCGAAGAAGGCGGCCTTTAGCTCGAAGTGTAATTAGATGAATGCTACTAGTGCATTTCCCGAGAACAATTATGTCGTGAAGAATGTTTTGCCATTTCGGCTTATAGCTGTCTGAATCACTTAAGTAATGCACATTAAAGTATCAGTTTGATCAAAAGCTAGGTCGTAATGTGAATTTCATTTTCATTTAATAGAAGCATAAGAGATTTGTTTATGTGCCTCATGGAGGTAAATAAAATTATTAACTTTACTACCTGCACGTGCTGGTGTGTAGCTGAAGGTGATCAGTTACGTTTGTTAATTGAAATCTCTTAATTAGTTAACTGGCTGCTGATTTGAGATCTCACGATGTGAGGATGTGAGGATGTGAGGATGTGTTGGGTTCACCCTGGTCTTCCACCCACTTGTTTGGTTGTTGGTCCAAATTTGATTAATGAGTGCAAGAGCCATTCTTAGTAATTTCATTTTTATATGAAATTCATATAAGTGTTTGTTTAGCTATTATAAAACAGTTGGCTTTATTTGTAAAGAAGTGATGACTCGGACATGGGAGCAACGTACCATTGGGGTACCAGCCCGGCATTCCCCGATTAATAGCAACACAAATATGTTAGCAACAATAGGAAAAATAGGCTATACAGTAGTCACCTCCATCTCTTTACACATTCTCAGTCCTTCTCTCTCCAATGAGTCCCTTGGAATGAATGCCCTCTTCTTCCCTGGATCTCAGTTCATCATGGTCAGACTCTGGAGTCCAGAACAATTTCAGATATGCAGAAAAAAGGGGAGAGATAGCAAAAAACAGCACCCGCTCCCATTCAGAGCAGAGCCTTGAAGGTGTGTGACAAAAGTCATATAGATGAGGGGAGGTTCTGCTTTATCTTCTATGAGCTAACATGTTGTCCCACACGGGCGATGGGGGAGACAAGATTGGGGCTCGTCACCATGAGTCAAGGGTTGGCACCGTCGCCACATGCCTCTCCTCATTTTCTGCCTACAACAGAACTACGTCTGACGTCATTTATGGGTTCTGGTCACCTGAGTCCATCCCTTCCTTCTCTGCCACCTCATAACCAATTGTATAACCCACTGAATTTCACTCAAAGACACTGAAAAACCATCTTGAACTCACATCTGAAAAGACAAACTCTCCGTGAATTTAGAACATTAGTCTAACAAAGCTCGCCAGTCCTATCCACTTATTTCTTCTAAAAAAGATTGTGTTGAGTTTTGAATATCCCTAAAGTCCTACTGTTTACCACACTACTTGGTAGCTTATTCCAAGTGTCTATCGTTCTTTGTGTAAAGAAAAACGCCCTAATTGTTAAATTGCTTTGTTATTTTTTCCCAATAATTATACAAGGATCACCTGCCAGTGCCCCAACCCTTTATGCACTTATTTGTGTTTCATTCATAATATAAATGAAACATCCTAGCCTGTCACCCTGCTATTATTCTGACGTAGTGGGAAAATAGTTTCAGCTTTTTACAAATGCCAAGAAATAAACACATAGGGTCATCTGCAGTGTACCGAGATTATACCGTGCGAATCTAGACGAGCCTATGTAGTATGGTACTAAGAGGAGATGATCCTCGGGTCCAACTGATGTCTCAGTGAATAGCAGAATGAGACCAATACTGCAGCTAGTCTTTAATTTTACTGAATCAGTCCGCAATCTAGGAGCTATCTTTGACTCCAGCATGTCATTTAAAGAGCACATTACAAAGTTATCTAAATCACATTTCTTCCATCTTAAAAATGTTGAGAAATTAAGGCATTTTCTAAATAAGCAGGATTCTGAGAAATTAATTCATGCATTTATTTCTAGTAGGATTGACTACTGCAATGCTGTGTTCAATAGATGTTCAAATTGTTCTTTCTGCTGCTTCCAGTTAATCCAAAATGTTGCTGCAAGAATTATTATAAGAACAAAAAAATATGAACACATAACTCCAAGTTCTTAAATTCTTACAATGGCTCCGGGTTAAGTTTAGGGCAGATTTGAAAACATACAAAGCCTTAAATGGATGAGGTCCGGATTACTTATCTGAACTAATCATGACTTGCAAATCAGAACGTACATTAAGATTTCAAAATGCCGGTCTGCTTATGATTCCAAGGATTAATAAAATAACATTGGGAGGTTGAGCTTTTAGTTTCAGAGCCCCTAAATTGTGGAGTGGTCTGCCTGCTACTATAAGAGATGCCCCTTCAGTCTCAGCTTTCAAATCCCGGCTAAAGACTCACTACTTCAGTTTAGCACACCCTGACTAGAGCTGCTGATTAATTGTACAGACCGCATCTCTGTTGTTAGTCATTAGCACTAAACATAAGTAATATGATCATTATAATTTGTTACTAACCCTCACCTATTCTGTTTCTCTTCTCGGTACTCAAATGTGGCACTTGGTGCCACGGCCCAACTGCCAAGTTGTTTTGTCTGCCTAAGTTAAATTCATCTCTGATGGAGGATCACAGGAATCATTTTGTAGGGGGATCCTTTCATCAGATTGGCTTGCCCAGCGCTGACTCAGCTGTGGAATGGCCAATAGGGGAGGCAGCTTGATGACCGAGGTCTCCAGGACTCTTAACAAATCCAAATCCTATTATGTGATATCATCTACTGTTAAATTCTGCTCTGCACTTGAAATATTTCTATTGCACTATTATATCGTATTGAGGATTACTTGTGTTCTGTTCTGTGTCTTGTATTTTATTTACCCTCTTTTATTTGACACCCACTGCACACTCAACCTACCTGGAAAGGGGTCTCTCCTTGAACTGCCTTTCCCAAGGTTTCTTCCATTTTTTTCCTACAGGGGTTTATGGGGAGTTTTCCCTTGTCTTCTTAGAGAGTCAAGGCTGAGGGGCTGTCAAAAAGAAAGGTCTGTTAAAGCCCATTGTGGCTATACAAAATTAAATTATATTGTATTGCATTGTAATTGTCTTGTTTTGTCCTCATATTTCTCCTTGGTTTGCTGTGCTGGCCTTCTGATTTCCCATTAAATAGCACTGCCAAGGTCATTAAAATCTCCCCCTCTCCCAATTAATGACATGCCACTACACATTCCTCTCGATTTAAAGTGACAGAGTACAGGGGAAAAAAGTACATCTTCATGTAAACTGTCAGACATGTGAGCTTGGAGAGTGTTACACGGTTTTTGGCCTATCCTTCGATCGATCGATCTATCTATCTATCTATCTATCTATCTATCTATCTATCTATCTATCTATCTATCTATCTATCTATCAGAATTCGATATTTGATATTTCTTGATATGCTCTCACAACACGTTAAAGATACAAGATCAGAACCATAGAGACAGGAATACGCGCATTTTCTACAAAGACTCTATCTATCTGTCATGCTGTTTGTTTTTCGATTGCTCAGGTCTCTCTTTGGTGTGTATGGGGTTTCTTGTTGTTGGGTCATTGTTTCTGGTTGTTTCATGAAAGCAGTTTTTGTCTTTTGTCCCTATTTCTACATTTTCTTTTGTTTTAATTAGGGCTCTATTTGTGTATGTGTGTGTACAAAGAGGATGCTGCTATGACATTTGAAAAGAGTAAATCATTTAGGATGACATTTTGGTAATGATAACTGACTAATACTAAGGATGTCAGTGCTCTTAAAAGTTATTACTACAAATGTTTGTGATGCACCATCTGTTGGAATGACAAATGCAATACATATGTCTCTGTTATGTGCCACAAATAGGATTTGAAAACTTATTGTTAATGTTTGTGTTGTGCCATCCGCTGCAATGACAGAGACATAGTAACCAGATGGATGCACAGTCACATAGACACACATTTATCTTTATATTAATGTGGATTATTTTGAATTTCTGCATTTAACATTTTTTTATTGTTGTCTTTTCTGATCTTATGCTTTCATTTTTTTTTGCTTTTTGAGTATTATAAGTTTAAATAAAGATGTTAAATATGTAGTGCCTTTCTTGTCTAGCTACAGTATCTATCTGTCTTTTTATCTGTCTATCTATCTTGCTTCTCTCGATTGCTCTGGTCTGTTGTGGACATGTTTGGGATTGCTGGTAGTTTTGTACATAGATGGTTTCTCTAGAAGTATTATTGTTTCTTATATGTATTTTTATATCCTTTGTTTAACATCTAGGGGTTTTGTTATTGATTCTCTATTTATTAAGATTAATTTTTTTTTTCTGGTCTGTATTGCAGAGGATGAGAGTGATGGCAGCCATCACACCCATGGTTGTGCCCAAAGGGATGCCTCACAGGCTGCACCTCAAAATTTTGAAAACCTTTTGAGGAAGAACAGAATAATGGTGGTTGTGGTTCAGTCTCTGTCAAGACTTGTGTGGTTGAAGTGACAAAAAGACTGTTCAGTATTAATGTATGATCAAGCTCATGAAACCTTTCTTCTTGATTGAGTACAAGAGGGTTTGGTATTAAAAGAATTCTTAGCAAACTTTTTAACTCCAGCTAAATGAGTTATTATTTCAAATATTCCTCTGTTCTTGTAAAATTGCATCGTTTTAAAAGAACTTCAGAGATGTGGTGAAGTAATGTTGGAAATGATGATGATTCTGTTAGGGAGCAAATCTGCTGAGCTGAAGCACAATGTTTCAACAAGTGACTATGGTATTAAATAAAATAAAAGAAGAACTTAATGTTGCCCTGAAATTTCAAAATACATTTGATGGGTGTGATTATATGGTGTCTGTCTCTACAGAGGCAATGAAATGCTTTAAAGTGTGGTCAGACAGATGTAAGCGAGGTGAGATGGCAGATAACTTGGATGCATCAGGAATGTCCAGTGAGAATAGAGAGCTCCTTAAAACTGGCGAGTTTTTGTGTTTTTTTTGTTAATTTTTGATGCTTAGGGATTTCCTCTTCGGATGTCGTATCGTGACTTGTTCACCCTGGATGGTCTTTAGTGGTAACTGCTTGTGTGCCTTGTGTGCTCTATGGAGCTTCATGCATTTACAGAGCGTTTTATGAAATATTACAATAATTTAGTTGATAACAGGCCATTCAGCCCAACAAAGCTCACCAATCCTATTAAGTTACTTTTTCTAAAATAACATGAAGTCGAGTTTTGAATGTCCCTAAAGCCCTGCTTTCTACTACTTGGTCACTTATGTCTTGTGTCTGGGGTTCTTTGTGTAAAGAAAAACTTCCTAATGTTTGTGTGAAATTTCCCCTTAACAAGTTTCCAACTGTGTCCTTGTGTCCTTGATGAACTCATTTTAAAGTCACCTTCTCGATCCACTGGACTAATTCCCTTTATAATTTTAAACACTTTAGTCAGGTCTCCTTTTCCACATCACTCAACCCCTGTAGCCCTGGAATCAGCCTACTCGCTCTTCTCTGGACCTTTTCTAACGCTGCTATGTCCTTTTTGTAGCCTGGAGAGCAAAACTGCACACAGGACTCCAGATGAGGCCTCACTAGTGTGTTATAAAGGTGAGCACACCCTCCTGTGACTTGTACTCCACACATCAAGGCGCTATATAACCTGACAGTCTGTTAACCTTCTTAATGGCTTCTGAACGCTGTCTGTAATTTGACAGTAATAAGTCCTCTGTGACTCCTAAATCCTTCTCATAAGGTGTACTCTCGATTATCAGACCTCCCATTGTGTATTCAAACCTCACATTTTTACTTACTATGTGTAATCCTTTACATTTACTGACATTCAATTTTATTTGCCACAAATCTGCCCAAACATGTATGCCATCCAAGATCCTCTGTGATGATTCAGTGGATTCCATATTATCTGCCAATCCACCTATCTTGGCATCATCAGCAAATTGAACCTTTTTGTTATTTATAATCCTATCTAAATCATATATATATATATATAAAATAGCAGCGGCCCTAACACTGACCCCTGCTGGACACCACTCTTAATATCACCCAATTCTAATAAGGTTCTTCACACCATCACCCTCTGCTTCCCGTGTCTTTGCCAATTTTTACACCCATCTACACACATCACCCTGAACTGCCACTTCTTTTTCCTTTTTAGTTTGATGCCCAACCACTCATGTGGCACCTTATCAAATGTTTTCTGAAAGTCCAGAAATCCACTTTGATCAAATCCTTTTGATCAAAGAATTCACTCATGTTGGTAAAACATGACCTCCCTCATCTGAACCCAAGGTAACTGTGAGCCAATTCTGTACCCATCTGCATACCACACCCTGATCTCCCATTTATGTTAGTTTGATGGCCAACCTCTGAAAAGCAAACTCTAATATTTTATAAAGAATCCGTGACTGCCCTTATTATTAGCCAGGGTTTGATGTTGACATCCCCCTCTAGTGGGCATTATAGGAAATGCTTTTGGAACTTATTGGGATTTATGTACTTTGTGAAATATTTAAAATAAAAAAATAATTCATAAAAATTACACCATGTCCCCTCTGGGGCTCTGTAGCTTTGAGACTTTCAGTTTACAATAAAAACTCATAATGTTTAAAGGGAAAATAAAGGAAAAAAGTAGTAACTCTTGTTACAGTTGTCAAGGCTTTTTTATTTTGTTAGTAGAATCTTTATTTTTTTATCTTTTTTTTATATATAATAATGATTGTCTTTATTCTTCATTTGTAAATTAATGCTGGCACAGTTCTTTTATAAATCCCTTATATAAAAAATTAAAAGGAGGAGAAGAGACAAGAAAGAAACAAGTCCCCAGCATCATGTACATCTAACAGTAATGGAGGGACACAAGAGTCTGCTTTATTTAGGGGATGAAAGACAAACAGGCTTTTTAAGAATTGGCTCTACATTTAATTTGTAGTCTTCTTTTGGATAAAATAGCGGTGTGAAGCAACGTCTGCAGAAAGCAATGCTTTTAGAGATGCAATAATTACAATTTGGAAAGACAGGAATCAATGCTTAAAAATGACTTTCAGCCCACGTAGTCGGTCGGTAATTGATATGGTGAATCCATTCCCAAAATGTAACGTTTATTCATACTGTCTGTGCATGGCAATCTAGTGTTCAACAAGAATGAAATGTTGGTGTGTGTTGGAGTTTAGTGCTTATGAACCAAATATCTATTCTAAGATCAATACAAACGGCCAGGACTGCATAGAAATTGTGAACCATGGATGATAGTAGTACATTTAGCTCTCTGAGCAACCTACACACTCTCCTCAAATGGATTTGATTTTATGATTTTACTCATTATATATTTTGGAGGACTTCTTGCACCCCATTCTGGAGTAGTTAAAGTGAGCCTATTCCTCAGAAATGTGTGGGTTATTGTCTGAGGGATCCATACAGACTGGCCTAAAGCACTCACCATGAGAAAAGCAAGTGAGTTTTCTTGACAGTTAGAAGGAGATCATCGCATTTCTCACTCACTCATCAAGTTGTTAAGCTTGTTATCCACTATTTCCTTTACCTGTAGTTATTTTTGGTTTTGTAAAGTGCCTCATGGTGCTGCTAGCTTTGCATGTCAAGAATTAACACTAGAATCCCTGAAGACTACGAAAAAACTCATAACCCTGGGCTGCCTTAAATCCCTTCGCACCTCTCCATTAGCGTATTTTATTATAGCATGTCTTTTATTTGAAAACAGCAGTGTCACATCGAGGGGAGTGTGAACGTGACTGAGAGAATAAAAGTGAATGAAACAAAACAAAATGCTAACCCTTACAAGTACCATAAATTTACACCGGCTGTTACAGACTCAAACCAAATGTTTGTTTCTATTGTACAACTCACTACTCAAAACGATAATTCTGGGAAGCGGCTGGAATGAAACCCACAACCTCTTGATTATGAGTCAGCAGTTTTTACTGCTGCATCACACAAGCAATCATGTCAGCGTCGTACCCTAACCCGATTTCTTTCTCTTTAGTTAAAGTCTTGAATAAAAGCGCACTTGTTTTGTTATACTTGTACCTTTTGCGAAACGGTTTATTTGATATTTTAACTTCAGTCTTCGCACATTATACACTTCATGTCAACATATTGTCATTATTATAACATGAACAAAGTTTCTGTTTTAGTTTCGTGTTCAACATTTCTTGCCTTGCATTTCCTCTCATCCTACATTTAACCCAGATTGTTGTAAACACAGAACACACATGAAATCTGTATTTCAAATAATCATATATTATTTACCCTGAACAACTCCAGGCACCTCACACCTAGATAAACAGACTTGAGCTGGGAGAAGTTCAGCTGCATCAGTGGGTGGGATGGGATAGCAGTCTGCTTGCTGCTTGTGCTGATCGACACATTGACAAAACAAAAGATGCTGATGAGGAGGTGCGAGGGAATTTAAGGTGACCCGGGATTATGAGTTTTTTCGTAGGCCTCAGGGATTCTAGTGTTAAAGCATTCGGTGGCATCCATTTATTTCTTAAATTTTGTCACGTGTTGCTTATAACATTCTGAACTTTAATTATTTTTATAATTATGCAAATTATGGCATTTAACCACCATATTGGATGTTTATGTTTGTCGCAGACACTGCTATTCTGAGGCATGGATTTATTGTTGCTGCCATATTGCTGTTATTAACAATGAGAGTCACATGGCATGTTGACTTAACAACATGTGATGGTGGCAAGGCAATTTAACATCCAAGTTTGGGATAAAAGCATGTCAAAGAATCTTGTGGATAGGGAAAGGCTTTCAGTTTAGATTTATAATTGACTTGATGTTATTT
The DNA here is from genome assembly GCF_016835505.1 of Polypterus senegalus. NCBI lineage: Eukaryota > Metazoa > Chordata > Cladistia > Polypteriformes > Polypteridae > Polypterus > Polypterus senegalus. The sequence goes on from NC_053158.1 coordinate 11,343,761, forward strand.
TGAAAGAATAAAGTGGATAGGACTGGCAAAATGTATGGGGCTGAATGGCCTGTTCTAGTCCAGATTGTTCTAATGTTTGTGAGAGTTGATTTTTACTAATAAATATGATTTATACAAATAGATAGATAGATAGTCTTAGTTGTCATTAGTGTATTTTATTAATTTTATGTGGCTTTACTCGTGAGTTTCTGGGACAACTTGGCAGCTAATTTGGGTTTCTGAACTGAAGGAATCTAATTTGGCAAATTATCATTTCCTATCTTATTTCCTGAAGAAGCAGTAGTTCTTTGCAGCATCGTTTTGAAAGTAGATAGGTAGGTTCGCATGGAGACATTCACCTTGGCTTCTTTTCCTTTTCTTATAAACTCCTCTCTGTTCTGAGACCAGTCCATCCTGTCATTAATGTGGACCCCCAAGTACTTGCAGGAGTGGACCTCCTCCGCATTCATTCCCTCAATACTGACTGGACATAGAGGCTGTGCGGTGAAATGAAAGACAATAAGCAGTTCCTTGGTTTTGTTGATGTTAAGTTGCAGACAATTCTCAAAGTTCTACCTCTGACTCCTCTCCTCTGTCTCATACCTCTTGTCAATGCACCCCATAAGTGCAGAATCACCTGAGAAGTTCTGCAAGTGACCTGACCTGCTGTTTTATATTTATGGTATTGAGGTGTACAGAATGAACAGAGAAGAAGACAGGCCTGTTCCTTGAGATGCTCCAGTGTTGCTCACACAGTCCTTGAGTCTCACAAACTGCGAATTGACAGACAGATAGTCTATCATCCTGGACACCACAGGCTCTTCCACCTGCATGTCTCTGAGATGACCCCTTAACAGGGATGGCTGGATGGTATTGAATGTGCTGGAGTATCAACAAGCAGAATTCTCACAGTGCTGCCTTTGGAGCAGATAAATAATTGTGTCCTCTACTTCAATCTTCTACAATATAAGCACACATTATTGTTGTGGTTACTTGGACAGCAGCTAACTAGATGTAATTGGTCCCATAAACTAACTGTTGAGTGCAAGAAATAAAAAAAGAACATTAAGTGAATGAAGCATAATAATCTATGGCCACCTACTAAACCTTTTATTGACTACAGACCAAGAGCTAAAACACACCATTTAATTAAATAAAACCTTTAATTAACAAAGAAAAGAGGCTTGTAATTATTGGGCTCACCATTAAGCTCCTTTGCTTCTATCTACCAATATTGTAAAAAAACACAACAGAAACGTAAAACCAGTGGCAGCCACCGCCAGGATAAACCCCATTTGGTTCTGATTGTGGCAAAAGTGCTAAAGATAATAAGTTTTAGGTTTTGTAATTCTCCAGGGCTTAAAAGAGAGGTCTGCTCTGTTCGTCATGTGCTCTAAGAATGAAATTCTACATCCGGTGGTAAACTTCTTTATATTTAGTGGTACCAGCAGATGCAGGGCACCAGTAGTGAAGTCTTTCGCCACATAAAATTAATAAAATACACAAATAACAACAAATAATCTATCTATCTATCTATCTATCTATCTATCTATCTATCTATCTATCTATCTATCTATCTATCTATCTATCATATAGTTTCTATTATCTATTATATTGTGCCTTTCCTGTCTGTCTATCTATTATGAGAAGATAGATGCCATTTAACATTCCAAATTCCATACAAATAACAGATACAAAAAGCCCAATTTTATTTGTCACGCTGTTCCATAATATAGTAGGCCACTACAAAGCATTTGAGTTTAGTCCATACATTTTCTCCTCCATCCCAGGTGAGTCTTTGTCCTTCCTTCTCTCACAACCCCAAACTCTCCTGACAAAGAAGTAGGAGATCTGGATCATATCATTCATACCCTTGAAGAACTTCTGGGTCAGACATTTATCTATAGATTTATGAACTATATTTTTTATTGTCTTTAAAATGTTACTCCTCTTCAAAATTATTAAACCTTAACTTATTTTCTTGGTAACTACCCACAACCTATGACTATAGGTGAGGACAAGGATGTAGATGTAACCTGAGAATTTTGTCATTAGATTCAGCTCCTCCTTCACCACCATGGACCGGTATAGCACCTGCTGAACAGCTGCCGCCACTCCAGTCCACTTATTGATATCATGTTCCCTTTCTTCTATAACTTGTGGACAAGATCTCAAGATACTTTAACTCCTCCAATAAGGGCAGTTGTTCCCCTCTCACCTGCATTGAGCCATCCAGACTTTTCTGAAAGAGAAACATGACCTCGGACGTGGTGGTGCTGATCCTCATCTTCACACTCGGCAGAGAATCCAAAATAAATTGCTGCCTGCTGCACCCCTTACTTTCATCTTAACAAGCTGGAAACATAAGGCTCAAAACATATACAGTGGAACCTCAGTTCACGACCATAATTCGTTCCAAAACTCTGGTCGTAACCCAATTTGGTCGTGAACCGAAGCAATTTCCACCATAGGAATGTATGTAAATACAATTAATCTGTTCCAGACTGTATGAACTGTATGTAAATATACATTTTTTAAAGTTTGTAAGCACAAATATAGTTAATTATACCATAGAATGCACAGCATAATAGTAAACTAAATGTAAAAACATTGAATAACACTAAGAAAACCTTGAACAACAGAGAAAACTAACATTGCAAGAGTTTGCACTATAGCGCTATGAACACTTTTTTTAATGAGTTTTAAGCACAGGGAAAAAAATGAACATTTGAAAAATCTGTAATTTAATAAACAACCAAGAAAAGTAACATTGCCACAATGCACGCTATGAACCGATCACTGTAAACAGGAGTGAAAACAAAAACAAGCCTTTTCTACCTTATGTGTCCAGCCTTCCCTGTCTCGCTCGCTCTCTCGTTCGCTCTTTCCCTCTTTCATGTGTTCGTGTGTCTCTTTCGCGAGCCTGGAGCGCCTGTGTGTGTGACTCTGTCTCACGCGCCTGTGTGTGTGCCTTTGTCTCGCATGCCTCTGTGTGTGTGTGTGACTCTCTCGCGCGCCTGTGTGTGTGTGTATGTCACGCTCTCTCTGTCTTGCTCGCTCGCTGCACAGGGAGAGACTGAACCTGTACAAACCGAAAGAGAAACTGGCTTGTTCGTATACCGAGTGTGTGGTCGTGAACCGAGGCAAAAGTTTGGTGAACTTTTTGGTCGTAAACCAATTTGTACGTGTACCGAGACGTTCGTGAACTGAGGTTCCACTCTATGTGGGGGTGCTACTTCAGTAATAAAAGTAAAAGGATTATTTTATTACTAGTCACGTTACTTGTCAAAGGCAGGTAATAAAATTAATTTTAAATTATTTGATATGTCTTTCCCTATATGTACCTTCAGCGCCTTTCCTCAGTATCCTCATGTGTCTGAACCTCTCTTTCCCAGCATTCAGTTCTCCCGAGTGTATTCCCATAATGCCTGCTTCTCAGCCTCTGTTATTTCAAGGTGCCATGCTTGCCTCTTGTCTGCTTTCATACTTCCCGTCTTTGAAGAGGACTCTCAGCGTGCCTCCTATGCCTTTACTCCTTCTTGTGTGACTCATATTCACACTTCCTTTTTCAATCGCTTCACCAATCTGACCATCGGACATACACACACAGTTTTATTACATAGTAGATTTTCTTGTGTGAATCTTTTGTAAACTAAATTTTCATAATACCTCATGGCTTCCAATAAGAGTTTGAGATTTCTAGTATAAACAGAAGGTTGTACTTGTAATAATCTGATTTTTATATCCATGCTCATGAATTGCATGTGAATCTAAATAGAGGAAAAGAAATTATTCAATTGACACTTCAACTTTACCACAATGATATCATCACCTGAAAACCCAAACTTCCTCAAGCAAATTTCTGATGTTAGTTCTTTTAAAAACACTACGACTCTTATGAGAAATGCATGACAAGATAAAAACTATAAAATTCCATTTGCAAGTTAATAAAATGTTCTTGCTTTCTTATACTTCGGGCATTTTTTGAAGATCAAAGAAATGCAAAACACGGCAGATATTTTGGCCGATTGTAACGAAGACTTAAAGTAATGCCTGCAGACATTTTGTGGGAGGGGAACTCTGCTAGAATGCCACGGCAAATAAATTGCTCTTTCTCTTCACAAGACATTAAAATATCGATCAAAAGTGTTGAAATATGACCAGCATATTGGATTGCAATAGAGGGCAAGGATGTGCTTTTACATGGTGGGAAATTTACATACACTGAAAGAAAATGTCTCCAAGACTTATTCTGGATAATTTCATTGCACCTTTTCAATGAGAGTGTGGCCATGATGGAGCCGGGAGGAACACAGAAGTAAAATAATGTATTAGGTTTGTGGTAGGAAACAACCCTGCAACATAGTTTTATGTATAGTAATAATAATACATTTAATTTATATAGCACCTTTCCCACGCTCACTTTACAAGATACCCAGGGACACTGTACATTACTACAAAATGTTAAAACATCATTAAACAGTTCAACATGTATAGACAGTGTGAACTACCAGGGGGTATACCGCTGCCAAAACCCGACAGAGACAGACATGGGACACAAGTGCAAGCACACATTTTAATTTTTTTTTCTTTTCCCCACCTTGTTTCCCACGTGTACAGCACAGTCACAAGCCCAGTCCAAAACACAAAACACACTTCTCTTCTTTCTCTCTCATTCTCCACTCTTCCTGGCAAGCTTTGACTTCTCCCACCCTAGTCTGGCACCTGGAGTATCGGGTGCTGGTATCTTTTTTAAGTGCTCTAGATGCTTGTTGGTCTAGATAGATAGATAGATAGATAGATAGATAGATAGATAGATAGATAGATAGATACTTTATTAATCCCAATGGGAAATTCACATAATCCAGCAGCAGTATACTGATACAAAGAAACAATATTAAATTAAATAGTAATAAAAATGAAAAAAATTAAAATAAATTTGCTATGTTAGGTCATTTGAGGCTGATACTCAATGACAAACACTGAGGCCAGAAGTTAACTGCACAGTAGGCTTTTACTAAGAACGTTCTCTGTAACTGCTTGTCCAAGATCTCTCTTAACCCCACTCTGGCGCCCCCTTCTGCCTGGGAATACTACCAATCATTGTTACATTTATTTCAATACATAACATTTCCCTCCCACCTATTTATAAAACCACAAAGACTAAACAGTCAAAATGAGCAAAACTACTATAACAAAGCTGTAGTTCACTGCCACATATCCAGAATGGAGCAGTTCTGCTTGAAGGTAACTATTTACATAAATACATTGTACTGTTTCAACTACTTTATAACATTTAAAGATTTAAACGATCTGGAGGCTTAGATACTCGCAAAGGATAGCGTCTGCCACTGCTCTCTGTAGGTGAAGTTGGAGGTGCATATGTCTGAGGTTCACTAGTTTGAGGAACCATGTCTGGAATGACTGAGCCTACTCCCGTAGGGTTATGCCCTGCATCGACTGTATTATTCTCTAATGTTACTGGTGACATTGTTACCAAGTTGGAAGAAGGTGTCTCTTCTGGCTGTGTGGCCTGTGGAACACTTTCATTTGCTCGGTTGAGTAGTAACTGGTCTGCATGCCGTTTCCAATCTTCAGCATTCCCAACTTTTACACTGTAGGAAACTGGTCCCAACTGGGAGGTTACCACTCCAGGTGTCCACTTTTCTCCCCTTCGGTAATCCCGGACCAGCACTGGGTCACCCACATTAAATTGTCTGGATTTCCGGTTACTGTGCAACAGCTGAACATCTTGAGACTGACTCACTGTAGAAGCCACATTTGGTTTAAGCACATCTAGCCGTGAACGTAATTTGCGACCCATAAAAAGCATAGCTGGAGATTCCTGTGTTGTAGCATGTGGAGTATTGCGATATGAGAGTAAAAACGTGTCTAGTCTTTGCTGTACTAAAGCAGATCCTTTTGATGCCTTCAAAGCTTGTTTGAAAGTTTGCACAAAGCGTTCTGCAAGCCCATTGGTAGCTGGATGATAGGGAGCAGATCGTATATGTTTAATATGGTTGGTTTTCATAAAATATGCAAATTCATCAGAAATGAACTGTGGGCCATTGTCACTAACAAGGACTTCAGGTATCCCATAACGACTAAAAAGGGTCCTCATGACATGAACAGTCTTACTAGTTGTGACACTATCCATTAGTTGAACCTCAATCAATCAATCAATCAATCAATCAATCAATCAATCAACATTTATTTATATAGCACATATTCATACAAAAAAATGTAGCTCAAAGTGCTTTACAAAATGAATAGAGTAATAGAAGACACAATAAAAGATAAACATAAGTCAACATTAATTAACATAGAATAAGAGTAAGGTCCGATGGCCAGGGTGGACAGAAAAAACAAAAAAAACTCCAAAAGCTGGAGAAAAAAATAAAATCTGTAGGGGTTCCAGACCAAGAGACCGCCCAGTCCCCTCTGGGCATTCTACCTAACATAAATCATCATATTTTCATGGAAGGACCTGATGATGATGGTCACGTAGACTTCTGGCTTTCAGTCCATCATTGTTGGAGCATCATGATGCTTTGAGTAGGTGGTGGTGGCGCAGGCCGCCACCACAAAGAAACCGGAAAAAGAAACAGAAGAGAGAGTAGGGGTCAGTACGGATTTTAGAGCCACCATGAATAGTTATTATGAAGAATTGAACATACAGAGTATCAGGATTATGTTAAAGTGAAGTTATAAAAAGGCCATGTTAAAGTAATGTGTTTTCAGCAGTGTTTTAAATTGCTCTACTGTATTTGCCTGGCGAATTCCTATCGGCAGGCTATTCCAGATTTTAGGTGCATAGCAGCAGAAGGCCGCCTCACCACTTCTTTTAAGTTTAGCTTTTGGAATTATAAGGAGACACTCATTTGAAGATCTAAGGTTACGATTTGGAATATAACCTCAGGCCACTTTGAGTGGGCATCGACTACTACTAAGTACATATGGCCTTCATAAGGCCCAGCAAAATCAACATGAATTCTCTGCCATGGCCCACTTGGCCATATCCATGGGTGGAGGGGCACAGGGCTTGGAAGATTTTGAACACGCTGACATGACTGGCAGTTGTGTACTTGTTGCTCAATCTGGCTGTCGATACCTGGCCACCAAACATAACTGCGTGCCAAGGACTTCATCCTCACTATACCCGGGTGGCTGACATGTAGTTCTGACAAAACACGAGGGCGTAATTTAGGGGGCACAATTACTCTGCTCCCCCACATCAGGCATCCTTGTTGTACGGTAAGCTCCGTTTGTCTGTTGATGAAAGGCTGTAACTCATCATTACAACAACAACAACATTTATTTATATAGCACATTTTCATACAAACAGTAGCTCAAAGTGCTTTACATATTAAAGAATAGAAAAATGAAAGACACAATTATAAAAAATAAATCAACATTAACATCAATAAGAGTAAGGTTCAATGGCCAGGGGGGACAGAAAAAACAAAAAACTCCAGACGGCTGGAGAAAAAATAAAATCTGTAGGGATTCCAGACCATGATACCGCCCAGTCCCCTCTGGGCATTCTACCTAACATAAATGAAACAGTCCTCTTTGGATTTAGGGTTCTCACGGAAGGGCTTGATGATGATGATGGTCACGTAGACTTCTTCCTTTTAATCCGTCCATCATTGTTGGAGCATCATGAAGCTTTGAGTAGGTGGAGGTGGCGCAGGCCACCACCACAAAGAAACCGGAAAAAGAAACAGAAAAGAGAGTAGGGGTCAGTACCGAAAATTATCCACCAATTATCCACCAATTGTTTAGGAAAATGTCCCAGCAACACCATATCCATTAGTTTAGACAATGTAGGGTCCAACATGGTCTCTCTACGAATTTCTGCACTACTCACTGGTAGTAATTCCATTTGTTTTATGTAAAAAATGTCAACTGTGTTCTGGCTCTCCTTATGTTTAATTAGTAAGGGCAAACGAGAAAGCCCATCAGCATTGGCATTGAGAGCAGCCTTCTTATATTCTATGGTGTAACTGTGGGCTGCTAATATTAATGCCCACCTCTGCATTCTGGCAGCTGCCATAGACGGTACCCCTTTCTCTGGGCTAAAGATTCTTGTCAGTGGCCGATGGTCTGTGAAGAGAGTAAACTTCCGTCCATATAGGTATTGATGAAACTTCCTGACCCCAAACACAATCCCAAGGGCTTCTCGCTCAATTTGTGCATAGTTCTGTTCAGCCTTACTCAGTGTTCTAGATGCAAAAGCGATTGGTTTCTCTTCACCATTGGGAAAGACATGGGAAATGACAGCTCCCACACCATATGGAGAAGCATCACAAGCCAGGCGGATGCTTAGTTGTGGATCGTAGTGCGTTAGGACATTTTGAGACACCAACTGCTCCTTAGCTTTCTGGAATGCAGATTTACATGCGGATGACCAATGCCAGCGTTTGTCTTTGCAAAGCAGCTCATTTAATGGGGTCAAAATGGTTGCAAGATTGGGTATGAATCGCCCATAGTAATTGATGAGACCAAGGAAAGATCTCAGTTTAGTTACATTATCGGGGGCTGGAGCCTCTAAAATAGCCCTGACCTTTTCAGGTGACTTGTGCAGTCCTGCTGCATCAATTTTATGACCCAGGTACTCCAAGGTCTCCTTGAAAAATTCACATTTTTCTTTTTGGACACATAAGCCAAATTCTTTCAATCGGCCCAATACTCTATCCAAATTCTGCAGGTGCTCTGCATCATTACAGCCTGTAACCAATATATCGTCCAAGTAACAATGCACATTGGAAAGGCCTTGTAACACCTGATCCATCGCCCGTTGGAATATGGAAGGTGCTGAAGCAATCCCAAATGGTAGACGATTATAGCAGAACAACCCCTTTTGGGTATTGATGGTGAGCAGTTTACGTGATTGTTCCTCAACCTTTATCTGTAGGTACGCCTGTGCCAAGTCCAATTTGCTGAAACGCTGTCCCCCAGCTAATGAGGCGAACAAGTCTTCAATGTGTGGAATTGGATAGTGTTCCACACAAATGGCTGGGTTTAAGGTCACTTTAAAATCACCACAAAGCCTCACAGAATCATCTCTCTTTACAACTGGCACCACAGGAGTGGCCCACTCACTATACTGCATAGGTGACAGCACACCTAATTCTAGCAGGCGGGACAGCTCAGCCTCTACTTTGGATCGCAGCGCATAGGGTACAACCCGAGCACGACAGAACTTTGGCTTATGTTGTGGTTTCAAAGAAATGACTGCTTCAATGCCCTTCATTGTCCCCAAATCTTTACTGAAAACTGCAGCATGTTTTTGCATTATGCTCTTCAAAGTAACTTGCTGTACTGACTTAATCTCTTGCCAATTCAATTTAATTCTTCTGAGCCACTCTCTACCAAACAGGGGTGTATAATTTCCTCTGATAACATATAATGGAAGGACAGCTAACTGTTTGTTCAAAGTGACTTTCACATTAATAACTCCTTCAGGGATATTGGTTCCCCAGTGTAAGTCTTCAAAACTACATCAGTTGTCTCAAGAGGCACGTGGCTCAGTAATTTCTTGTATAGTTTTATTGAAATTAATGACACTGCTGCCCCTGTGTCCAACTCCATCTCTACTTCTGTGCCTTCTATTTTAGGTTTCACACTAATGTGTGACTTTTCCCCTTCTTGGATCAGCTTATGTAAGGCTAATTCTGTGTCAGTTTCGTTACCTGACGCTTCACTGGACACCTCCTGCAATATAACGCGATTTACAGGTCTCTTTTTGGATAATCCGATCGCCGTTGTGACTTTCCTTTATACTGCGCTCTCTCCTCTCCTTATAGATTCCTTCTGTTTACATACTCGCGCTGCGTGGCCCTTCTTACCACAGTTATGGCAATGCGATTCACTGTCGTGCCACCATCTCCATGGAAATTGCGATTTTAAAGACTGCTTTTTATAGGTCAACTGCTTTTTATAGGTCACTTCAGTTAACAGTCGTTTCTGTATCGCTTCATTATTTAGTCCACAAACAAATCGATCACGCAATGCTTCCTCTAAGTATGCGCCAAATTCACAGTGCTCAGACAGTTTCTTTAAGACAGCAACATATTGTGAAACCGACTCCCCCTCCGCTTGGTTCCTTTTGTGAAAGCGAAACCTTTCTGTTATTACCAAAGGCTTTGGAGAAAATGCTGCTGTAGCACTGCTTTAATCTGGTCAAACGTTTTGTCCTTTGGTTTCTCCGGTGCTAAAAGACTACGCAGCAAGCCATACGTTGTACGTCCAATTACAGTTAATAGCACTGGCACCAGTTTGTCCTCTCCAATATCATTAGCTAATGCAAAGGTTTCGAAACGCTCAATATAAGTGGTCCACTGCTCCACATTTTCATCAAAATCGTCCATGTGCCCCAGCGTCGCAGCCAAGTTGCCACAATGGTTTTCTTTATATAAATATACTGAATAAAAACTCCCGCTGCAGTCATAAACAGACGAACTTACGCACTGGGAATCAACTTTATCCTCGTCGCCAGTTTGCTATGTTAGGTCATTTGAGGCTGATATTCAATGACAAACACTGAGGCCGGAAGTTAACTGCACAGTAGGCTTTTACTAAGAACGTTCTCTGTAACTGCTTGTCCAAGATCTCTCTTAACCCCACTCTGGCGCCCCCTTCTGCCTGGGAATACTACCAATCATTGTTACATTTATTTCAATACATAACAAAATTGAATGTTCGCATTTACTCCCCCGGGTGGAATTGAAGAGTCGCATAGTGTGGTGGAGGAACGTTCTCCTCAGTCTGTCAGTGGAGCAGGACAGTGACAAAAGTCTGTCGCTGAAGCTACTCCTCTGCCTGGAGATGACACTGTTCAGTGGATGCAGTGAATTCTCCATGATTGACAGGAGTTTGCTTAGTGCCCGTCTCTATGCTACAGATTATAAACTGTCCAGCTTCATTCCTACAATAGAGTCTGCCTTCTTAACAAGTTTGTCCAGGCATGAGACGTCCCTTCTTCTTTATGCTGCCTCCCCAGCACACCAGAGCGTAGAAGAGGGCGCTCACCACAACCGTCTGGTAGAACATCTGCAGCATCTTATTGCAGATGTTGAAGGACGCCAACCTTCTAAGAAAGTATAGTCGGCTCTGACCTTTCTTACACAGAGCATTGGCAGTCCAGTCCAATTTGTCAACCCGCTGCACTCCCAGGTATTTATATGTCTGCACCCTCTGCACACCTCTGATGATCACATAAAGCACTTTGAGCTCCATCATTTGTATGAAAATGTGCTGTATAAATAAATGTCAAAAAATAATGCTACATTTATAGTAAAGTACTGGCAGCTGTGTTGCCAGAATTGTATCGCTAAAAAAACAATATGACAATATTTTTAGGTCTATAAAAATGTTATTTTACAATAAAAAACTGGCAGCTGGGTTCCCAGAATTTTACCATAATAAATAAGGTGACAATATTTTTAGGTCTGCAATATAACTTTGTAGTAAATAACAACAACATTCATTTCTATAGCACATTTTCATACAAATAATGCAGCTCAAAGTGCTTAACATGATGAAGAAAGAGAAAAAAGACAAAATAAATAAGAATTAAAATAAGGGAACACTAATTAACATAGAATAAGAGTAAGGTCTGATGGCCAGGGAGGACAGAAAAAACAAACAAAAAAAAAAAAACTCCAGACGGCTGGTGAAAGAAAATAAAATCTGCAGGGGCTCTAAGGCCACGAGACCATCCAGCCCCCTCTAAGCATTCTACTTAACATCAATGATCTCAATCAGTCCTCAAGGTATTCAGGGTTCTCATGATAGAACTTGATGATGACGGTCACGTGTACTTCTGGCCTTTAATCCATCCACGTAGGAACATCACGGTGCTATGATCAGGTGGTGGAGGTGCAGATCAGCACAACAGAAAACCGGAAAAAGAGCAGAAGAGGAAGTAGGGGTTTTTACGGATTTTGAATATGAATACCATGAATAATAATGTTAATTAATTGACTATACAGAGCACCAGGATTAAAGATGAAGCTATGAGAAAGCCATGTGTTTTCAGATGATTTTTAAAGTGCTCCACTGTATCAGCCTGGTGAATTCCTATCAGTCAGCTATTTCAGATTTTAGGTGCCTAACAGCAGAAGGCCGCCTCACCACTTCTTTTAAGTTTTGTTCTTGGAATTCTAAGCAGACCCTCATTTGAAGATCTGAGGTTACAATTAGGAGTGTAAGGCGAGTGACATTCTGAAATATAAGATGGAGCAGATTATTTAAAGCTTTGTAAACCATAAGCAGTATTTTAAAGTCAATTCTAAATGGCACAGATAACCAGTGTAGTGACATCAAAATTAGAGAGATGTGCTGGATTTTCTTTTCCTAGTTAAGATTCCATTCCGCACATATTGCAATCAAATGATGTCTTTTTTTGGGTGGTCCTGAGAGGAGTGCATTACAGTAATCTAGCCAACTGAAAACAAAAGTGTGGATTAATTTCTCAGCATCTTGCAATGTTATAAGAGGTCTAACTTTTGCTATATTTCTTAAGTGGAAAAATGCTGTCCTAGTGATCTGATTAATAAGTGATTTAAAATTCAGGTCAGAGTCAATAGTTACCCCTAAATTCTTTACCTCCATCTTGACTTTTAATCCTAATACATCATGTTTATTTCTAATAACCTCATTGATCCTACTCTGCTGGGCCCTTGAGCAAGGCCCTTAAACTTCATTTGCTCCAGGGGTGTTGTACAATGGCTGACCCTGCGCTCTGACCCCAAGGGGTATGCGAAAACTAAAAATTCCTAATACAAGAAATTGTATAAGGCAAAATATACAACAAGAAAATAAATAAATTATATCCATTATTGCCAATCACTAACAGTTTTTTTCTTTACAACACATTCCAAAAGAAGGGAATGTTTAACCATAACCAGAAATGCATGCACTGTAATAAATATGCCAATCAATAAACCATTAGAAAGTATTGTCAGGATCAAAGCCCAATTCACAGTTTGCATCAGTAAATCAGTAAAGGAGTTATCTTTGACTCTAGCATGTCATTTAAAGCACACATTACAAAGTCGTCCAAAACATGTTTTTTCCATCTTAAAAATGTTAGGAAATTAAGGCGCTTTCTAAATTAACAGGATTCTGAGAAATTAATTCATGCATTTATCTCTAGTAGGATTGACTACTGCAATGCAGTGTTCACTGGCTGTTCAAACTGTTCTTTATGCAGCCTCCAGTTAATCCAAAATGCTGCTGCAAGAATTATTACAAGAACAAGAAAATATGAACACATAACTCCAGTTCAAATATCTTTACACTGGCTCCCAGTTAAGTTTAGGGCAAATTTCAAAATCCTCCTTTTAACATATAAAGCATTAAATGGCCAAGGTCCGGCTTACTTGTCTGAATTTATAATGACTTACAAACCTGAGCGCACATTAAGATCTCAAGATGCCGGTCTGCTTAGGATTCCAAGGATTAATAAAATAACAGTGGGAGGTCGAACTTTTAGTTACAGGGTCCCTAAACTGTGGAATGGTCTTCCTGCTTCCATAAGAGATGTCCCTTCAGTCTCAGCCTTTAAATCCCAGCTGAAGACTCACTACTTCAGTTTAGCACACCCTGACTAGAGCTGCTAATTAACTGCACAGACTGCATCTCTGTTGTTAGTCATTAGCACTAAAACATAAGTAACATGAAAATTATATTTGAATACTAACCCTCACCTATTCTGTTTCTTTTCTCGGTACCCAAATGTGGCAATTGGTGCCACGGCCCACCTGCCAAGTTGTTTGCCTGCCTATGGTAAAGTCATCCCTGATGGAGGATCACAGGAATCATGGGAAAGAGGGGTCCTTTCGTCGGAGCAACGTTTTAGCCGTGGCATGGCCAAATGGGGATGCAGCTTGATGGATGAGGTCTCCAGGGCTCTAAAAATATCCAAACCTAATTATGTCATATCATCTACTGTTAAACCGTACTTCTAAAATTTTTATTATTATGCTGTATTAAGGAAATTGTTCTGTTCTGTGTATTGTATTGTATTGACCCCCTACTTTTGACACCCACTGCACGCCCAACCTACCTGGAAAGGGGTCTCTCTTTGAACTGCCTTTCCCGAGGTTTCTTCCATTTTTCCCTACAAGGTTTTTATTGGGAGTTTTTCCTTGTCTTCTCAGAGAGTCAAGGCTGAGGGGCTGTCAAAAGGCAGGGCCTGTTAAAGCCCATTGCGGCACTTCCTGTGTGATTTTGGGCTATACAAAAATAAACTGTATTGTATTGTATTGTAAATTAACAACAACCAGAGAAAGCAGATTCAACACCAATAGCAACCAATAGCAAACGTGCTTCATTTAATTATACACATTGAAAACAGTTCAGTGTTTAAGGAAAGTTACGGCACATTGTCTGGTGGAGAGGTAAAGTTTGCTTTTGTGGTATACGGTGTGGAAGCTTATCGATTACAACCCACCATAAATCGACTTCCATGACCTCAAAAAAATTTTCAGCAAGCAGGGAATAATAAGTCTGCTAACTTTAAGTTTTTTTTCCTACTGTTCAGAGGTAAAAGGGGTCCTTAGCAAATATCGTAACTTCGGTGTTACTGAAACAGCTCTTTTTCGTTTTACATTTTACAGTTATTTAACAGTTTTACGCTGTAACATTAACAGCGACTTTTTCTGTGTTACTGTAATGAATCAGTAAACGGTATGTAGCATACTAGCAAAATACCGGCGCTTTGCAGCAGAGAAGTAGTGTGTTAAAGAAGTTATGGAAAAAAAGGAAACATTTTAAAAATAACGCAACATGATTGTCAATGTGATTGTCGTAGTCTTATTTTAGTATTGAGTGAATTATGATTGTAAATGTTGTGTATGAGAAATACACATTTTTAGGATGTAAGGATCTCTTTGTAAATGACGCCCTCAGGCTGTAAAATGACCAAGCTGTCTGCTGAGCTCACTCTTGAGTATGTAACGTACAGCTGGCCATGTGAGAAGCCATCTTGAGTCAGGCCCTGTGACTTATTTATTGTTACAGTGAAGCAGACCCTCACTGGAAATTGGAGGCATTTGAATTGGAATTGGAGCTCAGAGGGTATGAGTGGGATGCAAGGAATAAATCCAGTCTCCCCTGAGCCAGTTCCAGTGAAGACAGTCGCCTCAATGAAGTTCTTGATCTAATGTCTGGTGCCGTTACAAAGTTTTAGTGGCTTTAAGTTTCTTAGTAACTTAATTGGTGCGCCAACCTTCAAAAGTAGAGTTTGCAGTGGCATGGTCAGAGGACTAAGAGTGTGAAGAAACCAAATGAAAAGGCAGGAGTCACCGGTAGGAAGACGTGAAGCAAGGTGGACAATAACAGGTTTGAAGTGGTGGAGTAAAGAAGAAGGGAGCAGTGAGCACAACGAACAGCCGAGGAAAGTAAGGAAGCGAGTGAGTAGGCGCAGGAGCGTGGGATGTCGTTAATGTATATAGGTAGGCAGCCAATCACGTGGTAGGTGCGTGGACAGCATCCGTGCGGAAAAAGGAAGGGGGACCGGGGGCAGCCCTTGTGCATCTCTGCCATGAAATAAATAAGGACTTACTCCTTATACATGAGAATATACAAAAGTAAGTCAATAATTATCCTTGCTTTCGTATATAAGGATATCCAATAACAAGTCAATAATTATCCACATTTTCTTATACATTAGGACTTACTGTTGGATATCCCTATATATGAAAGCAAAAACTAATTATTGACCTACTTTTGTATATACTCATGTATAAGGAAGTGTGGATAATTATTGACTTACTGTTGGATATCCTTATATATAAAAACACGGATAATTATTGACTTACTTTTGTATATCCTTACAGTATGTATAAAAAACTGTAGATAATTATTGACTTACTGATTGGATATCCCTAAATACAAAAAGCATGGATAATTATTGACTTACTTTTGTAGTTACTCATGTATAAGGAAGTGTGGATAATTATTGACTTACTGTTGGATATCCTTATATATAAAAACATGGATAATTATTGACTTACTTTTGTATATCCTTACAGTATGTATAAGGAAGTGTGGATAATTATTGACTTACTTTTGTATATCCTTACAGTATGTATAAAAAACTGTGGATAATTATTGACTTACTGATTGGATATCTTTATATAAGAAAGTGTGGATAATTATTGACTTACTTTTGTAGTTCCTCATGTATAAGAAAGTGTGGATAATTATTGACTTACGTTTGTACATCATTATGTACAAAAGCGCATGTAATTATTGACTTACTCTTGTATAATCCTATGTACTTTGTAAAGCATCTTATGATCCTCTGCAGAATCTGTTATAAACAGAAAAGATTGCTCAGTTAACTGATTGAGGCTGACAGACTATTTCTGAGCTTGCAAAAAGTATTTAACATAAAAGTCAAGGCATTTGGAAGATTACCAAAATATTTTCTCATCTTAAAAGTACTATTTTGTGCTCAGCTCGCTTTCACCAGTCATCCCAAAATCCAAGGATATCAGTTTTGTTTTACTTTTCATTGTCCACAGATTACAAGCTGCTTGTTTGCATATTATTAATATACAGTAATAGCTGGTGTTTCCAATGTGTGCTGTTTATCTTGTCATTCATTATTCATTCTAAATCCAAAGGGAATGCATATTTACACTGCAATGTGAATGCTAATTAAATTTACTCCTCGCACATTAGCAAACAAGATCAATAGATGAATTGTTCCTGCGTCTATCTTGAAGCACGCATGAATTTATTTTTTTTTTTCCTGTGTTGACTTGTTTATTCCTTTAGGAACTCAGTCATTGCAAATCAATTAAAAAAGAAACAGCTGGCTGTGTTGGCAATCATCTTCAAACCAAACAAAAAAAAAGGCCCTGTACGTGAAACATCACAGTTATTATTGTGATACAATAGGTGAGCGATATTTGCACATCTAAGCAAACATTTACAAGCATAAAGCTGCATTCAATAAACAGGAGTGGATGGTTTAAATCCATCTGGAATTACCAAATGGGCAGACCACAGGTGGTTAAGACTCATCGCACACTGATTTTTAGCATCAGAGACCCTCAAGACTACTTTCGCAGTCCCAGGCTTTGCAGCCAAAAACACTGACAACCAATTCATCATTTGCCGATAAAACAATAAGAAGCCTACTGTTATGATATCTTTGTTTTACTTTTTTTTTTTTATTGAAGAAGAACAATTTTTGTTCCTATCCTGGCTTTTTATATGCCGCGAAAGGGAGAAATACACCAGGGATGCCAATGAAATGTTGCCAACCCCATTTAATCACAAAAACAACAATTAAAAGAAATAGTGGCAGTCAGGTCACTGAGGCTTCAGTAGCCCAAGGAACACACTTCAGTGTGACCTCTGACTAAATTGAGGTTCGGGTTCAGAATGAACACCTCCTTTTATTGCATCAAAGAAGAAAGGTGCGGATCTTTCACTTAACATCAAGGGCAGGGATTGAAGTCTTCTTGGGACTTCTTCTCAGAACTGTGGTGGAGAGAGAGGAAATGTTGCCGGTGCTCATTCTTATCCTTAGGTTGGCACCTTTTGGAACCTAAGGTGGTTCCTAGGCACACATGTGTGACAGTGCATTCACTTTTAGTTCCCAAGAACCACCTACTGCGATAGACATGACTCTCTGTCTGCCCACAATGAACAACACAGGTCTCAGGTGACTGATCTTGTTGATGTTCGGCACACTTCTTCTTCAAGAATGGTTTTCGGGACAGTATTTTTGTTGAGATACAATGAGTGGTCATCCAAGGTAATAACGGATTGATGACATCGACAAATGTCGGGGCGCCAACCTGCCTGTCTCTCGCAAGAAAATGGTGCTTGATGGTGTAATTACAGAAAGAAGTTTTGACCTCTGGGATTTTTAACAGAAATTGTCTGCCTATTTTAAGGCTTCTTATTACGGCTCAAAGGAACTCTGGCTCTCCAGCACTCATGTCAACAAGTGATGCTTCCTTCGGGGAGGTTGATCTATTATGGTCTAATGGACCAGAAGGGGTGAAGTCAGTTGCCCTCACTGTGGAGGCAAAGGAAGATGACACAGTTAGTGGCAGTGCCCCCACTGGGCTAGAAGTGGTATTGCATGTCTGGGAGGAACTTGGAAGATGATCCTCTGGTACGCATGCGTGACACGTGTTAGAAATTAATTTAAACAGTATGACATGTTCAAGGTACAGTTGTGAAAAGTTTACATTCATTCATATAAAGGACATGCATGTCAGTATACAGTAATATTGGACTTTTAATGAATTCTACAACTGCTCTTTTCCTGTGGCAGAATGATTTACAACCTTCATTATTATTGCAAAAAAAAAAAAAAAATCAGACATTTAGAGCACACGTTTACATTTTTGTGGGTGTTCTGGGACCATCACAGGGTCAAAATGATGAATACAGAGTCACAAATATACATACAACACACCTACGATTTGGTTAAGTTTCCCTAAAGAAATTTCACCTTGATCAGACATTTCTGGTAGCCATCAACAAGCTTCTAGCAGAATTCTGGTTGGACATTTAACCACTCCACTTAAAAGAATTGGTAGATCCCAACCAAATTTGCTGGGTTTCCTGGCACAGACCTGACTTTTAATCACAGTCCACATATTTTCAGAAGGGCTGAAGTCAGCACTTTGAGAAGTTCATTCCAAATGCTCAATTTTAGCCTCTCCAGAATCAGCTTTGATGTGTGTTTAGGGTCATTGTTCTGATGGAACACTCAATTGTGTCCGAGTTTCAACTTCTAGCTGATGATTTGAGGTTAGGCTGAAGAATTCTGAGATAGTCCTCATTCTTTTTTATTCTGTACACTTTTTCCACTGGCAGCAAAACAGCCTCAGACTCAATTGTGGACCGTGACACTGGTGTTCTAGCAGATCACATTCCAAGGTAGGCATGTTTCTTGGTGGCATTTTTGGACTTCACTTAACCATCAGGATCAAATTCCTCTCAGTGAGGGAGACAGATTGAATCTTCTTCCAGATCGTGGCAGAGCAACTACAGCTCCAGCCTGATGATTCTGGAATCTGAAGTTGGCTGTGCTTATCGGAAGGACATCTCCTCTGTTCACCACAGTTGGGATCCTTCAGGCAGTAGAGATGTCGGCTTTTAGATGGAGACACCAGGGCTTGTGCATTTTTAAACTCATTTTAATGGCCATATGCATTATAGATTTTTTAACCTGCATGGATTTGCACTAGTTTTTGTGGATTATTTATTTACTTATTTGATTGAAGAAATGCACTGCACTTTAATTGGAAAACTGTTTTTGATTGATTGAAATGGAAGCACTGACAATTTTGCACCTACCCCTTGGATGGATGTTTGCGTCCTCATTTGTCCAGCTCACTTCAGTACATGACTATTGATGGTTTCGGGTTAAAGAAGCTCCAGCATGCAACCCAACCATCCCACATATCTATCTATCTGTTTATTTGGGGCAGCCACCCATATATTATTCCATGGTTGCGAAATAGGTTGTTTAGTTCAACAGAGATGTTCACTCATTGAGTCCAAGACAGAACTGATTAGATGCAAGAAAGATGCCTGCTTTAAAGGCCCACACAGGAAATGACGTCATCATGAGGACCAGAACTGGAAAGTGACATCATCATCATGAGGGCCAGAAACCAGAAGTGGCATCATTAGGCCTGGAAGTGACAACATCTTTGGAGCAAAACCGAAAGTGATGTCATCAGGACTGGAAGTGACGTCATCGAGGGTGCCAGAACCTGGCCGGATTTCTGTCTGTAAGGTACTGAGAAAGACAGCCAGCACACCTCAGCACACCTCAGCACCCCCGGTCTATTGTGGTATTACAATTACTCAGGCCCTTTAGCTGCCTCCTACTCACACGTGTGTGAATATATATATATATATATCCATCCATCCATCCATCCTCTTCTGCTTATCTGGGGTCAGGCCCGGGGGCAGCAGCTTAAGCAGAGAGGCCCAGACTTCCCTCTCCCCTGCCACTTCTTCCAGCTCTTCTGGGAGAATCCCAAGGCGTTCCCAGGTCAGCCGGGAGACATAGTCCCTCCAGCGTGTCCTG
This sequence comes from Polypterus senegalus, assembly GCF_016835505.1. Lineage (NCBI taxonomy): Eukaryota > Metazoa > Chordata > Cladistia > Polypteriformes > Polypteridae > Polypterus > Polypterus senegalus. The sequence continues at coordinate 11,363,823 of NC_053158.1, forward strand.
GGTCTTCCCCGGGGCCTCCTCCCGGTTGGACGTGCCCGGAACACCTCACCAGGGAGGCGTCCAGGAGGCATCCTGATCAGATGCCGGAGCCACCTCATCTGACTCCTCTCGATGTGGAGGAGCAGCGGCTCTACTCTGAGCCCCTCCCGGATGACTGAGCTTCTCACCCTATCTTTAAGGGAAAGCCCAGACACCCTGCGGAGGAAACTCATTTCAGCCCTTGTATTGCGATCTGTTCTTTGGTCACTACCCATAGCTCATGACCATAGGTGAGGGTAGTAGCTTAGATCGACTGGTAAATTTGATAGCTTTTCCTTATGGCTCAGCTCCTTTTTCACCATGACAGACGATGCAGAGCCCGCATCACTGCGGATGTCGCATCGATCCGCCTGTCGATCTCACGATCCATTCTTCCCTCACTCGTGAACAAGACCCCGAGATACTTGAACTCCTCCACTTGGGGCAGGATCTCTCCCCAACCCTGAGAGGGCCCTCCACCCTTTGTCCGGCTGAGGACCATGGTCTCGGATTTGGAGGTGCTGATTCTCATCCCAGCCGCTTCACACTCAGCTGCGAACCAATCCAGAGAGCTGAAGATCACGCCTGATGAAGCAAACAGGACAACATCATCTGCAAAAGCAGTGACCCAATCCTGAGTCCACCAAACCGGACCCCTTCAACACCCTGGCTGCGCCTAGAAATTCTGTCCATAAAAGTTATGAACATAATTGGTGACAAAGGGCAGCTCTGGCGGAGTCCAACTCTCACTGGAAACGGGCTTGACTTACTGCCGGCAAGCTCTGACACTGGTTGTAGAGGGACCGAACAGCTCTTATCGGGGGTCCAGTACCCCATACTCCCGGAGCACCCCCACAGGATTCCCGAGGGACACGGTCGAATGCCTTTTCCAAGTCCACAAAACACATGTAGACTGGTTGGGCAAACTCCCATGCACCCTCAGGACTCTGCTAAGGGTGAAGAGCTGGTCCACTGTTCCGCGACCAGGATGAAAACCACACTGTTCCTCCTGAATCCGAGGTTCGACTATCCGGCGGACCCTCCTCTCCAGAACCCCGAATAGACTTTTCCAGGGAGGCTGAGGAGTGTGATCCCTCTATAGTTGGAACACACCCTCCGGTCCCCCTTTTTAAAGAGGGGACCACCACCCGTCTGCCAATCCAGAGGCACTGTCCCCGATGTTGCAGAGGCGTGTCAACCAAGACAGTCCTTCAACATCCAGAGCCTTAAGGAACTCGGTATCTCATCCACCCCGGGGCCCTGCCACCAAGGAGTTTTTGACCACCTCGGTGACTTCAGTCCCAGAGATGGGAGAGCCCACCTCAGAGTCCCCAGGCTCTGCTTCCTCGTGGAAGGCATGTTAGTGGGATTGAGGAGGTCTTGAAGTACTCCCCCACCGACCCACGTCCAGAGTCGAGGTCAGCAGCGCACCATCCCCACCATATACGGTGTTGACACTGCACTGCTTCCCCATCCTGAGACGCGGATGGTGGACCAGAATCTCCTCGAAGCCGTCCGAAAGTCATTCTCCATGGCCTCTCCAAACTTCTCCCATGCCTGAGTTTTGCCTCAGCAACAACGAAGCCGCATTCCGCTTGGCCTGCGGTACCTATCAGCTGCCTCCAGAGACCCACAGGACAAAAAGTCCTATAGGACTCCTTCTTCAGCTTGACGGCATCCCTCACCACGGTGTCCACCAGCGGGTTGGGGATTGCCGCCACGACAGGCACCGACCACCTTGCGGCCACAGCTCCGGTCAGCCGCCTCAACAATAGAGGCACGGAACATGGCCCATTGGGACTCAATGTCCCCACCTCCCTCGGGGCGTGGTTGAAGTTCTGCCGAGGTGGGAGTTGAAGCTACTTCTGACAGGGGACTCCGCCAGCCATTCCTAGCAGACCCTCACAACATGTTTGGGCCCATCTTCCCACACCATCAAAGCCAACTCACCACCAGGTGGTGATCAGTTGACAGCTCGCCCTCTCTTCACCCGAGTGTCCAAGACATATGGCGCAAGTCCGGCGACACACCACAAAGTCGATCATCGACCTGAGGCCTAGGGTGTCCTGGTGCCAAGTGCACATATGAACACCCTTATGCTTGAACATGGTGTTCGTTATGGACAATCCGTGACGAGCACAGAAGTCCAATAACAAAACACCACTCGGGTTCAGATCGGGGGGGCCATTCCTCCCAATCACGCCCTTCCAGGTCTCACTCTTTGGGCTGTGCCCGGCCGAGCCCCATGGGTTCAGGCCTGGCCACCAGGCGCTCGCCATCGAGCCACACCTCCAGGCCTGGCTCCAGAGGGGGGCCCCGGTGACCCGCGTCCGGGCAAGGGAAAACGTTGTCCAATGTTTTTGCTCTTCATTGGAGGTTTGTTGAACCGCTCTTTGTCTCATCCCTCACCTAAGACCAGTTTGCCTTGGGTGACCCTACTAGGGGCATAAAACCCCGGGCAACATAGCTCCTAGAGTCATTGGGACACGCAAACCCCTCCACCACGATAAGGTGACGGTTAAAGGAGGGGTATTTATATATATATCTTATTTTTAAACATCTACGCATGGAAGTGTGTGGGTGTGTCTGTTTGTCCATCCTGGAAGTGAGAGGTGGAGTCTTGGTAAGGACTCCACCTCCGAGGATACACAAACGAGGCCAGCACATCGGCAAAATGAAACCTCCGAAGAAAGAGTCACTCAGTGGCTAATACACAAACAATTCAAGCACATCGGCAAAATGGTATCCCTTTTACTTTTCCTCCTACCGCTAAAACACAAGCGAAGCCAGCACGCCAGCAAAACGAAACCTCCAAAGAAAGACAATCGCTTAGCTTAGCTGCTAGTGCGCAAACAATGCAAGCACGTTGGCAAAACCAAACCTCCTAGGAGAGAGACGCCGAGAGAAGATCCTTTCAATTACCTGACATCTCTACATTTCAATTTTTTTTCAAATGATTTAAATAGTTTCTAGGACCCTGGGCTTTTTACAGCACGAACTTACACAGCTAGTATATATATACTACTTTTATTAGGCACCCAGAAGTGCTCCAGGTGTTGATTGCCGACATCTGGCTGCACTTCCTGGTGTGGCAAAACTAGTGCTCAAAAGGGGCTAGCAGCTCCTGCTGCAGCATCCCTGGCGGCACCTGGGGAACCCAAAATGGCTGTACCAAATTCCAACTCCTATAAAACCCTGTGGGAGTCCAAGGCACCGCTGCGACTCAGGGAGACTGCCATCCAGCATCCTGGGGGAGATACTGGATCTCCCATTCTTGCTCACCCAGAACATATGCTGCAGGGGCCCCATATATATATATATATATATATATTAACTGCATGGCCGCTTGGTGGCACTATTGCTCACCTTTTCCCAACAGACAGATGCAGGACACGGGATAAAATCACCAAGAACATATTTATTTTTTGTATTGTGCCCCAAAGCATCTCCACCACAATAAACAGCAATAAATCAGCACAACTTATTACTAAATTCTCCTCCACACCTCCCAGCGAGCTCTGTCACACTCCCTGTCACACTCCCTCCCAACTCCGGCTCGCTTGCTGGGTCCTTTATATAATCCTTGACCCGGAATTGGTTCCATTCTACCATCCCTGTGACTTGCCAGCACTTCTGGGTCAGACAGAGAATCCAAAATCTTTAATCAGCCTGGAAGTACTGTGGGGCTTCAGTCCTCATAACTTCCAAGCACTTCTGGGCTGCAAGGGAAGCATTTTTCCCCAGGTCTTTTCACAGCTCCCCATGGCGGCACCCACAGCACCCAACAGGGTTGAGAAACCGGACTCCAAGTCCCAGGATGCCCTGCTGGAATTCGAGGCACCGCTACACTACAGGGGAGCTGCCATCAAGCATTTTGGGGGAGGCAGTGTCCTGAAAAAGCTGCCTTCCTCCATGCTTCCATCACAGGGGCATCCCGGCTGGGTTGAGCTGCCGGCCGTTCACCACAATATATATACAGTACTGTATATGGGAATATGGTATGGTTATAAAATATGTCATTAAGTATTGCATGCCTACTACCTGATTAACCAGTCTTCAAAATGGCATCGGGCTGAGTACACTTAGTGCTTAGTATTTATTGTACGATCAGTTAATTTTTTTATATAGCACACTTCACTGTGTCATAAACAATTCTCAGTTAAAATACAAGTATAGATTGTAAACAGAAAACAGAAATGGAAACCAACAATATCTCTCGATTAATTCATTGAGGAACTATGGCCAGTTGCAAATCAATAATAAAGTCACAGTCCTGGATACTTTAACCCACTGGCCACTCACCTGCTTCTGGGTTTTCTACAGTGGAGTCTGGGCTGGCTGTCCACTTTGATGAAAGAATCATTGCATCCGATGATTTCAACACCCAATCTGAGATGACATTTCCACATGCAGGAGAGCTGCTTGGCAGTAGAATGGTGGCACCAATATACCAAGAAGAGAAACTCAATAGTGGAGGACCATACTACATGCACTTCAGAAGAGACCATCCACCTGAAACTAAGCATGTTCAGTCCTGGCCAGTACTTGGATTTGAGGCTCTAGGAAAATTTGGATTGTTTCTGGAAGAGGTGATGGTGAGGCCAGCAGGAGGAGCTTATCCTGTGGTCTGGGTGTGGAACCTAATGTCCCAATGCAATGACAGGGACACTGTTGTAAAAATGGTGTTGTCCTGACTCTCTGTGGTTATTAAAGATCCCTGGTCATCTTTCAGAAAGTGTAGGGTATATGGCGGAGTGGTGGCTCTGAGGCTAGGGATCTGCATTGGCAATCGGAAGGTTGCCGGTTCAAATTCCGTAAATGCCAAAAAGGGACTCTGCTCTGTTGGGCCCTTGAGCAAGGCCTTTAATCTGCAATTGCTGAGTGCTTTGAATAGTGAGAAAAACACTATATAAATGCAAAGAATTATTATTATTATCCTGATGTCCACCATGGCCTAGTCATTCTGAATCCCTAATTCTTTATTTGGCTATCTCTCTCACCCCATCACCACCGAATAACTCATGTGTGGTTAGTATAATGGCACAAAATGGCTGCCGTCGATTCATCCAGGTGAATGATGCATAGTGGTGCTGGATGAAGTGAGTCCTCACTCACTACGTAAAACACTCTGAGTAGTGAGAAAAGAGCTATATAAATGTAAAGAATTATTTATTCTAATTATTTTTAAAAACTAGGTGGCTCCGTCCACTGCTTGCTTTGCTCGTCCACCCCCGGGTTTGGTTAACCGGATATACAATTTAAAGAGATTGTTATTTTAATGCGCATAGTTACAATATTTGGAATTAACTTTTTTTCAAGATCGCATTGAATTTTGATTCCATGTTTGGATTTACATCATGACAAGGCAACGTGTAACTGCCCATGAGTGAATTTAGTTTATCTGTAATAAATTACCTGACTTTTTTGAATGTTTGTCCCTGCTCCTTCTTCTTTGCTTAGTTGTTGATGCGTCATCTAGAATGTAAAAATTATTGTCCTGATAAAATTTATAAGAGCTGAGAGCACAAGAAGTGTGTCTTCCAAAAGCATTCACAATACTTAGAGGTTAGATGGCCATGGTCTTGTTTGAAAATAGTTGTACATAGGGCGTGACTTGAAAGAATCTCATGTTAAAAGTCTCCATCTCACAGGACAATTCCTAAAAGTCTCTCAAAAAGTCACATCTCGTCCCTAGATTTTTTTTATTATAATAGAGAGATAAGACTTTGTGCACAGGAATTGGCCATTTTTTCTTCGACCAACCTCCATGGCAGATTTTTTAAGATACAAAGATGATCGCGTTTTCCGACACTGATTCATAAAGAGTTTGTTCCCCGTGGACAGACTAATAATCAGTGACATTACATTGAACTGCTGAAGCATCGACAGGAAAGCATCCAGAACACTTGGCACCTGCAACGCATCACGTTGTCTGTCAAAGGGTGTTTGACCAAAAACAATATGGCTGTTTCTTCACACCCTCCACCTTCACCAGATCTTACTCCCTGTGACTTCTTTTCATTCCCAACATTAACACTTCTTCTTGGGAAGGAGATTTGCTACCCTGTTAGATATCCAGGATCTAGACATGGTAACAAAACATGACTACAGGAAATGATTCCAGGATTGAGAGGAGCCCTGGGAAAAGTAGGTTGCATTTCAAGGAGAGGATTTTGGAGGTAACTAAAAGGGAATTGCTGAAAGTTTTATAACAAATGTTTGGTTTTTCTTGGGTGCCACTTTGTATATATAATGCAACAGGAACGTTTTCATCTTAACCTAGTAAATCCTGCGGTGGGCTGGTGCCCTACCCGGGGTTTGTTCCTGCCTTGCGCCCTGTGCTGGATGGGATTGGCTCCAGCAGACCCCCGTGACCTTGAAGTTAGGAGAATGACTGACTGACCTAGCAACTCAGACTGAAATGGGCCCAATTGTATTCATGATGCTTGACTTTTGTGATAATCACACTAAAGGTTTGTTTCCTATCATTAGACTGGCAAAAGGCAAAGCATTAGCATATACATAAAAAATCGCATAAAAACTGGCAAAAAAATGGGAACTAAAAAATTCACATTGGGCAATAGGCTCTCTTACTTTTCTCCCCATTAAAGCTGCAGATCCACTCGTAAATGAAGCTGCACTCCAACTCTACAATCAAATAAATGATATTTTAAGGAGGGAAGAGGCTGGCAAGAGACCGCAAATAAAACTGGATGTAAGTAATACAATTGAATCAGAGCCATTTCATTGAGGAAGAAACACTCCATAAGCTTTATTGCATCAGTAATAAAAAGATTGTGCATATTGAACCTCATAATGTATTCCTGAACTTTTGTGGTTTAATGAAACTCAGTTTGTTCCTCATCCACTGCGAATGGTGGAGAGCAGCAGCCGGCCTCCTATTAATTAAAATAAGCCAGTGAACCAACAAAGACGCAAAAGCTTGCATATCCAATTGAAGTCAACAATGACAGGAGGCAACCTCATTGGCTTATGTTATAGCAATTAAAATGTAAAATCCAAATCCCAGGACTAGGATAACCATGGGCAGAACTGAAATATATGAGCTGTGGAAGCTGAACATGGGTGAGAAATACTGTAAATTTGATTTGGTGTGAGTTTTGAGTGTTGACCCAGTCTAATGTTGGGTCTGCTAAACAGACTGACTAACCCCTCTCTCTGAACCAAATTCATAATCCACTATTAACAGAGCAATTCTCTTTTATATATATAATTCTCTCATTGCAAGATGTTGAGAAATTACTTCACGCTTTTGTTTTCAGTCGGCTAGATTGCTGTAACGCACTCCTCTCAGGACCACCTAAGAAAGACATCAATCAATTGCAACGAGTGCAGAATGACACTGCTAGAATCTTAACTAGGAAAAGAAAATCCGAGCACATCACACCAGTTTTGATGTCACCACACGGGTTACCTGTGTCATTTAGAATGGACTTTAAAATACTGCTGATGGTTTATAAAGCCTTAAATAATCTGCTCCACCTTATATTTCAGAACATCTCTCACTTTACACTCCAAGTCGTAACCTTAGATCTTCAAATGAGGGTCTGCTTATAATTCCAAAAGCTAAACTTAAAAGAAGTGGTGAGGCGGGTGGCCTTCTGCTGTTATGCACCTAAAATCTGGAATTGCCTGCCAATAGGAAATCGCCAGGCTAATACGGTGATGCACTTTACAAAACTGCTAAAAACGCATTAGTTTAACATGGCTTTCTCATACCTTCATTTTTGTTGAATCCTGATACTCTGTATATGCATTTAATTAACATTTAATTAATCCCTACTTTCTCTGCTGTTCTATTTCCGGTTTTCTGTGGTGTTGATCTGCGCACCCACCACCTGATCAAAGCACTGTGATGTGCCTACATTGATGGATTAAAGGCCAGAGGTCCACATGGCCATCATCATCAAGTTCTTCCATGTAAACCCTGAATACCATGAGGACTGATTGAGATCATTGATGTTAGGTAGAATACCTAGAGGGGGCTCGGTGGTCTCGTGGCCTTGGAACCCCTGCAGATTTTATTTTTTTTCTCCAGCCGTCTGGAGTTTTTTTTATGTTTTTTTCTGTCCTCCCTGGCCATCGGTCCTTAGTGTTTTTTTATTTTAATTCTTATTTATTTTTCTCTGTCTTCATCCTGTAAAGCACTTTGAGCCACATCATTTGTATGAAAATGTGCTATAGAAATAAATGTTGTTGTTGTTATACAGAATATACAAATATACTGTAGGCTGCTTCGTGTTCTTCTTCTTTTCCCTTTTCTATGTTCAGGTGTCTCTCACAAATGATGGCCATTTCCTCAATCTTCTGGGCCATGTAGACAGGGGGCTGTAAGGGGTGGTAGTTGGCTGATAGTTAAAGGTGGGCTCAGAGGGTTCATTCCAGGTTGTTGATACAAACAAAAGGTGGGATGAGGTGTAACCTATGTGGAAGCTAGAGGCGCTGTTGCCCCATGAAACCCACCAGACAGACACACTTGTAAAAAACACCAAGAATAATTTAAATAATAATAATTCATCATTTTCTTAAATAAAGTGCACAAAGCACCGCACACTCCACAATTCTTGAATCAATAATCAATAAACACAATCCTCCACTCCCAGCAGCTCCGTTACACACCCTCCCAACTCCGGCTCAGCTTGCTGGGTTTCCCATAGTCCTTTTTATAGTCCTTGACCCAGAAGTACTCCTTCTCCATGTCAAACGCCACATCATCCTTCCTCAAGTAGCCCGGAAGTACTGCGGGCTTCTGTCCTCGTGACTCCGAAGTACTTCCGGGTTGTCGTAACAGTAGTAGTCCCCAGGTTAATGGTGAATTCCCCCTGGCGGTACCCAACAGGGCTGAGGACACGGACTCCACATCCCAGGATGCTTTGAGGGAATCCGGGGAATCGTTGCCGTCCAGGGGAGCTGCCACCTAGCGTCCCGGGGGACGTAGTGCCCTGAAAAGGCTGCCTTCCTACACTCTTTTCTTTCAGGGACATCCCGGGTGGACTGAACCTCCAGCTGTCCATCACACCTATAAATCCTTCCTCATTCTCCCCTTCAAAATGGTCCCTGTAAGCCTTGCGTCTGTTTTCTGTGGATAACAATATGTATAACATATGTTTTTAAAAAAATGCAACTATTTTATATGACAAGACTGCAGGAAAGAAATGTAGCCAAATGCTTAATTTGTTCTAATTTAAAGCACAAAATGGCCATTTCAATCAAGAAGCATGAACCCAAAGCAACTGTAAAAAAATCCAAATGAACAGCTTAGAAAAATGCTGCAACATTCAAGTGGGATTAGGGACTGTTAGTGGATTCTGAGAGTATTCAGTTCCCTTCTCTTTCTGCACGCTTTGTTGTATTGTAGGTTTAATTTGAAATGGATCCATTTGCCATTTTTTTCCACCAATCTACACTTGATAACCCATAATGACAAAGTGAAAACATGTTTACCGAAAGGTTTGCAAAATTATTAAAAATCAAAAAACTGACATCTCTCATTCATAGGAGTATCCAGACCTTCAGTTCATGACTTTGTAGAAAACCCTTTGATAGAAATTCCAGCTTCGAGCCCTCGTAGTTAAGTTTCTACAAGCTTTGCATACCTGGGTGGTTTAGCCCATTCACAACATTTCCACCACCTTTGTAGTCTCAAAAAATGCCAGGATGATCTTTTTTTTTTTTTTTTTTTGCAAAAAAATTTTTTAAAAATCTCTGGTTTTCAATGGATCTCAACGTTTTAGGGTCCCCTAATACCGAAAACATCGACATCTCAATGATGGGTGTGTGTCTGTCTGTGTATCATATTTTCTTGAAAAACAGAAAAATACCAAACTTGAAACTTAAGCCTGTTATGAGATGACGATGTGCTGATTAGTTTTTGAGTCAAATCGTTCAAGTGAAAGAGGCACTCTAGAGCAGGGGTCTTCAATCCCAGTCCTGCAGTGACTGCAGGTTTTTGTTCTAACCCAGTTGCTTAAAAAGAAAGCAATCCTTGCCAATAATTTAATTTCATGGCTTGTTCGTGCTTTAACTCTGCTATGTCCGCTCATTCTCATATCCTGGATTTTCTTCCCCTGTCTAAGGATATCATCCAAATGATCTGAAAGCTAAAATGGTGGAGTAATTCTCAGTCCTTCACTTTTTTCTCTTCACTATTTAATTAAACCTAATAGTGCATGATAAACACACGGGTGTAAATGCTAACAAGCTAAATGGAGAAATGCTGGTCTCTTTTGTCATTTGCATGTTATTGCTAATTAGGGGTCATTAAAAACCAAGAATACAGCTGTTTAAGACTAAAATAAGCGAAAAGGGTTCAAAACCTTAATGAGCGAGACAACTAAAGTGAAGCAGAAGTGTTACTTGAGCAGTAAGGGAATCTTATTAAGCAATTGGGTTGGAGCAAAAACCTGCGACCACTGCGGCCCTCCAGGACCGTGATTGAGGACCCCTGCTCTAGAGGAACCCTCAAATACCGTAATTTATTATGAATTTTGTTGTCAATTCCTATCGGGTAAATAATTACTGAAATGTTATAGAATAGTTTGGGTAACTTGGTTGCTTGTGTTTTTCTGAAGTTACCAAAGTTCAGCAGCTCTAACTCAAGAAATGGGATTCAACAAAAGCCTGATGTGCAGAAATGATTCCACAGGTAAAATATCTTCATTTGTAAAAGTTAAGTTTCATAGTAAAACAGTTCACACAAAAAAGAAAATTAAAATAGCAAAAAAGGGAAAAAATGAATGGTAAGAAAAGTTCAGTTCTAAGCTTAATCTTGTTACATCTCAAATCATTAATATTTACTTAACATTTCTGAATCATTTCAAAATGGTCAGAAAGCTGTTTGCTTATTTCATTTCTGAGCTGAAAATGGGTCTTTCAAGTCCCTGTGTACTGGGACCTGTTCTAAACACAACTGAGCTATTATCACACTCTTTCTCAGTTAGAGCAAGAAGGTTCTATCTCTTACGAACTTATAGGGGGAAAAGACTATACCATTGTCTATAACTATGGAAGAAATTTATATTCTATTCAAATTAAACAAACATTAGTATGCGTTTAACTCAAAACTTTAACTTTCTAAGACTGGCTCTTACACTAGGTTTTATTCTATTATCGTTTATTTGTGATACCTTTATCACAATGGCTATAGGGTAAAGGGGCTACTTTTTATTGTGTAGTTTATTTGTTTTTTTTTAATGAGTTTATCGTGGGCATTGTTTAATTACCGGGATCTGAGTACAGAATTTAGTTTTCTGCATATGGATGTTGGAATAACAACAAAATATCCTTGAAGTAATAAAGTAAATATTAAGAGCATCTAGAGAATTTGGAAGTTGCCATACGTTCAAATCCTCAAATCAAATTCAAATCATCTTATTTTAGAGATCATCTACTGTTAAATTCTGCTCTGTACTTGTAATATTTTTATTTTTATACTGTATTGAGGATGTGTTCTGTTCTGTGTATTGTATTGTATTGACCCCCTTCTTTTTGACACCCACTGCATGCCCAGCCTACCTGGAGAGGGGTCTCCCTTTGTACTGCCTTTCCCGAGGTTTCTTCCATTTTTTCCCTACTGGGGTTTTTTTGGGAGTTTTTCCTTGTCTTCTTAGAGAGTCAAGGTGGGGGGCTGTCAAGAGGCAGGGCCTGTTAAATCTCATTGTGGCACTTCTTGTGTGATGTTGAGCTATAGAAAAATAAATTGTATTGCATACGTACCAAGCTGTGAGGTTTTTCAGGCTGATAAGGGAAGATCCATCTGAAAGAAGGAACAGTGTGGTAAAGTAAGACATCGTTGGCTGATAAATGGCCTATAGCCATAGAGGTTGAGCCTTTGTATGTTTAAATATATTCTTGGAGACCAAAGAAATAGGTCTGACATATATCTAAGACATTGAACGTTGATTATGCCAATGATAAGTAAGTCCCTTCAAGAACTAGAGAGTGACGGGCAGTGCATGCGTCATTTATACAGCACTTACATTGGGGGAAATAATTATTTGATCCCCTGCTGAATTTGTAAGTTTGCTCGCTTACAAAGAAATGAATAGTCTCGCATTTTTATGGTAGTTTAATTTTAATGGAGAGAGACAGAATATCAACCAAAAAACCCGGAAAAAACACATCATGATTTGCATGTTATTGAATGAAATAAGTATTTGATTCCCTACAACCCAGCCAGAATTCTGGCTCCCACAGATTGGCTGTGTGCCCACGTGGCACACAGATCACAATCAATCAATTCCAGATACTCCTGACCTTGACTCATTATGTGTACAAAGCACACCTGTCCACAGAATCAATTTCTTCCATTCCAACCTCTTCACCACCATGGGAAACACCAAAGAGCTGTCAAAAGACGTCAGGGACCTGCGAAAGGCTGGAATGGGCTACAAGACCATCAGCAAGCAGCTTGATAAGAAGGTGAAGACTGTTGATGTGATCATTCGGAAATGGAAGAGATATAAAATGATCATCAATCACCCTCAGTCTGGAGCTCCATGCAGGATCTTGTGAGGATCATGTCAAAGGTGAGGGATCAGCCCAAAACCATACAGGACGAGCATGTTAATGATGTGGTAACACACTACACTGTATAATGGATTGAAATCTTGCAGCGCCCGCAAGGTTCCCCTGCTCAAGAAGGCCCATGTACAGGCCCATGTTAAGTTTGCCAGTGAACATCTAAATGATTCAGAGAAGGCTTGGGAGAAAGTGCTGTTGTCAGATGAAACCAACATCGATCTCTTTGGCTTCAACTCGACCTGCTGTGTTTAGAGGAAGACAAATGCTGAGTATGACCCAAAGAACACCATCCCCACAGTCAAGCACAGAGGTGGACACATTATGCTTTGGGGCTGTTTTTGTGCTAAGGGTACAGGACAACTTCACCACATCGAGGGGCCAATGGACGGGGCCATGTACCGTAAAATCTTGAACAAAAACCTCCTTCCCTCAACCAGAACATTGAAGATGGGTCGTGGATGGGTCTTCCAGCATAACAATGACCCAAAACATACCGCCAAGGCAACAAGGGAGAGGCTAAAGAAGAAGCACATTAAGGCCATGGAGTGGCCTACCCAGTCTCCAGACCTCAATCCCATAGAAAATCTGTGGAGGAAGCTGAAGCTTCGAGTTGCCAAGCGGCAGCCAAGAAACCTAAAGGATTTAGAGCTTCTGTAAAAAGGAGTGGGCAAAAATCCCTCCTGAGATGTGTGCAAACCTGGTGACCAACTACAAGAAATGTCTGACTGCTCTGCTTGCCAACAAGGGTTTCTCCACCAAGTCATATTTTGCTCGGGTATCAAATTCTTATTTCTCTCAATGACATGCAAATCAATTTATAACTTTTATGTAATGCGTCTTTCCTGGATTTTAGGTTGATATTCTGTCTCACTCTACAGTAAGATGAAACTACCTTAAAAATTAGAGACTGTTCGAATAATTATTTCCTCCACTGTATGTAGTTAGGGTCTGTGAGGTATATCTATGTACAGTATGTGAATGTTAATCTTAAGGTGCGAGAGTAGACCAATTGGGTAATGAACTTGGAGTAAGTCGAGGGTAATATCAACATAATACACATGCAGTGCAGTATTATTATTAAATTCAAATCCATTTCATATTATTAATAAACAATTCTCTATCATCAATAATCTGCTGTGGATATCCACCGCGTAAACGTGTGCTTTAAATGAAAGTAAAGGTTGAGGGGGAACCTCCTACCCCGGTTGTTGAACTCTGATTATACTAAGTGGTGCTATTTATAATGTAAAAGTGCTTGTGATCCTTAAAATCCCCATTATATACACGAAGGGACACCATTTTTGCCATGTAAGGGGCACATACTCGAGATACTGGAGTCTAATAATTCTGACTTCCCACTATGAAAGACTAGGGGTAACATCTATCAACCCAGCCGAATGGCAGAATAGGTTTCGACCAGCACTCCTGAACTTCCAGCACCTCTCAGACAACAAAATATTCTGTGCAAAATTTGGTTGAGTTAAGGTACTTAAGGTTCAGTTATGGTAAAGGCAAATGTATTGTGGTTTAGAAATGGCCCAGATGTAACTGGCTACAGTTTATGATTTTCACGGTATAAAAATTCAGTGCCAAATATGGCCCAGACACAATCAGTTGCACATAAAGTATGCCTGGCATTAGAGTTCTGGACCAATTATGACCAAAGCTGTCCCCAGACACATTTAGAAGTGTTCATTCCATATTCATTATGGGCCAAAAATGGCCTTGTGCTATTTCGACCTTATGTAAGACTTTCATGCCATTAAATTCTGAACCAGGCACTGCCCAATATACTATTAACCACAAGACCAGTACCCCTGGCATTGAAGTTTTGAGCCAAATAAGACCTAAACGTAACCAGAAACATTCAGGTTTTTGATGCATTTGAATTCCTGGTCTACTGAAGCCTAAGTGCAGTAAACCATAAAGTAAAGTGTGGGTGTGTGTGTCACTTCTATTTTGGGTCAACAATAACCCAGCTACAGTCATATGAAAAAGTTTGGGAACCCCTATCAGCCTGCTTAATAATTTACTCTACTTTCAACAAAAAGATACCAGTGGTATGTCTTTCATTTCCTAGGAACATCTGAGTAATGGGGTGTTTTCTGAACAAAGATTTTTAATGAAGCAGTATGTAGATGTATGAAATTACAGTGGTGTGAAAAACTATTTGCCCCCTTCCTGATTTCTTATTCTTTTGCATGTTTGTCACACAAAATGTTTCTGATCATCAAACACATTTAACCATTAGTCAAATATAACACAAGTAAACACAAAATGCAGTTTATAAATGATGGTTTTTATTATTTAGGGAGAAAAAAAAATCCAAACCTACGTGGCCCTGTGTGAAAAAGTAATTGCCCCCTGAACCTAATAACTGGTTGGGCCACCCTTAGCAGCAATAACTGCAATCAAGCGTTTGCGATAACTTGCAATGAGTCTTTTACAGAGCTCTGGAGGAATTTTGGCCCACTCATCTTTGCAGAATTGTTGTAATTCAGCTTTATTTGAGGGTTTTCTAGCATGAACCGCCTTTTTAAGGTCATGCCATAGCATCTCAATTGGATTCAGGTCAGGACTTTGACTAGGCCACTCCAAAGTCTTCATTTTGTTTTTCTTCAGCCATTCAGAGGTGGATTTGCTGGTGTGTTTTGGGTCATTTTCCTGTTGCAGCACCCAAGATCGCTTCAGCTTGAGTTGACGAACAGATGGCCGGACATTCTACTTCAGGATTTCTTGGTAGACAGTAGAATTCATGGTTCCATCTATCACAGCAAGCCTTCCAGGTCCTGAAGCAGCAAAACAACCCCAGACCATCACACTACCACCACCATATTTTACTGTTGGTATGATGTTCTTTGTCTGAAATGCTGTGTTCCTTTTACGCCAGATGTAACGGGACATTTGCCTTCCAAAAAGTTCAACTTTTGTCTCATCAGTCCACAAGGTATTTTCCCAAAAGTCTTGGCAATCATTGAGATGTTTCTTAGCAAAATTGAGACGAGCCCTGATGTTCTTTTGCTTAACAGTGGTTTGTGTCTTGGAAATCTGCCATGCAGGCCATTTTTGCCCAGTCTCTTTCTTATGGTGGAGTCGTGAACACTGACCTTACTTGAGGCAAGTGAGGCCTGCAGTTCTTTAGACGTTGTCCTGGGGTCTTTTGTGACCTCTCGGATGAGTCGCTCTGCGCTCTTGGGGTAATTTTGGTCGGCCGGCCACTCTTGGGAAGGTTCACCACTGTTCCATGTTTTTGCCATTTGTGGATAATGGCTCTCACTGTGGTTCGCTGGAGTCCCAAAGCTATAGAAATGGCTTTACAACCTTTACCAGACTGATAGATCTCAATTACTTCTGTTCTCAGAATTTCTTTGGATCTTGGCATGATGTCTAGCTTTTGAGGTGCTTTTGGTCTACTTCTCTGTGTCAGGCAGCTCCTATTTAAGTGATTTCTTGATTGAAACAGGTGTGGCAGTAATCAGGCCTGGGGTGGCTACGGAAATTGAACTCAGGTGTGATACACCACAGTTAGGTTATTTTTTAACAAGGGGGCAATTACTTTTTCACACAGGGCCATGTAGGTTTGGATGTTTTTTCTCCCTAAATAATAAAAACCATCATTTAAAAACTGCATTTTGTGTTTATTTGTGTTATATTTGACTAATGGTTAAATGTGTTTGATGATCAGAAACATTTTGTGTGACAAACATGCAAAAGAATAAGAAATCAGGAAGGGGGCAAATAGTTTTTCACACCACTGTAAATCAAATGTGAAAAATTGGCTATGCAAAAATGTGGGTCCCCTTGTAATTTTGCTGATTTGAATACATGTAACTACTAGGTAAATAACATTTGATCTGGCTCTTCCATACAAAGCACAGCGACGGCAGCTTCCACCTTCAGCTATAGACTCTTCAGTATGCGAGCTAATCTACACACTAGTGTTTAGATCTGGACGGTGCATGTGCCCAAAACATTAACGTTTATATGTTACTTACATAAAAGCCAGATTGAGTGTTATTTACTTATTTACCTTTATTTATTTACTTATTTCCTGCAGCGTAAAGTCACAAGTAGAGTGCAGAGCTTTCCATGTACACATACAAAGTACAGTGATGGCAAAAGTGTGACGTGCATTCTTGCTCTGATGTAGAACCGTCATCATCATCTGAGTTCACCTCTGTTTTAGCGCGTCTTTATGTGAAAACAGCAGTGTCAAATGCAAGGGGGGGTGGGATCGTGAACGCGACTGAAAAAATAAAACTGAATTAAAAAAAAAACAAAGCTAACTTTTGTAAGTATCATACATTTACACCGGCTATTACAGACTGGAATCAAATGTATGTTTTTATTCTAAAATAGTAAGAATAAGAGCAGCTCACTTCTCAAAACGGACTCGTCAGGGGTCGAACCCATGAAGTTTTGATTACCAGTTAACAGCTGATATCGTTGCACAACCGAAAAGGTCATAGCAAATACGTGTCAATGTCGCACCCTAAAGCGGGTTCTTTTTCTGTAGTTATATTCTTGAATAGAAGCGCACTTGTTCTGTTATATTTGTACCTTTCGTGAAAGTTTTTCTTTGATATTTGGACTTCAGGCTTCACACATTATACATATCTTGTCTACATTTTGTCAATTATTACTAAAACATGACAAACGTTTCTGTTTTAACGATGTGTTTACATAGATTGTTGTAGACATGGAACACACATGAAATGCATGTGTTCCAAATAACGATCTAGTATTTATAAAAGGTGTCATTTTGCTTGACTTCTCACTCTATACAACTCTAAGCAACTGACATGCAGGTAAACAGACTTGAGGTGAGAAAACTGTAGGCGGTGGGGGGATTTGATAGCAGGCTGCTTGCTGTTTGATGCTCATCAACAAATTTACAGGACAAAAGACACTGACAGAGAGGTGCAAAGCGATTTAAGGTGGGACGGATCTACAAGATTTTTCGTAGGCTCTGGTAATTCTAATGTTAAGGTGGTCAATTGCAAGTTCTGCTTCCCTTTGACTCTCCTCTTAAGAGTGACAGACAGCATAGGATCCTTAAAGCAACGCTCAAAAGATCTGAAAACAAAGATTGTTCAGTATCATTTTTTAGAGGAAGGCTACAAAAAGCCATCTCAGAGGTTTAAACTGTCAGTTTCAACTGTAAGGAATGGAAGCAGGAAATGGAAGGCCACAGGCACAGTTGCTGTTAAACCCAGTGGGTCTGGCAGGTCAAGAAAAACACAGGAGCAGCATATACAGAGGCAGGATTGTGAGACCTGCAAGAACATCTCGCTGTAGATGGTGTATCTGTACATCGTTCTACAATTCAGTGCAATTTGCACAAAGAACATCTGTATGGCAGGGTGATGAGAAAGAAGCCCTTTCTGCACTCACGCCACAAACAGAGTCACTTGTTGTATGCAAATGCTCATTTAGACGAGCCAGATTCATTTTGGAACAAAGTGCTTTGGACTGATGAGACAAAAAATGCTTTGCCTGGCGGAAGAAGAACACCCCATTCCAAAAAAAACACCTGCTACCTATTGTCAAATGTGGTGGAGGTTCCATCAGGCTGTGGGGCTGTGTGGCTAGTTCAGGGACTGGGGCCCTTGTTAAAGTCAAGGGTTGGATGAATTCAACCCAATATCAACAAATTCTTCAGGATAATGTTCAAGCATCAGTCACAAAGTTGAAGTTACACAGGGGTTGGATATTCCAACAAGACAATGACCCAAAACACAGTTCGAAATCTACAAAGGCATTCATGTAGCGGGAGAAGTACAATGTTCTGGAATGGCCGTCACAGTCACCTGACTTGAATATCATAGAAAATCTATGGGATGATTTGAAGCAGGCTGTCCATGCTTGGTAGCCATCAAATTGAACTGAACTGGAGAGATTTTGTATGAAGAATGGTCAAAAATACCTCTATCCAGAATCCAGACACTCATCAAAGGCTATAGGAGGCGTCTAGAGGCTGTTATATTGGCAAAGGGAGGCTCAACTAAGTATTGATGTCATATCTCTGTTGGGGTGCCCAAATTTATGCACCTGTCTAATTTTGTTATGATGCATATTTTCTTTTAATCCAATAAACTTAATGTCACTGCTGAAATATTACTGTTTCCATAAGGCATGTCATATATTAAAAGGAAGTTGCTACTTTGAAAGCTAAGCCAATGAGAAACAAAAATCCAAAGAATTAAGAGGGGTTCCCTAACTTTTTCATGACTGTATTACTAGCCATGTGTATCTATGAATGGACCATTTGGCAGGGACACTTTAACTTTTATCCATGGCTAACAGAACTGTGTAGGATAACGAAGTGAAGCCATGAACTTTTTCTACAAACGAAAAACTACATTCAATCAAAATTTGAGGTGACCACACAGCCTCAGTTCTCTTGGGGATACTTGTGTGCCATTTTTGGGGTACATCTATGCTGTTGCCCAAATCCTGCTTCATACAGCATATGGTCTTATCATGGTTGAGCTATAGCTGTGCTCTGGCCCAGTTGTGTTCCACACATTGTCTTAAGAAGGTTCACTTGTGGCTGAGCTTTGGCCCTTTAGCACACATGGGATAAAAATCAATACAGGTTGATTTGTGGCTTGAAGTCAGATGTTCATTCCACATCAGTATGTGGGCCAAGAAAAAGTGGCGAGCATTGGCCAGGTCTCATTTTCTATCTGGGGCGACCTCAATCAGGCCAGGACCATTGACATGGATTGTAATGCCTGTGAAACACATGCAAAGTTTAAATCCTGCAACACCCACAGCAATGCACTGGCTGCATGACCAAGCCCCTCTTCAGGCTGCCAGCTAGAAACCAAAAAAGGAAGAATCAACAACACACAGAATTTCTAATTAATGTAAGGGGATAACCATTTCAACACAACCGCCACTGTTTATTTATTAATAGCAACACATTTTAGATGGTAAAATTATATTGAATTACATGCAACATAGTTTTTATTATGCTCTGTTAGAACAAAAACATATATTCAGATATGAAATAGCACTGTCTTAAAAAAGAAAACACAAACTCTACAGTGCCGGTGTGAAACCTTCAGCTTTCCAATCCCACAAGGGCACCTTTGACCACTTCCTACAAACGGTCAGTCAACAATCTGCTACGATGTTTTCTTGAGATCTGTACACCTCCTACTAATAAATCATTTACACCAAATTTCACTTTTGGAGCAGACATGGGAATTGTGTTTTCCTAGTTGATGTTAAAAAGTCAGATGCAGGTCTAGTGGGTAAGACATTAAAGACATTAGAGCAGTTGTTGTGGTCTGTGCCTGAAAGCGGATTTACGCTTCAAAACTGCATTCGGGCAGGAAGAAAAGACCCCCCATAAAATCACCTTTTAGAGTGCATGAACAGTGAAACTCATTAATACGCTTTTATCAATCTTGAAAGGAAAGCCGCGCCACAAAAGAGCTGCACATTTACACTCATTATTACATTGAAAGCTGTTCTTCCTTTTCTTTTAAAATACTGTTTATTGACTAGAGAGTACTGCCATGGGCAAATGTCAGCTTTGCAACTTTCATTATTGTTTCAAAAAGTTTATTTCAAACTTCCTCTTAATTGATTATAATTAAAAATTGTCTTTGTCAGCTTTGGATGCTGTGCATAAGAAATTTAATTTAATTATGCTGTTTTTGTGATGATGTCTTCCAGAATTCCTATAAATATCTTAATTTACACTTTGACTGCTAGATCATTTATTACAAGGACGCTGCAGTGCATTGTCACACATGCGTGAATAGGAGGCAGCTAACGGGCTCAAATGAGGGTAATTCCAGGCCAGACCAGGGGGTGGCGGAGTGCGCTAATCTTTTCTCTCTTTCCAATGCAGACCAGTTTAGGAAAATTTTGCCTGGCCCTGATGATGTCACTTCTGGACCTGAGGACATCACTTCTGGTTCTGGTCCCGACCCCAATCTATCTATCTATCTATCTATCTATCTATCTATCTATCTATCTATCTATCTATCTATCTATCTATCTATCTATGTAAAGCACTTAAACGTAGCAAGGAAAGCGCTATATAAATGTAACTACAGGGTGGTCCAGATCTAATTATGCAACTTTTAATGCAATGTACCTCGAAGGCATTGCCCGTTATCAAGAAAAGGTGAACACATCGCACCCGCTGTTTGACTGACAACCGTCTGACCACCATTTTGAAATGCAGGGCAGGTGCTGCCATCATTCAGCAACAAAATAATTTTTTGTGAATTCTCTATGTAATAAACTTAATAAGTTATAGCATAATAAAAATTACATAATTAGATCTGGATCACCCTATAATTATTATTATTGTTATTATTATTCAAAAATAAGAAACAAAAACAGTTGAAAATTGCAATGGAGGACTTCATAAGTCTGTCTTCTTCTCAAAAAAATAGCTACTGCAGAGAGTTGTCTCTGACTGTCCTAACTCAACCCGACTTCCATGTGTCACTGTTTTTATATGGAGATGGGGGCGGCAGGGGATTTGCGATATCAGAGGAAGCGACGCTATAATTCTGACTGGACATCATTCACTCTGTAGCACTCTGAAGGAGTTAGTGACAGTGCCCACTCTTGTTCTGGAGGCAATTTACACTTCATTTCAGGCCTTGAAGATGCCCCTTAATCATACTTGTCGGGCAATGTTTTTTTTTTTTATTTAGAATTTTGATTGCTGGTTCATGTCTTCAATCTAATCCACTATGATAACGTAAGAAATATACTGCTCAAAAGAATTAAAGGAACACTTTTTAATCAGAGTATAAGCCAATGAAACTTATGGGATATTAATCTGGTCAGTTAAGTAGCAGAGGGGGTTGTTAATCAGTTTCAGCTGCTGTGGTGTTAATGAAATTAACAACAGATACACTAGAGGGGCAACAATGAGATGACCCCCAAAACAGGAATGGTTTAACAGGTGGAGGCCACTGACATTTTTCCCTCCTCATCTTTTCTGACTGTTTCTTCACTAGTTTTGCATTTGGCTACAGTCAGTGTCACTACTGGTAGCATGAGGCGATACCTGGACCCTACAGAGGTTGCACAGGTAGTCCAACTTCTCCAGGATGGCACATCAATACGTGTCATTGCCAGAAGGTTTGCTGTGTCTCCCTGCACAGTCTCAAGGGCATGGAGGAAATTCTAGGAGACAAGCAGTTACTCTAGGAGAGCTGGAGAGGGCCATAGAAGGTCCATAACCCATCAGCAGGACCAGTATCTGCTCCTTTGGGCAAGGAGGAACAGGATGAGCACTGCCAGAGCCCTACAATGACCTCCAGCAGGCCACTGGTGTGAATGTTTCTGACCAAACAATCAGAAACAGACTTCATGAGGGTTGCCTGAGAGCCCAAATGTCTACTGCGCCCTGTGCTCACTGCACAGCACTGGGGAGCTCAATTGGCATTTGCCATAGAATACCAGAATTGGCAGGTCCACCACTGGCGTCCTGTGCTTTTCACAGATGAGAGCAGGTTCACCCTGAGTATATGTGAAAGACGTGAAAGTGTCAGGAGAAGCCGTGGAGAATATTATGCTGCCTGTAACATCGTTTAGCATGACTGGTTTGGTGGTGGGTCAGTGATGATCTTGGAGGCATATCCATGGAGCGACTCACAGACCTCTACAGGCTAGACAACGGCATCTTGACTGCCATTAGGTATCAGGATGAAATCCTTGGACCCATTGTCAGACCCTACGCTGGTGCAGTAGGTCCTGGTTTCCTCCTAATGCACGACAATGCCCGGCCTCATGTGGCAAGAGTATGCAGGCAGTACCTGGAGGATGAAGGAATTGAAACAATTGAATGGCCTTCACGATCCCCTGACTTAAACCCAATAGAACATCTGTGGGACATTATGTTTCAGTCCATTAGGCGCTGCCAGGTTGCTCCTCAGACTGTACAACAGCTCAGGGATGCCCTCATACAGATCTGGGAGGAAATGCCACAAGACACCATCCGTTGTCTCATTAGGAGCATGCCCCGACGTTGTCAAGCATGCATACAAGCTTGTGGGGGCCACACAAGATACTGAAAAGCGTTTTGAGCAGCAGAAATTAAGTTTTTGAAAAAATGGACTAGCCTGCCACATCTTCATTTCACTCTGATTTTAGGGTGTCTACACAATTGAGCCCTCTGTAGGCAGAAAACTTTTATTTCCATTAAAAGACTTGGCATCCTTTTGTTCCTAAGACATTGCCCTGTCGTTATTTGTATAGATATCCAACTTCATATTGAGATCTGATGTATCTAATGTGTTTCTTTAAAGTGTTCCTTTAATTTTTGTGAGCAGTGTAGTTTGCACCCAACACGTTTTAATTAAAATTGCTAGTGCTCTCACATTTCTCCTTTATTTCACTTCCCATCTGAAAATTTTACTACTCTAGGGCTAATCTTTGATGGCTCCCGAGATCCAAAAGGGATTCTCATGTATGTTTTATTTAAGGATCAACTTTGTCAAATGTAGTGACATCAGAACTGGAGTGATGTGCTCGGATTTTCTTTTCCTAGTTAAGATTCTGGCAGCTGCCTTCTGCACTTGTAGCAATCCATTGATGTCTTTTTTTGGGTGGTCCTGAGAGGAGTGCATTACAGTAATCTAGCGGACTGAAAACAAAAGCGTGAACTAATTTTTCAGCATCTTGCAAAAGTTATAAGGTGTCTAATAGCAGAAATATACATGAACACAGTTATTTCCAGATCCCATTTGTTGTCATTACCATGCATCAGAAACACGGAAGGCAAACTTTTGTCATTTAAATACTTGATTTGAAATACTTCGTTAATCCCTGAGGAGAAATTTTCTTTTCATTTATTTTTTTTTTTCAATTTTGATTGCTGATTCACGTCTTCATTTTAATCCAATATGATAATATAAGGAATAATTTGCACCCAACACTTTTTAATTAAAATTGCATGTGCTCACAAATTTCTCCTTTATTCCTTTTCCCATCTATAAATTTTGCTACTCTAGGGCTGATCTTTGATGGCTCCTGAGTGTGACGATGCGGGTTCGCTCCAAGCTTCCATCCGACTTCAGGGAGCTCTTGAACCCAACACCGTTGGTAATGTCACGGATATGAGCTGACAAATAAGGACAATTCTCTAATGAAGCCAGGGGATAGTGTAAAAAGTGTCAGGGTGCTTTTATTAAAATAAATAGTTGTGTCCAAACAGAAAGTGCAGTGCTCCAGTTCCAATAAATAAATCCATAAAAACAATACAATACAATACAGTTTATTTTTGTATAGCCCAAAATCACACAAGAAGTGCCACAATGGGCTTTAAGAGGCCCTGCCTCTTGACAGCCCCCCAGCCTTGACTATCTAAGAAGACAAGAAAAAACTCCCAAAAAAAACCTTGTAGGGAAAAAATGGAAGAAACCTCGGGAAAGGCAGTTCAAAGAGAGACCCTTTCCAGGTAGGCTGGTCATGCAGTGGGTGTCAAAAAGAAGAGGGTCAATACAATAGAATACACAGAACAAAACAAATCCTTGATACAGTATAAAAATAAAAATTATAGAAGTACGCAGTAGAATTTATCAGTCGGTGATATCACATAATATGATTTGGATTTGTTTAGAGTCCTGGAGACCTCATCCATCAAGCTGCCTCCCCCGTTTGGCCATTCCACAGCTGAAATAGCACTAATCCGATGTAAGGACCTCTCTTTCTCACGATTTCTGTGATCCTCCATCAGAGATGACTTTACTTTAGGCAGGTAAAACAACTTGGCAGGTGGGCCGTGGTACCAAGTGTCACATTTGAGTACTGAGAAGAGAAACAGAATAGGTGAGGGTTAGTATGAAATTATAACTATCGTGTTACTTATGTTTTAGTGCTAATGACCAACAACAGAGATGTAGTCTGTACAGTTAATCAGCAGCTCTAGTCAGGGTGTGCTAAACTGAAGTAGTGAGTCTTCAGCCGGGATTTGAAAGCTGAGACCGAAGGGGCATCTCTTATTGTAGCAGGAAGACCACTCCAGAGTTTAGGGGCCCTGTAACTAAAAGCTCGACCTCCCTCTGTTATTTTATTAATTCTTGGAATCATAAGCAGACTTGAGATCTTAATGTGCACTCTGGTTTGTAAGTCATGATAAGTTCAGACAAGTAAGCCGGACCTTGGACATTTAAGGCTTTAAATGTTAAAAGGAGGAAAACAGTGCAAAGTGGGGATAAAACAAAATCAATAAATAAATCCGAGGTTAAAATCAGAATGTTAAAAGGCAGTGTCCCTAATCCCGATCTCAGCACACCTCCATCTGGACGGCATCCTGGCAAGGAGCTGAGAAGATACCTAACCTGGATGGGATGCCCTAAGTGGACACAAAGGCATCCCAGCCAAGAGAAGGAAAGATGTTGCACCCAGATAAGGCCTCCCTAATGGATGGATGGACATCCCAGCCAGAGAATAAGATGGTTCCTTACCTTACAAGTACTGGGCATGTACACAGTACCTTTCCTTGGTCGGGATAAATGAGGACAGGGATGGAGTATTTCTGCGGGGTATTTGTTGCTTCTAGTCGCTAGATGGCAGCAGCCCTTGATATCAAAACAATTAGGGAATGCTGCAAGGTGTTGTTTGGCACCACAGCCATGCTGGGTGTCCATGGGTGCCACAAGAGAGTGCTGTAGTTTGATGTAATCCTTCTCATTTGGGACATCTGTGTGACCTGGAAGTATCGGGCAACTGCCCTGGCACAGGAAGTACTTGCGGGCCCAGGTGAGTCGGAGCTGGGAGGAGGAAGAGCGACATTCAACTGGAGGAGAGCAGTGTGGTGGAGAGATGAGAAGTCCTTGGAGGAGAAGTAAGTTTTGCTTGGTGCTTTTCGTGATGTATTAACCCTTAAACCACCACAAACTTGCGTGGTTAATGCACCCCTGAATGCCAAATACCTTTTTGATGCACTTTTTAAGGAAACGTCACAATTCACCAATTGAAATTTTAATGGAACACACATTTTTTTTTCTACAATTACTGCCACACTGATCATTTTACACACTGCCAATGAACTGTAGAAACTATTAAAAAAAACTACTGGAACGATCTCTTATTATATGTAAAGGTGCAACGGACACCGTCGATGAAATTCAGTAAATTTCTGAGCCAAGTTCGCTTGAGCTGGCTGCACACAGAGGCCAACAGGCTAGATAGATAGATAGATAGATAGATAGATAGATAGATACTTTATTAATCCCAAGGGGAAATTCACATACTCCAGAAAAAAAAAAATATATATTAAATTAAAGAGTAATAAAAATGCATGTAAGTCTAGTGCAGTGGCTGAATCCCAGGGACAGTAATGCTGATTCGCTAGGGGGCGCCAGTGGTCACGAGCTGGCTGCTCAATGAATGGACGTCACTTATACTCGGCTCCAGCATGGTGGCAAATTGCATTGGGAACTGACTATAGCCAGTTTTCCTGTGGTTTAAGGGTTAATATAATAAACACCCATTTATTTGAACTTGGGACGGTCTTGCTGTGTTTGTTTTGGGGTTTGGGGCTCTCTGGCTCCCCGTTGCCTTCACAATACATCTCACACAATGCAAATATTTTTAAATTACAAAAACAAGAAAAATGCCAAGAAACAACTTGGGCAATCTGAGCCCACTGTGTGATTTTGCTGAGGTCTCTGCTGAAGCTTAAGAGGAGACCCTTGTGAGAACACCAGGGTATTTCTTCTCAAGAGACAAAGAACATGTCTCCATTTTATTTATTCCTGGTCTCACTGTTGTTTAGGAGAACCCAAAAAGATATTAAGGAGATCTCTTTTTTGGATTTTTCATTCCTATGGATTTTGAATAAGACTGGACGGCTAAGAACTGAAGAAAATCCATCTATTGGATCTTGTTGTATAAAGATTGCTGATTGATAATGGCTTAAGTGACTTCTTTTTAACTTCTGGAGTTTTTTTTTTCTTTTCATGTGAGTTGTTCTTTGTGTATTTCACCTCATAGCATGTTAACAACTTCATTCTTTTTTCTTCTTGACACTTTTATACCTCAGTGAGAGTGCTGCTCCGATAGCTCTAATGTGCAAAAGGCAATCTGTTCAGTGCTGTCATTCTTATGGTTAGAAGATGAATCTAATGTTCTGCCTTATTGACATAGTTGTCCAGTTTTGAGCAGGTTTTCCAGAAGATCAAAAATTGTTCATGTGCTTTATGGACACTAAAACATTTCATTCAACTTAGTTCTTTGTAACAACTTACTTAAAGGATACGTTGAATGACTTCAAGTGGAAGTTATTTCTTCACAAACATTTGATTTGATAGACTTTGTTAATCCCCATGGGGAAATTGTCTTTTTTCATGACCCATGGACCAAGTTTCAGGTTAAGTGCCTTACTCAAGGGCCCCACGGAGTAGGATCCCTTCTGGCAGTAATGGGATTTGAACAGCCAACCTTCCAGATACCGGCACTGATCTTTAGCCACAGAACCACCAGTTCTATGCATTGCCCACATGGATCTGCGTTCTAAATGTAAGCATTTTCTTTACATTTTAAAGAATACATAGCTTCTCCTGATACTTTGTAATGGAAGCTATGGGGCATGGAGCAACACTGGAAACAAAAAAAAAAACTTTAAAACTTAATGAACATGTTCATTTTTCAAGCCAAGAAAGTTGTCAAGCATTGATCCACATCTTGAGATAACACACACATTGTAAAATAGCTTATGCATATCATTTTCACATTAAAAATCGGGAGTGCGCTCCCCTAGACTTTCTCGTTTACTGAGATAGAGGAAAAAGTCATCAGAATCACTTCCAGTTGCGCAATATTTCTCAAATATCATATCTCTTTATTTCTCACCATAACTAATTAATAATATCAATACTCATTCATTTATCTCTATTTATAAAAAAAACACTTTATATTAAAATTCGTGTAGTGCTGCTGCCTCGCAGTTAGGAAACCTGGGTTAATTTCCCGGGTCCTCCGTGCGTGGAGTTTGCATGTTCTTCCCGTGTCTGCGTGGGTTTCCTCCCACAGTAACAAAGACATGCAGGTCAGGTACATTGCCGATTCTAAATTGTCCCGTGTGTGTGCAGTTGTGTTTATCGTCTATGCCCTGCTGTGGGCTGGCACCCTACCCGGGGTTTGTTTCCTGCCTTGTGCCCTGTGTTGGCTGGGATTGGCTCCAGCAGACCCCCGGGACCCTGTGGTTAGGATATAGCGGGTTGGATAATGGATGGATGGATGGATGGATATTTTCGCACTTAGGGAGGTTGAAAATGATGGTGGAATTTTTTTTCATGATTACATATGCTTTACCTTGATTACATGCAAAGTAAAAAGAGTTATAGTCACCTAAAAACAATGTTATATAATAATTTGTTGCAATAAATTGATAGAGCTAAAACTGCATATAGCTACATTTAATTATGATAATGATGGTGGAAATAAAAGAGACAAAAATTCATTAAAACTGAATGTATTACCAGGAACACGATGGGAAGGTAGCAGCGTATTGTTCCCATTACATCTTTATATTTACATGGCATCTTTAATGTTTACACGTTATTGTTAAACTGATGACGTATATGTTATACTACATTTTTCTTTAATATTAATGTCACTGTCTCTATGCTCACTGGTATGGATTTATTCACATGTGCATGTTAGGTTTGGCACACAGGAGCTCAGCAGTTACAATTGCCAACCAAGCATTGGATTAGATAGCCAAAGACAACTGGAGGATTGTATAGTCAGCTTAAACACAGAAGAGTATTTCTGTCCTCTGTCAGTACAAAGACTTTTTTCCTTGTTGGGAAAATGAGAACCGGCATGTAAGCACTACGATATTTCTATATTTTGTGGAAGAGGAGTTCAGCCCTTTCCTGCCTTTGTTTGGAGACAGAGAGGACCAGCAAGTTGAAGAAGAACAGTATAAAAGGCTTGGACAACAGCCAGACCCTTTGAGGCACGAGTCGGCAAAGTTCAGAAAAACCTCCCAGCGTGGGGATGAGAAATGGCAGATTGTGTTAATCCAAATTCCCACCTGGATAAAGTCTATCATATGCCTCCCGTCTGCAACCGCGTTAACCGTCAGTAAATGTAAGCTAAAGTATATTTTTTCTCATGTGATTCTTGTACCGCCGTAATCACGATAGGAGGGATATCGCCTTTTCTGTTATATTACTATATTGTTTAGTTATTTAGTGTGCCACAATTTCAAAAGAACACATGTCCAAGAGAGCTAATGCCTCTTCAGGAAACAGAATAAATTCAATAAAATCAATAATAGTTATTGAAAGAATATGCGTTATATTGAATGTAATTTTTAATATTCTGTTATATTTTACATGATACAAAAAATTCCGATGGTTGTTTAAATAAAATACAGTAATCCCTCCTCGATCGCAGGGGTTGCGTTCCATAGTATTGTTCCATTGTATAGTTATTTTTTATATATTTTAAGCCCTTATAAACTCTCCCACACTGTTAACATTATTAGAGCCCTCTAGACATGAAATAACACCCTTTAGTTAAAAGTTTAAACTGTGCTCCATGACAAGACAGAGATGACAGTTCTTTCTCACAATTAAAAGAATGCAAATATATCTTTTCTTCAAAGGAGTGTCTGCATCAGGAGAAGAGAATTTAAGATAGAGCGCGAGCGCTCGCAAAGAAAAGCAAACAATCAAATAATCAATACGTGTCCTTTTAAAGTTTGCCGAAGCACCGCAATAAAGCGGCATTTTTCAGAGGAACGTCAGTATCTTCTAAGAAAACAGCCTCTGTGCAAACAGCCCCTCTGCTCACATCTCCTCCATCAGGCGCAGAGAACGTCAGAGAGAGAGCGAGATTAAAGCAAACAATCAAAAAATCAATACGTGTGCTTTTGTGCTTTTAAATATGCAGAGCACCGCAATAAAGCGGCATTTTTTACAGGAGCGTCATTATCTTTTAAGCAAACAACCCCTCTGCTCACACCCCCTCCGTCAGGCGCAGAGAATGTCAGAGAGGGTGAGAGAGAGGCAGAGACAAGCAAACAATCAAGCAGTCAAAAGAATAATCAAGCATATCTTATAGCATTGAGGAGTTTTAGTTAATATGTAATACATGCTCTAATTGGGTAGCTTCTAAGCCATCCGCCAATAGCGTCCCTTGTATGAAATCAACTGGGCAAACAAACTGAGGAAGCGTGTAGCATGAATTAAAAGACCCATTGTCCGCAGAAATCCACGAACCAGCGAAAAATCCGTGATATGTATTTAGATATGCTTACATTTAAAATCCGCGATAGAGTGAAGCCGCGAAAGTCGAAGCGCGATATAGCGAGGGGTTACTGTACCACTTCCGGTTGAGTTATTTTCCTCAAATTTCATATCTGTTTGCTTTTTATCATTATAAATATGTATACAAACTTTGAATGATACAACTGTAATTATAACCATAGTTTACTTGAAAATTCGCAAAAGTATTCAGTTAAAGTGTTACTTCCGGTTGCCAAAGTGGCCCAAAAGTTAATTTTCCTTATTTTTGATATAAAGCAGGTGTACAAAATCTCATTAACCGAAGGCAAAGCATTTTTGAGTTATCGTGTTTACACACAGACACACAGACAGACAGACAATTTCAAAAATGGTATTTTCGGACTCAGGAAGGTCTAAAACGTCGATTCATCAAAATCTCAATGTCAAATTTTTTCATGATTCCTATACTTTTATTATACTATTTATACAAGAAAGGAAAAAACTCTACTATTATGGGATTCAGCCATTTTAAAAGAAGACCTGCAATGTGTGCTGCCTTCCTCCACAACAGCCTGTCAGCCCCAGCAGTCTGCTTTCCTCTCAGATGTCTAAATCACATCAAACGTTTCCTGCCATGTGCTGGGAATCGTGTTGATCTATTACTGAATAAGACCTCCCACACAAGCAAATAGTAAAAATGTCCTTACCTCAAGCTAAAGAATAGCAGAAATATACATTAACATGGTTATTTCCAGATCCCATTTGTTGTCATTACTATGCATCAGAAACACGGAAGGCAAACTTTTGTCATCTAAATTCTTAAATTTTGTTATACTTTTTTGTTAATCCCCCAGGGGAAATTATCTTTTCATTTTACCTTTGGTGGTCCAAGCACAGGATAAAGCCATTGTGCAGAATCCCTGGAGCAATTTTCACATTAAAGGCCTTCCTCAAGGGTCCAACAGAGTAGGATCCTTCCTGGCAGTAATAGGATTTGAACCAGCAACCTTCTTGATACCAGCACTGACCCTTAGCCTTGGAGCCACCACTCTGTGAGTATATGAGTATGAATAACAGTAAAACAGTATAGCAGTAGCACATTTCCCCTTAGCTAGAATTCCAGTGCTGTTGGTTATACATGGAAAGTTACACCTGAATGCAGTTTGTGGATGCATTTATCTGAAGTTTTCCAAAATTCTGAAGCTTTGGCTCAGTTTATAGAACAATTCAGTCAATAGTGTGATGCTATTTCCACAATCCAACTATCTTCACTTGAAAGGGTCAGGTCAGGTTGGGGAGCATGCACTGGTACAGTGTGTCACCATACCCACCACATGACGAAAACAGTTCGGGATCCTGGTTGGCAACTCCTCCAGGCATACATGCGGCCCAGTCCCACCTTCCCGGAAATGACCCTCTATCTGCCTCAGCCAGGTGTTATGTGGGCGTCCCCTTGGCCTGGTCCAGCCGCTCGGGTCCTCAACAATGAGGGTCCTGTGAGCTAGATCACCCTTGGGGAATTTTACCACGTGGCCATAGTGCCGTAACTGACTCTCCCTCATAATGCAGGACTCCATGAGGAACCACTCATTTGGGACAAAGTCAAACCAGTGGTATCCAAGAATTCACTGAAGAGCCACAGTACCAAAGGAGTCAGGTCACTCGACAGATCACTTGAAAAAGTTTAGTAAAATTCAAAAACAGTTCTCACAAAAATGAACAGAGAAATTTAATATAGGCACCAAACTATAACCAAAGGGGCTGCAATGAGTGCCACTATAAGTAGCAGAACAACATAATAAGGCAAAGTAAGCCATTTCTCTACTAATCTTCATTCACTATACATAAGGTTAGTCTGTCAGTTCTGCGATCCAAATTCAAAGAATTAGGTGCCAAGCTGAGGAGCAGAAATGACATGGTAGTCTTCTCCGAAGTTCTGCCTGTGCCACACACCAGTCCAGATAAGATTGAGGAGATTAGAAGGCTTAACGCATGGCTCAAACCTTGGTACAGGGTAGAAGGGTATTGGTTTATGGGACATTGGGACTCCTTTTGGAACAGATGGGACCTGTTTCGCCGTGACGGGTTACATCTGAACTGGAGGGGCACCAATGTATTGGGGAGATGTATGTGTAGGCTAGTCGAAGATTGTCTAAACTAGGGAATGAGGAGGCAGAGAGTTTAGAACGGGCCAGGTTTAGAGCTATACATGGAAGAACAAACAACGGTGTAAAGATAAAAATGCGTAGTAATATAATTTAAGCAAACATTTAAATGTACAGTAGAAGGAGTAACATATTCTAAATAGCTTGCCTTAATGCTAGAAGTATCAAAAATAAGGTGAGTTGGAGTTATATGTAGCAGAGCATAATTATATTATAGCAATAACGGAAACCTGGCTAAACAACAAAGATGGGGATGAGTGTAACATAGAGGGATACACATTTTTTAGGAAGGATAGACAGAACAGAAAAGGAGGTGGGGTTGCTGTTTATGCCAAACAGGATTTAAATGTAAGTCCTCTTCAATTGGATGATGAGCCCCATCTTAGTGAGGACGTCTGGCTTCGCCTGGAAAATATTAGGGAAAGAGGTCTTATTTTAGGAGTGTATTATAGACCACCCAATTCAGACAGTAATTTCAACACACATCTTTTTAGTAATATCTTAAAGGCAAGTTTACAGGGAGATATTATAGTCATGGTGCACTTTAATTATCCAAATATTAACTGGGATAACCTTGCAGATGGAGAAGCACAAGAGCAGGAGTTTTTAGAAGTAATCAGTGACTGTTTTTTAACACAGAATGTTAGAGCACCAACACGGGTGAAGCCTGTCTGGATTTAGTATTCTGTAATAATCAGGATAGAATTGAGGGTGTAGAGGTGATTGAACCACTAGAGTCAAGTGACCATAATGTAATACAATTCTCAGTATTTTGTAAGAGTGCAGATGCAAAAGGTTTAGGGAGCTCTGTTGTGTGGTGCAGTTGGTTCAGAACTGATAAGTCTCCTTCCGGAAAGGCAGGAGACCAGAAGGGGAGGAGTCAGCTGCCATCACTGGGTGTTTTCTCAGTGCTGTTGTGGGAAACGAAGAGGAGAAGGTCAGTGTGACTCACAAACTCCACCCACTAGACCCAGGTTGGTAGTACCTTTCTCAGATAAGCCTGGAGGGTGATTCACAGAGGCGCATCAGTGACACATGCCAAACTGTGGTTACAGTAGGTGCATCCCATTTGCTTTAATTCTCCTTAAGATATGCATAGAAAGTGACTGCAGACCACCTAGGGCAAACTGAATTGATGGATGATTGTTTAGAAAGGCACACATGTAACTGTTGTATAGAAGGTCCTGCAATTCACACTGCACGTCAGGACAAAAACCAAGCCATGAAGTGCAAGGAACTCTTTGTAGACCTCCACAATCAAATTGTGGTGAGGTAAACATCAGGTCAAAGGAGCACAATAATTTGTAAAGCTTTGAGTCTTCCCATGAGCACATTGGCCTCAATAATTGTGAAATGGAAGAAGTTCAGAACAACCAGGACTCTTCTAAGAGTTCAGACTAAAGTAAGAATGTAAGAAATTTGACAGACCAAAGGAGACCATTCAGTCTATCAGGCTCATTTGTTTAGCTGATAGCTTAACTGTCTCAACATCTCATCCAGGCACTTCTTAAAGGTTGTCAAAATTTCTGCTTCAACATCAACTCTTAGTACTTTGTTCCAAATTCCCACAACTCCCTGACTAAAGAAGTGTTTTCTGGCTTTAACTTTTAGTGTGCATCCCCTTAATTTCAAATGGTATTCTGGAATACACGATTTACCGTTAAGTCAAATGAATTCAGTTGGATGTGCTTTAAGAATGACTTTGAGGATTTGGAAGACCTGATTGAGGTCCCCATGCAGCCTCCTGTGCTCGAGACTAAGCAGGTTTCATTCTCTGAATCTGCCATAGTGAGACATGTCCTAAAGTACTGGGATGCAAAGTGGTTGCTCTCCTCTGCAGAGCTTCAAGTGATGCTGTCTTTCCTGTAACAGGGCTACCATAACTATACACACAATACAGCAGATGCTGTCTCATTAGTTCTGGGTATAGTGTCGCTTTATGTATATTCAACAGTAAATGGGCAAGAAAGACCTTGGTCAGGGAGATGACGAAGAACCCAATGGTTGCTCTATGAGGGCTTTAGAAGTCCTCTGCTGAGATGGGAGAACCTGTTGGAAGAACGGCCGTCACAGCAGCACTCTGTCAGTCAGGTGTTTATGGTAGAGTGACAAACTTTTGCTTGAAGTTTGACAAACAGCATTTAAAAGACTCTGAGAACATGATGGAAAACATTCTCTGATCTGATGAGACAAAAGTTGAACTCTAAGCATTATGTCCAATGAAGACCAAGCACTGCTCATCACCAGTCTAATGCCATCCCCATGGTGAAGTATGGTAGTGGCAACATCATGTTAAGGGTTTGCTTCTCAACAGCATGGACAGGAAAACTGGTCAGAACTGAGGGAAAGAAGAATGCAGTCAAATACAGAAAGGTCCAGAGTGAATGCCGCCTGAGAGTGGGGTGATGGTTCATCTTTCAGCATGGCAGTGACCCAAAGTATAAAACCAAGACAACACTGAAATGGGTTCAGGACAAGTCTCTGAGTGTCCTTGAGTGGTCCAGCAAAAGCCCTGTCTTAAACCCCATAGAACATCTTTGAAGAGACTTGAAAATGTCAGTTTACAGATGCTTCCGATCCAATCTAATAGAACTTGAGATGATCTGCCAAAAAGAATGGGATCAGCTGCCCAAACCCAGGTGTGAAAGGCTTGTAGAGACTTACCCAAGAAGACTCATAGCTGGAATGGCTTCCAAAGACACGTTTTCACTTGGTTGTTGTGGAGTGTACAGTCATGGCCAAACGTTTTAAGGATTTGTGACAGATAGGGGGCTCTGTCATCCCCTTGAACCCTCAGACCATATGCCAGATACCAGATTAAAGTCACAAATGAATTTAATTTCATAAATTGTGCACAAAGCACCTCCACAATACTTCTAATAACAACAATAATAACAATACAATAATCAATCCTTCACTCCCAGATGCTTCGTCACCCTTCCTCCCAACTCAGCTCAACTTGCTGGGTTTTCCTAGAGTCCTTTATAGTCTTCTAGAGTGCTTCTTTCTCTCAGTCCACATGATTTCATAACACTTCCGGGTCAGGTGAAAACTCCTTCTTTTCTTCATCCCGGAAGTACTTCATTAATTCCATTCCCGTGACTAGAAAGTACTTCCGGGCTATAATAAAAATCCTTGTGCCTTCCTGCAGCATCCCCTGGAGGCCCCCATGGTATCCAGCAGGGCTGTGATGTAAAACTCCACTGCTGGAACTCGGGGCACCTCCATGTTGCAGGAGGGGCTTCACCTGGCGGCGTGGGGGTATTGGCCGGGATGAACTGACGGCCATGTACCACAAATGACACAAATAATAATTTTCACAAAGTTTGCTGCCTCAGTTTTCATGCTGGCAATCTGCATCTATTCCAGAATGTTATGAGGAACAATCGGGTGAATTGAAATTAATTGCACAGTCCCTCTTTTCCATGAAAATGAACTTAATCTCAGAAAAGCCCATTTCCACCGCATTTCAGCCCCGCCACAAAAGGACCTGCTGACGTCATTTCAGTGATTCTTGTTCAGGAGAGAGTGTCGACGAGGACAAGGCTGGAGATCACTCTCTCATGCTGATTGAGTTAGAATAGAGAGGTGAAGAAGGTTTCAGGACGCCCAAAGTCCAGGAAGTGCCAGGACCGTCTCCTAAAGTTGATTCAGCTGCAGGCACCACCAGTGTCAAGACTGCTCAGGAATGTCAGCAGGCAGGTGTGAGTGAGGCAAAGACTTTTTGAGGATGGCCTGGTGGGTGTCAAGAAAACAGGGACAGACTGATATTCTGCAAAAGGTACAGGGATTGGACTGCTAAGGACTGCTGGGGTCAAGTCATTTTCTCTGATAAATCCCCTTTCCAATTGTTTGGGGCATCCAGAAGAAAAGGTGAGCGGCACTACCATCGGTCCTGTGTCATGCCAACAGAAAAGCATCCTGAGACCATTCATGTCACGTGGGGTTGCTTCTCAGCCAAGGCAGTGGGCTCACTCACTATACTGTTTAAGAGCACAGCCATGAATAAAGAATGGGACCAAAACATCCTCAGAGAGCAACTTCTGCCAACCATCCAAGAACAGTTTAGTGACCCACAATGCCTTTTCCAGCATTTTGGGTCCATGGCCGGGAAACTCCCCAGACCTTAATCCCATTGAGAACTGTGTGGACAAACAAAAATCCACCAATTCTGACAAACTCAAAGCATTGATTATGCGGGAATGGGCTGCCATCAGTCAGGATTGGACCCAGAGGTTGATTGACAGACAGCCTGCCAGGGTGAATTGCAGAGAAAGAAGGGCCAACACTGCAAATATGGACTCTTTGCCTAAACCTAATGTAATTGTCAAT
Organism: Polypterus senegalus; assembly: GCF_016835505.1. Taxonomy (NCBI): domain Eukaryota; kingdom Metazoa; phylum Chordata; class Cladistia; order Polypteriformes; family Polypteridae; genus Polypterus; species Polypterus senegalus. The sequence continues at coordinate 11,400,106 of NC_053158.1, forward strand.
AAAAGCCTTTGAAGCTTATGGAATGCTTGTAATTCTACTTCCGTATGCCATAGAAACGTCTGACAAAAAGATCTGAAAACACTGTAGCAGCAAACTTTGTGAAAACCAACACTTGTGCCACTGTCAAAACAAGCATGACAAATTTATCCATTTAAAAAGAAATCTATACCTCAATAAAGTGTTGTGACCACTAGGGTGTATTGCAGCACCCACATACCCAGACACCACCATCACAACACAAATCCCAAGTTCAAAATAAATGGTTTATTCACACAAATACTTTACAAAAGGATTGTGTGATTTTGGGCAGTCATTTTCCAACCCGCTATATCCTAACATAGGGTCACTGGGGTCTGCTGGAGCCAATCCCAGCTAATACACGGCGCAAGGCAGGAACAAATACCTGGACAGGGCACCAGCCCACCGCAGGGCACACACACACACACCAAGCACACACTGGGGACAATTTAGGATTTCCAATGCACCTAACGTGCATGTCTTTGGACTGTGGGAGGAAACCAGAGCACCCAGAGGAAACCCACGCAGACACGGGGAGAACATGCAAACTCCATGCAAGGAGGACCCGGGAAGTGAACCCACTGCGAGGCAGCAGCGCTACCACTGGGCCACCATGCCGCCCTAAATTGTATTGTATAATTATAAAATAAAATCCTCTTGTGCAAATTAAAACAGATCTACTACTACTGTGTTTTTTACTACCATTACTACTACTACTATTGTGTCTAGTCTAAATCAACAGTACCGGGCTGTACAGTGAACATAAATGTTAATTTTAACTGACCCTTAAGGACCCCCTGAAACCCATCCAGGGGTCCATGTCCCTCAGGTTAAGAACATCTGAATTAAAGTAAGTATCCATGACTAATCAGCCTTCTTTCCCCAGTTTTAAGATCAGCCAATAAACTCTGCCTCTGGCAGACATTTATGTAATGGCGCATGGCCCAAAGAGCAAAATGGACAATAAATGTTAGGGGTGACTGACTTGATTAAATGCTTCTGAAAGACGGATAGCAAAATACCCAGGAGTCTCAGTGTTGCTGTCGTTTAAATTTAGTCCATTCATTGTTTAATTCGGTCTCGATAGACTAATCCAGCACAAAGCTGCAAGCATTCAAGTTTGCTTTTTACTTTTGTAACCTAATGTTACTATGCACTCACTCACAGAGAGAGCTCACAGTCAAACGTTGTGGCAATTATGGTGTTTGTAGATGTATTAAATTAATAGTCCTTGGGAGCTTTTTGTCACACATTTAAAAGAAAACGTCTCAAGTGAAAAAGAAGGGAAAAAAAATTCTGGGTAAAGCAGAAGATGACTTCTTAATTGTATGGGGAATGCTAAAATGAAAATGTTTTTAATCGTTTAGGAACTAGGATCTAATTAGTAGTCTGCGAGTAGCTTGGTGGAGTTAAGTGACGGAGTGCCCAGACTCACGCTGAGATGGAAATTACCAGAAGTGGTCTTGTATGGGGGAGCATTCACAAAGAAAATTAAAAAGGCATATGTTAAGGAACACCTGGAAGTTCTCCAGACATTGTCATCCAGAGGTCTCTTTAGTGATGAGTTATAATTAGCAAAAATTGGCTTTAACAAAAATGACATTTCTGTTCCGGTCTGTCGTTCACCTCCTTCTGCACATAAGGCAGTGCCATTAGGTCAGCATACCATTCGTCACAAAAGACCCCCGTGCTGTCTGTTTGTAATCTCCACAAGAGGCTGTAAAACATCTCTTGCTGCACAGACCACATGGTGGGAATCCAGCAACTGTGTTTTGAGAGGGTAAGGCAACACAAAACTCAGCACAGAACGTTGGAGAGCGGTCCAAGAGAGTGGCCTTATAACAGTTTGGTTGACAAAGTCTCATTTAAAGTGATTCAAAAAGTATTCAGACCCCTATATTTTCTGCACACTTTATTGCAGGGGTCAACAACTCTGGTCCTGGAGGACCACCATGGCTGCAGGTTTTCATTCTAACCCTTTTCTTAATGAGTGACCTGTTTCTGCTGCCAATTAACATCTTTTCATTTCATTTTAATTGACCTGTTCTTGAACACTCAGACCCCTTAATTGTTTCTTTGTCCTTAATTAGCAGCCAAACAATAATAAGACACAAAATGAGCCTAAACAACTGTTGTCCATCGTACAATATCTGAAAATAAAGAAAGATGAAGGTCTCAGGAATGTTGGTCTGCGCAGGTCCACAAAACATTCTACCAGAGCTCTTAGAAAAGAGAAAATCAACAATTTCAGAATATCTGCTAATACACAATGAGAGCAGCAACAAACCACGGAATTAAAGAACTCATTTAATTAATGACAGGAATTGGCACCTCATTAAGCAACTGGTTAAAGTGAAATTGGTTAGAGTGTGAGACCCTGACTTAGTTGGTCTTCTGTTGACTCCCTCACTTCTCATTTAATTTCTGTTTGGGGGCCATTTAAGAAAAGAAAAGAAGCAATTCAGAGGAACAGTGAAGAAATTCAGGGGAGCAAATCTTAAAGAAGCAATTCAATTAAAATGAATTTACAAGAAGTTAATCAGCACAAACACGGCACTCATTAAATGAAGGGTTAGAATCAAAACATTCAGCCACGGTCGTCCTCCAGGACAGGAATTGGCAACCCATACTTTATTGTGTTGTAGATTTAACTCTTTTAGGGCTAATTATTTTTTCCTTCTTTTTGTCCAAGGGCTGAATATTTTTCCTAAAATTCATACAGCTCCTAAAATGATGTATGTTTGACCTTCCTCAGTTTCATATTAAAATACTCAAACAGATGTCTAAAGATTGCTGAATTCATTATCTCCGATAACAGCCTCATCTCCTCTTCTCACCTCTGCCTCCTGGGAAGTGCTACCAGAGCCTCACCACTCGTGCCCCTTACTTCAGGACCAGCTTTGTCCCCCAGGCCATAACTTCCCTGAACTCCCAATAAGCTGATCCTACCTACCCTGCACTGTGTGCTGTACCCATCAGCTGGTTTATCTGTAATTGTATTGTATATAGCTATTTTTTTAAACTCTTTTCTTGCTATCACTTAAAATTAGTTGTCCCAAATTATGCTGTGCTTACCATGTAATTACCTGTATAATTACAGAGTGACTAGGTGTAATTACGTTGTATTTACTGTGTAACACAATGTAATGCTGTTGTTAAGCACTTAATTGTCATTGTTATTCCACAATTTATATACATAGTGTAAGGTTTCTAAACTCTTTTGGGACTCCCCCCAATGGGATCACAATGCCGAAGAGCATCTTGAAGTGCGATCGCCATTCCTGTGGAAGACAGCGTATCTGTTGCCAGGGCAACCTCAGGCTCCCAGCACTGCGGTGGCTTGCCGCAAAAGCAAATCCGAGCTGACCACGGTTGCGTTATAAATGCCTGTCACCGATGGATGATACTAGGAACATTATAAATGCAGGGAACAGTAACCTGTAATGTAACAGTAAACAGTAATGGCCATTGCTGTGTCTGTGTAAAGGAGAGTGGTAGATTCTGCTACAATAAATAACCATGCTGTTCCTGTTTCAAGCTGAATAAAGCTGGTTTTGCTAAAGTAGTGAGACTCGGCCTCGTGTTTTGGGGTGCAAGACAGGGACTCACATGTCACAATAGGTACTGAAATTGTGGAATAACAATTGCAATTGAATACTTAACTATAGCGTTACACTGTGTCACACGCGTGCCCTTGAGAGGCAGGCTAAGGGCGGAATACAAGAGCAGGATTATCCCAAGTGCACTAACCTTTCCTCTCCCTCTCCTACAGATCTCCCAAAAAGAAAACAGCATAAAATTCCTCCACTTCCTGCTTCCCTTTTTCCAAACCATGCCTCCTACCCAGGTCACTTCTGGCCTCGATTACTGGACCCCACCTCTTCCTTTCTTGCTATTATAAAAGCCCAGCACCTTTCCTCTTTAGTTGTCCATTTTTGGATGCGAAACCAGACATTATTCTATACCCATTTCTTGAAATTTTGGTGTTTCTGTTGCATTGTACACTGTACAATATTTTAGGGGGTGTTCCGCAAACCTTTGTTCTGCTCTCTTTGTGTCTTTACAACTGTATTACAAAGTAAGTACAACATAATTACACCTACCATATATACTCACGGATTACTTCTCCCGTGGATAAGTCGGGACTTGCTTTTACAGTATAATGTCGGTCATATAAGTCGAATACGGAAAACTCCACCTCCTCGGAGCACACTGCTTTTTTTTCTATGTGGGTGCGGCAATGTGTTGTATCAGCGTGTGCTCCTAACCTCTGTCTCTCTCTCTCTCTCTCTCTCTCTGTTGTGCCTACGTGACCACACAGTAATACCCAAACTATTCAGAAACAACGTTTGCACAGTTTTGTGTTTTTTTGTATCTCAGACCCTCATACACCTTTATCGTAAGATCATCTCTTATCTACGATGGAGCGTTCGATCAGAAGAAAATATGAAGCTGGTTTTAAGATTCGATGCGTCTGAGAAACTAATGCGAGATTGGAGGAGGCAAGAAGATCTAAAAAAAAAAAAAATTGTCGCATTTTTCAACGGGTGTATAAGTCGGGGTCTGATTTTATGATCGATATTTCGAGTTTCAAGAAATGTGAGTATATATGGTAGTTACTCTGTAATTATACAGATAATTACATGGTAAGGTGCATGGTATTAAGGACACCTAATCTAAAGGGATACCCTATTCTTATTTACTGTATTTATTTTGTATTAACTCTTTGAGGGCTGAACATTTTTTCCAAAAAACTCAGTTTTCTGAAAAGCACACAAAGCAGTGGTTTCATGCATAAATCAACATAAAATACTTATTTATGACAATTGTTGTACGTTCCATTAGCCCCTACAGTATGTAAATTCACATGCTTATCACATACCTGTTTGGTTCATCACTCATAAGCTGTAAGGTACTTTCTGGAAATAAAGCAGGCCATGTTGTTTGAAGTCCAGTTGCCAGTTTGCCCGTCTCTCTGTGTAGTCTTCCCAGGGTGAACGTTGCCGTAGGCCGGTCAGCTACACAAACATGTTCAGCACTACAATCGGCTGGGGACTGATCAGTTGATGCAGCTACCTGTCTTTTGTTTTTGATTTCAAGATCGTTTGCATCAAAATCGAAGTTTGATAAGTGTCTGTGTAGTCCTCCCTGGTGAACATTGCCATAGGTGCATCAGCTGCACGGTCAGCTGATGCAGGTTCCTGACTTTCACGTCATGAATCATTCCCGAACAAAAATGTTAAAGCAGAAAAAAACTGTGAAGAACACAAAAACTAAATAATAAACTGAACATCTAACCCTAACCCTAACCTAATGAAACTGCAGCTAAAAATAATCTGACCATCCCATTTGTGTGCCTAACTAGTGGTTTGCATCTTCCAGTGTGACCTCTGTGTTTCTGTTCAGGAAGTCTTCTGCGGGTAACACATCGGCCCCCTGAAGACTGTTATTTATTTGTCGGACAAACATTGGGGGCTTTTTCTTGACCAAAGTGAGGATTCTTCTGTCATCAGCAGTGGAGGTCATCCTTGGTCTAACAGTCCCTTTTTGATTGCTGAGCTCACTAGTGTGTTCTTTCTTCTTCATGATATTCCAGATAGTTGATTTTGGTCATCCTAAGGTTTTACTGATGTCTCTTATGGTTTTATTCTTGTTTTTCAACCTCTTAATGGCTTCTTTGACTTTCATTGGTACAGCTCTTAGAAAATTAGAACATTAGAACACTCTAGATGAGAACAGGCCATTCAGCCCAACAAAGCTTGCCAGTCCAATCCATTTATTTCTTTCAAAAAACATCAAGTTGAGTCCCTAAAGTCTTACTGTCTACCATACTACTTGGTCTCTTATTCCAAGTGTCTGTCGTTCTTTGTGTAAAGAAAAACTTCCTAATGTTTGTGTGAAATTTACCCTTAACAAGTTTATAACTGTGTCCCCGTGTTCCTGAAGAACTCATTTTAAAATAACAGTCTCGATCCACTGGACTGATTCCCTTCATAATTTTAAACACTTCAATCAGGTCACCTCTTAATCTTCTTTTGCTTAAACTGTAAAGGCTCAGCTCTTTTAATCTTTCTTCATAACTCATTCCCTGTAGCCCTGAATCAGCCTAGTCGCTGTTCTCTGGACATTTTCTTGTGCTGATATGTACTTTTTATAGCCTGGAGACCGAAACTGCACACAGGACTCCAGATGAGGCCTCACCAGTGTGTTATAAAACTTAATCAGGACCTCCTGTGACTTGTACTCCACATATCAAGGCGCTATATAACCTAACATTCTGTTTGCCTTCTTAATGGCTTCTGAACACTGTCTGGAGGTCGATAGCTTAGAGTCCACTATGACTCCTAAATCCTTCTCATAAGGTGGACTCTTGATTTTCCGACTGCCCATTTTGTATTCAAATCTCACATTTTTACTTCCTATGTGTAATACTTTACATTTACTGAGATAAAATTTCATTTGCCACAAATCTGCCCAAGCTTGTATGCTATCCAAGTTATCCTGTAATGATATAACAGATTCCAAATTATCTCCACCTGTCTTGGTATCATCTGCACACTTAACCAGCTTGTTACTTATATTCCTATCTAAATCATTTATATATATTAAAAATAGCAGCAGCCCCAGCACTGACCCCTGCTGGACACCACTCTTAACATCGGCCAGTTCTGATGAGGTTCATCGCACCATCACCCTCTGCTTTCTGTGTTTGAGCCAATTCTGCACCCATCTACACACATCAACCTGAACTGCCACTTCTTTTAGTTTGATGCCCAACCTCTCATGTGGCACCTTATCAAATGCTTTCTGAAAGTCCAGATTAATAACATCATATGCACCACTTTGATCATATCCTTTTGTTGCCTTCTCATAGAATTCCAGCATATTAGTAAAACACGACCTCCCTCTTCTGAGCCCATGCTGACTGTTCAGAATAACTCCTGTCCTTGCCATGTGTTGCTCAATCTTATCCTTAATAATTCCTTCCATTCATTTTCCTGTGATGCATGTTGCTTACTGGCCTATAGTTTCTTGGATCTGCCCTGTCACCCTTTTTTATATAATGGGATGATATTTACCATTTTTTTGTCCTTCAGAATCTCTCCAGAGTGCATTGACTTCCTAAAAATATGTGTGAAGGGTTTATTTCTGTACTCGCTAGCCTCCTTAAGAACTTGAGGATAAATATTATCTGGTCCTTCAACATCTGCAATAAAATCCTGCAGATGTTCTATCAGACGGTTGTGGTGAGCACCCTCTTCTACGCGGTGGTGTGCTGGGGAGGCAGCTAAAGAAGAAGGACGCCTCACACTTGGACAAACTGGTGAGGAAGGCAGGCTCTATTGTAGGCATGGAGCTGGACAGTTTGACATCCATGGCAGAGTGACGGGCACTCAGCAGGCTCCTATCAATTATGGAGAATCCACTACATCCACTAAACAGTATCACCTCCAGACAGAGGACCAACTTCAGCGACAGACTGCTGTCACCATCCTGCTCCACTGACAGACTGAGGAGATCATTCCTCAGCCACACCATACGACTCTTCAGTTCCACCCGGGGGGTTAAACGCTAACATTATTCAAAGTTATTGTCTGTTTTTACCTGCATTTTTATTACTCTTTAATTTAATATTGTTTTTTCTCAGTATGCTGCTGCTGGAGTATGTGAATTTCCCCTTGGGATGAATAAAGTATCTATCTATCTATCTATCTATCTATCTATCTATCTATCTATCTATCTATCTATCTATCTATCTATCTATCTATCTATCTATCTATCTATCTATCTATCTATCTATCTATCTATCTATCTATCTATCTGTGTTGAAGAATGGCAATTACAGAATGCAAAGGGGAGAAGCAAGCTATCTTATGAAGCCATGAAACACGCTTGAGGGATCACAAACACCTGAGATGTCAATTGTCCCAAACATTATGGTACTTGAAAAGGGGGGCCCATGTATGAAAACTGTTATCATTTCTACATGGCGTGACCAAAATGTGTGCAAATACCCTTGAATGAAAGTTTGCAATGTGCACTATAATCACATCTGAATTGTTTGGTTTATAATTTTAAACTGTGGAGCAGAGAGGTACATCACGGAAAAAAGTGTCTTTGTCCCAAACATCAAAGAGGGCATGGTACAATCAAAGGTTGACAGTTAGCCATTTCTCTGTTGGGGGGAATTAGCAACAGGATTTTGGGACTAATTAGTTGTTGTAGCCGGCTTCTTTTTTGAGGGCCTGCTCCTCATAAAGCCAGGAGGTCTCTCCTGGGACTCGGCTAAATTATGTGTGCACCAGTGAAGAGCCTGGCTTGCTCTCCAGCCTGTGTGGAGATCCTTGTGAATTTTGCTTGGGAAGGACTCCTGCATCATAACAGATCCAGAATGAGTGTGAAAAGAGATGTGTGTGTGCATGTGTATCTGTGAGACTGAGCCCTTTTGGAAACTACCCTGCTCTTCATGCTTGTTTCTTATCTTGTTCCCCGTGTTTGAAGGAATGCCTCGGGCCCTGAACTGAATTTAACAATGTTAAGAAATGTATGTGTAAACTACCTCTTTTAGGTTTGTTTGACTGCCCTTCTTATTTATTGTTATCTGCTACTTCAGGTTCTTCCTCTCAAATCCTTGTCAAAAGTTCCTGTCATGTTTCTTGAAATCTATTACATAGTAAACACATTGTGGAAGGAAATTGAACGAGTAATTTGTAGTGGATTTGCTGCACAGATGCATCGATTTCCAACATTAAGTAAACACCGATGGAGACAAATCTATTAGTAAATCGTCTCTGGTGTTCATTTTTAAGCCAGAAATCCAAATAAGCAACACTTGTACAAACCTATTTTATAATGAACTGGTACCTGTCTTTCAATAGACAATGGCAACTGTATATAAAGGAATATCCCCTCTATAATAACTCAGAAACACTCACGGTGACTTTTATTTGGTTACTGTAATTGCCGACATTAACATCTTTATTAACCTGAATTACAAAAGGTGCTCTGTCTTCTGAAAAATACACTGGCAGAATTATGTAAAATTTTTAAATCTGATCATAGTGATCATGTTACATGTTTGGAAATGTAAGCATTATGTGGTTTTCATAGTTTGGAGGAGTGAGTTGTACTCCATGCAGCATCTCAACCTTATAAAGCTTCTTATTCATAAAGTGCCTTCAAAAAGTATGCAGATCCTGTGACTTCTTATATATTTTCTTATGCTGCAGTCTTGTGCTAAAATCATCCATTTCCCCCAGTCAACCAAAATTCAATACCCTAAAATGACAAAGTGGAGACGGGATGTTAGAAATCTTTGCAAATGTATTAAAAATAAAAACTGAAATATCACATTGGCAGAAGTATTTAGATCTTCTACTCAATACTTAGTTGAAGCCCCTTTTGTAGCAATTCCAGCCTGGAGTCTTTCTGGGTCTGACAAACAGGTTCCATACACATGGATTTAGTGATGCTTTGACTTTAATATTTGCAAAGTCTATCAGGCTCTGTCAGGTTGGATGGACACAATCAGAGGACAGCCGTTTTCAGGTCTCACCAGAGACGTTCGATTGGATTCAAGTCTGGACTCTGACTGGGCCACTCAAGAACATTCCCAAAGTCTTCTCCACTCCTGTCTTGTCAATGATTTGTGCTTACAACATTAGAACATAATAAATTTGACAAACCAGAGGAGACCATTCAGTCTGTCAAGCCTGTTTGTTCAGCTAACAGCTAAGCTGCCCCAACATCTCCTCCAGATTCTTCTCAAAGGTTGTCAAGGTTTCTGCTTCAACTCCATTTCTTGGTAGTTTATTCCAGAAGCCCTCATCTCTTTGTGTACAGCGCTTTCTGGCTTCAGTTTTAAAAGCACTTCTCCTTAATTGCCACTGATGGCATTGAGTATGTGATTCACCTATAACCTGATTAAGGTCATTTTCTTGTTGAAATGTGAACCTTTGGCTCAGTCTGAGGTCTAGAGTGTTCTGGAGCAGTTTTCATTAAGTGTATCTCTGCACTTTGCTAAAACAATCTTTTCCTAACCCCTGAATAGTCACCTAGCCCCTGTCACTGAATAACAACCCCACAGCATGATGCTACCACCACCTTGCTCCATTATTGTGATGATGATGAGCAAAGAACTGTTTAAGGGATACATAGACAGAACCTGATTTGTTCTCAGGAGGAAATCTGGCTTTTTACCAAAGCTCATTAGATAGATAGATAGATAGATAGATAGATAGATAGATAGATAGATAGATGTGAAAGACACTATATAATAGATAGATAGATAGATAGATAGATAGATGTGAAAGACACTATATAATAGATAGATAGATAGATAGATAGATAGATAGATAGATAGATAGATAGATAGATGTGAAAGACACTATATAATAGATAGATAGATAGATAGATAGATAGATAGATAGATAGATAGATAGATAGATAGATAGATAGATAGATAGATATGAAAGAAACTATATAATAGATAGATAGATAGATAGATAGATAGATAGATAGATAGATAGATAGATAGATATTTATTATTTTTTTATTTTTAAAAACAAACTTTATTAAATAAACAGGAATAAATACAAAAAAACACAGTAAACTCAAATTCTTAAGTCTTACAAAAACACGTACACACTTTCCTAATGATGAATATTCATTTTTAAACCATTACATATTCATATTGTTCTTGGAGTATATATTTATCTAATCCCCCCCATTGTTTCCACCCTCCAATCCCACTTATTCTCAATTTATCCACCCAATTTATAAAGGAATGAAACACCAAAGTCAGAGCACAAATTGCAAATTATCTTCATCACATATACAAAGCACATTATTCACGCACCACATTTCCTTAAACTTTGCTAAATTATTTGTGGACTTATAAAAATTAAAATCCACTAATATCCTACTTTCACATACTTTTCTAAAAAAGACAACAACGTTTTCAATTCCACTCCCAGTAATCTTGTTTTACGGGTCTTCCATATTGACAGTTTTGCTTGCCCGATAATAAAATTAATTAAGTTCATATTTTCTCTGGTGTGTTTTGTAATTCTAACCCCAAACACAAACACCGTGCCATTATACGGGCCCCCCAGCCCTTCTACTATTCTTTCAATTTTACTAAAAAAGGTCTGGAGCCTCTCACAATACATAAAAGCATGAAAGACACTTTCCCTCAGACCACAAAAAGGGCAGCAATCCGAGACCCCCGGACATATAATCGATAAGAAGGAGTTCACCGCTAGTATCCCATGTACCAACCTCCACTGCAGGTCTCCCACCCTACTGGCCAATGGCGGCTTGTACAACGACCTCCATGCGGGTTCAGTCCTGAGGGGCTCCAAGCTTGTCTCTCCATGGTGTGTCGTGTCTTCGTGTCCTCAGCTGCTCCAGGTTGTTCACCTTCACACAAATCCTGTACAGCTGTTTCCCCGGCACTGTAGGTAGAGATAACGCCTCTAGAGAACTTAAGGCTAAAACATCATTCTCACCATCCCTCAGTTCAGCAGCCGGAGACACAGTAAGCGTTGGAAAAGGCGTTTCGTCAATTGGCTTCAGTTGTGATGAGAAAATTCTATGCAGGAGTGTCATGGATTCCCTGTCCATTGATGATTGTACCTGCCACAGAAACTTCTCTATTAGGCGCACTGAGTGTACTCCTGTCTCCACTGCTACCACTTGTGCACTTTTCCAAGTGTAATTTTCCCAGTCAATTATGTCCTTTATTGTGGTTATTCCATGTATTATGAAATGATTAATAAAATTTTCAGAAAGTCCTGTAGCAGTGCCAACAGCAGGATTGTAGAACAGTGGTTCATGAAGGACCCAAAATGTGGAGAGGTCATCACAGTCCTTTTTTATCGATAGCAGTTGCCACGCTGCTAAAAGGCTTTTATAAAACTCTGGCACCTGTAAAGTCTTGATCTTATCCAAGTGGCACAGCAGTAAACTTTTCCCAAGTCCCATATGCCTGGCCTGTTTAAAGAAGAGTACGGCTAAGTTCATCCACTGGCTCTGCTCAACAGGATACAACAGTTTTTGAATGGTCTGAAGGCGGAAAGCAGCAATCCTGCTGGTAATGTCAATAAGTCCTTGTCCGCCTTCATCCAATGGTAAAAATAGAACGCCCTTCTGTATCCAATGGGTACCAGTCCAAAAGAAATCCATGATCGCCTTCTGTATCTGCTGAACAAGCAAAAGTGGAGGTTGCAGACAAATACACTTATGCCACATGCTGGAGGTCACCAGGTTATTAATGACCAGCATCCGTCCTCTATAGGATAACTGAGGGAGTATCCACTTCCATTTGGCAAGCCGAGCTGTAACCTTGTCCAACAGACCCTCCCAGTTCTTTTGGATGTAGTGGTCATCTCCAAGATGGACTCCCAGGTACAGGAAGCCTCCAGTTGTCCACTGCAGACCTCCTTCCAGTCGAGGAGGACTACATCCTGTCCAGTTCCCACCAGCACTGCACTACTTTTGTTCCAATTCACTTTAGCCAAGACGCTTTACTGTAATTCCTAGACCTTCTGTTAATTTGTCCAAATCCTTCTGGCTTGTGATGACTACAGCAAGATCATCTGCATAAGCAGTGACTTTCACAGGGTCCATGTTGCAGTTGGGGATGGAGAGACCAGTCAGCACCTTCCTCAGGTGCACCAGGAAAGGCTCCAGCGCCAGAGCATATAACATGCCGGACAAAGAACAGCCCTGTCTGACTCCTCTTCTGACACTGAAAGGCGCGCACAAGCCACCATTGACCTTTATGATACCAGAAATGTCACTATAAAGTAAGCGAATATGTTCAATAAAAGACCCCCCAAACCCAAACGCCCTCATGGCATTCCATAAAAAAGAGTGACTGACCCTGTCAAAAGCTTTTTCCTGGTCAAGAAAAATAAGACCAGTCTGAAAACCAAACAGTTCTGCAGCAGCCAAAATGTCCCGAATTAAAAAAATGTTATTAAAGATGGACCTGCCAGCCACGCAGTAATTCTGATCAGGATGCACCACTCTCCCTAAAACTTGGACCATCCTGTTGGCTAAGGCTTTAGAGAGAACTTTATAATCAGCGCATAAGAGAGACACAGGCCGCCAGTTCTTAATGAGACACAAGTCTCCCTTCTTCGCAGCAGCGTGATCACGCTCTACGGCAGCTCTGGGTAACAAGCCAGTCTTAAAACTCCACGGAACACTTCCAATAAGTCCAGGCCGATGACATCCCAGAGCTCTTTATAAAACTCCACTGGTATTCCATCGATTCCAGGGACCTTCCCTGTTTTCAGCTGTCCCAGGGCTGTGGTGAGTTCTGCAAAGGTCACCTCTCTATTTAGCTGCCACATCTGCATTGGGCAGCTGCGGTAAGTCCTGCAAAAAGGCCTGTTGGTCTTCACTGCCACCATCTCCATCTGCAGCAAACAGAAGTTCATAAAATTCGCGGACCACCTGCCTTATTTCACTGGGCTCTTGTGTCTCTCTGCCATCGGGTGTTCTTATGCAATGTAAGATTTTACTCTGCAAGTTTTTTCTCTAAACCAAAAAAGTATTGAGTTGGTGCATCCATCTCAGTCAGTCGTTGAAAGCGGGCCCTCACTAAAGCCCCCTGAGCTCTGGTCTCAAGCAGGTGGGCCAACCCCAGTTTAGCAGAAGTCAGGTTGTCTTGAAGCTGCTCATTTGGCCCCTTCTCTAGAAGCTGTTGAAATTCAGCTATTTTAATTTCTAAAGCTGCCATTTCTGACCGCAATACTTGGGTGACATTTCTGGTATACTCCTGACACAAGGCCCGGATGTGACTCTTCCCAACCTCCCACCACTGTTGTAAGCTGGTGAACTCCTTCTTCATAGCCTTCCAGCCTCCCCAGAAATGAACAAATAACTCTTTAAAGTTCTGATCTTTAAGGAGGAGTGTGTTAAAATGCCAGTATGGACTACGGGTCTGTAAGTGTTACAAATAAGTGTACAACACACCAAACTGTGATCAGAGAATCCAGTAGGCACAATAGAGCACACCTTAAATAAGCCTAACAGGTGCTTAAAACTATAAAAATGATCGAGTCTTGCCATTGAGATCATATTTCCACTCGTCCTCCCCCAGGTGTATTGCCGACAGGCCCCTTTTTGCCCTCCATACATCTTCCAGCCCAGAGTCCTTAATTATTTTACCTAAAGCTCGTGCTGAGCGAGGGTGCGGTTCCAGCCCATTATTTCTGTCTATTCTGGTATCAAGTGTACAATTAAAATCCCCTCCTAACACCACCACTTCCTCAGGGTCACACTTGGATAAAAGATCTCCTAACTTGTTAAAGAAGTGGAGCCTCTCCTCACCCTCATTCGGGGCGTACACGTTAATGAAAGTGACGACACTGCCTTGAAGTTTCACTGTCACTTTCAGGAGTCTCCCTTTCACCAGCTCCTCAGTACTGCAAACTTCTACTTGAAATCCTCCAAGAAATAAAATGGCCACTCCAGCACTAACATTTGTCCCATTACTAAAAAAATGTCCCCCTTCCAATCTCTGCTCCACTCCCACTGATTTTGCTCATCAATGTGGGTTTCTTGTAGAAAGGTGACATTCAAGTCTTTCTGTCTGATAAAATCAAACAATACGACCCTCTTATCTGCACTTCTCCCACCGTTAATATTTAGGGTTCCTATGTGCACACTTGCCATGGTAACAGAATAGATTGATGAACACACAATAAAACACAGGGACCACCACAAAGACTGTGCAGTGGATTTAACAGGGGGCTTAGCCATTAGGTGGTGTTTAGATTGGACTGTTTTCTCAGTTTACTTGTTAAATTCTTTAGCCTCACGAGCTCTTTAACATCAAACATTGCGGAGGCTGCTTTGTCTCGTCGCAACCCGCGGACAGACGATAGAAAGAGGTCAATGTCAGGGAAAAATTCGGCCACATCCACCCCCTTTTTTCCGGCGGTATTCACCAAAAACTCTTTCACACTTTGAGCGCTGTAACCCCCCTGGCTTTTAACTCTGGGGGCTCCGAGGCAGCAGACCCATCGGAGATATTACCGTCGTCGTGCTCTTCCCCGACACTCCCCGCATTTGAGACGTTATCGGCCGTCTCCGCGAAGACGGAAAAATCCTCCTGACAAGGACCATAGGCGGGATCCTCTCCAACGACCCCGAGCCCTGACTTAAAACAATTTTCTTTCGTGCCCGATCTTCTCTTTCTCCTTGCCTTTCTGAGCAGGACGTTTAAATTCACTTTTTTCCTCTGTCTCGTTGCTGCCTCCCTCGTCCATATCAATGTCTCCCCACACACTTTCTGCTGCAGCCGCTGTTTGATCTACCGTTTCACTACCGCCTTCATTCGGCTCATCTCTGGGAGGCACTTGATTCTCCTGCCCTTCAGCTCTAGTAGCATTTTATTCTTATCACCTTGCGCCTCTGCGCCATCAGCCACAATTTCGTGATCTTCCACTTTCTGCCCCTCTATTTCTGTATTTGTACGGCTAGTTTTCTTGTTCCCTGTGTTTCTCAGGACACTGTTTAATTAAATGAGCTTCACTCCCGCACCCAAAACATTTCATTTCGTTAGAAGTGACGAAAATCACATAATCGAAACCGTCCACTCTAAACTTCATTGCTACATTTAATTCGTCATCCATTCTATTTAAAACCATAAAAACTTGTCGTCTAAATGACAAGACATGTTTTAAATCAGGCGATTTACAACCTAAAGGAATGTGCCGAATTTTCGATACCAGACGCCCATGCCGCTCCAACTCTTTCGCTATAGTTTCATTTTTGAGAAAGGCGGCGCATTGAAATTGTTACTCTACGGGACGGGACGGCTAAAGGGGAAACCTGTACAAAGGAGCCATTAATAACCACCCCCTTCTCAACCACTGTGGGAACTAAATCCACAGAACTCAAAAAAACCACAATATTTCCGCTCATTCGTGAAGCTGACTTAATATTGTCACATCCGACCACTTCACCTACCGCGAAAAAAACCCTTGCCTCTAAAGGAACAAACTCCTCCGATATAAATTTAATCCCATGGCGGCGGCTCAGACGCTCAAGATTAGCAGCCATTGCGGCTGCCGTGGCCTAAGCCACTCAGTACAAAAACAAGTGTAGCTGTTTACACCAAAGAAAAGATAGAAATAAGAAACTAGAAAATTAGAAGAAGAAAAAAATCACCACACTCACCTCAGCGTCCACCACCAGTTCCACTCGCTCACACTCAATACAACCACCCAGCATGCACAGCGACAGCAAAACAGGAAGGAGATAGATAGATAGATAGATAGATATGAAAGACACTATATAATAGATAGATAGATAGATAGATAGATAGATAGATAGATAGATAGATAGATAGATAGATAGATAGATAGATAGATAGATAGATGTTAATTAGGCCAGCAGGGGGTGCTTGTTCTGTGGTCTGTATGCGTGGGGATCCCAATACCTTAAGTGCAGTGATAGAACACTGTGCTGTGAAAATCAAGCCATCCTTCAGATGAGACGTAAAACTGAGGTCCTGACTCTCTGTGGTCCTAAAAAATCCCTGGACATTCTTCATAAAGAGAAGGGTGTATCACAATATCCAGGTTAAATTGCCCATGACCTACTAAATCTGGCCCCCCAAATCATCCCCTGTCTCTAATTGGCTGTCTTTCTCACCACCTAAAAGCTAATATGTGGTGAGCATACTGGCACAAAAATGGCTGCCATCGCATCATCAAGGTGGATGCTACACATTAGTGGTGGTTGAAGTGGCTCCTCACTCATTGAAATACTTTGAGTAGTGAGAAAAGTGTTATATAAATGTAGAGAATTATTATTATTATTATTATTATTATTATTATTATTATTATTATTATTATTATTGTAGATAGATAGATGTGAAAGGCACTATATAACAGATAGATAGATAGATAGATAGATAGATACCAGAATAATTAAAATGAAAAGAAAAGACAAAGATTTCTTCAGACCAGATACACACCTCTGATGTGCGTTCATGTGTTGTCCATCCAGTCAGTCCTATAAGGCCAATATAAGGCCTATATTGGTGGAGTGTTGCAGTGCTGGTTGTCCTTCTGAAAGTGTCTTCCATCTTCAGACAGGTTCTTTAGAGCTCATCTAGAATGACATTTGACCTCTTGGTCACCTCCAATCCCAAGGGCCTTAGCCCACAATTTTTGGCTCTAGGAAGAGTCATGACTGTACGTGAATACTTATGGGATTAAAGAGTCTTTTTGTTGATTAATGTCAAAAAAGCCAAATGATCTCCACTGTGATTTAATGTTATACAAGAGTAAAATGTGAAAACATTCAAGGGTGTGAATACTTTTTATAGACACTGTATTTTTGTGTTAACGCATTTTGTAAATAAATATGCTCAATTACAAAATGCTAAGTCAAATTTACAATCATTTACTTAACATCGGAGGTAACAGTTTTGCTTTACATCATTTTCCAAGAATTGAGAAATTCATTTAAACAAATATATACCTATAATCAACACAAATGCAAATATGAATGTGAATATGTAAATCAGCTCCTATTCCATTTACACAAGCAGATGACGAATGGGACCCAGGTAATGTTGTATCAAAGGGTGAAAGGGCAATAATCCTACCTTCTATGATGAAAATATCAATCAGTAAAAAGCATCATAAAAGGGTCTTAAGAATTGGAGTGGGAGCAGGATGGCTTTATCATTTTTTTAGAAACTGCAACATGTAGACAGCTACAGTGGTGTGAAAAACTATTTGCCCCCTTCCTGATTTCTTATTCTTTTGCATGTTTGTCACACAAAATGTTTCTGATCATCAAACACATTTAACCATTAGTCAAATATAACACAAGTAAACACAAAATGCAGTTTATAAATGATGGTTTTTATTATTTAGGGAGAAAAAAAAATCCAAACCTACGTGGCCCTGTGTGAAAAAGTAATTGCCCCCTGAACCTAATAACTGGTTGGGCCACCCTTAGCAGCAATAACTGCAATCAAGCGTTTGCGATAACTTGCAATGAGTCTTTTACAGAGCTCTGGAGGAATTTTGGCCCACTCATCTTTGCAGAATTGTTGTAATTCAGCTTTATTTGAGGGTTTTCTAGCATGAACCGCCTTTTAAGGTCATGCCATAGCATCTCAATTGGATTCAGGTCAGGACTTTGACTAGGCCACTCCAAAGTCTTCATTTTGTTTTTCTTCAGCCATTCAGAGGTGGATTTGCTGGTGTGTTTTGGGTCATTTTCCTGTTGCAGCACCCAAGATCGCTTCAGCTTGAGTTGACGAACAGATGGCCGGACATTCTACTTCAGGATTTCTTGGTAGACAGTAGAATTCATGGTTCCATCTATCACAGCAAGCCTTCCAGGTCCTGAAGCAGCAAAACAACCCCAGACCATCACACTACCACCACCATATTTTACTGTTGGTATGATGTTCTTTGTCTGAAATGCTGTGTTCCTTTTACGCCAGATGTAACGGGACATTTGCCTTCCAAAAAGTTCAACTTTTGTCTCATCAGTCCACAAGGTATTTTCCCAAAAGTCTTGGCAATCATTGAGATGTTTCTTAGCAAAATTGAGACGAGCCCTGATGTTCTTTTTGCTTAACAGTGGTTTGTGTCTTGGAAATCTGCCATGCAGGCCATTTTTGCCCAGTCTCTTTCTTATGGTGGAGTCGTGAACACTGACCTTACTTGAGGCAAGTGAGGCCTGCAGTTCTTTAGACGTTGTCCTGGGGTCTTTTGTGACCTCTCGGATGAGTCGTCTCTGCGCTCTTGGGGTAATTTTGGTCGGCCGGCCACTCTTGGGAAGGTTCACCACTGTTCCATGTTTTTGCCATTTGTGGATAATGGCTCTCACTGTGGTTCGCTGGAGTCCCAAAGCTATAGAAATGGCTTTACAACCTTTACCAGACTGATAGATCTCAATTACTTCTGTTCTCAGAATTTCTTTGGATCTTGGCATGATGTCTAGCTTTTGAGGTGCTTTTGGTCTACTTCTCTGTGTCAGGCAGCTCCTATTTAAGTGATTTCTTGATTGAAACAGGTGTGGCAGTAATCAGGCCTGGGGGTGGCTACGGAAATTGAACTCAGGTGTGATACACCACAGTTAGGTTATTTTTAACAAGGGGCAATTACTTTTTCACACAGGGCCATGTAGGTTTGGATGTTTTTTCTCCCTAAATAATAAAAACCATCATTTAAAAACTGCATTTTGTGTTTATTTGTGTTATATTTGACTAATGGTTAAATGTGTTTGATGATCAGAAACATTTTGTGTGACAAACATGCAAAAGAATAAGAAATCAGGAAGGGGGCAAATAGTTTTTCACACCACTGTATATAGGCACAAGTCATCAGAGACCTGGTAGTTCTGTTATTAATGGTTCAAGATTGTTGTGCAAACAAAATAGACCTGCGGCAGGTACAGAGTCCCAGGATGTACATATATGATTTTAATGTGAGGTGGGAAGGGTGGAGTTTAAGGTCAGAACGGTGATGGCTACAGGGTTAGAAGCAGTTCCTGTCCCTTATCTGGCCAAGAAAGTACCAGGCAAAAGCTTCTGTACTGCTTCTCAGAAGGTAAAGGGGTAAACAGACCATACCAGAGGAGAAGGGGTTCCTTGATGGTTTAGTCTCAAACATGATCATCACATGAGAATAAACATCTTAGGACAACCCGTTAAAAGGTGTGTAGTGAATGGTGGCAAAATCCTGTACTGCAAAGGCTACAACCACAGGGCTTCTTCCTAAAACACCCACCACCAATGTCTTCAGTCCGTGGGATTTAAAGCACCGTCGGGGTTTCAGGAAGAGAGAAAAAGATAGTGAACAAAAGATTTGAAGGTAACTGAAGCTTAATAATTAATGTGCATGCTGCAATGAGCGCTGCGACAGTGGAGACAGACAGACAGACACACACACATGTAGACCACCGTAGGTACTGAGCTCCACACATGTGAGAGGTTCCTCTGTCTGCTATGATATCTTTCTGTAACTGTAACTATTGCATATCTACAGTATATGACATAGCAACAGCAAATAGAGTGTAGATAAGCATTGTGGTCTACAGAGATGCATCGTACTAAAATGCGGCAGCTGTTTGTAATGGCATGTTTTCATTTCCAATTAGACAGTAATGTTACATTTCTTGGGTTGTTTCGACGTGAAGTCAGAAGGTGGATGTTGTGCAGCTTCATCTTTGCATCTGCTGGTGTCATTAGGCAGATTTGTCAATGTGGGTGTTTTGATTTCTGAAATCTGCATCTCCTGTGGTTCTCTGTTATCCGCTCTCTTGATGGCTGTCCTTTTGATGGAGTTTGATGCACCATTTACTTCAAATGCATAAAGTATTTTTATGAATGTGGCTGCCAGTTCTTTCAAACTCACATAGACTCTTGTTGGAACCATCATAATGCTGAACAACAGAGAGCACACGCAGCACCTATGACAAAGTATCATTCACGTTCACCACTATTTTATTGATCCGTCAAATGCCTGTGTATATTCTGATGCTACAGAATGCTTTCAGTAAGCATTTGATAAGATGCCACATGAAAGATCAGTCATCAAACTAAAAGAAGTAGCAGTTCAGAGTGTGGTGTGTAGGTAGGTGCAGAATTGGCTCAGACACAGGAAGCAGAGGGTGATGGTGTGAAGAACCTCATCAGAATTGGGTGACGTTAACAGTGGTGTCCAGCAAGGGTCAGTGCTGGGTCCGCTGCTATTTTTAATATTTATAAATGATTTAGATAGGAATATAAGTAACAAGCAGGTTAAGTTTGAAGGTGATACCAAAATAGGTGGATTAGCAGATAATTTGCAATCCATTAAATTATTACGGAAGGACTTGGACAGCAGACAGGCTTGGGCAGATTTGTGGCAGATTAAATTTAATGTCAGTAAATGTAAAGAATCACACACAGGAAATAAAAATGTGAGGTTTGAATCCACAATGGGTGGTCGGAAAATGGAGAGTACACCTTATGAGAAGGATTTAGGAGTCATAGTGGACTCTGTGGCGGGCAGCCGGGACACCCCTTCTACTTATGTTCCGAGGGAGCAGCCATTGGCTCCTCAGTACCTCCACCAGGATGCTTAATGGCAGCCTCCCTGGTTGACGATGGTGCCTCAGTTTCCTGCAGGGTTCCATGGGAGATGGAGTTCTCCAGAACCCTGTGGGGATCTGGGGTGGCCGCCAGGGGGTGCTGCATGGATCCCGGAGCCAACATGGACACCTCTACAGCCCTGCATGAAAGTGTAATTAGCAACAGGTGATCAAGAACCTGCAGCACTTCCGAGTGGGCTATAAAAAGGACCAGCATCCACCACTCAGGAGCCAGAATCGGGAGAAAGAGGACGAGGTTGCCTGGGAGGAGTGATGGTGCCAGAGGAGAAGTATTTTGTATTGCCTTTAGTGCTTTTGGGACTGTGTTGTGGCAGGAGGGAGTACAGGGAAGACATGCACTCCAGCTGAAGAAAAATAAAGTCTGTGGGCTTTTAAACGTGCCTCTGGGTCAGTCTGTGCCAGGTCGGGCATACTATAATGCCTTTTATCACAACTCTAAGCTATCAATATCCAGACAGTGTTCAGAAACCATTAAGAAGGCTAAGAGAATGTCAGGTTATATAGAGCCTTGATGTGTGGAGTCCAAGTCACAGGAGGTTCTGCTCAGGCTTTATAACACACTGATAGGGCCTCATCTGGAGTACTGTGTGCAGTTTTGGTCTCCACGCTACAAAAAGGACATAACGGCATAGAAGTAAGTCCAGAGAAGAGCGACTAGGCTGATTCAGGGCTACAGGGGATGAGTTATGAGGAAAGATTAAAAGAGCTGAGCCTTTACAGTTTAAGAAAAAGAAGATTAAGAGGTAACTTGATTGACGTGTTTAAAATTATGAAGAATGAGTACAGTGGATCGAGACTTGTATTTTAAAATGAGTTCATCAACAATACGTGGACACAGTTGGAAACTTGTTAAGGGCAAATGTCACACAAACATTAGGAAGTTTTTCTTTACACAAAGACTGATAGACACTTGGAATAAGCGACCAAGTAGTGTGGTAGACAGTAAGACTTTAGGGACTTTCAAAACTCGACTTGATGTTTTTTTTGAAAGAAATAAGTGGATAGGACAAGGAAGCTTTGTTGGGCTTAATGGCCTGTTCTCGTCTAGATTGTTTTAATGTTCTAAAAGGTGTTTTCATTTCAGCAGGTGATATTTATTTTTAAAACAGGTGATGTTTATTTTTAAGTGTACAAGGTGCCCTCTGCACATGCTACACACATCGGACCAGGTTAACAAGAGCAGCACTGATCTTTGCCCCTACTTTGAGTGCCGTCTTCATGAGGCATTGGATTGGTTTAGAAATGCATCTCTCAGGGAGCCATCTAATTCTTCCATCTCAGTTTTAAGTAAAATCCACTCATCATTGTCTCCAGACGTATCTATATTGTATGTCTGGCTTCAGTGAATCTACCGATGATTCTATGTGCAATGTGCAGGCATTGTTTGCCATAGGGTCGCTTAATGACAGGTATCGAGACATCAGTGATGTGCTGGGCAGTTTTTACCACCCACTACAAGCCTACAGGCGTGCAGTTCTGATACCATACCATGCTCTCGATGGAAAAGTGGTAGAAGTTCCCAAGAATCAGACGAGACAGATTTGGTACCTTCTTAAAATTTTGAATAAATGGCAACCACTCTCTCCTCTTCTTCTCACCCAAAGTGAACACCTGGCAGCTACTCAAAACACGGGAAAGTTATCACACCAGCTTAAGGTTGATTCCTATTGGAATCAAAAGATACACTAAGCTGCAAACAGAACAGCTATACACAATGTGCTATAGCCCTGCTTAGCCCTTCAGCTTTCCCAGAATGCACCTCTCACACCTGTCCAGTTTGAGAAGAACTTGGCCATTTGTGCCTTGTGACTGGTTTACCATCTAGGTTTGGGTTTTTACTTTGTATGTGAGGATGGTGAGAAAAGGTTCATCTTCCTGTGGTGAAAATTATCAAAGAAATGGATTCAATTATTTCAGAAAATAGACTGGAAGATTATAACAATTTGTATAAGAACACTCTGTTCACTTTAGTTCTCCAAAATGACTTCAAAATGGGTTTTAAATGTGAGTCACCAAAGTACTACAGTCTAACACACAGCATAGTAATTTATTGCAAGCAGTGGTGGTGTTAGAATTGTATAAAAGGGTAGGCCTAAAGTTGTCACGAGTAGGCCTATTGTTATTTTTATTACTGTTAAATATACATTCATTAAATGTCCAGTCATCCACACCATTTTTTTTTGGCATGTCTAGACTAAATGTTTTTTGTTAATGCTAATTTAAATCCAGTTACAAACGGTGGAGGTAAATTAACTAACTACCCTTTTTAGATATTTAAGAGACAGCAGCCCATCACAAGGCACAAATCCTCTTACATTATACGCTACCGTGGCTGTCCGTTTGTCTGTTCAGGATTTTAAATCACCTGTAGCTTGCAAACCATTTGACCTATTGAACTAAAATTTTGCACATATATACACTACGAGACTTCTACTACCATCTGAAGGGTGATGATTTTTATTACTCTTTTCATTTTATTTTATTGTAGAATCAACTCTCCACACCACTCAGCAGGGTGGCCGTGTGGCACATGTGTATGGGCGTCGTTCTCATTCCTACCACCTTAGCTGTTACTTCCTCTGCCTCTTCATGTCTTAAATCATTCTTTAGGCAGATTGGAAACTTAAGTGCCAGTTTAAGTGAAAAATTAAGACTAAGTAATTACAACACAAACACTGACTTAATCAGTTTCAACGTGAACAGATACAGAGAAGAAGCGAGAAGCTAGAGTGGAGAAAAGAAGAGCTGCTCAGGAAGCAGCAAGCGCATCAACCTCTGAACAAACGAATGCTAAACGTACAGAGATAGAGGATGAAAACTAGGAATGGTCAAGTCAAGTGTATTCACTGCACGTTATCGGTGGCCAAATAATACTTGTGATAATTTTGACCGGTATAGCATCATATAAGAGCAATTGGTCCGATCATCATTTTATCAAACCTCACAATTTGTGCATACCTGATACGTGCATTTCCAGTCTCCAAATTGAAGAGTGAATCTGTCCTCAAATGGATTATTACAAAAATGCCAAAATCTCATCTTTTGTTATCCCGTATGCCCCCCTACTGACTGTTATCTGTTGTATCAATGGGCCACGCTGTGCGCATTAACAACTATAATAAAAGTAGGAAACTTTAATATTGATTGAGTTGGAGCCTCGTCGACATTAGACAAATCGACAACCTGGCTGATCTTTCACCTTTGGCAGCTCGGTCGTTGCACATTTTCCAGTACAATCAGTAGCAGCAAACAGTCCGATTATTGTTTTGTCATTCCTCGCAATTTGTGCATACCTGATACTTGCATTTCCAGTCTCCAAATCAAACAGTGAATCTGTCTTTAACTAGATTATTACAAAAATGCCAAAATCTCATCTTTTGTTATACCGTATGCCCTCCATGCACTGTTATCTGTTGTACTAATGGGCCATGCTGCGCGCCTTAACAGCTATAACAAAAGTAGGAAACTTTAATATCGATTGAGTTGGAGGCTCATGGACAATAGACAAATCCGTGATCCGCCATTGTACATTTTCCAGCACAATCAGTAACAGCGTTGGTAGCACACCCATCGTTAAAGTGAACACAGCTAGCGGCGGGGTTTCCACTCACCGTCTGGGCATCACCGAAATTTTCAGTGCCGGCAACAGACTTTGGCACGTTTTGCACTTCTGCTTGTCTCCTTTCAGTGATAAAACCTAAAACGTCTGCTTGTTGAGACATTCCACATCCACCCTCCAACAAGACGCAGCTCAACAGTAGTGATGGACAATTCATGAACAGTGAACGACTCTTTTCAGTGAATCTTATGAATCGATTCTGTGGAGCTCAAGTGGAGTGCGAAAGCTACTAAGTTACTCTTTGATAATATCGCATGTTTTGAGTAGCTGTGATTAGCAACACTGTATGTCAATCTTATGTTCTAAACCTTGCTATGCAGACGTACACCATATAATCGCCATCGATGTATATGCACTTTCCAAATACATTTTAAGAGTTAAATGCACTTTTCTGTGAAGTGAAGGTTGTATAAGTTTATAATCAACTGATATTTTAATTCAAGTGTATTAAAATGAGTATATGTAGTACGGGGTCATTCCATTTGGGGGGAAAAAAAATTAAATTCTAAACAACAGGGTGGGCTAATGAGGAAAATGGCCCACCCAGGCCCAATGTTGGCATCATTCCTAATTCTAGGTTTGTTTCACTGTGTGCAGGAAAGCTTTCTAATGTTTGTGCATTCTGTGTCCCCATGTTCTTGATAAACTTTCTGTTAAATCGATAAAACTTCATTCATTTACTAAACTCCTGCAGCCATCAGAGTCACTACATCTTTGAGTTGGCTGTTGTAAGGCTAAGGATCTGCACTGGTATCTGGAAGGTTGCTAGTTCAAATCCCAGTTACTGCCAAAAGAAATCCTACTCTGCTGGGCCCTTGAGCAAGGCTGTTAGCCCAAAAATTGCTCTAGGGGTGCCGTACAATGGCTGACCCTGTGTTCTGACTAACAGATTCCTAAGACCAGAATTTCTAGTGAAGTGAAGAACAAGAAGAAGAGTTGAGTTAAAGACCCCTTCACTGCGTTACAAAAGATGTCAGCTGAACAGCTACGGCTTGCTGTTTAAATTCTTGAAGCAAAAGGTTAACAGTTTTAGTTAGGGGACAGAAGCAAAGATTTTAGTGTCTGGCATTTACAGAATTATATGACGAACCCAGATGGAAAAGGTCATTTTGTGTAATTAGAAAAGTAAACCTTGAATATTTTTCAGGATAAAATTTGCAAAATATTCCTTGCCTTTGAAAAAGCATGGTCACACTTACCTAGTAACCTTTGTTAATTAGGTGTATGCCAAAAAATAAAAAAAAAAATCCATGTGTGTATTCTTCTTTCTCAGTGACATGGTGTCTCACAGGTCCACTTGCAGAAATTCTGCACTTCTTGGGCGTTTTGATAAGGGGGCAGGTGGAGAAGTAGAAACATTTGGACGAGAACAGGCCATTCAGCCCGTCAAAGCTTGCCAGTCCTATCTACTTATTTCTTCCAAAATAACATCAAGTCGAGTATTGAAAGTCCTTCTGTCTACCACACTACTTGGTCACTTATTCTACATGTCTATGGCTGTCTGTGTGAAGGAAATGTGTGAAATTTACCATTCACAAGTTTTCAACTGTATCACTGTGTTCTCGATTCTCTGGACTAATTCCCTTCACAATTTTAAACACTTCAGTCAGGTCTCCTCTTAATCTTCTTTTCCTTAAACTGTAAAGACTCAGCTCTTTTAATCTTTCCTCATAACTCATCCCCTGTAGTCCTGAAATCAACCCAGTCGCTCTTCTCTGGACTCTTTCTTGTGCTGTTATGTCCTTTTGGTCTGGAGACCAAAACTGCACACAGGACTCCAGATGAGGCCTCACCAGTGTGTTATAAAGGTGAGCAGAACCTCCTGTGACTTGTACTCCACACGTCAAGGCGCTATATAACCAAACATTCTGTTAGCCTTCCTTCGTGCAGAAAAAATCATCTGCAATGGGGAGGTGCATTAAGGTTTTGAGTGTTTTTATTAAAAACATCAAAAACCAAATCAGTGGCGCAGTGGGTAGTGCTGCTGCCCCACAGTAAGGAGACCTGGGTTCGTTTCCAGGGTCCTCCCTGCGTGAAGTTTGCATGTTCTCCCTGTGTCTGCGTGGGTTTCCTCCGGGTGCTCCGGTTTCCTCCCACAGTCCAAAGACACGCAGTTTAGGTGCATTGGTGATCCTAAATTGTTCCTAGTGTGTGCTTGGTGTGTGTGTGTGTGTCCTGCGATGGGCTGGCACCCTGCACGGGACTTGTTCCTGCCTTGTGCCCTGTGTTGGCCGGGATTGGCTCCAGCAGACCCCTTGACCCCGTGTTAGGATAAAGCGGTTTGGATAATGACCGACTGACCAAAAGTGCAGTGCAGATCTTCCAAAAAATAAGTAATCCATAAAATCAAGGTGCTGGTGGAGCTTAAAACAAATAAATAAGAATCCATTAAAATGAGGTTAAAAAACAGTGCAGGAAGCTGTCCTTAAAACATGAGCCCTGGTGCATCCTTTAAAAAACTGACATCTCATTGGCTTAACCTAAATGGGTCTTTGCAGCTAAGTAGGCACCTAACAAGCAGTTTAGCCAACCTTCCATGCTGCACCTAGGCTTGGGTAGCCATCTCTGGCTCTCGGCAGGGCACCATCTCCAAGTATCTCAGTCTTGCTGTTGGGCCATGTCCCCGCAGTCCATGGCTACACCCGTAGGATACCTTACTGAGTCTGCCCTTGATCTGCAGCTGCGCTGCTTCTCTCCAGCCAGTCATTTCAACTGAGCAGTGCGTGTCAATCACAACAGCTTCTAGGTCGTCGACTGAAGTGTACCCCTTCCACCCCTGAGCAGCGGCCGCATTCTACCTCTCCCTCTGCCTTCTTTTTCACTTGCACTGGCTCACTCAGCCTCCTGTCTTCTTTATCCATCTTTTAAGCTCCATTTCTTTCTTTTGTCTTCTAATCGTTTTTCTTCTCTTACTAGCTCTTTCTTATATGCCGTCTGGCATTTCGCCCAACTACTCCACCAACCTCCTGCAGCTGCGTGAGTGCAAACACCCAAAAAGATTTTATTAAAATCGACCACCTTATTCTAAGCTGTGGACCCACTATAATACATAAACTAATCAGTAATAGAGATTGTAGAGAAGATATCTCTTTTTTAGGACCAACGGTTTTAAAAATGGACAATAGCTTCTAAAATACGTTGACTCACGTGTTCTTAAGAGGCAGCCAAAGGGCCCAAATGAGTGTGAAAGAACAAACGATAGAGGATTGGAACAGAGTGCTAAAACCTTTTTTCTTCTCTCAACAGACCAATGGAAGATTAATATAATACTCTTACCTCAAATCTCACGCAATACTGCCACTTTTGTCTCCCCGTAATGACCTCACTTCTGGTTCCTTATCTCGAAGACGTAATTTTCTGACCCATTTTGATGACTCTATATGGTGTTCCACAAGGCTCTATCCTGGGTCCGCTGCTCTTCTCAATCTACATGCTTCCGTTAGGTCAGATTATCTCGAGGCACAATGTGAGTTACACACAGCTGTACTTATCAATAGCACCTGATGACTCCGACTCTTTCAAATCACTAACACAATGTCTTACTGGTATTTCTGAATGGATGAATAGTAATTTTCTTAAACTAAATAAAGAGAAAACTGAAATTTTAGGAACTGGCAATAATGGATTCAATGAGGTTATCAGAAATAAACTTGATGCATTAGGATTAAAAGTTAAGACGGAAGTAAAAAACTTAGGGGTAACTGTTGACTGTAATCTGAATTTTAAATCGCATATTCATCAGACCACTAGGACAGCATTTTTTCACTTAAGAAACATAGCAAAAGTTAGACCTCTTATATCATTGAAAGATGCTGAGAAATTAATTCACGCTTTTGTTTTCAGTCGACTAGATTACTGTAACGCACTCCTCTCAGGACTACCCAAAAAAGACATAAATCACTTGCAACGAGTGCAGAATGGAGCTGCTAGAATCTTAACTAGGAAAAGAAAACCTGAGCACATCTCTCCAGTTTTGATGTCACTACACTGGTTGCCTGTGTCATTCAGGATTGACTTTAAAATACTGCTTATGGTTTATAAAGCCTTAAATAATCTCGCCCCATCTTATATATCGGAATGTCTGACACGTTATATTCCAAATCGTAACCTCAGATCCTCAAATGAGTGTCTCCTTAGAATTCCAAGAACAAAACTTAAAAGAAGTGGTGAGGTGGCCTTCTGCTGTTATGCACCTAAAATCTGGAATAGCCTGCCAATAGGAATTCGCCAGGCTGATACAGTAGAGCACTTTAAAACACTGCTGAAAACACATTACTTTAACATGGCCTTTTTATAACTTCACTTTAACTTAATCCTGATATGTATGTTCAATTCTTCATAATAACTATTCACAGTGGCTCCAAAATCCGTACTGACCCCTACTCTCTCTTCTGTTTCTTTTTCCGGTTTCTTTGTGGTGGCGGTCTGCGCCACCACCTACTCAAAGCATCATGATGCTCCAACATTGATGGACTGAAAGCCAGAAGTCTACGTGACCATCATCATCAAGTCCTTCCATGAAAACCCTAAATACAAAGAGGACTGTTTGATTTATGTTAGGTAGAATGCCCAGAGGGGACTGGGCGGTCTCTTGGTCTGGAACCCCTACAGATTTTATTTTTTCTCCAGCTTTTGGAGTTTGTTTTTTGTTTTTTCTGTCCACCCTGGCCATCGGACCTTACTTATTCTATGTTAATTAATGTTGACTTATGTTTATTTTTTAATGTGTCTTCTATTTTTCTATTCTTCATTTTATAAAGCACTTTGAGCTACATTTTTTTGGTATGAAAATGTGCTATATAAATAAATGTTGATTGATTGATCGATTGACTTCACTTTCAGTCCCACATTGATGACCTCACTTCTAGCACCCCAATAAGACGTCACTTCCACCCCCATTACTGATGTCACTTCTTTCCAGCACAGTTCCGCTTCCTTTCTGTGTATCAGTTCCTGCCATCATTGCATAAAAGACCTGCAAAGATTTTTCTTATTGTTAAATGTCTGTTTTTGCATTCTTGACCACAGTATCAGTCCTTCAAGATGACTCAAGTGAGACGACATTATTCGGGGAATTCCCCCAACTCTTGATCTTTTTGCTTGTGTGTTTATTTCTTCACAATACATTTTGATAATTTTCCTGCAGGCTCTAGTCAAGATATCTCACTTCAAATTGAACCATCCCGTCAATGTTCCTTAAGTAATAAATGTCCACTGGGAACTAAGTTGCATTGTGAAAGACAGACAGACAGACATGACGATGCACACACACACAAAAAACATGAAGGAGGACTGAAGATAGAAAGAGCAATTCATCGGTGACTTTCGTACAGCACAGTACTCCGGCCTGAAGAACGCTCCAAATGCTACTGTTTAGAAATGGAAAGAAAGTTGCCAGACAGTGGTGTGATAAGAAAGATGCGGGTACATCAAAAAAGGTTTGGGGCAGCCACACATATATTTCTTTTGATGAGTTGTGTTCAGATTGAAGTCCAAAACAGAACTGATTTTGTTTTGACAAGATGGCAGCTTTAACTCTAGAATTACCAAAGCCTACGAAAATACTCATAATTCTGGCCCACCTTAAATATCTTCGCACCTCTCCATCAGCATCTTTTGTCTTTTAAATGTGTCGATAAGCAGCAAGTAGCCTACTATACCATCCCCCCAACACCGCACAAGGTTTTCTCAGCTCAAGTCTGTTTACCTGCATGTCAGTTGCTTAGAGTTGTTTAGAGTGAGAAGTCAGACAAAATGACACATTTTATAAATACTATATCGTTATTTGGAACACTTGCATTTCATGTGTGTTCCGTGTCTACAACAATCTATGTAAACACATTGTTAAAAAGAAACGTTTGTAATGTTTTAGTAGTAAATAACAAAATGTAGACATGAAGCATATAATGTGTGAAGCCAGAAGTCCAAATATCAAATAAACACTTTCACAAAAGGTACAAATATAACAGAACAAGTGTGCTTATATTCAAGAATATAACTGCAGAAAAAGAACCTGTGTTAGGGTGAGACATTGACACGTCTTTAACATGACTGCTTTTTGATTTAAGGTGGGACGGCTCTACGAGTTTTTTCGTAGGCTCTAGGTAATTCTAGTGTTAAAAGCCATGACAGGAAGTGATGTCATCTGGATAGGATCTGGAAGTGATGTCATTGAGACTGGAAGTGATGTCATCCATTGCGACAGATCCGGACATGACATCTTGGGGGATCAGAAGTGTTGTCATCCATGACGCTGATACCAAAAGTGAAGTCATCAATAGCGCAAGCACCCAGTGAGATTTCCCAGAGATAGTGCAGAGGATGGAGAGAGAAAGTTAGTGCAGCTCGCCACCCCCTGGTCTTCATGCTACTACTATTATTTAGGCCCTCTAGCTGCCTCCAAATCGCAAGTGTGTGACAGTGGACATTTCATTTATCTGCTAGATAATTATTTAACCACCTTTTCAAAAGAAAAAAGCCTATAAAGAAAGAAAAAAGACAAATACCAAGAAGAATAAATGTACAAATCATTGCCTATTTATTTAAGTCCATACTTTAAGCTCTTGAGTCTTGGTATGCATATCCCTAGTGGTCGCGATATAGATTATTCCCAGAAAAATTTTATTGCTTGACTCCCTTCAGTTAAACTTCTGGAAAATGCTTAGTAAAGAAAAAAAAAAGTCTTAGTCATCCCTTTAATTAAAATCCTAGGACATTCTTTATTTATACCAACTGGTGGAGGCTCATTATGTGAGCAGCAAGGCTCTCCATAGCAAGACTGCTTAGGCTTAAAAGAGCGGCTCCTGTTTTCACTTGGGTTCATTTACATATAGTAGCTAGGAAACATTTCCATCACACCAATGAGCACTCAGATAAAAGCAACATGCTAACGATAACCCTCTGCCATAAAAAAAAACATCCAATGGTTAAATAGTTAATCATGAAATGTCTTATCTAAACATGTGGTTTACAGAATGAGACTTCTTATATGTAAACTGTTATCAGAGAACAAAGCACAAAGTTAAATGATCTCATTTTCTTATATAAAGTGTGCAGGTACAAATTAAGTCATGGTGCCTAATTTAACTGGCAGGCAGTTTTTCTTTTCCCTTACAGTTCCTCCCTTTTATTCTATCAGATCAACAAATCCAAGTTTTTAATAAGTTTTTAGCATCATAAAAGTCTTCAGATTAATTCTAAGAAGTAGATCAAAAAACTATTTCATTAACTATATACAGTCATATCTGTGGTGGGCTGGCACCCTGCCCAGGGTTTGTTTCCTGCCTTGCACCCTGTGTTGGATGGGATCGGCTCCAGCAGACCCCCATGACCCTGTAGTTAGGGTATAGTGGGTTGGATAATGGATGGATATATAGTCATATGAAAAAGTTTGGGAACACCTGTTAATTCTTTGGATTTTTGTTTCTCATTGGCTGAGCTTTTAAAGTAGCAACTTCCTTTTAATATATGACATGCCTTATGGAAACAGTGGGATTTCAACAGTGACATTAAGTTTATTGGATTAACAGAAAATATGCAATTTGCATCATAACAAAATTAGACAGGTGCAGAAATGTGGGCACCCCAACAGAGATATGACATCAATACTTAGTTGAGCCTCCTTTTGCAAATCTACCAGCCTCTTGGCGCTGTCCTCCTATAGCCTTTGATGAGTGTCTGGATTCTGGATGGAGTTATTTCTGACCATTCTTCATACAAAATCTCTCCAGTTCAGTTCAATTTGATGGCTGCTGAGAATGGACAGCCAGCTTCAAATCATCCCATAGATTTTCTGTGATATTCAAGTCAGGGGACTGTGACGGCCATTCCAGAACATTGTACTTGTATTTCGAACTGTATTTTGGGTCATTGTCTTGATGGAATATCCAACCCCTGCGTAACTTCAACTTTGAACATTATCCTGAAGAATTTGTTGATATTGGGTTGAATTCATCCGACCCTCGACTTTAACAAGGGCCCCAGTCCCTGAACTAGCCACACAGCCCCACAGCATGATGGGACCTCCACCAAATTTGACAGTAGGTAGCAGGTGTTTTTCTTGCAATGTGGTGTTCATCAGTCCAAAGCACTTTGTTCCAAAATGAATCAGGCTTGTCTAAATGAGCATTTGCATACAACAAGCGACTCTGTTTGTGGTGTGAGTGCAAAAAGGGCTTCTTCCTCATCACCCTGCCATACAGATGTTCTTTGTGCAAATTGCGCTGAATTGTACAATAGAACGATGTACAGATACACCATGTGCAGCGAGATGTTCTTGCAGGTCTTTGGAGGTGATCTGTGGGTTGTCTGTCACCATTCTCACAATCCTGCCTCTGCATATGCCGCTCCTGTATTTTTCTTGGCCTGCCTGACCTGAAGTTTAACAGCAACTGTGCCTGTGGCCTTCCATTTCCTGATTTCCATTATTACAGTTGAAACTGACAGTTTAAACCTCTGAGATCACTTTTTGTAGCCTTCCCCTAAACCAGGAGACTCAACAATCTTTGTTTTCAGATCTTTGGAGAGTTGCTTTGAGGATCCCATGCTGTCTGTCACTCTTCAGAGTAGAGTCAAAGGGAAGCACAACTTGCAATTGACCATCTTAAATACCTTTTCTCATGATTGGACACTCCTGTCTATGAAGGCTTAATGTGCTAATCAAACCAATTTGGTGTTGTAAGTAATCAGCATTGAGCAGTGACAGGTATTCAAATCAGCACAATGACAAGGGGACCCACATTTGTGCACAGCCAGTTTTTCACATTTGATTTAACTTCATACAACTAAATACTGGTTCACTAAAAATCTTTGTTCGGAAAGCACCACAGTACTCAGATGTTCCTAGGAAATGAAAGACATACCACTGTTATTTTTTTTTGTTGAAAGTAGAGTCAATTATTATGCAGGCTGAGAGGGGTTCCCAAACTTTTTCATATGACTGTATATATTTTTGTCCTCCCTGCGTGGAGTTTGCATGTTCTCCATGTCTGTGTGGGTTTCTCCAGGTGCTCTGGTTTCCTCTCACAGTCCAAAGACATGAAGGTTAGATGCACTGGCGATCCTAAATTGTCCCTAGTGTGTGTGTGTGTGTGTGTGTGTGTGTGTGTGTCCTGCCCAGGGTTTGTTTCCTGCCTTGCGTCCTGTGTTGGTTGGGATTGGCTCTAGCAGACCCCCGGGACCCTGTAGTTAGGATATAACGGGTTGGATAATGGATAGATGGATGTATATATTTTTAGTAGACTTTTTTTTTTTGTACTTCCTGCGCCAAACATAAATCTTTTATTTGTACTATTTTTTTGGAATGTAAAGAAAAAAATCTTAATGCTGAGCAAGCTGACAGAAGCAGAGATGAAACTCGGAGGTAATGACTGTTGTGCATCTGATTACAAAGCAACTAAATTACTGCAGGGAATAATGTCTATAAAGAAGCCACTCAACCAATCCAGGCGCATCAGGATAAATTACCTTGGCAATGAGATAATATAATGATGAGTCTGTTCCTAGGGACAAGCAAAGTAACTTAGGGGGGATATAATAGTATGTTCAACATTCAGAAAAACAGGAATAAAAGGAAAGGAAATCAACAAATGCGTTTGTTCTAGCAAGGTTAATAAAACAAAGATGTGAGAGACCCTTAAATAAATTGAGAAAAACACACACATACTCTCACACACGTTAAGGCGGAGTGGAGGCTCTGAGGGTCTGCGTTGGTATCTGGAAGGTTACTACTCTGTTGGGCCTTTGAGCAAGGCTGTTAGCCCAAACATTGCTCCAGTGGTGCTGAACAATGACCGACCCTGTGCTCTAACCTTCAAAGAGTCATGTGAAAAGACAATTTCCCTTGGGGATTAGTAAAGTATATTTAAAAAAAATTATATATATATATATATATATATATATATATACTGTATATATATGAGTTGGATGGGTTTCAGGGGATCCATGAGAGTCAGATAAAAATTAACATTTATATTCACTATACAGCCTAGTTAGAGTTGATGTAGTAGTAGTAGTAATGGTACTAGAAAACGCCGTTGTAGTAGATCTGTTTTATTTTGCACAAGAGGATTGTATTTCGTAATTATACAATACGATTTATTTTTGGAAAGCCCAAAATCACACAAGGAGTGCCACAATGGGCTTTAACAGGCCCTGCCTCTTGACAGCCCCCCAGCCTTGACTCTCTAAGAAGACAAGTAAAAAACCCCCAAAAAACCCTTGTAGGGGAAAAATGGAAGAAACCTTGGGAAAGGCAGTTCAGAAAGAAAGACCCCTTTCCAGGTTGGTTGGGAATGCCGTGGGTGTCAAAAAAGGGGGATAAATACAACAGAATACACAGAACATAACACAAGTCATCCTCAATACAATATAACAGTGCAATAGAAATATTACAAGTACAGAGCAGAATTCAACAGGAGATGATCTTCTATAATACGCTGCCATGGCTGTCTGTCCAGGATTTTAAATTACCTGTAGCTTGCAAACCGTTTGATCAATTGCATTCGGGGCAACTGGGCGACAGACAACTCGGCGAAAAGACAACTCGCCAACATCCTTCACCAGTTACATAATATTTAGTTTCAAAGAGATTTTTTAATGATATTTAAATGACAATGTAGGGTTGCCGGAAAATCCATAGAATCACCTGCCCCTACAAGAGACCCAATGCATTCAGAGTAAAGATATTCCTTAAGTCGTACTCACAGATCTCCTTTTTTATTCTAAATAACGTTATCATATGATTACAATCAATACAGTTTATACAAAGGATCAGCAATTTTCGTTGCAGAAGATAATGTAAGATAGAGTTTGTTCCATCTGCAGGATAAAGTTTGTTCATCAATTACATAAACTTATTTTTAACATTTTAAATCACGTTGTCATTTAAATATAATTTAAAAATCTCTTGCATTTTGCCAAGTTGTTTCTTCACTGAATTGTTTTTCGCCGAGTAGTCTTTTCGCCGAGTTGACTGTCGCCTGGTTGCCACTAAACCAACCTATTGACCTGAAATTTGGTACACATATGATATGTGACCTCTACGGTCCGCTTTCGGGGTGATGATTGACCTCCAAAGTTATTCCACTTTGTATTTTCATTTTATTTTATTGTAGAATCAACTCTTGGCAGCGGCCTGCACGGCGTACGTGTGCCGTTCTCAGCCCTACCTCTAGGAATGCTCAAGTCAAGTGTATTCACTGCACGTTATCGTGCAGTACGCCATTACTGGTATATATATAAATGATGCAGAGGGCAGTCTAATACACGCACCTAGCAACCAAAAACATAAGAACTAACGCCCTTCCATCCTTCCATCTATTATCCAACCCGCTATATCCTAACTACAGGGTCACAGGGGTCTCAGCCAATCACAGCCAACACAGGGCACAAGGCAGGAAACAAACCCCAGGCAGGGCGCAAGCCCACCCCTCCAGCCTTCAGAAAAAAATTCTCATATATATGTATGTAATGGATACAATACATTACTACAAATGTTTGTGATGTGCCACGTGTTGAAATGAAAAATGCGATGCATTTTATTAGTATATAGCTGCTTATGGCGTGTCATCTGTTGGAATGACAAATTTAATGCATGTGTCTCTGTTGGATGGTATGCCTTTTGGTATGGGTTTCTTAAAAGCAGCGTTCATGTCTGTGATGCACCATCTGTTGGAATGACAAATGCAATGCATTTTATTACTGAAATTGTTTGTGATGTGCCTTATTTTGGAATGACAGGGACATAACAACCGGACAGACACACAGACAGACACACAGTCACATATTCTTTTGTTATGGTAGATAACACCACGTGTTCAGCCAACAAATTTCAAAAAGGACAAGTACACTTGATAGTCACTCCATACAACTGAAATATTGCGAACATGTAGGACAGGTGTCTTCAAGAAGACAAGGAATACGTTCAATAAGCTGTGACATTATTGCAGCCTAATGATGTATGTTTACTATGCTGTATTTTCAATTTGTTCTTCATAAGACCAAAGAAACAAATTATTCTTTGCTTGGTTTAAAGTACTGGATGTGATGGAGCATCCTAAAGAGATATGAGCAGAGAGTAGGAGTAACATCTTGAAAGAGCACTCACCATGAGGAGTGTATGTAGGCCTCCTAATGACTGGAAAATCAGCTTCAGAGCATCTTGGCTGTCATGGCGGTTTACATGTGCTAAGCAGTCGAGACAGCTCAGCCAGGACTATTTTTTTTTCCACTCTTTATAGCTGAGCAACAAAGATTTGACATTCATCCTGACTCTCTCGAGGGGCTTCTTCATTTCTTCACTCTCACTTTTTCGCCTTTCTCTGCTCGAAATCTAGCCTGGCTACAGAAACATGGGCCATTATTCTTCCTGTGAAGATTGGGTCATCCTGTACCGACGTCCTGCTACTCCTTGTAAAGTCCTAAAAAATATTAATTGGGAGGACCTGGATGGTTGGATTTACACTTTAAACATTTTTCTGACTTGGAGCTTTAGGTCTAGTTGATCTTCGAGAGCTGACATGGATTTACCAGAAGATAAAAAAGTTAAATGTCAATTTCATTCTGCAAAAAATGAAAAGAAGGCTATAGACTCAAAGTTTTCACTGTCTCTAACAAAAGCAATATATATATTTTATCACCTCTTTTTACAGTGCTGTCCATGTTTTTTATTTTTTCCTTCATTTGCCCCTCTGCTCCACAGTTTAAAATTTCAAATTAAACAATTCGGATGAGATTAAAGGGGACATTGCAGAGTTTCATTTAAGGGAATTTGCAGACATTTGGATCACACAACCCTTTTTCTACAACCCAAAAAAAAATTCACGGCACCTTAATGTTTGGGACACATCTTTGGCAGGTCTGTTAAAGCTGTCATATTTAGTTCTTTGTCTCATATCCCTTGCATTCAAAGACTGTGTGAAGTCTGACATTCATAGACGTCAGCAGGTGCTGAGGATCTCTCTGACGATGCTCTGCCAAGCCTCTAATGTAGCCATCTTCAACTCCTGCTTGTTTTGGGGGGCTTGTCCCCTTTAGTTGTCTTTTCAGCATATGGAAGGCCTGCTCAGTTGGGTTTAAATCAGGTGACTGGCTTGGTCATTCAAGAATTTTCCATTTTATAATTTTGAAAAACTCCTCTGTTGCCTCAGCAGTGTGTTTGGCTCATTATCTAGTTGTAGGATGAAGTGCGGCCCAATGAGTTTGGAGGGATTTACTGGAACTGGAGCAGATCAGATGTTTCTACACACCTCAGAATTCATTGTGCTGCTGCCATCAGCAGTTTCATCATCAATGAAGAAAAGTGTGCCAGAAACTGTGGCAGCCATACATGCCCAAGCCATAACACCCCCAGCACCAAGTCTGACAGATAAGGTGATCTGCTTTGGATCCTGGGCAGTTCCTTTTGGTCTCCACACTTTGCTCTCGCCATCACTCTGATCAGGTTCATCTTTGTCATGTTTGTCCACAAGACCTTTTCCCAGAATTCTGCAGGCTCTTTGAAGTCCTTTTTCACAAACTGCAATCTGGCCATCCTGTTTTTGTGGTGTTCATCTTGCAGTGCATCTGTTCATGAAGTCTTCTGCTGGTAGTCGTCTGTGACACACACACATCGGCCCCCTGAAGATTCTTTCTGATGTGTAAGACAGGTGGTTGGGGGGCTTTTTCTTGACCATAGTGAAGATTCTTCCGTCATCAGCAGTGGAGGTCTTCATTGGCCTACCAGTCCTTTTGTGATTACTGAGCTCACCAGTGAGTTCTTTTTTCTTCATGATATCCCAGACAGTTGATTTTGGTCATCCTCAAGTTTTACGGACGTCTCTAATGGTTTTTCTTCTTGTTTTTCAACCTCATAGTGTCTTGTTTGACTTTCATTGTCATAGCTCTTGTCCTCATGGTAAACAATGGCAACTACAGACTCCAAAGGGTAGAAGCCAGACAAGGTCTCTTTTGAAGCCATGAAACCCACCTGAGGAATCACAAACACCTGAGATGCCAAATGTCCTAAATATTATGGTGCCCAGAAATGGGGGGACCGGGTAGAAAAAGTGTTGTCATTTCTACATACTGTGACCCAAATCCTCTTGAATGAAAGTCTGAGATGTGCAATTCAACCTGATTTGTTTGATTTGTCATTTTAAACTGCAGAGCACAGGAGTAAATGAGAAAGAAAAGTGTCCTTGTCCTAAACATTACGGAGGGCACTGAGTATTTTATCCTTACTCAGATGCACTTTGACACGTCCTTCATTTACCAAGGCACACTGAATGATCTAAGATGATGACTAGTGGAGTTTCCAATGCAGTGCTACATGCTGTGCCTTAAAGCTATTCACATTGTTTTTCTTACAAGACCATAATCACATGGCATGGTGGGGCGATGATCATTGTTTTTATTCCTTCTCTTCTTGTCTCCCACTGAGATTTAACTAGGACAGTACGTGTCTTTGATTCTAACATCATTGCATCTTTGAGATAATATTTTGGGTGGATGCGTAATGCAGCAGTTAGAGTTTAGAAGTGGCGCTGGCGTATAACCAAACACATCCATTTTTAAACTCTCTTTTAATGTCTGTAGGTTTGTGTCCTTGATTTGGGTTTGGTAGCATCGAGCTATAAATGGGAAAGGCATTTGGTTGAAAAAAAGACAGTTCTTTATTATACCCCAAGGACTTTATAAGGGACTGATGGGAACCCAGCAAGCGAGCCAGAGTCAGGAGGAGTAAGACAGAGCTTACTGGGAGGTGTGGAGGAGAGAATATTGCAAGTGATTTAATTGTTTATTGTGGTGGAGGTGCTTGAGGGCACAATTAATCAAAGGTAAAAGAATAAAAGATCTTCTTACTGCTTTTAACCTGTGTCCAAAGCATCTGTCTGTTGGGTTTAAAGGGACAATAATGCCACCTAGTGTTCATGCATTGACAATATCCATCCATCCATCCATAATCCACACCGTTATATCCTAATTACTGTGTGTGTGTGTGTGTGCCATGCGGTGGGCTGGCGACTTGCCCGGAATTTGTTCCTACCTTGTGCCCTGTGTTGGCTTGGATTGGCTCCAGCACACCCCCGTGACCCTGTGTTAGGATATAGCAGTTTGGATAATGGATGGATGGATGGTGTCACACACGTGCGATTAGGAGGCAGTCAAAGAGCCTAAAGGTGAGTGAACTATCGAAAGATATGGAGTGGTCATGTGGTACTTACCTGAATCTCTTCTCTCCACAGACAGCCAGAAGGAATTTAATTACCTCCACTTCAGGATATACAAAATGGCTGACGCAACGTCACTTACGTCCATCACCAATGACATCACTTCCGGCTCATCCTAATGACGTTGGTTCCGGTTCCGGTCTGATGTCACTTCATGCCAACCATTTCCTGTTTCCCATAATCCTTACTGTATAAAACCTCCATTTTCATCTGAGTAAATTGTCAAATGTACCTTTGCATTCAAAGACTTTTGATCTCATTTTTATTATATATTGTCTGAGGGCAATATACGGGGATGATCCCCAAACCTTTATATTTGTCAAGACTTATTTTTTCAAGGGAAAACCTCACAATGGATATATATATATATATATATATATATATATATATATATATATATATATATATATATATATATATATATATATATATATATATATATATATACACACACACTAGGGGGCTTCACCCCCTTCTCTATACGCTCATCAACCCTCTCTGGCCTGCGCTACACGACAGCCACTTCGTGTCTCTGCCGCGTATGTCGATTTCACTTTCACCAAACCACCTTTACAGCGATGCATACAGTGGTGCATACACTTCAGCTAAACAACCGAAACTGGATTTCAGAGCAGGAAACTCTGTTTGAGAGAAGTTATGTGAACAGGATTCAAATAAGCTTGTTGTAGAGGAGATGTTACCTATTTCCACTGTTGAGCCATCCTCGTTTCAATGTATTATTGCGAATATACTCACAAACAGAAATGATACGCTGCCACAAGAAAGAAGTTTGCTGGTTACTTTGAGAAAGAATATGCGGAGACAGAATCTAATTTGAAGGCTGTTCTCAGAGAAGTAGACTTTGTTTCCACCACAGCTGACATTTGGACGACTAGAACCTGTCATCGTCAGAGATGAAGCCCCTTTATGCTGCGCCACGGTGTGTGGTTCATTTATTTGACAGCCTGTACACAATTCAGGCCGGGACTCAGACTACGAATGCAATGTATATATATATATAGTGACAGATAGGGGGCGCTATCGCTCCCTTGAACCCTCCGATCAAACATCAGACACCAAGTTAAAGTCCAAAAGATGACTTTATTCGTATGCAACAGTGCGCAAAGCACCCTCTCCACCACTATACTCATTAAATAACCAATCACAAATACAATAAACAATCCTCCACACTCCCAGACGTGTTGCCACCCTTCCAACCAGTTCAGTTTACCGTCTGGGAGCTCCCACAGTCCTTTTATAGTTATAGGTCAGATAAAAAGTACTTTTCTTCATCCCGGAAGTACGTCACTTCTGCTGTTGCTTTGCCTATGACGCACTTCCGGGTAATAGGGCACATATGACTCTCTGGGCCTCCCTGCAGTGTCCTCTGTTGGCCCCTGGGGTATCCAGCAGGTTTGTAGGGGAAAACTCCATAGTCCATGATTCCCTGCTGGTATCCGGGGCACCTCCATGCTGTAGGGAGTTCTCCATCTGGCGGCCTGGGGGTATTGGCCATGATGACAAGCCGGCCACAGACCACCTGTATATATATATATATATATATATATATATATATATATACATACTGTACAGTCGTGGCCAAAAGTTTGAGTTCAGAGAAAAGGTACAGGGATTGGACTGCTGAGGACTGCTGGGGTAAAGTCATTTTCCCTGATAGATCCTCTTTCCAATTGCAAACGCTAGAGTCTGTTGAGCAAACGCTAGAGTCTGTTGAGAGTTGTTGGTTTATTCTGTGGTGTGAGATTTAAATAAAAA
Source organism: Polypterus senegalus (assembly GCF_016835505.1). Lineage (NCBI taxonomy): Eukaryota > Metazoa > Chordata > Cladistia > Polypteriformes > Polypteridae > Polypterus > Polypterus senegalus. Next base: position 11,441,872 of record NC_053158.1, read on the forward strand.
AAATACATTTTGCTTTTAAAAACTTGGGTTTTGGTTGCCTCTAAGGAACCGTGTGGGAATTTTAAAGCTTTTTTCCCTTTAGAAGGGTTTTTTGCTTTTTTCGCCCGCACAAGAGCAAAAATAGCTGGGTGTTTGGAAGTGTGCTTGGAAAAAGTATTTGTACTTTTTCTTGTTATCTGTATTTGAATTAGCATCGAGGCGGCAGGGTAGAAAGCAGCAGTAACTGATATCGGCATTTGTAAATAAATAACCGCGTCGTCGTAACAGCGATTCCTTAGTTTAAAGGAAAAGAAAAAAAGGCCGCGGCTGACTTCATAGCAGTAAAAGGTGGAAACTCAGTAGTGCGCAGGTAAGCGGCCTGCGTTAAGACACCATCAGGCACAAGAGCAGTAGGAGCAAATAAGGTAGTAAAGTTTTATTTATTTGTTTATTTTAGATTAAACAGTCCTTAGCGGTCCAGAGGCAGAACAGTTAAGTGGGCGACAGCGTATTGGTTCATTAATACGGGGGAATACAAACAGTGCGAGTGAAGAGCTTATAAGTAAGAAGAGAGCAAAGTTAGAAGAGACAGAGAAAAGTAAAGTTAACCTCATAGAAAGGCAAATAGCAGGCAGCTGAGAGGGAGAACAGTACAGGAGCTTAAGGGGAAAAGGTGTAAAATATCTGTAGCAGATCTTAGTGTTACCATTTAAGTTAAAATTTAATTTTAAGAAAAAGAAAAAAAAAGTTAAGGCAGCGTAGTAATCCCAAGTCAAATTTTAATAATGAGGCCAGTGCAATGCAAGTCCTGTTGGATGTTGGACTTTTAGATGATGGTTTGGAAGAGCCAGTTGTCTATGAGGGCTACATCTGCAAGAGATGCCAGCTGATCCAGCACCTCGAGCTCAGGGTCGCTGAACTGGAGGAGGAGTTGGCTGACCTGCGTTGTAATAGAGAATTGGCGGACTTGGCCCAGGTGTCCTTTAGAGATAGTGTGCACCCCTAAGGTGTTGCGGGAGGAGATTCCAGACCAGACAGGTAGGAATAGGTGGGTCACGGTCACAAGGCGTAAGGTAAAGGGTGCACACTGTCCGGGGGCATCAACCCCAGAATTAGAAGTGTCTAACCGTTATCATGTCCTGGCGGAGCTGGACGGTGACTCTGATAATTCTGAGGTGGTAGGCAGGGTTGAGGAGCCCCAACGGGCCACCTCAAAACCAGTTCCCAAAAAGAGAGAGGTAGTGATAGTTGGGGACTCAATCATTAGGGGGATTGAAGCGCAGGTGTGCTCCAGAGAGAGAGAGTCTCGCGGTGTGTTGCCTTCCGGGAGCACAGGTGGGAGACCTCCTGGAAGGGTGGATAGGCTCTTGGCCAGAGCGGGGTGGATCCAGTTGTCATTGTCCACGTTGGAACAAATGACATACATAAGGGTAGTCTGTCAGTTCTGCGATCCAAATTCAAAGAGTTAGGTACCAAGCTGAGGAGCAGAACTGACAAGGTAGTCTTCTCCGAAGTTCTGCCTGTGCCACGCGCCAGTCCAGGTAAGATTGAGGAGATTAGAAGGCTTAACGTGTCGCTCAGATCTTGGTGCAGGGTAGAAGGGTATAGGTTTATGGGGCATTGGGACTCCTTTTGGAACAGATGGGACCTGTTCGCGTGACGGGTTACATCTGAACCGGAGGGGCACCAATGTATTGGGGAGGCGTATGTGTAGGCTAGTCGAGGATTGTTTAAACTAGGGAATGGGGGGGCAGGGAGTTTAGGACAGGCCAGATTTAGATCTATACATGGAAGAACAAACAATGGTGTAGAAATAAAAATGCATAGTAATGTAAATTTTAAGCAAACACGTAAAGATAGAAGGATTAACACATTAAAAATAGCTTGCCTTAATGCTAGAAGTATCAAAAATAAGGTAAGTGAGTTGGAGTTGTATGTAGCAGAGCACAATTATGATATTATAGCAATAACGGAAACCTGGCTAAATAACAAAGATGGGGATGAGTGTAACATAGAGGGATACACATTTTTTAGGAAGGATAGACAGAACAGAAAAGGAGGTGGGGTTGCTGTTTATGCCAAACAGGAATTAAATGTAAGTCATCTTCAGTTGGATGATGAGCCCCATCTTAGTGAGGACATGTGGCTTCGCCTGGAAAATATTAGGGAAAAGGTCTCATTTTAGGAGTGTGTTATAGACCACCCAATTCAGACAGTAATTTCAACACACATCTTTTAGTAATATCAAAAGGCAAGTTTACAGGGGATATTATAGTCATGGGGACTTTAATTATCCAAATATTAACTGGGATAACCTTACAGATGGAGGAGCACAAGAGCAGGAGTTTTAGAAGTAATCAGCGACTGTTTTTTAACACAGCATGTTAAAGCACCAACAAGGGGTGAAGCCTATCTGGATTTAGTATTCTGTAATAATCAGGATAGAATTGAGGGTGTAGAGGTGATTGAACCACTAGGGTCAAGTGACCATAATGTAATACAATTCTCAGTATTTTGTAAGAGTACAGATGCAAAGACTAAAATTGTTAAGTTGAACTTTAGTAGGGCTAATTTTGAGCAGATGCGACAAAGTCTAAGTAGGATAGACTGGGATAAGCTTTTAAATGTGGAGACAGTCGAGGAGCAGTGGAACAGGTTTAAAATGTTTTACATGTAATGCAGGACAGATACATACCTAAATTTGGAAGTAATAGGAAACTAAAAAACTCCACGATGGATTAATAAAGATTTAAAAAGAAGTTGCAAAGGAAAAACTGCTGTATAAGGCATATAAGACTAATGACTGCAAAGAGAACCGTAGCGTATGAGAACATGAGGGCAACCATTAAGAAGGATATCAGAGAGGCTAAAAGACAGTTGGAGAGGAATATAGCAGATAAGGCGAAAGAAGACCCCAAGAGATTCTTTCAGTATTTTAGTAGTAAAAGAACAGTTAAGGAGGAGGTCAAGTTCATCAGGAATAGTAAAGGGGAATTAAAAGATACAGACAGTGAAATAGCAGATGCCCTAAACTTACATTTTTCTGAGGTGTTTACAAGTGAGCAAGTGGATAACCTGCCAGAGGTAAACAACTACTAAGGAGGTACTGAGGGATTTGGAAATTGTAGAGGGAGAAGTGCTGCTCAGATTAAATAAGATGAAATCAAACAAATCACCAGGCCCAGATAATATTTATCCTCGTGTTCTTAAGGAGGCTAGTGAGTACATATATAAACCCTTGACACATATTTTTAGGAAGTCACTGTGCACTGGAGAGATTCCAAAGGACTGGAAAATGGCAAATATCATCCCATTATATAAAAAGGGTGACAGGGCAGATCCAAGCAACTATAGGCCAGTAAGCTTAACAAGCATCACAGGAAAATTAATGGAAGGAATTATTAAGGATAAGATTGAGCAACACATGACAAGGACAGGAGTTATTCTGAACAGTCAGCATGGGTTCAGAAGGGGGAGGTCGTGTTTTACTAACATGTTGGAATTCTATGAGGAGGCAACAAAAGGATACGATCAAAGTGGAGCTTATGATATTATTTATCTGGACTTTCAGAAAGCATTTGATAAGGTGCCACATGAGAGGTTGGGCATCAAGTTAAAAGAAGTGGGAATTCAGGGTGATGTTTTTAGATGGGTGCAGAATTGGCTCAGACACAGGAAGCAGAGGGTGATGGTGCGAGGAACCTCATCAGAACTGGCGATGTTAAGAGTGGTGTTCCACAGGGGTCAGTGCTAGGGCCGCTGCTATTTTTAATATATATAAATGATTTAGATAGGAATATAAGTAACAAGCTGGTTAAGTTTGCAGATGATACCAAGATAGGTGGATTAGCAGATAATTTGGAATCCGTTATATCATTACAGAAGGACTTGGATAGCATACAGGCTTGGGCAGATTTGTGGCAGATGAAATTTAATGTCAGTAAATGTAAAGTATTACACATAGGAAGTAAAAATATTAGGTTTGAATACACAATGGGTGGTCGGAAAATCGAGAGTACACCTTATGAGAAGGATTTAGGAGTCATAGTGGACTCCAAGCTATCAACTTCCAAACAGTGTTCAGAAGCCATTAAGAAGGCTAACAGAATGTTAGGTTATATAGCACGATCTGTGGAGTACAAGTCCAAGGAGGTTATGCTCAACCTTTATAATGCACTGGTGAGGCCTCATCTTGAGTACTGTGTGCAGTTTTGGTCTCCAGGCTACAAAAAGGACATAGCAGCACAAGAAAAGGTCCAGAGAAGAGCGACTAGGCTGATTCCAGGTCTACAGGGGTTGAATTATGAGGAAAGATTAAAAGAGCTGAGCCTTTACAGTTTAAACAAAAGAAGATAAAGAGGTGACATGATTGAAGTGTTTAAAATTATGAAGGGAATTAGTACAGTGGATCGAGACTTGTATTTTAAAATGAGCTCATCAAGAACACGGGGACACAGTTGGAAACTTGTTAAGGGTAAATTTCAAAACTTTAGGAAGTTTTCTTTACACAAAGAACGATAGACACTTGGAATAAGCTACCAAGTAGTGTGGTAGACAGTAAGACGTTAGGGACTTTCAAAACTCAACTTGATATTTTCTTGGAGGAAACAAGTGGATAGGACTGGCAAGCTTTGTTGGGCTGAATGGCCTGTTCTCTTCTAGAGTGTTCTAATGTTCTAATGTTTGGGACATCCAGAAAACAGATTGCCTGGAGAAGAAAAGTTGAGCCAGATCCATCAGTCCTGTGTCATGCCAACAAGAAAGCATCCTGAGACCATTCATGTCATGTGGGGTTGCTTCTCAGCCAAGGCAGGGGGCTCACTCACAATATGGCCTAAGAACACAGCCATGAATAAAGAATGGACAATAAACATCCACTGTGAACAACTTCTCCCAACCATCCAAGAACAGTTTGGTGACCCACAATGCCTTTTCCAGCATGATGGAGCACCGGGCCATAAGGCAAAAGTGATAATTAAGTGGCTCTGGGAACAAAACATCAACATTTTGCGCCCATGGCCAGGAAACTCCCCAGGCCTTTAATCCCATTGAGAACTTGTAGTCAGTCCTTAAGAGGCAGTGTATAAAGAAAAATCCAACAATTCTGACAAACTCCAAGCATTGATTATGCAAGAATGGGCAGCTGCCATCAGTCAGGATTTGGCCCAGAGGTTGATGGACAGACAGCATGCCAGGGTGAATTGCAGAGGTCTTGAAAAAGAGAGAAGGGCCATCACTGCAAATATTAACTCTTTGCATAAATGTAATGTAATTGTCAATAAAAGCCTTTGAAACTTAAGAAATGCTTGTAATTCTACTTCAGTATACCATTGAAACATCTGATGAAAAGATCTGAAAACACTGAAGCAGAAAACACTTTGTGAAAACCAACACTTGGGTCATTCTCAAATCTTTAGGCCACGACTGCATATGTCAAAAAGGAAAGATGTGCTTCTGAGTAGTCCATCTCAGTTACTGGTATGTCATCTGCCTCCAACTGGTCCTGGTTGGTTATTTAGTGCTGATTCCCAGATGGGGCGGGTCTTAATAATGTGGATCCAGAAGTGATGTCACTCTTCTTCCAGCCGACATTCCTGTGAACTGCAAGGACAGGAAGACTGGTCAGAATTGAAGGAAGGAAGAAGGTAGCCACATACAGAAAGGTCCTTGATGAAAATCTGCTCCAGAGTGCACACCACCTTAGACTGGGGTGACGGTTCATCTTTGAGCACAACAGTGACATGAAGTATAAAGCCAAGACGTCGGTGGAGTGGCTTCAGCACAAGTCTCTGAGTGTCTTTGAGTGGCCCAGCTTTGAGTGGCTTCATCCTACCACAAGATGATGATCCGAATACAATGCTGAGGCAACACCTGAGTTTGTCAAAAGGTTAAACAAATTGAATGGCCAAGGTGGTCACCCGATTTAAATTCAATTGAGCAGGCCTTCCATATGCTGAAGGGAAAACTTAAAGGTTGAAGATGGCTGCATTAGAGGCTTGACAGAGCATCACCAGAGAAGACCACTGGGCACCTGCTGATGTCAGGAAGTCACAGACTTCAAGAAGTCATTACATGTGAGGGATATGTGACAAAGTCCTAAATATGACAGCTTTAATAAACCTGCCATCATTGTGTCCAAACATTATGGTGCTGAAAAATTGGGGACAGGGTGGACCATGTAGAAAAAGTGTGATGTCTGCAAATCCCCTAAAATGAAGGTCTGCAATGTGCACTTTAATCACAAGCCTGAATTGTTTGAATGTGTGTGGAGCAGAGGAAGGAAATCAAGGAAAAATGTGTCTTTGTCCTAAAATATTAGCTAATCCCCTTCATTTGATACCAGAATGTGAACAAATATTGATCCATTTCAAATGATTTATTACTCTTTCCATCAGATTTCAAGACTGAACACAATATAACAGGACTAACTGGGTTAGGAAATGACTGAGAGACAGATTAAAATTAAGAAACTATCCATCCATCCGTCCATTATCCAACCCGCTATATTCTAAATACAGGGTCACGGGGGTCAGCCAACACAGGGCGCAAGGCAGGAAACAAACTCCGGGCAGGGCACCAGCTCACCGCAGAAATTAAGAAACTAGCAGTAGAAAAAGACTAGTAACATTTTACTTCTTATTTCCCTCTTTCAAAATAAATAAATCTAAAGGGATAGACTAAACAGCCTAAAATTTCAAGATGTATTTTATGTCCATCCACATTGATTTCTCATTTAAACAACATGTCAGAAACAAATATTCCATGGGGAATATGAAGGTTACATCATAGGGTGAGTCATCAGAGGATGGCTTTGCCCAAAGAGAGGACAGTCACAACACTTGGGGCAGGAGAGGGCAGAGTGTGCCACCCTGGCATCGTGCCACGACATTCAGCCCAGGAGCAACAGGGAGCAGGATGGAATTTGTTGACTTAGTGTATGATAGTTTGAGTTAAAGAAAATGTTTTAAAAAAGAAATATTTTATGACATCAACACTTTGACTGTAGTTAACCTGGAGATCCAGCAAGGAATATATTCAGTGTCATAGAAATATTGAGAAGCAATGTGGATTTGTACTTTTTATCAGTATTAGAACCCATGGAATAGAATACACCACATGGCCAAACTCTGTGGACACCTGACAATGGCACCTCTATGAGTTTGATGGACACCCCATTGCAAAAACACTGGCCTTAATGTGGAGTTGGCCATTTCTTTTGGGTATAAGAGCCCCCGCAAGAGTTTGGAGCATGTCTGTGCGAAATTGTGCCTCTTCACCCTAAAGAGCACTTGAGACGTAGGTGACTGATGTTGGACAAGAAGACCTGGCTTTGTCAAAGGATTCTACACACTCTGAAATGGAATTACAACATATAAAGTCAGGTTACTTTTCCAATAGGAATTAAGAGAAAAAAAAACTGTTAGAGCACAAGCCATTCAGTTTTACACACAGCGTTTTGAAAACTCACATCATTTCCTTTTTACGAAAACTGAAACGTTGAACATTATGCCGCTCTGCACACCACCGCCTTACCGTTGCACCTGTAAGCAGAACAAGTAAGTAACACCATTAATGCTTAAAATGGCTAAAGGAGCAAGAGCACACTGACATCAAAAAGTGTTTTAAATACTGGTAAACATTCCCCTTGGTACATTATATTTGGACTGTTTAAGATTATATCATTACTCTGTTGCAGGGTTCTCCAACATGTCGCTCGTGAGCAACTGGTAGCTCGCAACCCCTTTCCAAGTAGCTCGCCAAAGGGTTCATGAATCTTACATAAATTTGAAAACTTGATTAGTCAAACTAGGGGTGGGCGATCTTTCCATAAAATCATATCACGATTCTTTTAACACAAAATCACGAACCACAATCTGAATTGCAATCTATCTTTTCAATGTGGCAGACACTTAAGAGAATATCCAGACTCAGACTCTTCAAGACCTAAGTAACACTTTATTTTAAATATCAAACCAAGTTTAATTCAATTGTTCTGTCGTTCATTAGCTAAGCGGAGTTAAGGAACACACCCCGAAGCTGGCGAGTGAGTAAGGAAGGCCCCTCCCCTCGGCCCGTTGTGTGCTTCTCGGATTTGTGCACATAAATCGGTACCGCAAGCGAACTATGATACATAGAGAAATGAGAGAAGTCATAAAATCAACTGGAATGTCCAAGCAAATTATAGAAAAAAACCCGATCTAAATCTGTGAAGTAGTTCATGAAAAGCGGACAGACATACAGACAGATAGATATATTATATATTAGTAAACCTTCAAAATAATGTGCAGTTAAAGTTGCAACAGCATTCTTGGAGCTTAGAAGAGCCAGATAACTATAATATATCTTCACCAAGCAGCTCTGAAAATGTCTGCTTTGTTTGGGTCTCCATACCTCTAAGAGTCTGAAGTGAATGTCATGAAATCAAAGTTCAGAACAAAACTGACCGACGAACATTTAAAAGACTCCATGACAGTGAACCTCAGTGGCTCCACTCCACCAGACACCTACCTATCTTGTTGAATCATCTGACTAACTAAAAAACACATCACACATGCAACTGGACCTAAGAATAAAGTGATACAGTGACATGTGACAAAATGACAAATGAGTAAGTCAGATCTGTGGATTTGGAATTGCATTGTTTTGTTTTGACAGCATTCGTGTTTTAATTCAATAGTGTGAGATACACTAGAACATGCATACAGACATACAAAATGCACTTGCAGGTGAACTAAATATTTTTTGTGATGTTTTAATGCAAAATGTGAGTTGTGGACACCAACATTTTGTAAATGTTCGGGCAAAACAAGCGCATTCAGTTGAAATAGGTGATGAGAATAAACATTAGAAAACATGAGGAGCTCTCGGCCATTTTCATTTTGTAAAAGTAGCTCTCAGGGGAAAAAAGGTTGGAAACCTCTGCTTTATTGTATTTGGACTGTATCTTCACAAGATATCTCAGTTTTAACATTCTTCACACTGCGGCTAGGGGGTTCCATTTTGCTCTAGACGTGCTCCTTCTTTTGGCATGTCAGAGGACTGACATGCCAGTTGTCGAAGTGTGGCTTGTCTCAGTTGCAGAGGCACAATGGGAGTGGGCAGGTTGTGGTAGGGGGTGGACAAAAAGAGAGCAATGTTATTTCTATCTTGTCCCTTATACACCAATAACAGCTAGTGACAACATAACAATATGCCCAACAACTGTTTCACTTGCCCATATTACGAAATCTATGTCAAAGCTATCATATGTACAATGAACTACCTTAACATAAGACCACAACATGTCAACAAATGTTCAGAAGAAATATTTCCATGACCAAATAGTGAACTTTATGAGCTGGAATGTCAAAGGTCTCAATCATTAATTAAAGAGAAAGATATGAATAAACATTGCTTATTGTACTTATTGTGTTGTGTCCTGAATATGAGAAAGTTCTGACATTTCTTGTATCTCTGTCTGAACGCCCATTATACACACACGCCAGTATTATAGTCTCACTAAGATCTTCTTCCTTTAAGCTTTCGTTGTTCACTAATTGACTAACCTCACTGCTACCACCTTTTATGTGTTATAAAAGGTGTAACTTCCAGCGAGGAAGTACACTCTGCAACACTCCACATCAACAACTCACCTGTTTAGACACTGAGTGGCTTCAGGGTCCTGGGAGTCCAATTAACGGACTGCCTTTATGGTCTGTCAATACCACCTGAATTGATTCCAAGTGTGGAATTTGCATTTGGAAGTTGTCACTGTGAACTCTCAATATGAGGCCCAAAGAATTGTCCATGTAAGTAAAAACAGGCCATCATTAGGGTAAGAATGCAAAGCAACCCCATCAATGAGATAGCAGAAACACCAGGAGTGGTCAAGAGGTCAGAAGGCCTAGAAAACAACAGAACACAAATGTATTGGATGACTGCTGAGGAAGAACCCTTCACGACATTTAGCCAAACTAAGACCACTCTCTGGAAGGTAGACCTATCAGTGCCAAAGTCTACAATCAAGAGAAGACTTCATGAAAGTAAAGACAGAGTGCTTACCACAAGTTGCAAACCTCAAGCATAGAAAATACAGTTTAGACTTTGCCAGAGAACTTTTGTCCAATTCTGGAGCAATTTTATTTGGACAAAAGAAACTAAGATCAGTATGTACCAGAATGATGGAAAGAACAGAGTATGGAGAAGAGAAGAAACAGGTCATGATATGATAAATACCACATCATCTGTGAAACATGGTAGAGGCAATTTTATGGCCTGATCACGCATTTCTATGAATGGAAGTCAGTCACTGGTGTTTACTGATGATATTCCTGCTGACAGAAATAGCAAGATGATTTCTGAAGTGTCCAGGGTGCTATACTGTCTGCTCCGACTCAGACAAAGGCTGCAAAATTGCCAGGATGACACTTCACAGTACAGATGGACAATGAGCCAAAACATACTGGGACAGCAAACCAAGTGCTTTTCAAGGCAAAGTAGTGGAATATTCTTCAAAGGTCAAGTCAATCAACTGACCTCAACCCAACTGGACACACATTTTACTTGCTGAAGACAAAGCTGAATGCAGAAAATCCAACAAACAAGCAGCATCTGAAGGCAGCCGCAGTAAAGGCCTGGCAAAGCATCACTGGAGTGGAAACCCAACACTTGGAGATGGCTGTGGGTTCAGACTTCAGGTAGTCATTAACTAGAAAGGATTTTCAACCAAATCTATCTATCTATCTATCTATCTATCTATCTATCTATCTATCTATCTATCTATCTAAAAGCATAAGTGTCATTTTCAAACCTGTCATTTAAGCCTATGTACCTCAGATATGTAAAACTGCCTTTTTGTATCTGTGAAGTATAGCTAAGATCGGGAATATGTTGTTGACCAATGATGCTGAGAAACTTATACATGCTTTTGTTTCTTCATAGACATGAATTTCTTCTAGCATAGATTATTTTGATGCACTGTTGACCAAGAGTTCCACTAAGGTGCTTAATAAACTTCAGCTGGTGGAAAATGCTGCTACCAGAGATTTTACAAGGACTAAGAAAACAGGACATATTAGCAGTGCCAACCCTAGTCAAACTGGAGCCCTAATTTGAATATTCTTGATCACCTCCCACCCCCACACTTCATGTACCCCTCTCTGAATCCACTACATTAATATTTCTTATAACATCCTTATTTTGAAAAATAAATATATAAATAATAAATAAACAAAGAAGCATATATCAAAAACCTAACTATATATTTTTGATTTGTTTCCTTTATAAATGACGGCTTAATTAGTAGTAGTAATAATAATAATAATCCAAGATATGAATGTGCTGTTACTCTTTGTTACTTATTACAACACTACCACTTGTGACTTGTGACAGACAGACAGACAGTCAGACAGACAGATCGATAGATAGATAGATAGATAGATAGATAGATAGATAGATAGATAGGAAAGACACTAAATGATAGATAGATAGATAGATAGATAGATAGATAGATAGATAGATAGATAGATAGATAGATAGAAATGTATTTTTGCCCAGGGGTATATTAGGCTTTTTACAGAAGCTTTTTAAATAAATAAATACATAAAAAAGTTAAGAATTAAAGAAAAACAGTGAAACATACAGAACTTCTCTAAAAGGCTGCTGCTTGTACAGCGGTGATACAACATAAACAAGTTTAATATTACTACCACTACCACTATTAATACTACTATTAATAAAGAAAATAATATAAAATGCAACAACCACTAATACTATTATATTAATCTTGTTTAATTATCGACTGATTGATTGATTGGCTGTATTATCTGTCCTGTGACTCTGTATTCTTGTTTTATTATGTTTCTGCTGCTGTATACATTTGCCTTTCCCCTTGGGATTAATAACATTTCATCTAATCTAATCTAATCTAATAAAACACTTCTACTGCTACTACTTATAATTACAAGATTATTAACAAAAACTACTGTTATTAAACCTGCTTAATAATTCACTTAATAGAGTAAGTTCTGGCTCAGGCAGTGAGGCTCACTGGTTAAGGCTTTGGACTTCAAACCCTGAGGCTGTGTGTTCAGATCCCACTACTGACACCATTGTGCGTCCATGACCAAGTCACTTGACCTGCCTGTGCTCCAATTGTAAAACCAAAAGAAATGTAATCAATTATATCATAAATGTTATGCATCATCTTGGATAAAGGTATAAGCCAAATAATAAATGTAAAATAAAGCTGAATATTTAGACATTAAATAAATGAACATGTGAATATATCCCTTACACTTGTGAATTTACCCATCCAATGACTGCAGATCACAATAAGGCATTAACTAAATCAGTAATGTTAGATACTGTGGACGGGTGAATAATTGCAGGGAGAGTGCCAAAAGTGATGGGGTCCCTTTTATTTCTCAAATAAGATAACTCAAACTCAGGGCTCAAAGGCACAAAATAAAAACAAACTAACGCAGCCTTCTTGGCTTTGTGGGAAGGTTTGGCTCTTGAGAGCAGGTCTATCATAGGAAGCTCCATCCTTTGACCAAGCCTTGGTCCATGTGAGGTGTGTCACACATGTGTGCATGGGAGATAGTTTCTGGTCTTGATTAAATGTGATTGCCCACCGAGCCAGGGTTTGGCGCTGTTCTCTGATCTTTTCTCTCTTTCACCCTCTGCAGACCATCTGACTGAAAACCCTACCACCACTGACATCATCTCTGGTGCCCGCACTACTTGCCCTGCCCCTTCCTGTCATCACTCTTCATAAACCAGTAGCCCAGTTCTTTCCACCAGGTCTGTATTGAATTCCAGTCTGTAAACATATGGCTTTTTTTTTGCATTTTACTTCAAATTTTTTGTCTCCTTATTACAGAGGCTGAACTCAAGAGGCGTCTGAACTTTATAGCTCTATGGCTGGAAGGATCGGGGTTACTTTCCTTCAAAGGATGTCTCCTTGCTGCTGCTGCAGAGGAAGCAAAAAAACAGGAGGCTGTTGATGATAGCGCCCCCTCACGCCCCAACAGGATATTGCATACTTCTGACAGGCACGTGTCACACTACCAATATAATGAATCTATGCTTGAAGCCGATTTCTTGTTTTGGATGTCAGAGTTGTGAATGTTGTGCCTTTTCACAATTCAGCCAACCACTAACTTAGTAAGTAAAAAGCCTTGTTGTGTGTAAGTAAAATTTACAAACGTGACTTCATTTGAACAGCACCCAGAGCAATACACGTTGACTAATGTTAGCTGCCTTTAGAGGCGACGTGTGTCAGTCCTGAAGTCTATATGGCAGTTTATCAATAAGCCATGTGTCAGCTACTGTAGGTACTGTAACATCAGATAATATCTGTTAAACCCTCAATATCAAAACTATTACACCTAACGCTACTCTATTAGTCCAGTAAACCGCTAGCTTTAGTGTAGGAGAAGTTCATGAAACTTTAGGTGGTTTATTGGAAGTTATTTATTTTATTTCTGTGTTTCTGACTGGTGTTGACATGACGTAATTTCTCTGTTCGTTAAAGGAAAATGATCACATCAGGTGATGGTCAACGACGTTCACTTGACAGTTCATAAAACACTAATAGCCCCAGTAGAGTCAAGCTGTGGACCTCCATAGGTCCGTTCCGTTGAGGAGGTTGTCACGTTACGTTGTACTTCAGTGATGTTACACAATACGCCCGATTAATCTGTGGTTAAGATTAGGGTTGTGGGAGGAGTTATCTGACTCAAGTAAACAAAGCGATGAAAACGTGCAGTTCGATTGGCTGTCCTGAATCACAGAGGTCTACAAACCGCTCACACTGGTCCTCTGATCACAGACCCCACACGCAGTGCGTGATGTGTGTATAGGAAGGAGTGACTCTACATACAGTATCAGTTCTGTCCTAGCTGCCTTGCATTGGCTACCAGTCAAATTTCACATAGAGTATAAACTTTTACTACTGGCCTATAAGGCAACTCATTCTCAGCCCCCTAGCTATTTAATTAATTTATTTTGTTATTAAAACCCTTCTCTGCCATTAGGATCACTGAATGCTGGCCTGTTATGAGTGAAAAAAATATACTACAAGGTGAAAGAGCAATTGCATAAAGAGCCTCAAAAATCGGTTCGTAATGCTGAGACAATTACAGTTCTCAAATTTAGGCACAAAACAAGAACTAAATCTTTTTTGTTTGGCTTTTAATTCATTTTTAATTTTTGAACATGTTATGTTATTTAACTGGTTAATTAATTTTGAATTCAGCCATATTTAGTATTTCTTCTGTTGTTTATTTTTAGCTTCTAATTCAATTATTTTGTGTATTATTTTAAAAACCACATTTTCCTTTTTCTATTTTTTGTTATATTGTGAAATTGCTTCCAGTTTTACATTGCAAATTTTTTTTCCAGTGTTTAACTCTAAATCTACCTTAAATAACTTCACGTCAGTGAAGGCGCTATATAAATCAAGTTGCCTTGCCTTGCATTAATTTCTTCAGCCTACGTGAAACATGGCCTGCTCCTCATTTATTTATGATCTACCACACAAAAGACCCTTCTCACTTCGAACTTACACATTAAAAAAAAAGAAAAGTTTTTTTTTTCTTTCCTTAGGATTAATTCTCTATTTTTAAGATGTAAAAAAGTGATTTTTGTTTCAAAAAAGAAATCCCAGATTATAAATTATTTAGCATACCTTTTTAATTAACACCATCTTCCTTTATTGAATTGTTAGCCTGGAGCTAAAAAGGGAAGAAAGGAAGATAATTTGAGAGAGAGGGAGAGAGAAAAAAAAGGAAAATTAAAAATGGGTTCATGAAAAATAATACTATGAACTCTCTTTAAGATGCACATTACTACAAAAGAACGGGCTGTAGAGGTGCATTTGGACCATTGCACGTGTCATTCATCCATTTCTGATTGGCTTTTTACTTAGTAAGCAGTCACAAGTTGAACGAGCCAATACATTGTTCATACACAGCAGTTGGTGCATTCATGCTATTGATTTCATCTGGAATGCTGATAGGGGCAAGAAAAGTAACTTAACTTAAAACAAATATGTAGATAGATAGAAAGTAGGAGGACGAGGCGAAAAGGGCATCCCGGATGGGAAGGAGGATGTTTTATTACCCAGACATAAGTACAGAAAGGATGGCCAACTAGAAGAGGAAATAACCTTAAGCCCAATATGTTGGATGGACCATCAGAACCTGAAATGCCAGGTGGCAGAGATTCTCATATGGGAACCCAATTGGGACACTCGCAGAAGTGGTCTGGAAGGGCAGCCCTGGGGATCGAGAGAGGGCGCTGGCAGGGAAGGACCTCCCTGCTTTCCTTATGACCTGGAAGGGAAGTGCTCCACAGAAGACATGGCAGGGCACTGGAAGTATTTCTGGGTCCAGCATAAAAAGAAACCCGGTGCCATACATGGATGGGTCAGAGCCAGGAGACAGCAGGTGACATTCAGCAGGGGAGAGAAGTAGGAAGAATAATTGTGATTTACTGTTATTTGTGGCTTATTACTGGAGAGGCGATTGTGTAGCATGGTTTGGTAGAACAAAAAGCTTTTATTTTATTTGTATATTGTGTGTGCCGTATTACTGTGTCTGTGGTGTGGGGCTCTATGGCTCCCCCTTGTGATCACGAACGTAAATTATTACTCAGTAAAATAACAGAACAGTGAAAAGAGATCAAATAGATTGTTCCGATTTAAACTTTAAGTCGGAGACTTGTAGATCGTCTAATTTGTGTTGCTATCAAGGAAATATAGTGTTTCTTCCCAATGAAGAGGTGTATCCACGAGAATTAAAAGATTTGTTGTTTGGTGAAAGTGAAATCCACATACACGAGCAGCAGAGACGCAAAATGACTGGCGCGTAGTGCAGGCCGCGGAGTTGGCGAGCGAAATGAATAGGGGGTAAAGCAGGGTGAGTCAAAATTATGTTAACATTTGAATGGCAGAGACAATTTATTCACAAAACATACTTATACATATGCACAAGATGATTTACAGGAATGTCTCAACCTGCTCGCCATCATGTTCAACAGACAAAAACCAACCAGCAACAGTACCATTTAAAGCCTGGACACACATTTCGCATGGAATAGGTGATAACACAGTCTGTATTCTGCCCTTCAGGTCATTAATATCATGAACTTTCCTGCTATACATGCGCTCCTTGACCATACCCCATAACCAGAAATCACAGGGTGCCAAATAAGGAGGCCATGGCAATGGTCCACCATGACCTATCCATCAACCTGGAAAGGTGTGGTCAAGATAAAAATAATCCATTATATATATATATATATATATATATATATATATATATATATATATATATATATATATATATATATATATATATATATATATATATACTGTATATATATAAACTGCTCAAAAAAATTAAAGGAACACTTTGAAAACGAATCAGATCTCAATGGGAAAAAGATATCCTCCTGGATAAGTATATTGATATAGACTGGGTAATGTGTTAGGAATGAAAGGATGCCACATCGTTTGATGGAAATGAAAATGATCAACCTACAGAGCCCTGAATTCAAAGACGCCCCAAAAATCAGAGTGAAAACATAATGTGGCAGGCTAGTCCATTTTGCCAAAATTTAATTGCAGCAACTCAAAATTGGACGCAGCACTTTGTATGGCCCCTGTGTTCTTGTATACATGCCTGACAACATCGGTGAATGCTTCTAATGAGATGACAGATGGTGTTGTGGGGGATCTCCTCCCAGATCTGGACCAGGGCATCACTGAGCTCCTGGACAGTCTGAGGTGCAACCTGGTGGCATTGGATGGACCAAAACATAATGTCCCAGAGGTGTTCTATTGGATTTAGGTCAGGAAAGTGTGGTGGCCAGTCAATGGTATCAATTCCTTCATCCTCCAGGAACTGCCTGCATACTCTCACCACATGAGGCCAGGAATTGTCGTGCACCAGGAGCCACTGTACCAGCATAGGGTCTGACAATGGGTCCAATGATTTCATCCTGATACCTAATGGCAGCCAAGGTGCCTTTGTCAAGCCTGTAGCAGTCTGTGTGACCCTCCATGGATATGCCTCCCCAGACAATCATTAACCCACCACCAAACTGCTCATGCTGAATGATGTTACAGGCAGCATAATGTTCTCCATGGCTTCTCCAGACCCTTTCACTTCTGTCACGTGCTCAGGGTGAACCTGCTCTCATCTGTAAAAAGCACAGGGCACCAGTGGTGCATCTGCCAATTCTGGTATTCTATGGTGAATGCCAATCGAGCTGCATGCTGCTGGGCATTGAGCTCAGGGCCCATTAGAGGACATGGGGCTCTTGGGTCACCCTCATGAAGTCTTTCTTGTTGTTTGGTCAGAGACATTCACACCAGTGGCCTGCTGGAGGTCATTTTGTAGGGCTCTGGCAGTGCTCATCCTGTTCCTCCTTGCCCAAAGGAGCAGATACTGGTCCTGCAGATGGGTTATGGACCTTCTATGGCCCTCTCCAGCTCTCCAAGAGTAACTGCTTGTCTCCTAGAATCTCCTCCATGCCCTTGAGACTGTGCAGGAGACACAGCAAACCTTCTGGCAATGACACGTATTGATGTGCCATCCTGGAGAAGTTGGACTACCTGTGCAACCTCTATAGGGTCCAGGTATCGCCTCATGCTACCAGTAGTGACACTGACTGTAGCCAAATGCAAAACTAGTGAAGAAACAGTCAGAAAAGACGAGGAGGGAAAAATGTCAGTGGCCTCCACCTGTTAAACCATTCCTGTTTTGGGGTCATCTCATTGTTGCCCTCTAATGCATCTGTTGTTAATTTCATTAACACCACAGCAGCTGAAACTGATTAACAACCCCCTCTGCTACTTAACTGACCAGATTAATATCCCAGAAGTTTCATTGACTTTATGCTATACTCTGATTAAAAAGTGTTCCTTTAATTCTTTTGAGCAGTATATATATATATATATATATATATATATATATATATATATATATATATATATATATATCTCAAAGCTAAATCAAAATCACAAAGTCTCATAAAAGGTATTTGAAGTATTTGCTCCAACTAAACAGCATAAAAAGCCCCAAGATGGGAGTGTTTTAAGGCTCTGCTCAGCTTAACAAATCGTAGTTTACCTTCACTGTTTGACCCCACTGTGTCATTGAACTAGCTCATCTTCTTTATTTAGTGATTTGTAGAATCTAAGAATACATTAAAATGTATTGTATTGTTGGTGTTGAGCACCACAATGGTTGGATTCTCTACTTTTTAAATGGCTCTTTGAGGTGGCTCGCTATTTTTAAAAGGACTCTTGCCTTTTGCTATACTAGATGGAAAAAGTGTCTGCAATGGTGCGGAGCTGCCATTTTTTTAAGGCCCTCCTGCTATAGATGATGTAAGATCAGCTCATTCTTTCGGCGATTCATCCCTGGCTCAGCATTTAGTGGTTTATGTTGACACAATGTTTCCATCATTTAAGCCAGTGGCGTCAAGCTCAAGGCACGAGCGCCAAATCCAGCCACTGGACCTCATAACGTGTTATTAAAGGCCCACGATGATGGGGTCGCTATGCTGTATAGTTAAAATTACGGCTGTGCTGCAGGGTCCTCATGCTCAGTGCAGCTGTGTCAAGTATAAACTAAGCTTAAGGCTGCAACATAATAAAATCTGAAAAAAGTAAAATAGTATAAATACCTTCTGAAGGCACAGTATATCTCACATAATACATCTTGAATATAATAATATAAAAATAAAAACAAAATTAAATAACAAATGCTTAAAACTGAGCATTAATCAGCAAACCCTGAAACACTTGAATGTCCCAGCCACTGCTGATTTGAATCTGTCCCTACAAAGGACACTTTAAGTTTCAATCACAGTGTGCTGACACATGTTTAAAACAAATAATATCATGCAACAAAGCACAGTAACATAACAAAAACCTAATATCACGAGCACAAAATGCCATTAACTATAAACAAAGTGGCAATAAAATGGAAAGAAACTTCAAGGTAATGCAGTAGACTTTTTTTGTCTGTTTTTGATTATGAAGGTAAAATATACAAAGTCTGCTTCATTTAAAAAAATGAAGACTGCATTGCTGGGGTTCATTAGTGCATGAAAATATTCTCTCAGGTTTCCGACTTAATATGAATAATAGTAAACAATGGGGATGTGAAATGTGAATGTGAAATTGCAACAAACCCAGAATACCGTCAAGGAAGTCCAATAAAAATGAAAAACACGGTGAGTTATAAATAAAAATAATTGCACAAGGGTGAGAAAATGCAAAAGGAGTATCAAAACACATAATAACAACTGGATAATGAAAAACCTACACCCCTCCAGGCTTGTCTAATACAAGAAGGAGCCCCTTGCCAGTACATAGGGTGGCTGGTCCACAGAATGACACTCTTTTCTCTCTGTCCTTTTATTTCTCTACGACCATTCTGGTCTCTCTTCCTCCTGTCAGGCAACCCCTCACCATTTACTCCATTCCTGACTCCAAGAGCTGCTTCTTGGTCCCAGATGTGAATCACTGAGGGATCTCTTACAGGACTCCTTCTTTTTAGATCTCCCCCTGGTGGCTGCAGGTGTTCCCATATTACCCCATCCTACATTAAAGGACCCAAACATTTTACCAGGGGTGGGCAATGCCAGTCCTGGAGGGCTGCAGTGGCTGCAGCCTTTTGTTCCAACCCAGTTTCTTAATGAGAAGTCAGTTATTGCTGATGAAGCACACACTGCTCAAGTGACATTTGGATGCTTCATGTTAGTGGTTTCACTTGTTAATTGCAAGATGCTGAAAAATTAGTTCATGCTTTTGTTTTCAGTTGACTAGATTACTGTAACGCTCTCCTCTCAGGACCACCCAAAAAAGATGTCAATCGATTGCAACAAGTGCAGAATGCAGCTGCTAGAATCTTAACTCAGAAACGAAAATCCAAGCACATCTCTCCAGTTTTGATGTCATTGCACGGGTTACCTGTGTCATTTAGAATTGACTTTAAAATACTGCTTAAGGTTTACAAAGCCTTCAATAATCTGCTCCATCTTATATTTCAGAATTTCTTACACCTTAGATCTTCAAATGAGGGTCTGCTTAGAATTCCAAGAGCTAAACTTAAAAGAAGTGGTGAGATGGCCTTCTGCTGTTATGCACCTCAAATCTGGAATAGCTGACCGATAGGAATTCACCAGGCTAATACAGTGGAGCACTTTAAAAAATACTGCTGAAAACTCATTACTTTAAGATGGCTTTCTCATAGCTTCATTTTAGTTTAATCTTGATGTTCTGCATATTTAATTAATTATCATTATTTTTCATGGTGGCTCCAAAATCCGTACAAATCCCTACTTTCTCTTCTGTTCTTTTTCCAGTTTTCTGTGGTGTTGATCTGCGCCACCACCACCTGATCAAAGCACCGTGATGTCCCTACATTGATGGATTAAGGGTCAGACATCCACAAGAACATCATCATCAAGTTCTTCCATGTAAACCCTGAATACAATGAGGACTGATTGAGATCATTTATGTTAGGTAGAATGCTTTGAGGGTGCTGGGTGGTCTCATGGCCTTGAAACCCCTACAGATTTTATTTTTTTCTCTAGCCGTCTGGAGTTTTTTTGTTTTTTTCTGTCCTCCCCGGCCATCGGACCATACTTTTATTCTATGTTAATTAGTGTTCCCTAATTTTAATTATTTATTTTGTCTTTTTTCTCTTTCTTCCTCATGTAAAGCACTTTGAGCTATATTGTTTGTATGAAAATGTGCCATAGAAGTAAATGTTGTTGTTGTTGTTAAGGTTTCCCACCCTTAGTTGCTTATTTTAGTCTTAAACTGCTGTTTCAATGGCTCCTTATTAATAGTAAAATGCACTTGACAAATGAGCAAGCCAGCAGTTCTCCGTCTAACCTGTTTCCATTTACACCTCTGTGGATTCATCCTGCACTATTTGATTTAATAAAACGGTAGAAAAATGTGACAGACTTATTAATTTTGGTATGTCTACAGCTCTTAAATTTCATGCAGTTTGGCTTGCTCTCTCTTAAGGGTGGGGATCGATTTTTTCTTAACTCAAATTTTCTTTTTGTAAAACTTGATTGATTTGTATTGAATGCAATAAAATTAATAAAAAAAAAAAGAAAAATGTGACAGACTGAAAATTTTCCGTTTTAGGCTTGGATGATATCCTTGGAAAGGAAAAAAATGTACGATATCAGAACCTAACATTTCAGACTAACAAGCCATAAAATTAAATAAGGCCTGAGACTAACAAGGATTGGTTTCTAATTAAGCAACTGGGTTGGAATGAAAACCTGCAGCCCTCCAGGATCGACTTTGCCCACCTCTGCTTTTTACCTTAGTTGTATTTCATGTCTCCTTATTGTCTGATACTGCTTCTTCTAATTTTAGGAGAAACTTTTGTGACAAAGTCGATTCTTAAATGAAACACAAATGAGAATCTCTGTGAAGTCTCAGGAGCCATCAAAGATTTATTTTTGAGCTGTAAAATATTCCAGTGGGATTTCTTGGGGAGGAGGAATGAAGTTAATTATTAATTAACCAGTAATGGCGCACTGCTATAACGTTAACGTGCCGTGAATACCCTTGACTTGAGCATTCCTATAGGGTGGTCCAGATCTAATTATGCAATTTTCATTACGCTATAACTTATTAAGTTTATTACATAGAAAATCACCATCACCATCGAGAAGTGTGCGAACTGACGACATGAAGAATTGTCTTCGCGCCGAACTGGAATCGTCCCTGAATAAATCAAAGTCATCAAGACGATCTGGATCTGCATAATTAGATCAGGACCACCCTGTAGTTTCCATCCTCTTTCTCTGTACGTTTAGCATTCGTTTGCTCAGAGGTTGATGTGCTTTCTGCTTCCTGAGCAACTCATCTTTCTTCCACCCTAGTGGCCCGTTTCTTCTCTTCTCTCGTCGGCATCAGTGTTTGTGTTGCAATTACTTTTTCTTTTAATTTTTCACTTAAGCTGGCACTTAAGTCTTCAATCTGCCTCAATGATTTAATATATGAAGAGGTAGGGGAAGTGATGGCGAAGGTGGTAAGGATGAGAACGGCGCCCATACACATGTGCTGCAGGGCCGCCCTGCTGCCCGCTGCCGAGAGTTGATTCCACAATAAAGTGAAATAAAACTGAAAAGAGGAATAACCTAGGAGGCCAATCATCACCCCGAAAGCGGTTAGTAGATGTCATGTAGTATATGTGTACCACATTTCAGGTCAAACGGTTTGTGAGCTACAGGTGATTTAAAATCCTGAAAAGACAGACAGCCATGGTAGCTTATTATATAAGAAGATTAGACCTGAAAATGTTAAACTGTGTTAAACAGTTTATGTTGCCTCTTAATATTTCTTTTTTTTTTCTTTTAACAACAAATAAAAGAAGCAACACATATGATCTTTTTGCTATACAAAAACTGGCTAATATTAAAAAAAAATATCCCAGGTCCACTTTTCCGCATCGGTAACTCATTCGGAATTCTTTCGACAGGGTTGTCCGCTAAGTCTTCCCTTGAAATTTTATAGCAGCCACCCGCTTTCTGAAATAAGACAACCAGAAGTTATGGGTCTCAGGGTGCGCTTTTTTTATCTTCTACTTTGTCTGTTTTGTCAGAGATCACTTATTTCTCTTCAGAGCTTTAGTATTTTTATTGGTCCCTGATCCCTTCAACTTGAGCTTCCGATTTTATTTTGCTATGAAATTATGATACTCCAGATACCGGGTATCACCGTCATCTGTAAAAGCGCCTCCCTATCAAGAAGCAGCTTTTCAGGTGTGATCAATTATCTGATACAGCGTGGAGAAACATATGAGAGCCGTGTTAATTTATCATGCTCCATTTTTTAATCACTGATATGATGGTAGCCATTTCTGAAATCCTTCTATCTCAGGACTTTATACCTATTATTATTTTTATAAAAAAATGCTTAACAATATTTTGTAAAAGCAAGTCACAAACAGACAATGCCAACTGCAAGAAGCCAGATGAAATGAAACAGATTAAGAATACCAATGGTAAGAATTATTGAATCTAAGGAACTAATTCTACATTGATTACATTTCTGATTATTTTTTTTGGGGGTAATTAATAAATATTGAACTTCACTGGACTGTTATCAGTTCATGGAGTTATGGCTTGGACCACGGCAAGTTAGGTTTAAAAGAATGGCAAAGTGGAGTTGTGCAGAAGTGGACCACACAATGCACTGCTGAAGGACAAGGTGGGCACTACCCATTTTGTTAGGCTTTTAGTGGTACACTCAGGCCAAGCAGATTTAAAAGGGATGAAGAAAGTCCACTGCATCCCACCACCCACATTCCTGAGAGAACACTTGAGATAATGGCTGCAACGCAGCTCATCCAACACTTTGCTCTAGTGCTAGACTGGTACTAAAATTTTGACTTTGGCTTTTGAACCTCAGTACAGGTACCAAAAATTCAAAGACAAGTCATACTACAGTCTCCCTGGTACACCACACAATTGCTGCTGGTGTTACGACCCACTCTGAACCTCTTCCCTCTTGATTGAAGTCCCAATTAAAGGTGTGTGAGGAGGGTGTACCTGGACAATCCCAGTTGCATTGTGGTACTTGGACGCCATTGCAACACACTATGCACCTCTTCCTTTTAGACTAAAGCCCTGATCAAGGGTGTGGGGAGTCCCCTGAGAATTCCCGATGGCATTGTAGTACAGTACAGTACAGTACAGTACAGTGAGACGAAGAATGGACTCCTTTGGTGCTGTGTCTCTTCGGAGAATCCTTGGGTGCCGTTGATTTGACTTTGTGTTACACATGGAGTCCCAAATAAGGCACATAACCTGCATTGCGAGGGAGCGTCAGTTATGACACTATGGCCATGTGGTGTGCTTCACCCGAGGGTGATCCAGCTCACAGGATCCTCATTGTTGAGGACTCAAATGGCTGGACCAGGCCAAGGAGACCCTCACATTACAACTGGCTGCGACAGATAGAGGGTCATTTCCGCAAGGTGGGACTGGACCGTGTGTCTGCCTGGAGAGTGTGCCAACCAGGATCCCAAGCTATTTCATCGTGTTGTGGGTGCGGCAACGCACTGTACCAGTGCATGCTCCCCAACCTGATCTGACCTGACTTGTTGTAGTACTTGTACACCATTGCGATACATTACACCCCTCCTTCCTCTTGATCAAAGTCGTGATTGCATTGTAGCACTTATGAGGGGGGTAACATGAAGATTTAGGGGTTCTCCATGAAGTCTGGATCACACCAAAAGGTATAGTTTTGTTTAGAAAAGTCTACAAAATGGATGTTTTTCCACAGCTGCAGAAGCATGTACCGAGGTGGGGAGATTGAGAGGAAAGCTGACGTTTAATACCAAAATGCTGGTACCATTTTAAATTTTGTTTTTTTTTTCTCCAGCTTAACTGGATTTTTTTAATTACTTTTTTCTTTCCACCCTGGCCACTTGACCTTATCATCAGACTCGCACTTAGAGATTTAAAAAAACAAATCTACTGTATATTTAAGGACTGTATTTCTCTTCATTTAATGTCTATCTCATGTTTTGTGTACTGTTTATTCATTGCTATTCTCATCTAATTCTTTTTTATTCTTTGACATCAGTAAACGGATTGGGAGAGCATGGGGGGTCATGAGGTCACTGGAAAGGGGTGTGTGGCGCTCCCGATATCTCTGCAAAACGACGAAGATCCAAATCTTTAGAGCTCTGGTGCTTCCTGTCTTGCTATATGGTTGCGAGACATGGACGTCATCCAGTGACCTGAGACGAAGAATGGACTCCTTCGGTGCTGTGTTTCTTCGGAAAATCCTTGGGTACCGTTGGTTTGACTTTGTGTTGCTCATGGAGTCCTGAATGAAGCACATTACCTGCATTGTGACGGAGCGTCAGTTACAGCATTACGGCCATGTGGCGTGTTTCCCCGAGGGTGATCCGGCTCGTAAGATCCTCATTGTTGGGGACCCGAGTGGCTGGACCAGATCAAGGGGTCGCCCATGTAACACCTGGCTGCAGCAGATAGAGGATCATTTCCGGAGGGCGGGACTAGACCACGTGTCGGCCTGGCGGGTTGTCAACCAGGATCCCGAGTTGTTTCACCGTCTAGTGGGTGCAGCAAAGAGCTGTACCAGTGCATGCTCCCCAACTTGACTTGACACCTTATACAGCATTTTGAGCTCCAGCGTTTGTATGACAATGTGTCATAAATAAATGTATTGTTGTTGCTGTTTTTTTAAAAAATTTTTTTTCAGTACGTTCCAGTACCGGTATGCCATGCAACCCTACTGTAGTCAGCTCTGGACTTCATCTGTGGTAGATGGGAAGTAAGGATTGGGTCCTAAAGAAATAATTGGACATAATTCAACAAACAAACTGAACACAAAATAAACACATAATGGCGTTAAACAACAAAAACATAAGTTCTACCCGTCTCCAAGTCCGCAAATGCCTGCTTGGTGGAGCGGGTCTGGCTTTCAGGGGCTCTGTCTTCTGTTATGGCTCGAACCAAAGTGTACTGTTATTAAAGAGGACCGTAAAGTGTTATCACTGGGGATTCAATCAAGCATGAGTGTAATGGCAGATCATTTTCTGTATGTACTCTTTATTATTTGGGGGGTGGTTGTCATTTATTGTTTTTTTCGGGGTGCACAGGGCACATCCTGAGAAGCTGGTTTTCTTTAGGAGTGAAGCCTTGTTTATAAATATAAATATAAATTGTTCTTGGAAGACCACTGATGTCCCTGTGTCATTTGTCATTCTGAAGGGTGTTACACAAAGTGAGACGCCTCCTTCTAGCGATGCACAGCCTTATGGGACTAAAAATGCTCCAAGACAGTGCCTCCTGGAGGAGAGGAAGGGGAGATTTTCATGATGGCATTCAGTTATACCGCCATTATCTTTTACACAGCAGCTTCCAGTATGCCAAGGGTTCTCCCTGTGATGATGTTTCCTTATCTGGTTTGTTCAGGCATTGTGTGTCTTTTGAACTCAAGTTCCTTCCCCAGGAGTTAACAACACAGAGCACCACACTGGCTACTATGGACCGATAGAACATTTCCAGCAGCTCGCTGCAGACATAAGAAGCCCTGAGTCTCCTTAGAAAGTCCAGTCTGCTCTCGCCCTTCTTGTCCAGTGCCACTGTGTGGTCAGACCAGTCCAGTTTATTGTTCCTATGAACCCCCAGGTCCTTGTAGTTCTGCTCCACTTCAACATCCCCGTCCTGAATGATGACTGGTCTCAGAGGCTCTTTGGCAGACAGAAGTCCACCACCAGCTCTTTTGTCTTGCTGATGTTGAGATGCATGTGGTTCTCCCTGCACTACAAGACAAAGTCCTCCACCACCCTTCTGTACTCCAACTCATCGTTATTATGATGAAGTCATTTCAGAATTTTCTATAGATGGTAAGCAATGATATTGTACTGGATTTCTGTTGTGTAGAGGGTAATCAGATTAGGAGACAAGACAATTCCCTGAGGTGTTCCAGTATTACCCACCACCATTTCTTAGACACAGTCTTGAGCCTCTGTTGGTCAGGTAGTCCATGTTCCAGGAGATTGTGGGGGCATCAAGATGCATATTCTTGCCCTTTTTCCACAGTTGATGACGCAATTGGATGTTAAAGGCACTCAAAACAAATCAGAAATCAAAGAAATCTGATTGTGAGGCCAGCTTTGTCCAAGTGAGAGACAGTGTTGACTCTGTGGAGCATGTGTGTATGATAGGCAAACTGCAGAGAATGTAAATAGTTAAGATGTGCACTTACCCAGAGAGATGGTGTTTTAGGGTTCTTGTTGCTCCAAGGGTGGTGCAGAGGCACAGTTTGATGTGCTGCTATATGGAGAAGAGCATAGTTGACTGCTAGCAATAAGGGTGAGAATGGAGCCCAGTGCTAGAAACCACTAGAGAGTGGAAGGAGGGAGCCACTTAGCAGCCACTGTGTCCAGGCAAAGGAATCTACAGTACTTTGATACACAGAGTGACACACATAGCCATGATAAATAAGGTGGGAGAAAGAAAGGGACACATTGCAGGATGAGCATATTGAGCCCTTGGACAAATGAGCGTATTTATTGCTCAGTTAACCATGAATGATAAAAATGACTTCTGAAGATTTAGAGGCAATTGACTTAGAGACAAATAATAACATTTCAGTCTTATCAGCATTCAGTTAAAGAAAATTAGCATCCAGCCAAATATTTAGATTAGAAGTGCATTCAAGCAGATATCAGAGTGGCAGGTCAGTGGTAATCCAGATATTAAGAGAGATCTGAGAGTTATCTGCATAACAATGAAAGCTAAGTCCATGTTGGCAAATAATTTTACCTAACGGGAATATATATACTGTATATATATATATGTGTGTGTATATCCATTCATCCATTTTCCAACCCGCTGAATCCTAACTACAGGGTCAGGGGAGGAAACAAACCCCAGGCAGCACAATTTAGGATCGCCAATACTCCTAACCTGCATGTCTTTGGACTGTGGGGGGAAACCGAAGCACCAGGAGGAAACCCACGCAGACACGCGGGGAGGATGTGAGTAGCGAACCAAGGTCTCCTAACTGCAAGGCAGCAGCGCTACAACAGCGCCACCATGCCGGCATTTATATATATATATATATATATATATATATATATATATATACATTGTGGGGGGCTGAAAACACATTAAGGGCGGATCAGCTGTTGGTTTGCTGGTGCTGTGCTGCGTGATTCGCATGTCGTGCTGCACGTCGATCGTTTAAAAGCCTGTACAGCAGCTGTCCTTTTGTCTCACTTCCTTATCTCATGGGATGTTAAAGTGTTTCCAAGAAATTGTTTGAAAGTGGGGCGTGACGTGCAAGAAGTCTCGTGGGACTTCAAAGTGTCTCTCTGAGATGATCACGTCTCGACCCAAGATTATTTTATATAATAGATAGATATGTGTGTGTGTGTGTGTGTGTATGTTAGGGTCCTAACATATACATATACTATATATATATACTAGCAAAATACCCGCTTCGCAGCGGAGAAGTAGTGTGTTAAAGAAGCAATGAAAAGAAAAGGAAACATTTTGAAAATAACGTAACATGATTGTCAATGTTATTGTTTTGTCACTGTTGTGAGTGATGAGTGTTGCTGTCATATATATAGATATATATACAGTATATATATATATATATTTACACACACACACATAAACATATATATATATACATATCTATACATATACACATATATACATACATACATATATATATATCTACATATATACACATACATATACACACACACATAAATACATACACACATACATACATACACACACAAATACATATATATATATACATACATACACACACACATATATATACATATACATACATATCTACATATATACACACACAGCTATTTCGTATCAGTGCAATACGCTGCTTGTTAAAACGGATGACACCCGCTCTTACGTGCAAGTCTGCGTGGATATTATGAACTATCGTATTTGTTCAAGTTCTATTTAAATTTTAAATAGAAGGAATTTTTATTTAGTCAACAGAAATATCTTTGGTAGGAATGGTAAAAACAGACAGGAATATTATTCGTGAATAAATCAACTCAAACCTTAAACAACTTATAATATTTTGCTCTCCATAAAAATATATCCTGTCTAAATTATACAAGTTAGAAATAAAGTAAACGTTAAAAGAACAAACATTCAAATTTCTTTACTCTTATGTAATTTTATATAAAAATAAACTTAGATTTTAAATATCCCAAAAGATTTTGCTCTCCATAAAAATATATCCTGTCAAAATTATACAAATTCAAATATGAACATGCTGCATAACAAAACCTGGAAATATAAATAAAATGTGTTTGTTTCAGCAATAACAAATCAAATCATTCAGTTGTCTTTGCTCATATGTCATTTTAGAGCTGGACGCCTGGCATCTTTTTTTGGCAACAGGTTCGTTTCTGTTTGGTGTGAGGTTCTGTGTTGTGGAGATTCTCAGGATGGATTGCAGGTGCTCATCAGTGAGGTGACTCCTGTGTGCTGTTTTGTTAGTCTTTATCACTGAGAAGAGCTTCTCACACAGATATGTGCTACCAAACATGCACAAGGTTCGAGCCGCATGTAGACGGACTTTTTTTGTTCTTCAAAGTCACCAAAGCGCCGTGCAAACTCAGTGCGCAGTGCGCTCAGTTTATCAGCAAAGTGCGTATTTGGGAACACCGTAGTGACGACTTGGTTTAACATTACTTGGCAACAGGGAAAGTGGGGCAAGTTGCACTGGTGCATTTGTGTCTCCCATAAAAGCAGCTTCACTTGAAATCACTTTGTGATTGTGCACGGTTAAAACGTCCGCTGAAGTGTCAGATTCTTATTTAATTATGCTGCTTTCTGTATCTTCTGCATTGCATTCAGGTTACCCTGATGTTTTGTCTCATAGTGCCGTCTTAGATTAAATTCTGTAATTACAGCCACATTAGCTCCACAAATGAGACACACGGGTTCAGTAAACATATACTCAGCCTCCCATCGGTTTTAAAGGCTCTATTTTCAGAATCAACTTTTCTCTTCAGCATCGTGTGAGCTAGCTTCGCAATAACTTGCAGCATCATAAGGTAGACTTGATTAACGCGTGTGTTGGCAAGGCAGCTGAAGCGCTGCATTATGGGATCTGTAGTTTATTGTGTTACCAGCGCTTCATATACCCGGCTTTAATAACAATAATACAGTATATAAAATGATCTCGGGCGGATATAATTACACGCCGGGCCGGATGTGGCCCGTGGCCCTTGAGTTTGACACATATGGACTAAATAGAACTTGAAAAGATATATTTTTTCAAATGTGATCGCGCAATTCAGATAGAGTTGACGCGCACTACAGCCTGCATGCCTCAATAAGTCATCCTCCCCTCGCTCTTACTTTTTTACCGTTCATCTAATGAATACACTGAGTATGGCTTTACCAAAACAATCATTGATGGCGAATAAAGTATCCATTATTCGAGTATGTAGATCGGGTTATATATATATACATATATATATACCCGTATCGCAGCGAGAAGTAGTGTGTTAAAAAGCTAGAAAAGAAAAGGGAACATTTTAAAAATAACGTAACATGACTGTCAATATACAGTATTTGTTTTGTGAGTGTTACTGAGTGTTGCTGTCATCAAGGATTTGATTATCATTATTTCTTTCAATCAGGTTCGTATTTGTAGGATGTGTTGTGTTCAAGTTACATTCCGTGTTTGTCAATCGTTGTAAAGATGACAGGTTTCATTCATCGATTCGTTTCTTACTGCATCAATAAACAGCTCGTCTTCTTCTTTATCTGAGACCTGACACACTGCATGCACGGGTTTTTTTTACACTGTCTTCCTTTAGCGGGACATTGACTTTTTCCACCGTGTGCTTTGTTTCCACAGTAGCTGGATTTATGAATATGCTTGTATCAGACACTTCATATTTTTTGCTGCCTTTTCAATTGTGTAATTCGGTTTTGTTCAGCTCTTTGGAACTGTTGCTTTTATCTGTGCACTGCGTCAGTTCACGTGAGCCACTCGGTGTACATGCATCGAAGGTTCCCAGCTGTGCTGGTGCCATCTCGTGCTATGTCCATGGCTGTATTTAATGTTACCTTAGTCCTGGCACTTAAAACTTTCTCTCGCAGTTTCGCTGAGTTTGTGCCAAACACCACCCTGACCATCTCATCTTCCTCTCCATAAGCACAGTCCTTCACCCGTGAATATTTAGTGGGAGTTTGCTATTGGATTGCCGCTGATGGACGGCCTTATATGGGCAGGCACTAAATTACAAACGCCAGCGGCAGCCTGTCTATGAACTTAATTTAAAGTGTAGGTTTACATCGTGCTTTGTTTCAGTAGCAGAACTCATGAATATGGTTGTATATGTCACTCGCTCGCTTCTTATTGTTTCGCTGCCTTCTCAATTATATAATGCATGTTTTCTTCAGCGCTTTTTGAGGTCTTCCTGGTTTTCTATGTACTGCGTGATTACGTGGGAGGCGTGATGATGTCACACGAAACTCCGCCCCCACGGCGTTGAAGCTCATCTCCATTACAGTAAATGGAGAAAAACTGCTTCCAGTTATGACCATTACGCATAGAATTTCGATATAAAACCTGCCCAACTTTTGTAAGGAAGCTGTAAGGAATGAACCTGCCAAATTTCAGCCTTCCACCCACACGGGAAGTTGGAGAATTAGTGATGAGTCAGTGAGTGAGTGAGTGAGTGAGTGAGGGCTTTGCCTTTTATTAGTATAGATATACAGTGAAACCTCGGGTCACGACCGTAATTTGTTCCAAAACTCATGACCCAAAGTAATTTCCCCCATAGGATTGTATGTAAATACAATTAATCTATTCCAGACTGTACGAACTGTATGTAAATATATATATATATATTTAAAGATTTTTCAGCACAAAAATAGTTAATTATACCATAGAATGCACAGTATAATAGTAAACTGTGAATAAAAACATTGAATAACACTAAGAAAACCTTGAACATTGAAAACTAACATTGCAAGAGTTCACGCTACAGCCTTACGAACCGCTCACTGTAAACACTTTTTTTAATGAGTTTTAAGCACTGGGAAAAAAAAGAACATTTGAAAAATCCGTAATTTATACAAAAACTAACCATAAACAACCAAGAAAATGAACCTTTTTTGCGTCGAGTTCTTGCATGAAGGAAGTGAGGAGGAACTGGGTGGAGTCGAGATTATAGTTTTGAGGTAAAGTCTGTAACGATGCGGGTTCGCTGCTTGCTCCCATCTCTCTTCCAGGAGCCCTTAAACCCGACACCGTCGGTATTGTTACAGATCAGCACGATTTTGAGGCACTACAATGGAGCAAGGGGATGGTGCTTTTATTAAAATCAACAAATCAACAATCAAAAACAAAGTCCAAATTAAATAAAGTTCAGTGCTTTCAGAATCCTTCAATAAATAAAAAATCCCATAAAAACAGAAGTGAAGTGGAGGTTAAAATCCAATAGAAAAAAGTCTTCATTAAATGCAACGAGGTTAAAACAATACTGGAAGCAGTCTCTTTAAAAGCAAGCCCGGTTCATTCTTTAACTGACTTCTCAGCCTTACGCAGCCAGCCGTCCTTCTTCTGGTGTCTCCAGCTCCTTGATCGCTCACACCGGTTCTTTCCACACTGCTTCCTGCTTATTTCCTCACTCCGCAACCTCCGTCTTTCTTTTATTTTACCTCCCTTTATCTACCTCGTGCTTCTATTTATGAAGAGGACGTGGCAGCTGTAGCAATCATCCACCACGCCCCCTCACTAAGATGCAAACTTGCCTCTTGACGTGAGCTGTGGACCCCTATACCACAAAGTCCCTCTGTGCGATGCACGTCTGACCGAGAACAATGTACTGTACAGGGAGAGACTGAACACATGCGTAAATCACCAGTGCATACGAACCGGAAGGGAAATTGGCTTGTTCATCATCCGAGTGTGTGGTCATGAACAGATGCAAAAGTCTGGCGAACTTTTTGGTCGTAACCCGATTTGTACGTGGTCCGAGACGTTCGTGACCTGAGGTTCCACGAGGTTCTCATGCCTGGCCGGGACGCCCTTTCTACATATGTTCCGGGGGGACAACCATGGGCTCCTCAGTACTTCCCCTGGGACACTTGGTGGCAGCCTCCTTGGCTGAAGATGGTGCCTCAGTTTCCCAAAGGGCTCCATTGGAGATGGAGTTCTCCACAGCCCTGTTGGAATCTGGGGTGGCCAACAGGGGGTGTTGCATGGGTCTCTGAGCCAGCCTGGACAACTCTACAGCCCCACCCAGACGTGCAATCAAAAACAGGTGATCAAGCACCTGGAGCACTTCTGGGTGGGCTATAAAAAGGGCCAGCAACCACCACTCAGGAGCCAGAATTGGGAAGAAGATGACGAGGTTGCCGGGGAAGAGTGGTGGTTCCAAACGGGAGTGTTTTGCTTTGAATTTAAGTGCTTTTGGGACTGTGTAATGCCTGTGGGGTTCACAGGGAAGACGTGCCCCACAGGTGAAGATAAATAAAAGTCTTTTGTTGTGTTTTACACGTGCCTCAGTGTCAAGTCTGTGCCGGGTCGGGCGCTATACAGCATCTACATTTACACTATATAATATATATTGTGAAATGATTGGACAAACAGAGGAAGAGGTTTGGGGACAGTTGCCTGTATACTTGAATTAGGGTGTCAAAATTGTAAGGTTGGTTCCATAGAACAGACATCAGTCCAATGATAGAACAATCATAATAGGCAAAGATGGTGGTTTTAAAGCTAAGCAGGGGAATTGATGTCATAAGGGTAGGAACCAGAAATTATGTCATTGGGAACTGGAAGTGACGTCATTGGACCCGGAACCGGAAGTGACGTCCTCGAATTTTCTGCAGTGGAAAAGTCTCCTAAAATATCCCCTCTGTTTGCAGAGAGTACATTGTTCGTGTTTAAAATAAGCATAGCATTGCGCAGAGGAAAAAACTTTTTGTAAACTAGCATAATTGTCAAAGCATTGGTGGGGTGCGTATGAGGGTCCCATATAATCACCAGAGCAATGCTTGGTGAATTGAACATAAGTGGAGTTTTGGGAGGTCATCCAGGATTGGTTGTGATCTACTTGCGATGCTGCCATTGTGAATCAAGCACGATTATCGGAGCGGGGAGGGTAGTGGCGGTGGTAGTGGGGGATTGCGAGGTTTCGTCCAGGGCTAGCTGTGACCCACTTGCAATCATGTGATGCAAAGATTTGGAAAAACTTCACTAAGTCTTGCACTGTGGTAGCCTACAATAACACAAGGGGCGTGTTGATCGTGCAGATCAGGCACTGACATTCTACCCTCTCATGTACAAGCAACAGAAAAACGATTCATTCATTTCTAAGTAACTGGTTTACGAAGCTTTGTGAATCAATGTAAAAGTTTATGCATTAGACCTTTTTTAGACATTCACACTTCTGTCGAGTTCTTCTTTAGGCATATATTCAACTAACTGTGGCACCCAGCATTGCCTCGTTACAAATAAAAAGGGGAAAAGCTGTCTTTTGGAAATTCAGCATTGCTAATCACAACCCACAAATGGGCCAAAGAGACGTTCCTCTTAGACAACAGCTGTACTCCAGTGAGACAATGAAACTGTTCTCCAAATTAGTTGAGAAGAAACTGCCATATGTGCCTATGGCCTCTAATGATATCGCCTTTTGACTGCTACAAAATTCTGTGTGTGCTGAAGACATCCTCCCATCAGTCCCAGTGCACTCCTGCTGCCAGATGAGAATTGTAGTCAGTGCTTACTGCATCAGCTTCTATCTGTTGCAGTTACCAAAAAATTTTCAAATTACAAAGTACATTTACTTTATGATTTTCCCTTGTAAAATACTTTATAGTCTGCAAAAAAGAAGTGGAATTCTTTTGGTAATAAAATCCTCCTAATTAAAATTAGTTTCTTATTGCTATGGTTTAAAGTCACAGGACATACTTTTCTCTTGAAATTTTACGGCTTTCACAATCGAAAAAATGGAAAAAGCTATTTAAGCATGTTCGATTTTAAGAGGTGTTTAATTTAAAAGAATATCAATTTGCTTAAACACCTGCAAGGAATCTTTTATTACAAAATTAATTGGCAGGAGGCCAACTGACTGGAGTTTAAAATCATACTGGGAGGTTTAAAGTGGCAGGCTGCCTTTCCCAGCTTGCTCTCCCACTGACTGTGATATCCGGCTGCAGATGTCTTCTCTTTATGCTTTACTTGTAGCATGTTTTATAGTTGAAGGCTGCTTTTTGTGGTTGTATCCTAGTTACTGTAAAATGTATTGGTAACACATTAGAACAGGACCTTTAAGGGCTTGTTATGCATCTAGAGTCGTGGGAAAAAGTAAATGCACCCCACAAAATGTTTTTATCTTTTTTTAACACATGTGAACATATCAAGATTTGATCTTCAATTAAATGGTATCTTTAGATTAGATCGGATCAGGTTAGATTAAATTAGTGTAACAGATAGCCCGGCCACAGACAGATACCACACCACACGGTTTATTTACAACACTATTTACAACAGGTTCCAGCGACTCACACACAACCTCCATTCCTCTCTCGCAAGCTCCGTCTTCCTCCTCCCAACTCCGGCTCCTTGAAGGGAGTGAGGCGGCCACTTTTATTACTCCCCAGATGTGCTTCAGGTGATCGGTGATGGTCTTCCGGCAGCACTTCCTGGGGTGGCGGAAGTGCTGCCCTTGCACCCGGAAGCACTTCGGGCGTACACATATTCCTGGTGCGGCAGCACTGTCCTCCAGGGCTCAGGAACCATCCAGGTGCCCCCTGGGTTTGGCCTCGGACCCCCACAGGATTTAGCTTCCCAGCTCCGTATCCGTGGTCCTTGGTGGAAATCATGGGTGGGGGGGCTGTCCTCTTGCATCTAGGGAAAATATTGCCCCTTTCCCGGTGCTTCCCTGATCCAGGCATCCCGGTGGGACAAGGTCCCTGTTTGTCAGCCACATTAGATAACCTTTATTCATCCCAAAGGTAAATTCAAATACAGAAGCATTACAGAATACAGACTCACAGGACAGATAATACAGACAGCAAAACAATCAATCAATCAATAAATAAATGTATCTTGTTCAGAACTTTCAAAATGAACTTAAAGAGTGTGTCAGAAGGAAGCACTGATTCGACAGACATCAGTGGGCAGAAAAGACCCCCCAGAGGCACCTCTTAGCACACCATGGTGGAATGAGCCTATGGCTAAAAGTGCTCCAAGAAAGCACCTCCTGGAGAGGATGGAGGGGATTTTCCATGACGCCATCTAATTTACCCACCATCCTCTTCATCCTCGTCCACCCTTCTGAGGGTATTTCATCCATTCCTGTCGCCTTTCCGTTTTTCATTCTTTTTGGTGACTCCTCTACTTCCTCCCTCCTTATTCTTTTGTATTAGTCCTTCATTAAGGACTCCACTGCTAAATACTACCCTGGGATTTTCTTCACTCAGCAGGATTTCATTCTCACTCAAGACCACACCTTGCTCATCTTTCTTCTGGTTTATCTGACTAAAATCCTTTCTAGCCTTGTTCATAGTCTTTGCTATTCTAAAAGCCCTTCTCTCCCTCCTTTGTCTCCATTTTTTCACATACCTCCTGCAAAGCCTGCACCTCAGTTCTCACCACTGCCCTTTTTGCCTCCATGTTTGTCTGCCTATACATTTCTCCATCTTCCTAACTCCCTGATTGGTACCATGTCTTCTTTGCCTCCTTTCTAGCCTGTATCGCATCCTACACCTTTCTGTGCCACCACCATGTCTCATTGTCCCCAGGTGTCCTGTTCAACACCTCATCACCTGTTCTTAATATAACTTTGCTATTCTTCTCCCAACATTACTCCGCAATCTCAAATGTCTGCCCTTCATTTCAAGCTTTCTCCCTAAACCCATTCTTAAATCCTTCCTCTTTTACTCTCCATCACATTATATTTGGCGCTGGTTGTATTCTTCTGCAGATTCTGATCTCCCAGTCCATCACCACCAATTTATGCTGCCCTCCATTAGCAGCGGTGTTATTTTACCCTTTTTTTTTAAAACAAATACCATTCTGAGATATCCTGTATTTTCTCATCCCAAGAGGATGTAATAAAACTACACGCAAGTAAAAATAAGCATGAGCAGCAAACAAACGGCTCAGGAGGAAAAGGATAAGGCAGCAAAAGCCTCAGCAAAGTCTAAACTGGCCTCAGGTTCACAGTACAGCTTCCCAGAGACTAACCTGGAAGAGTCGGGTGAAGGTACAGACCTGCGAGGACCTGACACTACAGCAATGGCTCCAGTCGTTAGCACTAATGGGAGTGAAACTGCAAGTGAGGAGAGCAAGGAGTATTCGTCGATGCCAGGAGGACTACTGGAGTCGAACATGGCCTTTTCGTCCCCACATTCAACTTCAGCTAATACCCTAGAGAGTTGACCTCACAAAAGCTCCCCGTCCCCCTAGGCTCACAAATCCATTAAACAGAGATCAAGGAAGACTGAAACTTACTCTTTGAGCTGAAGGTAATGTTTGCCTCATGCAGTGGGGACATAAACGCTATAAAGTGAGATATAAAGGTGGGCAATAGGGAAATAAAGAAAGAAAATGAGAAAAATGAGAAACAGCACCAGGATATAAATGACATGGAGATACACTTAAATACTAAGTTTACAACGTTTACAGAAATGCTACAAAAAATTGAAAAAATACAAGAAAATCTGAGTAAGCTAGAGAGTAAAATTAGAGTACTTGCTGCTGATGTTAAGCAAACGTTTACAACCCATTTTGAAATCAGTTAAACAATCAGCTTCCACCGCAAATATAAAATCAATGGCTGCAAAATTAGAATGCAAAGTTCTCGCTGACAAAGTGGCTGAGGTGGACGAAAGATATAGAAGGAACAACATTAGAATCAAAGTTCTTCCTGAAAAATGGGTGAGTCCAATCCCAGTGAAATTCATAGCTGAACTTCTGGAAAAATTCTCTAAAATACCTGGAGAGGATTTTAAATTGGACATCGAGACCTCAGCAGCCTAGCGTATACGTGGATCGAATGCTTCCAAACAGAAAAGCCTAATTGACCGTTTTGACAAACTACAGGCCAAAAAAAAATTCATGTCCCTTCTCAGACAGAAAGACAAAATTAAATTTGAAAGCAACCACATTTGTATTTTCCCAGATTTCTTCCCTGTAACAGCTGATAAACACATTGCAGTCTACAGCATTAAATAGCGCCTATATAGACCTGAAATCAGATGCAGACTCTTGTACCCTGCCAAACTGAAACTGGTTACTGAAGATCAGTTTTACATTTTTAGTTCTCCGGACGGAGCAGATAAAGAGCTAAAAAGACTGATCCCGACATTCTTTTGAAACAAACAACCATGAGTCATACCGTGTTTTGGCAAGGCAAAGAAAATTTTACTTGAAGCTTGCATTTTTTGCCATAACTATATATTATATTTTATTTTATTTTAAACTTGTTTTTTGGTCTTCCCTTTCCTTTTTTTAACGCTACTATTATTATATTAATATTTCTTTCATGAATTATATGCACATTTTGGCCCACTTTTGGCTTATGGTTTAATTTGGCTAAATGGTTACAATAGAGTACACAGCTATTGACAATATGTTTAAGTTTAAGTTATTATATTGACATTTCTTCCATTAATTCAGTGTTTCTCAATCTTTAAGTATTTGTAACCTGAGTTTTCATAACAGTTTTAATCTCGCCCCCTAATGTTTTCTTGAAATCCTAATAAAATGTATTCCTATATTTTTTGCTGCCGATATACCTCTAAAAGTTTTATCATACCTACTTAACTTTTATCGACATTTATCTAACTCTATATTTATTTTTCTAGTATCAGAATGTAGTTTAATTTAATTTGTTTTGGTTTCAATAGATGCATTTTTTATTTTTTAGATTCTTGTTTTCTTTTTTTCACATCTTGGCGCCCCCCTTTTTTGTTACTTCCACAGGTTGAGAACTGCCGCATTAATTATATGCACACTTTAGCTGCCACAAAGTAACCAGGTATTGACGTTTTGTTAAACTATAATTATGTAACCAGCTTTTAATAGTGTATTTACAGTTTATTTTTATAGCATCTTCCCTTTGGTTTATTATATTTGGATTGTGTAAGATGATATCCTTAGTACAGGGGTCCTCAATCACGGTCCTGGAGAGCCGCAGTGGCTGCAGGTTTTTGCTCCAACCCAGTTGCTTAATAAAAAGCACTTATTGCTAAAGTAACACTTCTGCTTCACTTTAGTGATTTTGAGCCCTTATTGCTTAATTTTGTCTTAAACAGCTATTTTAATTGCTTTTTATTATCAATAACATGCAAATGACAAGAGAGAGCAGCATTTCTCCATTTAGCTTATTTACATTTACACCTGTGTGTATTTATCTGCACTCTTGGGTTTAATTAAATACTTGGAAGAAAAATGAAGAGAAAAAAGTGAAGGACTGAGAATTACTCATCCATTTTAGCCTTCAAATCATTTGCATGATAGAAAGGGCAAGAAAATCTACGATATGAGAATGACCTGACATAGCAGAGTTAATTTAATTTCATAGCTTGTTAGTGCTTTATTGGCAAGAATTGCTTTCTAATTAAGCAACCAGGTCAGAACAAAAACCTGCAGCCACTGCGGCTCTCCAGGACTGGGATTGAGGACCCCTGCCTTAGTATATTGTATTTGGACTGTATCTTCAGAGAGGTGAAGACAAGAGTGCAGGAAGGGTGGAATGGGTGGAGAAGAGTGTCAGGAGTGATTTGTGACAGACGGGTATCAGCAAGAGTGAAAGGGAAGGTCTACAGGACGGTAGTGAGACCAGCTATGTTATATGGGCTGGAGATGGTGGCACAGGAGACAGAGCTGGAGGTGGCAGAGTTAAAGATGCTAAGATTTGCATTGGGTGTGATGAGGATGGACAGGATTAGAAATGAGGACATTAGAGGGTCAGCTCAAGTTGGACGGTTGGGAGACAATGTCAGAGAGGCGAGATTGTGCTGGTTTGGACATGTGCAGAGGAGAGATGCTGTGTATACTGGGAGAAGGATGTTAAGGGTAGAGCTGACAGGGAAGAGGAGACGAGGAAGGCCAAAGAGGAGGTTTATGAATGTGGTGAGAGAGGACATGCAGGTGATGGGTGTAACAGAACAAGATACAGAGGACAGGAAGATATGGAAGAAGATGATCCACTGTGGTGACTCCTAACGGGAGCAACTGAAAGAAGAAGATGAAGGACTGTATTTTCCCAAGATATCTCAGTTTTAACCTTCTCTACACCACTGCATGGGGGTTTAGTTCTCTCTAGACGTGTATCTCTTACCATGTCAGAGGACAGGGACTTCTTGTAGTGCGGTTTGCTTCACCAGCAGAGACACAATGTTGTGGCCAATGTGGTGGGGAGAGAAAGAGAGCAACACAATTTCTTTTTTTGGCGCAAAGTCGTAATTTGGACAACGTGCTAACATCAAGTTCATATGCAAATTGGGGAAATCAGCTTCAGCACTAGGGTATCTGAAACTGATTTCTCCAATTTGCACATAAAACTTGATGATAACACGTTGTTTGAGCTGTAACATTGAGCCGAATCTGAGTGTAATGACACAAAAATGGCTGCCATCGCATCATTCAGGTGGTTTCAACACATTAGTGGTGGTTGAAGTGACTAACTGAAGCACTTTGAGCAGTAATAATAATAATAATAATAATAATAATACATTTTTTATATATAAAGAGTATGAGTTGTAAGAAAAGTGCTATATAAATGTAAACAATTATTATTATTATTATTATTACTGTATTTACTCGTGTACCACGCGCCCTCGTGTAAGACGCGCACCCTAATTTTACAAAGAAAATCGGGAAAATCGTTTTGCCCCGTGTACAACGTGTGTTGTGATTGTATAGGAAGCTTTTAGAGAGAAAGCGTGGGAGCACAAGCAAGCGAGAGAGAGAGAGAGAGCGAGTGCACGAGCAACCGAGCGAGAGAGAGAGAGAGAGAGAGAGAGCGAGTGCACGAGCAACCGAGCGAGAGAGAGAGAGAGAGCACGAGTGTGCAAGCAAGCGAGCGAGAGAGAGAAAGAGCGAGCGAGCGAGCCCAAGCAGAAGAAGTAAACATTACAGAATTACATTTCCTCGTGTATGATGCGCACCTGATTTTCTAATGCTAATTTTCGGCAAAAAATGTGCGCGTGGTACAAGCGTAAATACAGTATTTTGTCAATTACAGTTGACACTCATTGAACTGTAGATCTTTGTTTGGACTTAGTGTCTCTTTGCCTCCTTATGGTCTGAAGGAGCCGCTGGAAAGATATCAGTTCAACTCCAATTTACACCTTTGTTATCATATATAGTACAGAGCTGCTTTTCAGGCACTTAGTTTAGAAAGTAACTTGGCAGAAGGTGAAGCTGGATGTCTATTGCCTTGTTAGTTCTGCTACTAAGAAGAATAACAGAATGGGCAATGCCCACTTGGTCCTACGCCAGACACTGTGAGTCAGGCAGCATTTTGTTGAAGTTGTTGCTCCAGGAACATCATTCAATGTCAAGCACAGAGCTGCATACCTTTAAACTCAGCCTCTGACACCAGAAAAAAAGAAAGTGTAAGAAAAAGAATGCAAAATCCCCCATTTGCTAAAAATAAAAAAACCTTCCGATCTCTTTCGCAAAAAAGGCATGTCATCTGAGCATGGACAACAAAAGCAAACTCTCATTTAAATTCTTAAGGTTATTTATCTATTAACAACAGTGTTGCCAGGTCCATGGGTTTACTGCACTACTGGGCTATTTTTGATTGGGATTCATTAGAAAAAAATAGGGTTTTGTGGGTTGTGGTGTTTTGGGCTACTTTTCTAAAAACAATGGAAAATGCTTTTAAATTTTGGGCTATTTTTCAACCTCTCTCTCCCACATTATTACCATCTTTTTTATTCATCTGGCACCCCTTCTCCTGCTATTCACACTTCTATATGTACTTTATAGTTGTAAAATCTTTGAGGGGAATATTGTGTGCAATGGTATATACCTAGACTATCACTCTCAAATATCTCTGAGGGGGGAACCCAAAGGCCTTAAACAAGTATGTACCTAGTCCTCTTGCTCTCACCGCTGCAATACCCCTGCTTTGCTGTATGCCCTTTTATCTACCTCAGTATTGGGTTGTAGCAAAGCTACATAACTTGACAGTCTGGTTGGCCTCCTGGGGCCTCATGTATAATGCCGTGCATAGAACTCGCACTATAACATGGCGTAAGCACAAAAGCCGAAATGTGCTTACGCACAGAAAAATCCAGATGCAGGAATCTGTGCATACTCCAACTTCCACGTTCTTCTGCTACATAAATCCCCATCAGCGTGAAAACTAACGCTCGTGCACGCGCATTATGTAATGCCCCAACTCCTCCCA
The DNA here is from genome assembly GCF_016835505.1 of Polypterus senegalus. Taxonomy (NCBI): domain Eukaryota; kingdom Metazoa; phylum Chordata; class Cladistia; order Polypteriformes; family Polypteridae; genus Polypterus; species Polypterus senegalus. The sequence goes on from NC_053158.1 coordinate 11,483,817, forward strand.
GAATTACGCCTATTTGAATATGCAAATCAATATAAATCGCCCTTAAGCGCAGCCTTCTGTGAAAAGACAATGGGAAAAGCACAGGGAAACATAAGAATTTCAGCGAATACCAAGTGGAGGCAAAGGAAAAACATACTATTTGTTCAAATAAGCCGTGGTATAATCAACAAAAGGAAGTTGATTGAGTGGCATAGCGTGTTGGAGAAACATGAAAGCTCACATTCACAAAATCGCACAGTGCCGGAAATAAAAAAGAAGTCACATATCAAAGTCGCCGTGGAAAGCCGAGTTGTAAGCCCACTGTCTGAGTGTCATATGAAAGTTTATTAGGGTACAGAGAAAAAAGCCACACGGTGGGGAAAAAGCACGAAATGTCAACTTTAATCTCGACATTTCCACTTTAATCACGTAGTTTATTTTGTCATTAAAGTAGAACATCATAAAATTTATCTTAAAATTGTTTAATTAACCAGTTTCTCAAATCACATCGTAATTAAAGTAGCACATTAAATGCTTTGTTTTGTATTTGATTTTCTATGTGCTCTATGTGTGTGAATCACTATTTGCTTCTTAAACCGGCTCTCTTCCTCCAACTGGACACAGAATCCATTACATTCATGATATTACAGCTCTCTGAATAACTAAAATACTGAGATGTATACGTGATGTCATTTTCATGATGATAGGAGTTAAAGCACGTTATTAAACATGTTTCACTTCGATGAAATAATTTATTGCAGCAGTACTCAGGGGCGGCTCTAAGCTTGTGGTGGCACTGGGCAGAGGAAGAATCGGTGGCTCCTTTGCCCGCCAATGTCATGCACGGTGGATGGCCACGTATTTTGCAGACACTAGCCGCCTCGTGCTCATGACACAAGCATTTAACTTTTGCGAAATTTGTCGCTGCGTTTTAGCTGTGTTGTTATTTTCTCTTTCTGTTTTATATTCAATATATATTGGCGTAGCCGTCACTGCAGTCAGTGCTTTTCTTTCCCCAAGTAACCGATCGCCACACAATCAGCTCTGTAATAGACGTTAAGCCACCTGTAAGCTTAGCGCCGATTCTTCAAAACGTTTAAAGAACATTGAAATATCTTCGTAGTACATGTTTAATTATTCTATCCTTAAAGACACTCCCAGTGAAGAATATAGATTATTTAAATGAAGTTAAAGTTTTATCTGTATAATTTAACAAACATATTTTGCTGCATTTCACCTTAAAAATGATATCGTCATCATATGTAAATACGCGCTTTATAAAGTGGCTCAGGTTGTGAGATATTATAACTGTAGTGCAAGTTTACAGTGGGGTGATTGTACTTATAAGTACAAACAGTTCTGCAAGGAGCAATTGATTGGCTGCATTTAAAGTTCTTGGGATTAAACTGTTTTGAACCGCGAGGTCCGTACAGGAAAGGCTTTGAAACGTTTTGCCGTGGCAGAGACAGCGTGTGCTTAATGCCATATACCGATAATTCTCTTTCCGATCAGCTGCTGCTGTGATTCACACTCAGATACAGTGATATAAATACTCCGAGTGGTGCAGTGAGAGTAATATGGAAAAAGATGATCCGCTGTGGCAACTCCTAAAGGGAGGAGCTGAAAGAAGAAGAAGAAGAAGAAGAAGAAGAAGAAGAAGAAAAAGGAGAAGTGAGAGTAGCAACGCAAAAGCAGTTATGGCATTTGGAATACTATTTTCCTTATATGTGGATTAAGTACATTTTTCTTTTTTGCCGTTTTCGGAGAACATTTTTTTTATTATAATTTTCTTTTGTTTATTGTCTACGTCGAACCGGGGATTCGGATTTGGATGCTGGGGAGGGCGTCTGGGAAAGGGATTCACTAATGAGCACTCAGGCACCGGGCACGTAAATGTAAATAGTAAATGTTAATATATTTTCATTCCCACTTTCCTTTGCGTGAGATTTTTTTTTCTCCCAGTTATATAAGGACGTGCATAGGAGACAAGAGGGGCCGAGGACCGAATATGGTAATGCTCCTTTAACCTTCTTTTATCGTCCACTTCCCTTTGGGTTGTGAAGTGTAGGAATCGCGTGCGTTCATCTTGCGGTTGCTACAGGGTTATTTTTTTTTTTCTGATTCACTATTTTTAAGGTGCCCTTGGGCTATACAATACAATACAATACAATTTATTTTTTGTAGAGCCCAAAATCACACATGAAGTGTCACAATGGGCTTTAACAGGCCCTGCCTCTTGACAGCCCCCCAGCCTTGACTCTCTAAGAAGACAACGAAAAAACACCCAAAAAAACCCTTGTAGGGAAATAATGGAAGAAACCTTGGGAAAGGCCTATACATTTTTTAAGGGTGTGTAGCCCTTGTTTGCAAAGAATGTGATATCATGTGCCTCTAAGCATACAGTCCCATTTTGATGATGTCAGAAGCACACATGAAAGATGATTGGTTGAGTTATGTGTTGACCAGTTTATGTTTTGTGTTTTCTCTTCATGCTTCTTTTTCATGGTTTTTCTGTTTGATTTAAATTATTTTTATATGTTTATTATACTTATTTAAGTAATGTGTATAATATTTCATTTTAATGTAATTATATTTCTATGTGGATATTCATGTTCTGTTATGTCCCTTGTGGAAGTAACCCCCCGAGGAAAACAGGAATAGTTCAATCAATCAGGCTTTATTCAGTCACAGATGAGTATGTGGATTCCACGTTGCAAGGCAGAAGAGCAAAGTTCCTCTGTGTCACTCTACTTTTAATATTCATTTTCCTCCTTCCCTCTTACTTATGAAACAGCATCTAAGCATTTCATCTTATATTACACAAATTGGACATCAGGAGCCAAGAGGGGCCCCAAAGAAGGAAAGGTCATCTTTCCTGTGTGGTACATGGCCAGCTGTTCATCCCGGCCAATACCACCAGGCCACCAGATGGAGCACTCCTTGCAGCATAGAGGTGCCCCGAATGCCACAAGGGAATTATAGACAATGGACTTTTAATGCACAGCCCAGCTGGATAACATGGGGGCCGCCAGGAGTCGCTGCAGGGAGGCCCAGAGACTATTTGCCTTACGCCCAGGAAGTACGTCAGAGTCACGTGGACAAAGGGAACGATGTGCTTCCTGGGTGAAGAAAAAGGATTTTTATCTGACCCGGAAGTGTTCCAGGTCACATGGACAGAGAGGGTGAAACGCTTCTGGGTCAAGGAGTATAAAGGACTGTGGGAAATCCCAGCTGGACGAGCTGAGTTGGGAGGCAGGGTGGCTAAGTGTCTGGGAGAGGAGGATTGTGATTATGAATTATTGTATTGTTTATTGAAGAATTGTGGAGAGGAGCGTGCTTTGTGCACTTTATTATTAAAATAAATAATAAATTACAAGGGTACAAAGGAGCGAGAAAGCCCTAATCTGTCACACCTGTGTCTAACAGGTGCGTTCCTAAATAGGAAGTTATCCTGGGTCATCTTACTGCAACTTGTCTTATAACAGACGCCTGTATGAATAACCTGCTGTTACAGCAAAACAGCTTTTAACCCTTAGTAGCTTGCAAGTAGTTACATTTTCTTTCACACCCTTATGCTTTGTGGGTGGTTCCACAAGAGGCGGGGACACCTGCCTGTCTCAGTATAGCACCGCCCCCAGGTCTATAAAAGTTGCGGAAACCGACTGGTCAAAATCTGGCAGTTAAATCTGAGTTCTTTGATGTTCTTTCTGTAATTTATGGTTTAATTGTTTTTTCTGATCAGATTTTTGTTAAGTAAAGACAAATTGACAGGATATATCTGTAAACAGACATGGCATACAAAGTAACCTAGCTCACCCACTCCCACCGTCTTCCACCCAGCCTGCAATAATTTACTGAATTTCTGACCTCTGCTCTGTGTTTTACTTAGGATTCTTGGATTACTGTACTGGGACTTTGTTATCTCCTTTCATAGGCAAATCCATTTGTTCCTTTTTGTGCTCTTTTGAGCATTTTTAAAAGTAAATCTTATATTCTTATAAAGATTCTTCATCTGACTCTTTATATAGCCAGCGGTTTATGATCATCCTCCCCCTGTTAGGGCTCCTGCTGCAGTATTTCAGGACTTTAATATCAGGTTGGTAGTCTCCTATTTTGAGGGCCTGCTCCCCCTGAAGCCAGCAGGTAAGATTTGGGACCTGGCTGAATTAGGTGTGCCTCTATCGGGTGCTCCAGTAAGGATTCTGGCCTGTTCACCAGCCAGTGTGGATTCCAGGTTGGAGGTGAATTACTGTCCTGGAGAAACGACTTCAGATCGAGTGACCAGATAAAGGATCTGTGAGGCAATAATGCTGAGCAGAGTGCCACTTAGGCATAAATAAATTTATGTTTTTCTTAACATCATTCTTTGAACTTTTTTTATTAATTGCACATATTACTACAATAGAAATGTCTTTTCAATAATGACTTTTAAAAAAACTTGGCCACGTTTCTTTTTTGATTAAAAAAAAAACAATTCTGATTTAATAAATTGCCTAGTTATTCGAAATATAGGCTTAAATAATCCTTAAATTACTGAGTAAATTACTCATTATACACACATAAAAAATTGCATTTCTTGGTCTGCTGCACACAAATTTAGTAAAATGCATTTTTGTTGCTTAATTAAAGTATGAACATTTTTTGAAGAATTGTTTTAGGTGTATTAAGGCAAACATTGATGCTTTTAAAATGTATTCTTCAAATTGAACTCATAATTTTAATATTGCATAGTTGAAATAACATTGTTTAACATTTTTAAAATATAGTTAAACATTCATTTACAATTTACTGACAAATAGGTGGTGAATTACAAACTTTACACCAACGACTGAACCTCTGGTGACCCATCTGGGAATCTGTTGAATTTTGCGGAAGTCCTCCTGACTGGCTGGACCGATGGAGAGGAGCGACCATGTCAGATGGAGGTGGGTTGTTTGACCAGTTGGTGTGTCCTAAACAGTCTGGAACTGAATGCAAGAAAAATTGTTGAAATGTTTTGCCGAATTTAGGAGACATCTCCATCAACCTACACCCATTGATATGAACAGTGTCACCGTTAAAAGATTACAATCATTTGAAAGGTCTCCTTCCAGATGGTCATGTTGGGATCATGATTTATGGGAGGTATCTAGTGGGCATTCTCAATAGATAACCAAACAAAATCACACGGTTTCTTTTGTTTCAAAGAATTCTATTTTTATGTTGAGTTCTTCAGTTCTTTGGTTATTGACCTTCGCAAACCGTTACAGAGAGTGACACAGCCCACCCTAACTTCAGTAGGTGTCTTATTCTGACTGCTTGTACACACAACAAGACCTTTTATTTACAGTGGATTGAGAAAACATTTTATTGTGTTGAAGATTTAATTTTACTCCACATCTTCACTCCACATCCCACAATGACAAAGTGAATGCCTGTTTTCAGAAAGGTTTTTGAATTTATTAAGAATCAAAAACTGAATCTCTCAGGTACAGTGGAACCTCGGTTCACGAATGTCTCGGAACACGTACAAATCGGTTTACGACCAAAGAGTTCGCCAAACTTTTGCAATCTGTTTACGACCACACACACTCTGTATATGAACAAGCCAGTTTCCCTTTCGGTTTGTGCACGCTGATGATTTCCGCACGTGTTCAGCCTCTTCCTGTGTATTCCCTGTGCAGCGAGCGAGAGAGAGAGACACACGCATAAACAGACACACGGGCAAGAAAGAGACACACACACACAGAGACACGGGCAAGAAAGAGACAGACACACACACAGAGACACGGGTGACACAGAGACACACACACGTGAGAGAGAGAGAGATACACACACAGAGACAAGGGTGAGAGAGACACACACACGTGAGAGCGAGACACACACACACGTGCGCACGCACGAGAGAGACACATGAGAAAGAGACACACACACGCAAGCGAGACAGAGATAGAGACGGCTGGAGAGAGGCTGAGAAGGCAGTTAAAGAATGCACCAGGCTTGTTTTTAAAGGGACTGCTTCGAGCATTGTTTTAACCTCGTTGTATTTAATGAAGACTTTTTTCTATTGGATTTTAACCTCCACTTCATTTCTGTTTACAGCGATCGGTTCGTAGCCTGCATTGTTGCAATGTTACTTTTCTTGGTGGTTTATTAAATTACGTATTTTTCAAATGTTCATTTTTTTCCCTGTGCTTAAAACTCATTACGTTTTTAGTGAGCGGTTCGTAGCGCTATAGCGCACACTCTTGCAGTGTTAGTTTTCTCAGTGTTATTCAATGTTTTTGCATGTAGTTTACTATTACACTGTGCAGTCTATGGTATAATTAACTATATTTGTGCTTAAAAATCTTTAAAAAATATATATTTACATACAGTTTGTACGGTTTGGAACGGATTAATTGTATTTACATATAATCCTGTGGGGGAAATTACTTTTGGAATGAATTATGGTCATGAACCGAGGTTCCACTCCATCTGGAAGGTTCAAATGCTGTTACTGCCGGAAGGGATCCTACTCTGTTGGGCCCTTAAACTGAAAATCGCTCCAGGGATGCTATACAATAGCCGACCCTGTGTTCAGACCCCCAAAGATCATGTGAAAAGACAATTTTCCCTTGGGGATTAACAAAGTCTGCGGTGGGTTGGCACCCTGCCTGGGATTGGTTCCTGCCTTGTGCCCTGTGTTGGCTGGGATTGGCTCCAGCAGTCCCCCGTGACTCTGTGTTCGGATTCAGCGGGTTGGAAAATGGATGGATGGATGGATGGATTAACAAAGTAAATCAAACAACATTCAGTGCCTTTGCTGTGTCACTCCAAATTGTGATTTGCTTTAATTAACCTTGGTGTGTGTCTGGAATTTCATTGAAGTCCACTGATAACAAACTGAATTGATCAGACATCACTTAGAAAGGCACACACCTGTGTACATAAGGTCCCTCAATTCACACAAAAGCCAAGCCATGGACTCTAAGGAACTCTCTGTAGACCTCCATGATGAAATTGTGGTGAGGTGTAGATCACGACAGGGGGATAAAACCACTTCTAAAGGTTTAAGTGTTCCAAGGAGCAAAGTTGTCCCAATAATTGTGAAATGGAAGAAGTTTGGAAACTACTGGGTCTCCATCTAGAGATGGGTGTCTGGGCAATTTAACGGGCGAGAAGTTCATATTTCATAAGGCTCATATTTGATTCCCTTCTGAATTCCTTTGATTTCTTTACACAGTCAGACAGTGTCCATTGGTGTTGGGTAACATTGTTCATAAGTGTTTTTTGTTGACTTGGATACGGTGGCACAGGATTCGCAGTAAGGAGATCAGGGTTAACATCTTGGGTCTTCCCTGCTTGGAGTTTGCATGTTCTCCCCGTGTTTTTGTGGGTTTCCCCCCACAGTCCAAAGACATGCATGTTAGATGAACTGGCAATACTAAACTGGCGAGTGTTTGTGTGTGTGGGTGGGGTGAATGTGTGTTTGTGTCTTCGCCCTGGGATGGACTGGTGCCCTGTCCAGGATTTGTTCCTGTCTTGCGCCCTATGCTAGTTGGGATAGGATCCAGCACAACCCCGCGACCCTGGCCAGGACACACCTTTTATTTAATGTTACATTTTGGCTACATACTCAAAAACATTGAGTGTTCAAAATTTACAATAATAGAGGAAATCAGACAGAAGCAAATATTTTTCAAATGTTTCATTGTATATACTGCGTTCTTTTCTGTATGTGTTTATTTTAATGCGTTGTACAAATTTGCACAATACCATTTTGGTTTAGCAAATAGTGCACAACACCAAGACAGCTTTAAAAGCCGAGACAAACGTTTGAGGAAACCAAAGTTGACAGGTTCAAAGTCCTACAGTCAAAAAAAAAACGCACTCATTATTAATTAAAAATTGGCAAGTCAGTCCTGCTACAAGTCAAATTTGAAAAAGGATTTAATTATCTTTGAAGAAAAGTGCAGAAACACTTTATAATCTGTCAATGACACTTAATTTACAAGATTGCTTGCACATCTGGTCACCTTAATTTAAAAATGACATAACAGCACTAGATGCCATGCAGTGAACAACAACCAAGTGCATCCCTGGATGACGTGATCTGCGCCTCTCCGACATGCATGTTCCCGATGGTAAAAGAAGCAAACTTCTTCAATTTTGAGGAGATTAGCCTATGTGAGGAACTTATTTAACTCAACATAATACTCTGTGGTAATCACTACATTGATAATCTTTTTGTATTCTTGCATCCTAATGGTCAAACTAATAGAAGTGTGAATTCAAGTTGCAATGTGTAGATGGCAGCAAAATAAACTTAATTAATTGGTGTTAAAAATGGTGTCCCTCAATGTTCAGTGTATCAAGCTTTCAAAAAGCCCTATGACGTGATAGGCAACGAGAAGAAGAGGTAAGATCAAAAAAAAAAAAGTGAAGAGTAGAAAGTTCTTCTTTCTTTTCATCTTTTACCACTTCTGTGTGGGCTCGATGTGCTTGATCGATCTTCTCCATATGGCTCGGTCCTGCACCTCCTCACCAGTCAAGCCCGTTTCAATTATATCTCCATCCATCCATCCATTATCCAACCCACTATAGCCTAACTACAGGGTCGCGGGGGTCTGCTGGAGCCAATCCCAACCAACACAGGGCACAAGGCAGGAAACAAACCCCGGGCAGGTCGCCAGCCCACCACAGGACACACACACCAAGGACAATTTAGAATCACCAATGCACCTAACCTGCATGTCTTTGGACTGTGGGAGGAAACCGGAGCACCCGGAGAAAACCCACGCAGATACGGGGAAAATATCTCCAACTCCACGCAGGGAGGACCTCGGAAGTGAACCCGGATCTCTTAACTGCGAGGAAGCAGCGCTACCCACTGCGCCACCTTCCAGCATATCTTCTTTCACTTTATCCATCCATCTCTGCTTTGGCTTCCCTCTCTTTCTCTTTCCCTGGACTTCCATTCCCATCAGTCTTTTCCTCACATATTCATTGTCTCTTCCTTATCACATGTCCATACCAATTCAATCTTTCTTAGATATCTCCCCCACTTTTGTTGTACCTCTGTCTCAATTATTATTCTGTCCTTCTTTGTAACTCTGAACATCCATCTCAACTTTTTCATTTCTGCTACATTCAGCTTCTTCATCTGGACTTCCTGTACTGCCCACGTCTCAGCTCCATACATCACTGCTAGGCTTACCAGTGTCTTAAAAACCTTACCTCTGATCTTCGCATTAATTCTTCAATCACACAATACTCCTGATACCTTCCTCCAATTGTTCCGTCCACACTGCACTCTATAGGTTATCTCTGCATCTAACTTTCCACCTTGGGCTACCACTGTTCCTAGATATTTAAATGTATCCATTCTTTTCAATAGCTGTCCCAGCAGGCTAACTTCTGAATAATGATCATTAAACCTTAGATATCATGTCTTCTTCATACTGATCTCTGTTTTCCAAAACCCTTCTTCGTTCTTCTATATTCCTCTTCACTTCCTCTTTTCTGGTGGTACAAAACTCAATGTCATCAGCACAAACCCTGCATCGGGGGATTGGTCTTTTATCCCATGATTCAACACATCCATAACCAGATTAAAGAGAATAAGGACTACAAAAAGACCCCTGGTGCAGGCCTACTCAACTAGGGATCTTGTTTGTTACCTCAACACTGCTTTTATCCCAAGTCCTCATTCCTTCTTACACATTCTGGACAATTAACACACATTTCTCTGGTCCTCCTTTCTCTCTCATTCACCTCCAGACCTCCTGACGTGGCTGTCTATCATAAGTCTTCTCCAAATCAATCCATTTCTTTACGCTTCTTTATCAGCTATCTCAATGCAAAGATGTGATCAGTTATTCCTCTCTCTGGTGGTTTCTTCTATAAGCATTCTCTCTATAACCCTTTCTCAAGTTTTCATTTCAATTTATCCCTGTAGAGTTTCCGCAATCCTGAAAATTGCCCTTCTACCTGGAGATCAGATATATTAGTAGTCAAAGCCAAAATTTGAGACAAAAGTTGTAGTTAGAAAAAAAGTGAAAAGATGTTCAAAAACCAGAGAATCAAAGAAAGTTTCTAAACAACACAGGGGTTTCGGAAATCCGTAAACTCGGATGTAGAAACAATTATCCTGTCACTATAGTGTCTGCTTAAAGGAAGTGATTTCAGAAAAAGAGGAGTGAGGGAACTAGAGAAAAAACAGAATCAAGACAAAGTGAGAATCAAAGCCAAAAGTCAAAAAGAGAGACTGTCAGAGCCAAATCGTACACCAAAAATCACACTCAAAAGGCAAAAGCTTTGTTTTTAATAACCAGTAGTCAAAATAACAAGTAAAGAGAGGCGCAAAGTTCGGTCCAATCTTACAAAATGGCAGTTGGTGAGGTGTTAAAAGGTCATCTCAATTACCCTGATGTCACGACCCTAGCAACCAAGACCTGCATCATGACAACGGAAACCACAAAATGGCCGCCCTCATAATTAAATCAAAATGGCATTTGAAAAGGCATTAAATAAAATTCAAACTCTAAACGAGGACTCCAACCAAGAAATTAACCACAGAATTGAATTTCTTGATTACATTGAACCCACAAATAGATGATTTTTAGAGCCTCAGAAAACCCTGGAAAAAAATCTAAAGAAACCCCATTCACAACAGTCGGGTCATGATTGATGGTTTACAACCTCAGAGGACACAAGCACTGTCCTAACAATGGGGATGCAATATGGCTGCCAAAATGGTCCAAATATTTATATGGAAACAAAAGAAAGCCAATAAGCGAAAAACAAGATGTAACCACCAGAAACCATTGCACAGAAAACCCCCAAATCTATATGAAAATCAAAACAGAGATCACTAAAATTCCTGTAATAATTTAACAGGTTCTTGACACCAAGAATAGCTCCAATGCTTGATATGCTAGATAAGAATATATATATAAGAAATATCAAATCAGCAGACTTATTACCGTGGGTCCAGGACAGAACACAGCTATATACAGATAAAATTTAATGTAAATAAAAATATAGTATTACATGTAGGAAGGAGGTTTAAAACTTGAATAGCCCCCAGATGAGAAGAACTTAGAAGTCTGCCTAGATCCAGGTCTAAGGGGACGTCCAGGTTATAAGTTTCTCATTCCCAGACTAAGGAGTGAGAGCTCTGGAGGTGGTCTTGGGGCTCTTAAGGTTCCTTTTGCTTTTTAACATAATACCTTTACAACAGGCTTCTTATAGAATTCACAATAGTAATAATAATAATAATAATAAAGAGTCTGTCTTCTTGTATCCACTCCACTTGTCCCCGACAAACTTTGTCCTCTTCCATCTGACTTCAAGTTGTGGCTCCTTTTACATAAAACCAGGGAGAACTTCTGGTGCCAGGACGTTGCACGTAGGAAGCACTTGTGGGTCAAGCGCAAGCCCCACAACAGAGGGGCCGCTAATTCTTGCAGCACCCCTTGATGGCTGCTATGGAACCCAAACAGGGTTGCCCCACAGGACTACAGTTCCCAGCATACCCTACAAGATACATATGGGTATCGTGGCCCAGGAATGCCGCCATTTAACATAGAGTCCTGGTAGGTTGTCTCCCCCTATCCATTCATTACATTGGCCTCCCGACCAAGTAAAAATCTGGAGTCCAATCCCTCCAGAACTCCAGCATATCTACTTCATTGCTGGCATCTCCTTGCAGGGAATATCCTACCTTTCTTCTGTCCAATCACCACCTTGGTCTCCCAGCCAAGAAAGAAGCCTTGAACCATCCCTTTCCAGCCGTGCATCACAACAGATTTGGCTACCTGTTGTAGTCCTGAAGTCCCTGTTGGCAAGTAGTTCACATTCCTAGCCCTGACTAACCCTACAGTGACAGCCATAGGTTGACATCTCTCCTCACCTGAAACTCTGATAAAAGAAAAATGCAAGGATACATGAAAAATGACTAAGCAAAATACAACAACAAGAAATTAAATAAGATAACTTATTGCCTTCTTCAATTTCTGTAACAAGGTTAAAATAAAAATAACAAAGACTGGTCTTTCAGCACTGGCACAGATTTTGCCTTTCTCTTCTGACTTCAAGATGGAAAAGTTCATTTTTTTCTATTCTACTTTCTCTTTTAAATTGTATCCCCAACATGCCCCTCCAGTACAACTTTGTTCTAACACATCTTTATGGTACATCTTTGTTCTAGCACACCCACTATTCTTAACTGCCTTTAGCCTAAAAAGACCATTTTGTAATCATCTTCAGCACTTCCCTTTTTCTTTATTTTAATTTGAACATTATATAACATATAAAATGCATAAAAAGTACTTTTCCTCACAGTATATAATTAACCCTTTTTAATTACATTGCCTTATCTTTTATCCTAATTTCAGTTATGATTAGCCAAAAGTCTTAAGGTTACTTTGTAAGTATTTTAAAAGAATATATATATATATATATATATATATATATATATATATATATATATATATATATATATATATATATATATATATATATATATATATATATATATATATATCTTTAATTATTAAATTAAATATTTCGGAGCAGAGAACTTCAGTTATGACATGTCTTAGTTCAAAAGTTCATTTAGTTAACCACTAGATAGATAGATAGATAGATAGATAGACAGATAGATAGATATGAAAGGCACTATATAATAGATAGATAAATAGATAGTAAAGTCACTATATGATAGATAGATAGATTGATTAGCAGTGTTGGCAGGACTAGATAGATAGATAGATAGATAGATAGATAGATAGATAGATAGATAGATAGATAGATAGATAGATAGATAGATAGATAGATAGATAGATAGATAGATAGATAGATAGATAGATAGATATGAAGGGCACTATATGATTGATAGATAGATAGATAGATAGATAGATAGATAGATAGATAGATAGATAGATAGATAGATAGATAGATAGATAGATAGATAGATAGATAGGCACACACTGGAATGTCCATTAAAGAAGAAAATTGAAAAGAAAGATAAGATCTGATTTAGCTGTCACAGTCCTTGTGAGGAATTATGCAGACATATTGCTGTTGGTATAATGAAGCCCTCCATTGTGTTTCTTGACACACTTCTGCTGAATAATTCATTGCCAGAAAGTCCTCCATGATGCTGTGTCACAGACAGTGGACATGCAGCTTTGTTCATAATGGCACTCAGTTTTGGTTTATCTCTCACATCTTCTATTACCTCCAGGGGGCCCAGAATGCATCCCATAACTGAGCCTGCCCTTTTAATTAGCTTGTTGAGTCGGTGGACCTCTCTTGAAGTGATGTGACTAGCCCACCAAACCACAGCTTAGAAAATCACACTGACCGTCACAGAGTTGTAGAAGACGTGAAGGATGTCACTTCCCATATTAAAGGACTCCAGTCTCATAAGTAAGAAGAGCCTGCTCTGCCCTTTCTTCTATATCTCCCCTGTGTTCCAAGACCAGTTCAACCTGTCATTGATGTGGACCCCTAAGTACATGCAAGATTTACAATGGGATTTCTTAATTGGGCAATATATTCCAGAAAGTGATAGCAATTCCCATACTGAATTTTATTTGAAATTTCCATAAAATGTGAGCGCCTGTTGGATGAATCCCTGTCATAGCCTAGTTGAATCCACATGGATCTGCCAGATAAGCTCACCACCCACCAGGTGAAGGATTGAGGGTTCAGAGGAATTCGAGAGTCGAGAGTCTTTACTCAGTTTCACCATACATCATGCAACAACTTACCTCAAAATAACAGATATATTAATCTTTTATTACCAGCCCCTAAAATAACTCAGTAAAGCTGCACCGCTCTTGAGTTCTTCTTTATCTGAAGCCCTTGGCGCTATTATTGTCTAATTTATCACCAGTGATCTACTGTATAGCAAATCAGAGCCAAATTGTGGTACACAGAAAAAAAATTAACCTTATTTCACCATTTGCTTCAAGGAAACAAAAAGCTAAAGTGTTTCTATTCTAAGACTGTAGGGAAAGGGAAATTGTATTTTAATAAATAATAAAAATAAAAAAAGCACACTAAGGCTTACAACATAGCTACTTTAAATTGAATATTGAGATATTTCTGATGGGTACAAATAGATTAGCTCTTGGCTATGATTTGGCCTGAATGATACCCACGGTACATTATGATTGCTTATCATGAGTATTTATTCCTCAGTGAAACAAGATGACCAGATAACTCCTCCTGTTAATATCGGTTTTCATTCTGCTGGCTGTAATGTAAAGTAACAGATTGTGTAGAAAAGTGACTTCTGCTTTCTGTAATAACATCTTTGAAGTATCATCTGTTGCTGCAGATGGGAGATTTCTAAATCCAAAACACAACAAGCAATACATTTTCAAATATTTAGAGTGAGTCAAGTGTCATCCCCGTATCAATCAGCCTTCTTGGCCATAATTCAGACTTTAAACCCAGCACATAACGCTCATCATATTGAAAGAGACTTTTTGAATTGCTGCTTTTTGCAAAGATGCTGTCAATCAACTCCACATGAACGATGGGAAACGAAAAAAAAGCCTCCAGCACCATAAAAATATAAGTTTATCTTGAATTATGGTCAAACGTTTTTATACATCATATGAAAGTTGAAGAGTCCAAGGTCCCCTGAAGGGAGATTAGCAGCAATGAACGCAACAGGAACTCATGATAACGGACGAATGCCGCAGTGATACGTTACAAAATGAGAGATGATTTGATTAGAATAGGCCATTCCTTCCAAATAGCTTGTCAATCCAACACAATTACATTAAGCGATAGATAGATAGATAGATAGATAGATAGATAGATAGATAGAAAGATAGATAGATAGATAGATAGATAGATAGATAGATAGATAGATAGATAGATAGATAGATAGATAGATAGATAGATAGATAGGCAGAGTGGTGGCTCTGAGGCTAGGGATCTGCATTGGCAATCGGAAGGTTGCCAGTTTGAATCCCGTAAATGCCAAAAGGGACTGTGCTCTGTTGGGCCCTTCAGCAAGGCCCTTAACCTGCAATTGCTGAGCGCTTTGAGTTGTGAGAAAAGCACTATATAAATGCAAAGAATTATTATGATTATTATAGATAGATATGAAAGACACTATATAATACAATGGGATGCAAAAGTTTGGGCAATCTTGGTAATAGTCATTATTTTCCTGTATAAATCGTTGGTTGTTACGATAAAAAATGTCAGTTAAATATATCATATAGGAGACACACACAGTGATATTTGAGAAGTGAAATGAAGTTTATTGGATTTACAGAAAGTGTGCAGTAATTGTTCAAACAAAATCAGGCAGGTGCATAAATTCAGAGGTCAGAGTCCTGAGGAACTCCTTGTGTGACTGGCGCTGAACTGGACCTGCTGTTGCCAAGACTAAGAAACTCTTGTCTGTCAGTCAGATGAGACTTGAACCACTGGAGGGCAGTGCCAGAGATACCCAGCATGTTCTCCATTCTGGACAGTAGAATGTCATGTCTGACCTGAGTGTCAAATGCTGCACTGAGGTCTAACAGAATTAATATGCTGGTTTGTCCAGAGTCTGCTGCCATAAGCAAATCATTGGTTACCCGTAGCAGAGCAGTTTCACAGCTGTGCTGTGCCCTGAACCAAGACCAAAAGGGTTCCATCAAATTATTAGAGGTTAAGTAATTGGTGAGCTGGGAGAACTTTTGACAGAAAAGATACATTGGAAATAGGCCAAATATTGTTAAGATCGTCATCATGAAGACCAGACTTTTTTAACATGGGGGTTACAGCAGCGATTTTAAAAGTGGCTGGCACAAACCCAGTGTCGAGAGATGTATTAATTATTGTCATAACAGTTGGGATTATGGCATGAAGGTAGGATTTAAGAAGTGTGGTTCCCCCAAAAAACAATATAGACCCAAATTTATTATCCCACATGTAAAACAACAAAATATGTACACACAGCAAAACAAAACTCTAAAATAAACGTTCTATACATGCCAATGGATGATACAAAGATTTATGATTTTGGGTCGAGATGTGATCATCTCAGGGAGACACTTTGAAGTCCCGCGAGACTTCTTGCACACCATGCCCTACTTACAAACAATTTCTTGGAGACACTTTAACGTCCCACGAGATAAGGAAGTGAGAGAAAAGGACGGCTGCTGTACAGGCTTTTAAATGATCGACGCGCAGCGCAACATGCAGATCATGCAGCACAGCAGCAGGAGGCAGACAGCCAGCTGCCGATCTACTTAGCATGCGTTCAGCCCCCCCACTTACAATGTGAGCAACAGAGATGCGAAGTGGCTAGCATGAAGTACGCCCCCGGGGGGTTGTGGGGTGGGCGAGCGAAGCGAGTAGTAGTCTTATATATAAACATCTACGCACGGAAGTGTGTGTGTCTGTCTGGCCCAGAAGTGAGAGGTGCAGTCGGGGTAAGGGCTCCGCCTCCAAGGAAACTGAAACTCGCTTAGCCGCTAATAACACATGTGAGGCGAGCACGTCAGAAAAATGAATCTTCAGAAAAAAGACAGTCGCTTAGCCGTTAACATCGGGAAAATGGTATGTCTTTTACTTTTCCTCCCGCCACTAATGCACAAGCAAGGCGAGCACATCTGCATAACGAATCCTCCTAGGAGAGAGATGCCCAGAGTAGTTCCTTTCAATTACCTGACATTTCTACATTTGAATTTATTTTCTGACGATTTCAGTACTTTTTAGGACCCAGGGCTTTTTATAGCACAGGCTTACACAGCGAGTATATATACATACAATCCAACATCTCTCTGTCTGTCTGTCCACTTTTCACGAGAGAACTACTTAACGAATTTAGATCTATTTTTTTCAATAATTTGTTTGAACATTCCAGTTAATTTTGAGACTTCTCTCATTATGCTAAGTTTCATAGTTTTTCTTGCAGCAGAGATTTTTTCACGCGAATCTGAAAGAGAGGCTGCAGGCCGAGGGGAGGGGGAAGTGGGTGGGGTCCTCCTCACTCATGCGCCAGCCTCTATTTGAGTCGCTCTACCTCTCATCACATGCTAAAGTGTACCTCGCCCCTGCTTAGCCATCGATACCTGTTTGTTCAACAGACGTTATCATCTACAGATTGTTAAGGAGTAACGTTTGACGTTTTTGACAGAGAGATCACAATCACAGCTACTTGTGTTTTACAGGGTAGCTGCTGATTGGCAGAGATATCATAGCCACGTGCTTTTCTCCCCACATGAGGGACGCTCTCCCGTCAGAGCTGAACACGATCAGATAGAGTGCCAACGTTTGACTCTGGAGCGTACCTACATTCTGCTTGGCCAGAGTTACATTTGTTCTTTGTTGATTTTTAAAGTTTGTCTTGTTTCTCTACTGTGTGGGCGGAGCCGTGGGGGAAAACTAGTACTGTACATAAACAATCAAAGAATATTCAGTAGAAATGTATATACAAAGATATTATAAATATACCACAAACAATAGCAGTTACAATATAAATGTAATAAAAAAAATAGTAAAGACTATGCCATTATTTATGAACATGTTTGATTTTTGTATTTAGCAACAAACTTTCGACTTTGCTTTTTGTTGTGCTCTTCTGACTTTGATTAAAAATGACTGCTAGGAGCACATATTTGGTTTTGGAAAAGGATTGTTGCCTCTGAGAGAACTTCCTAAATCTCATCTATGCAATGACTGTCAACACATGACAACCACACACAGAGAGTGTCGTCTTGACTCTAGGGGTTTCTCACAATAATTAATAAAATAATACATGAGTCTATAAATATGCTCCCTTGCAAAGATTCATTTCAGAAGCAATGATTTGAAAGATGATGCTTCAAAAAAAAAAGGTGACAGTGTTTGATTGATTCATTATGGAGTCTTGATGTCCCCCTCAGTGACAGCATGGGACTGTTCTGCATCTCCCAAAAGACACAATGTTAGGTTAATTAAAAGTTCTCAGTTGGGGGATTTCATGTGTGCAAAGACTTTCTGGTGGGCATTGGTTCAAAAGGGGACAAGAGGTAATTAATGTATAAGATCTGCTACTTAAAAATACGTTGGACAGAAATCAGTGCCTGCTTATTTTTCTATTATATATAAATATATATATATATATATATATATATATATATATATCTATATATATCTATATATATATATATATACACTCACCTAAAGGATTATTAGGACCACCATACTAATACGGTGTTTGACCCCCTTTCGCCTTCAGAACTGCCTTAATTCTACGTGGCATTGATTCAACAAGGTGCTGAAAGCATTCTTTAGAAATGTTGGCCCATAATGATAGGATAGCATCTTGCAGTTGATGGAGATTTGTGGGATGCACATCCAGGGCACGAAGCTCCCGTTCCACCACATCCCAAAGATGCTCTATTGGGTTGAGATCTGGTGACTGTGGGGGCCATTTTAGTACAGTGAACTCATTGTCATGTTCAAGAAACCAATTTGAAATGATTCGAGCTTTGTGACATGGTACATTATCCTGCTGGAAGTAGCCATCAGAGGATGGGCACATGGTGGTCATGAAGGGATGGACATGGTCAGAAACAATGTTCAGGTAGCCTGTGGCATTTAAACGATGCCCAATTGGCACTAAAGGGCCTAAAGTGTGCCAAGAAAACATCCTCCACACCATTACACCACCACCACCAGCCTGCACAGTGGTAACAAGGCATGATGGATCCATGTTCTCATTCTGTTTACACCAAATTCTGACTCCACCATTTGAATGTCTCAACAGAAATCGAGACTCATCAGACCAGGCAACATTTTTCCAGTCTTCAGCTGTCCAATTTTGGTGAGCTCGTGCAAATTGTAGCCTTTTTCCTATTTGTAGTGGAGATGAGTGGTACCCGGTGGGGTCTTCTGCTGTTGTAGCCCATCCGCCTCAAGGTTGTGCGTGTTGTGGCTTCACAAATGCTTTGCTGCATACCTCGGTTGTAACGAGTGGTTATTTCAGTCAAAGTTGCTCTTCTCTCAGCTTGAATCAGTCGGCCCATTCTCCTCTGACCTCTAGCATCAACACGGCATTTTCGCCCACAGGACTGCAGCATACTGGATGTTTTTCCATTTTCACACCATTCTTTGTAAACCCTAGAAATGGTTGTGCGTGAAAATCCCAGTAACTGAGCAGATTGTGAAATAGTCAGACTGGCCCGTCTGGCACCAATAACCATGCCACGCTCCAAATTGCTTAAATCACCTTTCTTTCCCATTCTGACATTCAGTTTGGAGTTCAGGAGATTGTCTTGACCAGGACCACACCCCTAAATGCCTTGAAGCAACTGTCATGTGATTGGTTGATTAGATAATTGCATTAATGAGAAATTGAACAGGTGTTCCTAATAATCCTTTTGGTGAGTGTATATCTTTTAATTTTATAGGTATTTTAGATGCAGATTCCTAGCCATTAAATTATCGAAAACCTTAGCAAATAATGTATGTTGCCACACACAAGGGGCAGGGGGCATTCACAGGGCTGGAGTAATTTAACCCCAAGTCAATAGAGGGCACCGTCATTCACATCCTCTCCTCTTTTACCTACAGACCAAAAGCTTCACAAGTCGACAATGCTTGGCATCACTTCTGCTCCGCCTCCTAGCTACACCTTTTCCGGGATGGACGCCATATAACAGACGCCATATGCACCTCATGGAGTCAAGTCTGGAAAGATGTCTGCTAAAAAAAAGATGATGTTTTTGTAGATCCATTGTATTTGTTCTGTTCCCAACATTATATGGGATATCCGACTGGTGGCCCAAACTCTTTATCTCTGTTTGTCTGTTATTATTACAATGTCCATTGTGGATTATGTTCAATTAAAAGACAAGAAATTACACTTCCTCTACCGTACACATACTTTATTTTCCTGACATTACACATCGTAATAAAAAGACAGAGGAATAAAAAGAATTATGATCTCATTTCATGCCATACCAAATGCAATCTGTTTCTACAATAAGAGCAAGAAATCAAAAAAAAAAAGTCTATTGTTAGGTAAATATTCAGGAAGCCCCTGGGCATTATTATCCACTACCAGTCTTTTATGTATGCCGCATTGCTCTCTTGTGCAATAAACTTAAAAGTAAAATACAGTGCGCTCCTTAATGTTTGGGACAAAGACACATTTTTCTTTGACTTTCCCATCTGCTCCATAGCTTAACTCTTTCAGGGTGGATGTTGACTTTTGTCGATAATTCAGGGGCGGAGGACTGTAATCAGCTGTGAACTGTGACAAAACTCGCCGTTATATTTTAGATCGACTCTGTTTAAATAAAGTTAGCTTCGTTAATTTGACCAATATTTCCTGGTCATGCATGAGTAGCAAAAAGCTAACATCTCTTCATATGGCATCGACATCTGGTGAAAGACCAAAGCGAATGCTCAAAGCAAAATACTCTGAGGATGACGTTTTGCGTATCATATCTCTGAGTCGGACTCTGTGCTGTCGGATTTTGAAGTAACTGATCTGGAGATTGAAAGCAAAAGTGATGGACCAGCATCAGCTGATCTTGGTGCTGAACATGTCCGTGTAGCTAATACACCTGCGCCAACGTTCACCTGGGAAGATTCCCTTATACGATGACAAGAGGTACAAACCAGATTGCGTCAGACTGCCACCACTACTGCTGAGCGAAAATAGCGAGGTAGCCTGCCTGTCACGTATTCCTGCTTGTTAACGTGCTGCATTCTGCACAGCCGCTGCTGCCAGAGACGTCAAACGGGCACCGACAGCAGCCACATCATGCAGCAAAATACGTTTTTAGGTTGATTTATGTATGAAATCATTGCTTTGTGTGCTTTTCAGAAAACTGGAAAAATATTCAGTTCAGTGTTTTGTCTTGGTAGAGTTCTCTATTACTCTACTTTCCCCTTTTGTATTGTTATTGTGTAGCCTTTGTCAGAATGTCTCAAATCACAGATTTACCACTGTTTCTAAGGTACTGTACCATATAACTTCTCCCCACCATCCATTGTATGTTTATAACCTCAGGCAATTAGGTGTAGTAAAAGACATGCAAGAGTTAATTTACAATTTAAATAATGTACTATTGATAATATTCATAAATAATAACAATAAGCAAAGTACAATTGAATATTGGCAACCATACAATACAATACAATACAATTTACTTTTGTATAGCCCAAAATCACACAAGGAGTGCCGCAATGGGCTTTAACTGGCCCTGCCTCTTGACAGCCCCCCAGCCTTGACTCTCTAAGAACACAAGAAAAAACTCCCCAAAAATAACACTGTAGGGAAAAAATGGAAAAAACCTTGGGAAAGGCAGTTCAAAGAGAGACCCCTTTCCAGGTAGATTGGGCGTGCAGTGGGTGTCAAAAGAAAAGGGGGTCAATACAATACAATACAATACACAGAACAGAACAAATCCTCAATACAGTATAAAAATAAAAAATTTAGAAGTACAGAGTAAAATTAAACAGTAGATGATATCACATAATATAATTTGGATTTGTTTAGAGTCCTGGAGACCTCATCCATCAAGCTGCCTCCCCCATTTGGCCATTCCACAGCTAAAATAGCACTAATCCGATGAAAGGAACCCTCTACCAGATGATTCCTGTGATCCTCCATCAGGGATGACTTTATCTTAGGCAAGCAAAACAACTTGGCAGGTGCGCCGTGGCACCAAGTGCCACATTTGAGTACCAAGTAGAGAAACAGAACAGGTGAGGGTTAGTATCCAATTCTAACTGTCATGTTACTTATGTTTTAGTGCTAATGACTAACAACAGAGATGCAGTCTGTACAGTTAATCAGCAGCTCTAGTCAGGGTGTGCTAAACTGAAGTAGTGAGTCTTTAACCGGGATTTAAAAGCTGAGACCGAAGAGGCATCTCTTATAGTAGCAGGCAGACCAGTCCACAGTTTAGGGGCCCTGTAACTAAAAGCTCGACCTCCCACTGTTATTTTATTAATTCTTGGAATCATAAGCAGACCGGCATCTTGAGATCTTAATGTGCGCTCTGGTTTGTAAGTCATGATAAGTTTAGACAAGTAAGCCGGACCTCGGCCATTTAATGCTTTATATGTTAAAAGGAGGATTTTGAAATTTGCCCTAAACTTAACCGGGAGCCAGTGTAAGGATTTAAGAACTGGAGTTATGTGTTCATATATTCTTGTTCTTGTAATAATTCTTGAAGCACATTTTGGATTAACTGGAGGCTGTATAGAGAACAGTTTGAACATCCAGTGAACACCGCATTGCAGTAGTCAATCCTACTAGAAATAAATGCATGAATTAATTCCTCACAATCCTGTTTATTTAGAAAGCGCCTTAATTTCCCAACATTTGTAAGATGGAAGAAACATGATTTGTACAACTTTGTAATATGTGCTTTAAATGACATGCTAGAGTCAAAGATAACTCCGAGATTGTGGGCTGATTCAGTAAAATTAATGGTGATTGCAACTGAGTTAAAGGATGACAGAATATTGTTGTGATCAGTGTCATTCCCTCCAACAATTAACATCTCTGTTTTATCTGTGTTTAAAGACAAGTAGTTCTCACCCATCCACTCCTTTTATTCACAAACCATACAACCTGATAGATGTTGATGTGTAGTTTCAGGCACCACACAGACTTGTTTATTGCTTTTGTCTCTAGTTAAGTCCTCATTTTTGGTCATCTTTCTTCAGAACAGGTCTGTCTCAATATGGCTGCCAAGCTGTGCTCTTCAGTATGGTCTTCATTTCAGTTCATGGTGTGTGAGATGCTCCTTCATGATGATGATGTAAAGCAAGCAAATTTACAGATTCTTTGTCCAAACCCAGCAGCCAATAGGGCGTCGTGGGTAGTTAATAGCTTCTGATTTAGAACCAAACAGGCAACTTTAGACCAATAGAATTCTAGTGCAATACAATGGTTTCACACCTGCCCCCAATACCATTTGTTAAGGTGAAGCTTACCAGCTTGGTAGTTTGGTCTCCATGCAGGAGTTGATTGAGAGGGGCTACAGAAAATCACTTACACCAACCCTGTCATAAAATTACAAAGACTCAGTCCTAAAGACTGGGGAGGGGTGGGTTGGGGGTGGTCTTGCATTGCTTTGTCTAAGTTATAAAAAATATTTATCAACTTATATACAAAATATTGGCTCCAGCAGACCCCGTGACCCTGGATATAATTAGGATATAGTGGGTTGGATAATGGATGGATGGATATACAAAATTTCACACCACAACAAAGAGTTCAAATTACAAATCAAACAATTCAGACGTCATTAAAGTGCACATTGCAGACTTGTCACTCTCCTCTAGACATTCTCTAGTGCTGCTATGTCGTTTTTATATCATGAAGATCAAAGTTCTCTCTGTTCTTGGGTTCCATCAGAGTGAACCTACAGTCCGGCTAGAAGAATCTCAGCCTACTTTGAGTCAAACGTAGTCGCCAAATAGAGATGTTTTATAAATTACTAGCAGGCGTACCCGGCGTTGCCCTGGAATCAATAACCGGTGAATTTCCCAAATGAAAGAAACAGAACATAGAAATAGAACAAATGGTTTTCTGGTTGACATTTTATTGTAAGTTCCTACACTCTGGATTGTGTCTGCTGTGGTGTTTCAGACGCCGTTGAAATAGACTTTCTTGTGGCATCTGAAGTGGACCTTCCAATTCTACGTCTTTTTTTCGGTGGCATGGGTATATTAGCGAAAAGCAGGGCAATTATAATGTGTTACATGGTATTACATACAGAATAAGCACCACAGTGAGATGAATTTTACGTTATTTACAATACGTCAGAAAGTGAACAAATAGCACCAGTCAGTCAGAAAGTGCAACACTGAAATCGTACTGTGAGTCAGAAAGCGAGCAAATAGCACCACAAATACGGAAAGCAATTGAGAAAGAGCAGCAGTGAAACTGTACTGGGAAAAATGGTGGGGAAAGAAGCTCTGTTTCTAAGGAGCGTCTATGTTGAACCGTGATGCCATCTAACGGACATTGGCGATGGTAACTACAGAGAGAAGTGACATACAACCGCTGCTGTGTCTGGGGAAAATGGTGGGGGATGGATGCTATCTTTTTAAGGTGAGTCTCTGTTGAAACGTGCTTGCATATAACAGATGTTGGCGAATGAAATACAGCACTATCAGTGCGTGTGGGAGTGTGACCTGCGGAAACGTGGGTGTGTCAGCCGGTCATGCTTAATGGGTCATTCAAGTTTTACATCCGTACGGCAGTTCGCCTTCACCCGATCAAGCAGTAGGCCTTCTCATACTTGGACACTTGCGCCATCTCTTGGCAATTTAAAGAAACATGGGTAAAGAGCGACGCACAGGGACCAAACGTGCTGCTAGATGGCGCCACCGTGACCGTCTGTTGCAACACGTGTGCCGAACATTGTGTTGGTGAAAAGATGCCCTGCGCTTCACCACGAAAATTTTTCCCAACCAAACATACCCCATGCCCTCCTCCTAGTCACAAAGGAGCCCCATCCCTAGTTTGGTGGCGATCGGACACCCGATGCAGATTTGTATGGCGGATAAGCATACATACATACACACACACATACATACATCGACTCTGCTTTATATATTAGATGTGCAGTAAGATTTGCAAAAAAATAGGACATTCTTATTTAGGATACTTCTAGACGTGTTTCTATAAATGGGAACCAAGGGCTCCTCAATCTACTGTATAAGATATTCCCACGTCAAAAAAAAAAATTCTTACATTTAGAAATGAACCTTCAGTGTTGCTACTTGTGTCTGAGTGGGTGTTTCTCGCATTACTCTGGTCTTTCTCTACCATCCTGAAAGACTGGATTGTTAGGCTAAGTGAAGACTTTAAAGTAGTGCCACGTGATAGTGACAGCGAGTGTGTGGGACTGTGTGTGTAGGTCCTAAAAGACGACTGGCACCTCATTTAGAGTCGGTACCTGCCTTGTACTTCAGGCTGTCAGGTTAGCCGCCATGACCCTAATTTAGATTAAGACATATGGATACTGTCATGTCAAGTTAAATGGGGACAACTGCAGAAAATAAGAAAAGTTTTTGCTGTAAGAAGCTTGTTTTGCTCGAGTTCCTTTAAATAGAAAATGCAAAACAAAACCTCTACTTTGAAACTTATGCAGAAACACATTGTCGGCTAAGAAGCATGGGAATTATCTGATTGAAAGGATTAAGCTTACAATGTGTTTGACAAGTTGTACTGAGGAATTAACATTGTAATATAACAATAGGAAAGGCTCTAAATTCATTAAAATATTTTCAAGAAAACAGTTTGGGAGCTGGAACTGGAGTTTATTGCACAAAAGATTAATCAGACGCTTTAAGATGGAAAAAAAAAATATCTCCACAGAAATGTTTTTTGATTCCTATCGGGTCGATTAAAAGCCGGTTACGTCTTTAGAAGGATGACTGCCAGACTAATAAAATAAATTAAGCATGTACACTAAATTCCAGTCCATGCCTGCTTTAAGAAATGAGATGCATTAAAAAACCCCACATGGGTAATTTTGAGAGATACACAATTCTCGCAGCAGTAATATCTTTCCCACAAAGATATTCACAAGAATGCCCCAACTTTAATTATAAGTTGAACAAATCATTCTAATTTGAATATCACCAGAAGCATCAATCAAGCAATCAATAGTTTTAGTGCATTATCACACCTTACGCCATGGGCATATTTAGAAAACAGTATCACACTTTTTTATAGTTAATGCCATCTCAGGGCACTCTGCAGGTATCGCGTAGGTTTTGGCATATGTTATGTTGCAAGTGCCTAAGAGGATGGATGGGAATCAAGGCCTGGATGGAGGATAACTTCTTACTTAGACGGGAGGCCAGAATGAAATGACAGACAAGCTGGCTGGCTGGACGAGGAAACAGCTTTATGCTAATAATCGATGGATCACTGGAAGCTGGAGGCTGAGAGCAGTTCCATCCCCCCATTTGGCAGGTGGCAGTGTCCCTCTGGTGGCGTCCCATTTTGGATACCTGCAGGGGTGCTTGGGAGTTGGAGCTCAGAAGTGCAACCTTATCGGAGTTCCTGGGTACCAGTAGAGGGTGCTGTTGGGGAAGGACCTCCCTGCTTTTCCACATTACCAGGAATTGATTCCCAGAGGACACAAATGGGGCACCGGAAGCATTCCGGCTTGCTCCCTCCTGACTCTGACTCTCCAATGTATTGTTGTGTTTGAAAGTTTATGAACCCTTTAGAATTTTCTATATTTCTGCATAAATATGACCTAAAACATCATCAGATTTTCACTCAAGTCCTAAAAGTAGATAAAGAGAAGCCAGTTAAACAAATGAAACAAAAATATTATACTTGGTAATTTATTTATTGAGGAAAATGATCACATATTACTTTTTTGTGAGTAGCAAAAGTATGTGAACCTCACGGATGAGCAGTTAGTTTGAAGGTGAAATTCAAGTCAGGTGTTTTCAGTCAATGGGATGCCAATCAGGTGTGAGTGGGCACCCTGTGTTATTTAAAGAACAGGATCTATCAAAGTCTGCTCTTCACAACACATGTCTGTGGAAGTGTATCATGGCACGAACAAAGGAGATTTCTGAGGACCTCACAAAAAGAGTTGATGATGCTCATCAGGCTGGAAAAGGTTATAAAATCATCTCTAAAGAGTTTGGACTCCACCAATCCACAGTCAGACAGATTGTGTACAAATGGAGGAAATTTAGGGATTATTACCCTCCCCAGGAGTGGTCGACCAACAAAGATCACTCCAAGAGCAAGGCGTGTAATAGTCGGTGAGGTCACAAAGGACTTCACGGTAACTTCTAAGCAACTGAAGGCCTCTCTCACATTGGCTAATGTTCATGTTCATGAGACCACCATCATTAGAACACTGAACAAGAATGGTGTGCATGGCAGGGTTGCAAGGAGAAAGCCACTGCTCTCCAAAAAAAAATTGCTGCTCGTCTGCAGTTTGCTAAAGATCACGTGGACAAACCAGAAGGCTATTGGAAGAATGTTTTGTGGACAGATGAGACCAAAATAGAACTTTTTGGTTTAAATGAAAAGCGTTATGTTTGGGGAAAGGAAAACACTGCATTCCAGAATAAGAACCTTATCTCATCTGTGAAACATGGTGGTGGTGGTATCATGGTTTGGGCCTGTTTTGCTGCATCTGGGCCAGGACGGCTTGCCTTTACTGATGGAACAATGAATTCTGAATTATATCAGAGAATTCTAAAGGAAAATGTCAGGACATCTGTCTATGAACTGAATCTCAAGAGAAGGTGGGTCACGCAGCAAGACAACGACCCTAAGCACACAAGTCGTTCTACCAAAGAATAGTTAAAGAAGAATAAAGTGAACATTTTGGAATGTCCAAGTCAAAGTCCTGATCTTAATCCAATCGAAATGTTGTGGAAGGACCTGAAGTGAGCAGTTAATGTGAGAAAACCCACCAGAGTTGAAGCTGTTCTGTACGGAGGAATGGGCCGAAATTCCTCCAAGCCGGTGTGCAGGAATGATCAAAAGTTACCGGAAACGTTTAGTTGTAGTTATTGGGGGGTCACACCAGATACTGAAAGCAAAGGTTCACATACTTTTACCACTCACAAATATGTAATATTCGATCATTTTCCTTAATAAATAAATGACCAAGTATAAATTTTTTGTCTCATTTATTTAACGGGTTTCTCCTTACCTACTTTTAGGTCTTGAGTGAGGCACGGGTGATTGTTAAAAAAGGTGTCTTGGATAATTCAATATTTTGTATCTCAATCCAAAAATATGGTGGGCATTACTCTATCTGAGGGTTGGGGCTTAATGATGCCCCCTGGTGGTTGCAGCTAAAACACAGACAGACTTTCATGCTGATTGACTTACAATTGAGTGACTTTGGGCTGCAGGTTTGACAGAGCGAGTGGCGGTAAGAAAGCCATTCCTTTAACGACAAAATGGGGCCTTTAAAAATCGGCTGTGGGCTACTGTTGACTGGACAAAGTTTCCTCTTCACAGTGGAAATGGAGACTTGCTTTTTATGACCACTTACTGTTAAGCTGTGCTTGAAGCTGTTGTGTGGTGAGGTGTCTGTGATCAAACAAATTGGTGACCCACAGCAACTTGTCTTCTGATTGGGCGGTGACTTTGGCTCTACAGATCTCCTCCTATCAGAGTTTTTTTCCAGTTTCCAATTGCCTTTGGATTGCTTAGGACACCACTGGACTTACCAACATTTTGAATTGTATGGCAATTTCTCTACATGCAAGGCCTACACTTCGACGGATAATAATGCTCTGTCTCATTTCATTTGTTAATTTCCATTTTCTTGCTATTATACAGTACAGTGTAACATTGTACACGTAGTACTTCAGAGGGTGTAGTAACACAGTAGTCTGTTCCAACTCTGCTTTAAGATAGACAGAGGGCTTTAAAGTAATCAACACAAGTTGGGACCCCTGTGCAAATTGTTTGCTTCAATTTGTAAGAATTAATTTACTTTAATTGCTGTAGCACACCTGCAGGTTGTTCCCTGATAAAGGCCCATTTATAAAATTATGAAATTTCCATTTTTTCAGTTTTTGCTAACCTAATCTTTAAATTTAAACTTCTGGCAGTTTACTTACCTTTTCACCATTTTAGGTCATTCATTGCATTCCAACTGATTAAATTTAAAGAAAAACTGAGGTATTCTAAAACTTTTGACTAGTATTATATACACTGAGGCATGATCTCCTGTTTTCAGGACACAATGCTATGTTGCTAAGGGCTTGATTCCCAGAAGCAATAATGCGCGGAGTTACCGATGCTTCATTTGATAATCTGTTGATCATTCCAGCTGTTCTTTATTTGAGATAATTCATGGTTTAGCGCTTCAGTTTTGGCAACAGTTTCTCTGATTTCACTGGTCTACAAAAAAATATTTTTTGTTTGCTTCTGGGAATTTCAGAGCATCTCTTTATTAAGTTTTTTACACTGATTTCATATATGAAATCGGAATTAAGCTAGCACGTCAGGTTTTTGAAACTCACATCATTGACGTTTTGACACTTTTCAATATCAATATAATATATCAACACGATATCTGGAGTTTGGACTCAAAAGCAAAATTGTTTTGATTTGTTTTTGCTGAAGACAAACCAGAAGACGATACCAGAGACTCATTAAAGTATATTTATGTCAATTTACCTCAATATAAAAGTGAGGTCAGCATGCCCAAAAATGTTGGAGGCCCTCGCTTTTGTGCTTGTGCTGCACATCCGTCTATCTTTGCAAGAACCAACGGTAGTCACCCATCATTCTCGGAGTGAATTCTTCCCGATATCAGTTTTCCATCACCTTTATATCTTGATGAAATCTTTCCCCATGCTCATGTCTGACATCGCTTAGATTTGGTGGAAAAAAGTCGAGATGAGAATGTAAAACATGTGTCTTCAATGACATTCTGGCTCTCGTAAGCTGATATACTTTCAGCATATTCTCCACAAGCTCAGTATAGTTCTCTGCTCTGTGACTGTCAAGAAAATTCTGGACAACCCGCACGAATAAGGGTGCTGATTCAGTGGGCTTCAGTTTCATTTTGAACTCATCGTCAAGCATCAGTTCACGGATTTCGGGAACAACAAAAACACCTTTCTTAATTTTATCTTCACTTTTCTCGAGAATAATTCTTAAATGCCGAAACGCATTGCCTTTACTATCCAGTCACCTTAGTTGTCCAAGACCTGGAATATCATAACTAAAAAATGGGACGTGCTGGACGAAAACGGTTTTCAGATTTGGAGTCAGCAGGTGAATTTGTTAAAGTACAGATGAAAGAATCCCAGTAGCAAAATGCTTGTTAACCAGTGTTTTGGTTTCGACTATCACTGCAGTTCCTATGAACGTCATCCGGTCCAGTTAACCCATTACAAGCAGTTGGCCACATGGCAGCAAGCATTTCAGGAGGGTTGCTCAGACTGAAAAATTAAGTCAGGCGTGACTGTTGGGATGGGGTTTGGGGAGGTCATTTGACCTACCACAAACTGCTAGAGGTCCAAAAATGAAAACGTAATAAGTGCATACTGTTTGTCAAGTACCCTTTATGTTTTAAAAAAATGCAACATATGCCAATTAAAACATGAAACATGAAAACCGCTAGCTGACAAAATACAGTATGCAGCTGATGTGAAGCGGCTTCTTTAGTTATGGTAGTACCTTCAGAGCAAACAGTAATTTTTCAAAATGGGGCAAAAGGAAAGAAGGAAATAGAGAGAGATTTTCAAAGAATTTAGAATGGCTGTTCTGAGTTTTCGTGTTCTGCAATACATTATAGATAAACTAAGGGGTTCGCCCCCTGCTCGCCAGCCACTTCATGTCTCTGCCGCTCGCATTGTGAAGAGGGGGGCTGAACGCACCCCAAGGAGACCGAAACCCCCTTTTAAACGGTGATACAACTGGAAAAAAATAGGGTTTATTTTACTTCCTCTTTGCTCGATTAGCTGCTGGCTTGCCGCTGCTGCTGCTGCTGCCATACCTTGTGCTCTACATGTCGCGCAGCACTTTGAACATTTAAAAGCCTGTACAGCAGCTGCCCTACTGTTTGCAATTTTCTGGGGAAGCAACCTAAGCACAAAAGAAACACAATGTCTGAACAAACGTATCAGGAAATTCTCCTCCATCACTGGGTGAACCCTTGGACACAATGGAAGCTGTTGTGGAAAGGGGGATTTTGGGAAAAGTGGACACCATCGTGAAAAATCCCCTCCATTTCCTCCAGGATGAACTCTCTTGGAGCACTTTTAGCCAGAGACTCATTCAACAACAGCATGTTAAGAAGCACCTCTGAAGGTCTTTCCTGCCCACTTCTATCGGGCAATTTAATACTTCTACCCCATGTACTCACTAATTGTGTTTTAATTAATTTATTGATTGATTGATTGCTTTATTGGCTTTATTATCTGTCCAGTGAGTCTGTATACTTGTTTTTATGTTTTTATACTGTATGCACCTAAATGTTCCCTTGGGATTAATAAAGTTTATCTAATCTAATCTAATCTGCTCATATTCTGATAGTTACTGTAACATGAGCTCACTACTGTTGTGATTTTGTCAGTTGATCAAATCTGGTTGTGTCACCCTCATGAGTCAAAAGGGACATTGGACCCTTAGAGTCAGGGGTATTAACTTAGGCTGGAAATCTCGATTGTCACAAGCGTATGGAAAGGCATTTGTGCCAAAGTTAAATAAATTAAAGATAATTATGAATTAATAATCAACAAAAAGTGCAATGATATTTATAAATAGGTCATTATATTTTGAAATGACTGCCACTATATATACAGTAAAAGAATGACTGATTAAAATGATTGATTGATTGATTGATTGATTGATTGATTGATAAAAAAACTAGGTGAAAGGAGACCTTTTGAAATAAATAAGTTATTTTGAAATGTGCCATTTGTGATTCTTAAATAGTTTGCAAAAGTCAAATTAAAAGTAAATTATTGAAATTGAACAAAAGGAGAAGTAGTATTCATGTTTAGTATTATAAAATATTGTGTTATATTTTACAGTCATTTTTCAAGATTTATGTATTTCAGTTGTTGACAGAAACATTGACAGATTTTGGTTTAAAATTGACACTAATTTAATTCTGTGTTAAGAATTTGAATGAGAGACAAAGCATTGAGCTGAATATAATGAAAATAAATGTCAATCTTACAATAGGTCGATCTTTTATCTATATTTATTTGAAATTTTTTAACAATTACCTCTTAAGACAGTGAAATACATAACATAAATTGAAAAAGAACAAAACAGTAAGCTAATTAAAAAAAAAAAAAAATATATATATATATATATATATATATATATATGTGTATATATATATATATATATATATACAGGTACAGGATATATATTTATATAGTGGTACCTCGGGTATTCGTCCGCTTTGGAATAAGTCCAACTTGGTATACGTCCTTTTTGGACAGGAAACATTTTGCTTGGTATACGACTCACGTGCTACCCTTGTTTGCCTCTCTCGAGACAAAGCCACGACTGCCCACGAGCGTCAGTGTGCCAGTTGCTAGCATTCAGTGAACAACCCGCGCTATAACTCTCTGTGAATTTTCATGTGTGTGGTATAGCGGGTCCACAGCTCCTGTCAAAGGGCAGTTTTAAAATAACTAATCAACGCATTCGCGGCTTGGTGAGGGGGCGTGGTGGCTCTGCAAGTGGATAGTATTGGGCTGAAGCGGTTCTCAGGGTGATTCGCGACGTGGGTGTTTCTCACCTAAGTGCACTGGTGACAGACCATCCGCATTCGTGATTGTTCCTGGGGCTGCTGATTTCAGCTGCCATGCCCTCTTGATAAACAGAAGCACGAGTCAGCTAGAAGGGGAAGAAAAAGAAAGAAAGAATGGATGGGAGGTTGCAGGAGAAAGGAGGAAGCAGGAGAGAGAGAGAGAGAGAGCACAGAGGCAGGCTCGCATTGCAGCTGAACAGAGAGCCTGAGTGTTGGGCCGACACCCTGGGAATAGTAGTAGTGGTCACTCCCGCTGAGTGATCATGGAGCGGGATTGACCGGAAGGAGGTTGCTGTGGATCCCAAGTCGCTGTCAGGTGGAGCCTACCGGAGTCAGGGATCGGAGAGGTGAACTGAACAGCTGAAGTAGGCAGAGTGAAGGTCAGCTGCAAGTAGGGCGACTCCCCTGTTGAGAAGCCCAGAGGGGGTAAGCAGGGGGGCCGCCGGGTAAAAAGGCACTGGGCTTCTTGTTGTTGTTATTTTTTTTTTTTTTAAAGATACTTCCTGCTGTATTTTAACCTTGTTGTTTTTAAGAAGACTTTTTTTCTATTGTTTTTAACCTCAACATTTCACTTCTGATTTTATGAATTTATTTACTGGAGCTTTGAACACTGCACTTTAATTTGAACACCTTGTTTTGTTGATTGTTTTAATAAAAGCACTTTGCACTTTTTCACCATCCTGTGCTTTGTTGTGCCTCACTGCTAAGCTCATCGGTAACATTACTGACGATGTAGGGTTCAAGGGCTCCCGGACAGCAGATGGGAGCATACAGCAAACCCGCATCGTCACAACGTGATTTTTGTGTTTTTTCATGTAAATTTGAATTGATTGTTGAGAAGTATGAAGGTGGCATGCGTGTCCGGGACATGGCTGCTGCATACCGTATGCCGAGAACGACGGTATCTACGATCATGAAAAACAAAGACATTATTAAAAAGTAAAGTGAGGTTAAATTTTCATTTATTTCATCTAATTGATTTTGTATTTATATATTTTAGTATTAAGCAGTGCTTAAATTTTATACAACTCCATCAATGTATAATATGCCAATAACAGCAGGATTTTTTTTCATGGGAACGGATTAATTATTTTTCCATTATTTCTTATGGGAAAAATTTGTTTGATATACGTCCTGTTTGGTATAAGTCCAAGGACCTGGAACGGATTAAGGACGTATACCAAGGTACCACTGTATATATATATATATATACTAGCCATCCCCAGTGGCTTTGTCCGCGTACTAGTCAAACAGGACAGTGAGGAGGACCCGGCCCTCTCTACTACTGACTTCACTCTTCCTCCTCGCCTCAGCCCATAGCCTCTGCCTCGGATTAGCATGAATATATCGTTCCTACAAGCAAACTATGAATCTTATCGCAATGAGAGGAGTCGCAAAATCAACCGGAATGTTCAAGCAAATTGTAGAAAAAAAAAAAGATCTAAATCTATTAAGTAGTTCTCTCATTCGTTAACTAAGCAGAGTGAAGGTTACCCTGTGAGGCAGATACGTGAGTGACGAGGGCCCTGCCCCTCTCTCCGCCGCCCGATGAGTCTCTCTCAGATTTGCGCTAATAAATTGGTACCACAAGTGAACTATGATACTTAGCGCGATGACAAAGTCACAAAATCAATGGAATGTTCAAGCAAATTATACAAATAAACCCTATCTAAATCCATTAAGTAGTTCTCTCGTGAAAAGCGGACAGACATACAAATGGGTCTAAAAAACTATTAGAAATTTTGCGCTTGGACCGCAAAATTTTTAAAACCGTTCCTTAGCAAGCACCTATGGGCCAAGGGTTTCCTACATTCCAAATTTCAAGTCCCCAGTCCTCATGGTTCGGGAGACTTTGTGATGAGTGAGTCGGTGGTATTTGGCTTATATCAGCACTAGAAAACTAACCAGGACTGGAAGGAGGCGATCAGTTTTTTGATTAACTGTTGACTGAGAAAGATCACTCTGAAGCACTACATTCTTTTCTCGTTTTACCACCCTTCACGTGCTAGTGATTTTGGCCAGAATTTCACTCACTACCCTTGGATGAAATGGGGGCCCGCTGGTTTCCCGACACTCCTTTGTGGCTCAAGTCTGCTATTATCACATGGTAAAGAACTTGGTCGTCAGACACAGAGACAGACCTACTGTCAAAGTCAAAAAGTCAAAGTGAACTTGTCATCTCAACCATATACAACTACACAGATAGACGAAAATGCGAAGCTCAGGGTCCACAGTGTAACAACATGAAGTGCAAATAAAAATTAAAATGAAATTCAAATATAAGTAAAATTAAAGTTTAAAATCAAAGTTTAAAATTAAAACACAAACAAGATAAGACATTGTGCAAAGACAAGATTTATGCAATGTATGGTATTATGCAATCTAAATACATATAGTCAATAAATATATAATATAATATATAAATAATATATATATAGATAATACAGAAATTATCATGTGTATGATAATAGTTGTTTAAGACGTGTGTAAACAATGACAGGTCAGAATGTTTCAAAGAATGTCAAAGTGCAGTGTGCAAAATTCTTAACGGTCAGTACGAGATTTTCAGTTCTTTTCTACATGCACACTGGTCTTTGAAGGAAAGTGTTTTTCATATATAAAAGTTCTGTTTTTAGAGGTGGTTGAGGCCGTGTGGAAGATCCCAGGGGGCAGCATGGTGTTAAGGAGTCTGGCAGCTTGAGGGTAAAAACTATCCTGCAGCCTGGCAGATCTGGCTCTGATGCTGCAGTATCTTCTCTTGGATGGCAGAAGTGTGAAATGTCCATGTGAAGGGTGTAAGGGGTCCTGCACAGGCCTTGCGGACACTGCGTTTGTAAAATATGTCCTGTAGTGAAGGGAGAGGCACCCCAATAATGTTCTCTGCCGTCTTCACTATCCTTTGCAGGTGCTTGCGGTCAGATATGTTGCAGTTGCCATACCAGACAGTGATGCAGCTGGTCAGGACACTCTCAATGGTGCCTCTGTAGAACATGGTGAGGACGGAAGGGGGAAGACTTGCTCGCTTCAGCCGCCTCAGGAAGTGTAGTCTCTGCTGGGCTTTCTTGATTAGTGATATGGTGTTATGCGTCCGTGTAAGTTCCTCAGTTATGTGCACACCGAGGAGCTTGGTACTCCTAACAGTCTCCACATCTAAACTGTTGATGCTGAGTGGGATATGGGAAGGATGTGATTTTCTGAAGTCCATGATTATCTCTTTTGTCTTGTCAACATCGAGAGATTGTTGTCTTCACACCATGCGGACAGCTGTTGCACCTCATCTCTGTATGCTGTTTCATCATCCCTGCTTATCAGTCCCAGCACCGTCGTATCATCCACAAACTTAATGATGTGGTTGGTGTTGTATGTGACTGTGCAGTCGTGAGTCAGCAGGGTGAAGAGCAGTGGACTAAGCACACAGCCCTGCGGTGCTCCAGTGCTCAGTGTGATGATGCTGGAAGTGTTGCAGCTGGGGCCTCTCTGTCAAGAAGTCCAGGATCCAATTGCAGAGGGTGGTGTTCAGGCCCAACCTGCTCAGTTTTACAACCAGCTTTGGAGGGATGATTGTGTCGAAGGCAGAGCTAAAGTCTATGAATAGCATCCTGACATATGTGTCTTTTTTATCCAGATGTGTCAGGGAGAGGTGAAGGGCAGAGCATATGGCATCCTCAGTTGACCTGCATGAGTGGTAAGCAAACTGAAGAGGGTCAAGGGAGGCAGGGAGATTCGTCTTTATGTGTGACATGACTAACCTTTCGAAGCACTTCATGATGATTGGCGTGAGTGCAACTGGTCAGTAGTCATTTAAACATGTTACTGATGATTTCTTCGGCACTGCTTTGATGGTGGTCGGCTTGTAGCATGCTGGCACTGACAACTGGCTCAGAGATGTGTTGAAGATGTCTGCGAGGACACCAGCCAGTTGACTGGCACATTCTTTGAGCACACACCTGTTGTGTTAATGTGTGAAAAACAAATATATTTACCCATACCTGGGGTGTTCTTCAGGTACAATCATCCAGCCCTATCCCTCTTGCATCCCGAGATGATTTGGCAAAGACCCATTATATAACTGAGCACGACATCCAGCAAAGATCTTCAGTGCTAGCAAAACAAAGCAATAAGACTAAGTAAAAAAGACAGAGCACATCCTCTGTTGGCTGCTCCTAATTTTTCATTACCTCGTATCATTTTAACGTTGCAGATTGTGACTGTGATCTGTCCTCTGGTGCAACCTTGAAGCTGGGATTATACATCTCAAGAGTCTATCTTGGTCAAAGAAAATTAAATGTATAAATATATGCACAACAAGACAGAATAAATTAGCATGAATTAATCTTACTCGTACGAGAAAAACAAGCCATGAATTTTTAACAACTGGTAACATCCATTTTGCACAGTTTGCCAAATGTGCCTATAAAAATATTTTTTATAGAAAAAATTTAAATATTAAATGACAGCTTATTTACCGGGATGGTCATTAAACAGGAAAGCATTTCTTCTGGTTAATCTGTTTATTATTATTTTCCCTAAATTCTACTTGCATATTTGCACACTCCCCTGTTATTATAATGTATTGTCGCATAGAAGGGTGATAGAATAGTCCTCAATTATATTATTTAGAAAGGGTCATTTGAAATCTTTAATTACTTTACCTTTACCTTGTCGAGTGTAAGATAAAAATTAGTATGCTTTGCTTCAACTGCATTAGATGAAAATTAGACCTTTAAAGATACAGTTTTGACACTACCTGCCAAGTGTTTCTAGATAGAAATTAGAAGAATTTTAATCTCCATGCACTCAGTGACAAAAAAATAAAATAAAATAAAATTGCAGCCAGAAGCAGTGAAAAGCAGTACAGTATACAGAGTACAAAACAGGAAGCTAATTCAAAACTAATTAGAAATAATTTATTGGTCCATAAGGGTGGTAAGCAAGGAGATCATTCATATTACATAAAACCTCTATGGCTGGCAATACAAATGGCCATATGCAGTGGTGGGACGTTACTCAGGCAGCACATTCATCCAAACAATGCAGATGTAACATGTCTCAGAGTTTCTGAAACCAACTACAGTTGGTGTTCCAGTACTGAAGAAATTAAAAACTGGGCAAATCAGTGTCTTTGGGAATTGACATAGCAGAAAACTGCATGAAGCAGGCCTCCAAGAGGCGTATCAGAATGTTGCTGTGTAGAACATCCTGCATTGTTCCTACTCTGAAGAAGAGGGGAGCCTCTTCACCAAATGATTACTGAGTGGTGGACCTTACGTCTTATGTCATGAAGACCATTGAGAGGCTTCTCCTGGACTACAGACCTGGAAAAATGTGTTGGTACCCCACCACAAAGAAAGAAGAACCCACAAATGTTTCAAAAATTGCTTGAACCTTATTGGCCACCATCATTGTTTATTCTGCATTTAACAAAAATCAGACTTTGCTTTAGAGTTTTGATTCAACAGAATATTTCAAATAAGAACACAAATGAAAATGGCATGGACAGAAATTAAGCAGAATCCCCTAATTTTTTTGTTGCACCAAATTTAGTGTTTGCAATCACTGCACACAAGCGTTTCCTGGAGCTCACCATGAGACTTCTGCACCTGTCCACGTTTTGTGTGGCCCACTCGTCCTGAACAAACTGCTCCAGCTCAGTCAGGTTTGAAAGGGAGCTTCTCCAGACTGCATGTTTCAGTTCTTTCCATAGATGTGCAATAGGTTTCAAATCAGGGCTCCTAGATTCACTTCAGAGTGTCCAATGTTTTGTTCTTCGGCCTTCTTGGGTGCTTTTAACTGTGTGTTTTGGCTTATTATTCTGTTGGAGGATTCATGACCTGCGACTGAGACAGAGCTTTCTGACACATTGCTTCCGAATGTCTTGATAGTCTTCAGATTTCATTGTTCCCTTCACAGAATCAAGGCACCATGTGCCACATGTAGACAAGCTGCCCCAAAACTTAACCAAGCCTCCTCCATGTTTCACAGTAGCTATGGTGTTCTTTTCTTTGAAAGCTTCATTTTCTCATCTGTGGACATACAGCTGATGTGATTTGCCAAAAAGATCCAGTTTTGTCTCATCTGTCCCAAGGATATTCTCTTAGAAGCATAGTGACTTGTCAATGAACATTTTCCAACTGTTTTTTTATGCTTTTCTTTCAACAGTAGAGTTCTTCATCCACTGTTACAATACAACGCAATTTATTTTTGAATAGACCAAAATCACACAAGAAGTGCCGTAGTGGGCTTTAACAGGCCCTGCCTTTTGACAGCCCCCCAGACTTGACTCTTTAAGAAGATAAGGAAAACTCCCAAAAAAACCCTTGTAGGGAAAAAATGGAAGAAACCTTGGAAAAGGCAGTTTAAAGAGAGACCCCTTTCCAGGTAGGTTGGGCGTGCAGTGGGTGACAAAAAGAAGGGGGTCAATACAATACAATACAATACACAGAACACAGGTAATCCTCAATACAGTATAAAAATAAAAAACTTTATAAGTATGAAGCAGAATTTAACAGTAGATGATATCCCATAATATGATTTGGATTTGTTTAGAGTCCTGGAGACCTCAGCCATCAAGCTACCTCCCTCTATTGGCCATTCCAAAGCTGGAACAGCGCTGGGCCAGCCAATCTGATGAAAGGATCCCTCTACCCCACAATTCCTGTGATCCTCTGTTAGAGAAGACTTTACCTTAGGCAAGCAAAAACAACTTGCCAGGTGGGCCGTGGCACCAAGTGCCACATTTGAGTACTAAGAAGAGAAATAGGTGAGGGTTAGTATCCAATTATAATTATTATGTTACTTATGTTTTAGTGCTAATGATTAACAACAGAGATGCAGTCTGTACAGTTAATCAGCAGCTCTAGTCAGGGTGTGCTAAACTGAAGTAGTGAGTCTTCAGCCGGGATTTGAAAACTGAGACCGAAGGGGCATTTCTTATAGTAGCAGGCACCATTCCACATTTTAGGGGGGTCCTGTAACTAAAAGCATGACCTCCCACTGTTATTTTATTTATTCTTGGAATTAGATACGGACTGAAATCTTAATGTGCGCTCTGGTTTGTAAGTCATGATAAGCCAGCCAGACCTCGGCCATTTAATGCTTTATATGTTAAAAGGAGGATTTTGAAATCTGCCCTAAACTTAATGTAAGGATTTAAGAACTGGATTTATGTGTTTGTATTTTCTTGTTCTTGTAATAATTCTTGCAGCAGCATTTTGGATTAACTGGAGGCTGTATAAAGAACAGTTTGAACAGCCAGTGAACACCGGATTGCAGTAGTCAATCCTACTAGAAATAAATGCATGAATTAATTTCTCAGAATCCTGTTTATTTAGAAAGTGCCTTAATTTCCCAACTTTTGTTACTCAAAAGGCAACAGGTAGTGTGATCAGATACTGGTGGACCTTGACCTTGGAATTTAGCTTACATCTCTAGGGAAATTGTCCTTGGCTTTTTGTCTGCCATTCTCACTGTCCTCCTGTCCGTTCTGTGGTCAACCTTCCTCTTGAGGCCACATCCAGAGAGGCTGGCTACAGTCTCATGGACCCTGAAGTTCTTAATAATATTTACAATTATTGTCACAGGAACACCAAGCTGTTTGGAGATGGTGGTCTTCCAGCCTTTGCCTTTAACTTGCCTGTCTATCATTTTCTTTCTGATTTTCTCACACAACTCTCTTCTTTGCTTTCTCTGGTCCATGTTCAGTGTTGGACACACAATGATGACTACTTTTCTCCATGTGAATCAGCTGAATATCTGATTGCACAATTGGAGACATGTGTGATATGAATTCAAGAAAACAGCCAGTCTGAAAAAAATCACAGAAATTCAGAAATTTCAAATCTTTTCTAGTGGTCCCAACAAAAGTGTCCAGGCCATTTGGTCTGGTTTGGAATTACCCTCATTCGAGCCATTTTACTGCCTCCCCTGTGCACATGTGTGACACCTATAAATAAGTGCATAGTATATGGAGGGCTCTTCCAACCCCCACAAGCCGAATTGAAATGGAATATTCCAGCTATTTCTTGTCCCTCTGATTACAGATTCATCTCAGTTAGTGACATGCCTTGCCGTGAGTAAGGCATGGAGGGCACACGGTTTTAAACCATGCTCAGTTGTATGTACAGAGCCGTACTTTTAGAACGTACTGAATGTGAAGTAAAGCACAAAGAAATAACTCATCCTTCTTTGTTTGCCTTTTATTCTACATGTGTAACATCCATCCATCCATTATCCAACCCGCTATATCCAAACTACAGGGTCACGGGGGTCTGCTGGAGCCAATCCCAGCCAACACAGGGTGCAAGGCAGGAATCAAACCCCTAGTAGGGCGCAGTTATGTAACAACTTTTCTCTATTCTTGTGTGGATTGTTTGTTGTGAAATTTCAGTAAACCTTTGTAAAACAAACTTCTTCGGACTGAGAGATTTTCCTTTGGTACGTGTCTGACCCATGCTTGATCCAGTCTTACTTACCAGCAGCTACAGATGGGATCGACTCCTCCTTTTTGATCCCTAGTGCTGCTCCTCTCTCTCATCTCATCAACTGGCACTCATGTCAACCACCTGCCATTGGTTTGTCTGTTGGGACAAACCCAAGCCCCGCATCCTCGTCCTGTCACTTCTATTGGTACTCGAGGAACTGAGCAAACAATCTTCGTTTCTTCTACCTTTCAGCAAAGTTTGATCCTTGGGTGGCGCACCAGTCCTCGAACTCTACTGTGGGGCTTCATTGACTGCACTTCAACTTCACTACACTGGCCTGATTGCCCGATCCTGCTCCCTTTGTCTCATTTTTCTCCTCTTTTGGTTTCCACCCAGTTCTGTTGGACTCCTCGCACCATCACCCTCTCTCTCCTGTGAACGAGAGTCGTGAATCAGACAGGTGCTACTTGCACTTGCACTTTAAACATCTAAAGGAAAGAGGCAGACGACATCGCACTTGTACTTTTGGATTCCCATTGAGGTTTACTGAATCGATTCATTTGTGCTTCCAAATCGATTCCCACGATTCACCAAAAATAGCTAAAAAGAGTTGTGAGAACATTCCTGTATAAAAAATTTCACAGATTTTTTTTTCCTGTATATTTTGTACCTCTGCTATTCTTTTTATTTTTTTGATAATTTTTCCTTTTTCATCCTCTTTGATTTTTGTCTTATCTGAAAGGAGAAAGAAGAAGAACTGATTATTTGTTTTGCTTGTTTTTTTCTGCACCATTTTGTATTTTGTACACCTTCACCTTCACTTATTTTTGTTCATTATTATAGATTTATTTATTCTGTGTCATTTCAGAAGACTGTGTTCACTTTTGACTAAGTGACATTTTAGTATTGTTTCCGGCACTTAACTATTAACTAAACAAATGGGCTTAATGGACACAATGGTCTCCTCTCGTTTGTCACATTTCTTATGTTCATATAAGGAAACAAACAGTTTGGTCTCTGCCTCTGCTTCTGCTTCACTCACAAATGAATTCCAGATGCCCAAAGATTGTGCAGTGTGCTAGTACATGGGACATCACAATTACGGTCTCAGCAGAGCCCTGATAATACCTACCAGTCAAACGTATCTGATGCCAGTTTTCTGTCACACTTCTGCTTATTTGTGTGCTCCTTATTTCTCTCATGGCTTCCCACTCCACAAGCCATACAGTCAGGTCTATAAATATTTGGACAGTGATATCATTTTCATAATTTTGGGTCTGTGCGCCACCACAATGAACTTGAAGTGAAGCAATCAGGATGTGCTTGAAGTGTACACTTGTAGTTTTAATTTAAGGCATTGAACAAAAATATTGTGTGACCTGTTTAGAGACGACTAACATTTTTATACATGCTCCTCCTATTTTCAGGGGCTCAAAAGTATTTGGAGAAATTAACATAATCATAAATATAATAATCAAGATTTGGTTGAAAATCCTTTCCAGTCATTGACAACCTGAAGTCTGATTCCATGGCCTTCCCCAAGTGCTGGGTTTCTACCCCAGTGATGTTTTGCTAGGCCATTACTGCAGCCATCTTCAGATGCTTCTTGTTTATTGGACTTTCTGCCATCAGTTTTGTCTTCAGCAAGTAAAATGCATGTCTAATTTGGTTGAGGTCAGTTGATTAATTTGAACATTGCAGAATATAACACTTCTTCGCGTTAAAAACCTCTGGGTTTGCTGGTTTTGGCTCCTTGTCCATGTGTACTGTGAAGTGTCATCCTATCCGTTTTGCAACATTTGTCTGAATTTGAGAGTATAGCACCCTGGACACTTCAGAATTCGTTCTGCTACTTCTGCCAGCAGTCAAATCACCAATAAACACCAGTGACCAACTTCCATTGGCAGCCATGCATGATCAGGCCATAACACTGCTGCCACCATGTTTCACAGATGATGTGGTACACTATAGGTCATGAGCTGTTCCTTCTGTTCTCCATATTCTTCTCTATCACTCA
This sequence comes from Polypterus senegalus, assembly GCF_016835505.1. Lineage (NCBI taxonomy): Eukaryota > Metazoa > Chordata > Cladistia > Polypteriformes > Polypteridae > Polypterus > Polypterus senegalus. The sequence goes on from NC_053158.1 coordinate 11,526,455, forward strand.
TTCTGGTACAAATTGATTTTAATTTCATTTGTCCAAAGAAAACTGTCCCAAAACTGGACTGTATTGTAAATGTTTTCTGGCAAAGTCTAATCTGTCCTTCCTATGCTTGAGGATTACCGGTGGTTTGCACCTTGTGGTAAACACTCTGTTTTTATATTCATGAAGTCTTCTCTTGATTGTAGCAATAATAGGTCTACCTCCTGGTGAGTGGTCTTGGTTTGACTAAATGATGTCAAGGGGTTCTTCTTCACCAAGAACAGAATTCTGCAATCACCCAGCACAGTTGTCTTCTGTAGTTTTCCAACCTTCTGAAGTTGCCGAGCTCACCAGTGTGTTCCTTCATTTTAAGAATGTACCAAATGGTTGAGTTGACTACTTCTGGTGATTCTGCTATCGGTCTGATGGGTTTTTCTTTTGTTTTCTCAGAATAATGATGGACAGTTTTTACTTGCATGGATAGCTCAACTTGAGAGTTCACAGCGACAGATTCCAAAGGCAAATTCCATACTTGGAATCAACTGCAGACCTTCTATCTGCATAATAGTTAATGAAATAATGAGGGACCTGCTCACACCTGGATATGGAACAGCTGGTCAGTCAAATGTCCAAATACTTTTGAGCCCCTCTATATGGTGGCACAGCATATAAAGAAAGCTGTCACTCTTAGATGGCTCATGCGATATTTTTGTAAACCCTTTGAATTGATGCTGAAAGCCTACACTTCGATCATGTAATTATTTCTTCATTTCAAATCCATTGTGGTGGCATATTGAGCCAAAATTATAAAGATTTTGTCTAAATACTTACAGACAGAAACTGCGTATTGTCTTTGCCTCGACTGATCTCCCTTAAGGTTTGAGCTCTCTGTGGTGCGCCACTCAATTCTGGCTCCCAAAAATGTAGTCTATTTTTTAAACTGATGAAATGTTTCTGATGTTATGCTACGTCTTTATAATGTTAATATATTTCACACTAAGTGGTGATGGCTCAAAGTTTAATGAAGTCTTTGTTTAGCTGAAATAATGCTATTTTAAAAGCGATAATGAACACATTAAATTTTATGAGCACCATGAAATATGTGAGATGTAATACATTTCAGCCATTTACACCAGCACTAAATCCTATCCTAACGGTGCTGTGCCATTGCATCATTGCTTTTCTTTTCAGATTCGGATGCGTTTAAAATTCATACCATTACTCATGCTAACAGTCTCGCCCAATACACATTTTAACTGCTTTTAATTCCATAAGATTCCATATGGCTGTGTGACTCCCGCCGACTCTGTGAACACGGATGTGAGGGTGCGGGTTGGCTCCACACTCCTGGCTGCACTATCGGGGAACCTTTTGAACCCGCCACCGTTGACTACATAACTGGATGGGTCACAGTAATTGGGGACACATACATGCAGCTGACTGGAATCTATCATTCCTCTGTTGTTTCGTTAGGTCCATGGCTTTCTTTCTGTGCGTTGTATCAAGGACAGTCAAGTCAGAGGCACGTAGGGGCGAAACAGTTTTTTATTCTTTCTAGAAACAAAAGGGAAGAAAAAAAAAACAGGGTGTCACACCAATGGTTTCTCCCCTGTGCCCCAACAGCATCCACCGTGCTTCTCCTTTCTTAAATAACACAATAAACACATTACATATAAAACTGTATACAAAGTATTGTTCAGATTTTACAGAGAAAACTATTTAAAATATACATAGCTTTACACAATAAACAATATCCTAACTTTACAGTCTTAACAACAACAAAAAAAAAAAACAGAGTAGCATACCTTTCCAGAAATAAAAGGGGAAAAAAAAGAACAGGGCGTCACACAAATGGCTTCTCCCTTATGCCTATTAAATAAGAAATAAAATCAATTACAAATGATTGTAAACATAACTATTAATGCAAAATAAATAAAATAAGATGTAGAATAAAAATTAAAATCCAAAATACACATATAGTCATATAAAAAAGTTTGGGAGCCCCTCTTAATTCTTTGGATTTTTGTTTCTCATTGGCTGAGCAATCAAAGTATCAACTTCCTTTTAACTCTTTGAGGGCTGAATATTTTTTTCAAAAAACATAGTTTCTGAAAAGCAATGGTTTTACACAGAAATCAACATTAAACATCTGTTGCTGCATGCTGTGGCCGTCAGTTTGCCAAGAATGTGCGGCAGGCTTGCTGCCAGGCTGCCTTCACTGGCCGCTGTGCATTGCAATCTGATTTCTACCTCTTATCATTGTTAAGTGGCAGTCCTCCTGGTGAAAATTGCCATAGGCATGTCAGCTACATGATCCTGTTCAGCACCACAATTAGCTGGGGACCAGTCAGCTGAAACTGCAACCTCACATTCGTTTTCGATCACTTGTATAAAAATTGGGGTCCGACAAGTCAAAGTCCAGTTCAGAGATAAGAATAGGCAAAACTTCGTCCACAGAATATTTCGCTTTACGCATTCGCTTTGATCTCTCGCCATTATGTCAGTGCCATTTTTGCCATTGTTTGAGCCTTACTACTCACACGAGTGCAGGAAATCTCGGTCAAACCAATGAAGCTAACTTTCCTTCTAGCAACGAAAGTCCAACTAAAACATAATGGTTGGTTTTGTCACAATTTACAGTTGATTACCATTGTCAACTCATCCTTTTGACAAAAGTCGACATCAGCCCTGAAAGAGTTAATATCTGACATGCCTTATGGAAACAGTAGGATTTCAGCAGTGACATTAAGTTTATGGGATTAACACAAAATATGCAATATGCATCATAACAAAATTAGACAAGTGCATAAATTTGGGCACCCCAACAGAGATATGACATCAATACTTAGTTGAGCCTCCTTTTGCTCCTCTAGACGCTGTCCTCCTATAGCCTGTGATGAGTGTCTGGATTCTGGATGGAGGTATTTCTGTCCATTCTTCCATACAAAATCTCTCCACTTCAGTTAAATTTGATGGCTGCTGAGCATGGACAGCCTGCTTCAAATCATCACATAGATTTTCGATGATATTCAAGTCAGGGGACTGTGACGGCCATTCCAGAACATTGTACTTCTCTCTCTGCATGAATGCCTTTGTAGATTTTGAACTGTGTTTTGGGTCATTGTCTTGTTGGAATATCCAACCCATGCGTAACTTCAACTTTGTGACTGATGCTTGAACATTATCCTGAAGAATTTGTTGATATTGGGTTGAATTCATCCGACCCTCACCTTTAACAAGGGTCCCAGTCCCTGAACTGGCCACACAGCCCCACAGCATGATGGACCCTCCACCAAATTTGACAGCAGGTAGCAGGTGTTTTTCTTGGAATACGATGTTCTTCTTCCGCCATGCAAAGTGCTTTTTGTTATGACCAAATAACTCCATTTTTGTCTCATCAATCCAAAGCACTGTTCCAAAATGAGTCTTGCTTGTCTAAATGAGCATTTGCATACAACAAGTGACTCTGTGGCATGAGTGCAGAAAGGGCTTCTTTATCATCTCCCTGCCATATAGATGTTGTTTGTGCTGAATTGTAGAATGATGTACAGATACACCATCTGCAGCGAGATGTTCTTGCAGGTCTTTGGAGGTGATCTGTGGGTTGTCTCTAACCATTCTCACAATCCTGCTCATATGCCGCTCCTGTATTTTTCTTGGCCCGCCAGACCTGCTGTGTTGGTGCCTGTGGCCTTCCATTTCCTGATTCCATTCCTTACAGTTGAAACTGACAGTTTAAACCTCTGAGATGGTCCAGTGGTTCTCAATCTGTTGGGTGGGCCCAGAGGGGTGCAAAGTAACAACAAGGGTGGTGCGAAGATGTGAAAAAAAGAAAACAAGAATCAAAAATATGAAAAATACATCTATTGAAACCAAAACAAATTAACTTAAACTACATTCTGATACTATAAAAATAAATACAGAGTTAGATAAATGTCGATAAAAGTTAAGTAGTTTTAATAAAATATGCATCTATGATATATCATTAATTAAAAAAGAACAAATTGGTATTAGTGGGCTCCTTTCAAAAAAACGTTGGGAGGTGCGATAAAAACTGTTATGAAAACTCGGGTCGCAAATATTTAAAGGTTGCGAAACGATGCCCTAAACCATGAGACTCAACACTCTTTGTTTTCAGATCTTTGGAGAGTTGCTTTGAGGATCCCATGCTGTCTGTCACTCTTCAGAGGAGAGTTAAAGTGAAGCACGACTTGCAATTGACCTCCTTAAATACCTTTTGTCATGATTGGACACACCTTTCTATGAAGTTCAAGGCTTATCGAGGACATCCAACCAATTTGGTGCTGCAAGTAATCAGCATTGAGCAGTGACAGGCATTCAAATGAACAAAATGACAAGGGGACCCACATTTGTGCACAGCCAGTTTTTCACATTTGATTTAATTTCATACAACTAAATACTGTGTAAAAGACGAAGCAAAAGACAACATAAAGGTTTGGGGTTTCAGGCCCCTATACTGAAGAATTATCCACAGCGAATCAAAAAGAATACAGGTCAAGTACATGAAATAATATTTTCACAATGCACGATGCCAAAGATGGCGTCGGGGGACATTTTATGGAGGAGGAGCTGAGAAGGAACTGTGGTGGAAGATGGGATTGATGACATCAGGAGTAGTGGACGGACCAAGGGCGGAAATAACGTGCTGCAGGAAGAAGGAGGCTTATGGCGGCGGAGCGTCTTTTTTCTGTAAGAAATAAAAGGAGAAAGGTTAGTACCCCGCCACTCCCTGCCGGCGAATGTCTTCCCGAGCGTATTAAGGTCTGTCCACGGTCCCCTACTCGCGCGTGCGTGACAACTGCTTCACTAAAGGGGACTGGGCGGTATCATGGTCTGGAATCCCTACAGATTTTATTTTTTCTCCAGCCGTCTGGAGTTTTTTTGTTTTTTCTGTCCCCTGGCCATTGAACCTTACTCTTATTCGATGTTAATGTTGATTTATTTTTTATAATTATGTCTTTCATTTTTCTATTCTTTAATATGTAAAGCACTTTGAGCTACTGTTTGTATGAAAATGTGCTATAGAAATAAATGTTGTTGTTGTTGTTGTAAACATCTTTGTTCAGAAAACACCCCAGTACTCCGATGTTCCTAGGAAATGAAAGACATACCATACCATAAATTATTGTGCAGGCTGAGAGGGGTTCCCAAACTTTTTCATTTGACTGTATATGTGCGCACAAATCAACACTATCCCAAAAACACCAGTGACTAATTATTATATGAGACACGAATATACAAATATTGAAATTAACCCTCCCTTGCCCCTAAACAATAAACAAAAGCACGTAACACAATTACAAACATGGATTGGATAAACACAGCAATTGAAAATGTGGTGATGAATGACTGAACACAGCGCTGAATTACATTAACATGCTGTTCGCTAAAATATAACAATGAAATTTTTATTAATTTTCAAAAGTAAACATACAAAGACCAGTGATATTTTCATAACGAAAACGAGAAGTAGAACTAAAAATATTGTTTTTCGTTTTACACGAACGAGAACTGAAATTAAGACAGAGAAACTAAAACTAATTAAAAATAAAAATTAGTGATTTGTGAACGAACTAAAATGAGAATGAAAATAGAGTAAAAATGAAAAAACAGCAATAGCATTTTCGTTCAATCCGGTTCAGTCGTTCAGAGGGGTTGTTTGTAGGTTGCCCTGAGCCTTCAGTTACGTTGCACTGTTCACTATGCGGTGAGCTTGTAACTTGGGCTTACTATAGCCATGTGGCGCAACATCCATAAAGGACCGTTGTTTGTTTGCTGAGCACATTTAGCTTGTTGAGTTGAAGTAGTAAGCACTTGTGGTTGACGATGGCAAGTTTTGCACAGATGTTTGTGGGTAGAAAGCGAGAAAGGTGTGAAAAAACTTTAATTACATTGCAAATGATAATAAAAGCAAATGTAGCGTGTGAGACAAAGAAAAGAGTCTCGGAGGTTCAGTTCAGGGCCAGCAAGATCAGTGCTTAGTGGAAGTCCAACACTTCTCTGGCACCAGGATTGCACTTCATACAGGAACATGCGGTCTCACCTGTCATCATGAAAAGTAACAAAAAATAATAATGATAACATAAAATACATTTGGCCACTGGTCTGTGCTATAAATTTGATTTCTCTGTTATTCCAATAATTTTTATAGTCAAAATCTCTGAATTTGTACATTTCTTGTTCAAATACAGGGGAGAAACGTGAGGTGTGACGAGACGAGCCCTCACCTCAAACTGCTCTTTCCCTCACACGCTGGGTTGATGCATGCAATTGGCATATGCCTGTTGCTGTCTCTCTGTATGTTGTGCCAATATAAGGTTTGCAGACATGTTTATTATACACCTGACTTTCCACAGTCTGGCTAATTTCTTTAAGAATTTTTCTTTAGAATCCTATCTAGGAAAAGAAAATCCGATAAGCCATAAATAATCTCGCTCCATCTTATATATCGGAATATCTGACACGTTATATCCCAAATTGTAACCTCAGATCCTCAAATGAGTGTCTCCTTAGAATTCCAAGAACAAAACTTAAAAGAAGTGGTGAGGCGGGCGGCCTTCTGCTGTTATGCACCTAAAATCTGGAATAGCCTGCCAATAGGAATTCGCCAGGCTGATACAGTAGAGCAGTTTAAAACACTGCTGAAAACACATTACTTTAACATGGCCTTTTTATAACTTCATTTTAATCGTAATTTAACTTAATCCTGATACTCTATATGTTCAATCTCCTCAAAATAACTATTCATGGTGGCTCTAAAATCGGTACTGACCCCTACTCTCTTTTCTGTTTCTTTTTCCGGTTTCTTTGTGGTGGTACTCAAAGCTTCATGATGCTCTAACAATGATGGACGGATTAAAAGGCAGAAGTCTATGTGACCATCATCATCATCAAGCCCTTCCGTGAGAATCCTAAATCCAAAGAGGACTGTTTCATTTATGTTAGGTAGAATGCCCAGAGGGGACTGGTCAGGCGGTCTCATGGTCTGGAATCCCTACAGATTTTATTTTTTCTCCAGCCGTCTGGAGTTTTTTTGTTTTTTCTGTTCCCCCTGGCCATTGAACCTTACTCTTATTCGATGCATGTTGATTTATTTTGTTTTATAATTGTGTCTTTCATTTTTCTATTCTTTAATATGTAAAGCACTTTGAGCTACTGTTTGTATGAAAATGTGCTATATAAATAAATGTTGTTGTTGTTTAATAAATGTGTGTGACATATTTAGTCTTGCTGATTGGACATAAAACCGCAGTGAAAAGGTACAAGGTTGTGAGCCCAAAATGTGCTTGTTGCCGCTGTTCTTCTACACAGAGGCTCATTGCGCCAATAAGTTAGTGATATCAGAAAGTCAAGTGCACTGTTTATTTTAATTTTTTGTTCCGAATGACTGCCAAAAATGGAAGATTAAGAGTTTTTAAACTAAAGGGCGCTTGGAAGCCCAGCCCTGTAGGGACCCGTGGCCACCGCCAGGCGGCGTCCCAGTGCCTATTGATCCCGGGAAGACGAAAGGGGACACACGGACGGCTTCCGGGTGCGCAGCCGGCATTTCCGCCACACAGGGGTGTGGCCAACGTTAAGTGCCGGGAGACAGCTGGAGCCCATCTGGGTTCCCATAAAAGGGGCCGCCTCCCTTTCAGTCATTGGTGGAAGTCGGGAGGCAGAAGGACGGAGCTTGAGAGAGGACAGGAGGCAGCCAGGAAGAAAGGCACAAAGACTGTGGGCCCTGGACTTTGGGGGATTCAGTGCAGAGGCGCTGGGGTGTGTGAGTGCACGTGACTTATGGAACTTGTAAATATTGTAAATAAAAGTGTGTTGGGTGAAAATATGTCATCCGTCTGTCTGTGCCGGGGCCAGTGTTCACAACTGATAGGAACAAAAATGTGTTAGGATCAAAAGGATTGCACATCATTTGATGGAAACAAAAATGATCAACCTACAAAGGGCTGAATTCAAAGACACCCCAAAAATCAAAGGGAAAAAATAATGCGGTAGGCAGGCAGGCGAGTCCATTTTGTTGAAATGTCATTGCAGCAACTCCAAATTATACTCAGTAGTTTGTATGTCCCCTCCATATGCTTGTATGCATGTCTGACAACGTCATAATGAGATGATGGATGGTGTCCTGTCGGATCTCCTCTCAGATCTAGACCAGGACATCACTGAGCTCCTGGACAATCTGAGGTGCAAGCTGGCGGCGTCGGAAGGACCAAAATATAATGTCCCACCCAGAGGTCTTCTATTGACATGAGTTGGCGAGTGAGCATGGGGGCCAGTCAATGGTATCCATTCCTTCATCCTCCAGGAACTGCCTGCATACTCTCGCACCATGAGGCCGGGCATTGCACCAGCATAGGGTCTGACAATGGGTCGAAGGATTTCATCCCGATACCTAATGGCAGTCTAGGTGTTGTTTTCTAGCCTGTAGAGGTCTGTGCGTCCCTCCATGGATATGCCTCCCCAGATATACCATCACTGACCCACCACCAAAACGGTCATGCTGAACGATGTTACAGGCAGCATTACGTTCTCCATGGCTTCTCCAGACCCTTTCATGTCTGTCATATGTGCTCTGGGTGAACCTGCTCTCATCTGTGAAAATCACAGGGTGCCAGTGGTGGACATTCCAAGACTAGTTTTCTATGGCAAATGCCAATCGAGTTCCACGGTGCTGGGCGGGTAGTGAGCGCAGGGCCCACAAGAGGACATTGGAACCCTCAGGCCTACCTCATGAAGTCTGTTTCTGATTATTTGGTCAGAGACATTCACACCAGTGGCCTGTCTGCTGGTGGTCATTTTGTAGAGCAGATACCGGTGTGTCCAGCTGATAGTTGAGAACCTTCTACAAGGGGCCCTGTCCAGCTCTCCTAGAGTCACTGTCTGTCTCCTGGAATCTCCTCCATGCCCTTGAGACTGAGCTGTGAGATGCAGCAAACCTTCTGGCAATGGTACATATTGGTTTGCCATCCTGGAGAAGTTGGACTACCTGTGCCACCTCTGTAGGGTCCAGGTATGGCCCCATGCTACCAGTAGTGACACTGACCACAGACAAATGAAAAACTAGTGAAAAAACAGATGAGGAAGGAAAAATGTCAGTGGCCTCCTTCCGCCTGTTAAACCATTAAACCTGTTTTGGGGGTCGTCTCATTGTTGCCCCTCTAGTGCACTTGTTGTTCATTTCATGAACATCAAAGCATCTGAAACTGATTAACAAGCCCCTCTGCTACTGAACTGACCAGATCAATAGCCCACAAGTTGCATTGACTTGATTCTATACTCTCGTTCAAAAGTGTTCATGTTCTTTTAATTTTTTTGAGCAGTATACTGTATATAATATTGTATATATTGGAATATATATAAAAATATATATGAACAACAACATATATGTAAGATGAACAAATTCAATAATAGAGTGTCACCACAGGGCAGCCAGCTTGCCAGACAGAACTAGTCACATGACATTCTCAGACATTACCAATCACTACTCCTCCCGCCTTCACCGTTTCCAATGAAAATATAAAAGTGAGGAAACATTTTGAATGACCCTTGTAAAAATAGACATGCCTTCATATCAGAGCTCCCATATCAGATAAGGATTAGATGGAGAGATACAGTCTGCAGTATAAAAGAATATGCTGGAAAAAAATCACCAATTTCTGACTTGGTGGATTTTTTATATTGAGAGGCAGATATTATTCTGGATCCTTTATTTGAAGGCTACACATACACAGAGTAAAAAGAAAAGACAGACAAGTTTCCTCTGAAGAGTGGCCAGAGAAGAGGAGGAAGCACCTTTGCTACAGGCATCACCAAAGCTACTGAGAAGAGGATACAGGACACCTCGGTCAAAAGTTCTACAACAGCCGCTTGCACATTTAAAAATCCTTCTGTATTTTGCCATCTGTGGTGAGCAGAAACACACCTCAAAATTGTATAACACATTGAACTTTGAGTCAGATGGGCTACAACAGCAGAAGACCAGGTCAGGTTCCTACTCCTGTCAACCAAAATGAGAAAGCTGAGGCTGTAGTGGGCACAGGCGCACCAAAACTGGAAACTCATAGCCTGCTCGGATGAATCTCAATTTCTGCTGAGGCACCAGATGATAGGCTCAGAATCTGGTGAATCCATGCACCCAACCTGCCTTGTGTCACAGTCTCAACAGTCCAGGCTAATGGTGACATGTGACGAGTCTGGTTTGAACCCAGAACTGCCAATACTCATTGACCGAGGATGAGCTGGGCAAAGTGAGGACACACACAGTCTAGTGGTGGTGCAAGTGCTTTTATTTTAAAACCAAAACAAGCAAGGCTTCAAAACCCAAATGTGTAAATTCAATGTCCATTAATAAGTAAATAAAGAATCTATCCATAATATTGAGTAAGGTTCAAAAGTCAAATAAATAAATCCAAAAAAAATGAGGTTAAAAATCGCAGCAGGAAATGGTTCTATAAAAACTCACAAGCCCTGGTTCACCCTTCTTAAAAATGACATCTCCTCTGCTTACCCACAGATGGGATCCTGCAGTCAGAGGAGACGTTCTCCTCCGGACTGGCACAGCCAACCTTTAAGATCCAGGATGCCATCACAGGCTCCCGGAAGGGTGAGATGTTGGGCCTCGCTCCTCCGACTCCTTCTGCCTCTCCTCAGCCCGTCGTGAGCAGATGGGTCCCGGAAGTGCCCCTCTTCATCCCCTTTGAGTGCCATCCCCACACTCCTCCTCAGGGCTACTCTACTCTACTCTACCGCATGCTGCCTCCTGCTGTCTTATCCCTTTAACATCCATCTCTCTTTCTGTCTCTTGTTCCAGTTTTTCCTTTCACTTGTGCAGGCACCTATTTTATCCCACTGTTAGATTAGGTTTAGGGAGACTTTATTATTTGTTTGCAGCAGGAAGTACAAAAGCAGAAGACATTGTTACAGAGATGCAATAGATGAACAAAGACACAACATTTGACAACTAATGTCATTGCTTAAACACACACTCAGGATCAATACATCCATCCATCCTTACATTATCCAACCTGCTATATTCTAACTACAGTGTCACGGGGGTCTGCTGGAGCCAATCCCAGCCAACACAGTGTGCAAGGCAGGAAACAAACCCCGGGCAGGGTGCTAGCCCACCGCAGAAGATCAATACAAAGAAGAATAATTACTTTCATCAGTACACACAAGAATAATGTAGAATTTAACATTCAGCAGCACCCCTAATCTGCAGCCTGATGGCAACACCTGGAATCTCGAACAAAGAGGATCACAGAATTGAGTTGGCTTTCTTTCTAACCTGTTTGCAAAACATGTCATTGATAGAGGTCTGCAGTGAACCAATAATTTTTACTATAAATTTTTATAATGTTGTTAAGATGATTCATATTCTTATGAATCTTCTCTATTAAGTGAGAATGGTTACAGACAACCCACAGATCACCTCCAAAGACCTGCAAGAACATCTCACTGCAGATGGTGTATCTGTACATTGTTCTACAATTCAGCGCAATTTGCACAAAGAACATCTGTATGGCAGGGTGATGAAAAAGAAGCCCTTTCTGCACTCACACCACAAACAGAGTCGCTTGTTGTATGCCAATGCTCATTTAGACAAGCCAGATAAATGTTTGGAACAAAGTGCTTTGGACTGATGAGACAAAAATTGAGTTATTTGGTCCTAACAAAAAGCGCTTTGCATAACGGAAGAAGAACACCGCATTCCAAGATAAACACCTGCTAGCTGCTGTCATATTTGGTGGAGGTTCCATCATGTTGTGGGACTGTGTGGCTAGTTCAGGGACTGGGGCCCTTGTTAAAGTCGAGGGTCGGATGAATTCAACCCAGTATCAACAAATTCTTCAGGATAATGTTTAAGCATCAGTCACAAAGCTGAAGTTATGCAGGGGTTGGATATTCCAACAAGACAATGACCCAAAACACAGTTCGAAATCTAAAAAGGCATTCATGCAGAAGGAGAAATACAATGTTCTGGAATGGTTGTCACAGTCCCCTGACTTGAATATCATCGAAAATCTATGGGATGATTTGAAGCAGGCTGTCCATGCTTGGCGGCCATCAAATTGAACTGGACTGGAGAGATTTTGTATGGAAGAATGGTCAGAAATACCTCCATCCAGAATTCAAACACTCATCACAGGCTATAGGAGGCGTCTAGAGGCTGTTAGATTTGCAATAGGAGGCTCAACTAAGCATTGATGTAATATCTCTGTTGTGGTGCCCAAATGTATGCACCTGTCTAATTTTGTTATGATGCATATTGCATATTTTCTGTTAAATCAATAAACTTAATGTCACTGCTGAAATACTACTGTTCCCATAAGGCATGTCATATATTAAAAGGAAGTTGCTACTTTGAAAGCTCAGCCAATGAGAAAAAAAATCCAAAGAATTAGTTTTCACATGACTGTTTATTCAGAAGTAATGTTACCAGCATATCAAAGGTTCTTAATAAACCGCACTGCACAGAAATGAATAATCATTCAGAAATGCTTTGTTAATTTCATGAAGACCAATAGAAGCCTTTATCAAAACCTCTTGGGTTAAAAGCAGTTTTGAGGTAACAGAGAAAATCCCAGTTTGAGTAGGTCTGCACCAGGGATCTTCTTCAAGTCCTTACCTCTTTGATCTGCCTATGAATGTGTTGACTTGTGGGATAAAAGACCAATCCCCCTGGTGCAGGCTTTGAGCTGATGACATTGTGTTGTGTAGCATCAGAAAAGAGGAAGTGGAGAAGAGGTTGGAAAAATGGAGAAAGGCTTTGGAAGATAGAGGATTGAAGATAAATAGAAAGAAGAAGAGAGAATATCTGAGGTTTAAAGTTGATCAGAAGTTTGCCTGCTGGGAGAGCTATTGAAAAGGCTGGATACATTAACATTAAGTTGAAGAAAAGAGTGGATAAATTTAAATATCTAGGATAAGTGTTAGCCCAAGATGGTAAATATGATGCAGAGAAAACTCATAGAGTGCAGTGCAGATGAAACAATTGGAAGAAGGTGTCAGAGTATTGTGTGATCGAAGAATTAAGGCAAAGGTTAAAGGTCAGGTTTTAAAGACCGCCATAATGTACAGAGCTGATACATGAGCAATAAAGGGAGAGCAGGAGAAGAAGTCAGATGTGGCAGAAATGAGAATGTTGAGATGGGCGTGTAGAGTTGCAAAAAAAAAGGTATCAGGGGTATTGTATGATCGAAGAATTAGGACAAAGGTTAAAGGTCAGGTTTGTAAGACAGTGGTAAGAGCAGCAATGGTGTATGGAACTGAGACATGGGCAAGAAAGGGAGCAATGCAAGAAGAAATTGGATGTGGCAGAATGGAAATGTTTAGATGGATGTGTGGAGTTGCAAAGAAAGGACAGAATAAGAAATGAGACAATCAGATGTTCAACAAAAGTGGGAGATATATCTAAGAAATTACAGGAAAGGAAGATGAAGTGGTATTGACATGTGAAGAGGAGAGACAATGAATGTGTGGGCAAAAGAGTGATGGAAATAGAAGTGGAGGTAATGGACAAAAATAAAAGAAGATCTGAAGGATGTAAGAACTGGAGACCAGAGGCGTGGAAAGGTTTGGGGCAGCCACCCGTTTAATGCGGTTTCCCGGCTGCAATAGTATTTGAGGCATTTTCAAAACAGTTGTTTACACAACAGAGTCCAAAACAGAACTGCCTGCCTAAGCAAAGGCAGTGAGCTTTATAGCACAGAGGGCGGAAATGATGTCGTCCTCTGGGCCGGAACTGGAAGTGACATCATCCTTGGGGCCGGAACCGGAGGTGATGTGTCCTTCCTGGAAATGGCGGCTCCTGGTGGGATTTCCCGGGTAAGACCTGCAGAGAACTCAGAAACAGCGTCAGCGTACCCCCCCCCCCCGGGCAGATGTATAAACAGTATTGTCTAAGCCCTTCAGCTGCCCCCCATGCACACGTGTGTGACAAGACTCCCCCCTCAGCCCAGACCCGTCGGGTTGGGCGACCTGCACCAGAGGTCGTGGGCCCGGGAGAGGGCATCGGCGTTGGCATGAAGGGACCCCTGTCGATGAACGAGCGTATATTTGTACTGCTGCAGGTCAAGAAACCACCTCGTGACCCGTGGATTCGACTCCTGTGAAGGGCCATCCACTTCAGAGGCGCATGATCCGTCACCAGAGTGAACATGCGACCCAAGAGGTAGTACCGCAGCTGAGTCACCGCCCATTTGATCGCCAGAGCCTCTTTCTCCACCGCCGCGTACCTGGTCTCCCGGTCCAACAGTTTCCGGCTCAGGTACATAACGGGGTGTTCAACACCGTCGACGCTTTGGCTCAACACGGCTCCCAAGCCTGTGTCCGAAGCGTCCGTCTGGAGGACAAAAGGGAGAGAGAAGTTAGGGAGATTAAGATAGGTGCTGAAGTCAGAGCCCTTTTTAAGTCACTGAATGCAGCCCCCGCTTTATCAGACCATACCACCGTATTAGGAGCTCTTTTCTTTGTCAAGTCGGTCAAGGCGCGCTCTCTCGGAGAAGCGAGGCACAAACCGGCGGTAGTACCCGCCAAACCGAGAAAGGATTGGACTTGCCGCTTGGTTTGCGGACGGGCCAGGCCATTATGGCTTGCAACTTGGAACACTGTGGCCTCACAGTACCCCGCCCACTAGGTAGCCCAAATATTTGGCTTCTCTCAACCAAGAAACATTTCTTGGGGTTGATGCGAGCCCGCCTCTCCAATGTCCGTAATACTGCTGTGACCTGCTGTATGTGCTCCTTCCAGGTGCTGGAATAGATGACAACGCCATCCAGATAGGCAGCACAGAACGAGTTATGGGGCCGGAGCACTTTGTCCACCAGACGCTGAAAAGTCGCAGGCGCCCCGTGTAACCCGAATGGAAGGACACGATACTGCCAGTGTCCGCTAGGAGTGCTAAACGCGGTTTTTTCCTTCGCGTTAAAGGAACCTGCCAGTACCCCTTTGTCATGTCAAGTGTAGTCAAGAATTTGGCTGGTCCCAGTCTCGAGGAGGTCGTCCACGCGAGGCATGGGATAAGCATCAAATCGGGAAACTTGGTTGAGCCGACGGAAGTCATTGCAAAACCTCCAACTGCCGTCAGGCTTAGCAATCAAGACGATGGGACTGGACCAGGGACTACTACTTTCCTCGATCACTCCTAGTGCCAGCATTCGCTTGATTTCCAGTTCCACTTCTACTTTCTTTGCCTCCGGAGTCTGTAGGGTCGCCACGGACGATCACCCCGGTCAGTCAATATGTCGTGCGCAATCAGAGAGGTCCGACCTGGCTGTTCACTTACCACCTCTGGGACCGAGCGGATAGCTGCTTCGAGCTCCTGTCTCTGTCTGGGGGATAGCTGTTCACAAATTAAGGGCACTTACTTCCGAAGAGAGAGCAGGGCTGTCCGGAGGAGGGATCGGGATCCCTCTCCTTCCACGGTTTCAGCAGGTTTACATGATATATTCGCTCAGCTGGTCGGCGATTGGGCTGTTTCACCAAATAGTCGACCAATCCCTTCCTCTCCTTAATTTCGTAGGGGCCTAGCCAATGTGCGAGCAGTTTAGAGTGTGAAGTAGGAACCAATACCATGACGCGATCCCCCGGTTGGAACTCCCGGAGAGTCGTACACGGTCATACAGGCGGGCCTGTGCTGATTGTGCCTCCTCGATATGACTTTTTAGTATAGGTCTTATTGCATCAAATCTATCGCGCAATTGGGCGATATACTCCAAAATATTAGTGGAGGGCTGTGCCTCCCCTTCCCAGCCCTCTTTTAAAATATCTAATAAGCCCCGGGGCTGTCTTCCGTATAGTAATTCAAAGGGAGAGAACCCGTAGAGGCTTGAGGACTTCCGTAGGCAAAGAGGACAAGGGGAGGAGTTGGTCCCAATTCCTCCCATCCTTGCTGACTACCTTACGTAGCATTTGCTTGAGAGTTTGGTTAAATCTCTCCACTAGCCCATCGGTTTGAGGATGATACACGAGGTTTTAAATGCTTTATTTTCAGTAACTTGGCAGTCTCCTTGAACGCTTCCGAGGTGAAAGGCGTTCCTTGGTCCGTCAGGACTTCTCTAGGAATGCCCACCGTGAAAAGACTCCTACTAGTTCCCGTGCAATATTTTTAGTGGTAGCCGCGCGCAATGGAACGGCTTCAGGGAATCGGGTTGCATAATCCACGAGGACGAGTATATATTTATATCCTCGGGCTGAGGGCTCCAGGGGTCCTACTATATCCACCCCAATCCTGTCAAAGGAACGCAATAAGGGGAAGGGGAATCAGAGGAGCACGGTCCTTCCTAGGAATTTGCCGCAGTTGACACTCCGGACAGGAAATGCAAAAGCGCGAACCTCCTCATTAATCCCGGCCAAAAAACGGAGCTTAATGCGCTCTAATGTTTTATCGGGCCGAGATGGCCTCCAAGAAGGTGAGAGTGCTAACTCGCAAACCTGCCGCCGGTAGGTCCGCGGGACTAGCAACAACTTCCGGACCTTCCCTCATGTTCAGCGACCCGATACAATAATTCATTATCTATGACAAAGTGAGGTCCCTGTGGCATGGGCAAATGCGTGCGTTGGCCGTTAACGAGAACCACTGCATTCTTTATGTGCTTCAGAGAGTCGTCATTCCACTGTTCTCTCTTGAAAGAAGCCGGAGTCGCTCTAAACTGAAAGTGCAACTCAGAGAGCGGGTCCGTCTGACCTCAAGGGGCGGAGAATCCTCCTCGCTGCCGGGGCGCTAGTGGATGACGTAGTAGCCCGCGACGGTCCGGGAGTGTCTTCGTCACTCTCTTGGCCTACCGCCCCACTCCCTGTCGGCTGATTACACGGTGTGGAAGCAGCTTGAGATGAATCTTTATCATCTATAACGAGGCCAAAAGCTTTTCGGGGAATGCTTTCTAAACTACAGTTACTGTCAGACCAGTCCCGCCCGAGGATTACGGGAAACGGAGGATCCGGGTGTACCGCTACGTAAGCGCGAAGGGTTCCTCCGAGACATACGTAACACCGGGCGGTATTGTACGAGCGGATATCTCCGTGTATACATTTTAGACTGGTCTTTTTTTAATCCATTGTTGCGGTAGAACAAAGCGGCGAGCAACGACAGACACGCTTACTGCGGAATCAAACAGCGCTGTTATCATATGTCCATTAATAAGAAGCTCTCCCGTATGTTTATCCGCCAGGGGATTGCTAAGGGCACACAAACAACCCCGCCATTGTCCCCTACGGCCAGACGGCCCGGCGACTTCGGAACAGGCTCTGGATTGCGTGGAAGGGACTGCTTTTGTAGGACATAACTCCCGGGTAGTCCACAGAGCGGCTGGTCTGCCTCCCGGTTTCACAGCCGGCCTCTGGGTTGCAAGAGCTGTAGCAGCTCGTCCATGGAATGGAATTCGCCCCAGGCCGGCTGGGCAAATTCCTGGGGTATCCGCTGTAGCAGCAAAAAACAGGCCACTTGCTGCACTATTTGCAAGGGGTCAAATCAAATGGCGTAGCCACTCACCCACCTGTTGCCAGAGAGCCATAGCCTGCTCTGACAGCCCTTTGTTGGGTTAAACTCCCAGTCTATTATATTCTTCACCTGCCGGCCTGGGGACAGCCCATCGTTAACAGGGACCTTGGTCCCGATGGGCGGCTCGGCTTTCCTACCCAGAAGAGCATACTGAGCCACTCGTGTGTTTTCCCCAGAAGCCAGCCCACGCCTGTGGGTCCCCTCTACCTTCTCCACGAGATGGGTTGGTAGCCCCGGGTTATGCTCGTGGAGCAGAGCCTGCACCGCGTCCTTCCTGACCCTCCGGCGCACTCCCTGCCCGAAACTGGCCCGGTACTCACCCACCTGGTTCCTTGAAGTCCGTGTCCCGGTTCTTCGGGACACCATCCTGCCGGCTACGCCACTGTAAGAACTGGAGACCAGAGGCGTGGAAAGGTTTGGGGCAGCCACCCGCTTAATGCGGTTTCCCGGCTGCAATAGTATTTGAGGCATTTTCAAAACAGTTGTTTACACAACAGAGTCCAAAACAGAACTGCCTGCCTAAGCAAAGGCAGTGAGCTTTATAGCACAGAGGGCGGAAATGATGTCGTCCTCTGGGCCGGAACTGGAAGTGACATCATCCTTGGGGCGGAACCGGAAGTGACCTCATTCTTGGGGCCGGAACCGGAGGTGATGTGTCCTTCCTGGAAATGGCGGCTCCTGGTGGGATTTCCCGGTAAGACCTGCAGAGAACTCAGAAAGAGCGTCAGCGTACCCCCCCCCCTGGGCAGATGTATAAACAGTATTGTCTAAGCCCTTCAGCTGCTTCCCATGCACACGTGTGTGACAAGGAAAAGGACTTGACTGGTGAGGAGGTGCAGGACTGAGCTGTTTGCAGAACGTTGATCAGGCACATTGACCCCACACAGAAGTGGGAAAAGATGAAGAGGAAGAAAAAGAAGCCTCTGTTAAAGTCTTGTTACTTAACAGTGTGGAAGGTAACTCATAAATGCATTTTTGCAATGCATAAAGTGTTGCCAGACCAATGGATTAAAAGTAAAACTGGTGGTAAAACTTACCAAACCTATTGAGCTATGGAATATTGGGCCAAAAATATCTATCTATCTATCTATCTATCTATCTATCTATCTATCTATCTATCTATCTATCTAAGCAAAGGGAACTCCAGTCTCTCTATTACATTTTGCCTGAAGAAGGGGCCTGAATTGCCTCGAAAGCTTGCATATTGTAATCTTTTTAGTTAGCCATTTTGCTTGACTTCTTGCTACATTGTATGAGCACTTGAAAGGATCGAAAAACCATGCAAGATTGCTATGTATTGACTTTTCGTCAGATTTCAACTCGATCCAGCCTCACATTTTAGTTGAAAAACTGATGGATCAACTCTATTTGGACCCTAACTTGGTAGGGTGTGTTCCAAACTTTTTAAGAAACAGAAGACAAAGAGTGAGTGTCAATAACTGTTTCTCCGATCGCGTAATCACATCTGTTGGCACTCCACAAGGGTTTTGTTTATCTTTTCTTGTGTTTATCCTGTATACAATAAACTACAAGAGTCTGCACAAGGACAGATGTGTCCTGAAATCTGCAGACAACTCTGTCATTGTGAGTCTTTACTGCCTTTGATGGCCTTTAAAGCTGCCATCTTTGCCACTACTCATCAGTTCATGTTGAGATCTCGTCCTGACCACATCTGTGCAATTTCAATCAACCTTTGCATCTAGGTACAATATATGGGTGGCTGCACCAAATCTTTTTGTGTGTTCGAGGGTGATTTCTTTCACGATGGTCAAACTCAGTAATACGATACAACAATACAATTTTTTCTTGTTCTGGCGTAAAGAGCCAAATAAACACGACTCTTCCTCAAGCTGACTGCCCAGCCATACTGAGCAATCATGGGAGAAGGGAAATGGTAAGAGAGGTGCCAACAACCCAATGGCCACTTTGGCAGAACACTAGAGAAACTGTGTGGAGATGGGAGAAACTTCTAGAAGTATAACCACCACTGCTACCCTCAAATAATCCTGGGTTTATGAAAGAGTGGGCAAATGGCACATGAAAACCTGCTTAGAGTTTGCAAAAAGGAACCTATAGGACTCTAAGACTGTGAGAAACACAATTTAATGGTCTGAAGAAACAAAGATTTAACTTCTTTATTATTTACCACTTCAGTGTGGGGTTGATGATTTATAGGTGAAACCAAGATTGAACTGCTTGTCCTTGATTCTAAATATCACATCTGGAGTCTCAAGTAAACTTTCTTCACATCGTCATTATGGGGTGTAGGGTGTAGAATACTGAGGAAAAAAATGAATTTAATCCATTTTGGAATAAGGCTGTAACATAACAAAATGTGGAAAAAGTGATGCGCTGTGAATACTTTTCGGATGCACTGTATATATATATATATATATATATATATATATATATATATACACACACAAGTCTGAACACACACCAGAATGATTGAAAAGCAAGAAAACTAAGAAACATCTAAAATGGCAGTCCAAGTCCCAGTAAGTAGACAGAATGTCTGCCATTGTTCATAATGACACTCAGTTTCACTTTAATTCTCCTAGGCTACTATCTCCTGGGGGTCCCATAATTGAGCTTGCCCTCTAAATTAGCTTGTTGATTTGGTAAACCTCTCTTGAAGTGATGTTACCAGCCCAGTACACCTCAGTGTAGAAAGTCGCACTGGCCAACACAGAAATATAGAAGATGTGAAGGATGTCACTTCTTTTATTAAAGGAATGCAGTCTCCTAAGGAAGACGAGCCTGCTCTTCCCCTTCTTCTGTATTATTATTATTATTATTATTATTATAGTTCTTCTGTGTTGTGAGACTAGTCCAATCTGTCATTGATTATTGACTCCTAAGAACTTGTAGGAGTGGACCACCTCTAGATCTACTCCTTCACTAGTGACCAAACGTAGAGGCTCTTTGGTTCAGTGAAAGTCGATGAGCAGTTCCTTGGTTTTGTTGATGTTAAGATGCAGACAGTTATCTTTGCACCAAGCGACAAACGTATCCACCTGATTCCTTTCCTCTGTGCCATCCCCCCTTATCGATACACACCATTACTGCAGAATCATCTGAGGATTTCTGCAAGTGACCTGACTTGCTGTTATTTTTATGGTAGGAGGTGCACAGAGTGAAGATTAAAGCAGACAGACCTGCTCCTTGTGGTTCTTCAGTGTTGCTCACACAGTCCTTACATCTCACAAACTGCGGTTGGCCTGACAGACACTCCATTGTCAGGACACCACTGGCTCGTCCAACTGCATGTCTCTGAGTTTACCCCTTAACAGAGATGGCCGGATGGTATTGAAGGCTCAGGAGAAATTAAAAAACAGAATCCTCACAGTGCTGCCAGCTGCGTCCAGCTGAAAAGAAGACTGGCTGAAAAGAATGGCCGAAAATACCCCAAATTCTGGTGGACAAAGCTTGTTGCACAAAATTCAAGAACACTCCATGTTGGAATAGCTGCCAAAGGTGCTTCAGTCTGAATTTTTGTATCAAAATGATATTCCAGTGTTTCATTTTTAAAAATAAAACAAAATCCCAAAATTCCACTTTCGCTTTGTCATCTTGGGGTATAGAGTGCTGCTTGATGAGAAAGAAATGAATTTTAATGATTAAAGCACAAGGTTGCAACACAACAAGAGGTGTAAAGTAAAGATGTCTGAATACTTTCTGAAGGTGTTGTATGGTTAGTTAGCCTGCATGATTTCAGAATGCCCAGCTGTGGGACTGTAATGAAAAGTACAAGAGAGCTATATTTCACTACATGCCAGTCTGATCTGAAGAGATGGAGGGTCATTATTAGAGTTAGTATAGTTTATAGAGAGGGATACTAAAGGAAAAAAAATAGGCAAAGTCTTTGTAAAATTGTGATTGCCACTTAGGCATGAAATGGCAAGCAAAGATATGACAGAATTTTCGGTTTGAGGGTTTTCCATAGTAATCCACACAATTAGGAGCTACATGAGCACATTCTATTTTGTTTTCCTTTGATGAACAATGCAAAGTGACAGTTACAAAGTGATCCAGATAGGATGAGACAACTTATTCATAAATGCAGATGTAGTCAAAGCTAATTAGCCGACGTGGAAAATCACCCAAACCATGCATGGAATTGATAACAAATGTACAGCAAAAAGAAAACAGCAATAACAATTACTAAATTATCTTTAATACTTCAGTACGTTAATCCGAGTTCAGAAAGTGGCATTGACAAATACATTAAACGCAAATACAGGAACTGTGAATGATACTGGAATAGGCTTCAGTTAAACCTCACCTAACGAGGACAAACTTGTTAGTAACTCCTCAACAAAACAAGAAGAACCCATAATTGTCTCGGAAGTAACTTGACACTGACAAAAGTAATTGGCACCCATCCCGTATTTAGCAGAAATCAGATTTCGCTTTAGAGTTTAGATTTAACAGAATATTTCAAATAACAACACAAATGAAAATGGCATGAACAAAGATGATGGGACCCTTCACCTCATATTTTGTTGCACAGCCTTTAGAGTTTGAAGTCAATGCACACAAGAGATTCCTGGTGCTCTCCACGAGACCTCTTTACCTGTCCACAGGTTGTTTGGCCCACTTGTCCTGAGCAAACTACTCCAGCTGGGTCAGATGTGGAGAGGGACTTCTCCAGACTGCATGTTTCAGTTCTTTCCTTAGATGTTTGATTGATTCAAATCAGGGCTCCTAGAAGGCCACTTTAGAATAGTCCAATGCTGTATTTTCAGCTATTCTTGGATGCTTTTAGTTGTGTGTTCTGGCTTATTATCCTGTTAAAGTGTCCATGACCTGCGACTGAGACAGAGCTTTCTGACACTGAGCAGGACATTTCACTCCTGAATTTCTTGATGGTCTTGAGATTTCATTATTCCTTTCATAGACTCAAGGCACCCTGTGCCAGATGCAGCAAAGCAGCCTAAGACATAACCGAGCCTCCTCCATGTTTCACAGATTGTCTGATTTTCTTTTTTTTTTTAAGCTACATTTATCCATCTATCCATTGTCTAACCCGCTGAATCCGAACACAGGGTCACGGGGGTCTGCTGGTGCCAATCCCAGCCAACACAGGGCACAAGGCAGGAACCAATCCTGGGCAGGGTGCCAACCCACCGCAGGACACACACAAACACACCCACACACCAAGGCCAATTTAGAATCGCCAATCCACCTAACCTGCATATCTTTGGATTGTGGGAGGAAACCAGAGTGCCCGGAGGAAACCCACGCAGACACGGGGAGAACATGCAAACTCCACGCAGGGAGGACCCGGGAAGCGAACCCGGATCTCCTAACTGCGAGGCAGCAGCGCTACCACTGCGCCACCCCTCAGCTACATTTATTTATTTATAATTTTCTTTCTTGATTCACAGACATCAGCAGGTGCTGAGGGTCTTCTCTGGTTATGCTCTACCAAAGCCAAATGTAACCATCTTCAGCTTCTGCTTGTCACCTTCAGTTTTCACTTCAGCATATGGACGTCCTGCTCAATTGGTTTTAAAGCAGGTGACTGGTTTGGCCATTAAAGAATTTTTCATTTTTAGCTTTGATAAACTCCTCTGTTGCCTCAGCATTATGTTTGGTTTGGCATTATCTTATAATAGGATTAAGTGCTGCCCAGTGAGTTTGGAGGCCTTTACTGGAACTTGAGCAGATCAGATGTTTCTACACACCTCAAAATTCATTGCACCACTGCCATCAGCAGTGCTATCATCAATGAAGAGAAGTGTGCCAGGACCTGTGGAAGAAGCCAAACACGCCCAAGTCATAACTCCCCCAACACTGCCATGTTTAACAGATGAGATGGTCTGCTTTGGATCTTGGGCAGCTCCTTTTGCTCTTCACACTATGTTTTCACCATCACTCTAATTAAGTTCATCTTTGTCTCGTCTGTCCACAAGACCTTTTCCACAAACTGTAATCTGGCCATCCTGTTTTTGTGGTGTTCATCTTGCAGTGGTCCTCTGTGTTTCTGTTCATGACATGACGTCTTCTGCTGATAGTCGTCTGTAACACATCCACATCGGTCCCCTGAAGACTCTTTCTGATCTGTCACCTAGGTGTTGGAGGCTTTTTCTTGACCATAGTGAGGATTTTTCTGTCATCAGCAGTGGAGGTCTTCCTTGTCCTACCAGTCCCTTTGTGATTACTTAGCTCACCAGTGTGTTGTGTCATCTTCACGATATTCCAGTCGATGTCTCTAATGGTTTTATTCTTGTTTTTCAGTCTCATGATGGCTTCTTTGACTTTCAGTGGCATTTGTTGACATTGTTGAACAATGGCAACTACAGACTCCAAAGGGTAGAAGCAAGCCGAGGTATCTTATGAAGCCATGAAACCCACCTGAGGAATCACAAACACCTGAGACGCCAATTGTCTCAAACATTATGGGGGGACCAATGTAGAAAAAATGTTTTCATTTCTACACGGTGTGACCGAAATGTCCCCAAATCCCCTTAAAAGAAAACCTTCAATCTGAAGTGGGAAGACCATGTAGAAAATGTATGCAAATCCCCTTAAATGAAAGTTGGCATTGTGCACTTTAATCATATCAGAATTGTTTGATTTTTAATTTTAAAAATGAGTCTTTGTCCCAAGCATTATGGAAAGTACTGTGTATAAGCTAAACTTATCGATTTTACTGATTTTAAATTTGTAACGCCTTCTGTTGGGAAACATTTTGGTGGTTTGGCTGAAGTGTCTAAGTCTGCTTTACAGATTCACTTACATTTGTTGCCTAGTGAATTGTCCAGTCAGCCCTCACATCTACAGACAGTTTGCCTTAATTTTTAATTTTTATATTGACCCTGAGGGTGGCACGGTGGCGCAGTGGTAGTGAATTTCCCTTTGGGATTAATAAAGTATCTATCTATCTATCTATCTATCTATCTATCTATCTATCTATCTAGTAAGGAGACCTGGGTTTGCTTCCCGGGTCCACCCAGCATGGAGTTTACAGGTTCTACCCTCCTGGTGCTCCGGTTTCCTCCCACAGTTCAAAGACATGCAGGCTAGGTACATTGGCGATCCTAAATTGTCCCTCGTGTGTGCTTGGTATGTGGGTGAGTGTGTGTATTTGTGTGTGTGTGTGCCCTGCCCGGGATCTGTTCCTGCCTTGCGCCCTGTGTTGGCTGGGATTGGCTCCAGCAGACCCCCGTGACCCTGTGTTAGAATATAGCGGGTTGGACAATGACTGACTGACTGACCATTGACCCTGGATCTGGCTCTCTATGACGGATTTAATAGACAGTTCTGTTGCACACCACCCTGGTCCCCTACTTTCTTCTTTGTGGCACTGTATTTCAAATTTAGAATTTGAAGGTTTGAAAATCTCTAATCACACTGTGGTACTTTTTCACTTTTTTTCCTTTTCTTCCTAAAAATGCACACATGTGCTCTCACCTTCAGAAACATGACCACAATCGAGCCATCTGCTTCCCTTTAAGCTCCAACTACTGAGATGTAAATCTTACTTGCCCACTGCAGGATTGTGATGGCTGCCGGCCTGACTGAAGCTGTGAAGCTGCGCCTGATTAGACTCAGGTGACTTCATGTGTACAGACCTCCTCATAGTTTTATTTCTGAGCCGAGTCCAATGAAATGCATGGCATGGCAATTAAGGCAGAAACTCAAAGCCACCAAGCTGTTTGTTTGTCGACATGCATGGGAATCCTTTACACAGTTTTATGGCTAAATCTGATTTTCTTTTCCTATTTTTTCCATTGCTGACTTTTTGTGGTGTAAACATTTTGGATGTGAAACTTAGTGCTTATTCACATTTTTAGCCATATCAGTGGACAGAATACCCTCAAGTCTTTTCTAATTGGGTGCCTTAGTTATCATGAACACATCAGACTATATACAGGAGGCACAAAGACAATTGTCCAATACTACACATTATTACAAACTACAGGAAGACCCCACCGATATCTACAAGAAGGAACTAAAAAAGATTGTAAGTAGCTTTCCTCTTGACATCAGGGATCACGTAAACAGTTTAATTCAACCCAAAATGGGTTATTTCTACATGCTGCCTAAAACCCAGGAAGGCCTATAATCTCAGGAATTGGCTTAGGTTGGGTGGAGCACATCCTTAAACCCCTCGCCGCAATACAGCCAGCTACATCCAGGACACCACTGATTTCTTTAAAAAGCTGTCTGCTATAGGCCCTTTACATGAGGGAACCTTACTTGCCACAATGGATGTTAAAGCACATTACACAAACATCCCCCATGATGATGGCATATTAGCATGTGAAACATACCTCAAACAACATAATTTACCCACAGAGTCAGTTAAACAAATGATAAAATTCACTCTAACTTGACGTATTAATTATTCTCATTTGGACCAGACTTCTACTTGCAACAAATGGGTACTTGCAATGGACTGTCAGTTTGCACCTCACTATGCAAACCTATTTATGGCAAAATTGGAGGAAGATGACATTTTCATAATCTGGACTGCCAGTGAGAAGGACCTCCTCCTTTGTAATAATGAATTTAATTCTTTCCACCCCAGCATAAAGCTGAAGCTGAATTATTTAAAAACAGAAATCAGCTTCCTTGGCACCGCCATTCAACTGAAAGACAACACCCTTGTAACTTCTGTTTTTCACAAACCGACAGACAGAAGAACCTACCTGAGAAGTGACAGCTTCCACCCCAAGCATATAAGACGCTCCATTATTTTCAGCTAAGCAATACGATACAACCATATCTGCTCAGACCTGACAGACCGAGATGAACAACTGCAGGAGCTCAAACAAGATTTCATCAGATAAGGTTATACATCCAAAACAACAGACACTCAAACAAGAGCAGCTACTGCCATACCCAGAGACAACCTTCTGGAATGTATAAACAAAGACAACAAGAACCGCCTCCCCTTTGTTGTCACCTAAACCCGACATCTTGAGGCACGTCAAAAAATTATAAAAAACCTTAATCCAATGCTACACTATGACGAAACACTTAAAAATGTATTTCTAGAACCACCAACCCTCCTGCCATACAGACAATCACCAAACCTGCAGAAACTAATTGTCTGAAGCTCCCTAAGTGGACCAACAGAAAATGGCACATCTCCCTGCCTACAGAAAAGATGTAAGATGTGTGCTCATATTTATAATACAGACCATGTAGTCATACCACACAACCGACTAGAACAAAGTGGTCTACCTCATTCTCTGTATGAAATGTCCTGACACTGCTCTCTATGTGGGAGAAACTGGACAAACACTCCACAAAGGAATAAATTCACACAGGTTCCACATCAGGCAAGGCAACACAGATGTTCCTGTAGCAGCCCACTTCAGCAGCCACGGACGCTGTGAGGGGGGATGGCAAAGTCCCATGTCCTTATAGGCAACTTCAGAACACAGCAAGAGACAAAAGAATGGGAAGTCAAACTCATGCTAAAATTTAATACATTACAACATGGTGTGAATAGAGACATGGGTCTTATGGCCAGGTATGAAGATTGTTTGCATCTCTCAGACTGACACAGACAAGTTGACTACAGACCCTCATTGTATTGAAAAACTCATCTGAAACTTTAAAAGACTTTGTTGGACAGTTATCTCATCAAAAGATCTTGACTATGCATTTTTTTATATTTCATCAGAAACTCCAAAAGACTTTGTAGCGGTGCTACTGGGGATTGAATCTTCACCTCCCAGCAGTCCCTGCAGTGGCTCTTATTGGTTATCTATTTACGGTGCAGGGGCTGTTGGGTACAAGGAAGCCAGCGCTACATTTAAAAGGGGGCCAGTGATACCAAAAATGAGAAACTATTTTGTGTTTCGTGTCTGAAGTTTCTGTCTGTCTACCTTCCATTCTGATACCTGTGGATTCTTGTTTTGTCCTGGATCCTCTCTTGTTTTGGGCTATGGTGTGTTGGGTGTCTTTCTGCACATGAGGACTATCCGAAGATTTGTTGCCATCCTGTGAAGAAAGGAGCGCTCCTGATACCATTCACCTGTCTTCATTTCATCAGGAAAGTCCGGTAGGACTATCTTTACATTCCCATTCAACGTGCTGATCTCTGGACTATCTACCTCCATCATTGCTGTTCATCCGTTGCCATT
This sequence comes from Polypterus senegalus, assembly GCF_016835505.1. NCBI lineage: Eukaryota > Metazoa > Chordata > Cladistia > Polypteriformes > Polypteridae > Polypterus > Polypterus senegalus. Next base: position 11,554,055 of record NC_053158.1, read on the forward strand.
TCCATGGACTTTATAGTGAGTCTTTATTGTTGTGGTTTGTTTTCGTGTTTATTATACATCACAGTAAATTGACTGGGGTGGGATTGTTGTTTTATTTATTATTGCTTAATACATTCTTTATTTGCTGTTTTATTCCCGGTGGCTTTTTTGTCTCTGCTTGTGAGTGCGTGTGGGTCGGGTCAAGGTTGGGTGCGTCTTAGGAATCTCCACCAAAAAAAAAAAAAAGTCACCGTCTCTTTCACGGTGTGAATCTTAGTGGCACCAGACCGCTACAACGTTGTTGGACAGTTACCTTATCCAACGATCTTCACTAGACATTGTTCTCCTCTCTTGCTAAATGAATCTTAGCCTAAAGAGGTCTATTTTTTTTACATTTAAGATGTCTCACTTAAAGTTTTTCCAATGTTGTTTTTGTCCTGGTGTCTATATAAATACAGGGAACTCCAGTTTCTGTATGACATCTTGCCTGAAGAAGGGGACTGAGTTGTCTCGAAAGCTTGCATATTGTAATCGTTTTAGTTTGCCAATAAAAGGGTTCATTTTGCTAGACTTTTTACTACATCCGTAAATGCTAAGATGGTACAATAGTACTACTTTTTCCAAACAAAAACAACAAAGGTTATACAATTTATGAGGCAGTTTGCTGAGGCAGTCTTGTATAAGGTGTCAATTTTATGACATCCTCATCCCTTCAACAAAGCACCATTGTTTCTCTAGCAAATCTCCAACCTCACTTCTACTCTCCTCTATGGTTCCCACATCAAAATTCCATTCTTCCTCCATCCAGTTTCAATACAGCAACAAAGCACCAACCTCCTTAGTGGTCTCTGACATCCATTAAAATCTCTCTCCTCACTCTTACCTCCAACACAAAAACAAGAAGAAAGCAATCTGGATACTCTGGAAGGAGACAAGGTAAGCTGTTGATCGTTGTTACAATAATGGTAGTAATTAAGACAAAAAAAAAAAACAGAAATCCTGAGTGTGCGTAGGTCCAACTCCCAAAGTTTATAATTTGTAAAGCCCCCTTTTGCTGTAATTCTAGCTGCAAGTCTCTTGTTGAATGTCTCCACTAGCTTAGCACACCTCACCACTGAGATTTTCGGCCATTCCCTATGGCAAAACTTCTCCAACTTCTTTTAGGTTGATAGGCTGCATTGGTACACAGTAGTCTTCAAGTCATGCCACAGATTCTCCATTGGATTGAGGTCTGGGCTTTGACGAAGTCATTCCGAGATGTTTCAATGTTTTTCTTCAAACCACTCCAGTGTCGCTTTACCAGTATGTTTTAGGGTCATTAATTGTCCTGCTGGAATGTGGACCTTCATCCCAGTCTCAAATCTCTGGCAGACTGAAGCAGGTTTTCCTCAAGAATTACCCCTCATTAAGTGTCATCCATCTTTCCTTCACTCCTGACCAGTCTTCCTGTCCCTGAAAATAAAAAAAAAAACATGTCCACAACATGACTCTGCCACTTCCATGCTTCGCTGTGGCAATGATGTTCTCAGGGTGATGGGAAGTACTGGATTTGTGCCATGCATGGTCGTTTCCCATGATGGCCAAAAAGTTCAATTTTAGTGTAACCTGAACAGAGAACTTTCTTCCCTGTGTTTAGAGAGTCCACCACATGTTGTTGGCCAAACATGTTTTGAGCAATGGATTTTTTCTGGCTACTCTTGCATAAAGCCTCGCCTTATGGAGTGTGCAGCTTAATGTGGTCCTGTGGACAGATACTCCCATCTCCATTGTAGCTCTTTCGGTGTTATCCTTGGTGTCTTTGTTGCATCTCTGATAAATTTCCCGTCCTTGTGCAGCCTTCTCTTGTCAGGTTTGTAGTGGTTCCATAGTCTTTCCATTTTGTTATAATGGATTTAGTGGGTATTCAAAGTTTGGGATGTTTGTTTGACCCAACCCTGGTCTCCACTTCTCCACAACTTTATCTCCAACCTGTTTGGAGCGCTCCTTGGTCTTCATGTTGCTTTCTTAGTGGTGTTGCAGACTCTTGGTCTTTCAGAACAGACATCATGTGACAGATCATGTGACATTTTGTTTTCACATAGGTGGACCCTAACAATGAATTTTGAGAGTTCTGAATTTAATTGGTTGGACCAGATCTTATTTAGAAGTTTCATAGCAAATGGGATGAATACATAGGCACTCACAAGTTTTGACTTTTCATGTGTTTTTTTCATATGTACTGTATATAAGGTTTATTTATTTTTATTCAACTTCAACAATTTGAACTACTTTATATTGTTATGTTCATTACATAAAATCCAAATAAAAATCCATTTTAATTCCAGATTGTCATGTGACAAACCAGAAGAAACACCGAGGGGGATAAATACTTTCACAAGGCATTGTACATAGAAACACCTACTGTATATATTTTATTATTAATTACAAAATAAACCAGTTTTACATAAGAAAAAAGTAATACATGCAAATAAATCCACAATTAACATCTAATTATATTCTAATAAATTGAAACCTCTGTTCACATTCCCACAAGATTTATGTAACTATTACGTTGTTTCCATTGCATTACAATGTTAGTTGTCAATTGTTTTCTGCATGTATTACTTTTCTCTTATGTAAAATTGCTTTTCTTTTTTAATAAGTTCTATATATGTGTGTTTCTATGTATATTAAGCATTAATAATGGAATTATATTTTTCTGTTAATAGACATTTTCTACTTGTTCAGTACAGTTATCTGTGTTAGCGTTTATGCTTATTCCATATTGTGGGAAATAGACAGCCAATCACATTCCTCCCCTTTAAACTTTGTTTGCTTTTTTAACTAAAACTCCTGCATTCTGCAGCTTCATTACGCCTCATGCTGTTTGCTTCTATAACCTTATTTCTAATCTGCATTCTTATAATCTGATATTTGTAAATTCTAAAATGGTTAAAAGTGTAAAACGGTGATGATTACTTCTCTGATGTTTAAAGCCTTTTTCCTTTTACATCATTCAAAATGGTACATTGGGCTTGCTAGTCTAACCCTAACTCTAACCCCAACCCAAACTTAGAAAAACTGGTTTCCATATTTTAATAAAGAAGAACATCCGGTTCATCTTTTGAAACACAGCTATGCAAAAACATACCGTAAGAAGATATGTTTAATGTAGCGTCTTCTATAGTAAAAACATCATCATTGCAAAAATGATTGACTGCTGCCACACCCGTTTTCTGAAGAATCCACCCAGAGTTTTTTCTCATTTTTTTGTCTTAGATAGGAGAGAGAAGAGAGAGTTTGGTGGAGGTTTGAGTCAGGACGGAGGATGGCATTTGGTTGGATGGCGAAATATTGATGGCTTTATTTTGATAGAAATGGGAACTTGAATGCCATTTTGAAAGAGGTAGGAGGGAGGATGGACCTTTGCAGCAAGAAGCATGGACGTTTCTTTAGATGACTGATGTGATTTTCACAGAGGTAAGAGAGAGGTGGATAATCAGAGAGGCACCATTGTGTAATAACAGGCTTTTAGCAGAATGTGAGCAGAATATAGTCAGAGCTGCCCAGTTGTCCCACAGGTTTACATTTAAAGGAAAGACAATTAAAGAGAAAGAAAGCTTCTGAATCCAAGTGAGGCGATATACAGACATATTGCTGTTAGTATAAAGGACCCTCCAGTTGTGTTTCTGGATACACTTGTGCTGAATGATTCTTTGGCTTACGTCCTCAGTGTTACTGTGTCACATAGTGGATGTGCAGCATTGTTTATAGTGACACTCAGCTTTGTTTTAACTCTCTCCTTTGCTACGGCCTCCTGGGTGTCCAGAGTGTGTCTTCTTACTGAGCCTCCCCCTATAGCTAGCTTGTTGATTTGGTGGGCCTCTCTCTCATCACAGAGTTGTAAAAGATGTGAAGGATGTCACTACTCACATTAAAAGAGCAGAGTCAACAAAGGAAGTGGAGCCTGCACTGCCCTTTCTTCTATAATTTTTCTGTGTTATGAGAACAGTCCAACCTGTCATTGATATGAACCTTCAAGTACTTGTAGGTGTGCACCACCGCTACATCCTCTCCGTGAATAGTGACTGGACATAGAGGGTCTTTTTTGCATCACTAAAATCAATAAGCAGTCTCTGGTGAATCTTTCTATGAAGTGAGTAGACAGATTGGGAGAGCATGGGGGGTCATGAGGTCACTGGAAAGGGGTGTGTGGCACTCTCGATAACTATGCAAAAGGACGAAGGACCAAGTCTTTAGAGTCCTGGTGCTTCCTGTCTTGTTATATGGTTGCGAAGCATGGATGCTATTTAGTGAACTCAATAGAAGACTGGACTCCTTCACTACTGTGTCTAATAGGAGAGACCTTGGGTACTGCTGGTTTGACTTTGTGTTGCTCACAGAGTCCCAAATGAGGCACATTACCTGCATTGTGAGGAAGCGTCGGTTATAGCACTACGGCGATTCCCAGAGGGTGATCTGACTCACAGGATCCTCATTGTTGAGGACCTGAGTGGCTGGACCAGGCCAAGGGGACACCCACGTAACACATGGGTGTGGCAGATAAAGGGTCATTCCATTTCTTTGATTTTGATGATGTTAAATTGCAGACAATTTACAAAGTTCTCCTACAGACTCCTCTCCTTTGACTCATTCCTCTAATCAATATACCCCATAAGTGCAGAATCATTTGAGGAGTTCTACAAGTGACATGACCTGCTGTTATATTTATTGTTGACAAACTGAATAGAAAAAGGAGAAAGGAACATCGCTTGTGGTGTTCCAGTGTTGCTCACCCAGTCCTTGAGTGTCACAAACTGTGGTCTGCCTGAGAGATAGTCCATTATCCAGGATGCCACATTCTCATCTACCTCATCCACTTAACAATCAAGTCAAAAGTATGCTAGACAGCTCCACAATAAATTGCTGTAGATTAAAGCCTGCAATAAAGTTCACTGACTGAATCTCAAATGATGCAATCTACAAGCAACCTAACCAAGAAACAGTCTTAAAAATCATTACTAAAAGACGTTGAGACTCAAAAGAACTCATCACAAATTATTCCCTCTGTGATCTGTCAGAGAGAATCAATCAATCAATCAATCAACATTTATTTATATAGCACATATTCATACAAAAAAATGTAGCTCAAAGTGCTTTACAAAATGAATAGAAAAATAGAAGACACAATAAAAGATAAACATAAGTCAACATTAATTAACATAGAATAAGAGTAAGGTCCGATGGCCAGGGTGGACAAAAACAAAAAACTCCAAAGGCTAGAGAAAAAAATAAAATCTGTAGGGGTCCCAGACCAAGAGACCGCCCAGTCCCCTCTGGGCAATCTACCTAACATAAGTCAAACAGTCCTCTTTGTATTTAGGGTTTTCATGGAAGGACCTGATGATGATGGTCATGTAGACTTCTGGCTTTCAGTCCATCATTGTTGGAGCATCATGATGCTTTGAGTAGGTGGTGGTGGCAGGCCGCCACCACAAAGAAACCGGAAAAAGAAACAGAAGAGAGAGTAGGGGTCAGTATGGATTTTGGAGCCACTGTGAATAATTATTATGAAGAATTGAACATACAGAGTATCAGGATTAAGTTAAAGTGAAGTTATAAAAAGGCCATGTTAAAGTAATGTGTTTTCAGCAGTGTTTTAAAGTGCTCTACTGTATCAGCCTGGCGAATTCCTATTGGCAGGCTATTCCAGATTTTGGGTGCATAACACCAGAAGGCCGCCTCACCACTTCTTTTAAGTTTAGCTTTTGGAATTCTAAGGAGACACTCATTTGAAGATCTAAGGTTACGATTTGAAATATAAGGTGTCAGACATTCCGATATATAAGATGGAGTGAGATTATTTAAGGCTTTATAAACCATAAGCAGTATTTTAAAGTCAATCCTGAATGACACAGGTAACCAGTGTAGTGAAATCAAAACTGGAGAAATGTGTTTGGATTTTCTTTTCCCAGTTAGGATTCTAGCAGCTGCATTCTGCACTTGTTGCAAATGATTTATGTCTTTTTTGGGTAGTCCTGAGAGGAGTGCGTTACAGTAATCTAGTCGACTGAAAACAAAAGCGTGAATTAATTTCTCAGCATCTTTCAATGATATAAGAGGTCTAACTTTTGCTGTGTTTCTTAAGTGAAAAAATGCTGTCCTAGTGGTCTGATGAATATGCGATTTAAAATTCAGATTACAGTCAACGGTTACCCCTAAATTTTTTACTTCCGTCTTAACTTTAAATCCTAGTGCATCAAGTTTATTTCTGATAACCTCACTGAATCCATTATTGCCAATTACTAAAATTTCAGTTTTCTCTTTATTTAGTTTGAGAAAATTACTATTCATCATTCAGAAATACCAGTAAGACATTGTATCAAAGTACCTAAACAAGGACACCCAATAAAACTGTACTGGCAATACATCGTCAGCACCATTAACAAAATAGTCCTAAATTAAGATGAATGAGGCTGTAGTGTTGGGAATCCAACCAGGTTTTTAAAGGGCATTCCAGAAAGGAGACGCAAAGTTAGGAGAACGATAAGTGCAAAAACAATCAAGCCCAAGAGCAAAATGAAAATTGAGATTAGTAGGACAAGATGAATGTCAGGATCCCAAGAGATAAATACAGAAAATAAGATTTATTTGTGTTTGGTTTAGCAAAGATCATCATTGGTCTTGACTTTGCTGATGATGCTGTGGTCTTTGGGGAGTCAATGGAAGCTCCGATCAGGGCTCTCGAGAGACTGTGCAAGTAGTCTGAGTGTCTGAACTTGCGAGTGTCCTGATAAAAATCAAGATCCAGGCCTTTAATGACCTCTTAGGCACAGCCATCAACTGTGTTTCTGTCTGATGGGAGAGTGTCAACCTTGTCGAGAGGTTTACAGTACTTACCTCGGCAGTGACATTCATGCCTCTGGTGACTCTTCCTATGAAGTCAGTAGATGGATTGGGAGAGCATGGTACATGAAGATGCTGGAAAGGGGTGTGTGACACTCCCAATATCTGTGCAAAAGGACAAAGGTCCAAGTCCTCATGGTCCTGGTGCTTCCTTTCTTGTTATATGGTTGCGAGACATACACGCTTTCCAGTGACCTGAGACTCAGACTGGACTCCTTCGGTACTGTGCCTTTTTGGAGAATCCTGGGGTACCACTGGTTTGAATTTGTGTTGAATGAGCGGTTACTCATAGAGTCCCAAATGAGGCACATTACCTGCATTGTAAGGGAGTATCAGTTGCAGCACTACAGCCATGTGGCACGATTCTCAGAGGATGATCTGGCTTGCAGGATCCTCATTGCTGAAGACCTGAGTGGCTGGACCAGGCCAATGTAACAACTAGCTGTGGCAGATAGAGGGTCATTTCTGTAGGGTGGGACTGGACCGCATGTCTGCCTGGGGGGTTGCCAACCAGAATCCCAAGCTGCTTCATCATGTGGTGTGCATTGTACCACTGCATGCTCCCCAACCTGACTTGGCCTGGTTTAGCAAAGTCGTTTTTATTCTGCTCCTTGGATGAAGATGTGGGGAAGTGGGCAGCTATTTAAACCCACCACTGCAAATACCAGCAGGTGATGAACCCAGATGCCATGCCCTAAATTATTGGGAAAGGTTACTCTGGCGAGTTGAGTCACACGAGACAGCCAGATAAAGAAATAAAATTCAGAAATATAAGCAAGACCAGTAATGGCGCGTTGCATGATAACGTGCAGCGAATACACTTGACTCGTGCAAATGACTTGAGTAGGGGGCATACGGGGTAACAAAAGATGAGATTTTGGCATTTTTGTCATAATCTAGTTAAGGACAGATTCACTCTTTGATTTGGAGACTGGAAATGCATGTATCAGGTATACACAAATTGTGAGGATTGATAAAATGATAATCGGACCAATTGCTCTTATATAATGCTATACTGGTCAAAATTATTACAAGTATTATTTGGCCACCAGTAACGGCATACTGCTCGATAACGTGCAGTGTATACACTTGACTTGACCATTCATAGTTTTCATCCACTTTCCCTGTACCATTCATTTGTTCAGAGGTTGATGTGCTTGCTGCTTCCCGAGCAGCTCTTCTTTTCTCTACCCTAGCGGCCCGCTTCTTCTGTTCTACCGTCGGCATCTTTTCGCGTTTGAACTGATCAAGTAAGTGTTTGTGTTGAAATTACTTAGTATGTTTTCCTAAATTTTTCACTTAAGCTGGCACTCAAGTCTTCAATCTGCCTGAAGAATGATTTAAGATATTAAGAGGTAGGGGAAGTGACGGCGATGGTGGTAGGGAATGAGAACGGCACCCGTATGCCTGCACCACATGGCCTCCCTGCTGGTCACTGCCGAGAGTTGATTCTACAATAAAATAAAAATAAAAAGAGGGATAACCTTGTAGGTCAATCATCACCCCGAAAGCGGACAGTAGAGGTCATGTAGTATATGTGTACCAAATTTCAGGTCAATACTGTAGCTATACTGAGCTACAGGTGATTTAAAATCCTGGACAAACAAACAGCCACAGTAGCGTATTATATAAGAAGATATGCAAGACCGAAGGTAATGGAGGAAACTTGTTATTGTTTCGAAATTGATGGTTCAAATTCATTCCAGCCATTGCCAGGACTTTTCATGGGTGAGGTCGTTTTTGTTTTCGGGAAGGAGCACAATATCACAACAGCCAGTTTCAATACCACCAGACTTTATTTTGGACTCATTCATCACCACATTTTCAATTGCTGTGTTTATCCAATCCATGTTTGTAATTGTGTTACGTGCTTTTGTTTATTGTTTAGGGGCAAGGGAGGGTTAATTTCAATATTTGTATATTCGTGTCTCATATAATAATTAGTCACTGGTGTTTTTGGGATAGTGGTGATTTGTGCGCACATATACAGTCATATGAAAAAGTTTGGGAACCCCTCTCAGCATGCACAATGATTTACTCTCCATTCAACAAAAAAGATAACAGTAGTATGTCTTTCATTTCCTAGGAACATCTGAGTACTGGGTTGTTTTCCGAACAAAGATTTTTAGTGAAGCAGTATTTAGTTGCATGAAATTAAATAAAATGTGAAAAACTGGCTGTGTAAAAATGTGGGTCCCCTTGTAATTTTGCTGATTTGAATGCCTGTCACTGCTCAATGCTGATTACTTGTAGCACCAAATTGGTCGGATGAGCTCGTTAAGTCTTGAACTTCATAGACAGGAGTGTCCAATCATGAGTAGTAAAAGGTATTTAAGGTGGTCAATTGCAAGTTGTGCTTCCTTCCCTTTGACTCTCCTCTGAAGAGTGACAGACAGCATGGGATCCTCAAAGCAACTCTCCAAAGATTTGAAAACAAAGATTGTTCAGTCTCATGGTTTAGGGGAAGGCTACAAAAAGCCATCTCAGAGGTTTAAACTGTCAGTTTCAACTGTAAGGAATGGAATCATGAAATGGAAGGCCACAGGCACAGTTGCTGTTAAACCCAGCAGGTCTGGCAGGCCAAGAAAAATACAGGAGCAGCATATGTGCAGGATTGTGAGAATGGTGACAGACAACCCACAGATCACCTCCAAAGACCTGCAAGAACATCTCGCTGCAGATGGTGTATCTGTACATTGTTCTACAATTCAGTGCAATTTGCACAAAGAACATCTGCATGGCAGGGTGATGAGAAAGAAGTCCTTTCTGCACTCACGCCACAAACAGAGTCGCTTGTTATACACAAATGCTCATTTAGACAAGCCAGATTATTTTTGGAACAAAGTGCTTTGGACTGATGAGACAAAAATTGAGTTATCTGGTCATAACAAAAAGCACTTTACATGGCGGAAGAAGAACACCGCATTCCAAGAAAAACACCTGCTGCCTACTGTTAAATTTGGTGGAGGTTACATCATGCTGTTGGGCCGTTTGGCTAGTTCAGGGACTGGGGACCTTGTTAAAGTTGAGGATCAGATGAATTCAACCGAATATCAACAAATTCTTCAGGATAATATAAAGCATCAGTCACAAAGTTGAAGTTACGCAGGGGTTGGATATTCCAACAAGACGATGACCCAAAACACAGTTGGAAATCTACAATGGCATTCATGCAGAGGGAGAAGTACAATGTTCTGGAATGGCCGTCACAGTTGCCTGACTTCTATGGTATCTATGAAACAGAATGTCCATGCTCGGCAGCCATCAAATTTAACTGAACTGGAGAGATTTTGTATGAAGAACGGTCAGAAACACCTCCATCCAGAATCCAGACACTCGTCACAGGCTATAGGAGGACAGCGTCTAGAGGCTCAAAGGAGCAAAAGGAGGCTCAACTAAGTATTGATGTCATATCTCTGTTGGGATGCCCACATTTACGCACCTGTTTAATTTTGTTATGATACATATTGCATATTTTTTGTTAATCCGATAAACTTAATGTCACTGCTGAAATCCTACTGTTTCCATAAGGCATGCCAGATATTAAACAGAAGTTGCTACTTTGAAAGCTCGGCCAATGAGAAACAAGAATCCAAAGAATTAAGAGTGGTTCCCAAACTTTTTCATATGACTGTATATCTATTATTGAATATTTGTTTGTTTTTTCATTTTACAATATATCCGTGTTTGATTTTTACATATCTGTTTACTATTTTATGATTATTTCGTCGTGTCTGGAAAAAAATAAGACAACTTGTATGGAGTACGGCTTGTTATTATAGCAAGAAACCTCAGGTAATCCAAGGAATAAGTCTTGGTAGTGTAGTGGCCGGTCTGGGTAAAGTTACAAAGTTAAAGTCTCGTGTTACCCAACTTTGTAATGTTAGCACCCCATTTAGATCACACATATGGTGTTTCTACCCCTGATTCCTTCACATTTTGTGAAAAGGAAAAAAATAAATTAATAAAATTGCTTGATCATGGTTTTTTAACACTTCTGAAGGTTATGCCGAACTGCTTAAATCCATTTTTCCGGCAGCATGTGAACAGCTTTTGATATTATTATTTTTATCCCTAGACTGCAATTTGTAAATTACCCAGTAAAGATGAGACAGACCTCATTATTTTTGTGTAACCTACTAAAAGACATTGATTAGTGCTTGCTCAGTGACCCTGTAAAACTCAGTATGGTAGCCTAATGTAAACCACATGACTGAATGACTTCTCTCCCACGAGCGTGTTTACACGGGCAAGGCAGATTCAATCAGTGCTACCTGTTATTCTCTTTTATCAGCTCTCTGTGTTAAAAAGCAGCATGTGTTCTTGGCAGTCGGCGGGACTCCCTGCTGTCTTATCCTCTGACTTGTCTCTAGTAGGATGTTTCCAGTTCATCTGATCAGTAGTCCGGAGCAAGAAATCACAGCGAGGGAGATTGGGTGTGAACAAAAATAATCATTTACCCCAAAGAGAAACAGCAGCTAAAAAGGTCATTCATGACAAAAAGGAAAGAAATAAAAAACAAGAAAAACCCATTGGAGCCTATAAATACGTTTCAGTAGGTTTGTCACAACATGGGAGCGAATGTTTAAGGACACCTCATTTATTTATTGGCTGGCACTTTCGATTGTTTATTAATCCTTACAATTTATAAAACGAGCGCCGATGGATCGAAAGACGGATACATTTTATTTTTACCGAAAATGCAATGAAGGAACATTCATTTGAAAGTGGGCCAGCAAGATCAATGGAAAATGAAATGCGGTCTTGAACTAGACTGAATAAACAACAAATAACTAATTCATGCATAATATCTTAAATACAAAGGTTCAATAATTCAATAGGAAAGAACGCATTCAGCTGAATGAGACTTTTGAAGTGGCAGGTGAGCCTTTGCCCAACCGCAGCTCAACAAAAGATGTGTTGCACCATTAAATAACGGAAAAGCTCACTCACCAGCCGTAAGTAGTCCATTTGGTGAATACATCCATGTGGAAATGTGAAGATCTTTATAAACAATGATGACTGTCTTCTTACTTTTGATGGGGGGAAAATGCTGAACACTTATTATAATGCAAATGAAAGGGAGACAATAAAGGATTTGAATAAAAAAATTCCCTATCAGTAAAATGCACAATGATATAGTAACCTGTCACTTTTCTTATTCCTAGGTATTAAGCCTGAATTAGAAAATGACTGTCGGCAAATGTGTGCATTCAAATGTGATCTCAACTTAACGCATGTATTTAAATGCTCAAAAGAGATGTGCCTATGTATTAAAATATATCAAAGATAACAATTGAATTATTAGATTATTAAAAAATCTGAGTCCCACATAATAAAATAACAATCATGCAGTGTCGTGTTAGTTTAAAGGCACCTTTATCTATAAATATGCAGTATATATGTTACGGCCAAAACCCGAAATTGGCCAAAGCAGGAAGTGTCCGGCCAAATCGGAAAATGGCCAATGTCACTGTAAATTGACCGGCCAATGTCTGATCTTTTCCTCGATTTCGGAATTTAGCCAGACAGTTTGCAAAATAGCATGGGGCGATCAGCCAAAGTCAGAAGAAAAAAAGGCATAAGCAACAATTTGTTGCACACTTAGTGCAATTGCATCAAGTGTAGCCTTGGCGGCTCTTGCTCAGAAAGCGAACACCACTTGGTTGTTTTACAATAATTAACATTAGGTATATAAGTAGGTTTCACATTTCTGTTAACATTTTAGCCCTAAAATAGTGACTTAACATCAGGGACCTATTTTATTGACCTTAAGTTTAGTGTTTGCACGAGGGGAAGGCCGTCTCAAGTGGCGTCCGCTTTCTGAACAACACCCGCCTTGAGCAGTTTCTCGTGCAGAATGGAAAACTCACTTCTGAATCTGCATCTGAAAGTTTTTAAGCATCTTCACACCTTGAGTGGACGGTCCTACATCAGCACATCGGATTTTGGCCAGGGAGTTCTTGTCACTTCGCGAAATGGCCAGCCAAAGTTGCATATACACTGGTCATTTCTAGTAAGTCAGACTTTGGCCACCCCTCACGGCCAAAATGTGAAACGGGAACTGGCTGAACTTCGAGTTTTGGCCGTAACATATACTGTACATATAGACTGATAGATATAAACTGTGTCTACTGTATGTGATGAGTCACTGTGCTGCAACCGAAAGAAGCCGCTGAGTCCAAAGACATCAAGAAAACCAACTTAATTCCAGTCAGAACAGGAACAGTGAGGGCCTGTATTCAAACAGGAGCTACCACTTCAATACACAAAGACACAGTAAATGAGCAGGGACGGGGTCAGGTCAGTGGCCAAGTTATACTGTTCCCCACATCAAACCATCGGGGGACAGACGTATTACGCGGCGAGGCTTATGGTTGCCTTCGTGGTGCTGTGAGCCTGTGGTTGCCTTGGGAATAGACAAGCAACCCTTGACAGACGCAACAATCCCATTTTGGTATGCAGCACCATTGGAGAGGGTCTCAAAAGTGCTCAAACATCTCACATGTATGTAATGTATATATGTATATAATCAGGCTTGCACATCTGGGGACCACCTTCCCAGATCTGGTCGGGTAAGCAGTTCTACACCCAGATGACGCTAACATTATCTTCACTCCCCTTCTCTACAGCCAAGAAAAGATGCCAAAAAAAGGATGACTGATCCCGCCCCACCACCTAAAGAAAGTTCCACCCCTTCTGGTCTCAGTCCTATAAAGCCAGCCTGTTCCTGGAAGGTGGAATCAGATACTCAACTGACACTCATGAAGAACAGAGCTCCTGCATGCTTTGGCTTATGAAGTGACTCACGCTCCTCTTTATTTGTTTGAGCCATTTTTCTGCAATCTTTTATGTTAATTTTAAAAGGGGTCACCAGGGTTGTATCCCAACCTTTCCTTGGCTTTTCAAGATGTCTGTTTTCCTGGCCACCATTACACCTATATACATGTCAATCAGCCACAACAGTAAAATCACTGATAGGTGAAGTGAATCACATTGATTATCTTGTTCCAGGGGCATCTGTCAAGGGGTGGGATATATCAAGCAGCAAGTGAACAATCAAACCCTGGATTACAGCAACTACAGGAGGCTACCACTGCTCTTTGTGTAGGGTAAGGTCCTTACTAGGGTCGTCCTCAATAGGATCTGTGATCACTTGCTCACCTACCAGCGACCGGAACAGTCTGGTTTTACACCAAAGAAATCTACCATCGACTGCATCCTGGCACTGAGGGTTCTCATGGGTTGCAAACGCGAATGTCGGCAGAATTTCTTTGCAGCCTTTGTCGATTTTTGCAAAACATTCGACTCAGTTGATCGAGCTGCCCTGTGGGACATCCTGAGGGCTCGCTGGATCCCCTCGAGTTTGCTGGATATCATGGCCGGCCTGTACACTGGTACTGTGAGTGCTGTGCAGAGTGGAGGCAGGACCTTTGTGTTTTTCCCAGTTGATTCTGGGGTTTGTCAGCAGCGTATTCTGCTCCTACACTGTTTAGTGCTTGTATGGACAAGGTGTTGGGCAAGCTCATGGTGTCCAGCAGCTGTGGGGCATCTATTGGTGAAAAAAGATTCACGGATCTTGAATTTTCTGATGATGCTGTGATCTTCGTGGAGTCAATGGAGGCTCTGATCAGGGTGCTCAAGAGACTGAGCAAGGAGTCTGAGTATCTGGGCTTGCAAGCGTCCTGGATAAAAAACAACATCTAGACCTTTAATGACCTCTTGGACATGGCCATCAGCAATGTGTCTGTCTGCGGAGAGAGTGGTGACCTTCTTGAGAGGTTTACTTACCTTGGCAGTGACATTCATGTCCCTGGTGACTCTTCCTATGAAGTCAGTAGATGGATTGGGAGAGCATGGGGTGTCATGAGGCCGCTGTAAAGGGTTGTTTGGCGCTCCCGATATCTCTGCAAAAGGACAAAGGTCCAAGACTTTAGAGTCCTGGTGCTTCCTGTCTTACTATATGGTTGCGAGACATGGAAGCTATCCAGTGACCTGAGATGTAGACTGGACTTCTTTGGTACTGTGTCTCTCCGGAAAATCCTTGGGTATCGCTGGTTTGACTTTGTGTTGTTCATGGAGTCCTGAATGAGACACATGACCTGCATTGTGAGGGAGCATCAGTTACAGCACTACAGTCATGTGACATGTTTCCCCAAGGGTGATCCGGCTCATAAGATCCTCATTGTTGGGGACCCAAGTGGCTGGACCAGGCCAAGGGGTTGCCCACGTAATACCTGGCTGCGGCAGATAGCGGGTCATTTCTGGAGGGCAGGACTGGACCACGTGTCTACCTGAGGGGTTGCAAACCAGGATCCTGAGTTGTTTCGTCGTGTAGTGGGTGCGGCAACACACTGTACCAATGCATGCTCCACAACTTGACTTGACTTGACTTAAACAATCAGTTTTTGGAGGTAATGTGCTGGAATCCAGAAAATGGCCATGTTCGTGTGCATCGTTTACCTGGAGAAGAGATGACAGTAGAATGGACGATCAGAAGAAGGCAAGCCAGTGGAGGGGCAGTGTGATGCTCTGGGTATTGTTCTGGTGATAAACCTCGAGTTCTGCCATTCATGTGGATGTTACTTGGACATGTACCACCTACCTAAAGATTGTGGAAAACCACATACTTTATGGCAACAGTACTCCCTGATGGTAGTGCCCTCTTTCAGCAGGATAATACACCCTGCCACAATGCAAACATTGTTCTGGAAAGGTTTGAGGAACATCAAAAAGAGTTCAAGGTGTTGACTTGGCCTCCAAATTCTGTAAATTTCAATCCAATCCAGCATCTGTGGGATGTGCTGGAAAAACAAGTCCTAAACATAAAGGGTCCCACCTCTCAGCTTACAGGAGTTAAAGGATCTGCTGCTAATATCTTGGTGCCACATAGCAGGGGACACTTTCAGAGGTTTTGTGGAGTCCATGCTTTAATGGGTCAGAGCTGTTTTGGCAGCACAAGTGGGACCTACACAATATTAGGTAGGTAGTTTTAATGTTGTGGCTGATCAATATATATATATATATATATATATACACACACATACACACACACACACAGAGGTACATATTGTTGTGCGTGTGTGCATAGGGGAGAGCTGAAGGGCTCTAGTTATTGGTGGCGGTAATTCTACTGCCGCACCAGGGGTTTAGCGCTATGTCTTAATATCTTTCTCTCTTTCTCCTTCTGCAGACAGGATGATTGATGGCCAGAACACCTCTGATGTCACTTCTTGTGTCCGTCCACCTGGACTCATCTCCTCGTGCTGGGAGGACTGAAAGCCAGGAGCTCTGCCATTTTTAGCAGTTCTGTACATACGACTTCACAATAATTGTATGTTTGTTTTTACTTTCACTGCATCCAGTTATACGGGGTGGCCTTTTTGCCACCCCAACTATTTATTGTAAATGTATATAATATATATATATATATATATATATATATATATATATATAGTGATGGATAGCCAGGGGTGTCTTGCCCTACCGGGAGACCTGGAGGAGCAGAGAACCAGGAGAAGGGCAATTTATACCCCGGGACATGAAAAGGCAGCCCCCCTGGGTTGCATCGGGACCATGGGCTTGGGGCTTAGAAGCTCTAAGCTGTTGGGGTCCGTGGCCACTGCCAGGGGACACATGAACAGCTCTGGAAACAAGATCTGCAGCACGTCCTCCACACCCGGAAGTGCTGCCTGTAGTGGAGCTGGATTCATGGGCCTGTACTTCCTCCACACCCGGAAGTGCTCCCAGAGGTTACAAAGCTTTCTGGGAGGAGTGGAGGTGGAAAGAGAGACAGAGAGAGAGAGAAAGAAAGAAAGAAAGAAAGAGAAGAAGAGAGAAGGCAATAGGAAAGTGCTGTTTTGGTATTGTATTACTGGTGCTTGCCGTACTGCGCTGAGCAGGTGAAAAACGAATGAAAGCGTTTCCCATGAAAAAATAAAAAATGTGTGTGCTGAACTCGTGTCTGCCTGTGCTAAGGTTGGGGAGCCCTGTGCCCCCTGTAGGCCACACAAGATGTGACTTATTGGGTAATATCTTCTCAAACTGATGTACAAATGCAAGTACAGATGTTAAGATGTTCCCTTTGATTTAAAATGTAAATAATGAAAGCAACAGAAAATACTATTACGTATTTCTAATAATTTTCTGAACACTTTTAATTTGGGAGCCTCTGCATATAAGAACTAAAGTCTTCATATTACCTATAAGGTTAATGAATTGAATTGTCTTTTGTCATTTGCCAAACTTCTTATTTTCTGATACTCATAAAGAAATAAAGAAAAATGACTTACGACTTGGGTGGCACACAGTGCCTCGCAGTAAGGAGATCAGGGTTAACGTCCCGTGTCCACCCTGTGTGGAGTGTGCATGTTCGTCCCATGACGGTGTCAGTTTGCACCCATTTCCTCACACTTTTCAAAGACATGCAGGTTAGGTGGATCGGTGTTATTAAATTGGCCCTACTGTGTGGTTGGTGTGTGTTTGCCCTGCGATGGACTGGCAGCCTGTCCAGGGTTTCTTCCTGCCTTGTACCCTTCTGCTATTTGGGACAGGCACGGGCAACCCCACTGCGACTAAATGGGGTTAGAAAATAACTGAGAACATTGACTTATTCAGACTGTTTAGATTTGTCTGATCTCATTTTAGTTCATTGATGTTTAAGATAAAAATTTGCATAACTCAAAGTTTTCTTTTTTTTTGATGACTAATATCAAGAACTCACAAGTTAACAGAACATTTACGTATTTTCATGCAAACCAAACTTACTGTGCTTATCATAGTGTATTTGCTCTCCATTGTGTCAATTTTACAGTGAAATGAGGCAAGAAATTGATTGTGTTTATGTTACTTTAGCTCAGCAGTTCATTCTGTTATTGAGTTTTTCCACATCAGTTTGCATTTTCTGCTGCTGGAATATGAGAACCTTTCTGTACTTATGACCTTGCAGGAGCGAGCGTCTGCTTAACTTTTGAACACATGTGAGGAAAAAAAATGATCTGATTGGAAAAAGAAGTTTATTATAAGCAAAATGTGAATATGAATATACTATCTATCTATCTATCTATCTATCTATGTAGCTAGCTAGCTATCTATCTTCACACACAAGTGCATGGAAGGCAGCGTGTATGTGCGTGCATGTGTGCTCATGTGTGTATACACAATATCCCTGTAGATTTACAGTTGACTGTGACACCCTGCTTAATACTATTAGTTATTGTTAATTATTTAATTTCTGTCCTCTCAATGAATAATTCCACATATTAATTACATAATGCCTTTTATCTATCTATCTATCTATCTATCTATCTATCTAGCTAGCTAGCTAGCTAGCTATCTATCTTCACACACAAGTGCATGGAAGGCAGCGGAAGGTCTTAAAAGAAGGTAATTTTCTGTCTGACCAGGGGGTGGCAGAGTGCACTGATGCTTTCTATTTTTTCCCCACAGACCAAATGTGGGAAATTCCATCTGGGCCCTATGACATCACTTCCGGTTCCAACCCAGAAGACACCACCTCCACCCTGCCGACTTTAAAACCAACTTGTTTGTGCCATAACCTTTGTCTGTAAGGACCTTTATTCAAAAAATCTTCAAGTTTTTCAGCCACTCTACAATTATACAGGAGGCTGACCCAAACCCTCTTAACGTGTCAAGGGTTGATCATTCTCACACTATCCATCTACTATATTGTGTCTTTATCTATCTATCTATCTATCTATCTATCTATCTATCTATCTATCTATCTATCTATCTATCTATCTATCTATCTATCATTGTGTGTATATACATAAAAACACACACAAAAAATCCCTGTAGATTTATAGTTGGGTGTGACATCTTGCTTAATACTATTAGTTTCTTTCCTCTCTCTGACTAATTCTATGCATTAATTTTATAGTGCCTTTCCTATCTATCTATCTATCTATCTATCTATCTATCTATCTATCTATCTATCTATCTATCTATCTATCTATCTATCTATCTATCTATCATATAGTGCCTTTCATCTATCTATCTATGTGTGTGTGAGTGTGTGTGTGTGTTTGTGCATATACATAAACACACACACACATAATCCCTGAAGTGGATTTACAGCTGCCTGTGACATCCTGCTTAATGCCTCATTCTTTACGTTTAGATGCAGGTTAGTGTGAGCAAAGATTAAAATCAATGGGCAGAATGAATTTCCTGAAATCAGTGACTAAGAGGATTTAAGAGAAGGGTGATGATAAGAAGACGACCAAGGACATCTAGGTATGTGATTTTAAGCAGGAAAATGTAGGCTGCTGGAGATGAACAAAAAAAAAAAAAAAGTTGTGTCCAAAAGTAATTTCATTTTAAAGTTTAACATACCTTTATGTCTGATACCCACCATGCCTAAAGAAACATTAAACGTTTTTTTGTATTATGTATTAATTAGGTATAGCTCAAGAGATATGCAAATGTAACAGTTATTGCTGCTTCACATTTTCAGTGTTCTGGGTTCAAACATCACATCTGGTCTTACTGTGAGTTTTCGCCTTCTCCTTATGTTTCTGGTGGGCTTTTGTGAGGGTCCTCTATTTTTGTCCCATATTTCTAAAGATGTGTAGGTTAAGGGCAGGTCACAATTTGATGACTTTTTCCATAATTTTGAGTCGTAGCCTTCATTCTCATCAGTGGCTCCCAAACTCAGTCCTGGAGACTCTCTGTGGCTAAAGGGTTTTGGATTCACAATCAGTAATAATAATTGATAATAATTGACTTAGTTTGTCATTATTTCTCTTCTCTTATTCCGCATTCAGAAAAGCAAAGCATTATGATTTTTATATTGATAAGACATTTAGAAATATTTATATTTTTACAGTAGCTTTAAATACTTAACTCTCTACAATTAATTTACTGTTAGTTTGCCATTGTTGTGTAGTTCGCTCCCTTCTTTCTGCCTTAATAATGGCATTTAAAAACAAGCTGAGCCGACACCCGGGCAGACAACACTGAATGATGAAAGGCTGCAATTTCTTCAGCATCAGACCCACTAATTACTAAATAATGGATTAAATAGCCAGAACACCTAGAAAAGCAGAATGAAAATATGTATATATTGTCCACTTTAATATAAGGACAGGTGTCTTTTTGTCTATCTGTGTGTCCACCTGGTTGCTGTCCTTCAATCAGATGGCGCATCACAAACATAAACAAGGCTTTTAAAAATATTACTATTATATGTCATATAACAGAAACATATGTATTGCACTTGCTATTCCAACAAATATTTGTAATAATATAAGTTGTCATTTCAACAAATGGATCATCACAAACAATAACAATAAAAATGGCATATAACAGAGACATGTGCATTATATTTGTTATTACAAAAGATAGAACATCACAAACATTTGTAATAATAAAATCCATTGCATTTGTCATGCCAAAAGATGATGCATCAATATTTGTAGTAATAAAATGCCTGACATTTGTCATTCCAACAGATGGTGCCTCACAAATATTAACAGGGCTTTTTGAAATCTCATACTAAATGGCACATAACAGGGAAATATGCATTATATTTGTCATTCCAACAGATGGCACATCATAAACATTAACACTGCTTTTACAAATCACATACCAAATTGTATATAACAAGGTTTTGATTTTAATAGAAATTTCAGAACTAACAACAGCCAGAAATAAGACATATGATATATATGTTTACTTAAAGATGTATTTATGCATAAAATGGCTATTTCTGAGATTATGCTAATAAGATGGGGTATACTTTCAATATACAGTATTATTGTATTTGAATTGGATGGCTATGTAAAATAAAATTCTAATGTGAGTTAGGTATAATGGTAGTTTCCAAACCATGGGATGAGAAAAAATCAATATAAGGAACTGCCCTCAGGACTGTTTTTTTTTGAGAGACTGCCAGACTGAGAAGAGGGCCTAAGTTTCTAGTTACAGTGCCCTGCATAATGTTTGGGAGAAAGACACATTTTTCCTTGATCTACCCGTCTGCTCCACAGTTTAAATTGATGGATCAAACAATTCAGACATCGTGATTAAAGTGCCTCACAAACATTAACATTACTTTTAGAAATAAAACCATTATACATAATCAGCTGCGGTGGGCTGGCGCCCTGCCCGGGGTTTGTTTCCTGCCTTGCGCCCTGTGTTGGCTGGGATTGGCTCCAGCAGAACCCCGTGACCCTGTAGTTAGCATATAGCGAGTTGGATAATGGATAGATGGATGGACATAATCAGGAAACCCTTAGGATGATCTAAATCAACGGTCTGGGATATCATTAACAAAAAAGAACACACTGGTGAGCTCAGTAATCACAAAGGGACTGGTAGGCCAAGGAAGACCTCCACTGCTGATGACAGAAGACTCCTCACTCTGGTCAAGAAAAAAGCCCCCCAAACGCCTGTCTGACAGATCAGAAACAGTCTTCAGGGGGCCGTTGTGGATGTGTCAGAGTTGACTATCAGCAGAAGACTTCATGAACAGAAACACAGAGGACACACAGCAGGATGAACACCACCAAAACAGGATGGCCATTTTGTGAAAAAGGACTTAAAACAGCCTGAAGAATTCTGGGGAAAGGACAGATGTGGACAGATGAGACAAAAATGAATCTGATCAGAGTGATGGCGAGAGCAAAGTGGGGAGATGAAAAGGAACTGCCCGAGATCCAAAGCAGACCACCTCATCTGTTAAACATGTTCTAGAAAACCTAAGCCTAATTATGGAGGCCCCACCACTCAGCTTACAGGACTGCTGCTAACATCTTGGTGCCAGAAAACACAGGACATCTTCAGAGGAGTCTATGCCTCGACAGCACCCAGCTGTTTTAACAGCATGAGGGGGTCCTACACAAAATTAGGTGGGTGTTGCTGGTCAATGTATGTTAGAACAACTCATTATTTTGTTAAGATATCTTGAATACAATATCCTGTGTATAATTGTGACATTTCAAAATCTCTCCTTGACAAACATTTGTGAATTTGTGACTAACAAATTGTGCGACTTCGACCACGGATTAGTTTACTTTGATGATTTTACATTGAGAGTTCCTTCAGCTTGTATATTTTTTATATTTTTTCCTCCACTTGTTTGACAGTGTGCGCTGAAGCAATAACACTGCACTGCTGGACACAGGATGGGATGGGGTCAGATGTAGGCGGGTTTGGACTGCCAAGTGCTACTGCATACGGAGGGCACGACTTAAGAATTTGCTAATAATTCATTTATTCATTCATTTATAATTCATAATTTGGGGCAACAATCTCAGCAGTAAGGCCCATATGACCCTTTCCACAGCCACACTTGGCAACTCATACTGTGGGATCTCAAGGCATTCCCAGGTATTCTCTGACATATAATCCTCCCAGTGAGCTCTGGGTCTTGCCCTGGATCTCCTCCCAGCTGGTCTTCTTCATAAAACTTTCACAGGATGGCATCGGGGAAACATCCATATCAGATGCCCCAATTGGCACCTCAATTGACTCCTCTTAATGAGGCGGGTCACCGGCTCTACTCCAGGCCTCTCCCAAATGTCTACACTTCTCATTCTGTCTCTCAGGAAGAGCCCAGTCACCCCGTGGAGAAAGCTCATTTCAGCCACTTGTACCCACTTATTTGCTAATAATGATATTGTTTATTCGATACGGTAGTAATGATATTTTTGATCCATTTATCACCATCCTTTACTGTACCAGAATGTAATGTTAAGTCTCATTTTATGCAAAAAGTATGACTTTTGCCTCCACAATGGTGAGCTCAGTAATCACAAAGGGGCTGGTAGGAAAGGAAGTAAATCTCAAACGCCTGCCCGACAGATCAGAAATATCTCTGTGGCTGTGTGGCATCTTGCATGAACCTCAGTCACAGCAGCTCACTTCTCCTACCTCTCAAAATTGAAGAGAATAAGCGATATGATACTACTGTCTATAAAAGTAAAAAATACAGTACAATCTCTCTTAACCAGCCACCTCGGGACTGGACCCATGGCTGGTTGCTGTTTTGGGCGGTTAATCTGACGCATACCTATTTTCATGTAGAAAAATATTTCTATGGTATGTACTGTTCCTCTTCGACGTTCCTGAAGAAACCATATCTGCAAGGTTTCATCCACGATTTCGCACACAGTTTTTTTCTCATACAACGACTGGACAGTGTGGTGTAGCAGGTCCACAGCTCAAGTCAAAAAGGCCACGTTTTAAATAAATGATCGCCGAACTCGTGGCTTAGTGAGTATTTGTGGCCGATCGGTTCCTGGGGAATTCGTGATGCGGGCGTTCCTAGTATAAGTGCTGTGACGGACAGCCGGGTCCCATGCCCGGCCGGGACGCCTCTACCGCATACGTCCCAGGGGAGCCATCATGGACATTGCAGTACCTTCCCCGGGGCGCTTGGGGGCAGCCTCCCTGGCCGTGGATCCCTCCTCAATCTTCCCCGTGGCTCCATGGGACATGGAGTCCACCACAGCAGATGGGGTGGCTGCTAGGGGGTGCTGCGGACAACCAGCCACCACGCTGGACGGTTTATCAGCCCCACCCGGAGGTGCAATTAAGGCCAGCTGGTCAGGCACCTGGAACACTTCCGGGTGGGGTATAAAAGGGCCTGCCTCCCAGCAATCAAGGCCAGAATCGGGAGGAAGAGGACGAGGTTGCCTGGGAGGAGTGGTGGTGCCAGGAAGCGTTTGGTTGTGTGGGTTATTTTGTGCTTTAGACTGTGTTGGGCCTGTGGGACACGGGGAAGGCGTGCCCACGGCTGAAGACAATAAAAGCCCTTTGAGTGTGAACACGTGCCTCTGCGTAGTCTGTGCCGGGTCGGGCGCTATATAGCGCCTTTATCACAGTGCACAGGTGAGGAGTCGTCCGCATCCGTAATTGTTCCTGGGAACTACTAATTGCCACATCTGATCCATGTCCCTGTGATAAATAGAAGCGCAAGGCAGCTAGGGGGAGAAAAGGAAAGAACAGGAGGTTAATGGATGGAGGAAAGCCGGTGCAAGAGAGCGAGCGAGTGAAAGAGAGCAGATTCGAAGGAGCAAAGGCAGACAGCTGGGAGGTGAACCCCTGCAGATGAGTGTTTGGCTGACACTCGGTGGGGCTGAAGAAAGCGGTCTCTCCAGCTGAGCAATCACGGAGCCGGAATGACCGGTTTTTCCGATGACTGGCCATCGAAGGGCAACGGCAGTCGTGGAGGCTTTGGGCTGGTTTGCCCCAGCGTGAGTGCCCTGGCCACTGGGGAAAGAACCCAAGTCTCAATCCGGATGGAACCTGACATAGTCAGGGATCGGAGGGCTACCGGACCAGTGTGGAAGGCAGCTGCACCTGCAGGTAGGGCGACTCCCCTGTTGCAAAGCCCAATGAGAGAAGGATGGGAGCCACCAGGTAGAAAGAAGAAGGCACCGTGGAAAATTCATAAAGAAATACGTAAACGGAAATCACTCTGAGTGTAGGAGCCCTCTCACCTTCCAGGAAAGAAGGAAGTGCATACATATAATATAAAGAAGAACTCAGGATTAAAAAAAAATATACATATATATATTTTATTTTATTTTAACAGGCCGGTTAATCCATTGGCCAGTTAATGCAAGGCCAGTTAAGAGGGATTGTACTGTATAAGAAACTCATCATTAATGGAGTACAATACCTGGCATACCTTGTGGATACCCATGCAGGGATTCTAGCCTGGGCTCACTGCCACCTAGTGTCCTGGGACCCTGTATAAGCTGTCTCCCCTGTCCTTCCATTCTGAGGGCATCCCGGTTGCAACGCATTATTCACCGTGTTTAGGAAATCCTTTCCTTCTTTCCTCCAAGAACCGTATGCCCACACTCTTCTAACACAGGCGCATACACAACCAGTTCTGTCCTTGATGACAATTACGATCCTCACTAACTATTAGCCTGAGCAGAGTGTGTAACTTAGTCTGATCGTCTGAATGGTGTCGTGTCATTTATGCAGTTCTTCTGATCTGATATGAAATGATCAGGAAACACTGAAAGGGGAATAGTCAATAAAATGGAAATGATTGAAATTGACATTTTACATTTTTGAGCCCTGAAATCCAAACTGTATGCTTCTCATTGTGTGTGTGAGCCACGCTAGAATTGATTAATGTGTGTTTGATTTAATGAGATCAAGTCAAAAATAGCAAACCTTATTTCCAGCAACTGGAGAAAGCTGTTAAGCTTTATGGCATGCCGGCAATTGTCAGAGAGCATTTCTTTGTCAAAGTCTCATTAAGTGTAATTAATATTCCACTTTACAATTATTAATAACGGTTTGTGACATTTTTGCAGATAGCACTAGAGAAAGATGCCACAGAAGATTATATGGCCTTCAGTAATTCTTCTGTTTTACAATAAATTTCCTCTTCCATTTTTTGATTATTTCCCAGTTGGAGTACCAGAAAATAAACACTCTTAGATTACATTTGTGAGCTCAATGAAATTGTATTCTGAAATTATTAGTCAAAAATAAGCATGCTTTCAAATGCGTTTCTGTGCTGCCTACCTTCAAGGTTGGTGAATATGTTGCAATGGTTGAAGGTACCTTACCCAGGGGGGCCAATTTATTGGAAGCAATTACATAGACTCTTTGCTTCCCCAACACAACAGGTGGCAGTCCTCCAGGACTACGGTGCCCACTTGGAAGCCCGCAGTGAGCTGTAGTCCCACAGAATAGCCCTGCGGTGGTCCATTGGGAGATGCAGGGAACCTCCTCCTGACCTTAAAGTACTTGCAGCCAGAAGTCCCATAACACCAGATGTGCTCCCAGGTCTGGCATAAAAGGAGCCACTCGAGCTCACCCAGGCGATTTAGGGTCGGGAGGCAGTGGACAACAACAACAGTTATTTATATAGCATATTTTCATACAAAAAATGTAGCTCAAAGTGCTTTACAAAATGAAGAACCGAAAAATAAAAGACACAGTAAGAAAATAAAATAAGTCAACATTAATTAACATAGAATAAGTAAGGTCCGATGGCCAGGGAGGACAGAAAAAACAAACAAACAAATAAAATCTGTAGGGATTCCAGACAATGAGACCACCCAGTCCCCTCTGGGCATTCTACCTCACATAAATCAAACAGTCCTCTTTGTATTTAGGGTTCTCACCGAAGGACTTGATGATGATGGTCATGTAGACTTCTTGCTTTCAGTCCATCAATGTTGGAGCATCATGATGCTTTGAGTAGGTGGTGGTGACACAGGCCGCCACAACAAAGAAACCGGAAAAAGAAACAGAAGAGAGAGTTGGGGTCAGTACGGATTTTAGAGCCACCATGAAAAGTTATTATGATGAATTGAACATGCAGAGTATCACGATTAAGTTAAAGTGAAGTTATGAGAAGGCCATGTTAAAGTAATGAGTTTTCAGCAGTTTTTTAAAGTGGTCCATCATATCAGCCTGGTGAATTCCTATTGGCAGGCTATTCCAGATTTTAGGTGCATAACAGCAGAAGGCCGCCCGCCTCACCACTTCTTTTAAGTTTAGCATTTGGAATTGTAAGGAGACACTCATTTGAGGATCTAAGGTTACCTAACTTTTGCTATGTTTCTTAAGTGAAAAAATGCTGTCCTAGTAATCTGATGAATATGTGATTTAAAATTCAGATTACAGTCAATGGTTACCCCTAAGTTTTTTTCTTCCGTCTTAACTTTTAATCCAAATGCATCAAGTTTATTTCTGATAACCTCATTTAATCCATCATTGCCAATAACTAAAATTTCAGTTTTTTCTTTATTTAGTTTGAGAAAATTACTATTCATTCATTCAGAAATACCAGTAAGACATTGTGTTAGTGAATCGAGAGAGTCGGAGACATCAGGTGCTATAGGTAAGTACAGCTGTGTGTCATCAGCATAGCTGTGGTAACTCACGTTGTAACCTGAGGTAATCTGACCTAACGGAAACGTAGATTGAGAATAACAGCGGACCTAGGATAGAGCCTTGTGGAACACCGTATAGAACACTCGTCTGGAGAGAAAGAAAAGCAAGGAAAGGAAGAAAGGTGGAGAAGGAGGAAATGCATTTGTAAAAGTCTGTGTGCAGAGATTTTTTTTATTATTATTTTTATTATGTATAAGAAATGCACATTTTTAGGATGTAAGGATCTTTTTGTAAACGACGCCCTCGGGCTGTAAAATAACCAAGCTGTCTGCTGAGCTCACTCTTGAGCATGCAACGTACAGTTGAACCATGTGAGAAGCCATCTTGTGTCAAGTCAATGGCAGCCTTTATTAGAGTCTGGCCCTGTGACTTATTTATTGTTATAGGGAAGCAGACCCTTACCGGAAATTGGAGGCGTTTAAATTGGAATCAGTATGAGTGAGGTTTAAAGGTAGCCTGAAAGAAGAATGAGCAGTCCGTCCTTCGGTGGACTAAAGAAAAAGGGAGCAGTGAGCATGATGAACAGCTGAGGAAAGTAAGGAAGCGAGTGAGGAGGCACATGAGCGCAAGATGTCGTTAATGTATATACTGTAGGTAGGGAGCCAACCACGTGGTAGGTATGTGGACGGCGGCCATGCGGAAAAACGAAGTGGGACCGGGGAGCAGGCCTTGTGTGTCTGTGCTGTGAAATAAATTGTCTGTTAACAAAAATAAGGAATGAAACCGTCAAAAGGAGAGGTCAGTTCCAAAGGTTCCTTACAGCATAATGGTGAGTACCGCCAAAAAGAAGACGTTGTTTTGTAAAGTTTGTTACGGTGCATGGCGCGAAATGACACATACTTAACATTTGTAAGTACAGGGAAATTTGGGCTTCCTACATATATTGGAAGTTGCAGAAATAGTGAGGAGGGGTTTTCCCTATCTATATATACAGTTTAGGGGGTACACCCGTTTCCCCCCCTTCGGTGTTGCAATAGGACATGAAACATACCTAACTTTTGAAAGTACACTGCAAGGAATGAGCATGCGGAATTTCAGCTTCCCACCTATATGCAAAGTGGAAGAATTAGTGAGGAGTCAGTGAGAGCTTTGTCTTTAATATGTATAGATGGCATTTTTTTTTACCAATTTCCTTAGTTTATTGAGTCATTTATAAGGATTTGGGACAAGAATGTTTCAACTCGTATTTTGAACATGGATGAGGTAAGAAGCACCTCTTATTTAATTCTGCTTTAAGTGTTTATTTTCCGGTAGAATCTTTGATTACCATTTTCATATTTATTTATTTTATATTGGATTTTATTTTCATGTAGTTGTCATTTCAGCGAAATTAAGATACTGTGGACTTACATCAGTGAGCACTTGTTAATGTAATTTGTTCAAACTAATTAAAGGAACACTTTGAAAACACATCAGATCTCAATGGGGAAAAAAAATCCTGCTGGCTATCTCTACTGATATGGACTGATATGGTAATGTGTTTGGAATGAAAGGATGGAAATAAAAATGATGAACCTACAGAGGGCTGAATTCAAAGATACCCCAAAAATCAAAGTGAAAAAATGATGCGGCAGGCGAGTCCATTTTGATGAAATGTTATTGCAGCAACTCCAAATCCTACTCAGTAGTTTGTATGGCCCCCCGCCCATGTGCTTGTATGCATGCCTGACAACGTCCTAATGAGACGATGAATGGTGTCCTGGGGGACCCAGTGGTGTCCTATTGGATTGAGGTCAGGTGAGGGAGCGGTTGAGTTGGCAGTCAATGGTATCAATTCCTTCATCCTCCATGAACTGCCTACATCCTCTCGCCACATGAGGCCGGGCATTGTCATGCACCAGGAGCCACTGCACCAGCATAGGGTCTGACAATGGTTCCAAGGATTTCATCTAAATATCTAATGGCAGTCAAGGTGCTGATGTCTAGCCTGTAGCGGTCTGTGCATCCCTCCATGGATATGCCTACCCAGACCATCACTAACACACCACCCTATGTCATGCTGAATGATGTCACAGGCAGCATAAAGTTCTCCATGGCTTCTCCAGGCCTTTTCATGTGTTCCCCATATGCTCATGGTGAACTTGCTCTCATCTATTAAAAGCACAGGGCGCCAGTAGTGGACCTACCAATTCTGGTATTCTATGGCAAATGCTAATCGAGCTCCACAGTGCCGGGTGTGCAGTAAGCACAGGGCCAACTAGAGGATGTCGGGCCCTCAGGCCACTCTCATGAAGTCTGTTTCTGAGTGTTTGGTCAGACACATTCGCATCAGTGCCCTGACTACTGGAGGTCATTTTGCAGGCTCTGGCAGTGCTCATCCTGTTCCTCCTTGCCCAAAGGAGCAGATACCGGTGGGTCCTGCTGATGTTTAAGGACCTTCTATGAGGGTACCCTGTCCAGCTCTCCTAGAGTAACTGTCTGTCTCCTGGAATCTCCTCCATGCCCTTGAGACTTTGCTGGGAGACACAGCAAACATTCTGGCAATGCCACTTATTGATGTGCCATCCTGGAGAAGTGGGACTTCCTGTGCCACTAAACTCTGTAGGGTCCAGGTATGGCCTCATGCTACCAGTAGTGACACTGACCGTAGCCAAAGGCAAAACGAGTGAAAAAACAGATGAGGAGGGAAAAATGTCAGTGGCCTCCCTCCACCTGTTAGACCATTCATTCCTGTTTTGGGGGTCATCTCATTGATGCCCCTCTAGTGCACCAAAGTAGCTGAAACTGATGAACAAGCCCCTCTGCTACTTAACTGTGCAAATCAATAGCCCAGAATTGTCTTTGACTTGATGCTAAACTCTCATGAATAAGTGTTCCTTTAATTTTTGAGCAGTATACACTCACCTAAAGGATTATTAGGAACACCAGACTAATACGGTGTTGGACCCCCTTTCGCCTTCAGAACTGCCTTAATTCTACGTGGCATTGATTCAACAAGGTGCTGAAAGCATTCTTTAGAAATGTTGGCCCATATTGATAGGATAGCATCTTGCAGTTGATGGAGATTTGTGGGATGCACATCCAGGGCACGAAGCTCCCGTTCCACCACATCCCAAAGATGCTCTATTGGGTTGAGATCTGGTGACTGTGGGGGCCATTTTAGTACAGTGAACTCATTGTCATGTTCAAGAAACCAATTTGAAATGATTCGAGCTTTGTGACATGGTGCATTATCCTGCTGGAAGTAGCCATCAGAGGATGGGTACGTGGTGGTCATGAAGGGATGGACATGGTCAGAAACAATGCTCAGGTAGCCCATGGCATTTAAACGATGCCCAATTGGCACTAAGGGGCCTAAAGTGTGCCAAGAAAACATCCCCCACACCATTACACCACCACCACCAGCCTGCACAGTGGTAACAAGGCATGATGGATAAATGTTCTCATTCTGTTTATGCCAAATTCTGACTCTACCATTTGAATGTCTCAACAGAAATCGAGACTCATCAGACCAGGCAACATTTTTCCAGTCTTCAACTGTCCACTTTTGTTGAGCTCGTGCAAATTGTAGCCTCTTTTTCCTATTTGTAGTGGAGATGAGTGGTACCCGGTGGGGTCTTCTGCTGTTGTAGCCCATCCGCCTCAAGGTTGTGCGTGTTGTGGCTTCACAAATGCTTTGCTGCATACCTCGGTTGTAACGAGTGGTTATTTCAGTCAAAGTTGCTCTTCTATCAGCTTGAATCAGTCGGCCCATTCATTCTCCTCTGACCTCTAGCATCAACAAGGCATTTTCGCCCACAGGACTGCCGCATACTGGATGTTTTTCCCTTTTCACACCATTCTTTGTAAACCCTAGAAATGGTTGTGAGTGAAAATCCCAGTAACTGAGCAGATTGTGAAATACTCAGACCGGCCCGTCTGGCACCAACAAACATGCCACGCTCAAAATTGCTTAAATCACCTTTCTCACCCATTCTGACATTCAGTTTGGAGTTCAGGAGATTGTCTTGACCAGGACCACACCCCTAAATGCATTGAAGCAACTGCCATGTGATTGGTTGATTAGATAATTGCATTAATGAGAAATTGAACAGGTGTTCCTAATAATCCTTTAGGTGAGTGTATAATAGGTAGTTATCCTTTTAATTGCATTGTTGGAAGTATATAATGGAATTGTTATATGTTCAATGGTTGATTATGTTACTTTTTTCAAGTTTCCTACTTGGTTGCTGGGCCCTGAAGAAGGGGGATTCCTCGAAACGCGTCAGCCATATCTACAGTATACATTTTTTTTTATTTATCAGATCCATGTGTGGCCCGCAATGTTTCTTTGCTTTTGACTCTTATTAGTTGCTAGGTGATCTTTTAGGTCACATTTATGGTGTTTAATATGTCTTGATTCTGTACATGTTTTTGTTTACTGATATGCGATTTTTATCTTGTCCCCTGGTTTATGTAAATATTATATGATTTTTGGTTGTTATATGATATGTTATGTGTGTAATTGGTTCTTTATTGAGTCAGATATATTACTTGTTGAATATGATAAAACATCTGTACCTAGTGGATCTATATTGTTTATTTCCTCTATAGAAATATATATATATATATATATATATATATATATATATATATATATACATATTGTATGTACTGTATGTTTAAAACAATTGTTCATATGTTATAATATATGATTAATTTAATGCAATACATGTAGTGTGTTTGTTACCTTCTTTGGTGCCATCACTATCTATCTATCTATGTATGCTTTTCACTAATATAACACTAATATTACATTGCTTTGCCTAAGTTACAAATAAAGACATACAAACAACTTGTATGCACAATTTCACATCACAACAATTATATAATGGTAATATGATGATAAGCCACATTGTCATAAGAAAAGATTGATACTATACAGTAAGGGTTTCCAACTCTGGTCCTGGTGGGCCGCACTGGTTGCAAGTTTTCATTCTGAATATCTTCTTAATTAGTGAGCCATTTTTGCTGTTGATCAACTTGTCTTGCCTTAGTTTTAAATGACGTGACTCAGACCCCTTAATTGTTTCTTTTTCCTTAATGAGCAGCCAAACAATAATAAGATGCAAAACGTGTCTCTACCATTGCCTGAATTACACTTGGCACTAATGCTTTTTGCACTGGTTTACTAGCCCGAGGGATGTTCAGGTCTAAGGCAAAGGAGGGTAATACGGATGTTGTAATTTATTTCCTGGGTAAATAACAAGAACAAATTCCGACAGCTTGAATTTCAATGTCAGAAATACAACCTGTAGTTTTAACTGTAATATGCTCCCTTTTACCTCGTTCCTCATTCACATCGATGACCAGTCCCTATTCTGTCTTTATTCTAAACTGCACTGGGTCTTGTCTACTCAAAATCCATCCAGCATTAACACAGTGTCACTGTGTATCACATTTAAAGCAGCTCTCCATGGAACACAAATTGCCATTGTACTGTTCGCCATAACCCACTATGTGAGTGATCGAACATTGCCCAATACAATGGATGGCAGACCAGTTGTGAATCTTTTTATTATTCCCACGCTTCCTTTTAACTTCACCTGTTTGTTGTCTGGTGCAAATCTTGTAATCGATATTCAACCCACTTCCTATTTTCCAAATGACGTGAAATTGTACACACTTACTCACTTCCGATGACAGCACATGAATCAATAATCAGTTTCACTAACTGATCAATTAATCCATGTTAATTAAGAAATGAAATTTTCATATGAAGACTAGTTATAGATTTCCCCAATAGATGGCGCTTGTATTGGATAGAAATATTAAAGGAAGTGTTAAAATATTGATTGCAAAATTATACTAAAACAAACCCAAGACTAAAAGTATTTTAAAAATACTTTTTAAAAACCACGCTTATGTTAAGTTAAAAAGTGTACTAAAAAGTAAAAAATAAGTCTCTCATACATCACTCGTAAAATAAAAGCGTGGGCACTTTTCATCAATCAACATTCAATAAACACTTCTTAAAATCTTAGCAAAAGCGCCCACCTTTTTATTTTACGAGTGATGTATGAGAGACTTATTCGCCTTGCGTTTACTCTCACGTTGGCACGCCGCCCTTTCCTTTATAAAGAAAAAGCAAATACCTCCAGTGCCCATCCTCACCCAGAGTACCATCACTGACCATTAAAAAATGCAGACACTCAACAAGCAAACTCAATCATAAGACAAAAGGACTAAAAAATACCTAATAACTAATATGTCAGCAATAAATGATAACTACAACCCAAAACATTATAACAATACAAAATACAAGGATTAAATATAGAGTCTTCCCCGTACCCAATCTTTGTGATTCTTGGCAAGAATACACTTGCACTTGGCCAGGGGGCTACATTTAAAGAAATGCAGTCAGTGCACACCTAACGCACACACAAGGCCACATCAGAAGATGAAAAAGATGGACCCTCAAAGGCCGCCTGCATGTAAGCTTCAGGGTTAGTGTAGTTCTTTGTTCACTGTTAATGTATTACTGGTGGTTTTGTAGGGCCTTTTTGTGGTTCTCATCATGTCTGAGCAAGAGACGTGTGAAGTTATTCAGTAGTGTAAAAATACAAGGGAACAATGATACAAAGAGCTGGCGCTTCATCAGGACATCTCATTTAAAGTTCTGGAGGAAATAAAGGAGAAAGAAAGATGGTTGTTACGGCCCGTTCGTGTTGTCATTCTTTTTTCATGCTGTGAATATAATTTAGATGGGAGCGTCAGCCATCACTAATGGTGGGACCAGAAGAGACAGGCTTGTGAAGAGTGTACCTGTCCTTGCCCTTGGATGGCTCTTCTATTATTTTAGAGCAATCATAAACTGATTTAATTCTGGCGTTTCCCCGTGAGCAACCCAAACATTTTACTCATAAGACACTCCTGAAGCTTATGTGTCTGACAGCAAGCATATCTTCTTTGTGGCATGGTGAGGTTTCCAGCCACACATATTGTGGTCTATTGTGGCCCACTGTCCTGCATTAGTGGGTACCTTCAGTTTGTGGGCCAAATTTGTCTAAGTCTGTATGAGATGT
Organism: Polypterus senegalus; assembly: GCF_016835505.1. Taxonomy (NCBI): domain Eukaryota; kingdom Metazoa; phylum Chordata; class Cladistia; order Polypteriformes; family Polypteridae; genus Polypterus; species Polypterus senegalus. The sequence goes on from NC_053158.1 coordinate 11,587,816, forward strand.
TGCTTGTTCCATATAATAGAATACTGCATATCAAAATTGAATCATGAGTGCATTAGAGGACACTCTTCTAGGCTATGACACCAAAGTAAAAAATGTTAAACAATAGTGGTTGTCACCCATGTGTGTCTGAGGACTGCTTTTCTGGCTATGATCAGGTATGTGGTACCACCCCCCCTGGGGTGGAGGCGTTGTCGCTAATTGTTTTTTCTCTTCCCTCCCCAGCTCATAGAAATCATCCCAGGGAACTGACTGACCACGCCCCCATCACTCCCAAAAGTCCCTCCCCTTCTGGTCTGAAGCATATAAAAACAGCCCTCCCTGGAAGGAGGCGTTTGACTTGTAACATGAACCTTAAGCAGGATGGAACTCCCCATTAGACCTAGTCAGACATAAATGCTGCGTTTTGTTTTTGGGAGTTTTTTTCTCGTCTTCTTAGAGAGTCAAGCCTGGGGATACTGTCTGTTAAAGCCGATCTAGGCATTCCTTGTGTGATTTCGGGCTTTACAAGAACTAAATTGTTGTTGTTATTACTTAACGCTTGAATTCCTGAAGCCTACGAAAAAACTCGTAATCCCAGCCCACCTTAAATCTGTTTGCACCTCTCCATCAGCATCTTTTGTTTTGTAAATGCTTCGATCAGTACAAGTAGAAAGCAGCCTGCTATCCCATCCCCGGCCTTGACAGAGCTCAGCTCTCCCAGCTCAAGCCAAGGGACCTTATCTGCATGTGACGTTCCTGGAGTTGTAGAGGGTAAATAATACAGTATATCGTTATTTATAATAAATGCACTTCATGTGTGTCCCGTGTCTACAACATTCTGGGTAAGTGTAGGATAAAAGGAAATGGAAGAAATGCAAGAATTGCTGAACACATACCTAAAGCAGAAACTTGTTCCATGTTATACCAATAATGACGTCAAGTTTATAATGTGTGAAAACTTTAGTCCAAATATCAAATAAACATGTGTGCTTTTATTCAAGAATATAACCGAAGGAAAAAAAAGGCATTCGATTTACATGTGGCTGTCAGTGAATTAAAAACTCTAGCACAAATGTCAATCCACTGGGAGTTTACACATATTCTTGAATGGTGTAGAGGTACGAGCTGCTGCCTTATAACACAAAGGTTCCAGGTTCGAGATCGGGTGCTTTGTGTTTTGAGTAGTGAGCTGCTATTATTATTATTTCTACAATATAATAGAAACATACATTTGATCTGAGTCTGTAACACCCGATTTAAATTTCGGCTACTTGTAAAACTTAGCGCTTATTTTTTTATTATTCAGTTTAATTCTGTCAGTGACATTTACGTGGTACAATGAACTTGCCTCTCTGCGTTGATGGCATTTATCTCCATTCTTTTCAGAAGAGCAGCACTGCAGTCACTTACGCAAGCAATTCACCCTACACTAGTGTTTAGATCTGACAGTGCAGTGTATGCGGCCAAACATTACAACGGCTTTTACAGATGGAAATCAAAGGCTTCTTCTTTTTGGGCGCATACACCATCAGCACGGCACTGCCAGATCTAAACATTAGTGTGGCGAATTGCTAACGTACTGAAGTGAGTTTCGCTGCAGGTGGAAGTCCCATTTTACTTATGGTGCCAAGCAGAGTTCTGTTGTGGTGCAGAGCTGTCTATTAGCCACCGAACGTGCTGTGAAGAAGCTGTCTGTTGTTACAGTCCTGCCTCGTTGTACCACATGAACGCATAATGATATGCTGTATTATTTACCCTATACAACTCCAGATCTCACACGGAGATAAGGAGCCTTGGCTTGAGCTGGGAGAGTTGAGGTCCGTCATGGCAGAGATGGGATAGCAGGCTGCTTGCTGCTTGTGCTGATTGACACATTTACAAAACAAATGATGCTAATGGAGAGGTGCAAAGGGATTTAAGGTGGGTCTTAAACTCCCTGAGTTAGTCAGCAGCTATTTACTAATTGGCAGACTAGTTATTACTTTCTGGAGATCATCTTAAGAAAAACTTGAGGAGGAATGTTGGAGTTCAGCTGAACTTGTGCTTACTCTGATTTTAATGGCTCCTTCATTTAAAGAGATACTCGGAATGATGAAGCAAACACATTGTTTATATTAAATAGTTAAAAAAGATACCAGCTAATGACCAATAAAGTTTTATTCCTAAAAAAAACAGGAAATTAAACTTGTGGAGTAGTAAAGAAACAAAACAAAAAAAAAAAAAAACAACCAAATGTTCCTCTGACCCTCTAAGCATTTTTGCTTTAGTCAAGTTTTCTGGAGTATACTGTGCCTGCTGTTTGCTTTTGGGAACCATATTCTGACTTTAAATAAAGTTTTCTCTCTGTCTTTCCTCCTGTGCCAGTAGGAGTCTTCTTTTATGTGAAAATCCTTTTTAGTAAGTTCCAGAATCTTTGCTTCAAATTTCTCTGTGAGGTCGTGCCGCCTGTGCTGCTTCAGCTTCTTCCTCACTCTCTTGTTGTTACCATCCTCTCCTCCGCTTCACCAGCTTAGATCTCTGTCCAGGCCAGAGAGATGTGCACTATCTGTGATGTGGTGGATGGACCTGCGGTATGTGAAGGAGGGCTGAGTTGTCCACAGAAGCTTAAGAGGCTCCAGCTCTGGGTTCCTCACTCCACTATGTTCTCTGAAACAAAGTACAAGAATAGCAAAAAGGTGCACATGCTACAGAACAAAAACTGCATTATCTTCTTATTTACTGTATCTTCTTGATAAGGTACCACATGAGAGGTTGGGCATCAAACTAAAAGAAGTGGGAGTTCAGGGTGATGTTTTTAAAGGGTGCAGAATTGGCTCAGACACAGAAAGCAGTGGGTGATGGTGTGAGGAACCTCATCAGAACTGCCCCACGTTAAGAGTGGTGACCAGTAGGGGTCAGTGCTGGGGCTGCTGCTATTTTTAATATATATAAATGATTTAGATAGGAATATAAGTAACAAGCTGGTTAAGTGTGCAGATGATACCAAGACAGGTGGATTAGCAGATAATTTGGAATCCATTACATCATTACAGAAGGACTTGGATAGCAGACAGGCTTGGGCAGATTTGTGGACGATGAAATTTAATGTTAGTAAATGTAAAGTGTTACACATAGGAAGTAAAAATGTTAGGTTTGAATACACAATGGGCAATCAGAAAATCGAGAGTACACCTTATGAGAAGGATTTAGGTGTCATAGTGGACTCTAAGCTATCGACTTCCGACAGTGTCCAGAAGTCATTAAGAAGGCAAACAGAATGTCAGGTTATATAGCGCCTTGATGTGTGGAGTACAAGTCATAGGAGGTTCTGCTCAAGTCTTTATAACATACTGGTGAGGCCCCATCTTGAGTACTGTGTGCAGTTTTGGTCTCCAGGCTACAAAAAGGACATAGCAGCACAAGAAAAGGTCCAGAGAAGAGCGACTAGGCTGATTCCAGGGCTACAGGGGATGAGTTATGAAGAAAGATTAAAAGAGCGGAGCCTTTACAGTTTGAGCAAAAGGAGATTAACAGGTGACATATTGAAGTGTTTAAAATTAGTGAAGGGAATTAGTCCAGTGGATCAAGACTGTGACTTTAAAATGAGTTCGTCAAGAACACAGAGACACAGTTGGAAACTTGTTAAGGGGAAATTTCTCACAAACATTAGGAAGTTTTTCTTTACACAAAGGATGATAGACACTTGGAATAAGCTACCAAGTAGTGTGGTAGAGAGTAAGTCTTTAGGGACTTTCAAAACTTGACTTTTTGTTTTTTGGAAGAAATAAGTGGATAGGACTGGTGAGCTTTGTTGGGCTGAATGGCCTGTTCTCATCGGGAGTGTGCTAATGTTCCAATAATACGCTACCATGGCTGTCCGTTTGTCTGTCCAGGATTTTAAATTACCTATAGCTTGCAAACCATTTAACCTATTGACCTGTACTATTTGCTTTCGGAGCGATGATTGACCTCCAAGGTTATTCCTCTTTTTGTTTAATTGTGGAATCAACTCTCGGCAGCGGTCAGCAGGGCGGCCATATGGCACATGTGTATGGGTGCCATTTTCATTCCCTACCACCTTTGTCATCACTTCCCTGTTAAATGTGGATCACTACTCACTTCGCTTCTTTGGTCATGCGTATACCTTGAAAACAACAACAGAAACTGACTAATTAATGTTGAAACGTAATGACTGTGACCAATGACACACCATTTTTAACACGGGTGTGGAAAAAGCGGTAAAGCCAGCTCGAACAATACTGTCACAAAAACAAAGATAATAATTGAGTTATCCTGGTATATAAAATACCCAACAGAATGGATTTGTCATGTTTAGTTGCATGTATTTTAGTGTGTGGTGACAAACATAGACAACAGTTTATTGTCAGATCTCCATATCAGTACTCACTAGGACATGGAGTGAGGAAATTTTATTACCAATAAAACTTCTTGCTTCTGCTTGTTCCTTTCATAATTTTCAAAACTTCAGTCATGTCACATAAAAGACATAGTAGCACTAGAGAAAGGACAGAGAAAAACGACTTAACTTATTCCAAGATTTCTGTTAAACTTAAAAGAAGCAAACAAGGTTGACCGATTTGGCACCCCAACATTTTTTTGTCTTGGACTTACAGTTCCTCACTCGTCCACAGCTGTTTCTCTTCCTCATGTGTCTCACAATCACTCTTCCTCTTTCGATTTTGTCACCTAACCAATTGTGCACACCAAACCTAAAGTGACCAATCAGATTAGTCGGAAGGACTGGGCACTAATTGGTGTGCAATATTGGCAAAAAAATATATCATGATATTTTTGGGAACTTTGACGATAACGATAATTAGACGATATTTTGCATCCTTTGAAAACGTGCTTGTAAAAGTTGTATTGATCTAGCTATTAATTGTAGGTTACTAATGAGATTAATGGAAACAACAATTAAGGAAAACAGGTCTAAATTACTTACCTGATTACTTACAGGACTGAGACATACAAGTAATAAGAAACGATTAAAACAGTTGAACCTTTTCAGTTTAAGCTTCAGTTTCAGTTTAGCAGGTTGTTCCGCATTCGGATCCCGAACTCCCCCAGTTACCACATAAAAATGATAGAAACTACTGTCTTACCTCAGCCATTAGTGAGTGGTAGAGGTATGATGTTCCGGGTTGACTCCCTGCTCCCTGGTTGCTTGCAGGAGCCTCTCGAACCTGGAACTTTCAATAACGTATTCGAGGATGAGCCAGGCAAATGAAGACACACAACAGTCAGCAAGGGTTTGGTGAAACGTGATTAAAGTGCTTTTATTTATTTATTTATTTATTTATTTATTTATTTATTTATTTATTTATCTATCTATTTATTTATTAACTTGAAATGCCACAAATGTCTCCCATCACACACCTCCCCACATCAAGCTGTCAGTTGCACTTGCAGGCACCACACTCTTCCCTTCTCAGGGTTTGTGGCGTGGCCACATCACTGCACTAAAACAAAGTCTAAAGCCCCTTTCTAAAAACAGGACACTAGACAGAATAGGAACTTTAAAACAACAATAAAATCAGTAATAATAAACAGTCGAAAAACAAGTTCAAAATGACAAAAATGGTCCTCTTCAGGCTTATGTACGTGGGTTTGTGAAAACAGTTAAGCACCAATCCCACTTGCTATTCCTTCTTCCATCTTCATTTGTCACTGCCACTGGATTATCCCACTGCTGCCACCATTTCTGATGGTCCGGGTTAGCTCCCTGGTTGCGTGACCTTGGGACCATCAGTAACATACCCAAGGATGAGCTGGGAAAATGAGGACACACACACAGTCAGCCAGGGGTTGGTGGAAAGCGATCAAAGTGCTTTTATTTATGTATTGAAATGGAATGCCACAAACGTCTCTCCTCACATCTCTATATATTTAAAATCCAATATCTGTATATCTGTCTGTCCGCTTTTCACGAGAGAACTACTACATATTTTTCTATAATTTTCTATAATTTGTTTGAACATTCTGGTTGATTTTGTGACTTCTCATCATGTTATGTATCAAAGGTCTCTTGTGGTACCGATTTCCATCCATCCAATATCAAACCCATTATATCCTGACTACAGCGTCACAGGGGTCTGCTGGAGTTGCACAAATCCGAGAGACATGCAGACGTCCGAGGTGGGGTGGGCAGGGCTCTCCTAACTCATGCACCAGCCTCAGGGCGTATCTTACATCTGCTTAGCTAGTGAACGAGAGAACTACTTCATGGATTTTGATCGGGTTTGATTATGTAATTTGCTTGAACATTTCAGTTGATTTTGCGACTTCACTCATCACACTCATAGTTCACTTGCAGGAGTGATATATTCATGCTAATCCGAGAGAGAGGCTGTGGGCCGAGGGGAGGGGGAAGCGTGACGTCAGTAGTGGGGAGCTGGGAAGGGCCTCCTCGCTGTCCTTTTTCACTAGTATATGGGCAGAGCCACGGGGCAAGGCTTGTATATCATATGCAGTGTGTGCCATCATACACCCCTATACCCCCACCTTCATAGAGTGGACTATTCCAAGCTTGGTAGAAACCAGCACATTTCCTTTTTTGTGTAAAGAAATAAACACAATAAGAAAACACAGTAATGTAGAAAACATTGCAAAGACAATCCATGCAATTAAGCCCTCAACCACCAACCAACAAGAGAGTCCCATCTGAAGTGCTTCTCCATAAAGAAGGAACCAAAATGAAAAGGGTTCAGCACAGGCCTGACAAGCTTAATTTTGAATTCCATTATCAAACTCTATGGTTATTGCAAAAAATAAGTAAGTCCTTGAAAAGACTAATATATTCACAGCCCTACCATGGATATCTTAAGAAGGAGTTAAATATATTTTAGTACATTTCTGCAAATAAAGCAAAGTTAAGTGAGTCACTTTGCATGTTTCTTTTGACCTCTCAATCTGCCGACAATATGCATCATGGAAGAACAGATGACTCGCTTTGAAGAGATCTTTGTGCCGCTTCTGGGTTCACGTTTCAAGTCTTATAATCAAGCATGTGATCCAATAAGCAACATCCAGAGGGAGATTGGATTCAGAAAACAATAATTGAAATGATAGCGTATGTCCTTATTGAAATAGCCAAGGAGTTAGCCTCAAGGAAGATCAAGAGAGCAAAAGAAGCAGCAGAACCGCCATTCAGTTCAAGAGGTTCTAGTTGCATGAAGGCCATAGCAATAAGGAAACTTAAAAATAGAACATACAGCATAGAGCAGGGGTAGTCAATTATGATTTAAGGAGGTCCGGATAGAGAAAATTTCCTCAAGTACAGGTCAGCAGCATCATCATGTTTAAGTTGCATTATAATTTTTACATTACAATTAATTTATATATTTTGAATTAGCATTGCCATTGTATCAACATCTGCACTGTGTGAAGTCAGTGACTCAAATGAAACGAAGAAAGTTCAATGCCATTTCAACGATATTTATTTTCAGTGCAACTCTGGACTCTGGAGGGTTACATACAATAAAATAAGAAAAAAATAAATAACAGTAAAAGTAAGTAAAAGCAAGGTAACTTGACATTCAACTGAGAATTAGATATAATAAGTACTTTCATAATAATAATAAGTTTTAACGTTTCAACAAAAAAAAGACTTGGCCTCATATAAAAATAAAATATATGAGTTTTTAATATGTGCACAACTGAACAGACATAACCAGTTTCACAGTAAACCTGAACATCTTTAAATAACTGAACGTATCTTCCCCTCCTTCTTTCCCTCGTATCCCACTGCCTACTTTCTCTTGTTCAGTGAGAGAAATGAGCTCTTGCTTGGTGTGCCAGGATTTTAAATCTGGGCTGGAATGGTGTCAGTGCCATCCTCATGCATGTGTGAAGATTGTCATCACTGAATGATTTTTTGTGACGTCCCAAAATCCACGCATCTGTGAGGGAAGACTCGTTAGCGAGTTCTTGGTCAGTAAATGAATGTGCTAAAATCCTCATTGACCGTTAGTTGGCTTTAAGACCGTTTATTTTCTATAGCCTAACTGGCGAATTTAGTGGGTAACTTTTCTCAAATGTAATTTTGTGCTTAGTTTCAAAGTGGTGTTTCACATTCCCGCTTTTAATCACTGCCACCGTCTCAGAGCAGATGAGACACAGCGGTTTCAAGCTTCCTACAGGAAGTATGAACATAAACTCCTCGGTCCATTCCGGATTAAAAGCCTGGTTTTCAGTGTCAAGCTTCCGCCGTTTAGCAAAAGCCATGGCACATTGACTCTTTCATCACTTTTCTCTCTCTTGTCTTCTCACTCCTGTATAGTTTTCTCTCCGTCACTGCTGCTGCCACAAGAGTGCCAGCCGTTTTCACTCAGAATGCAGGTTTTCCGCTCCTCTATTCAGTGAAGGCCCACCCTACTCTGCCTGTGATTGGCTGACATTCTTGCCTTCACATTGACCAATATCAGTCTTCATGCTTAAACCCAACCAACTCGAACCCACAAAGGCAACAAAACTAAATAAAACTCAATGATATGTCTGGGTCCGGACAGAACAGAGTCTGGGTTCATACCCGGACCGCAGTCCGCCTATTAGTGTCCTGTGATATAGAGAATATGTTTCTAACAAGTAGGAAAGTTCTTACTTTATCAAAAATGAAATGTAAATTCTTACGTTTTGAAAATGAATCAAAAAAATCATGCTATTTGCTTTGTTTGTTAAACAGTAAAATAATCTTTTTTTTAATAATGCATAATGGAAACAGTCGTATCCATATTATATTCGCAATTCAAAAAGATTTAAATTAATTTTCATTTCATTTGGTAATATGGCACACTTCACATTAGACATACAAAAAAACTCTGCATTATAAAACACAATTCAATAAAAGTAATGCTGCAGTCAGCTCCATAAGTATTTGGAGAGTGACACAATTTTCATCACTTTGGTTCTCTACTCTACCTCGATAGATTTGAAATGAAGCGATTCAAATATTGCATCAGCTAATAAGAAAAGACAGAAATTTTTATACATGATCCCCGTATTTTCAGTAGCTCAAAAGTATTTGAACAAACTAATATAATCGATTTATATGAAAGCCAAATACCACTGACTCACTCATCACGAAATCTCCCAAACCATGAGGACTTGGGACTTGAAATTTGGAAAGTAAGTTACCCTTGGCCCATAGGTGCTTGCTAAGAAATGGTTTGAAAAATTACATGGTCCAAGTACGAAATTTCTAGACCAGTTTGTATGTCTGTCCGCTTTTCACGAGAGAACTACTTAACGGATCTTTTTATTTCTATAATTTGCTTGAACATTCCATTGTTTTTGTGAATTTCTCATCGCGCTAAGTATCATATTTCGCTTGTGGTACCGATTTATTACCACGAATCCGAGAGAAAACCATCGGACTGCGGGGAGGGGGGCAGGGCCCTCCTCACTCACACGCCAGCCTCGGGCGTAACCTTAACTCCGCTTAGTTAGCGAACGAGAGAACTAGTTAACAGATTTAGATCAAGTTTTTTTTCTATAATTTGCTTGAACTTTCTGGCTGATTTTACGACTTCCTCATTGCTCTAAGAATCATAGTTTGCTTGTAGGAGCGATATATTCGCACTAATCTGAGACAGAGGTCGTGGGCCAGGGGGTCGAGGAAGAATGATATCAGTGAGTAGAAAACTGGGCAGCGGCCTCCTCACTGTCCTGTTTCACTGCTCTGATGGCTAGTCATAGGTATAACAACAACATGTATTTCTATAGCATGTTTTCATGCAAACAATGTAGCTCAGAGTGCTTTACAACATGAAATAAAATGAAGAGGGCATTTTCATTAACCATGCCCTAAACTTTTTCCTCCAGCTATCACTGAGAAGATGTCCAATGAGGGTGCCTGACTCCACCACTTCCATTTTTTTTCAATGTATATGGCGAGATCGACAAAGGAGGCGTCACTCTGTGAGCAGAGCAAAACATTGACACAGATCCCGTGACTTGACCTAAAGGTGATCTAAGCCTGACTGGGGCTATTTTTTTTGTAATTATTGTATTGCTTTTGAACATGTGGGCGCCTGTATTTCTGTTAAACTTGAAAGAAGCAATTTTGAACAACCGATTTGGCACCCCAACATTTCTTTGTCTTGTTCTTGTTCTTCCTCACTCGTCCACAGCTATTTTTCTTTCTCATGTGTCTTACAATCACTCTTTCTCTTTCAATTTTGTCACCTAAGCCAAACCAATCATTCACACCGAACCTAACCTGACCAATCAGATTAGTCGGAAGGACTGGGAACTAAATGGTGTGCAATATTGGCAGAAAATGATATCTTGATATTTTTGGGGATAACGATAATTAGACAATATTTTGCATCCTTTGAAAACGTGCTTGTAAAAGTCATATTGATCTAGCTTTGTCTTGTTAGTAGGATATTAACTAATGAGATTAATGGAAACAACAGTTTAGGAAAACAGGTCTGATTTACTTACTTAAAAATTGAAGTATAATAATACAAAAACATTAAAATTACGAGTCAAAGTATTACAAAGATCAAGCAGTGCAGGTAAGAATAAATCATTACAAAGTGGCCTACACAATTTTACACAAAAATACACTAAGACCAACAAAACTATTCTAATGAGAGCATATTAAACAGACACTTACCCTTAATGCAAACAAGATATGAAATCCAAAATTAATAAAATACTAATCATTTTATACTATACTATATTATTTTAAACTACCATACTACAGGGTATGAACATTACAGTCTGGATAAACATAAACTGCTCTGCTGTAAGGTGAGTTGTGCAGCACACAAGTAAGAACAAAAATCTAACATACTGTACTATAGTATAAAAATCCAAAGTTCTGTTAAATACTGCACAGGAAAACGAAAAACTATAGCATTTGTAAACAAGTTCTGTCATATATTGCACAAAGATGCAAAGAAATCCAAACCTATACAAATTCCAAACTTCAAATTCTGTCCAATTTTGCACAAAGATATCATAAAAAATAAAGTTCATGTGCAATGCCTCTCCTTATTCAGGAAAATATCCCAGTCGTTCCACTGGAGAAAGACTTTCCGAGACTAAGGTCATAAAGTTTATGAAACTCTGGACAAAGGCAGAACTGTAACAACAATTGTGTAAAGTGCGACAGGAGCTTCCACCTGCAGCTAAAGTCATTTGCATACTAAAGTAGCATTACACTTGCAGTTCTTAAGAATGTCTGTGTCGATCAAACAGAGGAAGCTTTGCAGTCTACTTGTGACTTTACGCTGTAGGAAGATAAGTAAATAAATCAAGGTAAATTACATTCTGTATGGCTTTTATATATGTAACATATAAATGTTTTCATATAAAGACCATCACAAAACATAATCACAAATGGAACTGTGCATGATACCTTGGCGAGCTCTGTATGACCTGCTATTTCGTTGCGTGTGGCAAATTCACTGGCAGGGTGACCTGTTGCTGCATCCACCTGGTATGTGTGAGTGGCCGTTTCTTGTGGGGAGGGCTTCTGTTCTCTTTCTCCAATGTAGAGCCCTCATCCTCATCTGAGTTCACCTCTGTTGTAGCACGTCTTTATGTGAAAACAGCAGTGTCAGATCAGGGCAAGTGTGAACATGACTGAGAGAAAAAACTGAATAAAAAAAAAAGCCAACCTTTAGAAGTACCAAAAATGTACACCGGCTATTACAGACTCAAATCGAATGTATGTTTTTATTCTATACTATTAACAATAAGAGCAGCTCACTACTCAAAACAGTAATTCTGGGAAGCGCCTGGAATCAAATCAGCAACCTTTTTATTATGAGTCAGCAGTTCTTACCGCTGTACCACCCAAGCAGCTGTGCCAGAGTTGTACCCTAACCTAGTTTTTTTTCTTCGGTTATATCCTTCAATAAAAGCACACTTGTTCTGTTATATTAGTACCTTTTGTGAAAGTGTTTATTTGCTATTTGGACTTCAGTCTTCAGACATTATACACTGCATGTCTAAATGTTGTCATTACTACTATAACATGAAAAAGGTTTCTGCTTTAGTTACGTATGTGTTCAACATTTCTTGCCCTACCATTTACTGTTATCCTACGCTTACACAGATCGTTGTAGACATGGAACACATATGAAATGCATGTTTTCCAAGTAACAAGATATTAATTACCTTATACAACTCCAGACACCTCACTCCCAGATAAACAGACTTGAGCTGGGAGATCTTTTTGCCCGAGTTGAGCTGCGACATTGGGGGGATAGGATAGTAGTCTGCTTGCTGCTTGTGCTGATCGACACATTTACAAAACAAAAGACGCAAATGGAGAGGTGCAAAGGAATTTAAGGTGGGCCAGGATTACAAATTTGTTTGTAGGCTTCAGGGATTCTAGTGCTAAATTAACTGTTAATGTGTCGTTACATCATTACAGTTTGTGGGCTTTGAACTAGGTTAACACCTAAGTGCTAAACAGAAGACAGCAGAAATAAGCTTATTCTGAAATGTATAATATCTTAAAATTTTGGAGCTTAAGTAGCATTTTATGAACCAATCTTTTTGGGAGAAAAAGAAAGAAGTGCTTTGGCAGATAGAGTAAATTTCCTTGCAACGGAAAACAGGATGGGATGGGGTGACAAACTCCAAGCCGCACACATCTAACTATGCAATCGCAGATAACGTTATTTGGGCAGATCTGAAATCTTAACCCCGCCTCACCCTATGAGCTCTGCACCCCGCCCCCTGAGCTCTATCTCTGCTCTGTTCCGTGACCCGCAGTGAGGATTTTCTCCGCCTATGCACTTGCTTTGTGGATGTGCAGGAGCCTATTCTGTTCAGTTATATGAGACAGTGAATGCGTGGACTTTAAAGATGTGTTTTTGATTGTTTTTTTGCAAAGTGACTGACATATTTGATAATTTCAGCTCGTGCATCATTTAAACAACAGTTAAGATATTATAATAGACAATAATTCTCGTAGATGTTCACACACTCCTACTAGACACACGCACAGACCTTATTGCTTTATTATAAATCTAAATTTTCTCTGAAGGTCTTTGTGAAAGGAGCACAAATACATATCGTATATACTTGCGTATAAATCATGTCTTGAAACACAAAAAATGTACTTTTAATTTAAAACAAGCTTCATATTTTCTTCTGATCAAACGCTCCATCATAGATAAGGGATGCTCTTATGATAAAGGTGTATGAGGATGTGAGATGCAAAAAAACACAAAACAGTGCAAACGTTGCTTCGGAATAGTTGGGGTAGTACCGTGTGGTCACAATACAGAGAAAAAAAAGGCAGTGTGCTCCATGGTTACTCTCACAGGTGGGCATTAGCATATAATTATCTCTTGGACCAATAGTGTGAGTTTTCCACAATCGACTTATACGACTGACATTATAAAATACCATAGCAGTAGAGTGTTGTACCGTGTTAGCCATAGATTGATACAGGAGAAAGTAGAGTGAAATGACACCTTTTATTGGCTAACTAAATAGATAGAGTACAAAAGCAAGCTTTCGAGGCACCTTGCCTGATATAGGGGCCTTAGCTGCCTCGAAAGCTTGCATTTGTAATCTATTTAGTTAGCCATTATAAAATACCAGAAATTATATGGTGAAATCAAACCCAGACTTACCTGCCAGTATATATGGAAGTCACAATGGTGGATTAAGCATAAGACTGAAGAAAGCACCTTGATGTTACACTTATGCAGGTGCCAGGTTGGAAACCTCACCTCATAAATACAGAATGCTGTATCTGATTGGTGGGATGTTTTAAATAGAACTGATATGATTGGTCATTTTTAATGCATAGGACGATGTTCCTAGAAATGTGCGCTTCCTCAAAAGTCATGCAGGTTGCCCCGTTGACATCAATTACTGAACTGAGAAATGAGTCATGTTTAAAATACAATAGCAAATAAGGACTTTTTAAAAATAAGTCGGGACACCAAAATTGGCCAAAAATAAGGAACTGCCCTGGGGAATACAGAACATTTGGTCAACTTAAACTTACCCTTTTAATTAAAATCAGTTTTTCTGAAACATGTGAGGCACTCAATGCTTTTGTTTTAACAAAATTAGATATGCAAAGTACAATCAAGTTTACATTTGAAATAAAATAAGTGGAAAGCAGCCTTTTACACATAATTATGAATACCTGGTCATTCCCTAGGGACCATTAGTTTTTAAGTGTTTTGTTAATAAATGTGGTCTATACATTTAAAAGATTATATAAAACATGCCTGAGAAGTGTTGTTTAAAAAAAAAACATTTTGCTAGCCATGAAAAACTGAATTTCACATCAAAACTGGAAGCTTTTTATGGCCCAAAATTTCTCTAATTATGCTTGTTATGCACTTTATCAAAGCGGTTTAAAAACAGGCACTGCCAGTTTACAGTATATTAAACATGTCCAAATGTTTGTAGTTTTTTTTAACTAAAAAGGCATTAGACATAATAATTCTTCTTTTCACACCTTTTAAAAGCTACACAAAAACTGCATTAGCCCCATGAAACCTGAGGAGTATCTGAACTTCTTAAAAAACAGTTTAAGTCGGCTCAGTGGTTATGCCATCAAAATCCATTTCTCTCCAATTTAAGATGGAGGATTATGAGTTTGACTTTAGGATCACAGCAGATTTCTCCTAAAAAGTGTATGAAACAAAAACTTGATTTTTTCCCTCCTGTTAGGAATCTTCAAGCAAAACACAAAGAGGTTTTTAAAATGTCAGGATTCATGCTATAAAACCGTTTCAGATTTTTTTCGGATGACGGAACTCCCACTGACTGACCTGCTCAGCCAAGCCCCTAATTGGCAAAGATGGCGCTTTCAAGCCTGATTTCTGATTTCTCTGTGACTGCTTTCAGATGGTTTGAGTCATATATCTTGGGCAGATCCTACAGAGTGTCCTGGCGAGGAGAATTGTAAAGGGCACATTACACCTACACAGGGGTGCCTCAAGGCTCGGTGCTGGGCCCTCTACTATTCTCTCTGTACAACACCTTGCTGGGCCTCATCAGCCAATCTCATGGGTTCTCTTATCAGTGTTATGCTGATGATACACAGCTGTACTTGGCATTCTTACTGATATCTGAACCTGTATGAAGAACCACCATCTACAGCTCAACCTGGCAAAAACTGAGCTTCTTGTTATCCCAGCCAGCCGGTCTGTTCAACGCCCCATCTGTGTACAGCCTGGCTCACTGTCACTGACACCTACCAAGTTGGTACGCAACCTTGAAGAGGTGATTGATGAGCAGCTATCTTTTCCTGACCACATTTCTGTTGTTTCTCATTCATGCAAGTGCACACTGTACAACATTCGCAAAATCAGACCTTATCTGACGGAATCTACAGCACAAGTTATGGTCAAGGCTCTGGTCTTGTCACGTCTGGACTACAGCAATTCACTTCTAGCAGGAGTACCTGCATGTGCTATCAAGCCACTGCTGCATATGATCCAGAATGAGGCAGTCTGTCTTTTATTTAACCAGTTGAGACAGGCACATGTCACTCATCTCTGCAGGTCGCTACATTGGCTCCCTGCAGCAGCACACATTAAGTTCAGGTCTCTGACGCTTGCCTACAGAGTACTCAATTGGTCAGCATCTGCATATATGGAGACAATGGTGAAGTGGCTCACTCCTTATCGCCTACTCAGGTCTGCCAGTGGACAGAGTCAGGTGATGCCACCTCTACGTGGTATCAAGACTCATTCCAGACTCTTTTCCTATGTAGTTCCAATTTAGTGGAATGAGCTGCCCACCTCCATCTATACTGGTGACTCCCACAATGAATTTGAGAAGCAACTGAAAACTCATCTGTTCTGTCTAATTCATTGAAAGCAGCTCTGTGATCTTTCATATTTTTGATTGATTTATTATTACATTAAGTTTAACTGCTTTATTGATTGTTAATCTATGATTATATATGTACCAGTTATTCTTTCTCATCAATTGTGGCAATCAACTTTTGTTACCTGTCCTACTGTACTTGTTGAACAAACAGGCCCTATCCTACAGTTACTCGATTATGTTTACCTCTTTTGTAAGTTGCTTTGGATAAAAGCATCTGCCAAGCATTTAAAAGTAAATGTAAATTTCTGTTGCTCCACTGAGCGCTTGTTTTTGTTCAGTTTTTTTGGACAATTGCATTAAAAGAGGTGGCCTGGCTGGCAACCCAGCATTTCTTTGGGACCTTCCTTCCGATTATCACAGCAGGTATTTTAACTTTAATAAAATAAGCATTGATGATAATTTACCTGCTACGTTAAAAAGTAATCAGACTATGTAATGTACATTGCTTTTAACACTCTCAAGATTGTGCTGCTGAGTTTAGCACTGTACATTCAGCCCTCTGACTGAAATGTAGTGGTTTCTGAGCGATTACAGACAGATTCCTTCAGCCTGGCGAAACAATAGAGAGGTCGGCCAAAAATTTGCCTCAGGAAGTTTATTTTTGAGGACACTTCTACCCGCAGCTGCTTAAACTGTCTGCTAAGCAATGGCACACACTTACTGACAGAGTGCAACGGACTTGCGTAGACTACAAAATCTTTAACAGTAGCCTAGTGTCACACACATGTGCATGGGGGCAGTCGATGAGCTTAACAAAGGGTAAAATGCTGGGTCAGGGGTTGAGGAAATGCACTAATGTCTTTTCACCCTCCTCTGCAAGCCACCAGAACGAAAGACCATTTAAACCTCAACCAGGTTCCACTCACCACACACTCCTACACACCTCACTTCCGTCTGTTCCCCATTGGACCCACCTCTTCCCTCCCACCATCTATAAAGCCAGCCATTTGCCTTCCCCAGTTAGTCCCATCTTGGACTCAGTCAATTGAGACCGCACTGCTCTCATTGCGTCTTTTGGAACCCCAAACCCTTTTCTTTGTCTTTTGTGCTTCTTTCGCACCGCTTAATAGTCTCGCGGGGCCAGATGTGATTCTAAAATGAGAATATGTATCTGGGGACAAGTGTGTAGTGAATAGCAGCGAAATTCTGTGCTGCAAAGGCTTCTTCCTAAACTACAATTCCTCCAGTCCATGCATTTTAATATATCCACCGAGGTTTCAGGGAGACAGCAAAAGATACTGAAGAAAAGACTTGACACAGAGAAAATAAAAAGGTAAAATTGCTGTTAGGAGCTCAGTAGCATAAGGTAACTAAAGCTTAATAATTCATATGCATGTTGTAATGGGCTGTGACAGAAGAGACAGACAGACATGTAGACAACTGCAGCTACTAGGATCCACACGTTTGAGAGGTGCTTCCGTCTGCCATACCTTACTGTCATTTTAACTGTTGCCTCACTGAATGACATTAAAACAGAAAATTCAGTTAGATAAGCATTCTGGTCTATGGATATACAGTACAAGGTGTTAAAATGTGGAGGTTATTTTGTCATTTTATATTAGCGTAAAGGGAAATCTGTGTCATAAAAGGGGCAAAACAGAAACTATTTTGACAATGAATGCAAGGAAAAGAAGGTCAGAGGCACAACATTTCAGCTTGGTGGTCTTTATGAGATGAACTCTGAAATTGTGAAAGGCATTGAGTGTAAAGTTTGCCCCTTTGGTTCCCTTCGCTATTCCTGAACCTGGATATAATCATTGAGCTTCCCCTAGAAGCAGTTCTTAGCTTGAGCTTAAAAGCTCCTTCTGCTCTGTGTAACTGGAAAAATTGACAGGAAGAAAAGAGTAGGCAAGGAAATGGACATAATAAAACAAAAGTCATTGTCATAAGTCCTAGCACAGTTCATAAGCTAAGTCATTTCCACTTCATATCAGGTTGTATAGTGCTATTTGCTAAGGGTATAGAATTGTTGATCAATATTTCTGATCAATATGTGATTTAATTTTACAATTTATTACATGTATGCACTTATATGAAGTTATAACAATGAATTATTAAACATAAGTTTAAGAGCTGAATGTAACTAAAGGGTTAACTAAATGTTGTTTTAAGCCTAGACATGTGAGGATGTTGCCTCATCTCAGAGGAGCCACCAAGATAGTTGCTAAGGATAAAATGAAGTAGATGAGTAACAAACATCCCTCTAGAAAGTGGGAATAAACTAATGGGAAAGCCTAAACACCCCTCATGTGAAGCAATAGAAGAGTCCGCAGATCACCCCTGTTTACAGGGCAATATTCAGATTAATGGGAGACTCTTGACAAAATACTGGTGGCACTCGTTGATTAAATGAAGCTCTGCATATTCTGCATATTGAGAGTCAGATGATGCTATGTATTAGAGGAGATAATGTAACAGAAAAGCATAAAAGAAGATTAAGAATTATTTTATCAATTGCTTACTCCATGGACTGAGACCTTTGTGCTTATCTATGTGCAACTAAAGAATCATTTTTGTCTCGTCTCTGAGAATGATTTACTTGAATATAGAAGAAAGTTTCTTCCACAACAAGTACAGGGGTGGAGAGGTGTGACAAGTTTTCAGGTAAAATGCAATTATAAACTTTATTAATCGCTATTAAAAGACATAAAAAAAACGTTTGAAACTGATTTAAGATAAATGGATGGGCAGCATGGTAGCGCAGGGGTACCGCTTCTGCCTCGCAAATGGGGTTCACACCCCAGGTCCTCCCTGCATGGAGTTTTCATGTTCTCATGTCTGCGTGGGTTTCCTCCAGGTACTCTGGTTTCCTCCTACAGTCCAAAGACATGCAGAGTAGGTGTACTGATAACACTAAATCGGCCCTAGAGTGTGATTTTGTGTGTTCACCCTGTGATGGATGGTGCCTTGTCTGGAGTTTGTTCCTCCTTGTACCTTATCAAGATGGGTTAGGCTTCAGCAGACCCCTGTGAACCCTGTTCATGACTAAGCCATTTCGAAAATGCCTGACTGACTAACATAAGTGGAAGCTAGCATTTTCTGTGCATTAATTAATTGTTGAACTGTAGAGAGTTGACAATGGAGGAGATGAAAACAAAAACTGCAGTTGGCAGCATCTCTAGTAGAAAATAAACCTGTGGGGGATCCGACATCAGTTATAACAGAGAAAGATAAAAAGTCCGACAAAGTCCAAGGTAGGGTATGCCAGCCTAAAGTCGTGAGTCTTCAGCCAGGATATAGTGAGACTGAAGGGGCATCTCTTATACAGTATCAGCAGGCAGGTCATTCCACAGCTTTGGGGCCTTGCAGTGCAATGCTTGACCTCATACTTTTAATTTTTTAATCCTTGGAATCTTATATATCTGTTATACAATGCCTTTCTTATTTGTTTGTCTATTACACCTATGATAAAATAGTACCTTTAACTAAATTAGCAAAACACACAGAGGCAATTAGAATAAAAAAAATTTGGAAAGAAATTCCCTTCACAGTCACCTCTTCTATTGTGTCATTCATATCTGTTGAAAAATGTATATCTCTGTTTAATATAACATCCTACAATGGACTGGCAGCAGAGCATTGTTCCTGCCTTGCAACCTTTTGCTTACTGGGATGGGCTCCAGTCCCCTGGGACACTACTCAGGATAAAACCAGCACGAATAATGGAAGGATGGATGTTTAATATAGTCTTTTCTATTTAATGTATATAACACCTTTCTATCTATCTATCTATCTATCTATCTATCTATCTATCTATCTATCTATCTATCTATCTATCTATCTATCTATCATATTTATAAAAATACATTTTACTAAATAAAAAAGCATGAAGAGAGACAAACAATACAAAAAGAACACTGAAGATCGTGTCTTTTCTATTATCCTATATAGCTCTATTCATATTCATAGCCAGTGCTGTAAGACCAGTCTTTGTTATTTTTATTTTAACCTTGTTACAGAAATCTATCTATCTATTATATAGTGTATTTCATATCTATCTATCTATCTATCTATCTATCTATCTATCTATCTATCTATCTATCTATCTATCTATCTATCTAGTATATAGTGCCTTTCACATTAATCTGTTATACAATGCCTTTACATTTATAATATCTATGAATTGCTCCTTATTTGATCAGTTGCTAAAAGGTACACATGTCATTGAGTTTGCATTATCTTTGCAAACTGCAAAATGATTCCTTTAAAAGACACACTATTTTTTTGAGTCTGCTTTCTAAAAATATTCATTTAAAAAGCATGTCTTGTGTGAGGCTAAGCTCGCTTGAGATGTTTTATGGATTATAGTTGATATCTTTGGGGAGCAGACGGCTGCTGCAGTTTAACGCCTTCGTCTCATTATTCTCATTCATTAAAGTTTTCCCTCTCCCTCTCCCTCACTCTTTTTCCGTCTACAGTGATGAAACATTTGGGATTCGATACTGGCAGTTGGAAGCACATCTGCCTAAGACCATCTGGATAGGTGGGTTAAATCCCAGACCTACATGCAGCATTTGATGTTGGTGTGTTTGTTTTAGCCTCCTAATTTGCTTTAGGCCACAACATTTTATACTTTCCAAGAATCATACCGGTCAAGGGACAGTCATTTCAAAGCCACATGTCCCCATCTGTCACTTTGGCTTGCTGCTTACTGTTTCCCGTTTGTGTTAAAGTTGTCGAAAGGGCAAAGTTTGCAAGTTGTGTTTTTCTTTAAATAACAGGAGCTAAGTCATATAACCTGTTTTGAAAGATGGTATTGAAAGACGAGCTGAGCAAAGTCAGGTCCACACATGACCTCTGGCCCAGTAATCTGCTGTTGTTGTCCCTGCACCTTCAGTGTAAAACTTGGCTGAGCGTCACAGATTTTTGTTTTTGTTATGAAGCAATCATCATAAAACATCTAACTCAAGGTCATCGAACCTATGCAGGCAAACTGGGTGCAACACAGGGGCTACTCCATCATAAGGCCCAGTAACACTCAACCCTTACAGGTTACTCTTATAGGGTTGTTTAATAGGAGGTGAGGACAAAACTCATATACTGAGAAAAAAAACACAGAGACTCAGGCAGACTTTTTGCAGACAGCAACTGGGCATAGAATTAGCTGCAAGAAATAATAATAATAATAATAATAATAATAATAATAATAATAATAATAATAATAATAATTGATTCTACTTACTGTATATAAACCTTTCCCAGATCTATTCAGGTGTCATCAATGCTAACTACTATAACACTTGTGATCTTTCAGTGTTTATTTTATAAAGCACCTTTCACAGAACACTTCATCACAAGATAAAGACACTCATCATCACAAGATGCAAAGATGAATTACAAATACAGTGGATTTAGAAAGTATTCAAATTTTCAAATATTGCGTTGTAGATTTAGTTTACATGGATAAATGTACCATTTTTTCCCATCAATCAACACTCAGGAACACATAATGACAAAGTGAAAACTCTCTGAGTTAAATGTCATAATGGGTCACTGTGAGTTCGAAAATAAGCATGGCACCTGTGATAATTTGCTTGTGTTTTATAAATATGTTTAGTCAAATGGATGATTTATTTATAGGTTTCTCTTAACAGTTTGCACACAGTACACTCTTTTCTTCTTGGCTGTAATATTGAGGCCTACAAAGGATCCTTCACATGTGCTTCCTGCCTTACACCCAATGCCGTTGGAATAATAATAACGCAGTGTCACGGATTGGCATCTGAGGATCTCCATCTGGACTCTATTAAGGTGTGTAATATCACCCCAGAACTGGAACCCATAATGCACCTGAGCATTTAAATTAAAACCCGCCTCCCCAACTCATTCATTGGTCAGGTGTCTAGCCAAGTAGCAGCTGTTTCATTGGCTAACATCGTGTTTCACTTGACATCAGCAGTGCGGAGTTTACTGATAGATGAGTAAAAGAAAGAAAAGTGTGAGAAAAACATTTGAGGAAGAGCATAAGCCACAGACTTGAGCGTATCTGAAGAGCAGAAGGTCATTTTGTTTGTGTAGCTTTACTGCAGGCTGCTAGATAATTTTGAGGTACTCCAGTTCTGAACATGAATATAATTGTAATGATGGCAGACGGGCCTTCCATTCAAATACTCGTTTGCATCTGATTGTGCTACGCTTTAGTTAATGAGAGAAATTTCCAAAAATAACTTGGCCACTTTAATAAAACGGCAAATGTCTGTGTGTTTCTGAATCTGTGTGTCTGTCCAGATCCAATGTGTGTGTTATAAGCCATTTGGTCTGGGATTTATAAAAGCAGTGCTAATGTTTGTGATGCGCCTTTTGTTGAAATAAAAAGTGCAACCAATTTTATTATTTATAAATGTTTTTGACGTGCCATCTGTTGGAATGATAATTGCAATTCATTTTCTTTCAACCAATGTCTGTGATGCACCAACTGTTGGAATGAGCAAAAAAATGCCTTTTATTACAAGAAGTGCTTGTGATGTGCCATCTGTTGGAATGACAAATACAATGTATTTTTTTACCACCAATGTTTGTGATGTGTCACCTGTTGGAATAACAAATGCTGTAAGAGCCACTCTTAGAATATTAGTGTTAGACTTGCTTAATTTCAGTAACAGAATATCATTTTCTTCTAGGTATTTAGGTTATGTATAGTCTTTTACCCCCATAAGTTATTATGAAATAGAACTTCCTTTGCTTTATCTGTAAAAACAGAGTGTTAAATAAGCCAATTAGTAAGTAGTCTAATTGCTAGCACGGACTGTTAAACAAGTCTGCAAATAGGAGATGGCATACAGTTTTCTGACCGTGCTTAATGTGCCTAAAGTACAACCGTATGATCAGACTTAAAGAAATGAAGCAAGATAAATACTCCTTAAAGAGAACTTTACTTAAACAAGAATTTTTCCTTTGTGACAAATGTCCAGGGACAGCCAACAGGTAAGGACAGAGGATTGATAAGTCCTGTTGACTTGTGTTTGTTTATGGCTGTGCGTGAGCTGGAGGAGGCCCTTCAGCCCGTGCAGCCACTTCTAGAGTGGATATGCGTCCTACGGGAGATGATAGAAAGTCTGGGGGAGAAGGTGATCATTCCTCTAAAAGCTCTGTGGGAGAGATTGGAGCAACGCGCCACTGGATTCTCCAGCCGGAGGGACGCAGTGACACAGGTAAGAGTTACTGGTGTCGGAGATGAAAGAGGACGTCCCTTTGAATTGAGCCAGGATATTGCTGAATGGACCCGAGTAACAGGGCGTCTGACAGTAGACTGGGGAACGTGGATCGATCTGGCTTTCCTACCGGAAACATCGGGGTGGCAGTGATGGGGCCGGCTGCGGAGTATCGGCACCCAAACTGCCCTAGCCCTAAAGGAAGCCACGGCCATGTCGCGGTTGAAGGGAGTGCAAACCGCACAGAGTTTCCCTTTTTTCCATAGGGAGATCCAAGCGATGGTGGCACCCCAAAAGATAGGGAGCTACCGTGGAAGTAAATGTAGGTTTCGCGACAATGTGAAACGTAAGCGTGCAAGCTTGCGTGGTTGGCGCGGTGCGCCTCTGCGGAGTTGTAGAGAGGCCCCAAACATGGCTGCGAACATGGCGGAGCGGACATACCCCGTAAGCTGTTTTAAATCGAGGGCACGAGCGAGGGGAAGACGCCTGTGCTATGAGTGCCACGGGACTAACAACACGAGGAGACGCTGTCTGCTTAGAGTTCCGGAGGACACCCGGAAGTGGTTTGGAGGCAGCGTCTCTGCACCTTTCTATTCCTTTACAGGGAAATCACGTGCGCTCCAATGCGCTGACCCCTTTGCAAGAAAGCAACACAGCCCTCGCGGGATGGGTCGCTACATCCTACGGCCTTCAGCTGTTGGAGGGGCAGTGTGACAAATGTCCATTTACCTTGCCCCACCGGGATGCCAGACGTACAGACATACCAGAAGGAAGGCAGTGTTTTCCCTGGGCCATAAGAGGCCAGCGCCCCTGGGTTGTATGGGGGCCACTGAGATGGGAGATCCAACCCTATACTCCATCGTGGCCACCGCCAAGGGGCACCGGGATAGCCCCAGGACTGGAATATGCAGCACTTCCACCACACTTGGGAGTGCTGCCAGATGGAGGACTGAATTCCCTTGCAGTACTTCTGACACACCCAGAAGTGCTGCCAAATGGTAATCAGGGGCCACCTGCAACACATCCAGGGACTAAATAAAAGGGGCAACCTCACTCCCAATCAGAGAGCCGGAGTTGGGTGGAAGAAGGACAGAGCTTGCCAGTGAGGAGTTGGAGGAGGCCGAAGAAACAGTCATAAGAGACTGTGTTTGGTGATTATGCACTATGTGTTGTCTTGGGGGCTAAGGGCTGTAAATAAACACGTGTGATTTAAGACTTTCTGTGTCTGCCTGTCCGAGTCCAACATGTTCACACCTTTCTTTAATATTGATTTTATTCTTTATTTTTTGTGTGAGCTGTTTTGCTTTGAATTTTACTAAAAGTTTTAAAACAAAGATATTTGGTCTGTGGAATTATTTGAACATACATCACACTATTGCCAGAATCATCCTATGAAGCAAACTAAAAGCTGCAGAACTTTGGTAATTTGGGACAAACGCAGCTACAAATGCAATGCTTTCTATTACTGCCAAAGTTTGTAATGCACCACCTGTTGGAGTGACAAACACAATGCATTTTATTGCAAGCAATGCTTGTGATGTGCCATCTGTTAGAATTAAAAATACAGTGCATAATGTTTGTGATGTGTCATCTGTTGGAATGACAAATGCTGTAAGATCCACTCTTAGAATGTTTAATGTTACTGTTAGAATTGCTTAATTTCAGCAATAGAATATCATTTTCTCATAAAAAACCTCACCCGGTTCCATTCCATCTGAACTAGTGTGGTGCTGAAGTGTCACCAGTTGCAGGGCTGAACTCGGGTCCAAATCTGGGATCCTGAATTGGTTTTTCATGTGGAGGGTGCAGCAATGTGCTGTATCAGCGTGTGCTCCTAACCTTCTCCTTCTCCTCCTGTTTAGTTTATGGTATAGTCTTTTACCTCCTGTAAGTTAACAGGAAATAGAACATTCTTAGCTTTATCTGTAAAAACGGAGTATTAATTAAACCAGATAGGAAATAGTCCTACTGCTATCATGGACTGCTAGACAAGTCAAGTCTGCAAATAGGAGATGGCATACAGTTTTCTGACCGTGCTTAATGTGCCTAATGTACGACCATATGACCAAACTTTGAGAAATGAAGCAAGATAAATAAGCCTTAAACAGAAACTTTCTTAAACATTGACTTTCTCTTTCTCTAAAATCAGTTTTTTCTCTATTTTTTTGTGTGAACTGTTCAGCTTTGAATTTTACTAAAACTTTTAAAACAAAGATATTTGGTCTGTAAAATTATTGGAACATGTGTCACACTATTGCCAGAATCATCCTATAAAGCAAACTAAAAGCTGCAGAACTTTGGT
This sequence comes from Polypterus senegalus, assembly GCF_016835505.1. Taxonomy (NCBI): domain Eukaryota; kingdom Metazoa; phylum Chordata; class Cladistia; order Polypteriformes; family Polypteridae; genus Polypterus; species Polypterus senegalus. The sequence continues at coordinate 11,613,073 of NC_053158.1, forward strand.
AATTTGGGACAAATGCAGCTACAGATGCCATGCATTCTATTACTATCAATGTGTGTAATGTGCCAACTGTTGGAATGACAAATGCAAAGCATTCTGTTACTACATGCATTACAAATTACATTCCAATGGAAGGTGCATGCAGACATTATTGCTGAATTGTACTTAGACATCTTAGACGTGTAGAGTTACATCTCAGCCAGGATTTTCCTTCTGACTGGGATTTAAATTCTTGTTTTATGTCTTCTTTTTCATTTATAATTCTTTTGTATGTGTACATTTTATTTGTGTTTATTTTCTATTGACTGTGTTTATGTTTCAGTTCCTCAATGATGTTCAATGTCTGTTGTGGGTGGTCTCCCAAGAGGTGTAGCCACCCATCAATCACTGCCAGGAACTTCCACCTGCCTTTAAATTCAGAGGGTCTCCCACAGTTCTTGGTGGTTCATTCTGAATTCACTTGAGAGTTCTATGAGTGTTTCTTTGTGTAGTGTTGTGATTCTTTACATTATTGAACTTTTTTTCTCTGCTTTTGATCTGTCTTTGCAAATCTGCATTTGGACTTGTTTGCTTTGGATTACCTTATGTGTTACAGGCAACTCCTTTCAGCTTTTTGTGTTCCCTTGAAGCTTCATTCTTGTGAAGAAAATATCTTTTTATTAATAAGACTCTGTTTTTCGCTTTTTAGTAGCCAGGGTTTGACGTTGATATCTCCCTCTAATGGGCATTTCTGCAAATGTGTTTTGGATTTCTCAGTTCATACCAGGCAACATAGCTAGTCTATATATCTAAAATGTTAAGATCTATCTGTTGTCACCTTGGTCTTAAGTGAAAGCTTATGACCTAATATGCCTTGCAGATTCTTAAAAATGTAGGTATTAAAATGCAAATAAGAATCTCTCTGTCTCTCTCTCTTTCTATATATGAGAGGGTACACAAAAATAATGAGAATTGAAAAAAAAGTTTTAATAATTTTTACTTACTGAAGCTTTAGTTTCCTTCAAAGTACTCTCCACGTGAATGAATGCACTTGTCCCAATGGTTTTCCCCCTGGTGGAAACATTTCTGGAATTGCTGAAGAGGAACGTTGTCCAAGGTCTGCATCAATTTTGTCTTTGACTTCCTCCACGGTACAAAAATGCCTTCCTTTGAGTTCTTTTTTCTTATGCGGAAACAAGAAAAAGTCACACAGAGCAAAGATCAGGCGAGTAGGGAGGGTGGCGAGAACTGAAAGACACACAAGTCGATTCAGAAATCTCTTCAATAGTCCAAAGATGATCTTTGTAAATTGTATTGCAAGATTTTCATCATTCCTAATTGTGTAAGGTCGGCCAGATCTTGGATGGTTTCCCTTCGTTTGAAACACAAAAACCACTCGTAGACCTATGTTTTACTTAAAGCTTCCTCTTTTAAAGCAGTTCCAAGCATCACTACAGCTTCAGCAGCTATTTTCCCTAAAAGAAAATGAAATTTAACGCAGACTTGCTGTTCTTTATGATCACCCATCAGAAAACTCACAGAACACATTTAATAAACACTAAGAAAAACTGACACGGAAAGGCGTAGGAACAATACAGAACAACGCCACGTGGCAGACTGCCACAGAATACTGGAAGTGTGCTACACCTAGCGGTAAAATTTGCAACTAAGTCTAGACTGCTTGCCAGGTACAGATTTTTGGGTACCTCATACACAGTATATATGTTTATATACTAGCCATTCCCCATGGCTACACCAACGTAGTAGTGAAACAGGACAAACTTTGAAAATCAATAAACAAAAAAGTATCGCTAGCTAAGCTGAGGCAAGTTACGCTCCAAAACACAGAGGTAGACCGACTCCCCACTCCTGACGTCACTCTTCCGGATCCCCTCGGCCCGCAGCCTCTGTCTCGAATTAGTGCAAATATATCACTCCTGCAAGCAAACTATGATTCTTAGCGCAATGAGAGAAGTCGCAAAATTAACCAGAATGTTCAAGCAAATTACAGAAAAAAAACCTGATCTAAATCTGTTAAGTAGTTCTCTTGTTCGTTAGTTAAGCGGAGGTAAGGTACACCCCGAGGCTGGTGCATGAGTGAGGAGGGCCCAACCCCTCCTTCCCTCGGCCCGCTGCATCTCTCTTGGATTACCACAAATAAATTGATACCGAAAGTGAACTATGATTCTTAGCGCAATGAGAGAAGTCGCAAAATCAACCAGAATGTTCAAGCAAATTACAGAAAAAAAACCTGATCTAAATCTGTTAAGTAGTTCTCTTGTTCGCTAGTTAACACTAGAATTACCAGAGCCTACGAAAAAACTCCATCCCACCTTAAATTGCTTTTTAAATCCCTTCACACCTCTCCGCCAGCGTCCTTTGTCCTCTAAATGTGCTGTGATAAAGAGAAGCTAGGAGCAGCTGGCTATTCCATCCCCCCACCAATTTAGAACGTGCACGAACTTCTTTCAGCTCATGCCTTGATTGAGTATCTGGGAGTGAAGTGGAGTTTTAGAGTGGAAATAATAGATCGTTATTTGGAACACACGCATTTCATGTCTGTTCCGTTTCTACAGTAATCTGTGTCAACACATTGTTAAAACAGAAACGTTTTTTATATTCTAGTAGTAGATGACAAAATGTAGGCATAAACTATATAATTTATGAAGCCTGAAGTCCAAATAGCAAAGAAACATTTTCACAAAAGGTACAAATATAACACAACAATTACGCTTTTATTCAAAACGCTGGCAAAGCTGCCTTCTTTGTATCTCACCGTCACTTGCTTTTCTTTTTATTCAGTTTTATTGAGTGTTCCTGCCAGTCCCCGCATGTTGCTGTATGCTGTTTCTTTTGTACTCCAGGACATGCAGAGGAAAGAATGGTAAAGACCAGTAACTTCGGCGCTATATGCAATCATCAGACACTCCCCATCTGCCCGTGTCGCTCAAACACAGGAACATATATTGGTGTAAAAGTATAACAAAAGTGCACTTTTATTCAAGTGCACTTTTTCCATCGCCTTTTCCTGTAAGAAGCAATGTACACACTTCTCTCTATGCTGTGGTTTCTATTACACACCTGAAAGAAAGAGACAATACATGTGAAAATATCCAGCATACAGCAACATGCGGGGACTGGCAGGAACACTCAATAAAACTGAATAAAAAGAAAATCAAGTGACGGTGAGATACGAAGAAGGCAGCTTCGCCAGCGTCTGTGTGTCAGAACCCGGTTGGGGGGTGGGCGTTAGTATGCATCGTGGTACAGCACAGAGCTATAGCGCGTCTGTATTCTGTTTCTTTGTACTCCAGGGCACGCAGAGGAGAGAATGGTAAAGAGCAGTAAGTTCGGCGCTATATGCAATCATCAGACACTCCCCATCTGCCCGTTGTTTTGTTATACTTTTCAATACTTTTATACTGCTCAAATGGGCATGCTCAAAAAATACACGTGTAATGCCACGAAAAGTGCACGCAGACACTTCATTTCGCAAACAAAACAAGTGCACTTTTATTCAAAACTACCTGTATAACCGAAGAAAAAGCAAGCAAGTTACAGTAGGCGATTGATACGACAGCTTGCATGGTGCAATGCTAAGAAGCACTGATTTTCATTCCGTGCTATATAAAATCATCACATTCAAATATTAACAGTTCCCACACACCCAAGGACCGTCCTTCCTACATTTACGACACGTGTACTTGTTGCCGTGTACACACCTCTCTGTGCTATGGTTTCTATTACACTGAATGAGCACCTGACACTGTACTTTCTTCCCTGGGAAGGTCCCGCATCAGAGAATTTCCAGTTCCTGCATAAATTCACACCCGATCTGATGCTGTTCGTTTTCAAATAATATTGCATTAGTGTGTTGATATTTTCACATGTATTGTCTCTTTCTTTCAGGTGTGTAATAGAAACTACAGCACAGAGAGAAGTGTGTACTTTGCTTCTTACAGGAAAAGGCAATGGAAAAAGTGCACTTGAATAAAAGTGTACTTTTGTTATACTTTTACACCAATATATGTTTCTGTGTTTGAATGACACGGGCAGATGGGGAGTGTCTGATGATTGCATATAGCGCCGAAGTTACTGGTCTTTACCATTCTCTCCTCTGCATGTCCTGGAGTACAAAAGAAACAGCATACAGCAACATGCGGGGACTGGCAGGAACACTCAATAAAACTGAATAAAAAGAAAAGCAAGTGACGGTGAGATACGAAGAAGGCAGCTTCGCCAGCGTCTGTGTGTCAGAACCCGGTCAGGGGGGTGGGCGTTAGTATGCATCGTGGTACACTGCAGAGCTATAGCACGTCTTTAGTGAAAACAGCCGTGTCAGATGGGGTTGTATGGATTGATTCTGAACGCGACTGAGAGAGTGAAAAGTAAATAAAAAAAAAGAATCTAACCTTTACAAGGATCATAAATTGCACCGGCTGTTACAGACTGAAATCAAATGTATGCTTTTATTCTAAAACAGTAAGACTAAGAGCAGTTTACTTCTCAAAACAGAGTAGTGCAGGATCGAACTCGCAACCTTTTAATTCCAAGGCGAGAACTTATTTATTGCACCACGGAGGAAGTTATAATAAATTACCGTCAATGTTGCATGTTAAGGCGGCTTTTTGTTTCTGCAGTTATATTTTTGAATAAAAGTGCAATTGTGTTATTCTTGTGAAAATGTTTCTTTGCTATTTGAACTTCAGGCTTCATACACTATATAGTTTATACCTACATTTTGTCATCTACTACTAGAATATAAAAACGTTTCTGTTTTAACAATGTGTTGACACAGATTACTGTAGAAACGGAACAGACATGAAATGCGTGTGTTCCAAACAACGATCTATTATTTCCACTCTAAAACTCCACTTCACTCCCAGATACTCAATCAAGCTGAAGTTCGTGCACGTTCTAAATTGATGGGGGGATGGAATAGCCGGCTGCTCCAAGCTTCTCTTTATCAGCACATTTAGAAGACAAAGGACGCTGGCGGAGAGGAGTGAAGGGATTTAAGAAGCAATTTAAGGTGGGATGGAATTACAAGTTTTTTCGTAGGCTCTGGTAATTCTAGTGTTAAGCGAAGGTATGGTACTCCCCAAGGCTGGCACATGAGTGAGGAAGGCCCAACCACTCCTTCCCTCGGCCCGCTGCATCTCTCTTGTATTACCACAAATAAATCGATACCGAAAGTGAACTATGATTCTTAGCACAATGAGAGAAGTCATAAAATCAACTGGAATGTTCAAGCAAATTATAGAAAAAAACACAATCTAAATCCATTAAGTAGTTCTCTCATGAAAAGCGGACAGACATACAGACAGATATTGAATTTATATATATATATATATATATATATATATATATATATATATATATATATATATATATATATAGTATATATATATATATATATATATATATATATATATATATATATATATATATATATATATATATATATATATATATAATATATATATATATAAATATATATATATATATTGGTTAAACATCAGGCAGCAGACAGAAAAAGGTAAATAAATATTAAATAAGCAGAGTTCACAACTGAACTGACTAACAAGTTGAGTCTGCTCTATTTATGTGGTGGATATGTACTGATGTGGCAGGAAGGTGGATTCTGGGTACCAGAAATGATGTCATCAGGGTTTCCCAGCGGTGATGCCATCAGTGGGTGGACTGGTGGTGATGTCATTGATAGGCAGGGCCTTCGGCTGAACTGCAGAGGAGCAAGAGGAGAGGGGATCAAGTGAGAACACCAACTCCTGGTCTGGCTGATGAATAACACTATTTGAGCCTGTAAACTGCTCTCCATGCTCACATGTGTGACTATATATATGTTTGTGTGTGTACTTATATATATAGTGACGGACTGCCGGGACATCCAAAGAAGAGAAGGACGGGGGAAGGCAGCTACTGTGGGACACTGCCTTCCCCAAGACACCAGATGGCGAGTTCCCTGCAGCATAGCGGTGCCCCGGATTCCCAAAGGGCATCATAGAATCTGTAGTTCGGCATCACAGCCCTGCTGGGTACTGTGGGTGCCGCCAGGAGATGCTGCAGGAAGCACTGGGGACTTGTATTTCCCATTTAGCCGGGAAGTACTTTGGGGCTTCCGACCCCGTGACTTGGGAGTACTTCTGGGCTAAATGGGAAATAAAAACCTCAATTCCTCCATTTGACCCAGAAGTGCTGGTAAGTCACAGGAACAGAAGAACGCAAGCACTTCTGGGTCAAGAACTATATAAAGGACTACTGAAGACCCAGAAAGCGAGCCGGAGTTGGGAGGTAGTAGGACAGAACTTGCTGGAAGGAGTGAAGGAGAGATCTGTGTTGTTTATTGTAATTATTGTTACTATATCTGTTACTTGCCTGTTTATGGTGGTGGAGGTTTTAGCTTTTAGGCACTATAAAATCAGGAAGAATAATTAAAAACCTTCTTGGTGATTTTACCCTGTGTTCAGTGTATTGGGTTGAAAGAGGCATCAGTGACCACTTACAATTTCTATACCATCTTACAATATATATAAATATACATATATTGTGACCGGTGTGGGCAGCAGTTAGGAGATCTGGGTTTGCTTCCTGGGTCCTCCCTGTGTGGAGTTTGCATGTTCTCCCTGTGTCTGTGAGGGTTTTCTCCGGGTACTCCGGTTTCCTCCCACAGTCCAAAGACATGCAGGTTAGCTGCATTGGCAATTCTAAATTGTCCCAAGTGTGTGCTTGGTGTGTATGTGTGCCCTGCGGTGAGCTGGCACTTTGCCAGGTGTTTGTTCCTGCCTTGCGCTCTGTGTTGGCTGGGATTGGCTCCAGTAGACCACCATGACCCTGTGGAAAATGATTGACTGTGACTGGTGTCACCGATGGTCATGTGCAGTTCCGTTATTCCCCTGCTCTAATTCTCCTCCCACATAGTGCCACCAGCTGCACGCTCTTATACTCTTAACTGCGAGCTGTCTGTCCGTTAAACAGTAAACATATGGCAAAGAAACACATCTGCCCTTCAGAAACTCCATCTGAAACAGCATTTCAATGAGAAACAAACACACTCTCATCTGTCCCCTTGATGGGATCAGCTGCGGGCTTACCGCGTGACATGCTTCTCACATGAGATTTGGAACATGTCGAAGACCGAGTCCCGGACAACCTAGCGGCTCACTCTGCTGCCCCCTCTCTCTTCCACACGGCGTCTGCCACCGAGCTATTGAACCCGCTTGATGAGGAGGACTTTGTGTTTTTTAAACCAGGAGAGGGGAGGTGGACCACCATGTTTGACAGTTGCAAGCTGTGTGCTTATCTTTTGATGAAGATCCCCCTTTTGAATAAGGTCTTGTGTCTGTTCCTTCCACTTCAGCAATAAACATTTTGTTTCTTTGAAACCTGATCCCATTTCCGTGTCTCCTGTGCAAGTCTGTGACCCAAGTTTATATTGAATTGCAGTCTCTCTTAGAATATTCACAGCATTTTCTTTGAATGGTGACTACAGTACTTTCAGTAGCAAAAGCACTAACAATGCTACAAGTCAGGCAGACGTTTGAGGACAGGATCTTATTTTGCCTTTATTTTTTATTTCTTTGCACCTTGAAATTTGAAATGAGAAGATCGAATCATGTCCATCATGCATTGATTGCTTACTGTGGGATGATAGATGATTGATGACCTTTGTTATCACCATCTGCTGCTGTGTGCCTTCTCCAGAGGAGCTCTGGTGCACCATTGCTCCTCTGTGAGACTCCATACCAGTTGTTGCTGTTTTTGTTGCATATGCACTACATTTGTTATATGAGCATCCTGAACCCCAAAGAAACAGGCGTTATCGATGCCAACACTTGCTCATGTCTTTCTCGAGGAGGAGAGTAATGATTTTAGTCTGCAAGGTTTGGATTGGCTTGAAACAACCCACTGCTTTTGAGCTTCTCACTTTGTAACACTAATACTGCTTTCATTTTATAGCATTACATTTTCAAACCTACTTAATATGACTCAGGGTGGCAGGGGACTTTCATTTTATTTTATTTTCCAAGACTGTACATTTGATCTGTTGCTGCTTGCAGCTTCTGAGCATATGGAACATTTCCTGTGAAGAATTTCACACCCATTTTTGACGGCACTTTGAATTTCTAAAAGCTTTAAAAAATCACATATGTGTCTGTTACCATCTTTTACCATAAAATGAAGTCAAAGAGTCAGAGTTACATGTTGTTCTCTATCGGGAAGTAAAAATACTTTAATATATACATATGCTATATGTTGTGCTTTTTTGTGACACTTAGATAGATAGATAGATAGATAGATAGATAGATAGATAGATAGATAGATAGATAGATAGATAGATAGATAGATAGATAGATAGATAGATAGTGTGAAATAACGAGTCTCAACACATTAAAAAAGGTTTGGGGCAGCCACCCGTATATTGTTCCTAGCTGCAGAAGGATTTTAAAGTGCACAACTGATGTTGCATGATTGAGCTCCCAATATGAACTGACTTGGTTTGGCAATATGGAGGTTTTATAGTCTGTAACTCGGAAGTAACATCAGTCTGGGAGCCGGGATCGGAAGTAACGTTGAATCAGGCAGATTTTCCCGTATTTGATCTGCAGAATTAACAGAAACAGGTTTAGAGCACCCCGCCTCCCCCTTGCCTGGCGAGTAATCACCTCCTGTTGGACCATTCAGCTCACTCCTAGTCTCACGTGTGTGACGATAGATAGATAGACTGATTGATTGATTTGCGTCCCTGACCCAATACCAACAAGCTTTTTCAAAGAAGAATCAGTTGTGCTAGTTGGTAGTGTGCTTCACATAGTAAACTCATCATTAGATCTTCAGACGGCTGTTGTTAAACCCTTGTTTTTGACAATTTTAGACTATTTTTCTAACCTGCCTTTGTTAAGTAAAATTATAGAAATGGCAGTCATTACGCAGCTAAGTGATCACTTGAATAAACTTGCTAATCTTGATAAGTTTCAGTCGGGTTTTAGAATAAATCACAGTACAGAAACTGCACTGGTTAAAGTAGTAAATGACTCGTGAGTTAATGCGGACAGAGGCCATTTATCTGTTCTCATCCTCTTAGATCTGAGTGTAGCATTTGATACCATTTATCAACAATATTCTTATAAATCGCCTCTCTGACTTCATCTTCTTCTTCTTCTTCTTCTTCTTCTATTCTTTCATCTGCTCCCGTTAGGTGTTGCCACAGTGGATCATCATTTTCTATCTCTTCCAATCTCCTGGATCTTGCTCTGTTATACCCATCACCTTCACCACATCCATAAAGCTTCTCTTAGGCCTGCATCTTTTTCTCTTGCCTGGCAGCTCTATCCTTAACATCCTACTCCTAATATACTCAGCATCTCTTCTCTGCACATGTCCAAACCAACGCAATCTCACCTCTCTGATTTTGTCTCCCAACCGTCCAACCTGAGCTGACCCTCTAATATCCTCATTTCTAATCCTGTCCATCCTCGTCACACCCAATGCAAATCTTAGTATCTTTAACTCTTTCACCTCCAGCTCTGTCTCTTGTCTTTTTGTCAAAGCCACCGTCTCCAGGCCATATAACATAGCTGGTCTCACTACCATCCTGTACACATTCCCTTTCATTCTTGCTGATACTCGTCTGTCACAGGTTACTCCTGTTACTCTTCTCCACCCATTCCACCCTGCCTGCACTCTCTTTTTCACTTCTCTTTCACAATCCCCATTACTCTGTACTGTTGATCCCAAGTATTTAAACTCATCCACCTTCACCAACTCTACTCAACAACAACAACCTTTATTTCTATAGCTCTTTTTCATACAAACAATATAGCTCAAAGTGCTTTACATGATGAAGAAAGAGAAAAAAAGACAAAATAAATAATTAAAATTAGGGAACACTAATTAACATAGCATAAAAGTAAGGTCAGATGGCCAGGGAGGACAGAAAAAAAAAAAACTCCAGAGAAAAAAATAAAATCTGCAGGGGTTCAGAGGCCATGAGACGACCCAGCCCCCTCTAGGCATTCTACCTAGCATAAATGACCACAATCAGTCCTCATTGTATTCAGGGTTCTCATGGAAGAACTTGTTGATGACGTTCATGTGGACTTCTGCCCTTTAATCCATCAATGCAGGGACATTACGGTGCTTTGATCAGGTGGTGGGTCGCCACCACAGAAAACTGGAAAAAGAACAGAAGAGAAAGTAGGGGTTAGTATGGATTTTGGAGCCATCATGAATAATAATGATAATTAATTGAATATACTGAGCATCAGGATTAAACTAAGATGAAGCTATGAGAAAGCCATGTTAAAATAATGTGTTTTCAGCATTACTCCCTGCATCCTCACCAATCCACTGACTTCCCTCTCATTTACACACATGTATTCTGTCTTGTTCCAACTGACCTCCATTCCTCTCCTCTCTAGAGCATATCTCCACCTCTCCAGGGTCTCCTCCACCTGCTCTCTATTCGCACTACAGATCACAATGTCATCTGTAAATATCATAGTCCATGGGGACTCCTGTCTTATCTTGTCTGTCAACCTGTCCATCACCATTGCAAATAAGGAACAATCTCTGATGTAATCCCACCTCCACATTTAATGCATCCATCACTTTTACTGCAGACCTCACCCCTGTCACACTTCCCTCGTGCATATCCTGTACAACTGTTACGTACTTCTCTGCCACTCCCGACTTCCTCATACAATACCACAGCTCCTCTCTAGGCACCCTGTCATATGCTTTCTCCAGGTCCACAAAGACGCAATGCAACTCCTTCTAGACGTCTCTAAACTTCTCCATCAGCACCCTCAGAGCAAACATCGCATCTGTGGTGCTTTTTCCTGGCATGAAACCATACTGCTGCTCACTAATCATCACCTCACTTCTTATCCTAGCTTCCTCTACTCTTTCCCATACCTTCATGCTGTGGCTCATCAATTTTATGCCCCTGTAGTTATTACAGTCCTGCACATCCCCCTTATTCTTAAAAATCGGTACCAGTACACTTCTCCACTCCTCAGGCATCCTCCATGCTTCCACAGGTATGACATCTGGACCAACGGCTTTTCTGTTCTTCATCAACTAACTCTCTCCCCTTACCAGTCATACTGCCAACATTGATAGTTTCTACCCTCAGTTTCACTCTCTTTACCTTCCTCCTCTTCAACTGCCTCCGGACACGTCTCCATCCTCTTCTTCTCCTTCTTTGGTCAACAATAGCCCAATTTCTGGCAGCACCCTGTTGGCTAACAGTACTGGTGGTGGCCATTGTTAACCCGGGGCTCAACTGATCCAGTATGGAAATCTGTATTTTTGTCTGCATGTTGATCTGACAAAGTTTTACACCGGATGCCCTTCCTGATGTAACCCTCCTCATTTATGGGACTGGCATGAATAAAACATACTGGTTTGTGCATCCCCTGTGGCTGCAACATATTAAACTGGTTTGAGTTTTACTTAATATTTACAAAATTTACACATGATATTTTATATGGTGTTCCACAAGGATCCCTCCTGGGTCCACAGCTCTTTTCGATCTCTATGCTCCATTAGGTAAGATTATCTTAAGGCATAGCATGAGCTACCACAGCTTTGCTGATGACACACAACTGTATTTATCAATAGTGCCTGATGACCCTGACTCTCTTGATTCATTGACACAATGTCTTACTTGTGTTTCTGAACGGTTGAGTACTAATGTTCTCAAACTAAATAAAGAGAAAACAGAAATTGTAATTATTGGAAAAAATGGATATAGTGAGAATATTAGAAATAAACTTGATCCTTTAGTCTTAAAAGTCAAGACAGAGGTAAAGATATTAGGGGTAATTATTGACTGTGACCTAAATTTGAAATCACATATTAATCAGATTACTAGGACAGCACTTTTTCACTTAAGGAATATAGTAAAAATTAGATCCCTTATAAGTTTGCAAGACGCTGAAAAATTACTTCACGATTTTGTTTTTAGTCGGCTAGTTTACTGTAACACACTCCTTTCAGGACTACCCAAGAAAGACATCAATCGGTTGCAACGAGTGCAGAATGCAGCTGCCAGAATCTTAACCAGGAAAAGAAAATCTGAGCACATCACACCAGTCTTAGCGTTGTTAGATTTGTTACCTATGCCAGTCAGAATTGACTTTAAATACTACTAGTGGTTTACAAAGCCTTAACCCTAGAATTCCTGAAGCCTACGAGAAAACTTGTAATCAGTGTCTCTGTGTTGGAGAAGTACAAAGGATTTTAAGGTGGCCCAGGATTACAAGTTTTTTCGTAGGCTTCAATGATTCTAATGTTAAATAATCTGCTCCATCCTATACCTCAGAATGCCTATCACCTTACACTCCAAATAGTAACCTTAGATTTTTCAAATGACGGTCTGCTTATACTTCCAAGAGCTAAACTTAAAAGAAGTGGTGAGGCGGCCTTCTGCTGTTATGCACCTAAAATCTGGAATAGTTTACCAATAGGAATTCACCAGGCTAATACGGTGGAGCATTAAAAAAAAACTGCTACATTTTGATGTATTCCTGTTAAAACTTTAACAATTATTAAATTATTGAATTATCATTTTCGTCAAGGCTACACTAGCCGTACTAATCCCTGCTACTCTCTGCTCTCTTTTTCTGGTTTTTCACTTGATCAGGGCACCATTGTGTCCCTACATTGATGGATTGAAGGCCAGAGGTCCACATGACCATCATCATCATCTAATTCTTCCACGTGAAACCAGAAAACCATGAGGACTGATTTGAGATCATTTATGTTAGTTAGAATGCACAGTGAGGACTGGGTGGTCTCTTGGCCTTAGAATCCCTACAGATTTTTTTTCCCCTCTGGCCCATCTGTAGTTTTTTTTTTTTTTCTTTTGTTTGTTTTTCTGTCCTCCTGGCCATCTGACCTTACTTTATTTTTTGTTACTTAGTATTGCCTAATCTTATGTTTGATTTTTATTTTTATCTTGTAGAGCACTTTGAGTTACACCATTTGTATGAAAATGAGCTAGATAAATAAATGTTGTTGTCGTATCTTCCAATCTCTCTTCTTCATTTCTTTCAGTAAGTGTAATACACATTTTACATTTTTAACAATGAATTAGCTTTCTTTACTCAATTTTATGATGCTTATTATTTAAAAAACAACTAGCAAAATACCCACGCTTCAAGGCCAAGAAGTAGTGTGTTAAAGAAATGAAAAATTATGAAAAGGAAAAGGAAACATTTTAAAAATAACATAACATGTAATTGTTGAAGGCTAATTTTAGTATTGGTAGTGAATTTGATGATTGTAAATGTTGTGTATGAGAAATGCACATTTTTAGGATTTTTATAAACGATGTTTGCAGTTCTGCCCTCGGGCTGTAAAATGACCAAGCTGTCTGCTGAGCTCACTCTTGAGCATGCAACGTACAGTTGGCCATGTGAGAAGCAATCTTGTGTCAATTCAGTGGCGACCTTTTTTAGAGTCTGGCCCTGTGACTTATTTATTGTCATAATGAAGCAAAACCTTACTGGAAATTGGAGGAGTTTGAAATGGAAGGAGAGGTCAGAGGGTATGAGAGGGATGTACGGAATAAATCCAGTCTCCCCTGAGTCAGTTCCAGTGAAGACAGTCACCTCAATTAGGTTGTTGTGCAGAGATTTGATCTGAAGCCTGGTGCCGTTACAAAGTTTTGGTGGTTGTAAGATTCGTAGGAACATAATTGGTGCGCTGACCTTCAAAAGTAGAGTATGCGGAGGCATGGCCGAGGATTAAGAATGTGAAGAAACTCTACCACATACTGCACCGCTTCCTCTAGTTCTACAACAGAGTCGACAGACTTATATGATTTTGTTTCAGAAGTTAGTTGGTGAAGTAAAATGGTGTTTATATGTGAAGCCATGTCATTTTTTGGTGTTAGAATAGCTCTCTCCCATTCTGAGACGTCCTTTTCATGCAGATTTCGTAGGTTGGAGTAAACATTTTCAATGAAGATTTGTAAGGCATTCACCAGGACACAGAGATTGTAAAGAACATTGATTTTACAGTTCTGTTCAATTAAATTGCCATCACCTATTTTGGTAAGGAGAGCAGCAAACTCTCCGGGGTTTTTGTCGCAGTTCAAGTAAACCCTCATGTTTATTCTTAAGGTAAGAACGTTGATCCTAGGCCATAGGTATGAAGACTTCAGGCATGCTGGCAGGCGCAATCTCGGGACATGGAAACCACTGGGTACAGGTCAGTGAAATTGTGATTGACAGTGATGACTGAAATAGACATCTTATTCGGGGTAAACTTGCACCCGTTGAGAAAGAAAGTATAAAGGAAGGTGAGAAGCGGTGGAGCGGGGAATGAAAAGCAGAAGTAAGCACCGGGAAGACGTACGTTAGCAAGTAAGGAAGCCCAACAACGACAGCCTTGAAACGGTGGAGTAAAAGAAAAGGCGGGAGTCACGAGCAGGAAGACATGAAGCAAGGTCAACAATAACAGGCTTGAAGCGGTGGAGTAAAGGAGAAGGAAGCATTGAGCACAACGAGCAGTTGAGGAAAGTATGGAAGCGAGTGAGGAGGCACTGAGGAGGAGTGATGTCATTAATGTATATAAGGTAGGGAGCCAATCACATGGTAGATGTGCGGACAGGAAGGGGGAGTGGGGGCAGCCTTTGTGCATCTCTGCCATGGAATAAATCCTCTGTTAATGGAAATAAGGAATGAAACAACCAAGAGGAGAAGTCAGTTCCGAAAGTTCCTTATGGCATAATGGTGAGAACCGCCAAAAAGAAGACGTTATTTTCGAAAGTTCGTTACGGGGCATGGCGCGAAATAAAAGTGCAGCCGTAAGTGTAAGTGCAGTGTAAAGGATGAGCATGGGAAATTTGGGCTTCCTACGTATATTGGATGTCACAGAAATAGTGGAGAGGGTTTTCCCCTAGGCGGCACGGTGGCGCAGTGGTAGCGCTGCTGCCTCACAGTTAGGAGACCTGGGTTCGCTTCCCGGGTCCTCCCAGCGTGGAGTTTGCATGTTCTCCCCGTGTCTGCGTGGGTTTCCTCCCACAATCCAAAGACATGCAGGTTAGGTGGATTGGCGATTCTAAATTGGCCCTAGTGTGCGCTTGGTGTGTTTGTGTGTGTCCTGTGGTGGGTTGGCACCCTGCCCGGGATTGGTTCCTGCCTTGTGCCCTGGGATTGGCTCCAGTGGACCCCCGTGACCCTGTATTCGGATTCAGCGGGTTAGAAAATGGATGGATGGTTTTCCCCTATCTATATATACAGTTTAGGGAAAACCCTTGGGTGTTGCAATGGGACATAAAATATACCTACCTTTTGTAAGTACACTTCAAGGAATGAACATGTGAAACTTCAGCTTCCCACCTATATGGAAAGTGGGAGAATTAGTGAGGAGTCAGTGAGGGCTTTGCCTTTTATATGTATAGATACCTCTTTTATTTCATTAAGCTAATCATTTTATCTGCCTTTAAAATGCCTTCCGCAGTTGAATTTTCTTGCCCCGTGATTGAAAGCAGCCTGGTGTGCTGGTCTTTATAAAGAGAGGCTGTTTCTCCTTTTTAATGAACAGTATTGCTGTATTCTTAATCATGATTTTTGGCTATCAACATGTTCTCTTAATTTCCAAAATGAATTTTATTTCACTGTTTCAAAATGTTTCTGCCTAATATGACGGTGTAAGCAACACTGGTTTTAAACTCGCACAGATCAAAGGAGAAGTTTCGCCTGTAGCTTCCTCACTTCTCAGCGACCGTCCACCATCTGTGACAACATATGACAAAGTGTGCCTTCCGATACGCTTCTGTTGGCACTGCTGTTGTACTCAGCAATTATTGACCGTACCTGTCTGTAACTCTGCGCAAGATGTGCCAGCCTCCATTGACTTCTTTCATCAGTGATGTATTCCAGGCCACAGCATTGCCACAGGCTGGATAGACTGTATTTTGAAAGGTGCAGCACTGTAGCACCTGAAAATCCCACAGAAGTTTCTGTTATTGATATACTCATGGCACACACAAAGTCACTGAAAACTTCACAGTTGCTTATTGTATCTTTCATTTCCACACATGAGCACACTGAGGACTGTCTGAACTTGTCTATCTACTTTAGGTTGCATTGTCTGCATTTGATGGTTTCATTTATTAAGCAAATAATGTCATGTAAAGAATATGCAGTGCAGGTGTACAGTAAATGTGCTTAAACCCAAATATCCACTCCACAGTTAATTTGGAAAGTATTCAGACCACTTCACTTTCTGCACACTTGATTGTGTTTCTCCCATTAGTTCTCCTATTTCTCCCATTAATCTACAATCAATAACCCCTAATGAGAAAGTGGTAACATGTTTTCAGAAAGATTTTCAGATTTATTAAATCTCCAAAACTGAAATCTCTTATTCATATAACTGCTACGCTACAAATTGTGCTCAGGTTATCTTGTTCACTTTCATTCTCCTTGAGATGTGTCTAGAACTTTATTGGAGTCCACCTGTGGCAAACTGAATTCATTGAACGCTGTATAGAAGGGCACACGTGTACTTGTGGATAGAGGGTCCCACAATTCACACTGCATGTCAAGACAAAAATCAAGCCATGAAGTCCAAAGAACTCTCTGTCGACGCCCAGAACCAAATTGAACTGATGCATAGATCAGGAGTAAGGGTACAAGGCCATAATTTAAAGCCTTGAATATCCCCAGTGAGACTGGTCTTTAATCCCAGGACTCAGTACATCTGCAACCTGAACAAAGTGTAGCCGCTTTGCGTAAGGTGAAGTCAGGCACGGGTAAGACGCGTGTCGAAGAAATCTCTCAGTCCAAAAGTTCGTTTTTAAAAATATTTAGTGAAAGTTAAAGGCAAATAATCCATACAAGAATAAAAAGAAAAATAGTTACACACAAAGAATAAAGGCAAAAAAAGGGAAAAATGTATCTTCTATAAACTTAGTTTTTCTTATGAAGCTTTGGTTACTTCTGTACTTAAAGGTTATTTACTTCTTCTTCTGTATGCTTTAAACATACGGTTCAAAACTTAGATCTTTTAATTTACGAGTTACTTTACACTCAAAAGACCCTTAGGCTGTTGGCACTTAGATATGCGCCAAGCTCACCGTGCATAAGCACGAACGCGAGCATAAAACTAATTCTTTCAAGGACACGGTTAAAAAACCGTATGCCTCTATACCTTACACAAGGTAAGGCTAAACACTTACTAAAGAACATTGTTTACTCAAAAACTGTTAAGAGATGACAGGAAAATACCAACTCAATTCTATTTACGGGGGTTTTAGGAACCTCCCATATTTTATGCATTATCATCTAGTAAATATTCATACATTTTATAGAACTAGGAAAATGGCTCTTACACAAAGAGATAAGGAACTTCAAGAGGATCCCTGGTGCAGACCTCCTCTGGCTGAGATTTTTTCTGTTATCCCAGCGCTTCTATGATCCAATTCCTCACTCCCTCATCCATAACCTCTACAATCCTTGCACACTTCTCTGGTCCTCCTTTCTCTCTCATGAACCTCCAGACCCCTGGATCTCCTTACAGGTTAATTTATGAATCCTAAACATCAATAAACCACAGATACTCTGTCTTTCCTATTTATCCTCTATACTCTTTCCAAAGCTCTTCTCCATTCTTTCAACTTCCTCTCCACTTCCTCTTTTCTGGTGCTACACAGCACAAATGTCCTTGGCACAAAGCCTGCGCCAGGGGGATTGGTCTTTTATCCCAGGACTCGACACATGCATAACCAAATGAAAAAACAACATTTATATCTATAACATATTTGTGTGCAAATGATGTAGCTCAAAGTGTTTTTCTGTTACAGGATGAAGAAAGAGAAAAAAAAGATGAAAATTAGGCAATATTAATTAATATAGAATAAAAGTAAGGTCTGATGGCCTGGGAGGACAGAAAAAATAATTTATAAAATCTGCAAGGGTTCCGAGGCCACGAAACCACCCAGCAACCCTCCAGGCATTCTACCTAACATAAATGACCTCAATCGGTCCTCATGGTTTTCAGGCTTCACGTGGAAGAATTAGATGATGATGGACATCTGGCCTTCAATCCATCAATGTGGGGACTGCATGGTGCCCTCGTCAAGTGAAAAACCGGAATAAGAGAGCAGAGAGTAGTAGGGATTAGTACGGATTGTGGAGCCTTGATGAAAATGATAATTTAATGCTCATAAAGTTTTAACAGGGATACACTAAAATGTCCTGCTATATTAGTTTGGCAAATTCCTATTGGTATACTATTTCAGATTTTAGGTGCATAACAGGCCACCTCACCATTTAAGTTTAGCTCTTGGAATTATAAGCAGACCCTCATTTGAAGATCTATGGTTTTGACTTGGAGTGTAAGGTGAAAGGCAGATGATTTAAAGCTTTGTAAACCACAAGCAGTCCCCATGGTATTCAGGGTTTACATGGAAGAACTTGATGATGACGGTCATGTGGACTTCTGGCCTTCAATCCATCAATGTAAAGACATCATGGTGCTTTGATCAGGTGGTGTTGGCGTAGATCACCACCACAGAAAACCGGAAGAAAAACAGCAGAGAAAGTAGGGGTTAGTACGGATTTTGGAGCCATGATAAAAATGATAATTCAATGCATATACAGAATATCAGGGTTACACTAAAATGAAGTTATGAGAAAGCCATGTTAAAGTAATGCGTTTTCAGCAGTTTTTTAAAGTGCTCCACCGTATCAGCCTGGTGAATTTCTCTCGGTCAGCTAGTCCTGATTTTAGGTGCCTAACAACAGATGGCCACCTCACCACCACTTTTAAGTTTAGCTCTTGGAATTCTAAGCAGACAGTCATTTGAAGATCTAAGTTTGGAGTGTAAGCGAGGTAAGTATGCCTGGTGCAGACTATATAACCACGGACATTAATTTTATTTTATTTTGCAAATGTGGTGTTTTTCACTGTAAACAAGTCTCAAAATCTCCTTTTCCATTAACAGAGCCAGTGAATGTAGATATGGTCATGTCAATTAATATAATGCTCTGATGGAGTGTTTCTGTGATGCACATACAAACAGGACTGTTATATAAACTGCTCAAAAAAATTAAAGGAACACTTTGAAAACACATCAGATCTCAATGGGAAAAAGAAATCCTCCTGGATATCTATACTGATATAGACTGGGTAATGTGTTAGGAACGAAAGGATGCCACATCGTTTGATGGAAATGAAAATGATCAACCTACAGAGCCCTGAATTCAAAGACGCCCCAAAAATCAGAGTGAAAAAATTATGTGGCAGGCGGGTCCATTTTGCCAAAATTTAATTGCAGCAACTCAGAATTGTACGCAGCACTTTGTATGGCCCCTGTGTTCTTGTATACATGCCTGACAACATCGGTGCATGCTTCTAATGAGATGACAGATGGTGTTGTGGGGGATCTCCTCCCAGATCTGGACCAGGGCATCACTGAGCTCCTGGACAGTCTGAGGTGCAACCTGGTGGCGTTGGATGGACCAAAACATAATGTCCCAGAGGTGTTCTATTGGATTTAGGTCAGGAAAGTGTGGTGGCCAGTCAATGGTATCAATTCCTTCATCCTCCAGGAACTGCCTGCATACTCTCACCACATGAGGCCAGGAATTGTCGTGCACCAGGAGCCACTGTACCAGCATAGGGTCTGACAATGGGTCCAAGGATTTCATCCTGATACGTAATGGCAGCCAAGGTTCCTTTGTCAAGCCTGTAGCGGTCTGTGTGACCCTCCATGGATATGCCTCCCCAGACAATCATTAACCCACCACCAAACTGCTCAAGCTGAATGATGTTTTAGGCAGCATAATGTTCTCCATGGCTTCTCCAGACCCTTTCACTTCTGTCACGTGCTCAGGGTGAACCTGCTCTCATCTGTAAAAAGCACAGGGCACCAGTGGTGCATCTGCCAATTCTGGTATTCTATGGCGAATGCCAATCGAGCTGCATGCTGCTGGGCAGTGAGCTCAGGGCCCATTAGAGGACATGGGGCTCTTGGGTCACCCTCATGAAGTCTTTCTGGTTGTTTGGTCAGAGACATTCACACCAGTGGCCTGCTGGATGTCATTTTGTAGGGCTCTGGCAGTGCTCATCCTGTTCCTCCTTGCCCAAAGGAGCAGATACTGGTATGGCTGATGGGTTATGGACCTTCTATGGCCCTCTCCAGCTCTCCTAGAGTAACTGCTTGTCTCCTAGAATCTCCTCCATGCCCTTGAGACTGTGCAGGGAGACACAGCAAACCTTCTGGCAATGATACGTATTGATGTGCCATCCTGGAGAAGTTGGACTACCTGTGCAACCTCTGTAGGGTCCAGGTATCGCCTCATGCTACCAGTAGTGACACTGACTGTAGCCAAATGCAAAACTAGTGAAGAAACAGTCAGAAAAGATGAGGAGGGAAAAATGTCAGTGGCCTCCACCTGTTAAACCATTCCTGTTTTGGGGGTCATCTCATTGTTGCCCCTCTAGTGCATCTGTTGTTAATTTCATTAACACCACAGCAGCTGAAACTGATTAACAACCCCCTCTGCTACTTAACTGACCAGATTAATATCCTATAAGTTTCATTGACTTTATGCTATACTCTGATTAAAAAGTGTTCCTTTAATTCTTTTGAGCAGTATATTTGATACATACTTCAGAAAACTCGATTTAGGGATTTATTTATTATGTGCTTAATTGACTGAAATTGATTGTGTTAAATCAGGTTCTTCATATAACCTACAACAATTTATTTATATAGCATGTTTTCCTACAAGTGATGTAGCTCAAAATGCTTTACAAGATGAGGAAAGAAAAGTTTATAAGAAAATAAAAATACTGTATAATAATAAGATTAGGCAATACTAAGTAACAAAGAATAAAGTAAGGTTCGATGGCCGGGAGGACAGAAAAAACAAACAAAAAAACTCTAGAGGGCTGGAGAAAACACAAAACCAAAATCTGCAGGGGTTCCAAGGCCATGAGACCACCCAGCCCCCCTGAACAGTCCATTTTTTTCCCTCATCAAGCACCACTTAATACCGTAGATTGCAAGGGGAAACAGAACTTTGGCCATTTTTGCAAATTTATTAAATTTTTTTTTTTGTTGTTCATATTAACAGTATTTTGACTCCTGGCCATGACATTTGAAATTTGGCTCAAGTTTATACATTCCTGTTGATCATCATTGAGGTGTTTCTACAGTTCATTTGGACTCCACCTGTGGTCATGTCAATTGACCAGCAAAGGCACACATCTGCCTATGGAATGTCCCACAGCTGACCATGTGCAACTATGGGGCAAGAATACATAATATGTATATAAATAATAGGATTTGTAAGGTAAAATATACTTTTTTTGTTTAGATGTTTTTGATTGTCTTCGATATCTACTGTGGTGGATGGCCGGGACGCCCGGAGTATGGAAGGACCAGGGGACAGAGTATTTGCAAGATAGTTTCTCCTCCGGACCGACAGAGGACAGGCCCCTTGGCTTACAGTGGGGCCATGGGTTATGAGCATGGAAGCTCAACCCTGCTGGAGCCTGTGAGCACCACCAGGGGGCGCCTGGATTTTTACAGGGCCCTATTTGGCAGCACTTGCCGGAAAAAGCTTGTTGGACACCTGGACTCCTTCTGGGTGCCCTATAAAAGCAGCCAGTTGCCACCATTTAATGGCCAGAGTCGGGAGGAAGAGGACAAAGCCTGAGGAGAAGTGGAGTTGGAAGGACTGCTGGCAAAAAGGGACTGTGTCATGCTTTGCCCTGTGTGCATCGTGTGCTGGACCGTAAATAAACCGTGTGTTGTGTGGACTAAAACCTGTGCCCTGCCTGTCTGTGTCGGGGTTAGTGGGGCTGTACGCTCCCGGGCTTTCACACTACATTGATAATAACCTAGATGAGTATGCCATGGATTCAGAAAAGTTTCAGACCCCTTCATTATCTACACCTTTAACTCTTTGAGGGCTGAATATTTTTTCCAAAGAACACAATTTTCTGAAAAGCACACAAAGCAAAGGTTTCACACATAAGTCAACATAAAACATCAGTTGCTATGTGCTATGGCTGCTGTTGTTGCATGCTGGGCACCTCTGGTGGCAGTGGCTGAGTTGGGGGCTCCTCGATGGTCAGCAGGAATAAATGGTGGGCAGCTGCCTGCCTGTCAATGCACAGCAGTTGGGTGGCGGTCGCAGTGTGACGCAATATGGCTTGTACCTCTTGTCATCATAAGTGGTGGTCCTCCCAGGCAAACACTGCTGTGGGCACATCAGCTACATTAAAGTGTTCAGTGCCACGATCACCTGGGGACCGATCAGATGATGCTGGTACCTCACTTTCATTTTTCGTTTGATCTCCATCTCTAGATCACTTGCATCAAACTCGGTGTCTGACCAGTCAGAGTCCTATTCAACAAAATTACGTAAAACATCCATGGAGTATTTTGCTTTGCACATTCGCTTTGGTCTCTCGCCAGATGTCGGTACCATTTTAGAGGTTGTTTACTCATCGCGACTCATGCACACGTAGGGAATCGAGGTTAAATCAACAAAGCTATGTAACTTTCCTTCTAGCAACGAGTCGAACTAAAATGTAAGGGCGAGTTTTGTTGCAGTTTACAGCCGATCACCATCCTCTACTCCTGAATTTTGACAAAAGTTGCCCTGAAAGAGTTAATTCAGTACTTTGTAGAAGCCCCTTTGGCAGCAATTCCCATTCTTCCCTGGTGGATCAAATTTGATGGGAAGCGTCTGTAAACTGCAATGTTCAGTTCTCTCCACAGATTATCGTTGGATCACTATGCTCCAGGATCTCACTTAGCCTTGGGAATCATGGGAATGCAACAGAATTAGAATCTGGTAACTGCCACACGGTCCACCAAGGCTCACGTGATCGTTCTTGTCTTAGTCATGTCCCGTTCACACATCCACTGAGAGTGAGTGCAGCTCAAATATATGGGGGCACCAAAATCCTTTAAGTGCTTAGGGCCTCCAAAGGTCTTGACGACTTTATTTGTGTCGTGTTTGGCCAGCGTAGTCAAGCATACCATATACTCCCAATCCCAGCTTCCAAAATCACAGTTAGAACCGCTTTCTGTGGTCTGTGTGAATATTAGGTTTTTTTTCCCCTTATTCTATGCAATCAAAGACCACAAAGTGCTTTTTTAAAAGATAACATTGTATGAACATTTTTAGAAATAAACAGTTGTGGCATTCAAATGCATCAAAGGATTATTACCACTCTTCATGGAAAACAAGCCAGAGTTTATTAAAGACTGAACTCGAAGACTCTGACGCAACGACCCTGAGGAGTGCCTAACAGATAGCGAGGCTGAATAATTTGACTTCCAAAAATCTAAGGCTTACTCTAAGCACATGTAGCTTTGCGGGAATCCGTTGGCCTGTGACCAGTTTATTATCCTTATAAGTGCTATTGATGTCCTGTTTCAGCTGTTCTTTTGAATCAAAATCTCTTCAGAAGTCCACATGTTTTACTTCTAAGTGGGCTTCAGAGATAAGGAATTGCCTCACAGAGTTGTTTTCATCTCCATCCTCTAGTAATTCTGAATATTTGCATTTCACTCTGCTAAGGGGGATTTTCACTTACAGCCAACCAAAATGACATCAAAGTTGTTAATATGTAATTTAGTTACTTCTAAAAATCAACAGAATAAAGCATCTGCATTTGTACAAAGAGAGGAAAATCCATTCTGCTTTTCTGTTCAAAAAATGTAGACGTTTCAGCTAGGATGTATGAACATCAGATATGACACACTACTGTGCACGGAGGCCAGTTTGGCATAAATGCTTTATTATGAAAAGGCTTTTGGAGACATCTCCCCTCAAAACATATCCTTTCCCATAACAGTGCAGGTTATTTTGAATGTGTACCCACAGTATAATGTTTAAATCTCTGTCACTAGTTTCTTTGCCTATTCATACACTTACCAGTCTTTAGGAGTTAATAGTTCAAAGTTGCAATGCACTTGTATTAATTAATGCAGCCCTCTATCTTACTGTCAGTTGTTCCTTCAGACATCACCCAGGTGTAACCTCCACTGTAGCCTACTGTCAGGAGCGCCCTCCGTCACCCCGATTGACCGAGGTGAGAATGAAACTGGAGAATAGGCGGAAGGTAGGAAAGCAGGCTTAGCAAGTTTTAATCTGTAAACCTTATTGAAATAGCTAGTGCCATGAAAGAGAGCGAGCGGAGGGTGGCAGTTCACACCATATGATCTGGATTCTCCTGATGTTCTGTTAACATATGAAGTTCAGCAGATTACTGGTATAGTTTTCTACTTACTTGAAAACTTTGGTAGTAACTCCAATTGGTCTTGCTTTTACTTTCGCCTTCTTCATTTCTTCATTTGTCTAACCTGATGTCTAACCTAAGTGCCTTCAGAAGGTATTCATTTTTTTTCAAATGCTATTTTATTTCAGGCTTAAATAGATAGATAGATTAGCATAGTTGGCAGGATTAGATAGATAGATTAGCGTAGTTGGATAGATAGATAGATAGATAGATAGATAGATAGATAGATAGATAGATAGATAGATAGATAGATAGATAGATAGATAGATAGATAGATAGATAGATAGAAAGATATGAAAGGCACTATATGATAGATGGACAGATTAGCATAGTTGTCAGGATTAAATAGATAGATGGATTAGCATAGTTGGCCGAATTAGATAGACCTACATCCACTCCTTTTATATTTGCCAGACATAGAGACAATGACCAGAAGCACAAAGCAAAGATAACACAGTAGTAACTTAGGGACAACTCCATGAATGGGTCCCTGAGCATCTTTTGGAAAGTGTAGGTTTTATCTGGTTTTAACTGTCCCTGTATCTTTCACCACCTATTAGCTCATTTGTGGTGAGTGTACTGGCACAATAATGGCTGCCATCCCATTATCCAGGCGGGTGCTACACATTGGTGGTGGTTGAAGTGGCTCCCCATTCACTATGAATGTGTCCAGAAGTCCTTTAATACATTGCCCATCACGGCCTTGTCATTCTGTCCCCCTAAATCATCCCCTGTCTTTTACTGGCTAACTGTCTTCTCATACTGCTTTACTACCTAATAACTAATGTGTGGTGAGCTTACTGGCTCAAAATAGCTGCTGTCTCATCATCCAAGAGTATGTTGCATTTCTGAGTGTCTTGAAAAGCATTACATAAAAGCAATGTCTTATTTCATTTCATCTCATTTTATCTAATTAAAGAAGGAAAACATTGGACAATTTCTTAATTACTTTTGGGCAACTCATTCCAGCAGTCATACCACATGCACTTCCCGAAGTTAAGCACTGTTGGGCCTGGCCTGTACTTGGATCTACAAAAAGCTTGGGCTGCTGTTAGAAGATGGTGTGTAGTTGTAGTTTGCGTGTGGGTCTCAATGACCCAGTGCAGTGACGGGAACACCGTGCTGTGAAAATTGGCAGCATCTTTCAAATGAGCCATAAAACCAAAGTCTTGACTCTTTGTGCTCCTAAAAGACTCTTGGGAATCTTTTCTAAGGAGTAGGGTAGTTCCCAATGTCCTAGCTAAATTTCCCATCACAGCCTGGTCATTCTGGCCCCCTAATCATTCCCTGTCCCATATTATTTAACTATCTTCTCTTAGCCCTTCACCAGCAGCTGTAATGGCTAATGGGTGGTGAGCATACTGACACAAAATGGCTGCCGTTGAATCATCCAGGTGGATGTTACACATCGGTGGTTTTCTGAAGTGATGTAAAGCTCTATATAGAAGCATTATTAAAAAAGGGAAATATTGGACAAGACCGTGTCTGCGTGGGTTTCCTCTGGGTGCTCCGGTTTCCTCCCACGGTCCAGAAACATGCAGGTTAGGTGCATTGGTGCTCCTAAATTGTCCCTAGTGTGTGCTTGGTGTGTGTGTGAGTGTGTGTGCGTTTGTGTGTGTGTGTGTGTGTGTGGGTGTGTGTGTGTGTCCTGTGGTGGGCTGGTGCCCTGCCCGGGATTCGTTTCCTGCCTTGTGTCCTGTGCTGGCTGGGATTGGCTCCAGCGGGCCCCCGTGACACTGTAGTTAGGATATAGCGGGTTGGATAATGGACGGATGGTTGGATGGAAATACTGGTCAATTTATTTATTTGCTACTTTATCATTTTTTTTGGGGGGGGGGGATTTTTTTCTAACATCTTTCAATTATTTAACATATTTATCATCTTTCAGAGTCGGCAAGTCTGCTTCTGCTACAGAACGATTTTTCACTCTTTCCGCCACAAGAACTGCTGCACTCTTTCTCTCTCCAGCGTGTCATAAGAATGATTTGCTAAGAAGATGAAAACAGTCCACAGCGTCTTTCATTTAACTCAAGCCAAGACTTCTATTTTTACAATTGAAAGCCATTATTTTGGTTCCAAAAAACTTAGAATGAAAGCCAGTGGGGTTGGTAAAAGTTTAATGACTTGTTCATATTTTAAATAAATCCGGGATTCTTTTGAGTTATGTGTGTCTTGAATGTAATCCGTCTGTACTTTTGACTGTTAACAATCAGTACCTCCAATCATTTGAACAGAACTACTTTGCATTCTTTTTCTTAAAGTTAGAAAGTAAATATCATGACAATTAACACAAGCATAAATTGTGCATACCAAATAAGTTTCAGTCGCAAATGTTGCCTGATCGACTGTATAACAATGTTAGTTACATTAGGCCTTTTGTCAAAGATGATCATGAGGCTTCTTTACATTTTTTTTTTCAATTTGCATGTAATATACTCAGAAAATAGGAATTAAATTTTGATTACACTTCATTAAAGTTAAACATTTGCTTAATGATCTTCTCTGAGTATAAGACAAAATATTTCTCTCAGATGTAATGATGTTGGCAGATGATCACTGAAAATACTAAATGAAAGCTGAAGCACTCTTCAGTGGAGCTCTGCTTAGTTAACACAGAAATAGGCCTCTGGATCCGAGTTGTCATTAATCTGAAATGTTGCTGGCAATGTCTGTGCTTAATGTAATACTGAATAACCAATGGGAGACCATTAATAGCTTACACTCATTTTTAAGCTTTTTTTTTTTTTGGATTATGATTATGCTTTTTCTAGTTTTTGGGATTGTAAAAAGACAGGGGGAGCCACTGAGCCCCAAAACCCACGACACACCACACTAAACATTCACAGATGCAAAATAAAGGGGTTGATTTTCACAAAAAAACCTCTTTTGATGGATGAATCCACAGACTTTCAATACCCAATCTTACTTTTCCTCCTACTTTGCCTTCTCCCTTCTGACCACAACTCCACTGGAGGAGGCTGGACGACATGTTACAACTGGAAGTCACAGCCTGACAAAAGCACTTCCGGGTCACATGGAAGGCCCTCCTTCTCCCTGCAGCGTCCTCTGGTGGCACCCAAGGATCCCAACAGGGTTGTCTCTCGGGACTACGATTCCCATGAATCCCTGCAGGTGTCTATACTTGGTCAATGTCAAAAGAGCTCTGCCATCTACTGTACTGGAGGAGGAACTGCTGTTGATGCATCAGCTCCCTCATACCATCCACTAATTTTTCTCTTTGCATGGGATATTAACTCAGTCCCATCCCGGCCGGGTTAGGCCTCCTTATGTACTCTCCTTACATTACGACTTCCTGGCAGAGAAAAGGGCCCAGCATAGCACTTACAGGATATTAGTTAAAAGTTGCACGTCGACTCTTGGACTGGGTGATAAACTGAAAATTAACCAATGTCGACTATAGCTGCGTTTATCCAAATGTACTAAAGTTCTGCAGCTTTTAGTTTGCTTCAGAGGATGATTCAGGCAATTGTGTGATGCGTATTCAAAGAATTCCAAAGACCAAATATCATTGTTATAAAAGTTCAAGGCAGAACAGTTCACTCAAAAAATAGAGGAAAAACTGATATTAAAGCAAAGAAAAGTTAGTGCATAAGAAAAGTTCTGCTTATGGTTTTATTTCTGTAAGTTTGGTCATACGGTAGTACGTTAGACATGTTAAGCACAGTCAGAAAACTGTATGCCATCTCCTATGTGCAAACAAATCTAACAGTCCATGGTAGCAGTAAGACAATTTCCTAACTGACTTAATTAAAACTCCATTTTGCAGATAAAGCAAAGAGAGTTCTATTTCATATTAACTTACAGGAGGTAAAAGACAATACCGTAACTTAAATAGCTGTGAGAAAATGATATTCTGTTACTGAAATTAAGCAATTCTAACATTAACATTAAACATTCTAAGATTGACTCTTACTGCATTTGTCATTCCAACAGATGGCACACCACAAACAGCTCTTGTAATAAAATGCATGTTGTTTGTCATTCTAACATACGGTGCATCACACACATTGGTCGTAACAAAATGAATGGCATTTGTCATTCTACAGATGGCACATCGATAACATTTGTAGTACACTTTTCATTTCAACAAAAGGCATATCACAAACATTAGCACTGCTTTTATAAATCCCAAACCAAATGGCATATGACACACGCATTGGATCTGGACGGACGCACAGATTCACAAACACACAGACACGTGTCCTTTTTATTAAAGTCCAGAAATTTCTCTCGTCAACTGAAACGTAGCACAATCAGATATTTGAAGCAGTATTTGAAGACCCGCCTGCCTTAATTTCATTTGCATTCATCTTAAGAACTGGAGCACCTCAAAATTATCCATCAGCATGCGGTGAAGCTACACAAATAAACTGGCTTGCTGTTCTTCAGATACACTCAAGCCACACAACAAAACAGAGAAAAAACTGATAATAAAGAAAAGTAAAATTGTTTAAGAAAAGTTCTGTTTGAGGCTTGTTCATCTTGTTTCGTTTCTCTAAGTTTGGTCATACAGTTGTACTTGAAGTGCATTAACTCTTTCAGGGCGGATGTCGACTTTTGTCGAAATTCAGGGTTAGAAGACAGTAATTAGCGGTAAACTGCACAAAAACTTGCCGTTACATTTTAGTTTGATTCTCTTTTCTACAAGGAAAGTCAGCTTTATTCATTGAACCTCGATTCCCTGCATGTGCAGGAGTAGCGAAGAGCAAACAACCTATACGGCATCGACATCTGGCAAGAGACCAAAGCAAAATACATCCATCCATTATCCAACCCGCTATATCCTAACTACAGGGGCCTGCTGGAGCCAATCCCAGCCAAGACAGGGCGCAAGGCAGGAAACAAACCCAGGCAGGGTGCCAACCCACCACAGGGCACACACACCAAGGACAGTTTAGAATCGCCGATGCACCTAACCTGCATGTCTTTGGACTGTGGGAGGAAACCCACGCAGACACGAGGAGGACCCGGGAAGCGAACCCGGGTCTCTTAACTGCGAGGCAGCAGCACTACCCACTGCGCCACCATGCCACCCCAAAGTAAAATACTCTGTGCAAAACATTTTGCCTAATATCGCTGAATTGGATTCGGACTTCATGGACCCCGATTTTGATACAAGTGATCTGGAGATGAAGATCGAAAACGAAACTGAGGTACCGGCATCAGCTGATCTTGCTGCTGAACACATTCATGTTGCTGATGGGTCTACGGTAACATTTGCCTTACGAGAATGATGTACAAACCAGAATTGCGTCACACTGCAACTGCCACTGTTGCCTGCCTGCCACATGAAAACAGCCAGCCAGCCCTGCTGTCCATTGAGATGCCGAACAGGCACCAACAGCATCCACAGCATGCAGCAACGCACGTTTTATGTTGATTTATGTGTGAAACCATTGCTTTGTATGCTTTTTCAGAAATTTTTTTTTTTTGGAAAAAATATTCAGCACTCGGGCGGCACAGTGGTGCAGTGGTAGCTCTGCTACTGCCTCGCAGTAAGGAGACCCGGGTTCACTTCTTGGGCCCTCCCTGCGTGGAGTTTGCATGTTCTCCCCGTGTCTGTGTGGGTCTCCTCCGGGTGCTCCGGTTTCCTCCCACAGTCCTAAATTGTCCCTAAGTGTGTGCTTGGTGTGTGTGTGTGCTCTGTAGTGGGCTGCCACCCTGTCCGGGGTTTGTTTTTCTTGTTTGCGCCCTGTGCTGGCTGGGATTGGCTCCAGCAGACCCTCATGACCCTGTATTTAGGGTATAGCGGGTCGGATAATGACTGACTGACTGACTATTCAGCCCTTAAAAAGTTAAGCACAGTCAGAAATCTGTATGGGCAAACAAATGTAACAGTCCATGCTAGCAGTAAGTCAACGTCCTACCTGTCTTAATGAACGCTCAGTTTTACAGACAAAGCTAAGAAAGTTCTATTTCATATTAACTTGCAGGGGCTAGAAGACTGTATCATGTTCTAGGTGGCTATATGAAGCTGATATTCCATGACCGAAATTAAGGAAACACTAGGGGGCTTCGGCCCCTGCTCGCTTCACTCGCCAACCCCTGTGTTTGGTTTTCCGGATACACACTTTTAAGATTTTTTTTTTCTTTGAATTTTTGCTATTTCATTAGTTTCACTTTTATTTCAGAACTTCTGTAAAAACAATACTTGGAATCCTTTGAGTCCCAACATACTGAATCTTTTTAATGAGGTCCGTGAGGCATGTATTTAATGACTATAATTCAGGATAAGTTTCCCAGTTTGGAATTTCAGCACAGACAAAACGATCTTCATCATCAACAGTTAATCATTTTTTTGCAAAGTAACCAATAAATGCATGTGAGGTAAACTCCGTTTTTGAAATTCTCTGACTTCAAAGCCATACAATATTTACATACTTCTGACATATCACCTGTGTCCATATATTCGATCTCTATTCATCCATCCATCCATTGTCTAACCCGCTGAATCCGAATAGGGTCACGGGGGTCTGCTGGAGCCAATCCCAGCCAACACAGGGCACAAGGCAGGAACCAATCCTGGGCAGGGTGCCAACCCACCGCAGGACACACACAAACACACACCAAGCACACACTAGGGCCAATTTAGTAAAGCCAATCCACCTAACCTGCATGTCTTTGGATTGTGGGAGGAAACCGGAGCGCCCGGAGGAAACCCACGCAGACACGGGAGAACATGCAAACTCCACGCAGGGAGGACCCGGGAAGCGAACCTGGGTCTCCTAACTGCGAGGCAGCAGCGCTACCACTGCGCCACCGTGCCGCCCGATCTCTATTCACCTCTTTGTTATTTCTCTGAGTAATCATTTCTCTTTGTTTGCACTAATGCGATCTTTACTTTCTTTTTTTTGACACTGTCGTTTTTTTCTGCTTTCATATTCTATATCTTGCTCTGTATGTGTTTCGTGCCTACGTTTTCTTTGAGTCGTTTGAATTCCAGTTGTCATTATCTCTAACCTGCTCTGCATGTGTTTGGCCCCCTTGTTTTTTAAGCTCTTTTTGACGATTTACTTTGTTTTCTACTCTTTGTCTTTTATTTCTGACCTCGCTTTATCCTGGTTTTGTTTCAATGACACCTGGTCCGTGGTGATTATTTTCCCTTTTTCGAGTAATAATTTCCATTTGTTTGCACTACTGCGATCTTTACTTTCTTTTTTTTACACTTTCTAATTTTCCTACTTTCATATTCTTTAACTTTCTCCACATGTGTATCACGGCAGCTTTTTTTTTTTGTGACTTTCAAATTCCACTGCTTTCATAATCTCTAACATGCTCTCCATGTCTATAGCGCCAATGTCCGGACTGGACGTGCTTTTTTTTCAATTCCACTTGTTCCGGGCTGATAATTACTTTCCTTATTTTCTGAATTTACCTTAGATTATTCTTTTTCTTTTTTGTCTCTCCAACGGGTTTGAGTCTCTTTTCTCCGCGCTGCTTTCTTCTTCGCTTAGTCATCTACGTTTCATTCATAATGTTTTGTCCTTATACGCTTTATTTGCGCTGAGAGCCCTGGATCTGTGTGTGTTCAAAGCCAAAACGTGACTGAGTGTGTTGCTGCCTGTGCTCCTATTTGGTTGTAAGTAGGGGGTGTCTTGCATGAATCTCATGTTCTTGTCATCGCGAGACGGTCCTGGGTCAATCTCTTGGCACATGTTTAAGGTCCCCGTGAGACTCTCCGTGGCCAGTCTCTTTAGTCTCGTGGGTCTTTTGTTTAAGTGTCTTCCATGATCTTAACGTGAAGATCACCTCTCGTCGCCCTACTGTTTCTCTGCAGGATTTTTTTTTTTATAATAGAGAAACTTAAATAAGTTTAACATGACTTTCGAAGACTGGTTTATTTGGACTTTAGAAGTATATTATTATAGCATAAGAGTTTGCATTAAAATCATTGAATGTTTAAATATGTTGTGGAGGACTGCCGGCTTCGTGCTCCGGCCCTCACCCCCAGGCCACCAGGAGGAGCTTTCCCGACAGCAGGATCGTGCCCCGAGTTCCAAGCAGGGCCTTATGGACTATGTAATGTTTTTACACAGCCCTTCTGGATTCCTTGGGAGCCACCAGGAGTCGCTGTGGGAGGGCTTATGGGCTCTTTTGTGCCTTATGACGTGAGTACGTCACGGTTGTGTGACGGGAAGGAACGACGTGCTCCCGGGTTGAAGTAAAAGACTGATTGCCCTGACCCGGAAGGAATAAGGAACTGTGGACTGTTGGGACAGAATGACCTCCGGGTCAGGGGCTATAAAAGGGCGGTGCCTCACTTCAGACGACGAGCTGTGCTGGGAGGGAGAGGAGCAAAGTGTCTGGGAATGGAGGAGAGAGAATATTTGGTTTATTGATTGTTTGTATGAGTAGTGTGGAAGGTGCTTGGTGCACTGTGGAAAAAAATAAAAAGTCTTGGACTTCTACCTGGTGTCTGGAGTTGTACCTGAGGGTTTAAGGGAGCACTAGCGCCCCCTACTGCCACAATGTGGACAAATCCTTTGTCATGCAGAAAATTATGATGGCTGTCAAGGGGACTGAATACTTTTGCACGACCCTGTAACATTAAAATAATTATGACACAAACATGACATTCAACAGAACAAACTCACCAATCGCATCTACCTAGATCAGGGGTCCTCACTCGCAGTCCTGGAAGGCCGCAGTGGCTGCAGGTGTTTCTTCTAACCCGGTTGCTTAATTAGAAAGCAATTCTTGCCAATAATTTGATTTCATGGCTTGTTCGTGCTTAAACTCTGCAATGTCAGCTCATTCTCATATCCTAGATTTTCTTCCCCTTTCTAAGGATATCACCCAAATGATTTGAAGGCTAAAATGGAGGAGTAATTCTCAGTCCTTCACTTTTTTCTCTTCACTATTTAATTAAACCCAATAGTGCATGATAAACACAAGCAGGTGCAAATGGTCACAAGCTAAATGGAGAAACGCTGCTTTCTTTTGTCATTTAGATGTTATTGCCAATTAGGAGCAATTAAAAGCTGAGAATGCAGCTGTTTAAAACTAAAATAAGAGATAAGGGTTCAAAATTTTAACGAGCGAGACAGCTATTGGAGATAATGATGAAGGTTTTGATATATATCCTGTAACCTTTTTTTTTTTTTTGGTGTAAATATGCATTATTTAACTGTCTTACCTTAACCTGTCTTGTCCTATTTCTTTGTTTTATTTCATTCTGTCTGTTATTAGATGCAACTGAGAAGGCAAAGTTCATGTTTTCTTGTGTAAACAGCACTAAATAAAGAAACCTTAAACCTTAAACTAAAGTGAAGCAGAAGTGTGACTTGAGCAATAAGGACTTCTTATTAAGCAGTTGGGTTGGAGCAAAAACCTGTAGCCAGTGCGGCCCTCCAGGATCGTGACTGAGGACCCCTGACCTAGGTTCTCCAAAATAGTCTGAACATGCTGTTTAATAAGAACATTTTAATTCAGAATGAATTTGTTATTTGTTGGCCATTTCTGCGTTTCTCGGCTGACAAAGTGTTTTTCGTCACAAGTTACAATCACAAAAACACGTTTCCCCCTTACGTTTAGATTTAAATGTTGTGAAAGCCAGCCCGACCACAGACAGACAGCCACCGCTCTTAAGTCCACCACACACGGTTTATTTACAATATGTACAATATAAGTGTCCATATAGTGCCGCGCACACACGGTGCTCCAGCACTAAACACCCTGCAGTTCAGTGCCTCTCAACAGTCCTCCTTGGGCCGCCCTTCCTCCTCACTCCCCAGCGTTGCCTTCTTCCACCCGACTCTGGCTCCCGAATGGAGTGAGGTGTCCCCTTTAATCTTCTCCCGGATGTGCTCCAGGTGCCTGACGATGAACTTCTGGCAGCACTCCCCAGTGTGGCGGAAGTGCTGCCCTTGCACCCAGAAGCACTCCGGGCATAAACCATCCCTGGTATGTCAGCACTTCCTGGTGTCCTGGAAATGCTGTCCCCCAGGGATCAAAGACTGTCCAGGTGCCCAGGGAAAAGAAGTGCTACTCTCCAGGTTCCTCCTTCCTTCAGATGTCCCAGTGGGTCAGGGTTCCTGGCTGTCTATCACAATGTATAAGTAAATAGCCTTGACTTGCCTATTATCACATGTTCTTTGTTTAATAATATTACTATAATGTACAAATAGCAAGAAATTCCAGGGCCGGAGTGAACACCATGACCAGCAGTTTCAGAAACAGCCGAATTTTACTTAAAGACTCTGCATACTGGCTGAAAATATGGGGCTTAAATAGTAACACTTGGGTTTTTTTATTTTTTTTAATTATCTTGTATGCCAGCAATTTGTTTTGTTATGTGCCTGTGACCTTGCGCCAGCATTAAATTACCAGTCATCAATGCCCAGCCTTCAATTTTCATTAACCTTCAGTTTCTATTAACTTATAGTATGATATAAGGAGGAAGAGAATCACCTGGCAAAATCCACAGGAAGCTCAGCAAGCTACAGAGAAAGACTTGTAAAGTAAAGAAAGTGTGCCAAGAACTCACTCAGCCACTCTGGACCTGCACCAGATTTCCAAAGCTTGTGAGGTCAAAAAGACTTCAGGGGGCATTCAATGCCTTCTTGTTAAACTTGATGAATCACTGAAGGGCATCTGTTGGGCTCACGTTTGCTCTCAGTGTCAGATTGACTCTGGTTTTTAACTGGTTTTACCGCCAGATGAAGAAAGGGCTTTGCTGGACCCAAGACTAAATAGTGCAGAGCAATGGGGAGCCTCTTAGAATATTAGGAGTTCCCAAAAATTGTGGCGACATTGTGGAGCACCGTCACTGTGTGTTTGGAATGCTCGATGACAGCCAATCTGGATATACATTGGATTCAGAGGGTATTCAGGCCCCTTCATCTTCAGCACACTTTACTGTGTTGTAGGTTTAATTTTAAATGGATAAATCATGACTTTTTGACTAATCTGCACTTCATAACCCGTAATGACAATCTGGAAACATTTTCAGAAGGGTTTGCAAATTATCTAAAAATCAAAACCAGCTACAGTGGAACCTCGGATCATGACCGTAATTCGTTCCAAAACTCTGGTCGTAACCCGATTTGGTCGTGACCCGAAGTAATTTCCCCCATAGGATATTATGTAAATACAATTAATCCGTTCCACAGTGTATGAACTGTATGTAAATATAGTTTCTTTGAAGATTTTTAAGCACAAAAATAGTTAATTATACCACAGAATGCACAGTGTAATAGTTAAATAAATGTACAAACGCCCAGGCTCCCTGCTCAGCTGCATGTGAGACTGGGCTCGCTTGCTCTCTCTCTCTCTCTTGCTCTCTCTCTCTCTCTTGCTCTCTCGCGCTCTCTCGCGCTCGCTTGCTCTCTCTCTCTCTCTCTTTCTCTCTCTCTCTCTCTCGTGCTTGCTTGCTCTCTCTCTCTCGCGTTTGCTTGCTCTCTCTCTCTCTCACTTGCTCTCTCGTGCTCTCTCGCTCTCTCTCTCTCGCGCTCGCTTGCTCGCTCTCTCTCTCTCTCTCTCTCTCTCGCTCGCTTGCTCTCTCTCTCTCTCGCGCTCGCTTGCTTGCACTTACTTGCTCTCTCTCTCTCTCTTGCTCTCTCTCTCTCTTGCACTCGCTTGCTCTCTCTCTCTCTCGCACTCGCTTGCTCTCTCTCTCTTGCTCTCTCTCTCTCTCTCATGCTCGCTTGCTCTCCCTCTCTTGCACTCGCTCACACTCCCTCTCTCTCTCTCTCTTTCCTGCACCGGCTTTCTCCTCCATGCACAGGGAGAGACTGAACACATGCGGAAATCATCGCCATGTACGAGCCAGAAGAAAAACTGGCTTGTTCATCACCCGAGTGTGTGGTCATGAACAGATGCAAAAGTTTGATGAACTTTTTGGTTGTAACCTGAGGTTCCACTGTACAGGCTTATTTTGAGCACAACAATATTCTTGATAAGTTTCAGTCGGGATTCAGAACATTTCACAGCACAGAATCGGCGCTGCTAAGAGTGACGAATGATTTGCTGCTGGCAGCTGTTTCAGGGAAGTGCTCATGTTGGGGCGTAAAATACGCCAAAAATTCTCACCTTGAAGGATGGCTTTAGGAGTCGAAGGATAGGCAAACAGAGTCATTTCATTTTATTGCAATAAATAACCACGCAGACTTAACCCAATTAGGCCAAACTGAGTTGAGCCCCGAACAAGTCAAAACTCACAGTTTACAGTATATAATAATTTCTTATCATCTTGACCTCGATTGAAACAATTCATTCGCTGTTTATCCTGATTTCCTACTCCAGCTGGCTTCTCACAGGCCCTTTCTTGGCCACCAACATTGTTCTCAGCTTATCACTTCTCTTCATTCTTGGCTTCCCTTATTTCCTAACTGGCCTTCAAACAATAGGTGTTCCCCCTTCTCAGACCTCAGGGAGTTTCTGTTCGTCATTCTTCCCTTTCTCTGTCTTTCTGAATTACTAAATACACTAGTCAACAAGCATTTTGCTACTGGGATTCTTTCATCTTTATTTTAACTAATTTCACTTGCTGACTCCAAATCTGAAAACCGTTTTCGTCCAGCACATCCCATTTATAAGTTATGATATTCCAGGTCATGGACAACTAGGGTGACTGGACAGTAAAGGTGATGCATTTCAGCATTTAAGAAATAAGTTTGGTCTTGAGAAAAGTGAAGCCAAAATTAAGGAAAGTTTTTTTGTTGGCCCTGAAATTCGTGAACTGATGCTTGACGATGAGTTCAAAACGAAACTGAAGCCCACTGAATCAGCACCCTCATTCGTGCAGGTTGTCCAGAATTTTCTTGACAGTCATAGATCAGAGAATTATACTGAGCTTGTGGAGAACCTGCTGAAAGTATATTAGCTTACAGGAGTCAGAATTTCACTGAAGACGCATTTTTTACATTCTCATCTCAAATTTTTTCCACCAAATCTAAACAAAGTCAGAGATATGAGATATTCCTTAGAAGACTGGCTTCCTTCAACATCTGCAATAAGATGCTGCAGATGTTCTATCAGACGGTTGTGGTGAGCGCCCTCTTCTACGTGGTGGTGTGCTGGGGAGGCAACATAAAGAAGAAGGACGCCTCACACCTGGATAAACTGGTGAGGAAGGCAGGCTCTATTGTAGGCACGGAGCTGGACAGTTTGACATCTATGGCAGAGCGACGGGCGCTGAGCATCCATTGAACAGGATCACCTCCAGACAGAGGATCAGCTTCAGCGACAGACTGCTGTCACCATCCTGCTCCACTGACAGACTGAGGAGACCCCACACTATGCGACTCTTCAGTTCCACCCGGGGGGGTAAACATTATCATTAAACAAAGTTATTGTCTGTTATAACTGCATTGTTATCACTCTTTACTTTAATATTGTTTTTTGTATTAGTATACTGCTGCTGGAGTATGTGAACTTCCCCTTGGGATTTATAAAGTATCTATCTATCTCTATCTGAGGAAAGATTTCATCAAGATATAAAGGTGATGGAAAACTGATAACGGGGAAAATTCACTCCAAGCATGATGGGAGACTACTGTTGGTTCTTACAAAGAGAGACGGACGTGCAGTACAAGCGCAAAAGCGAAGGCCTCCAACATTTTTGGGCATGCTGACCTCACTTTTGTATTGAGGTAAATCGACATAAATATACTTTAACGTGTCTCTGGTATTGTCTTCTGGTTTGTTTTCAGAATAAACACATCAAAACAGTTTGGTGGGACAGAGTTCAAACTGCAGATATCATGTTGATATATTATAATGATATTCAAAAGTGTCAAAACGTCAATGATGTGGATTTCAAAAACGTGACATGCTAGCTTAATTGCGATTTCATATATACAATCAGTGTAAAAGTTTAAATAAAGAGATGCTCTGAAGTTCCCAGAAGCAAATAAAAAATATTTTTTTGTAGACCAGTGATATTGGGGGTTTCTTTCTGAGCTTAACTGAAAAAGAAATATGGCACATGCGTTTATTAAACTATTTACTTGATATACCATAACTTAGTTTACCTAATACTAAGTTTAATGCTCATAGACATTCTTACTAAGTTTACATTTATCCATGCCAATATCCATCCATCCATTATCCAACCTGCTATATCCTAACACAGGATCGCAGGGGTCTGCTTGTGCCAATCCCAGCCAACACAGGGCGCAAGGCAGGAACAAATCCTGGGCAGGGTGCCAGCTCACCGCAGGGCACACACACAAAGCACAATTTCATATCGCCAATGCAACTAACCTGCATGTCGTTGGACTGTGGGAGAAAACCCATGCAGACACAGGGAGAACATGCACACTCCACACTGGGAGGACCCGGGAAGTGAACCACCATGTGCGCCACCATGCCGCCCCCATGCCAATATATGAATTTTCATTTTCTATACTCACTGCTAATTTTTTTCGGATTTGAGTGCTGCATTTGACACGGTTGATCATTCCATTCTAATTAACAGGCTCGAGCGGTGGGTTGGCATTCGGGGCTCTGCTCTTAAGTGGTTTGCAGATTACCTCAAAGGCAGGACGTTTTCTGTACATGTCTCCTACTGCTTCAGTAAACCTGTGGGGTACCCCAGGGGTCTGTTCTCTTTACATATGTTACCACTCTGCTCTATACTAAACGAGTTTAACATCCCGTATCATTGTTACGCTGATGATACCCAAATTTACTTCCAGTTGCAATCGGGTGAAATGGAGTCGGTGTCAAAGCTTTTTTTTTTTTTTTTTTTTTATTTATTTTTTATTTATTTATTAATTTTATTACAATCAATACATAGCAATCAAGTTTTACAAAAAAAAAAAGAATTATGCTAAGAACAGATCGATCCCCACCCTTGAGAGAGAGAGCAAGCCAAACGGTGTAAAATTTAAGGCTTTTAAAAATACCTAAATCAACAAATTCTCTGTGCTTTATAAAATCATTTCAAAATATTACTGATTAGATCCTGCCATGTTTTGAAAAAGTCTGCACAGATCCTCTAACTGAGTATTTGATTTTTCCAATTTTAAATAATATAACACATCAGTTTCCCACTGACTTAAAGAGGAGAGTTTGGGTTCTTCCAGTTTATCAGAATAAGTCTGCGTGCCAACAGTGTAGTGAATGCAATCACAGTTTGTTTGTCTTTCTCCACTTTAAGACCCTCTGGAAGAACCCCAAACACAGCTGTTAATGGGTTAGGAGGGATTGTGAGTCCAAGACTGTCTGAGAGGTAATTAAAAATTTTTGTCCAGAATAATGTTAATTTGGAGCAGGCCCAGAACATGTGACCTAGTGAGGCTGGGGCTTGGTTGCAACGTTCGCAGGTTGGATCATGCCCTGGAAACATTTTGAGAGTTTTAGTCGAGACAGATGTGCTCGATATATAATTTTGAGTTGTATAATTGTATGCTTTGCATATGGAGCTTGAGTGAATTCTCTGCATTGCTACTTTCCACTCCTTTTCTGATATATTAATTGAGAGGTCATTTTCCCAGTGTCCTCTTGGATCTTTGAAAGGAAGGGATTGTAAAAGGATTTTATATATTGTAGAGATGGAGTCTAACTCCTTGAAATTGAGCAATAATTTTTCCAGCGTGGATGAGGGTGCAAGATGAGGAAAATCTGGAAGGTTCTGTTTAACAAAGTTCCTGATTTGAAGATAGTGAAAGAAATTTGTAGCTGGAATGTTAAATTTGGAACGTAATTGTTCATAGGATGCAAAGACGTTGTCTATATAAAGGTCTCTAAGCAAGTTAATTCCAAATTTTTCCAGATATTAAAACTGCATATGTTTGTGAGGGTTGAAAGAGGTGGTTCTTTTGCAGGGGTGCCACAGAAAGAAGCTTCTCCGTCTTAAAATGCTTTCTACATTGGTTCCAGATTCTAAGTGAGTGGAGCACAATTGGGTTATTAGTGTATTGCCGATAACGTGTGTTTATTGGAGCACAAAGCAAGGAATACAAAGAAGTACTGCAGGATTTTACTTCTATTGCGGTCCATGCCTGTGTATGTTCTTCTATTTGTGTCCAGGTTCTTATCGACTGTATATTTGCCGCCAGTAATAAAACTGGAAGTTAGGTAGAGCCATGCCGCCTTCTGCCTTTTGTCTTTGTAGGGTCGCTCTTTTGATGCGTGGATGTTTAGAATTCCAAATAAATGAGGTTATTGTTGAATCTAATTGCTTAAAGAACGATTTATTAATGTATATTGGTATGTTTTGAAATAAAAAAAGGAGCTTAGGAAGAATATTCATCTTAACAGTGTTAATTCTTCCAGCTAGTGTGAGATGAAGGGTTGACCATCTATGCAAGTCTTGTTTAATTTTTTCCATACAGACGACGAAATTTTTTTGATAAAGAGCTTTATGTTTACTTGTGATGTTTACCCGAGGTATTTAAACTGTTCTGCAATGATAAAAGGAAGGGTGTCTAATCTAATATTATATGCTTGCGAATTCACGGAAAGAGTACACTTTTATTCAGATTAATTCTGAGACCAGAGAGCTTTTGAAATTCTGTGAGTGCTGCTAAGACTGCAGGCACAGAATTTTCTGGGTCCGATATATACAGTACCATGTCATCTGCATATAATGAGATTTTCTGTTCCAGTCCTTCTCTGCTAATCCCCTTTATCTGATCAGTATTTCGACAATGTATTGCCAGTGGTTCAATGGCAATTGCAAACAGCAGTGGTGACAAAGGGCATCCTTGTCTTGTGCCACGTTCTAGTTTAAAGTAGTCTGAGCAAATGTTATTGATGCAAACTGAAGCTTCTGGGTTAGTATACAGTAATTTAATCCATGCACAAATGTTCGGGCCAAACCCAAACTTCTCCAAAATAGTAAAAGGTATTTCCATTCAATCATGTCGAATGCTTTTTCTGCATCCAATGATAATAATATTTCTGGGGTGTTTGATTTAGTTGGTGAGTATATTACATTAAACAGGCGTCGAAGATTTGAAGATAAGTGTCGGCCCCTAATAAATCCAGTTTGGTCTTGTGATATTATTGAGGGGAGCACTTTCTCCATCCTTCTAGCTATGATTTTAGAGAGTATTTTAACGTCGTTATTCAGAAGTGAAATTGGTCTGTATGATGCACATTGTAATAAGTCCTTATTTTGTTTTGGAAAGACAGTGATTAGTGCTTGGCGAAAGGTTTGTGGAAGAGATTGGTTATCTCTGGCTTCTGTAAATGTTGCTAATAGGAGGGGAGCTAGCTGAGCGGAGAATTTCTTGTAAAACTCTGCAGGGTAGCCATCAGGGCCTGCTGCTTTTCCACCTTGGAGTGACTTTATAGCATCCAGTAATTCTGATAATGACAGAGGTTTATCGAGCTCCTCCACACTAATAGCGTCAATTTGTGGTATCTGTAATTTATCCAGAAATGCATTAGATTGTATATTGTCTTCTTTAAACTCAGTAGTATATAGGGATTTATAGTAGTCTCTAAAAGTGCACATTATATTTTTGTGTTCGATGATTTTATCTCCATTCGTGTTAGTAATTACGAGATTGCTATGCACTTCTTGCTTGTGAATTTGTTGCGCTAAAAGCTTATTAGCTTTCTCTCCATGTTCATAATAATGATGTCTGGATTTGTAAATTAGTTGTTCGGTTTCTTTAGTTGTCAAGAGGTTTAATTCTGAATGTAGAGCCTGCCTCCTCTTATGTAGAGTCTCGCTTGGTAGTCTGGCATGTTCTTCATCTATTTTAGTAATTTCGCTTTTTATCTCTGCTACTTTCTTCGCGGATTTATTTCTGTGGGAAAGATATGAGATAATCTGTCCTCTTAAGAAGGCCTTAAGAGTTTCCCAGAGTGTTCCTGCAGAGATCTCAGGGGATGTATTTGTCTCTAGAAAGAATTCAATTTGTTTGGATATAAATTCAGTACAATTCTCGTCAGCTAATAGAAGCGGATTGAGACGCCATCTGCGGGTGAGTGTATGGGGCTTAGTAATTTCAGCTCCAAGATCATCGGAGCATGGTCTGAAATAACAATAGCATCGTATTTACAAGATTTAATCTTAGGCAAGAAGTTATTATCTATAAAGAAGTAATCAATCCTTGAGTAGCAATGATGTACTGGTGAGTAGAAAGAATATGTTCTTGAATTTGGGTTTAAAAACCTCCAGGGATCTGATAAGTTGTGATCAGTTATAAACTTTGTAATTATCTTTGCGGTGTTAGTTGCCGTTCCCCCTGTGGAGGAAGTCTTATCTAAAAGTGGATTTAGAACACAATTAAAGTCCCCAGCCATTATAAGTTTATGAGTGTTCAGATTGGGAATGGATGCAAATAAATTTTGTATAAATTCCTTATCATCAACATTAGGTGCATAAACATTTATCAAAATCATTTTACAGTTAGATAAGTCTCCCATGACCATCACATATCTCCCTTCAGGATCCAATACTACATCTGATGCTACAAATGGTACTGTTCTATGTATGAGAATTCCCACCCCTCTAGTTTTCTTTGTAAAACTAGAATGGAACATTTGGCCAGTCCAGTCTTTTGCAGCCGGAACTGATCCTTACTTAGTAAGTGGGTTTCCTGTAAAAATACTATTTTAGCATTTAGACCTGTTAGGTGAGAAAGTACTTTCTTTCTCTTTAATTCGTGATTCAGGCCTTTAACATTCCAGCTTACGAAGTTAACTGTCCCATCATGGAGACACTGATTCTGAGTTTTTGGTGTCATATTATAGTCTTAACTGGAAGTGAAATAGTTTAGGTCTTAATTTCCTATTCCCCCAAGAGTTGTTGCCATGCAGCTTATTATTACGTTGATAGTTATAATTATAAAGATTGAGATGATAGATTAGATATAGATCAAGCCTGCTCTCTTTCTCTTCCCCTTAACCCCCACCCTCCCTTTTTGCCTCCCCAGGTGAGGCTAAAACCCACTTCATGCAGTCCCAGTCCTCTGACATACCCAGAGACAGAGCACGTCCAAAGCACATCAAGCCCCCATGCAGTGGCTTTAAGGTTAAAAGATAGAGATATCTGTTACCAATATAGTCTTTAAAAGAGGAAAAAGAAAGAAAAGAATTTTGCACTTAATATATATATATATATATATATATATACATATACACATATACATATATATATATATACATACATACATACATATAATCTTCATCAATTTTAGTGCATTAAGATGATATCCCCAGATAATAAACCCAGGTGATGGTGTTAAAGATGTGTCCAAAACAAGCATAACAAGTCTTAATGCAGTAATAGCAATAACAGCAAACCAAGGGTATGATATTGAACAGTCTCATTTAGGGTACACATGAAATAATTAGAAAAGAAAAAAAAAGAGGAGGAAAACGTAATTAAGCACAATAAAACACAAACATT
Source organism: Polypterus senegalus (assembly GCF_016835505.1). NCBI lineage: Eukaryota > Metazoa > Chordata > Cladistia > Polypteriformes > Polypteridae > Polypterus > Polypterus senegalus. The sequence goes on from NC_053158.1 coordinate 11,656,685, forward strand.
TAGCCCTAGTAATACTAAGTAATGATAAGTAATAAGTAAGTAATAATAATATAAGAATATGAGAATATATGCTGATAAAAACCCGTATTTTAAAACAAATAGATCAGACAGTAGATTATTAATCCTAGCTTTATCATTTACCGCCATGACTCACAATTATGTATCAGAATAGTCCCGGGATCAGCTTTCTTAACTCATTTTCTGCCTCCTCCTTGCTAGCGAAAACATAGAAATGCCCTGCCATTCCACTTTCAGTTTTGCGGATACAGGAGGCCGTATTTGACATTGGCTTGCCGTAGCGCTGTTTAATATTATAGAAGGCGCGTTTGATAGCTGTTGCTGGAGAGAAGTCAGGGAAGACGCGAATTGGCAATCTTCATATTTAATATCTTCCTTTTTTTTCCTGAGGAGTTCCATCACCTCTAACTTAAATGATAATCGTTCAAAACGGACTATAAAAGATCTTGGTCGGGTCTGACGGTGTTTGATCAGCGTCTGTAAGCCGCTGCTATCTCAGATTCTGCTTTAAAGTCGCCCCCGATTATTTTAGAAAAAAGTTCAGTTGCGAATTTCACCGGGTTTAAACTTTCTCGATTCTCCGGCAAGCCTTCAATTCTGACATTATACCTTCTATTCCCATCTTCTAAAGCAGCCAGTCTGTCTCCAAGTTTTTCTCCGAGTTTTTTCATTCGAACTGACATTTACTGCTCTTTCCTCGGCACTGGCAGCTAGATGTTCGGCTATTTCGATCCGATTCGTGAATGTCTCACTAAGATGCTCCAATCGATCAGCAAGCGTGCTCAGTTTAGCCGAGTTTTTCTCAATGCGCTCTTCAATTTTACCCAGCACCTGTCGAAGTTCAAGCTGTACCTCTTGACGAAGCCTTTCATTTGCCTGTTGGATTTCCTGTTTTAATTCCTGTTTCAGTCTCTCATGTGCCTTTGCCGTTGCTTTCTCATTAGCCTTCTCGCTTTTCTTTATATCTTGCCTGAGGTCAGCGAGCAACACTTTCAGTTCAGATAGCTCAAATGTGCCTTCTTGTACCGTAGATGAAGCAGCAGACTCTGCTGAAGCCGGTGTCCCGCTGCTCCAGTCCCGTGATTGCGTAACTGAAGCCGCGGACCTCCCGCCTTTTCCAGTTTCAGGTAATCCTCTCCAATCGGCGAGCTATCCACATCTGCACTCACGATCGCACCTTCGCTCCCCTTTTCGCTCTCAGCAGGCGACGATGTAGCGGACCGTGGTCCCGAGGAGTCTGTACTTTCGCCCATCTGATCCAGGTCTGTCTCTGAGAGGCCGTATCTCGAACTAGGGCTTGCTGATCGCAGCTTGGATGTAGCTTTAGTCTTCGATTCTTTCGGACCCCCCTTCTTGTTGGCCATGTTTATATGTGTTTACATATACTGTAGCGGTCCCTCTCGGGTTGAATAAATACAGGATATCTCAGAATAATAAGCAAATAATATGAAAAATAGCACCACTGCTAGCGGAGCTCCACTTCAGACGTCCATCTCTCGCATCGGACGAGACCAACGTGTCAAAGCTTTTTAACTGCTTAGATGATATAAAACACTAGATGGCACTTAACTTCCTGTAGTTAAATAAGTCAAAAACTGAAGTCATTCAACTTTTTCAACCTACTGTTATCTGAAACATTGCTAGCACATTGGGTCCACTTTAGTACTTTAAAGCCATGTGCTAAAAATCTCAGGGTGGATTCAAATTTTAAAGTTGACAAACAGATCAATGCTGTGGTAGAGAGGAGTTTTTTTTTCTACCTGAGCGTGATCAATAAAGCCAAGCCATTTTTGTCATTCCATGACTTAGAAAAGCTCATTCATGCTTTTATTATGCAATGCCTCGTTTGGATTATTGTAATGCCCTGTAAATTGGGGTATCCCGTAATAATAATAATACATTTTATTTATTTGTAGGCGCCTTTCTTAACACTCAAGGACACTGAACAATAGATAAAACACAGATTATAAACAAAACTAAAATACAAAAATTAAAATCAGACAGAGCAATTGTAATTAAAGAGAAAAAGCCGTCTTAAACAGATAGATGAGTTTTAAGTTTAGATTTGAAAAGTGAAAAATGATTCAATATTTCTAAGCTCAGATGGTAGTGAGTTCCAGAGCAACTGAATGCTCTGCTCCCCATAGTCGTAAGATGGATGAAGAGGACAGTCGAGAGGATGAAGGAAGAGGATCTGAGGGTGCTGGAGGGAATGGCAACATGGAGGAGGTCAGACAGATATGGAGGGGCGAGGCTGTGGAGAGCCTTAAAAGTTAACAGAAGAATTTTGAATTGAATGAGGAACTTAACTGGAAGCCAATGAAGCCACTGTAAAATGGGAGTGATATGGTGAATAGAGGGGGTTCTAGTAATGATGCGGGTGGGCAACTGAATTCTGGACCATTTGAAGCTTATGAAGAAATTTGTCAGAAAGACCAAAGAAAAGGGAATTACAATAATCCAGACAAGAGGTGACAAGTCTATGAACAAGGATAGCAGTGGTGTGGGGAGTGAGGGACGGGGGGGTGAATACGATTAATGTTACGCAAGTGGAAATATGCAGACCGGGAGATGTTACTGATGTGGGGCTGAATGGATGGATAGATAGATAGATAGATAGATAGATAGATAGATAGATAGATAGATAGATAGATAGATAGATATGAAAGGCACTATATGATACATAGATAGATAGATAGATAGATAGATAGATAGATAGATAGATAGATAGATAGATAGATAGATAGATAGATAGATCCATTTTATCTTGTCCCGGATGTGCTCCAGGTGCCTGATGATGGACTTCGAGCTGCACTCCCCGTGTGGCGGAAGTGCTGCCCTTGCACCTCGAAGAACTCCAGGCATAAACTATCCCTGGTCCATCAGCACTTCCTGGTGTCCCAGAACCGCTGTCCCCCAGGGATCAAGGACTGTCTGGATGTCCAGGGAAAAGAAGTGCCGCTCTCCCGATTCCTCTTACCTCCAGGCTTCCCAGTGGCGCAGGGTTCATGGCCGTCTATCACAATAGATTAGATAGATAGATAGATAGATAGATAGATAGATAGATAGATAGATAGATAGATAGATAGATAGATAAAGCACTATACCCACTCATATATTTTCATCGGCATTTTCATCAGCCACCTGTATATTTGAAATAGGCTGTTCATAAAGTGTGTGGAAGGTGACCCGGACACAGACAGACAGACAATGGTTTCTCACCCAACACACCCATTTACTATATTTACAATTTACAGTCACGTGCACTCCCCAGTGCCTCATGCACCGATTCCCCAATTTCCAGGCCTCTCAAACTTTGTGCCTCTTTCTCCTGGCTGCCTCTAGTCCTCCCTCCAGCTCCGTCCTCTTCCACCCGACTTCCGCCAATGACTGGAGGGAGGCGGCCCCTTAAATAGGAACCCGGATGGGCTCCAGCTGCTTCCCGGCATTCCTCCGTAGCCACACCCCAGTGTGGCGGAAGTGCCGGCTGCGCACCCGGAAGCCGTCTGGGTGTCCCCTGTCGTCTTCCCCCCAGCACTTCCTGGTGTGGCGGAAGTGCTGGGCTCCCGGGGTATTCAGGCACTGGGGCGCCGCCTGGCGGTGGCCATGGGTCCCTACAGGGCTGGGCTTCCAAGCCCTTCACCCGAGGCCCCCAACATAACCAGGGCGGACGCCCCCTTGCAGTCTGGAGGAGGCACAAGCCCTCCTCCGGTCCTCCTGGGCGTCCTGGCCAGGCTCCAGCCCCGGCCGGGTACCACAAGTGGTTCAATTGGTCTTAACAGACATTAGTCCAAAACAGAACTGGTGAGATAGACATAACATGGTGGTTTTAAAGCCAGGACTGGGAAATGACATATTCCGGGCAGGAAATGGAAGTGATATTCTCTGGGCTGGAATTGGAACTGATGTCATTGAACCCAGGCAGAATTTCCCATGGTTGGTCTGCAGAGGAAAAACAGAAAGGATCAATGTACTCTGCCACCCACTGGTCCGGCATGGAATTGTCCTTTTTTGTGCCCTTTAGATGCTTCCCATGAGCACATGCATGACAGTAGGTAGATAAATAAATAAATATACTCAAACACTATGGTCTTTAAACACACCAGAATATAAGAAAGTAAACATATAATTAGGTTATCACAGTGACAGAGGTGTGCTATGCAGACGTTTTGCTGTTGGTATAAAGGAGCCTCCGTTATGTTTCTTGACACACTTCTGCCGAACGATTCATCGTCTGAAAGTCCTCAGTGTTGGTGTATCAAAGAGATGATGTGCAGCATTGGTCATAACGGCACTCAGTTTTGTCTTCATTCTCTACTCCTCTAGGACCTTTAGAGGGTCCAGTGTGGCTCCCATAACTGTTCCTGCCCTTTTAATTAGCCTGTTGTTTCGGTGGGCCACTCATGCAGTGATGTTACCAGCCCAGCACACCAAAAAACTGCACTGGCCATCAGAAGACAATCCTATGGACCATCCTTTAACAAAACAAACTGTAATGATGAAGAACGATTAATGTGCCTTTTGTTGGTAATTTCAAGAATTTTCATCACAATGGCAGTGAATTATTTGTTTTTCTATTCTAGGATATAAAAGACACCCAAGCCTAATTTCCTACCTGAAATAAATATTCATGGAAAATAAAGCTCCGATAAAGTATGTGAATATAGAAAAAGCACAAAGTACAGAAAAAGTAATGAACTGCTGTAACAAATCAGAACTAATATAAAAGGAATCATCTTTAATTTAAATTAAATTTGTTGCACATATGCACTTTATATATACATTTCTTCGATATTATCTTATTTACCATGATTAGAATTGTTTTTTTTTTTTTCATTTTACAGTGGTGCATTGTAAATTGCAAAATGCTTTTTATTTCCCTTTATAATGAAATTATGATTTATACAGCAGTCATACTATATTTTGATCGCTGAGTTGTAGCAAATTGAAATATACATTACTCAGCCTATCAGTTATGATTTTATGACTATAAAATACTGAATGTAGTGAGTCAGTAATGGGATGCAGGAGCAGTATTCATGGAAGAACTGGCAGACACTATTATTCTAGGAATGGCAGTAAATTAAATCTTGTATCCTTCTTTTTCTTCTTTGTCTTTCTCCTCATAATTTCCCACTTCTGTGTCTCATGGGTTTATAGGTTTCAGTGTCCTTTTTACAGCTGGATGCCTTTCCTAATTCCAACCCTCCCCATCAGGGGAGTTTAGTCCATTTCCATAGTCAGTCCATCATCTGAATAAGCAGTACTTGTAGAAGCAACCGGAATTGTTGACATAAACAAAGCATACAACATAATTTATCTCGACTTTCATAAAGCCTTTGATACAATCCCAAGCCTTTGATACAAGATGAATTCTGAACCTAGAAGCTGTAGGCCACCTACAAAACAGGAGGCTAGCAAGAGACAGAGAGTACAGATAAGAGGAGAATAGGGTCATCAGTAGAGTGAGGTCATCCGTGGAGTCCCTAAAGCCGGGGTCCCCAGTTCTGGTCCTGGAGGGCCTCAGTGGCTGCAGGTGCACAGAAATGCACAGAAGCGATTAAAAAGGCAAATGAAATGTGGGATTATATCGTAAAAACTGTTGAATATAAATCAAGGAACGTTATGCTCAGACTACCGTATATACTCGTGGATAAGTTGGGAGTTGATTTTAACATATTATTCATCCCAGAATAATTACTGTTTCATGTTGCGCTACGGTTATCACCCCCTTCTGTACTAATTTGCTGTCCCATCATTCCGTTTTGGTGCTCTCATTTTACACATTAATTCGTTCACAGGATTGTTTTCTTCCTAACTCTTTGAGGGCTAACGTATATACTCGCGTTTAAGTTCTCCAGTGGATAAGTCGGGGCTTGATTTTACGGTATTTTATAATGTCGGTTGTATAAGTTGAATGTGGAAAACTCACGCTATTGATCCAAGAGATTACGATCTGCTAACGCCCACCTGAGAGAGTAACCATGGAGCACACAGCCTTTTTTTTTTCTATGTATTGTGCCTATGTGACCACATGGTAATACCCAGACTATTCCGAAGTGACATTTGTACTATTTTGTATTTTTGTATCTCACACCCTCATACACCTTTATCGTAACAGCATCTCTTATCTACGATGGAGCGTTTGATCAGAAGAAAATATGAAGGTGGTTTTAAATTAAAAGTCATTGAAGTTGCAAAAGAAATTGGTAACTGCGCTGCTGCAACAAAATTCGATGTGCCTGAGAAACTGGTGTGAGATCGGAGGAGCCAAGAAGATAAAAAAATGTAAGTGTCGCATCTTTGAACAGGCGCATAAGCTGGGGTCTGATTTTATGATCAATTTTTTTGGGTTTCAAGACCTGACTTATACACGAGTATATCCGGTATATAATACACCAGTGAGACCACATCTGAGTATTGTATGCAGTTCTGGTCACCACACTACAAGAAAAGACATATCAGCACTTAACGCTGTGCAGAGGAGAGCAACCAAGTGCATCATGGGACTTCAAGACATGACCTACTGTGACAGAGTCAGAGAGTTAAACCTACTTACTCTCGAACAGAGTCATTTAAAATCCTTAAAGTCATCCATAAAGTGACAACATTCACCAACTTAACCCTTAAACTGCCGGAACCAACTATAGCCACTTCCCAGTGCAATTTGCCAGCACGCCGAGTACATTCATCCATCCATTTTCCAACCTGCTGAATCTGAACACAGGGGTCTGCTGGAGCCAATCCCAGCTAACACAGGGCACAAGGCAGGAACCAGTCCTGGGCAGGGTGCCAACCCCAGGACACACCAAGGCCAATTTAGAATCGCCAATCCACCTAACCTGCATGTCTTTGGACTGTGGGAAGAAACTGGAGCCCCCATAGGAAACCCACACAGGCACGGGGAGAACATGCAAACTCCACACAGGGAGGACCCGGGAAGTGAACCCGAATCTCCTAACTGTGAGGCAGCAGCGCTACCACTGCACCACCATGCCGCCCCCGAGTATATTTAGTGACATACATTTGTTGAACGCAGGTTTTCATTCTAACCCTTTTCTTAGTTAGTGTCCTGTTGTCCTGCTCCTAATTAACTTCTTATGAATTCATTTTAATTGACTTGCTTTTGAAGACCCTTTGACTTAATTAGCTGCCAAACAATAATGAGATACAAAATGACCCAAAACCTGACCAGCAAACTGTGTCCATCATACAATATCTGAAAATAAAGAAAGGTGAAGGTCTCAGGAATGTTGATCTGCTCAGGCCCACAAAGCATTTCACCAGCGCTCTTAGAAAAGAGAAAATCACAATTTCAAAAATGTCTGCTTTTGCACCATGGGAGCAGCAATAAACCATGGAATTAAAGAACCGGTTTAATTAACAACAAGAATTGACGCCTCATTATGCACCTGGTTGGAGGGAAATTGGTTGGAGTTTGAGGCCCTGACTTAGTTGGTCTTCTGTTGGCTCCCTCACTCAACTCAGAGGAACGATGAAGAAATTCAGGGGAAGAAATCTTAAAAAACAAATCAATTAAAAAGTTAATTAGCAGCAAAAACAGGTCACTAATTAAGAAAAGGGTTAGAATGAAAACCTACAGCCACTGGGGAGATCCAGGACCGGAGTAGGGGAACCCCTGCCTCAAGGGGTCTGTCCTTGGACCGTTACTTTTTCTAATGACATTGATTCTGGTGTAGTTTGTAAATTTGCCAGATTCACAGATGATACTAAAATTGGAGGGATGACACCAAAAAGAATTCAAGAAGACTGGAAAATGCAGTTTAATGTAGAGAAGTGCAAAGTGCCTGTAACCCTCCTCCTGCATCCACCGTCACTCTCGAGGCATGTGCACTGCCTGCTCATGTGCCCGCACGCAACAACTCACCAAACACAGCTTCAGTCGCTTTCGTCTGTGCTACAGTCCACATACACCTCTGAGCCACGTTGACTTTTCATTGTTCTTTTTGGTTCCGGCTGCTTTTCTATATATATAATCGACCAAGTCGTCCGACCATGGGGTACGCACAACAGAGCCCCGACCGGCCACTCTAACCCTCCCCCCGCGTCATGGGGTACGCACGACAGATCCCCGCCCGCCAACTCTCACCTTCCTCCCGTGTCCACCCTCACTCTCGAGGTATGTGCACTGCTTGCTCATGTGTCCGCCCCCAACACGTCATTAAACACATCCTCACTCGCTTTGATCTGTGCTACAGTCCACATGCAGCTGTGAGCCACGTTGACTGTTCACATTGATAATTACGTGGCATATGCTACGCCACAGGTTGGCTTGTTATAATACAAGATGAGAGACACTGAGCTCCAGGAAGCAATCTCTGAACAGGATTTAGGGCTTTATGTCGACATAACATTTTCATCAGTTACGAAATGCACAGAAGTTGCACAAAATTCAAATGAAATGTGGGATTGTATCATAAAAACTGTTGAATATAAATCAATGAACGTTATGCTCAAACTATACAATGTACTAGTAAGACCACATCTGGAGTATTGTGTGCAGTTTTGGTCACCACACTACAAGAAAAGGCATAGCAGCACTTCAAGCTGTGCAGAGGAGAGCAACCAATTGCATCATGGGACTTCAAGACATGCCCTTCTGTGACAGACTCAGAGAATTGAACCTACTTACTCTCGAGCAGAGGAGACTGCATGGGGACCTAATCAAGTCATTTATAAAGTGTCAACATCCAGCAACCTTCTTTCAACTTAACCCTTAAACCCCCGAAACAGGCTATAGTCAGTTCCCAATTCAATTTGCCAGCACACCGGAGCTGATCAGTCTATGCCGTCCATTCATTGAGCAGCCAGCTCATGACCACTGGCGCCCCCTAGTGAATCAGCATCACTGTCCCTGGGGTTCAGCCGCTGCACTAGACTAGCCTGTGAGCGTCAGCGTTGCCCTCTCTGTGCAGCCAGTTCAAGTGCAGTTGGCTCATTGATATACTGAATTTCATCCATGGCGTCAGTTACACCTACTACATATTGTTCCAGTAGTTTTATTAATTGTTTTTACCGTTCTTTGGCAGTGTGTAAAATGATCCATGTTGCAGTAATTGTGATGCTCTTTGCATGAAAAAATATGTGTTCCATTAAAATGTCACTTTTTCTTGGTGAATTGTGACATTTCCTTAAAAAGTGCAGCAAAAAAGTATTTGGTGTCCAGGGGCCTCATGCATAACACTGTGCGTAGAACTCACACTATAACATGGCGTGAGCACAAAAGCAGGAATGTGCGTATGCACAGAAAAATCCAGATGTATAAATCTGTGCAAACGCCAACTTCCACGTTCTTCCACTACTTAAATCCCAATCAGCGTAAAAAGTAACGCACGTGTACGCGCCTGCTGCCCCACCCCAACTCCTCTCAGAACTACTCCTCTTTGAATATGCAAATCAATATAAATAGCCCTTAAGCTCAGCCTTCTGTGAAAAGACAATAGCAAAAGTACAAGGGAAAATAGAAGAATTTCAGCAAATACCAAGTGGAGGCAAAGAAAAACGTACTATTTGTTGGTTTAAACAGTGGTATAAACAACAAAAGGAAGTGACAGAGCGTGTTGGAGAAACTCGAAAGCTGAAGTTCACAAAGTCGCACAGTGCCCGAAATAAAAAAATAGTTGTCAGATATCAAAGTCACCGTGAAAAGGCGAGTCGTAGCCCACCGTCTGAGTGTCATATGAAAGCTTATAAGGGTACAGAGAAAAAAAAAGGCACAAAGAGGGAAAAAAGCACGAAATGTCAACTTTAATCTCGAAATTTCCACTTTAATCACATAGTTTATTTTGTCATTAAAGTAGAACATCATAAACTTCATCTTAAAATTGTTTAATTTAATAGTTTCTCAAATCCCATCGTAACTAAAGTAGCACGTTAAATGTTATGTTTTGTATTTGATCTTCTATGTGCTCTATGTGCGTGAATCACTACGTGCTTCCAGGCTTTCTCTTCCTCCGACAGGACACAGAATGCATTACATTTGTGGTATTACAGCTCTCTGAATAATTAAAATACTGAGAAGTATACGTGATCTCATTTTCATGATGATAGGAGTTAAAGCATGTTATTAAACACGGGAACACGGTGGCGCAGTGATTGTTCATGTCTCACCTGACCTTCGATGAAATACTTTATTACAAAAGTACTGTCTCTTTCAAACGTACTAACCCCCAATTCCTGTCCTTACTTTTCTTTCACCAAATACCCAATCGCCACACAATCAGCTCTGTAATAGACGTTAAGCCATCTGTAAACTTGGAACGCTGATTCTTCAAAACTTTTAAGGAACATTAAAATTGAAATTCTATCCATTTATCCTTCCAGTGTCGTGCCAGCCACAGCAAGAATACAGCGTGAGGCAGGAACAATCCATGAACGAAGCTCCAGCTCTTCGCTAGCCCTGTGGCACCGTGTAGTTAAAGTTTTATCTGTATAATATAATAAACATATTTTGCAGCATTTCATCTTAAAAATTATATCGTCATCATATGTAAATATGGACTTTATAAAGTGGCTCAGGTTGTGCAATATTATAACTATATCACAAGTTTACAGTGAGATAATTGTACTTATAAGTACAAACAGTTCTTCAAGGAGCACTTGATGGACTGACTGAGTGTGTTTAGAGTTCTTGGGATCAAACTGTTTGTGAACTGCGAGCTCTGTACAGGAAAAGCTCTGAAGCGTTTGCTGTATGAGAGCAGTTCAAATAGTGAATGGCTGAGGCAGCGTGTGCTTGATGCTGTATGCCGATAATTCTCTTTCCGATCAGCTGCTGTAGAGTTGTGATTCACACTCAGATACAGTGATATAAATACTCCGAGTGGTGCAGTGAGAGTAATATGGAAAAAGATGATTCGCTGTGGCAACCCCTAACAGGAGCAGCTGAAAGAAGAAGAAGAAGGTGCATTGAGAGAAACAATGCTAAAGCAGTTATGGTATTTGGAATAGTTTGACCATTCTGTGGATGATTATATTGTTACGGGTTAATTACAATCAGAAGCATTAAACTTATAAACATTATGCGCTTAATTTCAATGTATTTATAAAGCCACATCAGGGATGTGGATCTAAAAAAGAAAAGGACACCACACTGGAATAGTAGTACTGCTTTGACGCTGGGTGCCGCCAGTCTGCAAAACCGAGCAGAGAACTTGCGTACGCCAGGGTATGACCTACCGTGAACATGTAAGTGGCTTTACGGCAAGTTTAGGTTTTATACATCGCGATTTGATCATGGAAACGTTTGTACGCAACATTTCTGTGCGTACGCACCGTTTATACATGAGGCCCCAAGTGTGTGGTAGTTTAAGGGTTAAGGGTGAGTCTCATACTCAAGATCATTGGAAATTAATGAGAAGTGCATTTAGGACTGAAGCCAGGCAGCACTTGTTTACTCAAAGCATTGTGGAACTCCAGCAACAAACTACCAAGATGTGTAGTTGAAACAGAAAGCTTGCCAACCTTTAAGAAGTACCACAGCTTAGCTATTATCTAAAACAAGCGGGCTTGATGGACTGAATGGTATCCTGTCGTTTGTCAAATTTCTTATGGTCTTATGTACTTGTACCCGGGGAATGGATGATCCAAAGTAATTAATTGAAATGCTAATGTCTTCTTTCCAAAATGTATTCTGGACTACACTGTGGTCTATTCACTTCTGTGTTCAGAGTTATTGGAGTCGACAGTGTCAACAACCACAAAGGGAATTACTTTGCTCTTTGCATGATCCTCCTCAAAAATCAAAATCCCAAAGAGAATCTAAGAGTTATGGCAGAAGAAAACTGCAGCCACTCTGAGATGGGCCACTTTGAAAGTGTCAAAGGTACGTATCACTTGGGACCGTTTCATCCACTAGAGGGCACTGATGGCTTCCAATCATAGCAATAGTATGTTACAGTGCATGCAAAGCCTGCCTGAGGCACTAAATAATGGACTAGCAAAAAACAACAAAGGATGTACGAGGTAAGACACAAAAATAACCGGACTGGGCTTGAGGCTTTCCTGGAAAACCGTTTGGAGGTCAGCCGGACATGAATCATAGAACTATATCCCCTCCTACAGGCCCTCTCAAACCGCCAACCGGCTCGGTATATTCTGTGAATAGCCCAGTCAGTCTTTGGACAACAATCACTACACGAGTTGCTGCGATAATGTCAGATGAAATAATCGAATAGCGAATCAACATCAAATTTCTCATGCATTTTCTCCTTTTCTGTAAAGCAGTTTTTGACTGACAAAAACATTCCTGTCCTCGACCATCCTCTCTATTCACCTGATTTAGCTCCCTGTGATTTGTAAATGTTCTCAAAAATCAAAAGTGACCTGAAGGGAACACATTATTCTTCAGTGGATGAAGTGAAGACAGAAACGGCAAGCCTGTTGAAGAGCCACATGCAATAATCAATGGAAGATACGTATGGAGCGGTGTAGAGATCGCGAGGGGGAGTATAGAGAAGGTGACAATGTTTAGAATGTTGTATTGGGGGGATTGGGTTATTGTGGTAGAGAAAAGCCTGATGGGTTACATTATTTCCCACTTAAATGGCTTGCCTTTAGATTTTTTGGTGTACATTTTGTTTCAATAAAAAATTGATAAAGCTTCTGCCAAGCAAATAAATGTAAACGTAAATGATTAAAAAAGAGTAAGGGGCTACACCCTGCAGAGCCCTACCCAAGCATGGGTCCAAAGATGGGCACCACAGTCGCTACCGAAAAATGGACTTGTCGATAATTCTGAACTGGATTCAGTCACTTGAAAAATGCATGGAAGCATATTTTATGGTGAACACCTAAGTTGAATGTTGTGACCTGTAGGGGGTGCCACTTAAGCCCCCAAAACCTTAAATACACCAACACAAGTCCCAGGATCAAGTAGGTGAATTTTATTTTGACAATGCCTTTATAATTCTTCTTATATCAGAATCACAAAAGCACAATTCTCTTCTCTTCCTCTTTGTCTTCTTCTCCTTCCACTCATCAAGATGCACTCCCGATTTTGACTCCCTGAGGTGAGGTGTCGGACCCCTTTTCTTACCACACTACACGTTGGATGCACTTCCAGCTCTGGAAAAAATTCCTTCAAGTAGGGATGGTCTGTCCCTGCAGCTCCCCCTGGTGGCATCCATGGAACCTGGTAGTTTTGTCTAAGGGCCAGCGTATACTTCACACTCAGAATGCTTACGCGCATGCATCACAGCTGCCACACATTCCCCATGTTGTTTTGACACGGCCTCTGAGCACATCGTCAGAAATGAATGCAACGTGTGCGTTATATGTGTGTTCAAGTTTTGTTACGTGACTTCAACACCATTCGATGTTTAATCAACGTTTAATGAATGGTTTGGTGCGGTGAAACAAATCATCAAACTTAATCTTCATCCATTTCTCACATAAGCAATACAAGCACGGCATATTCTCCATTGTAACAACGTGATATGTTTAAAGGTCTCACATATCACCTTCTGTAATGCTGTTCCCATCTTTGTTTTGTTTTTTTGAACCATCAGAATGCAAAGAATTTCTATTTTGACCATCTTTGTCCCTCAACTCACAACATAGCGAAACCAGCCTTTGTTTTCTCACAGTGCTACCAGGAGAAATCCTCCAGATTTCCTTAAAGTATGCACACAAGTATAGACAGTAGACTGCTGGTGTAACAGCAGCATCCTCAAGCACACGCATCGTGTAGCTCTCAGAATATCCACAGCCTAACAGGACTGCAATTCCCAGCCTGTATAAATGCAGGCAACTTAGCTGAGGGAGGCTGCCACCTATTGTATCGGGGAGTAAATTGTCCATGCGAGTGGTCTCACCCTGTTCTTCTGTTTAAACAACAGCAACATTTATTTTTATAGCACATTTTCATACAAATGGTGTAGCTAAAAGTGCTGTACAAGATGAAGAAAGAAACACTTATATGAAAAAATTAGGATTAGGCAATACTAAGTTATAAAGAATAAATTAAGGTGAGATGGCCAAGAAGACAGAACAAAAAAAAAAAAGGCCTGTCAGTCAGCCCGGAGCGTCAGCCCATGCCCATTCTGTTGAGGCTCAGTCAGCTTGTTTCTTTAAATGAATCTCGATTGAACAACTACTTTTCTGGATCTTTAGATATTTCCTTTGTTCTTTAATAAATCCAACTTTGACATCACACTGCTGTCAGTCATCACTGGCCATCTTCTGTACTTCGAAACACTCGGGTGGCACCTCATGTATCTCATGATTGTCTGTGGCAGAGGGGTTCCTCACTGAAGGTGGCCGGCATTGCATACTACTGTCAGCCTGACAACGGATGCTGTTGACATATTTGCATAATAATGGAATTCATTAGCATGTTAAATCTCTATAAATTTCATTTTTTTTATTCAGCTATCTTTTTTTAAATATCACAGGGTAGCTCCATGAAGTTTACCCTTATTAGATAATTACCACTGGAAAATTAGGTTAGGTTAGGATCCAAAGTCTACAAATATTTAAGTAAAATAGAAGAAAAAATATCACTCACTTTAGCACATATATAAGTAAGTAACATTATAATTATGATAGATAGATAGATAGATAGATAGATAGATAGATAGATAGATAGATAGATAGATAGATAGATAGATAGATAGATAGATAGATAGATAGATAGATAGATAGATAGATATGAAAGGCACTATATAATAAGATCACCCTGAACTGCCACTTCTTTTAGTTTGATGCCCACCCTCTCATGTGGCACCTTATCAAATGCTTTCTGAAAGTCCAGATAAATAATATCATCTGCTCCACTCTGATTTTATCCTTTTGTTGCCTCCTCATAGAATTCCAGCATGTTAGTAAAACACGACCTCCCTCTTCTGAGCCCATGCTGACTGTTCCTAATAACTCCTGTCCTTGCCATGTGTTGCTCAATCTTATCCTTAATAATTCATTCCATTAATTTTCCTGTGATGCATGTTAAACTCACTGGCCTAAAGTTGGTTGGATCTGCCCTGTCACCCTTTTTATATAATGGGATGATATCTGTTATTTTCTAGTCCTTTGGAATCTCTCCAGTGCTCAGTGACTTCCTAAAAATATGTGTCAAGGGTTTATACCTTAACTCAGTAGCCTTCTTAAGGACTCGAGGGTAAATATTTTCTGGTCCTGGTGATTTGTTTGATGTCAGCCTATTTAATCTGAGCAGCTCTTCTCCCTCTACAATCTTCAAATCCTCCAGTACCTCCTTAGTAGTCCCTGTTACCACTTGGAGGTTATCCACTTCCTCACTTGTGAAGAACTCAGAAAAATGCGAGTTTTGAGCATCTGCTCTCTCACTGTCTGTATTTTCATTTTTGCTTCACTATTCCTGATGCACTTGACATCCTCCTTGACTGTTCTTTTACTACTAAAACGCTGAAAGAATCTCTTATGGTCGTCTTTCGCCTAATCTGCTGTATTCCTCTCCAACTGCCTTTTAGACTCCCTAATATCCTTCTCAATGGTTGCCCTCATATCCTGATATGCCCTACGATTTACATTGGAATTATTAGTCTTGTATGTCCTATTCATCTGTTTTTTTTTCCCTTTGCAGCTTCTTTTTAACTCTTTATTAACCCACAGTGAAACTTTTTTCCTACTGATTTTAAATTTAGGTATGTACCTGTCCTGCATTACATGTAACACATTTTTAAACTTGTTCCACTGCTCCTCGACATAAAGAGTTTATCCCAGCCTATCCTCCTTACACTTTGACGCATCTGTTCCAAATTTGCCCCACGAAAGTTTAACTTGACTTTTTAAGTTTCAGTCTTTGCATCGGCACACTTCCAAAAACACTGAACACTGTATTCTCTTATGGTCACTTGATCCTTGTGGTTCACTTCCCTGGACACCCTCAATTCTATCCTGATTATTACAAAATACTTTCCCGAATCCACTGTGAAGCAGTCATGACGAATATGATTTAACTCTCTGAACACTGTGGAACTTATGACTGCAGCCTTGTAGTATATTACTCTTTATAGAATTTGGTAACACCAGCAGGTGGCACTTACCCTGTGGTCTGAATGTGGATCCCAATGTCACAGTGCAGCGATGGGGACACCGTGATGTAAAAATGGTGCCGTCCTTTAGATGGGATGTAAAACTAAGGTCCTGGCTCTCTGAGGTCATAAATGATCCCTAGGCCTCCTTGGGAAAGGGAGGGGTATATCCCGATATCCTGGCTAAATTGCCCACCATGGCCTAGTCAATAATCCCCTATCCCAAACACCACTTGACCACCTAACAGCTAATGTGTGTATTGGCATAAAATGGCTGCCATCACATCACCCAGGTGGACGCTAAAAATTAGTGGTGGTTGAAGTGACTCCCCTCTCACTGAAGTGCTTTGAGCAGTGAGAAAATTGCTATATAAATGTAAAGAATTATTATAATTATTATTATACTTCAGGGGCGGCACGGTGGTGCACTAGTAGCGCTGCTGCCTCGCAGTTAGGAGACCCACATGGAGTTTGCATGTTCTCGCTGTGTCTGTGTGGGTTTCTTCTGGGCACTCCAGTTTCCTCCCACAGTCCACAGACATGCAGGTTAGGTGGATTGGAGATACTAAATTGTGCCTAGTGTGGGCTTGGTGTGTGGGTGTGTGTGCCCTGCGGTGGTTTGTTTCCTGCCTTTGACCCTGTATTGGCTGGGGTTGACTCCAGCAGACCCCTGTGACCCTGTAGTTAGGATATAGCGGGTTGGATGATGGATGGATTATAATTCAGAGTTTCACGTGTTTCAACCTGAGAGTGTTGTGTATAATGAAGATTAGCAGAAACCGCGGGATACTAGCAGAATTAACTTATCAGAAGGGCTTGTCAGGATCCGTGGTTAAAGCAGACAATTTGGACGCTCCATGATGTCTCGGGATGTAGAATCATATCTAAATGTATTCACCATGGATTTTAATAAAGTGAAAGCAGTCCCACGGGAACAACTGTCAGCTGGCGTAACACCGCTTTATCCCAAATGCCATTTGGCAGCTCGAGCTAATACTTAGATGTGACATGACACGCCAGTGTAGGTGACTCAGCTATTATATGGCCGCAGTAACATCAGCGGCCCACGCCATGCCTTTCTTTTGCCAATGCACATTTCATGCCTCAAACCCAGATTACACTTTGTTGCAATTTATGTAAAAACAGTGCAATTTATATTCCTGAGAAATCTTTTTATTTTTTCATATGAGAGGCAAGGCTATTGAATCAAAAAAAAAGAAAAAAGAAAATCAACAGCCTGATTATGTTTGCCAGGTCTGAATTTGAAAGCATATTGTGACTTTTTGACTTTCTTTTAAAAAATAAATGACTAACTTTCATCTGATCCTGCCAAAGAGTGGCTTTTTCAAGCTCTGTTGAAAACAGAAAGTTTATCTTATGCTGTCAAGGAGAAAATGTTGCTCTTGTGATCAACGCTGGCATCTGCTGAGCCATAAAAAGAGAGAACTCAAATGGTGCTTTGTATTGATTTTCACAAGACGCTATGTGGCTCAGCTGTTTGACTTTCTTCTCTCACGGATCACATTAAGCCGATATGATAAATTAGATAACATCCTCAGTTATCCATCCATCCATTCCATTATCCAACCCGCTATATCCTAACTACAAGGTCACGGGGATCTGCTGGAGCCAATCCCAGCCAACACAGGGCGCAAGGCAGTAAAGAAAACCCGGGCAGGGCGCCAGCCCACCACAGATCCTAAGTTATGTTATGTTTATGTAAATCTGGGCTCAAAGTTTATCTTGGCGACCCGAGAAAAAGGCCAGGAATTATCGCTGGACTGTCGCAGTCCCCTTCACAGCCCAGGCAGACATCCACACCTATACAGGAATCTCCAAGTTACCACAGGAAAGAAACTCCTTGAGGATATGCAAGGAAAACAGAAGTCCGCAGCTTGGTTTATACCACCTGTGTGAAGTCGCACCACAAACCACGTGCACGGTGAGCGACCAAAATACATTTACAGCAGACCCCCGCAAAGTCACGGTTCAGAGTTCGCGACCTCAGTCGTTTGCAGATTTTTCCTTAGAACCAAACTAATAATTGTTAGTGGAAACCGCAAATATCCTCCTCAAGTTTTGTATGGCTTTTTTCGTGGAAATACTGTACTGTAGACAGGACACAAAGCAACTGTAGTGGAAAAGGAAGCTTGGGATGGTGAAAGTAGCCAATCCGAGAGCGTTATTCATTTCTGCTTGCTGCTGATTGGCTGCTGCCCCATGACGCATCTCCGGCAGATGCAGTCCAGCATTCCCGCCTAATAACAGTTTACCGAATATAGCTATCTTGAGTGTTTTCAGTGTTTCACTGATTGTTCTCGTGCTTTTCGTTTTGTTCTTCTTAAAGCCCTAAGATGCTGCCTATTAATGCCCTGCACCTTCTGAGGCTTCTGGCAATGAACCTAAGCGCCAGAAGAAGTTTAAGACACTAATGAGAAGGTTGAACTACTGGATTTACTCCGGGAGTTAAAAAGTTATGCAGCAACTTCCCAACACAATGTTCCACAAACTTATCAAGAAAAGCCAGCACAAAACCCCGCCAGAAGAAGACCCATCAGAAGATACAACTCCTCCTGAAGCACCTGAAGAAGAGGCGCCAATGAGGCATTGTAAATCCTCTGCTTTGCTGTGCAGTCATTATCTTCATTACATGCCTTCATCGTACTGCACAGCTAATTCATCATCATCATCATCATCTTCAATCCATATTATTCATTATTGCTGAATACTCATACTTTTTACTGTATTTATATTACATTAAATTATTATGTTTTTACCCTACTTAAACGAAAGAAAACAGCACATACCAAAGAAAATGCGCTGTACAAATAGGGGTATTTTACATTCTGGCACTGCAGGAGATATAGCAGTATAGTACTGGACAGTATACGGGTTTACCTTTACAATCTTTTGTTTTAGGGTAATGTATTAAGCTGAGGTTGAAATAAAATTAAAGTGTTTTGGGACATGTTTAGGGTTTAAACTATAAAAATAGGCATTTTTTGACCACATCCAAAATTTACGGTTTTTCACAATTCACGGGTGCTCTAGGAACTTAACCCTGTGAATTTCAGGGGATGTCTGTATTCTTATTGCATTCGGCATGTTAATGTCCTCCTAGTCAATAAGTGGTTGGTTAATGTCGCATAGCAGAGGATATGAGATCCGTTGATGGATGAAGAATTGTACCTGCTGTTAAGAAGTAGAAAAGGGGAAGGTGGAGTGTCAGACCTATTGACCAAAAGCAGTGAAGGAAGGGTGGGTATTAATATCCTTGTGAGTAGAGGATAGATAGATAGATAGATAGATAGATAGATAGATAGATAGATAGATAGATAGATATGAAAGGCACGATATGATAGATAGATAGATAGATAGATAGATAGATAGATAGATAGATAGATAGATAGATAGATAGATAGATAGATAGATAGATAGATAGATAGATAGATAGATATGAAATACACTATATAATAGATAGATAGATTTCTGTAACAAGGTTAAAATAAAAATAACAAAGACTGGTCTTTCAGCACTGGCACAGATGTTGCCTTTCCCTTCTGACTTCAAGATGGAAAAGTTCATTTTTTTCTATTCTACTTTCTCTTTTAAATTGTATCCCCAACATGCCCCTCCAGTACAACTTTGTTCTAACACGTCTTTATGGTACATCTTTGTTCTAGCACACCCACTATTCTTAACTGCCTTTAGCCTAAAAAGACCATTTTGTAATCATCTTCAGCACTTCCCTTTTTCTTAATTTTAATTTGAACATTATATAACATATAAAATGCATAAAAAGTACCTTTCCTCACAGTATATAATTAACCCTTTTTAATTACATTGCCTTATCTTTTATCCTAATTTCAGTTATGATTAGCCAAAAGTCTTAAGGTTACTTTGTAAGTATTTTAAAAAGAATATATATATCTTTAATTATTAAATAAATATTTCGGAGCAGAGAACTTCAGTTATGACATGTCTTAGTTCAAAAGTTCACTTAGTTAACTTTACTAGATAGATAGATAGATAGATAGATAGATAGAAAAAGGCACTATATAATATATAGACAGATAGATATGAAAGGCACTATATAATATATAGACAGATAGATATGAAAGGCACTATATATTTCAAACAGTGTGTGTTGGCTAATTGAAGGACTCTGAACTGGCCTGCTCTCAGAGTGTGAACTTGTGCTTTAATGGGCAGTCCAGGGCTTCTTTCTGCCATTCACACTGTGATGCTGAGTTGCACTCCACCCTCTTTATCTTCTTTGCTCCTCCCACAATTGCTATTCCTAATTTAATTAATCGAGAATCAGTTTGTAAAACTAAAAAAATATATATATATTTATATTGGGCAATTTTATTGTTTCATGGTCAATAAATACGTTTTGATGAAAGGTTTAAACAGAAAGTATAAAGCAGAAAGATCTTACCACCTAACCTAGAAATAAAAAAAAACATGCAAAAAACACTACCTTTCACCCTAGATAAAGCAATACAAGCAATCATGTTAAGTTTTTTTTTTTTAATTTTCCATTACAATGTGTAAAATAAATTTATTTTCTTATATCCATCCTGTAATTAAGCTTTGTTCACTTTACATGATGCTTAAGGATAAAAATAATTTTAAAAATGTATGTATAGTGTTAACATTTAAGTGTGTTTGAGGGTCTGTTCAGGCACTGTGGCACTCAATGGACCGAGTTCAGTAGGTGGGCTCTAGAACCTTCGTAGTCCATTTCAGGGTTACGGGGCTAAAGATTGTCTCAACAGGAGTCTGACAAAGACCACTCTCACTCACACACGCACATACACACTATATTCACACACAGTGACAGTTTGCAAGTGTCAATTAACATATGTAATTAATTCCTTCTTAGCTTGAACAGTTCTGGTCATGATAATTTTCTTGAAATTATTGCAAATATTAGGGAATAACAGAAGTGAAAGTCAAACTTTATTATAGCGAATGACCATTATGGATACCTGGTGTATGTGGCACTCTGATGGGGTAACCAGATTTTCAAAGTCTCAGACTTGGACACTTGTGTAGCCTGTATGGCCACATATAAGGCCTCATTTATTTAATGCCATCATCCTCAGAGAGGGATCAGGGCACTTAAAAAAAATAACAAAAATACGTTGGATTACACAAAGTGTTTGAAGAGGAAACAAAAAATGAGCCAAGAGACAGGATTTTATTTGCCACCAACACTTTTCAAATAGACAACAGCCAAAATACTCAAGTACAAATAGATTTGCTGCCTCTTTCTGCCTTCATTTGAGTGTCGCCCACTACCTGCCGACTCTGGCTCTGGTGAGGCAGTGGAGTTTTTTAAAACTAGACATGGGCATTGGTCATCCGTAGTACTTCCACGTCAGGTGGAAACCGGTGTAGTTCTCCCTCAACAGTGCCTTCTGTTGGAATCCAAAGACAATGACAGGGTTGTACTTCAGGACTCTAAGTCTTATGGCTCCCTGTGGCTGTGTCAGCTGGGCTCATTCCCCTGCAGTGTGGCGAAACAAACTGCTCCCGGTACTCACATTCATCTGGTCCATGTATTTGTTTTCTCTCTGTTCTGGGATAAAGAATGTAAGGCGTTCTGTCTGGGTTGAGTCTCAACTCCCACTGTCCTTCCAATATGATCTCTCATCCGGCGAAGAAATCATCCTCCATCCTGGCCAGGACGCCTGTCCTTCCTCTCCAGTGTTTACACATTATACTGCCTGTTTTTGTGTACTTCGTGGTTATACTCGCAACTCTGTTCAAATTCAACACAAGCTCCTCATCAAGCAGGGTTCCCCCTTGGAGTCTCATTGTAAATGCATTGTGATGACATTTGTAGCACCGAAAAATGAGTAAAAACTGGGACATGTTGATAATTTTCAGTTATTCATCGGGACACATAGCATGAAATTGGGACTGACGCAGTCACTGGGGCGTCTGGTCACCCTTGTAGATTATTGAGTCAACGAAATAGTTAATCATCATAATCTGCAAGTAATGGAAGTGTGAGGATGGTTTAGTGTGAAGTTTATACTGATGTCATGTGTGTGCACATGGGAAACAAAAGCAACATTTCTTTCTATAGCACATCTTCGTACAAACAATGTAACTCAAAGTGCTTTACAAGATGTCAAAGAGAAAGTTATGAGAAAAGAGAAAGAAGTAAGATTAAGCAATAATATTTAGAATAAGTAACAAAGAATAAACCAAAAGATGTATGCGATCTTAAAAATCGATAAATATCAAATGAAGGAGTAGCGATCTTATATACAATGTCATGATGTAAACGTCTATGGATGAGGACAGAAAAAAACAACAAATATGTACTATGTGCATAACGGCCCACATGCCACAAGGTCCTTTATTGATATTATGGCCTGCGGAGGGCGCTCCAGTCACCCAAACCCGACACAGACAGACAAAGGACACAAGTTCAGCACACAGGTTTTGCACAGCACAATTTGTAGCACTAAACACAACACCAAACTCTTTCTTTCCTTCTTCTTCTTTCTCTCTCTTTGCCTCCATTCCTCCTGTGGCAAACTTTGTCCACCTCCTTCCGACTCCTGCAGTAGTGGAAGATGGTTCCTTTTATATTGTATCCGGAAGTGCCCTGGTTGTCCGGTGATCTTCTTCCAGCAGTGCTTCCAGGTGTATGGTGGAAGTTCTGCCACACAGGGCTGAACAGTACCTGCAGCACCCCCTGGCGGCACCCACAGAAACCCAACAGGACTGCACCAAACTCCAACTCCCATGGAGCTCTGTGGGAGTCCAAGGCACTGGTTCAACAGAGGCAGGCTGCCATATATCGCTCTTGGGGAGGTACGGCTCTGGATATGTACTATCTCCTGGTCCATACAGTATAGAGGAGTCCCCACAATATATATGAATAACATTTTGTTTTCCTTGCTTGCATTTTTTCCTTTTATGTTTAGTAAAAACATTTAACTTACTTGTTACTATTTAGGAGGAGGAGGATGCACGATGGCGGTCTCTGTGCGACACTCGCTTGACTTGCTAATAAGAGGATTGCCATCCCACACACGCACAGTGAAAGCGACTTCCTACCCCACACATGCAACCTGCTGGTTTTTCATTAATTTGTGTTGAGGATCTGTTTGCCGTCGGTAGCATTTATCAAAGGAGAAAAAGAGGAAAATATACAAACTTGGTGTAACCACTCTCAAGGCAAACCTAATGCATAGTTGAACTTGCACAGAACGTTTCTCTGTTTTATGTTAGACAAGTCTGAAAAGTTTCACCAATATTTTACAGAGGGAGATTTTGACACTTTAAAACTGTGTACAGTGCAGTCTGTTCACGATATCTCAATTTGTCTTGGGAAATTTTCTTGAAGAAATAAGTGCGCCACATTTCAATAAAATCGGTCCACGGGGTGGCTGAATTACTTCATGGGGACAGACAGATGGACAGACTGACATGACTATTGCAATAGGTGAACTATAATAATAATAGGCATATTACAGTGCATCCGGAAAGTATTCACAGCGCATCACATTTTCCACATTTTGTTATGTTACAGCCTTATTCCAAAATGGATTAAATTTATTTTTTCCTCAGAATTCTACACACAACACCCCATAATGACAACGTGAAAAAAGTTTACTTGAGGTTTTTACTAATTTATTAAAAATAAAAAAATTGAGAAAGTACGTGTACATAAGTGTTCACAGCCTTTGCCATGAAGCTCAAAATTGAGCTCAGCTGCATCCTGTTTCCCCTGATCATCCTTGAGATGTTTCTGCAGCTTCAGTCCACCTGTGGTAAATTCAGTTGATTGGACATGATATGGAAAGGCACACACCTGTCTATAGAAGGTCCCACAGTTGACAGTTCATGTCAGAGCACACACCAAGCATAAAGTCAAAGGAATTGTCTGTAGACCTCTGAGACAGGATTGTCTCGATGCATAAATCTGGGGAAGGTTACAGAAAAATTTCTGCTGCTTTGAAGGTCCCATTGAGCACAGTGGCCTCCATCATCCGTAAGTGGAAGAAGTTCAAGACCACCAGGACTCTTCCTAGAGCTGGCCGGCCAACTAAACTGAGCGATCGGGGGAGAAGGGCCTTAGTCAGGGAGGTGACCAAGAACCTGATGGTCACTCTGTCAGAGCTCCAGAGGTCCTCTGTGGAGAGAGGAGAACCTTCCAGAAGGACAACCATCTCTGCAGCAATCCACCAATCAGGCCTGTATGGTAGAGTGGCCAGATGGAAGCCACTCCTTAGTAAAAGGCACATGGCAGCCCGCCTGGAGTTTGCCAAAAGGCACCTGAAGGACTCTCAGACCATGAGAAACAAAATTCTCTGGTCTGATGAGACAAAGATTGAACTCTTTGGTGTGAATGCCAGGTGTCACATTTGGAGGAAACCAGGTACCGTTCATCACCAGGCCAATACCATCCCTACAGTGAACCATGGTGGTGGCAGCATCATGCTGTGGGGATGTTTTTTCAGCGGCAGGAACTGGGAGACTAGTCAGGATAAAGGGAAAGATGACTGCAGCAATGTACAGAGACATCCTGGATGAAAACCTGCTCCAGAGCGCTCTTGACCTCAGACTGGAGCGACGGTTCATCTTTCAGCAGGACAACAACCTTAAGCACACAGCCACAATATCAAAGGAGTGGCTTCAGGACAACTCTGTGAATGTCCTTGAGTGGCCCAGCCAGAGCCCAGACTTGAATCCGATTGAACATCTCAGGTGAGATCTTAAAATGTCTGTGCACCGACGCTTCCCATCCAACCTGATGGAGCTTGAGAGGTGCTGCAAAGAGGAATGGGCGAAACTGGCCAAGGATAGGTGTGCCAAGCTTTTGGCATCATATTCAAAAAGACTTGAGGCTGGAATTGCTGCCAAAGGTGCATCGACAAAGTATTGAGCAAAGGCTGTGAATACTTATGTACATGTGATTTCTCCGTTTTTTTATTTTTAATAAATTTGCAAAAACCTCAAGTAAACTTTTTCACATTATCATTATAGGATGTTGTGTGTAGAATTCTGAGGAAAAAATTAATTTAATCCATTTTGGAATAAGGCTGTAACGTAACAAAATGTGGAAAAAGTGATGCGCTGTGAATACTTTCCGGATGCACTGTATATGCAAATGCACCTAAAAATGAATGAATTGGGTAACTGTGCTTTTCACTGACTAGTACTGGAAACCAAGTTTTGAGATTTCAGCATTAATGCTGCGACTGGTGTATGAGCTTATTTAGGCGCTGTGTTAAGGGAATGGTGGGTCTAAAATATGTTTAGGGCATTAAATACAATACTTTACTTCATATAATGATGTAACAGATTAATATTAGTATACATTATTTACTCTAAATTGTTAAAATGTGGTGGATGCCTGACCATTGCACCTACAGGGGATTCAGAAAGTGTTCAGACTCCGTCCCTTTCTTCTCACTTTATTGTGTTGTACATTTCTTTTTAAATGGAAAAATGTTTTGTTTCTTCCCATTAATCTACATTCAATAACCCAAAATGACAAATTCATTTTTTTTGCATTTCCAGAATATATCTGGTCATAAGCATTCATTTAAGACCAAGATCAAGGTGTTAGCCCCATTATTATTGCTCTGTTAATTTATTGTTTTGTCTAATTATGTACCTGTGTGAAAGAATCAGTCTCAACGCACAAAGAAGATTTGGGGCAGCCACCCGTATATCTTCCCTGGCTACAAAAGGGTAATGAATTAGGCAAGTAGTGCTCTGGTTGAGTTCCAAGCTGAATTGTTTGAGTGGTGAGATGGTGTCGGTTTTAAATGTGAAAAACTGGAAGTGATGTCATCAAAATGTCAGAACCGGAAATGATGAAATTCATGGTGCCAAACCAGAACTACCATCTTTCTTGGTGCCACAACCAGAAGTGGCATAGTTGTTGTTAAATCAGGAAGGTTTTCCCATACTTGGCCTACAGAGATGACAGAAGTAGGTTTAGCGCACCTCGCCACCCCCTGGCCTGACAGATAATTACCTCCACTTGGTCCACTCAGCTTCCTCTTACTGTTACTATGATTTAATTTAGTATGTACTACCTATGAGTGTTTTGTCTTGCAGTTCCCTTAGTTTGTTTGTATGTTGTGGGTGGTCCCTTAAGAGGTGGAACCACCAATCCATCAATCGTAAGGAACCCCCCCCAATATGAATGATGACGTGGGAACTGAAGTCTAAGGAGGTTCATTCTGAATGTGCTTTAGTGGATTTTGGTGGGATGTGTGAGTGTTGTCTATTCTTTGATTTCATTCTGGATTATCTGTTAGGCAAGTCCTTTTACTCCTGTGAGCTGTTTTGTTCTATGTTTCCTATTCCTTCCTAAATCTTCTTTTATAAAGTTTCTTTATTGTCTTTTTCTGTACAAGCCAGGGTTTGGCAGTCATCCCCTACCTGGAGTGTTTTTCAGGATATTTCATAGCATATTTGTTTATCTTTGATTCTGAGGCAGTTCTACCAGCAAGCTGACAAAAAAAAATAATTTAATGAGATAAACAGAAGATGAACGAAGCTAGAAAAGGGCAGAAACCAAGAGATCGAAGAATACAAAGTGAAGCACCAATGCGTGAGACTAACCCGAAGATGAAAATGAGCAAATTTCTGTAACAAAAGGACAATTGAGAAAAGGTTTGGCAAAGTCCAGATCCATGAGCAGCCTGTCACCTGAGGTCCTAGTCAAGTCAAGTCAAGTTGGGGAGCATGCACTGGTACAGTGCGTTGCCACACCCACTACACAACGAAAATACTTAGGATCCCGGTTGGCAACCCCCCATGCAGATACACGGTCCAGTCCCATCCTCCGGAAATGACCCTCTATCTGCCGCAGCCAGGTGTTAAGTGGGCGACCACTTGGCCTGGTCCAGCCACTTGGGTTCCCAACAATGAGAATCTTACGATCCGGATCACCCTTGGGGAATCACTCTACATGGCAGTAGTGCCGTAACTGATGCTCCCTTACCATGCAGGTTATGTGCCTCATTCGGGACTCCGTGAACAACTGATCATTCAGCACAAAGTCAAACCAACGGTACCCAAGGATTCTCCGGAGCGACACAGTACCAAAGGAGTCCAGTCTACATCTCAGATCACTGGATAGTGTTCATGTCTCACAACCATATAGCAAGACAAGAAGCACCAAGACTCTAAAGACTTGGACCTTCGTCCTTTTGCATAGATATCGGGAGCGCCACACACCCCTTTCCAGTGATCTCATGACCCCCCATGATCTCCCAATCCGTCTACTGACTTCATAGGAAGAGTCACTAGAGACATAAATGTCACTGCCAAGGTCGACACTCTTTCCGCCGACAGACACACTGCTGATGGCTGTGCCCAAGAGCTCATTAAAGGCCTGGATGTTGGGTTTTATCAGGACACTCACAAGCCCAAACACTCAGACTCCTCGATCAGTCACTCAAACGCCCCGATCAGACCCTCCATTGACTCCGCAAAGATCACAGCATCGTCAGCAAGGCCAAGATCCATGAATCTTTCTTCACCAACAGATGCCCCACAGCTGCTGGACCCCATGACCTTGTTCAACACCCAGTCCATACAAGCATTGAACAGAGTAGGAGCAGAACACACCCCTGACGAACCCCAGAATCAACTGGGAAAAACACAGAGGTTCTGCCTCCACTCTGCACAGCACTCACAGTACCGGTGTATAGGCCGACCATGATATCCAGCAACCTCAAGGGGATCCCACGAACCCTCAGGATGTCCCACAGGGCAGCTCGATCAACTGAGTCAAACACTTTACGAAAATCGACAAAGGCTACAAAGAAAATCTGCCGATATTCACGTTTGTGCTCCATTAGAACTCTCAGTGCCAGGATGCAGGCGATGGTAGACTTCTTAGGCGTAAAACCAGACTTTTCCTGTCGCTGGTAGGTGAGCAAGTGATCATGGAGGTCCCCTAGGACTGAATATGCGGGTTATGATAAGGACAGTGAGACAGGTAAGAGGCAACAGGTAACAGTTACATAGCTGGTTTCCACATTTCTTCCTATCCTCCATTGAAGAGGTTAGTTGGTACCTTTCATGTTAGGTGCATGTTACAGGTGATCTGATAATGTGATAAAAGACTTACCAACAGGTAGCATAAGGACAATAATAAACCCCATTCTCAACTTGGGACTGGTGTCGGAGCTCTAGCAGCAACATTTTGAAACATAGGAATGCTTCTTACAGTAGAACCCAAAAAGTTAAGAGTTGTGATAGTCGAGCTGAGAGTTAGTCAAATTTCTGAATTCTAATCACACTTTAAAATCCCAATATACTGTATGCAAATTAAGAGACAATATGAATGTATAATATAACTTGTTTTTTTCCAGGTCAAATGTATATCAACACACAGGCCTGAGAAAACCTGGTGATGCCTCCTGCCATTGTTTTAACAGGTTATCCCTGAAACTGAATGTCTGCAACTCGAAAATACGTCTACACTTGGGCTGTTTTTCTTTCCAGTAAGGTCTCGCACCATCTGTTGAAGTGCATCAGAAGCATCCTGTTTTGTCTCAGATTCCAAGTGCTTGGTTATTAAGATAGTGGATAAAAGCATCTGGTGAATAAATGTAAATGCAAATGCGTTCCTAGAGCTTCTGTTAGAGTGCTCCCCCTAATCACGTTAGCCGTGTCAATTCACCATCTGCATTTCTGATTTTGATAAATAAATCAATTTTTACTTGTATGTTGGTCTTTCTCAGGGAAAATAATTGGATTGAGTTTTTTAAAACATTTAAACAAATATTGCAGAATGAGACTGGTCGATTAGTAGTTGTGGTCCACCACATGCCCTATGGACAAGTTAAATCCACCTTCACTTTTTTCACATTCTGCTATTTTGCAGCCCTCTGTTAAAATCATTTAAATTATTTTTTTCCCACATCAACCAACATCCAAAATCCAAGAATGACATGGTGAAAACAGCATTTTAGAAATGTTCACTAATTCATTAAAAATGAACTCAAGTATTCAGACCCTTTGCTACAACACTTGAAATTTGGCTTAGGTGTATCTTATCCTGCTGATCATCATTGAGATTTTCTACATTTGTGGCCAAAAGTTTTCACAATGACACAAATATTATTTTTCACAAAGTCTGCTGCCTCAGTTTTTAGGATGGCAATTTGCATCGACTCCAGAATGTTCTGAAGAGTGATCACATGAATTGCAATTAATTGCAAAGTCCCTCTTTGCCATGAAAATGAAGTTAATCCCAAAAAATCCACTTCCACTGCATGTCAGCCCTGCCACAAAAGGTCCTGCTGACATCATTTGAGTGATCCTCTCGTTAACACAGGATAGAATGTCAACGAGGACAAGGCTGGAGACCATTCTGTCATGCTGATTGATTTCGAATAGACAGGTGAAGAAGACTTCAGGGCTCCCAAGAAATTTCAACAAGCACCAGGACCATCTCCTAAAGTTAAATCAGCTGTGGGCACCACCAGTACAGAGCTTGCTCTGGCAGCAGGCAGGTGTGAGGGAGGTGAAGACTTTTAGAGGATGGCCTGGTGGGTGTCAAGAAGGGCAGCAAAGAAGCCAAGAAAAACATCAGGGACAGACTGATATTCTGCAAAAGGTACAGGGATTGGACTGCTGAGGACAGCTGTAGAAAAGTCATTTTCTCTGATGAATCCCCTTTCCAATAAAAAGAAAAGGTGAGCAGTGCTACCATCAGTCCTGTGTCACGCCAACAGTAAATCATCCTGAGACCATTAATGTCACGTGGGGTTGCTTCTCCGCCAAGGCAGTGAGCGCACTCATAATTTGACCTAAGAAAATAGCCATGAATAAAGAATGGGACCAAAACATCCTTTGAGAGAAACTTCTCCCAACCATCCAAGAACAGTTTGGTGACCCACAATGCCTTTTCCAGCATGATGGAGCACTGGGCCATATGTGAAAACTAAGTGATTCGCTGAACAAAACATCGAAAAATGGGGTCCATGGCCAGGAAATCACCGGACCTTAATCTCAATGAGAACTTGTGGTTAATCCTCAAGAGGCGGGTGGACAAACAAAAACCCACCAATTCTGACAAACTCCAAGCATTGATTATGCAAGAATGGGCTGCCATCAGTCAGGATTTGGCCCAGAAATTCATTGACAGACAGCATGCTGGGGCGAATTGCAGAGGTCTTGAAAAAGAAAGAAGGGCCAACACTGAAAATATGGAATCTTTGCATAAACTTCATGGAATTGTCAACAAAATGCTTGTAATTCTACTTCAATATACCATAGAAACATCTGACAAAAAGAATTAAAAACACTGAAGCAGCAAACTTTATGAAAACCAATACTTGTGTCATTCTCAAAACTTTTGGCGACGACTGTACACCCTTTTTGGTTTACACCAGCAGTCAATTTCAATGAACTGGCCTGATTTGGAAAGGCACACACCTATCTATAAAAGACCCCATAGTTGGCAATATGTATCAGAGCAACAACAACAACATTTATTTATATAGCACATTTTCATACAAATAATGTAGCTCAAAGTGCTTTACATGATGAAGAAAAGAGAAATAAAAGACAAAGTCAAAATTAAAATAAGACAACACTAATTAACATATAATAAGAGTACAGTCCGATGGCCAGGATGGACAGCAAAAACCCACCTATGAGTTTAAAGGAGATGTTACAGAGAGGATTGTGTCGAAGCACAGATCTGGAGAAGGAGGAGGAGATTGGAAGCATGTGCAGATTATAGCACGTTGCCAGAGACCCACCACACGGCGAACCACCCAGTTTGAGATCCAAGTACAGCCATGCAACGGGTGACACCTCAGCACCACACTCAAAAAGTGTGAGGTATTTTGACAGTGGCTGGAGTGCCAATCCTGCCACCAACCCCAAGTTTTCTCTGTAAATTGGAGGACCTGCTTGCAGGACTGGATGCAGATTAACATCATACCCAGGATAGAGCAATTCCAGGTTAGTACTAGAATCCCTGAAGCCTACAAAAACTCTCATAATCCCTGCCACCTTAAATTCCTTTGCACCTTCTGATCAGCGTGTTTTGTTTTGCAAATGTGTCGATCAGCACCGGCGGCAGGCAGCCTGCAATCCCATCCCCACCTGACGCAGCTGAAGTTCTCCAGGCTCAAATCTCTTTATCATGGTGTGATGTACCTGGAGTTGTAGAGGGTAAATAATATGTCGTTATTTGTAATACATACATTTCATGTATGTGTAGGATGACAGGAAATGCAAAAATGTTGAACACATAACTAGAACAGAAACTTTTTCTGTGTTCTACTAATAACTGGCCAAATGCTGACATGAACTGTATAATGTGTGAAGACTGAAGTCCAAATATCAAATAAAGACTTTCACAAAAGTCAGAGATATAACAAAACAAATGTGCTTTTTTTCAAGAATTTAACCAAGGTAAAAGAAATTGGGATAGGGTACGACACACACACATACATCTGGTGTAGAGGTAAGAACTGCTGTCTCCAAGTCGAGAGATGGCGGGTCTGATCCTGGGGTATTCATGCATTGACTGTTTTGAGTAGTGAGTGGTTATTTATTTATTACTACTATTATACAGTAGAATAAAAACATTGTGGCATCCTGGCCAATACCCCCAGGCCGCCAGATGGAGCCCTCCTTGCAGCATGGAGGTGCCCCGAATGCCAGCAGGGAATCATGGACAATGGAGTTATAATGCACAGCCCTGCTGGATACCATGGGGGCCGCCAGGAGTTGCTGCAGGGAGGCCCAGGGATTTATATCTTCCGTACAGCCCGGAAGTATTTCCAAGTCATGGGAACGGAAGAAAAAGAGCAGTTTTTACCAGACCCGGAAGTGCTGGATAATCACATGGACTGAGGGCTCAGAAGCGCTACCGGGTCAAGGACTATAAAGGACTGTGGGAGATCCCAGACAGATGAGCTGAGTTGGGAGGCAGTATGGCTAAGAAAGCTTGGTCAGAACCTCCTGTGACTCGTAATCACACATAAAGTCGCTATATAATCTGACATTCTTTTAGCTTTCTTAATGGCGTCTGAACACTGTTGGGAAGTCGATATCTTAGAGTCCACTATGACTCCTAAATCATTCTCATAAGTTGGACTCTCGATTTTCCGACCTCCCATTGTGTATTCAAACCTAATATTTTTACTTCCTATGTGTAATACTTTATATTTACTGACATTAAATTTCATCTGCCACAAATCTGCCCAAACCTGTTTGCTGTCCAAGTCCTTCTGTAATGATGTAACAGACTCCAAATTATCTGCTAATCCACCTATCTTGGTATCATCAGTGAACTTAACCAGCTTGTTACTTATGTTCCTGTCTAAATCATTTATACATATTATAAATATGTGGCCGGATTACTGACCCCTATGGAACACCACTCTTAACATTGGCCAATTCTGCTTTCCTGAAACCAAGATTCGCGTCATGTCTGGAGGAAACCTGTCAGTGCTCATTACCTGTGCAATACCATTCCACTGATGAAGCAGATTGGTGGCAGCATCACGCTTTGGGGTTGTTTTTAAGCAGCAGGGACTGAAAGAGAAGATGGAGATGAAGGAAAGCTGAAGAAAGAAAAGCACAGAGATATCAGAGCATTCTGGCCTTCAGTCTGGACTAAAGGTTAACCTTCTAATATGACAATGACCCTAAGCACAAGGCAAAAATAGCACAGGATTGGCTTAAGGAACACTCTGAGGATGTTCTGGAGTGGCCCTGACTTTAACCCAATCAAACATTTCTACACAAGCTGTCCAGGCAATTGCTGACCAACGAATATCTCCATCCAACCAGACAAAAGCCTGAGAGGATCTGCAGAGAAGAATGTGAGAGAATCCCTAATTCCCAGTTTGAAGCTTGCGGCGACAAATCCAAAAAGTCTCCGGACCGGATCTGCTGCGGCTTCCTTTGTCTGGCAATTGTTTCTGCTGAGTTTATATGTTCTTCCCATGTTTTCTCACAGTGTACTTCGCACATCCATAACAATGTCTGGGTTATAATCATCGATGAATCTAAATTAGCACCAGGGTGCACGTGTGCCACGTAATAAAGTGGAACCCCACTATTTGCAGGGTTGGTGATATTACCAGAATAGGCTCTGTCCCCCTGCAATACTAAACTACACATAACTAAAGTGGGTGGATGGATTGAGATTTTCTAGGCATGCATATCATTAATTTTTAAACTCTTATAAACAAAAAAAAAACACTTCTTTGTGGAAACAGTCACTGAAAATGGAGAACACAAAAGTCAGGATTTGCATAGAGTCATGTGTCTCAATTATTGTCATTCCTTTCTATGAGCAACCTTTAACTTATGCTAAGCAACACGGCCGTCTGCATTTGACTGCATGAAACATCTGCTGCAGTCTTACACAGAGGAAGACTTGTGTCGTCAGCCGCGGAGCATTATTATGAGCGCCAGGACGCGTTTCCTTACATTGTGCTACCACAAATGTGTAACTTATCACTGTCATCCTATGTGGGCATTCTATAAAATGGTCAGGTCACCTGAATCAATAAGCTTTTGTAATTCCGAGCGAATCTTTACCAGCACAATGTATTCCAATTTTATAATGGATTTCATGCATAATTCCTGGTTTAAAGAACATATAGTTTCACTTGTGGAATGTCCAAGCAAATATCAAGGTTAAAATTAGCATCGTAGAGCTGAGCACAAAGTAAACAATTACTGATAATATTAAATACATTTAGTCTATTTTTTTAACTTAATACATCATTTTCATGTTCCGTAATCCACCTTAATAAAAGAATAAGTGTTTGTGTGTCCATCTGTTTGCTATGTCTCTGTCATAAACAACAACAACAACATTTATTTATAGTTATTTATTTCTAGTCTCCAACTGGCTCAAAATGCGGCTGCAAGGCTTCTAACTGGAAGTAGCAGAATCCAACACATTTCACCGATTTTGAAAACCCTACACTGGCTGCCGGTTAGATTCAGAATCGATTTTAAGATTCTCCTCCTCACCTATAAGGCATTAAACGGTCTAGCCCCCGCCTATTTGAGTGTCTTGCTCCATTGTCACAATCCTCTCCGTGTTCTTAGATCCGCAGATCAGCTGCTCCTAACCGTTCCCAAGGCACATTTTAAAGCTCGTGGTGAAAGGGCTTTCTCCGTCTGTGCACCCAGGCTCTGGAACTCCCTGCCCTTAGTGGTTAGGCGAGCCGCCTCAGTCACCACATTTAAATCTCGCCTAAAAACGCACTTCTTCACATTGGCTTTTAATTCTTAACCTGTTTCATTTTCCACTTGCCTTTTGCTATTTTCTCTGTTTTATTTGGTCCCCTGACCTGCTTTTAGTATCTCTGTTTTAATTCTCTCTTAATGTTTATTTTTAATATTTTGCTTTTAGTCCTTCTTGTTGTAACTGTACAGCGCTTCGGTCAGTTGTAATGCTGTGTTTTTAAGCGCTCAACAAATAAATATGGTATGGTATGGTATGGTATATAGCACCTTTTCATACAAAAAATGTAGCTCAAAGTGCTTTACATAATGAAAAATAGAACAATAAAAGACACAGTAAGAAACATTAATTAACATAGAATAAGAGTAAAGTCCGATGGCCAGGGAGGACAGAAAAAACAAAAACAAACTCCAGACGGCTGGAGAGAAAAAATAAAATCTGCAGGGGTTCAAGACCAGTCCCCTCTGGGCATTCTACCTAACATAAATGAAACAGTCCTCTTTGTATTTTGGGTTCTCATGGAAGGACTTGATGATGATGGTCATGTAGACTTTTAGCTTTCAGTCCATCAATGTTGGAGCATCATGATGCTTTGAGTAGGTCGTGGTGGAACAGGCCGCCACCACAAAGGAACCGGAAAAAGAAACAGAAGAGAGAGTAGGGGTTAGTATGGAATTTAGAGCCACCATGAATAGTTATTATGATGAATTGAACATACAGAGTATCAGGATTAAATTAAAGTGAAGCTATGAGAAAGCCATGTTAAATTAATGTGTTTTCAGCAGTGTTTTAAAGTGCTCCACTGCAAAGTGCATTGCTACACATGTTTGTGATGTGCCATCTGTTGGAATGACAAATGCGATGCACTCAGTATTTCTCTGGTATATTCCGTTTACTATCCATCCATCCATTATCCAACCTGCTATATCCTAACTACAGGGTCACGGGGGTCTGCTGGAGCCAATCCCAGCCAACACAAGGTGCAAGGCAGGAAACAAACCCCGGGCAGAGCACCAGCCCACCGCAGGACACACACACACCCACACCAAACACACACAAAGCACAATTTAGAATTGCCAATACACCTAAACTGCATGTCTTTGGACTGTGGGAGGAAACCGGAGCACCCGGAGAAAACCCATGCAGACACGGGGAGAACATGCAAACTCCATGCAGGCAGGACCCAGGAAATGAACCCGGGTCTCCTAACTGTGAGGCACCAGCACTACCCACTGTGCCACCGTGCCGCCCTCCGTTTGCTATATGATTATAATGAAAAATAGTATTAATGTTTGAGCAACAAAAAGGTTTGGGGCAGCCACCTGTATACTGTTCCTGGCAAAATGATGTACAGATGTGTACAGGTTAGAGTCCATAACAGAACTGAATTAGAACATTAGAACACTCTAGACAAGAAGAAGCCATTCAGCCCAACAAAGCTTGCCAGTTCTATCTACTTGTTTCCTCCAAGAAAACATCAAGTCCAGTTTTGAAACTCCCTAAAGTCTTACTGTCTACCACACTACCTGGTAGCTTATTCAAAGTGTCTATCGTTCTTTGTGTAAAGAAAAACTTCCTAATGTCTGTGCAAAATTTACCCTTAACAAGTTTCCAACGGTGTCCCCGTGTTCTTGATGAGCTCATTTTAAAATACAAGTCTCGATCCACTGTACTAATTCCCTTCATAATTTTAAACACTTCAATCATGTCACCTCTTTATCTTCTTTTGCTTAAACTGTAAAGGCTCAGCTCTTTTAATCTTTCCTCATAATTCAACCCCTATAGACCTGGAATCAGCCTAGTCACTCTTCTCTGGACCTTTTCTAACGCTGTTATGTCCTTTTTGTAGCCTGGAGACCAAAACTGCACACAGTACTCAAGATGAGGCCTCACCAGTGCATTATAAAGGTTGAGCATAACCTCCTTGGACTTGTACTCCACACATCGGCTATATAACCTAACATTCTGTTAGCCTTCTTAATGGCTTCTGAACACTGTTGAGAAGTTGATAGCTTGGAGTCCACTATGACTCCTAAATCCTTCTCATAAGGTGTACTCTCAATTTTCCGACCGCCCATTGTGTATTCAAACCTCACATTTTTACTTCCTATGTGTAATACTTTACATTTACTGACATTAAATTTCATCTGCCACAAATCTGCCCAAGCCTGTATGCTATCCAAGTCCTTCTGTAATGATATAACGGATTCCAAATTATCTGCTAATCCACCTATCTTGGTATCATCTGCAAACTTAACCAGCTTGTTACTTATATTCCTATCTAAATCATTTATATATATTAAAAATAGCAGCGGCCCTAGCACTGACCCCTGTGGAACACCACTCTTAACATCAGCCAGTTCTGATGAGGTTCCTCGCACCATCACCCTCTGCTTCCTGTGTCTGAGCCAATTCTGCACCCATCTAAAAACATCACCCTGAACTCCCACTTCTTTTAACTTGATGCCCAACCTCTCATGTGGCACCTTATCAAATGCTTTCTGAAAGTCCAGATAAATAATATCATAAGCTCCACTTTGATCGTATCCTTTTGTTGCCTCCTCATAGAATTCCAACATGTTAGTAAAACACGACCTCCCTCTTCTGAACCCATGCTGACTGTTCAGAATAACTCCTGTCCTTGCCATGTGTTGCTCAATCTTATCCTTAATAATTCCTTCCATTAATTTTCCTGTGATGCATGTTAAGCTTACTGGCCTATAGTTGCTTGGATCTGCCCTGTCACCCTTTTTATATAATGGGATGATATTTGCCATTTTCCAGTCCTTTGGAATCTCTCCAGTGCACAGTGACTTCCTAAAATATGTGTCAAGGGTTTTATATATGTACTCACTAGCCTCCTTAAGAACAGAGGATAAATATTATCTGGTCCTGGTGATTTGTTTGATTTCATCTTATTTAATCTGAGCAGCACTTCTCCCTCTACAATTTCCAAATCCCTCAGTACCTCCTTAGTAGTCACATTTACCTCTGGCAGGTTATCCACTTCCTCACTTGTAAACACCTCTGAAAAATATAAGTTTAGGGCATCTGCTATTTCATTGTCTGTATCTTTTAATTCCCCTTTACTATTCCTGATGAACTTGACCTCCTCCTTAACTGTTCTTTTACTACTAAAATACTGAAAGAATCTCTTGGGGTCTTCTTTCGCCTTATCTGCTATATTCCTCTCCAACTGTCTTTTAGCCTCTCTGATATCCTTCTTAATTGTTGCTCTCATGTTCTCATACGCTACGGTTCACTTTGCAGTCATTAGTCTTATATGCCTTATACAGCAGTTTTTTCCTTTGCTACTTCTTTTTTAAATCTTTATTAATCCACCATGTTTTTCTTAGTTTCCTATTAATTCCAAATTTAGGTATGTATCTGTCCTGCATTACATGTAAAACATTTTTAAACCTGTTCCACTGCTCCTCGACTGTCTCCACATTTAAAAGCTTATCCCAGTCTATCCTATTTAGACTTTGTCCCATCTGCTCAAAATTAGCCCTACTAAAGTTCAACTTCACAATTTTAGTCTTTGCATCTGTACTCTTACAAAATACTGAGAATTGTATTACATTCTGGTCATGTGACCCTAGTGGTTCAATCACCTCTACACCCTCAATTCTATCCTAATTATTCCAGAATACTAAATCCAATTACTAAGGTAAAGATGGTGGTTTTAAGGGCGAGCAGTGGAAGGAAGTAATCAGTGGGGTCAGAAGTGACGTCATCACGGCCATGCGAAATTTCCCATAAGTGGTCTGCAGTGGAAAGAGAGAAAGGATTAGTACACTTCGCCACCCCCTGGTTTTGCGTGGAATTGCTCTCATTCAGGCCCTTTAGCTGCCTCCCATGAGCATGTTTGTGACAGTGATGAGTTATCTGTTGGAATAATAAATGAAACGCATTTTATTGCTATAAATGTTTGTGATGTGCCATCTGTTAGAATGACAAATGCAATTCATACCGTATGCCTCTGCTATATTCCACTTGGTACATGATTTGTAAAAACAGTATTAAAATTTTTGAGGCATCATCTGTTGGAATGACAAATGAAATGCAGTTTATTACTACAAATGTTGTGATGTGCCATCTGCTGAAGAGATATTTGGGGCTTTTTCTTGACCAGAGTGAGGATTCTTCTGTCCTCAGCAGTGGAGGTCTTCCTTGCCCTATCAGTCCCTTTGTGATTACTGAGCTCACCAGTGTGTTCTTTCTTCTTCATGATATTCCACACAGTTGATTTTGGTCACCCTAAGGTATTTTTTTTTTTTTTGTTCTTGTTTTCCAGCCTCATGATGGCTTCTTTAGGTTCACCGACAAAAGCGCGATAGACATACAGTATGCGCCCCAACAAAACTGCGACGGACAAATGAGCGCCGACAAACCCGCTAACTGGTTTTTGACAAATGAGCGCCGACAAACTCGCCACGACAAAATCGTGAGAGAGACCAAGAGAGTGGGATGCCCTTGCTGCAATTCTTCCTACATATGCAGGGTGTGATCTTAAGGACTATCTGCGTGCCGTGCTGATGGCATGCCGCATCTCATAATATTGACTTCTAAAATAAACATTATTATATATGCTTTAAACTAGTAATTCATATTTAATGAAATTTTGGCGATTTTGTCGAGGCGATTTTGACGGCGCGTTTTAATCGCCTTTATTTTGTTCAGCGCGCATATGTCTATCGCGCAAATGTCGGGTCACACTTCTTTGTCTTTCATTGGCACAGCTCTTGTCCTCATGTTGAACCAATAGGAATTCGCCAGGCTGATACAGTAGAGCACTTTAAAACACTGCTGAAAACACATTACTTTAACATGGCCTTTTTATAACTTCATTTTAATCGTAATTTAACTTAATCCTGATACTCTATATGTTCAATCTCCTCAAAATAACTATTCATGGTGGCTCTAAAATCGGTACTGACCCCTACTCTCTTTTCTGTTTCTTTTTCCGGTTTCTTTGTGGTGGTGGCCTGCGCCACCACCACCTACTCAAAGCTTCATGATGCTCTAACAATGATGGACGGATTAAAAGGCAGAAGTCTACGTGACCATCATCATCGTCAAGCCCTTCCGTGAGAATCCTAAATCCAAAGAGGACTGTTTCATTTATGTTAGGTAGAATGCACAGAGGGGACTGGGCGGTATCATGGTCTGGAATCCCTACAGATTTTATTTTTTCTCCAGCCGTCTGGAGTTTTTTTGTTTTTTCTGTCCCCCCTGGCCTTTGAACCTTAGTCTTATTCAATGTTAATGTTGATTTATTTTGTTTTATAATTGTGTCTTTCATTTTTCTATTCTTTAATATGTAAAGCACTTTGAGCTACTGTTTGAATGAAAATGTGCTATATAAATAAATGTTGTTGTTGTTGTTGTTGAACAATGGCAGCTACAGACTCCAAAGGGTAGAAGCAAGTCGAGGTATCTTATGAAGCCATGAAACACACCTGAGACGCCAATCATCCCAAACATTATGGTGTCCTGAAATGAGGGGGCCGTGTAGAAAAAGTGTTTTGTGACCGAAATGTATGAAAATCCCCTTAAAGTAAAAGTCTGCAATGTTCACGTTAATCACAATGTCTGAATTATCTGATTTGTAATTTTACACTGTGGAGCAGAGAGATAAGTCAGTGACAATTGTGTCTTTGTCCCAAAATATCATGGAGAACGCTGCATATTGCAAATCTCTCAGACCCACTGTGGACGCTAGGGGACACTGTTGCCCTTTAAACCCAACAGACAGATGTTCTGGACACAGGGTAAAAGCACCAAGAAGTATTTTGAATGCCTTTTTTTCTTCAACAGTGTCCTCCAAGCACCAAAGCCACAATAAACAGGCAAATAAATCACAAATATGCATAATTCTTCTCTCTCTTTTTCTTCCACACCTCCCAGCAAGCTCGGTTCACCTCCACCCGACTCTGGCTCGCCTGCTGGGTGTCCCGCAGTCCTTTATATATCACCAGTGTGTTCTTTCTTCTTCATGATATTCCAGACAGTTGATTTTGGTCACCCTACGGTGTTTATTTTTTTTTTGTTCCTGTTTTCCAGCCTCATGATGGCTTCTTTGTCTTTCATTGGCACAGCTCTTGTCCTCATGTTGAACAATGGCAGTTTCAAACTCCAAAGGTGTTTGTGCTTCTGCTCTTCTGTCCACGTGACCTGTCAGCACTTCCGGGTAAGATGGAGAATTCAAGTTTTTAATCAGCCTGGAAGTATTCAAAGCTTCCATCCTCATGACTTGCTAGTACTACAAGGGAAGCACGATTCCCACGGTCCTTCCACAGCACCCCCTGGCAGCACCCACGGCACCCAACTGGGCTGAGATACCGAACTCCAAATCCAAGGATGCCCTCTGAGAATCTGGGGCACCGCTACACTCTGTCTAGTGTCTTGGTGGAGGCAGTGTCCAAAAGTAGCTGCCTTCTCCCATCCTTCTATTCTCGGGATGTCCCGTCCGGGCTGAACTGCCGGCCGTCTCTTACACTACACAGTTTAACTCAAGGTCATGGGAAGACCCACAAGTGATAAAAATACATTTCATTTCAGCACAAGAAGTAAAGTGAGAAGCCACACTAGAAAGGTTCAACCAGATGAGATCATTGTTGAGATGTTGAGATGAGGTTGACATGAACAGGCATAGAAGAATTTTAGATGGAAAACTTTATCCTTGAAGCTCATATTAGGTGACTCAGTTTGGTCAAAATAAGGACGGCTCCCAGCCTGAAGGTCTTTGGGAAGACAGGAAAAGCAACAAAGAGTGAAGAAAATGAAAGGGAAACAACTTGAGTGCAAAAAGTACTTTCGAATCGGGCCGGTATCAAGCATGCTGTTTGTTATCTGACAAGAGGAAATAGAAAGGAGAGAGCAGAAAAGTCATGAGAAAGAAGGTCCGGCGGCAGTCATGGTGTGCTGATGTGGTACAGCTCGAGTTCAAATGGAATAATCCAGAAGAGAAAAGTACAAATGGGATGAAACAGCCAGGGAGCTGCCGGTGTGGAGACCACCAGGGAAGCTGCCTCGCTGCTTTTTAGGTTAAAAAGTAAACAGCAATGAGGACACAGCAACCTGAAGAGTTTGTTGGATTATTCAGCTCCGGTAGTATACTCCTGCTCACAAACACAGAGTATGTGAAAGGCAGTTCATGACGCAGAGACTGAATGAATGCTTTAATAAAGTGTTATTATGTCTTGTGTGATATTTTAATGTAATTTCTGTTTACGCTTAAGAATGAGAGAAATGCACTGAAGGCTAGAGGCTAAAGAATTAAGGACAATTTCATAAAATCAGTCTTGCTCAGGGCTATTAATTCCACTCCTGCTAAATGTACGTAGTCAGGTAAGGTGATTTGTGCTTTATATTAAAAAAAAATGAAGTTATGATGTATTTTAATAAGAATGTAAGAAATTTTTCAAATGAGAGGAGACCATTTAGTCCACTGTGAGAGACCATTACCTGGCCAGGACGCCTCCTTAATGGAAGGACAGAGAGAGATGGCTTATGAAGGGTGCTATCATCCCCTGAGCTGGTCTTTGGCCCCCTGGGGTGCAACTGCCACATTATTCCTAGGGTTGTATGGGAACTGGCATTTGTTGGCTCAGCCCTGTTGGGGTCTGCCAGGGGTTGCTGCAGGAACCGTGTAGGGCTCCCACCTTACCCAGATGTACTCCCAGGACACAGTCATGCAACACCGTAAGTACTCCTGGTATTCTGAATATAAGGAATCACCTGCCCTCATTTCACGGGACCAGAGGAGGAGTTTTCTAAGGAGGAGTGAAGAAGGCTGTGACGGAGAGAAGAGACAGAGTGCTGTGATTTATTATACTGTGCTTTATTCTGCGCTTCTGTACATCCTTGGTGGTGATGGGAAACTTGGAAAACATCTCCCACTAAATAAAAGCCTTGTGGTGGACTTGTTAAACTGGTAAGCTGAAAGAATTCTGCTGTAAGTACTTTATCGATGCCTTTGAGGATTTTAAATACCTGGATTAATTAAAAAATATATATATATATATATATATATATATATATATATATATATATATATATATATATATATATATATATATATATATATATATATATATATATATATATATATATAAACTGCTCAAAAAATTAAAGGAACACTTTGAAAACACATCAGATCTCAATGGGAAAAAGAAATCCTCCTGGATATCTATACTGATATAGACTGGGTAATGTGTTAGGAACGAAAGGATGCCACATCGTTTGATGGAAATGAAAATGATCAACCTACAGAGCCCTGAATTCAAAGACACCCCAAAAATCAGAGTGAAAAAAGTATGTGGCAGGCTAGTCCATTTTGCCAAAATTTAATTGCAGCAACTCCAAATTGTACGCAGCACTTTGTATGGCCCCTGTGTTCTTGTATACATGCCTGACAACATCGGTGCATGCTTCTAATGAGATGACAGATGGTGTTGTGGGGGATCTCCTCCCAGATCTGGACCAGGGCATCACTGAACTCCTGGACAGTCTGAGGTGCAACCTGGTGGCATTGGATGGACCAAAACATAATGTCCCAGAGGTGTTCTAATGGATTTAGGTCAGGAAAGTGTGGTGGCCAGTCAATGGTATCAATTCCTTCATCCTCCAGGAACTGCCTGCATACTCTCACCACATGAGGCCAGGAATTGTCGTGCACCAGGAGCCACTGTACCAGCATAGGGTCTGACAATGGGTCCAAGGATTTCATACTGATACCTAATGGCAGCCAATACCTAATGGCATCCTGATACCTAATGGCAGGCCTTTGTCAAGCCTGTAGCGGTCTGTGTGACCCTCCATGGATATGCCTCCCCAGACAATCATTAACCCACCACCAAACTACTCATGCTGAATGATGTTACAGGCAGCATAATGTTCTCCATGGCTTCTCCAGACCCTTTCACTTCTGTCACGTGCTCAGGGTGAACCTGCTCTCATCTGTAAAAGCACAGGGCACCAGTGGTGCATCTGCCAATTCTGGTATTCTATGGCAAATGCCAATCGAGCTGCATGCTGCTGGGCAGTGAGCTCAGGGCCCATTAGAGGACATGGGGCCCTTGGGTCACCCTCATGAAGTCTTTCTGGTTGTTTGGTCAGAGACATTTACACCAGTGGCCTGCTGGAGGTCATTTTGTAGGGCTCTGGCAGTGCTCATCCTGCTCCTCCTTGCCCAAAGGAGCAGAT
Source organism: Polypterus senegalus (assembly GCF_016835505.1). Classification (NCBI taxonomy): domain Eukaryota; kingdom Metazoa; phylum Chordata; class Cladistia; order Polypteriformes; family Polypteridae; genus Polypterus; species Polypterus senegalus. Next base: position 11,700,173 of record NC_053158.1, read on the forward strand.
ACTGGTCCTGCTGATGGGTTATGGACCTTCTATGGCCCTCTCTAGCTCTCCTAGAGTAACTGCTTGTCTCCTAGAATCTCCTCCATGCCCTTGAGACTGTGCAGGAGACACAGCAAACCTTCTGGCAATGACACGTATTGATGTGCCATCCTGGAGAAGTTGGACTACCTGTGCAACCTCTGTAGGGTCCAGGTATCGCCTCATGCTACCAGTAGTGACACTGACTGTAGCCAAATGCAAAACTAGTGAAGAAACAGTCAGAAAAGATGAGGAGGGAAAAATGTCAGTGGCCTCCACCTGTTAAACCATTCCTGTTTTGGGGGTCATCTCATTGTTGCCCCTCTAGTGTATCTGTTGTTAATTTCATTAACACCACAGCAGCTGAAACTGATTAACAACCCCCTCTGCTACTTAACTGACCAGATTAATATCCCATAAGTTTCATTGACTTTATGCTATACTCTGATTAAAAGTGTTCTTTTAATTTTTTTGAGAAGTATATATATATATATATATATATATATATATATATATATATATATATATATATATATATATATATATATATATATATATATATGTAATGCCCGGCTGGGATGCCCCTGCTGCATATGTTCCGGGGTAGCAGCAATGGGCTCCTCAGTACCTTGGTGGCAGCCTCCCTGGGTGACGTTGGTGCTTCTGTTTCCCGCAGGGCTCTATGGGAGATGGTGTTCTCCACAACCCTGTGGGGATCTGGGGTTGCCGCGAGGAGGTGCTGCATGGATCCCAGAGCCTTTGTGGACACCTCTACAGCGCCATCCGGAAGTGCAATTAGCAACAGGTGATCAAGCACCTGGAGCACTTCTGGGTGGGCTATTAAAAGGGCCAGCATCCACCACTAAGGAGCCAGAATCGGGAGGAAGAGGACGAGGTTGCCTGGGAGGAGTGGTGGTGCCCAGGTGGAGAGTTGTGTGTTTTGGAGTTGAGTGCTTTTGGGACTGTGTTGAGCTGTGTGACACGGGGAAGGCGTACCCAACGGCTGAAGAGAAAATAAAAGTCTTGTTTGGATTTTATACATGCCTCTGTGTCAGTCTGTGCCGGGTCAGGTGCCTATATAGCGCCTTTTCATTACAATATTATATATATAAAACACATCAGTTCTCAATGGGAATAAAATCCTGCTGGATATCTCTAATGATATGGACTGTTAATGTGTTAAGAATGAAAGGATGCCACATCATTTGATGAAAATTAAGATGATCAACCTACAGAGGGCTGAATTCAAAGACACTCTGAAAATCAAAAGGAAAAAATGATGCAACAGGCAGGCAGGCAAGTCCATTTTGCTGAAATGTCATTGTAGCAACTCAAATCATACTAAGTAGTTTTTATGAATGTGCCTGTATGCATGCCTGACAACATCCTAATGAGACAATGAATGGTGTCCTGGGGGATCTCCTCCCAGATGTGGACCAGGGCATCACTGAGCTCCTGGACAGTCTGAGGCGTCAAATGGATTGACCACCTAGAGGTGTTCTATTGGATTGAGGTCAGGTGAGTGAACGTGGGGGCCAGTCAATGGTATCAATTCCTTCATCCTCCAGGAACTGCCTGCATACTCTCGTCACATGAGGCTGGTCATTGTTGTGCACCAGGAGGAATCAGCATAGAGTCTGACAATGGGTCCAAGGATTTTACCCCGATATCTAATGGCAGTCAAGGTGCCCACCGTTGTCTAGCCTATAGAGGCCTCTGCGTCCCTCCATGGATATGCCTCCCCAAACCATCACTGACCCACCACCAAACTGGACCTGCTGAACAACGTTACAGGCAGCATAATGTTCTCCTTCACGTCTGTCACATTTGCTCAAGGTGAACCTGCTCTCATCTGTAAAAAGTACAGGGTGCCATTAGTGGACCTGTCAATTCTGGTATTCTATGGCAAATGCCAATTGAGCCCCATGGTGCCAGGTGGGCAGTGAGCACAGGGTCCACTAGAGGACATCGGGCCTTCAGGCCACCATGAAGTCTGTTTCTGATTGTTGGGTCAGAGATATTCACACCAGTGGCCTGCCTGCTTGAGGTCATTTTGTAGGCACTGGCAGTGCTTATCCTGTTCCTCCTTGTCCAAAGAAGCAGATAGCAGTGGGTCCTGCTGATGGGTTAAGGACCTTCTATGAGGGGCCCTGTCCAGCTCTCCTAGAGTAACTGCCTGTCTGTCTCCTGGAATCTCCTCCATGCCCTTGAGACTGTGCTGGGAGACACAGCAAACCTTTTGGGAATGGCATGTGATATTGATGTGCCCTCCTGGAGAAGTTGGACTACCTGTGTCACCTCTGTATGATCCAGGTATCGCCTCATGATACCAGTTGTGACACTGACCGCAGCCAAATTCCAAAACAAGTAAAAAAACAGATGAGGAAAAATGTCAGTGGCTTCTACTTGTTAAACCGTTCATTCCTGTTTTGGGGGTCTTCTCATTGTTGCCCCTTTAGTGCACCAATGCAACTGAAACTGAATAGCAGCCTCCTCTGCTACTTCACTGACCAGATCAATAGTTCAGATGATTCATTGACTTGATGTTATACTCAGATTAAAATGTGTTCCTTTAATTTTTTGAGAGCAGTTATATATATATATATATATATATATATATATATATATATATATATATATATATATATATATATCAGCAAAAATATATATATATATATACTCAGAAACGTCCCTTTTCAGGACTGTGTATTTCAACAATAATGTTTTAAAAATCCAAATAACTTTACATATCTTCATTGTAAAGGGTTTAAACAATGTTTTCCATGCATGTTCAATTAACCATAATCAATTAATTAACATGCACCTGTGGAATGGTCGTTAAGACCTTAACAGCTTACAGAAAGTAGGCATTTAAGGTCACAGTTCTAAAAACGCAGGACACTAAAGAGACTTGTCTACCGACTGTGAAAAACACCCAAAGAAAGATGCCCAGGGTCCCTGCTCATCTGCGTGAACGTGCATTAGGCATGCTGCAGGGAGGCATGAGGACTGCTGATGTGGCTAGGGCAATAAATTGCCATGTCCGCACTGTGAGACACCTAAGACAGCGCTACAGGGAGACAGGAAGGACAGCTGATCATCCTCGCAGTGGAAGACCACGTGTAACAACACCTGCACAGGATCGGTACATCCGAATATCACACCTGCGTGACAGGTACAGGATGGCCACAACAACTGCCCGAGTCACACCAGGAACACACAATCCCTCCATCAGTGCTCAGACTGTCCGCAATAGGCTGAGAGAGGCTGGACTGAGGGCTTGTAGGCCTGTTGTAAGGCAGGTCCTTACTAGACATCACCAGCGTCTAGAGGCTCAAAGGAGCAAAAGGAGGCTCAACTAAGTATTGATGTAATATCTCTGTTGGGGGGCCCAAACTTACACACCTGACAAATTTTGTTATGATGCATACTGCATATTTTCTGTTAATCCAAAAACTTAATGTCACTGCTGAAAAACTACTGTTTCCATAAGGCATGTCAGATATTAAAAGGAAGTTGCTACTTAAAAAGTTCAGTCAATGAGAAACAAAAATCCAAAGAATTAAGAGGGGTTCCCAAACTTTTTCATATGACTGTATGTAGGTTTTAACATAATCCCGATTTAAAGCATGGCAAAAAACGTTACATAAAAAGTCATATAAAATTGCTGCACATAATTGTTGCACTTTTAGTCTTAGGATTTTATATATAGAAAGTAGATTTATAGTTTGATTGGCTGTATTATCTGTCCCGTCAGTCTTTTTCCTTGTTTTTTATGTTTCTGCTGCTTCAAACATCTGAATTTCCTCATGGGATTAAAAAGGGTTTATGTAATCTAATCTAATCTAACCTAATTTATTCTAATCTAATCTAATCTAACCTAATCTAATCTAATCTTGTCTAATCTAGTCTAGTCAAATATATACAGGTGAAAGAACAAAGAAATTTAATTTTGTAAAAATGTATAAACACCATGACTGTTTATTCTCAATTTAAGCCAATTGATTTTTCTCACTTTCTTGTATTTACATTTATCTGTACTGCTTCTTTAAAGATCTCAGATGTGTCTTGAGTCAAGCTTACCTTGCAAATGATTTCATTCTTGTGATTTCACTGTCACAGTTTGTTTCCTTAAATAATCAACACCACAATTTTTTAACTTTCTTAAGACAGCGGATAACATTATTAATTTAAAAAAAAGGAATCATTTAAGTCCAAAAGTGTGACTGTAAATGTGTGATTGGATGCTATTTGATTGCGGCCCATTTAGCCTACGTGCACATTTTTCTTATACAATTTGATAATATTACTGATAGACAAATTTCACTACCAGTTTCACATCTGCTTATTATAAATTACATGGATTCTTTTGAATCTTTTGGAAGAACATTCTAAATCTGTCTACTCAAGGTTAATGCATTTAGTTCTAAGTCTTTAGGAATAAAACCGTTTAGCAGAATTCTGCAGATGTGCCTACGCCTGGATGAATACATAAATTGGCACCTGCTCTGTAATGCTGTAAATGGGAAAGTTCTGCAATGACTCCAGAAATGGCTCACTCATTCACTCAGTTATATTACATGCAGGGCTACAACAGCATACAGCACAGGAGTGAGTGTGTGTGTGTGTGGGGGGGGTGGGGGGGGACTTTATCCTCTTTTGTCAAAAAAAAATCATAGATGTGTGGAGTGTGGCACATTTATTATCACGCTTGTCTGATATCTTAAGCAGCCTGGGGTCCGCATTCTTGATATAGCTGCTCGGGGTAATCTGATTTTTCCTTCATTTCCTAAAGATGTATGATGTTAGATTTATTGGTATCTTTAAAGTGTGTTTGTTTGCAATGTGAATTAAGGTTGATGATGCATTGGCATAGCGGGTAATGCATCAGTTGCCATTCACAGGGAGGATATACCTGGGGGTCTCAGTGGGTCGGGCTGTTAGCGGTCAGCTTCTGGGTTCACATCACAGCCTAGTCGCTGTTTAGTGGATTGCCATTTCCTGGGCTCTCTCCCTCTCACACACAAACACACACACACACACACACACACACACACACACACACACCATAAACCTTTTCAGTTGCAGATTTGCACTGTTATAACAGACGTTTGCCAGTCACAGACCCACAATGTCTGGAAGACATCTTCCCTATTGTGTCATGTAAGGTCCCATGCTGTCCCTATTTTCCCCTTTATGCTCTTTATTGTGTAGTCCAGGGGTTTCCAACTCTGGTCCTGGTGGACCGCAGTGGCTGTAGGTTTTCCTAATCAGTGAGCAGTTTTTACTGCTAATTAACTCCTTTTCCCTTCATTTTACTAGCCATGTTTTTAAGGATTTGGTCCTCTGAATTGATTCATTTCATCATTAAATGGCAGCTAAACAGAAAGAAGATGTGAAACGAGCCAACAGGTGACCAGCTAAACTGGAACGTCAAACTCCAGCCAGTTTCGCTCCAGCCAGTTTTTAATGAGAGGCCAATTCTTGCTGTTAATTAAAGCCATTATTGAATATCAGGAGCTGTTGCTGCTCTCGTTCTGCCACAGCAGACTGCTGATCTTCTGTTTTTTTCTAAGACCACCCTCAAGATGCTTTGATGACCGGAGCAGACCAACATGACCGGGACCTTCACCTTTGTTTATGTCCAGGTTAAGCTGGTCATGTGTTGTATCTCATTATTGTTTGGCTGTTCATTAAGGAAAAAGAAACAGCTAAGGGGTCTGAGTCACGTCAATTAACCCTTTAAACCACCACATACTTGTTAGGTTAATGTACCCCCGGATGCCAAATACTTTTTTGCTGCACTTTTTAAGGAAACGTCACAATTCACCAAGAAAAAGTGAAATTTTAATGGAACACATATTTTTTTCATGCAAAGAGCATCACAATTACTGCAACACTGATCATCTTACACGCTGCCAATGAACTATAAAAACTATTAAAAAAAACTACTGCAACAATCTATTATTATATGTACAAAGTGACAACTGACGCCATTGATGAAATTCAGTAACTAACCGACTGCGCCAACTACACTTGAACTGGCTGCACGTAAGCACACAGAGGTGAACGCTAATGCTGGCAGGCTTGGCTATGGCTGCAGTTCTGCAGGGGGCAGCAGTGGTCATGAGTTGGCTGCTCAACAAATGTACATCGCTGAATATACTTGGCTCCAGCGTGCTGGCAAATTGTACTGGGAACTGGCTATAGCCGGTTACAGCGTTCAACAAATGTACATCGCCGAAGATACTCGGCTCCAGCTTGCAGGCAAATTGTACTGGGAATTGACTTTAGTTGGTTGTGGCAGTTTAAGGGTTAAAACTAAGGGAAAGCAAGTTAATCAGCAGCAATAATGGCTCACTAATTAAGAAGATGCTTAGAATGAAAACCTGCAGCCGCTACGGCCCTCCAGGACACCCCCTGGTGTAGACCTTAACATGCACTCTGTGATCAGGTGCTTTGGAACTTTTCCCCCTTTCTCTTCTATATCTGTAACCTCAGGGATTTATACAGAGTTACACATTTAACTTTGTATTATTGATGCAATTGCCCCAAAATATGGAAACAGAATATAATGTGCATATTGGTAAACCAGACCTAAGAAGCAGTGCATCTTGCATCCGCATGCGGCGCTCATCTTATCTTCAGTCCAGCTTGCTTTGCTACCCAACGTGGTCTTTGAATGGAGTACTGAAGCAGGCCACATGCCTGTCTCAGTATGGCTGCTGAGCTACAGTTGTCTTCATCACGGTCTTCTCTTCATGGCCAGAAGCTGAAAGAGAGAGAAAGAGGGTGTGATAATAAAGAGTCCAAGACATCATAAAGCTTTGAAGCAGCCCCCCAATATATTGTTTTCCTGGCTGCAAAAGTCAAATTAAGCAGCACGATGTGCAAAGACCAGAGTCCAACACAGAACTGATCACAAGAGACAAAGATGGAGGTTTTAAAGGCCTGTATAGGAAGTGACGTCATCAAAAGGGCCGGAGTCAGAAGTGATATCGTCTGGACCAGAAGTGACGTCAGCAAAAGACGTCTTTTTCGTCTACTGCTCCTCTTAAATGTGGTGTTCCTCAGGGATCCATTTTGGGTCCTATCTTATTCTCTACATACCTTCACGCTATTATAGCTATTTTTAGGAAATTTAACTTTTCTTTTCACTGCTATGCTGATGAAACTCAGGTTTATATTCCTGTCTGCAACTCTGCAATAAATCAACTGCACAACTGTCTTTCTGAACTAAGATCCTGCAGGGCTAATCATTTTCTTTATCTGAATCAAAATAAAATGGAGGTGCTTATGGTGGGTCCATCAGCTAAAGCCGAAATCGATCTTGGACTTTTCAGTTCTTTCTCTGTCTTTTGCAAACTTCAAGTCCATAATCTTGGTGTTATCTTTGACAGTAACCTCTCTTTTGAGAAACAAGTTAATTCTGTAGTCAAGAGTTGCTTTTTCCAGCTTTGTCTATTAGGTAAGATCGAGCCTTTTTTTATCTTCTAGGGATTTTGAGAAAGCAACTCATGCTTTTATTTTTTCTCACCTTGATTAATGCATAAAGATGAAAGACGCCTCACGCCTGGACAAACTTGTTAAGAAGGCAGGCTCTATTGTAGGATTAAAGTTGGACAGTTTAACATCTGTGGCAGAGCGACGGGCATTAAGCAAACTCCTGTCAATCATGAAGAATTCACTGCATCCACTGAACAGTGTCATCTCCAGGCAGAGGAGTAGCTTCAGTGACAGACTTTTGTCATCACCGTCCTGCTCCACTGACAGACTGAGGAGATCGTTCCTCCACCACACTATGCAACTCTTCAATTCCACCCGGGGGAGTAAATGCGAACATTAATTTTATTTTAATTTTTTTTCATTTTTATTACTATTTAATTTAATATTGTTTCTTTGTATCAGTATACTACTGCTGGATTATGTGAATTTCCCCTTGGGATTAATAAAGTATCTATCTTACTATCTATCTATCTATGTATCTATCTATCTATCTATCTATCTATCTATCTATCTATCTATCTATCTATCTATCTATCTATCTATCTATCTATCTATCTATCTAATGCAACTCACTGTATTCTGGGATTAGCAAATCCCTGATACACAGATTACAGTTGGTCCAGAATGTTGTCGCTCGCTTTCTGGTTGGGGCAAGAAAGTCTGACTCTGTTTCTCCAATATTAGCTTCTTTACACTGGCTGCCTGTCAGTTTTCAAATTGATTTTAAAATATTGTTGCTGTTTATTGTGTGTTTAACACCAGCCATCTAGATCTTCTGGTCAGTTGTCTCTTGTTGTCCCTCGTATCAAGTGTCAAACTAAGATGGACAGAGAGGACTTGTGCAGCTGCTGCTCCTCACCTGTGGAACTCTTCACCTCGTCACATAAAGGAGTCGTCTACAATTGAAATGTTCAAAACGAGATTAAATGTGTTTCAAAGAAACTTCTTCACCGGGGCTTCTATTACAGGAAATAAAGTCACCTTCAGAGATTTGTTTGAACTAATTCTGTAAGTTCAAAAACCAATTGGCTGCACCAGTAATGATTTACACATCTCTTAGAATACTTATGCATTTAATTATTTTGTGTCTTATATTTTCAATTAATTTAGACAATTTTGCAGAGACCAGTGTTCACTTTGGTACAAAAATGTCTCTATCTGTCAATCAATGTCAAAAAAGCCAAATTAAATCCGACGTGATTTCATATTATATAGCAGCAATAAAATGGAAAAACTGCCAAGGGGGTTAATACTTTTTATAGATGTTACGGCCAAAGCCCAAAATCGACCAAAGTGGGAAGTGTCCGGCCAAATCGGGAAATGGCCAATGTCGCTGTAAATTGACCAGCCAATGTCCGATCTTTCCTCGATTTTGGGATTTGGCCAGCCAGTTTGCAAAATAGCATGGGGCGATCGGCCAAAGTTGGAAGAAATAAAGGCATGAGCAGATTTTGGTGGGTGTGCATAATTTCATACTTTATAAAATCTCTTTACTTTATGAATATCCATCATTACTTGTTACAACAAGATAAACTTTTATGACATTTTGAATTGCAAAACAGTTTCTTATTTCTACATTTGCAGCAATTTGCTGCTCACTTAGTAGTACAAATGCATCGAGTGTAGCCTTGGCAGGTGGTCAGTGATTGGGAAGACGCAACGGTTTGTGGTGACTTTTCTTCTGTGCCTACGAATTCCAGCGTGAGCAGTTTCTCATGTAGAACGGAAAACTCACTTCTGAATCTGCATCTGAATTTTTAAGCATTTTCGCACCTTGAGTGGACAGTCTTACATCAGCACATGGAATTTTGGCCAGGGATTTCTCGACACTTCATGTCTGTAGTACTAGGGTGTTGTACCATGTTACATGTTATGAATGTAGAGAAAAGCCAGGCAAAATGACACCTGTTGACACTTCTTGTGACTGAAGACAGAGAGATATAATAAAAGTTAGTAAAAAATCTTTTATTAATATACACCAGGCAAGGGTAAGATGACAGAGAAGCACAGTCCTAGGACACCTGCCCTTCATCTGCCTCGAGGGGTCGGTGTCCCAAATCTTTTATAGGGCCTTTGTCTTATGACTTTAGTTGCACACGAATTTCAAACCGTTACATCTTACAACATTTTGCTTAGATCAGCATTTACCACATCCTTTAAGTTCATCAGTTGGTCACTTGTGGCTTTTTGTTAGTTAGGAGAAACAAGAAGTTGCACTTGTCATGTGCACTATGGACAAGACAGGGTCTGCATGGCTTTTGTCACGTACACCAGATTGATCAATACTCTGTATTATTTTTCCACACACCTTTTATTGGCTAACTAAAAAGATTACAATATGAAAGCTTTCGAGGCAACTCAGGCCCCTTCTTCAGGCAAGATGTAATAATGTAATAAATTGATTAAAGCTTGCCTGAAAAAGGGGCCCAAGTTGCCTCGAAAGCTTTCATATTGTAATCTTTTTAGTTAGCCAATAAAAGATGTCATTTTGCTTGGCTTTTCTCGACACTTCATGAAATGGCCGGCCAAAGTAGCATATACACTGGTCATTTCTAGTAGATCGGACTTTGGCCACACCTCTTGGCCAAAATGCGAAATGACAGGCCAATTTGGGAACTGGCAAAACTTCGGGTTTTGGCCATAACATAGACACTTTTATATACGAGGTGTGACATAAAAACAACTGGATTGGTAAAAAAAAAAACCTATTTATTGCTGAATTCCAGCATTCTAAACATTGCCACCTTCTCTATACTCCCCCTCGCGATCTCTTCACCGCTCCAGACGTATCTTCCATTGATTGTAACAGTGCTGGAAGTCTTCTTGTTTGAGGCTCTTCAACAGGCTTGCCATTTCTGTCTTCACTTCATCCATTGAAGAAAAATGAGTTCCCTTCAGGTCACTTCATGGGAACAAGTAAAAATCACAGAGAGCTAAATAGGGAGGATGATCGAGGACAGGAATGTTTTTGTCAGTCAAAAACTGCTTTATGGAAAAAGCATCGTGCGCGGGCGTGTTGTCTTGTCTTATCTCGCTGTTTGCTTTTTTTCACCCGACATTGTCACGGCAATTTGTGTAGCGATTGTTGTGCAGATACTGACTGGGCTCTTCACAGGATATACCCAACCAGTTGGCGGGTTGAGTGGGCGTGTAGGGGGGCATATAGTTCTATCATTCACGTGCGGCCGACCTCCGGATGGTTTTCCAGGAAAGCCCCAAGCCCAGTCCAGTTATTTTTGTGTCTCACCTCGTACACACTGTGCCATTATAGTCAGAAATTAATCTATTGTGTATATCTTTTGAAGTCAAAATTTTGAAGCAAAAAGAAAATTCTAGGCAAACGTATTCAATTTCTGAACCCACCTTCTCTGACACATGGCTTTATGGAAGTGGAATGTTTCCTACTATAAGATGTCTTTGGTCTCCATAAACATGCACACAGGGCATCCCAGCTGGATTTCAAGCAGGTTTCCAAAGTACCTGATCACAAAGTGGTAAGTGTATGGCATTTCAGACATTTTATTAAGGTCAGTACAATAAAGAGCATAAAGGGGAAGACAGGGACACTATGGGACCTTACATGACAAAATGGAGGAGTTGCATTCCAGACATTGTGGATTTGAGACTGAAAAGGTTTGTGGTGTGTGTGTGTGTGTGAGAGAGAGAGAGAGTCCAGGAAACAACACTCCACTAAACATTGAATAGGCTGTGATGTGAACCGGAAGCTGAGAGCTGGCAGCCATACCCACTGTGCCAGTGGATCACCTTAATTCACAAGGTGGAGTTGCCAATGAACCTAACGTCATATATCTCTAGAATATGAAAGCAAAATCAGATTACTCCAACCCAAACCCAGACTTTGGACTCCATAAATGTGCACAAAGGGCATCCCAGCTGCATTTCAAGCAGGTTTCATATGCTGTGATATGGCAGCTCCGTCCACTTTCACGCCGTAGTGTTCTTAAGCTAGCTACTGTGGTGTGAGGGCAAAGTCAAAGGACAAAAAGTGAAATGGTGCGCCACAGGATTTGGACAGTCGCCCATGGTAATCAAAACAAAAGGGAAATCAAGAAGTTAATGTTCAAAGGCCATGGAGAATAAGCACAACTAAAAACCATCAAGACTTTTTCTTCTTCTTCTTCTTCTTCTTCTTTCAGCTGCTCCCATTAGGGGTTGCCACAGCAGATCATCTTCTTCCATATCTTTCTCTCCTTTACATCTTGCTCTGTTACACGACAATGCACAAGCCATAACACCCCTAGCACCATGTTTAATAGATGAGGTGGTCTGCTTTGGATCTTGGAAAGTTCCTTTTCGTCTCCACAGTTTGCTCTCGCCATCACTCTGATCGGGTTCATTTTTGTCTCGTCTGTCCACAAGACCTTTTCCCAGAATTTTGCAGGCTCTTTTATTCACAAACTGTAATCTGGCCATCCTGTTTTTGTGGTTTGCATCTTGCAGTGTGTCCTTCTGCTGATAGTCGTCTCTGACACACTCACACATTGGCCCCCTGAAGACTGTTTCTGATCTGTCAGACAAGCATTTGGGGGGTTTTCTTGACCAGAGTGAAGATTCGTCTGTCATGAGCAGTGGAGGTCTTCCTTGGCCTACCAGTCCCTTTGTGATTACTGAGCCCACAAGTGTGTTCTTTTATTCTTCATGATATTCCAGACAGTTGATTTTGGTCATCCTAAGGTTTCACTGATGTCTCCAATGGTTTTATTTCTTGTTTATCAACCTTCTTTGACTTTCATTGACACAGCTCTTGTCCTTATGTTGAAATATGGCAACTACAGACTCCAAAGGGTAGAAGCAAGGCGAGGTGTTTTACGAAGCCATGAAACACACCTGAGGAATCATAAACACCTGTGATGCCAAATGTCCTAAATATTAGGTGCCCTGAAATGGGGGGATCATGTAGGAAAAGTGGATGCAGAAGCAGAAGTGGACAATGGTCAACGGTGAGATGCAGAGCATTGTTGAAGAACTTTGTGCCCTCAGAATCCAGATTCAACATGGGAGGACTGTGTAGAATAAGTGTTGCCATTTCTGTTGTCACACACATGCACATTGGAGGCAGCTAAAGGGTCTAAATGAGAGTAATTCCATGGCAGACCAGGGGATGGTGGAGTGCACTGACCTTTTTTATCACTTTCCTGTAGACCGTTCATGGAAATTCCTGCCTGGCCCTGATGACGTCAGTTCCATTTCAGACCTTGATGACGTCACTTCCGGTTTTGGGCAGAACAACATCACTTCTGTTTACAGACCCTTGGATGACGTCAGATCCGGTGAAGAACCCATGACCGAAGAGACTTCCGTTTCTGGCCCTTTTGATGACGTCACATCCGGCTCCGAACCTATAGAAGATGAACCTTCTGCTTCTGCCCTTGATGACTTCACTTCCTTTTCTTACCCTTTAAAGCCACCATTTTTGACTAACTTAATCAGTACTGTTTTGGACTCTGTTCTGAACACATCAGTTCTAGCAATTTACCCTTTTGCAGCCAGGGAACATTATATAGGTGACTGCCCCAAACCTTTTTATGGCTGTTGTGTCTGCTTTTTGTGACACTACATGGTGGTGACCAAAATGTATGCAATTCCCCTTAAATGAAAGTCCGCAATATGCCTTCAATCACATCAGAATTGTTTGATTTGTAATTTTAAACTGTGGAGCAGAGGGGGAAATCAAGGAGAAATGGGTCCTTGTCTCAAACTTTATGGAAGGCGCTGCATTTCGTATTTATTCTCAGCCTTGCCAGTCATGTAACTAGACTCTGGTATGATTAGCAATGCCTAGAAACATAACTAAATAAACAGGGGCTGTATAAGACTAGCCCCAAATTTTCGATAAATTTCTAAATTAAAAAAATAAAAATCAAAACACGCAGGTTTCATGGCTGTTCACCTGCCTCAATGCCAACATATGGCAATGTCTCGTGTGCAGCTCCTAATTGAGCTGCTCAGATATGATTGACAAACACTGTGGGATTAGTAAACCACAGCCTTGGAGTTAATTACAGAGAAAACAGACTTACAAGACTTTTTCATCCTAAAATGCAACACATGTAGATGCAGTTGTTAGAGACGGAATGGGCTCACTTATTAAATTGAGACATATCTTTAAAAAACGGTAACAGATACATCAGGCTTGTTTTAATCCAACACCTCAATTATTCATGTTAAACAAAAATGATTTCTGTCTATGCTTGTGTTTTCACATCATTTATGAAAGTTGTCTCTGTTCACACTGAAATAACCAAAAAAGCATGTGATGCAGCCTTTCATCTACACTGGGCATGCTCGCAATGGCAGAAATTTCTTGAAGGAATGGTAATGCTGACGGCCACAAGATATATCACAAAACTGTAGTGACTGCTACATTTTTTGCTTTTTGTTCACACGTATGCAGCATTCAACAACAACATTTATTTATATGGAACATTTTCATACAAATGATGCGGCTCAAATTGCTTTACATGATGAAGAAAGAGAAAAAAGACAAAATAAATAAGAAAACAGATTTAGGGAACACTAATTAACATAGAATAAAAGTAAGGTCCGATGGCCAGGGAGGACAGAGAAAACAAAAAAAATCTCCAGACTCCAAATCTGCAGGGGTTCCGAGGCCACGAAGACCACCCAGCCCCCTCTAGGCATTCTACCTAACATCAATGACCTCAATCAGTCCTCATGGTATTCAGGGTTCACATGGAAGAACTTAATGATGACGGTCACGTGGACTTCTGGCCTTCAATCCATCAATGTAGGGACATCACGGTTCTGTGATCAGGTGGTGGTGGCGCAGATCGCCACCACAGAAAACCGGAAAATGAAGAGAAGAGAAAGTAGGGGTTAGTATGGATAACAGAGCCACCATGAATGATAATAATAATTAAATGCATATACAGAATATCAGGATTAAACTAAGATGAAGTTATCAGAAAGCCATGTTAAAGTAATGTGTTTTTAGCAGTTTTTTAAAGAGCTCCACCGTATTAGCCTGGTGAATTTCTATCGGTCAACTATTGCAGATTTTAGGTGCATAACAGCAGAAGGCCACCTCACCACTTCTTTTAAGTTTAGCTCTTGGAATAATAAGCAGACACTCATTTGAAGATCTAAGGTTACAATTTGAAGTGTAAGATGTAAGACATTCTGAAATATAAGATGGAGCAGATTATTTAAGGATTTGTAAACCATTAGCAATATTTTAAAGTCAATTCTAAATGACACAGGTAACCAATGCAGTGACTCTCAGACTGGTGTGATGTGCTCGGATTTTCTTTTCCGAGTTAAGATTCTAGCAGCTCCATTTTGCACTCGCTGCAATCGATTGATGTCTTTTTTGGGTGGTCCTGAGAGGAGTGCGTTACAGTAATCTAGTCGACTAAAAACAAAAGCGTGAACTCATTTCTCAGCATCTTGCAATGTTATAAGAGGTCTAACTTTTGCTATACTTCTTAAGTGAAAAAATGCTGACCTAGTAATCTGATTAATATGTGATTTTCAAAATGTTCAAAATGTAATTTAGATGAATACAGGGAAGCTACTCAACAATCTCATGGAAAGCAACTCTCACATGTTCCATACCACCTGCACTTCAGAAGAGGTCATCCACCTAATGCTAAGCATGTTCAGGTCCGGCCAGTACTTGGATGGGAGACAATCTAGGAAAAGCTTGGATGGCTGATGGAAGAGGTGATGGTGAGGCCAGTAGGGGGCACTTACCCTGAACTCTGAATGTGTTTACAGTTTACGTAGATCAGAAAATAAAGAGAAGTTTAACAAAATGCCAAGGCGAAGAAGATAAGAACGGAGAACAAGACTTAAAAGAGAAAGCTTTAGGAAAACACTAAAAAGGAAGGGAAAGAAAAAGGCTCTAGTAAACAAGTAAAGATAGAGTGAAAGTTGTATAAAGATGCGGAAAGTTGAAGTACCATAAAAAGAAAAACCAGATAGCAAAGGCGATTCAGGGCGTGACAATAATTGAATCCAGACATCATAAAAAGGTTTGGGGCAGCCACCCGTATAATATCCCAGGCTGCAAAAGGCTTTTAAAGTAACAGAGATGTTCACCAGACTGATTCCAAAACAGAACTGATTCATTGTAAGTAAGATGGCGGTTTTAAAGGCCTATATAGGAAGTGGCGTCAGCAAAGGGGCCGGAACTAGAAGTGATGTCGTCTGGACAGGAAGTGCCATTATCAAAGGTCCCAAGACCAGAAATGACATCATCAAAAGACCAACAAACGGAAGTGACATTGTCTGGACAGGAAGTGGCGTCATCAAAGGGTCCAGGAAAGGAAAAAGGAAGTGATATCATCTGGGCCAAAAGTGATGTCTTCGTAAGTGTCCGATCCTTGCAGGATTTCCCAAGAAAGGTCTGCATGGAACTTAGAAAGACAGTAAGTGCACCCCACCGGCCCCCCGGTCGGGATGTGTTATTACAATTATTTAAGCCCTTTAGCTGCCTCCTACTCGCACATGTGTGACAAGGGTAATGAAGG
This sequence comes from Polypterus senegalus, assembly GCF_016835505.1. Classification (NCBI taxonomy): domain Eukaryota; kingdom Metazoa; phylum Chordata; class Cladistia; order Polypteriformes; family Polypteridae; genus Polypterus; species Polypterus senegalus. The sequence continues at coordinate 11,716,210 of NC_053158.1, forward strand.
CAAATGCTGATCACAACAAGGTTTGATAAATCTAGTTTATTTATTTTTTTTGCATTTTCTGTCATTTTCTCGCTTCAATCCATGCCAAGTTTTATAAGCGAAATTCCTGGTCCTTTTAAAATTCTGCTTACCTATCTGAGGGCTTGTGAATGCACTGAATGTCACAGCAGTAGTTTAGTTTTTGAATGCGACGGCAAATGGAGCCCCTGATGTTAATATGCCTGAGCTTCATTATCACTCATTGAATTAGACGATCATTTTAAAAAAGTTGTGGTCTTTCCTCACGGTATCATACTTGACTATATTATTTAGTCACACAGGCTTAGTACGTGACTGCTAGTCCATTCCAACGGCCCTTTGAAACATTGACAATATCCACTCCCTGGACCGAAACCAAAACAACTGGGCATTCTTCCAAACATCGAATGTGGTAGAAAGGAATCGGCCGAAGCAATGGCAGGAGTCCACTTTCATATCTGGAATGACGCCAGTCCAAGTCTGAGGTTTGGAGCCAAGAAAATAGCAAAAATATTTCTAAAAAAGATCACATTAGTCTTAAAATTTGCAGTTAAGTGTGTTTCAGATGCATGCTCAAGCACAGGCTAGAGCATAAGAAATTAAGGTTAGGGGTAGGGTTAGGTTAGGGTTACAGAGAATGTTTACCCCAAAGGGTAAGAGTGCACGGGTACACTTCCTGCGTAAATATAATTGTACTTTCTTTACGGTAACCACCACAATTCCTAGGTTCCTGTCACCACTTTATCTATACCAGGGGTGCCCAGACTTTTTCGGCTTGCGAGCTACTTTTAAAATGACCAGGTCAAAATGATCTACCTACATTAAAAATTATATATATATATATATATATATATATATATATATATATATATATATATATATATATATATACTGTATATATATACTGAGTATATTTTATACATAAAATATATGTACTCGTACCTTGCATAACTGAATAACCTTTATGGCACAATAACAATTCAATACATTTATGGTCACTACAGTATTTGGATTTAATAATCTTCATGTGGGAAAAGGCTGACTCGCATAAATAAGTAGAGCCGAATAATGCAGTCAAGGAGGTAGCGCATTTCCTTATGTTTGGGTACTTTTACTCTGTTAGTAAGTTCCAAAACTGTCCAAGAGCCCCAGACTTCAGCTGAATGTCATCCTGTAGTGTCAAAATCTCATCCTCCACTGTAGAGGAGTTTTAGGTGAAACAGTGTTGCAATTTCTGATGCGAGTGAATCACCCTCAACATCTTCCCTAAATGGATAGCACTTAAATGTAGCGATTGGCTCAAGTAGAGCTGAGTCTTGAAACCGTCTCTCAAAGTCTGACAGACAATTTTCAATCTGCTCGGTATAGCGTATGCTGTCAAGTTGCGCTCACGCCTTCCATTGCGTCTCCAGCTCTGACGCACGGTTTTGGATGTTCCCCAAATCAAGGCGCTGCAGCTTTGAGGACAGATGTTGCATTTTTCATTTGAAAGCATTAACTAATCATATTGACCATATTGGTTTTGTCTTTTCCTTGCAGCTGTAAATTAAGCTCATTCAACATGTCGGTCAGATCGGAAAAAAAATGCCAAGTCTAGCAGCCATTGATCGTTATTGAGTTGCTTGTATTCTGCATGTTTAATGACAAAGAGAAACTCCTTTTTCTCCGGCCAGGGGTCTCAAAATCTCAGCAGGAATTTCTCCTATTGGAAGGACTTCTTATGCTTAATAATCGAATGACTCACGCAGAATGATGCTTCGGTGTGTCTGCCTTTGCTTTTGAATTCAGCCGAGTGAAAAATGATGGCTGTCCGATTAACTACAATTTTAGTTCCCTCTCCTTTCTCTTTCTCAGATCGCTTTTCGGAAGGAAGTCAGTTTCGTAGTTTTTATGAACAGTTCCAAAGTGCCTTTCCACATTTTCCTTCTTTGGAATAGCAATGATAGATTGACAGATCAGACAAACACACTTCGATTGTGACATTGTGAGAGAAAAAAAAAATCCTCTTCCTATTCCACATCCAGCCCACAAACAACAATTTTTTTTTAAATCCCTTCTTTAGTCAATATAAATTGGAAGGCTAACTAGATCACTTAGAGTTGTGCAGTAGCTCACGTGTTTGATCGTGCGAGTGGAATGACCAGTGTGTTAGAAGAAAGGAGATCTCAGACTGGCCGTCCTGTATGTCAATCAAGTGGTAAATGCCATAGGGAGGATATATGATAGACTAACATTTAAAAAACAAAAATGAATGCAACGCAATCTACCTGCACTACCATTCCGATCTACCGGTCGATCGTGATCGACATATTGGGCACCCCTGATCTACAGTATACCATCTACAGATACCTTAAAAATAGTTTGCCCCAAGACCTTATAAATTTTCCTAATAAAATCATACAATACATCTGACCCAAAAGTACATCTAAAAAAGGTCCTTCCATGAAAACCCTAAATACAAAGAGGACTGTTTCATTTATGTTAGGTAGATTGCCCAGAGGGGACTGGGCGGTCTCTTGGTCTGGAACCCCTACAGATTTTATTTTTTCTCCAGCCTTTGGAGTTTTTTGTTTTTCTGTCCACCCTGGCCATCGGACCTTACTCTTATTCTATGTTAATTAATGTTGACTTATGTTTATCTTTTATTGTGTCCTCTATTTTTCTATTCATTTTGTAAAGCACTTTGAGCTACATTTTTTTTGTATGAATATGTACTATATAAATAAATGTTGATTGATTGATGTGACAGATATATGATATTATATATATCATCACTCATCATTTGCATTGCTGTTGCTTTTTTTGTTCTGGATTTTAATGATGGTTTAGATTTGGACCTAACAGTCACTGCTCCTGAAAAGACAGGAGATTAAACATATATGTTATCCCGTGTAGATGAAACCTCTGGATCAGCACTGTCTGATTGCCCTGAACATTGACCACTTACCTGAGTCACCTCTCTAATTTCCACCCACTGCTTTGTCGAAGGAGTACTCTGTACAACTGGCACCGCCTCCGCTAAGAAAGTGGAATGTACCTCCTGTTGTTGTTGTATTGAAGCAACCCACATTTCTGCAATAGAATCTGGAACACCAGGCCTCTAAAAATATTTACAGATTCAGAGGTTAGTTTTTGTCTATACTGTATCTTTTTTTGCCATAAGAAAAGGCTTTAAACATTGCCACCTCCTCAAAATCAGGTAAGGCTTTTAAGATGTTATCAATAATTGTCGAATAATGTTTTTTAAGAATGCCAATTATATCTTGTAGCCATAGGTCAGTTTTACTCTAAGCTGTCCCAACATTTCATTCCGATTCTGTTTAAAGGTTCTCAACATTTCTGCTTCAACTCCATGTCTCAGTAGTTTGTTCCAGAGTCCCACAAGCCTTTGTGTTAAAGAAGTGCTTCCTGGCTTCAGTTTTAAATGCACTTCCCCTGCATTTCCACTGATGTGTACTCAAGTATGCAATTAAACGTGAAACTGATAGGATCTAAAGGTGACTAAGTAAAGAAAACAAAATAATATGTAAGAAATCTAAGGGCTTCTGTAACAGCATAAATGAATAAGAATAATGAAAACAAGCTGGATTCATTTTGCATATGATACAAAATGTGGACTGTAATTTAGTATCAGCCAAATCGTAGCAGAGGGATGGAGACATTTTACAGGAAGAAGACAAATTTACAAGGGTTTGGTCTTGACTTTTCTAGTGCAAATGTTAGGCTTAGTCTTTCAACTTTGACTTTGGTTGTTTTTTGTTGTTTTGAAGATAGACCAACTTGACGTTTTTACCGACTCTTCGTTATTGTTATTGTTGACTAACATTGTATTTTCTGTTCACTCTGTTCTGCACCTTCCTGTCAGTTTCACTTTTTGCTGTGAATCAGTTGTCCTCATCTGGGTTTGGGATTTCAGCCTGGAGAAAAACACAGAAGACTAATAACTCCAATGTGAGGCACAAGGCCTCTGAGAGCATGAAGGCAAACATTAAGAAGGATATTAGGGAAGCTAAAAAGCAGTTATAGAGGAATATAGCAGAGAAGGTGAAAGATGATGAAAGGAGATTCTGCCAGGATTTTAATAAGAAAAGTGCATCAGGAATAGTAAAAGAATTAAAATATATGGACAGTGAAATGGCTAATGATCTAAACCTGCATTTTTCTGGAGTTTTCACATGTGAGGAAAGGTATAACCTCCCAACAGTAACAGGGACTACTAAGGAGGTACTGAGTGATTTGGAAATTCTAGAGGGAGAAGTGCTGCTCAGATTACATAGGTGAATATCTGACAAACCAGGAGCAGATAACATTTATATATGAGTGTTTGAGGACATTAGTGAGTACAGAAAGCATATGACAGGGGGCCTTGAGAGGAGTTGTGGTATTGTGTGAGGAATTCGGGAGTGGCAGAGAAGTATGTAAGAGTGGTACAGGATATGTACGAGGGAAATGTGACAGTGGTAAGGTCTGCGGTAGGAGTGACGGAGGTGGGATTACATCAGGGATCGGCTCTGAGCCCTTTCTTATTTGCAATGGTGATGGACAGGTTGACAGGCAAGATTAGGCAGGAGTCCCCATGGACTATGATGTTTGCTGATGACATTGTAATCTGTAGCGATATTAGGGAGCAGGTTGAGGAGACCCTGGAGAGATGGAGATATGCTCTAGAGAGGAGAGGAATGAAGGTCAGTAGGAACAAGACAGAATACATGTGTGTGAATGAGAGGGAGGTCAATGGAATGGTGAGGACGCAGTGAGTAGAGATGGTGAAGGTGGATGAGTTTAAATACTTGGGGTCAACATTACAGAGTAAAGAGGGAGTGTGGAAGAGAGGTGAAAAAGAGTTCAAGCAGGGAGGAATGGGTGGAGAAGAGTGTCAGGAGTGATTTGTGACAGACAGGTATCAGAAAGAGTGACAGGGAAGGTCTGTAGGACGGTAGTGACACCAGCTATGTTATATGGGTTGGAGACAGTGACTCTGACCAGAAAGCAGGAAACAGAGCTGGAGATTACAGAGTTAAAGATGCTAAGATTTGCATTGGGTGTGACGAGGATGGACAGAATTAGAAATGAGTACATTAGAGGGTCAGCTTGGGTTGGAAGGTTAGGAGACAAAGTCAGAGAGGTGAGATAGCATTGGTTTGGACATGTGCAGAGGAGAGATGCTGAGTATATTGGGAGAAGGATCTTAAGGATAGAGCTGCCAGGCAAGAGGAAAAGAGGAAGACCTAAGATAAGGTTTAGGGATGTGGTGAGAGAGGACATGCAGGTGATGGAGGTAAGACAGCAAGATGGAGAGGACAAAAAGATAGGGAAGAAGATGATCCACTGTGACAACCCCTAACGGGAGCAGTCGAAAGAAGAAGAAGAATAATAAGAAGAAGAAGATATAAACCCTTCAAACATATTTTAGGAAGTCACTGCACACTGGGGAAATTCTGAGGGACTGGAAAAAGGCAAATGTTATCCCATTATATAAAAAGAGTGAATGGACAGATTCAAGAAAAAATAGGCCAGTAAGCTTAATGTGAATCATAGGTACAGTAAATTAATGGAAGGCATTATTTTGGAAAATATTGAGTAACACATGGCAAGAATGTTAGAATGTTAGTGAAGAGTCGACATGAATTTAGATGAAGGAGGTCGTGTTTTACTAACATGCTGGAACTCTGTGAGGAATCAACTAAAGGATATGATCAAAGTGGAGCAGATGATGTTATTTATCTTGACTTTCAAAAAGCATTTGGAAACAGAGGATGATGGTGTGAGGAAGCTTGGGTGAAGTTAAGTGTGGTGTCCAGCAGGGGTCAGTACTGGGGCTGCTGCTATTTTTAAAATATATAAATGATTTGGACAAGAATATAATCAATAAGAGGTTTAAGTGTTCAAATGATTCCAAGCTTAAGAGGACTGATAGAAAATCTCAAACATGTTGAATTATTAAAGAGGGACATGGACAGCAGACAGGCTTGGCATATTTGTGGCAGAGAAAATTAAATTTAAGTAAATGTAAAGTACGACACATAGGAATTAAAAATGTTAGACTGGAATACACATTGGTGGTCTTGTCACTATCAACCTCCAGGTAATGTTAAAAAGCCATTAAGAAAGCCACCGTCAGCTAAAATCAAAAACCCAAAAACCTTAAATGACTTCAGAGCAGTGGCTTTAGCATCACTGGTCATGAAACTATTTGACAAACTTATAAAGAGGAAGCTAATGAAGAAAACTCAGGGTTTATTAGATCCATTTCAGTTCACCTAGAAGTCAAAGAGAGGAACAGAGGATAGCGTTGTGGCTTTGCTTTATCTGTGACTTAACCACCTGGAGGACATCAAGGCTCACACAAGGCTGCTGTCTGTTGACTTCCCTTCAGCTTTTAACTGATAAAAGATTTTCATTTGGACTTCACTTTGGCAGGGTGACTGACTGACTTTTTAATGAACAGGACTGAAAGAGTGAAAGTCAATGTTTGTCTGTCTGACATGCTGTCCTCATTCATAGTGACTCACTCAGGAGTCTGTTCTTTTGCTTTTTTTTGTAAATCCTCCACAGTAATGGCTGTTGCAGTAAATTTGAAAACAGGTTCATCTTAAAATGTGTTGTTGATTCAGTGATTGTAAGCCTTCTGGATCAGAATGAAACCCTCCATGGTCCAGTGGCAGATGATTTGGTCAGTTGGTATGATGAGTCTTTTCTACACCTACACATTAAAAAAAAAATAATAATAATAGATTTTAGAAGAAATACCACACACCCAGAAGAAACAGTCATCAAAGACCAAACAGTGGAGAATGTTGACTGTTACAAATATCATGGGGACTCAAAACTGAATTTTAAAGAAATTGCAGAAGTCTTCTGCCAAAAGGGACGGCAGATCCTCAGCTGTCTAAGGAATTGGAATCTTTTCAATGTGAGTTCCACTGCTTTGTAACTCGTTTATAAATCTTGTATTGAGTCTGTTTTTACTTATGTTCTGCTGGCCTGGTTTGGAAATCTTAATGTCAAAAACAGAAAAAAACATAAAGTAAAATGGAGTAAAAAAAAAACAGCCCAATGTGATGAACCTGTTTAACAAATATGGAAAAAAGTGTGCATTCTGTCAGACAGGACTCAACCACTGTATTGCTCTCTTAGACAAATAGATAGATAGATAGATAGATAGATAGATAGATAGATAGATAGATAGATAGATAGATAGATACTATATAACACATAAATAGTGCGGGGCTTTGAATATTTAAAAAGTTGAGCCACGGCCATCTTGTGGTCTCATCTCCTGTCTTCTCTTGCCTCAGACTCCCTCTACTCCGGTAGCTGCTTCCGAGCCGCTGTACCCCCTTGAAGACTTTGTATTCTTTTGACCAGGGGTCAGGGCTGAGGCATTTTGTTTGACAGCTGTTCCCAGTATGGCACTACATGATAGATAGATAGATAGATAGATAGATAGATAGATAGATAGATAGATAGATAGATAGATAGATAGATAGATAGATGTGTTATATGTCCCTAGGGGGAAATTTTCTAAAAAAGTTTAAATTTAATAAACATCCAAAAGCTTAACTCATGGGATGAACACTTAGCATTTGCAGCATTCATCAATCAAGTCTAAATGTTCGTTTAATTTTTATGTCTAATATTTGATCAAAATGTTTTACGACACTGTAAGTATTATGCTGACAGCTACATTTTATTTATGTGTACCAAATTTATGTTTTGATGGCTGTGTTCTTCATTGATGTGTTTTTAATGTTATGGTGCGGCCTGTTTCTAAAACCTGCTGACAAAGCACATTTCCCTTCTGGGACAATAAAATTGAACTGAATTAAATGTTTGGTTATACTGTATGGCACCCTGATGTGTATCTTTGTTTTTTGTGTTTCAGATCCTGTATGCACCTGAACTTCCCAGTGGGATTAATAACGTTTATCTAAGCTAATCTAAAATAAGATAATCTAATTAAAATCTATTCCATTGTTGGTTCTGGGCTTGTGCCTAACACCTTGACATATACACCAAACCATTTTATTAGTTTAGTCTGCAGTCAGTGCATTTCAGCAAGAATAGAAGCCATTAAGAAGGCTAACAGAATGCCAGGTTATATAGCGCCGTGACATGTGTGATTACAAGTCACAGGAGGTTCTGCTCAAGCTTTATAGCACACTGGTGAGGCGTCGTCTGGAGTACTGGGTGCATTTTTGGTCTCCAGGCTGCAAAAAGGACCTAGCAGCTCTAGAAACGGTCCAGAGAAGAGCGACTAGGGTGAGTCCAGGGCTACAGGGATGAGTTATGACAAAAGATTAAAAGGATTTACAGTTTGAGCAGATGGAGATTAAGAGACATGACTAAAATGTTTAAAATCATGAAGGGAATTTGTCCACTGGATCAAGACTGTGACTTTTAAATGAGTTCATCAAGGACATGGGGACACAGTTGGAAATTTTTCACTATTGCTAGGAAGTTTTTCTTCACACAGAGTCCCATAGGCACACTGAATACGTGACCAAGTAGTGTGGTAGACAGTAGGACTTGTGGGACTTTCAAAACTCAAGTACAAGTCCAGGGAGGTTCTGCTGTAGCTTTATAATGCACTGGTGAGGCCTCATCTTGAGTTCTGTATGTAGTTTTGGTCTCCAGGCTACAAAAAGGACATAAAAACGCTTGAAAATGTCCATAGAAGATTGACTAGGCTGATGCCAAGTCTACAGTGGATGAGTTATGAAGGAAAGATTAAAAGAGCTGAGCCTTTTCAAATTAAGAAAAAGAAGGTTGAAAGGAGACATAATTGAAGTGCTTAAGATTATGAAGTGAATTATTCCAGTGGACTGGAACTTTAAAATGAATTCACCAAGAACACGGGGACACCGTTGGAAACTTGTTAAGGGTAAATCTCGCAAAAACCTTAGGAAGTTTTTTTTACACAGACAACTATAGACACTTGGAATAAGTGACCGAGTAGCCTGTCAGAGGATCTCCTCACAGGCTCAATCAAAGTATGTGATGACCCTCTGGGGTGAGATGGGGTGCTGTCGCTAACATTCTCATCTTCTTCACTCATTGTAGCCCTGAGAAATGGCCCGGCCCAGTGAAGACACTCAGCCCTCTTCTGTTTTGTGTGTTACAAGAAACCTGGCTGCCTGGAAGGAGGCGTCATTTACACTAAAATTGACCTGGCGGACGGAGCTCCCATGAACGACCTCTATTTGATAGCCAAGAGCTGGATGCTTCTTCGTTGTGTCCGAGAGTCGATTTAGTTTTTGTCACCAAAGATGCATGTTTTGGTTTGGACTTCACTTATTAAACAGGATGACCAGGTTGGTGTCCCAACTTTTCATTTGTACTGCGACCTGCCATTCCTGCACCTGGCCACTTGTGGTAGATGGTAGAACTTTAGCAGCCATCAAAACTTGACTCGATGTTATTTTGAAGGAATTAAGTGGATAGGATTGGCAAACTTTGTTGAACTGAACTGACAAGCCTATTTAAAATTTTTCCTAATGTTCTAAGGTTACTACTGCCTGTGTGTTACTTGGAGAAACCTGGAATTTATTCCCCTTAAGACCACTTTGGACAATTAATAAGCATAATTTTGTGACAAAAACGGGGTTCATGTGAGTCATGCTGAGTCCTCAGACAATTTAGAGTTTTATATAACTGTTTATGGCTTTTCATGAATGTATGAATTGTCACAGAGGTAAAAGTTACTGAAAGTTATTAAGTTTCAGCACTCCAGCGAAAGTGTACTTGGTGATGGGGCAAAGTCACACCACTGCTCGGTGTCTCCTTGTGAGTCACTCCACTGATCTGGAAGCCTGCAAGTCAGGAGGGCTTCAACACACATGAACTGGTGCGAGGCTGAGTCATGTGTCTGAAGATGTTACGTGATTCCGATCGTGTAGTTTTGAAATTGGAGTGGCCCGACATCAATGCAGGCTCCTGAAGCCAATTTATGGGGAAAACAGCAGAGCGCTGGATTTAGAAGATTCCCAGTGGAGAATACACACATAGAGCAGGGTTCCCCAACTCCAGTCTTGCAGGACCACAGTGGCTGCAGGTTTTCATTCTCACCCTTTTCTAAATTAGTGAACTGTTTAGTGACTCAGACCCCTTAATTGTTTCTTGTTCTTTAATTAGCAGCCAAACAATAGTAAGATACAAAATGAGCCAAAACATGAGCAACAAACTGTGTTCATCATACAGTATCTGAAAATTAAGAAATAAGTTTTATTGAGTGGAATTGCATTTTGTGTTGTTCTGAGGTGTTTCTGTCAGTCAGTCACTATCCTACCCACTATATCCTAACACAGGGTCATGGGGGTCAGCTGGAGCCAATCCCAGCCAGCACAGGGCACAAGGCAGGAACAAATCCCAGGCAGAGAGCCAACCCACTGCCGGGCACACACACCCACACACTAAGCACACACTAGGGACAATTTAGGATCACCAATGCACCTAACCTGCATGTCTTTGGACTGTGGGAGGAAACCGGAGCACCCGGAGGAAACCCACACAGACACAGCGAGGACATGCAAACTCCATGCAGGGAGGGCCTGGGAAGCAAATCCATGTCTTCTTACTGCGAGGTAGCAGCGCTACCACTGCGACACCGTGCCACCCAACAGGAAACTGTTAACGTTTTAATATGAATGGAATATCAAGATCTCCTTTGTTGTCCAATGTTATCTGTGGAAGATGTACTGGATTACCTTTCTTGGATACATCCTTCTTTCAACAGTATTTCGGACAGTGTTGTAGGTATTCTTTGGGATACTGTAAGTTGATGTTTTCATCTTCCGCACCATCACCACCAACTGTTTCAGCATAGTCTGTTGATACACATTTAACCAATCTGCCATGAAACCGACCATCATTTTTGGTGTTAATTCATTTGACTTCATCGTTTCTCGGTGCTATGATTGCCCGTGTACTCATTTTTTCAGTTGATAACCCTTCGTGATGAAATTCTTCAATAAGAGTTGGACATAATAAGTCTTTAATTGGGAACTTAAAGTGAGGAAAACTTTAAAATTTATAAGATCTGAGAGTGAAGGTGCTGTGTCTGACAAAAGCATTGAATGAGAGGTGAGAGTACTGTGTGCGTGGTTGAATATGGTTGAGAGGAGGCCATCACTTGTGGTCAGCTTTCTTCAGAACAGGCCACATGCCTGTCTCAATATGGCAGCCGAGCTGTCCAACCCCTAGAGCCAATAGAGCATCATCGTACTTAAAGGCTTCTGATACAAGTCAATTCCAAACAGCCATACTTGAGACCAATGGGGCACAGAATAACTTCACACCTGCCCCCAAAATCATTTGTTAAGGTGATGCTTGCCAAGTAGGCAGTCTCGCTTTCCTGTGGGGGTTGACTGAGAGGGAATCACTTGCCAAACTTGTTTGAGGCACTTCCTCCAACCCTGTCATAAAATTACAAAGAACTGGTTCGTAAAAAATAGGAAGGGGTTCTTAGCCATCTAACCATTGCTGCTCTTATCAATGATAAACATTAGTGTTAGAAGTTACCAATAAAGACATACAAAATATTTATCAAATTATGTGCAAAATTTCACACCAAAACAACCCTACTTTTTATGAAGGATGCCTGTGAATCTTTTCTGACCAGAGACAGTGAGGTTCTCGGTTTTCACATCTCATTCAAAGGGCGATCCATTTTGACAGCACAGTGTCCCAGTCACTGAACTGGAGCATTGGGATCCACATTCAGATCACAGGGTAAGCCCCCCAATGTTGGCATCACCAAAACTTTAACACCTCCACAGAGTGTATCAGTATAAAGATCTCCAGGTTCCCATGATTACTACTTAGGAAAACAATCAAATTAAATTAACAATTGAATCAAATTAGATTAAAACATGAATCCTCTGTAGTGTCTGAAAGTGAATGAGCGTTGGCTGTAAATTTTGCAGTGGTCTAATAAAGAACTTTGTGCGTAGCCCACTTAAAATATCATAAATGGCAATCAAAGTTATCACATTAGGCACAATAACTTGGTATGCAGGTGCACGTCTTCAAAAGGTCCTTGAGGTGAAATAAAGGCGCCGTATTTTAAAAGTAACAATAAAGGCAAAAACGGGAGTACAGCCAGGAAAGAGTTTCACATTTAAATGCACAAAAAGCTAAAATAAAAGTGAATCTACATAAAAAGTAAAACAAAAAGAATTAAAATGACAACGATCATGTTTTGATTTCAAAGAAACGTTTACCTACTTAAAGGTCAATGAAAAGTCTACCTGGCCACATAATCAAACAAAAGAGCAGCAACTGAACAAAGATGGTGAGGTGTTTTGGGCAAGGACAGCCTCACTTCTTTATTAGAAGTTAATAATGAGACTGTGAGACTCAGAAACACCATGAAGGCCAACCAACTAAACAGATTAGAAAAAAATATATATATAACAAAAATGAACTTCAAGGGACAATGCATTTTCTCTTCACTCTCTTCAATAAATACATAAATAACACATCTGTGGAAATAAAAAAAGGCTTATGTGTGATGGAGGAAGAAATGCTGCATTCAAAAGTTCTGAATGGTCGCTGTTTTTTTTTTTTTACCAAGGTGAAAATGAAATTGGTTTTAAATAAAAAAAATAAAATGCACATCCATCCAAAAGAATCTGTACTTTGCCAACTGCCTCCGCTACCGCGCCATAGAAAGAAAAAAAGTGTACAAAGACAGATGATCTAGAAGATGATGGTGACAAAAAAGGATTAGGTTGAAGAACAGGCAAATGGTTACAATGATGAATCAAAAACATAATAATGATAAACCAAAATGAGCCAAACAATTCTAGTAGTTATATGAAAGAGTCACAAACATAATAAAATTAGTGTGGAGTCTCCAAAAAGCTCCACAAAAGGCAGAGCAGAGCCTTCACAAGTCAACCCAGAAGATACTCATTTCAGACCAGCTTGACCCTGACAACCACCTACTGATAGCTGCCGGTAAAGCTGACTTTAAAAATCCAAAAAGGTGACAAAAGTCCCAGAACATCTAAATATGCCTATTGAAATATAAAATATATTTAAGTATAGAATATATATTGTCACGCAAGTGTGAGTAGAAGGATGTTGCATGGACCAAGTGAAGGTAATTCCATGCCAGGCCAGGGGGTGGCGGGGTGCACTAAACCTTCTCCTGTTTCTCTGCAGACTAGCTGTGGGAAAAACTGTCTGGCTCAATGTTGATGGTGTCACTTCCAGCGCCTAGGAAGACATCTCTTCCGGCTCTGGTGCGTAGGATGATGTCACTTCCGGTTCCAGCACTTTCACCAACATCAGGAGAATGTCACTTCCGGTTCCACTATGTCACTTCTGGTTTCTGCTTAAAACTGCCGTCTTTACAAACCCTCATCTGTTCATGTCTGGACTCCACAGACACTTCTGTCTTTAAAAGTAAACCCATTGCAGCCAGAGATAATATATTGGAGGCTGCCCCAAACGTTTTTAAGAAGTGTGGAGTCTGATCTTTGCACAATATATATATATATATATTGTCACAGGCGGCTGGGGTGGAGCCCAGCCGGGACGCCCAAGGGAACCGGAGGAGGGCTGGTGCCTCCTCCCGAAAACGAGGGAGCGACCGCCTTGGTTTTGTTTGTGGTCTCGGGTAAGGGGCTTGGAAGCCCAACCCTGTAGGGGTCCGTGGCCACCGCCAGGCGGCGCCTTGGTGCCTGAAGAAACCTGGAGCGGCATCTACAAGGTAGGTTTGCGGAATCACCGTATAAGCTCCCCAGGGCCAATCCTCCCTTGGCCCGGCACCTACCTTGTCACAGATCTCATTTACCAGACTATCCTGGTGTGGTGGAAGTGCTGGGGGGAAGAAGACAGGAGACACCCGGAAGGCTTCCGGATGCACAGCCGGCTCTTCCGCCACACTGGGGCGTGTCCGCGGAGCAATGCCGGGAAGCAGCTGGAGCTCATCCGGGGTGTGATAAAAGGGGCCGCCTCCCTTCATTCGAGTCGGGTGGAAGATGGACGGAGCTGGAGAGAGGACTGGAGGCGGCCAGAAGAAGAGGCACAAAGGACTGTGATGCCTGGACTTTTGGGCGATCGGTGCTGGAGGCACTGGGACGTGCACTAAAAACTTGTAAATATTGTATATAGTTGCGGTGAATAAATGTGTGTGTGGTGAAACAATGATGTCCGCCTGTCTGTGTCCTAAGCACGCTCCACATTATATATATATATATATATATATATATATATATATATATATATATATATATAGTGACAGATAGGGGGCAGTCTCGCTCCCTTGAACCCCTGTCCAAGACTCCAGACACCAAGTAAAAGTACAAATGTTGACTTTATTAACACAACACAGTGCACAAAGCACCCTACTCTCTACTATACTCATCAAATCACACAAATACACAATAATAAACAATCCTCCACTCCCAGACTCATTGCCACCCTTCCACCCAGCTCAGCTCGCCGTCTGGGAGCTACCACAGTCCTTTTATAGTCCATGACCCGGAAGGGCTTCTGAACCCTCAGTCCATGTGACTTCTTAGCACTCTTTTTCTTCATCCCGGAAGCACGTCATTCCCCTTGTCCATGTGACTCGGACGTACTTCCGGGGCATTGGGCAAATGATATTTATTGCTCCTTCCTGCAGCTCCATCTAGCGGCCCCTGGGGTATCCAGCAGGGCTGTGTATGTTTCATTGAGAACTTTGTGTCCACGTTGTCAGAGTTGAAACATTCATAAACATAGAAGTGTCCACTACCCAAATCGCTACCCATGAATCTAAGAAGTTTTACAGGCATTCCCAGTTGTCCAAAGGTGTAAAATATTTACCCATTTCTATACACTTGAAAGCAACAACAAAACAATTCCACTGCAGCTATCAGTTCACATGCAGAACCATAGGTTGAGAGCCTAAGCATTTCACTGCTATAATTGTCTCCTGTAACACCTCTTTTACACTGGCACAGTCAGCAGGATTCCGGTCCATCTTTTGTAGCTGGGACCTGCGTTTTAAATCATGTAACCTCCCGGCACAGTAGTGTGAGGCACACGCACGGCGCAGGAGCGTGATGCGCACACCCAGAGACAGCGCACTTAAAAGCGCATCCATGGCAGGAAGGGGCTCCATAACCCCATCAGAGCCAGTATGGGGAGAAAGAAAGCTGACCAGACTCCAAAGTTGGTGGCTGGATGCCCGTCTGCCATCAAAGAAGAAGCCAGGTTTGGCATGCCCCGAAGAGAGGCCAGCCGGACAGTTGATAGTCTGGTAAATGAGATCCGTGACAAGGTAGGTGCCGGGCCAAGGGAGGATTGGCCCTGGGGAGCTTATACGGTGATTCCGCAAACCTACCTTGTAGATGCCGATGGCCCATTGGTGGCCCGAAGGCGCCAATTGGTGGCAGGACGGCGGGGCGAACTCGACTGAGAATAAGGTAGGTCTGGCCCCCCCGTTTCCGCAGATCATCGAGTGGAGGATGAGCGCCCGGATGACCTCCCTGACATGGCTTTCCCTGGTGAGGAGGGGGCGGTGGAGGAGAGACGCCACCTCCCAGATGCAGGTTAAGGGTTGGGGGATGTGTGTCGGTGCCTCGTTGACAAAAGAGAAGAGGTGGGGACGGCAAACCTTCACTCCACTCCTGAAGTTCTCCTGACAAAACTGACCTGCTTCAGGCTGCACGGGAAGTGGAAGATGTCCTCCTACCCCTGCAGTCCCTTTTTCAGGTATTTAAAGCTCTACAAGAGGCAAAAGAAGGGTAGGAGAAGAAGCTTGGTGCACCGTTAGGAGCCATCCAAGAGTGGCTGAAGTGGCGCGGCGCAAGATCCTCCAGCTTGAAGGATGCGGCAGTACAGGCAAGTGAATGCTTTGCCGTATATGAAAGGGGAGGGTGGAGTGCAATGGCAACAGTAGTGGTTGATTCTGCTTGCCAAGCCGCCCCGACTCCTACATGAGACGCAGCTGCGATGACTGACAGCGTGACAGAGGAGAGTGCAGGGAGGCAGCTGATAGACACTGGCTGCCAAACAGCCCTGCCTCGACTGCTGACATCGGTCTCGCGGGTGTCTAAAAGGGTGCAGACAGTACAGGGTCCCTCTTCTTCTCACAAGAGGACCAAAACTGTTGGTGCGCCCCAGAGCAGGAGGAGGACCCAGAAAAAGAAGACGGGGACTCATGACAGAACACAGAGTGAGCCTGTATGCTCAAAGGCAGTGGAGGGCTGCGCTGTGAATGGGCAGAGATGCCAAGTGGCCCCAGCAGAGTGGACGAGGGAGCGGGACTTTCCATGTTTCCATTCCCGCAGTAATCGATCTGGAGTGGAGCGGCGTTGTTATGACTGTGGCCGCTGTGGTCATGCCTGGCTGTGTTATCCAGAGAGGACGTCTGATTGGCAGGGATGTCGGGGCAACACCCCCAGATCTCTTGCTTTTGTTTCCACAGGGTGGAGCTGTGGTACTGAGGACGCCGTCTCTTCGTCCTGGAGAAGACCAGCCCTTGCGAGATGTACTGCTGTGCCCCACGGGGCTCATCTGAGATAGGGGCAATGTGGTGGGCCCAGCCGGGACACCCTTCACTGTATATTCAGGGGGAGCAGTCCTGGACGATGCAATACCTCCCCCTGGACGCTGGATGGCCGCCCCCCCCTGGCTTGGAGTGGTGCCTCAGCTTCCCACAGGGCTCCATGGGAAATGGAGTTCTCCACAGCCCTGTTGGGATCCGGGGTGGCTACAAGGGCCCGGAGTCTGACTGGACGAATCTTCAGCCCCGCCCGGAAGTGCAACCGGAAACAGGTGATCAAGCACCTGGAGCACTTCCGGGTGGGCTATAAAAGGGGCCAGCAACCACTACTCAGTGGCCAGAGTTAGGAGGAGGAAGACAAAGCTTGATGGGAGGAGTGGTGGTGCCAGAAGGAAGTGTTTTGTGCTTTTTGGGACTGTGTTGTGCCGGTGGGGTTCACGGGGAAGACGTGCCCCACAGGTGAAGAAAAAGAAATATTTGTTTTATTTTTGCACATGCCTCTGTGCTGGGTCAGGGGCAATATAGTGCCTCTTTTACAACTGTCATCCGTCCCAGTCATTAAGTACATAAGACACAATGTATCAAGGTACAGTAAATAACATTCGATACGGCTTTTATATAAGTAACATATAAATGTTTTTATATAAAGACCATCACAACTGGACATTGCACGATATGTTGGCAAGCTCTGTTAAGCCCTGCTGTTTCACTGATGGACAGGTGTGGGGCAGACTGACTGGCAGAATAGAGCCCATCTCTCGCCTTTATGCCTGGTGCAGCTCCATTGTTCTTATATCTGAACGGACGTTTCTTGCAGGGAGGACTTCTGTTCTTTTTCCCGATGTAGAACCCTCATCCTCATCTGAGTTCTCCTCTGTTATAGCACGTCTTTATTTGAAAACAGCAACGTCAGATCGGGGCGAGCGCTAACCTTTACAAGTACCATAAATTTACACCGGCTGTTACTGACTCAAAACTAATGTATGTTTTAATTCCATAATAGTAAGAATGAAAACAGCTCACTACTCAAAATGGAGGTGTACGGGATCTGCAAACATCTTGATTGCGAGTCAGCAGTTCTTACCGCTGCACCACCAAAGCGGTCGTATAAAGGGTGTGTCAATGTCGCACCCTAACTCAAGTTCTTTTTCTGCAGTTTTCTTGAATAAAAGCGCACTTGTTTTGTTACACTTGTACCTTTTGCGTAAGTGTATATTTGATATTTGGACATCAGGCTTCACACATTGTACACTTCATGTCTACATTTTGTCTATTACTAAAACATGAAAAACATTTCTGTTTTAACAATGTGTTTACACAGATCTTTGTATAGACACGGAGCACACATGAAATGCATTTGTTCCAAATAACAATACATTGTGTACCCTATAGAACTCCTGGCAACTCACACGCAGGGAAACAGACTCGAACTGGAAGAACTTTCTGCGTTGGCCCTTCTTGCGCGTATCGACACATTTACAGCACAAAAGACGCTGATGGAGAGGTACGAAGGGATTTAAGGTGGGTTGGGATTAAGAGTTTTTTCGTAGGCTTTGATCATTCTAGTGTTAAAAAACACAGACAACAAAGCAAAAATGATTAAAAAAGCAAAAAATAAGTTTCTAAAGAGGCAATCAGAAGTTAACAAATACCATTAAAAAATAAATCTGAAAAGGAATTAAATCCCTGACATTTCAATGCCCCACTGATGCTGACTCATATCCTCAGAGCTACTTATCAAGCCAGAGGGAGGAGCCAGCAACAGCACTCTCAGTATGGCCCCGCCTCCCGGGACTCCACCCACATAAAACAAGGAATGGAGACAGACTTAAAAAGATTAATGATAATTCATTTAAAATGAAAGTGAAAATACATAAAAGTACAAATTATAAATTTCCTGCAGAGCTTAGAGTCAGGATTGTGTTGAGACTCAGATTTAAAGAACACTACGTAATAATAAGCAATGCGGATCAGAACCTACTGATGTTTGTTTGATCTTTAGGTCGAATTTTTATTCAAGAATAAGAATTTAGTTTGCTTATTATAAACAGATGAATATAATGGAGGTGTTCGAAAATGTGTGGGGGGTAAAAAGGGGTGCTCTGCTCTTTTGAGGAAGGGGAGCAGAAAATGAATTTGTGATTTACTGCTCAGAGCTTTGAACCTCAGGGAAGGTATTGGACAGGCTGGGGAATTTATTTTTTTGTTTTAGTTTGGGGATAAAAGCCAAGTTGTGGTAAAAAGTCATAAAATTTGAATGAAAATGTTTTATGGATGTTGAATTGATAAAAGGTCTTGTGTTATTTATTTTTTTTCATATATTGTTATGGGTATTTGGAAAATGTTTTTATTTATTTGATATGTGCGTACTATGAATGTTGGAATATGATGTTTATTTTTTTTTTTTTGGATTCAATAAAGATTATTTTTTAAAACTTTGACACTTAAAGAAAACTGCAATCATGAAGGTTTCTAATTGTACAGTGGCCTCCATAATTCTTAAATGTTTGAACAACTTGGGCGGTCTGACAGTAGAAAGTCCACCTTATGAGAAGGATTTAGGAGTCATGGTGGATTCGACACAATCTCCTGCCAGGTGGTGTTCAGAAGCCATTATGGAGGCTAACAGAAAGTTCAATTATATAGCGCCCTGATGTGTGGAGTACACGTCCAAGCTTTATAACACACTGGCCATCGGACCTTACTTTTATTCCATGTTATTTAGTATTGCCTAATTTTTTATTTTTAACAAAATTTTAAAAATTATGAGACCCTGTTTTAACTTTTGTCATTCTTGGGTACTGAGTATTGCTTGATGTGGGGGGAAAAAGAATCCAAATGATTTTAACACAGAAAAATACTGATGGGGTCCAAAAACCTTCTGAATCCACTGTAAGTGATCTGGAAAGAGGGCGAGCAGACAGAAGCGGCCTAAGAGCTTACAGAATTACTCGGGTATTTGCTCTGTGATGGCGGCTGACATGTAGGACGCCTTCACAATTGAATTATTATTATTTTTCTTGCTTGGGGGCAGAGGGAAAGCAGGCAGTCAATCAGCATCAGTTATCCTCAACATCTGCTGCTGCACACTCTTTAAATAATCAGCAATTATAATTCCAATATCCTTTAATACAAATTGAATTTGACTAGATGCTCAAAAATGCACGAAACAACGAATGCAGACAGCCGTGTTGCATGTGGTATTTTTAGGATTGCAAGCACCAAAGGTGCTCGCCGCTCATTTCCTTTCATGTCCTGTTTGCTAAATCTTTTATGGAGTGGGTTCTTACAAATTGCAAATTTGAACTTGAATCTGAAAAAAAAACAAAAGCCTTGAATTTGCAATTCCAGCCTTACAGATAAAGAGTCCAAAGTTTAAATTCTAATCAGGACGTTTTATTTGTGAAATTCAAGGTCATCTTTAAATATATCAGTATGTGTATAGTAGTATAGTAGTACAGTATCTCACAAAAGTGAGTACACCCCTCACATTTTTATAAACACTGTATTATATCTTTTCATGGGACAACACTGAAGACATGACACCTTGATACAATGTAAAGTAGTCCGTGTACAGCTTGTATAACTGTGTACATTTTCTGTCCCCTCAAAATAACAACACACAGCCATTAATGTCTAAACCGCTGGCAATAAAAGTGAGTACACCCCTAAGTGAAAAATGTCCAAATTGTGCCCAAAGTGTCAATATTTTGTGTGGCCACCATTATTTTCCAGCACTGCCTTAACTCTCTTGGGGCATGGAGTTCACACGAGCTTCACAGTCTGCCACTGGAATCCTCCTCCACTCCTCCATGACGACATCACAGAGCTGGTGGATGTTAGAGACCTTGCACTCCTCCACCTTCCGTTTGAGGATGCCCCGCAGATGCGCAATAGGGTTTAGATCTGGAGACATGCTTGGCCACTCCAACACCTTTACCCTCAGTTTCTTTAGCAAGGCAGTGGTCGTCTTGGAGGTGTGTTTGGGGTCATTATCACGTTGGAATACGGCCCAGCGGCCCAGGGAGGGGATCGTGCTGTGCTTCAGTATGTCACAGTACATGTTGGCATTCATGGTTTCCTCAATGAACTGTAGTTCCCCAGTGCTGGCAGCACCCATGCAGCCCCAAACCATGACACTCCCACCACCATGCTTGACTGTAGGCAAGACACACTTGTATTTATACTCCTCACCTGGTTGCCTCCACACACACGCTTGACACCATCTGAACCAAATAAGTTGATCTTGGTCTCATCAGACCACAGGCCATGGTTCCAGTAATCCATGTCCTTAGTCTGCTTGTCTTCAGCAAACTGTTGTGGGCTTTCATGTGCATCATCTTTAGAAGAGGCTTCCTTCTGGGACGACAACCATACTGACCAATTTGATGCCGTGTGGTCTGAGGAATGACAGGCTGACTAACACCCCCACCCCTTCAACCTCTGCAGCAATACTGGCACCACTTATACGTCTATTTTCAAAAGACAACCTTTGGATATGACACTGAGCACGGGAACTCAACTTCTTTGGTCGACCATAGCGAGGCCTGTTCTGAGTGGAACTTGTCGCTGTATGGTCTTGGCCACTGTGCTGCAGCTCAGGTTCAGGGTGCCGGCAATCTTCTTATAGCCGAAGCCATCTTTATGTAGAGCAACAATTCTTTTTTTTCCTCAGAGAGTTCTTTGCCCTGAGGTGCCATGTTGAACTCCCAGTGACCAGTATGAGAGAGTGTTTGAGTGATAACACCAAACTTAACACACCTGAAACCACTAATGAGTCACATGACACCGGGGAGCGAAAATGGCTAATAGGGTACAATTTGGACATTTTTCACTTAGGGTGTACTCACTTTTGTTGCCAGCGGTTTAGACATTAATGGCTGTGCATTGAGTTATTTTGATGGGACAGCAAATTTACACTGTTATACAAGCTGTACACTGACTACTTTACTTTGTATAAAAGTGTCATATCTTCAGTGTTGTCCCATGAAAAGATATAATAAAACATTTACAAAAGGGGTGTACTCACTTTTGTGAGATACTGTATATATATATATATATATATATATATATATATATATATATATATATATATGTCGCATGTGGCTGGGGGTGGAGCTAAGCCGGAACGCTCAGGAGAAGAGGAGGATGGCTTCTGCCTCCTCCAGACCGTGAGGGGGAGACCGCCCTGGTTGTGTTGAGTGCTGAACAAACCTGGAAGTGCTGGGGGGAAGAAGACTGGGGACACCCGGAGGGCTTCCGGATGCGCAGCCAGCACTTCCGCCACACAGGGGTGTGTCCGCAGGGGATTGCCGGGAAAACAGCTGGAGCCTATCTGGGTTGCTAGTGGAGGCGGAAGGAAGGCAATTTGTGACTGTGAGGCCTGGACTTTGGGTCTGGGTGTAGACTTAAAATATTTTAAATATATTTGTAAATAAAACGTGTGTTGGGTGTCTGTGTCCGGGTCCAGTATCACAATATATATATATATATTGTGGCACCCGGCCGGGATGCCCAGGAGGACCAGAGGAGGGCTTGTACCTCCTCCAGACCGCCCGTGTCCGTTACGCTGGTGGCCTCGGGTAGGGGTCATGGGATGATTGCTCGGTAGAGATTTGTAAATATTAGTGTAAATAAACGGTATGTGGTGAAATTATGATGTTCTGTCTGTGTCCGCGCCGCCACAGTGGCGTAGTCGGCAGGATGGGCCGTCTGGTACAAGACGGGGACCTGCGTTTAAACAAATTACCTAATATTTACAAGTCTCTACCGCCCCTACAGTGCCTCCAGGCCCCAAAGTCCAGGCCACACAGTAACGCCTCCTGTCCTCTCGCCAGCTTCGATGGAAGCTGGGAGGCCCTTTATGGGAACCCGGATGGGCCCCAGCTGCTCCCCGGAGCCCTTGTGTGGCGGAAGTGCCGGCTGCGCACAAGCCGCTCCTCTGTCGTCCTCAGGAAGCTCCAGGGCTGTTCAGACAGCGGGCACCGCCTGGCGGTGGCCACCCTACAGGGCTGGGCTTCCAGCCCCTACCCGAGGCCACCAGCGGGTCCGGTCTGGAGGAGGTACACTCCCTGAAGGGCCACAGTGCCCCCGCAGAACCGTGGGTCCTACATCCTACTCAAGAGCACGCCCCAGAGAGGGTCCTACTGTCCCCAGGGTCCAACACGGCACCCTGGGACATCCGTCTTTGGCACCCCCTCCGGCGCCCACTTGCCCCTCTGGTTTGCGCCGCTATATATATATACAGTATTTCACAAAAGTGAGTACACCCCTTTTGTAAATATTTTATTATATCTTTTCATGGGACAACACTGAAGATATGACACTTTGATACAATGTAAAGTAGTCTGTGTACAGCTTGTATAACAGTGTAAATTTGCTGTCCCATCAAAATAACTATGATGCCAGCCCATACCACAGACCGAGACGCAGACTCACAACGTCCATAAGCACACACTTTACTTTGCTTCTACTTTATACACAGCACACAGTGCACAGTCACCAATAACCAATAAGCTTGGGCCTTTTGTACTTTTCTTTTCCTTTTTCTTATTCTTCTCTCCTTTTTACTGCCACCTCCACTCCTCTTTCACAAGCTCTGTCCTCTGCCTCCCAACTCCTCAAATGGAGTGAGGTGGCCCCTTTAATGTTGCACCCAGAGATGCTCCAGGGGCACCCTTATGATTTTCCTGCAGCACTTCCTGGTGTGACAGAAGTACTGCAGTCATTGGCCCTGGAACTGTCCCCTGGCGGTGACCACAATGTAATAGGGTGGCTGCCCTCTTGCATCCTGGGGAAGATATTACCTCTCTCCCGGTATTTCCGTTCTCCAGGCGTCCCAGCCAGGCAAGGGTCCCATTCGTCCGCCATAATATATATATATATATATATATATATATATATATATATATATATATATATACTGTATATACTGTATATATATTGTCCCAAACTCACACAAGAGCAATAGTAAGGTTTGGGGCAGCCACCCGTATATTGTTTTCCTGGCTGCTAAATTGCAAAATAAATGACAACACTAATGTGCGCAAAACAAAGTCCAAGACAGAACTGAGGGAATAAGGAAAAGGTGCAGGCTTTTAAAGGTCAGGATAGGAAGCGACGTCAAAGGGACCGGGACCAGAAAGATCTTCAGCCATAGGCTCGGGCCTGGACATGACATCTACAGGGCCAGGCGGAATTTCCTGTGAATGGTCTGCAGGAAAGCGAGAAAAAGATTCAGTGCACTCTGCCACATCCCGATCTGATTTGGAACTGCCCTCATTCAAGCCCTTTAGCTGCCTCCCATGTGCACGTGTGTGACAAGATATTTATTATTACCTGCAGTAAAGTGCCAGTCATAACCCCATTTGGAGCCCTAGGTAGGGTTGACGGACACCAGTTGTTGTCCATTGTGGATATCGGTATTATCGGATGTCACGCCTGCATGTCTGTGGATCACCCTCATGAGCACATCTGATTCAGGTACTACCACCCCGGGTCGAGAGGTGGTGCTCGTTGCTAACCTTCTGTCCTTTTCTTCCCTCTGTAGTACCGAGAAGACGCCCAGTGAGGGCAATTGACTTCCATTTCTCTGCCTATAAGACCTGCAGCTGCTGGCAGGAGGCGTGCAGTTGTGAACAGAATACACCACAGGGTGGAGCTCCTTACAACCTGATGGACACAGAAAGAGAATTTTCATTATTCTTGCCTGATGGCTGTCCAGTTTTGTTTTTTTTTCTACTTGTGTGCATAGTGGCTCTTTTAGTTATATTTTCTTGGACTGAATTAAACAGGGATGACCAAATTGGTGCCTTGACATTTATCAGTGGAACTTGCATTAACTTACTTGACCACACAGGCTTTGACAACCTGTGGGGGTCCTGTTTCTGAAGTATGCCCCC
This sequence comes from Polypterus senegalus, assembly GCF_016835505.1. Lineage (NCBI taxonomy): Eukaryota > Metazoa > Chordata > Cladistia > Polypteriformes > Polypteridae > Polypterus > Polypterus senegalus. Next base: position 11,740,630 of record NC_053158.1, read on the forward strand.
CCCCCTTCAGTGACACAAACGGTACACTTCTGTGCACAGCATACTGACCTTTACTTTCATAAGCAGCGTCCAGCGAGTACCGGAGCCCACTCGGTATCATCAGAGTTTGACATCCATTGCTGTCAGTGTCGTGAGCACATGCACACCTTCAGAAGCACAACCGGCCCCACCTTTGTGTACCTACCACAGTTATCATTATCATATTATTCATAGATGACACCCATCAGGTAACAGTCCCGTAGGAGGATGCCTATGTCACTTAATGGACTGACTGGCTCTGCTGTTGTAAAATGGAATACATTTTTCTTACGGATTAGTAAGAGTAGTATAACCCCAATAACCAGCAATGAATGCGGTTTGCATGTTACATGCTCTCTCTGTTTGTTTGTGTGGGGATTCCTTCACGTCCCAAATGCATGCATGTCTGCTTAATTATAGACTTAGAATTCCCCCAGAAACTGAGCTCAAAATCCTTTCTGTATGCTTTGTAGTGGACTCCAGTCAGCATTAATCAGCATCAGTTTACAAGCAATCCAGTGGTTCACCATTTCTTCTCAATATGGAATCAATGTAGGACACGTCCTGAGATGGAGGAACTCTCATTCTCTTCTTTAATTTGCCTTTTTTGCAGCTACACTTCAGCTGTACTCTTAATGAACTACTGTATATTAGTATAGCATCTTCATATTCTTCAGGGATTTGCAATCTTTACTAAACTCTACTTGTCTCTGCTTTCTTCTCCGCTCCTTCTGTGGTGGCATTTTGTGCCACAACCACATGACCGAGGTACTGAGCACCCACCTGTGACACTGGAATGAAGGCGGGTGTCCCAGCTGTCCATGAGACTCACTGCAGCGAATCTTCTCAGACAAATTCAGGAATAATTTAAGCACATTTATGTTAGGTAGAATGCCCAGTGAGGGCAGGGTGGTCTTTTGGCCCCCCACAGATGTTTTTTTATCTTCTCCAGGCTAGTTGGATTTTTTTTTCTGCCATTCCAGCCACTTGACCTCATCACTGGACTCATCTTCAGAGACCTACGATATTGTATTGTATGTAAGGGCACTACTCCTCTATTAATTACAGTAATATATATGTTTTATAAGATTTACTCGTTTTTATTTTTTTCTTTGTTACATATTCATTAATATTCTTACCTAATCTTATTTGTTATGGAGGTGTTGAATAATTAGACTCCACTTGTGACCTCACTTATACTTTAGTTGAAGTTCTTTGTAGAAAGTGTAATTACCAAAGATTTTTCAATAAGAACATTTAGAAAGAGAAGATATCCAAAATAATTATTTATTAAAATGCAAATCCATGCCACTCATACTTTACATTATTTATTTATTAATTTATTTTATTTGACATCTACCAATCTGGCTTTTGGCGTTATCATGGTGTTGAGACGGCCCTCCTTAACGTATTTAATGACATCTCTCTTATTACTGACTCAGGCGGCCCTACAGTCCTTGTTCTCCTTGACCTGCACGCTGCCTTTGACACTATAGACCATGAGATATTGCTGTTGCGCCTTGAACATCTTGTTGGGCTTAAAGGGGCTGCTCTTAACTGGTTCAGGTCATATCTAACTGGTAGACACTTTTCAGTGGCTTTAAATTCCTCTTTTTCGTCTACTGCTCCTCTTAAATGTGATGTTCCTCAGGGATCCATTTTGGGTCCTATCTTATTCTCTATATACCTTCACCCTATTGGAGCGGTTTTTAGGAAATTTAATATTTCTTTTCACTGCTATGCTGATGATACTCAGGTTTATATTCTCGTCTACAATTCTGTAATGAATAAACTGCACAACTGTCTTTCTGAACTAAGATCCTGGATGGCAAAATTTCTTGATCTGAATCAAAATAAAACAGAGGTGCTCATAGTGGGTCCATCAGCTAAAGCCCAAATTGGTCTTGGACTTCTCAGCTCTTTCTCTGTCTTTTGTAAACCTCATGTCCGTAATCTTGGTGTTATCTTTGACAGTAACCTCTCTTTTTGAGAAACAAGTTAATTCTGTAGTCAAGAGTTGCTTTTTCCAGCTTCATCTATTAGGTAAGATCAAGCCTTTCTTTTATCTTCTAGGGATCTTGAGTAAGCTACTCATGCTTTTATCTTTTCTCGCCTTGATTACTGCAACTCGCTGTATTCTGGGATTAGCAGATCCCTGATATGCAGGTTACAGTTGGTCCCGAATGCTGCCACTCACTTTCTGGTTGGGGCAAGAAAGTCTGATTCCGTTTCTCCAATATTAGCTTCTTTACACTGGCTGCCTCTCAGTTTTCAAACTGATTTTAAAATCTTGTTGCTAGTTTTTAAATCTTGACATGGGCTCGCTCCTGCCTATTTATCTGAATTGTGTGCTTTACACCAGCCATCTAGAGTGCTTAGATCTTCTGGTCAGTTGTCTCTTGTTGTCCCTCGTATCAAGTATCATGGTTTCCTCACTGTGATTATGTAACATTACTTCTTTTATTTATTATTTATTTTATTTATGTTCATTTATTTTATTTCTATTTATGTTATGTATGTTCATTGTATGTTTTTCTTTAATTCTATCATTGTAAAGCACTTTGGCCACAGCATTCCTATGTTGTTTTAAATGTGCTATATAAATAAATTGACATTGACATTCAGGAAGTTGTTTGCACCAAGGCTAGGTGATGATGATTAGATGATGATGATTTTATAAATGTACAGTATATCCCATAGAAAAGACACACTGCTCAAAGGTTGATCTTTGATGGCTCATGAGACTTAAAAGAGATTCTCATTTATATTTCATTTATAAATCACAGACATTTTTCCTAAAATTTCTTAGAAGAAATAACTTTTGACAAAAAGGAGACATGAGATGCAACTGAGATTAAAGAGTCAAAACTGAGAATTTGGTTTGAAAAGTATGTGATAGTTTGTGTGATCTCTTTCTAGTCTTGTTTTAAACTCTTTCAAGACTCCAGGGGCCTCATGTATAACGGCGTGCGTAGAACTCGCACTATAACATGGCGTAAGCACAAAAGCCGAAATGTGCTTACGCACAGAAAAATCCAGATGCAGGAATCTGTGCATACTCCAACTTCCACGTTCTTCTGCTACATAAATCCCCATCAGCGTGAAAACTAACGCTCGTGCACGCGCATTATGTAACGCCCCAACTCCTCCCAGAATTACACCTCTTTGAATATGCAAATGAATATAAATGGTCCTTAAATTCAGCCTTCTGTGAAAAGACAATGGGAAAAGCACGGGGGCAAATATAAGAATTTCAGCGAATACCAAGTGGAGGCAAAGGAAAAACATACTATTTGTTCAAATAAACCGTGGTATAATCAACAAAATGAAGTTGATCGAGTGACATAGCGTGTTGGAGAAACTTGAAAGCTCACGTTCACAAAATCGCACAGTGCCGGAAATAAAAAGAAGTCACATATCAAAGTTGCCGTGAAAAGAAGAGTTGTAGCCCACTGTCTGAGTGTCATATGAAAGCTTATTAGGGTACAGAGAAAAAAAAGGCACACAGTGAGGAAAAAGCACGAAATGTCAACTTCAATCTCGACATTTCCACTTTAATCTCGTAGTTTATTTTGTCATTAAAGTAGAACATCATAAACTTCATCTTAAAATCGTTTAATTAACCAGTTTCTCAAATCACATCGTAATTAAAGTAGCACGTTAAATGCTTTGTTTTGTATTTGATCTTCTACTATGTGATCTATGTGTGTGAATCACTACTTGCTTCTTAAAGTGGCTCTCTTCCTCCAACTGGACACAGAATCCATTACATTTGTGATATTACAGCTCTCTGAATAACTAAAATACTGAGATGTATACGTGATATCATTTTCATGATGATAGGAGTTAAAGCACGTTATTAAACATGTTTCACTTCGATGAAATAATTTATTGCAGCAGTACTCAGGGGCGGCTCTAGGCTTGTGGTGGCACTGGGCAGAGGAAGAATCGTGGCTCCTTCCCGCCAATGTCAGTAAGGTAGCTTATGCACGGTGGATGGCCACGTCCGTTGCAGACACTGCATAGCCGCCTCGTGCTCATGACACAAGCATTTAACTTTTGCCAAAATTTGTCGCTGCGTTTTTAGCTGTGTTGTTATTTTCTCTTTCTGTTTTATATTCAATATACGTTGGCGTAGGCGTCATTGCAGTCCTTGCTTTTCTTTCCCCAAGTAACCAATCGCCACACAATTAGCTCTGTAATAGAAGTTAAGCCATCTGTAAGCTTAGCGCCGATTCTTCAAAACGCGTAGTACATGTTTAATTATTCTATCCTTCACGACACTCCCAGTGAAGAATATAGATTATTTAAATGAAGTTAAAGTTTTATCTGTATAATTTAATAAACATATTTTGCTGCATTTCATCTTAAAAATGATATCATCATCATATGTAAATACACGCTTTATAAAGTGGCTCAGGTTGTGTAATATTATAACTGTAGTGCAAGTTTACAGTGAGGCAATTGTACTTATAAGTACTAACAGTTCTACAAGGAGCAATTGATTGAGTGTGTTTAAAGTTCTTGGGATGAAACTGTTTCTGAACCGCGAGGTCCGTACAGGAAAGGCTTTAAAACGTTTTGCAGTGGCTGAGACAGCGTGTCCTTGAAGCTGTATACCGATAATTCTCTTTCCGATCAGCTGCTGCTGTGATTCACACTCAGATACAGTGATATAAATACTCCGAGTGGTGCAGTGAGAGTAATATGGAAAAAGATGATCCGCTGTGGCAACTCCTAATGGGAGCAGCTGAAAGAAGAAGAAGGTGCAGTTAGAGTAACAACGCTAAAGCAGTTATGGTATTTGGAATACTATGGCTGTTCCCTCTACCATTATATTGTTACAAGTTAATTACAATCAGATGCGTTACACTAATAAACAATATGCGGTTAGTTTCAGTGTATTTATAAAGCCGCGTCAGGAAAATAATGAGTAACCACACAGGAACAGTAGCACTGCTTTGACGCTGGGTGCCGCCAGTCTGCAAAACCGAGCGGAGAACTTGCGTACGACAAGGTATGAGGTACCGTGGAAAAGTGCGTGGCTTTACGCCAAGTATAGGTTTTATACATCGCGATTTGAACGTGGAAAAGTTCTTCCGCAAAATTTCTGTGCGTATGCATCGTTTATACATGAGGCCCCAGGTCTTTTACTTATTATTTGTCTGATGCCTTTATCCCAGGTGACTTACAACATATGAGATATGATTGGTTACATTTGTTTTGTTTTTTTTTCAATTGGTGCCCAGGCAGATGACTTTCTTATGGCCACATGGTGTCAGAAGTCCAAAGTCTTAACCACTGTGTTATACTGCGTGCCTTTATTCTAGAATGTATGTGCATTAAATGGAGAACAACAATATAAATTAGACCTATTAATAGTATTACTATTTATTTATTTATGTTTGTTCTCCATGCTTTTATAAAAATTTTTAACAATTTTTATTGATGTATTTCAGTTACTGGACCTTTGAATTTTCCTGAGGGGATGAATAAAATATCTATCTATCTATCTATCTATCTATCTATCTATCTATCTATCTATCTATCTATCTATCGATTGTGATGGATGGCAGCTCAACCCGGCCGGGACGTCCCAAGGATGGAGGGATGAGGAAGGCAGTTACTTTTGGTACAGATAACTGCAGAAACCCAGGTGTGTGAAGACTTTCAAGAAGACCTGAAGCTGGTGTTTCTGCCAAGGGGTTTCTACAAAGTACCATTACCAAGTTGAGCTACCATAACACCAAGAATGAATTCTAGAATGCTAAAAATGTAGATTTTAAACAACTACATATACTGGAATGCACATATATCTCTCTGTTATAAAAAAAATCTTTAGGAGGGAGACGTGATCTTCTCGGAAGACAATTTCAAGCCCCAACAGAGACACTCTAACTTCCTCCGCTCTTAAAACAACGAGACGCGACAACAAAACACACAGCTCACCAGCAGCAGAAACCCCAGCAGATGATCCGACCGCTTCCCCTTGCGTGCGTTCAGCCACCTTAACCCCTCTCCCCTTTACAACGCGAGTGGCAGAGATGCAAAGTGGCAAAATGACAGCTGCTGTACAGGCTTTAAAATGATCGAAGGGCAGTGCGACAGCAGCAGAAAGACAGCAGACGATCCGACGGCATCTCCATAGCATGTGTTTAAATCCGACAACGCGTGCAGCGATATACGTCCTGCACGTAAAGAGATTTAACCACGCCCAGGGGCCAGAAATAAAGAACAAGCATTATTTTTACAATGTCACGTGAGACAAGGCAGTGAGACATCATTTAAAATAAGTCCACGGACATCTAACCTAGCAGTTTTTGGATTGCTGTTGGCAGACATGTGCTCCCAGCTCTTAAAACAACGACAAGCGACAAGCAGAACCTGCAGCTCACCAGCAGCAGAAAGCCAGCAGATGATCCGACCGCTTCTCCTTAGTGTGTGTTCAACCGCACCTCCTTCACAACGTGAGCAGCGTTACATGTCCTGCAAGAAAGAGATTTAACCACACCTGGGGCCAGAAATAAAGGACAAGTATTGTTTTTACAAAAGTTTTAAAGTAAAAGTGAAAATAATGCATATGTAACAATTCCTATGAAACTAACAATCTCTTTAAATTGTATATCCGGTAAATCAAACACAAGGGTGGGGGGGCGAGTAAAGTGAGCAGGGAGCGGTGCTGTATAACGCCTGACCCAACACAGATTGAGATGAAGGCACGTGTAAAATAAAACAAATATTTATTTTTCTTCACCTGTGGGCTACACCTTCCTCATTCCCACAGACACAACACAGTCCCAAGCGCCGTACACAAATACACACAAAGTACTTTCTCCACCTTGGCACCACCACTCCTCCCAAGCAACCTTGTCCTCCTCCACCCAACTCTGGCCCCTGAGTGGTGGTTGCTGGCTCCTTTAATAGTTCACCCCTGATGTGATGGACATGATGCCCACACGGACTCAGGAGTCCCAAACACAGCACCCCCTGGTGGTGCCTGCGGGACCCAACAGGGCTGCACCCAATTGCAATTCCCATGGAGCCCTGTAGGAAACAGAGGCAACGGGAGGTATTGCACTGTACAGGGCTGCTCTTCCTGGATATAGTGTGCAGGGGTGTCCCGACCGGGCATGGACCCCATCCGCCTGCAACAATATATATATATTGGATGGAAGGATGGGGTGAGGCAGCTACTTTTGGACACTGCCTCCCCCAAAATGCTAGATGTCAGCTCCCCTGGAGTGTAGCTGTGCCCCGGATTCCCACAGGGCATCCTGGGACTTGGAGTTTGATTTCTCAACCCTGTTGGATACTGTTGGTGCCACCAGGAGGAGTTGTGAGAGTTATGGAGGAGCCATGCCTCATCCATAGCCCAGAAGTACAGTCAAGTCATGAGGTCGGATGCCCTGAAGTATTCCTGGGCAGAAGAAGAAACCTAAGTTTCCCATCTGAACTGAAAGTGTGGAGTGGAGAGAATTGAGAATATTATTTTGTATTATTTATTTACTTGCCTGTTTACTGTGGCTGTGGTGCTTGGTGAGCACTGTTGGAGAAGAGAAGAATTAAAAATACTCTGTGCTTTTAACCTGTGCGTCTGTCTGTTGGGTTTAAAGGGGCTACAGCAACATCTATCTATCTATTTGTGTTATATAGTGCCTTTTCTATCTATCTATCTGTGTTACATGGTGCCTTTTCTATCTATCTATATATGTTATATAGTGCCTTCAGATAGATAGATAGATAGATATGAAAGCTATCTGAAGGCACTATATAACACAGATAGATAGATAGATAGATAGATAGATAGATAGATAGATAGATAGATAGATAGATAGATAGATAGATAGATAGATAGATAGATAGATAAGGCACTATATAACACAGATAGATAGTTTTAAAAGTCTTAACCACTACACCACACTGCTAGCCTTTTCTTCTAGAATGAATAGGATCTAACGTGAGCACAGCAATATAAATTAGCCCAACAAATATTATTATTATGAAGTAAGGACTACAATTTTGTAATCATGGTAGAGTGTTTTATTGCTACCATTGTAACATATATAGGCGCCTTACCCGACACAGACTCACATCGGAGAAACGTATAAAAACAAATAAACTTTTATTTTTCTTCACCTGTGGGGCACGTCTTCCCCTTGTCCCACTGGCACAAGGCAGTCCCAAAGCACCATACAAAACACCACACTCTTCTTCTTTAACCACCATTCGTCTCCGTCAAGCTTTGTCTCCCTCCACCCGACTCTGGCCCTTGAGTGCTGGCTGCTGGACTCTATTATATTCCACCCGGAAGTGCAGCCGGGTGTGGCAAAAACACTACCCATAAGGGCTCAGGAGTCCCAGCTTCAGCGCCCCTTGGTGCCGCCTGTGGGACCCAGCAGGGCTGCACCCAACTCCAATTCCTATGGAGCCCTGCAGGAAACGAAGGCATCACTCCAACCTGGGGGGGTTGCCATCTAGCGTCCACAGGGAGGTATTGCAACGTCCATGGCTGCTCTACCTGAACATATAACTAAGGGGCGTCCCGGCCAGGCATGGACCCCAGCCATCCATCACACCATCGATACGTTTCCCATTTTGGAAAAAAAATGTTAAAACAAGAATTGAACAATCTGAGCCCACTGTATGACTTTGCTGAAATCACTACTGAAACTCAAGAGGAGACCCTTGTGAGAATACCAGGATATATTGTCTCAGGAGAAAAATCTGAGCAACAGAAGACAATGTCTCTGTTTTACTTTTTTCTGATCTTTTTGTTGTCGAGGAGGAAAAAACATAAAGATATTAAGGAGACCTCTTTTTAGATTTTTCAATCTTGTGGAATGGATGATATGTGTGTGTGTGTGTGTGTGATTTCCTTTAACAAAACAGACAAATAAAAAGGAAATATCCATTTCATACTACTATAATAAATGTATATAATAACTAAGAACATGGCTGAACTAAGTACTGTATGACAATGATATAGAGAACAAACTGCAATGAACACTATTGTACTGTAACTGATACCAATGAATACAATACAGTAAAACATTACGCACAGAGCACTGGCAGCTTGAAAAATATTGACGCAGTTTAAACAAGGTTAAGACACACACTTCATCAATTGTAATATTTAAGTATAAGCATTACAGGGTTCAGATAACAATACATTTTAAGCTACAACTATCTGAACAATCAATAATAAATGAATCTGATATAACATACAGTATTATTGCTTAAAAAATTTTTTCTTAAATATTTACTATGTATATAGATATAGATATATATGTATATGCATATATATTTATATATATATAGTGTGTGTATAGATTGAGAGAGAGAGAGAGAGAGAGAGACATTACTTTTATACAACAATAAAGCCATATTATAAAGACATAATACCCACTCTGAAGGATGCACAATGATTACATTTCAGAGACACTCTTGGAATGTGATGAATATTATATGAATTCTACTGCAGCTGAGGAGTTGTTTGAGAAGTCTACTGGATTGATTAACTGTAGACAACGTAACGTGTGATGCCCCGAGTCGGCTGTTCCTCCGGAGGTGGCTGATGCACCATCTCTTGGGCAGACATCAACTCCAGGGCAGGGCAAAAGTGCTTGGTCCAGTCTCTTGAGAATGACTCAAAATTGGCAGGTAACTCTAAAAGATTATTGGCTGCTCAGTGAATAGCCACCTGTAGAGGACACTCAGGGTTGAAGTTTACCAGGCTAATACAGTGGAGTATTTTTAAAAACTGCTAAAAACCCATTGCTTTAACATGGCTTTCTCATATCTCCATTTTAGTGTAACCCTTATAGTCTGTATATGCATTGAATTATCTTTTTTTTTTGTAGCTCCACCATCCGTACTAACCCTTACATTCTCTGCTGTTCGTTTTCCAGTTTTCTAGGGTGGTGATCTGCGCCACCACCACCTGATCAAAGCACCGTGATGTCCCTACATTGAAGACCAGAGGTCAACATGACCATTATCATCTAATTCTTCCATGCGAAGCCTGAAAACCATGAGGACTGATTGAGATCACTGATGTTACGTAGAATGTCCAATGGGGGCCGGGTGGTCTCGTGGCCTCAGAACCCCTGCAGATTTTTTTTTCTTTCTCCATCCCTCTGGATTTTTTTGTTTATTTTTTTCTCTCTTTCTGGCCATCTGATTTTACTTTATTCTTTGTTTCTTAGTATTACCTAATCTTATTTTGGTTTCATATAAACTTTTGTAAAGCACTTTGCATCATCTGTAAGATAAATATCATTGAAATCAGGAAATGGCTGCAGCTGAATAACAGATCTTTTATTACATCATTTCATTGTTCTTCTCTTGTAACTATCTCTTTAACATCCTGTAGTTCTGGGGTGGTGTGCCACGTTAGTCATTATGAATGTAGTGATACCTTGTATTGGCTAACTAAAAACATTACAATATCTCAATTCTTTGACATCTTGTTAAGCACTTTGAGCTACATCCTTTGTATGAAAATGTGCTATAGAAATAAATGTTGTCTAATTGTCGCTTCTTACATTTACTTATTTGGTTGATGCCTTTATCCAAGGCAACATACAACATTTATGACACAGTTGGTGACATTTCTTTTTTTTTTGTTTTTCCAATTGGAGTGCAGGCAGGTCATGTGACTTGCTCTGGGTCACACAATGGTGTTAGAAGTGGGATTTGAACCCACAATCTCAGGGTTTGAAGCCCAGAACCTTGACCACTACACCACACGGAGCCAAATAATTGTAACAGAAGAATGTACAGTTCTTAGATATAGAGGTTGACATAATAGATGCATTCATGACACTCCTTCTGTACCCCTTCTTAAAGATGTTTAACTTTTCTGCATTGATTAGTCTAGAGCCCACCCACACAACCTGACAAAAATGTTAAACCCACCAGCCCAACTTTATCAACACACTCTGAATCAGATCCATTCTGCCTTATTTCAGAACATTCCAATATTCATCAATAAATCATTTGTTAAGAAATTAGATTCAACCATAACCTAATTTATTTGGAACTTAAAACATCCACGTATCCAAGGGACGACCCTACAAAGACCTAAGGCAGAAGGCGGCATGGCTCTACCTAACTTTCAGTTTTATTACTGGGCAGCAAATATACAAGCTGTAAAAACCTGAACACAAATACTGTAGATGAACATACACAGGCTTGGTCCGCAATAGTAATAAAATCCTGTAGTTTTTCTTTATATTCCTTGCTTTGTGCCCCAATAAATGCAAGTTATCGCCAATATACTAACAACCAAATTGTGCTTCACTCACTCAGAATATGAGCCAATGTAGGAAGCATTTTAAGATAGAGAAGCTTTTATCAGTGGCACCTCTGCATGAGAACCACCTTTTCCACCCTCTCAAATGTACACAGTTTTTAATATCTGGAAAACATTCGGGATTAAATCACTTCGAGATCTGTACATAGACAATGTCTTTGCATCCTACGAACAATTACACTCCAAATTGAACTTTTCAGCAACACATTTCTTTCACTACCTTCAAATTAGAAACTTTGTTAAACAAAACCTGCCCAATTTCCCTAACCTAACCACCTACCTCTATGCTGGAAAAAATATCAATAAGTCTTGAGGACTCAGACAGCATTTCTGCAATATATAAAACCATTTCACAGTCCCCCCTTTCAAAGATCTAAGAAGACTATAGGAAAATGATCTCTTACTCAATATTTCACAAAAGTGGTGGAAGGTAGCAATACACAGAATTCACTCGCACTCCATATGCACAAAGCATACAATTATTCAACTCAAAATTATATATCGAGCATATCTGTCTCACTTAGAATTGTCCAAACTGTTTCTAGGGCGACAGCCAACGTTGCAATCGAGCTCCAGCCTCACTGGGTCACATCCTTTGGGCCTGCACCAAATTAATATCATTCTGGACCAAAATCTTTAAATGCATATCAGATAGCCTTGGTGTCACAATCCCTCCTAATCCACTAACAGCTGTGTTTGGTGGGCTCACAGAGGGGCTTAAAGTGGAGAAGGACAAACTAACTGGAATGGCCTTTACTACACTACTGGCACGCAGACTTATTTTGCTCAACTGGAAGAATCCTAACTCTCCTCTTTTAAGTCAGGGGGTAACTGATGTTTTATATGATCTAAAATTGGAAAAAAATCAAATTGTCACTTAGAGGATCTGTGCAGAACTTTTTCAAAAATAAGTACCGAGGAAGCAGATTCTATCCCCATTTCTTTTTCTACTCAATTTATCTTTATTCATTTATGAATTCATCTATCTACTGTAACAATAGCGATCAAGAGACATTGGTAAGGTTTGGGGCAGCCACCCATATATTTCCTGGCTGCAAAATCTGTTCAAAAGCAAAGACATATTCACACGATTGAGTCCAAAACGGAACTAAGTATCCTCTTAAGGTGGTTGCTTTTTAAACCCCTGAAGGGGAAGTGATGTCATCAGGACTGGAACCGGAAGTGACATCGTTGGCTGCCCCAGAACAGAGAATGGTCTGAAAGGAATTGAAAGAGAGAATTAGCGCACTTCGCCACCCCCTGGTCCAGTGTGGAACTACATTTATTCAGGTCCTTTGGTTGTCCCCTAAACACACGTGTGTGACACTACTTATTTTTATTAGCTTTAAGTTTTACTCTGCAGGCCTAGCTCTCTTTCTCAGGGGTGGGGGTTGATTTGTTTTCAATCTTAATTTTGTAAAAATGGATCTATTTGTGTGGAATGATTACAATAAAATCAATAAAATAAAACCAAAAAAGAATGTCAAATGACAGTGATGGCAAACCTTGGCACATTGGCTCTATTCAGCCAGTAGGGGGTGCTCCAGCTTAGCGAGCTCATTAATGAATTCCTTCCACATCCTGACAGACCTGCTAGTGGAGGTCGGTTGTGTTGCCGCGTTAGTCAAGCCCAGCCTGGGTGAGATTTTGTCTTTTTACTCCAAAGGTGACAAATGATTTCCTTTAAAGCATTTTGGGTCACCTTAAAGTCTTTCATCACAGCGTAAGTGATGAATATGAACTGCAGCACACCTTCTTATATACAATAGAACGTTGGCAGTAAACAAACAATTTATTTTTTTCAGGCCCAGAAATAAAACAAAGGAGATGCGTGATGAACTATCCCTCACAAAAACATATTTCTTTGATAACACATCCATAAAAGTGCATTCTCCGTCGGCAGTGTGGTAAGCGGTGGAGCATTTGTCATATGGCACAGGGCAACAATACTGCAGACAATCAAAAATGGTATAATGGTAGATGATGCCAAAACATTTGCAGACAATGAACTTTAAAACTTGTTAAAAAAAAAAAAGAAATAATAATTAACAGACAGTTGGTACGGCACACTTCATGTGTCTCTTAAATTTTATATCAGGAAGGTCATTTGTAGAAGGCAGCTGACTTAAAAAAAAGACATCTTTACTTGTTTACAAAGGTGAGGAAATTTTCTAAGCGTGGCAAGATAAATTAAACACAATTTCCTTTTGGATGTTAACCAAACACACCATATGGGTAAACGAAATAAGCAGCTGCATCCCTCCACAAGAGCAAACACAGAGGAGCAGACAAGCTCCATGCTGCCGAGCTCGCGTACTTTGGATAGTTTGGTTGGGTTATATTTTAGGCTGAACAGTTGGATGGACTTTAGTGCACACGGTGGCTTGAGAGCCACCCCTAAAGCCAAAATGAATGTCAGGGAAGCCAAAAAAAATACAAAATGGAGTGATTTATTATAGAAAAATCAAACCACCAGTAAAGACAAGTTCCAAAGTCAAAGTCTGAAAAGAAATCGTTTCGCTAACCTGGGCCTAACTGAACAGAAATCTGAATGGCGAAAAGACATCGGTGGGCACATGTGAACCGTGAAGAACCCTTCATTATTCAAAGTGTTGTTCAGCTGCGTAAATCATATGCTGAAGGGATTTAAAAAAATAGGAAAGGAAATTACAATTACAGCAGTGGTTCTCAAACTGTGGGGTGGGCTCCCTAGGGGGGCACAAAGTAACAAAAAGGGTGGTGCAAACCCTTTGGAACAAAATAAAATTAACTTAAACTACATTCTGATACTAGAAAAATAAATATAGAGTTAGATAAATGGTATAATAAAATATGCATCTATGATATATTATTAATTAAAAAAGAATTTGTATTAGTGGGCTCCTTTCAAAAAAACGTTAGGGGGGCGCGAATAAAACTGTTATGAAAACTCGGGTCGCAAATACTTAAAGGTTGAGAAACGCTGAATTACAGTGACCACTAGGGGGCGCTGCAGCACCCCAATCCCCACACACAAGTTTCGCTATAAGTAAAAGGTTTATTAACAAAAACACACCAAAAGTAACAGAAACCAAATGTAATCCTTCTCTCCTTCTTTCTCAATCTTTTCCTCCACACCTCCCACGTGATCGTTGTCCGTTCTCCACACCCGACTCTAACTAACTAATAAACGAACCGCCTTCCACTATTGTGCTTTTCTACATTCTGACCGACTTCACTACACTCACACCAGTGACGTAGTTAGCCTGCTGAAGGCCCCCGTGCAGCACCCCGTGGTGGGCATCTTCTGTCTAGCATAACTGTTAGTAAATTATTCGCAGTTAAATCCTGGGAGCCTGTTGGGCATTGGTGTCACACTGGTGACAAACAAAACTGACTCTCTAAATGAAATTTAGTAGTAACTTTTGAAATCGCTTTACATAATAAAAATAGATAAATAAATTGTGAGAATGGACCCTGTGATCATCAGAGGTGACTGTGCAGAGGGTGCAGACCTATAAATATCTGGGAGTGCAGCTGGATGACAAATTGGACTGGACTGCCAATACTGATGCTCTATGTAAGAAAGGTCAGAGCAGACTATACTTTCTGAGAAGGTTGGCATCCTTCAACGTCTGCAGTAAGATGCTGCAGATGTTCTACCAGACGGTTGTGGCGAGTGCCCTCTTCTACGCAGTGGTGTGCTGGGGTGGCAGCATAAAGATGAAAGACGCCTCACGCCTGGACAAACTTGTTAAGAAGGCAGGCTCCATTGTAGGATTAAAGTTGGACAGTTTAACATCTGTGGCAGAGCGACGGGCGCTGAGCAAACTCCTGTCAATCATGAAGAATCCACTGCATCCACTGAACAGTGTCATCTCCAGGCAGAGGAGTAGCTTCAGTGACAGACTTTTGTCACCGTCCTGCTCCACTGACAGACTGAGGAGATCGTTCCTCCCCCACACTATGCGACTCTTCAATTCCACCCGGGGGAGTAAATCCATCCATCCATTTTCTAACCCGCTGAATCCGAATACAGGGTCACGGGGGTCTGCTGGAGCCAATCCCAGCCAACACAGGGCACAAGGCAGGAACCAATCCTGGGCAGGGTGCCAACCCACCGCAGGAAACACACAAACACACCCACACACCAAGCACACACTAGGGCCAATTTAGAATCGCCAATCCACCTAACCTGCATGTCTTTGGATTGTGGGAGGAAACCGAGCGCCCGGAGGAAACCCACGCAGACACGGGAGAACATGCAAACTCCACGCAGGGAGGACCTGGGAAGCGAACCCGGGTCTCCCAACTGCGAGGCAGCAGCGCTACCACTGCGCCACCGTGCCGCCCGGGGGAGTAAATGCTAACATTAATTTTATTTTAATTTTTTTCATTTTTATTACTATTTAATTTAATATTGTTTCTTTGTATCAGTATACTGCTGCTGGATTATGTGAATTTCCCCTTGGGATTCATAAAGTATCTATCTATCTATCTATCTATCTATCTATCTATCTATCTATCTATCTATCTATCTATCTATCTATCTATCTATCTATGTATTATATAGTGCCTTTCATATCTATCTATCTATCTATCTATCTATCTATCTATCTATCTATCTATCTATCTATCTATCTATCTATCTATCTATCTATCTATCTATCTATCTATCTATCTATGTGTGGGTAGTAGTAGTAGTCATACATAAATATATGTAGAATGTGGACCCGCTAACTTTTACAAGACAACTTTGTGAAGGAAGATGATTAAAATGTAAAGTAAGCTAGAAAGTAGAAACTGTTCTGTGCTATAAAATGAACAATTTCAATTTGTAACAAATTAAAACAATAAGACCGGCTGACAGGATGCTACTACTACACAATCAACCCGTTTTATGCAAGTTCTGAGAAAATGGACATCATCAAGTGGTCACGCTCACAAATCCAGTATTGATACTAATGAACAGTAGGCCATACTAAGGTACACAACAGATTACAGATATGTTAAACTATTAAAGCTTACAAAAATGGAACTGAGTGACAATTTACAAATCATCATACTTATAATATCCCTTCTTCTTCTTCTTCTTTCAGCTGCTCCCATTAGGGGTTGCCACAGTGGGAGCCTTAAAATACTTGCTTTTATGTCTTCTGTTGTGCGAAATTCTCAACAATGTTTGACATGTCAAGTTGTCTGGCACACTCATTTTCGATTGAGATTACTGCCAAGCCATTAAGTCAGTCTTGCAACATGATGCTTCTGAGGTCATTTTTGATGAGTTTTAACTTGGAGAATGGTCGTTCAAACGCAGCAACCGTTAACTGGCGTAATCAGCAGTAACATGTCAGCCGTGTAAACATCACTGGAAGTAGACGATGGTGTACAGTGATCTATCGGCAACAGTTCAAGCTACTTCGAAAACAGTCGACTTGGTTGACAGGATTGATTTAAAACATGCACGAAATGACAACAATTTGATTGAAATGTCGGTGCTACAGTATAGCGTTCAACAAGAAGATCGGCAGCAGCATCGAGGTCAGAGTAACAAGACATTGAGCGTTGAAGCAACTGCATCGAGACTGTGAAACCGCTGTTTTACTTAAGTAATAAAAAATTAAAGAAAAATCTATACAGCCCCGAGTGGGCCCCTCAAGCTCATAGGTCCTTGTGCTTTGCACAATCTGCACAATCCATTGCTACGCCAGTGGCTTACACAGTGGAGTTCAGAAGTTTGCATATGCTTCAGACGAATTCTTTAAAACTCACTTTATGACCCCTCCACAGATTTTATACTTATCTGTATCTCTCAATTATAAAAAAAAAAATCTTGGGATAGAGACGAGATGTGACTTCTAAGGGAGACACCTTCACGTCTCGCGAGACAAAGAGTAGATGACACAGTAGAGCATCGTACAGAACTCAAAAACGTTGGCGCGATACACATGCAGAGCAGGTTACAAATAATGGAAGTACGAAAATTTGAAAGTCTCCAAAAAATGATAGTAAAGATTGCATTAGCACAAATAAACTGAAATTATTACTCGGTGAAATAACAGAACAGTGGAAAGAGATTGATTTAAACTTTAAGTCGGAGACTTGTAGATCGACTAATTCGTGTTGCCATCAGGGAAAAGTAGTGTTTCATCCCAATGAAGAGGCGTATCCGCGAGAATTAAAAGATTTGTTGTTTGGTGAAAGTGAAATCCACATACGCTGCCACGCTTGGGTCACAGAGTTGCACAGATACACAGGAGATTTTAGAGACAGAAACGTTATTCAGACACCTCAAACAAACATAAGTCTCTTTCAGGAGTGAATCGAGCTTCATTTGTAGTCGGAGGGAACAGTTCCGTCTCTCAATTAAAAGAATAAAAAATCTTCCTCTTTATAGGGGCGCGCCTCAGGAGCGGGATCCCCACAGAAACAGAGGATGTCTGGGGAGAAGAGAGAGAAGGCAGTGACATCTGCTGTACAGGCTTTTAAATGTTCGAAGCGCTGCGTGAGATGTAGATCACACGGCACGGCAGCAGCAAGCCAGCTACTGATCGAGCAAAGAAGTAGTAAAAGAAAATTGTACTTGCTTCCCATTGTATTAGCGTTTAAGACGGGGTTTTAAGAGGAGCGACCGCGTCTCCTTGGGGTGTGTTCATGTTGTCGGGTCTGCAGGAAGGACTGGTGCACTTCATAAAATAGATGACATCATGAGGATAGAAAATGATGAAGATAAACTTCAGCAACATCTCAAGAGGTCAGCAAGGAGGTTGAAGTCACAAATGGGTCCTCTAAATAGAGACAAGGACACCGAGCAGACCTCCAGTGTTGTGGCAAAATGGCTTAACAACAACAAGGTCAAGGTATCCGAGTGGCCATAACAAAATCCTGACCTCAGTCCAACTGAAAATTTGTGAGCAGAACAGACAAAGTATGCGAGGAGGGAGGCCTATGAACCTGTCCCAGCTATACCAGTTCTGTCTGGAGGAATGGGCCAAACTTCCAGGAACCTTTTGTAAGGAGCTTGTGGAAGGTGACCCAAAACATTTGGCTCAAGTTAAACAATTTTAAAGGTGATGCTAGCAAATATGAACAGTGTATGGAAAATTGTGAGTCACTAGAATTGGGATATGGTCAATAAAAAGTGAAATACTCTGAGGTCTGTGGACATTGCTGGAAAAATTAACTTTGCCCTGGACAAAGTAAGTGTCTTAAACGACAGGACAAATTTATAGTTTGTATAAAATCTGTGATAGGCTTATAAAGTGAGTTTTAAAGAATTCACTTCTGACTTTTGAGTTCAACTGTACAGGACGTCTGTCCATAAAACACCCAGCTTCAAGTTCTTCAGCTCTGTGGCTTGAAGGGGCTTTTAAGACTTGGCCAAGAATTACTTCCACCACATCCCAAAGGTGCTCTACATGATTGAGATCAGGTGACTGTGGAGGCCATTTGACTCCAATGAACTCATTGTTAGGTTTAAGAAACCAGTTTGAGATGATTTGAGCTTTGTGACATAGCACATTATCCTGCTGGAAGAAGATATCAGAAGATGGATACACTGTGGTCATAAAGGGGTGGACATGGTGAGCAACAATACTCAGGTAGGCTGTGGCATTTAAGCAATGCTCAATTGGTGCTAAAGGGTCCAAGATCAGACAAGAAAATATCCCCCACACCATTACACCACCAGCTTGACCCATTGGTACAAGGCAGGATGGGTCCATGGTTTCATATTCCTAAAGCCAAATTCTGACCCTACCAGTTGAATGCCGCAGCAAAAGTTGAGACTCATCAGGCTAGGCAATGTTTTTCCAATCTTCTATTGTCTAATTTTGGTGAGTCCGTATGAATTGTAGCCTCATTTGCCTGTTCATAGCTGACAGGAGTGGCTTCCCGATGTGGTCTCCTGCTGTTGTAGCCCACCTGCTTCAAGGTTCAATGTGTTGTACGTTCAGAGATGCTCTTCTACATACCTCAGATGTAATGAGTGCTAATTTGAGTTACTCTTGCCTTTTTATCGGCTTGAACCAGTCTGGCCATTCTCCCCATTTGGCATCAATCATTTTTGCCCAGAGAACTTTCCCTTTTTTAGGATCATTCTCTGTAAACCCTAGAGATGGTTGTTTGTGAAAATCCCAGAAGATCAGATGTTTCTCAGACTAGCTTGTCTGGTACCAACAACCCTGCCACATTCAAAGTCACTTCATTCACCTTTCTCCTCCATTCTGATGCGCAGTTTGAACTTCAGCAGGTTGTCCTGACAAGGTCTACAGGCCGAAATGCACTGAGCTGCTGCCATGTGATTGGCTGATTCGATATTTGCGTTAACAAGCAGTTGAACAAGTGTACCTAATAAAGTGGCCGGTGGGTGTGTTTATACTGTATGTATACTAAAATCCCACAGGGCATTGACTGGACCACGAAATGAATCCTGGCCCCTGGAACTGTGAGCCAACACTAATAATGATTATGCCACTTTGCCATTTGTAACTTCTATTTCTAAAACATAATTAAGAATTGGGTTAATCTTTTATAGATGTCCACACTTCTCCATGCATGTAATGCTACTTTGGTTTGTTAAACTCACCATGAAAAGTGTTAAATAAAATATTGATTTTTGATTGGAAAATGTAATGAAAAGTTGCACTTGCCTAACAGCGATTCTGTCTAGTTTTCATTTCCACTGTCATTTATTTATTCATTTGGCTTCCATAGGGAAACTGCCTGTAGTATGTGAGCAGTTTTTATTAATGGATAGACTTTACCAGTTCTCATGACCTTCAATATTTAAATATTATTAAGGTTGTTGTGTTTCTCACGTGCACAATTGGAAAAACAGGGACTGCTGTGAATGGACTACACCATATAAATGTGCGTATGAGCTCAGCTCTGCACGTTGTCATTTTATTTCTTTATTTTTATTACACGAGGTCCTGCTATCAGGCGTTGTTTAGCCAGTAGGTCTGTGCTGTTCACTTTGCTCCACCTTGTGATGGGCCTCGTTCCATTGAGCTTCATTTTTACAATATGGTTAGTTAAATAAATGTGAAAGAACAAGTAAGAAAATGAAAGCATGGAGTAACATTCAGGTGCGTTCAGAGACTTGGTTAGGTGATATGAAAGTTCTGAGCATGTTAAACTTTTCTTATCACTTCATCAAGGCATTTGCTGTCACAATTTTATTTATTAAATATTTTTGGAACTCTGAGTCAGTAATAATAGAATATACTGACGTGGATAAACTTGTCAGTACCCCTGAATGAAGAAAGAAGAAGCCACAATTGTCTCTGAAATAACTTGAAATTGACTGTGGCAGAAGCGCTTGGTTGGCTCCGACCCGACACAGAATGATACTGGAGGCACAAGTCAAAAGAAACAAAAATATTTATTTTTGTAGTCTTCTCTGTGTCCCACAGGCCCTAAAAAGTCCCCAAAGCACACAGAAATCAACAATACACCAAAAATCAGTCCTCTTCCTCCACTCCTCCCAGGTAGCTTTGTCATCGTCCTCCTCCTCCTCCTCCCGACTCTGGCTCCTCGAGTAGTGGCTTTTCTTATGGCCCACCCAGAAGTGCTTCAGGTGGCAATTAACCTAATTCGGGCTGCACTTCCGGGTCTGGCTGTGTTACCGTCCACACAGGCTCATTAGGCTGTGCAGCTCCCCCTGGCGGTGGCCACGGAGCCCAGCAGGGATGAGCTCCGGTGTTCCAGGATAGTGGCCCTGATGCAGCCCAGGGGGGCTGCCACCAAGTGTTCTGGGGGACGTAGTTTGTATCCCATGGCTGCTCCCCCGGATCCAGTGTCAAAGGAGCATCTGGGCTGGGCATGGGTCCCAGCCATCGCCACACTGACCAAAGTCTTTGGCACTCCTCACTGTTTATTCCGTATTTAACAAAATGTAGAGTTTTGATTCAACAGAATGTTTCAAATAATAACACAAATGAAAATGTCATGGACAAAAATGATGAGACCCTTCACCTAACATTAAGAGTTTGCAATCAATGCACACAAGCGATTCCCTGGAGCTCTCCATGAGGCGTCTGTACTTGTCCACAGGTCATTTTGCCCACTCATCCTGAACAAACTACTTCAGCTGTGTCAGGTTTGAAGAGGGTCTTCTCCAGACTGCAATGTTTTAGTTCTTTCCATAGATGTTTGAAGGGATTAAAATCAGGGCTCATAGAAGGCCACTTCAGAAGAGTTCTCTGCCATTCTTGGCTGCTTTTAGTTGTGTGTTTTGTCTCATTATCCTGTTGGAGGATCCATGACCTGCAACTGAAATGGAGTTTTCTGACACTGAGCAGGACGTTTCACTCAAGAATATCTTGATAGTTTTGAGATTTCTTTGTTCTCTGCATAGAACCAAGCCACCTCATGCAAAACACCACAAAAGAATCCCCAAAACATAACTAAACCTCCTCCATGCTTCACAGTAACTATGGTGTTCTTTTCTTTAAAGGCTTCATTTTTTTCATCTGTGGACATGCAGCTGATGTGACCTGCCAAAAAAAACTTCAGTTTTCTCTGTTCTGTTCAAAGGACATTCTCCAGGAAGCACTTTGTCTTGTCAGTATGCATTTTAGTAAATTCCAGGTCTGTTTTTTTTTTTTTTCGTTTTCCTTTCAACAGTGCAGTCCTCCTGGGTCTTCATCCATTGAGCCCACTGTCACAAAAAATAGCGATGAATGGTGTGATCAGACACTGATGGACCTTGACCTTGGAGTTCAGCTTGGAGGTGGTCCTTGGCTTTTTGTCTACCATTCTCACTGTCCTTCTGCCCATTCTGGGGTCAGTTTTCCTCTTTCAGCTCATTCCCAGAGTCTCATGGACCATCAACTTGTAGCGGGGCTACATAGTAATTAGTGTTGTCAATGTTTGTGCTGAGTGCATTTTTGTTTCCATCGTCCCATTTGCTATTTACTGTGTGTGCGTCAGTGAATGTTGTCCCCGTAATACAGGGGGGAAGGATGATGGGAAGAGACTGCAGCCCCAAGATGCAAAGCACCTCTTGTTCAATCACAATTAGTTACATCTGGCTCTCAACTATTTAAACAATCAGGAGGAAACAGAGAAGAGAGGAGAGGAGAAAGATGGAGATCACAATTCATTACCACGAACCACCAGTACCTGCTGTTTTCCACACCGCACTTTTGATACCAGTTTGTTTTTCATTTTGCCGGAATTGCATCAATTCAATCATCACCAGAGACCCCGGGTTTGAACTACATTGTCCACCACACGCCCAAGATTCATGGTGAGGTTGCTCCACTTTTGTTTCTGGGAAATTCAAACACATCACCTATCTGTTGAACAGTCATCCGTATTCAGGAGAGTTTTATACTCGGACTCAAGTTCACGATCAATCATTCCATAGTTCATTCATTATTGTTATTCGTTGTTGTTTGTTATATGTTACAGGGGCAAGAGAGAGTTTGTTGTGTAAATATATGGTGGTATCATGTTGTTGCTTTGGTGGAGGGATATACATATATTTTTTTTTTACATGTGAATTTTTTGTTATTTCATTTAATATAATTAATTACTTAATTTTACACATCTGCTTTTGTGTGCCTATATTTAATCCGTCGATTGTGGGGAAACTTATATTTGTTAGAGGTACAGCTTAATATATAAAATTCAATCTCAGTAATTTATTCAGGCCACAGGTCTTGCAGGTGTAGCTGCTGGCTGGGTAAGGGGTCGGCCATTACAACACAATTCCCTTCTAGTGATTCATGGAGAAACTCAGTGAGAGAGTTTACATGCCGGACTGTTGATGGAAAACAACATCATCTTATCAGGAATGAGAAGTAAGTCGCAATGTGCAAGTGGGCCGTACTTCAATCTTAATCTGGGAAAGTTCCGATTCCTGTGAATCCCTGTCAGTAGTGGTGGTCTGTGACATTCCCTTAGTGCACGTTATTCCAAACTATTCCAAACGCTGCCCTCCTTGTTGAAGAAAATCATTAGTTCTTTTCTCAGCTTTTATCTAATTGAATCCTGGTATATTTTTTTTAATGAATGATTTCAATAAAAGGGTCATGCTTTGGTGTAACTGAGCAAAAACACTAATTACTTAATTTTCTCTGTAATAACCTTCTCATGCTCATGTTTTTCAGAGTTAAAAAAAAAATTTATAAACATGGGAAATGGGTTTAGACTATTGAAAGAAATATAGCAACATATTTTTATAGCAGTCCTCATTACCGAGAATTATTGCCTGGGTAATGTAAACCTGAGCCAGCTGTGCCTGACATTTAATTTTCTTAAAATAAATTGTTTAATTAAAGTGTTCTTCAAATTTGATAAAGCACTTTTGGATTTTCAAGTGTGTTTAAATTTCTGAATCTTTTCCATTTCCCAGTTCCATGTGAGGCTTGTTTTTGGAGGTGAGGGAATTGGTTTTGGTGAATGCTGCATTCCCTTTCTACAGCCATTAATGTCCAGTCATTCTATTCATTTTCTGATGAGTTTCTTCTTCTTCTTCCTTGTCATTAATTTCCTATTTCTGTGTGGGGTTGGCCAGTCAAGTCCTTTTCCTTCAGATCTTCTTTTACTTCATCCATTCACCTCTGCTTTGGACTCCCTTGCTTTCTCTTCCCCTGGACCTCCATTCCCATCAGTCTTTTGCCCACATGTTCATTGTTGTCCCTCATCACATGTCCATACCACTTCAACCTACTTTCCTGTGCTTTCTTAGCTATTCTCACCAACTTTTGTCGTGCCTCTGATTGTCTCATTTCATATTCTGTCCTTTGTTTCTAACTCCACACATCTATCTCAACATCTTCTCCTGCATTCCCTTTACTCCATACATCGCTACTGGTCTTAACACTGTCTAAAAACCTGACCTTTAACCTTCACCTTAATTCTTTGATGACACAATGCTCCTGATACCTTCTTCCAATTGTTCCCTCCACACTGAACTCTATGGGTTGTCTCTGCAATTAATTCTTCATCTTGCACTACCACTGATTGTCGATATTTAAACTATATGGCTCTCCCTGTAGGCTACCTTCTACCTTCTTCTTCTTCCTATTTGTCGTCAACCTTCTGTCTTCCAAAGCCTTTCTCCATTCTTCCTTCCTCTTCACTTCCTCTTTTCTAGTGCTACACAACACAAAATCATCAGCAAAAAGCCTGCCTTACCCTAACCCTACTGTAGATCAAAGAGGTTAGGACTTCAAGAAGATACCTGGTGCAGATCTCTTGTAATTATTTCAGTAATTCAATTCAAAAAGTGAAACTCATATATTATATAGGTTCGTTACACAGAGTGATATATCTCAAGCACTTATTTAGTTTCATTTTGCTAATTCTGGCTTATAACTAATGAAAACCCAAAATTCAGTATCTCAGAAAATTAGAATATTGTTCAAACATTTCAATATTGTAGACTCCTGGTGTCCCACTCCACTCAGCTAATTAACTCAAAACAGCTGCAAAGGGGTCCTGAGCCTTCAAATGGTCTCTCTGTCTGGTTCAGTAGGCCACACAATCATGGGGAAGACTGCTGACTTGACAATTGTCCAGAAGACAGTCATTGACACCTTCCATCCACAAAGAGGGGAAGCCACAAAAAGTTATTGCTAAAGAAGCTGGCTGTTCACAGAGTGCTGTATCCAACTTATTAATGGGTAGTTGAGTGAAAGGAGGGCGGCACAGTGGCGCAGTGGGTAGCGCTGCTGCCTCTCAGTAAGATGACCTGGGTTCGCTTCCCGGGTCCTCCCTGCGTGGAGTTTGCATGTTCTCCCCGTGTCTGTGTGGGTTTCCTCCCACAGTCCAAAGACATGCAGGATAGGTGCATTGGCGATCCTAAATTGTCACTAGTGTGTGCTTGGTGTGTGGGTGTGCCCTGCCTGGGATTTGTTCCTGCCTTGCGCCCTGTGTTGGCTGGGATTGGCTCACACAGAAAGCGAACCCAGGTCTCCTTACTGCAAGGCAGCAGTGCCACCATTACGCCACCGTGCTGCCTATTAAGAAGAGTGACTTCCACAGTTCCCCGACACTGATGACGGTTGCTGCTATTTGACGATTACTTAAAAGGCGAATGTCTTTACTGTCCTTCCACTTGGCTGAAGTCATTCTGGCTTTTTACCACACACCTACTTGCACCACAGTGAACATTCAGGTGACCAGATTCACCAAGTATGTCCCAGTGATTTGGTTGTACAGTGCCATATGCATCAGTTTCACTGTCCATGTCAATGTCTGATGATCAAGTCACATTGTCATCACTAACAGTTGACTCAATGGTCATTTACATGCCATTGCCGATGGCCAGGGCCCTTGCCCAGCTGGGATGCCCCCATACTGGAAGGCAGTAATGTAGCTCGAATTCGTGCCACACGGGGTGGGGTGGTGCTTCAATTTGACACCCTCCAACATATCTGAATATGTTAAACTATTTAAATAGAAAATTAAAATAACGTATAGAGAAAAATTAAGATACATTTTGCATAGATTTATTCATATATAAAGAAACAGCAATAATTTTTCATATACATTTATAAATATCAACTAGACAAGAATATAGTATAGACGCACTGATAAGCCGTGTTCTTATTATTAGTTTCATATAATTGCGCTACGAAAACCACAAACAAAGTAGGGTACAAGTGATAGGTGGGGATGTTTTCTGCGCAGAGCAAGAACGCATTCGGATTAATAATGAAACGAAATTATACATTGTAAATGAGTTGTTTATCTTCCTAGAAATTATTATTGGTGTAATGTTTATGTTTATTGATGTCATTGCCTCATAAATTTCAACTGCTGCCTCTGATGCAGAAGGACAGCATTTTTCAAGCATTTGTGGTTAAAAATCAGAGAATTTGACTTTTTTCATACATGATTGATATTTTTCCGAACCCTGCTGCTTACACACGAATTGTACTGAGCCTTTTGGCCAATAATGCAGCCCCCAAAAATGTGCCGCCCGGGGCTGATCGCCCCCTCCGCCTGCCCCAAGCTATGCCACTGCTGGAAGGACCAGGGAAGGGAGCGTGGTCAAAAGCAATACCTTCCCCGGAGTGCTAGGTGGCAGCACCCCTGCCACTCGAACGAGACACACAGACCTCACCCCACTTGCCACCCCCAAATGCCGCTCTTGATCAACTGGATCAAGACAAAAAGTGCCACGTCCTGTCGAAAATGTGAGGTGCAACTTTGAAGGCAACCCAAAAAAAGAAGGAGAGTTTAGCTCCAGTCCCCCCACCCCGGTTTGCTGCTTCAAGTTTATTCAGGATATGTTTAAAGGTTTGCTAAAAACATTTAACTACCTTGTGACACCCAAGGTCATAAACTGTAATACGTAGATCATTTATTTTTGAAATGTTGTCTTTTTCTGAAGTCTAATTTATCTAATAAATGTATGAGCACAAAAATGAGAAATGGTGACATCTGAACTTTGCTCTGCGCTTTACAGTCTTTAATCAGTGGATGGATCATTTATGAGATTAATATGAAGATTCGTCATAAAGAATATTTATAGTATTGTTTTGGAGATTCATGGCCCTTTTCCTGGGAAAACTTAATGATTAGATGTGCTCTGTTAACTTAAACAACTTTATTTACTTACAGCAGTATTTAATTCTCTTTGCAATAAGAAGAAGGGACAACAATGAGGAGCTGGTTTGCCAATATAATTGGTTTCAGCAAAATCAAAACAAATGAACAAACAAGCAACTATTGTGCAGACATGAATTCCAAACAGAACTGTCCCAGGGTGGTGGAGCTTCTTGTTTTGGACAGGAAGGGGCAGGTCCAGGTGGATGGGCACCAGAAGTGACATCAGAGGGGTTATAGCCATCAATCGACCAGTCTGCAGTAGGAGAAAGAGAGAAAGGAATTAGGATGTAGCGCCATCCCCTGGTGGGGTGGTATAATTGCAGTCACTAAAGCCCTTCAGTTGTCCCCTATGCGCACATGTGTGACACCTCCTATATGTCTGGGTTTGTATAAATAAGGCTGAAAACAATTTTTAAGTTGTGGTAAAGGATATTAGCATAGACAAGACAGTTGCAATTTTCTTTAAAACATTAGAACAATTTTGACGAGAACAGGCCATTCAGCCCACCACGGCTCGCCAGTTCCATCCACTTATTTCTTCCAAAAAAACATCAAGTCGTGTTTTGAAAGTCCCTAACGTCTTACTGTCTACCACACTACTTGTTCGCTTATTCCAAGTTTCTATTGTTCATTGTGTAAAGAAAAACTTCCTACTGTTTGTGCGAAATTTCCCCTTAAGTTTCCAACTGTGTCCACGTATTCTTGGTTAACTTATTTTAAAGTCACCTTCTTGATCCACTGGGCTAATTCCCTTCAGAATTTTAAACAGTTCAATAATATCACCTCTTAATCTTCTTTTGTTTAAACTTAAAGGCCCAGCTTTTTTAATCTTTCCTCGTAACTCATCCCCTGTATCCCTGGAATCAGCCAAGTCGCTCTTCTCTGGACTTACTCCTATGCTGCTATGTCCTTTTTGTAGCCCGGAGACCAAAACTGCACACAGGACTCCAGATGATGCCCCACCAGTGTGTTATAAAGCTTCAGCAGATCCTCCTGTGACTTGTACTCCACACATCAAGGCGCTATATAATCAGACATTCTGGTAGCCTTCTTAATGGCTTCTGAACACTGTGGGGAAGTCGATAGCTTAGAGTCCACTATGACTCCTAAATCCTCTCATAAGGTGGACGCTCGATTTTCCGACCGCCCATTGTGTTTTCAAACCTCACATTTTTACTTCCTATGTGTAATTCTTTACATTTACTGACATTCAATGTCATCTGCCACAAATCTGCCCAAGCCTCTATGCTCTCCAAGTCCTTCTGTGATGATATAATGGATTCCAAATCTGCTAATACACCTATCTTGGTATCATCTGAAAACTTAACCAGCTTGTTACTTATATTCCTATCTAAATCATTTATATATATATATTAAAATAAGCAGCGGCCCTAGCACTGACCCCTTCTTTATTACTTGTAATTAAGTGAAAGGCAATATATGGACTTTTTACAGCTTAGTTATCTTAAAATCACAACAACATTCTATTAACAGGAGGGACAAGTTGTTTGAAAATGTAACTGTTTTAATCTTTTCATTTGTGTTTTTTTATTCATTTATTTTGGATATGCAGGGGAGGATGAGAAACTGTCCTTGCGTTGCGCGTTCTCTATGTTTCTGAGCAAATGGTCAGAAGAGCTTGTTAAAGTCAAATTGTGCTGCACGCTACTGTGGCTGCTAGACAGACATGAAAAAATAATTGAGTGCTGTGTGCCGTGGTGACATTTATCAAAATGGTAATTAGACAGGTGATGCCGTGAAATTAGCCATTGCACACAAAGTAAAAGTCACAACTTCAGATTATTTGACATCACTCCAGAGGTAATATTAATACCTACTAATGCCATGGAATTCTCAACTAAATTAAAATCCAATAGGAAATTCTTTTTGAACTTCAGAATTAAAGGAATGTCGGCCTCACACTCAGTACACATTCTGTTTTAGCTAAAATTGTTCGGGAAGAATTGAGTACATGCTGTCAAAAACTCGACAAAGAGCCATAGGAAGGTTTGGGTCAGCCACCCATATATTATTTCCTGGCTTCAAAATTAACACAATTGATAGCACTGATGTGCACGAATCACAGTCCAAAACAGAACTAAAGGGATAGGGGAAAAGAGGCTGCTTTTAAGGGCCAATAAAGGAAATGACATCAGAGGGGCTGGACCTGAAAGGATCTTTCTCCATAGGCTCGGACCCAGGAGCATCATCAAAGGGGTCTGAAAGCAGGCTTCACGTTATCGGGACCAGGCGGGATTTCCCGTGAACGGTCTGCAGAAGAGCGAGAAAAAGAGTTGGTGCACTCCGCCACCAGATGGGCATCCTGACCAAGAGAAAGGAAGGAGCAAGACCCGGAAGTGACGGCCAGAGGAGATTGACAGACAGCCCACAAGAAGTGGAAGATAATGCTGGGGAAATTTTATTCCCCCAGAACAAGAGATGGCAGTAGCCCTCAATATCAGCACCCATTTAGGATCCAGTTGGGAATGTTGTTCAGCAATACAGCCCTGCTGGGGACCATAGGTGCCACAAGGAGACGCTGTCGGGAGATGCACTCCCTAAAATGGGACTTCCGTATGACGCAGAAGTAGTTTCTTCGGGAAGTGACCCTGACACCAGAAGTACTCCTGGGTCCTTAATGAAAGGGACTGTACTCCCTTGTCCACTTGAATCAGAGCTGGGAGGAAGGAAGGCAACACTCAACTGAAGGAGGGCAGTGCAGATAGATAGATAGATAGTTTATTAATCCCAAGGGGAAATTCACATACTCCAGCAGCAGTATACTAATAAAAAACAATATTAAAGAGTGATAAAAATGCAGGTATAACAGACAATAACTTTGTATATTGTTAATGTTTACCTCCCCGGGTGGAACTGAAGAGTTGCATAGTGTCGGGGAGAAACGATCTCCTCAGTCTGTCAGGACGGTGACAGCAGTCTGTCGCTGAAGCTGCTCCTCTTTCTGGAGATGATCCTGTTCAGTGGATGCAGTGGATTCTCCATGATTGATAGGAGTCTGCTCAGCGCCCATCGCTCTGCCACGGATGTCAAACTGTCCAGCTCCGTGCCTACAATAGAGCCTGCCTTCCTCACCAGTTTGTCCAGGCGTGAGGTGTCCCTCTTCTTATGCTGCCTCCGCAGCACACCACCACGTAGAAGAGGGCGCTCGTCACAAACGTCTGATAGAACATCTGCAGCATATTATTGCAGATGTTGAAAGATGCCAACCTTCTAAGGAAGTTTACTCGGCTCTGTCCTCTCTTGTACAGAGCATCAGTGTTGGCAGTCCAGTCCAATTTATCATCCAGCTGCACTCCCAGGTATTTATAGGTCTGCACCCTCTGCACACAGTCACCTCTGATGATCAGGGGGTCCATGAGGGGCTTGGGCCTCCTAAAATCCACCACCAGCTCCTTGGTTTTGCTGGTGTTCAGGTGTAAGTGATTTGAGTCGCACCATTTAACAAAGTCCTTGATTAGGTTCCTATACTCCTCCTCCTGCCCACTCCTGATGCAGCCCACGATAGCAGTGTCGTCAGCGAACTTTTGCACGTGGCAGGACTCTGAGTTGTATTGGAAGTCTGACGTATATAGGCTGAACAGGACCGGAGAAAGTACAGTCCCCTGCGGCACTCCTCTGTTGCTGACCACAATGTCAGACCTGTAGTTCCTGAGATGCACATACTGAAGTCTGTCTGCCACCAGGTGTGAATCTACTCCCATCTCTGTCAGCTTGTCCCTAAGGAGCAGAGGTTGGATGGTGTTAAAGGCGCTAGAGAAGTCGAGAAACATAATTCCTACAGCACCACTGCCTCTGTCAAAGTGGGAGAGGGCTCGGTGTAGTATATAGCTGTAGATGATGTCATCCTCCGCTCCCACCTTCTCCTGGTATGTGAACTGCAGAGGGTCGAGGGCGTGGCGGACCTGTGGCCTAAGGTGGTGAAGCAGCAGCCGCTCCATGGTCTTCATCACATGTGACGTCAGAGCGACAAGCCGGAAGTCATTCAGCTCACTAGAACGTGATACCTTTAGGACTGAGGTGATGCAAGTTGTTTCCCAAATCCTCGGGACTCTCCACTGTTCCAGGCTCAGGTTGAAGATGTGCTGTAGAGGACTCCCCAGCTCCAACGCACAGGCCTTCAGAAGTCGTGGCAATACTCCATCTGGACACACTGCTTTGCTGGCACGAAGTCTCCTCAGCTCTCTGCTTACATGGGCTGCTGTAATTGTGGGTGGTGGGAATCTCTCTTCTATACTGGTATGAGCAGAAGGTTGGGTGGAGGGTGCAGTACTCCAAGGTGAGAGTGGGTTAGGATGATTAAAGAAGTAGTTCATCTGGTTTGCTCTCTCCACGTTTCTCTCAATGGTGGCACCCCGCTTCGAGCTGCAGCCAGTGATGATCGTCATCCCATCCCACACTTCCTTCATGCTGTTATTCTGCAACTTCTGCTCCAGTTTTCTCTTGTATTGCTCCTTCACCGCCCTGAGCTGGATTCGGAGTTCCTTCTGCACGTGCTTGAGCTCGTGCTGATCACCACCTTTAAATGCCCTTTTCTTCTGGTTCAAAAGGCCTTTAAAGTCACTTGTAATCCATGGCTTGTTGTTAGCATAGCAGCGTACTGTTCTTACTGGAACTACAATGTCCATACAGAAGTTAATGTAATCAGTAGTGCAGTCAACAACCTCCTCAATGTTCTCACTATAATATTCCTGCAGGATATCCCAGTCTGTAGTTCCAAAGCAGTCTCTCAGAGCCTGCTCTGCCTCAGGGGACTACTTCCTGAATGAGCGTGTAGTTGTAGGTAGCGCCCTCACTCTTGGTTTGTAGTGAGGCAGCTAGAGTGGAGAAAAGAAGAGCTGCTTAGGAAGCAGCAAGCGCATCAGTTTGCTTCATCTGAGCAAACAAATGCTAAACGTACAGAGAAAGAGAATGAAAACTAGGAATGGTCAAGTCAAGGGCATTCAAGTTATCGTACAGTGTGCCGTTACTGGTATATATATATATATATATATATATATATATATATATATATATATATATATATATATATATATATATATATAGTGATGGATGGCCAGGGCATTTTACTGGCTGAGACGCCATTGTAAAGGGAGGACCAAGGGACCAGATGTGCACAGGACACTGTTTCCCCCAGAATACTAGAATGGTAGCCCTATTAGGTTGCAGCAGTGCCTCGGATTTACACAGGGCTCCATGGTAGTTGAAGTACGGCACTGCCCTGTTGGGTTCCATGAGTGCCACCAGGGGGTGCTGCAGAGGCCTACTTTGTTGAGCTTCCACCACACCTGGGAGTGCTTCCAGGCCTTTCTAACGAGCCACCTGGAGTACTTCCACGTGCAGCATTAAAGGAGCAGCCTGCCTACAGGGTAGCATCCACGGATGGCATCCAGGGAGCCAGAGTCAGGAAGGTAAGTAGTTAACTGCCAGAACTTTCAATTTAAAGTTTAGGTTAGCAAAAACTGAAAAAGTAAGAAAATTCAGAATATTACAAAAGGACCCCCTTCAGGGAAGAACTAATAGGTTAGAACCTACAGATGTTCTGAAGCAGCTGAAGGGAATTAAGTCTTGCAAGTTGAAGCAAACAATTTGCACAGGTGTCCAGGCTTCTATTGATTACTTAAAAACCTTCTGACTGTTGTCACAAACTCGAACAAGAGCCATAGCACGGTTTGGGGCAGCCACCCGTATATTGTTTTCCTGGCTGCAAAATTGCATACAAATGATAGCACTGATTTCAAATTGTTTATTGTCATGTGTACAAGTACAAGTACCATGTACAATGAAATGCTTGCTTGCATGTGCCCCCTGCAGACAGTGAACACAGACAAAGAAACACACAATAAATAAATGAATCTAAATAAGTAAATAAATAAAACCAGAATCCTGGGAATAAATAGAGACAGTGGCAGAAGTTTATGTGCAGGTAGCAGTGGAGGTGACACAAGGTTACTGATTGTTCATGAGTCTGACTGCAGTTGGGTAGAAACTGTTCCTGAACCTGAAGGTGCGCATCCAAATGGACTTTAGTCGCTTCCCAGATGAGAGGAGGGCTAAAAGTGACAGTGCAGGGTGGCTGGGGTCCCGCCTGATACGGTTCACTTTCCTGAGACAGCATGTAGTGTGGATGTCATGGATTGCAGGAAGCTGTGTGCCCGTGATCTGCTGTGCAGTATTCACCACATGCTGCAGAGCTCTGCTGTCCTCAACTGAGCAGTTGCTGTACCAGGATGTGATGCATCCTGTCAGGATGGATTCCACCGTACACCTGTAGAATCTTCACAGGATTGTGGGGGACATCCAGGCTTTACTCAGTCTCCTGAGGAAGTAGAGGCGTTGTTGAGCTTTCTTGACTACTGCCGCGGTGTGACTTGACCATTTAAGTTCATCAGTGAGGGTGACTCTGAGGAACCTAAAGCTGCTGACCTGCTCCACAGCCTCACCTCCGATGTGGATGGGGCTTGGCTCTGTTGCTTGTTAGCAGAAATCCACAATCATCTCCTTAGTTTTGCTAACATTGAGGGTGAGGTTGTTGTCCTGACACCATTCTGACAGGAGTCTGACCTCCTCCCTGTTACAGTGGTATCGTCAGCAAACTTGAAGGTGGTGTTAGAGCTGTACTTAGCTACCCAGTCTGTAGAGAGCAGGGGGCTCAGCACGCTGCTGTTGATGGTGATGATGGAGGAGGTTTTTCCACCAATACGCACTTGCTGAGGTCTGCTGGTGAGGAAGTTCAGTACCCAGTTGCACAGTGAAGAGCTAAGCCCCAGATTCAGGAGTTTGGAATGACTGTGTTAAATGCAGAGCTGTGGTCTACAAACAGCAGACTGTCTTGCTCTCCAGATGAGACAGGGTGGTGTGAAGTGTTATGGAGACGGCATCCTCAGTTGTCCTGTTGCAACGGTAGTCAAACTGGAGGGGGTCCAGACTGTCAGGGATTATGTCCTTAATATGTTCTAGCACCAGCCTCTCAAAGCACTTCATAGCTATGGGAGTAAGTGTGCACAAACAGAACTGATGGGATAGGGGAAAGGTGGAGGCTTTTAAAGGTCAGTATTTTTTATTGGTTATTTACTTTACCTTATACAGTTTCTTATATTAGGAATTTGTTAGTTTTCACATTCCCCTTGGGGTCAGAGCGCAGGGTCAGCCATTGTACAGCGCCCCTGGAGCAAATGCAGGTTAAGGACCTTGCTCAAGGGCTTAGCCGAGTAGGATCTCTTTTGACAGAGACGGGGATTTGAACCAGCAACCTTCGGGATACCAGCGCAAATCCTTAGCCTCCGAGCCACCACTCCGCCCTGTATAGGAAGTGACATCAAAGGGGCCGGAATCAGAAAGGTCTTCAGCCATAGGCTGGGGCCCGGAAATGACATCAGTGGGGCCAGAACCGGAAAGGTCTTCATCCATAGGTTCGGACCTGGAAATGATATCAACAGGGCCAGGTGGAATTTCCTGTAAATGGTCTTCAGAAAAGCAAGAAAGAGAATCAGTGCCCTCTGCCACATTCTGGTCTGATTCGGAATTGCCCTCATTCAAGCCCTTTAGCTGCCTCCCATGTGCATGTGTGTGACACTGTCTAAAAACAGAGTTGGAATAGACTGTGTTACTGCAAACTCTGAAGTAATACTTAATATTCCAGGGATCATAGAAAGAAAACGGCAATAAACAAATGAAACGAAACAGAGCATTATTACCCTTAGAAGTGTTGGCCTTTCATTTAGAGAAACTGCAAAAAAAATCAAAGTGTCAGTGAGTGCAGTGGTGTCCTACACGATGCAAAGGCGATTGAAAGCTGGAAAAGACTCTTATAGGAAGAGATCTGGCAGAGCCAAAGTCACCACCCAGTCAAAGGACAAGTTTCTGAGGGTTACCAGCTTGCGTGAATGGCACCTCATAGCACAAAAGCTTCAAACACAGCATAAAAAGTGCAGGTCGAACAAAGCAAGTGTCAGTTTGTACTGTGAGGTGGAGACTTTGTGCTACAGGTGTGACAGGGTGAGTGACAGGAAGAAAGCCATTTCATAAAGGACAAAATAGGGCCTTAAATTAACAGTGGTGGACTACTGCAAACTGGAAGAAAGTCTCATTGACCGATGAATCAGTTGAGTTAGTGAAAGGATGGCTCCTCACTTTGTGACACCAACTGTCAAACATGGAGGAGGAGGTGTGATGGTCTGAAGGTCTTATGCTAGAAGCAGAGTTGGTGACGTGCACAGAATGGATGGCATTCTGATTCAAACCACATTTTGGCTGTTACATCAGCAAAATAGGGACTACTTTGATTAATCCAAAAATTTGAATACAATTTTGTACACTTAGTAATTTCTTGAGTAATTTTTTTATTTACCATTGTTTATTTATTCTATGCTTTAATTTCATGAAACATTAAGATATTCAACTGTATGCATTTCCATAAATACTGAAAAAAATGAAGGTGTTATAAAGCTTTTCACCAGTCGTTTGT
Organism: Polypterus senegalus; assembly: GCF_016835505.1. NCBI lineage: Eukaryota > Metazoa > Chordata > Cladistia > Polypteriformes > Polypteridae > Polypterus > Polypterus senegalus. The sequence goes on from NC_053158.1 coordinate 11,775,996, forward strand.
ATTGTATTGATCCCCTTCTCTTTGACACCCACTGCACGCCCAACCTACCTGGAAAGGGGTCTCTCTTTGAACTGCCTTTCCCAAGGTTTCTTCCATTTTTTTCCCTACATGGTTTTTTTGGGGGGGGGAAGTTTTTTCTTGTTTTATAGATTTAATCATTTCAAAAGCTTTCTAGAGTATTAGGTCTTTGGTGCAACATCTTTGACTAAAATGAATGGTTTTTGTTTTGCCAGTGCTGGTTGATTGAGTCCACATTTATTGGCATTTGGCCTGATTTTTGATTTTTCTTTTCTGTTTCACCTCCTGGTCCTCATACTGACCTAAAGTCTGTTCTCTTCAAAGCTGACAGAACAGGTGCTCACGATAAGGCATATAAAATAAAGATTAGTTCATTGACTGGTTTATGCTGGAAGACATTTTAGATCACTGCTAACATGAGGCCATGTCTACAGTATATTGGGCAGAAAACCCACACAATAACAAGAGGAAAAAACAACTAAACTCAGTTATTTCCTTGGTGTTAATATGACATGATCATACTTAATCATTTTAGTAAGAATTAAATCATTTTTGTACTTTGAACAGATTAATTACAATTAAAACTGCATTAGAAGCTTTGTTTGAACAGCAGATGTTTACAAGACACATTTTCCCAGGGAGAATTTTGTTGTCATCTGTTTTGCAGCCTAGTAATATATTTGTCTCATAAAACCTCAGGTGTAAGTTATGGTAGCTTCTTCTTAAAAAAAAAAAAATAATAATACATATATATTGTGGCAGACGACCAGGGATCTTACCCCACTGGGACACCTGGAACAGAAAAGGACCAGGAGAGCGGCAATATACTCCCCTGGACACAAGAGGACAGCCCCCCTGGATTCCATAAGCGCCACAGAAACAGAGCTCAGAAGCTCAGCCCTGTGGGGTTCCATGGCCGCGACCAGGGGGCACCTGGATTGTTCCTGAACCAAAGACAACAGCACCAGGAAGTGCTGCTGGAACAGGAACCAGATATGCCTGGAGTGCTTCCGGGTGCAAGGGCAGCAATTCCGCCACAATATGATGCACTGCCGGAAGACCATCACGGAGCACCTGGAGCCTCACTCCATTCAGAGATCGGGAGTCGGGTGGCAATAGACAGAGCTTGCAAGAGAGGAGTGGAGGTGGCTGAAGGAAGGAGGAAGAAAGGACAGAGTTGTATTGGGGTGATTTGTGCACTGTGTGTGTTGTTCAGGAAAATAAATGGTGTCTGTTTTGGACACTTCGAGTAGGTGTCTGTCTGTGTCGAGGATGATCTTTCACAAAATATATATTATATATATATGTATATATATACTCTCTATATATAAAATCCTAAGCCTAAAAGTGCAACGATTTTGTGCAATGATTTTATATAACGTTTTTATGTCACGTTTTTTGTCATGCTTTAAATTAGGATTATTTTTAAAACCTACATACGTTTATATATTTGGTATCATTCTTTTCAGGATTTATTGAACTTTAATGTGATGTTGTTAGATTTTCAAATTCTTATTACATTTTTAAATTATAAACTAAAATATCATGTCCTGCGAGACAAGTCTTTGTGCCAAGAGAATTAACCACGCCCGGGGCCAGAAATAAAAGACAAAGAGTAGATGACAAAGACAGCTGCTGTACAGGCTTTTAAATGTTTGAAGCTCCGCACAAGCTGCAGATCACACAGCAAGGCAGCAGCAGCAGCTGCTGATCGAGCAAAAAGGAGGTAAAAAAAAAAACTGTATTTGTTTCCCATTGTATCACCATTTAAAAGGGGGTTTTGGAGGAGCAACCGCGTCTCCATGGGGTGCGTTCAATGTGAGCAGCAGAGACACAGATTGGCAGGCGCGTAGCGCGGGCCAGGGGTTTGGCGAGCAAAGCGAGCTTTTGGCAGTACTTCCAGGTTTAGCTCCTCTGGTGGTGGCCACAGAGCTTCCAAGCTCCAAATTCATGGCCCTACAAGAAGCCAAGGCAGCTGCCGTCTAGTGTTCCAGGGGAGATCATGCCCTGAACACAATCTCTCCCCAAGTCCTTCCATTAGAGGGGCAAAGGTTCCAGCCGTCCATCACTATATATATCAAACTAGCAAAATACCCGCGCTTCGCAGCGGCGAAGTACTGCCTTAAAAGTTTTATTAAGAAGAAAATTAAACCTTTTTAAACTGAGGGAAAATATACCAATAATTATTTATTAAAGATCTCTTTGTATACCACATTGTGAGTTCGGCCCTCCGGTTATAATATGACCAAGCTGTGCGCTGAGCTTATTCTTAAGCATGCAACGTACAGTTGGCCATGTGAACAGTAATCTTGTTTCAAATCTCACAGCTCGGATTGCTGCTGTCATAATCGGTTTGAGTTTCATGGTTTGTTTCAATCACAACAGTATTTGTAGGACTTGTGTTGAAGAGACATTCGGCATCTGTCAAGCGTTGTAAGTATACAACCGGTTTCATCGATAACTTCACATCCAGCTTTTGAGAGTTTAAACATTCATAAACATCAAAGTCACCACTACTCAGATCGTCACCTGTGAATCTAAGATGTTTAAGAGGCATTGGCGGTTGTCCAAAGGTGTAAAATATTTAGCCATTTCGTTACACTTGAAGGCGACAACCGAAGAATTCAGCGGCAGCCATCAACTCACATGCAGATGCATAGGTGAAGGGCTTAAGCATTCCACTCTTCTAGTGCTCCTGTGTAGTATAATTATCTCCTGTACCGTCATCAGTCCACAACTTGAACCTGTCCCAGTCATTTAATACATAAGACACAAGAGTGAGCCTGATATGGCCGTGCAATATGTAACAAAGAGAATAGAAAAGATAGGTGCCACCTCCGGGCATGGAAACCACTCAGTAAGTGACAGTTCTTTGATGGATGGTTTTCACCTCGATAGACATGTTAATGCGGGTACGGTTGGAATGATAAAGGAAATGGGTACCTGAACAATGTAATGTAAGTCTAAAATACCTACACAATAGCTATAATCGTAATAAATGAACAATAAAACAGCGGAGAAGCCTTGGATTAAATAAAAAGGCTGTAGTTATCAGCAGGGAGACATGAATCCCGTGGCGAAGCAAGGAAGGGAATGAAGAGACTGGAGCAACGGACGGCCTTATATAGGCAGGCAGCCAACAACGTGGGGGGCATTGGGATGGGGGACCCAACGCCGCCTCACACGGTGACCGAGCTGCAGGCTATGGACGTGTATATGTACGTAAGTAGGATTCAGCTAGCGTTGGGAACCCGCGTACCAAATTTCTTGAAGATGGGCACATAAGTAACAAAGACTGTTGAAAAGTTCAATATGGCGGCCGACAGTGGCATCATACCACTGAAATAAGTACCAAATTTCAGCCTTCTACCTACACAGGAATTTGGAGAATTAATGACGTTGGAAAGTTCAATATGGCGGCTGACACTGGCGTCATACCACCAAAATAAGTATGTACATTGGTTTCGGTTAGCGCAGGAAAACCGCCTACCAAATTTCTTGAAGATGGGACCATGAATAAGAAAGTTCAACATGGCGGATGTTGTTGACCGTTATGACCGTTATGCGTAGAATTTCAAAATGAAACCTGCTTAACTTTTGTAAGTAAAGCTGTAAGGAACGAGCCTGCGAAATTTCAGCCTTCTACCTACACGGGAAGCTGGAGAATTAATGATGTTTAGAAAATTCAATATGGCGGCCGACAGTGGCGTCATACCACCGAAATAAGTACGTACATCGGTTTCGGTTAGCACAGGGAAGCCGCCTACCGAATTTCGTGAAGATGGGGCCATAAATGAGAAAGTTGAACATGGCGGACGTTGTCGACCGTTATCGACCATTATGACCGTTACGCGTAGAATTTCGAACTAAACTTACCTTTTGTAAGTAAGCTGTAAGGAATAAGCCTTCTATCTACACTGGAAGTTGGAGAATTAGTGATGAGCCCAGTGGTTAGTAAACACACCATAAACCTTAAGTTCTGGTGTTAGTGCCTGTGACTGTGAGCGTAGGTGGGATGCAGAGAGAAGAGTAGAGGTGGAAGTGGTGTCCAAAGGTCTAAGACAAGATGGGATTGATTCAGCGGTGTTAAAAGACCTCAAAATCTTGTGTGAGCTTCACAATTACTAGATGACTCTTATGTACTTTGGTCAGAACATATGCAGATATCAAAGAAATAACATTGGTGTATCTAAATACAAATTTTGAATTTTAGTAACACAAGCTTGGTCCATAGGACCAAAACAGAATACATGTGTTTAAATGATAGGGAAGTCAGAGGAATAGCGAGGAGGCAGGGAGTAGAGTTGGCAAAGGTGGATGATCTTAAATACTTGGGATTAACAGTACATAGTAACAGGGATTATGGAAGAGAGGTGGAAGAAAAAGTGCAAGCAGGGTGGAGAAGAGTGTCAGGAGTGATCTGTAACAGAGGGTATCAGCAAGAGTGAAAGGGAAGGTCTACAGGACAGTAGTGAGACCAGGTGTGTTATATGGGTTGGAGACGGTGGCACAGGAGACAGAGCTGGAGGTGGCAGAGTTAAAGATGTTAAGATTTGCATTGGGTGTGACGAGGATGGAAAGGATTAGAAATGAGGACATTAGAGAGTCATCTTAAGTTGGATGGTTAGGAGACCAAGTCGGAGAGGGCAGATTGCACTGGTTTGGACATGTGCAGAGGAGAGATGCTGGGTATTTTTGGAGAAGGATGTTAAGGATATAGCTGCCAGGCAAGAGGAAAAGAGAAAGGCCTAAGAGAAGGTTTATGGATGTGGTGAGAGAGGACATGCAGGTGATGAGTGTGACAGAGCAAGATGGAGAGGACAGAAAGATATGGAAGAAGATGATCTGCTGTGGCAACCTCTAATGGAAGCAGCTGAAAGAAGAAGAAGAAGCAACACGAGCATTGCCAAGTCCTCTGGACTCATAAATGTGCTCAATTTGTAAGGATTTAGCCATGAGTACCAAAAAGGAAGTTAAACACAGTCATAAATACAAAAGAGCTGGACACTGCTAAAAACTAATAGCTGAAGACTATTTCTATTTACAAAAAATATTTTTAGATAGATAGATATGTTAGGCACTATATGATTGAGAGATTAGCGTTGTTGGCAGGATTAGATAGATAGATAGATAGATAGATAGATAGATAGATAGATAGAACAAACTTTATTTGTCCCCAGCATTTAAGGTTAGGTTTAAATATCTTTTATTGTATAATTTCAGACATTCATCTTAATATTCCCGTTGATCAACCATCATAATATCAACTGCTAAGTAGATTAAACTTCATTATGTAAGATAGAGAACATTTGGCACAAAATATAAATAAATAGAAAAGTAATAATCTAATTTTTATTTTGCTTAGCATGTCTAAAAATACAACTCAGTATGAATTCTGCTCATTTGGATGTAGCTGTATATAATGATCTATTTTTGCTTTTTAAAAACCCAATTTGCTGCTAATACTCTTAATGAGACGGACATAAATCTTTTTAATTGACTGAAAGCTTTTGCACCATTTTTACTCATTCTGATTTTCGAGGACACTGTGCCAAATGTGGTGTGGGAAGTAGCATCCAATGTCAGCGCGAGAATTAGAGTAATGAGGCTAATGTTTTAATTTTAGGCATAATGAATGAGAAGAAGAAGCGCTCCAGCTACTAATGGCATCACATGGAATTGCAGAGAGATGCGTGTAAGTTTATCAACCCCTAAGCTGCCCGTGATAGACATCACATTTAGTTGTTGAGACGAAGTTGAATTAATTGTAACTGGCTTTGCCATCTTGGCACGCAATTTGTTTATTAGATTTAATTGGTGCTCTTCATATAATTTAGTAAATTATCTAAGTACACCATTTGAGTTAACAGACTTGGGAGGTGAATAGTGACTATCTCAACAAAAGACAGTGAAAAAATTTTAATTAAGGAATTGTGACATAGTCATAGTCTTAAATACAAGCAGGGGTCAGACAAACCGATCTTTTTCCAAGCCAGAAACATAAGACAAGAATCACAAACCATTGCTCAAAAAGAAAACTCAACAGAATTGCATAGACAAACACACGCAAAGTATTTTCCTCCAAACTCAGTTGAACTAAAATTACAAGTGTCAGAACTTATAGGCCACAATGATGACAACATGTGCCTCACACTCCCATGGAACTCTGGGAAAGTTGCCTAGGCAACAGCTAGCACTCCTGCCACAAAACAGCAGTGACCGTGAAGAGTCCAAATGACATGGGAAGATGATATAATGATGTTTAATTTGCAATAGAAGGCTGATAGCAGACGACTAAAGTGAAAATTGGATTCCCTGGATGTTAAAAGCCACCTGGATCTTGAAAATGTACAAAGAGACAAGTATAAAAAGATTTAAAAAAACAAACAGAATTTTCTTTAAAAAATTTTGCCAAAAAGTCATATGCCTGAGAGATTAAACTATGATATAATTGCACCAAACACTTTAAGAAAACATCTGCAATAGAAGTAAAACCCTGCAGTACTTCTTTGTATTCCCTGCTCTGTGCTCCAATAAACACGTTATCGGCAATACACTAATAACCCAATTGTGCTGCACTCACTTAGAATCTGGAACCAATGTAGAAAGCATTTTAAGACGGAGAAGCTTCTATCTGTGGCACCTCTGCAAGAGAATCACCTCTTTCAACCTTCACAAACATATGCAGTTTTTAATATCTGGAAAAAATTAGGAATTAACTTGCTTAGAGATCTTTATATAGACAACGTCTTTGCATCCTATGAACAATTACATTCCAAATTTAACATTCCAGCTACACATTTCTTTCACTATCTTCAAATCAGGAACTTTCTTAAACAGAACCTTCCAGATTTTCCTCATCTTGCACCCTCATCCATGCTGGAAAAAATATTGCTCAATCTCAAAGACTTTGACTCCATCTCTACAATATATAAAATCATTTTACAATCCCTTCCTTTCAAAGATCCAAGAGGACACTGGGAAAATGATCTCTCAATTAATATATCAGAAAAGGAGTGGAAAGTAGCAATGCAAGAGAATTCACTCGAGCTCCATATGTGCAAAGCATACAATTATACAACTCAAAATTATATATCGAGCACATCTGTCTCGACTAAAACTCTCCAAAATGTATCCAGGACATGATCCAATCTGCGAACGTTGCAACCAAGCCCCAGCCTCACTAGGTCACATGTTCTGGGCCTGCACCAAATTAACATTATTCTGGACAAAAATTTTTAATTACCTTTCAGACAGCCTTGGACTCACAATCCCTCCTAACCCATTAACAGCTGTGTTTGGGGTTCTTCCAGAGGGGCTTAAAGCGGAGAAAGACAAACAAATTGTGATTGCATTTACTACACTCTTGGCACGCAGACTCATTCTGATAAACTGGAAGAACCCAAACTCTCCTCTTTTAAGTCAGTGGGAAACCGATGTGTTATATTATTTGAAATTGGAAAAAATCAAATACTCAGTTAGAGGATCCATACAGACTTTCTTCAATACATGGCAGGATCTAATCAGTAATATTTTAAAATAAGTTTATAAAGCACAGAGAATTTATTAATTTAGGTATTTTTACAAGCCTTAAATTTTACACCGTTTGGCTTGCTCTCTCTCTCTCAAGGGTGGGGATCGATCTGTTCTTAACATAATTCTTTTTTTTTGTAAGAAAACATCTGCAGACTCTGGTAGGAAATGGCAACAAGGGCTGACCTTTAACCTGTCATGTAAAGGACGTCAGATGCCACAACCTCAGCAACTCTGACACCTGACTACTGGGTATCTAACAATGGGGCTCGTGAAATGGCGGCACCCATAACAAAACAAAATGGTGTCAGAAAGAGCACAAAATATTTGTATTATGGAAGGAATGTTTTGGAAAATATTTGCTTTGTTTCTGGAGTAATTGTCATTTTTTTCTTTCCTTTCTGAGGTCAGAGAATCCGTTAGAATTTATGTGCCTCATTTAAATTTTGTAATTTGATTTTGAACTGTTTCCACCATTACTGTGTTTATTGCAGGTGTCTCTATTTTGTCTTTCTGTTTCAAGAAATGGCTTTCAGTTTGTGGTGAGAGTTATGGAGCTCACGATACAAATAGTAATTTGTGACAAGTTAAACCTCTTAAATCCCGTTTTCGCTTTATTGTTCTAGAGTATTGAGTATTGTTTGAAAAAAAAAGCTTAATTGATTTTAGCACAAGGTGGCAAAATATGAAAATAGTGAAAGGGATCTGAATACTTTTGAATCCACAGTATACAGAAATATGCATATATAAATATATGTACCTGCATATACATATCGTCAGAAATGCGAGCACAGGGTGTGCCTTATGTGTATTGGGTTGATTAGAACTACATAGAAGAATTTGAATGTAACACCAACACAAACACACAGTTTTAGGATGGAAGAGAACTATCCAGAGGACCAATGGGGTCACTTCTGCCTGGATCAACAATCGCCAGGTATCTTCCAAATCTTCATATAAACAGCCTGACCCAGAGAATCCTTGTCAGACTGAAACAACTTATCTAGGAGGACAGAAGTCTATGGAAGAGATTAATCTAAAAGGTCACATTTGACATTGACTTATATGCACAATTTTGTCATTTTATTATTTGTTCAACACGGACATTAAACAGGGATCACCCACTGGTGACCCAACCCTTCTTTTATATAAATATACTGTAAGTATGCAAATATTATATGTACACATATATATTATCACATATGCATGTCAGAGGACCTCCTCATGGGCTTAAACAATGTATGTAATAACCCACCAGGACAAGAGGGGGTGCTGTCGCACTTTACTGCCATAAGAAACCCAGCCACCTAGAAGAAGTCAGCCTTTACCTTACAGCGAACTGCCAGACAGAGCTCCTTGACGATTGACCCTTTTATTATTAATAGCTGCCTAAGCATAGCCTATTGTGGTAAGTCCATGTTTTGTTTGAATTTTGTGACTTTTGTTTGTATAAAAAGCCAGTAATTAAATGGGATGACCTGGTTGGTGTCCCAAATTCTTCCTGCACACAGCCGTTATATATATATATATATATATATATATATATATATTGTGGTGGATAGCTGGGATGCCCCTTTGGCATTTGATCCACGGGACCAGCCATGGGCTGCACCCTATGTCCCCCGGAACACTTGGTGACTGCCCCCCTGGGTTCCATCAGGGCCACAATTGTGGAACACTAGAGCTCATCCCTGTTGGTCTCCGTGGCCACCACCAGGGGGAGCCGCATGGCTTCCTGAGCTGTGTGGGCTGGAATGCAGCCACACCCAGAAGTGCAGCCTGAATTAGATTAATTATTACCTGACGCACTTCCAGGTGGGCTATAAGAGGAGCCTGCAGCCACTACTTGGCGTGCTAGAGATGGGAGGAGGAGGAGGATGAATCTGCCTGCGAAGAGTGGAGGAAGAAAAGAGTCGTGTTTGCTTTTGCTTTTGTGTGCTTTGGGACTGTGTTGTGTCTGTGTTGGGTTGGGCGCCTATATATTGATTTTCACAATTTAAATATATATTGCGGCAAATGGCTGGGTCCCATACTCGGCCGGGACGCTCCCTTTTGCATATGTTCATGGGGAGCAGCCATGGGCTCCTCAGTACCTCCCCCGGGATGCTTGGTGGCAACCTCCCTGGTGAATGATGGTCCATCAGTTTCCCGCAGGGTTCCCTGGGAGATGGAGTTCTCCACAACCCTGTGAGGATCTGAGCCCAGCTAGTCTAATCTTTGGCCCCACCTGGGAGTGCAATTGAAAGCAGGTGAGCAAGCACCGGGAGCACTTCCGGGAGGGCCATAAAAGGAACCAGCAACCACCACTCAGGGCCAGAATCTGGAGGAAGAGGACGAGGTTGCCTGAGAGGAGTGGTGGTGCCAGTGGAAGGATTGCTGTGCTTTGGGACTGTGTTACACCTTTGGGGTTCACGGGGAAGACGTGCCCCACAGGGGAAGAGTTTTGGGGCTGTGTGTAAGTGCTTGGGACTGTGTATTGCCTGTGGGGTTCATGAGGAAGACATGCCCCACAGGTGAAGAAAAATAAAAAGCCTTGTTATTTGCCCACATGCCTCAGTGTGAATCTGTGCCGGGTCAGATGCTATATAGCGCCTTTTTCACCATATATATATTATATATTAAAATACTACACAAAACAACGTGAAAGGTGTGGGAATCTACCTCTTATACTTGAAATAAGGTTGGTGTAGAGTAGGTCTTTACAGACATGAGCTCAAAACAGATCTGAAGAGAAAACAGAATGGCTGCTGTCTATATTTGGTACATGGGAAGTGATGTAATGGGAGAATGGTATTCTGGAAACCAGAAATGACATTAGAAGTAGGTGGGATCTTAAGAACCGGAAAAGGAAGTGATGCTGTATATATATATACAGTGGGTACGGAAAGTATTCAGACCCACTTCGATTTTTCACTCTTTGTTATATTGCAGCCATTTGCTAAAATCATTTAAATTAATTTTTTCCCTCATTAATGTACACACAGCACCCCATATTGAAAGACAAAAAAAGAATTTTTGAAAATGTTGCAGATTTATTAAAAAAGAAAAACTGAAATATCACGTGGTCCTAAGTATTCAGACCCTTTGCTCAGTATTTAGTAGAAGCACCCTTTTGAGCTAATACAGCCATGAGTCTTCTTGGGAAAGATGCAACAAGTTTTTCACACCTGGATTTGGGGATCCTTTGCCATTCCTCCTTGCAGATCCTCTCCAGGTGTGTCAGGTTGGATGGTAAACGTTGGTGGACAGCCATTTTTAGGTCTCTCCCGAGATGCTCAATTGGGTTTAAGTCAGGGTTCTGGCTGGGCCATTCAAGAACAGTCACAGAGTTGTTGTGAAGCCACTCCTTCGTTATTTTAGCTGTGGGCTTAGGGTCATTGTCTTGTTGGAAGGTAAACCTTCGGCCCAGTCTGAGGTCCTTAGCACTCTTAGTGCTGTATATATCCATCTATATCCTAACTAAAGGGTCACAGGGGTCTGCTGGAGCCAATCCCAGCCAACACAGGAGGGCAGGAAACAGACCCCAGGCAGGGTGCCAGCCCACCGCAGGGCACACACACACCCACACCCACTAGGGACAATTTAGAATCGCCAATACACCTAACCTGCTTGTCTTTGGACTGTAGGAGGAAACTTGAGCACTCAGAGGAAACCCACGCAGACCCGGGGAGAACATGCAAACTCCACGCCGGGAGGACCTGGGAAGCGAACCCGGGTCTTCTAACTGCGAGGCAGCAGCACCACCATTGCGCCACCCTATATGATATATATAATAACAAAAAACACAGATAAGCATAAAGGTTTGGGGCACTTGCAGGTAAAATTCTACATAATTGAAAATAAACGCGAGTTATAAATGCTTTAAAAAAAGGCTGGTACAGAGAGACGGACACCAGAATTGACATCAGAGCTGGTAGGGCTGTCAATCAGCCGGTCTGTAGAAGTGAAGAAGAGAAGAGGATTTAGTAAACAGTGCCTCTTTGCAGAATGGCAAGAAATGGCCACCAAGAGCCTTTAAACTGTACTCAAGGCACACATGTGTAACAATATATAAATATTAAAGGGTTAGAGTACCAGCCTGGCAACCTCATTTAATAGGCCACGCTATTAATTGTTGTAAACAACAAAACCAACCTTAAACCACTTATGAAGCCCCCAGTTTTTGTCTGAGCTGATAAATTCGATTGAATAGTCACTCCTGGAAGCACAAAGTTATCCCACCTGTCACTGGTCCTTATAAGTATGTCAGCACAAACGAATTGGCAAACCCAGGCAGGGAAGGGGATTAATCTTTCTGCTGCAGTTCTCTAGGGCACCTCTGGGTGGCATGCAGACTCTTTGTATTTTGACCTCTGAGCGACACCCTTTCATTGACTGGCTGTCTTTTGAAGTGTGCACAATCTTTCTGGTGGGTCACGTTTTTCAGAGGAGCGTTTTGTCTTCTCCCAGTGAAGACTGCACATTTATTTGAACCTTTGGTCTTGAAGTCAGGGACTGAATTACTTTCTCTTTTTTTTCTTTACATCAGCACTTTTTTACCATCTGGCGTGTCCTTCATGATGCACACTCTTCCTCCAATACCTCTCCATCTTTGGTTCCATAGCTGAGCCGCCTCTGACCCTCAGACTTAATCATTCGGTGCAAAGCTGACAGGCAGGCTTTGATGTAGGACTGAAGTGAAGCACAATTAATAGAGCTTTTGTTCTTCTTTCCATTTTTCCTCAGTGAACTTTAGTAGACTAGCATATGACACAGTGGTCAGAACTGAAGAGATCTTGGGTTCAAATCTTGGCCCTGCTGCTGCCTATTTGGATGTCCTGTTCCTGTGTGTGGTAGTGTGCGGGCGCAGTGTTTAGAGTAGTTAAAAGCACCTGCACTCCTAATCGAACCTGTGCAGATTTTGCATTTTCTTACTGTACACTTACTTGATCTTTAATGGCTTAGCAGAATTGATGCCTCACAGCTTTAGGACCCTGGTTGCTGTACGGGTGTGGAGGTTACATATTCTCACGGTGGATTTTCTAGTCATATTCCTAAAAAACTAGGAGGATGTGTTGATGTGCAATACTGGAGCACCTCAGGTTGAACTGTCCCGTCTCCCATCTTATTTACCCTCCACACAACAGACTGCCAGCACCACATCAGTGCTTGCCATCTACATAAATTTTCAGATGACTCCACCATCACAGGCTGCACTAATAATGGAGATGAGTTGGAGTACAGGAAGGTTATGGAAGACTTTGTCTTGTGGTGCAGGGATGACAACATGCAGCTCAACATCAGCAAGACAAAAGAGCTGGAGGTGGACTTGTGATGTGCCAAGGAACCTTTGAGACCAGTCACCATTCAGGGGGAGAACGAGGAAGTGGTGCAGAGCTTCAAGTACCTGAGGGTTCACATGAACAACAAACTGGACTGGTCTGACACCACTGTGGTGCTGTACAAGGGGGCCCGGAGCAGACAGGTTGCCCTCAGCAGATACAGGTCTTTAGATGTGTTCAGCAAGCTGCTGGAAATGTTCTACCAGTCCATAGCAGCCAGTTCTACATCCCAGTCTCCTAATGAAGTAACTGGAGCTCAAAAGAAGCACCATGACTGAACAAACTTATCAGGAAAGCCTCCTCCATCACAGGGTGAACCCTGAACACATGGGAAGCATTTGTAGAAAAGGAGTTGATGGCTAAAATTGGATGCCATCATCTAGAAATTTCCTTCATCCCTTCCAAGAGGTGCTCTCTTGGGTCACTTTATAGCCACAGGCTCATTCCACCACGGTGTGCTAAGAAGTTCCACTGGAGTTGTTTTCTGCCCACTGCTATCAGGCAATTCAGTACTCCCCGCCAATGAACTCATTAAATTCATTCTGAAATATACTTTCTTTAATTGATTGATCGATCGGTTGGTTGGTTGTATTATCCATCCTGTGAGTCTGTATCTTTTTTCTTGTGTTTCTGATGCTGTATGCATTTGAACTTCCCAATGGGATTAATAACATTTATCTAATCTAATCTAATCTAATCTTATCTAAAATAAACTATTCTAATTAAAATCTGTTCCAGTGTTGGTTCTGGTCTTGTGCCTGACACCTTCACGTATACACCAAACCATCTTATTAGTGGAGTCTTCAGTCAGAGCATTTCACCAATAACAGAAGCCATTAAGAAGGCTAACAGAATGTCAGGTTATATAGCGCCTTGACGTGTGGAGTCCAAGTCACAGGAGGTTCTGCTCAAGCTTTATAACACACTGGTGAGGCCTCATCTGGAGTCCTGTGTGCAGTTTTGGTCTTCAGGCTACAAAAAGGACAAAGCAGCACAAGAAAAGGTCCAGAGAAGAGCGACTAGGCTGATTCAGGGCTACAGGGGTTGAATTATGAAGAAAGATTAAAAGAGCTGAGAATTTACAGTTTAAGGAAAAGAAGATTAAGAGGAGACCTGAGTGAAGTGTTAAAGATATGAAGGGAATTAGTCCAGTGGATCGAGACGGTGACTTTAAAATGAGTTCATCAAGAACATGGGGACTGAGCTGGAAACTTGTTAAGAGCAAATTTCACACAAATTGTAAAAAATGTATCTTAACACAGAGAACCACAGACACTTGAAATAAGCTAAAAGTATTGTGTTAGACAGTAGGACTTAAGGGACTTTCAAAACTCAAGTACTAGTCACAGGAGGTTCTGCTCAACCTTTATAACACACTGGTGAGGCCTCATCTGGAGTCCTGTGTGCAGTTTTGGTCTCCAGGCTACAAAACGGACATAGCAGCACAAGAACAGGTCCAGAGAAGAGCGACAGTGCTGATTCCAGGGCTACAGGGAATGAGTTATGAAGAAAGATTAAATGAGCTGAGCTTTTACAGTTTAAGGAAAAGAAGATTAAGAGGCGACCTGATTGAAGTGTTTAAAATTATGAAGAGAATCAGTATAGTGGATCGAGACGGTGACTTTAAAATGAGTTCATCAAATACACAGAAACTTGTTAAGAGCAAATTTTGCACAAACATTAGGGAGTTATTTTTACACAAAGAACGGATAAGCAACCAAGTAGTGTGATAGACAGTAGCTCTTTGAGGACTTTCAAAACTCGACTTGATGTTTTTTTTGGAAGAAATAAGTGGACAGGACTGGTGAGCTTTGTTGGGCTGAATGGCCTGTTTTCATCTAGAGTGTTCTAATGTTCTAAAGTTCAACACCAAAGAAACAGCAGACAGGTTACATAAAAGTTTCAATAAGTTTACAAACCCCCAAACATATACACCATTATAACCAAGCACCAAAAGCCTCTCATATCTCTATAACTCGAGCTTATCAGCTTCCATAATTGATTTGTTTTGGGGTCAAACAAATATATTAACAATGTACATGTTCATCAGAGCACCAATGTTTTCCATACTATGATCTGGTGGTATCCAAGTATCAACATCATGCACATTAAGACAGCGCATTTCATGTTTAACCAATTTTTCAGATTATTGTTATCCGTGAGTCGGGTTTTAAGGATGATCAATGATTTTTAATAATGAAAAGCCATATTAGGTAATAGAATAAATTTAAAAATATTTGACATCTCTTAGTCAATGTGTACCTTCAGTGCCTTTCTTCAGTATCCTCCTACTCCTTTAACTTCTCCCCGTGTGTCTCACACTTGCACTTTCTCTTTTGATCGCATCACCAAAGTCAAACTGTCCAGTCAGATTGCTCTGATGGAACAAACACACACACACACACACACACACACACCTTAGTGTTTTATTAAACAGAATAAAAGGGAGGGGGAGATCATCAAGTGGATAGAAGCAGAGTCCACAGTCTTGTGGATGTTCTGCTGGTCAGTCATGGTCAAGAGAGAGCTGAGCGGGAAGGCAAAGGTCTTGATTTACTGCTCACTGTACATTCCTCCTCTCACCTTTGGTTGTAATCAGAAGAACTGGATCATGGGCGCAAGAGGCAGAAATGAGTTTACTTAGCAAGACGTCTGGGTTCAATCCTAAAGATAGGGTGAGGTGTCCGAACATTAGGAAAAAGTTCAAAATACATGAAGTCACTGTGCTCCTGCAATTGAAAGGAACCATTGGAGGTGGTTTGGGCATCTGATTAGGATTTTTTCTGGGCGCCTACCTGAGGGGATATCAAGGCAGACCCGACACACCCTGGAGGGATTATATCTCTTGGCTGGCCTGGGAACACTTCAGTATCCTCCCGGAGGAGCTGGAGGAGGTGGCGGGGGAAAAAAGACGTCTGAGCATCTTAACTTAGACTGCTGCCCCCGCAATCCAGACGTGAAAAAGTGGCAGAAAATAAATGGACAGATGGAAGAATTTTAATGATGACATGTAAGATTTAAAAATCAGTTAAAAATCTAAAAGAGTGAATGATTGACAGATTGGTGTTCTTTGTTCATTAAAACCCCAGTAGGATATAAGTGGTATGTCTGGAAAAAACCTGCTTCGGGAATCTACTCTTTAAATCTGAGAGACATGGATTCACAAGTTCAGTGTAAGTGATAAATGATAATGAGTGCTGTATGTGGGCTTTATACAGTAGTTGTAATTCAAGAGTTTATAATGGCTCTGTTTTACACCTATTTAGAATCTCTGGCATTGAAGAAGGGGTCATCGTGAAATGCATTGACTCATAGAACATGGTGTTGATTCTTGGATACCACCGGAATGCAGTATGAAAGACAACATTTAAATAGTTAATAAATGAGTCAAAAATTATAATTATGGTATCTGTTAAGCTTGAGTTCTAAAGATATGAGAAGTGATCATGTAGAGAGATATGCTCAAAGAGAAGATAGATAGATAGATAGATAGATAGATAGATAGATAGATAGATAGATAGATAGATAGATAGATAGATAGATAGATAGTGTGACAGTTTGGGGCTTTGTCGTCCTCTTGAACCCACAAACTATACGTCAGACACCAGATAAAAGTCCAATAGTTGAATTTATTATAATAATAAAATGCACAAAGCACCCTCCTGTCCACAATATTCATATAAATAGATACAAAACACAATAATCAATAATCCTCCTCTCTCCCAGATGCGTTGCCACCCAGCTCAGCTCATCGTCTGGGCTATCCCAAAATACTTTATAGTCCCTGACCCGGAAGTCTTTCGCTCCTCTCAGTCCATGTGATTGGCAATATTTCCGGGTCAGATAAAAACTCTTCTTTTTCATCCCGGTACGTCATTTCCTCTGTCCCTGTGACCAGGACGTACTTCAGGGGTACAGGGCAAATAGAAGTCTCTGAGCCTCCCTGCAGCATCCCCTTGCAGCCCCCATGGTATCCAGCAGGGCTGTGAAAGAAAACTTCAATATCCACGATGCCCTGCTGGAATTCGGGGCACCTCCATGCTGCCGGAATGGCTCCATCCAGCGGTGTGGGGGTATTGGCCGGGATGACCAGCCGGCCATAGTTCACAATAGATAGATAGATAAATAGATAGATAGATATGTAAGGCACTATATAATAAATGTTGTATTATTATTATTATTATAATTAGATAGATAGATAGATTGATAGGTAAAAGGCACTATATAATAGATAGATAGATAGATAGATAGATAGATAGATAGATAGATAGATAGATAGATAGATAGATAGATAGATACTTTATTAATCCCAAGGGGAAATTCCCATACTCCAACAGCAGCATACTGATAAAAAAACAATATTAAATTAAAGAGCGATAAAAATGCAGGTAAAACAGACAATAACTTTGTATAATGTTAACGTTTACCCCCCCAGGTGGAATTGGAGAGTCGCATAGTGTGGGGTCTCCTCAGTCTGTCAGTGGAGTCTCTGAAGCTGCTCCTCTGTCTGGAGATGATCCTGTTCAGTGGATCCAGTGGATGTTCCATGATTGACAGGAGCCTGCTCAGCGCCCGTCACTCTGCCACGGATGTCAAACTGTCCAGCTCCGTGCCTACAATAGAGCCTGCCTTCCTCACCAGTTTGTCCAGGCATGAGGCGTCATCTTCTTTATGCTGCCTCCCCAGCACACCACCGCATAGAAGAGGGCGCTCACCACAGCCGTCTGATAGAACATCTTACTGCAGATGTTGAAGGATGCCAACCTTCTCAGAAAGTATAGTCGGCTCTGTCCTCTCTTGCATAGAGCATCAGTATTGGCAGTCCAGTCCAATTTATCATCCAGCTGCACTTCCAGGTATTTATAGGTCTGTACCCTCTGCACACAGTCACCTCTGATGATCAAGGGGTCCATGAAGGGCCTGGGCCTCCTAAAATCCACCACCAGCTCCTTGGTTTTGCTGGTGTTCAGGTGTAGGTGGTTTGAGTCGCACCATTTAACAAAGTCCTTGATTAGGTTCTTATACTCCTCCTCCAGCCCACTCCTGATGTAGCCCTTGATAGCAGAGTCATCAGCAAACTTTTGCACGTGGCAGGACTCTGAGTTGTATTGGAAGTCTAATGTATGTTGGCTGAACAGGACTGGAGAAAGTACAGTCCCCTGTGCTCCTATGTTGCTGACCAACATGTCAGACCTGTAGTTCCCGAGGCGCACATACTGAAGTCTGTCTGTAAGATAGTCCACGATTCATGCCACCAGGTATTAATCTACTCCCATCTCTGTCAGCTTGTTCCTAAGGAGCAGAGGTTGGATTGTGCTGAAGGTGCTAGAGAAGTCCAGAAACATCATTCCACTGACTCTGTACAAGTGGGAGAGGGATCGGTGTAGCATATAGATGATGGCATCCTCTGCTCCCACCTTCTCCTGGTATGCGAACTGCAGAGGGTCAAGGGTGTGGCGGACCTGTGGCATAAGGAGGTGAAGCAGCAGCTGCTCCATGGTCTTCATCACATGTGACGTCAGAGCAACAGGCCGGAAGTCATTCATCTCACTAGGACGTGATACCTTTGGGACTGGGGTGATGCAAGATGTTTTCCAAAGCCTCGGGACTCTCCCCTGTTCCAGGCTCAGGTTGAAGATGTGCTGTAGAGGACTCCCCAGCTCCAGCGCACAGGCCTTCAGAAGTTGTGGCGATACTCCACCTGGACCCGCTGCTTTGCTGGCACGAAGTCTTCTCAGCTCTCTGCTCACATGGGCTGCTGTAATTGTGGGTGGGTAAGGCACTATATGATAGATAGATAGATAGATAGATAGATAGATAGATATGAAAGGCACTATATAATAGATAAGGCACTATATGATAGATAGATAGATAGATAGATAGATAGATAGATAGATAGAAACATAAAAAAGAAAGATACAGACTTAAAAGACAAATAGTACAGCCAATCAATTAATCAATTGATATTAAAATAAACAACTTTAAATAAATAAACAAATCTCGAGTATATTGTGAGAAAATTTAAAAATAAAAAAGTTTACGTCAGGAGGAAGCTTTGAATTGCCTAATATCAGTGGGCACACTGGTGTAGCGAAACAAATGCCCCAAGAGAGTGCCTCCTGGAGGGGATGGAGGGGATTTTTCATGATGCCATCTAATTTTGCCACCATTCCCTTTTACACAACTCCACTGAATTGTCAGATCAGTCCAATTTGTTGTTCAGGTACTTGTAGCTCTTCACCTCTTCCATGTCCTCCCCCTGAATGGTGACTGGTCTTAGAGGCTACTTGGCACATTGGAAGTCCACCACCAGCTCTTTTGTGTTGCTGATGTTGAGTTGCTGGTGGTTCTCCCTGCACTACAAGATGAAGTCATCCTGTAAGTCCTCCATAAGCCTCCTGTACTTTAGCCTCCTGGCTATGAAGTATAATTGTTTCTTTGACATTTCATACTTTTCCCCTCTTTCTATCACTCAAACTCTCACATGTGGTTTCTGTGTTTTTTTCTGGCTATCCACACACTTATTTCTTACTATCTCGCTAAGTGCTGTCTTTGTGTGGCGCTCGTCCAAATTTAGGCAACTCCTAAACTTTGACACTGCATATTACTTTTTCATTCTGAGGTGGTTCAAGCTCAGGGTCTCCATCCTTAGACAGACAAATGGTTGCACCTTCCTATTATGAAAATGACACCAAGGTCTGGCGCAATGTAATTGCAGACATATTTGCACTATTACATCCCTGGCAGGTTAAGCAACTCATAGAGGATTAAATGGAGGGTACTGAGCCAGCAATGTTGAAGGCCGTAGCTTGTAACAGTGAAACACAGTGAGTGTTTGAGGCGGCCGAGGCTGGTGGGGGTGGCGGGGGATTCTGATTCATAAGGGGGGTTGCTTTAGTTTCTGGAGTGTTGATGAGATGCTCAGCAGGCAACTTCAGCCTAATTTTCACATGGCCACAGGGCACAGCTTGGAAAAGGCTGGCTGCTCACTGCTGATGACAAAAGCTGTTATCCAGCCTAACAAAGGGTTATTTTTTATTTATTTATGTTTTACTTCACTGATTTACAGGCAGATGAATGAGCTCTTAGCTTATCTGACCTTTTTTCATCCCTTTTCTGCAGCATGGTGTGTATTGCTTGGCATAACTGCTTTTTGTTCATTCTGTTTAAATGCAGTGGTTTGGATTAGCTCTCCGTCAAATAATCATTCACTGCACGGCTAAACCTTCTACCTCCACCAAAGAACACCGCAGACTGGTTACCTAAAACTATCATTACATTTACCAACAGTTAAACAACACTGTCAGCCAGCAAAGTATTAATAGATGTGTGTGAAGGAGTGCAATGGGGGCTCCTTTATAACAACAGCAATAGGCCTGCATAGAGCCTCACGGGGACTGGGACCACCAAGTCAGAAGGTTTCTTTCTTTTGAAATGTTATTCCTTTTCAGTGGGTCTGGTGTGCGTTCACTATCTATCTATTATATAGTGCCTTTTACATCTATCTATCTATCTATCTATCTATCTATCTATCTATCTATCTATCTATCTATCTATCTATCTATCTATCTATCTATCTATCTATCTATCTTATAGTGCCTTATCTATCTATTACATAGTGCCTTTTAGATAGATAGATAGATAGATAGATAGATAGATAGATAGATAGATAGATAGATAGATGTAAAAGGCACTATATAATAGATAGATAGATAGATAGATAGATAGATAGATAGATAGATAGATAGATAGATAGATAGATAGATAGATGCAAAAGAGTATCTATCTATCTATCTATCTATCTATCTATCTATCTATCTATCTATCTATCTATCTATCTATCTATCACCATTTGAACACATCTCATATCTTAATTACTCAACTCATATCAGATGCCCCAGTTACAATTTTTGACTCATATATTAACTATGTGAATGTCTGTTAAAGAAATGTTGTCTTTTATACTGTAGTCTGGTACATCTATCCATGTATTTTCTATATGCCCTGGAGGATGGACGGCCAGGATGAAGGAGGATTTCTTACCCGGCTGGGACGCCACACTGTAAAAACTAAAATCTAAGCAAGTGAAAAGGTTTGGTATCATGACATTAAATCTTGCTTTAACTCGCTATAAGAATTATTGACTTATCAAAAAAAAATGTGTTTTTAAAATTATTTAGCTCTCTTAAAGAAATCTTCTCATTTAATATTTTCTTACCAAATTGGCCGATTTTCTTTTTTTGATAATAAAAGCAAAAGAACTCTCATCTGAAGTTTTTTTTTTTTTTTACTAGTTTTTGCATATGCATTTTTTGTGGTGCGTAATAAAAGGACGGCCAAGTTACTCACATCACCTGACCGGGACACTCTATAATTTCCATCCTGGCTGGGATATTGAAAGGACTAAAGGACTGAGGATAGCTGGAAGCCGAGAGCTGTTCATCCTCCAAATAAACAGGTGGCAGTGTTCCTCACCATTAGTCCCTGTCTGGATACCCTCAGTGCTGTATGGGAATTGGAGTCCAAAAGTACTGGACTGTAGAGGACCATCATGGGTAATAATAAAGAGCTTCAGGTGGAGGTCATCCCTGGTTTCCAACAAGCTACGTCGTGCCACCGGAAGTTTCAGTGTTTTTAAATGAAAATGCAGTATTGTGGACTATCACTAGCGATAAGGTGGGATCTAAATTTTATAGTTTATTACTTACAGACTTATTTCAAATTAAAATTAGGAAAACTGTTCAGGGCCAGCTTAAAAGGAGGATTGTGCCACACCTAAATAAGACGAGTGAGGAGTCAGTGGGTGACACTTACAGGTGGAGAGACAGAGAGAGAAGGGAAGGTCTCTTCAAAGTCTGTATTTGGCTGTGTTAATTCTCATATTAGACTTGCGTGAATTAAAATATTTATATTTGAATATTTTATTATATTTATTATATTTTTAATGTTTTATATTTGAATATTTGTGTTGGGTCTTGTGTATCTGGGGTTTAGGGGTTAGTGTCTCCCCCAACTGTTCACAACTTTATCTTTTTAAAGATCTTCTGTAAACATCCAGATTTGGATTCATCGTGTTATATTTCAGCCAGGGTTCCTTCCGTGGCTGGGGTCCGGTTCCTTGTATTATGTGCTTTTTGTTCCTTTCTGTATTATTTATTTATGTTCATTTTGTTAATCGTCTGCTTTGTTTGCTATGCCTGTGTTTTGTTCCATGTGTTCTCTGGGTGGTTCCCCAAGAGGCTCATTACCACAACAAACCGGCCAGGGCCCTCTAAAGACAGGAACAAACCACAGTTCCTTGCAATTCATCTGAATGTGCGTGGGAGGTTTTGGTGAGTTCATTTTTTTATTTTAATTTTTTCCGTATTTCTGGATTTTTGACCTTTTTGCTCTGCCTTTTGACCACCCTTTGGATTCTTGTACTGGGACTTTGTTTACTGTTTTAGGAACTCTGTTTTGCTTTCTGAGCAATAAAAGGGTCTTTTTATGTAAAGATAAAGCTATTGCGCATATTTCCAAAAGAATCTCTGTCCACACTAAAACAAACTGTAATGCATATGATGTAGATGTTCGCCTACACTAGGCATTTGTGCGTCAGCAGAAAAAATCTTTAAGTGGATGGTAACACCACCGGCCATGGAATTTTTGCTAAAGAACCAGTAAATGATTTGCCTTTTGCACATGTAGGCAGCATTCAAACGGTACAAAACACAATTTAATGTCGATGCGGACGGATAAGCAACACAACGAGCTCCCATGGAAAGCAACTCTTCTGTGTCCGCTTTGATGTCACATGGTTTTCTTTGGTGAAAGGTGACGTTGTGATGAGCGGGATCCAGTCAGGGAAGGCCTTTGTAATCAGAACAAGTAGATCAGAACTCACTTAGAGTCTGCATATTCAAAAGTCTACATTTTAACTCATCCACATTGCAATTCCGAGCTGATGATTTCAGATTTATACGACTCTGAAGAACATTTTCAAAAGTCTCCATTTACACGGGTGAAAAATATCGAGGTTGTGTGTATGAGAGGTGGAAATGGAGGCTAATATCTGCGTTTTATGAATGAAAATGTAGTGCTGTGGACATGAGCGTCACTAACGATAAGGTGTGATCTAAATTTTATAGTTTATTACTTATGGAGTTATCCACTCATCCATTATCCAACCCGCTATATCCTAACTACAGGTTCACGGGGGTCTGCTGGAGCCAATCCCAGCCAACACAGGACGTAAGGCAGGAAACAAACCCTGGGCAGGGTGCCAGCCCACCGCAGGGCGCGCACACACACACCCACACACCCACCAAGCACACACTAGGGACAATTTAGAATCGCCAATCCACCTAACCTGCATGTCTTTGGGAAAGAAGGAATCCCACGCAGACATGGGGAGAACATGCAAACTCCGCGCGAGGAGGACCTGTGCAGTAGTCCCACAGTCCATAGACATTCAGGTTAGGTGCATTGGCGATCCTAAATTGTCCCTAGTGTGTGCTTGGTGTGTGTGTGTGTGTCCTGTGTTTCATATTTTTTCCTGAGGCTTCAGCATAAGAATGTCAGTGCCTGCTCCGCCACCTACTGTGTTATAGTAGGCTACCACAGTGCAAGGCTTAAATAATAATAATAATACATTTTATTTATTCCTAGGTGCCTTTCTAAACACTCAAGGACACCGAACAAATGATGAAACACACATTATAAATAAAACTAAAATACAAAATTTAAAATCAGACAGAGCAATTGTAATCAAATTGTAATTTCCTGCCTTGTGCCCTGTGTTGGATGGGATTGGCTTCAGCAGACCCCCATGACCCTGTAGTTAGGATATAGTGAGTTGGATAACAGATGGAAGGATGGATGTAAAGAATTGTTTCTCTTTTCTCTTTTTCATGCCAGCACAGTCAAGTTAGGCATTTTCAGAATTTTTGACACGCCAAGCCCAAAAGGTTCACCATCACTGTTCTTGAAGCTTCTCCTGTCTCCACACAGATTCCCCGGAGATCCGCCAGACTAACCAGGAGGTTCTTGGTCACCTCTCCTAGAAAGGCCCATTTCCCATTATTGCTTAATTTTCTCAGACAGCCAGCTGTACAAAGGGTTGTGGTTGTTCCATACTTCTTCCATTTATGAATTCTGGAGGCCGCTGTGCCCACGGGAATCTTCGGTGCTACAGGAATTACTTGTAGCCTCCTCCAGATCTATGCTTTGACACGATTCTGTCTCCAGCCCATCTTTTACCATAGCCATTCTATAACGATTGCTTAGCTTGGAGTGGTGAGCAGCTTTATGAAGAGTCATGGTGGTTCCAAACCTCTTCTTGGAAATCTGGGAACCTTAAACTGAGCAGGAAATATTTTTTGTAGCCTTCCCCTGGTCAGTGCCTTGACCCAATCTTCTCTCTAAGCTTTGCACACAATTCCTTCGACATCACGGCTTGGACTTTGCTTAACTTTGGGACCATCGACAGACAGGTGTGCCCCTTTCCTAATCATGTCCAATCAATTGAATTGACCACAGGAGGACAGCGAACAAGCAGTGATTCTGGCAGACAGAGCCTTCACACCATCCATCCCGTTTACTGGACCTGCGTCTTCTGATTTCAGGCAGCGAAAACAAACCCCTGGCAGAGTGCTGGCTTCACTTATGAGTAATTCGGGGCAGACAAATGACCTAAAGTGCAAGCCTTGGCATATGGGAGGAACCTGGAGAAAAATAAGGGCAAACATGGCTTTGAACCATCTTACATGCTTTCTGTTAAAATGATTTGACATTTAAATTGTTTTTGATTTATGTTCTCCTATATGAAAATTACGTAATTGTAGTTGTTTTTACAGATTTACCAAAATTAATAAACACATTTAATATAAGAAAGTGGCTTACCCAATGCTAAATAATTCCACAATCCTGATCTCTTTCTATTTCACTTTCAAACTACAATAATGGGTTAAAGTTTAACTTGCATTGGCGTTGTTTGTATAAATACAATACAGCTTATATTATGTATATATATATATATATATATATATATATATATATATATATATACAGTATATATATATATATATATATATATATATATATATATATATATATATATATATATATTTTTTTTTAATTTTAAAAGCACTCCCCACCATGTCAATCACTAGCCCTTTGGTTAAACTGAGCGGCCCGTTGGCGTCTGTGCCTTTCGTCTCTTTGATTATCTTAGCTGCTGATTTTAATCTGTTGCCTTTCTAGACAATTCCCTCAGTTCTTTGGAAGCAGTTGTTCACAAAGCTTTGCAGATTTCATTCCTTGGTACTTGACCAAGACTCTAAGCCTTTTGTAGTAGGGATTTTGCACACATGGTAAATCTTTTTGTATTTCTTTATTTAGTTGTAACACCCCCTCCCTGCACCCCCACCTCCCACCACAAACTTCAAATGAGGTCCATGTGTTGTAAGAAGTGCTTTTGGATATAATGTTCCCACAGCTCCAATCACATTTAATGTTTCTCCTAAGAAAGAAAGAAAAAAGAAAGTTTTAAAAAAACTGAAAGCCTTTAATTTGTATTTTTAGATGTGAATTTTCTAACTATCTGTATGACCTGAAAACAACTTAACTGGATGAAGGTTTTATTAAAAAATAAATAAATATAAAGCCATATGGCTATTTAAATGGATCTCTTCCAACTTTTCAAGGACAAATTTGTTCATTTTACTTAAATTTCAATCGCATAATATTTTTCATTAATTATAGAATACTGAATGGTGATGTAGTGATTAACTCAGCTGCTTTACTGCCATAGTGGCCTGGGTGAGGATTTCATTTTGAACTTCAAAGTATTCTCCTTCAGCATAAATACGCTTATCTATCTATCTATCTATCTATTATATACTGCCTTTCATATCTATCTATCTATCTATCTATCTATCTATCTATCTATCTATCTATCTATCTATCTATCTATCTATCAAATGCTGCCTTTAATATCTGTCTAGATTAATAAACAAACAGTTAAATAAAAAAAGTAATTAGTTTTATTGTTTAGAAAGCAAAGTTAACAATACAGAGAAACCACAAAAATAAGATGACTGGGTATGGGATCCAAGATTCTGTTATATTTTAGGAAGGTTAAAAAATATTGCAATGTTCCAGGATATATGGAAATTTGTAAATAACTTACAGTTGGTGTTGTGATTTTATAGTTTAGTTTTACTTATAAAATGGGTTCAGTAATTAGTTAAGTTGTGAATACAAGGGGCTTGGTTTTAAATAGAAATGTGGAGTTTAGCGGTTTAAGTGGGATAAACATAAATCTTTAATAGGAGACTGAAATACTGTAGAATTGGGAGATCATCTCTGGGGTCGTGTCTATAAAGTTAGCATGTAGTTGATTGTATTATTTTTATTTTTATTTGCTATTATTTCAACATTTCAAAAATGATCCAAAGCATACAACCAAGGTTAAGCTGGAGTGGATGCGGCTATTCTTGAGTAGCCCAGGCAAAGTCCAGACTGAAACTCCATACATGTATAAAGAGACCTGAAGATGGCAGTTTACAGAATCTTCCCATCCAGTCTAATGGAGCTTCAGATGACCTGCCAGAAGGTACAGATAAACTTCATAAATCCAGGTGTGTGAAGCTTGTAGAGACTTACTCAAGAAGACTTGAGAAAGAGCTGGTGTTTCTGCCAAGGGGCTTCTAAAAAGTACAATTACCAAGTTGAGCTACCATAACACCAAAGATGAATTCTAGAATGCTAAAATTGAGATTTTAAACAACTACAGGTACTGGAATACACACACACATATAGATAGATGGATAGATAGATAGATAGATAGATAGATAGATAGATAGATAGATAGATAGATAGATAGATAGATAGATAGATAGATAGATAGATAGATAGATACTTTATTAATCCCAAAGAGAAATTCACATAATCCAGCAGCAGTATACTGATACAAAAAACAATATTAAATTAAAGAGTAATAAAAATGCATGTAAAAGCAGACAATAACTTTGAATAATGTTAGCGTTTACCCCCCGGGTGGAATTGAAGAGTCGCATAGTGTGGGGTCTCTTCAGTCTGTCAGTGGAGCAGGATGGTGACAGCAGTCTGTCTGTCACTGAAGCTGCTCCTCTGTCTGGAGATGATCCTGTTCAGTGGATGCAGTGGATTCTCCATGATTGACAGGAGTCTGCTCAGCGCCCGTCGCTCTGCCACGGATGTCAAACTGTCCAACTTCATATAAATATATATAGTTATAGTTGGGCGGCATGGTGGCGCAGTGCTAGTGCTGCTGCCTCACAGTTAGGAGACCTGGGTTCGCTTCCCATGTCCTCCCTGCGTGGAGTTTGCATGTTCTCCCCGTTGTCTGCGTGGGTTTCCTCCGGGTACTCCAGTTTCCTCCCACAGTCCACAGACATGCAGGTTAGGTGCATTGGCAATTCCAAATTGTCCCTAGTGTGTGCTTGGTGTGTGTGTGTGCCCTGTGGTGGACTGGCACACTGCCTGGGGTTTGTTTCCTGCCTTGCACCCTGTGTTGGCTGGGATTGGCTCAGGCAGACCCCCGTGACCCTGTAGTTAGCATATAGTGGGTTGAATAATGGATGGATGGATAGTTATAGGGCGGCACGGTGGCGCAGTGGTAGCGCTGCTGCCTCGCAGTTAGGAGACCCGGGTTCGCTTCCCGGGTCCTTCCTGCGTGGAGTTTGCATGTTCTCCCCGTTGTCTGCCTGGGTTTCCTCCGGGTACTCCAGTTTCCTCCCACAGTCCACAGACATGCAGGTTAGGTGCATTGGCAATTCCAAATTGTCCCTAGTGTGTGCTTGGTGTGTGTGTGTGCCCTGTGGTGGACTGGCACACTGCCTGGGGTTTGTTTCCTGCCTTGCACCCTGTGTTGGCTGGGATTGGCTCAGGCAGACCCCCGTGACCCTGTAGTTAGCATATAGTGGGTTGAATAATGGATGGATGGATAGTTATAGACGGCCTAAGGATGAAAATTAAGTAAATTAAATATTCATTTTAAGATGAAGTTTAATTTACAATATTCTACTTTAATGACAAAATAAACTACGAGAATAAAGTGGAAATGTTGACTTCAATCTTGACATAAGCGTCGAGATTAAAGTGGGAATGTCGAGAATAAAGTTAACATGATGACTTTATTTTCATCATAAGTGTCGATATTAAAGTCAACATGTCAGCTTTATTCTCATCATAAGCATCGAGATTAAAGTGGAAATGCTGAGAATAAAGTTAACATGTCGACTTTTTTTCTCAACATGTAGTGTCCATATTTTTTTTTTCCTCACCGTGGCCCTAATACACTTCTGTAGGTGTCCTGCTACCCACTGGCTTCTTCTTTTTCTTTTCCAGCTTTTTATTTTTTGTTTCTCTACTCTCCTCAAGATGATGAACTTCCTGTTACACTTTGCTTCAATATAAAAGTCCTTCCTGTGTTCACATTACCTCTGGCAGTCTTTTCGATCCAAAAGCTTAGCAAGGAATTGCAGTTTTCCATAACACCCAGTTCCTTCCAAGTGTAAAATTATACTTCACTGTGCCCTTGTCACATATTAAGAGTTTGAATACTTCTATGAATGAGAGTTTTTCAGGTTTTGATTTTTAATACATTTGCAAACCTTTCTGAGAACATGTTTCTGCTTTGTCATTATGTGTTATTGAGTGTAGAATTGCTTGGGTATTTATAATGAAACCTACCACACAATAAAGCGCACTGAAAGTCGAGTGGTCTGAATACTTTTTTCAATCCAATAGCCTATGCAATAACCTGCAAAAAATTACATTAACAGAGAATAGCTTCATTTATTTGGAATTGACAAGTGTTACAAAATAGATAAGAAGTGAAATTAATAAATTAGAACTTCAGCTTTATGTCTTGTCTCAATGCTATCAAAATATTGCTCTCTTTCTTTACATAAGTAACTACTTCCATAATGAATTACACAGGCTTTGTGGTCTAGCTACAAAATGTGCGATCTTTGTGTCACTCCTAATTAAACGTGACAAGCCCACTGAAAATGACCTCCGACAGACAGGCCTGCCGTCCTGAGTTATGACTGCATCTGCAGCTCATTTACCACCTCAAGGAAAGGCTTGGCTGTAATAAACTTCTTTTTTTGGTACGGAAAAATGATTTTAAATCTGTCTGTTCATTTTTGGTATCATTAGAATTATTTTTATTTTTTTTTCTGCTTCCAGGAGGTCATCTTAATTACCCACTTCATGGTTTTCTTCAGATGCTACAGGTGAGTGGGGTCAGCTGTCTGATGCTAACTTAGCTGCTCTTTTTGAGCTCGCTGCTTTCTGTTTTATTCAATTGCTCGTTATAAGGCATATCGTAGGAATGTTTTGGATGGGTCCCAGTCATTAGGACTCTGCATGCTCATCATTTTCCTTTGTATCTTTCCATCTTCCTTTTTTTTTTAAATGTATGGAATTTGCAGGCACAAAATGACTAAAAATGTCCATTTATGTAATTCAGGTAAGCCCTACTAGAATTATAATACCTGGAGCAATAAATCTTTCCCATCATTTTGAGTCCTGCTGTTTATTTGCTTTTAATTTATTGAATAAAATAAAATAATTCTTTACTTATACAAACCCCATTCACTTCTGTAAATTTTCTCTTTTGTTTCATAATATTTCATTTAGAGTGTTTCTGTTGAATCTCATCTAATTTGATTGTAGATAAAACTAGTGACTGGGAGCCCGATCGAATTGGGCTACAAATTCTACGTTTGTGAAATCCATACTTTCTCTGCAAAGAATTCTTTGTTTTTTTACGTCCTTGAAATGATTTTGTTATCATGGCAGTGATTTGTGCTTAAAATAGACCTTTACGACCGATGTAAGGAAGAGCTTCCTGTTTAAGCGGGGTTGCGAGGCGAGAACTCAGCTCTTTGGCGCACCTCATTTGATTTTTTCCGGCAAACAAATTTTCAAAACAAACCGTATTTTACGACTCTAATCAGAGTGGTGTAGTCATTTTAGATCTGAGATCAGCTAAAATTTAAACAATGACCGTTGATAATACCCAGTCATCATTATTCAGTTTGCCAATAGATGTCAGAAGGACGGATGCCAAAACCGAACTACCCAAAGATAGATTTCGACGTACCAAGCAAATGGCGATACGTTCTAAATTACTTACGGTTCTGGAGCTGTCGAAGGGTTTAAGTCAGGAAAGTACACCCCACCAAACCAACGTTCCAAAAACCAACCGAACTTACTGTTATGTGCTCGAACCAGCACTGACTTACTATACTCGGCCATCCAGAGGCGTCACTGAAGCATTCGAACATTCTTAGCCAATCTTGCAATACTGCGTTTGTCACATGATGTTCTAACTACAGAAGCAGAGTCCCATTGCATGGTTCTAACTTGTATTGAGTCAAGGTATTGACGCGAACACCATACATACGGATAGTATCAAATTATATATAAGGATGTTAAAGGTGCTCCCGATATCTCAGCAAAAGATCAAAGGTCCTGATGCTTCCTGTCTTGCTATATGGTTGCTAGTCATGGATGCTATCTGGTGACCTGAGATGAAAACTGGACTCCTTCAGTACTGGAATCCTTGGGTACCACTGGTTTGACTTTGTGTTGCTCATGGAGTCCCGAATGAGGCACATTACCTGCACTGTGAGGGAGCGTCAGTTGCGTCACTACAGCCTTGTGGCGTGATTCTCCAAGGGTGATATGGCTCGCAGGATCCTCATTGTTGGAGCAGGCCAAGGGAACGCCCACGTAACACCTGACTGCGTCATTTCTGGAGGGTGGGATTGGACTGTGTGTCTGTCTGGGCAGGTTGCCAAATGGGATCCTGAGCTGTTTCGTCATGTGGTGGGTGCAGCAACGCACTGTACCAATGCATGCTCCCCAACCTGACCTGACCTGTTAAAGGTATTTTTGGGTAGGCACCTATCACTGGGAGTCAAAACCATGCCAGGTGAAGTGAATCACATTGATTATCTTGTCACA
Source organism: Polypterus senegalus (assembly GCF_016835505.1). Taxonomy (NCBI): domain Eukaryota; kingdom Metazoa; phylum Chordata; class Cladistia; order Polypteriformes; family Polypteridae; genus Polypterus; species Polypterus senegalus. The sequence continues at coordinate 11,806,868 of NC_053158.1, forward strand.
ATACCACCTGTCAGGAAGTGGAATATATTAGGAAGCAAGTGAACAGTCCACTCTTGAAGGTGATGTCTTAGAAGAAGGAAAAATGGGTAAGCATAAGGATTTGAGTAATTTTGAGAAGGGCCAGATTGTGATGAAAAAATGACTGGTGTCACGTGTCTCCAAAACAGCAGGTCCTATGGGATATTCCCGTTAGGCAGTGGTTAGTTATCCTAACAAAAGTGGACCAAGGAAGGACAAGTGGTGAAATGGTAACCAGATCATCGGTGCCCAAAGCTCATTAATGCGCATGGGGAGTGAAGGCTAAGCCATCTGGTTCAATCCCCACAGAAAAGTCACTGTAACGCAAATTACTGAAAAACGTAATGCTGGCCATGAGAGAAAGTTGTCAGAACACACAACGCAACATATCTTGTTTCATGGCTGCAGATCAGTCAGTGTGTCCGTGCCAACCCCAGTCCACCATCAAAGTGGTAACAATGGGTGCATGAGAGTCAGAAAAGAACCTTCGAGCAAAGGCATTTGTTATTACTGATGCTGCAGGACTAAAACAGGTTGCTTGGGGTGTCAAATGGGTCTTAAAGCCCATTTAATTAAACAAAAAAAGTTAAAGAAAATGACATTTCAAGCACTCTGAAGTGTGTTCTTTATCAGTAACAAGTCCTTCAATTGCACATTCGTTTAATTGAAGGGAGTTTCTGGCTTAGTTTAGCACAAAAGCTGGGTCACCATCCTCCTGGAGTGACCTCCATTTATATGCTGTGGACTGGGATGGGAGGGGCTTCTGTTGTCTCGGCGACCTCAAGGGGAGGCTTCTTTATGCTGTGACAGAGCACAGAAGGAGACAGAACTGTTAGCAGCAGTGCCTCTTCTCATCCCGGGGTGGTATTACTAACTAGTAGATGACCCTCTGTCACGCATGTCTGACATGATGTTGAATCAAAGAGGATTTAGTTTTTTTAATGTTTTTGACACTGATCAGCAGAAATAAGACTTTAATGTCCGAGTAAAAAGGGAACTCTATATAGTGGTCTAAATTAATTACAAATACAAAGCACAAAGTAATTGATCACATAAGTGTTCACCCCTTTAATTATTATTAATAATAATAATAATAATAATAATAATACATTTTATTTATCTATATATATACTAGGGGGTTCCCCCCTGCTCACTTCGCTTGCCAAATGGCCTGCTCTACGTGCCAGCCACTTTATGTCTCTGCCGCTCACGTTGCGAAGAGGGGGGCTGACTGCACCTCAAGGAGATGCAGTCGCTCCTCTGAAACCCCCTCTTATACGATAATACAATGGGAAACAAATACAGTTTTTTTTTTACCTCCTCTTTGCTTGATCAGCTGCTGGATTGCTGCTGCTGCCATGCCGCGTGATCTGCATCTCGTACGGCACTTCGAACACTTAAAAGCCTGTACAGCAGCTGTTCTACTCTTTGTCTTTTATTTCCAACCCTGGGCAAGGTTTAATCTCTTGGCACAAAATTCTTGTCTCGCGGGACATGAGTGTGACGATATCAGTCCCCGCCAGACTTCCTGGTCCCACATGGGAGTCTATTGAACCAACACCGTCGATAGTTATGACCGAGATGAGCTGACAAATGAGGACAAATCTCATTGAAGCCAGGGGATGATGCAAAGTGCTCAAGTGCTTTTATTAAAAACAGTCAAACGTAAAACCAAAAGTGTCCACGGTGCAGTGTTCTCAACAAAAAAAAGTATACAAATAAATCCTTAAAACCAGTGAAAAGTGGGGATAAAATCCATAATAAATAAATCCACTAAAGCAGAGGTTAAAAATACGGTCTCGATCTTCACACAATCTTAGCCCACCTTCTTCTGTCTCCCTGGTTCACCAATCCCTCGAGGAGCCGGCGGAGACTCAGCAGCCACGAACACCTTTCAGCCAACCACTGTCTACATTGTTTAGCCAGAATGTCCGAGGTCGGCTCACTTCCCATCTTCCTTCGCACTCACTCAGTTGCCCCTTGGATCCAATGGAAGTTCTTCAGTCATGCTCGCCCCACTCTACAATATTATTCAGTAGGGCGAACCAGCCCCTAGAGCGCCACAGCCTGCGTTCCCTCATGGCGCCCCAGCTCGTGCTACCTTCTCCATCCAGATGTTTGGATCGTCTGCCCTTCACTACCTTTCACGTCTTTTTACCTCCGTCTTCTCTCCTGTTCTATCATGTCTCTCTTTCCCTCTTCTCCCCTTGTGCCAGCCTGTACATATACGTCTCCGTAGATGCAGTACTTTAATCACATGCCGCAGGAAGCCGATGAAGCAATCGAGAACCAATTTAGAGCGCAACAAAAAACATGACATTAAAACGTCACATAAAATCGTTGCACTTTTAGGCTTAGGATTTTATACAGTATATAGAGAGTAGATCTACTGCTTATTGGAACTGTGTTGTGCCTGTGGGAGCAGGGAAGGCATTGCCCACAGGCAAAGAAAAGAAAAATAAAACATTTACTTATTTTATCAGCGTGCCGCCTGCGTCTGTCTATTTTTGTCCCTCTACATCTAAAAACCCCTCATTTTTAGGATATTTGAGGACCATATTTTCTACTGGAACTTGAACCCTTATGATAAAGGAGTAAACCATGAGGTGCCTTCAGCAAAAACTGATCAGAAGGACTTGAAGTTGTGCTCAGCCCATCAACTGACCCCAGTGGTTAACCCATTAAAGGGATACAAGGAGGCAAAACTACTTCTTTACACAAAACTTCGAAAAAATGAGAAATCGTAATATAGGTACATGGAGTGTTCATTTTACGCTACTTCTGGGTTGCTGATCATGATTATGTTAATACTGTATTTTAGACTTATCTTCTTCTTCTTCTTCTTTCCACTACTCCCTTTAGGGGTTACCATAGCGGATCATCTTCTTCCATATCTTATTTTAGATTTATATTATAATAATTTTAATATTTATAATTGACAGTGGTCCTGGGCCTCTAAGAGCCATTCTTAGAAGTTTGAAAATGACAGATTTGAAACATAAGCTTTTGTGGTATAGTTTTTTGACTATTTCAAGGTAAGTGATTATCAATATGAGGTTATTTCTGATTTTTGGTCTTCTATAGGGGTCAGCCCTTTAGGTACCTTTATCAGCAGATCAAAAATTGCAAATCTCTATTACATTTAAATCTATTTAGACTTTGTACATTTAAACTGAAGCACATATTTTATTATTTTACACAATTATTATTTCAGTCAGATTCTAACCCCTTTAGTGCTGAACGGGCCGTGGGGGTGCTGAAGCCTATCTTAGCTCGCTCAGGGCTCAAGGCAGGAACAGACCCTGGAAAGGGCGCCAGTCCATCACAGGGCAACAATTATTATCTAACATTTTATTATTTGACTGAACCATTCTTGTTTATTATGTACTTCTGCCTCATGAAGTGAACTGTTACATTTTTTTACAAACAGGATGGCTTACGCTAATTAAATTATCTTTCAGTCACCTTCGCCATTTATGTGAACATTCCAAGTGTTCATTTTGGACTGCTGTCACTTTATTGCTGAGCATGGAAAGAAATGCTGCAAACTTAAAGAATATACGCACTCAGATCGCACAAAAGTAATAGGCATTGAGCAGATGTCCTAAGTGATTCAGAGCAGAATGAGAAAAGGGAAATAATAATTAACTGGAAGTTGTGAGTGGCCATTAGAGAAGAAACGTGTATCAGTAAGGAGAGAAATTCAGTGTACTTTGTTAATCTATAGCACCACATTTACTCACAACGAAAAACAAATTCTCTTCACCATTTCTATAATCTTACAATTTAAGCATCTTACAACTTGGAGTAATGTTGCAAGTTAAGAAAGGTGATTACATGGTGTGAAATAACCAGTCCGACCCACAACAAAGGTTTGGGGCAGCCACCCGTATAGTTTCCCTGGCTACAAAAGGCTTAAGTTTGTGAACAATGTGTACAGGTTAGAGTCCAAAACAGAAATGATCAAGTATGGAGGATGAGGGGTTTTTATAGGCGGTTCACAGGAAGTGACATCCTCGAGACCGGGACAGGAAGTGATGTCATTGGGGCCGGGACAGGAAGTGACGTCTTTGGAGCATAATCGGATACAGGCAGGATTTCTCATGTTTGGTCAGCAGAGAGAACAAGAGAGAGGTTCAGTGCAACCCACCATCCCCTGGCCTGGCATGCAATTGGCTTTATCTGGTCCCTTTGGTTGACTCCTAAGTACACATTTGTGACAATGGCTTTCAAAACCTTACAGTTGCTGTATTGTTCACAACATTCATTTGTGATGATGACGTAGTGAAACACGCGCTACACAATCAAGAGCAAACGACCACACAGGCAAACAGTATAATCTTTCTGAAAACTGGTTTGCATTTTGTCATTATGGGTTATTAAGTGTAAATTGATTAGCAATTTAATCGCCCAAGTAACTTTACAACGTCCCAAGGAATAGTTGGGGAGCCAATCCGGCAACTCCGCTTCATTTTGTGAACTCAAATAAACAAACACACGATGGCACCGTATAAATGTGTAAAAACAAATAATGCTGTCTCTGGCTTCCACTTTTAACGCCTCTTTCACGTCTCTTTTATTCGGCTCATTCTAATTGCAGGTCAGAAATTGGGAGCTTCATCCTCATAGACTCGGGTCCAAGAAATGACATCTCTTTCCGTGAGCGATCAAATTTCATAATGCCAGGAATGATCATAGTTTCCTTTGTCCAAAGAACCTTGTTCCAGAACTGGACAAGCTTTTGTAAAATATTTTTGGCCAAGTCTAATCTGTCCTTCATATGCTTGAGGTTCATCAGTCAGGGGTTTGCATCTTGTGGTAAAATCTTTGTCTTTACTTTCATAGAGTCTTCTCTGGATTGTAGACTTTGAAAATGATAGGCCTACCCCCCGGAGAGTGGTCATGGTTTGGCTAAATGTCATGAAGGAGTTCTTCTTCACCAAGGACAAAATTCTACGATCATCCAGCACAGTTGTCTTCTGTGAATTTCCAGGCCTTCTGGTGTTGCTGAGCTCACCAGTGTGTTCCTTATTTTTAAGAATGTACCAAACGGTTGATTTGACCTCTCCTGGTGTTTCTGCTATCTCTCTAAAGGGTTTGTTTTGTTTCTTCATCTATAAAAATGGCTGTCATGTCAAGATTTTTTGGTAAACCCCTTAAATTAAAGCTGAACTGTCTGTACTTCAATCACATAATGATTTGTTTATTTCAAATCCATTGTGGTGGCACACAAAGCTAAAATTATGAAAATTGTGTCACTGTCCAAGTACTAATGGGCCTGACTGTATTTTCTGTTTCTTCATCATTCTCTTCCCCCTAACATATTACCATGTATGGACATTGGAGGACCTCCTCGCTTGTTGATTCAAGGTATGTAATAACTTGCGGGGACAAGAGGGGGCGCTGCCCCTAACACTCTCATCTCCTTCTTTCTCCACCGCCCAGTGAGGACAACTGACCCCACCTCTCCCAGGTCAGCTGCCATTAGAACACAGGCGTCCTGGAAGGAGTCATCATTCCTGGCTCGAGCGACACCGATAGTGATATGGCCCTGGCTATCCAGCCCAACAACCTTGTTTTTTGTTGACTTGCTTAACCTGCCTAACAGGAAGCACACCAAAGAGCATTTTCTTCTGTCTGTGTTTTGTTTGGCCTCCGGTCAATAAACGGGATGACCCAGAGTGCCCCAAAGTAGTGGAGCTCTCATTCTTGCACCGGGCCACAACATACAGTTTTCTTTTTTTATTTTAAATGCTCATGTATGTTTCCAAAGAATTCTGATATTTCTTCCTGAAAATGCCCAGAGGAAACTGAACATGAAAGGCCTTTTGTTCTTTGCATTTGTGTTGAACATCTACGACTTTAGTCAATAAGCGTCAGCTCAACAATCAAAGAAAATGAAAACACCTTGTGGAAACACTCTCATCTAAACCCAGCCAATTAATTTAAGATAAAAATTTCACTTACCTTAAAAAGCTGAAAGGTCAGGTATGAAATCTGAAGGGGTTAAAGTGGAACAATTGAAACTCTCCAGAGACTTAACAACATTCACTTGTGTTGATTGGCTCTCTTGTCTCCTCTGACTGCTTGGTAATTTGAGTAATCACTGCTTTCCTCTTGTACAGATTCACATTGATTTTGTGACTAGGATGAACACGGCAGACAGATTTTCTTCCCCTCTCGAGTGTCTGAATTCATGGCAAACACACATCAGCTCCATATATCTTCCTCTGTGATAGAGCATCTGCCGGTGGCAACGAAAAACTGGCACTCTCTGTGTCTGCCCCAGAGCACATTACAGATGGCAGTGTCACCTGTGGTAATGAAAGCCTAATAAACTAATGTTAGAAACCAGGGACATCTGCCGCATGTGCTGACTTTTTATTTCAATAAAGAGGACCGGGAGGTTTTTCTAATTTTTACCAAAATTGTGCAGTTAAAGTAATCAAAAGCTAATAATCTTGCAATGTAGCCACTGGGTGAGAATAAAGTAAAATCTGGTTTTTATTATATATTTGTCAGACACCTTTACAGGAAAATACTTCCAAAATCTGGATACATTAAAATAGTTTGCATATAATTTTTGCAATTGACTAACAGTTATGTTTTCTGGATTAAAGTCTTACAAACTGCACAACACGTTCTTTTCTTATTCACATTATGTGCCTCTTACAACCCTGTTTACAAATAAACAAAATAATAAAAATAATAATAATAAGACCAAGTTGACTACTTAGATTTCAATGTGTCTTTGGTAGCACAGCTAGTATTAAATAATAGTTTACTTTTATTCATCTTTGTAAGAGTCAATCTTTGAAAGTTAATGCTGTCACACATGTGCGCATGGGAGGCAGCTAAATGGCCTGAATGAGAGCAATTCCATGCCAGACCAAGGGGTGTCAGAGTGCAGTAACAGGAATGGAAAATTCCACCTGGCCCCGATGATGTCATTTCTGATTCCAGCCTCAATAATGCCACTTCCGGTTCCGCAAACCCCCAAACTTCCGGTCCTGGACCCAATGACATCACTTCAATTTCTGGCCTTACTGATGATGTCACTTCCGTTCCTGGGCCCAATGACATTACTTCAGGTTCCTGACCTACTGATGATGTCACTTCCGATCCCGGGCCCAATGACATCACTTCAGATTCTGGCACTACTGATGATGTCACTTCCGGTCCCGGGCCCAATGACATCATTTCAGGTTCCTGCCCTACTGATGATGTCACTTCCTGTTCCGGGCCCAATGACATTACTTCAGGTTCCAGCAGTACTGATGATATCACTTCCGGTCCTAGGCCCAGTGACATCACTTCTGGTTCCGGTGCTACTGATGATGTCATTTCCGGTCCCGGGCACAATGACATCACTTCAGGTTCTGGCCCCAATGATGACGTCACTTCCTCCACTCTCTCTTAAAGCCGTCATCTTTGAGCCAGCAAATCAGCTCAGTTCGGTACCTTAATTATCCATTTGCAGCCAGGAATGATATACGTTGCGGTTACCCCAAACTTTTTTTTTTGCGGCTCTTTTGTCATCCTTATGACAATGCTTTAACTTAAACTCATATTAGTGCTTGCTTAGTTTGAATAGAATATAATTTTGTTTCATAGCTATAGATTATGTTATAACCTTTTACCCCATTGTATTTAACATGAGATAGAAATGTCTTGTTACATCTGTAATACAGTGTGTTAATTCTGGAGGTGGCAGAGTTAAAGGTGCTAAGATTTGCATTGGGTGTGATAAGGATGGATAGAATTAGAAATTAGGACATTAGCGGGTCAGCTCAGGTTGGGAGACAAAGTTAGAGAGGAGAGATTGTGTTGGTTTGGAGATGTGCGTAGAAGAGATGCTGGGTATATTGGGAGAAGGATGCTAAGGATAGAGCTGCCAGAAAAAAGAGAAAAAGAGGAAGGTCTAAGAGAAGGTTTATGGATGTGGTGACAGTGATGGGTGTGGCAGAGCAAGATGACGAAGACACTAAAATATGGAACAAGATGATCCGCTGTGGCAACCCCTAATGAGAGCAGCCGAAAGAAGAAGAAGAAGAAGAAGAAGAAGAATTAAGTCAGTTTAGAATTAGTCTCATTGGTAGCATGGACTGCCAGACCCCTGTGCAGTTTGTAAATGGGATAGGCATACAATTTTCTGAAATGGTTCGACTGAATGAGTAAACTTAAAGAAATGAAGTGATTTCTTTAAGCGAGGACTTTTCCTTACTTTGTAATGCCAACTTTTTTCTCTATTTTTGTGTAAACTGTTTCACTTAGAAACAGCTAAAGCTTTAAAAATGAAGATATTTTGTCTGTGGAATCATTTCAACATGTCACGCTATTGTCAGAATCCCATGAAGCAAACTAAAGCTGCAGAACTTTGGTAATTTTGGGTAAACACAGTTACAATAATAATAATAATAATAATAATAATAATAATAATAATAATAATAATAATAATAATAATAGTAATAATAATGATCCATTTATATTCCTATGCTCAAAAAAGTCAGGACGCTGTGTGAAATGTACATAATACATCCATTCATCCATTATGCAGCCCGCTATATCCTAACAACAGGGTCATGGGGGTCTGCTGGAGCCAATCCCAGCCAACACAGGGTGCAAGGCAGGAAAAAAACCCCAGGCAGGGCACCAGCCCACCGCAGGACTCACTCACACACACACACTAGGGACAATTTAGGATAGCCAATGCACCTAACCTGCATGTCTTTGGACTGTGGGAGTAAACCGGAGTACCCCGAGGAAACCCACGCAGACACGGGGAGAACATGCAAACTCCACACAGGGAGGACCCGGGAAGCAAACCCGGGTCTCCTAACTGTGAGGCAGCAGGGCTACAACTGCACCACCATGCCGCTCGTACAAAATTTAATGACTTGCAAATCACCTAAACTAATTTTTACATTTTACACAGCGTCCCATCAATTTTGGAAATGGGGTGGTGTAACATAAGTTTAATATGTCACTGTCCTCTGTACAAAAATATTTGAGAAATCTACTTTTCTTTCTACTCTCATGCGTCATCGGTTCCAGGCAGAATTTCCTGTGTTTGGTCTGCAGGAATAAAATTGAAAGGAGTATTGCACTATGCCACCCCCTGGCCTGACATGGAATTACCTGTTTTTAGGGCTCTATGGCTGCCTCCGTTGCGCACGTGTGTTTCACATATCGTTGGACTGATGCCTTTACCCAAGGTGACTTACAATATTTGACATATGATTTGTTGAATTTGTTTTGTTTTCCAGCTGGAGCACAAGCACATGACTTTCTCGTGGCCACATTGGTGTCAGCAGTGGGATTTGAATGCACAACCTCAGGGTTTTAAGTCCAAAGTCTTAACCACTATTGTAGGCCACACTGCCTCTGTTTTCTTCAAGGATGAATGTACTTTAATTGGAGCACAACATTATAAATTAGATCAATAGTATTATTCAAACACCAGGACGACAGTTTTGTAATTAAAGTGTTTTATTACCACAAACAACCGTTAGTACTTTTCAGCACATATTACTGAGCACACAATGCAAATATTTTCAAATTGTAAAAAAAAATGTCAAGACACTATTTGGAAGATCTGAACCCACCAATGTGACTTTGCTTACGGCTCTGTTGAAAGTCAACAGGAGACCCTTGTGAGAACACCGGGGTGTTCTGTCTCACGAGAAAAATCTGACCTCATTGCTTTATAGGAGAAACCAAAAAGATATTAGGGAGATCTCCTTTTTTGATTTTTCGTTCCTGTGCTCATTGATAGTCATAACTGAGGTTGGGCTCAAGAAAGTGAGGACACAACAGCAAGACTGGGTGAGAAAAAGTGCATAATGCATATTTATTAAAAAACAAAAATAACAGATTCACTTTTGAGGTGGTGTTAAAATGTATCCACAAACAAATGTCCATTAAAACAGAGTGCTGGAGAGTTTTCCCTGAATAATTAAAATCCATAAACTCCAATAACTCTGTCCTTGCATCATCACTTCAATTCAGCTGTCTGCAGTTCCCCCCAAGATGAGCACCTGGTTGATTCAGCAGATACTCCCTTCATCCTGGAATGCTGTCCTTCTGCCGCCACCAGTCTGAACGGATAAGGGAAAAATAAAACAGTGATCCTGGTTTAACTTATGTACAATGGATCTTCAGACTCCAGCTGTATACAGGTATAAGGAGTTTATTTAACAAAGAGAAATTATTTATCATAGAATAAAAGTCAATGGTTCCCTGTGCTGAATATCGGTGAAGGAAATGAAAAACATAGATGGAAAACGAAATCCATGTCAGCTATTCAGTTGAACGCTCCCAACCTGCAAAACATATGCATTGTTTGCTAGGATAATGTAATGATAATAATAATAATAATTAGAAATATAAATTATAAATTTACAGGATTATTAATATAATGTAAATCTGATATACAGATAAATATCATTGTATAACATAGACAGAGTAAAAATACATCATGAAATAATGGAAACAGACAGAAGAATGTCACCATATAGGACAGAGAGATCTACCGACTAAAGATACTAAATCCATCCATCTCATCCATCTTCTAATTCCACTTATCCTGAACAGAGTCACATACTGTACTATTGTTAAAATAAGAGATAGATAGATAGATAGATAGATAGATAGATAGATAGATAGATAGATAGATAGATAGATTAAGGAAAGTGTACTATATAAAATAATATAAATTAGGTACATATGTTTCTATAGGATATATATATTAGATAAACACATAAAAGTCACTAAACTATATGATATAATAAAGGTGCTATATAAAATATTACAAATTTTACAGATAGATTGATGAATTTCCCTATTTAGATCAGATAGAAAAATAAATTGAAGATAATGAACTATGTAAAATAAAATAGGAAAGGTATATACAGTGGTGTGAAAAACTATTTGCCCCCTTCCTGATTTCTTATTCTTTTGCATGTTTGTCACACAAAATGTTTCTGATCATCAAACACATTTAACCATTAGTCAAATATAACACAAGTAAACACAAAATGCAGTTTTTAAATGATGGTTTTTATTATTTAGGGAGAAAAAAAAATCAAACCTACATGGCCCTGTGTGAAAAAGTAATTGCCCCTTGTTAAAAATAACCTAACTGTGGTGTATCACACCTGAGTTCAATTTCCGTAGCCACCCCCAGGCCTGATTACTGTCACACCTGTTTCAATCAAGAAATCACTTAAATAGGAGCTGCCTGACACAGAGAAGTAGACCAAAAGCACCTCAAAAGTTAGACATCATGCCAAGATCCAAAGAAATTCAGGAACAAATGAGAACAGAAGTCATTGAGATCTATCAGTCTGGTAAAGGTTATAAAGCCATTTCTAAAGCTTTGGGACTCCAGCAAACCACAGTGAGAGCCATTATCCACAAATGGCAAAAACATGGAACAGTGGTGAACCTTCCCAGGAGTGGCCGGCCGACCAAAATTACCCCAAGAGCGCAGAGACGACTCATCCGAGAGGTCACAAAAGACCCCAGGACAACGTCTAAAGAACTGCAGGCCTCACTTGCCTCAATTAAGGTCAGTGTTCACGACTCCACCATAAGAAAGAGACTGGGCAAAACGGCCTGCATGGCAGATTTCCAAGACGCAAACCACTGTTAAGCAAAAAGAACATTAGGGCTCGTCTCAATTTTGCTAAGAAACATCTCAATGATTGCCAAGACTTTTGGGAAAATACCTTGTGGACTGATGAGACAAAAGTTGAACTTTTGGAAGGCAAATGTCCCGTTACATCTGGCGTAAAAGGAACACAGCATTTCAGAAAAAGAACATCATACCATCAGTAAAATATGGTGGTGGTAGTGTGATGGTCTGGGGTTGTTTTGCTGCTTCAGGACCTGGAAGGCTTGCTGTAATAGATGGAACCATGAATTCTACTGTCAACCAAAAAATCCTGAAGGAGAATGTCCGGTCATCTGTTCGTCAACTCAAGCTGAAGCGATCTTGGGTGCTGCAACAGGACAATGACCCAAAACACACCAGCAAATCCACCTCTGAATGGCTGAAGAAAAACAAAATGAAGACTTTGGAGTGGCCTAGTCAAAGTCCTGACCTGAATCCAATTGAGATGCTATGGCATGACCTTAAAAAGGCGGTTCATGCTAGAAAACCCTCAAATAAAGCTGAATTACAACAATTCTACAAAGATGAGTGGGCCAAAATTCCTCCAGAGCTGTAAAGACTCATTGCAAGTTATCGCAAACGCTTGATTGCAGTTATTGCTGCTAAGGGTGGCCCAACCAGTTATCAGGTTCAGGGGGCAATTACTTTTTCACACAGAGCCATGTAGGTTTGGATTTTTTTTTCTCCCTAAATAATAAAAAACATAATTTAAAAACTGCATTTTGTGTTTACTTGTGTTATATTTGACTAATGGTTAAATGTGTTTGATGATCAGAAACATTTTGTGTGACAAACATGCAAAAGAATAAGAAATCAGGAAGGGGGCAAATAATTTTTCACACCACTGTAAAATAGGTTTTTAGCATAATTAAAATAACAAAAATTATATATACTGTAAAAGCCACAGTACATTACATATAAAGTAAATGTACTATATAAAATAATGTAAATTTGAGGGATAGAGAGATGACTGTTTATAGGACAGACAGATAAGTGGAATGAAGATACGGCACAATGAATTATGTAAATCTGTAAATTACAGGTTTATAGGGTTATTAAAATAATATAGAGTAAATTAAATATATAGATAAAAGTTACTATGTAAAACAGACAGAATTAAAGTGTTACATGAAGTAATAAAAATTTGATAGATAGATAGATAGATAGATAGATAGATAGATAGATAGATAGATAGATAGATAGATAGATCATGCCCTAAATAAAATAGATTCATATCTGATATAAATGAACTTGTTTATGCATTGTAGGGTTGCAGAGAACCAGAGGTGGTCCGGACTGCAGAAGCCCTAACTCCCACAGAGTGTCAGGGGTAAGCTTCGTGTAGGCAGTGCATTCTGACAGCTGTGATGCAGATGCAGTAACCGCTGTGCCACCCTGCAGCTCTTTATATTTTGTATATCCCCTGAAAACCATAAGCTTCCAAATGTAAAACTGCACTGAACTGAAATGCGAACCTCACGTTGCTGTAGGGTTAGCCCAGATCTATCCCAAAGATTAGAGAAGCAGTCAGCATGTTCCGTCCACACATTCCTTTTGCCTAATCCTAATTCCCAATTTTTTCCTCCTCTTTGCCTCTAAAAGCACACCTTTTCACTCTATAATTAGGTGTATCACAATATAAATTCTACACCAAGCTTTTCCTGTTCCCATTAATGTAACCGCTGTGAACTTCTTTACATCTTCAAAGCCTACTTTTCAACAGCAGCATGTCTTAATATTGAGTGTATCAAATCCAATCCTACGGTTTATTGTGGGCAGCTCTGGCTGGTGCTCTTCTCAGACTTTCCCCTCCTTTTCTGTGAATAGAGGTTCACTGTTCTCCTGCTGGTGCCTTCAATCCCCTCAATTTGTTTGTTGGCAATCAGCATGCAGCTGCTCAATGTGGGAGGAGTGTGGGCCACTGAATAGAGCAGCAGGCTTGACCTCTGTCTGAAAGCAGCGGGCCAGCGCCTTTCTGCACGGCTATTCGAGCATGTGCAAACAGATTTGCTTCAGCAGAGAATAGTCCAGTGATTTAAGGCTAGTTTTCTTCTTGCTTCTTCTTTGGAAAATAAAAGCAGGAAACAGAAGACAGACCTGTCGCAATGTTAGTGGCATCTGTTGCCTTTCAGGGAGGCCTTGACTAAAGACAATATCCTTGAGAAAAAGAAAGGGAAATAAAGAAAAAGAGTACCAACAGTTTAGCCGAAAAAAGGACTTAGTGAATGTAATGCTGGATCTTGTTTTCCCAACACACACAGTGGGGTTGGTTCTGTGTCTGTCATCCTCAATACCTTAAGGAAAACGTCTTGCTTTAGGAGGCTGAGGGGGGAAACATATTGCCATCTAATTATGGAGCCCAATAAATTTACACTAAAGGGAATTCCGCCTTTTCTGTCCCTGGGGTGTCTATTCATTGTGCATTTAAGGGTCCCCGACAGGCTCCATAGCACAGCTAAAACAAATCTTTGAACATATCTTCACACTTGTTACTTTTCTCCACCGCGGGCATTTATCTATTTTAATTACATTATTTTCTAGCCTGTAAGTGCTTGTCTATTTTGTCTGAAGCTCTCATTGTGGTACATTAAATCAGAATCGAATGACAGTAAAAAAAAACGCCTCACACAATGGAGGCTTCAAAACAATTTACCACAATAAATAAAATTGAATGTCTAGGTGCTTAAGTTCCTGATGGCGATGCTTTTAGTGGGGAGTTCAACAATTCATGCAGGCTCCTTTACACTTCATAACAAGTTTAAATGATCGATTTTTAATATTTAATGATGCATTTTTTGTTTATGTGAGTCTACATGTGAGACAACCTGATCATGTTTGAGAGACATTTACGGACACCTTAAAGATTCAAATAAAAATTGTTCATCGCGCACACTTATCTTCTTCTTCTACTTCTTCCCTTTTCATCTGGGGTCGTCATTTTGAACCATCCTCCTCCATTCCCTGATGTTAATTTCCTTGCCTGATACCCCTTTCGCCCTTAGATCCTCCATCGCACCGTACAACCAGTTTCTCTTTACCTGCCCTCTTCACCTCCACATTCATGATTTTTCTCCCGTATTGCTTACCCCTCTTCTCATGACGTACCCGACCGCTTCATTTATTTTGAGATTTCACCAACTTTGCCTGTACTTCTGATTCTCTCAGTCCTCATCTTAACAAGCACTGTTACTCCACACATCCATCTCAACATCTTCAATTCTGTAGCATCAAGTTGCCTTTCATGTACCTTTTTAACTGAGAGGGGTCAGATTTATAAAACTGGCATACACATAAATAGAGGAAATTTACAAAAGAAAACTTGACTGGAGGACTCGAGAACAACTCTGACCCATCCATACACTACATTTCAGAGAGACTAAGAAATAACAACACGCTTGATCAAGTAGGCAACCAGCTAAATGACAGCTCACTAAATTTGTGGAATTATCTGCCTGCTACTCTAATAGGTGCCCCTTCAATCTTAGGTCGAAGACTCACGACTTCACTTTAGCATACCCTGACTAGAGCTGCTGATTAGCTGTGCATACTGCATCTCTGCTGTTAGCCATTAGTACTAAAATATAAGTAATATGATATTTATAACCTGTTACTAACCCTCCCCTATTCTGTTTCTCTTCTCTGTATCCTCATGTGGTACTTGGTGCCACTGCTCTACTGCCAAGTTGTTTGCCTGCCTATGGCAAAGTCATCTCTGATAAAGGAACACTGGAATCATCAGGTAGAAGAGTCCTTTCATCTGATTGGCCAACTCAGCACTGACTTAGATGTAGAATGGCCAATAGGGAGGAGGCGATTTGTTGGCTGAGGTCTCCAGGACTATGACTGTGTCTGGTTTGTCTCTGACTCATTTTCCATAATCTGGCTGTGGGTCTGCAATCAGCTGATGGACAGATGCTATTTGTCATTTATGTTAATTTGTTTCTACTTTGTTTTTTGGTGTATTTGAACAAATCTGTGTTAGATCTATGTCTGTAAGTGGTAGCATCTTTTCTTGCATTTTCCCTTTGCCAGTTGTCACTGGGCTCTGCGCCGGAACTTGGAAAACAGCACTGCGCAAGAACAAAGTAGTTTGTACGGT
The DNA here is from genome assembly GCF_016835505.1 of Polypterus senegalus. Taxonomy (NCBI): domain Eukaryota; kingdom Metazoa; phylum Chordata; class Cladistia; order Polypteriformes; family Polypteridae; genus Polypterus; species Polypterus senegalus. Next base: position 11,822,659 of record NC_053158.1, read on the forward strand.
TGTTGCATTTCTGAGGTAGCCATAATAGATTGGCCATGTGGCTTTATGAAGAGGATAACTTTATGTTCTGTTTTGTGTGATATATTTACCCCTTTTTTAACACCCATTACACACTCCAGATTCCTGGAAGGGGGTCTCTTTCCAAATTGCATTTCTCTAGATTTATTCCATTTTATTCTTCTCTTTTTTTGGGGGGGTCTTCATTTTTCAGAGAGTCAATATTCAAGGCCTGCTAGAACCATCCATCCATTATCCAACTCGCTATATCCTAACTACAGGGTCATGGGGGTCTGCTGGAGCCAACCCCAGCCAACACAGGGCACAAGGCAGGAAACAAACCCCGGGCAGGGCGCCAGGCCACCGCAGGCCTGTTAGAACCCATTGTGTGATTTTGGGGTAGAGAAGAAACAAGTTGTTGTTATTATAATAATGTGAATTTATGTGATAAGCCTATCAAACCTCAAAAATGATGAATATGGTGTGCAGACTTTATTTTAGTTTCCTTTTCGGAGGGTCAATGCTGCGTATTTGCACTGGTATTTTCAGCAACTCTGACCCATCCGCACGGAAAATTTTGGAGAAACTGGGAAATGCTGACAGACTTCATCAAAAAGGACAATGCAGCTAGAACAGTTAATTGGTGACTCACATGCATAATAATTCATATCATGGAGTCATTTTTATTAAACTCTGCATTGACGTGACAAGCATATTAAATCTCAAAAGTGCCGAATATCATCTACAGACTGTATTTCAGTTCCCTTTTAAGAGGGCCAATGCTGAATATTTGCACTGAAGAACATTTTTGGTTATTCTTCAGTTTATATTGGCTACCTGCTAGCACTTCTTCAGTGAACTGGCCAACAGTTCAAGAATATCTCAGCCAAGCTTCATTCCCTAATACCTACGGTCCTGAAAGACATTAACCAGCCGACGAGGTCCTACATTTAGTTTTTGTGTGGTTTGGGTCTACATAAATACAAGAGAGAGAGGTTAGGAGCACACACCGCTGCACCCACCACATGACAAACCAACTCAGGATCCCAGATTAGGATCAAAGTGCAGCCATGCAATGGGTGACACCTCAGCACCACACTAGTTCATATGGAGTGGAACAGTGTGAGATATTTTATGGTGGCTGGAGTTTCAGTTCTGCCACCAACCCTCAGGTTTTTCCTTGCAGGTTGGAGGGCCTACACACAGGGTTGGATGCACATTGATGTCATACCAAGGATGGAGCACTTGCAGGTTAAGGGCCTTGCTCAAGGGGCCAACAAAGTAGAGTCACTTTTGACGTTTATGGGATTCAAACTGGCAACCTTTCGATTGCCAGTGCAAATCCTTAGCCTCAGCGCCATCTCTCCGCCCATAAATACAAGATTAGACCCAAAAGTTTGTAGACAACAGCTATACACAGATAACTTCTTATATGGACATAATTTATTTTTATTCTTTAAAATATGTTCCTCCTTGATCAATACACTTGTTTGCATGTTCCTTCAAATTCTTCATGTCATCCAGGAAAGCAGTTTTTGAAATGTTAAGCTCCCTTGTCACTGGAAATTTTAATCAATCAATCAATCAATCAATCAACATTTATTTATATAACACATATTCATACAAAAAAATGTAGCTCAAAGTGCTTTACAAAATGAATAGAAAAATAGAAGACACAATAAAAAAATAAACATAAGTCAACATTAATTAACATAGAATAAGAGTAAGGTCCGATGGCCAGGATGGACAGAAAAAACAAAAAAAAACTCCAAAGGCTGGAGAAAAAAATAAAATCTGTAGGGGTTCCAGACCAAGAGACCGCCCAGTCCCCTCTGGGCAATCTACCTAACATAAGTCAAACAGTCCTCTTTGTATTTAGGGTTCTCATGGAAGGACCTGATGATGATGGTCACGTAGACTTCTGGCTTTCAGTCCATCAATGTTTTTAACTGGGGGAAGCTAAAGTAGTCGGCAAGCGCAAGATCTGGCGAGTAAGGTGGGTGGTGAAGATCACCAGAATCTTCTTTACAATTGCAGCGTTATGAGATGGCACATTATCGTGAAGAAGCAGCCACTCACTAGATTGGGATTTGGCCATTGCAACTCGTCAAATTCTCTTCAGTAGCCACTGAATGAAAATCGTGTTATGTGAAGCATAGTACTACGTAGTTACTGTGTTGGTCGCTCGATGTAATGCAGAGTACTCTTTTAAAGCAGCTTGTCTAAAAACTTTTGAGTCGCATCTTGTACATTTTTTTTCCCTGTTTTTTGGCATACATATATTTTCATGCTTGAATACATGTAAAGTTTTATAAATGTGAATACCTGCTGTTACATTTATAGTCGGGGGAGTAGAAAGTAAAGAGTAAAAGAGACATAACTGTTCCTTGTGCTGCTCCAGTGTTGCTCACACAGTTGCTGAACCTCATAAGCTGTTGTCTTCTTCACAGATGGTCCATCATCCTCCTGCATATCCCTGAGTTAACCTCTTAATACAGACGGATGAATCATATTGAACGCACTGGAGAAGTCAAAAAGCATAATTCTCACAGTGCTGTCAGCTTTGTCTAGCCAGGAAGAAGCCTTATGGAGCAGACAGATAATTGCCTCTTCCATGCCAGCCTTTCTCCAATGAGCAAACTGCAATAAGTCCAGGTGGTCCTTCACAAGCTGCAGGACTTTCTAGAACCTTGCTGATCAACTGAAGAAGTTAGAAGATTATACCACAAAGATAGTCATCATGGGCCTTAAGAACTCGAGTGCTACCTCCATCTTGTCCCACAGCCTTTTCCTGTGTGTAGCCTCTTCTCTTAATCATTAGTTATGGTCAACCCGTACTAATGGTCACAGGTGAACTCATTACAGGCCATACTCATTGAAGTAGTAGTAGGGCAGTGGAGGTGGGACTGGTCATTGCAAGACAATGGAGTTAGTGGAATAATGGGACAGCTATGAAAAAATTGGTTCAGGCTGTTAGCTTGGTCCGCATTCACTTCTAGCACCTCAGCCTTGGAGGATATCATATCATCTGATTTATATTTTCTATTAAATAAAACAAAGTGATCTATATGAATACTTCCTTTATTTCATGACACTGGTGTAGTCTGATATGCAAGTAAGAGTTTCCCTGGACTCTGGACATGTTACAACACTAGTACTTCTACTACTATAAAATCCTACATCTCCGTATTTCCAATCAGTTCTTTTTTCTCAGGTAATTAGACTTTTGAATGGCATCTTGTAAAATCGCTCCTGGTCCTGGGAAGTTTCATTTTAATTATGCAAATGTTTATAATTCTGTATTGTCTCATCATATTGTAATGCTGCTAGTATTTCAATATGATTTAATTTGTTTTTTGGCAGTTTATCTTTGTTTGTAGGCAACCATGCAAGTATGCATTTTATTGTACTTCCACACGTATGGCAAATAACTAAACTAAAGTAACGCTCCAGTTGACGCTCACACTGCTCTGAATGTAGCCAGCACTGAAATCCTCCCTGGAATCCCAGCAATTCAAATGTTAATGAGCCGCCAGAACAATGGAGGAGCGAAGAATCGACTGACTTCAAACAGTCCACATCACAGAAGTTAATAATAACAAAGGACTGTGAGAGATTTAGTTTGGGGTTTACCACAAAATTGTTAATGAGCTAAAAACATTGAAAAATGAAGAAGGGAAGTTGTCATCTGAAATCACATTTCTCAGAATGTTAGAATAAACTTATATGAAACTTTTATCAAAATATCCAGAAGCTGTATTCTTTGGTGTATGGGTCTGGTGTGCTTCACTGACATTGATCCATGCACAGTGCCTTTAGAAACACTGAGAATCCTTCACCTTTTTCTCATTTTGTTACGCATGTTGAAGCCTTATGCTAAAATCATTTAAATTCATTTTTTCCATCATCAATCAACTCTCAATACCGCAGAATGACAAAGCAAAAACATGATTTTTCAATTTTTTTTTGCAAATGTATTAAAAATAAAAATCTGGAATAGCACAATGACTCAAGTATTCAGACCCTTTAATTAGCACCTCGTCGAAGCCCCTTTAGCAGTGTCTTCTTAGGTCTGACATGACCAGCTTCCCACACCTGGGTTTCGGGATTGTCTACCATTCTTAACTGCAGATCCTCTCATTCTCTGTCAGGTTGGACAACTGTTTTCAAGTCAGGATCTAGCCGGACCACTTAAGAACATCCAGCTACTCGCCCAACAAGGTTTGATTTTGTGTTTAGTCGTAGGGGTGAGTCCTGTTTGCCCGAGCACTGACAACCCATGAATGCCCATCCTGAAGTTAAATGTGACAAGGAATAAGCAATACGGTTGTTTTAGAAATCAAAAACAGAAGATACCCTCATCTGTCTGATGTCTCATGCTTTAGGTATTATGACAGAATGGAGAAGATTAAAAAAAGAAAAAGAAACAGGCAGAGACTGCAGCTGAACTCTCCCTATGTGTTAAAGTTTTGATCAGGCAGCGCATTATTGATTGTCACAAAAATGGAAAAGCAGGACTGTGCTCAAAAGACAGCACAAAGTCGTTAAATTTGACATGCCCAGCAATTTCAAGCATGTAGAATGACAAAGTTTGGTGACATGATCACCATTCGACAAGTTTGACATACCTTATGTGGCAGATAGCCAGCACCCTTACCTGGCCGGGACACCTGTTTTAACATAATGATGTAGCATACTGTAAGTCTGACAGAACTTGTAGTAACTTCCATTTTCTTTTTTTTAACCTTCTCATTATATTTATATTTATTGTACTGTAAAGTCTGCATTTTAATTTTTGCAGTGCACTTGCTTTTATTCAATTTGATATAAGAGTTACTTGTCATTTTAGGTTACTTGCCATATTGGTTGATGCGAGGAGTGTCACACATGCACTTGTGGGAGTCAGTAAAGGGGCTTAACTAAAGACATCTATACACCGCACCAGGGGCTGGCACACTGACACCTTTTCTTCTTCCTCTGCAGACCTTCAGAAGGAAATCCTACCTGACCGCAATCCCAACTACACCTCTGACCTCACTTCCAGCTCCACCTCTAACCTCACTCTCAACTCTACCTCTAACCTCACTTACAGCTGTACCTCTGACCTCACTCCCGACTCCACTTTTGACGTCACTCCCGTCTCCACTTCTGACCTCACACCGACACCACCTCTGACCTCGCTTTCAGCTCCACCTCTGACCTAACTTCCAGCTCCCGCTCTGACCTCACTCCTGACTCCAGCTCTGACCTCACTTCCAACTCCATCTATGACCTCTCTCCCGACTCCATCTCTGACCTCACAACGACCCCATCTATGACCTCACTCCCAATTCCACCTCTGATCTCACTCCCAACTCCATCTATGACCTCACTCCCAACTCCACCAAAGACCTCACTCCTGACTCCATTTCTGACCTCACTCCTGACTCTACTTCTGACCTCACACCGACACCATCTCTGACCTCGCTTTCAGCTCCACCTCTGACCTCACTCCCTACTCAATCTCTGACCTCACTCCCAACTCCACCTCTGACCTTACTCCCAACTCCATTTCTGACTTCACTCCCAACTCCATCTATGACCTCACTCCCAACTCCACCTCTGACCTTACTCCCAACTCCATTTCTGACTTCACACCCAACTCCATCTATGACCTCACTCCCAACTCCATCTCTGACCTCACTCCCTACTCCACCTCTGACCTCACTTCCAGCTTTACCTCTGACCTCACTCCCAACCACCTCTGACCTCACAACGACCCCACCTCTGACCTTACTCCCAATTCTGACCTCACACTGACCCCACCTCTGACCTCACCCCCAACTCCACCTTTGACCTCACTCCCAACTCCACCTCTGACCTCACTTCCAGCTCCAGCTCTGACCTCAAAGCACGCCCCTTTCTGACTACCCTATTTAAACCTGCCATGTTTTGTGTTTCAATCAGTTCAGTTGTGGACTCAGTCTACAAAGATTACTCTGTTGCTATAAACGAGAAACCTTTCATTTCGGTGTGGCTAAACCAAATGTTTTTCTTGCTTTTTGTCTCTTTCTTACAAGAAAGGCAAACGCTGATCTGTGAAATGGATAAATCTTTAAAACTATTGCACCCTTTGGCAAGTGGAACAAGGTATGCGATATTAATTATATGCTGTTTTCCTTTACGTGTACACTGTGAAATACTGTATGTGTGTAAAATGTTAAAAATGTATGTTTATATTTGTTTTCATTTGTAGTTTTCACAGTGCTTGTGAAGGTGTAACATTAATAAATGAATATAAAGTTTGAGAAGTAAATAAAGTAAAAGCACCAGTCAGAGACTCTCTGCATCTTGATTCTAGGAAGCCATGGGTTGCTTCAGACACAAAATCTTGTTGAATAAACAAACAATCACATGGTCTTAGATTTTAGAAACACCTGAAATAAAAAATATATATTTTTTTGAGATTTTCCAAAGTATATTTTTTAAAGTTATTTCCTTTGGAAGAAAAGTCTGAGGAGACTCTGAGGTATACTGAGATTCCACCTTCCACACATGGACATTTTAATATGTAACTTATTTGTATTTAGTTCACTGCTGTTTAAATTAAGTCAACTAATCTAATTCCGTGGAGCTCATATTACTGTTTCTAGGAAACTGCATGTGAGTTCTTTTTACTAATATCATTATAATTATATAGGAAAAAGTAGTAAATTAAAATATGAAGAAAACAGTTAAAATATGCTCATAGTGATTACACGAGCCAAATGTGAGGGATTTTGCCAATCATTCCATAATTAATTACAGCGCAGAGACACTTATTTTAAGTCATTGCCAACAATGCCAAGCTGTTACAACATGGTAAGGAGGAAATCGTTCAGCTGAGCTTCATCGAACTGCACAGGCTTACTGAATACAGCAAAAAATGTGTGGAAGATATGCTGCTTTCCTTCTTTTGTCCATATTCATTCATTCATTCATTCATTCATCCATTCATTTTCCACCACTTTCCAAAGTTACTGGGACAAGTCTTAGCAGTGTGGTCCAAATGTCCTTTTCCCCAGTCACACTTGCCAACTCATACTGTGGGATCCCAAGGTGTTCCCATGCCATCTGAGAGACGTAATTCTCCCAGCGAGCCCTGTGTCTTCCATATTTCTTGTCTAATTTGGAAACGCACAGCACTTTCCATTTGCTGAGTCGCCTAGCAATAGCAAAACCAGTTTTGTCGAATGAGAGCTTCTGTTCAGTTGTGTCCAATATGTGTCACGCATACAGTTGTAGTTAGCCAGATAAAGAGAGCACCCAATTAGTTATAATTAAATTAATTGATTACATTTATCTAGTGCTTTCCCCGCTACTCAAAGTGCTTTACTGTACATAGACAGAGAGGAGCCACTTCAACCACCACCATTGTGTAGGACCCACCTGGAAGATTCAACGGCAGCCATTCCTGAAACACTACACTTACCACACATTAGGTATAAAGTGGTGAAGCAGATAGCCATTTAGAGACAGGGAGCGATTAGGGGGGCAGAAAGGATGAGGCCATGATAGGAAGCTTAGCCAGGACATCATGATACACCCTACTCTTTTCAAACAATGCCCAGGGATCTTTCATTTTACGTTTCATCCGAAGGATGATGCCATATTTACAGAACTGTGTCTCCATCACCGCACTGATGCATTGGGATCCCCATTCACACCACAGGGCAAGCGCCCCCTGCTGGCATCACCAATACCTCTTCCAGCAGCCACCCAAGCTTTTCCCTAGATGGTCTGCCATCCAAGTATTGGCTGAACCTGAACATACTTAGCTTCAGGTGGATGGCCTGTTCTAAAGCACAGGTGGCATGGCTGCTGAACCAAAGATATTTTAAAATGACAAAATGATTTTCTCTTTACTAAGGACTTCATTGTTTTGCCAGGCAATAGTATTTCCAAATTTTCTGAAATATAAATATATTACCATTCCAGGATGTACTACATGGGCACTCTAAATTGGCTTGCTGGCAACAGATGACTGGATAAATGGATGGATGGACGGTTTACAGTGCCCCTTCGGACCCCTTCACTTGTGTTATGTTACAGCCTCATGCTAAAATCCTTTAAATTTGCCTTTTTGTCTTATCAAACAACACCCGACACCCCATAATAAAAAAATGAAAACAGAATTTCTGAAGGTTTAAGATAAAAAATTGAAATCTCCCATTGACTCCTTTCCCTTTTGTGACCAGGGGACAACATTTACACAAACACACATAGACCATATAAACAGGACAACGCCATGAAAGATGCGACTCAGCACAGAAAATATTTAAGACAACAACAACATTTATGTATATAGCCCATTTTCATACAGATAATGTAGCTCAAAGTGCTTTACATAATGAAGAAAAGAGAAATAAAAGACAAAGTAGGAATTAGAATAAGACAACATTAATTAGCATAGAATAAGAGTAAGGTCCGATGGCCAGGGAGGACAGAAAAAACAAACAAAAAAAAAACCTCCAGACGGCTGGAGGAAAAAAATAAAATCTGCAGGGGTACTGAGGCCACGAGACCACCCAGTCCCCTCTGGGCATTCTACCTACCATCAATGACCTCAATCAGTCCTCTTTGTATTTAGGGTTCTCATGGAAGGACTTGTTGATGATGGTCATGTAGACTTCTGGTTTTTAATCCATCAATGTAGGAACATCATGGTGCTTTGAGTAGGTGGTGGTAGCGCAGGTCGTCCACCACAGAAAACCGGGTAAAGGAACAGAAGAGAGTGTAGGGGTTAGTATGGATTTTAGAGCCACCATGAATAGTTATGATAATAAATTGCACATACAGAGTATCAGGATTAAATTAAAATTAAGTTATCAGAAAGCCATGTTAAAGTAATGTGTTTTTTTTTTATTAATTTTATTACAATCCATACATAGCAATCAAGTTTTTACAAAAAAAAGAATTATGTTAGGAACAGATTGATCCCCACCCTTGAGAGAGAGAGCAAACGGCATAAAAATTTTACAGCTTTTAAACATACCTAAATTAATAAATTCTCTATGCTTCATGAACTTATTTTAAAATATTACTGATTAGATGCTGCCATGTTTTGAAAAACGTCTGTACGGATCCTCTAACTGAGTATTTGATTTTTTCCAATTTCAAATAATATAACACATCAGTTTCCCACTGACTTAAAGAGGAGAGTTTGGGTTCTTCCAGTTTATCAGAATAAGTCTGCGTGCCAACAGTGTAGTGAATGCAATCACAGTTTGTTTGTCCTTCTCCACTTTAAGCCCCTCTGGAAGAACCCCAAACACAGCTGTTAATGGGTTAGGAGGGATTGTGAGTCCAAGGCTGTCTGAGAGGTAATTAAAAATTTTTGTCCAGAATAATGTTAATTTGGTGCAGGCCCAGAACATGTGTCCTGTTGAGGCTGGGACTTGGTTGCAACGTTCACAGGTTGGATCATGCCCTGGATACATTTTGGAGAGTTTTAGTCGAGACAGATGTGCTCGATATATAATTTTGAGTTTTATAATTGTATGCTTTGCGCATATGGAGCTCGAGTGAATTCTCTGCATTGCTACTTTCCACTCCTCTTCTGATATATTAATTGAGAGATCTTTTTCCCAGTGTCCTCTTGGATCTTTGAAAGGGAGGGATTGTAAAATGATTTTATATATTGCAGAGATGGAGTCTAAGTCCTTGAGATTGAGCAATATTTTTTCCAGCATGGATGAGGGTTTGTGTGTTTTTAGCAGTGTTTTAAAGTGCTCCACCGTATTAGCTTGGCGAATTCCTATTGGCAGGCTATTCCAGATTTTAGGTGCATAACAGCAGAAGGCCGTCCGCCTCACCACTTCTTTTAAGTTTTGCTCTTGGAATTCTAAACAGACACTCATTTGATGATCTAAGGTTACGATTTGGAATATAAGGTGTCAGACATTCCAATATATAAGATGCAGCGAGATTATTTAAGGCTTTGTAAACCATAAGCAGTATTTTAAAGTCAATCCTGAATGACACAGGCAACCAGTGTAGTGACATCAAAACTGGAGAGATGTGCTCAGGTTTTCTTTTCCAAGTTAAGATTCTGGCAGCTCCATTCTGCACTCGTTGCAAGTGATTTATGTCTTTTTTGGGTAGTCCTGAGAGGAGTGCATTACAGTAATCTAGTCGACTGAAAACAAAAGCGTGAATTAATTTCTCAGCATCTTTCAATGATATAAGAGATCTAACTTTTGCTGTGTTTCTTAAGTGAAAAAATGCTGTCCTAGTGGTCTGATGAATATGCAATTTAAAATTCAGGTTACAGTCAACAGTTACCCCTAAGATTTTTTTTACCTCCGTCTTGACTTTTAATCCTAATGCATCAAGTTTATTTCTGATAATCTCATTATCTCCATTATTGCCAATCACTAAAATTTCTGTTTTCTCTTTATTTAGCTTGAGAAAATTACTATTCATCCAATTAGAAACATAAGTAAGACATTGTGTTAGTGAAATAACAGAGTCGGTGTCATCAGGTGCTATTGATAAATACAGCTGTGTGTCATCAGCATCACGTTGTGCCCCAAGATAATCTGACCTAACGGAAGCATGTAGATTGAGAAGAGCAGCGGACCCAGGATAGAGCCTGTGGAACACCATATTGGATATCATGTGTGTTTGAGATTTGATTACCACAACTAACAAAGAATTTTCTCCCTGCCAGGTAGGATTCAAACTAATTTAAGACACTGCCAGAGAGGCCCACCCATTGACTAAGGCGATTTCTAAGAATATTGTGATCAATGGTATCAAATGCAGCACTCAGATCTAAGAGGATGAGAACAGATACACGGCCTCTGTCTGCATTTACCCGCAAGTCATTTACTACTTTAACGAGTGCATTTTCTGTACTGTGATTTGTTCCGAAACCCGACTGAAATTTATCAAGAATAGCAGGTTTATTGAGGTGGTCATTTAACTGCATAATGACTGCCTTCTCTAAAATTTTACTTAAGAAAGGCAGGTTAGAGATGGGTCTAAAATTTTCAAAGGCAGAGGGGTCAAGACTATGTTTTTTGAGTAGGGGTTTAACTACAGCAGTCATAAGACAGTCTGGGAAGATCCCCGTATTTAATGACAAGTTTACTATGTCAAGAATATTACAATTAGACATTGCTATGATGCCGTTGAACGCCAAGGTGTAATATGATGCTATGGAAAGGTGTTTCATTTCCATCAGGTTATTTTTATTTTTAAAATGAATGCACACGTGACACTCATTTATATTTCTTCTTTTTTAATTTTTATTAATTTTATTACAATCCATACATAGCAATCAAGTTTTTACAAAAAAAAGAATTATGTGAAGAACAGATCGATCCCCACCCCTGAGAGAGAGAGCAAGCCAAACAGCGTAAAATTTAAGGCTTGTAAACATATCTAAATTAATAAATTCTCTGTGCTTTATAAACTTATTTTAAAATATTACTGATTAGATCCTGCCATGTTTTGAAAAAAGTCTGTACAGATCCTTTAACTGAGTATTTGATTTTTTCCAATTTCAAATAATATAACACATCAGTTTCCCACTGACTTAAAAGAGGAGAGTTTGGGTTCTTCCAGTTTATCAGAATGAGTCTGCGTGCCAACAGTGTAGTGAATGCAATCACAATTTGTTTGTCTTTCTCCACTTTAAGCCCCTCTGGAAGAACCCCAAACACAGCTGTTAATGGGTTAGGAGGGATTGTGAGTCCAAGGCTGTCTGAGAGGTAATTAAAAATTTTGGTCCAGAATAATGTTAATTTGGTGCAGGCCCAGAACATGTGACCCAGTGAGGCTGGGACTTGGTCGCAACGTTCGCAGGTTGGATCTCGCCCTGGAAACATTTTGGAGAGTTTTAGTCGAGACAGATGTGCTCGATATATAATTTTGAGTTGTATAATTGACAAAATAAACAATAGAATAAAGTGTAAATGTCGACTTTAATCTCGACGTAAATGGCGAGAATCAAGTGGAAATGTCGAGAATAAAGTCAACATGTCGACTTTAATCTCGACATTTAGATTTTTCTTCACTGTGTCCGTATTTTTTTTTCACCCGTGGCCCTAATACGCTTCCGTACTATATAAAGATCCAATTTTGTTCCAGATATTAAAAACTGCGTATGTTTGTGAAGGTTGAAAGAGGTGGTTCTCTTGCAGAGGTGCCACAGATAGAAGCTTCTCCGTCTTAAAATGCTTTCTACATTGGTTCCAGATTCAAAGTGAGTGGAGCACAATTGGGTTATTAGTGTATTGCCGATAACGTGTTTATTGGAGCGCAGAGCAAGGAATACAAAGAAGTACTGCAGGATTTTACTTCTATTGCGGTCCAAGCCTGTGTATGTTCTTCTATTTGTGTCCAGGTTCTTATCGCCTGTATATTTGCTGCCCAGTAATAAAACTGGAAGTTAGGTAGAGCCATGCTGCCTTCTGCCTTTTGTCTTTGTAGGGTCGCTCTTTTGATGCGTGGATGTTTTGAATTCCAAATAAATGAGGTTATTGTTGAATCTAATTGCTTAAAGAATGATTTATTAATGTATATTGGGATGTTTTAAAATAAAAAAGGAGTTTAGGAAGAATATTCATCTTAACAGTGTTAATTCTTCCAGCTAGTGTGAGATGAAGGGTTGACCATCTATGCAAGTCTTGTTTAATTTTTTCCATGCAGACGACGAAATTTTGTTGATAAAGAGCTTTCTGTTTAGTTGTGATGTTTACCCCTAGGTATTTAAACTGTTCTGCAATGATAAAAGGTAGGGTGTCTAATCTAATATTATATGCTTGAGAATTCACAGGGAAGAGTACACTTTTATTCAGATTAATTCTGAGACCAGAGATCTTTTGAAATTCTGTGAGTGCTGCTAAGACTGCAGGCACAGAATTTTCTGGGTCCGAAATATACAGTACCATGTCATCTGCATATAATGAGATTTTCTGTTCCAGTCCTTCTCTGCTAATCCCCTTTATCTGATCAGTATTTCGACAATGTATTGCCAGTGGTTCAATAGAAATCGCAAACAGCAGCGGTGACAAGGGGCATCCTTGTCTAGTGCCACATTCTAGTTTAAAGTAGTCTGAACAAATGTTATTGATGCAAACTGAAGCTTCTGGGTTAGTATACAGTAATTTAATCCATGCACAAATGTTCGGGCCAAACCCAAACTTCTCCAATATAGTAAAAAGGTATTTCCATTCAATCATGTCGAATGCTTTTCCGCATCCAATGATAATAATATTTCTGGGGTGTTTGATTTAGTTGGTGAGTATATTACATTAAACAGGTGTCGAAGATTTGAAGATAAGTGTCGGCCCCTAATAAATCCAGTTTGGTCTTGTGATATTACCGAGGGGAGCACTTTCTCCATCCTTCTAGCTATGATTTTAGAGAGTATTTTAACGTCGTTATTCAGAAGTGAGATTGGTCTGTTTGATGCACATTGTAATAAGTCCTTATTTTGCTTTGGAAAGACAGTGATTAATGCTCATTTATATTTCTAATAGGGTTTTGGTTGGTCTCGTCTCTTACATCTGAAGCGGAACTCCGTTAGCAACTGTGTTATTTTTTCTCTTATTTTTTTATCATCCCAAGGTATCCTGTATTTACCCAACCCCGAAGAGGTTCTATTACAATATATGCTAGCACATGTAAACATGAGTGGCAGGAAAGGGGAACAGAAAGAAATGGAAAAGAAATCTAAACCTACACCCAAGCCTAGACAGGCATCAAGTACAAGTCCAAGTTCAAGGTATGGCCTTACAGAGACTGACCTGGAACAGACAGGCAAAAGCACAGATCTCCTGGGACCTGGACCTCCTGCATCATCTCCAGCCAAGATCATGCACTGGTAGAGCATGTTGCCGCACCCACCACACGACGAAACAGCTTGGGATCCCCCCAGGTAGACACATGGTCCGGTCCCACCCTCTGGAAATGACCATCTATCCGCCGCAGTCAGGTGTTACATGGACAACCCCTTGGCCTGGATCAGCCACTCGGCTCCTCAGTGCTGTAACTGATGCTCCCCCTCAATGCAGGTAATGTGCCTTATTCAGGACTCACAAAGTCAAACCAACGGTACCCAAGGATTCTCAAAACTGACAAAGTACCAAAGGAGTCCAGTCTTCATCTCAGGTCACTGGATGATGTCCATGTCTCACAAACTTTTAGCAAAGCAGAAAGCATTAGGTATCTAAAGACTTGGACCTTCATCCTTTACCAGAGATATTGGGAGCACCACACAATCCTTACCAGTGACCTCATGACCCCCCCATGATCTCCCGGAAAAGCGCCATCTCTTGCATCATCTCCAGCCAAGAGCGAGAATGCAAGTGATTCAGGTCATGATAGCTTGTCGATTCCAGAAGTTACATTGAAAAAGAAAATGGCCTGGAATTCCGCGTTCTCATCTACTCCTCGCGAGCCGGGAGCATCGACTCTAACTGGGCTTGCCACATCACCCACGGAGCACGAAGACTGAATTGATCAGCCAGAACTGATGGTAATGATCGCTGCAATGGCCACCGCTCAAGACGTAAAGATATAAAAAAAGAAGTAAATGATATAAAGAAGGAAACTAAAAGGATTTTTTATAGGAGACCTTTCTACTGTAGACAGTTCATCATAATTATAGTTTGCTGTCTTTCAGACCTGGTTGATGAGATCACCTCTGATCTGTGCAGTTCAAAAATCCCCGCCCCTACTCTGGCTCCGCCTTCATGAGGCATGGGATTGGTTTAGAAATGTGACACTCAGTGAGTTGACTAATTGTTCCCACCCAGTCTGAAACAAAATTCACTCGTACAAATTATACATCTGACATATTTCTGACTTCAGCTAGACTAAGGGAAAGCTGAACAGAGCAAAGTACAGAGATAACGAAACATAATAACCTTAATGAAAGCCTGCTCTAGAGCACTCTGGACCCCCGACCGGACCGAAGGTTCATTTTCCAACAGCACAAAATATTTTATACAGTATGCCTTGCTTCAGTGAGACAAGTTTGCAGTTAGATGAAAGGAAACAGTTAACCATGGAGCAACATAATGAGCAGTTCAGAAAAAACTGAGGATTGCCAAGAAGACTTATTTACTATTATTTTTTTCTCTGAACTCAGTAGATGGCTTTTAGTGGACATTTCCAAACAAAGGCATCAGACAATGGGGATAATTATGCTTACTTGGGAAATATGATGAGAAACATACTAATTATACTGAAATTTAAATTGTGCTTCAAAGTATCAATACAATGCACAGACTGAAAGTAAATTAACCAGACACAGTTACACTGCGTATTATTCATATTCACCTTTCCCCACAAAACGATAATGTTGAATCACATTCAAATAACATGGTCATGGCTCCAGAAAGTATAATTTTAAATGAAAAAAAAAAAAGAAGCTGGATAACTGCAACTCAATCTGCATGGCAGATGTGAAAGTGAGAGTAGAAGAGAATGCGACTGTTTAAACTGCTCTGGTTGTATTTTACATTTGGTGCCATAGTGTGCAGCACTGCCATCTCACAGATCCAGTTTCCTCGGTTCAAATCAAGAACTTGGGGCCTCATTTATAAAGCTTGCATATGCACAAAAAGAGTCTTGAGATGTACGTATGCAACTTCCTACACAAACATCGGGATTTATGAAAATAAAACTTGATGGGGCAACATGCGAATATTTATGGCAAGTCTGACCCATGCCAGAGAAACTGGGACATGTCAACATCCTTCATCAAGTAGGGAAAGGAAGCCTAATCAGATGAATGACGACTTGTGTGCATAATAATTCATGTCGCATAATATGCATTGACGTGACAAGTATATTCATACTAAAGCTCATAATAAAGCTCAAATCTGATGAATATGATGGATTTTAGTTTCTTTTTAAAAGGACCAATGCTGCGTATTTGCTGATTTTTTTGTCAGGTTAGCCTACCTGTTGTCATAGTGAACTGGCTGACAGGGTCAGGAATTTCTCAGCCAGGTTTCACACTGTCGTGCCCACTATGCTGGAAGCCTTTAACTGTTGGACAAAGTGCTACATGCAGTTTTCTTATGGTATGAGTGCACATATCTATAACACAACATGCTATTCAAATCAGGCCAGGTCAGGTTGGGGAGCATGCACTGGTACAGCATATTGCCGCACCCACCACATGACAAAACAGCTTGGGATCCCCCCAGGTAGACACACGGTCCAGTCTCACCCTCTGGAAATGACCATCTATCTGTCGCAGTCAGGTGTTACGTGGACAACCCCTTGGCCTGGTCCAGCCATTCGGGTCCTCAGTGCCGTAACTGATGCTTCCTCTCAATGCAGGTAATGTGATTCATTCGGGACTCACAAAGTCAAACCAACGGTACCCAAGGATTCTCCAAACTGACAAAATACCAAAGGAGTCCAGTCTTCATCTCAGGTCACTGGATGACGTCCATGTCTCATAAACCTTTACCAAAACAAGAAGCATCAGGTATCTAAAGACTTGGACCTTCATCCTTTTCCAGAGATATTTGGAGCATCACGCAATACTTAGCAGTGACCTCATGACCCTTAAATGATCTCCCAATCCGTCTATTGACTTCATAGGAAGAGTCACCAGAGACATGAATGCCACTTCCAAGGTAAGTAAACCTCTTGACGAGCTCGACACTCTCTCCGCAGAGAGACACACTGCTGATGGCCGTGCCCAAAAGGTCATTAATTCTTTCAGAGCTGATTTCAATTTATGTCAAAAGAAAGAGTTGACGATGTTAATCCACTGTAAACTGTGACAAAGCCTACCGTTTGTTTTAAATGGACTGTCGTTGCTAGAAAGAAAGTTATATTCATTGGTATGACCGAGATTTCCTGCACCCACGCGAGTAGCAAGGTGCAAACAACGGCAAAAATGGCACTGACATATGGTGAGAGATCAAAGTAAATGCTTAAAGCAAAATACTCTGTGGACAATGTTCTGCCTGTTATCTCTGAACTGGACTATGTCTTGCTGGACTCAGATTTTGAAACAAGTGATCAAAAAAGAATGTGAGGTTCCAGCTTCAGTTGACTGGTCCCCAGCTAATCGTTGTACTGACAATGTTCGCCAGGGAGGAGTGCCACTTAACAATGATAAGAGGTAAAAACCAGATTGCAATGCACTTTGACCGTGTCCCAGCTATACAAAGACAGCCTGGCAGCAAGCCTGCTGCATATTCTTAGCAAACTGGCAGCCGCAGCATGCAGCAACAGATGTTTTATGTTTATTTCTGTGTGAAACCATTGCTTTTCAGAGACTATGTTTTTTGGAAAAAATATTCAGCTCTCAAAGAGATAAAGGCCTGGATGTTGGTTTTTATCAGGACCCTCGCAAGCCCAGACCCTCAGACTTCTCCTTCAGACTCTTGAGAGCTCCAATCAGATCCTCCATTGACTCTACTGTTAACCCAATAAAATGGCAGTTTGTACCAGTGTTCAGTTTTCCTAACATAATTGGATCAGTTTAATGCACATGTATTGCAATAAGGACACCAAGCTAAACTGAAACTGCTTTTGTTAACTGTAAGCAGTCACATTCTATTAAAATGTAAGTCATCTGTTATGCCAAGATGAAACCGACAATCGTCAGGTCAGCTTTAGCAAAGTGTATCATAAAAAGGCTTCTCCAATTACAGATGATATTTTCACACTGAAATCAGAGAGTGCAGGTGTGTTGTTTTCTTCCTCCCGTTACACACAAACACTCTTGCCAGTGATTTGCAATCCGCTTTGTAGCCAGAGATCAGACTTTTTTTTTTTATTCTTTGAGCTGACAGCATTTATAGCAGCAGTAGTTTGTGGTAGAAATTTAACATCTTATTAAAGAAAGAAACATCCTCTAACAGGACAAATCAGTGATCAGGCAGAAGAAAAACGTTCATTGTATCTTTTAATGACTCCTCGGTAAAATGCCTTAGAGGGAGCTTTCTTCAAAAGCAGCCTGTTATAGCCTGGTCAGCATGATCAGAGAAACAAAGAAGAGAAGTTTCTTTTATAAACTATTGAATTTACATACAGCGTCAATCAATGTATACTGTACATTTACTCGGGTTGGTTTGTGGGTTTACACCCAAATGACTTATCTTAGATATAAACATCTACGGGTGGAAGTGTTTCTGCTTATCTGTCTGGCCTGGAAGTGAGAGGTGGAGTCGGGGTAAAGGCTCAACCTTTGAGGAAGCAGAAACACTCTTAGCCGCTAATACACAAGTGAGTCGAGCACGTCAGAAAAGCTAAACCTCAGAGGAAAGAGAAACTCACATAACCAATGATAGACAACGGAGGCGAGCACGTTGGCAAAACGAAACCACCAAAAAGAGAACCTTAACTGCTTAACTGTCTATCTATCTAACTGCAAATGCACAACCAATGAGATTGATTGATTGAAGTGCCAGAATCCGTGGTTTTTAGGATCCCGGGCTTTTTACAGCACAGGCTTACATAACGAGTATTTATCTAATATATAAACGTCTATGCGTGGAAGTGTGTGTGTCTGTCCAGCACAGAAGTGAGAGGTGAACACAAGTGAGGCCAGCATGTCGGCAAAACAAAACCTCTGAAGAAGAAGTCACTGGCTTAGCTGCTAATACAGAAGCGAGGTAAGCACATCGGCAAAACAAAACCTCAGAAGAAAGACAAAGTCGCTTAGCTGCTAATGCACAAGCGGTGTGAGCACGTCGGCAAAAACGAAACCTCCTAGGAGACAGACGCCCAGAGTAGTTCCTTTCAGCTACATGACATTTCTACATTTAAGTTTATTTTCTGACGATTTCAATAGTTTCTAGGACCCCGGCCTTTTTACAGCACGGGCTTACACAGCTAGTATATATATATAAAAGTCTATTATATTATATTCTGGCTCTTCTTTATACCCTTGTGTTTAGCCACCACCCTTGAAATTTCTGTACATATTACAACTGTACATTCAGGTTGTTTTGCAGGACTTCTGCTGAATTCTTAGCTATCCCTTAGTCATCTTTCAGTACACTTGATCATTATGTGGTTTCCTGACATGCCCTCAAAGTTTCTGACATTTATTAACCCTTTATGCTGTTTCTTCAAAATGAAAGCTATGTTACCCTAAAATTATTCTTCCACAACACATTTGCGCTTGTTGCTGACTCCCACGCTTAGGCCAACAAATAAAGGTTCTTAGTGTTCGTCTAATTTAGAGATGAGAACTTCTTTCTTGCACTACTGGATGTGTCATGTGGCTGCTCTACCTGCCTATGATACTCTAGAGCTAGTTGTGTAAGCGGGACAGTGCTTCAATTTGCCCGTCTTCCAGCATATCTGAATATGTTAACCTATTTAAATAGAAAATGAAAATGACCCATAGAGAAAAATTAAGTTACATTTTGCATAGATTTATTCCTATATAGAGAAACAGCAATTATTTTTCACATATAATTATTTATAAGCATCAACTAGACAAGAATATAGTATAATATATAGTATAATTATTAGTTTAATATAAGTATGCTGCAAAAACCAGAACCAGCGTAGTGTACAAGTGATAGGTGGGGATGTTTTCTGTGCAGAGCAAGAACGCATTCGGATTGATAACGAAACAAAATTACAAATTGTAAATTAGTTGTTTATCTTCCAAGAAATTATTATCGGTTTAAAGTTTATGTTTATTTTTGTTATTGCCTCATAAATTTCAACTGCTGTGTCTGATGCTGTCACAGAAGGACAGGTTGAAAATCATTTTTGAAGCATTTGTGGATAAAAATCGGAGAATTTTACTTTTTTCACTCATGAGTGATATTTTTCCGAACCCTGCTGCTTACACACAAATTGTACTGAGCCTTTTGGCCAATAATGCAGCCCCCAGAAATGTGCCGTCTGGGGTGGACCACCCCCTCCGCCCAGCTGTGTCACTATCTGCAGCATGCTGATTGCATATGTATGAGGTGGATTAGCATGGTCCATATATGGCTGTTTCAGGGTGGAAATGAGCGGGGCTTGAGGTGCACTCACGAACGCACATTTACAAGATGATTGTGATTTATAAAGAGTATATTACGTAGAAATGTGCACATTTTCCTGTTTTTTGGCATACGTGTATAGTTATGCTCGAAATCACACAAAGTTTTTCAAATCAGGCCACCGGTCTTTGTTTATGAGCAGTTAGCACGTTCTCCCTCTGGGTATGACAGTTTTACCTCCACTTGCCCAGAGATGTCCAAAGGTGCCATGTGGTGGTCTGTCCATGAGTTGTTCATACATTGCAGTCAATGCTTCTGTCTCTGTATCTGTCTATACAGTGCCCTACATAATGTTTGGGATTGAGACACATTTTTCTTGATTTGCTCCAAAGTTTAAAATGACCAATCAAACAATTCAGATAATGTGATTAAAGTGCACTTTGCAAACTTTCATTAAAGGGGACTTTTTCTACATGGCCCCCCCCCATTTCAGTGCACTATAATATTGGGAACAATTGGCGTCACAGGTGTTTGTGATCATACAGGTGGGTTTCATGGCTTCATGAGATACCTCAGCGTGCTTCTACCCTTTGGAGTCTGTAGTTGCCATTGTTGAACATGAGGACAAGAGCTGTGTCAATGAAAGTCAAAGAAGCCATCATGAGGCCAGAAAACAAGAATAAAACCATTCGAGACGTCAGTAAAACCTTAGGATGACCAAAATCAACTGTCTGGAATATCATGAAGAAGAAAGAACACACTGGTGAGCTCAGTAATTGCAAAGGGACTGGTAGACCAAGGAAGACCTCCACTGCTGACGGCTGAAGAATCCTCACTACGGTCAAGAAAAAGCCCCCCAAACGACTGTCTGCCAGATCAAATTACAGTTTGTGAAAAAGGACTTCAAAGAATTGGGGGAAAAGGTCTTGCAGACAGATGAGACAAAGATGAACCTGATCAGAGTGATGGCAAGAGCAATAGTGTGAAGACTAAAAGGAACTACCCAAGATCCAAAGCAGACCACCTCATCTGTTAAACATGGTGGTGCTGGGGGTGTTGCGGCTTAGGAATGTATGGCTGCCAAAGATCCTGGCACACTTCTCTTAAATGATGATGGAACTGCTAACAGCAATGGCACAATGAATTCTGAAGTGTGTAGAAACATCTGATCTGCTCAAGTTCTAGTAAATTCCTCCAAACTCATTGGATGGTGTTCCATTCTACAAAAAGATAATGAGACAAACACACTGCTGAGGCAACACTGTAGCTTGACAAAGCTCAAAAATCGAAACTTCTTGAATAGCCAAGCCAGTCACCCGATTAAAATCCAACTGAGCAGGCCTTCCATATGCTGAAGAGAAAACTTAAGGGGACAAGTAGACGCTGAAGATGGCCACATTAGAGGCTTGGCAGAGCATCACCAGAGAGGTTCCTCAGCACCTGCTGATGTCTGTGAATCGCAGACTTCACAAAGTCATTGCATGTGAGAGATCCGTGACAAAGAACTAAATATATATCAGCTTTAATAGACCTGCCATTGCTGTGCCCCAAACATTATGGTGCCCTGAAATGGCTGGATGCAGAAATAGAGCTGGTGTGACC
The DNA here is from genome assembly GCF_016835505.1 of Polypterus senegalus. Taxonomy (NCBI): domain Eukaryota; kingdom Metazoa; phylum Chordata; class Cladistia; order Polypteriformes; family Polypteridae; genus Polypterus; species Polypterus senegalus. Next base: position 11,844,207 of record NC_053158.1, read on the forward strand.
AAAATGTAAGCACATCCACAGAAATAAAACTCTGCAATGTGTGCTTTCATCCTGATGTCTGAATTGTTTGATTTGTAATTTTAAACAGCGAAGCAGAGGGATAAATGAAAATAGAATGTGTCTTTGTCCCAAACATTATGGAGGGCGCTGTACATGACCCACATAGGCCTACATGACCTCCACACAATACATTCATGAGAAATTGGTTTTCGTGTCCAGCCCTACTGCTGCTATGGCCAGCATTTAATTTACTTAACTTAAAAAAATGTAAACAATTAAAATACAAAGAAAACAGGCTTGTTTTTTTTTGCCAGGTTGCCAACTTTTTTGTCAGACCTCCAATAAACTTTACCTGTTTTTTTGCTATTGTAAATATAGTGCCAACTCTGTTAATTGCACTGTGTTTGTAGCGCTTCATTGCCAAATGATTCAAACCATAAATGATTTGTTAACACACTGACATTCTGCTCAGGTATGCAGACTTTAGTGAATCTTTCCATCAGTGTATCATTTTCAAAAGAGGTACTGTGCAAAGTAACAGGTGTGATGGAACCAGGGTGTCTGAGAGCCCCAAATCCCCAAACACAACCACACCCAGTCCTGGGTTCAAATAATGGAAGGTCTATTTACCAAAATCCACTAAAAGTAACACAAGCACAAATACAAAGATTCTCTCCACAATACCAAAATCTCAGCGCACTGCCCTCCTCCGGTCAAGTGTTGCTCCACGTCCTCCCAGCTCTGACTCGCCTAGATAAGAGAGTGCGGTCCCTTTTACTAAGGACCCCAATAGTACTTCCGGTACCATGGCTCCTGCTCAATGGAAGCACATCCAGGTCATGCAGAAGTCCCATATTTTGGAGAGCTCATCTCCCTTGCGGCACCCGCAGACCCCAGCAGGGCTGTGCTGCTGGACTACAACTCCTGGCATTCCCTGCTGGTTTCTAAATGGACAGGGAAGGCTACTGCCATCTAGCCCTGGTGGGGAATGAACGTTCTCCAGGGACCGTCCTTCCTTGTCCTCTTCTTTCATGGCAAGGGAAGGTGTTGAGTCCGACTGGGTTGTCTTTGTGTTCATTTGGGACCTACCGTCTAGTTAAGGGATCTTCCTGACTCCTGGCAGGGACACCCGGCCATTCTGTGTGCTTCCTACACAGATAACAAAAAGCAAACACCTGAGCCGTAAGCTGAAATGTTTGTGTATACACCACATGCAAAGAAAGCCAGCAGCTCATCAGACTTTGGGAGCAGCATGAATTTTGATGTGCCGCTCTGTGCCAGCACCACCCAGACATGGACCTGAGTGCAAGTAAAATAGCCCCTAACTAACTCCACCTGCCAACACAGTAGTACACAGACAAAGTAACAGGGAAAATGTATATGTGATAATATACTGAACGTGATACTTATTAATCTACTTGTAATTTAAAAAATTGGGAGTAGTCTCCCCTAGACTTTCTCATATACTCAGATATGGGGATGGATATCTGAGGAGTGAACCGCAAGACAAGGATTACATCTTTATATTATGTACATTAAAGAACCATCAACAACAAATCAAATACAATTAATAATATATTGAACAATTATTTTAAAAGTAAAGTTGAATAAATTGCACTGAAAAAAAGGTAAAGTACCACTTGCGATTAGCAGAAATAGATAGATAGATAGATAGATAGATAGATAGATAGATAGATAGATAGAAATGCAAGGCACTATATAATAGATAGATAGATAGATAGATAGATAGATAGATAGATAGATAGATAGATAGATAGATAGATAGATACTTTATTAATCCACAAGGGTAATTTCACATACTCCAGCAGCAGCAAACTGATAAGATCAATATTAATTAAAGAGTGAAAAAATGCAGTGCAAGTTAAAAAATGAAATGTGCAGAGTGTGAGGCAGGTATAACAGACAATAACTTTGTATGATGTTAACGTTTACCCCCACGGGTGGAATTGAAGAGTCACTTAGTGTGGAGGAGGAACAATCTCCTCAGTCTGTCAGTGGAACAGGACGGTGACAGCAGTCTGTCGCTGAAGCTGCTCCTCTGTCTGGAGATGATCCTGTTCAGTGGATGCAGTGGATGCAGTGGATGTTCCATGATTGACAGGAGCCTGCTCAGCGCCCGTCGCTCTGCCACAGATGTCAAACTGTCCAGCTCCGTGCCTACAATAGAGCCTGGCTTCCTCACCAGTTTGTCTAGGCGTGAGGCGTCCCTCTTCTTTATGCTGCCTCCCCAGCACACCACCGCATAGAAGAGGACGCTCGCCACAACCGTCTGATTGAACATCTTACTGCAGATGTTGAAGGACGCCAACCTTCTAAGGAAGTATAGTCGGCGCTGTCCTCTCTTGCACAGAGCATCAGTATTGGCAGTCCAGTCCAATTTATCATCCAGCTGCACTCCCAGGTATTTATAGGTCTGCACCCTCTGCACACAGTCACCTCTGATGATCATGGGGTCCATGAGGGGCCTGGGCCTCCAAAAATCCATTACCAGCTCCTTGGTTTTGCTGGTGTTCAGGTGTAGGTGGTTTGAGTTGCACCATTTAACAAAGTCCTTAATTAGGTTCCTATACTCCTCCTCCTGCCCACTCCTGATGCAGCCCATGATAGCAGTGTCATCAGTGAACTTTAGCACATGGCAGGACTCCGAGTTGTATTGGAAGTCTGATGTATGTTGGCTGAACAGGACAGGAGAAAGTACAGTCCCCTACGACGCTCCTGTGTTGCTGACCACAATGCCAGACCTGCAGTTCCCGAGACGCATATACTGAGGTCTGTCTGTAAGATAGTCCACGATCCATGCCACCAGTTGTGAATCTACTCCCATCTCTGTCAGCTTGTCCCTAAGGAGCTGAGGTTGGATGATGTTGAAGGTGCTAGAGATTGATAAAAATCTATTTTTTGTACCTAATACTTGTATGCAAAATTGATTGACCTAAGTGAAAGAGCACTCAGGTTATCGTGTTTACATACCATACACAGACACACAGACATAATTCCAAAAATGGTATTTCTGGACTCAAGAAGGTGTAAAACAAAATCTTGAAAATGAATTTTTGGACAATTCCAATACTTTCCCTAAACTTTATATATGAGAAAGTCATGGAGGTCTAAAACATTGAGATTCATCAAAATTGTACCTAATATCTGTATGCAAAATTTGATTGATCTAAGTCAAGGCGTACTCAAGCTGTCGTGTTTACATACACACACACGCACACATACATAATTGCAAAAATGGTATTTTTGGACTCAGGGAGGTCTAAAATATTGAGATTCATCAAAATCTTGAAATTGAATTTTTGGAGGATTCCAAACACTTTCCCAAAACTTCGTATATGAGAAAGTCAGGGAGGTTTGAAACATCGAGATTCATCAAAATCTCGACATTGAATCTTTGGATGATTACAATAATTTCCCTATACTTTGTATACGAGGAACTAAAAAGAAAGACATGGGCTTACCTCACAACTTGAATCAGTTACAAAAGGCATATTTAGACCCAGAGTGGATGAACCATAGTCTAGTTCAGAAGTTCCAAACGTTTGTTCAGCTGCATATCTGGCAATGCTTACGTATATTTCCACTCACTTTCAGAAGTGGCGTCAGAGTTTACCATTTGAGTAAAGTCATCACCTTCATGTGCTTTGCTATTAAAAGAAGTGGAATCTTCTGTATACTGTAAATCTGTCACTGGAGATTTCTGAAGAACTGTCATTAACATACTTCTTCATGCTTTTCATGAGCAACAATAAAGTTTCTACTCCTTGGAAAAGCTGCTGTACTCTTCTATGCGACTTTGTGACCATATACATAGATGAAACACAACTAAGAAATCACAAACACCTGTGACGCCAGTTGTCCCAAACATTATGACACCCTGAAATGGAGGGACCGTGTAGAAAAAGAGTTGTCATGTCTTCATGGTGTGACCAAAATGTGTGCAAAGACCCTTAAATGAAAGTCTGCCATGTGCGCTTTAATCGCGTCTGATTTGTTTGATTTGTAATTTTAAACTGTGGATCAGAGGACTAGCTCAATTCAATATGTGTTTCTGTATGAAACATTACAGAGGACATTGTATATCTTAAACGTCTTAAACACTAAGGTTGGATGACTTTTTTTTGAGAACTGACCGAATGACATTATGGAAGACTTCTTCATGTAGACATGTCTTGAATTATTAACTTTTCTCATCATAAAAAGCAGCTTTTGTGAGGACGATCAAAGACTCTCATACATCCGACATATTTTCAGCAGAGGCAGCAGCACAGGACTTGCATTGTTTCTCCATTTCGCCTCATATTGCTGCAACATAAGCGACTATTGTGACTGTGAACGGCATCTGTGTACGATCATCAAGAGAGCCACTTCTGAGAGCTGAGGCCCCATTGTTCTTGATCTATGAGGAGATAGTCCTACTGTCACAGGGGTCATTTGAAAACAATCCGCCACATTGGTGGACCTTCCATTTAACATGTTAATTACATGATTTTCATTGTGTGTGGCATGACCCCGGTAACACGATTTCCTTAGAAATTTGAATCTCATAACCAGTAGGTAGCAGGCTACAGTAGTTGCATTATGAATGCCACAAAAGCAGAGCAGTTTTACATATATAAGGAGTTAACGAGTCCTGTCAGGGAAGACAACGATGCTAATTAGAAATTGGAAGCTTCCCCAATAATTGTTTCAAATGAAGGAGATGCCATATTAATGGAATGCTACTGGGAACTCAGGTATACCTAATTTGGTGTCGGTCTCACATATTAAAATCTTAAAATTACATATGACTTCATCTTATCTCATCTCATCTCATTTCCCCGTCTGCTTTTTCTGATGAGGGTCTGGATAGCAGTAGGCCAAGCACGTCAGTCCCCAGCTACATATTCCAGCTATTCCTTGATACTCCCAAACCAGTTTAGACATATATTCCCTCCACTGGGTTTGCCACAGGGTGTCCACTCGGTGAAAAGTGCCCGGATTAGCTCTAGGGGGACCCATCCCAGGGGGCATTCTTACAACATGCCCAAACCACTACAACTGGCTCTTCTTGTATTAGAGGAGCAGGAAGTCTACGCAAATCACTGAGTTTCTCACCCTATACCTGTACATGTGACTTTGTAAATTATACCTCAATAAATTAAGAAAAAAGTGTCACACGTACTGTGGGCCTAGACTTCAAGTGCAAACCACAAACCTCAGAATTGTCAGTCCCATTGAAAGTATCATCTACGGTGCCTTCAGAAGGTATTCAGACCATTTCACATTATTTATATTGTAGTCTTATGCTAAAATCATTTAAATTATTTTTTTACACATTAATCAACACTCATCACCCCAGAATGACAAAAGCAAAAAGAGGGTTTTTTTAAATTTTTGCAAATTTATTAAAAAATAAGCAATGGAATATCCCCATGACACAAGTATTCAAATGCTTTACTCAGCTGATAGATAAGGGGGACGAGCACGTCCAGAAATTGAAACCGCCAACCAATTTTTTTTCTGATGGTTTCTTGAAGCTTACACAGCTAGTTATAGAATCAAAATATAGATTTGATTTATTTGAGTCTGTAACAGCCTGTGTAAATTTATGGTACTTGTAAGAGTTATCTATCCATCCATTATCCAATCCGCTATATCCTAACTACAGGGTCACGGGGGTCTGCTGGAGCCAATCCCAGCCAACACAGGGCACAAGGCAGGCAACAAACCCCGGGCAGGGCGCCAGCCCACCGCAGTTGTAAGAGTTAGTGTTTTGTTTTTTTATTCACTTTCATTCTCTCAGTCGCGTTGCCCGTTCTGACACTGCTTTTTTTTTCTTATAGATTTTTTAGTTTTTAAATAAAGATTTGCTATAACAGAGAAGAACTCAGATGAGGATGAGGGTTCCACATCGGAGAAAGACAACAGAAGTCCTCACCACAAGAATCGTCCACTCAAACACATGAACAACGCTGCTGCACCAGACGTAAAGGCGAAAGATGGCACCATTTGGATGCAGCAAGAGACTGGGCCACATGTGTGTCCTTCACCCAAAAAGAAGAAGTCTGTCTGCATTCTCAGCACCATTGCTTTGCTCATGCACTGAAGTGACTTTGGCTGCTGGTTGGAAACTCCTGTCGCACTTTATGCAATTGTTTTTACAGTTCTGCTTTTGTCCAGAAGCGCCTCCATAAGCTTTATGACCTTAGTCTTGCAAAGTCTTTCTTCTGTGGGGTGACTGGGGTCTTTTCCTGAGTAAGGAAGGGCATTGCACATGTACTTTGTCAGCATGCCCATGTCGATCAAAGACAGGAAGCTGTGCAGACTACTTGTGACTTTACGCTCTAGTAAGATAAGTAAACAAATCAAGATAAAGAGGTAAATAACGTTCGATCTAGAATTTATATCTCTCTACTATATAAAAAAATCCTTTCAACGAGACGAGACTTTTGCCATGAGATTTTTTCAAGTCACTCCCTTCTCTCAAACATTTTCAAACAAGCCCACGGTCCCCTCACCTGTCATTCATGTGAATGCTTTTGTCAGACACAGTTCCTGCGCTCTCAGCTCTTATAAATTTTAATGTTTTCCTCACTTTAAGTTTCCAATTAAAGAAGATGTATTATGTCCAAATTCTATTAAAGAATTACATCACAAAGGATTATCAACAGAAGAAATGAGTACACAGGCAATCCTAGTATCGAGAAACGAGGAAGTCAAATGAAGTAACGGCAAAAATGTCAATTGGTTACATGGCAAATTGGTTAAATGCGTCCAAAAATGTCGATCAGTTACACGGCAGATTGGTTAAATAGATTTCAATAGACTATGCTGAAACAGGTGGTGGTGATCATGCAGAAGATGAAAACATCAATTTACAATATCCCAAAGAATATCTACAACTTTTAATACCCTCCGGTCTTCCACCGCACGACTTACTGTAGAAAGAAGGATGTATTCAATGAAGGTAATGTAGTACATCTTCCGTGGATTACATTAGAAAACAAAGGAGATCTTGATATGCCATTTGTATTAAAACATTAACAGTTTCCCGTTAGAATAGCTTTTGCAAAGACAATTAAAAAATCTCAGCACCAAACACTCAAAAAAGTTGTTTTATTTAATAGAGAAAAAGAAACTAAATTCAGTCACGGGCAGTTATACGTTGTGTTGATGCATATGTAACAATTCCCATGAAAATAAAAATCTGTTTAAATTGTACATCCGTATCCCCATACGCAAGCGGCAGGACCGCAAAGAGGCTAGCGCATAGCACAGGCCTGGGTGGTTAGCGAGCGAAGCGAGCAGGGGGCAGCCCCCTAATATGTAACATATAAATGTTTTTTATATAAAGACCTTCACAAAACATAATAACAAATACAACTTTGCACGATACTTTGTGCTAGGCTAAGGTACCCTGACTGCTTTTATGTAGCACAATGAAATCCTCAGAGACGTTGTCAGACCTTACACTGGTGCAGTGGGCCCTATGGTTTCCTTCTGGTGCAGAACAATGCCCAGCCACATGGGTCCAGGCAGGGTAGGCAGCTCTTGGATGACAAAGGCATTGTTGCCATTGACTGGCCTCACGTTCCGAAGACTTGATTCCAATTGAGAACCTCCAAGATGTTATGTATCAGTGCATCTGACTCCACCAAGTAGTGCCACAGACTGTTCAGTTGCTCACTGATGACCTGATCCAGGTCTGGGAGGAGATCCCCCAGGTCACCATCTGCAGTCTCATCAGGAGCAAGCGTAGACGTTGTCGGTAGTGCATACAGACACGTTGGGGCCACACACACTACTGAGTTACATTATGAGTCACCTTGATGAAATTCACACCAGTTGGATCAGCTCGTCCCCATCACACCCCCTCCTGGTCCTCTTCCCAGGTGTCCTACCAAAACCTAACCCGATTCTCCTAGGTGGATCAATGTTTCGGTATCTGCAGTTTCCATATCAGTGGAGCTTTACAGGAATGAAGCTCCCATGGATAACAAAAATTGGCCGCTATGGATTGTCCAGAAGGGAGGACAAGCATCCTGGTCAGGATAACGGAAGATTTCATACCTGGCCAGTAGGCCATAATTGAAGGACGAGGAGAATAGGCATACCAGGGGCAGGTCATTCGCCCACTTGGCAAGTGGCAGTGTTCCTCAGGGCTAAACCCAATTAGGACACCAGCAGGGTTGCATGGGAAATGGAGTCTGGAAACACAACCATCTTTGGGGGCCACCAGAGGGCGCTGGTGGGAGAGGACTGCCCTGGTTCCCATGTGACCAGGAAGTATTCTGGACAACTTAAAGAGGAGACCAGAAGCAGTTCTTGGGTCGACTTTAAAACAAAGCCCACAGCCCCTTTTTGATGAGTCAGTGTCGGTAGGGAGCAGACGACACTCATTGGAGGAGAGAAGGAGGAAGAGAAGAAGGAGAGAGAGAGAGAGAGAGCACTTAAAAGTCTGTACATTTGCTGTGTTAATTGTCCAGAGAGCTATGTGGGTTAAAAAATCTTATATTTGAACCTAGAGTTGTGTTGGGTCTTGTGTGCCTGGGGTTTGGGGTTCAGTGGCATCCCCTACTGTTCACACAGTATTATAAACATTTTCATCTTCTTTTTACATGAAAACATGCGAATTAAGTCAGGCACCACCTGGTACAAGAGGATGTGAGAACAGAGGTCGAGGAACTTCAGAGGGGTCAAGTAGTAGGAAGGCAGCAGCAAGGTGCATAGACTAAATGGGAAAGAGCCATGGAGCACAAGATCTCCTGGTCCGAGGTGTTGCAAGCCGAGCCCTTCCGGATCAGGTTTCTGATCCCAGCCGTCTATGACATCCTGCCAAGTCCATTCAACCTCTTCTTCTGGGGGAAGGTTGACTCTCCAGCATGCCCCTTGTGCCAGAGGGGAGGGAAACTTGAGCATATCCTTAGCAGTTGCCCGAAAACACTGGTTAATGGTCACTATCGCTGTTGGCATTACCTAGTATTGAAGGTCATTGCAGGAAGTATCTCAAGTGTCAGAGACCAGATCAAGTGCAGTGGACCACTGAGGCAGAAGATTGGCTTTGTCAGAGTGGCAGAAAAGCCCAGATATTAGCCAAGGGCGGCACTAGTGCTCTTAGGAACAGCACCAGATTGGCAGGTGAAGGTAGATCTGGGAAAGCCACTCTGATTTCCAGATAACTTTGTAGAGATCACCTTGAAGCCAGACATTGTAACATCCAAGCAGGTGGATATGCTGGAACTTACAATTCTTTGGGAGATGAGGATGGAGGAAGCCCACAAGCATAAGAAAGAAAAGTATGCTGAGGTGGAGGAAGAATGCCCGGGGTTGGGCAGAGTAAATGGTGTTTGCCCATTGAGTTGGGCTGCAGAGGTTTTGCCACCCAGTCTCTGTGTAAGGCTTATAGTCATCTTGGCATCACAGGTGTGTGCAAAATAAAATCCATCAAAGTTACAACCGAGGCAGCAGAAAAAGTTTCTGGATGGTATGGATTAAATGGAGTGGTACTTGGACACAAGCCGGGAACTGATCACTCCTGGTTGGGTCGCCTGGGTGAGGGTGTCTGATGTTGAAAGAAATGACCCCAGGTTACATCACAAATGAAGTGTCCAAGTGCATCAATAGTATGTTGTAGCCAGATTAAAAATTGTTCCTGGTCATCACTGCAAAACACAAGTGACATATACAAAAAAAAATACTATTTATTGGGTGGAGTTTTCCTTTCATGTTAATGTTGTAGAATTCCATGCACAGAAAAGATAATTCTAGTATGGCCCTTTCAGAATTTCCATCCATCCTTCCATTACCCAACCCACTATATCCTAACTACAGGGTCACGGGGGTCTGCTGGAGCCAATCCCAGACAACACAGGGTACAAGGCAGGAAACAAACCCCGGGCAGGGCGCCACCCCACTGTAGAGTTTCAGAATTTTCTTTCCAAAAACACCATTACCTGGGAAACTTTATGAGGTCTACGTGCATGTTTATGGAAATCACTTGCATTTTAATTAATTAATTCATTCATTCATTCGTTCATCCATTTATTTCTAGTAGGATTGATTACTGCAATGCTGAGTTTACTCTATGTTCAAATTGTTCTCTATACAGCCTCCAGTTAATCCAAAATGCTGCTGCAAGAATTATTACAAGAACAAGAAAATACAAACACATAACTCCAGTCCTTAAATCCTTACAGTGGCTCCGAGTTAAGTTTAGGGCAGATTTCAAAATCCTCCTTTTAACATATAAAGCCTTAAATGGCCAAGGTCCAGCTTACTTATCTGAGCTTATCATGACTTACAAACCAGAGCGCACATTAAGATCTCAAGATGGCGGTCTGTTTCTGATTCCAAGGATTAATAAAATAAGAGTGGGAGGTCGAGCTTTTAGTTACAGGACCCCTAAACTGTGGAGTGGTCTGCCTGTTACTATAAGAGATGCCCCTTCGGTCTCTGCTTTTAAATCCCGCCTGAAGACTCACTACTTCAGTTTAGCACACCCTGGCTAGAGCTGCTGATTAACCGTACAGACTGCATCTCTGTTGTTAGTCATTAGCACTAAAACATAAGTAACATGATCGGGACTGGGTAGTCTCATGGTCTGGAATCCCTGCAGATTTTATTTTTTTTCTCCGGCCGTCTGGAGGTTTTTTTTGTTTTTTCTGTCCACCATGGCCATCAGACCCTACTCTTATTCTATGTTAATTAATGTTAACTTATTTTATTTTCTTACTGTGTCTTTTATTTTTCTATTCTTCATTATGTAAAGCACTTTGAGCTACATTTTTTTGTATGAAAATGTGCTATATAAATAAATGTTGTTATAATATGTTACTAACCCTCACCTATTCCGTTTCTCTTCTCGGTACTCAAATGTGGCACTTGGTATCACTGCCCACCTGCCAAAGGTAAAGTCATCACTGATGGACGATCACAGGAATCGTCGGGTAAAGGGGTCCTTTCATCAGATTGGCTGGCCAAGCGCTATTTCAGCTGTGGAATGACTAATAGGGGGAGGCAGCTTGATGGCTGAGGTCTCCAAGACTCTGAACAAATCCAGATCATATTATGTGATATCATCTGCTGCTGAATTCTGCTCTGTGCTTGTAATATTTATATTGTATTGAGGATTACTTGTGTTCTGTTCTGTGTATTGTATTGTATTGACCCCCTTCTTTTTGTCACCCACTGCACGCCCAACCTACTTGGAAAGTAAACTTTGAACTGCCTTTCCCGAGGTTTCTTCCATTTTTTCCCTACAAGGCATTTTTTGGGAGTTTCTTCTTGTCTTCTTAGAAAGTCAAGGCTGGGGGGCTGTCAAGAGGCAGGGCCTGTTAAAGCCCATTGTGACACTTCTTGTGTGATTTTGGGCTCTACAAAAATTATTTGTATCGTATATTGTGTAAGTGACTTTGATTGTGTTATGATTAGCGTGGTGGTTTCTAACTTCTCAGGATTGCCCATCTTTGTATGTTCACACAATATAAGTCTTTAGATTTCACAGATGGGTGGTAAATGAAGAGCACCTCGTGAGCATCAATGTAATCCTACTCAGGGTATAGGAGGCTGAAGCCTATCCAAGCAAGCAAATTCATGGACAGGTCACCAGTCAATCATAGGCCCCCCCTTATTCAACAGCCCACACAGGGCCAGTTAACATGAGTGTCTTTGGGGATGTACAGTGGGAGCCACGTCAAACAGCCGCCTGGAGCATGACAGGTCCATGACAGGACCATGACAGGACCATGCACGATCCGTGCACGGAATGTGATCCCCCGCGATGACGCAGTTAACGATGCCCCGCCCCATAAACGCCCCATGCGCTTTCTAAAAAGATGGTTGCAATGCTGTATAATCCCGCCAGATGGAGCATTGAATGCTTCAGTTAACTGCAGTGTCCAGGAAGCCCTATACCGTATCTTTAATATACTGTATAGGCAGTTCTTGTATTGTCAACATAGTTTCATAAATAGATGACGTGGTAAAAAAAACAACAACAAACCGATTAATAAAACAGATTAGTTAAATCACTCAATACACAACCCATGATGATTATGCTATTTATTATTAAATAATGAATTAATAAAACTAGTTAGTAAAATATTTTTATTCTAGACTATAAGTGAAGAAAAAATAAAGCAAGTTACAGTAGGCGGTTGATACGACAGCTTGCGTGGTGCAATGCTAAGAATTGCTGATTTCCGATCCGTGCTATATAAAATCATCACATTCAAATATTAACAATTCCCACACACCCTTCCTACATTCACTTGTTGCAGTGTACACATCTCTCTGTGCTATGGTTCCTATTACACTGAATGAGCACCTGACATTGTACTTTCTTCCCTGTTTAAATAACATTCGAGTATAGCGCGTCTCCAAATAAATCACATTCGAGTATAGCGCCTCCAAATAAATCACATTCGAGTTATAGCGTCTTTATGTGAAAACAGCATTGTCAGAGGGGGTTTTCGTGAACGCGACTGAGAGAATGGAACTGAATTTAAAAAAAGCTAACCGTTACAATTATCATGCATTTACACTGGCTCTTACAGACTGACTGAAATAAAATGTATGTTTTATTCTAAAATAGTTAAGTACATGCAATATTAGCGTCAGATCGGGTTTGAATACACGCTGTTACAGAAGGAGTCAGCTTATTCAGTGCAGCACTTTCAACGCACAGTACATGCAATATGTAGGCGCATATTCAAACCCGATCTGACGCTATTCGTTTTCAAATAATATTGCATTAGTGCGATGATGTTTTTACATATATTATCGCTTTCATTCATCTTGCGGTTTGTAATCAGTGACCGCGTGTTTTTTCCCCGATCTTGCCAGTTCGCACATGTTGCTGTTTCTTTTGTACTCCAGGACATGCAGAGGACAGAATAGTACAGAGCAGTAAGTTCAGCGCTATATGCAATCAGACAGACAGAGAAGGCACTAGATATATAAATAAACAGGGAAGGCACTGTATAATAGATATATAAAAAACAGCTAAGGGGATAGATATATAGATAGGTAGGTAGGAAGGAAAGGCACTATATGATAGGCAGACAGGGAAGCTCCTATATAATAATATAATATAATATAATATTATAATTATAATAATAAAATATAATGTTAAAATCACGTGATTGCAACTCAGCGCAGCTAAATTGCTGGCGTGTGTTAACGTGTTCTTGAGAACAAAGCGCCATCTAGTGGTGGAACCAGGTAAATGAATAAATAGGGCATGAATGGGCGTGTTTACTGTGAAATCTTGACACGCCTTCTATCAGTAGAGGGAGGGGGGGATCACGGCGTGCATAGGGCAGCCGTACGTCATTCGCACGCCATTCACACGGCCGCGGCTATTTGACGTGGCTCCATCTGTAGGAGGATAATTGGGCAACCCACATAGACACAGGGTGAAGTTACGTACTCATTGCAGACAACCACCAGGCATGGGATTCAAACTTAAAATGCGTCATTCTTGATGAGGGGCATCAGTAACTACCGTGTCACCACGCCACCCAGTTTTGCACATATGCTGAAGGTTGAAATCATGTTTGTTTTGTCCAAATAAAAAAGTAGAGGTTGATGGTTAAATATCATCAGTATACCTTACTTATTACAGGCTGAATTACTTGTTATTAATATTATATGCCATTCTAAACTTGCATATTACAGTTGCAAATAAGCAGACATCACGAATGAATATTGTGATAAATAAAAGCACTGATTTGGCAGAATTTGCACACGCTCTGAATGACTTGCTTCATTTTGGCTCACTTCCTACTGCCCTCCAGCTTTTGAGAATCGTTCTTGTTCTGCTAAATGCTCATCCTTGAACCATCTGTCTAGTTTAACTTCAGCCTTAAGTCGTCTTTGTGTAGGAGAGGCTGCTGAACAGGCTGCTGCTTCTCGCCTTACTAATAAACGGCAGCCTCATTCCCGGCCTGTGCTTCTAAAATTTTTAGATGGGTGTGCACAGTTTTGCCATCTTTTGAGGGAATGTGTCGTGCATGTCACTGTGGTTTAACACGGCTGTTTTCCAGCTCCAGGGACTTGTGTCTCATTCTGATTCAGTCCATTTTCTGAGTGGAATTTGGACCTTCTTCATGGGTCTCAGTGGACTTTGTCCAGGTGCTCTGATTTGAACATTCAATTAAATTTTTGTAAGATGCTTTTCACTGAACGCAGGTTCAAAACGCTGTAACAACTTTACAAATGGCTAATTACATAATGATTTGACCACACACTGTTCCTAGCAATGGTCTGACCACAGGGTATCTAGTAGTTCGTATTGAGGATAAACCAGGGTGAGTGAGGGAGACACAGACAAGATGGTAAAAAACGGGCAGTTTTCTTTTTATTAGAAACAAGGTCGACTCCACGAACCCTGGAGTACATGCCAAGAAGGAAGGACAATCTTACTTGTATGGATAAAGGAAGGATTCATACCCAGTGTCACACACGTGCGCATGGGAGACAGCTAAAGAGCCTCAATAAGGGTAATTCCACAACAGACCAGGGGGTGGCAGAGTGTACTGACCCTTTCTTCCATTTCACTGCAGACCGATTACAAGAAATTCCACCTGGGTTCAGTGATCTCACTTCTGGTTCTGACCCTGAGGACCTCACTTCCCCTGTTCTCCCTTAAAACCACCATCTTTGCCTCCTTAAGTTAGTTGTGTTTTAGACTTGTATCTGTACACAAAGTACTCCCAATTTAACTCTTTCGCAGTCAAGAAAAATTATACGGGTGGCTGCCCCAAACCTTTTTACAATTCTATTATCTCATCATTGACACCCGCCAGGAGGCCACAATGGATGGACTGGTCAAACTGGCTTACTAGGAGCAGGGCCATCTTAACAACATTATAGGCCACTGGACCCCAGCAGTGCGCTGGGGTCCCTACCTACACCACCACTCAACAAGTCACAACATACATAGATTATCAAGGGGTACCTATGCTCATGGGGACCCCGGGCAACTGACCAGAGTGCCCATGCGTTAAGATGGCCCTTACCGGGAGCTGTTCATTCCCTCATAGAACAGGTGGCATTATTCCTCAAGGCCAGGCCAGATTAAGACACCCGCAGGGTGGCATGGAAGCTGGAGTCCGGAAACACAGCCCTGTCGGGGTTCTACACAACCCAGAAATGCTCAGGACAGGAGACTGGAAGCAGTTTCCTGGTCTAGTTTAAAAGAAAGCCCACTGCTTCACTTTAACCTCCTTAGCGTAACATATGAGGGGGTACCCAAAAATAACCGGAAATTGAAAAAAAAGTTGTTTTAATAATTTTTACTTACTGAAACTGAAATTTTAGTGTTCTTCAAAGTACTCTACATGTGAATGAATTCACTTGTCCCAAAGGTTTTCCCACTGGTGGAAACATTTTTGGAATTGCTGAAGAGGAACATTGTCCAAGGCCTACATCGATTTTTTCTTTGACTTCCTCCACGGTACAAAAACGCTTTCCTGTGAGTTCCATTTTCATATAAATGTCACACGGAGCAAAGATCATTTGAGTAGGGAAGGAGGCAAGAACTCCATGATACACAAGACAATTCAGAAATCTCTTCAATAGCCCGACGAGGATCTTCATAAATTGCATTGTGAACTTTTTCAAGATTTTTCATCTTTCCTAATTGTGGAAGGTCGGCCAGATATTGGTTGGTCTTCAAGTGACATTTCCCCTCGTTTGTAATGCAAAAACCACTCATAGACCTGTGTTTTACTTAAAGCTTCCTCTTTAAAAGCAATTTCAAGCATAGCTACAGTTTCTGCAACTGTTTTCCCCAAGAGAAAAGAAAATTTAACGCAGACTCGTTGTTCTTTATGATCACCCATCACAAAAATCGCAGAACACATTTAATAAGCACCAAGAAAAACCGACACGGAATGCCGTACGAACAATACAGAGCAACGCCACGTGGCAGACTGCCGCAGAATACTGTAAGTATGCCACACCTAGCGGCAAAATTTGTAACTAAGTCGAGATTACTTGCCAGGTAGAGATTCCGATTATTTTTGGGTATCCAATTGCATTTTTCTCAAAAAACATGTAAAAAGTGTTGCATTTTTTGGCTTGAAAAATGACATTTTTATTAAAATGTATTTATTTTTTAAATTAAAATTAATTAAATCCAATGTAATCAGTGCATGACCCCCCTCTCTCTCCTCTCTAATCTTTCTACTGTAAAACATGCAAAACTCTAAAAGTTCTAAGTCCAAAGTGTTAAAAGTATAATAATAATACAATTTACAATAACCGTAATGCTGAATAATAATAATATGAAATGAACAATAACGATGATGCTAATACTGCATATACTGTCAAAATATGTCTTTTGTGTGGTATATCTTTGAACAGGAAAACTGCTTAGGCGTTCGACCGGTCATTTACCTGACACCGTTCAGCATAACGGTTCATCTCAACAACAATTCTCTTCATCACATCGTCTTCAAGTAAGCAAGTGGATCTTGGCTGTCAATGTTCACTTTTATTCCTGGCTGCCCCACAAAATCAAAACAAGGTGGTGCTGTTTTATTTATAGGAGGGTCAACAGAAACCCAGACGTCAGCGTTACTTTTGGATTCCTCAGAATCGCTTCGCTTTCACTGTCCATTTCAATTTCAGTGCCTGAAGACAGATTCACTTTGTCATTACTGCTGATGACAAGCACCTCAACGTCACTGCTTATATCACAGTCAAGAGCGTGCAACACCTGGGCTGCTGAAAAATGTTTCTTACTAGACGCCATTATGAGGCTAAGAGAAGACGCGTCTACATCATTGCCCGGATAATGCTCCGGCCTGATGCTTACGCAAGACACGTCTGTACTGTTGCCTGAGTAATCCTCATGTCTAATGCTTATGCCGAGATGCTTTCTATAAAGTTGCCCATCGTTTTCACAACCCGAGTGACACTCCGGCCCAACACTAAGGAGGTTAACTGAGTCAGAGTCGGTGGGCAGTGAGCAACACACTTTTGGAGGAGAAAGGAGGATTGTGAATGGTTTATTTTGCCAGTCTTTGTATGAAAGCATTTTTTTGTTTGTTAAACGAAAATCACTTATTTGAACATGAAATTGCATCGGGTATTACAATGTCTCTGGTTTGGAGCTTAGTAGTTCCCCCTTAGTGGTTACACTGGTTACTTCCAGGAACATCTTGAATCTGGAACCACTGATAATGTACCTGATGATGACAATATCATCCACTTGCAGAGCCACAACACCATAGGTCACCGCAGTTTTAGACCCGCAGTTACAGACCCGGAAGTGTCGACACCTTCGTTTCAGGACTGACTTCATGAAATTAGTTTTGGAAGGTTTCGGCAGGTCTCGGCAAAGCCCAGAAAGTAACGTCGGGTCAAAGACCCATTTAGAAAACAAATAATACGCATCATTGTAAAGTTCAGAGGGTTTCTGCCATCACGTCGTGTCATACATCAAACTAAACAATACAGATCGTTACTGTGAAATATTAATATTAACATTTACGTTGTGTTCGGGTCTGTGGGAACCATTTAACATGTCGACAAAATTAAAATCATCGTGTTAATTGAAAATAGTTTTTTAGTTTACATTCATGAAATGAAGTATAAAATATAATTATAATGTTTAGACCACGTTAGATTTTAGTAAACTGTTAATAATAATAGTGATTACATTACTTTTTCTAAAATGTACTAGGCATGTGTGCAATATTGTTCTAAACCAATTTAGAATTAACATTTAAGCCAATCTAATATTTTTAAATATGCATGCGAAGAAAACGGCAATACATATTCTACACTGAATTATGTTATTAATTGCATTATATAGAACTGCTCTAGTTTTTGTCACTTATTATTATAAACGATGGGCCATCAAAAGAAAAAAAAATAAAAAGTACTCATAAGAACACAATTTATTTACAGTGGTGTGAAAAACTATTTGCCCCCTTCCTGATTTCTTCTTCTTTTGCATGTTTGTCACACAAAATGTTTCTGATCATCAAACACATTTAATCATTAGTCAAATATAACACAAGGAAACACAAAATGCAGTTTTTAAATGATGGTTTTTATTATTTAGGGAGAAAAAAAATCCAAACCTACATGGCCCTGTGTGAAAAAGTAATTGCTCCCTTGTTACAAAATAACCTAACTGTGGTGTATCACACCTGAGTTCAATTTCCGTAGCCACCCCCAGGCCTGATTACTGCCACACCTGTTTCAATGAAGAAATCCCTTCAATAGGAGCTGCCTGACACAGAGAAGTAGACCAAAAGCACCTCAAAAGTTAGACATCATGCCAAGATCCAAAAAAAATTCAGGAACAAATGAGAACAGAAGTAATTGAGATCTATCAGTCTGGTAAAGGTTATAAAGCCATTTCTAAAGCTTTGGGACTCCAGCGAACCACAGTGAGAGCCATTATCCACAAATGGCAAAAACATGGAACGGTGGTGAACCTTCCCAGGAGTGGCCGGCCGACCAAAATTACCCCAAGAGCGCAGAGACGACTCATCCGAGAGGTCACAAAAGACCCCAGGACAACGTCTAAAGAACTGCAGGCCTCACTTGCCTCAATTAAGGTCAGTGTTCACGACTCCACCATAAGAAAGAGACTGGGCAAAAATGGCCTGCATGGCAGATTTCCAAGACGCAAACCACTGTTAAGCAAAAAGAACATTAGGGCTCGTCTCAATTTTGCTAAGAAACATCTCAATGATTGCCAAGACTTTTGGGAAAATACCTTGTGGACTGATGAGACAAAAGTTGAACTTTTTGGAAGGCAAATGTCCCGTTACATCTGGCGTAAAAGAAACACAGCATTTCAGAAAAAGAACATCATACCAACAGTAAAATATGGTGGTGGTAGTGTGATGGTCTGGGGTTGTTTTGCTGCTTCAGGACCTGGAAGGCTTGCTGTGATAGATGGAACCATGAATTCTACTGTCTACCAAAAAATCCTGAAGGAGAATGTCCGCCATCTGTTCGTCAACTCAAGCTGAAGCGATCTTGGGTGCTGCAACAGGACAATGACCCAAAACACACCAGCAAATCCACCTCTGAATGGCTGAAGAAAAACAAAATGAAGACTTTGGAGTGGCCGAGTCAAAGTCCTGACCTGAATCCAATTGAGATGCTATGGCATGACCTTAAAAAGTCGGCTCATGCTAGAAAACCCTCAAATAAAGCTGAATTACAACAATTCTGCAAAGATGAGTGGGCCAAAATTCCTCCAGAGCGCTGTAAAAGACTCATTGCAAGTTATCGCAAACGCTTGATTGCAGTTATTGCTGCTAAGGGTGGCCCAACCAGTTATTAGGTTCAGGGGGCAATTACTTTTTCACACAGGGCCACGTAGGTTTGGATTTTTTTTTCTCCCTAAATAATAAAAACCATCATTTAAAAACTGCATTTTGTGTTTACTTGTGTTATATTTGACTAATGGTTAAATATGTTTGATGATCAGAAACATTTTGTGTGACAAACATGCAAAAGAATAAGAAATCAGGAAGGGGGCAAATAGTTTTTCACACCACTGTATATAGCACCCTGCCCAGAAATTTAGAAAGAACAACAGGACCAAAATAACATTGGCTACAAATAATATCTTCACTAAATAAAGAAAAATACAGGATATACAAAACATTCAAATAGAATAAAAGACAATAATTCAGACTAAAATACAACATAGAAATCTTGAACAAATAGCATAAATTGTGATAAAAATGCAAACCCCGAGTACCTGGACAGATAGAGGGGGTAAACTGAAAGAAGGGGCAGAATGTCAGGTCTGTTTAATGTCCTCCAAAACAAATGAGCTAAAAACGAATGAATGGAGTCAGCTGATCTGATTAATTTGGGAGGCCATTCCACAGTCAGGGCGCTATATAGAACTGAAGGCCCTGCTGTCACCCACAGAGTGCAAGTCAGTGATGGGCACAGAATGAGAGGACTTTAGTGGGCAGGTCAAGAACAGAATTTGATATTCAGTCCTGTAAGACACAGGGAGCAGTGAAGGTGCAGCAGGATGGCTGTGATGTGCTCGCTGTCGGTGGTCCGTGTCAGGACTCTTGCAGTTGAGTTTTTAATCAGCTGGAGCTGTGATGTAAGATTATATTATTATAAAATTAAGATAACTTAATTATTATATTATAAATTAAGGCATGAGGGTTGCCCTGGACATGACATAAGCTACATAGGGTCTGACAATGGGTCCAAGGATTTCATCCCAATATGTAATGGCAGTCAAGGTGCTGTTGTCTAGCCTGTAGAGGTCTGTGCGTCCCTCCATGGATATGCCTCCCCAGTCTGACCATCACTGACCCACCACTAAACCGGTCATGATGAACGATGTTACAGGCAGCATAATGTTCTCCGCAGCTTCTCCAGATCCTTTCACGTCTGTCACAGGTACTCAGGATGAACCTGCTCTCATGTGTGAAAAGCAAATGGCGCCAGTGGTGGACCAGCTAATCCTGGTATTCTATGGCAAATGCCAGTTGAGCTCCACAGTGCCCACTAGAGGATGTCAGGCCCTTGGGCCACCCTCATGAAGTCTGTTTCTGATTGTTTGCTCAGAGACATTCATACCAATGACCTGCCTGCTGGAGATCATTTTGTATGCTCTTGCAGTGCTCATCCTGTTCCTTCGGTCCTGCTGATGGGTTAAGGACCTTCTCTGGTCCTGTCCAGTTCTCCAGGAGTAACTGCCTGTCTCCTGGAATCTCCTCAGTGCCCTTGAGACTGTGCTGGGAGACACAGCAAACCTTCTGGCAATGACACGTATTGATGTGTCTGCCATCCTGAAGAAGCTGGACTACCTGTGCCACCTCTGTAGGGTCCAGGTATCGCTTCATGCTACCAGTAGTGACACTGACCGTAGCCAAATGCAAAACGAGTGACAAAACAGATGAGGAGGGAAAAATGTCAGTGGCCTCCCTACACCTGTTAAACCATTCATTCCTGTTTTGGGGGTCGTCTCATTGTTGCCCCTCTAGTGCACCAAAGCAGCTGAAACGGATGAACAAGCCCCTCTGTTACTTCACTGACCAGATCAATAGCTCACAAGTTTCATTGACTTGATGCGATACTCGGATTAAAAAGGGTTCCTTTAATTTTTTTGAGCAGTATATTTTAATGTAATATTGTGGTTTTATAAGTCACTACATAAATTACTGAAATACACTCAATGATAGTTTTGGTTGCCTCACACTTCAGTCCTTCCCAAATGCAGTAGTTTACAAACATCATATTTTAATTTCTCTTTGAGAAGCATGAAATATAATTGTGTTGAATCTCAACTTATGATTACATTTTTGCTACGTATTTACTATTAAGGGACTTTTTTTTTTAAATCAGATGGTCACTTTATTTTAACAAGCAATGTAAATAACCTGTTTACTCTTTACCCTCAGATCACATTCTATTTGTTTATCAAGCAGAACTGAATAATTTCATTTTCTATACAATACTCTAATAACTGTACAGTTCAGCGGGCTAAAATAACACAGCAAGACACACAAACACACGCATTATGCATACACACTACGGGTGCTGTCATTGGTCCCCCTGTGGATCGGACTGTTGAATCGACACAATGGCTGTACATGCTGGGGTCTTTGGCACATGTCGTCCCAGTAGCATGTGAGGTGTCACCAATGGTTTACCCTGCTCCTCTCCTTCTCCCTGTTCCAGTCTCAGTTCAAGGTTGTCGAGATGACAAAAGTATTTTTTCTGAGATGTTCAGTATGTAAGCAACGTAAATGTTAATATTAATATTTCACAGAAACGATCTGTATTGTTAAGTTTGATGTATGACACGACGTGATGGCAGAAACCCTCGAAACTTCACAATGATCCATATTATTTGGTCTGATGTACTTTTTTTCTTCTTGTTTTTTTATTTATCGCTTAATTTCTGAACGGGTCCTTTCCGTTACTTTCCGGGCTTTGCCGAGACCTGCCGAAACTTTCCAAAACTAATTTTACGAAGTCAGTCCTGAAACGAAGGTGTCACCACTTCCGGGTCTGTAACTGCGGGTCTACAACTGTGGTGACGTATGGTGCTGTGGCTCTGCAAGTGGATGCTTCTCGATGATGAGCCATGCAAATGAAGACACACACATAGTCAGCAAAAGTTTGCTACAAAGTGTTTAAGTGCATTTATTTAAAACTAAAGTAGTGTTCAGAATGTGCAGTGCAAAAAAAGAAATCTTCAAAAATTAAATAAATAATCCATAAAATCTGTGCAAGTCCATGAGATAAAAACACTAAATAATCTAATAATCAAACTGGAATAAAATCCCACACTGCAATCATGGCCTTATTCTTGTTTCACCTTTAACTGAGCCCAGCACAGCTCCTACTCTCTCCTGTCTTCCCAGCTCTCCCAAAGGATTGCTCAGCCAGCAGTGACACCAGGAGCAGTGACCCACTTTTCCATCTCCCCAGACCACTTAAAGCCAGCTGTCCTTCTGCCTTCCATCATGCTCTCCTGGAATCTTCTGGATCCCTAATGAGGACTCCACCCCCATCGTGAACGCTCCTCCATTAAATCAGCAGGTAAGGGACGATCGTCCGCTCCTCCTAAGGGCTACCAACTACTCTGCCTCTTCTCCCTCAAGCTGGCTGACTCACGGTTCTGTTTGCCTTTTCTTTTTCTTCTTTCATCTTGCATCTCTTTTAAAAACCCTGCAGAATCACGGGTCCAGCGCTAATGAAGTAACAAGTTAACCTACATGAGTACAGGAGAATGTGAGATCGCCTGACTGTACATCTGCCTCCAGATTGTCCCTAGTGTGTGGTTGGTGCGTGTGTGTGTGTGCCCTGCGGTGGGCTGGCGCCCTGCCCTGAATTTGTTCCTGCCTTGTGCCCTGTGCTGGGATTGGCTCCAGTAGACCCTCGTGACAATGTGTTAGTATACAGCGGGTTGGACAATGACTAACTGACTAACTGACTCCAGTCCTTTTCCCTTCTTCCTTTCTAAAAAAAATAAATGAATCAAATTAAACTAACATCCGGCTCTCCAGCTCACCAAATTATCCCCACTTTTCAAGCTTTAGGGGACAACCAAGAATAATGTCCACTCACCTTCTAACCTTTCTCAGGCTCCTCAAGAGGACTTTGACGTCCAATCCACTAGAGCTTAGAGACAGGATTGTGTTGAGGCACAGATTTGGGGAAGGCTACCATAAATTCTGCAGCATCGAACGTTCCCAAAAGCACAATGGCCATCATAAATCTTAAATAGAAGAAGTTTTGAACAACCAAGGTGACCAAGAACCTGATGCTGAGCTCTTCCTGAGCTCCAGGGAAGATGAGAGAAATCTCTATCTGTGTGGAGATGGGAGAAATTTCCAGAAGGACATTTGCAACTGCAACATTCCACTAATGAGGGCTTTATGATTGAGTGCCCAGACAGAAGCCACTCCTCAATAAAAGACATATAAAAGTTTGGAACAACCACAACTCTTCCTAGAGTTAGCTTCCACAAAAATGTGAGAAATGTGAAGGGGTTTGAATACTTTCTGAAGACAATGTATGAGCAGATTGGAAACCTCATTCAAAATAACAGAAAATAACTTTGCCCAGGAAATGAAAGTAATGCAAAGGCCAGAGATGCAAGAATTGTTAGGAGGAAAGCAAAGGACTGAGAAGCTGCCACAATTGGCCTCAGGATCAGCACTGAGAAGTCAAAGATCATGAACATATATGCTGTTGCCTAAACAAAGGGGGTAATGATCGGACAGAAATGGTTAGAGGAAACAGAGAGATTCACCTTCTTGGGTAGTCTGATCACCAAATATGGAGATGTGGAAGCAGAAGTCAAGCACCACATTGGGAATGCGATATCAGTCCTCCAGAGGATGAACAAGATCTGGTCTTCGCCATCTATGTCCTTGAAGATCAAGCTTCACCTGTTTATCTCTTTTGTGATTCTTATAGCTATTTACTGTATGCCAGTGAAATCTGGAAGGGGTCAGCAAGTATCAACAAGAAGCTTGACGTCTTCTAGGAGAGGTGTCTACACTGAATTCTCAAGAATTACATCACCAACAAAGAGGTTATATGAAGAAAAGACTAGTGCAAACTCCATATCACCGTCGTCCGTAGAAGACTCCGAATGGCTGGCCAGGTCCTTCGAATGGAGTATCCCAAAGAAAGCAATGACACGGGTAGACAGACAGATAGATAGATAGATAGATAGATAGATAGATAGATAGATAGATAGATAGATAGATAGATACCTTATTCATCCCAAGGGGAAATTCACACACCCCAGCAGCAGCATACTTATACAAAAACAATATTAAATTAAAGAGTAATTAAAATGCAGGTAAAAGCAGACAATAACTTTGAATAATGTTAACGTTTACCCCCCCGGCTGGAACTGAAGAGTCACATAGTGTGGGGTCTCCTCAGTCTGTCAGTGGAGCAGGACGGTGACAGCAGTCTGTCGCTGAAGCTGCTCCTCTGTCTGGAGATGATCCTGTTCAGTGGATGCAGTGGATTCTCCATGATTGACAGGAGCCTGCTCAGCGCCCTTCACTCTGCCATAGATGTCAGACTGTCCAGCTCCATGCCTACAATAGAGGCTGCCTTCCTCACCAGTTTGTCCAGGTGTGAGGCGTCCTTCTTCTTTATGTTGCCTCCCCAGCACACCACCGCGTAGAAGAGGGCACTCGGCACAACCATCTGATAGAACATCTGCAGCATCTTATTGCAGATGTTGAAGGACGCCAGTCTTCTAATGAAGTATAGTCGGCTCTGTCCTTTCTTACACAGAACATTAGTATTGGCAGACCAGTCCAATTTATCATCCAGCTGCACTCCCAGGTATTTATAGGTCTGTACCCTCTCCCCACGCCAAAATGACCGAAAGGAGAAGAATGTTAGTACAAGACCTGAAGGCACTGAACATCATTTGGGATGAAGCTGAAATCTTTACCAAAGACCAGACACACTGGAGAATGCTTGTTGCCCGATATGCTATGCAGCAAGGGAGGATCTAAGTCTAAGTAAGTAATGGAGTTTTACCGGGTTGTGTGGTTCCTTGTGGAGCTGCTGCTTGACAAAGAACCATTTCATTCTGGGATGGGTTCTTTGCATCTAAAATTGGTTCTTTGGGCTTTGAAAAATTTACTAATGTGTGGGCAAAATAGAAATATTTAATCTATCGTAGGCTACCTAGAAGATAATGGAGATCAACAAACCTGAATTAGTCAGTAGTATTAAATGAATTGTTTTGGACATCACAAATCCACCTGCATTTCAAAATCTCCTGTTAGAGATCTGAATAAAGGGTTCTTTCTTGAACCTTCATGTCAATGGTTCTTTTGGGAACCAACACTGGTTCTCTCCTTTAAGCATGAACTCCCTAGAAATTTGTAATGCTGCTCAGATTCACTAATGTAAAGTAAAGTGAAGAAGTGCCTTGAGTCCTTGGCTCTCGAACTCTTCTTCTGAAATATTTTATTTCTTCTTAATTAACACAAAAATGTATGATTTCACCTCTTTGCCTCAATCACCTCTGCTTTTAAAGCCCACAGCTCTGTATTCATATTCATCCTACACTATTACAATTATTCAATATATACTGCTTTATTTATTTAATACAAACCTATTACTGTATTTGATTCTTTTATAAAGTATGTTGTCATGCTTTCAGTATAAAATTCATTCATCGAAAGACTAGCAATGAATTTGTAATATATATATATATATATATATATATATATATATATATATATATATTGTGATTAAAATCTGAAAGTCAGCATTAGTGACTAATGCCGTGGCTCACTGTTACTTCATTTTGTAGCCGTAGTGATACCACAAAGAAGAAATGCTTTTTTTTTTTTTTTCTTTTCGCTTTCATATTTCCAGGGTGGTAAACTCATTAAAAAATTATTACAAAGTCTCCAGGTTTTATTTATTTATTTTCCAGTACAGCATAAAGAAACGCAAAGTGTCATTTCTCTCCGTTGGTTAATTATAATTACTTCTGTTTGGTTTGGATTCATGTGGAAAATTGTGATTAACAATTAGGAGTGCTCATTAATTTTCTAAGCCTAAAGGGCCAAAGCCACACGCAGAAAGAAATCCGTCCTTCATGTTCTGACCACTCCACAACACACTCGATTGTATTTCTGTTTAATTAACTTAACTGACGCCATTTCTTCACAAATATTTTAGGCAGTTTCTTCAGGCCGCTTTACATTGAAATGCTTCCTATGATGTGGACCATCTACTAATGAATCAGAAATGAAGAACTTGGTGTGTTTGACAGCAACACAACATCACAATGACTTTACCTTCAAAGTAAATAACTATACTGGTGAGTCCCAAAATTTATTTGCTAAATTTTAGCGGGGATAAGCATATCCATCTCAAAGCACATGCACACTCATACGTACCGCACACTCACCTCAAGTGGCCAGCTGCAACACACCGACTAAGAACTAAGAACTAATCCCTTAATATGATCCCAAAGACAGGGCCATCTTTCAAGCTGTGTTTAGTTTGTTAGTGAAGCCACGATTGGAACACATGTCTTTGACTGAAATAAATTGGTCAGAAATAAGCAGAAAACATCAATGAAAATGAGCATAGGCAGCGATGAAGGGGTGATCGCATGCACTACATTTGTCTGGACCAGTGACGTGCAGTGAGGTTCATGGCTGCTAAGGCACTGACTCCTTTAAAATCAGATTTACAAATATATGAACCCAAAAGAGTAGCTTATTCACCATTCAATTGGCAGCATGCACGTTGACTACTGGTTATGTTTCATATCTCGTTATAATTCTTTACACACACATCAGTAAGGTACATATCTTGATAAGAAAGAATGTTACATTTATAGCGGCAAGAGAGTGCATTTCTTCTGAAGCCTCCATGCATTCTAAATTTGTCGTTGCAATTCCACAATTCAGACTCATTCAGCACAAATTAAAGTATACAGAGGTGTACAAAAAGAAACAGATTTCAATTTTGACCTTAATTAAAATATTTAGTTGTTTTTAAAGGCTTTTAATTTGAATGCTTTAATCAATTTTAATACAGACAAACAACAAAAGGATAACAAGAAAAACAAAAGAACAATTTATTTAAGGTCAAAATGTAGTTTTTAAATATTGGATTGTTTTTTTCTGACCTCATTTTTTATAAAATTGAAAAACGTTTATGGTCTTACCTTTATCTGTAAATGAAGTCCATACGCCTATCCTTCTCCACGAAAATCTCCGTCACTTTCTTGTAAAAGTCATCCTCATTTTCCTTTACTTTTAAAAATCATAATCTTCCATTTTGGCTGTCCGTCGGAACAAAAAAGAAAAATAAATAGACCGCTGCAGTGCACTTGACTTTCTGATATCGCTAACTTCTTGGCGCCTCTGCGTAGAAGAACAGCAGCAACGAGAACCTATTGGGCTCACATGCGCCCCCTTCAGGGCAGCACAGTACTGTCTGCCTCACTCATCTTGTGCCTTTTCATTGTGGTTTATGTCTGATCATCCATCCATCCATTCATTATTCCAACCCACTATATCCTAACTCAAAGCACATGCACACTCACCTCAAGTCAATTGGGTCTGCTGGAACCAAGGAGGTTCTGAGGGATTTGGAAATTGTAGAGAGAGAAGTGCTGTGCAGATTAAATAGGCTGAAATCAAACAAATCACCAGGACCAGATAATATTTATCAAAGAGTGCAGATTGAAGATTAGGCAGTACTTATTGTGGAATACTGGGGCGTACAGCTCCCCAAGCCCAGACACAGACAAACACAGAGACACAAGTGCAACACGAAGCACAGTTTATCTCCTTGTTGGGAAGCTCTATTCCCCACTCCCCATTTCAGAGTACAGTACACAGTTATCCACAGCAATGCTGCTCAGTCTTTTCTCATCCTCCTTTTTTTCCTTCTCTCTTTCTCTGCCATCTCCACTCCTCTATCAGCAAGCTTTAATTTCCTCCTCCTCCTCCTCCTCCAGACTCTGGCTCCTCAAATGGAGTGAGGTGTCCTCTTTTATAGTTCACCCAGAAATGCTCCAGGTGCTCCCGGATCCTCTTGCAGGGTTGAGCTTCTAAGCTCCAAACACTTGGCCCTGAAGTAATCCAGGGGGATTGCCATGAATATGTCCTCTCCTCCAGTCCTTACATTCCAAATATTATGGTGCCCTAAAATGGAGGGACTGTGTAGAAAAAGTGTCATTTCTACATGTTGTGACCAAAATGTATGGAAACACCCTAAAGTGAAGTCTGCAATGTGTACTTTAATCACAATATCTAAATTGTATAATTTGTCATTTTAAACTTTGGAGCAGAGGAGTAAATCAAGATAAATGTGCCGCAGTTTAAAACATTATGGAGGGCACAGTATAGATAGATAGATAGATAGATAGATAGATAGATAGATAGATAGATAGATAGATAGATACAGTGGTGTGAAAAACTATTTGCCCCCTTCCTCATTATCTGATCATCAAACACATTTAACCATTAGTCAAATATAACACAAGTAAACACAAAATGCAGTTTTTAAATGATGGTTTTTATTATTTAGGGAGAAAAAAAATTCAAACCTACATGGCCCTGTGTGAAAAAGTAATTGCCCCCTTGTTAAAAACTAACCTAACTGTGGTGTATCACACCTGAGTTCAATTTCCTTAGCCACCCCCAGGCCTGATTACTGCCACACCCGTTTCAATCAAGAAATCCCTTCAATAGGAGCTGCCTGACACAGAGAAGTAGACCAAAAGCACCTCAAAAGCTAGACATCATGCCAAGATCCAAAGAAATTCAGGAACAAATGAGAACAGAAGTAATTGAGATCTATCAGTCTGGTAAAGGTTATAAAGCCATTTCTAAAGCTTTGGGACTCCAGCGAAACCACAGTGAGAGCCATTATCCACAAATGGCAAAAACATGGAACAGTGGTGAACCTTCCCAGGAGTGGCCGCCGACCAAAATTACCCTAAGAGCGCAGAGACGACTCATCCGAGAGGTCACAAAAGACCCCAGGACAACGTCTAAAGAACTGCAGGCCTCACTTGCCTCAATTAAGGTCAGTGTTCACGACTCCACCATAAGAAAGAGACTGGGCAAAAACGGCCTGCATGGCAGATTTCCAAGACGCAAACCACTGTTAAGCAAAAAGAACATTAGGGCTCGTCTCAATTTTGCTAAGAAACATCTCAATGATTGCCAAGACTTTTGGGAAAATACCTTGTGGACTGATGAGACAAAAGTTGAACTTTTTGGAAGGCAAATGTCCCGTGACATCTGGCGTAAAAGGAACACAGCATTTCAGAAAAAGAACATCATACCAACAGTAAAATATGGTGGTGGTAGTGTGATGGTCTGGGGTTGTTTTGCTGTTTCAGGAACTGGAAGGCTTGCTGTGATAGATGGAACCATGAATTCTACTGTCTACCAAAAATCCTGAAGGAGAATGTCCGCCATCTGTTCGTCAACTCAAGCTGAAGCAATCTTGGGTGCTGCAACAGGACAATGACCCAAAACACACCAGCAAATCCACCTCTGAATGGCTGAAGGAAAACAAAATGAAGACTTTGGAGTGGCCTAGTCAAAGTCCTGACCTGAATCCAATTGAGATGCTATGGCATGACCTTAAAAAGGCGGTTCATGCTAGAAACCCCTCAAATAAAGCTGAATTACAACAATTCTGTAAAGATGAGTGGGCCAAAATTCCTCCAGAGCGCCGTAAAAGACTCATTGCAAGTTATCGCAAACGCTTGATTGCAGTTATTGCTGCTAAGGGTGGCCCAACCAGTTATCAGGTTCAGGGGGCAATTACTTTTTCACACAGGACCATGTAGGTTTGGATTTTTTTTCTCCCTAAATAATAAAAACCATCATTTAAAAACTGCATTTTGTGTTTACTTGTGTTATATGTGACTAATGGTTAAATGTGTTTGATGATCAGAAACATTTTGTGTGACAAACATGCAAAAGAATAAGAAATCAGGAAGGGGGCAAATAGTTTTTCACACCACTGTAGATAGATAGATATGAAAGGAACTATATAACAGATAGATAGATAGATAGATAGATAGATAGATAGATAGATAGATAGAAAGGCACTATATAATAGATAGATAGATAGATAGATAGATAGATAGATAGATAGATAGATAGATAGATAGATAGATAGATATTATATTCAACAGCATGACAATAAAAACTGATACCTCCAACAAATCTGGATATGAGTGGAATGATTATATAAAACTACAAATCTGTTAAACCTTCATATTTTTGAGGTTCCTTTTTATTCTCTTCAGTATAAATTTCACAGCCGTCGGACAAACAAAAGAATTATGCAATGCACAATAACTGTGATACACATTAAAAGATAATTTGTGCTTTCAGCAATTGGGTTGTTTTAATGCTCAAGAAGAATGGGAATGCATATTGTACTTAAATTAGTTTTTGTTGAATTACGCCATAAACTTTCCCTTCATAATGTGTGATTCTTTTTTTTTTCTTTCTATTGTAATGCACATCACCGAGTGAATTTCCTATTCAGGAGTAGCACAGTCCACCATGACCTTGAAGTTATCATGCCATAGATTGAAAACTCTTGGAAGGAAGATTACTCTTTTCTTCTATTCTACCAATTTTGGAATAAACAAAATGAAAAGGCGAGTTAATGATAATAGGAAACATAATTTAGAAATCGACATGGAGAACATTTTTCGAAGCTCATCATGCTGAAATGGGTTACAAAAATGAGCAGTGGATTCAGAGAGTATTTAGACCCCTGAGCTTTCTTCACACTTTATTTTATTGTGGATTTCATTTTTAAAGGATAAGTTTGCCATTTTTTTGCCCATCAATCTACACTCAATAACCCATAAGGACAAAGTGAAAAGATGTTTTCAGAAAGGTTTGCAAGTTTATTAGAATCAAAAACTGAAGTTTCACATTTATAGAAGTATTCAGTCCCTTTGGTGTGGCACTGCAGATTGTGCTCAGGTTCATCCTGTTTGCTTTCATTCTCCTTGAGATGTGTGTAGAACTTGATCAGGGGTCTACCTGTGTCAAAATGAATCGAGTGGATTTTGCTTAGAAAGTCACACACCATGTATATAGAAGATCCAAAATTCACACTGCATGTCAGGACAAAACCCAAGCCATGAAGTTCAAGGAACTCATAGTAAATCACCACAATCAAATGGTAGTGACGCGTGGATTGGAGCAAGGTTATAAAGTCATTTCTTAAGCTTTATTGGCTCCCAGAAGCACACTGGCCACACTAATCATGAAACAGAAGAAGTTTGGAGCCACCAGGTCTCATCCGAGAGTTGGCCATACAGTCAAACTGAGTAACCATTGTCACACACGTGCTCTTAGGAGGCAGCCAACAACCCCTAAAGTGGGTGATACAACACGAGACAAGGGGTTGATTATGTGTACTAATGCCTCTCTCCCTTTCAACAGAGCCAAAGAAGAAAAATAATAATCTCATACACTTCCCTTCAGCAGTTAACAAAATGGCCACTACACGTCAATCCCGTCTCTGAATACCATAGATGATGTTACTTCTGGGTCCTCCATGATGACGTCACCCCTGCTCTTAATAATGATGGCACTTCTGGTCCCTCCATGATGACGTCACTTCGGGCTCCTCTATGATGATGTCACTTCCAGCTTCCAGCTACCATAGATGATCTCAATCTGGTTCCGCCCTGATGACATCACTTCTGTCTGTCTGCATTGGTGTCATTTTCTGTATTAATAATAGTAATTACTTCCTGTCACCATTTTGAATATATATCCTCATGTAACCACTGTACACTTTAAAATGCTTTGGTTTTTTGATCATTTTTTCAATCATTTTTCATCTAGTCCAAAGGACATTATACGGGGCAATTCCCCAACTCTTTGTGATGTTTCGTGGAGTGATTTTATTTCATTACACTACACAAGAATGGCTTTTATCAGGAAGGTGAGCAAGAAGCCAACGATCACTCTATTAAAGCTTCAGAAGTCCTTGGCTGAGGTGGGAGAACCTGTCAGAAGGATGGCCATCTCAGAAGCACTCCATCAATCAGGTGTTTAATGGCTGGACTAAAAACTACTCTTGATTAAAAGGCATATGACAGCTCACTTGGACTCTGAGAATTTGAGGAAAAAGATAATCTGGTCCAAAGAGACAAAAATTGAACTCTTTGTTCAGAACTTCAAGCACTGTGTCGGGCGAAGACCAGGCACTGTTCGTCACCTGCCTAATAAATCCCTTTTGTGAAACATGGTGGTGGCAACATTACATTATGGAGGTGTTCCTCAGCAGCAGGAACTGGATGGCTTGTCAGAATTAAGGGATGAATGAATGAAACCAAATACAGAAATGTAACCACCTCAGACAGGGGTGATGATTCACTGTTCAGCACAACAATAGCCCAAAGCATAAAGCCAAGATGATGCTGGAGTAGAACTGGGACACATCCTTGAGTGGTCCAGCCAGGAAGTCCACACTCAAACCTCCCAGAACTTATGTGAAGAGAGCCTAAGATGGAAGTTTACAGGCACTTCTCACACAATCTAAGGGAACTGGAGAGGATCTGCCAGGAAGAACTGAACAATGTCTGATCCTGCGCTTATAGAAAAATGAATTTTTAAAATGGGTAATCTGTACATATTAGAAAAGTATTTTAAGCACATGACACAAGTAAATACTATATTTCACCAAGCATTAAGATATAAGAATTACCCTGTGGTGGGCTGGTGCCCTGCCCAGGGTTTGTTTCCTGCCTTGTGCCCTGTGTTGGCTGGGATTGGCTCCAGCAGACCCCCGTGACCCTGTAGTTAGGATATAGTGGGTTGGATAATCGATGGATGGATAGATATAAGAGTTACGATTAAAAAGTTTTCTGCCTATATATTTTTAATTATTTTGTATGAGCTATAAATCACCAACAGTTCATAAGCCAAAGGTTAGACATGCAGGAGAGCTAGAAAAGGATGAGCCCCCTCACTTAAAGAGGGAATGTGAACTCTTTGACTGTAAATAATAGTAGCAAGCGCTGAGCTAGTAGGGAGTACAGATACAGTCATATGAAAAAGTTTGAGAACCCCTCTTAATTCTTTGGATTTTTGTTTCTCATTGGCTGAGCTTTCAAAGTAGCAACTTCCATTTAATATCTGACATGCCTTATGGAAACAGTAGTTTTTCAGCAGTGACATTAAGTTTAACGGATTAACAGAAAATACACAATATGCATCATAACAAAATTAGACAGGTGCATAAATGTGGGCACCTCTACAGAGATATGACATCAATACTTAGTTGAGCCTCCTTTATATAACATCCTCCAGATGCTTCCTATAGCCTGTGATGAGTGTTTGGATTCTGGATGATTCTTCCATACAAAATCTCTCCAGTTCAGTTCAATTTAATGGCTGCCATCCTGCTTCAAATCATCCCATAGATTTTTAATGATATTCAAATCAGGGGACTGTGACGGCAATTCCAGAACATTGTATTTCTTCCTCTGCATGAATGCCTTTGTAGATTTCCAACTGTGTTTTTGGTCATTGTCTTGTTAGAATATCCAACCCCTGCGTAACTTCAACTTTTTGACTGATGCTTGAACATTATCCTGAAGAATTTGTTGATATTGGGCTGAATTCATTTGACCCTCAACTTTAACAAGGGCCCCAGTCCCTGAACTAGCCACACAGCCCCACAGCATGATGGAACCTCCACCAAATTTGACAGGAGGTAGCAGGTGTTTTTCTTGGAATGCAGTGTTCTTCTTCCGCCATGCAAAGCGCTTTTTGTTTTGACCAAATAACTCAGTTTTCGTCTCAACAGTCCAAAGCACTTTGTTCCAAATAATCTGGCTTGTCTAAATGAGCATTGGCATACAACAAGTGACTCTGTTTGTGGTGTGAGTGCAGAAAGGGCTTCTTTCTCATCACCCTGCCATACAGATGTTCTCTGAGCAAATTGCGCTGAATTGTAGACCGATGTACAGATACACCATCTGCAGCGAGATGTTCTTGCAGGTCTTTGGAGGTGATCTGTGGGTTGTCTGTAGCCATTCTCACAATCTTGCCTCTGTATATATGCTCCTGTATTTTTCTTAGCCTGCCAGATCTGGGTTGGTTTAACAGCAACTGTGCCTGTGGCCTTCCCTTTCCTGATTCTATTCCTTACACTTGAAACTGACAGTTTAAACCTCTGAGATAGCTTTTTGTAGCCTTGCCCTAAACCACGAGACTGATCAATCTTTGTTTATAGATCTTTGGAGAGTTGCTTTGAGGATCCCATGCTGTCTGTCACTTTTCAGAGGAGAGTCAAAGTGAAGCACAACTTGCAATTGACCGCCTTAAATACATTTTATCACTCATGATTGGACACACCAGTCTATGAAGTTCAAGGCTTAACGTGCTAATCCAACCAATTTGGTGTTGCAAGTAATCAGTATTGAGTAGTTACATGCAATCAAATTGGCAAAATGACAAGGGGACCCACATTTGATTTAACTTCATACAACTAAATACTGCTTCACTAAAAATCTTTGTTCGGAAAATACCCCAGCACTCAGATGTTCATAAGAAATAAAAGACATACCACTGTTATCTTTTCTGTTGAAATTCGAGTCAATTATGATGCAGGCTGAGAGGGGTTCCCAAACTTTTTCATATGACTGTAGGCCTTGTCAGACAGACATGATGGACACAGAGGGGTTTTACACCCCCTCAGCTGGTGGAATTAATAAGGGCCAAGACTAGAGCAATGTAGTGTTAGGAGTCAGATGAGGATGAATAACAACTTGTGTGATAAGAACTGTAATAAATGTGAGAGTTGCACATGGCTGCTCGCTCATTGCATCTGTAGTGAGTCTGTATGTTCGGCGTACAATAAATCTTTATTCTGCTGCCTGTCCTGAGACTCCGAGTGCCTTCATTGGGGCTGAGGGTGCCCGCACTTGCCTTCTTCTACACTCTCTGATCGGTATGACCCCAAATGTCATGAGAAAAGACAATTTCCCTTGGGGCGGAATAATATAGTATATCGATTCAAATATCAAAATCAAAATAAACTGCCTGAATCCAGGTGTGCCAAGCTACCTAGAGTTGTACCTAAGAAGCCTTAATGGTGTAACCGCTCTCCAAGGGGCTTCTAAAAAGTACTGAATAAAGGATTTGAATACTTATATGAGCAAGCAATTTAAATTTTTGATTTTTAATAACTGTACCAACTTTTCTGAAAACATGTTTTAACTTTGTAGTTATGGGATGTTTAGTGTAAATTGATTGGAAAAAGAGGAAATTTATCCATTTAAAATTTTATCTAAAACACAATAAAGTGTGCAGAAAGTGAATCATTTTTTTTTTCCATTTAAGAAGGGTTTTAAGAAACTCAATGCATCCCAAAGAGAAAATAATAAATCATGAAGTTTGTTATTTTACTGCTTTGACATGGTAAATTTCTACTGCAGCATATTAGTGGAACAAGCCATTATTTTCTTTTTCGTTCTTTCTCTCCACAGTTGAAGCAGGTGGTGATAGCGTGTCGCCTCACCGACCACACAACAAACCACCTGGATTGGGACCTGAGGACAGTGAGTGACACCTCAGCAACCCACTGGAACAGTGTGAGTTTTTTTTAACAGTGGCTGGAGTGCCAATCCTGCCACCAATGCCCAAGTTTTCCTTACAAGTTGAAGGACCTGCTTGCATTAATATCATACCCAGGATGGAGCGATTGCAGGTTAAGGGCCCAATGGAGTAGTGTCACTTTTGGTGTTTATAGTGAGTTAATGTATTTATTAGTTATAACTGCTGGATACCAAAGAAGTGGCTGTGTGGGATTGCTTACTGGGCTTTTTGTTTGTTTTACTAATGAAAATGCGACCATAGGCAGGTGAATGCAAAACTGTGAAAGACCCCTTTGAATGTTTTTATATTCTCATGCTGTAAGGCACATTGTCATTATAAATGTATCTAATGAGCTGCTTTCTACTTATACGTTCATTACTTTACACTTCATCCTCTTTTTATATTTCAAGGATTCTTTAAAATTGTACTGTAATGTTAGAAAAAAAAAAGAACATTAGTCTTACAAATCAGAGCAGACAATTCATTCCATCAAACTCGTTTGGTAAACAAATAGCTCAGTTGTCTCAATAACTCATTCAAATATTTTTTAGAGGCTGTCAAGGTTTTGTATTAAGTACATTTCCCTGCAGTTTCTTATTTGTGGGAAAAAAATCATTCCCGGGTTGCATCATGATTTTTTTTTCCTTTGTTTCCACTGATATTCTTAAGTATTTTCTTCTTCTTCATCCTCTATGTAAGGTTCATGAGCTTGATGAACCTTCTCCATTCAGCTCGACTCTGCACCTCCTTACCAGCCAGGGGCCTCATGTATAAACGGTGCGTACGCACAGAAATGTTGCGTAAGAACTTTTCCACGTTCAAATCGCGATGTATAAAACCTACACTTGGCGTAAAGCCACGCACTTTTCCACGGTACCTCATGCCTTGTCGTACGCAAGTTCTCCGCTCGGTTTTGCAAACTGGCGGCACCCAGCGTCAAAGCAATGGTACTGTTCTTGTGTGATTACTCATTATTTTCATGACGCGGCTTTATAAATACACAGAAACTAACCGCATATTGTTTATTAGTGTAATGCATCTGATTGTAATTAACTCGTAACAATATAATGGTCCAGGGAACAGCCATAGTATTCCAAATACCATAACTGCTTTAGCGTTGTTACTCTCACTTCTTCTTCTTCTTCTTCTTCTTCTTCTTCTTCTTCTTTCAGCTCCTCCCGTTAGGAGTTGCCACAGCGGATCATCTTTTTCCATATTACTCTCACTGCACGACTCGGAGTATTTATATCACTGTATCTGAGTGTGAATCACAGCAGCAGCTGATCGGAAAGAGAATTATCGGTATACAGCTTTAAGGACACGCTGTCTCAGCCACTGCAAAATGTTTTAAAGCCTTTCCTGTACGGACCTCGCGGTTCAGAAACAGTTTAATCCCAAGAACTTTAAATGCACTCAATCAATTGCTCCTTGTAGAATGGTTTGTACTTATAAGTACAATCACCCCACTGTAAACTTGCACTACAGTTATAATATCTCACAACCTGGGCCACTTTATAAAGCGCGTATTTACATATGATGACGATATCATTTTTAAGGTGAAATGCAGCAAAATATGTTTGTTAAATTATACACATAAAACTTTAACTTCATTTAAATAATCTATATTCTTCACTGGGAGTGTCGTGAAGGATAGAATAATTAAACATATACTACGAAGATATTTCAATGTTCTTTAAACGTTTTGAAGAATCGGCTAAGCTTACAGATGGCTTAACTTCTATTACAGAGCTGATTGTGTGGCGATCGGTTACTTGGGGAAAGAAAAGCAAGGACTCTTGGGGCGGCCACGCCAATATATATTGAATATAAAACAGAAAGAGAAAATAACAACACAGCTAAAAACGCAGCGACAAATTTCGACAAAGATAATGCTTGTCATGAGCACGAGGCTCATGAAACACATGTTTAATAATGTGCTTTAGCTCCTATCATCATGAAAATGACATCACGTATACATCTCAGTATTTTAGTTATTCAGAGAGCTGTAATATCACAAATGTAATGGATTCTGTGTCCAGTTGGAGGAAGAGAGCCAGTTTAAGAAGCAAGTAGTGATTCACACACATAGATCACATACGAGTAGAAGATCAAATACAAAACAAAGCATTTAACGTGCTACTTTAATTACGATGTAATTTTGAGAAACTGGTTAATTAAACGATTTTAAGATGAAGTTTATAATGTTCTACTAAATGACAAAATAAACTACGTGATTAAAGTGGAAATGTCGAGATTGAAGTTGACATTTCGTGCTTTTTCCCCACCGTGTGCCTTTTTTCTCTGTACCCTAATAAGCTTTCATATGACACTCAGACAGTGGGCTTACAACTCTTCTATTCACGGCAACTTTGATATGTGACTTCTTTTTATTTCCGCACTGTGCGATTTTGTGAATGTGAGCTTTCAAGTTTCTCCAACACGCTATGTCACTCGATCAACTTCCTTTTGTTGATTATACCACGGTTTATTTGAACAAATAGTATGTTTTTCCTTTGCCTCCACTTGGTATTCGCTGAAATTCTTATATTTTCCCCGTGCTTTTCCCATTGTCTTTTCACAGAAGGCTGCGCTTAAGGGCGATTTATATTTATTTGCATATTCAAATAGGCGTAATTCTGGGAGGATTTGGGGTGTTACAAAATGCGCGTGCACGAGCGTTAGTTTTCACGCTGATCGGGATTTATGTAGCGGAAGAACGTGGAAGTTGGAGTATGCACAGATTCCTGCATCTGGATTTTTCTGTGCGTAAGCACATTTCAGCTTTTGTGCTTACGCCATGTTATAGTGCGAGTTCTACGCACGGCGTTATACATGAGGCCCCAGGTCATTTCCCTTCAGATCTTCTTTTACTTTGTCCATTACCTGCGCTTTGGCCTCCCTGACTTTCTCTTCCCCTGGACTTCCATTCCCATCAGTCTTTTATCCACATAGTCATTGTCTCTCCTGAGACATTCATACCACCTCAACCTACTTTCCTGTACTTTCTTAGATATCTCTCCCACTTTTGTTGTCTTGTTTCTTATTTTGCCATTTTGGTTAACTCCACACATCCATCTCAACCCCATTTTTTGACACCCATTGCACGTCCAACCTACTTGGTACTTTGTTTTAGATTCTACTAGCTGTGTAAGCCCATGCTGTAAAAAGCTTGGGCTCCTAGAAACTATTAAAATCGCCATCTGCAGCGAGATGTTCTTGCAGGTCTTTGGAGGTGATCTGTGGGATGTCTGTAGCCATTCTCACAATCCTGCCTCTGTATATATGCTCCTGTATTTTTCATAGACTGCCAGATCTGGGTTGGTTTAACAGCAACTGTGCCTGTGCCACTATTATATTACTTAAGTTTTAATGTTAATGACTAACAACAGAGATGCAGTATGCACAGCTAATCAGCAGCTCTAGTCAGGGTGTGCTAAACTGAAGTAGTGATTCATCAACCTGAGACCGAAGGGGCATTTCTTATAGTAGCAGGCAGACCACTCCACAGTTTAGGGGCCCTGTAACTAAAAGCTCGACCTCCCTCTGTTATTTTATTAATCCTTGGAATCATTAGCAGACCGGCATAATGTGTGCTCTGGTTTGAAAGTAATAATAAGTTCAGATAAGTTCGGCCATTTAAGGCTTTATATGTTAAAAGAAGGATTTTGAAATCTGCCCTAAACCTAACTGGGAGCCAGTATAAGGATTTAAGAACTGGAGTTATGTGTTCGTATTTTCTTGTTCTTATAATAATTCTTGCAGCAGCATTTTGAATTAAACTGAAAAAAGGAATGTTTGTAAACAAATAGTCTGGCTGTCTCAATATTACACTAAAACTTTTTTCAGAAACTGTCGAAAACTGTTTTTTATTGATTTCCTAATGTGTGTTTCTGTGTGGTAATGTGTAATGTTAGAAGCTTTAAATAAATGAGTTGTATTTTTTAATCCCAACGAAAGAATACTGTATATTTATCAGACTATATAAAGTAATGCTATGAAATTAATTACATAAGAACATAGTAAACTAGCTGTGTAAGCCTGTGCTGTAAAAAGCCTGGGCTCCTAGAAAGTATTGAAATTGTCAGAAGAAAAATTGAAATGCAGAGTCGGCAGTTTCCTTTTTCTGGTTTTGTGCTTGCCCCGCTTGTTTATCAGCGGCTAAGTGAGTTTCTCTCTTGTTTGTCTTTCCTCGGCGGTTTTAATTTGGCGATAGTCACTTTCTTTCAGCTTCATTCTGTAGCCTCGCAGTTCTTTATTCTTCTGACTCATTAACTTGGGGCCCGCCTTTCCAGCTCTTTTTCCTTCATGCTATAGCCTTGCACTTCTGGGCTGGACAGACAGACACCCACACTTCCACACATAGACATTTATATATAAGATAAGACAACTGAGAGCAGACCATAAAGTCTATAAAGTCTGTTTTGTAGCTAATAGCTAAGTTGGCCCAATATCTCATTCAGATTCTTCTTAAAGGGTGCCCAGGTTTCTGCTTCAACTCCATGTGTCTGTAGCTTGTTCCTGATTCCCACAACTCCTTGCGTAAAGTAGTCTTTCCTGGCTTCAATCCTAGATGCACTTGCCCTTCATTTCCATTGTTGTCCTCAAGTACCTGGCTCAGCACTTTAATCAAAAGAATGTTGCTGGATCTCCTTTGTCAATACCATTAAGGCATTTAAATACCTGGATTAGGTCCCTACACAGTCTTCTCCACTTGAGACTAAACAGGTTTAATTGTTTGAGCCTGCCACAGTTGAACATGTCATGATGTTTATCTTTTATTGTGTCTTCTATTTCTCTATTCATTTTGTAAAGCACTTTCAGCTCCATTTTTTTGTATGAATATGTGCTATATAAATAAATGTTGATTGATTGATTGATTGATTGATGTCCTGAGATGCTCTTGGCTGCTCTCCTCTGCATGGCTTCAAGTGCTGCTATTTCTTTCTTATATGTGGTGACCAGAACTGCACAGAATTTAAATGATTTTAGAATAAGACTACAGAATAATGTCAAGAACGTGAACATTGTACACGTTACCTGGTTATTGGGTTCATCTAAAATACTTACGGGGGATAATGTGAGTGTGACAAAGTCACTAAGTTAGTGGTTACCGACCTTTTCTATGTCCCGCACCCCTAGAAAATGTTTGATTTCTGTTCACAACCCCTTACAAAAGTCATATCACATTTGAAGGTGAAGAAGTCAAATTTGTCATTCATGTTGGGATATAGCGGGTTGGATAATGGATGGATGGATGAACCATAAATTGAACCACATACTGTACTGCAGGTAAACAAACCTGTGTAAAATTTAAATATAAATTCAGAAAATTACTTTTATAACTCTCAATAATCGTGTAAAGGTGTCCCCTGTGTCCCATGAATAAGCATACACCATTAGGAAATGGCACATGATCAACGATCAAGGAGTTTGGGGGATTAGAGTCCCCCCATGAAGCAATGGGTGCCTGGAGGGCCACTAAATGATGAAACCCAGTCCACAAGCTTTGTCCCACTGATAACACCTGAACTGCTAGTTCAAACACAGATGTGGCCACACAGTTCAAATTGCTGCGCTACTGTCAGGACTGCCAGAAGGAAAGATGGGCGGACAGTAAGCAGCAAATATTCCATCCAATCCATTGTCCCCCCTGGCAAAACATGACAATCAAAACTCGAAATCAGTGACGTTTCACAAACAAGGCTTGCACAGAAATAAACACCTGACCTTGCCCTCTTCTATAGATCATTGGAAGGTCCAAATTCAATTCTCTTAAGAAAAATGTTATTTGCCTTTTCAGACGCTCCACACGTAGCAAGGAACCCATGAGAAAGTGTATTTCTGCGGATTATTCACAGGTGACAATTGCGCACGCTACGCTTGATTCTTTTCATTTCATCGAATAGGAACACAAACTACTGCACTGCAAGATACCAACTGCACCACGATTAATTCTTGTTTTTGCTTTGTCATTCTGGAACAGTGGTTCCCAAACCTTTCCATGCTGCAAACCCCTAGAAAATATCTGATTTATATTTGCACCCTGCTATTCACCTTTACGAAAGAGGACCTGACCGCTCCATCTAGACTGTGTGTTTTTTAAGTTTATTTCCTTTATTTATTATTTCCTCAATCACAGACGACATCGGGTTTTGTAATCTATGACAGTAGAACACTTTTAGAAATTGGAAACCGGGTCTCTACTTTTATTTCCGATTCGTCATGATCGGCTGAGATACTCTGCAACCCGGACAACAACAATAGACACAACTCTGACCTGTGGCAATGAACAAAGAAACGGAGTGGGAAACTCGGCGGCGTTCAAAATGGACTGAGACAACAAGCACATTACCCACCACTGCCTAGCATCCTGCTGGCTAATGTTAAGTCACTGGAGAACAAGCTGGATGACCCGAGAGTAAGAGTTACTTTCCAATGCGACATGAGGGATTGTAACATTTTCTGCTTTAGGGAGACATGGCTGACCCCCCAGTGCTGGACCAAGCCGTAACACCGTCAGACTCATTCTCTGTGTTTTGCATGGACAGAACGGCAGAGTCTAACAAAGCTAAAGGTGGGGGAGTCTACTTCATGACTAATAACAAATGGTTGCGATACCAGGAATGCTTCCATTCTAACTGGCTACTGCTCGCCTCATCTGGAGTATTTAATCATCAAATGTTGTTCTTACTATCTGTCACGTGAGTTTACCTCGGTCATTGCCACGGCGGTCTACATCCCACACTACGCAGACGCAGGCATGGCTTTGTCTGAACTCCACGATGTTCTGTGTACGACTCAAAACAAACACAGAGACGCAGCATTCGTCTTGGCAGGGGACTTTAATAAGGCAAACCTCAGATAAGTAATGCCGAACTTCCACCAACATGTCATGTGTCCAACTAGGGGAGCCAGAATTCTGGATCACTGCTACACCCCGTACAAGCAGGGCTACAAAGCTGTTTCACATCCAGCGTTTGGGAAGTATGACCATAACGCCATTTTCCTAATGCCGGAATATAAACAAAGTTTAATTCATGAAGCTCCGGTCACGAGGGAGGTGAAGCACTGGTCTGCCCAATCAGAAGCCACGCTGCTGGACGCGCTCGATGACGTAGACAGGGGCATGTTCTGAACATACGCAGATGACATCAACGAGTTTGCGGAAGCAGTAGTTAGCTTTGTTAGTCTGCTTGCTGAAGAAGTTGTTCCCATGGCGAGAGTTAAATTATTATTTTTTTGGATGCATTTCACTGCGTGCTGTCCTGTATAACTATGCATGTGACGAATAATAAAGAATCTTGACGAACCTTGAAGCTCTGCCCGCAAAAAAGAACCCATGAGAATGTGAATTTCTGCCGCTCATTTAGAGGGGACAGTTGTTGTCAAGTGCAATGCTTGATTCTTTTCATTTCACAGCAAAGTAGCACAAACTAACAAATGACCTACAAATGACGGTGCACTGCACCATGATAAAGTCGGACAACGTGCCTCACTCAATTTTGATGAATCTCGATGCAGCCTTCCTCTGAAATGCCACTTCCCACTCCCTGGGGTTGTAGGCAACCCCTGCAATAACATAAGCTCCGTTTGCCTTACAATGGAGGAGAACTCTCTGGAAGACTACTGACATCACTTCCTCTCCCAGTCCGTCTTCCTCTCCATCTACTCACAGGAAGTCCAATGTCATTTGGGAGTAGACTTTTCTCTGGGAGGAGACAATTCCCACAAAGAGCCTTCACAAGCATCTCATTTCTATTTTCTATATTCTTTAATACTAGACATTAAACAGGGTCATCCATGGCCCCCAAAACATTTACCGTATATACTCGCGTTTAAGTTCTACCGCGGATAAGTCAGGGTTTGATTTTACCGTATAATTTCTGGTATTTTATAATACCGGTCGTAAAAGTCGAATGCGGAAGACTCACGCTATTGGTCCAAGAGATTATATGTTAACACCCACCTGAGAGATTAACCACGGCACACACTGCCTTATTTTTTCCATGTATTGTGCCTACGTGACCATACGGTAATACCCAAACTATTCTGAAGTAACATTTGCACTGATTTGTGTTTTTTGTGTCTCACACCCTCATACACCTTTATCGTAAGAGCATCCCTCATCTACGATGGAGCGTTTGATCAGAAGAAAATATAAAGAAGTGGTGAAAGAAATTGGTAACTGCGCTGCTGTAACAAAATTTGATGTGTGTGACAAACTGGTGCAATATTAGAGGAGGCAAAAAGATGTAAAAAAAAAAATAAAGTAAAAATAAGTGTTCGCTTCCTGGGTCCTCCCTGCATGGAGTTTGCATCTTCTCCCCGTGTTTGCGTGGGTTTCCTCCCACAGTCCAAAGACATAAAGGTTAGGTAGACTGGCCATCCTAAATTGTCCCTAGTGTGTGCTTGTTGTGTGTGCCATGCAGTGGGCTGGTGCCCTGCCCAGTGATTTATTCTTGCCTTGTACCCTGTGTTGGCTGGGATTGGCTCCAGCAGACCCCCGTGACCCTGCGTTAGGATATAGTGGATTGGATGATGATGATGATCACTGACTGTTGCATTTTTGAATGGGCGTATAAGTTGGGGTCTGCTTTTATGATCGATTTTTCGGGTTTCAAGACCCGACTTATAAGCGAGTATACAGTATACTGTGACAAAGGCGCAATACCAGCATCTGACCCGACACAGACAGACATG
This sequence comes from Polypterus senegalus, assembly GCF_016835505.1. Classification (NCBI taxonomy): domain Eukaryota; kingdom Metazoa; phylum Chordata; class Cladistia; order Polypteriformes; family Polypteridae; genus Polypterus; species Polypterus senegalus. The sequence goes on from NC_053158.1 coordinate 11,888,540, forward strand.
GGAGGCACACTTATAAAACAAATAAATCTTTTATTCTCCTTTCTTCACCTGTGAGCAACACCTTCTCCATTCCCACAGGCACAACACAGTCCCACAAACACAATAGCACAACACTTCTCTTCTTTTCTTTATCTCCTCCTTTCTCCCTCCTCCCGACTCTGGCTCTCGAAGTGGTGGCTGCTGGCTCCTTTTATAGCCCACCCGGAAGTGCTCCAGGTGTTTGATGACCCATTTCCGGCTGCACTTCCAGGTGTGGCAAAAGAACCTCCCACATGGGCTCAGGAACCAGTGCAGTGGCCCCTGGTAGTGGCCACGGACCCCAGCAGGCTTGAGTTCCAAAATCCCATGCCTGTGGCCCCGATGCAACCCAGGAGGGCTGCCATCTAGCATTCTGGGGGAGGTACTGTCCTGACTAGGCTTGCTCCCCCGGTCCATAGAATGAAGAGGCCTCCCGGCTGGACAAGAACCCCGGCCATCTATGACAACACGGTATTTGTTTCATTCTTACAATAACCAAATGTGAAAAAATTAAATAAATTAAAACCAATCAACCTGACTGCACCCTTAAAATAATGGAAGGGGACACAGCAGCACAAAGAGGTGCACCCTAACCAGGAATTCTGTGGTAACAACACTAGCTAAGGCATCGCCGTGCTGTTCTGTCATTCTGCTTTATGTGCCTGCTCAGTCGGGTCGGATTTGCTGGTAAAATTATTGCTTGTCACTGAAAATTAGATGTCAAGGATAATAATCCTTAAATACTTTTTTTTATTAGTTTGATAAAAGTCTTTTGAAATTACATTTTAGGTGGCATATCACTGTGTATTTAAGTAATTTTCCTAAAATGTTACCTGGGGGCCAGGACTGATATATTTCTTTAATAACCGAGTCTCGTTCATTTATTTAAATATCTGAGTGCTGACGTTCTTCATTTGTGATCTTTGTTATCTCAGCAAAACTCTTTCATGCTTATACAATTCTGAGAATAAAACAGAAAATGAGGCATACACAGAAGAATTTATCTCTGCCACGGGCTTGCTTTCCTCTAAACTGGAATTCTTTCTGCAGCTGTCTACAAGTACATTATTATGCATGTACCCAAGGTAATTGAATTCCTAAAAATGGATTTTTAGCAGAAAGAAATTACCAATCAATGAGTCAAAATACCACCGGTGTACTTTTGGCATTCTCTTAAAGCAGTGTTCTGAAAAAGCACACGCGGATCTAAGTCTTCATTTAATCCTAGGTTGGGCAAGCAGCTTTAAAATAGAAGCATAATTATATTATAAATGAACAGACGCATACATACATACATGCACATACATACATATACTGAAGTGCAATTGAAAAAATGCAGCAATTCCTTCCGTATTACTAATATTTTAGAACAGGTCATCCACCTGAAGCTAAGCATGTTTGGGTCCTGGGAGCAGTTGGGTGAGAGACCATCTATTAAAAGCTTGAGTTGCTGCTGGAAGAGGTGTTGGTGAAGCCAGCAGGGGGCGCATATCCTATGTTATAAATGTGGACCCCATTGGCCTAGTGCAGTGACAGGGATGCCGTCCTTCACATGAGACATAAAATGGAGGTCCTGATTCTTTGTGGTCATTAAAGGTACCCTTCAAAAAGAGTAGTGTGTATCCCGATGTCCTGGCTAAATTGCCCACCATTGCCTGATCATTCTGGACCCCTAATCATCCCCTGTCTCTAATTGGCTATCTCTCTCACCATTTCACCACCTAATAGCTCATTTACTATGAGCGTACTGGAGCAAGAATGGCTGCTGTGGCATCATCTAGGTGGATGCTACACATTAGAGGTGGTTGAAGTCTCTCCCCATTCACTACGTAAAGCACTTTTAATCGTGAGAGAAGTGCAATATAAATGTTGTGCCGGCTGGGATGCCCTGATTATGGATGGACCTGGGGAGAGAGTATTTCCAGGACAGTTTCTCCTCTGCATTGACAGAGGGCAGCCCCCTTGGTTTCCAGTGGGGCCACGGGTCGTAAGCATGGGAGCTCCACCATCAACCACAGCCAGGGTACTTCCACACACACACCTGGAAGTATGGCCGGAAGAAGATCATTGGGCACCTGGAGTCCTTCCGAGTGCCCTATAAAAAGGGTCCGGTTGCCAAAAGTTGATGGCCAGAGTCGGGAGGAAGATGACAAAGCCTGAGGAGGAGTGGAGGTGGAAGGACTGGCAGGCAAAAGGGACTGTGTTGTGCTCTGTGTCTTGTGCAAATAAGGTGTGTGCTGTGTGGCAATTGGTGTCCTGGCTGTCTGTGTCTGGGTTAGGGCGGCTGTACATACCCTGGGCTTCACAATGTAAAGAATTATTATTATTATTATTATTATTATTATTATTATTATTATTATTATTATTATTATTATTATTATTATTATTATCAGAGTATTCTTGTTTTTCTGTATTTTCTTCTCCGTGGTGCCAGAAGTATATACAGAAAAAACAATCTGCAGCCAAGGATGGTGGCTCAAAAATGAGTGACTTATGAACGTTGTCACACATGCGCGTCAGAGGATTACCTGAGGTATGTAGTACCACTCCGGGAGAAGACTGGGCACTGTCCTCTTTGTTTCTCTCCACAGTGCCGAGAAGACGCCCAGTGGGGGCAACTAACTCCACTACTTCCGGTCCACAGGCTATAAATCTGAAACCTGCGTCTTTAGAGGATTTTTGACGGCATTTGTGGCATCTCTCCTCAAAGTACCTCGGGGAGTTGCTGTCAGCTGTCCGTTTGTTTGACAAATGCTAATGTAAAAGCGGCAAGAAAAGAAAGGATGGCACAGTTTTAAAAAACGCACTGTTGCGGAGATTAAAAAGGTGCGTTTCGTTGGGTGTAGGAAGTAGGAGTCAGGAGTCGGGAAGTGTTCCTGAGTGCACAACAGCACCATCTCGTGAGGATGTGAGGGTAGCTCATTTGTTTAAAGGCACGTGTGACAGGGAAATGGGTGGCCAAGTTTCTTGTCAAGTGATAGATGGTCTCAGAGGGTCCCTGAGCCACCACGAGCTCCTTTGTCTTACTGAAGTTGAGTTACAGGTTGTTTTCCCTTCACCACGAGACAAAGTCCTCCACAACTTTCTTGTACTCCAACTCGTCTCCATTATCAATGCAGCCTGTAATGGACGAGTCATCTCAAGTGCTGGTATTGTGTTGGAATTCTGTTGTGTCAAGGGTTAAATAGGAAGGAAATTTCAAAAATATAAACAATTAGAGAATTGATTAAAAGATTATAAACTTCCACACTTTTGGTAACAAGTTCAAATAGCTGCTCCTGTAAATCGAATGTACGTTACGATGTGCTATGGATCATCCTTTTTCCTAACCCTAACCCTAACCCTGAGTAAATGAAACATTAAGCAGATTTAGATGTAATTGGGTCAAAAATGGGAGCTCATTAGTGTTCTGGCTTAACAATGGGACTTGACCCTCATTGCCTGCCAGCAGTAATAAGACCCCACTCCACTGCTAACTTAATATTTTGGCTGCACATTCAAAATCTGTGCACTGACAGAGCTGGAGGTGGCAGAGTTAAAGATGTTAAGATTTGAATTGGGTGTGATGGGATGGATAGGATTAGAAATGAGGACATTAGAGGGTCAGCTCAGGTTGGACGGTTTGAAGACAAAGTCAGAGAGGGGAGATTGTGTTGGTTTGGACAATGTGCAGAGGAAAGATGCTGGGTATATTGGGAGCACCGTGCGAGATGCAGATTATGTAGCACGGCAGCAGCGGCAAGCCAGTAGCTGATTGAAAAAAGAGGGGTAAACAAACTGTATTTGTATCACCGTTTAAGAGGGGGTTTCACATCTCCATGGGGCGCGTTCAGTCTTCCTCTTCAGAGACTGGCCTGCAAAGCCCCGACACCCCACCTCGATTTGCTCACAGTGGGTGATCCATCCCAGGCTCCTGCACTTCTCTGTCCTCCCGGTACTTGGCACTTTTTCTGCTCTTGAGCTTCTTCCATGCGTTCTTCCCAGAGTACCGTGAATTCCATCATGATCACCTATTTGATGGAACTGGAAAAGATGACCACGACTGGACGCAGTGTTGACGTGGGAATGTGCTCTGGAAAGCATGGCTGCTTTCCCAGATCAACTTTCAGCTGCCAATCTGCTACTGAGTTAAGGAGGCCCATTGATCTTGGCTCTGGGTTGTATTTCTCTCAAGCCTTAAGAAAGTTTATCTTCTTTGGCTGCCATTGCTTTCTGGTTGCCATAGCCGAGACTGCTCTCTCAGCGACTGCCTTGAGCACTTGGTCATAGTGGCCATCTGCAAGTGACAGCTGCTGAGGATGTGCTCAAGGGATCCTCTTCCAGAGCATAGAGCACAACATGGTGTTTCAGTCTTGCCCACAGACGTGGAGATTTACCGGGTTTGGTAGGCCATCATAGATCAGAAACCGGACTCTGTAGTAATCTGTTTGCAGGATGTTATCCCAGGTGACTCTTCGCTGCTGTATCGATTCCCACTTTGTCCATGTTCCCTGCTGTCTTTGACCCACCGTTCTGCTTACTCTTTCTTCCCCCATGCCTGCTCATACCTCGTCCAAGAGAAGAAGATGCTTATTTTTTACAAATGGCTTTGCGAAGTTGGGTCACTGGAAAGTAACCGAGACCAGCGCAAGCCACATTCCCCACAATCTCCCTCACCTCCAGTGCCTCGCTTGCTTTCCATTTCCTGCCCGTCCTGACCTCAATTCCCACTGCTAATACCATTGGATCCCTTGAGTCCCTGTACAGGTTTGCCGCCCTTGTCCTCAACACAATGTACACGTACAGCACCCCTTGAACAATTGCAGGTTAAGGTTCTTGCTCAAGGGCTCAACGGAGTAGCATTCCTACACTGGTGGGATTCAAACCAACAACCTTCAAGTTACCCGCCCAGATCCTTTAGCCACAGAACCACTAGGTAGCAAGTGCTGAACAGTGGCTGAGTGCTGCATCCGCTTGTACACTAGGTAGCAGCATCCCATCTGGCAAGTCCAAGTGTGGATAACCACAGGGCAACATGGGAGCTGCCCTGTTAGATTCTCTGGCTACCAGGGGGAGCCATCAGATATTGACTGCACCACGACTGCTGTGGTCCCGCCTGACCTGGAAGTGCTACCCAGAAGCAATGGGTCACGTACTCTTAAGTCAAAAGAGTTAAAAGAGATCCCTCCGCTCCGCCCAGGGAGTCAGAGTCGAGAAAGGAGACGGATGTCACTCGTCTGACTGGAGTGGAGAAGATTGGCGAGAATGATGGAAAAGACTGAAGAAAGTGTTGTGCTTTACTGTCGGGTGTTTGAACCCTTAATGGCAGTGTGGGTAAGAAACCTGTAAAAGGTACGCTTTGGTTGTTAAATCAAAAGAAGTGGATTCAAAGCCAGGATTGTGTCTGTGGCAGTTGTGCCAGGGGTTTGGGGTGCTGTTTCACCCCTAGTGGCCACAACCAAGGTTTTAAGACATTTCTTTCTACCAGCTTAATAATTAACAATCACTGAATTCCTATCTGCTGCATTCTGCTGAGGAAATCTGAGACTAGACTGATGACACAGAAAACACACAAATTTAGAAGTTTAAAAAAATCTGCTGAAGGGAGACAAGTGTACCTCCTACTAGAATTGGCACACCATTGAGAGACCGGAGTGTTTATAATGCAGTGTAAAACAGGCGTACATAAATAGGTGTGCGGGTTTCTTTTTTTAAACGACAGATAAAACTTGCTTAATTTCATTGTAGCTTTTAAAAAGCAGGCAATGGATGATATAGGCATGGTGACATAATCTTAATAAAATTAGCAATGACACCCACACATAAACAAGAGGATTACGACGGCATGGAGCCAAATATTTCCTGCTAAACAGTTTGCTCAGATGAATGGGGGTCCAGGGGTTAATGCCTTAAGCAAAGCGGCAATCTGTGTTAGTACGGCTGGCCTTTTCCCAGCACACACTCTGAAACAAAATGCCAAGGACCGGATTGGACCTCTCGCTCGGATCCAGACAGCAGACAGAGCCTTGGGTTCAAACAGTTCTAGTGGAGAAGATGATTTTTGCCTACTGAAGTAAACGTGTAGTCTTCCCAACTTATGAGTCTCCATTAAAGTTTATAGTGCATTTCTGGAATAAGGTTATCCACTAGAAAAAAAAAAATCAGTTATGTGAAAAAGTAAGTACACCCCATGAAATGTTATTCTTTTCTTTTTTTTTCATATGTGGACATATCAAGAGTAGTTCTTCATTTAAACAGCCGGGCCCTTTACCCAGCTGGGTTAGCGTCTATAGTGGAAGGACCGGGGGAGAGAGCATATTCAGGACATTACCACCCCTGGAGTGCTAGATGGCAACCCCAGTTTTCAGCAATGCCTCGGACTTTCACAGGGCTCCATGGGAGTTGCAGTTTGGTGCATCCCTGTGGGGTTCTGTGGGCATTGCTGAGTCCTTTTGTGCAGCATTTCCGTCACATCCAGAAGTGCTGTCGGAAGAAGATCACCGGATCACTATAAAAGGTGCTAACTGCCACTACTCCGGGAGCCAGAGTTGGGAGGTGGAGGCCGAAGCTTGCCAAGAGGAGTGGAAGCGGACACAGCGAGAGACAGAGAGATGGACGAAAAAGAAAGAATTGTGCTTTTGTGTACTGTGCTTGTGTTTTAACTGTGCTGTACAGGTGGGAAACGGGAGAAGGCGTTTCCCACAGTAAAGAATTAAAAGTGTGTGTTCTGAACTAATGCCCTTTGTCTGTCTGTGTCTGGTCTGGGCAGCAGGAGTGCCCTCTGCAGGCCATAGCAGTAATTAAAAATAAAGGTGGTATATTACAACAAACCTCATGCCACTGTGGTGATGCATGTCTGGGGTCTATGGTTGATCGGAATGGGATATTAAAAAAAAAAAAAACAATGGTACGGCTTAGACATTGTAATTGTAGGTGTATGCAAGAGTGATGAGGGGCTGCAAAGTTTAATGAGGGAATGGACTGAATAGGTGGTCATCTGTCCCTCTTTGATCATTTAGTGTACCTTCACATACAAAGTATAAAGAAAAGAGAAGGAAAAGAAAGGAAGATGAGGAAGGAAAAAATGGAGGCAAAGAAAGATAAGAAGGGAGAAGAATCAGGCGCTAGAGCAAGAAAAGGGTGAAGGAGTTGAAGGGGTCAGGCTGCCCCATGGTGAGGTTGGAGGAATGGAGCTCCGGGTGTGGATTACTCCTGCCATGCAGCCCAATGGGCTTTAGAGGTCCTGTGGTTCACCGATGGAGGTGGCAGGATGAAGGTCCAAAGTGTCCCAGTGGACCCCAATGGAAGGTGCCTGGGATGTGAGTCAGTTAAGGGTGACATTCACCAATGACTCAGCCCTGCTGAGTGTACCTGAGAGGAGACAGGAGAGAAACAAGCACTGGAAACAGCAGAAAATGTCCAATTTGGCCTCATAATTGTATCCTTGATTTTGACTTATTTATTGGTCTTATTTGTTGATTTTCACTTTATTTGAACTGTTTTAAGGATTATGTATTGATTTTTTCTTTGTTTTGGACACTTTTGTCTTTAATAAAAGCACTTTGAACTTTTGCACCTTGTTGTTGTATCCTGATTTGTATTAGTCCATCTTGCTTATGACTAAAAATGACATAGCAGTATTAGAAAAGTGCGACTAGGCTGATTCCAGAGATACAGGGGATGTTATGAGGAAAGATTAAAAGAGCCGAGCCTTTACAGTTTAAGCAAAAGAAGATTAAGAGGTGACATTATTGAAGTGCTTAAAATTATAGGGAACTAGTCCAGTGGATCAAGACTGTGACTTTAAAATGAGTTCATCAAGAACATGGGGACACAGTTGGAGACTTGTTAAGGGTAAATTTCACGCAAACATTAGGAAGTTTTTCTTTACACAAAGAATGATAGACACTTGGAATAAGCGACCAAGTAGTGTTGTTGGTGTCCAGAAAGAACATCAGAGCAAGAATAACGTTTGTAGGCCAAGACCAGGACTTCTGGATTTGTGCTTTGCACAGATGAGACCAAAACAGAATTATTCAGATTGATTAGATTATTAAACTTTATTAATCCCATGGGGAGATGCACATGCATACAGTAGCAGAAACATCTCACAGGACAGATAATACAGCAAATCAATCAAGCAATCAATAAACGTAAGGAGTACATTGGGTGGAAGCATTGAACTGCATGATATAAGTGGGCAGAAAAGACCCCCCCGAGGTGCTTCTTAGCAAACTTGAATGGGTTTCTGGCAAAAAGATGCCTCCTGGAGGGGATGGATGGGATTTTTCATGATAGCATCCAATTTGCCACAATACCAGAAAAAGATGTTTGTTGAAAACCAAAGAGAACATTTGAACATAAAACCATGATACCAAGTGTAAAGAGCATGATGGTGGAAGCATAAAGGTTTAGGGATGCCTGCATGCATCAGGGTCTGGGTAACTCCCATCATAGAATCTGCTCTGAATTCTTCATTGTACCAGAGGGTGTTTCCAAATAATAAAGATTGAAGCTCAACCAATAGCTTACTTTGCAACATGGAAACATACCAATAAATTGACCAAAGAATGGCAAACAAAAAAAGAAATGGAGAGTTCTTGAATGACAAAGTTAAAGCTCTGGAACTGACTCCCATCGAGGCATGTGGGGGGGGGGAGGTTTGTGCATAAAAGGCATCTCTCAGAATTGCACAGCTGAAAGAATTCTGCATGGAGGAGTGGGAAGAACTTCCTCCCACTCCAAGTCTGAGTCTACGAGACAGTTATAGGAAACGGCAACTTGAAAGAGCAATGCCAGCTATTAGAGCCAAGGGTGGTCTTTCTTTTCCACCGATGGCAATGCCATAGCTGTTCATTTTTCGATAAATATATTTTTGCAAAGTAATTTTTTTTTTCGTTCAATCTGCTATTTTGATGTAATGTTCGCATAGCTCCAATCACATTTACAGTTTAATAAATAAAGAATGCTTGAACAAAACTGAACACCTTTCAGTTGTATTTTTAGATGTGAATTTTCTAACTATTCATATGACCTGAAAACAAATTAGCTGGATGAATGTTTTATTAAAAAAACAAACAAGCAAATAAATAAATAAAAAGCCATATGGCTATTTAAATGGACCTTTACCAGCTATTCAAGAACAATTTTTACCTAAATTTCAATCACATGATATTTTTCATTCATTTTAGAATGTGATTAACTCGGTTGCTTTACTGCCATAGTGCCCTGGGTAAGGATTTCATTTTGAATTTCAAATTATTCTCCTTGAGCATAAATACACTTAGGAGCCAAGCTTACTGACTGCAGATATACTATGAACATATCTATCTATCTATCTTATAGTGCCTTATCTATCTATTATATAGTGCCTTTTAGATAGATAGATAGATAGATAGATAGATAGATAGATAGATAGATAGATAGATAGATAGATAGATGCAAAAGAATATCTATCTATCTATCTATCTATTGATAGATAGATAGATACTTTTTGCATCTATCTATCTATCTATCTATGGATTGCATAGTGCCTGTCACTATCTGTCTATCTATTGTCACACAAGGGCTCATCAATGGGTAATTGTACTTCAAACCAGGGGATGGTGCTGTCACTTAATGGATTTTCTCTTCCTCCATTTGAAAAACACATTATTGACAGACATTCCACCACTGATGTTACTTCTGTCTTCTGGCCTCCTGAATCTAGCACTTCCAATTCACCCTAATAAAAAGTTAATTGGCTACCATATTGGACTCAGTCACATGAAGGCTCTTGTCAGAATATGATGTCTCCATAATTATTGCATATATTTTCAATAACCTATTATCTCTCAATTATATGGGGTTCACCTTGGTTCTCCAACACTTTTTTTGACTTGTCTCCATAATCAATGCTATCTACTAGTGATTTTCATCTATCTATCTATCTATCTATCTATCTATCTATCTATCTATCACACATGCATGTCAGAGGACCTCATCACGGTGAGAAGGGGTGCTGTCGCTAACGTTCTCATCTCCTTCTCTCCCCGTACCTCAGAGAAGCCGCCCAGTGTGGTCCCTTAGCCCCGCCCCATCCAGTGCCCACATAGCCAGAAAGAGGCATCATTTACTCATGAGAGTGAGCTGTGGGACGGAGCCCCCAAGAATGACCTTTCTGTGCTTGTTTTCTTTTGAATTGCCCAAGAGGCTGTTTTTCCTTTCCACCTACTGCCGTTATTTTTCTTTGGACTTGTTTTCAAATTAAATGGGGAGGCCTGGATGGTGTCTCAAATTTTTGATATTGTCTGCCTGCCATTCACTGACTACAATTTTGGTTTTGGGCTTTGTTTTCAAAAAAGATAGGATTGATTTCTTTGGTTTTAGACTTTAGCACCTTCCTGCTAAACCCATTATCAACTGCCCTTTATGAAATTATTTTTTGCTATATTCATGTTTTGCTTTTTGGATATTTTTGAGAATTTTCTGTTATCAGTTCATAGTAACCAGTTTGTAGTTTTATGCTCTGGCCTCCTTAAGTTCAAAATGCCAGAACAAACATAATGGAAAAGCCTGTCCCAGCTGACCCCGAACACTCTGGCAGTGGTTGTGGAAAAAAAGAATGGTGGCAAAATTGGATGCCATCATGAAAAAATCCCCTCCACAGTGCAGCACTTTTAAGCACGGGCTCTTTTCTTCTCAGTGTGCTAAGAAGGGCCTCTGGAGACCATTTCTGTACTGCTGCTATCAGGCTATTTAATGCTTCCTCCCAGAAGTCCCAAGAACCATTTCTAAAATGCCCACTAGAGGGACAACCTTTAAACCCGGCTAGTAACAAGGGCAAACAAAAACTTTAAAAAAAATAAAAATGTTTGTTTGCATAAAAATTCTCTTTTAAACAGTAATGCTCCATAGAGCATAGAAGACATAAAGTATTAGCTTAGAGAACAAGGCAATTACAAGCAAACACAATCTCAAAAATCACAAATCCAAAATGAGATCACAACACTGGGCAGAAGGCCAAAAACCCAAATATTCAAAACGCACAGAAGAAACACAGAAACTCCCAAAAACACGGAAGCGAGTTCAAATGACACATTTTTTTAGGAAGTCATTGCGCACTGAAGAGATTCTGAAGGACTGAAAAATGGCAGATATCACCCCATTATATAAAAACGGTGACAGGGCAGATCCAAGCAACTATAGGCCAGTAAGCTTAACATGCATCACAGGAAAATTAATGGAAGGAATTGTTAGGGATAAGATTGAGCAACACATGGCAAGGACAGGAGTTATTAAGAACAGTCAGCATGGGGTCAGAAGAGGGAGGTCATGTTTTACTAACAGGCTGGAATTCTATGAGGAGGCAACAAAAGGATAAAATCCAAGTGGAGCAGATGATATTATTTATCTGGACTTTCAGAAAGCATTTGATAAGGTGCCACATGAGAGGTTGGGCATCAAATTAAAAGAAGTGGGAGTTCAGGGTGATGATTTTAGATGGGTGCAGAATTGGCTCAGACACAGGAAGCAGAGGGTGATGGTGCGAGGAACCTCATCAGAACTGGCCGATGTTAAGAGTGGTGTTCCACAGGGGTCAGTGCTAGGGCCGCTGCTATTTTTTAATATATATAAATGATTTAGATAGCAATATAAATAACAAGCTGGTCAAGTTTGCAGATGATACCAAGACAGGTGGATTAGCAGATAATTTGGAATCCATTATATCATTACAGAAGGCCTTGGATAGCAGACAGGCTTGGGCAGATTTGTGGCAGATGACATTTAATGTTAGTAAATGTAAAGTATTACACGCAGGAAGTAAAAATGTGAGGCTTGAATACACAATGGGCGGTCGGAAAATCGAGAGCACACCTTATGAGGACTTACAAAACTCGACTTGATGTATTTTTGGAAGAAATAAGTGGATAGGACTGGCAAGCTTTTTTGTGTTGAATGGCCTGTTCTCGTCTAGAGTGTTCTAAATGAACCACCAAGAACTGTGGGAGACCCTTTGAAATTCTAGGTTGGAGGCAGATCCTGGTGGTGACCCTGCTTCTTGGAGGAATAACTCACAAAACACATGGGATATTACCAAGGCATTGATACAGAGACAAAATGAAAAACAAAGAATGCAAATGATAAATTCAAAATGGACAAAAAGAACATTAAACAAAGCTGAGTATCCCAGCCAGGGCTGAAACATAACACCGACATCCCACACTAATTATTCATATATTACTGCACAATATATATTTATAGTTTATTATTTTTTTATTTATCTATCTATTCATTAATTGTATTATCTGTCCAGCTAGTCTGTGTCCTTACTTTTATGTTTCTGCTGCTGTATGCATCTAAATTTCCTCTTGGGATTAATAAAGTTTATCTAAACTGATCTAGTATAATCTAATAAAACCTTTACCGTATATACTTGCGCTTAAGTTCTCCCATGGATAAGTTGGGACTTGATTTTACTGTATAATTTCCGGTATTTTATAAGGTCGGTCGTATAAGTCGAATGCGGAAATCTCCCGCTATTGGTCTAAGAGATTATGATATGCTAACATCCATCTGAGAGAGTAACAACGGAGCACATGGCCTTTTTATTTCTATGTATTGCGCCAAAGTGACCACACGGTAATGCCCAAACTATTCCAAAGAGACGTTTGCACTGTTTTGTGTTATTTGTATCCCACACCCTCATACACCTTTATCGTAAGAGCATCCCTTATCTACGATGGACCGTTCAATCAGAAGAAAATATGAAGCCGGTTTTAAATTAAACATTGAAGTGGCAAAATAAATTGTTAACTCTGCTGCTGCAACAAAATTCAATGTGTCTGAGAAACTGGTGTGAGATTGGAGGAGGCACGAAGATATAAAAATATAAAAATAATTAAGTGTTACTTTTTTGATTGGGTGTACAAGTTAGAGTCTGATTTTATGATCAATTTTTTGGGTTTCAAGATCTGACTTATATGTGAGTATGCACGGTAACTATATTCAGAATCATTTGTGCCAGGGGTTTTAATGGTCTCCCTCCTCGCTTTTTTGTGAATTCTAAGTTTGGATTTTTCAACAGGTTGCTTCTTGAGTTGGGGTCCAGGGTTACACTGTTTCCAGGCCTCCCTAGAACTTTGAGTCAGGAAGTGAAGCCCCTTTATGAGTGAGTGAGTTAGTTTATGAGCACGACATATTATAAAAATGAGGAATTTTATTGGCCATTTTAGAAAACGCTTTTGGATAGCCGCTTTGTTTTTTTGGTGTTGATTATATTCCTGGAAGTCTGTTTATGGAATCAGGGGTTCAAATAAATTTCAAACATTTGCTCAGACGTGATATATCTGGTTTATTTTAGAAGCAAATATCTTGCTTGTATTTTGCTGTCACAATCATTTTGTTTTCCCTAATGGGGGCACTATTTTAAAGTTGTTTCGAATTTATCATTTCCTTGGCTAACAATTCCCAGAATACACTGCAGCACACTCACTTGAGACATCATCGGAGAGACACTTAGAGGTTGTGGTCGCTGTGATAAAGACATTCCTTGTTGTTCTTCTCATCTTCTCTGCTCTTGTTTTTGACTCTAATTTTTGGTTCTTGCTTTGGTTGTATTTACTCCGTTGGCTACAATTCTCCTGGTTATTTATTTTTTTTTTACTTTGCTTTTTCTTCTGAGTCAGTACATTTGATAACAACCATTATATTTTTGTTATTTGTTCATTTTCATCATTATTCATTAGTGAATTTACTATTCTTGTTTGGGGTTATATAATTAACTTTTTGACTCATTCTTACTGTTTAAAGTATCCTTTATTAATTGTAGAGTTGGTTTGATTTTCCTTATTTGATTTTAGTTCTTAGATTTTAGAATTTGTTTTTTTTTATAGTTTGCGGGAATTTTTCGTTCTTGGCCTTCCCGATTTGGGGAATATTTACAACATCTAATATTTTACAATACTTCTAACTGTTCATTAGATGATTGTGATTTGTTTTAGAGATGACATGACCATGTACTCACAGACAAACATGCACACTGACTGACAATCCCACCAAAACTGGTCAAATTGTGATCATGGATGCCTAAAAGAAGAGTGTGGGTGGAAAGTATGGCCTGTTGCAAAACTTTCCCTTTTCATAGACCTGTGCTATATGCATTTCTATCTGTAAAATAACATCTACTGGAGCGATTTTGCTTAAAATCAGTAATTTTCCAGAAAGAACGGCATCAAGTTTAATTCACATTGGGTGCTTTGTTTTTGAGCTAATGTGTCCACAGAGTTGTATTGTAACAGACAGACAGATGTGTAAATTAGTTGAAATCTCAAAGTCGAAAAAACTTCACCACATGACAATACTCTTCCCTTTATATAAATCTGTAATATATGCAGCTACTGTTTACTGTACATTGACCTCCATTATATGTAGTTATCTCTGTTTCTTTGTTCGAAAGAAGGTCTGTCAGGAAATAACAAGACAGAGTAAGTCAGGTTAGGATTATTTGCTTTTTGTACCTGATCACCCTGTCTCTTTGTGCCCTTTGATCCATAGTCTGTCATGTATTACTGAACAGATGAATAGGAGCTTTCTCAAGCTAAATAAACAAAAAAAAAGAAATTTTAGTTGTTGGGAAAAGTAGAAATAATGAAGATGTAAGAAATAAACTTAACGCCTTGGCACTCAAAGTCAATAGATGTGATCATGGATTCTGATTCGAACTTTAAATCACATATTAACTATATTACTAGGATTGCATTTTTTCACTTAAGAAATATTGCAAAAGTTAGATCATTTATAATGCTAAAAAATTAATTCACGCTTTTGTCTAGTCAACTAGATTAGTGTAATGCTCTCCTAATAGTACCACCTAAGAAAGACATCAAACGGCTGTAGTTAGTTTAAAATGCAGCAGCCAAAATCTTAACCAGCAAAAGAAAATCTGAGCACATCACACCAGTTTTAGTGTCACTGCATTGGTCACTGGTGTCGTTTAGAATAGATTTTAAAATACTGCTGATGGTATTGTAACGGGACGCCCCTGCTGCATTTGTTCCGGGGGAGCAGCCATGGGCTCCTCAGTACCTCCCTGGGTGATGTTGGTGCCTGAGTTTCCTGCAATGCTCCATGGGAGATGGAGTTTCCCACAACCCTTTGGGGATCTGGGGTGGCCGCCAGGGGGTGCTGCATGGATCCCGGAGCCTGTATGGACACCTCTACAGCTCCGCTCAGAAGTGCAATTAGTCACAGTTGATCAAGCACCTGAAACACTTCTGGGTGGGCTATAAAAAGGGCCAGCATCCACCACTCAGGAGCCAGAATCGGAAGGAAGAGGACGAGGTTGCCTGAGAGGAGAGGCGATGGCAGAGAAAGGATTGATGTGTTGATATTGAGGTGCTTTGGGACTGTGTTGGGCCGGTGGGACACAGGGAAGATGTGCTAAAGGAAAAAATTAAAGTCTTGTATTTGCACACGTGCCTCAGTGTGAATCTGTGCCGGGTCAGGCACCTTTATAGCACCTTTTTCACAGTATATAAAGCTCTAAATAATTTTACAAACTCCCTCCTGTATTTTGGAGCACCCATCTTCTTACATCCTCAAACGTGACCTCATATTGTCTAACACTGGTTCACTTATTATACCGAGAGCTAAGCATAAAAGAAGTTGCAAGGTGGCATTTTGCAGTTATGCACCGAATGTTTGGAATAATTTAGCAATAGAGATGCACCCGGCTAATACCATTGATCAATGAAATACATTTTTCAAAACCCACTTTTTCAGTTTTGCCTTTTCTTAATTCACTTATATTCTACTTCTAAAAGATTATACACGCACTGCAATACCCTATACTTTATAGATGTGCTATCATCATTAATCTTTTTCTTGTTTTCTTTTCCAGCTTCTCTGGCACCACCACCTGCTCACAGTATTATGTAGCCACCTGTGATGATGGAATGAAAGCAGATACTCCAACGATCTATGAGACCAACAGCATCGAAATGACTAAGACGAAGACTTAAAACAATAAGACTGACTTTAGCACCTTCATGTTAGGAAGAATGCCTTGTAGGGGCTGGCTGGTCTTTAGGCCTAGAACCCCTGCAGATTTTTTTTTTCTTCCAGCATCTAACCCCGGAGTCTTTTTGTTTTGTTTTTTCTGTCCTCGTCCGGCCATCTGACCATACGATCGGAACTTATGTTAATGGACTTAAAAAACTTATCTTCAAATTAGAATTCCACCACTTTTGTGTTATATAAGTGCATATTGATTCTTCATAAATTATGTTTGAAATATTATTTATTTATATATAATACTGTCTAACTTGCTGTTTTGTTCTCATGTAACTCTTCTTTTATATTGTGTAAAGCACTCTGAGCTACGTACATTAGGGTTAGGGTAACCCTAACCCCTTGGGATTAATAAAGTATCTATCTATCTATCTATCTATCTATCTATCTATCTATCTATCTATCTATCTATCTATCTATCTATCTACATTCCTTGTCTGAAAATATGCTATAGAAATAAAAATACTCTTGTTGTTACTGTTTTCATGCAAAATTATGGAAACTATAATAAGAAATTAATTACAAAAGTATCTATATAAAAATAATAAACTAAATAACAGTGAGTATTTGTTTATGTGGTGAAGATATAGCCAAACTAATCTTTTAGATTTTTATGAACAGGCAACAGCAATAGCTGACAAAAGCAAAGCTCAGAAGCCTTTGACGCAGTCCCGCACTGAAGATGAATTCTGAAACTGGAAACTGCAGGCATCAGAGGTCACCTAAAACACGGGAGCTCAAGCTGCTTTACCAACAGGAGACAAAAAGTACAGAGAAGAGGAGAAAGAGGTCATCACTAAAGTGAGGTCATCAGTCAAGACCCTCAGGGGTCTATCCTTAGACCCTCATTACTTTTTTTGATTTACAATAACGATGTTGTTTCCAGTATACAGTAGTTAGCAAACTTCTGAAATTCACAAATGACACTTTAATAGGGTTTAGAAATTGGAGTTTTTTAAGTTTATTAAATAAGATTTTTAAATAATGTTTTATTTTAGAGAAAATGCTTTTAAGTAAATAAAGTGTATGACCAAAACTATCCTTATACTGTACAGAATTCATATGGGAAAACTAGCATTGCTTTGAATTGTGTGCATTAAACTAAAAGTTTAGCAGAAAAGTACAGAGAATGTAAAATATCTCTACGGTCATAACTCCATCCAAGGAGGCTCGCCGACCGGGGTTGAACACCTCTGTCGCACCACATGGTAGCAGAGCACTTAACGTCCTGGTTGTACCACCTTGCCAGTGCAACACGCAACATCCCTGCTGTGCCATCTGACAACACTGCACTCCCAAACCCTGCTGATGTGCTCTTGTCACCGACTGCATGACCAAAGTGGGAGAGAATAAGACCACTCCTCCATATTGATGTGTTTGTGCGCCATTGGACAGCCAGGGATGAATCACCCAAAGAATGAGCTGACATCATTAATAGCAGGAGGGCCTATAAAAGTCGCAGAGTTTCCAATTAGTGTGACCAAAGGCAAGCAGTCCTTTCAAAGATAGTGAGCCACCTCAAACAGTCATGTAACGAGCAGAGAATCCTACCATTGCGCCGCTCGGCACCAATGCTACAATATGTTGCCCATATTTCTATATATATAAAATTCAATGTCTGTCTGTATGTCCACTTTTCACGAGAGAACTATTTCACAGATTTAAATCTAATTTTTTTCTATAATTTGCTTGCACATTCTGGTTGATTTTGCAACTTCTGTTATCACGTTTATTATCATAATTCTCTTACAAGAGCAATTTATTCACACTAATCTGAGACAGAGGCTGCAGACTGATGGGAGAGGAAAGCGAGATATCAGGAGCCGGGAGCCAGGCAGGGCCCTCCTCACTTCCGCGCCACTCTTCGTTCAAGTCGGTCTAGCGCTCACCACATTTTGGAGTGTACCTTAACTCCACTTAGCTAGTGATACCATCCATCCATTATCCAACCCGCTGTATCCTAACTACAGGGTCACGGGGGTCTGCTGGAGTCAATCCCAGCCAACATAGGGCACAAGGCAGGAAACAAACCCCGGGCAGGGCGTGAACACACACACTCACAGACCAAGGACACACTAAGGACAATTTTAGGATCGCCAATGCACCTAACCTGTATGTCTATGGACTGTGGGAGGAAACCGGAGCACCTGGAGGAAACCCGCGCAGACACGGGGAGAACACGCAAACTCCACGCAGGGAGGACCCGGGAAGCGAACCCGAGTCTCCTAACTGTGAGGCAGCAGTGCTACCCACTGTGCCACCGTGCTGCCCCTAGCTAGCGATACCTGTTTGTTTTTTGATTTTTATAGTTTGTCCTGTTTCACTTCAATGCGGGCAGAGCCACAGGGGACAGCTAGTACCTTAATAAAAGGTCAAGTGTCTGTCTGTAAGTCTGTGTATCCACATGTCCTTCGGGCTGTTAGGGTTAGGAAGAAAATGTATAAAAGAAGGGTCAAATAATCAAAAATGATAACAAAAATACCAAATAAGTTTTTAAAAGTAACATCTTACCAGCTAATTCTGTTGTCCGACATTATACCCTGGCAACAGCAGTGTGGTAGAGACTTTCTTGGCCCTGCTTGGACTACGTGAATGAGGTTTATAGCTGTAATGACTGATAACTTTGTGTGATGGGCAGGTACTGAGTGAAAATAATGCTATATCAACGCACACGTTGGAAAACCAAAGGTTTGAAACCACTAGGCTAGAGTCTCTAAACCACGCCAATGCAGTAGCAACCACCATCTCATTTTTCCCAGCACAACACTTCAACTCTAAGAATGATTAGTTCAATGAGCAAGAAGCGGCAAAAATGGGCAGCTCTATGAAAAGAGGAAAAAGGCACCATGAGAGAAAGGAATCTGGTGCGTATTATTATTATACCAGACCAAATCAATCAATCAACATTTATTTATATAGCACATATTCATACAAAAAAAATGTAGCTCAAAGTGCTTTACAAAATGAATAGAAAAATAGAAGACACAATAAAAAATAAACATAAGTCAACATTAATTAACATAGAATAAGAGTAAGGTCCGATGGCCAGGGTGGACAGAAAAACAAAAAACTCCAAAGGCTGGAGAAAAAATAAAATCTGTAGGGGTTCCAGACCAAGAGACCGCCCAGTCCCCTCTGGGCAATCTACCTAACATAAGTCAAACAGTCCTCTTTGTATTTAGGGTTTTCATGGAAGGACCTGATAATGAGGGTCACGTAGACTTCTGGCTTTCAGTCCATCAATGTTGGTGCATCATGATGCTTTGAGTAGGAAAGAAACCGGAAAAAGAAACAGAAGAGAGAGTAGGGGTCAGTACGGATTTTAGAGCCACTGTGAATAGTTATTATGATGAATTGAACATACAGAGTATCAGTATTAAGTTAAAGTGAAGTTATAAAAAGGCCATGTTAAAGTAATGTGTTTTCAGCAGTGTTTTAAAGTGCTCTACTGTATCAGCCTGGCGAATTCCTATTGGCAGGCTATTCCAGATTTTAGGTGCATAACAGCAGAAGGCCGCCCGCCTCACCACTTCTTTTAAGTTTAGCTTTTGGACTTGTAAGGAGACACTCATTTGAAGATCTAAGGTTACGATTTGGAATATAACGTGTCAGGCATTCCGATATATAAGATGGAGCGAGATTATTTAAGGCTTTATAAACCATAAGCAGTATTTTAAAGTCAATCCTGAATGACACAGGCAACCAGTATAGCGACATCAAAACTGGAGAAATGTGTTCGGATTTTCTTTTCCTAGTTAGGATTCTAGCAGCTGCATTCTGCACTTGTTGCAAGTGATTTATGTCTTTTTTGGGTAGTCCTGAGAGGAGTGCGTTACAGTAATCTAGTCTACTGAAAACAAACGCGTGAATTAATTTCTCCGCATCTTTCAATGATATAAGAGGTCTACCTTTAGCTATGTTTCTTAAGTGAAAAAATGCTGTCCTAGTGGTCTGATGAATATGCGATTTAAAATTCAGATTACTGTCAACGGTTACCCCTAAATTTTTTACTTCCGTCTTAACGTTTAATCCTAGTGCATTAAGTTTATTTCTGATAACCTCATTGTATCCATTATTGCCAATTACTAAAATTTCAGTTTTCTCTTTATTTAGTTTGAGAAAATTACTATTCATCCATTCAGAAATACCAGTAAGACAAATGTATACCAAATGTATACCAAATGACAACTAATATATCAGCGTATAAATGTGAGTTCCACATTGATTCCTTACATTTCAAGCCATCTTGGTAGCACAGCTAGACAAGGACATATTTGTTGGCACCCTCACATTTCATTGAAAAAGTGTCGTATGCATCCTGGAAAATGACAAAATGAAAAGCAATTGTCTGCTGTAGACCCGAATGCCTTTGATATGTCACTGAGAAAAGCAAAGCAAGTGTGAAAAAAGATGAGGTATTGCTAATTCTACAAAGATCTTCTTAAATGGCCTGGATGAATTTGTTGGTACCCTAGATCTGAAGACCTGAAATATTTGGATTGGAGTGATTTTTTAGGCTCGCAATTTTCTTGAATTCATATCACACATTTTTCCAATCATGCAATCAGTCATTTAGCTGATTTAAAAGGAGAAACGTCATCACTCTGCTGTTTGGTGTCATCATGTGTCCCATACTGGACGTGGACCAGAGAAAGCAAAGGAGAGAGTTGTGTGAGGAAATCAGAAAGAAAATGATAGACAAGCAAGTTAAAGGCAAAGGCTAGAAGACCACCATCTCCAAGCAGATTCCTGTTCCTCTGAAAATACTTGCAATTATTAAGAAGTTGAAGGTCCATGGACTGTAGTCAACCTCCCTTGATGTGGCCGCAAGAGGCAAACTGACCCCAGAATGGACAGAAAGACAGTGAGAATGGCAGACAAAAAGCCAAGGAAAACTTCTAAAGAGATACAAACTGAACTCCAATATCAAGGTCCATCAGTGTCTGAATGCACCATACATTGTAAGTGATAGTGGGCTTAATGGAAGAAGACCAGGGGACCCCAACTGTTCAAAGAAGAACATAAAAAAGCCAGACTGGAATTTGCTAAAATACATGTTGACAAGCTTCTGGGGAGAATGTCCTTTGGACAGATGAGACAAAATTGGACCTTTTTGGCCAGTCACATCAGCTCTATATTCACAGACAAAAAAATTAATCTTTCAAACAGAAGAACACTATACCTACTATGAAACATGGATGAAGGTCGGTTATGTTTTGGGGCTGTTTGGCTGCATCTGGCATGGGGTGTCTTGAGTCGGTGCAGGGAACAATGAAAACAAGACTATCAAGACATTCAGGACTGAAACGTCCTGCTCAATGTCAGAAAGCTCTGTCTCAGTCACAAGTCATGGATCCTCTAGTCCAGGGGTCTCCAACCTTTTTTCCCCTGAGAGCTACTTTTAATAAAATGAAAATGGCCGAGAGCTTCTCATGTTTTCTAATGTTTGTTCTCATAGCTTTTTTCAACCCAAACAAACTGAATAAACTTGTTTTGTCTGATCATTTACAAAATGTTGGTGTCCACAACTCACATTTTGCATTAAAATATCACAGAAAATATTTAGTTCACCTGCAAGTGCATTTTGTATGTCTGTATGCATGTTCTAGTGTATCTCACACTATTGAATTAAAACACAAATGCTGTCAAAACAAAACAACCCAATTCCAAATCCACAGATATGACTTATTCATTTGTCATTTTGTCACATGTCACTTTATTCACAGGTCCAGTTGCGCGTGTGATGTGTTTTTTAGTTAGTCAGATGACTCAACAAGAGAGGCAGATGTATGGTGGAGTGGAGCCACTGAGGTTCACTCTCATGGAGTCTTTTAAATGTTCGTCTGTCAGTTTTGTTCTGAACTTTGATTTCATGACATTCATGTCAGACTCACAGAGGTATGGAGACCCAAACAAAGCAGACATTTTCAGAGGTGAAGATTCTTATAGTTTTCTGGTTCTACTAAGCTCCAGAAATGCTGAGAATGCTGTTGAGACTTTAACTGCACATTATTTTGAAGGTTTACTAATATATAATATATAAGATCCAATGTCTCTCTGTCTGTCTGCTTTTCATGAGAGAACTACTTCACGGATTTAGATTGTCTCTCTATTATAAAAAAAAAAATCTAGGGAGAAGAGACATGATCTTCTCGGAAGACAATTTGATGTCCTGTGAGAGACACTTTAACGTCATGCGAGACAAGGCAGTGAGACAACATTTAAAACAAGTTTACAGACATCTAACCAAGCAGTTGTTGGAATGCTTTTGGCAGACACACTTCATGTGCTCCCAGCTCTTAAAACAACGACATGTGACAAGCAGAACACGCAGCTCGACAGCAGTAGCAGCAGGAAGCCAGCAGATGATCCGACCGCTTCTCCTTAGCGTGCGTTCATCACCACCCCTGCCCTCCCATTCACAACGCGAGCAGCAGAGACGCGAAGTGGCAAAAGGACAGCTGCTGTACAGGCTTTTAAATGATCGATACAAGCAGAACACGCAGCTCGATAGCAGCAGCAGCAGAAAGACAGCAGCTGATCCTACATCATCTCCTTAGCGTGCGTTCAGCCGCCCCCCTTCACAACACGAACAGCGTTATACGTCCTGCGACAAAAATTTAACCATGCCCTAGGGCCGGAAATAAAGGACAAGTGTTATTTTTAGAAAAGTTTTAAAGTAAAAGTGAAAATAATGCATATGTAACAATTTACACGAAAATAACAATCTCTTTAAATTGCGTATCCGGGAAACCAAACCTTGGGGTGTGCAAGCGAAGCGAGCGGGGGCAGAGCCCCCTAGCTTTTTTGTATAATTTGCTTGAACATTCCTGTTGATTTTGCGACTTTTCTCATTTCGCTATGTATCATAGTTCACTTGCGGTACCGATTTATTTGTGTGAATCTGAGAAACACTCAGCGGGCCGAGGCGAGGGGCCTTCCTCACTCACTGGCCAGCTTCGGGGCGCGTTCCTTAACTCTGCTTAGCTAGCAAATGAGAGATCAATTGAATTCAACTTTATTTGATATTTTAAATAAAGTGGTACTTAGGTCTTGATGAGTTTGAGTCCAGACTGTGTCACACTGAAAATATAGGTTACAATTCAGATTGTGGATCGTGAGTTTGTTTTAAAAGGATCGTGATATGATTTTTTGGAAATCCCTAATTTGACTAATCAAGTTTTCAAATTTATATAGCATTCATCAACCCTTTGGCGAGCTACCGGTAGCTTGCGAGCAACGTGTTGGAGACCCCTGCCTTATGAGGATAATGAGCCAAAACACACAGCACCAAGAATAATGAAGAACCAAACATTGGACTATTCTGAAGTGGCCTTCTATGAGTGTTGATTTGAATCAATCAAACCTCTATGGAAAAAACTGAAACATGCAGTCTGGAGAAGACCACCTTCACTCCTGACCCAACTGGAGCAGTTTGCTCAGGACGAGCGGGCTGAATGACCTGTCAACAGGTGCTGAAGTCTCATGGAGATCTCCAGGAATCACTTGCATGCAGTGATTGCAAACTCTTAATGTTAGGTGAAGGGTCCCATTATTTCTGTCCATGCCATTTGTTGAATGAAAACTCCAAAGCAAAGTCAGATTTTTGTTGAATACGGAATAAACAGTGAGGGGTGCCGATGATTTTTGTCAGTTTCAAGTTATTTCAGAGACAATTGTGAGTTCTTCTTTTTTTTGTGGGTACCAACACATTTGTCCATGTCTGAGGATTTTATATATTGGGAAAGTAAAAAGTACAGGAAGCTATGAATATAAGTGGCATTATCAAATAAAAATCACATTCAAATACAGTAACGATAATGGAGGATTTCTCTGTTGTTCTACTTGTCCTGAGTGTCTCCCTCAGGGGTATACAATACAAGGCCTTCTGGGAGAAGACTCAGGGCTTGCAAATGACATACTGGAAGATGTTAATGTCTCTAATGACCTGGGAGGGTCTGGGGTCACGAGAGGCTTCAGAGAGAAAATGATGCGGCCCGCCCGCTTCAGCATGTGTCTCACTTTGTCCCTCATAAGAATTCAAATTCATTTTATTGACCAGTTAAACTAATGTGTACTAGGAACTTGTCTTAGTGGCATTGATGTGACATACAAGAACACACAAAATATGAAAGACAGAACAGAATGAAATGTAAAGGGAAAAGAAAAGGTCCTGGGGTGCAGGTATACGTACATACTGAGCAAAAACTCAAACCTGGTTAGTAGGAGAAACATCACATAGATCTGTTTATGTGACATTTGTTTAAGCTTTCACTGCTCGAAGGTGCATTCCAAAGGGATGTCAGCATTGATAATTTCTTACCCTGGACACATGTAGGACTTGATTGGGTTGTAAGTTACAGCCTAAGTTCAGATGAGTCACTGCAGCTTGACCTTAGCCTGACCAGGGGCAGCACCAAATCAAACCCTTACACATGAGGTCAGGATCAGTGCCATTGCTAAGGGGTGGCTTCCGGCCTTTTAGTCCCTGATCTTCCAGAACCCTATCCCCCCCTTCACCTGCATGCTAACATGAATGGATGACTGCAAGGTGGCGGACAAATCTCTTCATGTCAATCCACTCTTAGACTCCATTGGGGTAAACCCGCTCTTCCATGGGGGACACGTCTTGCACCATGTGATAACTTCAAGGGCCCCTCCACCTCCTGCTGTTTGTATGAAAATATCACAACCTACTCTTCCATTTAAATAATTTCAATAAAAATGATTTAAATAAAACTGAGTACAAATAACCATCCTGTAGGAAAAGGTTGTCTTAAAGTTAATGCGTAAACATCCTGATCATTGGTACCCTTCCTCCTTCATTCATTTTCTTACAATTAATTTGAATAAATAAATTCATGCCAACTAAATGCAGTGTCCCGTATGAAGTGTCCATAGTGATTCTTTTTCTTTCTTTCTTTCTTTCTTTCTTTCTTTCTTTCTTTCTTTCTTTCTTTCTTTCTAGATGCACGTTTTTGAAATGAGCGCATCACAACTCGGTTTATCTGCCACTTAATAACGGGGGACGCAAACCCGTTGCAAGTGCGGCAAGTGAAGCCTCTGACTTGAATCACGCGACCTCCTATTAACAGCTCGTCTTATTATTTTTTAACAACAACACCGTCAAAACATGAAGAAAAAAAAATCCTCTGTTAAAATCTCTCCTCAAGCTTGAAGCTTTCAAATGCAAATTCTTCACCGGGAGATGGATTGTCTTCAGCCCCACCCCCTTCAATCCTTCTCCCTACAACCCCGTTTACAAATGCCCCCCCTCCCCCGCCCTTTTTTTATTCTTAAGACTCAATCTATAGATTCTGTCAAGTGGGAGTTCTGCTTTGGGTCACTTGAATAGCACCTAGCCATCCCAGGGTGGTTAAAAAAATACAAAGTCTTGTGTCTCCTTTTTTCCTTTCCTTTTTTTTTCCTTTCTTCCGTTTTCTTTTTCTCTCACTTGTATAATTTGAAGTGGCATTAGGAGCGCCAGGCGAGGCGAGCCTGATATTGGGCGAGAAGTCCAGCGCACCGGAGACCAGCAGTTTCAGTTGCGTCTTTAGCTCAGTCTGTCCAAAGCTGCTCGAAGTTCGCGTCGGAGCACCAGAAAGGACTGCCGCTGCTACACGCATGCATCGGGGAGGACGGAGAAATTAAAATATAACATCACAAAATCTCATAAGGACAGCCTCGCGTGGATTCGGCAAAGCTACAGGACGGCAAATGGGAGGTAAGAAAACGTTTCTGTTTCGGATCAAGCGCTCCCGAGCTCAGGTGGCTCTCTGTCTTAACTAGCGCATATCCAGCGCGGAGAAGAAAGTCGGCAGAGGCTGGGCTGCCAGTCGGCTGCAGTCATCGAAAGTACTCGAGCAAGTGCAAAGTCATCTGCGTCGGAGCCCGCTGTTCGATCGGATAAAAGTACTTCTGTGGTACAAGGGTGAATACCCTCCAAGGGGGGCTACTGGAATTTTAAGAGCGGGGGACTCTAGGTGTGCCCGCCGAGGAATCAGAGGTGCCCGACCGTTCCATAGTCCTCATCGCTGGACAATGTTGGCACAATCTTTAATTAGTATTCTGGGAAGAAGGCTACCTCTGCAGTGTCTGTTGTGCTTGATACCGACCCCTGGCTTTCTCTTACTGCAAGCAGACTCTTTGCTTTTTGTGGTTGTATCTTCTCATTTTTTGCGATGTGCGTTAGGCAATGCGGGACCGATCTTTCCGTCGGGCAACACTGACACAGGCACATTAACACTGGGCGAGAACGGTGACCACTCTGACCGTCCTGTGCAGCGGGCAGGTGAGGACGGACACAACAGGCAACTTTATCGACAAAGACAGGTGTACACGGGACGCAAGAGACAGCGAGCCCGTCGCTCGCACTTAAAACCGAAAGCCACTCGCAAACTTACATCTCAGTTGCTTGCGGAGTGTTTTCTCTTCATCTCTTAGGGGACCTTGGGCTTAAAATGACCAGCGTTACTTATTGTTTCTTTAATTAAACGATGCCACTTTGCACAGAGTCTTCCGCCTGAATGAATGCCTGCGCGTTGGGAAAAGTGACTGAAAGACAAGAGGGGACGAAAGAGCCGCACGCGTCGGCCGGCCGGCCGATCCTCAAGTCAGTGACTGGGGGGCACTGACATCACCCGAGTGGGGATACCCAGGCGGTCTTCTCTGCTATTTATACCACCCCATCTATATATATATATATATATATATATATATATATATATATATATATATATATATATATATATATATATATATATATATATATATATATAGATAGATAGATAGATAGATAGATAGATAGGGTTACTTTACAGCAGCATGTAATTATTACAAATATAAAAAGGACGGGAGTAAATTCTAATCAAAAACAGGCGAGTTGTTGGTAGTGCTGAAATGTTTTCTTATTGATTTAATGAATTTTTATACAGTGCCTTCTATCTATCTATCTATCTATCTATCTATCTATCTATCTATCTATCTATCTATCTATCTATCTATCTATCTATCTATCTATCTATCTATCTGTTATACAATGCCTTTCTTATTTGTTTGTCTATTACACCTATTATAAAATAGTACCTTTAACTAAATTAGCAAAACACACAGAGGCAATTAGAATAAAAAAAAAAAATTGGAAAGAAATTCCCTGCACAGTCGCCTCTTCTATTGTGTCATTCATATCTGTTGAAAAATGTATATCTCTGTTTAATATAACATCCTACAATGGACTGGCAACAGAGCATTGTTCCTGCCTTGCAACCTTTTGCTTACTGGGATAGGCTCCAGTCCCCTGGGACACTACTCAGGATAAAACCAGCATGAATAATGGAAGGATGGATGTTTAATATAGTCTTTTCTATTTAACGTATATCACCTTTCATATCTATCTATCTATCTATCTATCTATCTATCTATCTATCTATCTATCATAAAGTGCCTATCTGTCTATCATATTTATAAAAATACATTTTACTAAATAAAAAAGCATGAAGAGAGACAAACAATACAAAAAGAACACTGAAGATCATGTCTTTTCTATTATCCTATATAGCTCTATTCATATAGGAATGCTGGTTGGCCCAAGTGGTTATTTCGGAGCATTATAATCACAGTCTTTAAGTTTAAATGTTTTCAGCACACATGTCAGGCTTTGCCACCAAACAGCTTTTTTGAACTTTCTTCCTTAAAGCCTAAAGTTAGGAAGCTACGCATTACTCCAACTCCAGTCACAACATTGTGTAGGTGTTTTAATACTGGGGATGATCTTTTTCTTCTTTAATGACTTTGGTCAAGTATCTTTTGTTTGGTAAGGATTATGTCATTATTAAAAAAAAGGCTTGTCAGATGTTGCCTTCTGTTTGCAGTACTGGAAGTGTGGTGAAGACGTTCAAGAATATGCAGCTTTCCTCAGTGTCTAAAGTGCAGTAATTTGTCCTGTGCAATAAAAATATCTATCTATCTATCTATCTATCTATCTATCTATCTATCTATCTATCTATTATATAGTGCCTTTCAGATCTATCTATCTATTATATAGTGCCTTTCATATCTATCTATCTATCTATCTATTATATAGTGCCTTTCATATCTATCTATCTATCTATCTATCCATATAGTGCCTTTCATATCTCTGTAGGAGTTCTGGGTGGCCCAAATGGTTGCATCTGAATACTATAATCACAGTCTTTCTTCCACACATTTTGGGTTTTATTGCCAGACTGCCTTTGTGAACTTTCTTTTTTAAACCCTAGAGGAAGGCTGCTCCACATCACCCCAACTCTTGTCATAATGTTGTGTAGGGGTTTTAAAGTTGATCATCTTTTTTATTTTTTATGTCCCTGGACAAGCAACTTGTGTTATGGTAAGAAAGATGGTGTCTCTAAAAGAAGCTTGAAAGATTTTGAGTGCTGCTTACAGTGTTGGATGTGTGGTGTAGAAATTAAAGAAAATGCAGCCTTCCTCAGTGTTCAAAATACATTAATTTGTACTGTACTATCTATCTATCTATCTATCTATCTATCTATCTATCTATCTATTATATAGTGCCTTTCATATCTATCTATCTATCTATCATATAGTGCCTTTCCTATCTATCTATCTATCCTCAAATTAATATCTATCTATCATAGACATATCTGACTTTATGTATTTGATGACACGTCCGTTTTCTTTTTATTTTCTAAAGCGTATTGTAGCGTGAGCAGTATCGTTGTATAAAGCACCCATGAACAAGCACATCTACATACATGGTCATCATGACCAGAACAGAAGTCAGCCCTTATAATTCTATTTGTATTGAATTGTTTAAAGTTACCCTTAATCTCTTCCTTTAGTTCTTTTAAATCTTGAAGGTTGGTATCCTTCAAAAAAAAAAAAAGTAATGTTTTTGTTCCACAGTTTTCCACAACTAAAGTAGTAATGACAACTCCTGAGGGTACTGATAACGGAGTAGCAGCATTCTCATTGTTCAACCACAGCGTTCCCAGCAGGCACACTCGTGTCATGTTAGTAGGTCTGTGTTTACTCACCAGTTGCAGAACTTTGTATCGACTTTGCTAGTTTGTTATTTTGCTGTTTCCGTGTTTAAACAGTATGTCCTTTTCTACCACCCCCATCTCTTCAGCAATGCATCTCTGAATTGCATGTAGGTATTTTTGTGGCTATTGTGACATATTCTTCACTTTCATTTATGACAATGGGCAACCATCTGTTGATTTGTTTAGGGTATGATATGAAAAAGTGGAATGATTATAATTCACTGGATTAACATACTCCTTTTATGAAAGGAAAATAGAAACATTTTATCTCCCTGTTTAAAGTAATTTTACAGAAATTATTACATTAATACAAAACATAATCTATTCCAATTTTAGAATTGTACTAACATACTAATTTGGCTGACACCTTAAAGGCAACTTAAAACATTTATGATACAATTGAGCACATTTCTTTTTTGGTTTTTCAATTGGAACACAGACAAGTCAAGTGACTGGGTTAGGGTGACACAGCATCATTAGAGGGATTTGAATCCACAACCTCAGGGTTTGAAGTCTAAAGCTTTAACCACTGAGATACACTGCCTGCCATGATGAACTCGATAAATAAACAGGACAAACAAAAAGAAATCAAGGATTCGTAACAACATATTGAATAGAAATTCTGGAGTCTGTCTGAGCCTCGCTTCATAGGCGCCTCTTAAACAGCACCTTTCATATCTATTGCAGTTTTTTTTTCCTCTGGTATGGTATATGGTATCCTTTCTCTTTATCTTATATAGCACTTTTGTATATATCTATTATACAGAATCATTCTTACCTATCTATTTATTACACTTATAAAAGAGTACCTCTTACTGAAAATGGACACAGGGAAACAACAAGAATTCAAAGCAACAAGTTGAACAGAAAATCTTCAGCCTGTAGCTGCCTGTTATATAGTGCCTTTCATATCTATGAATAAATCTTTTGCATTGTCCTTGTCATTTATTTTAAAGCATCTTATTATTTGTATTATTATTATTATTTGTATTATTATTATTATTATTATTATTATTATAAAACTGTCATATATACAATAGATAATCTATCTATGAATTAAATAGTGTCTTATGTATCTCTTTATGTATTTTATAGTGCCATTCACATCTACGGATAAATCTATTGCACTGGCCTAGTCTATTTTATAGCACCCTATTATTATTATTATTATTATTATTATAAAACTGTCATATCTATCTATCTATCTATCTATCTATCTATGCATTAAATAGTGTCTTATCTATTTATATATGGTATAGTGCATTTCATATCTATCTATTAATTAGTGTATATAGTGCCTTCTCCATCTATCTGTCTATCAAATATATGGTGCCTTATTGATATATTTGTGTTTTATATAGTTCCTTTCACACTATCTATCTATCTATCTATCTATAAATTAAATAGTGTCTTATCTATTTATATATAGTATAGTGCCGTCTCCATCTATCTGTCTATCTATCAAATATATGGTGCCTTATCTATATATTTGTGTTTTGTATAGTTCCTATCTATCTATCTATCTATCTATCTATTTATCTATCTATCTATTATATAGTACCTTTCATATCTATCTATTAATTACTATACATTGTGCCTTATCTATACAGTATATTTGTCCATCCATCCATTATTCAACCCACTATATCCTAACTACAGGGCAACGGGGGTCTGCTGGAGCCAATCCCAAGCAACACAGGACGCAAGGCATGAAACAAGCCCCGGGCAGGGCGCCAGCCCACCATATTTGTGTTTTATATAGTTCCTATCCTATCTATCTATTATATACTACTTTTCTTAACTAACTGTTGCAGTTATAAAATAATGTACCATTTACTAAATAAGCAAAGGACGCAGAGATGAAACAAGAATTCAAAATAAAATCCTGAACAGAAATTCTATAGCCTGTCTGAGCCTCACTTTATAAGTGCCTCTTATATAGTGCCTTTCATATCTGTTATTGATAAAACTATTTTAATGTGGTGTCTCACATCTATCTATCTATCTATCTATCTATCTATCTATCTATTTGCAGCAATTACAGATTATCTCTATTGAAATGTTTGTTCTATTTAAACATAAACATATAAAGTTTCTTAAAATGAGATACATACAAATTAAAACTAGCCAGTTACACTATAACTATTATTACTACTACTACTACTAATAATAATGTATGTTTTTAGTTGACAGACACAGAAACAAGTTTTGCAATGTTGGACAAAAATATAGTTTTTGACTAGAATAAAGAAGGAAATAGTAAAAGCTATCTGCAGGTATAAAAGGATGTCGTAAGCAATGCAGTGCTCTCAGTAGGCCTTCATTTTCTGCGTTTATGTGACACCGTGAGGCTCCTTTCCTTCGCTCGGCCGCTTTGTGTTAACAGTGGCCGTAAATCCCTCTTCTTACCACTAGGTGGCAGGGCTACTGTCTTTTAGAGAGTGAGCAGGACCCTCTGCTGTGTCTCTCGCTGTCTTTTTTCTTTTTCTTTTTTTTTTTTTTCTCTTAACCCCCCCACCCCGCCCCCAAACTCTTTCTTTGACATTGATCTATAGACGGGAAGCGGCACAAGCCCAAGGTAAAGCTGGCAGCAGTTTGTAAAGGACTCCGTATCGAAGCAGCTGGGCTGCAGCCCGGCCAGTTACTGGTGCACAAGTAGTAAAGGCCTAAGGGAAGGTGAAAGAGTGTAGAAGGGAATGGAGGGGAGCCTAGAAAACTTGAAAGGTAACGGAGCAGAGTCTTTGAGGATCCAATAGAAATCACCCATCTTCACATGCTCTGCAGTCGAACGTTGTTAATGTGCGGTGTGAAATATAATTTGGTGCGTTTCTATATTCAATGGACTTATCATTGGGAGTGCGTGGGTGCAGAAGCAGGCAGCAGCAGCAGAATTTGGTTGCAGAACTTTTTACCAAGCCGTGCATATGGTTGTGAGCGCCGCTCGCTATTTGTTATTTTCTTGAAGATGTACAGAATTCTGATTGCAGGGAGGAAAAAAAAAAGTTTCTCCCGCAAATCCCCCTTTTTTTTTGCCAAAAGCAATTAATGTTTCAAGCTTCAATCAGAGAGCATTGTGGCCTGATATTAGGAGATATTATTGTAATTAGGAGCTGCTGCAGGTTATTAGAACTGCGCTAAAATGTGCCTCGCAGATTTGCCCGGCTTTCAAGCCTGCTTCTGTCAAATTAATGAGTATGCCTGCTTAACCCTGGGAATCAGGAATATTTGCTTTCCAGAAAATGTGTGGGTCAGCCTTTATGTGTTTTAATCATCCTCTCATTTTTCTCCCTTTTCCTTGTCATACACTTTATTTATTTAGCCGCTTTCATCTCTTTTATGGTTGTGGTGCCATTAAAGGAAACAGACAGCACCCGTGATTGGGTTATTTAAAAGGGGGCACATTTACCTCAATTGGGAAATTTTAAACAGACCTTAAGTAAAACCCATTTCAACATGCACTTTAATGTTTAAGAGTGATTTGTAGGACTTCTCTTTAATATTCTGAATATTGATGTAAAAATAACTAAATAAATAAATGAAACCCTTCTTGGGTGGGGTGAAGGTTGTTTTGGCTTGACATGGCACAGGCAGGCTGCTCTTCTTGTGCTTCAGTTATCGCAGTCAGTCTGGGTGGCGTGTTTTAAAAGCACTCTTTATGAAAGACACACAACTGATTAATTGATTGATTGCTTGATTGATTGATCGGTGGATTGCCAAACAAATGCCAAAGACTAAAACTGACAGCAGCCTCCTCATTTGGGAGCTCTTATGGTTTACTCCACGGTCATTGCCTGAAGTACATGTTTTGGAACACTAGCAGCAGTTAATAAGCCATAAATGTATTTTGATGAACACTGCAAATCCCTGCACTTCACAGCAGTCAGCGGCCGCAGATTTATAGCAGCCGTGCCGTAAACAGACAGCAATTTGGCATCTCGGTAGACCTTTTTTTGTTTGTTTGTTTTTTTTGGTTTATTTCTGTCTACTCAGGATGCTTTAACCAATCAGTTGTTTTTTTTTTTTTTCATTTATAAAGAGTCGTACACCAAGAGCACCACCATCACCAGGCTTGTTACAAAGCAGAAAGGACCACAATGCAAATCAGCACCCGTAACAAGACAGAGCACATCTCTTACTTTGTGATGGCGAATGCTTTGAAAGGTGTTATATAAACTAAAGGTGATTTACTAAGGAAAGCAAAAGTATTCTCCACCCACCTCATTCAATGCAATCAATCAGTCTTCAGCAGAAGTGGCAGCCATCGAGATAAGGAAACTCTGGTGTTATTATTTGTTTAGGATATATGCAGGTTAGACCACCGGCACTGGCACCACACAGTAAGATACAGGTGGGAGTTGAACCCACAGACCTATGGGCTCAGGTCCATTGCTGTAACCACTAAACGACTGACTGCCCTTACACGGATAGCCACACATCTGTCAAGAGCAAAAGTTACAAGGTATGTTCATGCTGGAAAGAAACGAAAATAAAAGATGCAATAATTTGGCAATAGGGCCTTCACTGGCAGATAGATAGAAAGGCACTATATTGATAATAGATAGATAGATATGAAAAACAATATGTAATAAATAGATAGATAGATAGACATAAAAGGCACTATATAATTAATAGATAGATTAGCATAGTTGGCAGGATTTGATAGACAGATAGATATGAAAAACACTATATAATAAATAGATATAAAAGGCACTATATAATTAACAGATAGATAGATTAGCATAGTTGGCAGGATTAGATAGATAGATATGAAAGACACTATATTAATGATAGATAGATAGATATAGATAGATAGATAGATAGATAGATAGATAGTTATGAAAGACACTATATTAATGATAGATAGATATAAAAGGCACTATATAATTAATAGATAGATAGATAGACAGAGTATATGTGAAAGGCACTATATTAATTTAGACCATGACTGAAAAGGAAGAAAACTTCTGGCAGTCCCAGTTCTAGTGAGGCACCATTCAGGGGTATGGCTGTTGGTATAAAGGAGCTCCCGTCGTATTTCTTGACACAGTTCTGCTGAATTATTCATTACCTGAAAGTCCTCAGTGTTGGTGTGTCAGAGAGAGGACGTGCAGCTTTGTTCATAACGACTCTCAGTTTAGTTTTCATTCTCCCCCCCTCCAGGGGGTCCAGAGTAAGTCCCATAACTGAGCCTGTTCTTTTAATCAGCTTCTTAATTCTATGGGCCTCTCTTGAATTGATGCCATCAGCCCATCATACCTCAGCATAGCAAATCTCACTGGCCATCATAGAGTTATAGAAGATGTCAAGGATGTCACTTCTCACATTAAGGTCTTCTAAGGAAAGAGAGCCTGCTCTGCACTTTCTTATGTAGATCTTCTGTGTACAGAGACCAGTCCATTCAAACGTGGTGCTGCTTTACGTTGCACTTGTTGTGTTGCTTACCAGTATGCATCTAAACTGTGCCACTTACAATTTGGATGTTGTCATACATGAATTAAAGGCAAATAATGTATTGGTTGCTACAATTTTGTGCTAAATCCCGTGAGGCATGAAGGTCCAGTGTAGACAAATGTCTACGTCATATGCATTTCAGGTCGTTGATATGAGAACGCTAGTGTGGACAGAGATCATTTTTGGTTTACAACTGCTGTTTTTAAATGGAAATATACTAATGTGGATATAACCTTAGTATTTAAATAAATCCCATGTAGACATTTTACTGATGTGTATGATCTCCACTTTGGTCATTATGATGAAAGTCCTAACTATTGCTACCCTATAATTCTTCTTATATCCTATAATTACTGTATATTGCTGTAAGACATTAAAGAAACTTGAAACATGCATATCCTCAGCCTCTGCTGCAGGTATCAAGAAGCAGGAAAGGACAGTTTGCTAGATTATGGCTGGGAGGAGCAGCTTACCATGTAGTGAGATTAACTGTGGAGGAAAGAGGAAAATGTGCACAATAATGTGTTGTCGATGTGTCTTTGTGTAGATAATATGCAGCATGTCATATCCTCTGTGTTGACGTGAATGAGAGGCATAAATAGAATTCAATTTGACAGGTGTGCTATAGATGCCATGCATTACACAGCTGCAGAAAATAACACAGGTAAATACGTCAGTGTGTGTGGCTTTAGGAAGAAATATTTCTTGTTTTCCATCCCCAAAAAAGTTTAAAATCCTCCAAAACTTTTAAGTGAATGAGTTTCACGCATCCACGTCATAGGATCACCTTCTGGGCACATCTGAGGTATGCACCACCACTCCGGGACAATAGGGGCGCTGTCGCTAATGAAGTTGGTTCCCTTTCCCACAATAGGCTATAAAAAGGACATAGCAGCACTAGAAAGGGTCCAGAGAAGAGCGACTGGGCTGATTCCAGGGCTACAGGGGATGAGTTATGAGGAAAGATTAAAAGAGCTGAGCCTTTACAGTTTAAGCAAAAGAAGATGAAGACGAGACATGACTGAAGTGTTTAAAATTATGAAGCAAATTATTCCAGTGGATGAATATTTTTTCTTTGTCGTTTTGTAAAGCACCTTGAGCTTAATTGGCATATGAAAATGTGCTACAGAAAGAAATGTTGTTCTTGTTGTTACAGGGAATTAATTATGAGGAAAGTTTAAGTAAAAGAAGATTAAGAGGTGACGTGATTGAAAAGTTTAAAATTATGAAGAGAATTAGACCAGTGGATCGAGACTGTTATTTTAAAATGAATTCATCAATGTGGTATAGCAGGTCCACAGCTCATGTCAAAGGTCACTTTTTAAAATAAATAATCACCGTGGATTAGCGAGGGGACGTGGTGGTGTGTGGCTGAAGCGGTTCCTGGGGAATTCGTGATGTGGGCATTTCTCACCTAAGTGCGCAGGTGAGAAACCGTCCGCATCTGCAATTGTTCCCGTGAGCTGCTGATTGCCACATCTGCCACGTCCCCGTTATAAATAGAAGCACAAGGTGGCTAGGAGGAAGGAGAAAAGAAAAGAAAGACGGAGGTTACAGGAGAAGGCATGAAGTAAGAGGAGAAAGCCTGTGCAGCTGAGCAGGGAGCCTGGGTGTTTGGCCAGCACCTGAGGAGCAGTCGTAGTGGTCGCTCCCGCTGAGTATATTGTGAAGAGCGGGAGTGACTGGAAGAAGGATGGTTCATCGTGTAAGGCCGAGAAGACAGACAGTTAGTCGGGACTTGGGACGTGAAAACCCCAGTGTGAGCGCCCCGGTCACTGGGGAGCCCAAGTCACGGTTTGGTGAAGACTACCGGAGCCAGGGATCAATGAGGCAAATGAACCATCAGGAAAAGGCAGAGAGAAGGCCAGCTGCAGGTAGAGTGGCTCCCCTGGATAGGGAGAAGCAGGGGGTCACCAGTTAAAGAATTCACCGGGCTTGTTTCTAAAGGACAGCTTCCAGCCATTGTTTTAACCTCGTTATTTTAAAGGATTGTTTTTTTTTTTTCTGTTTATTGGATTTTTAACCTCCACCCTTTCACCTGTTTTATGGATTATTTATTTAAAGATTAAGAGGATTTTTAAATCACTGCTCTATTTATTTGGACATTGTTTTGTTGTTGTTAGTAAATAAAAGCACTTTGCATTTTTTGCACCATCACCTTGCTTCATTGTTTGTGCCTCACTGCCAAGCTCATCTGTGACATTACCTACGGTGTCGGGTTCAGAGGTCCTGGAAGGACGATGGGAATTTGGAGCGAACCCTCGTCGTCACAATCAAGAACACGGGGACACAGTTGAAAACTTGTTACGGGTGAATTTCGCACAAACATTAGGAAGTTTCTCTTTACACAAAGAACGATAGACACTTGGAATAAGCTACCAAGTAGTGTGGTAGACAGTAAGACTTTAGGGACTTTGATGTTTTTTTGGAAGAAATAAGTGGATAGGACTGGCAAGCTTTGTTGGGCTGAATGGTCTGCTCTCATATCAGTTGTGCTAATGTTCTAACAGTGCTTTTGAGGGCAACTGACTTCACCCCTTTCAGTTAGAGCCATATAAAGCCCCAGAAGGAGACGTCGTTTTTGCTTTGCACCCTGCCCCACCATAACCAATTGTCTGTTGGGGGGGACTTTAGATTTGCCCAAAATTTCAATCTCTGGTTTTTGACTTATCTTGACGTTTTAGGGCCCCCTGATACTGAAAACTTTGATATCTCAATGATGGGTTTGTGTCTGTCTGTGTGTCACAGTTTCTTGAGAATGGTCTAGAGCTAAAACGGCTGGACGGGAGAATGCCAAACTCGAAACTTAAGCCTGTTATGAGATGACGATCTGCTGATTAATCGTGTAAGAGAAAGAGTCGCTCTAGAGGAACCCTCAAATACTGTAATTCTGCGATTAATTATGAATTCTCATCGAATTCTGTCATAACGACCTATTTTATGATCAGAAAGATCAGGATCACAGCGGTTAATAATTACTCAAATGCTATAGAATAGTTTGGGTATTTTGGTTCCTAGGGTGCAAAGCCAACTAACGCTCATGTACGAATTTGTTTTTAATCCGAACAAACCACCGTACGGAACTCCTCCCAAAACAGACCTGCTCAAGAGAGCCGTTTAACCTTTCCTCAAGAAGCTACTTTTTGATTTTCTTTGACAAAAGTTTTGCTATGCCAACGTGCACTTTTTTCTTAGAACTGTATAACAAGTTAATTAAACACCATTGTCATCACAACATTTCTTTTTGGAATGAATGAGTTTTGGGTTTCATATTTGGAAATATTAGTGTCAATTTCACTTTTTCTGTTTCGCTCATCACTGTTCATAGGTAAAATGAAACTTTACACACTACTAATTGCATAGTGCATACACATAATCATTCACACTTATATATTGTCACAGGCAGACGGCCGGGGCGCCTCCTCCCTGAGAAGACCGGGGGAGTAAGCATGGACAGAACAATACCTCCCCTGGAACACTAGATGGCAGCCTCCATGGGTTGCAGTGGTGTCTCAGACTCCCGCAGGGCTTCATGGGAGATGGAGTTGGATACAGCCTTGTTGGGATCTGGGGGCTCCACCAGGGGGTGCTGCAGCTGCTGTTGAGCCTTGAAGAGCAGTTTTTCCGCCACACTAAAAGTAGGTCAACAAGCACTTGGAGCTCTTCCGGGTGCCTTATAAAAGTTGCCAGCAGACACTACTCAGGGAGCCAGAGTCGGGAGGAGGGAGACAAGCTTGCCATGGAGGAGAAAGACAAAAGAGAACAGAAAAGGAAAATATTGGGTTTGTGCTTTGGGACCGTGTTGTGTACTCGTGGTGACAAGGAAGATGTTCTCCAGGGGGGAAGAAAATAAAATAAAAGTTTCTGCTTTTATAAGTGTGCCACTTGAGTTTGTCTGTGTCGGGTTAAGTGCTGGTATAGCGCCATCCACTGTCACAATACATATATATATATATATATATATATATATATATATATATATATATATATATATATATATATATATATATATATATATATATATATATATATATACAGTGGAACCTTTTTGCGAGCATAATTCGTTCCAGAAACGTGCTCGCAGTCCAAAACACTCGTATATCAAAGTGAATTTCCCCATAAGAAATAATGGAAACTCAGATGATTCGTTCCACAACCCAAAACTATTCATATAAAAATGATTAATACAAAATATAAAGTAAAAATACATAAAACAAATTAACCTGCACTTTACCTTTGAAAAGAATCATGGCCGGTGTGAGTGAGTTTCTAAATTCTTGTGGGATTCCAACCAACGGGACAACATGTGGAAAAACGTCCCAAAGCAATCGCAGTCTCCCAGCGCTTTAGCAGTTCGGTGTAAAAAGCGAACCCAGAAAGATCACGGACATGCTATAAGTGCCTGCCATCAGTGGGTGATACAAGGAACAAGGAACATTATAAATGCGCAGGGCACAGTGCTACTTGGCCATGACCCTGCCTGACTGCTGCGTCTGTGTATAGGAGAATGGCAGATCCTGCTCTAATAAACAACCGTGCTGTTGCTGTTTCAAGCTGAATAAAGCTGGTGGTGCAAGACGGGGACTCGCACGTCACAGCACACGCACACACACACACGCACTTACACACACAGTCACAATGCTGTAGTAAACAGTATACAGTCGTACGGATGTTGACTATATGTGTGAGGCACACTGACTCAGACAGACAATAGGAGAGAGAGAGAGAGAAGAGCCATCAGCTCAGTTGTGATTACATGACGCTCAGCAGACAAAGTGTATAAATACTACTTGTCTTGCAAGACGTCGCTCATTTATCAAGTCAAAATTTATTAAAAATTTTAGCTCGTCTTGCAAAACACTTGTAAACCAAGTTACTTGCAAACTGAGGTTCCACTGTAGTGAGATTTTTGAGACCCTTTCAGACCTTCCAAACTGTGCTGCATTCTGAAATTCGGTTGATGAGTGAGTCAAGGATTGCTTGCCCATTGCTGAATCAACCACAAATTTACCGCCTCACCGCACAACACGTTTATCGTCCAATGGGATCATTTTAACCCGGACACTTGCTGTGTCTGCGTGTACTGAAGTGGCAGCTCCAGTTTGAATAAACACCCTCACTGTTCCTGTTTCGACTGGAGTAAAGTTGGTTTTCTTGATTCCTTTGGACTCCACATTTTCTTTCGGTGTAAGACAGGGACTTGGGTGTCACTATATATTGTAAAAGAGGACACAAAAACAAAGGGAAAGGTTTGGGATATCCACCCCATATACTTGGAAAAAAGGTCATTGTAGAAATGTCTTTACAGACGTGAGCTCAAAGCAAAACTGAGGGCAAAGAGAACGTGGGTAGCATATATAGTATAGCAGGTAGACAGGAAGTGATGTAATGGGTCGGTGGAATTCTGGGACAGGAAATGACATCAGGTGAGATCTGGAGTGACGCTGGCTGTCATCTGAGGAGCAGAAGTGACTAGGCTGAGGGTTCATCAGCTGGTCTCCAGAGTAAGAGGAGAAAGAGTTAGAGGGCAGCACCAACCCCTGGTCTGGCAGGGACGTGCAGGTTTTTGATCCCAAAAACTGTCTCCGATATTTATATACGAGGGGGGTACCCAAAAATAACTGGAATTGAAAAAAAAAATTGTTTTAATAGTTGCTTACTTACTGAAACTCCTTCATGTGAAAGAATTTACTTGTCCCATCGGTTTTCCCACTTGTGGAAGCAGTTTTTGCAATTGCTGAAGAGAAACGTTGTCCAAGGCCTGAAGAGATTTTTCTTTGACTGCATCCATGGTGCAAGAATGCTTTCCTTTTTTCAACAACAACAGGAAAAAGACCTGTGTTTTACTTAACGCTTCCTCTTTAAAAACAGTTTCAAGCATCACTACAACTCCAGCAGCTGTTTTCCCTAAGAGAAAATAAAATTTAAAGCAGACTCGGTGATCAGAAGAATCGCAGACCACGTTTAATAAGCACCAAGAAAAACCGACACAAATTGGCGTACAAACAGTACAGAGCAACACCACTTGGCAGACTGCCACAGAAGACTGTAGGTATGCTACACCTAGCGTCAAATTCGCTGATAAGTCGAGATTGCGTGCCTGGTACAGATTCCGGTTATTTTTGGGAACCCCCTCGTATATTTTCAACTAAAGGAACACACTGGTATCACAGGAAATGTCGGGGCACCATCTGGTCACCCCCTTTAAAAGAAATTAAACAAGTGCTCGATGGTGTATCGAATAAAAACCAAACCCAAAAATAGTGCAAAACAGAAACAATCAGAGTTGTCAGTGCTTAAAGCAGCAACTCCATTCTCAGGTTTGCTCTCTCTAGAATGACACAGCCATTACTGGGAGTGTCTCAGCTTTACAATGGACAGGCCAGAAGGGCCAGAGAAAGAAGAGATAATACCATCAGTGACAGCATCCCCTTAAGTAGTGGTAGTGTTTACCTGCGATGTGCATGTTAAGCAAACCTCAGAAATCCATTCCTGCGTGTGAATATATATTTACACATCCAGTATATGCAGAGAAATACAGTGTATAATGGAGGCGAAGGTGTTTCGGTGATCAGTTCATTTTGTAAATTGTCAAATGATGTATGCCATCTTCAGAGTATTCGTTGGTGGTTTAAAATGTAGGCATCTCGGAGTTATATCGTGCCTGATGCAACCATGGAGGAAGAAAAGTTTTTCATAGCTTTGATTGGCTGAACTGTGGCTATCCAATGAAAATGCCAAT
This sequence comes from Polypterus senegalus, assembly GCF_016835505.1. Classification (NCBI taxonomy): domain Eukaryota; kingdom Metazoa; phylum Chordata; class Cladistia; order Polypteriformes; family Polypteridae; genus Polypterus; species Polypterus senegalus. The sequence goes on from NC_053158.1 coordinate 11,929,823, forward strand.
TAACAGACATTTGGACATGAACCCAGCATGAACATGCAAATAATAAATAAGACTTTATGACCAACACCCTCCAAACCCCACGTCATCAATCCCCCAACATCCACCTGTCCTCCTCTCCTTATATGGTATATATTGCCTTGGGTTCCTGTAAGTCTAATCATTTTCCTCTGATGATGATTCCTGGTATAAATCGAAAGCTTAAGAATAAAAAACTATTTTGAGAAATATTATTCATTTGCTCACTTAATGGATTTCCAGCTACAAACAGTGCATAATATATAAAATGTCCGTACAATGTGTGTGTGTGTGAGCGTATAGTTCTGAATCACAGTTTGATTATTTGGATGACTACCTATCAGGTAACACTTCTGGTTTATCAGTCAGGTGGCAGACTTCCACCACGTCCTCTCAATGTGAGAAGCAGGTCACAGTTATGTGATACAGTACCTGCCAAAAAATATAAAGAGTGTACACGACATGTGTTTCACCCTTTTGATTCCCCTTACGGGGATCGAACCTCAGACATCAGCACTTGAGGTGAAGCCTCTGACGTTGTGCCACAGTGGCTGGTTAGCTTACTTGACAGGGTGAAGATCAGAGTACAGTGTTACATTCATAGGTCTGAATCACAATCTGATTATTAGGTGGTTACCTGCCAGGTAACGCTTGTGGTTGGACTGCCAGGTGGCAAACATCCACCACTTCCTCTCAGTTGCGAGAAACAGGTCACAGATATGTGATACGGTATCTGGTGAACAATAGAAAGAGTGCACGACATGTGTTTCACCCTTATTGGGTCTCATCAGATGTACGCACCTTTGCTTCCCCTTATGGGCATCAAACCTCATATGTCAGTGCCTGAGGCGAAGCCTCTGACGTTAAGCCATGGTGGTGAGTTCACAAGGTGAAGATCGGAGTATTTCATTCATATGTATAAATCACAATCTGTTTATTTTGAATGGTTACCTACCAGGTAACGCTTGTGGTTGTTTGGCCAGTCAGCAAACATCTGCCACGCCCACTCAGTTGCGAGAAGCATATTACAGATATGTGATACAATATCTGGCAAACAATACATGAGATGTGTTTCACCCTTATTGGGGCTCATCAGGTTTTGGCACCTTTGCTTCCCGTTACAGGGATCGAACCTCAGACGTCAGCACCTGAGGCAAAGCCTCTGATGTTGTTCCACGGTGGCTGATTCACATATTTTAAAGGGTGAAGATCAGAGTATTTCATTCATATATCTGAATTGCAGTCTGATTATTTGGATGGTTACCTACCAAGTAACACTTGTGGTTGGTCGGCCAGTCAGCAGATACCTGCCACGTCCTCTCAATTGTGAGGAGCAGATCATAGATATGTGATACAGTACCTGCTAAATAATACACAGAGTACACGACACGTGTTTCGTCCTTATTGGAGCTCATCAGATGTACGCACCTTTGCTTCCCCTTACGGGGATCAAACCTCAGACGTCAGTGCTTGAGGTGAAGTCTCTGACGTTAAGCCATGGTAGTTGGTTCACAGGGTGAAGATCGGAGTGTTACAATTCATTGGTCTGAATTGCAATCGGATTATTTGGATGGTTACCTACCAGGTAACGCTTGTGATTGGTCGGTCCACATAAAGGGAAAGCAATGGTGCATACATCCAATGAGCCCCAATTAGGGCGAAACGTGTGTCATGGCAGATACGGTGTCACACATGTAAACAGATATATATCTATATACCAGTAATGGCACTGCAGTGAATACACTTGACTGAGAGCATTCTAGCTATCAATCAATCAACATTTATTTATATAGCACATATTCATACAAAAAAATGTAGCTCAAAGTGCTTTACAAAATGAATAGAAAAATAGAAGACACAATAAAAAATAAACATAAGTCAACATTAATTAACATAGAATAAGAGTAAGGTCCGATGGCCAGGGTGGACAGAAAAAACAAAAAAAAAAAACTCCAAAGGCTGGAGAAAAAAATAAAATCTGTAGGGGTTCCAGACCAAGAGACTGCCCAGTCCCCTCTGGGCAATCTACCTAACATAAGTCAAACAGTCCTCTTTGTATTTAGGGTTTTCATGGAAGGACCTGATGATGAGGGTCACGTAGACTTCTGGCTTTCAGTCCATCAATGTTGGTGCATCATGATGCTTTGAGTAGGTCTTTGTCATCACTGGATGGCATTTGTTCTGTCTCATTTGCCTTTGCAATTCTTGCACGTTTGACCACTGATTGCTGACATCGATTAGCCTCTTCCTCAGTTTCATTAGTTCTGGTGATTCTCTTTTGCTCTGTGTCAGCCTGTCATAAATGCTGAGTGCGCTCTTCATAGTTTTCATTCTCTTTCTCTGGACGTTTACCATTCGTCTGCTCAGAGGTTGACACGCTTACTGTTGTCTGAGCAGCTCTTCTTTTCTCCAACCTAGCGGCCCGCTTCTTCTCTTCTTTTATTGGCATCTTTTCGTGTTAAAACTGATTAAGTCAGTGTTTGTGTTGCAATTACGTAGTACATTTTCCTTTAATTTTTCACGTAAGCTGGCACTTACAGTAAGTCTGCCTTAAGAATGATTTAAGATATGAAGAGGTAGAGGAAGCAACGGCGAAGGTGGTAGGGATGAGAACGGCGCCCGTACACATGCATCGCACGGCCGCCCTGCTGCCCGCTGCTGAGAGTTGATTCTACAATAAAATAAAAATAAAAAGGAATAATTCCAAAACTCTTCACTTTTAATATAAAGCTGTAGTGCAGAGTTTCAGCGTAGTTTATGTGTACCAAATTTCATACAGATTTTTTTGATTTTTGACCTTGAACTACCTGGGTTGACCTTTGACCTTGGAGGTCAGTCATCACCCCGAAAGAGGATAGCAGACGTCGCGTAGTATAAGTGTGCCAAGTGTTCAGGTCAATAGGTCAGACAGTTTGTGAGCTACAGGTGATTTAAAATCCTGGATAGACAAATGGGCAGCCACGGTAGCGTATTATATAAGAAGATACTGTATTTATGTATACGGTATTCAGTTTGTTGTTTGGGAGCATACGCTGATTATAGCGCATTACCACACCAACCACACAAGGAAACATGTGGATTGGGACCCGAGTGCGGCCATGCAAAGTGTGCCACCTCAGCTGCACACTGGAACAGTGTTAGATTTTTTTTTTTTTATAGTGGCTGGAGTGCCAATCCTGCTACCAATCCCTGGGTTTTCCCTGCATGTTGGTGGACCTGGATGCAGATTAACATCATACTCAGGATGAAGCGATTGCAAGTTAAGGGCCTTGCTCAAGGGCCCAACGGAGTAGAGTGTTTTTGATCCGGCAACCTCTTAGATTGCCCTTTGGTGTGAATTTCCCCTTGGTATTAAAAAAGTATCTATCTATCTATCTATCTATCTATCTATCTATCTATCTATCTATCTATCTATCTATTATATAGTGCCTTTCATATCTATCTATCTATCTATCTATCTATCTATCTCGATCCCTAGCCTCAGGGCCACCACTCTGCCCTGTATACAGTAAATATAATACAAGGATATTTTTTTCTTTAGGCAGCTTTTGTTTTAATCCCAAAACACTGACTAGCGCTTGCTTGTGGGCCGTTTTACACGTGTAAAAGCAGTTAGATTATTTGAAATGAATGCATGAATACTGAATGGGAACCGCTTCAGATGGGAACATTGCGTCCCATCCCTCTGCTTGCTTGTTAAGCAAGCCTCCTCATTTTGCAGAAAGTAATAATGTCCATCTCGTGTAACTGTGCCATATGCTTTGGGCAGTCTCCTCCTTTCGTCTGATAACCAGATGCAAGCCGCAGCGTGTGCTCTCCGTTTACAGCTCTCCCATGTGAGTACGGAGACAGTTCACAGCGGGGAGGGGTTGGCGCATACTTGTTGTGTCATATGGTTGTAGGAGCAAATGTATTAAATCACGCTGGCATGAGTCTTGGAGCCAAGGCACTGAAGGGGGACCGAGAGCAAAAGCAACATCTCTGTGGACCGAGAAAGCTGGATGAAGGTGATAAGATGCCCGAATTTGGATATATGCAGAGCAGCAGCTCCTGCCTGCACAAAAAAGAAAAGCCCAGCGTGTTGTGGAGTTTTTCATTTACTTGAGGGATGTCGATGCTTTTATAGAAAGGACAAGCATTAATGTGAATCTCTTTACTCTTTTTTTTCTTCTTACGAGCCATTCAAATGTAAGCGAAAGGCCGCAAATTGCTGGCACACAAACCTAAAATGTACAACTGATGGGTTTTCCCTTTTCAGTTTCTTTTTATTTTGAAAGCAATTTAATATTTATTGAATACCTCCTTGTAACTAGAGTCAATTAATTGCATGTGCACTGATGAGGTAAGGCTGAAAGTTTGAAATCTAAGAAAATGCCCCCATGGCTAAAGGGAACCCTCTTGACATTTTTAATAATTTGACAGGCCTGGTGTGTAGAAAGTGGGCATCCCAATAGACCACCGCCATGCAAAACTGTCATTTTCGACTGCTCTGCCCGATTTCTTTTCCCAGAGTAAGTCATGCTGACTATCTTATATAATACGCTACTGTGGCTCTTCGTTTGTCTGTCCAGGATTTTAAATCACCTAACTCGCAAACCGTTTGACCTACTGGCCTGAAATTTGGTACACATATACTGTGTGGCGTCTACTGTCCGCTTTCGGGGTGATGATTGACCTACAAGGTTATTCCTCTTTTTATTTTATTTTATTGTAGAATTAACTCTTGGCAGTGGCTAACAGGGCGCCCATTCACAGTTCTCATCCCTACCACCTTCACCGTCACTTCATCTACCTTTTCATATCATCATTCTTGAGGCAGATTGAAGACTTAAGTGCCAGCTTAATTGAAAAATTAAAGAAAACGTACTAATTAAGTGCGCCGTTACTGCTCTTATATAATAAGCTACCATGGCTGTCCGTTTGTCAGTCCAGGATTTTAAATCACCTGTAGCTCGCAAATCGTTTGACCGACTGACCTGAAATGTGGTACACATATACTACATGACCTCTACTATTTGCTTTTGGGGCGATGATTGACCTACAAGTTTATTCCTCTTTTCATTTTCCCCTGGGAAAGAAAAAAAAAAATATATATATATATATATATATATATATATATATAGTCATATGAAAAGGTCTGGGAACCCCTCTCAGCCGGCATAATAATTGACTCTCCTTTTAACAAAATAGATAACAGTGGTATGTCTTTCATTTCCTGGGAACATCTCGGTACTGCAGTGTTTTCCAAACAAAGATTTTTAGTGAAGCAGTATTTAGTTGTATGAAATTAAATCAAATGTAAAACTGGCTGTGCACAAATGTGGGTCCCCTTGTCATTTTGCTGATTTGAATGCCTGTCACTGCTCAATGCTGATTACTTGGTTGGATGAGCTCGTTAAGCCTTGAACTTCATAGACAGGAGTGTCCAATCATGAGTGGTAAAAGGTATTTAAGGTGGTCAATTGCAAGTTGTGCTTCCTTCGCTTTGACTCTCCTCTGAAGAGTGACAGACAGCATGGGATCCTCAAAGCAACTCTCCAAAGATCTGAAAACAAAGATTGTTCAGTCTCATGGTTTAGGGGAAGGCTACAAAAAGCCATCGCAGAGGTTTAAACTGTCAGTTTCAAGTGTGAGGAATGGAATCAGGAAATGGAAGGCCACAGGCACAGTTGCTGTTAAACCCAGCAGGTCTGGCAGGCCAAGAAAAATACAGGAGCAGCATATGTGCAGGATTGTGAGAATGGTTACAGACAACACACAGATCACCTCCAAAGACCTGCAAGAACATCTCGCTGCAGATGGTGTATCTGTATATCGTTCTACAATTCAGCGTAATTTGCTCAAAGAACATCTGTATGGCAGGGTGACAAGAAAGAAGTCCTTTCTGCACTCACACCACAAACAGAGTCGCTTGTTGTATGCCAATGCTCATTTAGACAAGCCAGACTAATTTTGGAACAAAGTGCTTGGGACTGATGAGACAAAAACTGAGTTATTTGGTCATGACAAAAAACGCCTTGCATGGTGGAAGAAGAACACCGTCTTCCAAGAAAAACACCTGCTACCTACTGTCAAATTGGTGAAGGTTCCATCATGCTGTGGGGCTGTGTGGCTAGTTCACGGACTGGAACACTTGTTAAAGTTGAGGGTCAGGTAAATTCAACCCAATATCAACAAATTCTTCAGGGTAATGTTCAAGCATCAGTCACAAAGTTCAATCAATCAATCAACATTTATTTATATAGCACATTTTCATACAAAAAATGTAGCTCAAAGTGCTCTACAAAATGAATAGAAAAATAGAAGACACAATAAAAAATAAACATAAGTCAACATTAATTAACTTAGAATAAGTAAGGTCCGATGGCCAGGGTGGACAGAAAAAACAAAAAACTCCAAAGGCTGGAGAAAAAAAATAAAATTGGCAATCATGCTTCGGGACGCACTTCTGCATGTAGTCCCATTGCGGAGAGCCCCTTAATAGTTTAGAAACCTTACAATGTATAATAGCGTGAACTGGTGCACTGTTGCATATTCCATAATTATTAACTGGAAGGCTATTGGATATTGATGTGCTACTAAGTTTATTCACCGAGGTATACATTTCAAACAGCCTCATGTATAGTTGTAGCCATATATTTAGAAAATGACACATGTATTGGTTTTCATAAAGTTTGTTGCTTCAGTGTTTTCAGATCTTTTTGTCAGATGTTTCTCTGGTATACTGAAGTAGAATTACAAGCATTTCATATGTTTTAAAGGCTTTTATTGACAATGACATTAAGTTTATGTGCAGAGTCAATATTTGCCGTGTTGGCCCGTCTGTCTTTTTCAAGACCACTGCAATTCGCCCTGGCATGCTGTCCATCAACTTCTGGGCCAGATCCTGACTGATAGCAGCACATTCTTGCATCATCAATGCTTGGAGTTTGTCAGAATTGGTGGGTTTTTGTTTGTCCACCCACCTCTTTAGGATTGACCACAAGTTCTCAATGGGATTAAGGTCTAGGGATTTTCCTGGCCATGGACCCCACAATTTTGATGTTTTGTTCCCCAAGCCACTTAGTTCTCACTTTTGCCTTATGGCCCAGTGCCCTATCATGCTATGAAAGGCATTGTGGGTCACCAAACTGTTCTTAGGATGGTTGGGAGAAGTTGCTCTCATAAGATGTTTTGGTCCCATTCTTTATTCATGGCTGTGTTCTTAGGCAAAATTGTGAGTGAGCCCCCACATGACATGAATGGTCTCAGGATGCTTTACTGTTGGCACGACACAGGTCTGATAGTAATGCCGCTCACCTTTTCTTTTTTCTGGAAAGGGGATTCATCAGAGAAAATGACTTGACCCCAACAGTCCTCAACAGTCCAATCCCTGTACCTTTTGCAGAATATCAGTCTGTCCCCGATATTTTTTTGTTGGCTTCTTTGATGCCCTTCTTGACACCTACCAGGCCATCCTCCAAAAGTCTTCACTTTACTCCCACCTGCCTGCTGCCATTCCTGAGCAAGCTCTGCACTGGTGGTGCCCGCAGCTAAATCAACTTTAGGAGATGGTCCTGGCGCTTGTTGGACTTTCTTGGGTGCCCTTAAGCCTTCTTCACAACAGCAGTGGAAATTAATTTTTTAGGATTACGTTCATTTTCATGGCAAAGATGGACTTTTCAATTAATTGCAATTCATTGGGTCACTCTTCATAACATTCTGGAGTAAATGCAAATTGCCATCCTAAAAAATGAGGCAGCAAACTTTGTGAAAATTAATATTTGTGTCATTCTCAAAACTTTTGACCACGACTGTACAACAGAAGACAAGCAGACAAGCTTTGCTGATGAAACACACTGATGTGCTTCAGTTTCGTGACAGTTAACCAATCACGTAATTTTCATTTAACTATATGGTCAGAGTTGCCCCTTCCTACACACCAGTCACACACGAATCTGGAGCTGTGGTGGACAGCCAATTGGGTTGCATATTTTTATCACTTGGTTTACTTGACGTGAGTCAGATAACTCCTCCCACAGCCTTAATTTCAGCTATAGTGTGACTGGGCGTGGCACATAATATCACTAAAGTATAAGGTAAAGCATTGACTTCCTTAATGGAGAGGAGCTCTGGAGGTCCACAGCTTGACTCTGTTGGGGTTATTGCTGTTTCATAAGTTGTCAAATTGACGTCATCGTCAGTCACCTGTTCTGATAATTTTCCATTAATGAGCAAAGGGATAACTTCAAGTGAACACCAATCAGGAAAACAAAAAGGGAAAAAACAAAACTAAATAAAAATGAAAGCATGAAGAAGCAAATATAAATTTGTCCAACTTGCAGTAAGCCAGCTAACGTTACATCAACTGCTACTACACTGAAGTTAGCGGTTTACTGGAGTAGCAATGGAGTAGCGTTATGTGTAACAGTTCTGATATCGAGTGTTCATCAGATATTATCAGATGTCACATTACCTACAGTAGCTGACACATGAGTATTATTTATTACTTTCATATAAACTGCAGGACTGATACATGTCATTAATGGCTACTAACGTCAGTCGATTTTTTACCAATGCACACATTGCTCTCATATGCTCCTTTCTATTTGAAGTGGAAGGTCAGAATTTCCGAGTTGCTAATCGGAACTCTCAACTGGAACTCACCTTTAAGTTGAATTTTCAACTCGGAAACTGGCGACTGGTCTGTCAAGTCCGAGTTTTTCTGACTTCAATCAATCAACGATGGCGACGTATGATGTGAACTCTTGTGAAAGCTGTAGTATTATACTGTTTATTAGCACGTTTGTCCATTTGTGTCTCGTTAAATCAGTCGTACACACGCTGCTGTTCGGCTTCTGTCTGTAGGCGTGTTGTTATAATGTTTGGATATGCAAAATACGACATAAGGCATTGTTGTCAACTGCGGTTTATTTCAGTGGAGCAAGCACAACAATGGTTTTCTTGAACCTGTAAATAATGGTAATCTGAATGTTTTACTGGAACATGGTCAACTCTGTTGTGACGTCATTCACAACTTCGACATCCACCTTCTGAGGTGAACAAAGTGCAGCTTGTCTTACTAGTTAGTGATTGGCTGTATGGCGAGAAAGCTCCGTACCTGCGACTTTGATATATATAAAGAGCAATTAGAAGCCTGTCACAGATCTAAATAAATACAAGGTTCTTTCTGAAGCCTTCGTGTGGATGGGTCTTTTGAGAACCAGAAATGGTTTCCCCTTTGGCATTGCTCTGATGAACCACTCTGGCACCTTTAATTTTAAGAGAACAGATTTTCAGATTCTTTTTCCAAATCATATACCCCCAAGCACGATTCCAATAACAATTCTCCTTGACTCTCCTCCAAGTGAGCCTTGTCCTTTATCTCCCAACTCCAACTCACCTGGGTGAGGTTGAGCAGATTCTTTTATGCCAGACCTGGAAGTACTTCCGGTACCACATAATTACACCCTGAAAGAACTTTTGGGTCAGGTGGAAACTTGTTAAAAGTGTGTGAGTCCTCTCCCCACAGCTCCTTCTGCCCGGACCCACATACTCCGATAGGGCTATCCATTAGGACTGCAATTTTCCAAAGTGCCCTGAGGGTGTAAAAATGGGAGCTCTGCCTGAGGGATGCTGCCATTTGGCATATTGAGGGACTACATGGCCACAAGAGGCAGTCCTTCCCTGTGCTTCCATTATATCTTGCCAGCCAGGAAAGGAACCTGCAACCATTCCAGCCCGGATGCCTGTCTATCCAGATCCTTCCCTTATGGAATCCCATCTGGGTAAAGAACCACCCACCTTCCTGATCGGGATACCATCTACGATAGATAGATAGATAGATAGATAGATAGATAGATAGATAGATAGATAGATAGATAGATAGATAGATATCCCATATGGTCCACGGAGGGGTGGGGTCAGAATTCCAACAACATAAATGAAGTAACAACTGGATAGAGTACCAGTCTATTACAATGCACACTCCTAGACACACCTATTGAGTATATTAAGAGTTGCCAGTCAACCTAGTTTCTAAATCTCTGGCATATGGAAGAAAAATTTTAGAACATGGGAGAAAACCCACACAAAGACAGAGAGAAAACTCCTCATAGACAATGATGAGGCCTGGGATAGATAGATAGATAGATAGATAGATAGATAGATAGATAGATAGATAGATAGATAGATAGATATGCTGCATGGTCCATGGGTGGTCAGAATTCCACCAACATAAATGAAGAAATAACTCTGGACAGAGTAACAGTCTATCACAATGCCCAGTCATAGACATATAGATAGATTATAATTTATATATAAATTTATTCCATTACTTTTGTAATTAATAATAATGCATAGAAAATATTTTACAAAAGCATGAAGTATTTTGAAAGAAAGAAAAACAGTTTAATAGCTTATCTCTAACAGTGCATAAAATGCCATTAATATCTTTCACTCTTGGGAATATTAAGGTCTGATCAGTCATTTTGTAATGTGCAAATTTGACTTTTAATATACTCTGAAAAAGAACATCAAGGATTAATAAAAGATCTCAAGTATGCACTTTACTATTCAGATTTTTTCATGTTAAAAATACAGAGAAAAGGCACCCGCATGTCTGTTTCCGGCCTTATTCTCAGTACTGCTAGAAAAGGCTTTGGCCTCCATAACTTTGGATTGGATTAAGTTGGTCGACTGATGTTATGATGTGATACACAAATAGTTTCTCTCTCCTATGTGGGGACACTCAGTGAAGGAATGTACTTTAACTCCAATGCTTGTGTTTATCAAGTGTCTCGGAATTACTAGGAAAAAAATTGTCCTACCTCAGAATAGGACATAAGAACTAAAGAGAACGTGTCCTACACACATCCCAGCTAGAATCAGGAGTTCATGTTTGAAAATGAATATTTTATAGAACCCCAGGATGCAAAGAGATACTCAGGATGACGTTTTGTAATTTTCTTTCTGATACTAATGCTAAGGCTGCACCACAAAGATAATAACATGAAGAAGAAGAAGAAGAAGAAAATGAAGAAATATATCATCTCATTTTCCTGTCTGGTTTTCCTGATGAGGATCACGGTGAATATTAATCATCATCATCATCATCATCACAATAACAATGATAATAATAGTCAAAGAAGAAGAAGGAGCAGAACACAATAAGATATGATATTTTGCTAAGATACATGTAACTGTTACCACTTCGTAGCTAAATCAGTAATAATACTGTAATGAGCACCATAAAAGAAACACTGAGACAGAAAGAGTGAACACGAGTTAAAGGTCGATAACAGGCATATTTATTTAATAACGAGTTGTACTTCCCGAAGAATCTTCTTCTCATTGTTACAGCAAAGAGAAACGCCTCATAAAGTAACAATTATCCTGAAACTAGCCATGACACCGTTTCTAAAGTCACATTTCATCTTCTGTTGTACTTGATTGGGGGCGGCACGGTGACGCAGTGGTAGCGCTGCTGCCTCACAGTTGGGAGACCTGGGTTCACTTCCTGGGTCCTCCCTGTGTGGAGTTTGCATGTTCTCCCCCTGTCTGCTTGGGTTTCTTCCCACAGTCCAAAGACATGCTGGTTAGGTGCATTGGTGATCCTAAATTGTCCCTAGTGTGTGCTTGGTGTGTGTGCGCCCTGCCCAGGATTTGTTCCTGCCTTGCACCCTGTGTTGGCTCCGGCAGACCCCCGTGACTCTGTATGTTAGGATATAGCGGGTTGAATAATGGACGGATGGATGGATGTTCTTGATTGTCTTCCAGAGTCAAGTGCCGTGCCTGTGTATCTCCAGGATGTCCCCTTAAATCCTGTCAGGCTGGATTTATCCTGTGCCAAGGGAGTCTCCGCCTGCCTTCCCAGGCTTGTGAAGTGTAATGGGAATGTCCCAGGGTTTGTGGAATGCAGCGCATAGTGTACTCATGTGACACTTCACTGACAATCACCCATCAGCCCATTTTCAGGGTAATATATGGGCTGCAAGAGTGCAGTTTGCTCAGGAGCAAACTGCGACCACCTATGTGCTGATAACTGTGATATTGCTTACGGTTCACATGCGCATGAATCTTATGAACATGATGATTTGCATGAACGCAGCCTGCTTTAACATTACCTCACATCGTGTGTGTGGAGTAGGGGGCTGTATGAAGCTGCCCAGCAACTCATATGTTGTAAGGACATTCAGACTTTGGTAAGAAATTTGAGGAATAGTTACTAATGACATACGCAGTTTGTTGCTATTGCAAAGCTACATTTTACACGTAACATTACCAGTGCTTTCATTTGGCTAACAGTGCAAACGGAGAGAGATTGTGTAACGTACAAGATTTCTTACAAATATCGTTTCATCTCTGTGAAACTGATATCTTTTTTACAATTTCATTGATTTTCCAATCTTTTCAAAACATTCATTCTTTGCTGCAATATGCATACCAGTCTCTGCCTGGACTCCATCTTCTGGCAGTTCTGAGAGAATAAATCCTGGTTATGTTAACATTAGTTTCCTAAATTAGGAAAATTGATGAATTGCATTTACTCCTACACGTAAGGGTAGGGACAAATTTGCATCACTCTCAGAATTTTGAGCAAGTTAAAAGTGTTTTCTTACTCGGAGATTCTTCATAAATTATGGGAACAGATGAGCCTTTATCACCAGGCAGTTGTTTTTTCTTTGACACTTTATGTTTATTTAATTTTGGTTTTCTAGTCTTTTCACTTTTTTAGGGATATCTTTCATTTTTTTTTTTCTGTGTGTTTAAATAGTGCATGTCAGTGGTACACTGGTCTAAGAAACACTGACGGTGCACATGCCACACTTTTGGAAGTTTTAAAAATAGAACCTCTTTTAAATGATGCACGCAACACACACCATATTTGCAAAGCTGTGAAATAAACACTTCTGGAGAATCTAAATTAGGAAAAGGAATTCCCAGGCAAACAGTTCCTAGGAGACCAGAGAAATGCAAACAAAAGGAACAAAAGAATTATAATCGAGCGAGCTGTACACCCGTGCAGTGTAAATGACTATCTGCAGACAGCAATGTGGCTGCCACGGGCACGGTCAGATAGTTAAAACTAATAAGAACTGAAGGCGGCCACATGCCACACAGCGCGCACACACCCCTGCACACACATACGCACGCGTGTGCACAAATGTGGAATCCAGGACCACATCAGAAATGCACAGGTGCTTATCAGTTCAGTTTTAATCTTCAAAGGAAGATTCTTTCTTTATTTATTCATGCATTTATTTATTTATCTATTTCCTACACTTTGATCAAGAGAAACTGGGCCCAGCAAATTATTTTTTCTCCCATGCTTCTATTTATTTATGCATATGTTAATGTATTAAAGTATATAAGTAGTTATATACCTTCTTTCTTTCTTTCTTATTGAATGTGAGTCAAGCTTAGTTGAGTTTGTTTTTTCATACTCTTGTCTTTGGCCTCTTTTATACATTTCTAACTCTGTTTTTAGTGCTCTTAACTTGCCTTTTAATGACTGTATAATTTTTTATTGACTTGAGGCACATTACCTGCATTGTGAAGGAGTGACAGTTACAGCACTACGGCCATGTGGCGTGTTTCCCAGAGGGTGATTCGGCTCGTAAGATCCTCATTTTTGGGGACCCGAATGACTAGACCTAAGCTAAGGGGTCGCCCACGTAACACCTGACTGTGGCCGATAGAGGGTCATTTCCGGAGGGGGGGATTGGACCACGTGTCTGCCTGGGGGGTTGCCAACCAGGATCCTGAGTTGTTTCGTCATGTAGTGAGAGCAGCAATGTGCTGTACCAGTGCAGACTCCCCAACCTAACCTGACCTGACCCATATTTATTTATTGTGTTCATGGATATAAGACTAATCGATATGAATGTCAGGTTGGAACATTTCCTCATTGGACAGGCCAAATTGGCCATTTATAAATCCAGAAAAGAGCAAGTAAAGTCAAATAAACAATATGACATGATAGGAATATTTCATGGACTTGTAAAAGCCAGGGTGTATTTGAAATATAAATTCTACAGAATGACTGCAAACGTGAATTCTTTTTGAGGAAAAATGGTGTGTTCATGAGGTAATTTGTAAACTTGAAGACAGTGAGTTGATTTTTCTTATTTGACACATGAATTAAGTATTGCTTTCTTTTTGGGATGACTTGGAGTTTTCTTTGTTTGCTTTACTTATAGTATTGTAAGGGATGTGTTGATTATTGATTAATAAAGCTCAATTCAAATTTCTTTCTTATATAAATATAATTAAAAAATAGTTTACTCTTATTTTGTTTACTGATACTCTTCTTATACTGTTGGAAAAATGCATGGATTTTTGATGAATATTGTGGATTTCTTTCTTTCTTTCTTTCTTTTTCTTTCTGAAATTTCCCAAGCTTTTTCTTATTATTTTGGAAAAAAAAACAGTGGATTTTTGATTAGTAATGTGGATTTCTTTCTTTCTTATTGAAATGTAACTTAAGATGAGCTTATTCTCACCTCAGAAGGATATTCCCTGACCATGCCCCTTTGAAGGTCCTTCTTGTACTTTCGATTGGATTTAGAAACAAGGTTCTTGAAAACTATCATTTACTTCCAGTACCAAAATTAATTAAATGTTGTCACCATAATTTTGGTAAAATTTTCAGTACCAGTATACTGCATAACCCTACCTAACACTAATACATTCGGGAAGAGATATCACACAGCTTAGATATTGACTAAACAAATGAGCTTCATGGACTGGATGGTCTCCACTCATTTGATTTATTTCTCATATTCTTGTGTTCTTTCCCTTCAGGATTGTCTTTTTTACTCATTTCAGTTATAATGGATACAATAAACTCTATACTGCAGTCCTTTGTCTTATTTTTCTGGGATGCACCGAGACTATCTTGATAGAAGCTTGTCTGTCTTCTCCTTCTTCTTACTCATCCTATTTTCCCACTTCTATATGTGGTTGATCTGCCTGATCTACCTTCTCCAGTGCTCAGTCCTGCATCTCCTCACCCTTTTCCTTCAGATCTTTGACTTTATCCATCCACCCCAGCTTTGGCCTCCATCGCATTCTCTTCTGCTGGACCACCATTCCCATCACTCTTTTTCCCACATATTCATTGTCCCTCCTCATCACATGTCCATGTCACTTCAACCGACACTCCTGTACTTTCTTAGATGTCTCTCCCACTTTTGTTGTACCTCGGATTGTCTCATTTCTTACTGGCATATCTAAAATCCCCCGCACTCCCTTTACTGCCCATGTCTCAGCTCCATACATCATTGCTGATCTTACCACTGTCTTAAAAACCTGACCTTTAACCTTTCACTTTAATTGTTTGATCACACAATATTCCTGATACCTTCTTCTAGTTGCTCCATCACACACCCACACTGCACTCTGTGGGTTATCATTGTATCTAATTTTCCATCTTGGACTACCACTGATCCTAGGCATTTAAATGTGCCCACTCCTTTCATTAGCTCTCCTTGTAGGCTAACTTTTGAATTCTGATCATCATTAAAACTCAGATATTCTGTCTTCTTCTCCCTATTTATCTTCCAAACCCCTTCTTCATGTTTCCAACTTTCTCTCCACCTCCTCTTTTCTGTTACTAAACAACACAATGTCATCAGAAAAAAGACTGCACCAGATGGATTGGCCTTTCATCCTTTCATATCTATCTATCTATCTATCTATCTATGCTAACATATCTATCTATCTATCTATCTATCTAATCCTGCCATCTATGCTAACATATCTATCTATCTATGTTTTTATCTCTTTGTCCGTTTTGTTTTTGTTATATTTTAGCTGTGCTTTTTTCACACAAGCTGTGTGTGCCCCTGTAAAGATTTCAATCTCTGTCCATGCCATATAAAAGCACTATTGACTTACCTCTTTATTAAAAATGACTATGCTGCTGTTCTTGGTTTACTTAAACATTCACTCCTCTTTGGGATTCTCTCTTTGCCTGAATAGCTATACCACTATGCTTTTCAAGTGTTCTGTCTATGCTTATCCTAAACTACAAATGATCAGTTACTAAGTAGTTGTAATCCTGTTGTAAAGCAAGCCTTGAAATAAGATTAGAGGCTTAGATAAGGCAGATTTGAGACGGGGCTTTCTTGCCTGATTAATCACGTGTGAAATGGCAAGGGCACATGGTATTTCACACGCATACACACTCCCATGCATAAATTGAGAAAGGGCCTTATTAGGACTCATTTCTAATTTGTCATTGTGTGTCTGAATATCAAATCAGGCATGGTGACCAGCAGAGTGTGATATGCAAATGTTTCTTTGCTTAGATTCTTCAGCTAGTTGGACTCCATAAAACCCAAGGTGTGCTGCACAGTAATGCTAATAGTTTTAGATGGATCTATTCCAGCTCTCCTCTTTGAAGTTTTAATCAGTGGCATCTTTTTATTCAAAGCTTTGTATGTACAAGAGCACAAGGACGTTAAAATGTCATCTTAAATCAATAGCAAGTTAGGTAAAGTTTAGTCACACCTGAGGTAGAAGATTTCTGCAGGCATTTTTTCCCGTGTTTAACAGATTTTCCAGACTGCTCAAAATATAACAGTACCTAAAAACAACAATTATAAAAAATATTATTGTTGTTAATATGTTCTTATGTTCCCATTTTGTTGAGTGGGTTCATTGTAGAAGCACATTTCATAAAGGATTACTAAGAATTAGAGCATCTAATTTTTTATTATTATTCAAATTCTTTTTCTTATTGCTGTTATCGTTATGCTCATATCTTTCCATTTTTTAACTGCTGCATTGTACAATCAGATTTCAGAAAGAATTATTAGAGATTTACACTCTTGTACCATTCCATACCATATCATGTTCTATGTCCACTTATTCTGAGCATCAGTGAGCTGGAGGCTATCCCAGAAGGCATTGGGCAGTCATGAAGAACCCAGCAATAGGACACAAGGCTTACCTCTTAGACTGCTCATCTGGCTTAGATAGATAGAAAGATATCATTAATATTGTGCCTTCCCTATCTATCTATCTATCTATCTATCTATCTATGTGTTTCTCAATTGTAAATGTTTAAAGGTGCCTCTAGAAGAAGTGAACTGGATTAATCCTTTAAAAATAAGTGCTTTCCCAGTGACTTTTTTCTCTGACATCTCTTCTGCCTCTTTTCCCCAATAGGTGCTCATCACAGCTGTGCACTTGACAAGTCTATTCTGAAGCAGTGACCTCTTCCAATTGGTCCTACCAATGATTATCTACTTGCCTCTGGACTGAGAGCCTTTCATTTTCTGGAAAACTAAATTAAAATAAACAATTGGATCATTCTTTCTTTCTTTGTTTATTTTTTTTCTTTGACATTTATCTCTTCTTTGAGTAAAGCCTACTGTGTGATGGAGATGACAATAATTCTCCTACTCTGTCTTTGTGGGATGAGCGTATCGGAACATGTGGAGTCGGGATCTAACGTGCGGCTGGGTAAAGATGGAGATACTCGTCACAGAGTGAAGCGCAGTTGGGTGTGGAATCAGTTCTTTGTTCTAGAAGAGTACACTGGAAATGACCCCCTCTATGTTGGCAAGGTAAGTGGATGTGTGCCGATTAAGATGATCTAAGAGTCAGGAATGGTCTGCTTTCAGACGGTTTTCTTGTATAGTTTTAGCTTTAGAAAGCTTGTGGGTCTTTTCTTATTTACTTTATTGTAAACAGAAATAATTAAATAATGCTGTATGTTTAGTAGAAAACTGTAAAAAATACAAAGTCGGATGAAAAATGAAACAGAATCATAGTCCATTTTTTATATCATTTTCAAAGAGCTGAACGTTACAATGATAAACTACTGTTATGATCTCTGATATTTAGAATTTTTTCTGCTATTCTAGTAATTATTCAGAACTGTTAAATATCTTTTAAAGTATAGAGAATCTGAATCTGAGAACTGTTATTGTGTTCTTTCCATCCCGGAAGAAAACAATTTTTTTGGTTACGTTTTACTGCAACGCCATTTTGTTTTAACCTCGGGTGTCGTCATTCAAAGAGCATTGTGCTGGCTGTTGTCATGGGAACCTGCTATCAGAATTCCCTGAGGTGGCACTCACTAGTGACGTCACAGGAGCGATGGTATAAAGTTCAGTCCTATTCATCCTCAGGTATCCGAACTTGATGGATAGAAACCCTTTCATTAGTGGCAGACTAGCTAGGATCCAGTCCCTCACAGCCCTGCTCAGGACTGAGTGGGTCCAGAAGATGGTGTGGCATGTGACTAATGGTATCTATCTATCTGTTTTAGGTGCCAAGGTGGATGCATTGGCATTCAGATCATGAGGGAGAGTAGTTCCTTACCCAGACAGGATGCCATAAGGGAAAGTTCTGAAATCTAGAAGGACAAGCGTCCCAGGCCAGGGAGGTTGCAGGTACCTTTCCTGGCTAGGAAGAGATAATGGCATCATCCCTTGGGTAGAGCCCCCATTTGTATACCTGCAGGGCACCTCGGGAATTGTTTTCCTGATGGACAGCCCTGTCATGATACATGGGTGCCACCAGAGGGAGCTGTGAGGGGAGGACACACACACGCACACACACACACTTTAAGAAGGTTCCACCTGATCTGGAAGTGCTTCCAGGGTATAGTCACGTAGCATGGGAAGCCTTCCCAGATTCTGGCATAAAAGATGCTGCTTCCCAAGTCAGGAGATAGTGAACAAGGCTTGAGAAGAGTTGTTATTGGAATTGTGCGTGTGAGTATTTGATTGGGGAAAATAACCTGAAAAGGGTATTTTGTTCAATAAAATGCATTTTATTTGAACTTGTGTCTGGAGTCTGGTGCTCTGAGGCGCCCCCTTTTGGTCACACTATCTAAGACAGATAGATGGTATTATGAAATCCATTGTAGGGAGCCGGAGAACAGGAGAGCTCTGATGCGGCCCCCTCTTGTCTCTTCACATGGCACCGGGCTTTCCTTCTGTCCCCCAGAGAGCTTTTCTTCAATGTGCTCGTTCTAATGTCAGTTACTATGTGGTGAAGTCCAAGCACCATTCGACTAAATGACTTTTCTTCTGCATGAGTGTTGAAATGTTGCCAAGTGCTGTAAAAATGTCATAATGTTTTAAAATTATAATTAAATGATTAAAATGATTCAACTATCTTTTCATCTCTGCCTCAAATATTGCTAAGCTGGTATCTATTAATTGTGATTTCTTTCTTAAAATGGCCAATAAAAGAATGCATTTAGTTCTTCTGTTGCTTCAAGGCATTTACAAAATAAATTAAGTGAACTCTATGTTTATGCATTTTGTATATTTGCCAACATTTATCGCGGTTTACTGTTTCTATTTTCTACTTTTGTAAGTGATGCTGCTGGAGCGGCTCCCTTGTGTTACTCCTTTGAAAAGATCTTGTAGGCCAAGGTGGCTGCCTGGACTGTGATGTTTGACGCAGCATTGCGTGGTGTTCTATTTTGGATGTGGGAGTTTTGTTCTTGTTGGGCGTTTTGTGGTCTGTGATCGACTGAAAATATTTCTTGTTCGGGTCCCTGCCTTTCTCCCAATGTTGTTGTGATAAACACCAACCCAGATGACCACTGTGTGAGAGAGTTACACTATGTTAGATTGTTTTGAGATTTACCATATTAAAAAGAAAACATGCACATTGTTCTGCACTTGTTAATGGAATGTACTGTATTTAATAATTAAATGATTTGTGCTGCCTTGCGCCCTGTGTTGGCTGGGATTGACTCCAGCAGACCCCCGTGACCCTAGTTAAGATATAGCGGGTTGGATAATGGATTGATGGATGATTTGTGCTGGATGGTTATCTATTACAATACAACACAAATTTTTTTTGTATAGCTCAAAATCACACAAAAGGTGCCACAATGGGCTTTAACAGAAAAAAACTCTTGTTTGAATAAAAATGGGAAAAGGCAGTTCAAAGAGAGACTCCTTTCTAGGTAGGTGCAGTGGGTTTCAAAAAGAGGGGGGTCAATACAATACAATACACAGAACAGAACACAAGAAATCCTCAGTATAATATAACAGTATGCAATAGAAATATTACAAGTACAGAGCAGAATTTAACAGTAGATGATATCACATAATAGGATTTGGATTTGAGTCCTGGAAACCTTGGCCATCAAGCTGCCTCGCCCTATTGGCCATTCTACAGCTGAGTCAGCGCTGGGCCAGCCAAGCCGATGAAAGGATCCCTCTAGCTGACAATTCTAGAGATGGCAGCTTGGCAGGTGGGCAGTGGCACCAAGTGCCACATTTGAGTATCGAGAATAGAAACAGAACAGGTGTATCAAATTTATAACATATTACTTATTTGTAGTGCTAATGACCAACAACAGAGATGCAGTCTGCACAGTTAATCAGCAGCTCTAGTCAGGGTGTACTATACTGAAGTAGTGAGACTTCAGCCAGGATTTAAAAGCTGAGACCAAAGGGGCATCTCTTATATCAGCAGGCTGACCATTCCACAGTTTAGGGGCCCTGTAGTTAAAAACATGACCACCCACTGTTATTTTATTAATCCTTGGAATCATAAGCAGACTAATATCTTGAGATCCTAATGTGCGCTCTGGTTTATAAGTCATGATAAGTTCAGATAAGTAAGTTGGACCTTGGCCATTTAAGGCTTTATATGTTAAAAGGAGGATCTTGAAATCTGTCCTAAACTTAACCGTGAGCCAGTGTAAGGATATATTAGAAATGGCTTTGTGATAAGTTGTGTCCTGGAGTATTGTAATGGGTGGAACTGAATTGATTTTAACCATTTTAGTGTATTACCCAGTGGATTAATCAGCACAGAAAGGTGGATCACATGTAAGCAGGCACGATAGGTTGATGTCTGAGGATTGCAGCTTAACAAGTGCCATTTGGGGTTAAGCAGGTGTTTTAAAGGAGTATGGTTAAGGTCTAGAGAAAGGGAGAGAAATGACAGCAAGAAATTCAGTTCTGAGGCGTGAATCTCACCAGTGAGAAAGTAGGACGGGTGCGGTATCAGATCTGATTGCTAATCTGGGGAGCAGGGCCGATGCCAGTTGATGAGCTCTGTGTAGTTGCAGTGTTCCAGTCTGGTGATTGTGTGGATTGTAATGAATGGAGAGGAATAGTGGCGGGTTCCTGCAGGAAGGAGGACCTCCGTGATTGGAGGGCAGAGCAAAAAGAAGATTTTCAGATGCTTCATCTGAGAAGGAACATGAAGAAAAACTCACTCTGTCTTGGAAAGATGCCGATGGAGGTGGCAGATTGTAATGCAGAGAGCTGTCCTGAGGGGGATTTGTTCTTGTGTCAAGGCGGTGGGAAGGGATGCATTTATTTTACTTTGTTTCTTTAATTCTTTGTTTTGAAAAAACACTGTAGGCATTTCTTGAACTAAAAGTCTAGTTTGCCTAATACCTTCCTTGGTCTTTCTCAATCATGGCTAATAGATGCCCCAAACAGAGCCCTTTCGCTTTGGGCATGGGGCATTACATGCTGAATCACTATTTGATGTAGTCCAATTTTAAATTTATTTGATGGATGTCCCATTAATCCATGAATCAGACAATTGAAGTTGTATTAAAGTGTAGTAGAGAAGACACCACAGTAGGAAGCATGGAGGTCTTCCAGCAGGAAGCAAGAAGTATATTGGCTGGTAGATTGAATAATTTATGATGGTGAGGGTATATTCAAATCTTCAATGATGGCCGGTTTATTGAGATCTGAAGGACATGTATTTTCTTCAATCTGTAAGCAATTACTATTTTTTCTAATCAATTAATCAAACATTTTCTGAAAAAGCATCATCATATGGGAGATATTTTAATGGTTTCAACTGACAGATTTCAGCTGTAAGTATTGTCATGCTTAACAAAAGTGCTGTGCATTCTCAGAAAGCTGAAAGACTGAGCAAGAAGCAAGATTCAGAGCGTTTTGTCTAGTTAGAAAGTCTCATCATCTCATCTCATCTTGACAAACCACTTTTCCTGGAGAGGGTTATCATGATAGGAGGTTAAGCAGATCAGCACAGATGTCCCTGTCCCAAGCTATAGAGTCCAGTTCTTTTTGGGGAATTGCCAGCATTTGATTCCCATAGGTATCAAGCTTGAGTTTGTATGATAATGAATTAGTGACTTTTTCTGTTCTTTGAGAAACTGTCTACTTTGCTAGCTGGACTGCTAGCTGTGAGGTTAAGGATCTGTGCAGCTATTTGGAAAGTTGTCGGTTTAATTGCCATTACTGTCAGGAGGGATCCTACTCTGTTGAGCAATTGATCAAGTCCCTTACCCTGAAAATTGTCCCTGGGGCTCTATACAATAGCTGACCCTGCACTCTGATCTCCAAAGGTCATGTGAAAAGATAGATTCTCCTCAAAGATTGATAAAGTTTATCAAATCAAAAAATATATATATGCACTTATTGGGGTGAGAAGGGGAAGTGAGAGTGTGATACTGTCTGTCACGGGCTGTTATAAAAGAAGGTGGTTGGATTTTGTTAATGAGATTATTAGACTCAACACTATCAACTGCATGACAGTGTTCAGAAGCCATTAAGAAATCTAACAGACTCTTAGGTTATATAGTGCCCTTACAGTGCATCCAGAAAGTATTTACAGCACATCACTTTTTCCACATTTTTTTATGTTACAGCCTTATTCCAAAATGGATTAAATAAATTTTTTTTGCTCAGATTTCTACACACAACACCCCATAATGACAATGTGAAAAAAGTTTACTTGAGGTTTTTGCAAATTTATTAAAAATAAAAAAAACTGAGAAATCACATGTACATAAGTATTCACAGCCTTTGCTCAATACTTTGTCGATGCACCTTTGGCAGCAATTACAGCCTCAAGTTTTTTTGAATATGATGCCACAAGCTTGGCACACGTATCCTTGGCCAGTTTCGCCTATTCCTCTTTGCAGCACCTCTCAAGCTCCATCAGCTTGTATGGGAAGCGTCGGTGCTCAGCCATTTTAAGATCTCAACTGAGATGTTCAATTGGATTCAAGTCTGGGCTCTGACTGGGCCATTCAAGGACATTTACAGAGTTGTCCTGAAGCCACTCCTTTGATATCTAGGCTGTGTGCTTAGGGTTGTTGTCCTGCTGAAAGATGAACCGTCGCTCCAGTCTGAGGCCAAGAGTGCTCTGGAGCAGGTTTTCATCCAGGATGTCTCTGTACATTGCTGCAGTCATTTCTCCCTTTATCCTTACTAAACTCCCAGTTCCTGCCGCTGAAAAACATCCCCACAGCATGATGCTGCCACCACCATGCTTCACTGTAGGGATGGTATTTGCCTGGTTTCCTCCAAACGTGACGCCTGGCATTCACACCAAAGAGTTCAATCTTTGTCTCATCAGACCAGATAATTTTGTTTCTCATGGTCTGAGAGTCCTTCAGGTGCCTTTTGCCAAACTCCAGGTGGGCTGCCATGTGCCTTTTACTAAGAAGTGGCTTCCGTCCGGCCAGACTACCATACAAGTCTGATTTGTGGATTGCTGCAGAGATGGTTGTCCTTCTGGAAGGTTCTTCTCTCTCCATAGAGGACCTCTGGAGCTCTGACAGAGTGACCATTGGGTTCTTGGTCACCGCCCTGACTAAGGCCCTTCTCCCCCGATCGCTCAGTTTAGATGGCTGGCCAACTCTAGGAAGAGTCCTGGTGGTTTTGAACTTCTTCCACTTACGGATGATGGAGGTCACTGTGCTCATTGGGACCTTCAAAGCAGCAGAAATTTTTCTGTAACCTTCCCCAGATTTGTGCCTCGAGACAATCCTGTCTCAGAGGTCTACAGACAATTCCTTTGACTTCATGCTTGGTTTGTGCTCTGACATGAACTGTCAACTTTAGGACCTTATAAAGACAGGTGTGTGCCTTTCCATATCAGGTCCAATCAACTGAATTTACCACAGGTGGACTCCAATTAAGTTGCAGAAACATCTCAAGGATGATCAGGGGAAACAGGATGCACCTGAGCTCATTTTGGAGCTTCATGGCAAAGGCTGTGAATACTTATGTGCATGTGCTTTCTCATTTTTTTTTATTTTTAATAAATTTGCAAAAAAACTCAAGTAAACTTTTTTCACGTTGTCATTATGGGGTGTTGTATGTAGAATTCTGAGGAAAAAAATTAATTTAATCCATTTTGGAATAAGGCTGGAACATAATAAAATGTGGAAAAAGTGATGTGCTGTGAATACTTTGCGGATGCACTGTATGTGTAGAGTGCAAGCCCAAGGAGATAATACTCAAGCTAATAACTAACTAACTACAAACTACAAACTACTAGCTACTAATGCACTGGTTAGGCCTCATCTGGAGTCCTGTGTGCAGTTTTGGTCTCCAGGCTACAAAAAGGACATAGCAGCTCTAGAAAAGGTCCAGAGAAGAGCGACTAGGCTGATTCCAGGGCTACAGGGGTTGAATTACGAGGAAAGATTAAAAGAGCTGAGCCTTTACAGTTTAAGCAAAAGAAGATTAAGATGAGACCTGATTGAAGTGTTTAAAATTATGAAGGGAATTAGTGCAGTGGATCGAGACGTTGACTTTAAAATGAGTTCATCAAGAGCGTGGGGACACAGTTTGAAACTTGTTGAAGGTTAATTTCACAGAAACATGAGGACGTTTTTCTTCACATAGAGAACCACTAACACATGGAATAAGACACCAAGTATTGCGATAGACAATAGGACTTGAACTTATTTAGGAAGAATTAAATAAATAGGAACTGACAAGCATTGTTGGGTTAAATGGACTGTTCTTGTCTAGATTGTTCTGTTCCAGTGTTCTAAGGAAGTAAACAACCTGGAGTATCTTGCTGATATGAGGGCTTAATCCAAGTTGTATAACTCTTTGTATTAGTGATATTTCCTGCTATTGGTTTTGATGCAAATAAAAACCAATAATGTCTCTGTCCAATTGCTACTAGTGAGCTAAAATGTTCGGATTGGTCATTCTGTGTGAAACTGCAGTCCATTAAGGGCACTGGGGACACTCTTCTGAAGCCTTCTATTGAGGAAGTCCCAAAGAGAAAGAAGCCTGCCATTCGATGTTCCTAAGGTTGAACATGCAGGGTACAATAAGGACAGTGAGACAGATAAGCGGTCGCAGGTGAAAGTTTTATAGCTGGTTTTGATGTTTTTTCCAATGCCTCCTTAAAAAATGAACCTAAGAGATTATTTGGTACCATTTCCTGTTAGGTAAATTAAGTAGACTTTGGAAGGGACTTCTACATTTGTTCACCAGAGACTCTTCATCAGAAAGCACAGACCTGTCTCGTCATCCGTGTTGATCAAACTGGCTGTATGGCGGATGTTGTAATTGATAAACTCATTGAACTGAACTACTGTACTGGTGAAATGCAATTTTAACAGAGTGCTGACTTTTCTCATTCAGTTTAGCAAAAGGTGTCTTTTAGTTGCTTAGCAACAGGTCCCACGACAAACAATTTCCACCTGATGTCCGTTATTTATTAGAGCTGGTATGAATTACCTTTGCTTAGAGTTGATATTCCATTTGTGCAAAATGTCAGTGTCTCTAATGTTCCTTTGGGCTTCCTGTGATTCTGACTTTCACCTCTTTGGTGGTGGCATCTTGCCAGTTTGCTTTGCTACTGTGTAAAGTTCCTTCCTATCGATGTTGCCACTTCTACTTGTTCCTAACAATGTTTCTTTAGATACATGTCTACTAAATCAGATACATCTTACTGTGCAACTTTCAAAGTATTCAGCTAAGCATTGGTAAATCAGTGCCTGCGGCTCACAGGTGGTACCTAGCAGATGCCTTAGGCAGAAAACCGATAATCAAGAGGTGAATCACATATTGTGACACTGTTAGCATTGCTGTTAGGAATAGCTGCTTGATGGACAGACACTCTTTATAAAATAGAAGAGATGGTGATTTGGATTAGTCCAGTTTGCACTTGTTCTGGCAATGTAGCTTATCAGAATTTCTTTTCAATCATTCTCCTTTTGCCCGAAGATGACTAAACATGTACAGTAAGTGTGGCTAATGTTTTTCCATCGTAGGTTAATCCAAGGCTATGGTGCTTAACCCTTAAACTGCCACATACTTGGGAGGTTAATGCATCCCCAGATGCCAAATACTTTGTTGCTGCACTTTTTAAGGAAATGTCACAATTCACCAAGAAAATGTGAAATTTTAATGGAACACATATTTTTTTCATGCAAAGAGCATCACAATTACTGCAATACGGATCATTTTACACATCGCCAATGATCTGTAAAAACTATAGAAAAACTATGGGAACAATCAAGTATTATATGTAGAAGGTACAACTGACGCCATTGATGAGATTCAGTAAATCACCAAGCCAACTGCGCTTGAACTGGCTGCACGCAGGCACACAGAGGCCAACACTGATGCTGGCAGGCTAGTCTAGTGCAGCAGCTGAATCCCAAGGACAGTGATGCTGATTCATTAGGAAGAGGTAGTGGTCTTGAGCTGGTTGCTCAATAAATGTACAACGTTGTCTGATCAACTCCAGCGTGCTGGCAAATTGCATTGGGAACTGACTACAATACAATACATTACAGTTTATTTTTGTATAGCCCAAAATCACACAGGAAGTGCCGCAATGGGCTTTAACAGGCCCTGCAACTAGAGCTGGTTGCAGTGTTCAAACGAATGTATATCACTGAATATACTCGGCTCTGGCATGCCGGAAAATTGCACTGGAGACGGACTATAGCCAGCTGTGGTATTCAATGAATGTACGTCGCCGAATATTCTCAGCTCTGGCGTGCTGGTAAATTGCATGGGGACCCGACTATAGGTGGTATGAGAGATGGCAGGCAGCTTATCCCGATCAATACATCCAGGCCACTAGATGGAGTCCTCCCTACAACATGGAGGTGCCCCTGATTCCCACAGGGCATCATGGAAAATGGAGTTTGGCTTCACAGGCCTGCTGGATACCGCGGGGGCCACCAGGGGACGCTGCAGGGAGACACAAAGATTATTGTTTCTATTGTAACCCGGAAGTACTCCCAAGTCATGGGAATGGAAGAACAGAAGTACTTCCAGGCTGAAAGAAAATATAGATGATCATCTGACCTGGAAGTGCTATTGGATCATGTGGACAGGAGCGCTTCTAGGTCAAGAACTATTTAAAGGACTGTGGGAAACCCAGCAAAGAGAGCCGGAGTTGGGAGGAAGGGTGATGGAGTTGCTGGGTGGAGAGGAGGATTTATTGTGTTTATTTGTATTGATTATTGAGTATACTGGAGGTGGAGGTACTTGTGCACATTATTCAAGAAATTAAAAATATTTCTACTTATTTTTACGTGGTGTCTGGGCATGTTGTCTGCAGGTTTGAAGGAGCGACAACACCCTCTACTGTCACAGCAGTTATGGCGGTTTAAGGGTTAAATTTATTAGTGTTAGCTGGCATAGGACAAAGGGGGCATTTCCCATTCTGCTAGGCTTTAGTGGGACACCAGAGGCCCCCCTGCAGACTTCTTCAGCCAGAAGGTACGAAATGGACTCAAGCAAGGAAGACCTATAATTCAAGGGAATGATAATCAGGACAGACAAAAGAATTTGCCTATTAGAAGACACTGATTTTGTACCTGGAAGTGACTTTTTAATCCAATCAGGAAAAAGTTTGACCTTCCTTCAAAACCACAAACACCCCATATCCAAAAGAAAAGAAGCAAAGGGAAGTGTGCAGAGAATGGAAAATTAAGAAAATTTCAGCAGTTCTCTCAGGACACACTCACTGAGAGCCCAGAAGAATTCAGAGAGAACTCTGGAACTCTTCCCAGGGGCACACTGTGCACAGTCTCCAAAGTGACATTCTAAAATTCCTTCTCACAGAAACTAACACAAGGAATTCACCCCATAAAAATACCGTCATTTTACTGAAACTAGGACAGTAAGGTGTACTGAAGGAAAAACAGCTAACCCTAATTCTAACCCTAACCCCTTCATTTTCGGAAAATTTACTCCATGCAAAATGTCCTTCTAAAACTTTTACACAAAATAAAACAGTATCGCAGATTCCTTTTGTTGAGAAAAAGATGATTGTTAATAAATATTCTCAGGTTGAACTACTGATTTTTCAAGATTTTACATCAAATTCCTCGAATTTTATTGATGGGATAAAGCGTGGAAAATGTGGCCATTTATACACTGGAGAGACAGAAGATTTCCTTGAGAAGTAGGCTTGTACAACATCTCCAACATATAGAAAAACAAGACATTAATATGTTTGTTTAATAGACATTTTTATATGAATAGTTATTTGGTTGGTTTGGACATTTGCAGATGAGAGATGCTGGGTATTTTGGAAAAAGGATAGAGCTGCCAGGTAAGAGGAAAAGAGAAAGGCTTAAGAGAAGGTTTATGGATGTGCTGAGAGAGGACAATTAAGTGATGGGTATGACAGAACAAGACGACAAGGACAGGTAGATATGGAAAAAGATGATCCATTGTGGTGACCCCTAATGGGAGTAGCTGATAAACGAAGTAGATGAAGTCCTTTGCCAGTTATATTTGGTATTCAGACAGATGGCCAGTGCAATAAAACTCGAAGGTTAAAATATTAGTCTAAATATATTGTGATAAATAATTGAGCTTTGACACAACAACAGGTTTGGGGTAGCCTCCCGTATACTTGAAAAATGGCTGCTAAATCGAAAAGGTTGCAAGACAGTGGTCTTTACAGACAAGAGTTCCAAACAGAACTGAGGTTTGGTACAGACATGGTGGGTTTTATAGATGAAAGGAGAAAGTGACACCTTCAGCGGTGCCACTGGAAGTGACGTCTTCAGTGGTGCCACTGGGAGTGATGTCTTCACGGGTGGAACAAGAATGTGCCGTTCAAGGTGCAGGTGGAATTTCCCACATTTGGTCTGCTGGGAAAAAAGCGAAAAGGTCAGTGAACTCTGCCACCCCCTGGTCCAACTTCTTTCGAGCCCTTTAGCTGCCTCCCATGCGCACATGTGTGACAATATACATTCTTTAAAACAGTAACCCTTATAGGTTTAAATGAGGTTTAATGATTGTTTGTTGTCAAAATGATTTTAGTCTTCTAAATTCTAAACTATAGATTGATAATAACAAACTTGTTTTACTTAAGTTAGTGAGCCCATGCTTGCCAAAATGTCTATTTTGGTTTCATCCCTTAAACCAAACCCCTTCATATTTCTGAACATGTTTTGTGTTGTAGATTTATTTTTAAATAGGTACATTTGACATTTTTGCCCATCAGTCTACACCCAATAACCCATCATGCCAAAGTGAAAACATGTTTTCAGATGGGTTTTGCAAATTTAATAAATATCAAAAACTGAAATCTCTTACTCGTATAAGTTTTCAGACCCTTAATTCTCTACCTTGTAGAAACGTCTTTGCCAGCAATTTCCACTTCAAGCTTTAGATTTTAGATTCTTCCTGGCAAATCTTCTCAAGCTCCGTTAGATTGGATGGGAAGGATATGTAAACTGCCATCCTTGGGTTTCTCCATAGATATTCTTTGGGCTTTGTGTCTGGGAATTGGCGGGGCCACTGAAAGAACAGTCAGAGACTTGTCTCAAAGCCACTCTGATGTTGTCTTGACTATATATTTCACTTCTTTGTTATGCTGAAAGCAAAGGGGAATCATCACACTGCATTCATCCTTCTCTCAGTTCTAGCCAGTCTCCTGGTCCCAGACACCACCATGCTACACAATAGGGTATTAAGCAGATGAGTTTTGCCGGGCCTGGTCTTCCTCAGTCATAGTGCTTGAAGGTCTGCCAAAGGAGTTCAATTTTTGCACCATTAGAGTAGACCACAACACCAACTTTAGGTGTAATTTCTGAATAAATTCTCTAGCATTGAGATTTTAGGGCTGTTGGACATAGTGGCTTTTTAATCAATAATTACTTGCTTACTGTATTTACCTTAGTTCCTCCAACTTGCAGGGACAAACTTGGGGGTTGGTGGGAGGATTGGCCACTGTTAAAAACCTCACACTGTTCCACTGTGGATGATGGGATGGCAGCCATTCTTGTGCCAGAACACCCACCACACATTAACTGTCTGGTGGGAAAGAGGGTTAGAGAGATTGTTAGCCAATAAGGGACAGGGAATGATTAGGGGACCGGAATGGATGAGGTAGGTAATTTAGTCAGGACATCTGCAAACACATTACTCTTCAAAAAAGATCTCCAGAGAGTCAGGACATCAGTTTTTATGTTTCATCCTGAGGACAATGCCAGTGTCCCCTTCACTGCACTGGGGATTTATACCCACATACAGACCACAGTGTAAGTACCTCCTGCTGGCCTCACCAACAACTCTTCCACCTGCAATCCAAGTTTTCGCTAAATGGTCTTCCCATCCAAGTGCTCACCAGGCCCAACAAAGCTTAGCTTCAGGTGGATGACCTGTTCTGAAGTTCACGTGGTACAGCTGCAGACAACTAACCCAGGTTACTTCACAAGTTATTTCACCCAAGTAATAATCAATGGATTCCAAACTCTGCCTTTGTCCTTTTCTTTACTGTGATGTAAAATAAATGTGACTTGAAAGTGAAAGAGGGATACAGTGGTTTGATCCCTGGCTTGGTTGTTGTCCATGTGGAGATCACAAGTTTGTCCAGTTTCTGTCTGTGTTTCTACCTACATGCTGGTATGTTTTGCAGTAAGTGTTTGAATTTGTGTTCTGTTGCATTTATGTGAAATGCAAGTGCCAATATCATAAGGCCAAACACACTAAGCAAATTCATTGCGCATTTATACTTACCGGCCATTTTATTAGGTACACCTTGCTAGTACCTGGTTGGACCCCCCCTTTTCCTTCAGAACTGCTGAAATTCTGTGTGGCGTAGACTCAACAAACATTCCTCAGGGATTATGATCCATATTGACATGATAGCATCACGCAGATGCTGCAGATTTGTTGCCTAAGTATTACTGATGTGACTCTTCTGCTCCACCACATCCCAAAGGTGTTTTATTGGATTGAGATCTGTTGACTGTGGAGGCCATTTGAGTCAAGTGAACTCATTGTCATGTTCAAGAAACCAGTTTGAGATGATGCAAGCTTTGTGACATGGTGTGTTATCCCGGTGGAAGCAGCCATCAGAAGATAGGTATACTGCAGTCATAAAGGGGTGGACATGGCCAGCAACAATACTAAGTGGCCCAAAGTGTGCCAAGAAAATATCCCCCACATCATTACATGGCCACTACCAGCCTGAACCGCTGATACAAGGCAGGATGGATCCATGCTTTCATGTTATTGACCCCACATTCTGACTCTGTCATCTTAATGTTGCTGCAGAAATCGAGACTCATCAGACCAGGCAACGTTTTTCCAATCTTTTGTTGTGCAATTTTGGTGAATTGTAGTCTCAGATGCCTGTTCTTAGCTGATCGGAGTGGCACTCAGTGTGGTCTCCTGCTGCTGTGGCCCAACTGCTTCAAGGTTTGACATGTTATGTGTTCTGAGATACTCTTCAGCATATCTCAGTTGTAATGAGTGGTTATGTGAGTTACTGTTGTCTTTCTATCACCTCAAACCACTCTGGCCATTCTCCTCTGACCTCTTGTTTAAACAAGGAATTTTCACCCAGAGAACTGCTGCTCACTGGAAATTTTCCCTTTTTCTTACCATTCTCTGTAAACCCTAGAGATGGTTGTGTGTGAAAATCCCAGTAGATCAGCAGTTTCTGAAATACGCTGACCAGGCAGCCTGGCAACAACAACCACACCACGTTCAAAGTCACTTCAGTTTCCTTTCTTCTCCATTCTGATGCTCGGTTTGAACTTCAGTAGGTCATCTTGACAATGTCTACAGGCCGAAATGCACTGAGTCGCTGCCAAGTGATTGGTTGATTCGATATGTGTGTTAACAAGCAATTGAACAGGTGTACATAATAAAGTGGCTGATGAGTGTATATTTGCCCAAATAAAGTTAATTCTGGTCCGACACATCAGGTTATTCTGCAACATAAACTGTTCAGGTGTCAGCAGATGTGCTAAGTGACTGGTGTTGTCCATTAGAGCTGGATTGTATTGCGTCATACCAGGCAATATTAAAATACACTCTGGTTCTGTGTAACTCTGTATTAAACAGTTAATAAGAGTGAATAAAATAATGACAAAAAGTAAATGACCTCAATCATTTGCATGAATGCTACAGATAATCTGAATACATACGTTTTAATGGCCACAGCAATTAAATTACAGACCAACCAGCTATGATGTATCTGCTTTCGTTCTTTTTGTTCCATTGAAGGCACTTCAGATAAGGACAAGCAAAAGGCCGGCCACACTGTGATTGTCAATCTTTGAACATTATGGGTGATTCTGTGAAATATTCCTGCAGTGTGCATTTGAATTTATGAGTAAAAATCGATCAAAATTATCTCAGAAAATTAATGTACTAACTTGATCACTCCTTTAATCATTCCACGAGGTGGAACCCTGTGGCATGAATCATGCAGAGCTTTCAAACAGCCAGAGGCACACAAGAAGAGAGCAAGACTGCCCTCATTTAAATCGATTTTTGTCTTATTCTTTTTATCAGAGATTTATTTTGACCTTTCTGGGTTTCAGATAAAGATCCTCACGCTAGATATCAGGCCATATATAATTTCTCTTTCTCTCTGCCTGTCTCTTAAGCTCGAGTTTGTCTTTGAACTGTGAATATAGCTCTGTCATCTCTCCAACAAAGGTAGTGACTCATCATTTCATTTTCTCCATCAACTGATTTTTTGGCCTAGCTTTAAAGTAGTCCATAATTCCAGTAGAAGTTCAGGTCCCCACGTCCCCCCAAAAGAAAAGAGTAATCAGTGACCCTCAAGCCTCTGGAGTGTAAATTAAGTGATTATTATCTTTTTCTTTTGGCTGCTCCCGTTAGGGGTTGCCACAGCATATCATCTTTCGACATATCTTCCTGTCCTCGTTGTCTTGTTCTGTCACACCCATCACCTGCATGTCCTCTTGCAGCACATCCATAAACCTTCTCTTGAGCCTTCCTCTTTTCCTCTTACCTGGCAGCTCTATCCTTAGCATCCTTTTCCCAATAAACCCAGCATCACTCCACTGCACATGTCGAAACCAACGCAATATCTGGGGACTGATCTGTCTAATCTTGTCTGTCAATCTGTCCATCACCATTGCAAATAAGAAAGGGCTCAGAGCCAATCCCTGATATAATCCCACCTCCACATTGAAAGCGTCCATCACTCCTACCCCAGACCTCATCACTGTCACACTTCCCTCGTACATATCCTGTACAACTCTTATGTACTTCTCTACCACTCCCGACTTCCTCATACAATACCACAACTCTTCTCGAGGCACCTCATCATATGTTATCTCCATTATTAACTTTGCTTTATGGTTCCCAGGCAATGCTCCTAATATAAGACCAGAAAAAAGTGTAATAATATTTTGTATAAAAGAAAGGGGGTGCTCTTTTTCCTCTTCATCTTTTTGCACTTCAGTGTGGGAGGTCGATGTGCTTGATTAAACTTCTCCAAACCACTCGGTCCTACACTTCATCCCCAGTCCTTTTCCTTCAGATTTCCTTTTACCTTATCCATCCACCTCTACATTGGCCTCCCTAATGTCCTAAATATGACTGCTTTTAAAGACCTGCCGTTGCTGTGTCCCAAACATTATGGTGCCCTGAAATTTGGGTATTATACAATAAAGCTGTGACCAAAATGTGTGCAAATCCCCTTAAATGAAAGTCTGCATTGTGCACTTTAATCACAAGTCTGAATTGTTTGATTTGTAATTTAAAACTGTGGAGCAGAGAGTAAGTAAATTAAGAAAAATGGATCTTTGTCCCAGCCATTATGGTATGGCACCATAGTAATGCTGTTTGTGTATTGTTTATAAAGGACAAGGCGTGCACACTCTATAAATTCCACAGAATGTACACAGGGGTGCACCTTTTATGTAACTGACTCTACCCCCGGTCATCGAAGTCTAATACTGACTACCTACTATGGACACCTAGGTGCACTGTCAATCCTTTCTGCCCAGGGCTCCAAATATGATTTTACTGGCACTGATCCCAAAAATCCTAAAACCAGGAGGAAACTAACAATAAATACAATAATCTTGAACAAAACACCCAGTTGAACTTAGCATTCCATTGCTAAGCCTCTCTTTCCTGACAACCTGACTACAGATCCACATTGTATGGAAAAACTCATCAGAAACTTTAAATGAACCTCCCCTCCTGACATACAGACAACCACCACACCTGCAGCAACTAATTGTGCGAAGCTCCCTAAGTGAACCAACAGAAAATGGCACATCTCCCTGCCTACAGAAAAGATGTAAAATGTGTGGTCATATTTATAATACAGACCATGTAGTTATACCACACTACCGACTAGAACATCACATAAAGGGATCCTTTTCCTGTAGATCGTTTAATGTGGTCTACCTAATTCTCTGCATGAAATGTCCTGACACTGCATTCTATGTGGGAGAAACTGGACAAACACTCTGCCAGAGAATTAATTTACACAGGTTCCACATCAAGTATGGAAGCACAGATGTTCCTGCAGCAGCCCACTTTATAATCCATGGACACTGTGAGGGGGACTTTAAAGTCACAGAGCTTAGAGCAACTTCAGAACACAGAAAGAGAGAAAGAAATGGGGAGTCAAACTCATGCTAAAATTGACATTACATTACAACATGGTGTGAATAGAGACATGGGTCTTATGGCCAGGTAGGAGGGTTGTTTGCATCTCTCAGTCTGACACAGAAACTTCAGAAGACTTTGTTACACAGTTATTTTATCCAGAGATCTTGACCATACATTGTTCTTCTCTCTTGCTAAATGAATCTTAGCCTGAAGAGGTCTATTAGTTTTTTACATTTAAGATGTCTCATTTAAAGATTAACCAGTGTTGTTACTTGTAATATTATGTATACAAACACAGGGAACTCCAGTTTCTGTATTACATCTTGCCTGAAGAAGGGTGCTGAGTTGCTTCAAAAGCTTGCATATTGTAATCTTTTTGGTTAGCCGATAAAAGGTGTCATTTTGCTGGACTTCTCACTATATTCATAACGGCTAACACGGTACAACACCCTAGTACTACGGACCTCAATATAAAGTCAGAAGGAGGACCCAGCAGCACTTCTGTCAGAGTGGCCCCGCCTCCTGGGGCTCCACCCACACAGTACAAGTAATGGAACACAGGACACTGTACATGACACAATTTATAAATCATAGGCAGGTATAACAGAAATTGCATAAAAACATGAAAAATAATAATTAAAAAAATGACAATAAAACCTGCGGTGGGCTGGCGCCCTGCCTGGGGTTTGTTTCCTGCCTTGTGCCCTGTGTTGGATGGGATTGGCTCCAGCAGACCTCCGTGACCCTGTAGTTAGGATATAGCGGGTTGTATAATGGATGGATGGATGACAATAAAACATCCAAATATATTCAAGTCAAGTAAGAATCCCAGGCGGTTACATAACACACTCTGTGTAGAGCTTGCATGTGCTCCCGTTATTTCCATGGGTTTTCCTCTGGATAGTCCAAATTTGCACCTAAAAGATAAGCAGATTGAGTTAACTGACAATTCCGTATTAGCCTTATGTGGGTGATTGAGTGAAGGAGTGGACCCTTCGCTCGACTGGCACCCCATCCAAAGTGGGTTCATACCTTGTAACCTTGTGCCTAGCACTATCAGGATAGGCTGTGGCCCCTCGGCAACCCTGAATTGGACTGAACGGGTTTGACAGCATTAGATTATAAATACAAATTGCAGCATTTTTAAGTTAAGAACTCATTAGCTGAAGCAACATTTACTCATATTTAAAAAAAATATGTGATTCATTGCAGCAAATCTATTCACATGCAGCACTTCCCACGGTGAGCTTTACATCTTCTGTTGTCCATTATGTAATTTTCTTCTTGAGCCTCCAGATTGGGACTAATAACAAGGCTGCAGCCTGTTTATACACATCCATATTTTATTTTATCACAACGGAATTGCATGTAAGGACAGTTAATATACTGTACAATGTGCCTTGATCAATATTCACCAGATTTGTGTTTCTGACATTAATTATCTTGGGCCACCTATGAACTGATAATATTTGATGTCTTGTTGATGCCGTCTGTGACTCTGGGATTTGACATTACCTTGTCTCTGCGTCATTAATCCACATGAAAAAACGCTTTCAACAAAATCAATGAATCAATTTTTATTTTTATAAAGTGACTTTCTTTGTAAGCACCCATCAGAAAGTGCTTGGCAAAATGTGATAAATAATAAAACACATAAACAAGACTCCAAAGACAAGATCCTGCAAAATGAATTAATGTCATGGAACAAACAGCACAGGCTAAACTTTATAACAAACGGCTTTCTTTTTTGTTGTTGCTAAAGCATATTGTGGTGGCTGTTTGTTCGATGCTGTGAAAGAATGTTTTGACATGCAAAATTATGGAAACTATAAGAAGAAATAAATTAGAAAAGTAGCTGCATGAAAATAATATTCGTAAATAACAGTCAGTGCGGCTTTATGAGAGGACGATCAAGCCAAACCAGTCTTTCAGAGCCTACTGCAGTAGCTGACAGACACAAACTGTTATATTCCTTCCTCGGCAAGGTCCTTTTTGCTCAGATTTGAGTTTTTAAGGTATGTTACTATTATTTTTGTTTATTGTCTACTTTCTTTTCTAGGCCTGTGCTATGTTCCAAGTTCTTAAACAGTCGAACATTAGCACAATTTGGGCAAGAACAGGCTGTTCAGCCCAACAAAGCTCTCCATTCCTAGCCACTAAATTCTTCTCAAATAGCATCAAGTCGAGTTTTGAAGGTTCCTAAACTCCTCCTGTCTACCACACTACTTGGTCACTTATTACAAGTGTCTGTGGTTCTCAGTGTGAAGAAAAACTTCCTAATGTTTGTGTGAAATTTACCCTTTACAAGTTTCCAATTGTGCCCCTGTGTTCTTGATGAACTCATTTTAAAGTCACCTTCTCAATCCACTGGACTAATTCCCTTCATAATTGTAAACATTTCATTCAGGTCTCCTCTTAATCTTCTTTTGCTTAAACTTTTAATGTTCCCTCATAATTAATTCCATGTAACAACAACAACATTTATTTCTGTGGCACATTTTCATACGTCAATGTAGCTCAACGTGCGTTACAAGATGACAAAGAAAAAGTTACAAGAAAAGAAAATCAATTAAGATTAGGCAATCATATTAAAGAACACATGACAACAAAACAATGTGAGGTCAAATGGCCAGGAGGACAGAAAAAAACCCAAAAAACTCCAATTAGGCTAGAGAGAAAAACTAAACAAAATCTGCAGGGGTTCCAAGGCCAAAACACTATTCAGCCCCTACTGGGCATTCTACCTAACATTAATGTTCTTAAATCAGTCATCTTTGTTTTCAGGCTGCACATAAGTTTGGATGGATTTGGAATCATGGATTGCTGGGTCATCCACCTTCATTCTGTCAACATAGGGGGCTGCATGGTGCCTTGATCAGGTGGTGGTGGTTGTAGATCACCACTAAAGAAGAGCTGGAAAAGACTTCATAGAATAGTGGAGATTAGTGCAGATTGCAGACCCCTGAAGAATATGATAATTCTGCACCTATGTAGTGTATCCCTAAAACAGAAGCAAAAATCCTGAAACCAGAAGGAAAATAACAAAAAATACAATAACCTTGCATAAAACGCCCAGTTAAACTTAGAATTCCATTGATAAGCCTCTCTTTCCTGACCTCAATATAAAATCAGAAGGAGCGCCCAGTAGCACTGATGTCAGAGTGGTCCCGCCTCCTGGGGCTCCACCCACACAGTACACACCCACACCCACAGAATTACCACACAGGACACAATTTCTAAATTACTGAGATTTAACAGAAATTGCATACAAACATGAAAAATAATAATTAGAAAAATGCAAATTAAACATCAAAATAAATTCAAGTCAAGAAAGCAGCCCAGGCTGTTACATAATATTGTCTGTGAAGAGCTTGCATGTGCTCCTGGTATTTCTAAAAATTTTCCTCTGGATAGTCTTTATTTCCATGCGGAATTTACATTAGGAATTCTTTTCAAAAAAAAAAAAACGTCCTCTGACTTTCAACTGTTTTTACTTTCAGTAAACTTAATGTGTAAATATTTGTATGAACACTAAAAGAGTCAACACCATAAGACATAAACTAAAAATGTTTCACAATGTGTCCCTGAATGAAGGGAGGCTCAAAATCAAAAGTACCAGTCAGTATCTGGTGTGGCCACCAGCTGCTTGAAGTACTGCAGTGCATCTCCTCCTCATGGACTGGACCAGATTTGTCAGTTCTTGCTGTGAGATGTTACCCCACTCTTCCACCAAGGCACCTGCAAGTTCCTGGGCATTTCTGGGGGGAATGGCCCTAGCCCTCACCCTGCGATCCAACAGGTCCCAGACGTGCTCAATTCCTTCGACGATAAACACGAATCCGTCCATCACCCCTGGTGAGACAAAGCCGTGACTCATCAGTGAAGAGCGCTTTTTGCCACTCCTGTCTGGTCCAGCGAAGGTGGGTTTGTGCCTATAGGCGGCGTTGTTGCTGGTGATGTCTGGTAAGGACCTGCCTTACAACAAGCCTACAAGCCCTCAGTCCAGCCTCTCTCAGCCTATTGTGGACAGTCTGAGCACTGATGGAGGGATTGTGTGTTCCTGGTGTGACTCGGGCAGTTGCTGTGGCCATCCTGTACCTGTCACGCAGGTGTGATATTCGGATGTACCGATCCTGTGCAGGTGATGTTACACATGGTCTTCCACTGCGAGGATGATCAGCTGTCCTTCCTGTCTCCCTGTAGCGCTGTCTTAGGTGTCTCACAGTGCGGACATGGCAATTTATTGCCCTAGCCACATCAGCAGTCCTCATGCCTCCCTGCAGCATGCCTAATGCACGTTCACACAGATGTGCAGGGACCCTGGGCATCTTTCTTTGGGTGTTTTTCACAGTCGGTAGACAAGTCTCTTTAGTGTCCTGCGTTTTTAGAACTGTGACCTTAAATGCCTACTTTCTGTAAGCTGTTAAGGTCTTAAGGACCATTCCACAGGTGCATGTTAATTAATTGATTATGGTTAATTGAACATGCATGGAAAACATTGTTTAAACCCTTTACAATGAAGATCTGTAAAGTTATTTGGATTTTTAAAACATTATTGTTGAAATACACAGTCCTGAAAAAGGGACGTTTCTTTTTTTGCTGAGTATATATATATATATATATATATCTCCTTTGGGGTGCGAGCAGCTGTTGCTGGGGGTGCCAGAATCCATCTAGGAAGAAAAATGAAAAAAAAACGGATGACTCTTGCTCTTACGTGCACTTACTGTAGTGCTGCGTGGGTATTATGAAGTATCGTATCTGTTCAAGTTCTATTTAAATTTTAAATATAAGCAATTTTTATTTAGTCGACAGAAATATGTTTGGTAGGAATGAAAGGTAAATTTAGTCAGCATTGCATAAATTTTTCTTCACCATAGAAATTTAAAGAGTAAATTCAACTTACATTTCTACCAAAGATATTTCTGTCGACTAAATAGAACCTACTTCTATCCAAATTCGAGCTATTGAGCTGTCGCCTGCCTGACTGGATATGTCACCCTCGCTTCGCTCTTTTACTTTTTTACCGTTCATGTAATCATGGCTAGTCGCGAAAAAATTAGAACATGGAAGGAGGATCACAATGAGTATGGCTTTACCAAAATAATTATTAATGGCGAATAAAGTATCCATTATTCATAAAGCTTCAATTGGTGATCTTTTTTTCTGCGTTAACCTCATATTTTTTCATACTTCTTCTCAAACCAAGGGGGTGCGAGGGTAAAATGAATCGGGAAGCACTGATTTATATATATTGAATAAACTGAAATAGTTTTACTGTCAAATAATGCAAACAATACGCGGCACGTGTTTCGCCCTAATTCTGGGCTCATCAGGCGTACACACTCACTGCACCCCGTCTCGGGAATCGAACCTCGGACGTCAGCGCTAGAGGCGAAGCCTCTCGTGTTGCACCACGGCGTGTGTTTCGTTTATTTGACAGTATGTAGATCGGGGTATATATATACTACTGCAGCCACAGCCACGACACACATAAAAAACATCAATAATAACTCATAAACTTGCAATATCATTTAGGATAATTGCAACATTTTACTCACCAAAAATTCGGATTATTTGTAAACAAAATCCATCGTCCTCTCTTTCCTCAAAAACAGTTCAATTACTCTGTCGTACGGATTATCGGAGCGCTTCAGTTCCATCAAAACCTCACTTTCTATCCCCATCGAAGCTAATGGTGAAAGGCGAACCCGCCCTATGGTATTCCTGGCATAAGTTTGAATTCGCTTTAGGGCTGAAAATGTCCGCTCGACAGAAGCAGTGTACACGGGAATGCTGACCACCAAATATACCAATGTGAACAGCCGCCCCATGCTCTCATTCAGATTTTTCTGATGAAGGAAGTCAAGGAGATCAGTGGGAGATTTTCCTGCAAAAACATCCATGGCATACATTACAGTCTGTTCCGTTTTTAGCCGAGACAAAAGCGCTTCGTGGCTGTTGTGTTAAAGTGTAGAAGGCTGCATGCGTGAAATTTTTCTTGTATTCCCGAACATTTTGGGGCTCGAGGAGCGTGACAAACATCAGCTTTTCATGGTCTTGAAATCTGGTCTGTGTCTGGCAAATAATATTGTCCAGAATCCTGCCATGGAGTTTTCCATAGTGCACGCGACGATGTTTCGCTTGGAGAGTTTATGGTGTGTTCAATGGTGTCGTATACTTCCTCATATCGGCTTCTATTTAATCAGTGGGTCTGAATACGGTGACGTTGCCGTACGCCTGCTAAAGGGCCCTACTGACACCAACTCAAAATCTGATTGGTTGAAGTCCATCCTTTCTCCTTGCTTTGCGGTTCTCTACTGTTTTAGTTGAAGTCCATCCTTTCTCCTTGCTTTGCGGTTCTCTACTGTTTTATTGTTCATTTATTACAATTGTTATAGTTATTGTCTAGCTATTTTAGACTTAGTTTACTGTTCAGATACCCATTTCCTTTATTTAATCCGCGGGCTCTCCGCTATTTTTTTGTTCCTTTATTACGATTATAGTTATTTATTGATTACCTTCTTTGGCTGACTGCCTGCCAATATAAGGCGCTCCGCTGTTTTTTTGTGAAGCAGTGTTTACACAGCTTCTCCACTGTTTTATAAACAAACACCATATAAGGCCGTCGTTTTTCCTTGCTTCGCCAACTAAGCAGCCTTTTTATTTAATCCACAAGTTCTCCGCTGTTTTATTGTTGGGAGCTCTTCCTTCTTTTCTACATACTGCGGTCACAGTCAGTTCATGTGATTACGTGGGAGGCCTGATGATGTCAAACGCAGCTCCGCCCCCCACGGCCATTGGGCTAACGTCCATTACAGTATATGGAGAAAAATAGGTTCCAGTTATGACCATTACGCGTAGAATTTCGAAATGAAACCTGCCCAAATTTTGTAAGTAAGCTGTAAGGAATGAGCCTGCCAAATTTCAGCCTTCTATCTACATGGGAAGTTGGAGAATTAGTGATAAGTCAGTGAGTCAGATAGTGAGTGAGTCAGTGAGGGCTCTGCCTTTTATTAGTATAGATTAGTAGTATTTTAAAGTCAATAACACAGATAACAAATGTAACAATGCCAAAAATGCTCAGATTTTCTTTTTCTGTTTAAGATTCTGGCTGCTGCATTCTGCACCATAGCCCTCAAATATACCTAGTTGCACTTATTTGGACTTTTTCTTGTGCTGCTATGCCCTTCTTGTAGCCTGGAGACCAAAACTGCACCCAGTACTCAGGATGAGGCCTCACCAGTGTGTTACAAAGGTACAGCAGAACCTCCTGTGACTTGTACTCCACACATCAAGGCGCTATATAACCTGACATTCTGTTATTCTTCTTAATGGCTTCTGAACACTATCTGACAGTTGAAAGCGTTGAGTCCACTGCGACTCCTAAATCCTTCTCATAAGGTATACTCTTGATTTTTAGACTTCTCTTTGTATATTGAAACCTCACAGTTTTTCTTCCAGTGTGTAACACTTTACTATTACTGACAATAAATTTAATCTGCCGCAAATCTGCCCAAGCCTGTATGGTGTCCATGTCAGACTGTAATGATTCAACAGATTCTTGATTATCTGCCAACCCACCTTTCTTAGTATCATCTACAATGCTAGCTAGTTTGTTGTTTATATTCCTATCCAAATCAATTATATCTATTAAAAATAGCAGTGGCCCTATTCACTAACCCTGCTAAACACCACTCTTAACATCAGCCAGTTCCTATAAGGTTCCTCGCACCATCACCATCTGCTTCCTTTGTCTGTGCCAATTCTGTACCCATCTACAAACAACACCTTGTGTTTTGTGGTTGGGCCGCCAAGAGGCAGAGCCACCTATCAATCACTGCCTTTCGCTCTATAAATCCTGAGGGTCTCTCACAGTTCCTGGTGGTTCATTTTGAATGCTCTAAAGAGTGGTGACAATGATGGACATTTCAATTCAATTGACC
This sequence comes from Polypterus senegalus, assembly GCF_016835505.1. Lineage (NCBI taxonomy): Eukaryota > Metazoa > Chordata > Cladistia > Polypteriformes > Polypteridae > Polypterus > Polypterus senegalus. The sequence goes on from NC_053158.1 coordinate 11,972,361, forward strand.
AAATCAGTTCTTACAAACTACTCATTCAACACATTGACTGCTGTTCCATTTATTAGCAGGATGTTGCAGTTTACTTCTGTAAATTTGTGATAAATAATGAACTCAATTAAAATGTTTAAAGAAATGTATGAAAAAGCAACAATTTTATTACCAACAGTAACTCTGTCAAAAATTAAAAGAAACTGTTAAGTGCTTTATTTTCACCTGCAACTGATTAAAAGTCTCCATTTAAATGAGATTTCTTGAACTATACCACTACACAGAGTGCAGGCTTAGAAGTACATATACCGTAAATATAACACATTTCTTTACGTTGTCCACACTTGTTGCATTTGGTAGCTGGTGTCTGTTTGCATTCATTGGCCGGCAGAATGTCCACATAGTGCTGTCCTGACAGTTGTGACAAGTTGGACGCCTTGTGATGAAGAAACGCCTCCATGGGCAGCTATCCACATCAGTACCAGAGCCTACAGCTTTAACATCATTTAAATGACTATCACTATCACTTTCATTATCTTCAAAATGCTCATCTTGCAATAAATCTAGTTGTTTCAAACATACCTTTTTTGTGACAACATCACAACAGTCTGCCTATGTGTAACACTGTTTTCACCAAGCTGTTTGCCACCAAACAAAAAATTAATTATCACGATCCACTAGATGGCAGCACTGTAGCAGATCACTAAAACACAGCAGTAAAGCTCGACAATATAGTTGCTGTATACTGAGATACGACTTCTCTTGTATGTCATATTTTGCCAGAGTCAATGAGGTACGACTTAACTCTTATGTCATGTTCAAAGTGTTAAGTGAATTGATTCTGTTGATTAATTTAATTCATTTTTAGGGATAGCTTAAACTGTAGCTCCTATACCCCACTGATCGCATTACAAATATATAATTTAATAATCGGTATATTAGTCTCATACATATGTACATATGTCTGTATCTATATATATAAAAGCCAAATACCACTGACTAACTTATCACGAAATCTCCTGAACCATGAGGACTTGGGACTTGAAATTTGGAATGTACAGTAGGTTACCCTTGGCCATAGGTGTTCGCTAAGAAACAGTTTTAAAAATTTAGTGGTCCAAGTGCGAAATTTCTTATAGTATTTTAGACCCGTTTGTATGTCTGTCCGCTTTTCACGAGAGAACTACTTAACAGATTTAAATTGGGTTTTTCTATAATTTGCTTGAACATTCCATAGATTTTGTAACTTTCTCATCACGCTAAGTATCATAGTTCATTTGCGGTACCAATTTATTACTGTAAATCCAAGAGAGACTCATCGGGCTGCGGGTCCTCCTCACTCACACGTCTGCCTCCGAGCGTAACCTTAACTCTGCTTAGTTAGTGAACAAGAGAACTACTTAAAGGATTTAGATCTGTTTTTTTCTATAACTTGCTTGACCATTCCGGTTGATTTTACGACTTCTCTCATTGCTATAAGAATCATAGCTTGCTTGCAGGAGCGATATATTTGATCTAATCTGAGACAGTGGCTGCGGGCTGAGGGGAGGGAGAAGAGTGACGTCAGGAGCAGAGAGCTGGGAAGGGCCCTCCTCACTGTCCTGTTTCACTAATATGCGGGCAAAGCCCTAGGGGATGGCTAGTATAAATATATAAATTAAATATATATTAAATGTGTTAATTTATATTTAATTCGTTATCCATAAGTATATGATTGATTATATATAAATATGTAATTCAATATATTATATTGTGACACATGAGTCACTGTCTTGCACTCCAGTAAATGAGGCTGAGTCTCAGTACTTTAGCAAAACAGGAACAGCACAGTTATTTATTGTAGTGGGATCTACCACTCCCCTATACACAGACACAGCAATCAGGCAGGGTCACTGCCAGGTTAGTGGCCAAGTAATCCTGTTCCCTTCATTTATAATGTTCCTTGCATCGCCCATCGACGACAGCCGCTTATAGCACGAACTTAATCAGCTTGAAGTTGCTTCTGTGCAGTTCCACTGCAGCACTGTGAGCCTGCGGTTGCCCCAGCAGCGGACAAACAATCTTCCACATATGCGGTAATTGCGCTTCGGTATGCACTTCGGCGTGTCGTCCCATTGGGGGTGGGAGGGGGGTGTCTGTGTCTCAAAACAGTTCAGAAACCTCACAGTAAGTCCTGGAAAACCTTTGTTGTGCTTGCACCATCAGAATAAATACAATTAATGCAGTATTTTGCATATTCAAACACCATAACAACATGTCCTCAGGTACAAGTTGGACAGTACTATGTGTACGACTGATTTAATGAGACACCAATAGACAGAAGTGCTAATAAACAGTATCATACTACCACCTTCACTAGAGTTTATGCTATACATCGCCATTTTGATTGACGTCATAGTCTGAAGTTGGACAAACTCAGACTTGACAGACTAGCCCAGAATTTTCGAGCTGGAGATTTGACTTAAAGGGGAGTTGCAGTTGACTAGGAACTCTATCTATATGTCAGTAGTCATATAACAATGAAACAATCCAGTAGGTGTAGGAGATGGAGGTATGAAATGAGTTTCTTTTCCCTGATTGCTGGTGAGGAGCTCTAAAAAGGACTATTATGCTTCTTCCAGGTCAATTATATCATGCTGCTCAGGTCTTTAGCAGCTTCACACACTCCCAGTCGCTTTGTCCCTTTGTCTGCTTAGACACGCTACCCAGCTCCACCTCACTCCACTCCCCTGGAGCCAGTGGCAATCCATATGCCACACTATATCCTCAAGTTCAGGGTCCAACTTCTGAGGTTCGCTGGTGGTCAGACATACAAGTCAATGGACTTTAATGTTCAGGAGGTAGGTATAAATTGCTCTCCAGGTGCTGTATCTGCATCCATTCCTCTCGACCAATTGAAGTTCACGGGGTTGCTTTGTAACCAGTTTCTCCAGCCACCTGAGGAGCATGTCCCCCACAGGTCCAAACCCAAAAGTTTGCTACAACGACAATATTAATACTGAATGTCACTCTTTGATAGAGGATTGCATTTCATTACAATGTTACAACCAACTTGTAGCTTTGGAGAATTCTGTTTGTGTCTCATCTGCTTTGATAGAGATGTGTTGGTAAATGAAGAAGCATGAAGTGACTGTTGTTAAAAGGCTAAATCAAGCACATTGTATTGGCTCAATAAGCTTTTCTGTCAACAGAGTGATATGGGGGGCACATTAAGAACTTCACTTTTACATAAATGGATCACGCAAGGCTAAGGGTCTGAATTATGCATAGTCTTCAAAAGTAGCGTATTAGTAAAATTTTAGTCCCCTGCATTTTTCAATACATACTTGGCACTGATTAATATCAGTCAATCAATTACTGTCCTATGAAAAAAGACCCAACATCTTTCAAAAGGTTTTGTTAGCTTCTAGCAAACTGAATTTTTCAAACTGCAAAGAGTAATGGCAAATGCTCTTCCGGGAGGAAGCTTTGATAAAATACAGCTGACATATACTGATGTGAGAAATCTGACACTGAATGCCTTCAATAATTACTTCTATACTCTGGGGGGGAGAAGGGGGCATTGCTTTTTTTTATTTTTTTGTAGTAGTAGAAGATAATGATGTGTCTATTATTATCATGTTAATTATGATATATATTGGTGCCTTGTACTTCGAATTTATTTCGTTTCAGGAGGCCATTTGAACAGTGAATCGTTCAAAGTCCAAATCAATTTTCCCCATTACAAATAATGGAAAATGAATGAATCCATTCCCTAAACAATACCCATTTCGATAAAGTTAAACAGCAAATACACATATTTTAAGGTAAAAATAACACAATTGAGTGCCCTAACTAATAAATTAGTGGGTAGCGCTGCTGCCTCGCAATTAGGAGGTCTGGGTTCGCTTCCCGGGTCCTACCTGCGTGGAGTTTGTATGTTCTCCCTGTGTCTGTGTGAGTTTCCTCCGGGTACTCTGGTTTCCTTCAACAGTGCAAAGACATGCAGGTTAGGTGCATTGGTGATTCTAAATTGTCTCTAGTGTGTGCGTCCTGCAGTGGGCTGGCACCCTGCCCGGGGTTTGTTTCCTGCCTTGTGTCCTGTGTTGGCTGGGATTGGCCCCAGCAGACCCCTGTGACCCTGTAGTTAGGATACAGCAGGTTGGATACTGGATGGATTTACTGTACCTTAGTGAGGTGTAGTGATAACTTGTGTATCGCTTTCATGCTTTGCGATAAGTTCCTTTTTTACCTCAATCCTTGATATTGTAACCTTCATCTTAGGCTTTGTTGCTTCCACACTCTTCTTGGATGCCACGGTTAACAGTTAGAGGGTTATATGCATTGCCACACACGTGCGCATGGGAGGCAGCTAAAGAGCTCGAAAGAAGGTCATTCCTGGTCGGATCAGGGGGTGGCAGAGTGCACAGACTCTTTCTCTTTTTTCACCGCAGAACAAATGCGGGAAATTCCACCTGGGCCCTTGAACATCACTTCCGGTTTCACCCCTGAAGACGTCCCTTCCTCCTTTCATCTTTAAAGCCCACCTTCTCTGTACCAAACCTCAGTTCTGTTTTGGACTCTTGTCTGTAAAGACCACTATTTTGCAACCTCTTTCTTCAATTTTTCCATTTCCAAGCATACGGGAGGCTGCACCAAACCTCTTTTTGTGTCAAGGCATGGTCATTTATCACAACATATAACCAAACACAGCAAAAATAAAACAAAAAAAGCACTGAAAACACACAAGCGTAATGCAAGAGATGTTTTCACAGCGAGAGTGACATACAACAGATGACGTTTACACTCGCTGCATAAACACTTTTTGTTGCTGCATTTGTTTTCACTTCGAACATAGAAGCATCGTTCGATCTCTGGATCAAATTTGTCTCTAATTTTGCAATAGAACTCTGGAGCGTTCAAAGTTAGAATCATCTGAGGTATAAGGCACCACTTATGTAACTAAATGAGCTTCTTACAGATTTCCACCACTCTTTTGGGAAAAGAATTCCTCCCGATTTCCAATTTTAGAATGCAGTTTCCAGAAATTTCCACAGAAAGAATTCTGATGGGTTGAGTTTAAAGTCCAAATCACAATTATACAGTATATGGAGAATTTGACTTGTACATTTCTAATGAATTAAGGACAACAGTAAAACACTGCAATAGTTATTTGTTTTACGCAAATGTTTTGGTGTATTTTGAGGTTTTCAGATCTCCAGATCATGTTTCCATCTTTTATTTTTTATTTTGATCCTTTTCTGAAAGTTTGATTTTGGTTAACATCTTGTTTCTACTATTTATGTGGTGCCACATGACTGGGGTGACACTGTGAAGATGGAACCGTTTCAGTGTTCGGTATCAATTGGTGGATAAAACAACATTTGGTTTGGCATCGTAGAAACATTTGGATGAGAACAGGCCATTCGGCCTTGCAAAACTCACCTGTCTCATCTACTTACATTTCTGTGTCTATGACAAGTGTCGAGTCTCGTTGAATACAGGACATCTGATCTCTGAGTCATTTTTCAGTACATTGTGTGTATCACATTTTTGTCTTTGTTGTTACTTAACCTTCCTCTGGTTTCCGGATACACCTGAACAGGTTTCTAACATTTATTATCCCTTTAGGCTGTTTCTTTAAGATGAATGCTAGGTCACTCTAAAATTATTCTCTCACATGCCTAACCTTGGGAACTCACCGTCAGGAGGCAGTAAGCGACACTCACCAGAAGGAGCAGAAGGAGAAAGAGAGAGTGTTCACTTAACTTGTAATTGTATTAATTTGGTGTTGGTGACAAACACAAATCCTGAACCCTGGGCTGTGTTGTGTGAATTTGCATCAAGGTTCTGAGCTCCGTGACACCCTCTATTGGTCACAGGCTGCAACACAGTGAAATAGGAGAAAAGTGAAAAGGTCTGAATACTTTATGAATTCACTGTAGTATAATAATAAGTCTTTTTTTTTTTTACTTTCTCGCATACAAAGTATAGGGAAAGTATTGTAATCATCCAAAAATTTAATGTCGAGATTTTAATGAATCTCAATGTTTTAGACTACCATGACTTTCTTGTATATGAAGTACAGTGATCCCTCACTATATCGCTCTTCGACTTTCGCGGCTTCACTCCATCGCAGATTTTAAATGTAAGCATATCTAAATATATATCACGGATTTTTCGCTGGTTTGCGGTCTTTTAATTTATGTTACATGCTTCCTCAGTTTGTTTGCCCAGTTGATTTCATACAAGGGACGCTATTGGCGGATGGCTGAGAAGCTACCCAATCAGAGCACGTATTACGTATTAAATAAAACTCCTCAATGATATACGATATGCTTCCCTCGCAGTGCTTCACACACTTAAAAGCTCTAACAGCACGTATTGATTTCTGATTGTTTGCTTTTCTCTGCCTCTCTCACTCTCTCTGACATTTTCTGCTCCTGACGGAGGGGGTGTGAGCAGAGGGGCTGTTTGCACAGAGGCTGTTTGCTTAGAAGATACGGACGCTTCTCTAAAAAATGCTGAAAGATTACCTTCACATTGATCCCTTCCTTGCGGCCGCTTTATCGCGGCGCTTCCACTTAAAAGCCCAACAGCCTCATTGATTTTTGATTGTTTACTTTTCTCTCTCTCTCTCTCTGACATTCTCTGCTCCTGACGTGCACTCCTTTGAAGAGGAAGATATGTTTGTATTCTTTTAATTGTGAGAAAGAACTGCCATCCCTGTCTTGTCATGGAGCACAGTTTAAACTTTTGACTAAAGGGTGTTATTTCATGTCTAGAGGACTCTAATAATGTTAAAAACATATTTAGAAGGTTGTAAACAGGTTTTCTATGCTCTAACAGCGAAAATATTAGATTTATAAATAAAGAATCCTACTTCGCAGAAATTCATTTATCGCGGTAAAGTCTGGAATGGATTAACCGCAATAAACGAGGGTTTACTGTATAGGGAAAGTATTGTACTTGTCCAGAAATTCAATGTCGAGATTATGATGAATCTTGACATTTTAGACCTCCCTGACTTTCTCGTATATGAAATATAGGAAAAGCATTGGGCTTGTCCAAAAATTCAATGTCGAGATTTTGATGAATCTCAACGTGTTAGGCCGGGTTTATACTTCAACGCATGCTTCAGCGGACGCTCCTGCTACGCAAGTGTTTTACTGTTTATACTTGCACGCGTACTTTACGTAAATCTGGAGGAATCCAGCAGGTAGCATTGCAAGATATTTTCATGGTGAGAACAGGTTCGGCCTCTCTGTGTTGTGAATTGCCTGGAATATCCATTAAATTCTATTGACACCTTACCGCAATATCTCTGAAAAGGATGTTTAATGATTAAAACCATCAATCCAGGGATGTGTCCATTTCAGCAAGCATTGGGCACGAGGCAGAAACAATCTCTGGACGGGGCCTCAGTTCATCGCAAGGTGAATACAAGCACACACATACACTGGAGTCATTTTAGCGGCACCAAATCCCCAAATCAGCATATCTTTGGAAGGAGGCCGGAGCACATTGTGGAAACCCAGCAGGAAAACATGTAAACTCCAAGCAGGAAACACCAGTGACATGACTCCCTGCGAGACAGCAGTGCTACCACTCGACCATCGTGTCACCCCCATGTGTGTAATTTTTAACAGCATTCTTTATTTAAATGTAATTAATCTGTAAAATGTAACATTCATACTTTAATGCATTTCATCATGAAAGTGATATCAAGTATAAATATAAGGATTCTAAATTTGCATAGAGTTGGAATATCATACATTTAATGTGTTCTGTGAGGTGATCTATTGCTGCTTGCCGCTGCTGTCTGGTCAGGAGGAAGTCCAAGAAGCTCGTAGAGATTAAAAACTGGAATGATGTTTATGATGGTCTGCTTTAATGTTAAAGTAAACTACGAGGTTAAAGTGGACATTTCGAGATTAAAGACAAAATTTCCACTTTTATCACAAAATACACGTTTTCACCATGTCCTTAATTTTTTTTCTCTGTTGCTCAAATACAGTGCTGAACATTATGTTGCTTTTGTGAAGTTGCAAAAAATAAAGACAGCACAAAAGATGGTAAAAGATGGTGAGACTTTTAAAATGCATTGTGTCATTACGATGGGGAATATGCGATGCTTGAATATAAAAACACCACAAATGCATCTGTTTGTCGGCATTTTGCTTCATCACATTGATCCATTCATCAAACATCGAAGCACGCACATCGATCCCGTAGGATCTGCATAGAGGCTTTCTGTCGCATGTACAGTAGATAGTAAACAGAGACTCTGACGTCACATTCCAACTTTTATCACGCTGTGCCCCCCAACTTTTTGCTGGCACTGCAACTCGCTCACGCGTCACGTTAATTTCTGAGGACCTGCTCAGAGGACGCGTCAAAAGAACGCTGGAAATGCGTGGCAACCATGATGCATGTGCGTACGCGTTACAATACAATACAATACAGTTTATTTTTGTATAGCCCAAAATCATACAGGAAGTGCTGCAATGGGCTTTAATAGGCCCTGCCTTTTGACAGCCCCCCAGCCTTGACTCTCTGAGAAGACAAGGAAAAACTCCCAATAAAAACCTGGTAGGGAAAAAATGGAAGAAACCTCGAGAAAGGCAGTTCAAAGAGAGACCCCTTTCCAGGTAGGTTGGGTGTGCAGTGGGTGTCAAAAGTAGGGGGTCAATACAATACAATACACAGAACAGAACAATTCCTTAATACAGCATAATAATAAAAATTTTAGAAGTACGGTTTAAGAGTAGATGATATGACATAATTAGGTTTGGATATTTTTAGAGTCCTGGAGACCTCATCCATCTAGCTGCCTCCCCATTTGGCCATGCCACGGCTGAAACGTTGCTCGATGAAAGGACCCCTCTTTCCCATGATTCCTGTGATCCTCCATCAGGGATGACTTTACCATAGGCAGGCAAACAACTTGGCAGGTGGGCTGTGGCACCAATTGCCACATTTGGGTACCGAGAAAAGAAACAGAATAGGTGAGGGTTAGTATTCAAATATAATTATCATGTTACTTATGTTTTAGTGCTAATGACTAACAACAGAGATGCAGTCTGTACAGTTAATCAGCAGCTCTAGTCAGGATATGCTAAACTGAAGTAGTGAGTCTTCAGCCGGGATATGAAAGCTGAGACCGAAGGGGCATCTCTTATAGTAGCTGGCAGTTTAGGGGCCCTGTAACTAAAAGCTCGACCTCCCACTGTTATTTTATTAATCCTTGGAATCCTAAGCAGACCGGCATCTTGAGATCTTAATGTGCGCTCAGGTTTGTAAGTCAAGATAAGTTCAGACAAGTAAGCCGGACCTTGGCCATTTAATGCTTTATATGTTAAAAGGAGGATTTTGAAATCTGCCCTAAACTTAACTAGGAGCCAGTGTAAAGATTTAAGAACTGGAGTTATGTGTTCATATTTTCTTGTTCTTGTAATAATTCTTGCAGCCGCATTTTGGATTAACTGGAGGCTGTATAGAGAACAGTTTGAACATTCAGTGAACACCGCATTGCAGTAGTCAATCCTACTAGAGATAAATGCATGAATTAATTTCTCACAATCCTGTTTATTTAGAAAGCGCCTTAATTTCCTAACATTTTTAAGATGGAAAAAACATGTTTTGGACGACTTCGTAATATTTGTTTTAAATGACATGCTAGAATCAAAGATAACTCCTAGATTGCGGGCTGATTCAGTAAAATTAATTGGGATTCCAACTGAGTTAAATGACGAAAAAATATTGCTGTGATCAGCGTCATTCCCTCCAACAATTAACATCTCAGTTTTACCTGTATTTAAAGACAAGTAGTTCTCATTCATCCATTCCTTTAAGTCACTAACACAACTAATTAAAGACAACATCGGAGAAACTTCATTTGATGTAAATGAAAGGTATAACTGGGTGTGAAAATTAACATTATGTTTCCTAATGAGAGATCCCAGTGGAAGCATGTAAAGTGAAAACAGTAAAGGTCCCAGTACTGAGCCCTGCGGGACACCATATTGCACTTCTGAGCGTGAAGTATAAACGAGCACTTAGACCTCACTGATTTTCTCTTTTACGAAGTATAGTCCAAAGATTCGATGTTGAGGTTTCAATAAAGCTTGACATTTTAGACCTCCCTGAGTCTGAAAATACCATTTTTGGAATTATGTCTGTGTGTTTGTGTGTGTGTGTGTGTAAACATAATAACTTGAGTACATTTTCACTTTGGTCAACCAAATTTTGCATACAAGTATTAGGTACAAAACGTAGATTTCTATCAACTTTTGGGCTATTTCCACTAACCGGAAGTGGTACTTTTTTATTCATGCAGCTGCAGAGTCCGATTTTTTCAACTTTACTTTTATAATAATTGTTCAATATATTATTAATTTGATTTGTTGTTGATGGTTTTTGTACATAATATAAAAATATAATCAGTGGTTTACTCCTCAGATATCCATCCCCATATCTGAGTAATGAGAAAGTCGATGGGAGACCACTCCCGATTTTTTTTACACTACCGGCAGCTTTAAGTATGGAAGGCAATCCATATTCTTACCTAATTCCCAATAAGTGACTGCAACACTGGTGGAATGAATCCGAACCCCAATATGTTTAGAAAGGAACTGCTTAGTTCTCATTATGTTTATTTCATTCATTTTTAGCTCAAGGTCCCAATGTCATGATTTGAACTTCATCAGCCGCAAAATAAACCCACCGTCTTCTCGTCAGATTTCTAATAGGATCCGCCAGCAGCCTTTGTACAACCTTTTAATGCCGTGCTGACCATCATGTTTTATTCTGTTTGGTTAAACAAGACAATCATGCAGTGGCAGCCTTGAAATTTACACAGTGCTGCATATCACTCAAGGAGCACATCGAAGATATATGGCTTTAAAGAAGTGTTTTTTCAATGATTCATTCTTCAAATTCGAACAGAAAGCCTTACTTTAATAGCAGTGGTTCATTTCCTCACACTGGGTGCCCTAAATTAAATTATCAGTGGCGTAACGGTACTCTACAAACCATGAAAACCTTTTTACATTGCAACGTGCAATTATTCTACTTTTTATCAAAAGAGTGCAATATTGTTAACAGACATTGAAATGGGAAAATAAGTGATGTATGCACTTGCTGAAAATCATTAGAAAGAGACAATTACATGTTGACAAATGAGTGCTGCAATATTCATCAAGAATCATAGGCAAGAGAGAAGAAAAATGCATAGCATAGGCGGCCGTCTCTCCAACATGCTCTTAAATTGCTTTGTGAGGAAAACAGAATTTTCAAAGCAAAGGGAGCGAATTCATAAATCTGAGAAGACAAAAGAAGAAGGGAGAGTAATATCTATATAAACTCACTACTGAAACCTGGTCATCTTCCCTTTGTAAGTGGGAGAAATTGTCCCTCTGAAACTATGTAGCCCCCTCATAAGACACATGTTAATGCCATCTTTTACTTCAAAGCTCAACATTTGTTTCAGTAGCACATCTTCATACAAAGGATGGAACTCAATGTGCTTTACGAGATGTCAAAGAAGGAGTTAAAAGAAATGAAAATAAGAGTGCATATGCAGTGTACAAAAATGAATAATGCACACTGCATAAGCAAGATATGCTGTATCATTAAGAGAAGTTGAGATTTTCTAAGTCTTTAAATGACAGTTTAATGATGAGGTCAGGAAAAAAAAAAAATTCTAGTTAAGCTGGAAAAAAAAAAAAATCGCAGTGGCTCCGAAGCCAAAAGACCACCCAACAACCACTGAGTATTCTACCTAACATAAATGATCTTAAGTCGTTCTTTCTTATGGCTTCGTCTTAGAGTATTTGACTCCGTGGATCTTGTGGCAGATCGAGATTGTTCATTTAAACATTCAAATATCACAGCTACACCAGACTTTGATCAGAGGCAGAATGCCACCACAGAAGAACTGGAAAAGAAAACCGAGAAAAGTAAAGATCAATAAAGATTGCAGGTTCGTTGAAGAGTATGATAATTCAAAGCCAAAGCGAACTTTATTGCCATTTCAGCCACATACAAGTATACATCCATCCATCCATCCATCCATAATCCAACCCGCTATGTCCTAACTACAGGGTCATGGGGGTCTGCTGGAGCCAATCCCAGCCAACACAGGGTGAATGGCAGGAAACAAACTGCAGGCAGGGTGCCAGCCTACCACAGGGCATACAAGTATAAAGATAGATGAAATTGCGAAGCTCAGGGTCCACACTGTAACAACATGAAGTGCAAATAAAAAATAAAAATAGAATTAAAATAAAAATTTAAAATTAAAAGACAGACAAAACAAGACATTGTGTAAAGAAGAGACAAAGAAGTAGCAGCAATATTGATGTGTAGTTTGCAATATGAACATTGATGCAATGTATGGTATTTGCAATCTAGATACATAAATATAGTCAATAGATATGTAATATAATAAATAAATAATAAATAGATATAGATAATTTCTGTAGTTGTTTAAGACGTGTAAACAAGAATGTCAACATACTTAAAGATCGGTATGAGATTTTCAGTTCTTTTCTATATGCACACTTGTCTTTACAGGAAAGTGGCTTGCTGTATAAAAGTTCTGTTTTTAGAGGTGGTTGAGGCCGCGTGGAAGATCCCAGGGGGCAGCATGGTGTTAAGAAGTCTGGCAGCTTGAGGGTAAAAACTATCATGCAGGCAGGCAGATCTGGCTCTGATGCTGCAGTATGTTCTCTTGGATGGTAGAAGTGTGAAAAGTCCATGTGAGGGGTGTAAGGGGTCCTGCACAGGCCTTGCGGACACTGCATTTGTAAAATATGTCCTGTAGTGTAGTGTTCTCTGCTGTCTTCACTATCCTTTGCAGGCGCTTACGGTCGGATATGTTGCAGTTGCCATACCAGACAGTGATGCAGCTGGTCAGGACACTCTCAATGGTGCCTCTGTAGAACATGGTGAGGATGGAAGGGGTGAAGACTTACTCGCTTCAGCCACCTCAGGAAGTATAGTCTCTGCTGGGCTTTCTTGATTAATGATGAGGTGCTATGCATCCACATAAGTTCCTCATTTATGTGCACACCGAGGAACTTGGTACTCTTAACAGTCTGTACATCTAAACCGTTGATGCTGAGTGGGATGTGGGTAGGATGTGATTTTCTGAAGTCCACGATTATCACTTTTGTCTTGTCGACATTGACAGATAGATTGTTGTCTTTACACCATGCGGACAACATGCATATCTAGTTCATTAAGGGTAGGACTAAAGTGTGTTACGGATATATCCGCTTTCATTTCAACAAGGTGGTGTTCTGCACCAGACTTTGATCAGGTGGCGGTGGTGCAGAATAAAACATATACAGAGTCAGGTCTGTAACTATCTGGAGAGTGACACCATTTTCATAATTTTGGCTTTGTACACCTTCACAATGGATTTGAAACAAAACAATCGAGATGAGACTGAACTGTAGACTTTCAGCTTGTCAGTCAAATGTCCATATACTTTTGGGTTCCTGAAAATAGGCGGATCGTGTATAAAAATGTCTGTCTTTTCTTAACAGCTTATACAATTTTGATTGTATTATGACTTAATACAATTGTGATTGAAGTGTAGACTTTCAGCTTAATTCAAGGGGTTTAACGAAATATATGGACATTTGACTAACAGGCTGAAAGCCTATAGTTCAATCACAGCTTGATTGCTTTGTTTCAAATCCATTGTTGTGGCATATAAAGCCAAAATAATGACAATTATATCACCGTCCAAATATTGATGGAACTAACTGTATATATGTTGTATTCTGGTGAACTGTTCTGATGAGACGGGTTATTAAGAATTTCATTCTATGATGTACCTGATGTATAAAATGAGAATGAACTGGAACTTTGGTGTTTGGATGCCCCTTCTGATATTTGGTTGAATCACAACTTAAACCTTTGACCATGCCTACTGTATATACTTCACTAGCTGTCCCCCGCGACTGCGTCCACATAGTAGTGAAACATGACAAACTTTAAAAATCAATAGATGTCGCCACTGAATCTGATTGTGTTCAGCTCTGATGGGAGAACATCCCCCATGAGGGGAAAAAAACATGTGACCGTGATATCTCTGGCAATTAGCAGCTACTGTATGTGTCTAAAACACATGTCGCTCTCGTCTCTCTCTAAAAAACGTCAAACGTTACTCCTTAATAATCTGTAGATAATAATGTCTGTGGAACAAACAGGTATCCTTAACTAAGTGGAGGCAAGGAGGCCTCGAACAGAGGCTGGCACGTGTCATGTGGCATGTGGGAGTGGAGTGAGTTGGAGCCAGGTGGTGTGTGTGAGCAGACAAAGAGACAAAGCAGCTGGGAGTGAGTGAAGCGATATAATTGATCTCGAGGAAGCATAACGGTCCTTTTTAGAGCTCCTCACCAGCAATCAGTGAAAAGAAGCTCATTCCATACCTCCATCTCCTACACCTATTGGATTGTTTCATTGTTATATAACTACTGATATATAGATAGAGTTCCTAGTTGAAATTTTCAACCGGAACTCCCCTTTAAATCAAATCTCCAACTGAAAAATTCTGAGCTAGTCTGTCAAGTCTAAGTTTGTCCGACTTCAGACTATGACGTCAATCCAATATGGCGGCGTACAATGCAAACGCTGGTGAAGGTGGTACTATGACACTGTTTATTAGCACTTCTGTCTATTGGTGTCTCATTAAATCAGTGGTACACACAGTATTGTCCAACTTCTACCTGCAGACATGTTATTACTCTGTTAGGATATTCAAAATACCACATAATGTGTTGTTATCAATTGCTATTTATTACAATGATGCAAGCACTACAAAGGTTTTCCTGGACATATTGTGAGGTTTCTGAACTCTTTTGAGAACCCCCCTCCCTCCAATGGAACGACACGGCGAAGTGCATCCCGAAGCGCAATTGCCCTGTTTGTGGGAGATTGCTTGTCCATTGCCGGGGCAATCGCAGGCTCACAGTGCTGCAGCACAATGGCACGAAAGCAACTTCAAGCCGATCTCGGTCACACTATAAGTGGCGGTCGTCGATGGGTGATGCAAGAAACATTATAAATGCAGAAAACAGGATTACTTGGCCACTAACCTGGTCATGACCCTGCCTGATTGCCGTGTCTGTGTATAGGGAGTGGTAGATCCCATTACAATAAATAACCATGCTGTTCCTGTTTCAAATTGAATAATGCTGGTTTTGCTAAAGTATTGAGACTCAGCCTTGTTGATTGGGGTGCAAGAGAGTGACTCATGCGTCACAATATAACATATTGAATTACATATTTATATTTAATTAATCACAAATGTATGGATCATTGATTAAATGTAAATTAACACAAAATAATATAATTTATATATTTATACTAGCCATCCCCCACGTATTAGTGAAACAGGACAGTGACGAGGGCCCCGTCCAGCTCTCTACTCCTGACATCACGATTCCCTCTCCCCTCGGCCCGCAGCCTCTCTCTCAGATTAGTGCAAATATATCACTCCTGTGAGCGAACTGTGATACTGAGTGTGAAGTCGCAAAATCAACCAGAATGTTTAAGCAAATTATGTTTTATGAATGTTTAAGCAAAAAAACTGATCTCAATCCATTAAGTAGTTCTCTCGTGAAAAGCAGACAGACAGACATCCACACGAGTGTCTGTTTGGGGAGCAGGTTATTTTACTTGAATGAGCAGGTGAACCTAATAAAGCAGACACTGAATAGATTATAATGGGTACCACAGCTTGCCCCATTTTATGTCGAAGTCGCTTTTCTTTTCTAAATCGCTCAGTTAGCTCATGCTGGAGTGACACACAGGTGTCATATTAAAATCACTGGCTTCAGATGAAGTTGCTTGGTCTTTGGGGACACCATTTCTATATGGGCAGGGCCATAAGAGGCAGGCAAGGAGGCGAGACTTGAGTAACGTCATGACTTCTCCTTAACATCGAGGTCTTTCTAGCTGCAGGCAGAAGTAAAGGAGTGTCTCTCTATACACTCAAACCCCAATTTGAAACTCCTTCGGGTAAGGGTCTTCATGGTCTCCCTGTGTGCACATGGATTTCTTACCACATTCTAATATGAGGGGCTTGTCTCTTCACTGAATGGACATTGTCAGTTTTCATCAGTTCCACAGGAATCAACCAATTTGGAGGCTTAAGAGTTTTATTAACATTGATTAATGAGCGATAGCAATTGTCATACAGAGTGACATGAAGAGCTTTGATTGACGTGATGTGCTCTATTCTTCACTGAGTGAGAGTAAATGAATGTCATTCTGAGAACATGTATAACAAAAGTGAAAATCTATTACTTACTTTTCAAACAGAAAAAACACTTTTCAGGTTTAGGTAAGACTAGCAAAATACCCGCGCTTCACTGCGGAGAAGCAGTGTGTTAAAGAAGTTATGGAAAAGAAAAGGAAACATTTTAAAAATAACATAACATGATTGTCAATGTAATTGTCGTAGGCTTATTTTAGTATTGAGAGTGAATTTGATGATTGTAAAGAGTTTAATTTATGATTGTAAATGTTGTGTATGAGAAATGCACATTTTTAGGATGTAAGGATCTCTTTGTAAACGACGCCCTCGGGCTGTCTGCCGAGCTCACTCTTGAGCATGCAACGTGCAGTTGGCTATGTGAGAAGCAATCTTGTGTCAAGTCAATGACGACCTTTTTTAGAGTCTGGCCCTGTGACTTATTTATTGTCATAGTGAAGCAGACCCTTACTGGAAATTGGAGGCATTTGAATTGGAATGGGAGGTGAGAGGGTATGAGAGGGACTTGAGGAATAAATCCAGTCTCCCCTGAGCCAGTTCCAGTGAAGACAGTCACCTCAATGAGGTTCTTGATCTGAAGCCTGGTGCTGTTAAAATATTTCGGTGGTTGTAAGTTTCATAGTAACATAATTTGTGTGCTGACCTTCAAAAGTAGAGTATGCGGAGGCATGCCCGGAGGATTAAGAGTGTGAAGAAACTAAATGAAAAGGCAGGAGTCACCAGCAGGAAGATGTGAAGCAAGGCGAACAATAACAGGCTTGAAGCGGTGGAGTAAAGAAGAAGGGAGCAGTGAGAATGACGAACAGCTGAGGAAAGTAAGGAAGCGAGTGAGGAGGCACAAGAGCACAGGATGTCGTTAATGTATATAGGCAGGGAGCCAATCACGTGGTAGGTACGCGGACAACAGGAAGAGGGACCGGGGGGCATCTCTGTCGTGAAATAAATCGTCTGTTAACGGAAATAAGGAATGAAACCGCTAAGAGGAGAGGTCAGTTTCAATACATTATTGTGAGAACCGCCAAAAAGAAGATGTTATTTTTTAGTTTGTTACGGGGCACGGCGTGAAATTAAACATACTTAATGTTTGTAAGTACAGTCTAAAGGATGAGAATGGGAAATTTGGGCTTCCTACGTATATTGGAAGTCGCAGAAATAGTGAGAAGGGTTTTCCCCATCTACAGTATATATACAGTTTAGGGGGTACACCCATTTCCCCCCCTTGGGTGTTGCAATAGGACATGAAACATACCTAAGTTTTGTAAGTACACTGCAAGGAATGAGCACTCAAAATCTCAGCTTCCCACCTATATGGAAAGTGGGAGAATTAGTGATGAGTCAGTGAGGGCTTTGCCTTTTATGTATATACCAGGAACGGTATACGATAACGTGCAGTGAATACACTTGAATTCTAGTTTTCAGACTCTTTCTCTGTACGTTTAGCATTCGTTTGCTCTGAGGTTGATGTGCTTGCTGCTTCCTGAGCAGTTCTTCTTTTCTCCACCATAGCGGCCCATTTCTTCTCTTTTTTTTGTCCGTTAAAACTGATTAATTCAGTGTTTGTGTTGCAATTACTTAGTATGTTTTCTTTAATCAACCTCTGAACAAAAAATGTTAAATTTACAGATAAGGAAAGAGTATGAAAACTATAAGTCAAGTGTATTCTCTGCAAGTTATTGTGCAGAACGGCATTACTGGTTTAAATTATGTGCCATCATGTCATGTGCCGTTTCTGTTTATTCAAAAAACGCAACCGGAGGTCTCGTTTATACCAACATCAATACGCCTGCATAACGCCTCACTGCGACTGTGACTTCCAAGTCAGAGGTTTTCTTTCTTTGTAATTTTCTTGCTTTATAGTCATTCTGTAGTGTGTTCAGACTAAAGAATGTGTGAATTTATTTATTTACTTCCTTACTTACATACTGTCACACACGTGCACATGGAAGGCAGCTAAAGGGCTTGAATGACAGTAATTCTGAACCAGACCGGGGGATTGCAGAGTGCACTGATCCTTTTTCACACTTTTCTGCAGGCCGTCCATGGGAAATTCCGCCTGGTCCTGGTGACATTATTTCTAGTTTTGACCCCTTTGACGTCTGAGCCTATGGATGAAATCCTTTCTGGTTCCAGCCTCTCTAATGTCATTTCCGGGCCTGAGCCTATGGATGAAGACCCTGCCGATCCCGACTATGCCACTGTCACACACTTGACAAAGATCCATAGCAAGGTTTTGGGGCAGCCACCCATATATTGTTTCCTGGCTGCAAAGTTGAAAAAGTGATCCAAAGAAGAGCTGAGGGGATAGGGGAAAGGTGGCAGCTTTTAAAGACCAATAAAGGAAATGACATCGGGGGGGATCGGGACCGGCAGGGTCTTAATTCATAGGCTCAGACCCGGAAGTGACGTCAAAGGGATTGGAACCAGAATTCACCAAGGACCAGGCGGAATTTCTTGTGGACGGTCTGCAGAAAAGCAAGAAAAAGGGTCAGTGCAGGGTCGGTCTGGTTCGAAATTACTGTCATTCAAGCTCTTTAGCTGCCTCCCATGTGCATGTGTGTGACAATACATATCTACTGTGACAGATTAGGGTTTTTCTCGCACCCTTGTACCCTCAGACCACACGTCAGACACCAGATAAAAGTCCAAATAGTTATTTATTATAATAATAAAGTGCACAAAGCACCCTCCTCTCCACAATACTCAATAAATCACAATAACCACAATAATAAATAAACCAATCCTCCACTCCCAGACGCTTAGCCACCCTGCCTCCCAACTCAGCTCGCCGTCTGGGAGCTCCCACAGTCCTTTTATTCCTCCTGACCCGGAAGTCTTTCTGCCCAACAGTTCCACAAGTCCTTATTCCTTTCGGGTCAGGGTAAACAGTACTTTTCTTCACCCCGGAAGCCCGTCGCTCTTCCTGTGACGAACTTCTGGGTCATGGTGCCCAAATGAGTCCATTGGCCTCCCGACAGCGACTCCCAGTGGCCCCCAAGGTATCCAGCAGGGCTGTGTATAAAAACTACATAGTCCATGAGGCCCTGCTGGAATTTGGGGCCCGTATATGCTCTCGGGAGAGCTCCTCCTAGCGGCCAAGGGGTGAGGGCCGGAGTAAAAAGCCGGCAATCCACCACACTACTTATTTGTGTTATTTATTTATTTAAAGAACTTCTGTAAAAAGCCAAATTTCTCGCTGGAGACAAACTTCTATTTATCTGAAAGTTGATAATAAAATTTAATCAGTGCATTTTTGGGGCTTTGAGGGGAAAGCTAAAGTACTCAGAGATTAACCCAGGCAGAGAAAGTGTGTAAATAACTCCAAACAGATGATGATCAGATACGGTATTTGAAAACATCTGCATGAAAAGGCACAGCTACACACTGTGCCACCGCATCACTGAACGGAAGATTTAATGAGAACAGGCCATTCAGCCCAACAAAAGCTTAACAATCTCATCCAACTGATTTCTCCAAAATAACATCAAGTCGAGATTTGAAAGTCCCTAAAGTCCTACTGTCTACCACACTACTTGGTCGCTTATTCCACGTGTCTGTGGTTCTCTGTGTGAAGAAAACCTTCATAATGTTTGTGTGAAATTTACCCAACTGTGTCTCCGTGTTCTTCATGAACTCATTTTAAAGTCACTGTCTTGAGCCACTGGACTAAGTCCCTTCATAATTTTAAACACTTCAGTCAGGTCTCCTCTTAATCTTTTTTTGCTTAAACTGAAAAAGCTCATCTCTTTTAATGCTTCCTCATAATTCATCCTTTGCAGTCCCAGAATCAGCCTAGCTGCTCTCCGGACTTTTCCTAGTATTGCTATGTCCTTTTTGTAGCATGGAGAGAGAGAGAGAGAGAGGTTGGGAGCGTACACTGATACAGAGCATTGACACACCCACCACACAACAAACCAAATTAGAACCCGAGTGCAGTCGTGCAATGGGTGACACCCCAGCACCACATTAGTTTGAATGGAGTGGAACAGTGTGAGGCTTTTGTACAGTGGCTGGTGTGCCAATCCTGCCACCAACCTTAAAGTTGGGAAGTAGTGTGGAGACTGTGATTAATAAAGGATGTCAAATCAAACCAAAAATCCAAAAACTGCATGCAGTACTCCAGATGAGGCCTCACCAGTGCTTATAAAGCTTGAGCAGAACCTCCTTGGACTTGTTCTTGAGTTTTGAAAGCCCCTAAAGTTCAAATAGACTTGGTCGCTTATTCCATGTGTCTATGGTTCTCTGTGTAAAGAAAAACTTCATAATGTTTGTGCAAAATTTACCCAACTGTGTCCCCGTGTTCTTGATAAACTCATTTTAAAGTCACAGCCTTGATCCACTGGACTGAGTCCCTCTATAATTTTAAACACTTCAGCATGTCAACTCTTAATCTTATTTTGCTTAAACTGTAAACGCTCAGCTCTTTTCATCTTTCCTCATAACTCATCCCCTGTAGCCCAGGGAATCAGCCTAGTTGCTCTTCCCTGGACCTTTGCTAGCATTGCTATGTCCTTTTTGTAACATGCAGAGACAGGGAGAGGTTGGGGTCATGCACTGATATAGCACATTGCCGCACCCATCAAATGACAAACCAACTCAAGATCCCAAATTAGGACCTGAGTGCAGTCGTGCAATGGGTGACACCCCAGCACCACACTAGTTTGAATGGAGTGGAACAGTGTGAGGTTTTTTACAGTGGCCAGAGTGCCGATCTTGCTACCACCCTCTAAGTTTTCACTGCACGTTGGGAAGTAGTGTGGATATCATGGTTAATAAAAGATGTCAAATTAAACCAAAAATCCAAAAACTGCATGCAGTATACCAGGTGAGGCCTCACCGGTGCTTATAAAGCTTGCGCAGAACCTCCTTGGACATGTTTTTGAGTTTTGATGGTCCGTAAAGTCCTAATGTCTACCACATGACTTGGTCACTTATTCCATGTGTTTGTTGCTCTCAGGGTGAAGAAAAGCTTTCTTAACAATCGTGTAACAAGTTTCCAAATGTTTCCTCATGTTCTTAATTGAACTCAATTTTAAAATAATTGCCTGGCTTGACTATACTAATTCTATTCATAATTGAATGAATGAGTGAATATCTTTATTGTCATTGTTCATTTACAACAAAATTGAATGCCAACCTGTCAGTGCAAAACAAGAAATTATAAAAGTATAAAAAGAATTATATAACATATAAATATAAAGATTTAGTAAAGATAAAGATTCTTAAGATAAACACATCATACCGCACATACCAAACAATTGTTCACATTCTGCCACTATTCATTGCATAATTTTTCCCTTTCGGGTTTCACAATATGAGCAGCATTTAACGCAGTCATAGCCTTAGAGTAAAAAATGTTTTTTAATCTGTTTGTCCATGTTTTAATTGTCCAGAAACGTCTACAGCGAGGAGAGCAGTTCAAACAGAGAATGACCAGGGTGGGATGGATATTTAAGTATGCCATTTTAAGCCAGCGGGAACTGTAAAGATCTTCCAGGCATGAGAGAGAGGGCATCCCATAATCCTCTGGGCCATGTTGACGACCCCCTGAATCGCTTTCCTCTCTGATACTGTGCAGATGGCAAATCACACACAGATGCGGTAAGTCAACATGCTCTCTATAGAGGACATGAGCATTTTTTGGGTGAAATTATTCTTCCCATGGATCCTCAGGAAATAAAGTCTCGGCTGTGCCTTCTTTACAAGCTCTTCACACAATCTTCCCCAATAAAAAGGAGCTTAGTATCCATTTTCTTCCTCCTAAAGTTGATGATCAGTCCTTTGGTTTTGGTGGTGTTGAGAATCTGATTGTTGTCCCAGACAGATGCACAACCTCGTCCGAATAAGTGGATTCACTCCTCCCAGAGATGAGCCCCACTATGATGAGGTCATCTGCAAATTTGATGATTCCTTTGATGGAATGTGCGGGGGTGCAGCTATGGATATAGAGGGTTAAAAGAGAAGAGGGCTCAGCACGTGGCCCTGTGGAGAATCAATGCTGTGGCTGAGAGCTGGGGAGATGTGTGGGCCTACTCTTATCCTCTTGTCCATAATCCAGAGGCAGATGGAATAAAGTTTTTGTTCAATTAGATCACCGGTCTATGAAGAAGTACAGTATAGTATTAAATGCAGAGTTAAAGTCTACAAAGAGCAGCCTAGCGTAACTGCCCTACTGCTCTAGTGGATTAGGACAGCATGGAGAGTTGTGGCTATGATGTCCTCTGTAGATCTGTTTGCCCTGTAAACATACTAGTGATGGAGATGGCCACGCATAAAGACACAGTGGCTCGGTTTGTTTATGTGTTGCTATTCATCATAATCACATTCTGCTGGACAAATAACATCTACAGTCGGCACAATCTTCTAAATAATAAGACAATCAGCTGTGTGGAACTAAATTGTCCCAGTACTACTAGATGAGGATGCAGGCACTGATTGTCCTGACAGAGTCGATGCCCACCTTATGCCCATTACAGCTGACTGAACAAGAAAATATTGTAATATCTGTCAGTTTAAAATATATACTGTAAATAAAGTTTTGATTTTCATTGTAAGAAAATCCCCTAATATGATGTTTAAATCGTGCACAAGCTTTTAATAATATATTATAATTTTGTAAAACAAGCCTAGCTACACCCATAAAAGGTTTAGATTAGGATTTAAAGTGGCTGCTGTGAAATGCCCAAAAATTAAATGGGCAGCTGGGTAACCTGTGAGAAAGTGACATGTCTGTTTTATCCTGAAATCGATGGACATTAGTTTTGTAAAGATTAGTTATTAATTTTGAAAAACGCTCAGGGTGAGGCCCTAACAGAGCAACCAATGGAGCCATTAGTTAGGAAAATGTAATTGTCCTGGCTTTGGATTGTGCAGTTTTGATTATCGTTATGTCTGACTGTACAGAATGCATCTTCAGGGAGCAATGGCAACAGACAGCAATGCTGGGAAGTGAGCTTGCACTGTACGTGATTGTGATGAGAGATAAATTATGGGGAACATTGCATGGCCACAGAGTGCTTGAAACAACATGTGGCCCTCCGTTTATCCATATTCAAAAGTTATAAGAATCATAGGGAGCTGAAGGGTGTCTCAGGAGCAGTGGGCTCAAAGCAGGAACCTGCCCTGAAGCTGGTATGTGAAAATCACCAATAAGATTGCAAAAACCTGCCCTGAATTTGGCATGCGAAAATCACCATTCAGACTACAGAAACCTGTCCTGAACTGGGCATGCGAATATAACCAATCAGATTGCAGAAACGTGTTCTGAACTGGGCATGCTAAAATCACCAATCAGATTGCGGAAAACTGCCCTGAATTGGGCATGCTAAAATCACCAATCAGATTGCAGAAACCTGCCCTGAAGCTGGCATGTGAAAATCATAGGGAGAGATTCACTCCTTTATTTTTAATTTATATAATTGACCAGTGCACTGTTTTTGAGGCACTGCCTCATAGTTTTCGTTTCCTGCATTCAACATGAAGGTTATCATGTTTTCACCCTTGTTACGGTTGTTTTTTCCTCCAGTTTCCTCCCACATGCAAAAGTTGTGCAGGTTAACTAATATCATGCATTTGTGCCAGGAGATCATCGTCTTGACTCTGTTAGGGTAAGCACTACCACACCAGGACTAGTGGGGGGCGCTGTCGCAGACATTATCTTCTACTTTGCCCTCAGTTCCAAGAAGGCAGCCAGTGAGGTCGACTAACCACACCTCTAATGCTCAGAGCAGGCCCCGCCTCTTCCAGACAGGCACCATAAAAGCAAAGGGGTGTCATTTGAAACCGAGGTTCATGAAGGAGTGACGCCATACGACTCCAGACAGGGAAATAAAAGCCATAGGCCACCACTGGCTGACTTTTTTTTTTGTGCCACACTCCACATTTTTTTCTCTATTAAAAGGAGTCACCCAGTTGGTGCACCAACACTCTTTCTAAATCCCTTCTGGTCTGTACTGCCGGTCACACTAGTGACCCTAAGTTGGCCTAGTGTGTGTACACAAATGAGTGTCCTCTAATAAATTCTTGTCCCACTTTGCCTCCAATGTTACTGAGATAAGACTACAATAACAATTTTATGGCTCAGCATTTCTGGAAATATTTTACCAACTTATTATGCATGCTTCTTTTTCCATTTTCACTACCATTTAGAATTTTGAAACAAACAGAATTCAATTTTGCTTGTCAAATATTAGATTATACTCAAATATAATAAAATAGAATATTAAAAAAATTAGATTTGGATTACTTTTTAAGCCGTTAACCTTTTTTCACATTTTCTGTGTCTTCATGTTCTTTTCATCTTGTGGGTTGGTCTCCATGGGAACCAGCTCAAGAAGCATGATATGTGACATCCGTGACATGACAATATAAAGGTCGGTCCCTAGGGTTACTAGGTTCTCCAAGTTTGGATCAAAAATAATTTACTGTTCATTTAATGTGCTTTTCATTTAGATTTCTGGTTTAAAGACCTTTTTTTGCTTCTCGAAAACGATTTTTGGGGTTTATGATTTTTCGATTTGATAAAGGATAGAATGGACTTTTTCGTTTTAGAACACTTAGAACAATTTGGATGAGAACAGGCCATTCAGCCTTACAAACCTTGACAGTCTTATCCACTTAATTGTTCTAAAATGACATCAAGCTGCGTTTTGAAAGTCCCTAAATTCCTACTGTCTACTACACTGCTTGATCACTTATTATACTATATGTGTGAAGAAAAACTTCTGAACGTTTCTGTGGAATTTACTCTTTACAGGTTTCTAGTTGTGTTCTTGATGAACTTATTTAAAGTACCGTATATACTCATGGATAAGTTCTCACGCGGATACGTCGGGAGTTGATTTTACCGTATAATATTTTATAATGCAGGCCCGCACCTAGGGTCGACACAACCATGACACTTGTCAGGGGCCCGCCCTTTTTCGACTTTTTTTTTATACGCACATATTTGAAACACGAAAGGGGACCGAACTCTGTCAGCTGCCTGGGGCCCAGAATTTCCTAGGTGCGGACCTGTATAATGTCGGTCATATAAGGCGAATGTGGAAAATTTGCGCTATTGGTCCAAGAGATTATGATATGCTAACGCCCACCTGAGAGAGTAACCGTGGAGCACACAGCCTTTTTTTTTTCTCTGTGGGTGTGGCAATGCGTATCAGCGTGTGCTCCTAACCTCTCTTTCTCTCTATTGTGCCTACATGACCACACAGTAATACCCGAACTATTCCGAAGCGACGTTTGCACTGTTTTGTGCTTTTAGTATCTCACACCCTCATACACCTTTATCGTAAGAGCATCCCTTATCTACGATGGAGCGTTCGATCAGAAGAAAATATGAAGCTGTTTTTAAATAAAATGTCGTTGAAGTGGCGAAATAAATTGGTAACTGCTGCAACAAAATCCGATGCGTCTGAAAAATTGGTGATTGGAGATTGGAGGAGGCAAGAAGATGTAAAAAAAAAATAAAATTAAGTGTCACATATTTGAACAGGCGTCTGATTTTATGATCGATTTTTCGGGTTTCAAGACCCAACTTATACGTGAGTATATACGGTAACAGTCTCAATCCACTGCACTAATTATCCCACGTAATTCCCTTCCTGATTATCCAGTTAGGCTTGTCTCAGAGTCACATTTCATCTGACCCCTCTCAGGGCTGTCTTAACAGCTTTATAGGCCCCATACCTACACAACCACTCACAGAAATAAAAATGTAAATGGTCAATAGAATTAAACATATATGTATTGTATTGGTACTTTTAGCAAAATCAGTGTTTAAACTTAAAAAAAACATGCTGTACAGCAAAGATTAATCGACACAAACGTTTGAACAATATAACATGAGCCTTGAAAAACCCCTAAATTTCAACATATAAATGATACTCAACTGGTAAACCATACAGACGGAGATGGCACAGTATGAGATTACTAGGAATTATTTATTATTAATCAAGTGTTCAACACACACATTTGTGAAATTTCTTGGCAGAGAATTGAGTTGAAGTGAGGTTAACATGTCTGCTTTTACGTTATGTAGTGCGTGAGATCCATACACATACCGGCATGTGAGGTTGCAGAGGTGACCGTGATACTAATGCCAATGTCCACTTGTAACGCAATAACAAATATTCATAGTTTAGTATATTATGGTATTTATTTATTGACAGCAAGTCACAACATACATACAGTAGATTAGCATGGGGCCCCTAAGCTTGTGGGACCCCCTGGCAACTGCCCAGCATGCCCATGTGTTAAGATGGCCCTGACCCCTCTCATAAAATAAATGGCCTTTTCCATTATAGCCAGAACAAACATACCATAGTCATGTAGTGCTCATTTTTGGATTTATGAGAAAATATTGTAGCAGCCAGCAGATAGCCGTCGCAGACTGGGCAGGATACTGGAGTGGGAACATCCTGTTCATCAGAGAATGGACGTTCATCCTTTGACAAGCCTCAGGAGTTTTCAAGAGGGCTGAAACTTCCAGAAATAAAAAAGTATAAATAGGAATCCAGGAAGCTATTGGTGCCTGCATAGGTGATGCTGATGAGCGTGACAACGGATGATAGAGACTGACAGGGATCTCTGATACCACCCACTGACAACACTCCTTTTACCACAAAATGGCCTGATTTTCCACCTAACTCTTAACTATATTGAGCTTGTAGTGGTCACGATGATGTTAAGATTCACATTGATCAAAGACAGAGATTTGTTTATTTTATTTGTGGGGTCCACCAGGACATACCCAGCCTTGACTGGGCAGGCACATTCTTACACACAGAGACACCGATAAATAGTAATGAAAGTTTTCATCAAATATTGAAAAAAGAACACATTGTATAAGAAGAATTGCATACACAAAGGCCATCCTCAGCTCCCCGACGGCGATAATAAATCACAACTATTACGACTATTTCTTGTAGCCCAAAATCATACAAAGAGTGACGCAATGAGCTTTAACAGGCCATGTTTTTTGACAGTGCCCCCGCCGAGCCTTGAGTCCCTAAAAAGACAAGAAAAAAAAAAAAACTCCCAAAAAAATCTTGTAGGGGACAAAGAAAATGGAAGAAATCTTGGGAAAGGCAATTCAGGGAGATACCCCTTTCCAGGTAGGTTGGGCGTGCAATGGGGTGAATACAATACAATACACAGAACAGAAAACAAGTCATGCTCTTCACATATCTACAGTAGATGGTCCAATCAACTGTATCATTGCCATCTCAGAAATACAATACAACATCCATCCATCCATTATCCAACCTGCCATATCCTAACTACAGGGTCACGGGTGTCCGATGGAGCCAATCCCAGCCAACACAGGGCGTAAGGCAGGAAACAAACCCAGGGCAGGGCGCCAGCCCACCACAGACAATACAACTGTACAATAGTAATAGTACAAGCTACAGAGCAAAATGCAAGAATTGATGATATCACTCACTAAATACTATAAACCATAACATATGAGGATAAAGATTTGTTCAGATTCCTAGAGACCTCAGCCAACAATCTGCCTCCCCCTCTACTGGCCATTCCATAGCTGAGTCAGTGCTGGGACAACCAATCTAATGGAAGGACCCTTCTACCCAGTGATTCCAGGGCTCCTTTATAAGAGATGACTTTTTAAGGCAACGCAAACGACTTTGCAGGTGGGCAGTGGCACCAAGTGCCACATGTGAGTATCAAGAAGAGAAAAAGAATAGGTGAGGGTTAGTAACACATTCTAACTATCATATTACTTATGTTTTACTGCTAATGACTAACAGCACAGATGCAGTCTGTGCAGTTAATCAGCAGCTCTAGTCAGGGTATGCTAAAATGAAGTAGTGAGTCTTCAGCCGGGATTTGAAAGTTAAGCATGAAGGGACACATCTTATACTGCCTGCATATCATTTCACAGCTTTGGGTCCCTATAAATAAAATCTCGACCTCTCACTGTTATTTTATTAATCTTCGGAATTAGAAGGAATGTGCGTTCTGCTTTGTCATGATAAGTTCAGATAAGAAAACCGGACCTCAGCCATTATACAGATATGTTAAAAAATTTTTTTAGAAATCTGGCAGTGTAAGGGTTTATGAACTAAAATTATGCGTTCAAATCGTGTATATAAGCATTTCATTACCAGATTGTGTGTGTGTGGGGGTCCCGCAATGTACGGTTCCTGCTTTGCCAAATGATGCGAATATGACAGACAACAGCCCCCCATAACATTCAGGAATGTTACTGTTAAAAACAGGTAGAAGATTACAACCCGTACCTTTGCTTGCTTCAACTCATAAATATATGCAGGAAAGAGCAAACAGTCTTCTTGTAAGGCAGTCTTGCAGAATGCTAATTATTAATTTCAAAAGAGCAAATGTTTAATATTCAATCAAATAGGGGGAACTCCTTCACATTTAATATAAAATTAATCTAAAATTAATTCAAATAGATTTAAGATATATATTTAAGAATAGGGAGAGTAAAAGCAGAAGGCTTTCAAGTATCATAAATTGAGCAATTGCTCAAAGTCACGTCTGTTTTTCTAGGAAGCCTCGTCCTCTTTACAGATGCAAACGGTGACATTTTCATTATTTCCACAACACCTCTGGGTATCTCAGACCATAGAAAAGCTTACACGGTAAAACACCAGGACAGCTTTTCCCAATATAACATTATAACTGAATGATTTTCAAATAGTGACAAAATTATATCCTAAGAAAACTGATGGTGAGCATGTAGCTTTTATGTTCAGTCTTAAAAGGTTAAAACCCCAAAACGTTGCAGAAATAGACAATAGGGAATGCCATTCATCCCGTCAGCTTGTCAGTTTTCTTTTCATCAATGGCTTTTAATGGATTCTTGTGTTACTCATTCAAAGTCTGCTCTCCCCTAAATGACTCGATGATTTGGGTGCATATTCTGTATCATAGATTTTTAGTGTACCCGCTGAAAACTAAGCAATGAATGTAGTCCCCAGTGTTAACGCTTGCAGTGCACCTGGCAATCCATATGTCTCTGTTATATGCCATTTTGTATGGGATTCGTGAAAGCAAGTGATAACGTTTGTGATATTCTTCCATCTGTTGGAATGGAATGTCACAATGTACTTTATTACTACAAATGTTTGTTATGCACCATCTGTTGGAATGCCAAAAGCAATGCATACATCTCTGTAAAATGCCATTTGGTACGGGATTCATAAAAGCCGTGCCCTTACAAATATGAAAATTATTGCAATATACCATCTAAAATGAGTTAAAATCCAACGAATCAACTTCGACCTCAGCAATACCATTTGCAGTGCACCATCTATTAGAATGTTTTAGAAATAAAATGTATTGCATTTTCCATTTCAACAGATGGTGCTTCATAAACATTTGGTCTAATAGTAGAAAAATAAAATTCATCTTTTGGTATTCATTCATTTATATGGGATTCATAAAAGCTGTGTTAATGTTTATGAAGCTCCAGCTATTAAATTGCCAAATGCAATCCATTTTATTTCTAAAAATGTCTGTTGCGGAATGACAGTGACATAGCCACTGAATGGACACACAGGCAGATACTGTATATAGATACATATCCTTTAAATTTACTAGTTTTTACTTTAGGTGTAAACAAAATGTATCATTTGGCCATTGATGACCTCATTTCATTTCATGGAATTGTATTGTATCCTTACAAATATGAATAATATTACAATATACCATCAAAGATGTGCTGAAATCCAGTTAATCAATATCAGCCTGAGCTTTAGAATTTATAGTGTGCATTGCATTTGTCATTCCAACAGATGGCAATTCACAAATATTTGGTACTAATAAAAGTCATTACTACAAATGTTTGTGATACACCATCTGTTGAAATGCCAGAAGCGATGTTTTAGTAATAAAATGCGTTGCATTTTCTTTTTCAACAGATGGTGCTTCACAGACATTTGGTCTAATGGTAGTAAAATAAAATAAATTTTTGGGTATTCATTCATTGGTATAGGATTTGTAAAAGGTGTGTTAATGTTTAAGATGCGCCATCTGTTAGAATGCCAAATGCAATTCATTTTATTTCTAAAAATGTCTGTGATGGAATGACAGTGACAAAGCCACTGGATGGACACACAGACACATACTTTTATTAAGGCGGATTTACTATTTTTTACTTCAAATGTAAAGAAATTGTATAAATTGGCCAGTGATGACCTCATTTTTTCATGGAGCTGTATTGTGCCCTTACAAATAGGAAAAACATTGCAATACACCATCAAAGATTTGTTGAAATCTAGATAATCAATATCAGCCAGAGATTTAGAATTTAGAGTGTGCAATCTTTTGGAATGTTGTAGTAACAAAATACATTATATTTTTTAATTCTAACAGATGGTGCTTCACAGATATTTGGTACTAGTAAAATGCATTACTACAAATGTTTTTGATGCACCATTTGTTGGAATGACAAAAGCAATGCATATATCTCTGTTAAATACCATTTGATATGGGATTCATAAAAGTTATGTTAATGTTTGTGAGGCACCCTCTGTTGGAATGAAAGATGCATTTTACTGCTAAAAATGTTTGTAATGGAGTGACAGAGACATAGAAACTGGATGGAGACACAGACATCCAGACATGTTGTCCTTTTATTATGGTGGATTAAAATATTTCTTAGCATTTATAAAATGTTTGCTCATTTATGTATTTCCGCCTTAATGTTTTTCAGTTTCCTTCTCAAAAAGCTTTTTACGTTGGTATTGGTGTTTTGCTGATTTAAAACTTAGTGGGGTGGTGTGAGCACATTTCATAGCTCATAGTGCTTACCTTTAAAATGTAATTTCTCCCTGTTATGTGCTGTCTAAAAAAACTGATCACAATAAAATCTTACATGGTCTTGTGACAAGGTGTCACAGTGTGTCTCAAAGGTCCAGTTAGTTTTGGGCTTGGCTATTTGTAAAACAAGAGAGAATGTGAATAGTTAAGCAGTAGGCAATTCCCAAATGAGGGGGTCTGATGAGAGGATGTTGTGAGAGACGGAGCAAAGGTGGGCAGCGGTGTGCCGTCGGTAAGAAGGGTCCTACTTGAACATATTAGCAGTGCTGCATGTGTGTATGTGGGTGACGGAGAGAGTAATTAAGAATTCAGCACTGGTGTGAATCACGCCGCGTCGGGCATGTGCCAGCGTGATGGGCTACGAGGCGATGATTAAGTGGCGTAAGCTGATTTAATGAGCATTCCCCAAAGGCACATTTAAGGGTGAAATGAGAACTGAAAAGGGATACAGCCTGGTGAGACAATAGTAATCTTCAAATACTTCACCCAAGAGCTTGGTAGCTCATTTGAGTTTCATAAGGTCATCCCGATTGAGGGCTGCTGAATCTGCTGAACATACGGCAAGAGAAGAGAAGATGGGGGAGTGTGAACCGAATTCTAAATAGTTGTGATGGAGCTGGCGGTTTTCGTAGATCTGGCCGAAGGGAGGGAATGGCAAGGAGAAAGAACGAGTATGTGTGGAATTAGTCTTCTAATTTAATGACAAAGGGGAAGAACAGAACTGACCTCAAGAGTCCAGGAGGAGTAGAAGGGGACTGAGTGGTTGTTGGATTGCTGTTCTTTTTTATTTATTTTGTTAAAGAAGATTGTATACCCATGCTTTGTTTTTTATTCTATTAATCTTTTATCTGGGAACTATACACTTGTTTTATTAGCATCCGTTTTAACTTTTGAATGTGCCGGTTTTTGACTTTGATTGCTTGTTGTGTGCAGAGCTACATGATTTTACAATAATTTGTCAGAAAAGAAAATAAAGAACTTACTCTTTTACACTCTTCTGCAATGGTCTCTGTCCCTTCGTCCCTCACTGGTGCCCGATACATGAATTACTAGATGCCCACAGTGAATCATACCAGGGTATGGGGATACGGGGCATCTCAGATGGTTAAAGCCCCATAGGAGCACAAAAAGAAAACAGACAACAGGCCAGACCACCTCATATTTTTAATATGAGCCCTGTGGACCACCCAGGCTAGCACCGCCACCTGAACCCGACACAGACAAGCGTGGGACACATGTGTTTTTTATTTTCTTTTTTACCTCGTAGGAAACGCCTTCCTCCATTTCCCACAAGTACAGCACTTCCTCACAAGGCACAAATACAAAACAATCCTCTTCCTTCTCTCTTCCTTTTCCCCTCCACTACTCTGGTCAAGCTTCTTCATCCTCCTCCTCGCAACTCTGGCTTTTTGAGTAGTGGCTGCTGGCTCCTTTTACACTGCACCCGGAAGAGCTCCAGATGCTTGATGACCTTGTTTCCGGCAGCAATTCCAGGTGCACTGCCCAAAAGGACTCAGCAGATCCTGCTGCAGCACCCCCTGATGGCGCCCGTGGATCTCAACAGGGCTGCATCAAACTCCAACTCCCATGAAGCCCTGCAGGAGTCCGAGGCACTGCTGCAACCCAGGGGGGCTGCGATCTAGTGTCCCGGTGGGAGGTAACACTCTGGCCACACTTGCTCCCCAGATCCTTCCAGCGTGGAGGTGTCCCGCTACAGCCCATATCAAAAGGCCTTGCCCCAGAGCTAGTTAGCTCCAAACTCAAAAGACAGGCTTTCAGACCTGAACAAGTCCAAAATGGGGCTTTTAAAGGTTAAACAATGCTGGTAATACTTTAGTTTAGGTCCCACAAAGCTGCATCGATTACTCATTTACTCTTCTGCAACAAGACTTTAACATGCACTTCTTTGGGTTTTCATAACACTTACAAATCATCAGTAGAGTGTCTGTTCATCTGTGTAATGTGAGCCACCAACAAAACGTCACTTTGGAGTGGTCTGAAGTGGCTTAACTGAGACACGTTATTCTTGATATTACATATTTAGTATAAATCCGGTGAATCCTTCATATTAACAAGTCATTTTACTGACATGTCAATACGCCACACTGCACAAGAATGAAAACATGATCTACTGGTGTTTTAAAAGTGACATAATAATAATAATAAATAATAATAGATTTTATTTATAACGCACTTTTCATTGACAAGATCTCAAAGTGCTACAACAAAAGCAATAACCACAAAATTTAAAAGTTTAAAAGACTAGATTAAATCAACAACCTCAGCAATTATATGCTTTCCTAAATAAAAAAGTCTTCAAATTTGCTTTAAAAATGTCCAGGTTTTGTGTCGTTCTCAGTTCAACAGGGAGCTGATTCCAGAGCTGTGGGGCAGCAGAGCAAAAAGCTCGACCCCCCCCATAGTACGGAGTTTAGTAAGGGGAGTATGAAGCTGCATGCTGCCAGATGATCTGAGGATCCGATTGGAAGTTTGTAAGTGAATCAAATCCTGAAGGTAAGAAGGTGCCTGGCCGTAGATACATCTGTGGGTCAGTAGAAGAATTTTGTACTCAATCCGGGAGGAAACAGGGAGCCAATGAAGTGATTTGAGGATGGGAGTAATATGTTCGAATTTCCTTACTCTTAGTAGGATTCTCGCAGCACTATTTTGGATATATTGAAGCTTCTGTATGTCCTTGGTATGAATTCCCGCAAAAAGTCCCTTGCAGTAGTCCAGCCTTGAGGAGATAAAGGCATGGACAAGTTTCTCTGCATCTGGGATGGTTAATAGGGGGCGAAGTTTGGAAATTTTTCGTAGATGGTAAAACGATGCCTTACACACATGTTTTATGTGGTCACTGAAGGTCAACTGTGGATCAAACCGAACCCCCAGATTAGTGACTGCAGAAGAAAGAGTAATGACCTGGCTGTCAAAAGTGAACTGGAGTATTGGAAAAGAACGAATCTGGTGGGGGGTGCCATCAAGGAGTCCCTCAGTTTTATTGCTATTCAGCTGTAGAAAATTGCTGTTCATCCAAGCCTTTATCTCCTCCAGGCATGTAGTAAGGCGTAATGTGGCCTCTGAAGGGTTTAGGGGCAGTTTTAATGTAAAGCTGCGTGTCGTCGGCATAACAATGAAAAGATAGTCCGTGTTTGGCAATGACATGCCCAAGAGGTAACATATAAATAGTGAAAAGAATAGGACCAAGAACTGACCCCTGCGGGACCCCACATAAAACAGTTGACAATCTGGAGGAGCAATCTCCCAACGAGACCTGTTCAGTCCTGCCAGACAGGTAGGACTGGAACCACCCTAATGCAGTTCCCGAGAGTCCAGCTGTGTGATGAAGACGATCCAGGAGGATGGAATGATCAACTGTATCGAAGGCGCTGACAAGTCCAGAAGAATAAGCAGGGATGGTGAGCCTGCATCAGCTGCCATCAGTAAATCATTTGTCACCCTGAGCAGTGCTGTTTCCGTGCTGTGGGTTGAACGAAAGCCTGACTGGAACTTTTCAAACAGGTTATTACATGTAAGATGACTCTGGAGTTGAAGGGCAACTGTCTTTTCTATAATCTTTGACAAAAACGTCAGGTTTGAGATGGGCCTGTAGTTAGCAAGAACCTCAGGATCTAATGAGGACTTCTTCAGCAGTGGGCGAATGACAGCTGCTTTGAGAGATGGTGGTATATGGCCTGTTTGTAGCGAGAGATTGACTAACTTTGTAATAGTTGGACTGACAATGGGGATAAATGACTTAAGCAGAACTGTCGGAATAGGATCCAATGTGCAGGATGATGGTTTCATTCCTTACACAATTCCACCAATGTAGCTGCTGGAAACCTCCGTGAAATGTGTGAAAGATGACACATTACCAGTTGATGGATTTGAAGGAGGCAGAGGCGGAGCATGTGGTCCAGGCATTAAGGAGCGAATGTTATAGATTTTTGATCTAAAGAAGTCAATAAAGCTGTTACAATGCTCCTTAGTAACTGGCGTTGAGAAAGATGGCTGCTGTGGTTCCATAAGTTGATTTATTGTAGCAAACAACTGCTTTGAGTTTCCTATATTTTTATTTATCTGATTTGAATAAAATTGGCCTTTTGATGGTCACGAAATGCAAGCTTATGGACAGTGAGTCCAGTTTTCCTATATTTGCGCTCCAAAGCACGTCCTGCCCTCTTGATTTGGCGTAGCTCTGGTGTATACCAGGGAGCAGAGCGTACAAACATAACTTCACGTG
Organism: Polypterus senegalus; assembly: GCF_016835505.1. Taxonomy (NCBI): domain Eukaryota; kingdom Metazoa; phylum Chordata; class Cladistia; order Polypteriformes; family Polypteridae; genus Polypterus; species Polypterus senegalus. The sequence goes on from NC_053158.1 coordinate 12,007,652, forward strand.
TCCTGATAGGGGCATGGAGGTCAAACACACTGCTCAAGGATGTCCAAAAAAATGGGGTCCAAAAGAAGCCTCTCTTAAGGTCTTATTACATGAATTAAAGTGTTATCAATGTAATGCTAAATTAGATTAGATTAGATTTAATTTAAATTTAGTTTGTCTCCAAGGGGAAATTAAAAGTTTCTCATCGTGCTATGTATCATAGTTCACTTGTGGCACCGATTTATTTGTGCAAATCTGAGAGATAAGTTGAGGGCCGAGGGGAGGGGGATGCAGGAACTCAGGAGTGGGGAGCTGGGTGGGGCCCCCTCACTCATGCGCTAATCTCCATCCGCCACGTGTTGGAGCACACCTCGCCTCCGCTTAGCTAGCGATACCTGGTTGTTCAGCAGTCATTATCATCTAGAGATTGTTAAGGAGTAATGTTTCACGTTTTTGAGAGAGAGATCACAGCTACGTGTGTTTTAGAGGGTAGCTGCCGATTGCCACATATACTGCTTAACGCATTTAATTCGGATTTTTTTCTATTATTTGCTTGAACATTCTTGTTGATTTTGCGACTTCTCTCATTGCGCTAAGAATCAGAGTTCACTTGCAGTATTGATTTATTTGTGTGAATCCGAGAGACACGCAGCGGGCCGAGGGGAGAGGAAGGCGTGACGTCAGGAGTGGGGAGCCGGGCAGGACCCTCCTCACTGTCTTGCTTCACTAATACATGGCTGGAGCCGCGGGGGACGGCTAGTATATTTACTAGTGATATGTGATACAATATCTGCCAATCAATACGAAGAGTACACCCTTTCGCCCTTATTGGGGCTCATCAGGTGTACGCACTTTTGCATCCCCTAATAATCAGATTGCGATTCAGACTTAAAAAAAGTAATGTAACACTCCGATCTTCACCCTGCCAAATAAGTGAACCAGCCGCCAAGGCACAGCATCCAAAGATCAGTCTCCATAAGATACTTTTTAATATGACGATTGTGTCATCAATGTAGCGTATCCAGAGTTTAAGTTTGAACTGAGAGCCGCACTTTCAAATCATAGCAAAGCTTTTCAAAGTCAGCTAAAAAAAATAGACCATTAGAACAATCTGCAAAGGAACAGGCCATTCAGCCCAACAAAGCTCACTTCTTTCAAAATAGATAGATAGATAGATAGATAGATAGATAGATAGATAGATAGATAGATAGATAGATAGATAGATAGATAGATAGATAGATAGATAGATACTTTATTAATCCCAAGGGGAAATTCACAAATACCATTTAGCCGAGTAGTGAAAGTCCCTAAAGTCTTACTGTCTACCACACTAATCAGTCAGTTATTCTTCATGTCTGTGGTTCTCTGTGTAAAGAAAAGCTTTCTAATGTTTGTGTGAAATTTCCCCTTAACAAGTTTTCAACTGTGTCCCTGTGTTCTTGATGAACTCATCTTAAAGTCACCATCTCGATCCACTGTACTAATTCCCTTCATAATTTTAAACACTTCAATCATGTCACCTCTTAATCTTCTTTTGCTTAAACTGTAAAGACTCAGCTCTTTTAATCTTTCCTCATAACTCATCCCCTGTAGCCCCGGACTCAGCCCAGTCGCTCTTCTCTGAACCTTTTCTTGTGCTGTTAGGTCCTTTTTGTAGACTGGAGACCAAAACTGCACATAGGACTTCAGATGAGGCCTCACCAGTGTGTTAAAACCTCTTGGGACTTGGACTTGTACTCTAAATGGCAAGGTGCTATATAAGAGCTTCTGGAAACAAACAATTTCCCCCATTGAACAAATAAAGTCCATTGCAGGGCGCACTCAAACTCACAGGGCCTATAGAATTGCAAAGTAATATAACAGCAAAGGAAAGATGGGACTGGCTGGGGAAAGCCCATATGGACCTTGTAACAAAAAGGCGCTATATAGGCACCTGACCCGACACGGACTCACACCAGAGGCACATATAATACCAAGAAACTTTTTTATTTTTCTTCACCTGTGGGCTGCATCTTCCTGTGATGATGTGGGTTCTGGCTCCACACTCCCATCTGATTTTTGGAAGCACTTGAACCCAACACCGTCGATAATGTTGCCGAGTGAGCTAGTCAATGGAGGCAAATAAACACTTGAGCAAGGGGTGGTGCAAAAAGTGAATAGTGCTTTTATTTAAAACAGTCAACAAAACAGGTGTTCAAATAAATAGTTTCAAAATTCAATAAATAAATAATCCAATAAAAGAACGTGGAGGTTAAAATCAATAAATAGAAAAAAAACACAATCCTGAAAAACCAGAGGTTAAAACTTCTCATGGAAGCAGTCTTTAAAACAACAACAAATCCGGTGCATCGTTTCTATTAGCGTCTCACCTGCTTATCCCGTTTGGGCTTTACAGCAGGCGAGACGATCTCTGCAGCTGCCCTCCTCTACACACTTTCGTGAGACTGGAGACCTCCCGATCCCTGGCTTCGGTTTGGCTCTCATCCCAGTCCCCGAGACTTGATGTCCACCAATGACCAGGACGCACACATTGGGGACTCCACCACCAAGCCTCCCGACTTCCGCTGCCTTTCCGCCTTCTGTGGCTCGTCGCTTTCCTCTGGGCACTCCCGCTACATGGTCGCTCAGCGGGAGCAACATCAACTCAAACTCCTGGGTGTCGGCCTAACACCCAGCTTCCTCGCAGCTGCCCTCGAGCACTCGATCGCGCGCTCACCACACACACGCACCGCGTGTCTGTCTCTCCTGCACCGCATGCTTCCTCGCTCCCTGTAACCTCCGTCCTCTTTTCCTTTCTTTCCTCTTTCTTTTTTTTCATCCCCCCCACAACCGACTCGCGCTTCTTTTTAAAATGACGAGGACCACAGCAGCTGCAGCATTAGCCACGGGACAATCACGAATGTGGGCAGTTCCTCACCTGTGCACTAGGTGAGAAACGCCCACCCTACGGCTAGTCCCGCGGCCCACTATGGCCCAAGTCCCCTCGCTAAGCCGCGATCATTTATTTAAAACAAATGGCTTTTGCACAGTGAGCTGTGGACCCGCTACACCACACTTCCCCATGACCCCCACAGGCACAACACAGTCCCAAGTACACAAAAGCTCAAACACTCCTCCTGGCAAGTGTAGGTCTCCTCCTCCCGACTCAGGCTCCTTGAGTGATGGCTGTTGGCCACTTTTACAGTCTACCCGGAAGTGCTCCATGTGGTTGACTGCTGAGTTCCGGCTGCACTTCCGGGTGTGCTGAAAACACAGCCCAAGCAGGCTCAGGAGTCCCAGCTGCAGCACCCTCTGGTGGTGCCTACAGGACCCAATAGGGTTGCACCAAACTCCAATTCCCATGGAGCCATGTGGGAAACCGAGGCATTGCTCCAACCCTGGAGGGCTGTCGTCTAGCATCCAGGGAGAGGTATTGCAAAGTCTATGGCTGCTCCCCCTGAACATATACCGAAGGGGCATCCTGGCCGGGCATGGACCTCGGCCGTCCGCCACAACCTAAAGAGAAGAAGCAAATGTCATACAGACAATGACCGGTCTGAGATCTGATGCTTGTCTCCTGGAGCTCTAACTTTAACCACTGTGTCACTGTGCCACCTCGGGCTAATTCACTTTTTCAGATTTTACATTTAGTTTCCAGATCAGAATGACTACAGGCTCCAACATTTAACCTCAGGGAAAAGCATTGCAGACTGTATGTGTCACTTTCAGTCCTTTAGCCTGTTACCAGTTCACCAGCTCCACTGCCCCGCCACTCATTGGTTCAGGTTTAATTAATAGTCCCTCATGTGGAACTGTCGTAATGCCTTGTGAAAATCCAAGTAAATGATATTACACCTCTCTTTTATCACCACTCCAGTTACCCCTTTTATGATATCAATCAGATTTCTGCGACAGCACTGACCTTTCCTGAAGCTGTGCTGGTTTTCATGCAGTACACCATTTTCCATTAGGTGCATATCCCTTATCTCTTTAACGTTACCATTACATTTCCCACTGCTGACATGTATCCCAGAGGTCAGACATCATACCAAGTCAACCGTTTTTTAGAAATTGGAAGGATATTTTCCCTTTTGCATCAAGTCACTCCTCATATATCTGGCTATAACAAATGTTTTTTTTTTTTTCTGAAATATTTATGATATGAATTGCAAGCTTGAGTGCGGTCATTTGACTTGAATAAATTTGTTTGATATATTCTAATCCTGCTTTGGATAAACCGTCATTTTCCAAGGAGCCTCCAGTAGGCAGGCTTCAATCTGCTTTTTCATCTGCAGTGCATGCCCTTCACTTTTTATACACTTTGCTATGTTGCGTCCTTATGCTAACATCCTTTAAATTCAATGGCACCTTTTGCCCATCTTTTGGTTAAGGCAGGGAATGTCCTCTCTTTGTTCCTGTCCCGGGTTTGGCTTCCCAGCCAGGCAAGGGTTCTTGACCCATCCCGGCTGACTCGCCAGCCCATGCTTTACCATCCTTTACAACAGGCATGTCAAACACGTGACCCACATGACAGATCCTAGTTAGCACTAAACTTGCACAAAAGGTTACTATCGTTTGTGATTGAATCATTCTGCATCTTTGGTGTTACTTATTGACTTTTCTTACTTCCGCCTTCTGACAAAAATGCCTTTTCCCATGGCATTACGGTACCGGAAACGTCATCTGCTAGTATAGTTGCAGCTGCGGCATCAGCTCCTTGATACCCTAGGCACGACACTGCCAACATGAGCCTTGACAAAAATTTAATGAGCCGCGACGTTACAGCTGAAGTGCTAGACTGCAGCAGCCTGGCAGGCTACACTACTGGCTGGGCTGCTGACACTGGCCACTGGGCAGAACTGACCATCACGACTAGTAATAGCTCTCATATTTTCATGTAATGGAGCATGAGATCGACAGGCGGATCGGTGTGGCATCCGCAGTGATGTGGACTCTGCATCGGTCTGTCGCTGTGAAAAAGGAACTGAGCCGTAATGCAAAGCTCTCAATTTACCAGTCGATCTACGCTCCTACCCTCACCTATGATCATGAGCTATCGGTAGTGACCAAAAGAATGAGATTGCGAATATAAGCGGCTGAAATGAGTTTCCTCCGCAGGGTGTCTGGGCTTTCCCTTAAAGATAAGGTGAGAAGCTCAGTCATCTGGGAGGAGCTCAGAGTAGAGCCGCTGCTCCTCCACATCAATAGGAGTCAGATGAGGTGGCTCGGGCATCTGATCAGGATTCCTCCTGGACGCCTCCCTGGTGAGGTGTTCTGGGTACGTCTAACCGGGAGGAGACCCCAGGGAAGACCCAGGACACGCTGCAGGGACTATATCTTTCGGCTGGCCTGCTTCCACCTCCCCTCGGCCTACAGTCTCTTTCTCTGGTTAGCACAAATATATGGCTCCTGCATGCGAACTATGATACTTTGCAAAATCAACCGGAATGTTCATGCAAATTATAGAAAAAACCCAATCTAAATCCATGAAGTAGTTCTCTTGCGAAAAGCGGACAGACATACAGACAGACAGACGTTAGATTTTATATAGAGAGAGAGATTGGCCTTCTTCAGGGAACAACCCACTGATGTTCTGCAGCAATTAAAGTAAATTAAGCCTTGCATGTTGAAGCAAACAATTTGCACAGATGTCCCAACTTCTGTTGATTACTTAAAAGCCCTCTGGCTGTCTTAAAGCAGACGTTGGAACAGACTACCATGTTACTACACCCTCTGAAGTACTACTTGGATGATATTACACTGTAGGCTGTTGTAAATTCCAGTGATAACTGCAAAAAGATGGCAGCTAATAAATGAAGTAAGACAGCGCCTTATTACCCATAGAAGTGTAGGCCTTTCATTTAGAGAAATTACAAAAAAAAGTCCAAGTGAGTCCAGTGGTGTGCTACAGAATCCAAAGACAATTGGAAACTGGAAGAAAGTCTGATAGGAAGGGATCGGGCAGACCCCAAGTCACAAGCCAATCAGAAGACAAGCTTTTGAGGGTCACCAGCTTGCGTGATCACAGGCGCCTCACAGCACAACACCTTCAAGCACAGCTTAGTAGCGCAGGCCGAAAAAGCAAAGTGTCAGATTGTACTGTGAAGTGGAGACTTGGTCCAGTCTGCAGTAGCCCACAGCTGGTATTTCAAGGCCCAAGTTTGTCCTTCAAGGATTGGCTTTCCTACTGCCTGTCAAACTTGCAGCACACTTGAAGTTTAAACACTTTTAACACTACATTTTTATGAACATCCTGATTTTGAGTGGCTTACACTAATTCTGACTACAACTTTTTTTTCATTATTTTTATTATACACATTTAATTCATTTATTATTTAATTATTTATTAATTAATTCATTTAATGTTCTATGTTAAGAGTTTTCATGTGTATAATAAGAGCAATTGTTTGTACGTGTTCTTGTATATATACTTATATATATATATATATATATATATATATATATATATATATATATATATATATATATATATATATATACTGATTGTTTCCTTAACTGTGACAAGGTTATGGGAAGCCATTCAGTATAAAATGATAAGGAAATTCCTAATGAAACTTGTGTGCATTTACTATAGTGTTTTACCAATTAATCTAAAGTTTAATTTAATTCATTCTTATCTTCTTATATAATACGCTACCGTGGCTGTCCGTTTGTCTGTAACTCACAAACCGTTTAAACGATTGATCTGAAAATATACTACGTGACATCTACTATCCGCTTTCGGGATGATGACTGACCTCCAAGGTTTTTCCTCTTTTTATTTTTATTTTATTTTATTCTAATATCAGCTCTCGGTAGCGCACAGCATACAGTATATGCGTGCGGGCGCCGTTCTCATTCCATACCACCTTTGCCATCTCTTCCCCTACCTCTTCATATCTTAAATCATTCTTGAGGCAGATTGACAAATTAAAGAAAACGTACTAAGTAATTCCAACACAAACACTGACTTAATTAGTTTCAACGTGAAAAGTTACTGACGAAAAAAGAGAAGAAGCGGCCACTAGGGTGGAGAAAAGAAGAGCTGCTCAGGATGCAGCAAGCACATCAACCTTTGAGCAAACAAATGCTAAACGGACAGAGAAAGAAAATGGAAATTATAAGTCAAGTGTATTGCACCGTTCCTAGTTAAAAATATTTCCAATTAAAAAGTCAATCTTCCCATCTCAGAAAATGATAGCAGATGCCACTGAGGAGGCGATCCATCTACAAATTAAAGCAAAGCAATTTTACTTTCTTCTCTATTATAATAGATAGATAGATAGATAGATAGATAGATAGATAGATAGATAGATAGATAGATAGATAGATAGATAGATAGATAGATAGATAGATAGATAAGGCACTATATGATAGATAGATAGATAGATAGATAGATAGATAGATAGATAGATAGATAGATAGATAGATAGATAGATAGATAGATACTTTATTAATCCCAAGGGGAAATTCACATAATCCAGCAGCAGTATACTGATACAAAGAAACAATATTAAATTAAATAGTAATAAAAATGAAAAGAATTAAAATAAAATTAATGTTCGCATTTACTCCCCCGGGTGGAATTGAAGAGTCGCATAGTGTGGGGGAGGAACGATCTCCTCAGTCTGTCAGTGGAGCAGGACGGTGACAAAAGTCTGTCACTGAAGCTACTCCTCTGTCTGGAGATGACACTGTTAAGTGGATGCAGTGGATTCTTCATGATTGACAGGAGTTTGCTTAGTGCCCGTCGCTCTGCCACAGATGTTAAACTGTCCAACTTTAATCCTACAATGGAGCCTGCCTTCTTAACATGCCACCATATTCTTATCACTTTAGATACAACAGACACTTTTATCTAACAAGTTATTATCAGGGACCGCACTCCAATTTTGATTTTGAGGCTCAAAAAGGGTCCCTAATCCCTATACTTTGCACCTTCCTAATTTTGGTAAAGGCTGCAGCCCACCATGGCCTTGAACTATATTAAGCAGTTTTGGAAATAAACCCTGAGGAAGACAGGAATAGTTCATGCATTACAAGGCAGAAGAGTGCTGATTTCCCTTTTCAGTCGGCTTTTTATCTTTTTCCTCCCTCCCTCTTCCCCTTAGTTCTCAAAAAGTATAATATCATTTACCTAAGCATTTCCTCTTGTAGCCGCCGAAGTGTAAGGCAAGGTCAAGCACGGGTAAAATGCGTGCCAAAAGAAATCTCTCAGTCCAAAAGTTTGTTTTAAAATTATTTAGTGAAAGTTAAAAGCAAATAATCCACACAAGAATAAAAGAAAAAATAGTTACACACGTAGAATTAAAGGAAAAATGTATCTTCTCTAAACATAGCTTTTCTTGAGAAACTTTAGTTATTTCTGTACTTAAAGGTTCTTTACTTGTTCTTCTTTACTTAAAGATTCTTCGCTTCTTCTTTCTATACTTAAAGGTTCTTAATTTCTTCTTCTGTACGCCTTAAGCATGTGGTTCAGCACTTAAATAAGTGCTGTTTTACGAGTTACTACACACTCTCAAAGGGCCCATAGACCCGGACACGTAGACACGTGCATAGGCACGGTTTAAAACCTTATGCCTTCCACACCTTACATATGGCAAGGCTGGTCACTAACTGAACAATAATGTTTACTCAAAGCTGTTAGAAATGGCAAGAATATACCAATACAATTCTACTTACAGGGTTTTTAGGAACCTCCCATAGATTATGCCTTGTCATCTAGTAAAATATTCATGAATCTTATAGAACTAGGAAAATGGCTCTTACAATCTTGTATTGCGCAAATCGGCCAACCGTTTCTGTTTTGTGTATGTGTCAGATGGGGCAATAAGGGCTCATTTATACTTCACGCTCAGAAATTAACGTGACACGAGCACGAATTGCAGTAATCCCTCCTCGATCACCGGGGTTGCGTTCCAGAACCCCCTGCGATAGATGAACATCCGCGAAGTAGAAACCATATGTTTGTATGGTTATTTTTATATATTTTAAGCCCTTGTAAACTCTCCCACACTGTTAACATTATTAGAGCCCTGTAGACGTGAAATAACACCCTTTAGTCAAAAGTTTAAACTGTGCTCCATGACAAGACAGAGATGGCAGTTCTTTCTCACAATTAAAAGAATGCAAACATATCTTCAAAAGAGCGCCGTCAGGAGCAGAGAATGTCAGAGAGAGCGCTCGCTAAGAAAAGCAAACAATCAAAAAATCAATACGTGCTTTTGGGCTTTTAAGTATGCCGAAGCACCGCGATAAAGCGGCATTTTTTAGAGGAGCGTCCACATCTTCTAAGCAAACAGCCCCTCTGGTCACACCCCCTCCGTCAGGCACAGAGAATGTCAGAGAGAGTGAGAGAGACAGAGAAAAGCAAACAATCAAGCACAGCGCGGGAAGCATATCGTATATCATTGAGGAGTTTTATTTAATACGTAATACATGCTCTGATTGGGTAGCTTCTAAGCCATCCCCCAATAGCATCCCTTGTATGAAATCAACTGGGCAAACAAACCTAAGAAGCATGTACCATAAATTAAAAGACCCATTGTCCGCAGAAATCCACGAACCAGCAAAAAATCTGTGATATATATTTAGATATGCTTACATTTAAAATCCGCGTGATAAAAGTCGGAATGTGACGTCAGAGTCTCTGTTTACTATCTACTTGTGACAGAAAGCCGCTTCGAGGATTCTCCAGGATCGATGTGTGTGCTTCGATGTTTGATGAATTGTTCGATGTGGTGAACCAAAATGCCGACATACAAATGCATTTGTGGTGCTTTTATACTCAAGCGTTGCATACTCTCTATGGTTAATGACACAATACATTTTAAAAGTCTCACATTACCATCTTTTATGCCTTTATTTTTTTTTTGCAATTGCACAACAGCATCAGAATGTATGGCGGCGTATTTGAGCAACAGAAAAAAAATAAAGGACATGGCGAAAAGGTCTATTTTGTGATTAAAATGGAACCTTCGGCTTTAATTTCCAAATTTCCACTTTAACCTCGTAGTTTACTTTATCATTAAAGTAGACTGTTGTAAACGTCATCTTAAAACCGACCAAGTTGTCAATCGCTATGTACTTCTGGGGGTTCCTCCTAAACTGAAAGAGCAATCTCCAAACACAGAAAACATTACATTTATGATATTCCAGCTCTCTGCACAGAATCTTTAGATTTATACTTGCTATCATTTTCATGATGAAATGCATTAAAGTATTTATGTTACATTTTACAGATAAGTTGTTAACTTCATTTAAATAATGAATATTCTTAATGATTACACATGTTGTGGCGGCACGGTGGCAGAGTGGTAGCACGTCACTGGTGTTTCCTGCCTGAAGTTTGCATGTTTTTCTGGTGGCTTTCCACAGTGTGCTCCGGTTTCCTTCCAAAGACATGACGCTAGTGTATGTGTGTGTGCTTGTGTTCAGCTTGCAATGAGCTGATGCCCTGTCCAGGGATTTTGTTTCTTTCTCACGCCCAATGCTGGCTGGAATGGACGTGGCCCCGGATTGATGGATGTAATCATTAAACATCCTCTTCAGAGATATTGTGGCAAGGTGTCCTCAGAGTTTAATGGATGTTCTCGCACTGCCACCTGGTCGAATCTTCCAGATTTATGTAAAGTACGCGTGCAAGTATAAACAGTAAAACGCTTGCTTAGCGGTAGCGTCCACTGGAGCATTCGTCGCGTGAAGTCTAAACCTGGCCTAAAGAAGGAAAAGTCATCTTTCCTGTGTCTAACAGACGTGTTCCTAAATTGGACATTTTATGACAGATGCCTGTATGAATAACCTGCCGTTATAGCAAAACAGCTATGTCAGCTTTTAACCCTTAGTAGCTTGCAAGCAGTTCATTTTTCTTTCACAGAGTCTGCGTTTATTATGTTAGCACACATGACAGCTTATGGAGATCTGGTTCTTCTGGGCAACGCAAACCCCCCTTTGTAATTCTTTCACTTGAAGTCGTGAAACAGTGAGAGAGTTCCCGCCATATGAGTCTCTTAAAAACTCAAGCAGCAACATCAAGTATCTCTTTAGTTATTGAGAGCTTCTGAAGGATGCGGAATTTCATGACAACGTACAGCTCAGCAGGCAGTATTATATCTTCATATTTAAAAGAATGTAGCACTGCCTTAGTGTATTGTCCAAAATGTAAGAGAAAACATAATCTTTGTAAGTGGTTTTGTTTTCTAACGTCTTAGCATATTTAACCATGACAGCTTGAAAGTAATTTATGCAATTGCAGGGACAATGATTTAATTGGATTATCCCTCCTTTTCAATTTCCATGCATCATCTTACTGTGATCAACAAATGTTATAAGAGTTCACTATACGGTATGAAGAACAGCTGAATGTTTTGATGGGCAGCGTAATTGAATTTGCTCATTTGAAATCTCTCTGCAAAGATTTAAGGCTAAATGATCAGCTACAGAAAAGATTTTATAATTCATTTTTTCCCTGATTATCCTGTTATGCTGCAGCATGGCATACGTCCTGGGTCAGTGCATAGAGAAAGGAGAAAAAAAAGAAAAAACTCCTTTAAAATATAATGGCCTCATGTCTCAAGAGTCTGTTAAAGTCAGATTCACGAAGCTAGTCCAGGATGGGAAGAATAGCTTTATTGGCAATACGTGGAGCTGCTGAGTATTCAGAAGGAGATGACTGACTTAGAGATGACAGAAACATTTCTTAAATGCACTTGTCAATTACACAAGTATGTGATTAGTTTCAGTTCTCATGTCCTTCAAAGTTATGATAAACAGGACCCTCGGAGTCAGAATTCTGCTATACCGGATTTTACCGGTTCTTGTATCGATACTTGTCCTTGTGGTAAAGTAGCAGCAGGACTGGGTCACAGATCAATTTAACCTTTAATCGAAATGCTTCCTAAGAGTGCTAATGGCCAAAACTAACAGTTAACATGGACAGAAGTCCTTTGATTTAGTCAATATATAATCAATTTATAGAAATCACATTTATCAATAGAAATCAACTCTCATAATCCACATTTTTGTTCTTGTACAGGGAGATTCACTCAAAAGATGCCCCGAATATTCTGTTGTAATTCCCGTTACGATGAAGCAATCTGAACCAACAAAGAAATATGTTCTATACCTCGACGTACGTGTAATCAATTGAATGACATGCAATGCTGGAAGTGGTTTCCATTTTCTGCCAAACACATTTCGACGCAGTGCTCCTTGTTCCTGAATGTATCGGCAAGTGTCTCTGGGGTTTGTTATAGCATCAATTTCACAATGGATGTTTTCCATAAAATCTTCTATAATGCAAGGCTTGTTCGGATAGACTTTACCTTTGAGCATACCCCAAAGGAAGAAGTCTGGTGGTGTCAGATCCAGAGACCGTGGTGGCCAAAGCCCATTTGAAATGATCCTGTTTCCGAATAAGGACTCAACTTCTGCCATGCTCCTTGCCGATGTGTGGCACGTTGCTCCATCTGTTGCTGTTAGTAATCTTCCATTAACTCACGATCATCCAGTTGATTCTGACATCGCTTAAACGAATTGGTGACCCCATAGGTTCACACCATCAAGACACACTGCTCAATACTGTACACCACCGTCCTGATGAGAGGCCGAGTGACTGAATGAAGGGGTACAGGCGGTATGCACCCAAAAGTTGCAAACAGAGGTTAAACGTCACGATGGCTGTCCGGCGCCTATCTCATCGCTTTGACGCAGAGGCATCCCAGCTTGTTCAAAGCTCCAAATACTGAGGAACACATTGCACGTTGTTTTGTTCAGATTCCTTTATCCTACCAAGAGTTATTATAGAATATCCGGGGCCTCTTTCGAGTGACTCTCCCTGTAGAACAACAATAAACAATTATCATTTACTTCAAGCAACTGATTCAGAGAGGTCTACATTGGCATAAGGCAGTGCAAGAGAGAGGGCAACCTAACCAACATCAGGAGGGAGAGCAGAAGTATTTACGATGGTGACAAGTGGCATAAAGGCACGTATAGCATATTGAAAAATACAGCAGGATAACTGAATGATGACAAAAATTATTAGAGTAACAAATACCAACCACCCAGCATTTACTTCTGATTGTCCAACTGGGAACAAAAATGTGATCAGCAGCATGAAGTGTGAGTGGGTGAGGTGAGTGTCACAAGCTGCCTAAGGGAATAGTTAGCCTGTTAGTAGAAGGGGACCGACCAGGAGTGGAAGTTGACGCTGGCAGAGTCAAAATATTACGGCAGGAAGAATGGATAAAAGTAAAACAGCTGTTTATTACATCAGTGCCTTGGAAAGAAAAATTCTGGTACAGGAATATATAAACTGCTCAAAAACATTAAAGGAACACATTGAAAACACATCAGACCTCAATGAGGATGAAAAACCATGCTGAATATCTCTACTGATATGGACTGGCTAATGTGTTAGGAACGAAAGGATGCCACATTGTGTGATGGAAATGAAAATGATCAACCAACAGAGGGCAGATTTTAAAGACACCCCGAAAATCACAGTGAAAAAATGATGCGGCGGGCAGACAGGTGAGTCCATTTGGCCGAAATGTCATTGCAGCAACTCCAAATTGTACTCAGTAGTTTGTATGGCCCCCACGTGCTTGTATGTATGCCTCTGACAACGTCCTAATGAGACGACGGATGGTGTCCTGGGGGATCTCCTTCCATATCTGGACCAGGGCATCACTGATCTCCTGGACAGTCTGAAGTGTAACCTGGCGACGTCAGATGGACCAAAACATAATGTCACACCTAAGGTGTTCTATTGGATTGAGGTCAGGTAAGTGAGCGTGGGGGCCAGTCAATGGTATTGATTCCTTCATCTTCCAGGAACTGTCTGCATACTCTCGCCACATGAGGCTGGCAATATCATTGACCAGGAGGAGCCTAGGAGCCACTGTACCAGCATAGGGTCTGACAGTGGGTCCAAGGACTTCATCCTGATACCTAATGATAGTCAAGGTGCTGTTGTCTAGCCTTTAGTGGTCTTTGCATCCCTCCATGAATATGCCTCCCCATACCATCACTGACCCACCACCAAACCGGTCATGCTGAACAATGTTACAGGCAGCATAACGTTCTCCACGGCTTCTCCAGACCCTTTCACGTGTGCCACATGTGCTCAGGGTGAACCTGTTCTCATCTGTGGAAAGCACAGGGCAGCAGTGGCGGACCTACCAATTCTGGTATTCTATGGCAAATGCCAGTTGAGCTCCACAGTGCTGGGCAGTGAGCACAGGGCCCACTAGAGGACATCGGGCTCTCAGACCACCCTCATGAAGTCTGTTTCTGATTGTTTGGTCAGAGACATTCACACCAGTGGCCTGCCTGCTGGAGGGCATTTTGTAGGCTCTGGCAGTGCTCATCCTGTTCCTCCTTGTCCAAAGGAGCAGATTCCGGTGGGTCCTGCTGATGGGTTAAGGATCTTCTAAGGGGCTCTGTCCATCTCTCCTAGAGTAACTGCCTGTCTGTCTCCCCGGAATCTCCTCCATGCCCTTGAGACTGTGCTGGGAGTCACAGCAAACCTTCTGGCAATGACATTTATTTATGTGCCATCCTGGAGAAGTCGGACTACCTGTGCCACCTCTGTAGGGTCCAGGTATGGCCTCATGCTACCAGTAGTGACACTGATCGCAGCCAAATGCAAAACGAGTGAAAAACCTGATGAGGAGAAAAAAATGTCAGTGGCCTCCTCCCACCTGTTAAACCATTAAACCTGTTTTTGGAGGTCGTTTTTCTGTCCACCCTGGCCATCGGACCTTACTTATTCTACTTTGTATGTTAATTAATGTTGACTTATGTTTATTTTGTTATTGTGTCTTCTATTTTTCTATTCTTCATTTTGTAAAGCACTTTGAGCTACATTTTTTGTATGAAAATGTGCTATATAAATAAATGTTGTTGTTGTCGTCTCATTGTTGCCCCTCTAGTGCACCAAAGCAGCTGAAACTGATTAACAAGCCCCTCTGCTACTTAACTGACCAGATCAATAGCCCAGAAGTGTCATTGACTTGATGCTATACTCTCATTAAAAAGTGTTCATTTAATTTTTTTGAGCAGTATATATATTACTCAAACTCACACACAACAATTTCTCTCTATTATAAAATAAAATCTTGGGACAAGATGAGATTTTTTTTCCTCCAACGAGACGTGATCTTTTGAAGAGAGACAGAGAGACACTTTCACGTCCCACAAGATGGTCAAGTCACGCCCTACTTACAACCATTTTCAAACCAGACCACAGTCCTCTATCCTCTCAGTTGCTGGAATGCTTTTGGCAGACACACTTCCTATGCTCTCAGTTTACGCCCGGGGATGGAAAAAGACAAAGTAGAATGTCGCAGAGAATTAAAAAATGTTGGCATGATACACATGCAGACCAGGTTAGAGATAATGGAAGTGGGAAAATTCAAAAGTCTCAAAAAAAAGGATAGTGAAGATCGCATTAGTGCAAAAAAATGGAAAATATTACTCAGTGAAATAATGGAACAGTGAAAAGAGATCGAATAGTGTTTGAGGATGTGTGGGGGAGAAGAGAAACAAGGCAGTGAGACAAAGAGTAAGACAGCTACTGTATAGGCTTTTAAATGTTCGAAGCGCCGTGAGAGATGCAGATCACACGGCACAGCAGCAGCAGCAGCTGATCAAGCAAAAAGGACGTAAAAAAAAGAAGAAATTATTTGTTTCCCATTGTATCACCGTTTAAGAGGGGTTTCGGAGGAGTGTGTTAAGCCTGCCTCTTCACAATGGCACATAGTGCTGGCAGGGGTTAAGGGGTTGACAAGCGAAGCAAGCAGTTAGAAAAAAAAATCCATAAATGTCTGCATTGACACAAGTTGTTCAAACAAAATATTCAAAAAGATTGCTTTATCCTTAAAGGTAACTTTTCCTCTCTGGAATAAAACTGCCTGACCACTAATTGAGGAATGAGGCTCTGAAGCAGTCTTAAATAATTGAGCTCCTCAAACTACCAAACTATCAGGAGCTTGAATTGACTAATAGGAGATTGTTACTCTCCATGGAAGCAGGCAGACACAGAGCCCCTCACTCATTACCGATGGCTCATGCACACCTCCCTGATTCCAAGTCAGTTAACTGACCCCAAGCGGACAATGCCCCACACCTTAAAAAGCCGATGCCATTTCTCTTTTGAACTACACTGCTGCAGGACAAAACTAAATGTATTCCCTTTAAGGGAGAAAATGAGCTAAATGCCACACAACCTAACTAAACCAAACCCTACTCAATAGAAACAATAACACCAAAACCAATATCGCTTTTGCACATCTGTAATTTCAAAAATAATACACTCAAACAAAAAAAAAAAAGATAAACCAACAGAAACTCAATGCCTTTAAAAAACTGTTCCCCAACTGGCTGTCTTTTTCCAGAATCCTGAGCCTGGCGCATGAGCCCGACCGAAGCACCATGTTTAAAATGGCATCGGGACTGGTGCATGCGTCTTTATTTTCAAGGTTGACGGCCGAAGAATAAAGAGCTACAAAAATCCCCTCCCTTCGTGCGCTAACGACTGATGGTGAGTCCTCTTATTTAAATGCCTTCGTTTTTAGTTTTTCCCTGTTACAATAACTGTGATGTTTAAATACCTCGTTGTGCCGCTGTGCACTCAGAGTCATGCCGCTGTCAGCTGCAAGTTCCTACGGGGACATGTTGCTGCGTCACAGTCAGGTCTAATCTCTGCTGGATTCCTCTGGGTGTTCCAGTTTCCTCATGCATCCCAAAGTCTCACAGATTACATTGGTTGTCAGCTCTTAACTGGCGCAGTGTGGGTGAGTGCGCCCTGCCATTGACTGGTGCCTCTTACTATTAGGATAGGACTTCCTTAATGCTGTATTCCTCTGCTCCTGGGACACAAGCTCAGGTCTACATCTCATACCAAATGAGGAAAGGTTCTTAGCTATTTAAGCCAAAGGAGAACAGTACAGGGTCCTTTAGCATGAGTCCACTGTAAAGAAGAGATACCTTTACCAGTCAGAAGCCCAAAATCCACATGAACCAATGGAGTTTAACCTTCACCTGTTTATCAGTTTCTCAAGGTGTCAGGCTGTGGTATCTTTTACTGTCACCAATCATAGACAGACGAAACCAGGATTAACAGCACAAGTCATCTATCATTCATCTACTTAGAGGCCATAATAGAGTGTGCGACAGTCAAGCAGGGCATCCTCATTATAAATCTTAAGCATGTATGTCCTTCATTCCTGAAATATGTTGTGGCGGACATCTGGGACCCTTGCCTGGCTGGGGCACCTTGATTTTGGAAGGACTGGGAGAGAACCAATACCTCCCCCGGGACATGAGAGGACAGCCGCCCCGGATTGCATTGGGGCCATGGGCTTGGAGCTTAGAAGCTCAACCCTGCCCCGGCCCGTGGCCGCCACCAGGGGGCACCTGGACAATTTTGAAGCCCTGGACTGCAGCACTTCCGTCACACCAGGAAGTGCTGCCAGATGATCGTCAGAGAACACTTGGAGCCGGGTGCAGTATAAAGGAGCCAGATTCAGGAGGTGGAGAACAAAGCTTGCAGGAGAGGAGTAGAAGCGGCAGAAGGAAGAGAAAGGACTGAGTAGAATTATTTGTGGTGAACTGTAGAGGCACCAGTAAAGTAAAGGTGCGTTGCTTTTGGATTTGTGTCTCTGTGTCTGTCTGTGTCGGGTTAGGGGGCTGTATGCCACAATGCCTAAAGCTGAAGCAAAGCATTTACATATTGGTGCGACATCTATCCAAAATACAACCTGGATAGGTAACAGCACTTCTCATCAATAGCTAGACACTCAGGTGGAGTGAGATGGTGTTTTCCTCTAGGTGGGTGCTAGCTCCCTGTTTGGAATAAGTTCTTTTTAATTACGACGTCTTAAGTAAACTATATAGATATAATAATTAAAGGCGATCCTTCTCCCATAGTGACACAGCCGTAAGAAATCACATAAGAAAAGATAACCTAGCTTTCTTTAATGACGATTTACGCGGCATTACAGACGAAGGAAGCCATAGCAAGACTTTTTTTACTGAGGTGGTAGCCCAATGTACACAGTCTGCCATTTTCCTCGCTGCACTGAAAGGATTTTTAGGATCAGATGACGTTATCTCCCATCCGTCCGTCGGCTTCAAAGGTGTGCCGGGCAATGTTCCAAGGCTTTATACTCTTTCTCCATGTGCAGGCCCTTACTTTGGTAAATCAGGCCATTCCAAACAAGGCAAAGAGAGGATCCAATGTCATGCTGACACTGACAAACAGAAATAGTGCACGTTGCCCATTTGTCTTTGTCTATCTTATCCTATGCTTGGCCTAGCAGTTCTAAATGGTGAGTCCCTTTGTACTAAATCTGGCTCAGCTGTGCATGTAGAAAGAAAAGAAAAACAGATTTCAAATATTTTCACAGAGCACAGTGACATTAAACTTATATTCTGATTACAGATGGTCAGTGTGGAACCCAGACGGTCGATTTGCCCCGGTGGTTATGTCTTTTTTACACTTTTTTGGGTCAATGGGCAGTCAAAGAATAAGGGCCGACACCCTTTCCCACAGTGGCCTCTACTCCCTCGGCCAACCCATACAGATCCCATCTTTCTTCACAAATCTTCCTTTAGTTAATGTTTTAGCCATATGTGAGAAGTCTCACGGGATGTATCTTGTGATTTTATACCTTGGGCCCACACTAACCTCCTACCACATCTATTTACTTGGTTGTGGCCCGTCAGCTGGCCTGCCAAGCACCTCAGCAATTCATATGATGGAGTAATCACTAGATGAAGTACACCTAACCCTAACCTTTCCTCCATCTTCTAGTACATCACTGTCATATTATGTGGCTAATCAATACATGCATGAGGTACAGGAAACACACAGCACTTAATTATTAATAGGCCATCATAGTCCATCCGCATGTCAAGTTTTAAAAGATGTGCAGAGGAGAGCAACCAAGTGAATCCCAGAACTAAAGAGCAGGTCTTATTGTGGCAGACTAAGAGAATTAAACCTCTTTAGTTTTGGCCAGAAAAGGCTACACTGGGATCTCATCTAGGTCTTTAAAATTCTTAAAGGCATCCATAAAATTGATCCATTAGAGTTCTTTTAATTAAATGGGGAATATTTGACTGTGGAACTGGAAATGCAGGAAAAGTGCATTTGAGGTAAAAGCCATGAAGCGTTTCTTTACAAAAAGAGTCGTGGGAATAAACTACAAAGTCATGCAGGTGAAGCAGAAACTTTGATAGCTGAGTGAAATATTGGGACTACTTAGCTACCGAAAACAAGCCAGAAGAACAGAATGGTACCTCTTGTTTGTCAGACTCGAATGTTCTTATGATTAATTAACAAAACTTAACTCTTTGCATGTGTCTTTTATATTTGATTAGCTGTACCCCGTGACTTTGCCCACATAGTAATGAAACAGGACAGACTTTAAAAAGTAATAGACATTGGCACTATATCTGGTCGTGTTCAGCTCTGACGGGAAAGTGTTCCCCGAGTGGGAAGCACGTGGCTGTGATATCACTGGCAACCAGTAGCTAACCTCTAAAACACATGGAGCTCTGATCTCTCCCTCAAAAATGTCAAACGTTACTCCTTAGCAATCTGTAGATGATAATGTCTGTTGAACAAACAGGTATCGCTAGCTAAGCGAAGGCAAGGTGCACTGCAACTCGTGGTGAGACGTAGACTAACTCGAGTAGAGGCTGGCGAGTGAATGAGGAAGGCCCTGCCCTCCCTGGTCTCGGCCCACAGCCACTATGTTGGATTTGCATAAATACATCACAACCGCAAGCGAACTATGGTACTTGGCGCGATGAGAGAAGTCGCAAAATCAACCGGAAAGTTCAAGCAAATTATAGAAAACAACCCAATCTAATTTCGTTAAGAAATTCTCTCGTGAAAAGCGGAAGGACATACAGACAGAATGCGCTTGGACCACAAAATTTTTAAAACCTTTTTTAGTGAGCACCTATGGGCCAAGGGTAACCTACATTCCAAATTTCAAGTCCCAAGTCCTCATGGTTCAGGAGATTTCGTGATGAGTGAGTCAGTGGTATTTGGCTTATATATATATATATATATATATATATATATATATATATATATATATATATATATAGATTTATGGGCATATTACATGAGTTATAGGATTATAAAATGAAGCAGAAACAGGGATTGAACTGGAAACTTTATGTTTTATTTTATAGCAGTAGGCCACTACACCATGTTGCCCATCCAGCTGTTGGCATTTGCTGTAGTTCTTATAAATGGAACAGAGTAGGATGAACTGACTTGTACAGGATCACCAGCTAGGGGAGACACATGTGGTTTATGACTTTATCCAATGTACCTCACTACCTGCACTAGAAAAAATGATAAGTTCTTAAGAACACAGGGACACAGTTGGAAATGTTTTAAGGGTAAGTTTCACACAAACATTAGGAAGTTTTTCCTTACACAATGAACCATAAATAGGAGACCAAGTAGTGTGGTAGACAGTAGGACTTTAGGGACCTTCAAAACCCGATGCTTTTTAGAAGAATTAAGTGGCTAGGCCTGGCGAGCTTTGTTGGGCTGAATGGCCTGTTCTCGTCCAGATTGTTCTGATGTTCTAATAAATGTTCTACTAATAAGTTCAGCTTTTGAATACATTGCTGACATTATAAGCTGAAATCAAATGAAGGCTATATGTCAGTTTTGAAAAACTCTTCCTAGAATGCAGAATACCATTTTTCAGCGGCATGGTGGTATCCCACCCTTCGCACTTCAGCAAGTCTATAACCAGACCTCCTAATGC
This sequence comes from Polypterus senegalus, assembly GCF_016835505.1. Taxonomy (NCBI): domain Eukaryota; kingdom Metazoa; phylum Chordata; class Cladistia; order Polypteriformes; family Polypteridae; genus Polypterus; species Polypterus senegalus. The sequence continues at coordinate 12,028,414 of NC_053158.1, forward strand.
CTTTAATTACTCCTCTCACTTGTTATTAAGATAAAAACAAACTTGAAATTCAGCACCCTGCATAATTTTTGGGACAAAGTCACATTCTTCTTTAATTTTTACCCCTCTGCTCCACAGTTTAAAATTACAAATCACACATTGCTCACTTTCATTTAAGTGGATTTGCAGACCTTTCTTTCACTGCATTTTTTCTATATAGTCTCCCCATTTCAGGGCACCATAATGTTTGGGACACTGCAATGGCAGGTCTATTAAAGCTGTGATATTTAGGACTCTGTTGCATATCCCTTTCATGCAATGGCTGCTTGATGTCTGTGATTCATGGACTTCAGCAGGTGCTGAGGATTTTCTGTAGTGATGCTCTGCCAAGCCTCTAATGCAGCCATCTTCAGCTCCCGCTTGTTTTGGGGGGCTTGTCCCCTTACATTGACTGGTGACTGACTGGTTGGCCATTCAAGAATTTTCCATTCTGTGGCCTTGATAAACTCCTGCACTGCCTCAGCAGTGTGTTTGGCTCATTATCTTGTTGTAGGATAAAGCGCAGTCCAGTGAGTTTGGACTCATTTACTGGAACATGAGCAGATCAGATCAAACAAATGAAGTTATATGTTACAGTAAGATTTTAGGTAGTTATGTTGGAAAGAAAAAGGCCACTTTAAAGTCATGGGTTGTCCTGTTCCTGGTCTGGCCACATATTTTCTTCTACATCACATCTCGTCTACTGATTAAAAAAATCTTGTTATGTGCCTCAACCATTCTCTACAACAATCTGCTGGGATGTCATCACAGGCCGCATCCATTTGCAGTGAGTAAAGAAACACTGTTGTGTTGCTGGTGATCATACACTGACCACCTTCATACTGAAAAGCATTCTTTGATAGATGTTTCTGCAAACCTCAGAATTCAATTTGCCACTGCCATCAGCAGTTCCATCGTCAATGTAGAGAAGAGTACCAGGACCTGTGGCAGCCATACATGCCCAAGCCATCACACCCCAGGCACCTCCATGTTTAACAGATGAGGTGGTCTGCTTTGGATCTTGGCCAGTTCCTTTGTGACTCCACACTTTGCTCTTGCCATCACTCTGACCAGGTTCATCTTTGTCTCATCTCTCCACCAGACCTTTTCCCAGAATTCTGCAGGTTCTTTGAAGTCCTTTTTCCCAAACTGTAATCTGGCCATCCTGATTTTGTGGCTAACTAGTGGTTTGCATCTTGCAGTGTGGCCTGTGTGTTTCTGTTCTTGAAGTCTTCTGCTGATAGTCGTCTGATGTACACACATCTGCACCCTGAAGACTGTTTCTGATCTGTCAGACAGGAGTTTGGGGGCTTTTTCTTGACCATAGTGTGGATTCTTCTGTCCTCAGCAGTGGAGGTTTTCCTTGGCCTACTAGTCTCTTTGTGATTACTGAGCTCACCAGTGTGTTCTTTCTTCTTCATGATATTCCAGACAGTTGATTTTGGTCATCCTAAGGTGTTACTGATGTCTCTAATGGTTTTATTCTTGTTGTCCAGCCTCATGATGGCTTCTTTGTCTTCCATTGGCACAGCTCTTGTCCTTATGTTGAGCAATGGGAACTACAGACCCCAAAGGGTAGAAGTAAGCCGAGGTATCTTATGAAGCCATGAAACACTACTGAGGAATCACAAACACCTAAGACGCTAATTGTTGCAAACATTATGGGAGACTATGTAGAAAAAGTGTTGTCATTTCTACATAGTGTGAGCGAAATGTCTCCAAATACCCTTAAAAGGAAACCTGCAATGTGCGTTTTAATCACAATGTCGGAATTGTTTGATGTGTATTTGTAAACTGTGGAGCAGAGGGGTACTTCACACTCAAAACACTACGCGCACACATCATGGCTGCCAGACATTCCCAGTCTTCATTTGATGCATCCTCTGTGCACATCCTCAGAAATTAACATGATGCTGCAGTATCAGCAAAAAGTCGGGTGGCGCAGTGTGATAAAAGTCGGAATGTGACGTCAGAGTCTCTGTTTACAGTCTACATGTGACAGAAAGCCGCTTTGCGGATCCTCCGAGATTGATGTGCGCTCTTCGATATTGGATGAATGGTTCAATGTGGTGAAGCAAAATGGCAACATACAAATTCATTTGTGGTGCTTTTATATTGAAATGTTGCATATTCCCCATCATAATGACACGATACATTTTATAAGTTTGACATACCATCTTCTGTGTCGTCTCCTTTTATTTTTTTTGCACCTTCTCAAAACCTGCAATGTCCACTTTAATCACAATGTCTGCATTGTTTGATGTGTAATTTTAAACTGAGGAACAGAGGAGTAAATTAAGAAAAAAATGTGTATTTGTCCAAACTTGGTGGGCACTGTATGTTTATGGTGCCAATGCATGGGGCATTACACACTGATGTGAATGTGTGTGTAAGGGGGCCCTGAATTGCACTGACTCCCTTTCTGTGTTTGGTCCTTCTTGTGTGCCTGAGGCTCCCAGGGTAGGATGTTCCCCTCACAATACCAACATTTACCTTTACATTTATTTACTTAGCAGATGCTTTTATTCAAAGCGGCTTACAAATCTTGTCAGATAATTGTGAGTCAAATGCCAGATCACTGAAAACAGACCTAATTTATTAAATCTCTTGCAGTCATTCTGTCCTTCACAGTCACTTTTTCATTTCACGTTTAGTGCAATCCAACGTACAGTATATAAGCATGCCATTATTCCAGCATATGCTTCTATAAATCACTGCATTTCAAAAAAATAAAGTGGCATATTTATGAAGTAAAGCTGGCATAAATGACTCATAATTGTGTTGGGAGTTTACTGCATTAAGCCATTGGCCTAAAAGATCTTTAAAAATTTCATTGTTATAATTCAATACCACAAAGCGCATTATGCTGAGATGAGATTTTTCCAAATGCATTCTGGAGGAGGGATATCAATTATGCTAAAATATTTGAAGACAGTCGATAATACTTTAATTAAAATGAGCACTGGCCTAATTACACAAATGGAGCAGCAACACCTTGTACACCACTTTTTCAGACATGGTTTTCATTCTGGTAAATGAAAAGTTATAATAACTTCCTGTCCTTGCTGCATATCTGCTAAACACTTTGGGTAAAGAAAACACAAAGCTGTCCAAATGGTTTTTGCCGTAATGTCATTAGTTTGTCTTGATTGTGTTAGTATAAAAGCTTTCATTAAAATGAGGTAATTCTAGTTTGAATAATTCTTTCAGTAAGTCTGAAGTTTTGCAAATAAGATTATTCATTGATTCCATTTCCAGGCCTGCTTATTCTATGTGTTTAGAGGTTATTGGGCTCGACTGTGTGCCAAGCCATCACAAGGCACAATGACTTCAGGCTGATTTGTACTTCTGCTTTGAGCTGAAACCGTATTCTACGCCATCAAAAAGCAGTTTGCCAGGCGAACATATTTGTCCTTCACATTGTTTCACTTTTTCATACATTCGCCGACTTCCAAACTGATGTTGGCCGATATTTCGCACCAAGAATTACCCACCACCTGATCGTCTTTGTAGTGTTGTGATGAGGTATCATGCAAATGGGTACGTTTTCGAACTTCTTCGGCAAATCTCTCCTTGAGCTGTTCCACGTTTCTTCTGAAAAGTGTAGGACGAACAGAAATATGCTTCAGGAAATACAAAGTTACCAAACTGGCCAATTAGAGTCGTACTCGTATTTTTGGGGAGGTGGGCGTCACAATCGCTTACATGGGCTACAGAATAGTTACAGCGTAGGCTTGGTGTGGAAATTTAAATCAGCCAATTAAACCTAATAAGCACATCTTCAGGGTGCTTGCGCTAGATGGAGCACATTTACATTTACATTTATTTGCTTAGCAGACACTTTTATCCAAAGTGAGGTAAATACATTATATATATATATATATATATATATACTGTGGACTATGACTGGCCTGTATCCCCAGGCTGCCAGATGGAGCCCTCCCTGCAGCATGGAGGTGCCCCGAATGCCAGCAGGGAATCATGGACATTGGAGTTTTCCTTTACAGCCCTGCTGGATACCTTGGGGGCCAACAGAGGACACTGCAGGGAGGCCCAGAGACTCTTATGTGCCCTATAACCTGGAAGAATGTCTTAGTCACAACGACAGGGGAAATGACGTACCTCCGGGATGAGTAGATGACTTTTGATCTGATCTGGAAGTGCTAGAAAGTCACATGGACTGAGGGTTCAAAAGCATTTCTGGGTCATGGACTATAAAAGACTAAAAAAGGAGATCCCAGACAAGTGAGTTGAACTAGGTGGCATGGTGGCAACGCGTCTGGGATTGAAGGATTTATTGATTATTGTATGGTATATTTCTTAATAAGTACTTTGGAGAGGAGGGTGCTTTGTGCATTTATTTGCTTTAATAAAGTCAAATGGTGTCTGGCGTTTAGTCTGAGGGTTCAAGGGGACGACAGCGCCCCCTATCTGTTACTATATATATATATATATATATATATATATATATATATGTATACTGGGATGGCACAGTGACGCAGTGGGTAGCGCTGCTGCCTCATGGTTAGGAAACCTAGGTTCGCTTCCCGGGTCCTCCCTGCGTGGAGTCTGCATGTTCTCCCCGTGTCTGCGTGGGTTTCCTCCCACAGTCCAAAGACATGCAGGTTAGGTACATTGGGGATCCTAAACTGTCCCTAGCATGTGCTTGGTGTGTGTGTGTGTATGTGCCCTGCAGTGGGCTGGTGCCCTGCCCAGGGTTTGTTTCCTGCCTTGCGCCCTGTGTTGGCTGGGATTGGCTCCAGCAGACCCCCGTGACCCTGTAGTTAGGATATAGTAGGTTGGATAATGGATGGATGGATGGATATTATAGTCCCCTTCCCCAACCCCATTTTTTCTGAGCTATGTGCCAGCCATTTTGCGTCTCTGCTGCTCACGTTGTGAAGAGGGGGCCTGAAAGCTCCCCAAGGAGATGCAGTTGCTTCTCCAAAAAAAGCTCTTAAATTGTAATACAATGGGAAACAAAAACAGTTTTTTTTTTACCTCCTCTTTGCTTGATAAGCTGCTCCTGCTGTGCCATGTGATCTGCATCTCACACGACGCTTCGAACATTTAAAAGCCTGTACAGCAGCTGTCCTACTCTTTGTCTTTTATTTCCGGCCCCTGGCGTGGTTAAATCTCTTGGCACAAAGTCTCATCTCACGGGACGTGAGTTCTTGATATTTTTTAGTTTATGATTTTAAAACAGAATAATAATCTGAAAATCTAACAACATCACATGAAAGAAAGTTCGATAAATTCTAAAAAGAATGATACCAAACATAAATATGTAGGTTTTAAAATAAGCCCGATTTAAAGCATGACAAAATATGTGACATAAAAATGTCACATAAAATCATTGCACAAAATCATTGCACTTTTAGGCTTAGGATTTTATATATATATAAGTTTGAGCAACCTTGTTAATAGCCATTATTTTCCTGTATAAATCGTTGGTTGTTACGATAAAAAATGTCAGTTAAATATATCATATAGGAGACACACACAGTGATATTTGAGAAGTGAAATGAAGTTTATTGGATTTACAGAAAGTGTGCAATAATAATAATAATAATAATACAGAAATGATCAGTGTATGATAATAGTTGTTTAAGACATGTGTAAACAATGACAGGTCAGAATGTTTCACAGCAGAAGGATATCAAGAATGTCAAAATCCTTAACGGTCACTATGAGATTTTCAGTTCTTTTCTACATGAACACTCGTCTTTACAGGAAAGTGGCTTGCATGTATAAAAATTCTGTTTTTAGAGGTGGTTGAGGCCGTGTGGAAGATCCCGGGGGCTGCATGGTGTTAAGGAGTCTGACAGCTTGGGGGTAAAAACTATCATGCAAGCTGGCAGATCTGTCTCTGATACTGCAGTATCTCCTCTTGGATGGTAGAAGTGTGAAAAGTCCATGTGAGGGGTGTAACGGGGTCCTGCACAGGCCTTGCGGACACTGCGTTTGTAAAATATGCCCTGTAGTGAAGGGAGAGGCACCCCAATAATGTTCTCTGCTGTCTTCACTATCCTTTGCAGGCGCTTGCGGTCAGATATGTTGCAGTTGCCATACCAGATAGTGATGCCGCTGGTCAGAACACTCTCAATGGCGGCTCTGTAGAACATAATGAGGATGGAAGGGTGAAGACTTGCTCGCTTCAGCCAGTGTAGTCTCAGTTAGGCTTTCTTGATTAGTGATGAGGTGTTATGCATCCACGTAAGTTCCTCAGTTATGTGCACACCAAGGAACTTGGTACTCCTAATAGTCTCCACATCTAAACCATTGATGCTGAGTGGGATGCGGGCAGGATGTGATTTTCAGGATGTGATAAGGATGTCCCCCAGACGGCTCCCACACCCAAATCCAGAACATGCTGGAGGGATTGTATCTCTCAGTCGTTAATAACCCCCCAGATTATAAGGAGTCGGTTGAGGTGGTATGGCAGTCGTTCTCAACCTGTGGGGCAGACCCCCCTAGTGGGGTGTGAAGTAACAAAAAGGGGGGGTGCGAAGATGTGAAAAAAAGAAAACAAGAATCAAAAATATGAAAAAAACATCTGCTGAAACCAAAACAAATTAACTTAAACTACATTTTGATACTAGAACAATAAATATAGAGTTAGATAAATGTCGATAAAAGTTAATTAGGTATAATGAAATATGCATCTACATTTCAAAAAATATGTTGGGGGGGGGGGCACGATTAAAACTGTTATGAAAACTCGGGTCGCAAATACTTAAAGGTTGAGAAACGCTGTGGTATGAACATATAAGGTTGTCCCCATAAGCAGCTCCTACTGGGTCTACTCTGGGCATGTCCCACCCACTCCCCAGGACATACTGGAGGGATTGTATCTCTCAGTCATTAATAACCCCCCAGATTATAAGGAGTCGGTTGAGATGCTATGGACATGTTGTAAGGTTGTTCCCCCCGACAGCTCCCACTGAGTCTGCGCTAGGCATGTCCCACCCACACCCCAGGACATGCTGGATGGATTATATTTCTCAGATGGTTTGAGAATGCCCAGAGATTACCCCTGAAGACCTAGAATCTGTATCTGGAGACTGGTAAATCTGGGCTAACCAGCCTGCTCTGCTTGCAGCTGCAAAACCTCACCAGAGAAATTGGTTTGAGAAGCTGAGATGTGGTGAGAAGAGTATACTCTCCTTACTGCTTTAAATAAAAAGGGTGGAAAAAAAAACAGTGTATATCTTTGCATGCATAGCTTTTACTTTTTTTATCCATTGTGTCTTTCACTTTTGATTTTGAAAATTTACCAGCAAGCCAGAGGGCACCTAAAATCAGACTGTTCAGTAGGAGTGTAAGGATTGGCAGCGTTCTCCTCAAGGTGTTTAAAATGTGGAAAAAGAAATAACTCCTTCAGAAATAAAAAAAATAAAAAAAAAATCTCGATGAGCTTAATCTATACTTTTTGATTGAATGCACTGAAAAAGTCCTTTTTTTGCATAAGTGGACCTAAAATGTAGCTTACTTTCTCGCATAAACACTTGTGGTAAATTTAATTAGTCCAGAACCTTAATGTCACTCTAAGCAAGCTGTAATGACAAGTTGTTCTTTTGAATTGTCGTAAAGGGAATTGGATGACAATCTCTCAATTGCTGTGGCTTTCTGTTTCCCTATTATGCACAAACTACACAATATGTATTTTTTTTTCCTTTTCTTTTGCTTTATTTCCCTTTCAAGGTCAGGACAAATGCAAAGCGATTGGCAAGGACTGCTTGAATTTATGAGAGCTGCTCTGGTTATATTTAACCTCATCATGCTAGGGAGCAAAACACATTGTGAGTGCTTGGCAGCCTGGAATGGAAGGTTAATGTAGAGACTCTCGGTACTACAGCAGCGCAGTGTAGCGCTTAATGTCGCCGCCTCACAGTTCTCGTGTAAGTGTAGGGTTTTTTTTTTTTCCGGTCTACTCCAGTTTTATCCTACATCTTCAAAGACATGCGGGTTTGTTTACTTGAAAACTCCTGGAGCAGAATCAGTAAGTGAATGAGCTCACATTCATAGTCCGTGTAGTGGCGAATCAGAAGATGTTTTAATCATCGGTTAATTTGGATGCGTTTTGCACAACAAACTTTCATGTCAAGTCAAGTTGGGGAGGATGCACTGGTACATGTACACCCACTACATGACGAAATGACTTGGGATCCCGGTTGGCAACCCGCCAGGCAGACACGTGGTCCAGTCCCACCCTCTGGAAATGACACTCTATCTGCCACAGCCAAGTGTTACATGGGGGACCCCTTGGCCTGGTCCACAACAATGAGGATCTTATGAACCGACGCTCCCTTACAATGCAGGTAATGTGCCTCATTCAGGACTCCATGAGCAACCGCTCATTCAACACAAAGTCAAACTAACAGTACCACATGAATTTTCCAGAGAGACACAGTCCCAAAGTAGTTCAGTCTTCATCTCAGGTCACTGGATGGCATCCATGTCTCACAACCATATAGCAAGACAGGAAGCACCAGGACTCTAAAGACTTGGACATTCATCCTTTTGCAGAGATATCAGGAGCGCCACACACCACTTTCCAGCGACCTCATGACTCCCCATGCTCTCCCAATCCGTCTACTGACTTAATAGGAACAGTCACCAGAGACATGAATGTCACTGCTGAGGTAAGTAAACCTCTCAACGAGGTCGACACTTTCTCCTCAGACAGACACACTGCTGATGGCCGTGCCCAATGGATGTTGGTTTTTATCAGGACTTTCGCAAGCCCAGACACTCCGACTCCTCACTCAGCCTCTTGAGCGCCCCGATCAGAGCCTCCATTGACTCCGCGAAGATCACAGCATCGTCAGCAAAGTCAAGATCCGTGAATCTTTCTTCACCAACAGATGCCCCACAACCAGTGGACCCCATGTCCTTGCCCAACAAACTTTCAAGTAACAATAAACGCCCTGCAGTTAAGTCACGGATGTCACTGATTCGGTAGAAACAGCTTTAATACCTAACAAAATTAAAAAACCAAAAATGTCATGAAAATTCGATAAGAGCTGCACTTGTGCACCAGCACGTTTGCGGTTTTCATGTGGTTGCTTTACCAAGCAGAACTCTGTGAACAGAAAGTCTAGAAGAGAGCGTGGAAAAGTCTGAATTAGCATAAGCCGCCCTAAAAGTATGACATGTAGGAAGTTAAAATGTGATTTTTGAATACACGATGGGAGGTCTGAAAATCGAGAGTACACCTTATGAGAAAGATTTAGGAGTCATAGTGGACTTGTCACTATCAACGTCCAGACAGTGTTCGGAAGCCAACTTGTTGCCTACATTTATTTACAATTATATAAAATAAAGAAATGATTTGTGTTTTTGCTGTCAAGCAGATGCTAAATTAAGTGGAGATTGTTAATTTGAATATAACAACATTTATTTCCATAGCACATTTTCATACAAATGATGTCACTCAAAGTGCTTTAAACGATGAAGAAAGAGAAAAAAGACAAAATAAATAAGAATTAAAATTAGGGAACACTAATTAACATTGAAAAAAGGGAAGGTCTGATGGCCAGTGAGGACAGAAAAAAAAAACCTCCAGCCGGCTGGACCTCAATCAGTCCTCATGGTACTCAGGGTTCACATGGAAGAACTTGATGATGATGGTCATGTGGACTTCTGGCCTTTAATCCATCAATGGAGGGACATCACGGTGCTTTGATCAGGTGGTGCTGGCACAGATCAACACCACAGAAAACCAGAAAAAGAACACCAGAGAAAGTAGGGGTTAGGACGGATTTTGGAGCCACCAGGAATGAAAATGTTAATTAAATGCATATACAGAGTATCAGGATTAAACAAAAATGAAGCTCCGAGAAAGCCATGTTAACTCTTTCAGGGCTGATGTTGAGGAGGAGTTGACGATGGTAATAGACTGTAAACTGTGACAAAACCAACCTTTACGTTTCATTTGGACACTCGTTGGTAGAAGGAAAGTTAGATTTATTGGTTTCAGTGAGATTCCCTGTGCTCTCGTGAGTAGCAAGGTACACGCAACAGCAAAAATGGCACTGACATCTGGCAAGAGATCAAAGCGAATGTGTAAAGCAAAATACTCCATGGACAACATTTTGCCTGTTATCTCTCAACTGGACTATAGTTTTTGATACAAGTGATCAAAAACGAATGTGAGGTTCCAGCTTAAGCTCTCGGTCCCCAGCTAATCGTGGTACTGACAGTGTTCGCCAGGGAGGACTGCCACGTAACAATGATAAGAGGTAGAAACCAGATTGTAATGCACTGCGACTGTGACTGCTGCTGCTGTCCCAGCCATGCAGAGACAGCCTGGCAGGAAGTCTGCTAAACATTCTTGGCAAACTGGCAACCACAGCATGTAGCAACATGTTGATTTCTGAGTGAAACCATTGTTTTTTGGAAAAAATATTCAGCCGTGTGTTTTCAGCAGTGTTTTGTGAAGTGCTCCACCGTATTAGCCTGGCAGATTCCTATTGGCAGGCTATTCCAGATTTTAGGTGCATAACAGCAGAAGGCCGCCCGCCTCACCACTTCTTTTAAGTTTAGCTCTTGGAATTATGAGTAGACACTCATTTGAAGATCTAAGGTACGATTTGGAGTGTAAGGTGTAAGACATTCTGAAATATAAGATGGAGCAGATTTTTTAAGGCTTTGTAAACCATAAGCAGTATTTTGAAGTCAATTCTAAATGACACAGGTAACCAGTGTAGTGACTTCAGAACTGGAGAGATGTGCTCGGATTTTCTTTTCTGAGTTAAGATTCTAGCAGCTCCATTCTGCACTCGTTGCAATCCATTGATGTCTGAGAGGAGTGCGTTACAGTAATCTAGCCGACTGAAGACAAAAGCGTGAACTAATTTCTCAGCATCTTGCAATGTTATAAGAGGTCTAACTTTTGCTATATTTCTTAAGTGAAAAAATGCTGACCTAGTAATCTCATTAATATGTGATATATAGCACACAAGCAAGCAGTAATCTGGTACATATTTTTATCTTAGCACAACTTACCTGAAATTTGGACAATTTCTCTAAATTACCAGCCAGAATCCACATGCAGGGCCATGCCAACACTTTGCTTCCATTAGGAGAATATAGTTTTCACTATGACCACTAGATGGCATGACCAACGCTTCCAATATGATCCTTGGCATGTATCGAATACGCATCAACTGACATTGGTGAGATACAGACGCCACCTCAGCTGCATTTAGGCTGGAAGCGATTTGAAGCAATTTCATGACAATCATCTAAAATGGGTTAAGAAGGCTAACAGAATGTCATGTTATATAGCATCCTGATATGTGGAGTACAAGTCACAGGAGGTGATGCTGAAGCTTTATAACGCACTGGTGAGGTCTCATCTGGACCTCATCTAGATGACGTTTGCATCTTCTCTTTCAGTCCACGTGGGCTTTCCCCAGGCAATCCCATCTTTCCTTTTTGGCCTTATATTACTTAGCAACTCTAAACAGGCCCTGTGAGCTTGAGTGTGCCCTCCAATGGACTTTATTTGTCACCACAGGGTAATTTTCTTTTTACAGAAACTCTTATATAGCACCTTGATGTGTGGAGTACAAGTCCCAGGAGGTTCTGCTGAAGCTTTATAACACACTGATTAGGTGTCCTGTGTGCAGTTTTGGTTTCCAAGCTACAAAAAAAGGACATAGCAGCACAAGAAAAGGTCCAGAGAAGAGCAACTAGACTGAGTCAAGGACAACACGGGATGAGTTATGAGGAAAGATTAAAAGAGCTGAGCCTTTACAGTTTAAGCAAAAGAAGATTAAGTTGTGACATGAATGAAGTGTTTAAAATTATGAAGAGAATTAGTGCAGTGGATGTTTGAGGTTCTTTTTCACAAACTGTAATCTGGCCATCCTCTTTTTGTGGTGTTCATCTTGCAGTGTGTCCTCTGTTTTTCTGTTCATGAAGTCTTCTGCTGATAGTCGTCTCTGACACACACACAAACACACATCGGCCCCCTGAAGACTGTTTCTGATCTGTCAGACAGGTGTTTGGGGTTTTTTTCTTCACCATAGTGAAGATTCTTCTGTCATCTGCAGTTAAGGTCTTCCTTGGCCTACCAGTCCCTTTGTGATTACTGAGCACACCAGTGTGTTCTTTCTTCTTCATGATATTCCAGACAGTTGTTTTCAGTCATCCTAAGGTTTTACTGATGTCTCTTATGGTTTAATTCTTGTTTTTCAGCCTCATAATGGCTGCTTTGACTTTCATAGGCACAGCTCTTGCCCTCATGTTAAATAATGGTAACCTCAGACCCCAAAGGGTAGAAGTAAGCTGAGGTATCTTATAAAGCCATGAAACCCACCTGAGGAATCACAAACACCTGAGATACCAATTATCCCAAACATTATGGTGCCCTGAAATGGGGGGACCATCTATAAAGAGTGTTGTGTGACCGAAATGTGTGCAAATCCCCTTAAAAGAAAGTCTGCAATGTGCACTTTAATCACAATGTCGGAATTATTTGATTTGTCATTTTAAACTGTGGAGCAGAGGGGTAAATCAAGATTAAAGACGTCACTATCCCAAACATTATGGATGTCTGAAGGAAAAGGCATCATTGGCAACCAGGATCCCATGGCCATTGGGGTCCATTAAAACTAATGTAGGCCTTACAAGGATTTAAGAGTCCATAATTCTCATAAATATTTTCTATTTTGCTCTGCTTTAGAAATGCTGCTTTCAGCAAATTAAAAATTCTACGCCGGTCTGACATCTTTGTTAAGTCCAAGGTGATTGGGTCATGGCTTTTTTTAGTGACTTGGTTGGAAATTTCGGAATTATCTGAAACAGATGAACCATTGTAGCTAGCTTCTTTCTTTTTCTTTTTTGTTCTTTTTTTGTAATCAAATAGAGCGAGGCAGACAGACAGGCGCCTGCAGACAAATGATCAACACAACAAATGCAGGTTATCTATCTAGGAGGCACTTCTGCATCCTGTATACTTTTATTATTTCTCATTTGTATTCTACTGCAGAAGAGTTTTTTTAATTTACATTTTTTGTTGAAAAAGTAAAAGGTTATTCTTTCATCTCCAATAGTAGATTAACTTAGACACTTAAATCTATTCCCTGTTTATTTTAAGTGTGTCTTTGGAATTAAAGCAGAAGAGCTGGCTACGTGTTTCCTTAAACCATACATGACTGTCATTGCTCTGGGAAGTACAAAAGGAACTTCGATTTTCTATCCTGCTCTGGGATATCAGCCAATTTCATGGCGGCATCATCATTTTTTCCAACACTGGTGGATATTCATTTTGAAAATTATTTTTGATTTTTTTTTTCTGTGTGCACCTGTGATTACATCAGTTACAATTAACAAAACTGAATATTTTAAAGATACAGTGGAGTACTCAGAGAGGATTCAGACCCCTTCACTCTTTTCACATTTTGTTGTGTTTGCAGCTCAGCACTAAAACCATTTATATTCATTTATTTTCCTCATCAAGCAACATTCGTTACCCCAGAATGACAAAGTGAAAACAGGACTTTAGAATTTTTTGTACATTTATTAAAAACTAGCAAAATATCGGCAATTTGCAACAGAGAAGTAATGTGTTAAAGAAAAAGAAAGGGAAACATTTTAAAAATAACATAACATGATTGTCAATGTAATTGCCATAGTGTTATTTTAGTATTGAGGGTGAATTTGATGATTGTAAAGAGTTTAATTTATAATTGTAAATGTTGTGTATGAGAAACGCACATTTTTAGGATGTAAGGATCTCTTTGCAAACAACGCCCTCAGGCTGTAAAATGACCAAGTTGTCTGCTGAGCTCACTCTTGAGCATGCGATGTACAGTTGGCCATATGAGAAGCCATCTTGTGTCAAGTCAATGCCGACATTTTTTAGAGTCTGGCTCTGTGACATATTTATTGTCATAGCGAAGCGGACCCTTACTGGAAATTGGAGGTGTTTGAATTGGAATGGGAGGTCAGAGGGTATGAGAGCGATGCGAGGAAGCTGAAGATCCAGTGAAGACAGTTGCCTCAATGAGGTTCTTGTGCAGTGATTTGATCTTAAGCCTGGTGCCGTTACAAGGTTTTGGTGGTTGTAAGTTTCGTAGTAACATAATTGGTGCGCCAACCTTCAAAAGTAGAGTATGCGGAGGCATGCCCGGAGGATTAAGAGTGTGAAGAAACAAAATGAAAAGGCAGGAGTCACCAGCAGGAAGACATGAAGCAAGGCGAACAATAACAGGCTTGAAGCGGTGGAGTAAAGAAGAAGGGAGCAGTGAGCACGACGAGCAGCTGACGAAAGTAAGGAAGCGAGTGAGGAGGCGCAGGAGCGTGAGATGTCGTTAATGTATATAGGCAGGGAGCCAATCACATGGTAGGTGTGTGGACAGCAGCCGTGCGGAAAAAGGAAGGGAGATCGGGGGCGGCCCTTGTGCGTCTCTGACATGAAATAAATCCTCTGTTAATGGAAATAATGAATGAAACTGCCAAAAGGAGAGGTCAGTTCCGAAAGTTCCTTATGGCATAATGGTGAGAACTGGCAAAAAGAAGACGTTATTTTCTAAGGTTTGTTACGGTGCACGGCACCAAAAAAAAACATGCTTAACATTTGTAAGTACAGTGTAAAGGATGCGCATGGGAAATTTGGACTTCCTACGTATGTTGGAAGCCGCAGAAATAGTGCGGAGGGGTTTCCCCTATCTATATGTACAGTTTAGGGGGTACACCTGTTTCTCCCCCTTGGGTGTTGCAAGAGAACATGAAATATACCTAACTTTTGTAAGTACACTGCAGGGAAAGAGCATGCAAAATTTCAGCTTCCCATCTATACGGAAAGTGGGAGAATTAGTGAGGAGTCGGTGAGGGCTTTGCCTTTTATATATATAGATAAGAAACTGAAATATCATCTTAACACAAGTATTCAGCTCCTTTGCAATGGCATTTGAAATTTGGCTGAGATGCACGCCGTTCTATTGATCATCATTGAGATGTTTCTACGCCTCCATCTGGTCAATTCAGTTGATTGCACATGATTGGGAAAGGCTCACACCTGTCTACGGAAGGTCCCACAGTTGAGCAAACACCAAGACACGACTAGAAGGAATACCCTGCAAAGCTTAGAGAAGGTTGTGAAAAAAATATCCTGCAGCACTGAATTGTCCCAAGAGCAGGCCATCATGATTCATAAGTAGGACAAGTTTATTAACAACCACAGCTCTTTCCAGAACTGGCCACCCATTTATACTGAGCAATCGGGGGAGAAGGACCATGGTAACAGAGATGACCCAGAACCCAACGGTCACTCTTCCTGAGCTTCAGAGGACTTGTGCGGAGGTGGGACAAACTTTCAGAAATTCAACCAACTCCACCGAACTGGGTTTTATGACAAAATAGACAGAAAACATGAAAACTTGCTTGGAGAAAACAAGATTTCGTGGTCTGATGAAACCAAAACTAGCATCCTGTCTGGGGGAAAGCAGGTACTGCTGATCACTTGTGCAATACCATTGCAAGACAAGTTTCTCTGAACCAAGAAACAAAATTCTCCATCTAATTCGTCTCCTCTACTCGGTTCCCCCTTATCAATACACCCCATAAGTGCAGAATCATCTGAGAATTTCTGTAAGTGGCCTGACCTACTGTTATATTTATAGTCTGAAGTGTAGAGAGTGAAGAGAAGAGGAGACCAGCCTGTTCATTGTGGTGCTCCAGTGTTGCTCACACAGCCCTTGAAATTCACAAACTGCAGTCTACCTGACAAATAGTCCATTATCTAGTACACCCCAGGCTCATCCGCATGCATATCTTTGAGTCTACCCCTTAACAGGGATGGCTGGATGCTGTTGAAGGTGCTGGAGAAATCACAAAACAGGATGCTCATAGTGATGCCATCTTTGTCTAGTTGAGATTAGGGCCTGAGGAACCAACAGACAACTGTATCTTACACTCCAGTCTTCATCCAATAGGCAAACTGCAGTGTGTTCAAGTGGTCTACCACAAGAGGACTCGTATAATCCAGGACCAGCCTCTCAAAGGTCTTTGTGATGAGAAATAAGAACCATTGGTCTGTAGTCGAAGAGATGCCTTCCTTCTTTGGAATAGGAACAATGCAGGATGTTTTTCCATAGGAGCGGCACTTTCTGGAGCCTTAGGGACAAACTGAACAGTTGACAGAGGGCACTACAGTTGGTCACCCCAGGACTTGAGGACTGATTCTATCTGATCTAACAGCATTTCCTGTGTGTTGCTTCCTCAGTGTTCTCCTTACTTGGTCTTTAGTTATGGACAGGTCATAATGTTGGTCAGAGGTGGACTTGTCACTAGACATTCCATTTGATGTTATAGGAGTTATGTTAAGATGTTATGTTATTAAGTATACTTAAAAAATGTCCTGTGATATGGTTTTCACAAACCTTGAGCAGAACTCAAAAAAGATCTGTCACCCCAGAGCTTGCAGAATTATCAGTGTGCAAGTCCAAAGTTATTTCCCATATCAGTTTACTGCAGTATATCTGTCAAGAATAAGACATACAGCACCATGTAGAACACAGAAATTGTGTCTTCCAACAAATGGCATTTGAGTACAAGAGGAACACAGGTGGCGGTGGCAGAGAGGTCTGTCACAGAGCAGTAGGATGCTACACTGACTTTTTTCCGCTTGGTTATTTTTTTTTCAGTAACCCTCGCTGAGTGCACACAAAGGACTTTATTTTTTAACAGCTATGACAAGAAGTAGTCATTTGAATTTACTTACTGTTGGTACATATCTTCTGTTCATTCAAGCAAACTTTCGCAATTTTGTTTTTTTGGTATCGATCCTTTGATGGGTGATTGTTAGAAAAGTGTTCCTGACAAATAAATATCTTTTATTTAAGCCCAGTATCATGTTCAGTATTAGTGTCTGTGGTTTGGGGCTCAGTGGCAGCGCCTGGTGGTTACTCTTGTCTAGTAGAGCATAAAAATGAAATATAAACACTAAAGATCATGCAAACTACTGTATAAGTAATAAAAAATATATATTCTTACAACAGCCTGGCATTAATAACAGATTTAGTCCTTCCTCTCCATTTTCAAGATGATTTCTGAGATCTTTCAAATCTCATTCTGTATTTTTAAGAAATTTCTTCTCCTAGTTGTTCAGATCGTCTGCTTCTTAATTAACTTTCATCCCACACTGGACTTTCCATTCCGAAGTGGCACAACCCATAACACATAATTTAAATATACTTTTCTTTGCATGAGTGATATTATCGTATTCCTTATTCTACTTTCACTTACTTTGCCCTATACTTCATACTTAATATTATTTAAATACATTATAATGAGTAAATACTGTATTCAGTTCATTATTTCAAAATATGATGGCTCAGAAATCAAACTCCTGTGCTATATTTGACAAACTATTAAAAATAAAAAATGACATTAGTTTGAGCAGCTCTTGACAGAAACTGGTTTCAATGTTTCTTTAACTGACATTATAACCCTCGTGCTCAGCTCAGCTCAGTGCTCAGTTTTCAGATTTTTCCAAACTGGCAGCCACATTCTCACAAGCCAACGTCACTATTTTATTATCTGAGTTTCTCCAGTCCATTTTAGACCCATTTTGGTTTTAAAGCCGAACTTTCACTAGAGGGCTAGGGTGGTCTTCATTTCTTGACAATTTTTGTTTCTTGATGATGTTTCTGCACAACCTTCAGAACTGGGCGAACACTTTGTAGTGCGTTTTGTTTTCATCGTCTCGTTTGCTATACTATATGTGTGTATAAGTAAATGTTGTCCCCGTAAGATAAAAGGGGAAGGATGATGAAAGGAGACCGCAACCCCGAGATGGAAATTATCTGTTGTTTTCCACCAATTACATCCAGGAATGTCATTATTTAAATTAGAGGAGCGTAAAGAAAAGAAGAGCGAGGAGAGAGAAATAGAACGAAGATTGTGAGAAGGAAGGTCTTGTTACATTACATAACGAAATGATCGTTACAGTCATTTCTACCCATCATCCCATTGATTGTGCCATTCTATTACTTGTTTTTTTTAAAGATCAGGATCAACATTTATGGCAACCCGTGCAGAGAAACCCCAGGGTTTGGATTCACACCAACCATTGCTGAGGACACATACGGTGAGGTCGTTTTTGTATTGTCGGGAGGAAGCAAGGTATCACATCAGCCAGTCGTCAATATCCGCCGGACTATTACTGCTTTGGGACTCACTTATCATATACTGGACATTTTATCTGCTGTTTATTATTAATCAGTGTTCGTGTTTATGTGCTGTGATAATTCATTTATTTTTAGGTACAAGGGAGGGTTTTGTAAATAATATTATTGTTGAATATCTGTACACTCGTGTATATAATATACAGTGGAACCTCGAGATACAAGTTTAATTCGTTCCAGCACTGAGCTTGTATAGCAAATTTCTCGTATCTAGAACAAACTTCCCCATTGAAAATAATGGAAATCTAGTTAATCTGTTCCGCACCCCCAAAAATATCAACATAAAAATCAATTTTCCTAACAAATAACACTGATAAATAATATATACAAGTGGAACCTCGGTTTGCAAGTAACTTGGTTTAGGAGTGTTTTGCAAGATGAGCTAAATTTTTTAATAAATTTTTACTTGATAAAACGAGCGATGGAAACAAGCAGTATGGATACACTTTGTCTGCTGAGCGTCATGTGAGCATAACTGAGCTGATGGTTCTCTCTCGTGCGCAACTCTCTCTCCTTATCTCTCTCTCTCTCGCACACGCGTCTCTCCCTCTCTCCTTATCTCGCTCGCTCGCTCGAGCGCCTCTCTCTCTCTCTCCTTATCTCTCTCGCTTGCTCGTGTGCGCCTCTCTATCTCTCTCCTTATCTCGCTCGCTCGGCGCCTCTCTCTCTCTCTCTCTCCTCTTGAGGGCAATCGTCTCCTATTCTCTGTCTGCATGTCAGCGATATTTTTGGATACGCTTATACAGCGAACTGCTACAGCGAATCAATGAAATCACAAGCACACAAACGTGTAGATCGTCACGCTACAGGAGAACAAGGAGCACTGAGTGAGCTGACGGGCTGGCAGTGTCAGCTTGGGGGAATCCCCGAGTCGAGGCGGATCGGGAAACGCGTCACTCATGACCACAGCCTGGCTCGTGGCTCGTTATGCGAGCCAATGCTTGTATTTAGATCCAAATTTTTCGCTCATACTTTCCTCTTATCTTGAATCTCTCGTATACAGAGGTGATCGTATCTAGATGTTCCACTGTATATATATATATATATATATAAATATTCATGGGTGTCATTGGGATAGTGGTGGTTTGTGTGCGCTTACATCCATCCATCCATTATCCAACCAGCTATATCCTAACTACAGGGTCATGGGGGTCTGCTGGAGCCAATCCCAGCCATCACAGGGCGCAAGGCAGGAAACAAACCCCAGGGCAGGGTGCCAGCCCACTGCAGGACACACACACAAACACCAAGCACAATTTGGAATTGTCAATGCAGCTAACCTGCATGTCTTTGGACTGTGGAAGGAAACCCATGCAGACATGGGGAGATCATGCAAACTCCACGCTGGGAGTACCCGGGAAACGAACCCTTGTCTCCTAACTGTGAGGAAGCAGCGCTACCACTGCACCACTGTCTGCCTTGATGTGTATATATACTTATCATTTACAATATATCCACATTTGATATTACATTTCTGCCTACTTGCTTGTTATATTGTCGTGTCTGGGGAAAAAAGGACAATCTGTAAGGAGTACGGCTTGTTATCGTCATGAGAGTCTTCAGGCTAGCCGTAGCAAAAGTCTTGGTAGTGTAGTGGCCGGTCTGGAAAAGGGGTCAGTCGTTACACACTTAGTAAATGCAATTGAAAGTAGAAAAGTGCAAAGTGCTACGTGCAGGCCACAGGAACATCAGTTATAAATACAAGATGGGAGACACCGTCATACAGGAAGCAGCCTCTGAAAAGGATGTAGTGGTTTATGTTGACGTAATACAGGATAAGCCAAAATGAAGTACCACTTTTCTCAAGGTCATTGCACGAGGTCGAGGCAGCTGAGTGAATTGGAGTGGGGGGTCCTTTGATAGGACGATTCCTTGTAGTTTTCAGTCGGCATCATGCCTTGGTCCAGTGTGTGCTGTGCTTTAGTTGTCAGAGCGTTCTTCAGAAACAACAAATCCATCATCACTACGCAACACGCCTTCCAAACGCATTTCAGCATTCCTCCTAATGATGACGTCCCAAATTGGAAAACAATTCTGCAGTGGGTGGCTCAATTTTGTCAGACAGGTACAACATTGAATGAAAAAAACTCCAGGCCGTTCTCAGACTGTACGAACATCTGAAAATATCCAAGCTGTAAGGGCATCAATTTTGCTGTCAACTAGATGTTCAGCGAGCAAAACCTGCTTCTTCCATAGACATTTCCAACACCTCTTTGAGGAGGACCTTAATTTCCATCCATACAAAGTGATAATAGTGCAGGAACTCACTGAGAGACTGGGAGAGCCATAGAGAGTTGTGCGCCAAGATTCTGCAAACCGTTCATCGAGATGCCATTGACATGTGCAGCGACGAGGCACATTTCTATTTGAATGGTTGTGTAAATAATCACAGCTTTCGCTACTGGGCTGAAACCAACCCTCGTGAACTTCATCAGAGACTCCCGCAAAGTGAGTATGTTACAGTTTGGTGTGCCGTTGCACAATTTGGCATTGTAGGCCCTTACTTTTTTGAGGAGGTGAAAGTCACTTCAGAATGTTGCATTGAAATGTTAGAGAACTTTTTGTGGCCTAAGCTTGAAGAAATGGATGTGGTGGATGCCTGCTTTCAAAAGGATGGAGCAACAGCTCAAAGGGTGAGGAGATCCATGTAAGTTTTGCAGGAGATGTTTCTGGGGAAGCTGATCTCCTTACAAGGTGATGTGGGGTGAGCTTCACGTTCGTCTGATCTCGCTCCATGCGATTACTCAAGTCAAAGGTATACACACACCAACCTCAAAACCATAAAGCACTCAAGGATGCTATTTGCCACGAAATATGCCACTATTCCCCTTGAAATGGGCGAATGAGTCATATGAACGTTCAGAAATCATCTCAAAGAGTGTATCGCTTATGATGGCCACCACCTTGAAGGCATCATTTTTAAAACAGAGTGAAAAAATGTATTTTGTAGACCCTTTCTTGTGTTGCAATGAAATTTATCTTATCTTCTATCGTTTTTGTAGAATAAACAATTGAAACGTCGACTAACCAATGTACAGGAGCAATTAGAAATTTGTATAAAATGTTAGGTTATACGGTTGGCACAGTGGCGTGGTGGGTAGCGCTGCTGCCTTGCAGTTAAGAGACCCGGGGTTTGCTTCTCGGGTCCTCCCTGCATGGAGTTTGAATGTTCTCCCCGAGTCTGTGTGGGTTTTCTCCAGGTACTCCGGTTTCCTCCCACAGTCCAAAGACATGCAGGTAAGGTGCATTGGCGATTCTAAATTGTCCTTAGTGTGTGCTTGGTGTGTGGGTGTGTGTCTGTGTGTGTGCGTGTGTGTGTGTGCACACCCTGAGGTGGTGCCCGGGGATTGTTTCCGGCTTGTTTCCTGCCTTGCCCACTGTGTTGGATGGGATTGGCTCCAGTGGACCCCCATGACCCTGTAGTTAGGATATAGCAGGTTGGATAATGGATGGATTTTAGGTTATACAAGCTCTAACACAAATAAAAAGCAAATGAAAGTGTGCCAGTGACTCTTTTTATTTAACAAATTAAGAAAATGAATTGCGATCACCTTCATAACAGTTCCCTTCTGAGTTGACACACAACTGCATACGACGCTTCCAACATTCAAAGCAATTCCGCAGATCATTTTCTGAAAGGCTGTTGAGGATCTCTGTCATTTTTACTTTCACATCTTCTATCGGCAAAAAAATGGATTCCTTTGAGCACCGACCTGTGCCCTTCGAAAATACGCACACGAGACAGGCTCACTTCAACGTAAGCCTTAATCAGTAAATGAAAAGCTTCTGTCGCGTTTCAGAAGAAACTTGATGGTAACTCGCTGTTCACTCTTGCACTATGACGTTTTTCGAATGAGGGTAATGATGTGTCTATATCTGAAAACCCGTCCACTTGTACTGAGTCAAGTGATCGAGTTGAGCCTTTTCTCACTGTGACAAGTTAGAATCTCTTTGGTTCTTCCCTTCCAATCTTGCTTTCCGAGCTATAGGGATAGTCTCTTTTTTTAGTTAGTCTCTTTTCATAGCATAAAAACTTATTGAATTTAAGTCAAGGAAAATTATGCTCAAACTTTATAATGCATCAATCAGACCACATCTGGAGTATTGTGTGCAGTTCTGGACCAACGGTACAAGAAAGATATAGCAGCAGTTGAAGCTGTGCAGTGGAGAGCAGTCAAGTGTATCATGGGACTTCAGGACATTGAGTCTGTGACAGACTCAAACAATTAAACCTGCTTAGTTTCAAACAGAGGAGACTGCTTGAGAACCTCATCCAGGTATTTAGAATCCTCCAAGACATTGATAAAGGAGATCCAGCAACATTCCCTCAGTTTAAGGGTGAGTCACGTACTTGAGAACATCAGTTGAAATTAAGTGAAGTGCATTTAAGACTGAAGCCAGGAACGCAAAGTGGAACTCTGGAGCAAACTACTGAGAGTTGAAACAGAAACTCTGACAACCTTTAAGAAGAATATGGATGAGATGTTGGGACAGCTTGGATATTAGCTAAACAAAGGGGCTTGATGGACCAAATTGTCTGTCCTCTCATTTGTCCAGTTTCTCATGTAAATTTTTACACTAAGAACTGTGCCCTATTTATTAAGTATCTCAGAATTAGTATTATGAATTGCACTAAATGTTTGATAATGATAAGAATTTGTCCTACACCAGAGTGAGACTTAACAAGTAGCTATGAAGCATCCTACACTCCCAGTGAGGAATAGGAGTTCATGTTTAAGAATGAATTATATGGCATCCCAAGCTGCAAAACGGCACTCATGTTGGCGTTTTCTCATTTCCTTGGAAATCAAAACAGTGCTTTGTAGCTTTCTGATACTAACACTAACACTTCAGATAATAATGATAATAATATTCAAAGTCACGTGATTATTCTCATGAAGTACACCAGAGTCATGCGCTGAACTGGACCACTGTAACGAGTGCTGAGATGGACATTTTGATTCTGAAGGCCATCTAACAGTATAGAGTCCTCCCTGTTTACTTCATGATGTTGTCTTCCTAGCCAATCTCATTGGAAAGGGCAGAAAGTCTCCTGCCTTTTCTTTATCATGGCTTCCCAGCTAAGTATTAGACTGGGACCCATCCTAGCAGGGATTCCAGCCCTGGCGCATCATCCATGACAATTTAGATACGATTTCTCTTTTACGTCACTACTAGACAAGCTCAATGAGATACAACTAAAACGCGTACCTCACGTTCAAATTGTTAACGTTATCTGATGTGGAGTGGTAGGGAAATGTATGAATCAGCATGTCACCTCACACTCTGCAAGGGTGAAACGTTTGCTTGTGACTTACCCATACCTCTATTGCAAAGCTTCATTTTCACTATGGCCAAGAAAATAAAAACAAGATCTGGTACTAATATTATTCCATCTCTGTCATATTGATATCTTTTTACTATTGTTCAGCATTTCGAAACTATTCAGCCTTTCCTGGGATGTGTGTGCCGATCCTCTGCCTGAATGCCATCTTCTGGAAGCCCCTAGTTGGTTATGGCAGCTCATGAACTCTCCTAAATCCCGGTGAAGAGAGGAATAGTTGCTTAAATTATGAAAATTAATACGATGCTCTTACTCCTACTCCAATTTTGCATCACTCGATAAGCGGGCACTCAAGTCGTTTTTTCCCTTTTTATCGTGGCACCTTATGATCCCCTTTCCTGACCTATTTCTATTATTATGCCCATTTTACTTCTGGCCACTTGTGCCATCTATATTATTCTAAAACCTTTTAATTCAAACTGCAAAGCACGCTTATTTATTTATATTTATTTATAGTTGTATTTACATTTTGTCCTTAATTTTGAAAATAACCACAGCTATCAGGCAAATCTCAGCTTTTCAAATGATTTCCTAATGTTGCATAATAATGTTGCACTTCTTGCCTGTCTGCTTATTTATTTATTTATTTATTTATTTTTATTTGTTTGTTGTTGCTGTTTTTGAATTTTTGAGAAGAGAGGAAATTATCCATGATTCCCAGCTGATTAACAGATTTCTGAGGTAGTTAATGAAGAAAACAAGCATTCCTATTGTTCGCAGTTGTGCATTTTAGACCCGCGGGAATACGGTGTTCATATTTCAGCGAGGGGAAACACACTGCATGTCATTATTACTATTCCGCAGCCACCGCCAAATGCATACATAAACATTAATTAGAACTCATTTCCCTCTAGTCCTATTTCTTACTCTAAAAACAACTTTCAATTATACATTTTTCACCTTTTTTCCCCCCCAAGTGATGCTTTTATTTTGCTAATTAAATAATTATTGTTATAATCTGCAGATAAAAGGTGATCACACTGAAATGATATGGAATACGCGGCCTAAATGAGTGAGGCTTTGTTATCTTTTTAAATAATACATTTTATTGTTTAAATAATTTATTGTTATAGTAAAGGCGTAGTATTCCCAAACATACAGCTTCAGTGGAGAATTCATGGTCTTTTTAAAGAAACATACCCTCACCAGCCATTTTATTAGGTACTCATTGCTAGTACTGTGCTGGACCCCTTTGTCTTCAGGACTGCTGTAATTCTTTGTGGCATTGATTCAACAAAGTGCTGGAAACATTCCTTGTGGATTTTGGTCCGTATTGACATGATAGCATCACGCAGTGGCTGCAGATTTGTCAGCTGCACATTCATGATGCAAATCTCCTGTCCCATCACATCACAAAGGTGCTCTACTGGACTGAGATCTGGTGACTGTGGAGGACATTTCAGTCCATTGAACCCATTGTTACATTTAAGAAACCAGTCTGAGATGATCTGAGCTTTGTGACATGCCATGGTATCCTGCTGGAAGGAGCCATCAGATGAAAGGGTAAACTGCAGTCATAAAGAGAAGGACATGGTCAGCAATAATACTCAGGTAGGCTGTGGCATTTAAACGATGTGCAATTGGTACTAAGAGGTCCAAAGTGTGCCAAGAAAATATCCTCCACACCATTACACCACAACAACAACAAAATGTATTTTTAGAGCATGTTTACATACAAATGGTGAAGCTCAAAGTGCTTTACAAGATGAAGAAAGAAAAATATAAACATAAGATTAGGGAATACTAAGTAAAACAGAATAAAGTAATGTCCGATGGCCGGGAGGACAGAAAAAAAAAAAAAAAAAAAAAAAAATCTGCAGGGGTTCCGAGGCCACAAGACAGTCTCCACTTGGTATTCTACCTAACATAAATGATTTCAATCAGTCCTCAAGGCTTCACGTGGAAAAATTAGACAATGATGGTCATGTGGACCTCTGGCCTACACCTCCACCTCCAGCCTGAACCATTGATACAACGCAGGATGAATCCTTGCTTTCATTTTTTTTGTTGCCAAATTCTAATCATACCATGCAAATGTTGTAGCAGAAATCGAGACTCAACAGACTATGTGACATTTTTCCAGACTTCTGTTGTCCAGTTTTGATGAGCCTGTGTGATTTGTAGCCTCATTTACCTGTTCTTATCTGACAGGAGTGGCACCCGGTGCGGTTTCCTGCTGTTGTAGCCCTCCTACTTCAAGGTTTGATGCGTTGTATGTTTTGAGCTCTTCTGCATACCTCGGCTGTATCGAGTGCTTATTTGAGTTACTGTTACCTTTCCATCAGTTTGAACCATTCTGGCCATTCTCCTCTGACCACTGGCATCAACTTAGCTTTTTCACCAATTGAACTGCTGTCCACTGGATATTTTCCCTTTTTCAGACTGTTCCCTGTAAACTCTAGGGATGGCTGTGCGTGAAAATCCCAGCAGATCAGCAGTTTCTGAAACACTCAGAGCAGCCATTCTGGCACCAACAAACCATGCCACATTCAGAGTCACTTCAGTCACCTTTCTTCTCCATTCTGATGCTCAGTTTGAACTTCAGCAGGTCATCTTAACAATGTCTACAGGCCGAAATGCACTTGGCTGCTGCCATGTGATTGGCTGAGCAACAAGCAGGTGTACCTAATAAAATGGCCAGTGATTATAGAAGCAATGCATTTGTTATAAGTTATGCTTTCCTATGCTCAGCTGAAAAATGTATTACTAGTGTTGCGTCATTAAATGTGTACCAGAATTAATGTAAGGATATTTCTTTATTATTTTCCTTAATTATATTATACACCATGAAGCTGACCCTTTTCATAAGAGAGGATCGCCCTTTATAATTTATGGCTTCATTATAACACTTACCAGAGCCTGAACCAATACCAAAACCCATTTTGATATCTGCAGCTTGAGCATAAAGATATATTTTAATAAGCTTAAGCTAACCTCTGCTCCACAGAGAAACCAATTTAATGTCAAAATCCATCTTCCATTCCTTCTAAACACACCCGCGCCTTCCTGTGGCAGCAATATTCCATGTAAATTGAGTGTCGCCAGATTCTTTTTTCTGATACATTACTTCAGCAGTTCAAAATGTTTCTCATATTTTCTTTGCTCAAATTGTGAAATGCAGAAAATAATGATGCATCAATAGAATAATTCCAATATGGGTGCTAAATCTGGATGGTAAATATCCCACTCTTTGAAAGTGTGACAGCACTAACGTAGATAAAGTTCCACTGGGAAAAAAATATATGATTTTTAAACCCTGATTATTTAAGAAATCTATTTTTGGCAAATATAAAATACTGTCAATGTAGGAGAGTCAATCATTAAGTTCTGGTCTTAAAGCAGATGTAAGTTAGATGTGAAAAATGCCTATTCAAAAATTAGAAAAGCATGCAAGTTTTATTTAACAAAAAAAATACTCGGCAATGGGATAATCAAAATTTGATTTACACAATTTCTTAAATAAGCTAAATAATCTTAAATACTAATTTTTAATAAGTCAATAATCTGATGGTCTGTGTGCTTGCAGCCATGGGCCTGTCATGGTGCAGGTCGGCCCCATGATACCAGGTCCCACTGCCACCGGCAATAACAAATCTGAGGGATGAGCCGAGCAAACGATGACACCGCACAAAGCAAGGGGAAGGTGGAACAGTGCTCAGTGCTTCTATTACAAGAAAACAGTCAAAGAAACAGTCAGTCATTTACCAACCCGCTATATCCTAACACAGGGTCACAGGGCTCTGCTGGAGCCAATCCCAACTAGCACAGGGAGCAAGGCAGGAACAAATCCCTGGGCAGGGCACCAGCCCACCGTAGGGCACACACACCAAGCACACACTAGGGACAATTTAGGATCACCAATGCACTAACCTGCATGTCTTTTGACTGTGAGATGAAACCCACGCAGATACAGTGAGAACATGCAAACTCCACACAGGGAAGCAAACCCAGGTCTCCTAACTATGAGGCAGCAGTGCTACCACTGTGTCACGTGCCGCCCCTGTCAAAGAAACAGTGTCCCTAAAATTGTGCAGTGCAAAGTTCAATAAATAAATAAATAATCCATAAAAGAAGTTTAGGGGAGGTAAAAATTTCTATATATAAATCCATTAAAAATGAGGTTGAAGCCATCTGGCAGGGAACTGCCCTTTTCTAAGAACCTGGGGCATCTTTCTTAAACCTGACGTCTCCTCTGCTTATCCCATACAGGCCTCGCAGTGGAGGAGTCGCCCAGCCGATAAAACACAGCCAACCTTCCACAGGTCTGGGTTCCTGCCATTCCAAGGCAATAACAAGGCTCCCTGTCCGGACCTACTGTAGGTTCGAGTCCCCAAAGGCCATGGTGCTGACATTAGGGCCAGGACCATCTTAACAGCATTATAGGCCCCCGGGCAAAACAGTGTACTGGGGTCCCTACCTATACAACCACTCACAGGAATAAAAATGTAAATGGTCAATAAAATTAAACATATATTTGTTGTATTGGTACTTTTAACATAATCAGCGTTTAAACATTAAAAAACATGCTGTACAGCAAAGATTAATCAACACAATATTTGAACAATTTAACACGAGCCTTGAAAAACACAGGAATTTCAACATATGAGTGATAGTCAATTGGTAAACCATACAGAAAGAGATGGCACAGTATGAAATTACTATGAATTATTTATTATTAATCAGGTGTTCAACACAAACCTTTGTGAAATTTCTTTGCAGAGAATTGATTTGAAGTGATGTTAACATGTACGCTTTTACGTTATGTAGTGCGTGAGGTCCGTACACATACAGGCACGTGAGGTTGCAGAGGTGACCGTGATACTAAATCAATGTCCACTTGTAACGCAATAAAAAATATTTATAGTTTAGTATAGTATGGTATTTATTTATTGACAGCAAGTCAAAACATACAAAGATTACCATGGGGCCCCTAGGCAACTACCCAGCATGCCCATGCGTTAAGATGGCCCTGATTGGGGCTCACAATCCAAACGTAACCGGCTTACACAGTGAGTCGTTGCTTTCTACACACATCACGTTGGCTCCTTAACTTGCTCAGACAGAGCGATCATCCCCTGGGTGTTGGCCAGTCGCTCCCCTCAAGGGGCTCTCCTTCCCAGCTGCCTACCTTCTCCCGCTCGTGAGCTCACTCGCCCCGACTCCTTCTGTGCCCTCTGCTTCCTTCTCTTCATTCCTTTAACCTCTGTTCTCTTTTCGTTCCCCAAATCATTCTACCTTTTCTCTGATATCTTGCATTCCCCTTTTATATGCTGTGGAGTGGTTACAGATGCGATCACTTGATTGTCGCCCCGGGCTAATAATCAGACAATCTGACCACCCACCAAATATTTAGACAAGGAAATGCACAGACAGCAGACCGCCTCGCACCAACCCGGAGACGAGCCGTCTTTTTAGCAGATCCCTTGCACCTGCTCCACTCCCCAGCACAACCGTGTGTAAATATTTAGTTATTTAAAACAGCCACTTTCCGAGCCGCGGACCTGCTATACCACAGGGTCTCCTCCAGTTCCTGGAATAGCGATAGTCATTACAGGATGGACTTGAGCGAATAACAACAGAAAGTATGGTGAAAAGTTAAAAACAAGGCAAACAGTGTCAAAAGTGCAGTGCAGTCCAATAAAATCATCATCAATACGCAGTCCATAAAATAGGAAGATAAACAGCAAAACAAATAAATAAATAAATACAGTGGTCCACTTAATGTTTGGGACAATGTCACTTACCCCTCTGCTCCAACAATTCCGATGATTAAAGTGCACATTGCAGACTTTCATTTAAGGGGATTTGCAAAAATTTCAGTCAGCACTGCGTAGAAATAACACATCCAAACAACTATAGTCCAGTAATCTTTTAAACGTGTCTCACAGGTCAAGTAATGGAAAGAATTATTAAGTGAAGGACTGAGCAACACATGGCAAGGACAGGAGTTATTCTGAACAGTCAGCATGGGTTCAGAAGAGGGAGGTCGTGTTTTACCAACAAGCTGGAATTCTATGATAAGGTGCCACTTCAGAGGCTGGGCATTAAACTTCAAGAAGAGGCAGTTCAGGGCGTTTTGTGTCAATGGGTACTGAATTGTCTCAGACACAGGAAGCAGAGGGTGATGGTGCGAGGAACCTCATCAGAATTGGCTGATGTTAAGAGTGGTGACCAGCAATCCCCAGTGTTGGGGCCGCTACTATTTTTAATAGATATAAATGATTTGGAAAGGAATATAAGTAGCAAGATGGTTACATTTGAAAATGATACCAAACTCAGTGGATTGGCAGATAATCTCAAATTCCATTGAATCATCACAGATGGATCATACAGGCTTGGGCAGATTTGTAACAAGTGAACTGTAATGTCAATAAATGTAAAGTATTACATGTAGGAAGTAAATGTGCTAGGTTTGAATACACAATGGGAGGTCTGTAAAGCGAATGGACTTAGGAGTCATAGTGGACTTAACGCTGTCAACTGCCAGACAGTGTTCAGAAGCCATTAAGAAGGCTAACAGAATGTCATGTTATATAGCGCCTTGACGTGTGGAGTACAAGTCACAGGAGGTTCTGCCCAAGCTTTATAACACACTGGTGAGGCCTCATCTGGAGTCTTATGTGCAGTTTTGGTCTCCAGGCTACAAAAAGGACATAACAGCATTAGAAAAGGTCCAGAGAAGAGCAACTAGGCTGATTCCAGGGCTACAGGGGATGAGTTATGAGGAAAGAGTAAAAGAGCTGAGCCTTTACAGTTTAAGAAAAAGAAGATTAAGAGGAGAAATGATTGAATTGTTTAAAATTATGAAGGGAATTAGTCCAGTGGATCGAGACTGTGATTTTAAAATGAGTTCATCAAGAACACGGGGACACAGTTGGAAACTTGTTAAGAGAAAATTTTGCACTACTGCCAGGAAATGTATCTTTACACAGAGAACCAAAGACACATTGATTAAGTGACCAAGTAGTGTGGTAGAAAGTAGGACTTGAGGGATTTTCAAAACTCAAGTCCAAGTCACAGGAGGTTCTGTTCAAGCTTTATAACACACTGGTGAGGCCTCATCTGGAGACCTGTGTAAAGATGTGGTCTCCAAAAAGACATAACAGCACTAGAAAAGGTTCAGAGAAGAGTGACGAGGCTGATTCCAGGGCTACAGGGGACGAGTTATGGGGAAAGATTAAAAGAGCTGGGCCTTTACAGTTTAAGGAAAAGAAGATTCAGGTGTGACATGGCTGAAGTTTTTCAAAAACACGTGGACACAGGTGGAAACCTTTTACGAGTAAATTTCGCACAAACATTAGGAAGTTTTTCTTTACACAAATAATAATGGACACTTGGAATAAGCGACCAAGTAGTGTGATAGACAGTAAGACTTTGGCAACTTTCAAAACTCAACTTGATATTTTTTGGAAGAAATAAGTGAATAGGACTGGCGGGCTATGATGGGCTGAATGGCCTATTATCTTCTAGAAAGTTCTAATGTTCTAATGCTCAAGCTTTATAACACACTGGTGAAGCCTCATCTGGAGTCCTGTGTGCAGTTTTGGTCTCCAGGCTACAAAAAGGACATAGCAGCGCTAGAGAAGGTCCAGAGAAGAGCGACTAGGCTGATTCAGGGCTACAGGGGATGACTTATGAGGAAAAATTAAAAGAGCTGAGCCTTTACAGTTTAAGGAAAAGAAGATTAAGAGGAGACCTGACTGAAGTGTTTAAAATTATGAAGACTAGGGGGCTCCTCCCCTGCTCGCTTCGCTCGCCAACCCCGTGTTTGGTTTACCGGATATACAATTTAAAGAGATTGTTATTTTCATGGGAATTGTTACATATACATTATTTTCACTTTTACTTTAAAACCTTTGTAAAAACAATACTTCTCTTTTATTTCCGGCCCCGGACATGGTTAAATCTCTCTCATAGGACGCTGCTCGTGTTGTGAAAGGGGGGCGGTTGAACACATGCTAAGAAAATTTAAAAGCCTGTACAGCAGTTGTCCTTTTGCCACTTTGTGTATATGCTGCTCGCGTTGAGAAGGTGCGTGGGTTGGAGTGGCTGAACGCCCGCTAAGGAGAGGCGGTCGGATCATCTGCTGGCTTGCTGCTGCTGGCGAGCTGCATGTTCTGCTTGTCACTTGTCGTTGTTTAAGAACATGATGTCTGTCTGCCAAAAGCATTCCAACAACTGCTAGGTGTGATGTCCGTGAACTTGTTTTAAATGTTGTCTCACTGCCTTGTCTCGCATGACGTTAAAGTGTCTCTCGCGGGACGTCAAATTGTCTTCTGAGAAGATCACATCTCGTATCCCTAGTCTCCCTCCCAGGGTTTTTTTTTTTATAATTGAGAGATAATTAGTCCAAAGGATCGAGACTGTGACTTTAAAATGAGATCATCAAGAACACAGGGGCACAGTTGGAAACTTGTGAAGGGTAAATTCAGCTAAAGCCTTTTTTCTTTACACAGAGAACCACAGATACGCATGTAGCTGCGTTTACCCAACATTAAGTTCTGCAGCTTTAGTTTGCTTCATTATTCTGGCAAAAGCGTGAGGCATTGAAATGATTCCACAGACAAAATATCTTCATTTTTAAAAGCTTTATTAAAAAATCTAAGTGAAACAGTTCACACAAAAATAGAGAAAAAACTCATATAGCATGGAAAGGAAACATTCTTGTTTAAGAAAAGTTCTGCCTAAAGCTTATATATCTTGTTTCATTTCTTTACTTATGCTCATACAGTTGAACCGTTTGTAAACGGTCAGAAAACTGTATGCCTATCCCACAAACAAACCGCAAGTGTGTCTTTCGATCCATGCTAGCAATGAGACTAATTATAAACTGACTTAATTAACACACTGTATTACAGATATAATAACTAAGAAGGTTATATCTCATGTTCATTTCCAAGGGGGGTAAAAGGCTATACCATAATCTATAGCTATTAAAGAAAATTGTATTCTGTTCTACTTAAGCAAACACTAGTATGAGTTTAACTTAAAGCATTAGCTTTCTAAGATTGGCTCTTACAACGTGAAATAAGTGACTTTGATTTAGATTTAGGACTTTAGGGCCTTTAAAACTTGACTTCATGTTATTTTGGAAGAATTAAGTGGATTGGACTGGCGAGCTTTGCTGAGCTGAATGGTCTGTTCTTGTCCAGATTGTTCTAATTTCTAATTCTAACTTGAACAAGAAAATGTGAAACAGCCGCTGTATATATCAATCTTTAAAGTCTACTGGTTGAAGGTGAACAGACTGAAATCAAATGTATGTTTTATTCTAAAACAGTAAGACTAAGACTCTCCTGGACACCATCTTTTAATTGATGCCTTCAAAAGATTACCATGCAGTTGCTGTTAATTCTCACTCGTTTTTTCAGATGTTTAATAAAATTTAAAGAGCAGACCTGTAAAAACAGTGTTGGCTGCTGTTTATGTGCCGCTGTTCTCTTCTGCAGTTTTGCTCTTTTCGCCTTGGTAACTCATTCCAAGCTATACAACTTCATTAGACAGCCCACCTGAATGGCAGGCAGTTACGTGTCCAAATATTTAAGAAAATAAGCTATAAACTACAAGCTTGATAGATAAATAACTCATCTCAGACTCACTATGTGACCATGAGCATCCATGGTAACTGACTATTATAAATGACCTGCCTGTGCTCCGAGTGTTGAAAAAATATCTGTAAACAATTTCAGTTCTGACTTTCATAGATTATACCATCACAAAGCAGTCAAAAGTATTAAAGCCTAGAGCTCTCAGTACATAGCAAAGTTAAAAAAAAATAAATTTGTTTCATACGAAAAAAAGAGCCAAACAGTAAACTGAATTAGACAAAATGACAATTTAGTCAAAATAAGATGAATAAAGTTGTTATAGAAGATCAAAATTAAAGAATGCATCTCCTAGTAACCTATTATATAATAAGACGCTAAGGTCTTTGTGTGTGTGTGTGTGAGTGTGTGTCCAGTCCCTGCGAGCAATCTGATTGGTCAGTTAAGCTTTGTTGTGATTGGTCAGTTTGGCTTTGGTGATGCAATCGAAAGAGGAAGTGTGAGTGTGAGACACACAAGAGACAGAAGCGTTTTAGAAGGCACCCTGACAGTCGCCTTCAAAGGCGCAAAGTATAAAATTGGACATAAGGTGAGGAAAAATAACAACGAGGCTTTAAGAGAGGGAAAGCCAGCCAAGAGCATTTCAGACATGCAAGGATTGGAGGTGTTGAAGGTACATGTGGGGCAAGAAATATCAAAATTTTTTTAAATTATTCTTGTAAATGTCAAGGGTCGCTGTTGCCTCTTAAACCCAACAGACAGACAGATGCACAGGACACAGGGTAAAAGCACTAAGAAGAATTTTAATGTTTCTTCTTCTTAAACAGTGCCTCCAAAGCACCCATCCACAATAAACAGGCAATTCCCAATAATAATAATAATAATAATAATAATAATAATTCTCTCCTCCAGACTTCCCAGCAAGCTCTGTCCTACACCTCCCAACTCCGGCTCGCTTTCTGGGTCTTCAGCAATCCCTTATAAAGTCCTTGACCCATGGTCCTTCCGACCACATGACTGGCTAGCACTTCCGGGTCTAATGAAATGCTGGCTTTTTTCTTAAGCCCGAAAATACTTTGGGGCTTCCGTCCTCGTGACTACCTCGTACTTCCGAGCTATTGGGAAAGGATAAGTCCCCAGGTCCTTTTACAGTTCCCCTTGGCGGCACCCTAGCCACCCAACAGGGCTGAGAAACCAAACTCCAAGTCCCAAGATGCCCTGCGTGAATCTGGGGCACCGCTACACTCTAGGGGAGCTGCCATCTAGCGTTTTGGGGGATGCAGTGTCCTTGAAAATCTGCCTTCCCCCATCCTTCCATCACAGGGGCATACCGGCCATCTCTTACATCTATTATCTGTCCTTGACAGTTAATGTGGCTATCAATGTATATTTTCAATTGAGATTTGTGTGTGTCCATTGATGGAGCTTACATTTACATTTGTTTGCTTAAGAAATACTTTTATCCAAAGTGACTAACAAAAGGGGTAAATATAATCTGGAGGACTTTTTTGTAACCTGTGTTACACAACAAAAGTAAAAAAAATGATCATCACAAGTGAAGAGTGTAAAGAGGAGACCAAAGAACTTCAAATTGTTGGGGCACCACCATGGGGACCCCATATAACTGAAGTAAGGCAACAAAGAACAAATATGTGACACGTTGCGGATGAGTTCTTTTCAAACAGGAGCTGAGAATTGAACTGACTCAAAATGGCTGAACTTCTGGTCATATGGGTTCCAGGCAGGAAGGGGTGGGACCAGGACAATGGATAACGGAAGTTAGAGAGGGAGTTCTGTTCTGTAGAGGGAGGAAGAGAGAAGGCATTCACACACAGTGCAAATGCCTGGTTCAACGGATACTTACCATCACCAGAGTACTTACGCTGTCTCCCATGTGCATGCATGTGACAAGAGCTTCAAACCAAGCAAAAGAAAATCAGTTAAACTGTCTGGTTGCTATTAACGTAGCTAAGAATCTAGATTTTCAAATCCTTGTCTAGCTACAGTCACTTAAGGGTGCAAAGGGACACCTTTGTGAAGCCCCCTATTACTGGCAAACTGATAACATGATAAAAAACACATGGCAACAGCCACAGTACTGCCCCATTATCCATCTTAATAAAACGATAAGTGTCTGTGTGTTTATCTGTATGACCTTTAGGTTGTTATGTCTCTGTCATTCCAAAAGATGGCACATCACAAACATTTTTATTAATAAAATGCATTGCATCTGCCTTTCCAACAGATGGCACATCACAAACATTAACACTGCTTTTATGAATCCCATACCAAATGGCATATCAGTCTATGCCGATTACTTACATTTCAGCCCGTCTTAGATCAGTAGCACAACTAGTCATATATAAAATAGCATTCACGAACCTGCTTAATCCAATTCAGAGCCATGATAACTAAGCCAATCTCTGCAGCAGTGGGTGTGAAGAGGGAACTAACCCTGGAATGGGGTGTCAGTCCACTGAAGAGTGCATAGAATCAAATCTAGAGTCAAACATTGTGCCAAGCAAATCCCTGGTGTCACTTACAATTTGTATTTATTTGGTTAGCAGATGATTTAACGCCCCTGATATATCACAAATTTATTATTATTATTACTTGGGGGATCCGCTCCCTGCTCATTTCGCTCGTCCACCTCCGGGTTTGGTTTACCTGATAAACAATTTAAAGAGATTGTTATTTTCGTGTGAATTGTTACGTATGCATTATTTTTGTTTTTAATTTAAAACTTTTGTAAAAACAATGTTTGTCCTTTATTTCCTACCCCGGGTGTAGTTAAATCTCTTGCTCGCGTTGTGAAGGAGGGGGTCTAAACGCACGCTAAAGAGATGCTGTCGGATCAGCTGCTGTCTTTGCTGCTGCTGCTGGCAAGCTGCGTGTTTTGCTCGTCGTGCTGCATGTCGATTATTTAAACGCCTGAACAGCAGCTGTCCTTTTGCAACTTTGCATCACTGCCGCAAGCGTTGTGAATTGATAGGGTGCTGAACGCATGCTAAGGAGATGCGCTTGGATCATCTGCTGGCTTGCTGCAGCTGCTGCTGGCGAGCAGCTTGTTCTGCTTGTTGTTGTTTTAAGAGCTGGGAGTACCTGAAGTGTGTCTGCCAAAAGCATTCCAACAACTGCTAAGCTAGATGTCCGTGAACTTGTTTGAAATTGTTTGTAAGTAGGGCGTGACATGCAAAAGTCACTGTCTCATGGGTTTTACCTGCTAGGGTTGTAATGTCTAGTCTCACATGTTGTCAAAGTGTCTCTCCGAGATGATCTGGTCTCGATCGCTTTGTTCAACCCCCCGTTTTGAAGGGGGGGAACTGATGCACGCTAAGGAGAAGCTGACAAATCAGGTACTGGCTTTGTGATGCTTCTGCCAAGGTACGTGTTCTGCTTGTCATGCTGCGTGTCGATCATTTAAAAGCCAGTACAGCAGCTGACCTTCAGTCTCACTGCCTTGTCTCGCATGACGTTAAAGTGTCTCTCGCGGGATGTCAAATTGTTTTCCGAGAAGATCACGTCTCATCTCCCTGGTATCCCTGCTTAGATATTTTTTTTGATAAATAGATGTTACTCATATCCTTAGCCCAAAATCCACATATCATATGTGTTTACAAAGTGTGTTTTAATAAGTTTACATGTGCTTAAAGCATGTGGGATGGGTATTTTAAGGCTTAAACTATAAAAATAATTTTATTTCTATGGTCTTTCTATATCGCGGATTTTCACCTATCGCTGATCGGTCTGGAACGTAACTTCCGCGATAGGCGGGGGATCACTGTATTCACAAAACAAGAGGTTCTCCAAACACTTCTTCAAAACAGTGAGGGAGCCTGCAGTTTGGATGGAGGTGGGCAGTTCATTTCATCAGCTAAGATCTACATATAAGAAAAGTTTTTATCTATCTATCTATCTATCTATCTATCTATCTATCTATCTATCTATCTATCTATCTATCTATCTATCTATCTATCTATCTATCTATCTATCTATCTATCTATCTATCTATCTATCTATTGTGGCCACCAAGGGACATTCCAGCACCTCAGACACCTGACACAAAGGCACAAACACAAGTATAAAATGAACAAGAGAGTTTTTATTCTGGGAAACTCTACTTTTTAAGCGTTTCCCACAGCAGAACCGCATTACAAAGCACAGTATACTGCTCTCAGCAATACTTTGTCTTCTGTTCTCTGTCTCTCTCTCTCACTGCCTCCTCCACTCCTACAAGCAAGCTTCATCCTCCTTCCTCCTGACTCTGGCTCCTTGAATTGTAACAGGCTGCCCCTTTAATCCAATCCCCGGGAGTGCTTTCGGTGATATGAAGCTGTGGCTTAAAAGCACTTCTGGGTGAAGTTGAAACCCTGCGGTGTAGGAACTCCAAAATTCAGGAGCTCCCCCTGGTGGAACCCAAGGGAGCTAACAAGACTGTTCCCCAGGACTACAACACCCATCATTCCTTGTGGGCACCAATGCCAGGAATCCCAGCCTGGGTTGACTGCCATCTAGAGTCCTCGAGGAGTCAAAGTCTTTTATAAGGTGCCCCACATTGAGGATGTCACATCAGGCAAGGATGCTGCGCATCTATCTGTCTATCTATCTATCTATCTATCTATCTATCTATCTATCTATCTATCTATCTATCTATCTATCTATCTATCAAGTTCTTCAGCAGTGTTAATGATAAGGATAATATCATTCACAATGTGTACAGTAGCCATGTCAGTGTTGGGATATGCCTGAAAACCTCACTTTAATGACTGTGAATCAAATAATCTTAGGCATTAGAATTATTAGGGTGCCAACCTATCCAGTCCCTGTTTAATAACAGAATTGTTCAAAGTAAGCAATGCCACCCTAACACACAAAAAGGTATTTGTCACTTCTTACACTTAGGTAGGACTTGCTCCAATACAGTGTTCTGAGATCTCAGTCTCCTTGTCTCGGTCAAACAGACAATCTCCCTTTTTGGGCGCCCCACTAGACTCACTCCTGGAAGGGGCGGAGTTCCCAACATATAAGGACTAGGTGTCGTCTCAAAGAAAGCTCCATACTGTAGATGAAACCAGAGACATAGTTGGCAACAGCACCCTTTCCTGCCCAACATTTATACTGCTGGACTATCTGGAACCCTTAGAAGGATCCCCATGAATAACATAGGCCAGATAGGTGCTAAGAGTGCATCCTAAGGCATGAACAGGAAACATTGAGTTACATGTGCAGCCAGCATGCAACATGTTGTCACACTCTGGAGCCATGAGAAATAGGAATTATTTTTAGATTCATGGGGTATAATCTCAGAAGAGAGACATGGAATATTCTGTATCATTACATTATGATCAGCTCCATAGAGCAAATGAAGGCTACATGCTTTGGAGAGTATTTGACTAGAAAGCGCTTATTCAATTCAGGGAGCTGGAGTACTATAATGTAAATGAAGAGGGTGCAGAAGAGCATTTAAGGTTTTAAATAGAAACCACTCTCTGGAAGTAGCATTGGGTCTGCCTCAATAAAAACATAATCTTTTTGCCTTTTCATAGTCCTGATATTCAAAGAATTCCTACAGCGACTGAAAGAAAAAAGCAAATTGTGACTGCTGGCATCCCATGGCACAGTTTAACAGATCTGTGAAAATGAGGTGGAAATTGAAGCAGCAAAATATTTGCCTCTATATATGCAGGATCAGTAAATATTTGAAAACATATTCGCAATGCTTATGTGCACTTGCATCAGTTGCTAACGACAGTGAACTAGATAATAATACATATTAATATTTTTGGCAGCCTGTGCTGCAACATACTATGTGACTCGACTGCACTGCCTGCTTGTT
Source organism: Polypterus senegalus (assembly GCF_016835505.1). Lineage (NCBI taxonomy): Eukaryota > Metazoa > Chordata > Cladistia > Polypteriformes > Polypteridae > Polypterus > Polypterus senegalus. The sequence goes on from NC_053158.1 coordinate 12,067,357, forward strand.
TTAATGTATTTTAATGCCTTTTATTGTGGAATAAGTCCCTGCTTTACAACTGCTGTTTCTTGTTTGACATCCATGTTGCACATTATGTGCTTGTTTAATTTATTCTTTTAAGCCCAATTTTTGAATTAATTCTAAATATTAATAAGTGCATTTCATTTAGTGTTGTTAAATGTTTGATTTTATTTTTCATATTTTGCTATTTCTTGTCCAATATCACAGAATCTATTGCAACAAAAAGGAGTGCAGGCAAGGGAGGACAAGTACTACCCAGTCCTATAACAGTCCACCCTCAGAGTTATGAGTCAATTAAGAATACTGTAACTGATCATCCTATTAATTCAACAGTCAGACATTCATTTTTCTGAGTCCGCTTATGCCAAAACAGGCTCTGAAACTCTGACGTCTATCTTAGGAAGTGAAATCGAAACCTTACATAGGATTACACGCCACATGCACTTCAGAACCAGTCATCCACCTGAAGCTAAGAATGTTCAGGCCTGGCCAGTAGTTGGATGAAAGACCATCTAGGAAAAACTTGGGTTGCTTCTAGATGAGATGTTAGTGAGGCCAGCTTGGGGCGCTTACCCTGTGGTGTGTGTGTGGATCACAGTGCCCCAGGGCAGTGATGGGGACACTGTTCTGTAACTATGGCATCGTCCTTTAGATGAGGCATAAAATTGAGTTCTTGACTCTATGTGGTCATTAGAGGTCCCAGGGCTTCCTTCGAAAAGAGTAGGGTACATCCCGATGTCCTGGATAAATTGTCCATCACGGCCTTATCCATTCTTTCTCCCTCATCATCCTCTGTCTCAAATTGGCTATCTTTCTCACCCCTTCACCACCTAATGTGTGGTGAACGTACTTGTGGAAAAATGGCTGCTGTCTAATCATCCAGGTAGGTGCTACACACTGGTAGAAGTGGTTCCCCTCTGTGTAATTGCTTTGAGTAGCGAGATAAGTTCTATATTAATGTAAGTAATTATCCATCCATCCATTATCCAACCCGCTATATCCTAACTACAGGGTCACGGGGCATTGCTGGGGCCAATCCCAGCCAACACAGGGTGCAAGGCTGGAAACAAATCCCAGGCAGGGCACCAGCCCACCGCAGTAAGTAATTATTATTATTATTATTATTATAATTATTATTATTATTATCCCAAGGAAAGGTCACTCTGAATAGGCCATGTTAGAGATGCATCCACCCATCCATCCATTTTCCAACCCGCTGAATCCGAACACAGGGTCACGGGGGTCTGCTGGAGCCAATTCCAGCCAACACAGGGCACAAGACAGGAACCAATCCCGGGCAAGGTCCCAACCCACCGCAGGTTAGAGATGCAAGTTAACTTATTTTCTGTCACATGTAGACATTTTCTTGTGCCTTCAGAAATGTGTTGTATTTGCTCTAGTAGTACGATGCCCACTTTGTTTTCCATTTATGATGACAATCTTGGCGATCACAATCCTATAGATGCATCTGAGGCAAAAATAAAGCTGTAAGTTCCATGGTGCTTGGAGCATGCATATCCTCAAACTCCTCTGCAGCAAATAAAAAACAGGAAATGGTGGTTATTAGGAAGTGTAGGGGCAGGTCAACTTTACATTTAAGTGAGCTTTCTGGTTAAGCAAGCCTATAAAAGATGATATCACATCAATGTCACTTCTAGTCCTAGGATATATCCGTCTTGCAGACTTCCGTTGATGATTTCATCGTTGGACCATGTCAATTTGCACGACTTAAAGTTGCTGGGCATAATAAATTTAGTGACGGCATAACGACTTGCAGGTCGTCCAATTTTCAGAGAAAACTTGGGGGTTGGTGGCAGGACAGACAGAAGAGCTTCTCTTCTATTTTTAAGTTCCCATGTTTCTTGTTCCTCCTCCCTGCACTCTCCACACTACACTGTGTATCCAGATAAGCAATTGTTGCTTGTCAGCCATCATCCACACAGAGCCCACCCTTACAACTAAAGACAGGAGCCAGTCGTGGGCTATTTGGAGTGAGTCCTTGGGTATGTCATACTACACAACTGGACCTCTCAGGTGAAGTCTGCCGACGTTCTCTGACTTGCTAATATCATGTAAATATTAGCAAAGCTTATTGGAGACTACCAGAGCGAAAGGCTTAGTGACTCCCACATTTTCCATGACATGAACATTGAGATGCCACATAGTGAAAAGTGCTTAGGGAGCTAAACTCTTACTTCTCCTTGAACTTGATTGCAATTATTTTGCCTTGTTTGTCACACTGTTACTGTTGCACCACGGTGAAGTTTGGTGTTCACGTCATACAGTGCTATATCATGTATTACTTCACTTTCCTTTTCAATGTCTGGTGACATTAAATTCTTTGTCTCTATCACTTAATTGAAGCAAAGTTTCATAAGAACATAAGACATCTGACAAATGAGAGGAGATCATTCAGTCCATCGAGGCTATTTGTTTAGCTAATAGCTAAGCTGCCCCAATATCACATCCAGATTCGTTTTGAGAGTTGTCAAGGTTTCTGCTTCAACTCCATGTCTCAGTGGTTTGTTTCAGAATCTCACCACTCTTTGCGTAAAGAAGTGCTTCCTGGCTTCAGTTTTAAAAGCACTTCCCCTTCATTTCCGCTGATGTCCTAGAGTAAATGATTCACCATTAAGTTGAAAGAACATTGCTGGATCTACTTTATCAATACCTTTGAGAGTTTTCAAAACCTTAATTTTGTCTCCATTTAATTCCCTGAGTCTGTCACAGTAGGACATGTCGTTAAGTCCTGCAATGTATTTGGTTGCTCTCCTGTGCACAGCTTTATGTACTGTTATGTCTTTCTTGTATTGTGGTGACCGGAACTGCACACAGTAAGTATTCCAGATGCCGTCTCACAAGTGCATTATATAGTCTGAGCAAACGTCCCTTGACTTAAACTCAACAGTTTCAGTTTATTCTCAAACTGCCTTTATGGCTTTACATTTTAGTCGGAAGCTCCACCCCACTCATGAATATTGATGACTTTCCACATAATTACCATAAAGTGGCACAACACATATAAATATTAATTTTTTTTTCACATTTTATTGAATTTATTAGGGCGGCATGAAGGCGCAGTGGGTAGCGCTGCTGCCTCGCAGTAACGAGACCTGGGTTCGCTTCCCGGGTCCTCCCTGCGTGGAGTTTGCATGTTCTCTCCATGTCTGCATGGGTTTGCTCCCACAGTCCAAAGACATGCAGGTTAGGTGCATTGGCAATTCTAAATTGTCTCTAGTGTGTGCTTGGGGTGGGTGTGTGTGTGTGCATGCGTGCCCTGTGGTGGGTTTGTTTCCTGCCTTGTGCTCTGTGTTGTCTGGGATTTGTTCCAGCAGACCCCCTTGACCTTGTAGTTGGATAATGGATGGTTAGATGGATGAATTTATTAAAATCAAATAAAATTCCATACAAACAAGTCAGATTTTGCAAAACTAAGTTCAAATCAAGTCAACCCCAACCCATGAGAAAGAGAGCTAAGCCAACAGAGTGAAACTTTATTATAAGTAAATAAAATAAATAGAATAAAAAGGGGAAGAGAATCTGCTTATGTTTGGCCAGTTTTCTTTAATTCGTGATTGAGACCTTTAACATTCCCGCTCACAAAGTTAACTGTTGCATGAACTTTTGTTGACATTCTGTAGTCTTAATTTAAGATAGTACTAGGGGGCTTTGCCCCCTGCTCGCTTCACTTGCCAATCCCCTTGCCTGCACTACGTGCCAACAACTTCACGTCTTTGCCGCTCACGTATGTGGATTTCACTTTCACCAAACTAAAAAACTTCTAATTCTCATAGATAGGCCTCTTCATTGGGAAGAAACCCAACATGAATTAGACGATCTCTGACTTAAAGTTTAAAGCCATACATTATCTACATACTTCTGTCATATAACCTATGTCCATATATTCAGTATCTTTTCGCTTTTACCTTTTCGTCAATAATCAAAAATTTCGAATTGAATTTTGATTCCATGTTTGGAATTATATCATGACAACGCAACATATAACTGCCCGTGAGTGAATATCGTTTCTTTCTCTCTACACGAACTGTGTCTGACAATAGCATTCACACAAATGACAAATGATTGAACCGTGTGCGTGGTTGTAAATGTTATAGACATGGGCAGGATTTCTCCAAATCTTTGCATAAAGTCTTATTTCGCTGGACTTGAAATTTTCTCTCACAAGATTTCACTTTCATTAAACAACAAATCTTTTAATTCTTGCGTATACGCCTCTTCATTGGGAAGAAACACTACTTTTCCCTGATGGCTACAAAAATTAGACAATCTATAAGTCTTTGACTTAAAGTTTAAATCCAAACAATTTATTTGATCTCTTTTTGCTGCTCCGTTATTTCATCAATTAATATTTTCCATTTATTTGCACTAATGCAATGTTTGCTATCATTTTTTTGAGACTTTCGAATTTTCGTACTTCCATTATTTCTAACCTGCTCTGCATGTGTTTCGTGCCAACATTTTTGAATTCTTTACAACGTTCTACTTTGTCACGTACTCTTTCTCTTTTATTTCCGGCCCCGGGCGTAGTTAAATCTCTTGGCACAAAGTCTCATCACGCGGGACATGAAAGTGTCTCTCTGAGAAAATCACATCTTGTCTTTCTTCCCAAAATTTTTTTATTATAATAGAGACACATTATTACATAAGACAGCTTTGACCTTAACTTCCAATTTTTCCAGGAGTTATTGCCATGAAGCCTATTTTTATGTTGGCTCTTAAAATTATGAGGATTAAATGTATATGTTACCGGTAAAGTCTGAAATCCGGCATTCTATAGAATGCCTTGTCATTGTATATAATGCCCAAAACTTGCCTTGTCATTGTATATAATGCCCAAAACTAGCCGGCAATGTATGAAACAATTCATATTTCACACATTTCCTAGGCATTCTATAGAATGCCAAATGAGAAACCGGCAAAGTATGAAATACATCTCCGATTCGTTTCGAATATCAAGTGGCAAGGCACGTGACTTTTAACGTGCGTCCTCAGGCTTAGAATTTGTCAGTTGCACTTTGCGTTTTGTTCGGGAGTGTCAAAATACACAATTTTACTTAAATTTGTTCAACAAAAAATTTGTTATTTTACTGTGCTCCATGAAGGTGATTCGCGCAATATATTGGCAGTTGTAATGAGTGTGACAGAGGATGGTTTCTACCGACTTGGAACTTCTGAAGGTATTTTAAAACAAGTATATGCGAGATCACAATTCACTTTATGCCCTAAGAATTCGATTCCTGACAATGAAATTCCTCTCCGGTCAGCTGCAATTGCTCAGTCCAGTGGAAGCGGCCAAGGATTCGTCAAAAGTGCCAAAATATGAAATGTCTTTGCGTGAAAAATGTAATGAAATGTAATTCAAAATGTCATTCAAGCCTACCATGTTGCAACAAGTAGGTTAATTTTAATTTCTTATTTTTGATATGAAAATTTTGTTTCCCTTAATAAGAAAGGCATAAATTTTGTTTTGTACAACTTTCATTTTTCTTTACGTATTTTGAATCCATTTTTTTAATGGCACTCTCATTATTTTTTCAGAATAACATTTTTGAGGAATGCACATTATTTATATAATAGCCATATCAGGACCTTATTTTGCCTAAATAGCATTTGTCATTCTATAGAATGCCTAGATATTATATACAATGCCTGGGGAAAGTGTGTAATAATTCTCATATTTCATACATTGCCTAAAAACGGCGGGCATTATATACAATGCCTAGGTATTCTATAGAATGCCGGCTTTTCATACTTTGCCGGTAACATATAAATTAGAAATAGCTTGCTCTCTACCCCAGTCTTTGAGGCTAGACCACATTTCACAAAGTCCCAGTCCTCTGACATACCTAGAGACAAAGCATGTCCAAAAACAAAACAAGCCCCCCAGCACTGGTGTATAAGTATTAAAATGAAGATATCTATTGACAGTACAGTCCAAATACTATAAACATAAAATGCCATCTTAACCAGTCTGCAGAGAGTAAACCCAGGGAATAATGTTAAACAGTAGCCCTGGATAAGCAGATAACGTTTGATAGTAAACCCTAATAAAATAAACCAAGGGTATGGTGTTAAATAGTCCCCAATGAAAAAAAAAATGAAAAAAATTCAATGCATAGAAATATGAATTCATTTTTAAAGGATGATGTTATTTCATCTACTAGGAAGAAGGGTGGTTCCTTATCAGGACAGGAGGGCATAAGTGAAGAATATGGAAAGACAGATGTCAAGGCTGGAAAAATATAACAGAAGGAATGTATTTTGAGGCCATGCATTCCCCCAGTATACCAGATGTACAGCTCCCATTTGTACACCTGCAGGGCACTTTGGGAATTGGAGTCCTGATGGACAGCCTTGCCAGGCTACATGGGTGACACCAGAGGGAGGTTTTGCCTGACTCGGAACTGCTCCCGGGGTGTAATTATGTGATACCAAAAGTACTCCCAGGTCTGGTATAAAACAAGCCTCTCAACCTCATCCAAGGGAAGTTGGAGTCATGAGGTGGTAGACAAAAGCTTGCCGGGTGGAGAGCAAAGAAGAATTAATATATGAATTGTGCATGTGAGTACTTTGGAAAGAAAGGACCTGAAAAGGGTATTTGTGAATAATAACATTTACTTTATTTTGAACCCTTGGCTATTTACGTGCACTGTCTCGAGTTTGGGGCTCAGAAGTGTCCCCTGTCTGTCACAGGGGTTTGTACCTGATAAAAAGGGAATTTAAACCGTTTTTTGTTTGAACTGTTATTCAATTGTTAGTCTGTATCTGATGCTAAGATTGGTCTGGTTGACTGGAAGTAGTATGAGCTATTCTATGTGAACTTGTATGTAGGTGTATTTATTTTTATGCCTAGCCTACCTAATTACTAGCTGAAATATATCCCATAATACACAGCATTTCCTGTATTAAGTCCTGTCTTGAATTATATTTACACTTCAAACAAACTACTCCAGGATTCGCTTGGTCCTGCACCGATACCACCCTTTCTAAAGGGCCTTGTGACTTTGGTCTGCAATAGACTGTGATGAGAGTATTCACATCTACCAGAATGAACTATGGGAGGGAATCAATCCTAAGTCTCGAGAAAAACGCTCCAAATGAATTAGGTGTGAAAAGGCCTACAGGTAAAGCAAGCTAATCTTTTGGCTGTAGAATAGGATTCTGTTTTTTTATTAGAAGAAGGGATGTCCTCATGTGTCACAGGTTTGTTCTTCTTTAATACCTCTTGATTTGTTGATTTTCTTTCATCACTTCAAACAAAATCTGTATTGGGTAATAGTATGGCGTCAAGAACACACCATGACCTCTTTATCCCCGTTCTGGATAACCTGTTGTCCGATACCTCTCAGATCACTCTTCTGTCTTTCTCTTGTAGAGTCTCTGTGGGCTGATACTCTTTACATTGCTATCCCTCCATGCCTTTCAAAAATTAATTGAATAAGCTACCAAGTAGTGTGGAAGATAGTAGGACTTTAAATGACTTTCAAAACATAATGTTATTTTAGAAGAATTACGTGGATAGGACTGGCCAGCTTTGTGGGGCTGAGCGACTTGTTCTTGTCTGGAATGTTCTAATGTTTAGCCTATTTTCTAGAAACATGCCTGTGGTAAAGCGATTTTTAACCTCTGTAATAAATACATTCACGCAGAAAACTGCAAAAACAGTTGGGGAATTGCCCCGTATAATGTCCGTCGAACAATATGAAAATGTGGTCAATATTTGATGAAGAAACCAAAACATTTGACAGAATACAGAGGTGAAATGACTGTTTACATACAAAATGGCTGCAGAAAATGAGTTGTGAGAAAATGATGATGGAAGCAGAAGTAACATCATCATTGAGGAGCCGGAAGTGACGTCATCAATGATGGGCAGGAAGTGACATCATCTTGAGGAACCAGAAAGTGACGTCATCATTGATGGACCGGAAGTGAAGCCATTCTGAAGAGCCGGAAGTGACGTCTTCGCTGATGGCCCGGAAGTAACGTTATCCATGGTAGTTGTCTTGAGGTAACCGTTTTCAGAGACCGGAAGTGTTGTCGTTTAATGCGTGTGATTATGATTTGTCTTCTTTTGTTCTATAGAGACAGAGAAAGAGGCATCAGTACCCAAAATCAATGCTTTATCTTGCGTTATATCACTCACCTCAAGGCTTGTCAACTGCCTCCTAAGTGCACTTGTGTGACACCTCCATGTTCACCTGTTTTAATAGATTATTTATTTGACAGTTGAAGCACTGCACTTTCTTTTTGGACACAAACTGTTTTGATATGTTTTATTGTTCATTAAAATCACTTTTGCACCATCCCGTTGCTTGGAATGTTCTGTCCCCACCTGCCAGCTCATCCGGTTACGTTATGGACAGTGTCGGGTTCAACAGGCACCCAAATGGGAAGAGGGAGCTTGGAGCGGACCTGCTCTGTCACATTTTATAAATAAAATATTCATCCTTGATAAAAGGCTACTCAATTGAGCAAGAATTCTCACTTAGATCGACCACTATGCAGCAGATTTGTATTTTGTGAGGTTCAGCGAGAAACGTCACCATGTAAATATCCTCTTCCAGCATGTAGTGGCCTGAACACAGCAGGAGTGGGAAGGGGAAAAAAATCCTCTGAGTAGTTACACTTTCGGAAAGATTGCAGCAATTGGCTCGTTTAAAATCATTTTTAAATGCAAACTGGAAACTGTGGGGAAACAGTATGTCTATTTGGAACTTGTAATAAAAATTCAAAATACATGTGCTACAGTAGGTAGTGGAATAATGATCTTTTTTTTAAAGCAATCAAACATTTGGTGTAGTATATCAATTTTGTGTGTATGTAAGCTGCGAGTCGTGGCAGTATGGCACTGACAAATCAAGGTGAATCGTTTAGAGTCGGCCAGTAAGCCATTTTCTAACCTGTTTAGTTCTGAACACTGTCACAGGAGTCTGCTAAAGCCTTTCCCAGCTAGCATAGGGTGCTAAAACACACACACACACACACACACACACCACAAATACGCACACACGGCAGGGCCGTCTTAATGCATTGGCACACTGGGCACATGCCCGGGGGCCCAAGGAGCATAGGGGTCCCATGCTAATCTATGTTTGTTGAGACTTGCTGAGTGATTGTGTAGGTAGGGGCATTGCTTTAACTGGGGGCCTATAATGCTGTTAAGACGGCCCTGACAAACGTGCCAGTTTAGTATCGCCAATTCACCTAACCTGCATGTCTTTGGGCTGTGGGAGGGAACTGGAGCACCCGGTGGAAATCAACACAGCACCGCAGGGGAACAGGCAAACTCCACGCAGGGAGGACCCGGGACGTACCCTGGTCTCCTTATTGTGAGGCAGCAGCACTACCCATCAAATAGAGGGTATTTGTAAATTTGTTTTGACCCCCACTAGCACTACTCATTTAGCAGTTCATTTCGTTCACATCTGGGTGGCACAAAGTTTAAATTAATGTTTAGATTTACATTTATTTGCTTGGCAGGTGCTTTTATCCAAAGTGACTTAAAAAGAGGTCAACATAATAAGCTCATGTTACTCTGGGGACGGTTTAGGAGCAAATGTGACAGGACAAGGATATAAAATTGATATCTGCAGGTGAAGAGGTCAGAACAAAATATAAGTTTGTTAACAATTCCCAGAATGATGCTAAGGATCCGCGCTAGTATCTGGAAGGTTGCCTGATGAAATCCAGGTATTACCAGAAGGGATCCTGCTCCATTTGTACCCTTGAATATGCCCCTTAGCCTGAAAATTGCTCCGGGAGCGCTGTACAAAGGCTGACCCTACGCTCTTACCTCTAAAGGTCATGTAAAAAACAAATTTCCTCTTGGGGATTAATAAAGTATACCAGCTGTCACTTAGACAGAAATTCACCAAACACCAGGGTCTTCAAACACTTCGTGAGCACACTGAGGGGGTCAGAGTTTCAAATGGAGGTGGGCAGCTCATTTCACCAGCCACGAGCTACACATGAAAAGAGTCTGGACTGAACTTTGACACCACACAGAAGTGGCATCACCAGACAATGTTCATCAGCAAGCCTAATTGGTCAATAAGTGCAGATCCACTGCTCTGTAGTCAAGCATCAAGGACTGGAACTTAATACCTGCTGCTACAAGAAGCCAGTATTGTGATCTAAAGGGAGGAGCGACATGTGCCCACTTTAGCTGATTGAGCACCAAACATGCCAGTGAATTTTGAATCATCTGCTATACTGTAGCTTGGTTACACATGCCAGTGCTTATGCCAACAGGGAGTTGCAGTAGTCCAACCGTGAGAACATCACAGCCTGGACCAGAAGGTGTCCTGCATATTCTGTTAGATACGGTCTGATCTTGCAGATAGATAGATAGATAGATAGATAGATAGATAGATAGATAGATAGATATTTGTCTCCACAATATTGTACAGACTGAGTCTAAGACCAAGAGACCATCACAACATAGTCCTTGAAGGACAGCTGGTCATAAGTCACAACCATAAATTTTCATACTGACTTGGCAGATTTTAGGGATAATGAACCAAACTGAACAGAGATGGGGTGCTGAACAGTTGAATTAGCTGGGATAGCAAGAATGTCCATCTTTGCAAGATTGAGCTAGAGATGCTGTTCCTTCATCCAGTTTGCAATATCAGTGAGACATGCAGAGATTCTAGCTGACACTATATGGTCTTCCAGAGGGAAGGGCAAGTATAGCTGTGTATTCTGTAGCACAGAATTGATACGATAAAACATGGGACTTGATGATAGGGCCTAGTGAAGAGGTTTATGTCGTAAAGAGGAGAGGGCCCAGCACCAATCCTTGGGGCACCCCCATGCTCATCTGGAGCATCCTTTACATATCTCCATATCCAGCTGGATTTTCCCTAATGGTAGAACATAATCCTGTGGGTAATCTCAGTAATGCCAAGGTCAGAGTGGTGTTGCTGTCTGTGTTGCTGGCGCTCAGCTCTAAATACCTATGTTCAGCTTCAGGTTCAACTACTGTCTCTGTAGGTTTTACTTTTTCTTCCTATGTCCACATGGGGTCTCTGTTGTGGTTACATATTCCCAGATACAGGTGTGCTGATTAAAAAAAGCCTGGTATGACTACATACTGTATGCCATGCAGATTGGCTGCCATTTTCTCAGTTTGTATTCACGGTAAAGCTTTTATTCCATTCAAACTTGTATTGGATTAAACAGGCTGAAAAAAGGATAAATGAATACATCTTTTACTAAATGTACTTCTAAAGGAGGCTGATCACAGCTGGTAAAAACTATGATCTATAATTGCATTGTAATTACATAATAATTATTCTGCTGCAATATTATAATTATGCATCGTTTCAGTATTGTTACCAGGAGTTGAACATGGACAAGCAAAATGGCCATCCCTGCAAAACACAAAAACATCATTTTTAGGTGAAATTTCGCTCTGGGGCTAATACAATTCTATCTATCTATCTATCTATCTATCTATCTATCTATCTATCTATCTATCTATCTATCTATCTATCTATCTATCTATCTATCTATCTATCCCTTTAATTCAGGTTGGGGGTGATGACTTCTTCCAGACATGACCAGGCTAAGACTTAGAGCCAGAAATATGTATGTTGATTCAATTCAATTTATCTTTGCAGTGTTCTTTACTGAGTGCGGGTGCAGAGAACCTTGACAAGTTTGCATGTACCGTATTTCCCCAAAAATAAGACCAGTGTTGTGCAAGTTCACACCTCACAAGAACGAGCTCAAAGTTCCCACAGATTAAAATGACTAAATTCATGTTCATAGTTCACCATTTCAATTTTGCACTAGTTAGTTCACATTCAGTTCATTTTGTATTTTTAAGGAGTGAGAATAAATGACCGCTGAGTTTACTTTTTTCAGTTTTGCACGCCTTATATTAGGCTATTACAGTGTTTGTGAATAAAATACAATAGTTATGAAGACTTTTTTTATTTAAATACACTTTATTGAGTTATACCCAGCAACAAACACTTATAACCATATATGCTAATATCCTCCCGATCAAAAAAGAAATTAAATAGATGCAAGTACATATAAATTACCGCTCTATTTCCAACTGTGTGACACAAATGGCGACCGTGGAACCAGTGTGTAGGTGAACTAACCGATTACACTGCCGGTCAAAATTCACATCATATATTGCATGTCCAATGGGGAAAAATATAAACTGGCCTCGCAAAGTACAGTACAACGTTTTCCTAGAAGCGAAAGCGAAGCTTCACCGCATGCTTGTGTCACCGAGGGTGCAGCTTAAGCACAAGCAGGCAGACACAGACAGTGCCTATTTGAATTGACATTATTTTTTCTGAATACAAATTAATGGCAAAACATTCGTACAAAATAAATATTCATAAAAATCCACTAATCGTGCTTATCCGTATTTGGATTCGCCTTTACCCCTAAATTACAGGGTAGGGCAAAACGTTTAATCTGGACCTTAACCATTTCCAGAATGTCACATAAAACTGAACTAGCTCACATTCAAGTACTTCACTTGCAAATATGTTACGTTAAGTTCACCGTTCTTAGAAAAATGAGCTTATTTTGAACTAGTTTATGCACAACACTGAATAATACCTACTCCAAAAATAAGCCCTAGCATGATTTTCAGGCTGTTCTGTAATATAAGCCCTACCGCAAAAATAAATCAAGTCAAGATCATCAGTTGAAAAGTAAGGCGCCTAAAGCCAGGTTTATACTTCACGCGACGTGACCCGTGCGCCTGCGGACGCTACTGCTACGCAAGCATTGTCCTATTTATACTTTTGTGCGTATTATATGTAAATCTGGAAGATTCCACCAGGTGGCAGTGTGAGTTATAATCACGATGAGAAGACGTTCAGCTTTGCTGTGTTGTGAATTGTCTGAAACATCCATTAAATTCCGAGGACACCTTGCCACAATATCTCTGAAAAGGATGTTTAATGATTGCATCCATCAATCCAGGGATGTGCCTATTCCTGTGAGCATCACGTATGAGAAAGAAACAAAATCCTTGGACGGGCATCAGCTCCTCACAAACTGAACACAAGCACACACACATACAGTACACTTGAGTCATTTTAGCGTCACCAAATCCCCAAACCTGCATGCACAGTATGGAAACCCACCAGGAAAACATACAAACTCCAGGCAGGGAACACCAGGGACGTGACTCATTGCAAGACAGCAGTGCTACCGCTCTGCCACCATGCCACCCCTTCATGTGTAATTATTAACAGTTTTCATTATTTAAATGAAGTTAATGACTTATCTGTAAAATGTAACAAACATACTTTAATGCATTTCATCATGAAAGTGATATCAAGTATAAATCTAAGGATTTTAAATGTGCAGAGAGCTGGAATATCAGAAATGTAATGTGTTCTGTGTGGTGGTCTATTGCTGCTGTCAGTTCAGGAGGAAGCCCCAGAAGCTCATAGCGATTAACAACTAGGTCAGTTTTAAGATAACGTTTACGACGGTCTACTTCAATGGTAATATAAACTACGAGATTAAAGTAGATATTTCAAGTTTAAAGCCGACATTTCCACTTTAATCACAAAATAGCCCTTTTACCGTGTCCATAATTTTTTTCTCTGTGGCTCAAATACGCCGCCGTACATTCTGATGCTGTTGTGAAGGTGCGAAAAAAAAAAAAAAAAGAGGGCACAGAAGATGGTATGTAAGACCACCATATGAATATAAAAGCCCCACAAATGCATTTGTATGTCGCCATTTTGCTTCACCACATCGAGCCATTCATCAAACATCGATCCCGGAGGATCCTAAAACCATCTGGAGTCGCAAGAAATTCAGGCTGGACTTCAGGGTTTGAATGTGGAGAGTTATGACGACATTCCAGAAGAAGATGACATGACTGTGTTTGAATAAATGTAGGTTGTTGTATATGAAAAAATATAAGACATCCTCTGAAAATAAGCCCTAGTGCATCTTTTGGAGTTAAAATTAATATAAGACCCGGTCTTATTTTCAGGCTAATACGGTGAATTGCAATGCATATATTTTACAAATTACCAAATTCAGAGTACTCACAGTGGTAGTAGTGCCCATAAAGACAGTGATTTGTTAAAACAGACAGAGAACAAGGTAGAAAATGATTAATATAAATGGAAACCAACCACATCTGTCATTTAATTAATTGATGAACTATGGTCTGTTGACAGTTTTGATTGAATGGCACAGATGGTGAGTCCAAAAGGGCAGCATTTATTTGAGCCACTGGGAGGATGAGCTGGCATCTTCTTTAAATGTGCAAACAAAAGCGTAGATAAAAATCAAAGCTAATGGTTGTGGACAAGAAAATCAAAGAAGATTTAAAGGGGCTGGGGGCACCACAGGCTACCCCATTTAATGCTGGTGCACAGGTGTTAGCAACACCACAGTGCCTTGTGTCTGGCTGGTCTTCAGAATGTCGGCATCTTTCATGTGAGGTGCTATCTTGTGACAAAATGGCATTGGATGGGCCAAGGATGACATCACACGACCGCCATTTGCTTGAGGTCATTTTGGCTGGTGGGGGAGGTCACCACCTGTATGACCTTTACCTCTTCCAACTTCAGACTATGGAAGAGACAGAGTTTGCATGTGCCTGTGTGTTTGAGACATCTGTTATAGGGTTACTTTTGGGATCGTTTCTAAAACCAAACTGCTAAAAACAATCAAAAAAAAACCAAAAAAACAAAACAAAACAAAAACTCTAAACCTAAAGAACTTCCTGAATATTTTTTCATTTTCTTATATTGCTGGTCTATCATGCATCTTTCTTAAGATTTCCCTAAGCCTGAATGCATCTTTATGAACTTGATGTCGCAGGTAATAGTGTCTGGACACACAAAAGGGAATGCTCATGAAATCCAAACACACAAAATGATCCTCCCATGAACACTCCTGTCAGTGCTATGCTAATGATACTTCCAGAGGACGTGTTGGCCACAACTAGAATATCTTGTCTCAGTTTGGATGAAGCAACACCATCTCCAGCTCCTCATCCAGAGCTCCTTATTATTCCAGCCAGTCTATCTATTCAACACCCTATCTCTGTATAGCTTGGCTAACTATCACTAACATCTACCAAGTCAGTATTTAACCTTGGGGTGATGATTGATGACCATCTACCCTTCACTGGTCACACTGCAATTGTCTCTGATTCATGCAGATTTGCTCTGTATAACATCTACACGATCAGACTGTATTTGACAGAGTATGCAGCAGAATGTCTGGTTCAGGAATTGCTCCTGTCATGTCTGGACTATTGCGACTCCTTACTGGCAGGAATATCTGCATGCCACCAAGCCACTGTAGATGCTGCAAAATATACAGTGGCATGTCTTGTATTCATCCAGCCAAGATGGGCGCGTTACTCCCCTTTTTCAGGTCATTACACTGGCTCCTTGTAGTAGCAAGAATTAGGCTCACATCTTTCAAACTTGCATACAGAGTAGTCAATGGGTCAGATTTCCACAATTCCCACCATTCCTAAACTTTCCAATCCTTGTGTTATGGAGTATTGTCTAAGCTCATTCACTGATGGCTAATACTAATGCCATTGAGGGATGCATCTGAGCAGCTATGATGTTCAATTATTCATTTGCTTTGAAAGTTGCACTCAATGTCTACCCATCACCAGGGTGTCCAGTTGACATTTAGCGCAATGGTCCATTGACTCATGGAGTTCTTGCCATATAAGAATCCACAAGAACTAGGATTCGACATCCCATGAAATAGTTTTTACATCCAATCTTTGTGCTCCTTATACCACTGCAACCCCACCTTTTTTGTTTTCACTAACAGGAGTGGGCTTCAGTTGGGTTATTGGTTTCCACATGCCATGAATAAGTTTTTTTCGGGTAACATTACAACCATCAAGACAAGAACAGACCATTCAGCCCCACAAAGCTCGCCAGTCCTATCCATTTAATTCTCCCAAAATAACATCAAGTCGAGTTTAGAAAATCTCTAAAGACTTACTGTCTACCATGTGTCTGTGGTTCTCTTTGTGAAGAAAAACTTCCTAATGTTTGTGCGAAATTTACCCTTTACAAGTTTCCAGCTGTGTCCCCGTGTTCTTGATGAACTCATTTTAAAGTCACCGTCTCGATCCACTGGACTAATTCCCTTCATAATTTTAAACTCTTCAGTCAGGTCTCCTCTTAATCTTCTTTTGCTTAAACTGTATAGGCTCAGCTCTTTTAATCTTTCCTCGTAATTCATCCCCTGTAGCCCTGGAATCAGCCTAGTCGCTCTTCTCTGGACCCTTTCTAGTGCTGCTATGTCCTTTTTGTAGCCTGAAGACCAAAACTGCACACAGAACTCCAGATGAGGCCTCGCCAGTGTGTTATAAAGCTTGAGCAGAACCTCCTGTGACTTGTACTCCACACATCAAGGCGCTATATAACCTGACATTCTGTTAGCCTTCTTAATGGCCTCTAAACACTGTCTGGATGTTGACAGTGACAAGTCCACTATGACTCCTCAATCCTTCTCATAAGTGGACTTTTGATTTTCAAACCTCCCATTGTGCATTCAAACCTCATGTTTTTTTACTTCCTATGTGTAATACTCTTTATTTACTTACAATAAATGTCATCTGCCAGAAATCTGCACAAGCCTGAATGCTGTCCAAGTCCTTCAGTGATGATTCAACAGATTCTCGATTATCTGCTAATCCACCCATCTTGGCATAATCTGCAAATTTAATCAGCTTGTTACTTATATACCAATCCAAAACATTTATAAATATTAAAGAAAGCAGCAGCCCTAGCACTGACCCCTGTGAGACACAATGAGGTATGGAACACATAATGAGGTACAACAAGTTCTGGTGTGCCACTTTTGGTAGAAATCAGCTTGTCATCAACATCAGTGGCTTGTTCCTGACCACAGGATTACCAGTGGCTGTAGCTTCTTTGAGTGGTGGCCTATCCTCAATGGCCCTGTGACAGTCTCACATGTGAAAACCTCAGCACGGTTCATGTTCCTGATATATTTGTTATAGCATGTGTGATGCCCCCTATATTGCCAAAAGTCATCTAAGTCTCTAGCATTGCCCACTTTTTGATGTAAGGTTACCCACATATTACTTCAAGCGAAGTTTCACCCACTCGGTCCGGTAATGACCTTTCACAAGATTTCTTAAATTTTTTTCCCTACAAGAGTTTTTGGGAGATTTTTCTTGTTTTCTTAGGGAGTCAAGGCTGGTGGGCTGTCAAAAACCACTGCCTGTTAAACAACCTATTGAGGTATTCCTTGTGTTTTTTCGGGCTATACAACAAATAAATTGTTGTTTTAATGGGTGGCATCTTGTGGAACCACCTCTACGTGGCATTAAATCTCAATTCAGACTGAATTCTCATGTAGATCCTAGCTGGTGGAAAAAGTTGTCCACCTTCATCCAAGCTGCTGACTCCTTCACAATGTTTAAGAAGCGTCCTCTGTTCTGGGATTTCTTGATATTTGACAGTGGCTTGATGCCCATCTATTTTCCAACCCGCTGAATCCGAACACAGGGTCACGGGGGTCTGCTGGAGCCAATCCCAGCCAACACAGGGCACAAGTCAGGAACCAATCCTGGGCAGGGTGCCAACCCACTGCAGGACACACACAAACACACCTACACACCAAGCACACACTAGGGCCAATTTAGAATCTCCAATCCACCTAACCTGCATGTCTTTGGATTGTGGGAGGAAACCCACGCAGACACGGGGAGAACATGCAAACTCCATGCAGGGAGGACCCAGGAAGCGAACCCTGGTCTCCTAACTGCGAGGCAGCAGCCCTACCACTGCGCCACCCATGGCTTGATGTGAAGTTCATATTTATTGGAAAAGGGTAACTAGTCTTGTGTTGTTTGCTTTTGAGCTCTTCACTTTTTATGGTCAATTTTGTATCGCTATTCTGTGACTCTTGTTTCAAAGCAGTCCCCCAGACTGATGTCTACTTTATTATGTTTGCCCTCTTTTTTAAGTCACTTTGGATTAATAATAATAATAATAATAATAATAATAATAATACATTTTATTTAATAGGTGCCATTCTTTCTTTCTTAAAAGTGTCTAGTGTGACCTGTAGGTGGCGCTGCAACACCCCAAACCCCATGCACAACAGCGAAGACACAAGTTCCGGGTTGGCATTAAAGACAATAAAATAACTTACCTTCAACAATGGTACAAGCACATTACAGTACACTTCTTCTTCTTCTTCTTCTTCTCCTCTTCTTCCTTTTCGCTCAGCGAGGTTTGTACACACTCCGCACCCGACTCTAACTCCCAAGGTGAGACAGGGTGGCTCCTTTCAGGGAGTACCCTGGAGGAGTACTTCTGGTATCAGGGCATTGCCCATAGGAAGTACTTCTGGGTCAGGAGGATGCCCCACAAAGTAGGGGTCAGGGATTCCTGCAGCACCCCCTGGCAGCACCCACAGAACACAACAGGGCTGCTCTATGACACTACCATTCCCAGCATGCCTAGCAGGTGTCTCTATGGGTACTGAAGCCCAGGGATGCTTCCATCTTTTGTATCGGGGAGACTATAGCCACGTTCAGTTGTCTCCCCCTGTCCTTTCATTGTATTGGCCTCCTGGCCTGGTAAAGGTCCTTCCTCAATTCCAATTCACATTGTTGGCATCCAACTCCTGTGGAAAGACAGGAATTGTTCTGTCTTCTCTTATTTATGTTTAATTTTTTTTAGTTACTTCATCAAAGAGTTGACCAACTCTTCTCCCTGGTGCAGTTTCTGGAGGGTGCATAGGATAGGAGTATGATAACCGATGTGTTTTATGTGTTTTGTAGATTTGGAAAAAGCAAATGACCACATCCCTCAACATGTGTTGTTGGAAGTGCTGCTATCAAATAAAGCATGTGGGTTCTTCATTTCTTTTTTGTATCAGCTACTCTGCACTCTGGGTAATGTTACTAAAGGGATAGACTCAAGCATTACACACGTTTCATATAAGTTGTGACCACTAGGGGGCGTTGCAGCATCCCACACCCCAGACAAAACCACAGTGACACAAGTCCCAAGTTCAAGTAAAAGATATCTATACTAATAAAAGGCAAAGCCCTCACTGACTCACTCACTCACTCACTGACTGACTCACTCACTTATCACTAATTCTCCAACTTCCCATGTAGTTAGAAGGCTCATTCCTTACAGATTACTTGCAAAAGCTGGACAGGTTTCATTTTGAAATTCTACGCGTAATGGTCATAACTGGAAGCTATTTTTCTCCATATACTGTAATGGAGTTGAGCTCGATGGCCGTGGGGGGCGGAGTTTCATGTGACATCATCACGCCTCCCACGTAATCACGTGAACTGACTGTCAACGCAGTACGTAGAAAACAAGGAAGACCTTGTGGACGAAGGTTTCAGACCAGACAGCAGGTGCGGTTATAAAGCAGCTTTATTTTTCAGAGTCACGGTGATAAGAGTTTCAGAAAAGCAGACAATCAAATATACATGACAGCGTCAGGGCTCTTCTGAACCCGGTCTGTTGGGTGGGGTCCAGTTTTATACCCCTAGAATGCGTGATTTAATATCATTATAAAATGTAACAGTCAACACATTTATTATACACAAACCTTGAGCCCCTTTAACGTCCCTTGTAAAACTTGATTTCTTGGCTCCTTTTGCTATGGCATTCAGATGTAAGCTAAGGGACAACATGATAAGGCAGACTCATGTGTGGAATGCTCAGACCTTGAGTCCTTTGCACAAACATTTTTCTGTTTGCTAAAACAAAGCATGCTGTTACTTGGTTTCGTAAAGCTTACTTCTCAGATATGAATTAGTACAAGGGAACGAAGAGAACATTCGTCTTCCACAACCTCCAAAAAGCGCTGAAGAAAACATGCATTATACAATTGAGAAGGCAGTGAAACACTAAGAAACGAGCGAGTGACACATACAACCATATTCATGAGTGCAGCTACTTCGCAAACAAAGAACGGTGTAAACCTAAAGTTTAAATTAAGTTCATAGACAGGCTGCCGCTGGCGTTTGTCATGCCCACGGCTAATGCGGGATACAAGTTTAATGAGAGGACGCAGGATATAAACGAGAGTTTTGATCACTTTGTAACTAAGTTAAAATTGTAGGTGAAGGGGTGTGCTTATGCAAATTCCGAGAGACTGTCAGTTAAGGCGGGTGGGGGAGTCACGTCATCATCTCCCCTCCCTTTCACCTCATTTCGCTCTGAGTTGAGCTCCGCAGCAAACGTAGTCTTGAGGAACCAACTTTGTGACACTGCCACCAAATACTCACAGAAAAATCCACAAGTTAATACACACACTGTCTCTAGAGTTTCTCCACACTCTGAATCCTCCAGGCACTACTTACAAAAGGTTACATTGACAATCATGTTACGTTATTTTTAAAATGTTTCCTTTTCTTAGCACAAGCACAGCTGAGAAGCTTCGATGCATGTGCTCCATAACGCGTTAAAAAATAACGCATTTAATCACACTTTGCATTCCAAGCAAAGGGGAACTTCTCTCAATGCATGATTTCCTGGTACACCGATTACATTGATCAGTGCTTCCTGATTCATTTTACCCTCCCACCCCTTGGTTTGAGAAGAAGTATGAAAAAATATGAGGTTAACACAGAAAAGCAGATCACCAATTGAAGCTTTTTGAATAATGGATACTTTATTCACCATCAATAATTGTTTTGGTAAAGCCATACTCAGTGTAATCCCCCTTCCATTGTATAATTTTTCCGCGACTAGCCATGATTAAATGAACGGTAAAAAAGTAAGAGCGAAGCGAGGGTGACTTATTCAGGCAGGCAGGCGACAGCTCATTAGCTCGAATTTGGATATAAGTAGGTTCTATTTAGTCGCCAGAAATATCTTTGGTAGGAATGGAAGTTGAATTTAGTCTTTAAATTTCTATGGTGAAGAAAAATTAAAAAAAAAATGATGACTAAATTTAACTTGCATTCCTACTAAACATATTTCTGTCGACTAAATAAAAATTACTTATATTTAAAATTTAAATAGAACTGAGGAGAATAGAGGAGCAGGTTATTGACTGTGTGCCATTCTGACAGCCGCTCCACCTCGTCCCTTTATGCCAGCTCACCCTCCTTGCCCGAGATGAGCCCGACCACCGTTGTGTCATCCGCAAACTTTATGATCTTGTTGCTATGGTGAGTGGGGACACAGTCATATGTGTAGAGGGTGCAGAGGAGCGGGCTGAGCACACAACCCTGCGGCGTCCCGGTGTTGAGGCTGAGAGCAGTGGAGGTGTGGGAACCCAGCCTGATCATTTGGGAACAACCAGTCAGGAAGTCCAGTATTCAACTGCAGGTGAGTGATGGAAGTCCCAGATCTGCCAGTTTGGACACCAGTCGTTGTGGGAGGATGGCGTTAAACACCGAGCTGAAGTTCACAAAGAGCAGTCTGGCGTAACTCTCCTCCTGTTCCAGGTGGGTCAGGACAGCATGAAGGGCTGTGGCCACAGCGTCCTCCGTGGACTTCTTTTCTATGTAAGCAAATTGAAATGGGTCCAGGTCTGCTGGGATGATATGACTCCGCACCAGTTTCTCAAAGCACTTCGTGATGACAGATGTGAGTGCCACTGGGCGGAAATCATTCAGACTGTTTGTGGTGGATTTTTTCAGCAGCGGAACAATGATGGAGGACTTGAGCCAGGATGCGACAGTGGCCTGGGACAGGGACTGGTTGAAAATCATAGTGAAGATTCCGGCCAGTTGATCCACACAGTCTTTTAGCACCCGTCCAGCCACACCATCAGGTCCTGCAACCTTCCTCTGGTTCACCTTCCTCATCACCCGCCACACCTCACACTCACTCTTCCACTGTGAGTATGTTGCTGTTGTGAACAGGCAGCTGTGATGGAGCTGCTGTTCGTGTCAGCTCAAAGCAGGCAAAGAAGCGTCTCCCTCAGCGGCCGAGGAGTTGCTAGATTTGTAGCCGCTGATGTGCTGGAAACCCTGTCACACCTGCCTGGTGTTGTTGCTCCTCAGATGGTCCTCTATCCTCCTTCTGTACACTGCCTTGGCCTCTTGGATGCCTCTGTTCAGGTTCACTCTAGCTACACTGTAAACAGCCCCATCCCCAGACCTGAAAGCAGTATTCCTGGCTTTCAGCAGACTCTGGACATCCTTCCTCATCCAGGGCTTCCTGTTAGGATAAATACTTATGTGTCTGTCCCTGGTGACATTGTCCATGCATAACCTGATGTAATCCAGGACTGCCGTAGTGTGGTTCTCCAAGTCTTGGTGATCGAAAACCTCCCAATCGGTTCTCTGGAAGCAGTCCTGCAACTATTGGGAGGCCTCCTTGGGCCATATGATAACAGTCCTGGTCATAGTGGGAGCTTGTTTACTGAGGGGGTATATGCAGGGATCAGAAGCAGGGACATGTGATCAGACTGGCCAAGGTGTGCTAGGGGTTTAGCCCTATAGGCCTGTCTGATGTTTCTGTACAGCTTGTCCAGTGTTTTTACTCCCCTGGTTGCACATTTTATATGTTGATGGAATTTGGGGAGAACTGCTTTCAGATCTGCATGATTAAAGTACCCAGAAATGATGTGAACAGCCTTAGTTACTGCTGATGATGTCATGCAAAAGCCCCAGAGCCGAGTAAGCATTAGCATCTGGTGCTATGTACACAGCAGTTAGCAATATGGCGTTGAATTCACGGGGGAGGTATATGGGTCTGCATTTAATTGTCATAACCTCCACGTCTGGAGAGCAGTGTCTGGTGACTATGGTGGAATTTGTGCACCAGCTATTGTTCACATAAATACACAGCCCCCCTCCTCTTTTCTTACCGGAGCTCTCTGACCTGTCTTTCTGGTGTGCTGTGTAGCCTGCTATTTCGATGGCCGTGTCCGGCATGAGTGGAGTCAGCCACATTTCCTTGATCAGCAGGATGCAGCAGTCCGTGATGATCTTTTCCATTGCAACCCGCAGCTTCCACTCGTTAAGTTGTTCACCAGAGACCTCACATTTGAGGAGAAAATGCTTGGAAGATGGTGGTATGTGTGGCTGATTCCTTAGCCTCGCTTGCACGCCGCCTTTGCACCCCCTCTTTTGTTTACGTTCTTTGCGCCGCCGCCGGCTTTCTGAAGCTGGGATTGTAATCCATGGAGAGCCCGGTGTTGTGGAGTTGTGGACGCGGAGAAACTCGGATGTCGAGCAACTCTCACTCAGTAAGTCGATAGGTAAAATATCTTGCCAGCTATACAGGTTGGACAGCACACAGCTGCAGCGTCTAAGCATGCCGCCATTGTCTAATGTAATGCCGTGCCAGGGGAGACTATAGCCTCTTCCACTTTTCTCTCCATGTCCTTCCATTATATTGGCCTCCCGGCCTGGTAAAGGTCTTTGCTCCATTCCACTTTGTATTGTTGCTCATCCAACTCCCTTGGAGAGACAGGAATTGTTCTGTTTTCTCTTTCTCCTGGAATCCCAGCCAGGCAATAGATGACTACCGATCCCAGAAGGGATGTCAGTTCATAGGTGTTGTCCATCACATTGGTAAGTGAATAAATGTACCATAAGATGCAAAAATGCCCACGAGAAAACAAACACACAAAACGGTGACTAAAGGACACTACCTGAAAAAAAGTAAAAACTGTGCAAAATATGAAAGCAGAAATTAAAACGAATAAGCCATAAAGTGATCCTAACAGTGTCTAGCCGTGATGCTGTGTGCTAACAACTCCACCACCCAACAGGCGGATCTGAAATTCAAAAGAGAGAACCCTGCTGCTCGTTCCGACCCCAACGGCTCCTCTTGTCCTGCGTTACGCCCCACTCTGACAGGTGACCCTCAAATTAGATTCAGCTGCTCTGCTAAATGGATGGATTGAGGCAAATGATCATGTGATTGCTTAGATTAGGCATTTAAAAGAATAATATTTGAAAAGTCGTTTGTTATTATTTATTCATGTAGTACAAGATGGAAACAAAATTGGACATTTATGTCATTTCTCACGCAGAGGACTAACACAGTGAGCCGCATTTCTGAAGATGAAGTAGTTTTCTTTTTTTTTTTTCTTTCCTTTCTAAATATAAAGAGCATAACAGCTGGTGAAGTGTAAAGAAAATCTATGATAAAATGGAATATCAGGCAGTGGTTAGGAAAGAAAAAAGCTGAGCGCCCTACCTGACAGGAAACAGATGGCGTTATAAAGAACACAAAACATACCATGTTATGAAAACGGGAGAGCACACAAATAGAATTAGCTGGAGAATCAGTCTACCGATGCCGAGGGTTCTGTTTTTAGCAAAATGTGTATTCTTTTGATTGTAAAAATTGTACGGTAGATGGTGAACTTTGAATATCCATGTGAGAAGAGAAATAGTTTTCTTTAATAGAAAGTATTTTCCGTTCTGCTTTTGGTCTGTTTGCTTCATTTGTGGTTATGTCCGTTCGCCAGTCCAGCAGAAGATCGGAAGGATTTTCCTACATTACATTTTACTTTGTCTGCCTCCATTTTGTTCTAATAGTTCATTCCTGATACATTTGTTGTAAAAGTAGGTTCAGAAAATATATAGCTCAAAAAAGTGAAGGGGGCACTTAATCTTCTCAGTCTAACAACAAGTCAGTGAAACTTCAGGGATGTCAATGTGTCCAGTTAGGATGCAGAAGCCATTGTGAGTCAACTTCACCTGCTTTGGTGCAAACAAAAGTGGACAACAGGGGCACTGGAGAACCCACAGCAAGACAACCCACAAAAAAAGGGAATGGTGGGCACAGACAATTGCTCGGTCCTTATCCTACCTGACTGGTCCTCCTCTAGATTTGCGTTTTGTTGTTGTTCTTGTTACTACTGATAGCATGAGGCGGTACCTGCAGCTGATTCAGGTTGCACAGGTACTCCAGGATGGCACATCCATACAGGTCATTACAAGAAGGTTTGCTTTGTCTCCCAGCAGAGTCTCAAACAAGGAGGAGATACCAGGAGATGGGTCATTACATGAGGAGAGCTGCAGGATGTATAGACCAGTCAATGCCATAAATGCCTTCATCATCCAGGAACTGCCTACACACTCTGGACACATAAGGCCTGGCATTGTCCTGCACCAGGGGGAATCCAGGGCTCACTGCACCAACGTAAGGTCTGACATTAGAAGAATCTAGACGAGAACAGGCCAATTAGCCCAACAAAGCTCGCCAGTCCTGTCCACTTATTTCTTCCAAGAAAACATCAAGTCCAGTTTTGAAAGTCCCTAATGTCTTACTGTCTACCACACTACTTGGGCGCTTATTCCAAGTGTCTGTCGTTCTTTGTGTAAAGTAAAACTTCCTAATGTTTGTGCGAAATTTACTCTTAACAAGTTTCCAACTGTGTCCCCGTGTTCTTGATGAACTCATTTTAAAATAACAAGTCTCGATCCATTGTATTTATTCCTTTCATAATTTTAAACACTTCAATCATGTCACCTCTTAATCTTCTTTTGCTTAAACTGTAAAGGCTCAGCTCTTTTAATCTTTCCTCATAATTCAACCCCTGTAGACCTGGAATCAGCCTAGTCGCTCTTCTCTGGACCTTTTCTAGTGCTGCTATGTCCTTTTTGTAGCCTGGAGACCAAAACTGCACACAGTACTCAAGATGAGGCCTCACCAGTGCATTATAAAGGTTGAGCATAACCTCCTTGGACTTGTACTCCACAGATCGTGCTATATAACCTAACATTCTGTTAGCCTTCTTAATGGCTTCTGAACACTGTTGGAAGTTGATAGCTTAGAGTCCACTATGACTCCTAAATCCTTCTCATAAGGTGTACTCTCGATTTTCCGACCACCCATTGTGTATTCAAACCTAATATTTTTACTTCCTATGTGTAATACTTTACATTTACTGACATTAAATTTCATCTGCCACAAATCTGCCCAAGCCTGTATGCTATCCAAGTCCTTCTGTAATGATATAACGGATTCCAAATTATCTGCTAATCCACCTATCTTGGTATCATCTGCAAACTTAACCAGCTTGTTACTTATATTCCTATCTAAATCATTTATATATATTAAAAAAGCAGCTGCCCTAGCACTGACCCCTGTGGAACACCACTCTTAATATCATCCAGTTCTGATGAGGTTCCTCACACCATCACCCTGTGCTTTCTGTGTCTGAGCCAATTTTGCACCCATCTAAAAACATCACCCTGAACTCCCACTTCTTTTAACTTGATGCCCAACCTCTCATGTGGCACCTTATCAAATGCTTTCTGAAAGTCCAGATAAATAATATCATAAGCTCCACTTTGATCGTATCCTTTTGTTGCCTCCTCATAGAATTCCAACATGTTAGTAAAACACGACCTCCCTCTTCTGAACCCATGCTGACTGTTCAGAATAACTCCTGTCCTTGCCATGTGTTGCTCAATCTTATCCTTAATAATTCCTTCCATTAATTTTCCTGTGATGCTTGTTAAGCTTACTGGCCTATAGTTGCTTGGATCTGCCCTGTCACCCTTTTTATATAATGGGATGATATTTGCCATTTTCCAGTCCTTTGGAATCTCTCCAGTGCAGTGACTTCCTAAAAATATGTGTCAAGGGTTTATATATGTACTCACTAGCCTCCTTAAGAACACGAGGATAAATATTATCTGGGCCTGGTGATTTGTTTGATTTCATCTTATTTAATCTGAGCAGCACTTCTCCTCTACAATTTCCAAATCCCTCAGTACCTCCTTAGTAGTTGTTACCTCTGGAGGTTATCCACTTGCTCACTTGTAAACACCTCAGAAAAATGTAAGTTTAGGGCATCTGCTATTTCATTGTCTGTATCTTTTAATTCCCTTTACTATTCCTGATGAACTTGACCTCCTCCTTAACTGTTCTTTTACTACTAAAATACTGAAAGAATCTCTTGGGGTCTTCTTTCGCCTTATCTGCTATATTCCTCTCCAACTGTCTTTTAGCCTCTCTGATATCCTTCTTAATGGTTGCCCTCATGTTCTCATACGCTCGATTCTCTTTGCAGTCATTAGTCTTATATGCCTTATACAGCAGTTTTTCCTTTGCAACTTCTTTTTAAATCTTTATTAATCCATCGTGGAGTTTTTTTTAGTTTCCTATTAATTCCAAATTTAGGTATGTATCTGTCCTGCATTACATGTAAAACATTTTAAACCTGTTCCACTGCTCCTCGACTGTCTCCACATTTAAAAGCTTATCCCAGTCTATCCTACTTAGACTTTGTCGCATCTGCTCAAAATTAGCCCTACTAAAGTTCAACTTAACAATTTTAGTCTTTGCATCTGTACTCTTACAAAATACTGAGAATTGTATTACATTATGGTCACTTGACCCTAGTGGTTCAATCACCTCTACACCCTCAATTCTATCCTGATTATTACAGAATACTAAATCCAGACAGGCTTCACCTCATGTTGGTGCTTTAACATGCTGTGTTAAAAACAGTCGCTGATTACTTCTAAAAACTCCTGCTCTTGTGCTCCTCCATCTGTAAGGTTATCCCAGTTAATATTTGGATAATTAAAGTCCCCATGACTATAATATCCCCTGTAAACTTGCCTTTTTGATATTATTAAAAGATGTGTGTTGAAATTACTCTCTGAATTATGTGATCTATAACACACTCCTAAAATAAGACCTCCTTCCCTAATATTTTCCAGGCGAAGCCACATGTCCTCACTAAGATGGGGCTCATCATCCAACTGAAGATGACTTACATTTAAACCCTGTTTGGCATAAACAGCAACCCCACCTCCTTTTCTGTTCTGTCTATCCTTCCTAAAAATGTGTATCCCTCTATGTTATACTCATCCCCATCTTTGTTATTTAGCCAGGTTTCCGTTATTGCTATAATATCATAATTATGCTCTGCTACATACAACTCCAACTCACTTACATTATTTTTGATACTTCTAGCATTAAGACAAGCTATGTTTAATTTGTTACTCCTTCTACATTTAAATGTTTGCTTAGAATTTACATTACTGACAATGGCTCTGAGGATTTCATCCCGGCACCTAACAGCAGTCAATGTACTGTAGTCTAGCACATGGAGGTCTGTGCAGCCCTCCAAGGATATGCCTCCCCAGAACGTCACTGACCCACTGCCATACCGGACATGCTGGACGATGTTGCAGGCTGCATAGCACTCACCACGGCGTCTCCAGACTCTTTCACGTCTGTGACTTATTTGCTTAGTGTGAACCTGCTGTTGACTATCTGGCAACATTAAACTTATCTTTCTGGATGCTCCTTTCCTTTGTTTGTGTCAGCTATGACTTTATATCCTCCTGTAAAACTTCCAGTGTATTTCTGATTGTAGATGAAAAGACTTAGTTTTGATGAATCTGAGATGTATTCTTTAACACTTATCAGGATCACTTTTTAGATATTAAAATGCAATTCGCTCATGTAGTCCTTTCCCTACCCTAAGTGAACTGCTCAAAGAGTTTTGCTAACAGGGATGAGAGAGCGTCCTTCATTTCCAGCCGCATTACCGGTGAAATCAATTCAAGCCCAGTGGCTTTGTTTGACTTGGAGGCAGCTTGCGCCTTCTGTTGTCGATGGCTTTCCTACTGAACTTGGACAGTAATGCCTCGGGCAGAATTAGGAACAGAATTTTCCTCCTTGGTAAGCATAAAGGTAAGCAGTCGGGCTACTGTGTGTATGCTATTTTAGAGTGCCAAGGAAAAGTTTAATATTAAAATATATTCTTATATAATTTGAAATGTAAGAAGGTTAATAATGAACTAAAAAGCTTAAATAAAATACTTTAATATTAAAATATACTGATAAATACAGTACTATGAAGATAATGGTAGCATTTGAAAACATTCTGAAATAATATTAAAAGGGAAAATGTTAATACTAAAATATATTCTTTAGAAATAAAATAGAAACATAATTAATATTAAAATAAAGGGTCAAGCAGAGCCGGTCAATCCATTAGTAGACCCGGGCAGCTACCTATGGCAGTCATTTGAAGGGTGTCTTTTATTAATTAATGAATTATATTTATATATCACTTTTCTCACTACTCAAAGTGCTTTACATAGTGAGTGGGGAGGGGAGTCACTTCAACCACCACCAATGTATAGCACACACCTGCATGATGCAATGGCAGCCATTTCTGTGCTGGTATGCCCACCATACAATAGCTGTTAGGTGGTGAAGTGGTGAGATATTTAGCCAGTTAGAGACAGGGGTTGATTACGGACCCATAATGGAAGAGGCTGTGATGGGCAATTTATCAAGGACAATGGGATTAAATCCAACTATTTTCAAAAGATGCCCAGGAATCCTTAATGACCACAGAAAGTCCAGACCTCGATTTTACATCCCATCCAAAGGACGGGGCCATATTTACAGCACAGTGTCCCTATCACTGCACTGGGGGCATTGGGATCCACACACAGACCACAAGGTAAGCTCCACCTGCTGGCGTCACCAACACCTCATCCATCAGCAACCCAAGCTTTTCCTTGATGGTCTCCCATCCAAGCACTGTCTGGGACAGAGCATGCTTAGCTTCAGGTGGATAACCTGTTCTTAAGTGCAGGTGGTATGGCTGCTGACAATGAAAAATGTATGACATTTGAGGAACGTGTGGTCCTGATACTAAGAGGGAGTCCTGACGATTGATGATCTCTGATGATACAAAGTGGGAGCTGTTAGTTGCTGGGCACCATTTATGAAAGTAAAAGTGAACACGCTTCATACACCAAGTGGCACACACTCCTTAAAGTCAGCCGTATATACACAAGGACCACCTTTTGTGCTACTGAAGGGGTACACGGTCCAGATTCCATGGGGGACGGTCGTCGAAATCTGATGATATTGAGTGGCCACTGTTACCCACTGTGCTGATGCTTCACACACCAAGGGGCCCACAATCCTTCAAGTCTTGCTATATACACAAATGGCACTATTTTTTTTGCTACTGAAGGGGTGCCCACTCCAGGGGGAAACAGGTGGTTGTTGAATTGTAATAATAACGACAACCTGTTATAGATAATGAGTGACAACATCCATCTTTCCTGCCTAGGGCTCCAAGTGGGCTTCAACCAGCACAGAGGCCAAAGGACTGTGGATGCCTTACCATCCCTTCTATATTAGCTTCTGGGACATCACATTCCAAAACAATGAGCATTAATATGGAGTTGGCTGCTATTTGCAACTTTTACAGCCTCCACTTTTCTTTCCACAAAATGTTGGAGTATGTCCATGAGAGTTTGTGTCCATTCAGCAAAAAGAGCATTTGTGAGATCAGGTAATGATGTTGGTCAGGAAGACCAAGCTCTCAATTATTATTCAATTTCATCTCAAAAGTGTTGCACTGGATAGCGCGGTGTGCAGGCCACTTGAGTGTCTAGCCCAAACCCTGGCATTTTTCCTCCTCCATTAAACTCCACAGTAGGCACTATGCAGTCCAGAAGGTGGCATTGATTTTTTGCTTGATTTTATGTACCTGTTAGCAGTGGGTGCAGCTGAAACACCTGAAGTCAGCAATTTGGAGGGCTGTCCACATACTTTTGACCACAGAGTGTAGCATAATAGTGTCAAACCCCCCAGTCCTAGCAGCACTGGGCACAAGAACATGAACGTGGTGCCAGTCTATTAAAGGAAACACTCATGTGTAGAAACTCACTGTCTCAGAAGGGCTAATCTGGGATTCCCACTTTACCCAAATTGCACAAAATTGTGTGTGTGGAAGCAAAACTGGAATACCCAGATGTAAAAAAAATGTAATGAACAACTTAATTGGTGCCAATATGTTGATAATTTAAAATGTATATTTTGGTCCGAAATGTTTATGTCAATGTGCTTAACTGTGGATTTAGAAAAACAGTGAAAAAATGGCTACAAAGAAATCCGTATTCAATCTCCTCAATCATGTTTCATTTAAACACAGCGAGCCCTGCGATGATACTATCCATTAATGGCGCTATATAAAATAAACGTCAATTGTCTGATTGATAACAAAGGGTATAGTTCCACTGATACCACCCTGTAATTTAGATAGATAGATAGATAGATAGATAGATAGATAGATAGATAGATAGATAGATAGATAGATAGATACTTTATTAATCCCAAGGGGAAATTCACATAATCCAGCAGCAGTATACTGATACAAAGAAACAATATTAAATTAAATAGTAATAATAAAAAAAAAAAAAAATTAAAAAAATTAAATAAAATTAATGTTAACATTTACTCCCCCGGGTGGAATTGAAGAGTCGCATAGTGTGGGGGAGGAACGATCTCCTCAGTCTGTCAGTGGAGCAGGACGGTGACAAAAGTCTGTCACTGAAGCTACTCCTCTGCCTGGAGATGATCCTGTTCAGTGGATGCAGTGGATTCTTCATGATTGACAGGTGTTTGCTTAGTGCCCGTTGCTCTGCCACAGATGTTAAACTGTCCAACTTTAATCCTACAATGGAGCCTGCCTTCTTAACAAGTTTGTCCAGGCATGAGGCGTCTTTCATCTTTATGCTGCCACCCCAGCACTCCACCGCGTAGAAGAGGGCACTTGCCACAACCGTCTGGTAGAACATCTGCAGCATCTTACTGCAGATGTTGAAGGATGCCAACCTTCTCAGAAAGTATAGTCTGCTCTGACCTTTCTTACATAGAGCATCAGTATTGGCAGTCCAGTCCAATTTGTCATCCAGCTGCACTCCCAGATATTTAAAGGTCTGCACCCTCTGCACAGTCACCTCTGATGATCACAGGGTCCATGAGGGGCCTGGGCCTCCTAAAATCCACCACCAGCTCCTTGGTCTTGCTGGTGTTAAGGTGTAAGTGGTTTGAGTCGCACCATTTAACAAAGTCCTTGATTAGTTTCCTGTACTCCTCCTCCTGCCCACACCTGATGCAGCCCACAATAGCAGTGTCATCAGCGAACTTTTGCACGTGGCAGGACTCCGAGTCGTATTGGAAGTCTGATGTATATAGATTGAACAGGACCGGAGAAAGTACAGTCCCCTGCGGCGCCCCTGTATTGCTGCACACAATGTCAGACCTGCAGTTCCCAAGACGCACATATTGAGGTCTGTCTGTAAGATAGTCCACAATCCATGCCACAAGGTGTGAATCTACTCCCATCTCAGTCAGCTTGTCTCTAAGGAGCAGAGGTTGGATGGTGTTGAAGGCACTAGAGAAGTCCAAAAACACAGTACAGTATTTACAGTAGATGCAAGGGAGAATTCTTCTGTACCCTGTACCTGTGACAATAATGAGTCTATAAATCAGTAATTCAATTTGCTACTGAGGTGCCTAGTTTTTTTGTTCCACATAACTTTTAAATCAATTTGCATAAAACTGCTACATGTTAACCTTTTGTAAAGATCACGTTACCATTTAAATTTGAATTTGTCCGTATTTTCAAGAGAAATGCAATTGGTTACCAGCACCAATACTGTATTTGATTTAATTCTTGGAGGAATGTGGTGCTCTGGGACCCTCATACAAGGTAAGAGAAGACATAACATGAGGAATGAGGTTCATGAAACAAAATGAAAAATTAATCTATGCTGTACAATTTGTATGCACCTGACAGTCAGCCTGCCTGAAAGCATAAAATATAGTCAGAGTGGACCTGAAATCAGAGTTCAGGTTCAGGATGCATACAGTATATTCAAACATTGCTTGAGCCAAATACTAAACATGAGGCTGTGGCGAGTCAGAGTTTAACACAGCAACAGCGGGCAAAGGGCAGCAACTTGCTCTGTTGGTGTTGGAAATGACACATGCTGCTAGGTGATGTCGGGCAAAGTTGCTCAATCAATAAAATGCATAAATAAACAAAACAAAAATTGGAAAATTTGTTAATTCAAGTGCCCTTTATCTAATGGGTTTAGGTCGGTGTCTTGAAAAATGTGCAATAATAGAACAAATTATCTATCTATCTATCTATCTATCTATCTATCTATCTATCTATCTATCTATCTATCTATCTATTGTGTAGTGCCTTTCTTATCTATCTATCTATTTATTATACTGCCTTTCATGTCTATCTATTGTGGCATCCGGCCGGGCTGGTTATGTTGGGGGCCACGGGTAAAAGGCTTGGAAGCCCAGCTCTGTAGGGACCCGTGGCCACTGCCAGGCGGCGCCCCGGTGCCTGAATATCCCTGGAGCCCAGCACTTCCGCCACACCAGGAAGTGCTGGGTGGAAGACGACAGGGGACACCCGGACGGCTTCCGGGTGCGCAGCTGGCACTTCCGCCACACTGGGGCATGGCTATGGAGGAGTGCTGGGAAGCAGCTGGAGCCCACCTGGGTTCCTATTTAAGGGGTAGCCTCCCTTCAGTCGACAGCGGAAGTCGGGTGGAAGAGAGACGGAGCTGGAGAGAGGACTGGAGGCAGCCAGGAGAGAGGAATTGTGACTGTGTGGCCTGGACATTTGGGGGAACGGTGCAAGAGGCACTGGGGAGTGCACGGAAAGAACTTTGTAAATATAATTATAAATAAACAGTGTGTGGTGGATCCAACGATGTCCGTCTGTCTGTGTCCGGGTTCAAGTCCACACTATCTATCTATCTATCTATCTATCTATCTATCTATCTATCTATCTATCTATCTATCTATCTATCTATCTATATATCTATCTATCTATTGTGTAGTGCCTTTCACATCTTTCTATCTATATATCTTGAAATCAAATCAAGAAAGGAACATATTTTACATTTACATTTATTTGCTTAACTGGTGCTTTTATTCAAAGCAACTTACAAAAGAGGTGAACATAATCAAGTAAACATCAGACTGGGTGACTGTTTGGATACAAATCCTACAGGGCAAGGGTACAAAAACTGAACATCACAATTAAGGGCCCAAGCTGCAGGCTACAGCATCAATAGGCACTAAAATAGGAGGCTGTCTTTGTATGTTCAAAAAGACCATATAAGACCCAAAATATACAAAAATACCTTAAAAGAGAGATGCAATCATGAAAACTCTGGCTTGTAAAGACAATTCTAAACTGTTATCTTTTAAAACTGGGAGTTTATTTACAAAAAGGCTCAAGATAGCAAAAAGGACATGCTCAAAACACGATTCACTATTCAAGATGCAGAAAACAGATAAGTCATAAAAAAACAATAAATCTGAAGAAAACTGTAAAACTTACAAACTCCTTTACAAACTAAATAATCTGCTACCTAAGTATTCACTTGTCTGGTCTTAAATAGCCAGAGGGACGGCTCAAGAGTGGTGATGTCAGGGTGACCCCGCCTCCTAGAGGCTCCACCCACAAAGCACATGGAACAGAAGCGCATTGAAAAAAGTGGACCCTAATTAAAAATATAATGGAAAATATATAAAATATGAAAACTAATAATTCAAAGCTGACAACAACAAAATAGAGGCATAACATTTTATATATACAAAAGGAGCTTAGAGTTTTCAAAAATGTTTGAGGTATATTTTTAGCTACTAAATAACAAAACTGCTGAAAATAGCGAAAAAAGCAAAAAAGTCCTAAAATCTATTCACTATTCAAAGTGCAGAAAACAGGGCAATATGTCACAAAGAAAGGTAAACCCAAAGATGACACTTATGCTTACAAACGCCTTCACAAACTCAATGATCTGCTGCCTAAGCTCCCTCTTTTGTGACCTTAAAGGTAAAGTAAAAGTTATTTCTTCACAAAAATGGTATATATGCATTTGTCATTCAAAACTGGGTTCTAAAGTTAGGAATTTTATATTAATTTAAAAAAAATGCATAACCAGTCCTGGTGTATTATAGCATTACATACTGTATGGGGCACGCATCTCAAATGGAGAATAAACACCTAAAAAAAGGACTGAATACTTATTTATTAATTAATAAAGTGTAAATCTTTAAAGCGGCATTCCACATTGTATCACATATTTCTGGTACTATTTTTTTCACATGAAATTTTGTTCTAAAGTTAACTGTTGTTTGGCAATTTTCAACAAAATTTGCTCTCAGTGTAGAGAGCTACACAAAAAATAAGTTCTGTTTTGTTTTTTTATTCATTTTCTTATTAATTAATAAATGGTAAATCTTCATAAACTCACATAATTTAACTGATTAAAAAACAACTAAATGCTAAAGAAAATGCTTCAAGGAAAGGACCAGTGAGGGATGGTGCAGTGGTAGCTTCCTCACATTAAAGTGACACAGTTTCCTCCAGGCTCTCTGCTTTTCTACCTCAGTCCAAACTCATGCTGGTTAGGTGGACTTCTTTTACTTTCTTTTCATCTTTACCCACTTTATGAGGGATCGATGTGCTTGATCATCCTTCTCCAAACAGCGCGATCCTGAACCTCCTCAGCAGTCAGACTCTTTTAACTTCAGATCTTCTTTTTCTTTATCCATCCACCTCCGCGTTGTCCTCCATTGCTTCTCTTCTGCTGCACTTCCATTCCCACCACTCTTTTGCCCACATATTCATTGTCTCTCCTCATCACATGACCATACCACTTCAAATTTTCCTTTACTTTCCTAGATGTCTCACTTTTGTTGTACAGTACCTCTACTTGTCTCATTTCTTGTTCTATCCTTTTTTGTATCTCCACACATCCATCTCCACATTCTCATTTCTGCCTGCTCATGCCTCAGCCCCATATGTTATTGCTGGTCATACCACTGTTTTGTAAACCTTACCCTTAACTTTTGCCTTAGTTCTTTGATTACGCAATACTCCTGATACCTTCTTCCAATGGTCCACTTTGCCCTCTTTGGGTTATCTCTGTATTTAGTTTTCCATCTCATAGATATTTAAATATATCTTTTCTTTTCAGTGGCTCTCGCTGCATGTTATCTTCTAAATCCTGATCATCATTAAACCTCAAATTTTCTGTCTTCTTCTTCCTATTTATCTTCAATCCCCTATTTTCCAAAGCCCTTCTCCATTCTTCCAACTTCCTCTCCACTTTCTCTTTTCTGGTGCTACACAACACAGTGTCATAAGCACATAGTCTGCACCAAGGGGATTGGTCTTTTATCCCATGACTCAGCATATCCATGAGCAGATCAAAGAGGTAAGGATTTAAATGGGACCCCTGGTGCAGACCTCTTCTAACTGCGATCTTGTCTGTCACCCCAACACTCCCCCATCCATATCCTGAACAATCCTCACATACTCCTCTGATGCTCCTTTCTTTCTCATGCACTTCTAGACTGGTGGTCTGGTGATGCTAAAATGGCTCTGTGTTGTGTGTATGAGTTTGTTCACCCTGTGATGGGGGTTGTTCCTATCTGACCCGCAACCCTACCCTGGATAAGCAGGTATAGAAAATGAATGGATAGACTGGTTAGGTAAGACATTTTTTTCAGGTTCATGACCAAATGTAGGCTCTCTTTCTACTTGCCCACACCAGACCAGTGTTTTGTGGCCAGTGTGCAAACCTTAATCGCTCCATTGTTGGGTAGCCGATGTGATGGAAACCAGGGTTGTCAAAACCCCAACAGGAACACACACACAGTCCTGGGTTCAAATAAAGGATTGTGTATTCACTAGAATTCCTTCTCACAATACCTCAAAGTATGAGGTGTGGCAGAAAAGTAATGAGACTGGCAACACTGCAAGCGATCTGGCAACGCTGCGCTGTTGTCCTTGATAGAGTACGTGTATCAGTACCCTCCCATAGCTCAGTGCGAGTTTCAACTCCTTCCGTTAACTACGTGATTTTTGTGACTGCTATTAGCGAAGTTGTGTTTTTGGTTGTGCCTCACGCAAAATGGAACAGCGGAATTTGGAGCAACGTTGTGCCATTAAACGGCAAGTGTGACGTTTGAAAAGTTAAAACAGGCCTATGGGGAACATTCTTTATCCCAAGCTCAAGTTTCTCGCTGGCACAAATCATTTTTGGAAGGCAGAAAACACGTTGAAGATGAACACCGTTCAGGGAGGACTTCGACTTCGAAAACCAATGAAAACATCGAACGTGTGAACACTCTTGTGAGATCAGACCATCGTTTAACAATAAGAATGTTGAGTGAACAATTAAATTTGAACAGATTTACTGTTCATCAAATTTTGACTGAACATTTGCACATGCGAAAGGTCTGTGCCAAAATGGTGCCGAAAAACTGCCCTCTCCATAACAGAATTTTTGACCTCAAAAGGCATTCCTGTGGTTCCCCAGCCCCCTTATTCACCTGACGTCAGTCTGTGTGACTTTTTCCTTTTTCCTAAACTGAAAAATGTCCTCAAAAGACATCATTTCGGGACTTTAGAAAACATCCAAAAGAGTGTAACGGACTTCTGAAGACCATACCGGTTGAAGACTTTCAGTGCTGCTACCAACAGTGGGAACAATGTCTCCATCGGTGTGTAGCTGCCCACGGGAACTACTTTGAAGGGGATAACATTGATGTTTGAAAAAAATAAAAACTTTGGTAAATAAAAAATCAGTCTCATTACTTTTCTGCCACACCTCAAGCACAAGTGATCTCTCTCTGTCTCTACAATCCTCAATTCATCATACCACTGCACTGCCCTCCTCCAGTTGAGTGTTGCCTTTCTTCTTACCAGCTCTGACTCGCCTGGACATGGGAGTGCGGTCCCTTTTATTGAGGACTTGAGAGTACTTCCGATGCTGGGGTGACTACATGTTGGAAGTACTTCTGGGTCATACGGAAGTCCTATTGTAGGGAGCACTTCTCCCTTGTGGCACCCAGGAGGGCTATGTTGCCGGACAACACTTCCCAGTATGCCCTACTGGCTCCATACTAGGCATCGATATCCAGGGCTAAAGCCATCTAGTATTCTGGGGAAAAAAGAATCCCCAATGATGTCTTATTCTGTTGGGCTGTGTGTTCATCATCTCCGGCCATCACTTCCGGGTCTGGCTCCTTCCACTCTCCTGGTTGGGATGTTCTTCTGTCTGTTTGGAGCCTCCCATCCGAAAAAGGAACCATCCCCTCCTCTGCATAGGGCCAATATGTTTGTCCACACTGGGCCTTCACTGACCTAATGTCAGATCGTTTATTGGGTGATCTGAAGTAAATTGATATTATCTCTTATGTTATTACTTTTTTGTTTGATTGAGTAGTGTGCTATAGTAATGTTCTGCTTTTTGAATTTGTCGTGCGAGTCTCATTTTTCTGTGTCCTTTTCAATAATGCACTCTTGCCTTTCTCTGCCGAGGGCAAGTTTTCCTTTCCCATTGATGCCTGCCATTACATGTTATCAACATGATTTCCAAATAAGACTTCTAGTCTTTAAACATCCTCTGTGTTGTCAAGTGACAGGTGTCAAGCTCATTATAAGATATGATCGACATTCTTCCAAACTAACTTTGCCTAATGTCTGTTGTTTTTTTTTTTTGTTTTTTTCCAGCTTCACTCCGATGTTGACCAAGGAGACGGCAACATCAAATACGTTTTGTCAGGAGAAGGAGCTACCTCCATCTTTATCATTGATGAAAACACCGGGGATATCCATGCAACCAAGAGGCTAGATCGTGAAGAACAAGCATACTATACTTTGCGAGCGCAAGCTGTGGACCGTTTGACCAACAAGCCAGTAGAGCCCGAGTCCGAATTTGTTATTAAAATACAGGACATAAATGATAATGAGCCAAAATTCTTGGATGGACCTTATACAGCTGGGGTTCCAGAGATGTCACCTGTGGGTAAGTTGAAAATGTCTACTCATGAATAGTGCGTTGTGTCTAAGATGAAAATCATGACCACGAATGAAAACTTTAGAAGACACAGTTTTATCCACCTGTGGTGGGCTGGCGCCCTGCCCGGGGTTTGTTTCCTGCCTTGCACCCTGTGTTGGCTGGGATTGGCTCCAGCAGACCCCCGTGACCCTGTAGTTAGGATATAGCAGGTTGGATGATGGATGGATGGAGTTTTATCCACTGTATGTTTACAGTTATGAAAGCATGATAAACAATATTGTAATTACTTTACTCATTTTATCTACAACACTAGAATCTCAATGTATGACCGAAATTTCACAAAAGTAGAAAAGGCAACAGTAAGCAAACTGTTAACAGACGCTGTCTTTGTCATCTATTGACCATGTGGTATTTTTGTGGTATGTGCTGCCTCTCTTAAAGTCAAACCCCTTATGTTTAAAATCAAAAGGAATTTATTTAGAATTTGTTCACATTTGATGGTGTGGAAGAAACAGACAGAGAATAATAAAGGTTTGGAGGTTCCACCCCATATATTCTCGCCAACACTCAAAAAAAATAGAAAAACGAGTAGTCACAAAGGACAAAGACAAAAACAATGACTGATTTGGAGAGTGGAGTGCTCGGGTTTTACAGGTGCAGGACAGGAAGGGGCAGATTTCAGATGGAAATGAAGTCTGCAGGAGGGTGTGATGTAGCAGCGGAACTGGGCAGCTGCGCTTTCCTTCTGGTCGTCTGTGGAAGAGGGAGCAAAGGCATTAGTATCGTTCATCAACCCTTGGCTCTGCATCTTACCCCGAGTTAAGCCCCTAGACTGCCTCCCATGTGCATGTGTTTGACAATGGTAAAGGGGAATATGCATGTAATGACACAATTGCATGTAAGGCAGCAGAATAGCATCAAGCAGCTCAGATGTTCTGGGTATGAATCCTGTCCCTGTTTGTTCAAGGTGTGAAGCTTGCATGTCTGAACTGGATCTTCACATTTGACCCTCATTGTAACACCTGCCTATACGGTGGACTGGCAGTTCTAAATTAACACTGTGTGTGTGCAAGTAGGGTCAGTGTCAGTGTTTGAGTGGGCTATGCAATAGGCTGGCACCTTGTCCTGGGTTGGTCCATGCTTTGTGCCCATGACTGCTGTGGTAAGCTCATGTTTCCCATGATCTTGAATTAGAATAGGAGGGTTGGAAAATGGTATGTCATCAGTTTCTTTCAGATATTGCCTTTGCAAGCAGCTGAAATGGTGATGTGATATAATTTCAATGATAATGAGGGAACCTAATCATGTCTTCAAAATTCTCAAAGTTTTTGATAAAACAAATCCAGCAATAACTGCCATAACTGCAATAATGTAATAACTTGGGCCCTTTAGGTGACCCCTTGGAGTCATTTAATGTTTCATGCACAGCTTCAAGTCCTTCTGATCTTTTTTTGGAAAAGACTTCTGTTGATTTACTCTTTATCATAAGGGTGTGTAATTTGTTGCAAAAATTCTGTCTATAAATGGCCTAAAAATTAAATTTTTTTTCCCAGCCCTAGAGATCCAAAAATAGGGTGAACTCCAAATAGCTTGATATCAGGTGTGACACTAGACATCAAGACACATTGACGATATAGCATATGATAGGTTTCTTCTCATACCAGTGAGTCAGCAGGTTCTGTAGAAAGAAACCTGAAGTGATTTCAAATTGCTCCTCTTATGAACACATTAAGCTTAACTTCAATTCTCTTTCACTCTGTGGAGAAAGAGCTGATCTGTGTAGGCTGGGTCAAACTATTCTCAGCAACATCTTCGAATACATTTTATTTAAGAAACTGCCAGATTTTCCCAGTTCAGCCAAGAGATATAATCCCTCCAGCCTGTCCTGGGTCTTGTCCCCTTGTGTTGTGCCTTGTGCATCTCATTTGGGAGTTGTCCAGGGTATGCCCTTGCTATATGCCCAAAGCAACTCAACTGGTAGCTCTTACAGTTCTTCTCCAACATGTCTCCTGTTCTTTTACTAGTTTCTATTTTACCATGGAGAGTTGGTATAGCAGCACTGCAAAGGAGCCTCATTTCAGTTGCTTGTACTCACTATGCCACCCACCATCCATAAGGGTCTGGCAACAGGCAAGAGTGGGGTGGTTCTGCATATAAGTAGAATAATCGAGTCCTGAAATTAAAAAATGAAAGTATGTTAAAAATGCCATTATTTTTTTTTAGATGTGTTTGCATATTTTGTGTGAAGCAGCTATTGCAATAGCCCACGTCTGTCTGTCTGTCTGTCCACATGGAAGAAATAGACACTGTGTAGACCAATTTTGTTGAAATGTGGCATGCTTATTCCTCCAAGAAATTTATTGAGACAGTTCAATTTTTGTTGTTATTTTGTATACAGTTTAAATTTTTTAATTAAAAAATGTTGCCAAATTTGGAAAACTTGTCTATCTTAAAATAAAGAAACATTCTGTATGGCATCAGCTACAAATTAGTTTACTGCATCAGTTTTATTTTGACAGCAGTTACACCAAATAGTATATATTGTATATTTTGCTTGTTTTCACCTTCAATAGCTGCTACTGACTGCAAACAGACCCCCGGTACAAGTTAATGAAACACCAGCAGGCTGTGTATCTGCGTGGGTAGAGAGTCGCATTAGCTGCTTGAACGCACATGGAATGCTGTCTGAGCTAACACAGTTTGAGTGCAAGCTGAAGAGAAGCAGTGCGTCAGCACCTCAGTCCTCCTGATGACAGGGAGATTAAATGATCTTACTCACTGTAAAAGCATAAAATGCAAAGAAGGAAAACAAAATGTGATCTACATATATTAATAAAGGACCCTATTGCACATAAGCCATGTGTAAACATTTAGTCAGTATTTACTTTACACTAAACAAACCTCACACCTCCATTAACTGTATATGATAACAATTCACTATTTCACTAATGCTATAATTTACTACAGTGACCAGACATCCCGATGTGATAAGTGGTCCGTAGCATTGAGCCAATTTGAAATAAATAATCGTGCCCCGCAAACGTGCAGGAGCCAGTTGAGTACAGGAGTGTGTGACTGTGTTAATTAAGGAGCTGGCTGGCCACACCACATACACGTGTTGAGGTGGACAGATCAGTCAGGCATCTCAATGGTGCCACGGAGGGTGCAGCTCATTGCACACGTACATAATTAGGCGGCAGTTTATAAGAGAAGGTTGCATGGGACAGAAAGGGGAAGGAAACAGATCATCAGAAGGAGAGAGAAGGAGTCGTAGATTTAGAGAAAAGATGGGACTGAGAGAAAGGCAGGACCATGGAGCCAGCCCGCACCATTATGCCCGGTGACATGGACAGTCCCAATTTCATGCTAAGAGTCCCGATAAATAACTTGAAAAATATCAAAATGTTACAAGATACCCATCTAATAAAGTTTTTGATTATCGCAAGCATTGTCACAATACATTTACAATAGCACACATGGAACTCCAAGGGAGATAAATCTCAAGAAGGACCAAGAAGCACACGCCGTTTATTTGTTTCTACTTTAAAGCACTAAGTATGGCACTGAGTATGGAACCATATGTGTTTTGTTTTTTTTTTTCCCTGGGGTCTGATCCTTCTCTGATGATGATGATGATGATGATGATGAGATAAAGCAGACAATAAAACAAATGAGGTTTTGTGTGTTGGCATAAACGCTACTCGAATGTCCAAGTTTGGAACTTTGAAAAGCTGGTTACCCTTTAATATACCATCGGGGTGTCACATTC
The DNA here is from genome assembly GCF_016835505.1 of Polypterus senegalus. Lineage (NCBI taxonomy): Eukaryota > Metazoa > Chordata > Cladistia > Polypteriformes > Polypteridae > Polypterus > Polypterus senegalus. The sequence goes on from NC_053158.1 coordinate 12,109,746, forward strand.
ACCCGACAACCATTATGGCCCACTGCTCTAATAAAGTTTGTCTTTCACTTCTTCTACACCCTAGCATTTGTCATAACAATTAGCCTTGCAAGGCCAATTTTAATGAAAATCACAATGGTCAGACACGTTCAATAAGAAATGAATTATAAAAGTATTTTTTTGGCTATATGTACTGTATGAATTTGCTGAGGTCTTCATGAGGGTCCTGTCCAGTCCTGTTTTCAGCCTTTTGCCCAATCCCATGGAGACAGCAACCATGAAATGGATTGAGAAGGTTCTAGAATCGAGCTACTTATCTCAGTCCATTGATTGCTACAATGCCAGCACAGTCCTCAAACATACTTGAATGTTATGCCATGCATATATTTTCTAACTTGTTTTACCTGTATATTTCTTTGTCTAATAATTATAATACATTTTATTTATATAGCAACTTTCTCATACTCACAGCTGATCATTTTAATGCATATGATGTTTTAAAAAAAGCCTCATGGGAACAACATTGCAGTTTTCAAAGAGTTGGTCACTGAAGGTCTTTTTCTAGGCTACGATTTCTGTGCGCTTGACAGATTTGAGCTGCTTGACATCAGGCCATTCTAATCCTGGGGTTACTTTTCATAAAGGCCAGGCATTTATTTCTTAAACACTTGGAAGTAAACAATTTTTTCTTGCTGTTTAAATGGAAGCGTCCAGCATTTTGATTTAGAAGGTAGCTCTAAATCAAAACATATCTAGATGATATCATCCATCTTTTTGCAAGTAAGCACATCACCTTCTACTGTAAATTGAAATCGAATGCATCAGGGATTTCTAGAGGGAGATCAATATTCTGTCACAGATGCTGAAGGAAGATCTGACACCAGAAGAGCCAAGTCCTTCAAAGGGAAGATCAACTCAGTAGAACTTCATCAATCAAGCGTTTATTGTGTTTGGAGTTCTCTAAACAGCGTTTAAAAGATTGTGACTGTGTAGTTTTTGTTTTTCCATCTGGAATACCGATCAGGTATTCACATGACACAGGAAACAACGTCATTTGTTTCTATAATACATTTTTATTCAAACAATGTAGCTCAAAGTGCTACACAAGAAATCAAAGAGAAAGTTACTGTACATGAAAAAAAAAGTAAGATTAGGCAATAATATCCATCCATCCATTATCCAACCCGCTATATCCTAACTACAGGGTCATGGTGGTCTGCTGGAGCCAATCCCAGCCAACACAGGGCGCAAGGCACGAAACAAACCCCGGGCAGGGCGCCAGCCCACTGCAGCGGCAATAATATTCAAAAATAAAAAACAAAAGAAAAAGGTAAGGTCAGATGACTGGAAGGACAGAAAAAAAAAATCCCAGTTAGGCTGGAGAAAAAACAAAATGTGCTGTGGTTCCAAGGCCAAAGGACCATTTAGACCTCAGTGGGCATGTATATGGTGTGAATTATTCATGCATGTGTAACACAGATCAGGTAGTATGAGGTGGAATACCCTAATAGTATGCATGCATAGCACAAATTGGGCATGTAGCACAGATCGTGTAGTGACATTCCCACCAAATATGACTGCTACAACTATGTGATGTCACACTAGCCTCACAAACCATCATGGGGTGCTGGGAACAAAGTATTTCTAAGCTATCCATAAAGCAAATTTTCAGGGAAAAATTTGTCGAACAAGGTCACCAGTGAACCTGACAAAGCAGTACAAAAAATGCTTTGGCAAATTTTGCCAATCAGCACTACTGGCTGACTAACAGAATTTAGATTTACTCACCGATGCCCCACTTTTGAATTTTATAAAATGTGTCAGCTGGGCTGGCAAAAATTAAAGTTTAAACACTAGGACAATAAAAACTTGGGAGGGTGTAGTCTAGAGATTCACAACAAAGGGTTTAACCAAATAGAACTAGTGATGCCTAGAAAACAAGCTGGGCTTAAACACAGTAGCATTTAAGGCAAGGAGGAGTCTCAAGGTGTCATTGAGATGTGGCCTTTGTTTCGAACAGTAAGATGCAATGGGATGTGTCACTGAGTGTGGCTTTTGATCATCTAGAGTATTAATAGAGGGTGTTTCTGCCCTGTGGTCATTGCATCTAGAATGGACCCGGAGTATCATGACTTTATAAATAACACGACGATTGTGAGTTTTGATATTGTTTGGTGTTGTCCTGTGCTGGTCTCCATATACCCCCACTATGTCAGAAAAGCTATCTCTGTTCTACATTAAAACATGGATATGAAATACCAGTTTGTTAAATTATTTTTGCTGTTTGTGTGGGTTGGAAATGAATATAATTTCACTAATGCAGCAAAGAAAGCAGAAATGTGTGCAGCATAAAATGAAAAATGAAATATTTGTTCCAAACAGGCCAATCAGTAATAGTGTGAAGATCTGGCAAATCACCACGAGGCAGGGTATCCCAAAAGCCGAAGCAAATGGGGGTGTTCAGAGTGCCACAGACTGGGGCGGGCACGGAGGAGCTCCATCTGCCACTCTCAATTATAGCAGAACCCGGGATGCTGGGGGCAGGAATTAAGAATGGAAGTTTGGGATGGCAAAAATGGAAACCCAGCCACAAGCTCAATGGTGTGTGCAAGTGGTTTTATCGGATGACGTTTTATTTAGTTTGCCATGCGGCACTGAGCAGCTGTGACATGTGAAGTTCCAGTAGATTGTTGTGCCTTTGAAACAGGAGGCTGGAGGAGGAGTTCTCCCCAGAAAGACTAAAAGCGTAAAGTGAAAGCGTCTTCCATGGCCGAAACAATCAGGGAATATTAAGCAGTTGTTGTTTCTCTTTACTGTTCTTTTGAATATTCAGTTAAAAGAGAAGTGCAATAAACCCCTTTTGATTACAGCTGCCACTCATTCATGCAGTTTATTTAACCCACCTGGAAAGGCACATTACAATAGACAACAGAACACTGGTACAAATCTGTATGCCATTGAAAGTGACATGTATTCTTTTCTGTGCATTGTCACTACAATCACATCAGAATGTCACCTTCCACCCTCATCAGAGGTAAGTACTACCACTCTTTCTTCACCTACAGCTCAGAGGAACCACCCAGTGAGGGCAAGTGACTATAAAAAAACCAAGACACTCCCAGCAGGAGTTATCTTATTCCAGGAAGAGCTCCAACCTGACAGGCTCTACAGAGCCTTGCATCAATCCCTAGCTTTACTAAGAGATATTGCCTGTTTGTTTTGTTGTGGAAAAATCTTTCTCTGGAGACGAGATGAGAGTTCAGAACAATTCTTTATCTGCACATATATATGCACAAATGTCTTTGCCTATGGTGTGAGCAATCAATCATACAATTCATTTGCTTGTATGCTTTTCTACTACCATTACCTCATCTAATACATCACGTCATCTGCCTCTTAATATGCATAGCTTTATTATTTCATCCAATTATCTGGCGTCACAAGTATTTTCAGAGTCCTTTCAACTCTCCCATTCACCTGAATGATGCTAATATGGTTGATTTGAGGATTACACTAATGATCTTAGCCCTGTTTCATAGGAGGACTCAGTAGGCATTCCCATTTGTTGATTCTCATTATCAAGAGGGGTGTTTGTTACTCATTTACCTCATTCTAACTTTAAAAATCAAACTGCTGGTCTCATGGGCTACAGCTTAAAGGCACGTTTAGCTGACCTTTTAGTTTCCTTCAGTCATTTTCCTTATGTTTTAATAATTCACTATTACAACTTCAGTTAAGTATATATTTGTAATAAATTGTAAAAGATTATATAGTAACTAAAAACTCCATAGTTTCTGCTGTGTGTGTCATTGAGCACCTGTTTGCATAATGGGACTTATTAGTTATTAAATAGAACGTCCAGGCCAGTGCCCCATTATTTCTTTGTCAGACGTTTTGTTCTTGTTTTTCCAGTTTCAAATGCACACATTTTCATCTCTATTTGTGTTTACAATCATCTCTCATCAATTGTTGTTGGCTTGGATTTTGAAAATCACATCATATTGTAATAATTCACTCTACTGTATTTTTGATTTTCCGTCTGTTTAGAGAAGTAGAACAATCATCATCTGGTAATGGTGTACTTGATACTACTCACTGGCACTGATTGTCACAGCTGGTGTTGCTAGGTTGAAAATATTAAAAGAACTTAAGAGATGTTTTGAAATGTAAATTGTGAATTGAAAGAGTGAATATGGTAGTGGAAATAAATAGAGTCAAATGAAAACAAAAAACAAAGAATGAAATGTATTAAAATCACACATTTTACCATCATTTCTTTAATGATGACATTCTTTTTAATTTTGATATATTTCATTAATTCCCCAAGAGGAAATTGAGATAGATAGATAGATAGATAGATAGATAGATAGATAGATAGATAGATAGATACTTTATTAATCCCAAGGGGAAATTCACATAATCCAGCAGCAGTATACTGATACAAAGAAACAATATTAAATTAAATAGTAATAAAAATGAAAAAAATAAAAATAAAATTAATGTTAGCATTTACTCCCCCGGGTGGAATTGAAAAGTCGCATAGTGTGGGGGAGGAACGATCTCCTCAGTCTGTCAGTGGAGCAGGACGGTGACAAAAGTCTGTCACTGAAGCTACTCCTCTGCCTGGAGATGACACTGTTCAGTGGATGCAGTGGATTCTTCATGATTGACAGGAGTTTGCTTAATGCCCGTCGCTCTGCCACAGATTGTCTTTCAGCAAGACCTTAGACGATCAGTGCAAAGGGTCAGCCACTGCATATCATCCCTGTTTGCAATGTTTGGGTTAAAATCCAACAGTACTGGCAACCTCTTAAATACCAGTGCAGATCCTTAGCCACAGAGCCACCAAGGCTTTCAAAACATATCATTTAACATTTTTCTTAGACATTGTGATAAAAAATTAGGCAGCAGACAAAAACAGTTTGGGGATGGCCACCCCATATACTGAAAATCAGCAAAGAAAAGAAACATGTCTTTACAGAAGTGGAGTTCAAAACTGAACTGACTAACAAGTTGAAAATACTCTATAAATTTGGTGGGTAGGCAGAAGAGATGGAGTCAGGGCGGCCGGAACAGGAATTGCTGTGGCTGGAAGGGGAATTCTGGGTACCGGAAATGATGTCATCAGGGTTGGCCGGAAGTAATGTCAACAGTGGGTAGTCCGATGGTGATGTCATTGAGATGCAGGGTCTTTGGCTGGCCTGTAGAGGAACGAGAGGAGAGAGGATCAGGTGAGAGCGCCAACCCCTGGTCTAGCTGATGAATAGCACTATTTGAGCTTGTAAACTGTGCCCCTTGCACACATGTGTGGCAACGTATTGTTAGTCCTTGCCTCCGACCCTACCCTTGACTACATCTCTTGCCTTTTATTTACCAGATGTAACACCTCTTGATTCCTGTTTAATGAAAGCGGTAATTGCTTGGCAGTCAAGAGAGGGTAGTGTGAGAACTTCTGTAGACTGTAGCTATGGTTGTCAAAAGTATCAAAATATCACTGAATACTGAACTGATAATTTTTTCAATACTCATTTTTCATGGTGTCAATTCTACAGCCTAAATTATGAATCCACTTATGGTTAGCTCTGGCTTTTCCTGGTATTCCTTTAGGAAGGCACATAAGGACATCAGTGTTCTGACACTAACAGCTTATTCCAAGTTTAGAATTAGAAAAAACATTCATGTAACAGCTTGCGTTAACACATTTTTTATAACAATGAAAACCATATTTAATGTGGCAGAATTTCCCTGAGTTACTCATAAGTCATTTACTACCATAAAACACTACTCATAATGTCTTTATGCTAACATGATGAGCACTCATCTCATTAATGCATTATTCTTCTGTTTCAAAAAGGTATATGGCTCCATTAATTGACCCTTTCTGGCAGAATAATTATCAGGAACATCAAACCAAGTGGAGAATAGGAGATCTTTTATCTATTTAATTTCCTAACATCATTAATGCGTTCAAGGACATGGTTTTAAGTCAATAGAAATAAATTAAAAGTGTATATTTATCCAATAATTGGTTCATTCCAGAATGTTGTGAACCATAAAATATAGTTTAAAGCACATTGTCAAAAATAGAAACTAATTGCATCAGTACATTTAATAGCGAATGTGATTTTTATGCTCTAAAAAAAAAAAAAAATCTTGCTGTTTCTCCATTTTATATGTAACTATTTAAATAATTTATATACTGGTAAAGTTTTAACAATACATAGATAAATTATACATTTGTATTTCATATACAATAACTTCTCCAACTTTAAGACTTTGAATAGAAATAAGCAGGTTTGAACATAGCTGCCTTTATGGAGTTCAGCATTGCCTTTGAAGGTGACACCATTGCAAAACTTCAGACAATAGGACAATCAGAGACTGCTATGACAGGAAAATTGCAAATGATATACACTGCTATCTTTATATTGTTGTGCAGAAAGCTACTAAAAAAATTATAATGGAGAAAAAAGATAAATGTGAAAAAAAAACCATCCTGCCACATTATAGTCTTGATTACAGAATTAAAATGGCCAATATAATACGAATTTTTCTTTTTTTATATTGCACATTTCCACAGTAAACATCATCCTGTGGTTCTTTAAGGCATAATTGTAATATTTCTCTATTTGGAAGATAATTGGGTCGATAGGTTAGCTCAAGGATACCAGAGAAGTGGATTTTGGGATTTAAAGAGGGAGGAATCCTTGTCATTTACAGTCAGATTTCATAGCAGCAGAGGTCGACACTGTCTGTGTTCCCTCGATGTCATGTGTGTGTCCTGACTGCGCTGTTAATTTTAATACAGTAATCCCTCCTCGACCGGTGAAAATCGAAGTAGAAACCATATGTTTCTATGGTTATTTTTATATATTTTAAGCCCTTATAAACTCTCCCACACTGTTTATAAATATTCCCTGCAGAGTTATACAGAATAATCCCTTTGTATTCTCTTAGATATTAGGTAAGATTCATTGAAATTATGTATATATACACACTGTTTATATACAGTAAAACCTAAATATTATTTTAAAGATATTGAGTGTCTCCGATATCACATGTTACAGCCATTACGATAGACAGGCCACCAGCAATAAATACGCATAATGCAACAAAATAGTATACAGTAAATGTGTGTACAGTGACACTAAACGTACGTACATGTACTAAGTACTGTAAGTAGAAAATTAATTATGGTTACTCACCAACAATGACACGATGACTTGTCCGATAACAATGAGTTTTATTTTACTGCACAACAAAGGAGAGCGTTACAGCCCTTAAAGGAGCCACTTCAGGCGATTGTGTAGCACCGCCGTTGTTCTTCTTCCATCCAAATCCCTAAAGCAGATTCCATCCAGACTACTGCCTTATTACATCCACTTACAACGTGTTTTGCACCCTGGTTAAAAGGACACTGCGGCCATAGATCTTATATTCCTTTCCTACTTTTTAAATAAAAAGAATCGTAGCCTTCAACAAATCCAAAACGTTTACCTTTTCGGCAATCGTTAACATCTTCCGTTTGCGCTTGGGCACGGCCCCTGAAGCAGTAGCAGATCATTTTGGAGCCATAATGAAGGGCTTGACTATACACAAAGATAAACACAAAAGAGCACAACTCTTTACACAGCGAAACACGTTGATGCTGAATGAGCGAGACAAGACTTCCTGGTTAACACTGCATTCAGCACGCAGGAACTTAACTGCGTGCTCTGATTGGTTAGCTTCTCAGTCAGGAGAACTTAACTGCGTGCTCTGATTGGTTAGCTTCTCAGTCATCTGCCAATAGCGTCCCTTGTATGAAATCAACTGGGCAAACCAACTGAGGAAGCATGTACAGGAAGTAAAAAGACACATTGTCCGCAGAACCCGCGAAGCAGCGAAAAATCCGCGTTATATATTTAATAATTCTTACATAGAAAATCCACGATAGAGCGAAACCGTGAAAGTCAAAGCGCGATATTGCGAGGGATTACTGTAATATGCACCTTTTATGTTTATATTTTATATGTTGTTTATTTTGTAGTCTTAAATTAGTAAGATCATCAAGCATCACCATGTTGGAGCTGCTTGATAAATAATGAATTGAGAAAGTATTCAGGCCCTTTTCTTTTCTACACACTTTATTGGGTTGTCTTTTTTAGGTTTAAATGGTGTCACAAGAATAGTCCAAAGACATCAAAAAGGTTTCGGGCAGCCACCCATATATTGTGCCCTGGCTGCAAAAGGGTAGTTTGTATTGAGATGTTTACAGATCTGAGTCCAAAACAGAACTGACTTAAAGGCTGTAAATATGGCGGCTTTAAAGGCCATGACAGAAAGTGATGTCATCAGGGCCAGAACCGAAAGTGACATCATCCATGGGGCGGAACCAGAAGTAGTGGCATACATTTTGGGGGGGCATCATCCAATTGGACCAGAAGTGACGTCATCCATATAGAAGGGATGCCATCTATGAGGCTGGAACTGTGCTGGATTTCCCATGGATGGTCGGCAGAGGATTGAAAGAGAAAGTCAGTGTAGCTCGACACCCCCTGGTCTGACATGACACTACTATTATTCAGACCCATTAGCTGCCTCCCAATTGCACGTGTGTGACAATGGATAAATGTCCCATGTTTTCTCCTCAGTCTACACTCATTAACCCATAAAGACAAAGCACAAATGTCAAAACTTATTCAAAAATCAAAACCTGAAATCTCTCATTCATGCAAAGGTTCAGACCCTTTGCTGTGTCACCCCAAATTGTAGTCAGGTGCATCCTGTTTGCTTTCATTCTTCTTGAGATGTGTGGAGAAGTTGATTGGAGTCCCACCCCTGGCAAATTAAACCGATTGGACATCGTTTAAAAAAAAAGCACATGTGTAACTATGTAGTGAAGGTCCTCAATCCCCACCGCATGTCAGACCAAAAACCAAACCATGATGTTTAAGGAAGTCACTCTAGAGCTCTGTGGTTCTCAGCACACCACAGAAAGTGACAATCGCTTGTCACAGTAAAGCTCTTTATAGCCTTACTTTTGCTTGTACATAGCTTTCGAGAAAATGGACACACTTACCTTGAGTGCGGAGGAGGAGGAGGTGATGCATCAAATCTCCGGACAGAGCAGCTTGGGTTTTGCTTGTCCACAGGACACGTTCCTGATTCATGCAACATTGCGAATCGGACAGGTGAAGTAGGGTGTCTGTTCTGCCCCCGCCACTTTGGGGAAAAGGGAGAAGATGCAGACTTAAAAATAAGCAGTACGAGTTTAAAAAAGTCCTGGGCAAAACGTTTAAAAAATGAGGAGACATTGAGCAAGGAACTTAACCTGAAAATTGCTCCATGGGTGCTGAGTAATGGCTGATCCTGCACTCTGACCTCCAAAGATCATGTGTAAAGACATTTTCCACTTGGGGATTAATAGAGTGTACCAAAATACTTACCGGAGAGAATACAATTGTCTGTGAGAGAGAGACAGTTCAGCCACCTTAGGGACTGTCTGTTGGTTGATGCCACAGTCAATGGGAGAGTTCCTGGAGGAGGAAGAAGTACAACGTGTGCAGCGTACGTGGTCTCCGATAGGAGGAACAAGAGTGCATCAGCGGGCATTGGGCACCACAATCATCTTTCCAGTGTTGCTAGGTCTGCGGCTTTCTCACCCAGTTGGACTATTTTTGATTGCCGTCAACATGAACTTGTGATTTTTTGGGCTACTACTTATAAAAACAACATGGTGTTTTGGCCATTTTTCAACGTATACAAGTTCAGTCTACTTGCACTTGAACTTGTATGTATATTATTTACTGTTGTAAAATCTTTCCCCTCCCCTCTGTTTTGTGTTTTCCGTATTGCCTAATTTTATTTTTATATATATTTTTTCTTTATCCTTTAAAGCACTTTGAGCTGCATCATTTGTATGAAATCGTGCTATAGAAATAAAAGTTGTGGTTGTTGATGGTATATACCCATTCTATCACTCTGAAATATCTCTGATGGGACCACAGGGCTTTGATGGTATGGTATCGAACCCTCTCGCTCTGACAACACCTACACATTCTGGTGTGTCATTTTGTCTACTTCAAGTATGTCAGTGGCAGGGAGACTGCTGAGAACTGAGGGCAGCCAAATTCAGAGGCATCTTTGAAGAAAACTTTTGCAGAGTGCACAAAACCTCAGAGTCAGGCAACACTTCACCTTTTAGAATTACAAATATATGTACGCACACACACACACACTATGGTCTGAGAGGGAGCATACGCTAATAGGGCCTTCTCATGCCCACCACAGGATGAACCACCTGGATTGGGACCCAAGTGCAGCGGGTGGTCTGAGCACACACCAGAATGACTAAAAAGGCAGAAAATGAAAAAGAAAGAAAGCTTCTGACTTTCCATTTACGTATGTTTACACTTCATGGGCAGACATTTCTATCCAAAGCAACTTACAAAAGAGGTAAACAGTCAAGTTAGGCCAGGGCCTGTTAGTTCAGCAAGTGTAATAGGACGGGTCACAAAAGTTGATTGCCACAAGTGAAAAGATGTAATAACTCATATATTTACAATCATAGATTGCAATCACTAAAGCAATTAAACTTAAACAAATTAAATGATACAGCTGGTACAACTCGGGATCCTGGCTGGCAACCCCCCAGGCAGACACGCGGTCCAGTCCCACCCTCCGGAAATGACTCTCTATCTCCCACAGCCAGGTGTTACATGGGTGACCACTTGGCCAGGTCCAGCTACTCGGGTCCCCAACAACGAGGATCTTACGTGCCGGATCACCCACAGATAAACACGCCACATGGCCGTAGTGCCGTAACTGACGCTTCCTTGCAATGCAGGTCATGTGCCTCATTTGGGACTCCATGAGCAACACAAAGTCAAACCAGCGGTACCCAAGGAGTTTAGTCTTCATCTCAGGTCACTGGATAGCATCCATGTTTCGCAACCATATAGCAAGACAGGAAGCACCAGGACTCTAAAGCCTTGGACCTTTGTCCTTTTGCATTGATATCGGGAGCGCCACACACCCCTTTCCAGTGACCTCATGATCCTCCCATGCTCTCCCAATCCATCTACTGACTTCAAACGTAGAGTCACCAGAGACATGAATGTCACTGCCAAGGTAAGTAAACCTCTCGACAAAGTCAACACTCTCTCCACAAACAGACACACTGCTGATGGCCGTGCCCAAGAGGTCATTAAAGGACTGGATGTTGGTTTTTATCAGGACACTCACAAGCCCAGACATTCAGACTCCTCGCTCAGTCTCTTGAGCACCCTGATCAGAGCCTCCATTGACTCCGCAAAGATCACAGCATCATCAACAAAGTCAAGATCCGTGAATCTTTCTTCACCAACAGATGCCCCACAGCCGCTGGACCCCACTACACTGCCCAACACCCAGTCCATACAAGCATTGAACAGAGTAGGAGCAAAAGCACACCCCTGATAAACACAAAAATCAACTGGGAAAAAAACCTGCCTCCACTCTGCACAGCACTCACAGTACCAGTGTACAGGCCGGCCATGATATCCAGCAACCTCGAGGGGATCCCGCGAACCCTCAGGATGTCCCACAGGGCAGCTCAATCAACTGAGTCGAACGCTTTACTAAAATCGACAAAGGCTGCAAAGAAATTAACCAAGAGTATAAAATATTGCAAAGTTTTATTTTATTTAATTTATTTTTTTCAGCAGTTCGACAGAGATTCACAGCACAGAAGAGTCTTCAATTGCTTCTTAAATACATTGAGGGAGTCTGCAGTTCAGACAGAGGTGGGCAACCCATTCCACCAACTGGGAACTACAGAGGAAAAGATTCTGGATTGAAACTTGATGCCATGCAGAGGCAGCATCACCTGATGCTGTTCCCTGGCAGACCTGAGTGGGTGAGACGGAGCATAGCACTTCACTGGTGTCTCCATATATGCAGGTGCTGACGCACTGACTACTCTGTAGGCAAGCATCAGGGATTTGAACTTGCTGTGTGCTGCTACAGGGAGCCAATGCAGCGACTTGCAGAGAGCAGTGACATGTGGTTAAATACAAGATGGGCAGTTTCTTTCTGGTTCATCTGCAGTGGCATCATCTCTTCTGCCAGAAGTGCTCTGCAGTAGTCCAGACGTAACAAGACCAGAACCTCGACCAGACGTTGTGCTTCCTATTCTGTCAGATAAGGTCTGATCTTGTGGCTGTTGTACAGCATGAATCTGCTTGATTGAGAAACAGTAGAAATATGGTCAAAATAAGATAGCTGCTCATCAGTTACCACACCCTGATTGGGCAGATGATAGCAACAGTGAATCAAGCTGTACAGAGATGGGGGGATAAGCATACTGGCTGGTGGGGATCACAAGAAGCTCGGTTTTTGCCAGGGTGAGCTGTAGATGGTGCTCCTTCATCAAGGTTGCGATATCCGTAAGACTCTGGCTGATAGGTATAGCTGTGAATCATCGGCATAGCACTAATAAGAGAACCCATTGAATAGGATGTTGGAGCCCAGCGAGGTGGTGTACAAACAGTAGAGTACCCAGCACCAATCTTTGGCGTACACCAGTGCATAACTGATGTGCCTTTGACAAGTCTCCTCGCCAGGACACACTGTAGGATCTGCCCGAGATGTAGGACTCAAGCCAAATCAGTCCCAGTGATGCCAAGGTCAGAGATGACGGTAAGAAGGAGGTTGTGGTTGACCGTGTCAAAGGCAGAAGAGAGATCTAGCAGAATAAGGACTGAGAACATGTTGGTAGCTCTAGCACAGAGTAGCTGGTCAAACACAGTCTGTAGAGCCGTCTTAGTCGAGTGGTTCCACTTGAAGCCGGACCGGTTGGTATCGAGCAACTCATTCTGTACAAGGAAGGCAGAGATCTGGTGAGAAACAGCACGTTCAATTGTTTTGGAAAGAACGGACAGGAGAGAAACAGGCCTGTAGTTTTTACAGTAGCAGTCCCAGTGATATTGCTGGTGGTATGAAGGAGCCTCAGAAGCGTTTCTTGACACACTTCTGCATTGGTGTGCCAGGGAAAGGATGTGCAGCGTTGTTCGTAACAACACTCGGTTTTGTTTTAATTCTCTCCTTCACTATGACCTCCACAGGGTCTAGTGTGTGCTCCATAACTGAACCTGCCTTTCAATTAGCCCAGCACACTACAGTGCATAAAATCACACTGGCCATCACAGTTGCAGAAGATGTAAAGCATATCACTTTCCACATTAAAGGAACACAGTCTTTCATATATAGCTCCTCTGTGACACGAATTCAGTTCAACCTGTCATTGACGTGGACCCCCCAAATACTTGCAGGAGTGGACCACTTCTGAAGCACTGCTTATAGCCATCCTAAATCATGAGTGTGTTTACTCTATTCAAACATTCCCAGCTTCATGCTCAAAAACTAATCGCCAGCTTTCATGGACAAAAGGAATCCGTCACAATGTGAAGTGTATAGAAAGAGCCTTTAATTATTAAAATGTCACATTGTTTTAAATTGTTTTGCGATTCTCCATATTAAGACATGTACTAAGCTTCTACAGTGGATTCAGAAAGTATTCAGGCCCACATTACTTTCTGGACTTTCACTTTCTTTTTTTCTTTTGCTTTTCACTTTCACTTTTTGTGATGATGATTGATGTTTTGCCCATCAATCTGCCCTCAATATCCCATAATAACAAAGTGAAAACATGTTTTTAGAAAGGCTTACAAATTTTTTAAAAATCAAAAAGCACCCTTAATGAAGTAACTTTATAGAAGCTCCTTCGGTAGAAATTACAGCTTCGAATCTTCTTGGGGTAAATCTCTGTTTTACACACCTAGATTTGGGCAATTTATCCCATTCTTCCTGGCAGATCCTCTCAAGCTCCATTATATTCGATGAGTCTGCAAACTGCCATCTTCAGGTCTCTCCACTGATGTTCTCTGGGGTTTAAGTTGGGGCTCCAGGTGGGTCAACTTGTAGACACTCAGAGACTTGTCCCAAAGCCACTCCAGTGGTGTCTTTGCTGAATGATTTGGGTCATTGTTGTACTGACAGATGAACCATCACCCCATTCTGAGGTCCTGTGCACTCTGGAGCAGGTTTTCTTTAAGAACATCTCTCTTCATTTCGCTGCATTCATCCTTCCCTCAATATTGACCAGTCTCTCTGTCCCTGAAGGTGAGAAGTGCCCCTAAAACATGATGCTGTCACCACCATATTTTACCATGGGGATGGTATTAGGCAGGTCTGTTTTGTGATGCTCTCAGAGTCCTTAAATGCCATTTGGCAAACTCTATGGCTGGGTTTATTCTTCATGCGGCGTGATGTGTGTGCCGCAGACGCTACTGCTATGCAAGTGGTGTACTGTTGATACTTGCGCATATACTAAAATCGTAAATCTGGACGATTCCACCGGGTGGCAGTGAGTGATATCGAGAAAACAACGTTTGGCTTCACTGTGATGTAAATTGCTGGAAACATCCATTAAACTCCCAGAACACCTTGCATTCATTGGGCGCATGGCAGAAGCAATCTTTGGATGGGACATCAGCAAGGTGCATACAAGCACACACATACACTATTTTCATTTTAGCATCACCAAATCTCCTTCTTTGGAAGGAAACCAGAGCACGCTGTGGAAACCCACCAGGAAAACATGCAGACTTCAGGCAGTGAACATCAGAAATGTAACTCCCTACTGCAAGGCAGCTGCACTTCCGCTCCGCCACCGTGCCGCAACCATATGTGTAATTATTAACAGTATTAAGTTAACGATTTATCTCAAAAATGTAACATACATGCTTTAACAGATTTCATCATGAAAGTGATATCAAGTATAAATCAGGATTCTAAAAGTGCAGAGAGCTGGAATATCATACATTAATGTGTTCTGTGTGGCGATCACTGTCTGCTCTTGCTGTCAGTGCAGGAGGAAACCTTAGAAGCACGTAGCGATTAACAAGTGGGTCGGTTTTAAGATGACATTTACAACATTCTACTTTAATGACAAAATAAACGACAAGATTAAAGGGGAAATTTCCACTTTAATTATGAAATAGATTTTTTTTTCTTCACTGTGTCCCTAATTTTTTTTTTTCTCTGTGTTGCTCAAATACGCTTCCATACAATCTAATGCTGTTAACAAGGTGCAAAAAAAAAAAAAAATAGACAGGACATAGGATGGTATGTGAGACCTTTAAAATGTATCTCATCATTATGATGGGGAATATGTGACACTTATACGGCCTATGCAAGAAATAAAGGAAGAAAAGCATCATGAATACTTTGTATTTTCGCATTTAAGTTTGATGATTTGCTTCACCACATCCAACCATTCATCAAAAATTGAAGCATGCAAGATTGATCCTGTAGGATCTGCAAAGTGGCCTGCTGTCAAACGCTGATAGCGAGCAGAGACTTTTTTTGCTGATACTGCATTAATTGTTGCTGATACGTTACGTTAATTTCTGAGGATGTGCTCGGAGGACGTGTCAAATGAATGCTGAGAACGCCATGATGAGTGTGTACACGTTCTGAAGTAAAAACTGAGCCTAAGCAGGACTTAGCCACTAACTGTACGTGTTTCATTATTGGAGTGTTGATGGAAAGATCATCCTTTGCAGCAGAGGACTTCCTGTAGGTTCTCTATTAGTTTCTCGGTTACCTTCTGGACAAAAGCCTTTCTTGCTCAGTTACTCACTTTTCCCAGAAGGCCAACTCTAGGAGGAGTGTTGGTGTTTCAGAACTTCTTCCATTTCACTGTTACCTGTGGCCACTGGTATTACTCCAAGTTTTAGAAATGGTTGTATCCCCTTGTTCTGTTCTATGCTTCACCTCAAATTGATCACAGAGGTCTTCAGAGAGCTCCTTGGACTTCTTGGCGTAATTTTTGTCCTGACATGCTGTGTGGATTGTAAGACTTTCTCTACACAGGTAGCCGTGTGCTTTTCTAAATGACGTCCAATCAATTCAGTTAGCCACAGGTGGCCTCCAATCAAGTTGTAGACACATTAGATGAAGCAGGATGCACCTGAAGTGCCACAGCAAAGGGTCTGAACACCTGTGTAAATGATAAAGGCCAGTTTCTGACTTTTAATAGATTTGCAGACTTTTCTGTAAACATGGTATCACTTTGTCGTTATTGGTTATTGAGTGTAAATTGACAGGCAAAAGCGGCACATTTGTCCATTTAAAATGAAATCTACATCACGATAAAGTGTACAGCAAGTGAAGCGGTCTGAATACTTTCTGAATCCACTGTATATTACTACTGTATAATAATACATCATTGTTTAAATCTATCTTAAGGTGTAACAAGATGTTGTTGTCATTTTCAACCTGAAGCTGCAGGTATTCCTTAGTCCAAAATATGCCCTCCTTTTCTATTTAATCTTTCAATTATGACAAACAAAAAATAACAGTAAATGTCCTAGCTTGGAGACTTAAAAACGTTTTTTTTTTTACCATAAAAACAACTTGTAAAGAAAAAGAAATGAAAGCCAAGCTCTTATTATTCACAATTTACAGTCTTGATACAAAAAAGAAAAGCCACGTAATGCACTGTGACAGCAGAATGCCTGCCGCAATGAAGGCTGCTAAGTCGAAAAAAAGTAAATTATGGTTTTATTGTAGCTTAATCTATTTTCACTTGATTTTCTGTGTTTCATAAAGAAACAATTTGGCTTTAAGTTTTCTTTAACATGTGACAGTTAGACAAAGCTTAAAACTGCTAATTTGAAATTCTGCATCTACTTTCTAATTACAGGAACTTCAGTCATTCAGGTTACTGCCACCGATGCCGATGATCCAACCTATGGAAACAGCGCAAGAGTAGTCTACAGTATTCTACAGGGACAGCCATACTTCTCAGTAGAACCAAAAACAGGTAAATAAAGTAATGAATGCACAATCTTAAGAAGTAGTGCCAAGAATCAATCTGAAAATTTTCTGTTAAAATGTATACCAAGGTATAGAGGACCTATCATCAAGTCTAATGGTTTCACGTATCAGTGCTATGCTGGTACCTGCCTTCACCTCCAGAGGACTGTGGTAAGTGCTCTGTGGTGTAAGAAAGAATTTTAAATAAATAATCATGTTCCATAAAGTTCAGACACAGATAGATAGATAGATAGATCGATAGATAGATAGATAGATAGATAGATAGATAGATAGATAGATAGATAGATAGATAGATAGATAGATAGATAGATAGATAGATAGATAGATAGATAGATAGAGCTCATGAAGGTGCCGCTCCGGGGTTGATTGCTGTGCTTGGCTGATCGCGGACTCACGTTC
This sequence comes from Polypterus senegalus, assembly GCF_016835505.1. Lineage (NCBI taxonomy): Eukaryota > Metazoa > Chordata > Cladistia > Polypteriformes > Polypteridae > Polypterus > Polypterus senegalus. The sequence goes on from NC_053158.1 coordinate 12,126,987, forward strand.
AAATGCAGGCAGATTAGTCGGGGGCCATATTTGTTCCTTGAAGAGAATTGAAGCTAATTTAAGAGAAGTCTGCATGGCAGAGAGAAAAAGACAGAAAAGGAACAAGATAGAGATGGATGAAAAGAACAACAAGGAGAACAGAAAAGAAACGAGGTTAAAGAAGAACAGCAAACGAATGTGGCAGGATTAGGAGCCATAGGGGCACGCAGCTGGGAATAAATCCCCTCAGAGGAGTGTAGGGCTGATGATTGGGGGATGATGAGGACCACTCGGCTGAGGGTTTTTGTGGTAGCTGGAGTGGCCCAATGTTTGATATCATGTAAGGCTGGGGTGTGGGAACGAGAGTGGGAGGAGTGAGGCTTGGGTGCAGTGCCTTACTGGGAGCCCATGGGACATCAGTGACACAAGCCTGTGAGAACAGGTTAGCTGTGCCGGTGGGATTGGATTTTAAACTTATTTATTGGGATGTTTTAATCTTCACAGATTTTCACTGAATTATGTATTTATTTACTAAGAAGATTGCACTGCACAAACTAGTTTAGATTTTTAAAAAAACACTAAAACTTGTTGCACCCACTCTTTATTATGTGTGTCCTCATTTGCCTGGCTCAACTCAGTTTCTGACTATTGACTATTTTGGACTGAAGAGTATTCCAGATGGAACTGGGAGCCTGGAACAAACCCAGACCATCACAAGGACCACACAGTATTAACTACAGCCTTTTAATGTCTCACTCTTACTGCAATCTGCTTGATGGAACACAATCTCTAGCTCAACTTGGTAAAGATGAACCTCCTTATTATCCCAGCTCATCCATCTATTCAACACCCCATCGATGTTCAGTTTGACTCACTATTGCTAAAACCCGGCAAGTCAGTATGCAGCCTTTGGGAAGTGATTGGTGACCAGCTCTCCTTCACTAGCCACATTGCAACTGTCCCTTGTTTTTGCAGATCATACAACATCCGATAGATAGATAGATAGATAGATAGATAGATAGATAGATAGATAGATAGATAGATAGATAGATAGATAGATAGATAGATAGATAGATAGATAGATAGATAGAATTTGAAGTCATTGATATTTCAAATAAACAGGTCCGGCTTGTTGTGCCCGGAAAAGGAACATATCATTATATGTTGGTTCAGAACTACTTGTCATTCTGTTGCTAAATTTAAAAATAAACATCAGCAGGATGGTGCCAACTCTCCTAGGCAATAATATGGACAAATTCAGTCAGTCTTTCAAATTTTGGATCACACTTACCAGCTTTAATTGTAATGTGCTTACATCCTCTATATAAGTGTCCAGACCGTCTTCTGTTTTTACTTTTTCTGATCATATCAGATGAAAGCTTCCCTGCATTAAACATCATCCAAAATGTGTTTAAGTTAGTTCTCTACAATAAACAAATGCCACAGTACCATGAACAGTCTGTGACTCACCATAACATGTAAAAGTTCATGTAACTTAATTAAAAGCGATCAAATATTCCACATTTATGGAGACAGACCAGTTCTGAGTCATTTCCCTCTTACTCTTATCTTTGCTCTGTATTCTTTCCATCTTTGAATGAGCTTCTTCAGTGATAAGGTGCAACAGTCAGCGGTGGTCACAGGGCTACCAGCCGAGCAGGGGAACATTCAACAGAATTGATTGCCAGAAGTCAAGAGCTCACTTCAGAAATACAAATTTGTTACGCTTCCTTCATTGCAAGAACCAAACAGCTAATATCACTTAGAAAGAAACGCACCAAACAAGAGAATCTTCTTAAACATATCAAACACGTATAGTGGTGGGCAGCATGTTCTACCAGCCAGCAACAACACATCACAAGAGTCTGGACTGAGATTTGATACCACACAGAGGTGGCAATACCAGATGCCTTTCATCAGCAGACCTGAGTGGGCAAAAGGGAGCCTAGGACCTTATAAGTGTCTTGAAATATGTAGGTGCCGACCCACTGACTACCCTGTAGACAAGTATGAAGAATTTGAACTTAATACACACTTCTACAGAAAGCCAGTGTGGTTACATGAAAAGAGGAGTGACATGTGCCTGTCTTGACTTGATGGTCCGCTGAATTTCCAATCATCTGCAGTGGTTTGGTGACACATGAAGGTCCTCCTACCAGCAGAGAAGTTCCATCTTTGCCTGGTTGAGCTGTAGTAAGACAGACAGAGACTCTAGCCAATACTGTGATGTCCTCAGGAGGGAATGACAGGTACATCTGTTTATCTTCAGCATGGCACTCTTGAGGAACCACGGAAGGAATGAATGATGGGTTCCAAGGAGAGTGGTGCAAACAGAGAAGAGTAGAGGACCCAGCACCGATCCTTGTGGCACCCCTGTGCGTTTCTGATGCACCTTTACCACTAGTCCATTGATGTTTTCAAATGCCAGTATATAATCTGATGATACAGAAAGGTTTTTCCTTTGCAACAAGTTATATTTATTTTTAATACATACAGTGTGCTCTCTTTACACACAACATACATTTTTTCGTGATTTGTTTTAGTAGACTTTTTTGAATGTGGACACTGCTCTGTTGCAAGGAGGGGACCATCGCTCTTTACAGTTCAAAAATCACATCTTCTACTTTGATCGCCACCTTCATTGGAGCACTGGGGTGGTTTACAAAGGTGACACTCAACGAGCCATCTATTTGTCCCCTCTCAGTTTTAACCAAAATTCTCTCATGGCTATCTCCAGACTTGCATATATTAACATGTCTGAGTCAGCGAGACTAAGTTGCAGGTTGTTCAGTTTTTCAGCATTCAGCAAAGTCTTCCACGAGTGTCCTGTATTCATGCTGATCTTCCCAATTGTGGCTGTGTCATCAGAAAATATCTGTAGATGATGTGATTTGGTACTGTATCTAAAGTTGGAGGCGTATGGGGTAAACAGGAATGGAGCCTGTACAGTTCTCTGAAGCACCCCTGTGCTAGTCATGACCATGTCGGACACTCGGTTCTTCACCTTCACAATCCCTGGTCTAAAAAGTTAAATAGTCCATTATTTAGAACACATTGAGAGAATCAACCCAAGACAAGAGCTTCTTCCCCAGAAGTTTGGTCTCTATGGTGTTGAATGCTCAAAAATCAGTATCCTCACCACGCTACCGTGTTTCTAAAGATGGGGGAGTGGTCTCTATTCAGTAGAGAGTTTCTAGCATCATCTACCCCATGAAAACATCAATGTGAATGTTCAGTCATTTCAAATTATTTATCACAATGTTTCTATCACAAATATATTTGTCTCTCTTTGTTTAGGCATTATCAGGACTGCACTTCCCAACATGGACAGAGAAGCTAAGGATCAGTATCTCCTGGTCATTCAAGCAAAGGACATGATAGGACTAATGGGAGGCCTGTCTGGAACGACTTCGGTGACTGTCACCCTCTCTGATGTCAATGACAATCCACCACGCTTCCCGCGCAGTAAGGTTCTTTCATACAATTATTGTACAAAAGCATGCTGTCTATTTAATACCTAATTAAAGCAAAATTAAATGCAAATATTTTCTTCTGTTGAAACTATTGCTCAACACAGGAAGTGTCACAACAGTATTACTTTACATTCCACTTGTACCACTTTTATCTTCTCAGTGACACTTTTCAAATAATTATTTTAGTCATCAGGAATATAATTACAAATGATTTTTCAGTGCATTCAATTTATGAATGTACGTTTGTGTGTGAGTCCACCACCACAGTGATTGAGTGAAATCAAATCCTGGCCTGTTCACTATTTACATAGACTTCCCATATTCTTCCTGTGTCTTCATTAAGTTTTGCACCTAAATGATGTTAGGTATGAGGAGCAGCTGGGAGAGCTTTGCGTCCCGGCAGGAATGAGCCCCATCAGAGCATGGAGGCTGGTGGGTGGATGGACACGGAGAGACAGTCCCTCAAGTAGTGTATGTCCCCCTGACTTGCTGGATGGCGGCATTCCTGAGCCAGTATGTCCCTTCATATGGCCATAGAGCATGCTGGAAGTTGCAGTCCAGTGGGACTGCCCTGCTGGGTCCAGTGAGGGCCACCAGGGGGAGCTGCAGGAAGGAACTGGTCCTAATTTTTAAAGCTGCCATCTGACCCAGGAGTGCTTCAGACTTCTGTTATCCTGACTCCTGGGCATAAAAGGTGGCCACCTCAACTCATATTGGGGGACAGCACTGGGACAGGAGTCATGCAAGTGAGTCTCCCCTGGGAGAAGAGTAAAAGAGGATTAAGAAAGAATTGTGTTTAAGTTGTGGATTGATAAATGGAAGAAACCGGTGTAAAGAATTAGTAAATAAAACAATTTTCTTTGTACCAAAACCCAGTGGTAAAGTTGTGTCAGGGGTTTTGGTGTAAGTCGCAAGACACCTCCTACAGGCTTTATAGGGTATTTAATGATTTTAAATTGGAACACTTTCAGTAAGCATGGGTACATATGTGAACTGGCCAGGGTGGGTAATTGTCTTGTAACCAAATAATTTTGGAATAGGCTCCTTCTGCCACCATTTAATGCTGAGCTTGGTATATTTTAACTGTGTGTTTGGGGGAGGGGTAGGGGATATTCTGAAAGTATTCAGACCCCTTCAATTTCTGTATTCTTAACTGTGCTAAAATTAAATTTTAAAATAGTCGATTTTTTGCCCATCAATATACACTCATTAACCCATGTTTTCAGAAAGGCTTGAAAATGTATATCTAAATTCGCCACACTATTACGATGGCCCCACCAGCCAGCACTGGTTAATACAAGGCAGGACCTTTCCATATGTTAATGCTGTTTATGCCAAATTCTGACTACTGTATATACTCACGGAAAAGTTCTCCCGCGGATAAATCAGGTCTTGATTTTACTGTATAATTTCTGTTATTTTATAATTCTGGTCATATAAGTTAAATGCTGAAAACTCACACTATTGGTCCAAGGGATTATGATATGCTAACACCTTCCTGAGAGAGTAACCAATAAGCACACTGCCTTTTTTTTCTTTGTATTGAGACTATGTGACCACTGTTTGCACTGTTGTGCGTTTTTTGTATCTCACACCCTCATACACCTTTATCGTAAGAGCATCCCTTATCTACAATGGAGCGTTCGACCAGAAGAAAATATGAAGCTGGTTTTAAATTAAATGTCATTAAAGTAGTGAAAGAAATTGGTAACTGCGCTGCTGCAAAAAAAATTCAATGCGTCTGAGAAACTGATGTGAGATTGGAGGAGGCAAGAAGATGTAAAAAAAAAAAAGTTCCGCATTTTTGAACGGGCGTATCATTTTGGGTCTGATTTTATGATCGAGAAACCCAACTTATACGTGAGTATATACAGTATACAGTCTGCATGTATCCAGAGAAATGTGCAGAGGAGGGCAGCCATGTGTGTCCTAGGAACATGTCCTACTCTGACAGGCTCAGAGAATTCAACCTGTTTAACCTCAAACAGACTAAACCAGGTCTTCAAAGTTCACAAAGCCATCTATTGGTACATACAGCCAGATTCCTATGACTGCATGGTGAATTTCATACTAATAGACACCAGGGAAAACAAACCTCTTTAGCATTAACCCCAAGAGTCTCTTGGGCTCAGAATTCTATATAAATACATCTCTTGAAAGTCTCTTGGAATTTAGTTGTTTTGATCCAACGAGCACAGTGAATGGACTTAATGGTACAGTGGTAAATCCGTCTGTTTTAATTGCCTCATGCATTTACTAACTTCTATTTATCGCATATGCCTTATGTCCCTCTTTCTTGTACATCTTGTTGCCTTTTTTCATCTGACATCCCTCTTTGTGCTTCTTGTTGCGCTTTGTTGGGCGTTCCAGCCATTTTGTGATTCATGGACGTACACAGTATGGTTTAGAATCTTACACCCTCCCTCTTGTGGATGTCAAATGACATTATAAATGTGCAAGGGAATGGATGCTGGATGGACAGACGGACATTTTACCTCTTTATATATATATATAGAGAGAGATGTGGAGCCCAAATAATGCTTGGGACATTATTCTGCTACAGTTTACAGTAACTTTCTAAAATTGTGCATTAAGAGTTTATATATGTACTAACCAACTTACTAATTAACTAACCTCTCAAGGTTAAATTTTATTTGGTCCTGGTGATATGTCATATTTTAGCCTATTTGATCTCAGGAGCATTGCATTTGCGGCTGACACATTCATCCAAGGTAACGAACAACATCCATCCATCTACTTTCCAACCCGCTGAATCCGAACACAGGGTGTTTTTGTTTTACGGGGTCTGCTGGAGCCAATCCCAGCCAACACAGGAACCAATCCCGGGCAGGGTGCCAACCCACCACAGGACACACACACACCCCGACGCACTCATTAGGGCCAATTTAGAATCGGCAATCCACCTAACCTGCATGTCTTTGGAGTGTGGGAGGAAACCGGAGCAGACACGGGGAGAACATGCAAACTCCATGCAGGGAGGACTCGGGAAGCGAACCCAGGTCTCCTTACTGCGAGGCAGTAGCGCTACCACTGTGCCACTGTGCCACCCAATGAACAACATATATGATAGAATTAGTTTCATTTCTTTTGATTTTCCACTTGGAGCACAGGCAGGTCAAGTCACTTGTCGATGGTCACACAGTGTCAGTAGCAGGATTTGATCCCACAACCTCAAGGGTTGAAGTCCAAAGCTTCAACCACTACACCACAAATCATTCAGTACCTACTTAGTATTCCCTGTTACTTCTGGGAGGTTAACCTCTCCCCCACATGTGAAAATTTCAGAGAAGTGCAAGCTTAGAGCATTTCCTATTTTAGTTTCAGCATATTTTAATCCCCCTTACAATTCCAGATATTCTTCACCTCCTTCTTGACTCCTCTTTTGCTACTAAAATTACTCAAATAAGACCCTTTGCATCGCTGTGTTGTATAACTGTAGCTCACTGGATGTTTTTAGCTTTACAAAGTCGAAAGACTGTAGTGCATCAAAACTGCAACTGATACCACCATATCTAACATCGATCGCCATACCACAGTCCGAGTTCCTTTGATCATGTGTTGTGGCCATTTGAGATCATGGTCGGTCAAACAATGACTCGGCCACTTGACCATGTCCACACATGTCACTAGCTGTTTGTAGGACCAAGATATTTGCATTAATGTGCTGGTGGACCTAATTTTGTGGCCACTAGGTTCATGTCTCTGCTTACTTTTACTAGTTTTTCCGAAGCAGACTTGAATTTATATTTTATAATTTATGATGATTTAACTAAAAGTAGAAGCTTGGGTAACATTACTCTCTGCTAAGGGTAAAACAAGTACTGTGTTAATAATCAAAAGAGCTGTAATGATCAGTATTAAACAGAAATAGTTTATGTCATTTCAAAAACACACTGAGGTGCATTCAGGTTTGTCAGCAGACAGAATCAATATTTTCAATATTTTATTACAGCCTGTTATGACCACTGGTGATAACTGTCAGCGCAATGCTTTCTCTGGTTTTTTTTTCTTCTTTTCATTTCTTTGTGGAATTGAGCTTGCTCAGACTCAAGGGAGACAAAGAGAGAGCTATTTGTTCATTTAAGACGCAGACGTTCCACGGTATATTAAAAAGCCATCAAAATAATTATGAGCTGGCAAGCAACGTGAAGCAAATTAGCATCCTGAAGTACAACAGCTAATCAAAACAATGCATACTGACAGAAGTTATTGAAGTATGAAAAAATATTTTGTAAAATAACGTGTGCTGCTGTATTTCGAGTACAAATACCGTTGATAAAAAGTCCCAGCTTGGCGTGTTGTATTAGGAGGCAGGGGGGATGAAAGCAGATGATATTTGCCACCTTGTTGTTTTTTATTGAAGCTATGTTTAAAAATTGAATGGCTTGTTTTCCATTAATTTGATTTTACGATCAATAATTTATACGAATCTTGTCATAATCTCATTTGTACACTATAGTGCAGTACAGTATTCACTACGGAGCAGTGATGGAAAAATGTATGAAAATAGAGAATTCTCTAATTCACTGAATATTGTCACTAAGATGGTCATTTCCACGTTTTTGTTTTACTTAGGGGTCTCCTTGCACTCCTGACCAGTATCATTATTCATTGACTTTTTCTTGTTGTACGCGTATGCCCTAGTTTTTTTAATTTGTCTCTGAACTTTGTGACCAGTTGAAAAACACCAGGGTATGGTAGATGAAATGTTGGCATACCAACTGGGATACCCTGTACAATTGGCACAATGAAATTAACAAAAAAGGAACGTACCCATGACACAAAATAAAGTCAGCCTGAACTTGCAGCCATTATTCACAGCAGTCTGAGAAGTTATGCAGATACCTGAGCACTGGACCAAAGGAAATATTGTGAAGATACCTAAGAAAGGTGCACAACGTGACTGCAATAATTGGAGGGGAATTACTCTTTTATGAATTCCAAGCAAGATTCTTTCGTGGATCGTCTGAAATTGGATTTCGGATTGGCAAATAATGAAAAAGCAATAACGGGAGCTCTATCCTCACTGACTGCTCTGTCAAAATGTGACACTACCTTGTGGGGAGAGCCTGTTTTTATGGAGTCTGGGCCAGAAGGGGAGGGGCCAAGTCAAGGCCCTGTAGGTGTCCTCTTTGGACGTCTTCTCAAAGCAATGGGAAAAAGAGAAGATACAGTTGGTGAAAGTACCCCCTCTCATCCCAGAGTGGTATCACTTACTTCATCAGAACCTGGAAGGTGATCGCTAGGGCCCACGATTTACCGCGGGAAGAAATGGTAAATTTCGCGGCATGTTTTTTTTAATTCGGCACGGCAAATGCAGTACCAGAACTCCATAAGACTAATTCGTAACCCAAGCAAAATAAATGCAATTTTTCTTATCCTTAATCCCTAATAATAATCAATCATAATTTGTAATACTAATCAAATAGGTATATCAAACCGTTCACATCCGCACATTTTAATCCACAGATTTGTTTTAGGAAAATGATGCTGAAACATATGTAGGCATAATATTATTCTCAACAAACGATCGAATAATGTTTCTAAAGTCGTTATTTATTTATTGTTGAAGAAAACAGCACTGTAAGCTCGTAGGTTTTCTTGTGACAGAGAATATCGCAGTGGTGTCAACACTGATCCATATTTGAGAAAGAACGTTCCACATCAACAGAAGAGATCAGCAACGCAACGTAAACTTTAGCAAGAGCTGCTAAGCGAGGCAGTCTGTCCTCTAAGGCACGCCAAAAAGCAGTGATATCAGCTGGAATTACTTCACGAGATGCTATGTCCAGATAAGCTTGCCATTCATCTGCTGCGGCCATCATTGTTGGCACTGATGGTGCATGATCAGCAAAATTCTTCGATAAGAGTGATAGCTGTCGTGGATCAAATATTCTCACAGATCTGAATAGGTCCATTGCTAGCTGTTTGGTTCCCACAACATATTCTTCAAGCTTAGCAGCAGCATTGTGCTTTGCATCTTCACAACTGCTGGTTGCAATTGGAAATCCGGATGATTTCAGGCATGACAGTAAGTCAGACACTTTGTTGTAGACATCGTACAGCCATGAATGACTGTGCCTCAAAAGAAGTCAGAGTGATCATAATTGGCTGGCAGTGAACAGATACAAATTCAAGTTCAGCTCTCAGCTCATTAAGTTTATCAGTACTTTGCAGCAACGCCGGCAGCTTGTTGAACTGGACTGTAGCTCCACTGTTTTCGATTTCAGTAGCAACGAACGAGATATTAATGAGATGATGCAATAGGCTAAAGAAAGACAGAAGTAATCAAAACTAATCATACTAATATCAATATGTCTCAAATAGTGAGATTTCATTCAGATTTGGTATTTTCCGCAGCAGTTAGGTTAATTCCGCGGCTTGGTGTTTTACTGCTGCAAAATCCTAAATTCTGCAGCGTGGCGTTAAATTCCGCGGGCCGCTGTAAATCGTGGACCCTAGTGATCCCCAGGCACACATGTGTGACAGCTTCCACCTGTTTAACATCTTATTTTTGATAATTTCTGAATTGCACAATCCTCATTGTCTGATCCAATTTAAACCAGATTGTTGTAATCTTATTGGGATCTTCATACTGTAACTCTTGACGAGTGTGAATTTACCTTATTTTCAGATGTTAGTGGAGATTGGGTTGTATATACAAACAGTGATTGAAAAGGCTGATAGGATGTTAGGAAAAAAAAGGAAGGTGAAGGTTATGTCCACAATGAAAAGGAAAAAAGGCTAAAGGCACAACATTTCAGCTGAATAGCCTTTATCAGATATCCAATTGAAAAGGAAAGAGAAAGTCACGTATATAGGAGAAGAAGGAAGGAACAAAGCCAGCGAAAATGAAAAAAGAAAAAAATGGATTAGAAAAGATGAAGCGAGAGATTAAAAAATCATGAAGATCCGGAGTAATAGGTGAACCCTGGCTGAGAATAAGCTGAGCTTCTTCTACTGTTCAATGAAAAGTGTCTTTGAAGCCCTGTGAAAGAACACAAATTAAGAGACCAGGGTGGCTATGATCAAGGGATGTGAAGTGTTCTGCAACTGGCTTTGTAAGTTCTTTAATTTTAAAACCTCAAACGTCTGCTAGCCTTCTCCCTATTTCACCTCTGTAGATGGTTGAACACTTCCTACTAGAAATGAGGTAAATGTGATTTTTAGATGGGCAAGAGGCTTGTTGTTTTAATATTTAAATTACCAGAAGGACCAGATACAATGATATTGTTGGTGACATATTTGCAAGTGACACAGCTCAAAGTGACTGGTGAAAATGGTAACTCCCCACCATGAAGTGAATTGTGAAAGAGATGTTGGTGTAGGTTATAAATTATCAACAGAAGGAGATCAAGGGAAGGTTAGGAAGTAAAGGCTCCTGTGGAAGGATCATTCTGCCAAAATTTGGAAGGAGAGAAACAGTGTTATGGTGGAATTAGTTTCATTATTAGGGTAATAAGAAATTTTAACATATCAAGATGTGTGGAGTACAAATCATGCATTATCCATCCATCCATCCATCCATCCTCTTCCACTTATCCGGGGTCGGGTTGCAGGGCAGCAGCTTAAGCAGAGATGCCCAGACTTCCCTCTCCCCGGCCACTTCTTCCAGCTCTTCCGGGAGAATCCCAAGGCGCTCCCAGGCCAGCCGGGAGACATTGTCCCTCCAGCGTGCCCTGGGTCTTCCCGGTTAGATTTGCCCGAAACACCTCACCAAGGAGGCGTCCAGGAGGCATCCTGATCAGATGCCCGAGCCACCTCATCTGACTCCTCTCGATGCGGAGGAGCAGCGGCTCTACTCTGAGCCCCTCCAGGATGACTGAGCTTCTCACCCTATCTTTAAGGGAAAGCCCAGGCACCCTGCAGAGGAAACTCATTTCAGCCGTTTGTATTCGTGATCACGTTCTTTCGGTCACTACCCATAGCTCATGCCCATAGGCGAGGGTAGGAACGTAGATCGATTGGTAAATTTTTACCACGACAGACCGATGCAGAGCCCACATCACTGTGTGTGGACGCCGCACTGAGCAGCCTGTCAATCTCACGGTCTATTCTTCCCTCACTTGTTAACAAGACCCCGGGATACTTGAACCCCTCCACTTGGGGCAGGATCTCCCCTCCAAGCCTGAGAGGGCACTCCACCTTTTCCGGCTGAGGACCATGGTCTAGGATTTAGAGGTGCTGATTCTCATCCCAGCCGCTTCACACTCAGCTGCGAACCAATCCAGAGAGAGCTGAAGATCACGGCCTGATGAAGCAAACAGGATAACATCATCTGCAAAAAGCAGTGACCCAATCCTGAGTCCACAAAACACATGTAGACTGGTTGGGCAAACTCCCATGCACCCTCTAGGATTCTGCTAAGGGTGTAGAGCTGGTCCACTGTTCCGCGACCAGGACAAAAACCACACTGTTCCTACTGAATCCGAGGTCCGACTATCCGACAGACCCTCCTCTCCAGAACCCCCGAATAGACTTTTCCAGGGAGGCTGAGGAGTGTGATTCCTCTGTAGTTGGAACACACCCTCCGGTCACCACGCACTAGTGACGTGACATACAATTTTTCATTTATCAGTGTAAATATGTCTTTGTTCTATGGTGTTGCTGAATGTTGTAATAATGTGCCATGGATTTCCTGTTTCATTAGCCACATAACTCCATGGCTTGGACTCCCAGAAAATAGAATGACCTCACCCAAATCACGTTCTTCTAAAACCTGGGAGTTCTGTCTCTTCATTCATCTTTTTTGAATCATTTACCCTGAAGGAAAGGGAGGAACAGACTAGAACTGAGCCAGGACAAGAAAAGTACTCTGCTGAGAAAGAGTGAATTATTAAGGAGTTCTATTGAAGAAAACTTGTAGTGCTCAGGTTATCGAAAAGGCAAATAGTAGCACACTTTTGAGCACTCTGCGTAAACGCTTGACAAATTGTATGCTTTGCTGTCTTTGTCGTTGCCTTTGTCAAGTTCCTGTTGTATTTCACACATTTAAATGCTTAATGTTCAGCATAACCATTCACTATTTCTCAGACCAGTCCTGAGTTTCATTTTTATGTAAAGAAAGCAGAGTGTTTCTCATTATGATTAATTAGGACTACTAACAGTGACGAGCTTTATTTAGCCTTGTTGCACAAACTAATCCTTTTATGAACAATGAAATTGAGAAATGAACCTCACTAATATGTAGAGGTTTGTTACAGGTGAGGCCTCACCTGGAGTACTGCATACAGGATTGGTCTCCATGTTAAGATAAAATAGGGAGTGGTCTCCCCACGACTTCCTCATATACTCAGATATGGGGATGGATATTTGAGGAGTAATCCGCAAGGCAATGACTATATTTTTATACTGTATTATGTACATTAAAGAACCATCAACAACAAATCAAATGAAATTAATAATTTATAGAAAAATTATTATAAAAGGTAAAGTACCACTTCCGGTTAACAGAAATAGCCCAAAAGTTGAAAGAAATATACGTTTTGTACCTAATACTTGTATGCCACATTTGGTTGACCTAAGTGAAAGCGTACTCAGGTTATCATGTTTACACACACACACACACGCACACACACACATATACACACGCGCACACAGACACAGGGAGGTGTAAAATATCATGATTTATCAAAATCTTGACATCGAATCTTTGGACGATTCCAATACTTTTCCTACACTTTGTATACGAGAAGGGCAGGGATTTCTAAAACGTCAAGATTCATTAAATTCTCAACATCTGATCTTTAGATGATTACAATTCTTTCCCTATACTTTGTATACGAGAAAGTCAGGGAGATCTAAAACGTTGAGATTCATCAAAATCTTGACATCGAATCTTTAGATGATTGCAATTCTTTCCCTATACTTTGTATACGAGAAAGTCAGGGAGATCTAAAACGTTGAGATTCATCAAAATCTTGACATCGAATCTTTAGATGATTGCAATTCTTTCCCTATACTTTGTATACGAGAAAGTCAGGGAGATCTAAAACGTTGAGATTCATCAAAATCTTGACATTGAATCTTTTTCCTACACTTTGTATACGATTTCTAAAACGTTAATACTTTCTCTATACTTTGTATATGAGAAAGTAAAAAAAAGATATAGCAGCAGAGTGATTCTAGGATGCAGAGGTATGAACGATGAGGAGAGATTGAGGGAGCAGAACTTTTTCACTATAAGCAAACAGACATTATGTGGTAACAGGCTCAAAGCATTTAAAATGAAACAATGGAAATAGTACAGGGGATACAGGAGGTTACTTTAAACTGCCACATGAAGAAACCTCCAACCAGCTCTTTATTAACTGAACAGCTATGGATAGCACCTGAGATGGCTAATTAAACAAAAACACAAAAAAAGATAAAAAAAAAAACACATGAAAGGTGGACAGGGGAAAATGCCTCATGGAGCAACCAGGTCTTTATTAACTGAGCAGCATGAAGCCAGGTGTGGATGGTAGAGCTGGTAGAGTCGTTGATTGCCAATGCAGAAAGTTCCAAGATGGGTGTAATTGTAAAATGAAGACTTCCAGACAGCAGGAGAGACAAGGGTGGGAGATTTCCAGCGAGAGGCTAAAAGCAACTGCAGTGGTTAGAGTCATTAAAAGCTTCCACTGGGAGAGAGAAAGTGAAGGTGAGGAAAGTAAGGAAAGTTCTGTGAGAAGAACTTGAGGGCACAATGGAAATGGCAAAGGGTCAAAATTTTGACTTTGTGCTTCTAATTGATTTATGAGTTTTTCACATAACACTTTAAGAAGGGGAACCGGATGGGTGTGTTCCAACTACAGAGGAATCACACTCCTCAGCCTCCCTGGAAAAGTCTATTCGGGGGTCCTGGAGAGGAGGGTCTGTCAGATAGTGGAACCTTACATTCAGGACAGTGTGATTTTTGTCCTGGTCACAGAACAGTGGACCAGATCTACATCCTTAGCAGGGTCCTGGAGGGTGCATGGGAATTTGCCTAACCAGTCTACATGTGTTTTGTGGACTTGGAAAAAGCGTTCGACTGTGTCCCTCAGGGAATCCTGTGGGGGGTGCTCCAGGAGTATGGGGTACCGGAGCCCCTGATAAGAGCTGTTCGGTCCCTGTGCAACCAGTGTTAGAGCTTGGCCCGCATTGCCGGCAGTAAGTCAAACTCGTTTCCAGTGAGAGTTGGACTCCACCAGGGTTGCCCTTTGTCACTGATTCTGTTCATAACTTTTCATGGACAGAATTTCTAGGTGCAGCCAGGGTGTTGAGGGGGTCCGGTTTGGTGGAGTCAGGATTGGGTCATTGCTTTTTGCAGATGATGTTGTCCTGTTTACTTCATCAGGCTGTGATCTTCAGCTCTCTCTTAATCAGTTCGCAGCTGAGTGTGAAGCAGCTGGGATAGGAATCAGCACCTCTAAATGCGAGACCATGGTCCTCAGCCGGAAAAGTGCCCTCTCAGGATTGGGAGCGAGATCCTGCCCCAAGTGGAGGAGTTCAAGTATCTTGGGGTCTTGTTCACGAGTGAGGGAAGAATGGACCGTGAGATCAACAGACGGATCGGTGCGGTATCCGCAGTGATGCGTTCTCTGCATCAGTCTGTCGTGGTGAAAAAGGAGCTGAGCCATAAGGCAAAGCTCTCAATTTACCAGTCGATCTACATTCTTACCCTCACCTATGATCATGAGCTATGGGTAGTGACGAAAGAATACAAGCGGCTGAAATGAGTTTCCTCCGCAGGATGTCTGGGCTTTCCCTTAAAGATAGGGTGAGAAGCTCAGTCATCCAGGAGGAGCTCAGAGTAGAGCCGCTACTCCTCTGCATCGAGAGGAGTCAGATGAGGTGGCTCGGGCATCTGATCAGGATGCCTCCTGGACGCCTCTCTGGTGAGGTGTTCCAGGCACGTCAAACCATGAGGAGGCCCCGGGAAAGACCCATGACATGCTTGAGGGACTATGTCTCCCGGCTGGCCTGGGAACACCTCAGGATTCCCCTGAAAGACCTAGAAGACGTGGCCGGGGAGAGGGAAGTCTGGGCATCTCTGCTCAAGCAACTGCCCCCGCAACCCGATCTTGTATAAGCGGAAGAGGATGGATGGACATAACACTATCTGGACACTTTTAGAGTGATCTCTCTCTCTTTCTCTATGAGTGTGTGTTTGACATGATGATGGGGTACTGCACTCATAGCGACCAGCAGCAGAATTATCCCTCCCCATGTTTTGTCAAATTTTTCTTTCTTTTAACAATGACTTATGTTTTGTACTTTCCTGCTTGAAAACAAATTTCCCTCTGGGATAATAATGTCAACCTAACATAATGAATCATCCAATCCAAGTCTAGCTTGGCACACTTCTAAGTATTGTGAAATGGTAGAAACCTTTTTTATTACTCTTTGTAGGTTTTGTTTTGTGCAGATAAAAATTGTGCATGTTTTGCAGTTCAGTAGAATTTTTCTTAATGAGACACTATTTCCCCATTTGATTAGAGATAATAAACTATTGGATTGCAATCTTTCACTGCTAAAATCGCAGTTTTAATTAGGGTTCACATACTCCACAAAGTTGCAATTGCTGCAAGCCTGTATATTTATGTATGCCTACTCTGTGTTTGTGTGTGTGTTTTTAACTCTTTGCCATTTATTATGTGTCAGTTGTTAAATGCAAGTCTTCTTATCAGGTATACCAAAATTCATTTCCAACATAGTATGTATCCACAAGCGTCTACTGTTCTTTTCACTAAACTGATATTTTGTCAGTCTCCAGCCAAATAAGGCTAAACACTGCAACTGTTTTGTAGTCAAGTGATGGTGTTAGAAAATTGTCTCATCAATAACTGTGTTGGGTTTCACAGAATCCTATCAATACAATATACCAGAGTCGTTGCCTGCGGTCTCTGTAGTTGCCAAGATAAAAGCTGCAGATGCTGATGTGGGACCAAATGCTGAAATGGAATATAGGATTATAGATGGCGATGGCCTTGGGATGTTTAAAATTTCTACAGACAAAGAAACTCAGGAGGGAGTCATATCACTTGAAAAGGTAAAGTAAACGCCAATGTTTATTTTATTTGTTTTTTTATAAACTTTGTGGTGTACTTTTATAAATCTTAAGAGAATAGTCTTAGGCATTTCAACGTTATGGCATATAGTGTAGCAGCAACAGCACGTTTAAAAAACAATTTGGTCCTTACAACGCATGTTTCCACCATATAAAAAGCGTTCCAGCACAGACTTCACATTTAAAGTTTTTATAGCCTAAACTTCAACAATGCCTTTCAAACTGTTTTTTTTAGAATTTAACTCAAATTTGATCCGTTTTTTTAATTACAATAATACAGTGGAAAGACAGAAATACATTAGAGTTGTTATGAAACTCTTATACCTAGCCTACATAATAAAGGAGTTAACTTCTGACTTTTGTTATATGATAAGCATTAATGTTTGTCCTGAAACTATACAGTGAGTTCAGAGACCGTTCACATTTTTTGACCCCTTGCAGATTTATTGAGGCATGAACTTTATTGTCAGATTTCTAGTACAGTACAAATTTCCAGCCACCCTGACCCTGAGATACTTTCTGCTTCAGGGTACTTTAGTTGGGGTACTTTCACTAAGCCATAGTGTTGGGCCACATTGGACAATTCATGTTTATAATTTAACTTGCGATCATTTTACTACCCTAATAATTTGAGCAATTTAAAGATTATTGAATACTCAAACACCTTGTATGTTTTATAGCCGTGTACTACAGGAAATCTGTGCATTTACTCTACAGCTAATTCAAATTCTCTACAGTAATAGGCATTTTTACAAAATGAACTAAGAGAACTATTTGTCTTTAATCTTAACTGATTCCTACAAGCAACTGTTATGTTTGGATTCTATAGGAATTGGACTTTGAAACAAAATCAAGCTATAACTTAAGAATTGAAGTCACGAACAAAAACAATGACACTCAGTATATGAACCTGGGACTCTTTAGTGATACGACGGCTGTGAAGATTATCGTGGAGGATGTGGACGAGCCGCCCATATTTAACTCACCTGTTAACAGGATGGTAGTTTCTGAAGAGGCTAAGATTGGGACCATCATTGGAACCGTGGCTGCACATGACCCCGATGCCTCCAACAGTCCAATTAGGTAAAAATCTTTAAATACAGTACTTTTGTTTGTGGGTAAATGTGGCTTTTCTGATACTGTGAATTTATGGTATGGTTTATGGAATGATTTACATTATGCAGACAGAGAAATAAGGAAAACAGTTAATAATAATTAAACCTTTCATCAACCCACAAATATGATGATAAACATCAGTGACAGACTTACATTTTTGGGGGCCCTGAAGCTTAAACTATTATGGGGTCCCTGAAGCTTAAACTATTATGGGGGCCCCTTCTGAATAAGCAGCAAGGTCTGGGTGACCACTGTTATTTTCTTCAATAGGGTTTGCCCAATGACAGATCACCACAAATTTAAAAAGAAATTAAAAAAAAAATGTAATAACCACTCAAATTTTGATTAGAATTGCTGTCTGATTATTTTTTTAAAACACCATCTTCTACAGTAAACATCCAAAATCTTTAAGCGATGGTGGACTAAATTCCCTTCTAAGGCCCCCTCTAGGATTAGGGGTCCTGAAGCTTAAGCTTTATTAATTTCATGTTAGATTTGCCCCTAATAATAATTGAGAGTTCCAGCGAGGTTTTCTTTTCTCCTGGGATACTGTCGACTAAACTTTTTCTTTTCCTGTCCTTGGTCGTAGTCAATAATGAATAATGGACAGATTTTGTTGAGTTTCATTTATCGTATGTTAATCAGTTTCAAATTCTTTTATTTTCCTGTCTGTCGAAACAAATCTGTGTTTTTATTAGAACTCATTATGTAATTAGTAATTTGAAAAGTTTGTGTTTGCATCTCATCTGAGAACTTGTCACAGTGCTCTTCAGCTGCAATCAGTGAAGAGCTCTGTACAAAATATACTATATACACACACACACACAGATCCCTTTGTCTATAAAGCCTCCTGAGATCCAAGTGCTCAAAGTATTGTAAACCAGTATCATCAGAGGTTGTCATTAACTTAGGTATTTACAAAAGATACAACTAATTCTCGCAGTGTTTTAGCATTTCCATAAACTTGGACAGGTAAGTGCACAATGCTGCCCTTTATACTCTGACAATGATAACATCACACATTTCACACTTCCTATCATCATGTGTTAGTACTTAAGGTAATGTAATAAAATAACAAAACAAGGTGAGAAGTTGGAGACCACCTCGAAAGTTAACAACTTATCCATCTTAACTGCATGAACTGAAAGATCAGAATTCAAAAGTTATATGCCTTTTTTATGGGCGAAAAAAAGCAAACATCTATCTAAGCCAAGAGATAAAATTCATAAGTCATGTGGTTCTTTCTATAAGAGAAAAAGTTAAGCCTATTGTAATTTTATGCTTTGTGTTTTTTATTGTCTTTTGTCTATATATTGTACCTATAGACTTCTATATCTATACATATACTTACTTATACTTCTCTGATATAAATAAATTGTTCTACTTTGTTAATTGCAGCAAATGTGTTTGGGTTATTTCTTGAAAGCGAGTCTGTTGCCACTTCTGGATCACAACAGAGAAAGTGAAAGTGATATTTACCCATTTATGTACCTCGTTCAGAAATTGCAGAGATCTCTTCATATTTCTAGTGTTCTGGGTGGAAAATGAAACAGAGATCCCTAATTCAGCTCACATTAATTTGCTGTTCCCTGGGTGGGTGTCGTATTAATTGTTTTAATTAATTACTAGCATTGCCGAAGGCGAAGTTGGTAATTAATTAACTGAGTCATCAGATCAAACCTTCTTTTTCTGTTGAGTAATGGTTGTTACTAGTTAGAAAATATTGGCACCAAACAGAAACACAGCCTAACAAAACTCAAAGAAGGATAATTTAGAAAATGGCTACAGATGGGTTAAAGAAGTGAAAGAAGTGCAATCTGTAAGTTTGTCTGTGTGTTTTCTATTATTGTGACTTAGTTAAGGATCAGACCACAGTATTTTGAGTAATTAATGTAGTGATCCTGGAAACTCTGAGGGGTTCACACAATTTCTCTCGCAAACATACTCTAATAGTTTTACTGTAAACTATAATGTAGGTAAAGCCAAGGCCAGATGATGCACCAAGTACACTAGGCTGGTACCCTGGGTTCCTAGGCAGCCCAGAAGCTTTTAAGAGTTCCTCATACACATGTAAAGTCATATGAAAAGGTTTGGGAACCCATCTTAATTCTTTGGATTTTTGTTTCTCCTTGGCTGAGCTTTCAAAGCAGCAACTTCCTTTTAATAGATGACATGCCTTATGGAAACAGTAGTATTTCAGCAGTGACATTAAGTTTATTGGATTCACAGAAAATATGCATCATAACAAAATTAGACAGGTGCATAAATTTGGGCACCGCAACAGAGATATGACATCAATACTTAGTTGAGCCTCCTTTTGCTCCTTTGAGCCTCTAGACGCTGTCCTCCTATAGCCTGTGATGAGTGTCTGGATTCTGGATGGAGGTATTTCTCACCATTCTTCATACAAAATCTCTCCAGTTCAGTTCAATTTGATGGACAGCCTGCTTCAAATCATCCCATAGATTTTCGATGATATTCAAGTCAGGGGACTGTGACGGCCATTCCAGAACATTGTACTTCTCCCTCTGCATAAATGCCTTTGTAGATTTCGAACTGTGTTTTGGGTCATCGTCTTGTTGGAATATCCAACCCCTGTGTAACTTCACCTTTGTGACTGATGCTTGAACATTATGCTGAAGAATTTGTTGATATTGGGTTGAATTCATTCAACCCTCGACTTTAACAAGGGTCCCAGTCCCTGAACTAGCCACACAGCCCCACAGCATGATGGAACCTCCACCAAATTTAACAGTAGGCAGCAGGCGTTTTTCTTGGAATGCGGTGTTCTTCTTTCGCAATGCAAAGTGCTTTTTGTTATGACCAGATAACTCAATTTGTGTGTCATCAGTCCAAACGACTCTGTTTGTGGTGTGAGTGCAGAAAGGGTTTCTTTCTCATCACCCTGTCATACAGCTGTTCTTTATACAAATTGTGCTGAATTGTAGACCGATGTACAGATTCACCATTTGCAGCGAGATGTTCTTGCAGGTCTGTGGAGGTGATCTGTTGGTTGTCTGTCACCATTCTCACAATCCTCTGCATATGCCGCTCCTGTATTTTTCTTGGCCTGCCAGACCTGCTGGGTTTAACAGCAACTGTGCCTGTGGCCTTCCATTTCCTGATTCCATTCTTTACAGTTGAAACTGACAGTTTAAACCTCTGAGATGGCTTTTTGTAGCTTTCCCCTAAACCATGAGACTGAACAATCTTTGTTTTCAGATCTTTTGAGAGTTGCTTTGAGGATCCCATGCTGTCTGTCACTCTTCAGAGGAGAGCCAAAGGGAAGGAAGCCCAACTTGCAGTTGACCACCTTAAATACCCTTTTTTCATGATTGGACACACCTGTCTATGAAGTTCAAGGCTTAACGAGCTAATCCAACCAATTTGGTGTTTGTTGCAAGTAATCAGCATTGAGCAGTGACATGTATTCAAATCAGTAAAACTACAAGGGGACTCAAATTTTTGCACAACCAGTTTTTCACATTTGATTTCATTTCATACAACTAAATACTGCTTCACTAAAAACCTTTATTTTGAAAACACTGCAGTACTCAGATGTTCCTAGGAAATGAAAGACATGCCACTGTTATCTCTTTTGTTGAAAGTAGAGTAAATTATTATGCAGGCTTAGAGGGGTTCCCAAACTTTTTTATATGACTGTAATACATTTTTAGCAAATTCACAAATTCAATTGAAAATGTGCTCACACAAAAGCCAGGCACAACCCACAGTCCCAAGTTTGAGCAATTACAAAGACCCTAATTATGATTCTCTGTTATTATCTGTCTTTAAGGATCTTTTGGCCATGGAGTAAAGAATTATCTGAACTTTTTGTTTTGAGTAAGCACAAATAAGTCAAAAACATCTAAAAAATAAAGTGTCAATATTATAAATTTGTACAAATACTTCTCAAATAGATGTATATAATCATATATTTTAATTTTGTTTGCAGGTACTCAATTGATCGTAATACTGACCTAGAAAGATACTTCAACATTGACGCCACAACAGGTGTCATTAGCACAGCAAAGCAACTAGATCGAGAAATGAATGCGGTCCACAATATTACACTTCTAGCAATGGAAAGTTGTAAGTATTTATTGATTCATTGATTGATTGTTTTTAGTTGAAGGAATTTGGAAATAATCCCATAATTGTTACAGTTTAAGTGATATGTCTCTCCACTGTAGGGATCTCTGGCTTAGCCCTTCATTGGTTCATCAAATCTTTCTAATAGGCAACAGTTTGTCACACTCAGACAATAGAAATCCTTCACCTCACCTGTGTTGCGTGGTGTCCCTCAGGGTTCAGTCCTGGTTCCATTACTCTTTCTACTTTATATCCCCCCTTTGGGTTGAAGTATTCACAGACATGGCCTTAACTTCCACTGTTATGCAGACGATATACAGATATATCTTAGTCCACACTCCCCTACAGACTCGCCTCCCAGTACACTCGCTGTTGATGGAAAATAACTTTCTCAAACTTAATGCCAATAAAACAGAAGCATTACTGGTCACCCAACCTTTCTGTTTCTATTAATGATACACACTTGTCAAACCTGCTTCTGTTGTTAGAAATCTTGGTGTTTTGTTTGAGTCATCTCTTACCTTTGAGTTACACATTAGGCCTCTTTCCAAAATTTCATTCTGTCATCTCTGTAACATTGCCCGACTCCGTCCATTTTTGTCCTTTAATGATGCTCAAACTCTGGTTTATTGTTTCATAATGTCTCATATTGATTACTGTAATTCCCTCGTCATCTGCCTCCCTGTAAAATCTATACAGAATCTGCAGTACATTCAGAACTTCGCAGCCAGAGTCCTCACCCAAACAAAGCGTTCTGCTTACATCTCCCCTGTTCTCTCCCAGCTTCACAAATTACCGGTTCCATCAAGGTTTAATTCTCACCTTCAAAGCCCTACATAACCTTACCCCTCTCTATCTCACTCAGCTCCAAGCTCCTTACACTCCTTGTGATCCTTGTCTCAGGTCCTTACGCAGTAATCTCCTTACTGTCCCACCAAGGCAGGCAGGTCCTTCAGTATTACGGCCCCTCAACCCTGGAACTCTCTTCCTCAGTTTCTCTGAGATTGCTCCTCTTTCTTCACCTTTATATCTCAGCTCTTTTTTTTTACCCTGTAAGTAAAGCGACCTTGGCTTTGTGAAAGGTGCTCTATAAATGCAACTTATTATTATTATTATTGTTATTATTACTAAGATTGTTTTGCTTATTTGTAAACAATTTTTGTGGGTATCAAGCTATTTATATGCATTATTAAGGATCACCAATTGCATCAAGACAAACAGTTGCAATGAATTTTGAGATGAAGCTAAATTAAGAGGAACTGAATATACCATAAAGCAGGACACAAAGAAAGAATAAGTGAAGACACAGTAGGAGTGTTTAAAAATATGAAGTGGACCTCAAAGGAACATTATACAATTGACTAAAGCGTGACTAATTACTGTATACAAAATGAATTTCCATTTGTCAATCTTTTGAACGTTCTTATTCCATTAAAGGCTATGCGGAGCCACTTCGTCTGTCTTGGCAGCACTGCATACAAATCAGAAGCCATTACCGGAAAATTTATTAATTAGCAAAGGCGACAGCTTTAATTCCAGTATGGTGCCTTTCAAATGTATGTAACCTACCATTAAGCAAAGTACCTGAAAATGCATGTTTTGAAGTAGCCTTACACTTTTTATTACTTGTTAATCAGGATGGTGAGAGGTGGGGGTTAGCTGGCCAAATAAGTTTCAAGCACAATGCTCACCAGGCAGTTGCAGGTCTGCACAGGATATATTCATACAAGTTTCATCTCACAAGTGAACTTTCAGGCATAGCTTTGACTGTGTGCAGCTCCGTTCACACAAACCATTTTAGGACCCATCAAAAATACAAAGTAATGATATTCACCCAAGAATGCAAAATGTAGACTCTTTTGATGATTATCAGGCAATGGCACTCACACACTTTGTAATGTCATGGATGGCATGCAGAGACTGGCATCCTGGCTTGGACCTAACACGGATCCTTGCCCAGTATAATGGAAGGAATGGGTAGGACGCTTCATTCTGGACATTTTCTCCCCCAAAACATTAGGTGGCAGGCTCCCTGGTTTAAGATTCTCATCAGGAACCTGTAGTCCCATGTCACAGCCCTGTGGGGGCCACCTTGGGGGACTGAAGGGATTAACAATCCCTACTTTGTGGGATTTCTGATTGACTTCCATTGGGCTATGC
Organism: Polypterus senegalus; assembly: GCF_016835505.1. Classification (NCBI taxonomy): domain Eukaryota; kingdom Metazoa; phylum Chordata; class Cladistia; order Polypteriformes; family Polypteridae; genus Polypterus; species Polypterus senegalus. Next base: position 12,150,858 of record NC_053158.1, read on the forward strand.
CCTAGCACTGGAAGTACTCTGGGGTCCAAGATAAAAGAGACCACTTGACCACATCCTGGCAAGCTGGAGTCGAGTGGAAGTGGACAAAGCCCACCATGAGTAGTGGAAGGAGAAAGAGAAAAGGAAGTCATTTGGAATTTGTGTTGATTTATGTCATTGTTGCAGCATTTTTACAAGGTAATTGATATAAATAAACTGGTGTCTGTAAAGTTGTGTCTGAGGTTTGGGGTGTTACAACAGTCCCCTACTAGTCCATAACTGGCGTGGTCAGCAGGATTTCCTACAGTTTGCAAATTGTCACAATAGTGCCACTAAGTATGCGATTTCCCTTATACTTTATACCATCCTGACACCCCTAGATAATGACAACTAATATTAAGGTGTTCTTTGTGTAGATGGTCTATACAATTTTAATTCATCATCAGAAGTCTGCATCTAAAGTGTCAACTGTAAACATAGCATTTGATACCCGAAGGTTTAAGTCCAATCTAATGACAATTCACCATTTAAAACTCAGCACAGAGAAGTGCCCGCCCTCTCCACTTTGATAAGTGAAAGGGATAGTTTTAAATTTAAGCCGCGTTTCATGTTGGATTTAGAGGAAAACAAAATGAAATTAATAAATGAGCAACAAAAATCATATTTTATGACACCTTCATTTATTTACGCTCACATTTCATGTTTTTTTTTTTCTTTATTTATTGTCACATTTGATAGTACTTTTATTTATTTGCATATTTATTCATTTAATATTGCAGGAAATATTCCTGTATAAACCCCCAGGAGACCTAATGAGCATTAAAAGCCCAGTATACAAAGGTCTATTGTTAGCAATATACAAATGTTTGCTTTTAAATCCAAAAATGCCGCCATCTTAAACGGTGCTGACTTCAACCTTAACATGGTAGCAACAGATGCAATCGACTACCATCAGAAAATACACAAGATGGCAGCACCCATGAACAAAAACAAAAGTAACAAATTGCAGAGGGAAAATGTAAAATAAAATAATTTCACCCTCAAAATATATGCAGAATGTTTCTGATTCCGGTGTGCAGAATTGGATTGTTCATGTTCTGTGTTGATTTTTTTTTTTTATGCTCTCCCGGAAACACCTCAGGAATATAAAGTGTCTATGAGGAACAGTTTATGAACAAGTCTATCAATGTAGAAAATCATGATCACCATTTTCTCCTCAAAATTAGCCACATTCTTTAAGAGAACAAAAATCCACCACCTGCACGATTGTGGAATAAATGCCAGAATTGCACACTCGATCAATTCTGCATTATGCCACTCAATGGACTGATTGAGCATACGATACCTAGTGGCATATTTGAGGACTTACATCATCCTACTGACTACTTCCGGGAATTTTCGGGTCCTCTCTTGTATTCCATCAGCAACGAGTAGAAGAATGAAACAAATTCTGCAGGTCTTGTTGTAAGGCACACTCATGCAAGCGCTGAATCTCACAGAATTACCAATTCATTTGATCCACTCATATATCTGAAGGATGCACAAACTCCATACAGACAGAGGGTCGTTGAATGGAATAAACATGGAGAAAAAAAAATGATAGGCCAATGGATAGGTGAAGTGATAGATAGTGATTGTATATCAAAAAAGTGATGCTCATCTCTTTAACATATTTGTTATCTTCAAAAATGACCCTCAGCAAGAAATGCGGTCATGTAGTGCACCTATCAAGAAACACGCTATGTTTCCTTCCATTCACCATAACAGAACTGGTTTTAAACTGGTGCGGTCTTGTTTTTCTTACGCCATTTGAGTGTGCCAGGAGCCAGATTTTTAATTACTAGTTGAAAAACAGTAGTGTGGTCCTCCGTGAAGGTCTGTGGAATGTGTGGCTTTTTGTGACAGAAATAAAATGGCCCGGGTGTATGTAAGTGAGATCTCACTGAAATGATGAAGTATAAAATAATTAAACAAATTCCTACATAAATGGTTAATCAGATGAAATTAAATGACACAGCATGTAATTGGTTAAAATGGAGTATCTCTGCCCAACTCCTATTTTTTTGATAACCGTAAATCTCCTAATCACAAAATACAAAGAGTTGGTTATTTGAATTGAGAAAAATACAATTAAACAGGAGCAAGGTGCTGAGATTTTTCTTGCAGATTATATTAATTATTTCCAAAGTAATAGCAGCACCATTTATAATTGAAAGTAAAAAAAAAAAATTAGTGGCTACTAATGGATGAAGCAATTAATTTTTTTTCTCTTTATTGTTCTTCCTCCATGCTAATTGCTTTAATGCAAGGGATCCAGCAGGCTGTCTGGAGCCTATAGTTCTTTTCTGGGAATCAAACCACAGAAAAGCTCATTCGGGTTTATTTCTTTTGTTTAATCGACTTTGATTGCTGCAAATAATTCTTCTAGAAATGACTTTTCTTTTGGTCTAAATATATAAGATTATGAAGCAGCAGCTGCCTACCTTTTCATTTCACATTGCTAATGTAAGTGTAATTTATTTATGCACTGTATGCGGTGATTTACATGAATAAAAGTTTCTTTAGGATCTGTGTAAACTTAAAGTTTTAATTTAATTGGCTCGTGGAATTGATTCCGGTGTAAAGAAATGGGGCACAGCAGCTCCCACAGAAATATCACATGAAGGCAGGACTCAATCAACCTCAGGGAGAGCGCCAATCTATGGTGTAGTCACGGGTGTGCCAAACGTGTGAATGTGCCACCTTAAATCTGCAGCTGGCACAACCAATTAAGATCACATTAATTAGATGTTTTGGAGAATAAGGAGTGAAATTGTTTTTGGTAAAATTATTTTAACAATATTGGTTTACAAAATGTGGCAGCAAAATCCAATCTCGCAAAAACTTCATACATAATAAGCTTGCACGTTAAACTTGGAAGTTACCATTTAAGTGATCACGAGCTGGTTAGAACAGAACAGTAGCTAACTGGAAGACGTCTACGCAAAGTTTGCTGTCTACATTTTTAAGAGGCCAGGCATTATGGTTAAATGACCAAACAGCAGAAGACAGCACAGACCCCTCCAGCCGGTATAACCCTGACAATGAAGATGAGTAATGAGGATTTGAAAGAAGTCTGATCAAATGGTGTTGAGTGAAATAGGCGTGTCGAGAATGATACGATGTGTAGGACTTGTATGGCACATGGATGACTCAAGAACAGCAAGATGAGGGGAAAGATGGTTTCAAGTGGGAAGAGGAACAGCAGGAAAGCCAAGAAAGAGCTGGAACGATATGGTGATAGAGGAAGCAAGAGACAGAGAAGCAAGGGAAAGAAATCTGGACAAAGTGAAACAGGATAGAGAGAAGTGGAGGAAACTTTATAACAGGCATGGAGGCAGCGTTGAAGACAGAAGCTAACTAGCCATGTTACTAACTGAAGACGAGTGAGCTTCTTCACCCTCTGAACCAAACAGCATCCATGTAACAACAACTGTCAGATCTTCACATTGCAATCTTAATGTATCTCAAAATTTAAGATGTCTTATATATTGACTCATGGTTCAGATATCTAAAATACATTTTTATATATCTCAAATTAATTTGATGATATCTTAAAATGACTCTCGATTCTATTTCACATACCTAAAAATGTATATCAAGAGATCTTTAAGTTAATTTCAAGATATCTTAAATACATTTTAAGATATGTTTAAAGTGACATGAACTTATTTCAAGATATTTACAATACAATTGGCATATTTAAATTTACAATTTAAGATATCTCAAATACATTTATAGATACTGTATCATAAAATAGGTTCCTCTCTATTTTCAGATGTTTGAAATGCATTTCAAGGTATCCTAGAGAAACCTCCTGCACATTTCAAGATATCTCAAATACGATACCATTAAACATGACATTAACTTACTCCAGGATATTTGAATAACATTTTCAGATATTTACAATACAATTTACATTTTTACCATCTTGTATACATTAAGTATAGAGAAAGTACAGGAATCGTAAAAAAATGTGACCTTGAGATTTTGATGAATCTTGACGTTTTAGACATTCATGAGTCCGAAAATTCAATTTTTGAAATTATGTCAGTGTGTGTGTCTGTGTGTAAACAAGATAACTCAAAAACACTTTTACCTCGGTCAGAGATTTTGCATGTCTGCTTTATATAAGAAATAAGGAATCCTATCAACTTTTGGGCCACTTCCGGCAACCGGAAATAACTCACTTTAATTGAATACTTTCACAAATTTTCAAGTAAACTATGGTTATAATTACAGATTGATGATTCAACATTTGTATAGATATTTATAATAATAAAAAGCAAACAGATATGAAATTTAAAAAAAATTATTCAACCGGAAATAGTATTTTATTTAAACAACCATCCAAATTATTTGTATCATGAAAATATAGATGTGTACACGATATTAAAAACTGTATTCAATATAATGCATATTCTTTCAATTATTTCAATCATTAATTTCATTTTAATTTATACATCATTAGGTTAACAATAACGTGTTAACATTAACATTACCATGTAAATACGTAATGGGAACAATAAGCTGCTACGTTCCAGTTGTGTTCCTGGTAATACATTAAATTTTATGATTTTATTTTTAATTTCTACCATCATTATCATAATAAAATGTACCTAAATAAAGTTTTACCTATAGCAATTTATTGCAACAAATATTGTACAATATTTTGTTTTTGCTTTCCATGTAATTCAGCAAATGCATATGTAATCATGAAAAAATTCCACCACCGTTATCGACCTCCACAAATGTGAAAATATCATTTTAATATAAAGTTTGATTATAAATAGAGATATATGATTGTTTATCAATATTATCAATTAGTTACAATGAGAAACAAAAACATGAGATATTTATTGAGAAATATTGCACAACTGGAAGTGGTTCTGATGACCTTTTCCTCTATCTCAGTATATGAGAAAGTCAAAGGGAGCACACTCCTGATTTTTAATTTACAATTTAAGATATCTCAAATACGTTTATAGATACTTTTAAAAATTACGTTAACTTATTCAAGATATATGAATATAATTTTCAGATATTTATACTACAATTTACTTATTTAAATTTACAACGTGAAATATCTGAAATACATTAATAGAGATCTTAAAATAGGTTCCTGTCTATTTTCAGATGTCTGAAATGCATTTCAAGATGTCTCAGAGAAAACTCCTGCTCATTTCAAGATATGTTAAATACATTTTAAGATACTTTTAAAAATGATGTTAACTTATTTCAAGATATTTGGATTTTGCGTGGAGTTTGCATGTTCTACCCGTGTCTGCGTGGGTTTCCTCCGGGCACTCTGGTTTCCTCCCACAATCCAAAGACATGCAGGTTAGGTGGATTGACAATTCTAAATTGGCCCTAGTGTGTGCTTGGTGTGTGGGTGTGTTTGTGTGTGTCCTGCGGTGGGTTGGCACCCTGCCCGGGATTGGTTCCTGCCTTGTGCCCTGTGTTGGCTGGGATTGGCTCCAGCAGACCCCCGTGACCCTGTATTCGGATTCAGCGGGTTAGGAAATGGATGGATGGATATTTACAATACAATTTAAGATTTCTACAATACATTGATAGTATCTATGCATTTCATGATATTTCAGGACAGTGTCCTGCTCATTTTCAAGATATCTTAAAATAGTCCGGAAGTCCTATTGAAAGAACAAGAAATTTACAGGAAGTGAATTCAGGATATCTTGAATTTCACATGTAGTTATTTTGAGGTACTTGAAAATGTGTTTGAAATATCTCTGAATGTATTTCAGATATCTTGAAATGTTAGAACCCTTTTTTGTAATACCTTATCTGGAATCAAGTTTCGTATATCTTAAAGAGTGAGCAGCATTTTAAAAAATATACACATTCATATATACATACACACACACACACATACATATATATATTAAATATATATTGTGACGTGTGAGTCCTTGTCTTACACCCCAAAACATGAGGCTGAGTCTCAGTACTTTAACAAAACCAGCTTTGTTCAGCTTGAAACAGGAACAGCATAGTTATTTATTGTAGTGGGATCTAACCTTCTCCTTTACACAGACACAGCAATCAGGCAGGCTCGTGGCCAGGTTACTGGCCAAGTAATCCTGTTCCCTGCATTTATAATGTTCCTTGCATCACCCATTAACGACAGGCACTTAAAGTGTGACTGTGGTCAGCTCAGATTTGCTTTTGCGGCAAGCCACTGCAGCTTTTGGGCACTCTTCAGCGTGTTGTCCTGTTAAGGGGAGTCCCAAAAGAGTTTAGAAACCTTACAATATATACCGAGGAACTACTTTGTATATATATATATATCCTCTTTAATAAAACCCCTGTGTGCGTCCAGGTGTCCGTGTGTGTGTCTTCTGGTGAAGTACGCATGCGCGGAGCCGCACGTGTTCAGTCTCTCCCTGTGCATTCTCTGTGCAGAGAGAGACACACACAGGCGCGTGCACGAGACACACACACATACACAGGCACGCGTGCATTGTTGCAAAGTTACTTTTCTTGGTTGTTTATTAAATTACGGATTTTTCAGATGTTCATTTTTTTCCCTGTACTTAAAACTCATTAAAAAAAGTGTTTTTAGCGAGCGGTTCGTAGCGCTATAGCGCAAACTCTTGCAATGTTAGTTTTCTCTGTTGTTCAAGGTTTTCTTAGTGTTATTCAATGTTTTTACATTTTGTTTACTATTATGCTGTGCATTCTATGGTATAATTAACTATATTTGTGCTTAAAAACTTAAAAAAATATATATTTACATACAGTTCATACGGCCTGGAACGGATTAATTGTATGTACATACAATCCTATGGGGGAAATTACTTCACGACCAAATCGGGTTTCGAGCAGAGTTTTGGAATGAATTATGGTCGTGAACCGAGGTTCCACTGTATTACTGTCACAGAAAATTACAGGCATTTTACGGAAATACAAACCAGTATTACTGCGAGAGAAAATTAAAGGCACAAAATTCAGTGACTGCATATTACAGCCACATACAAGGTCCCTTGCCATTTAATATAGACTGTTCCTATTATATACCTTACATTACTACTCAATGGGCTGGTATATAAAAACGTAAACACGTAACAAAGATTTGTATGTGTATGAAAAGGGAAAATTGTTTATCTTACCTTTTTTTTTTCATTTGTTATTGAACAGACAACCCTACTCAAGTTGGAAAGGGAATTGCCCTCATCACAGTTTTGGACGTTAATGACAATGCACCGATGTTTGCAATTGAGTATGAAACATTTCTCTGTGAACATGCACAACCGGGTGAGGTAAGATATTTAAATGTTTGCAAAATACGTCAAAAAAGAATAGAGTTGATTTTATTAATATTTATATTTTACGTTCATAGTGCTGAATACAGTGAATGCAGATATGATTTAATGATTTTGGTTGCTGTTTTTAGGTTTCACATTTCTTAGAAACGCAAGGTCAGGTTAAAATTGTCTGCCCTTTAGTAGCACCTAATAATAATAATAATAATAATAATAATAAATTATATTTATATAGGACTTTTCTCAGTATTTAAAGCACTTCTCATATACAGAGGGGAGCCACTTCAAACACAACAAATGTGTAGCACCCTTCTGGATGATGCGGCGGTAGCCATTATTTTCCCAGTATGTTCACCACACATCAGCTGTTAGGTTTTGAACCGGTGAGAGAGATAGTCAGTTAGAGACAGGGGATGATTAGGGGGCCAGAATGACCAGGCTGAAGTAGGCAATTTAGCTTGGACATCGGGATACACCCTACGCTTTACAAAGTGTGCCCAGAGATCTGTTATGACCACAGAGACTCAGCACCTCAGCTTTACATGTCATGCCAAGGATGGCACCCTTTTTACAGCACAGAATCCCCATCACTGTACTGGGGCATTGGAGTCCACATTCCACCCACAGGGTAAGCGCCCCCTGCTAGCTTCACCAACACCTCTTCTAACAGCAACCGAAGCTTTTCCCTAGTTCTAGCTGGGCCTGAACATCCTTAGCTTCTGGTGGATGATATGTTCTGTGCATGTAGTATGGCTGCTGACTCCCTACCAAGTTTGTAAAAAACAGATTCAGTGATTACGGAAAAAATTACATTTATATATTATATAGGATCACTCGTATGTAAAGAACTACACACATCTGCTGGTAATTTCCCTCCTGCTAAAAATTTAAGGTTTTCTTTATAGATTTGAGGGTGCAAGAATCCTAATCTGACAACAGAATTACTGTATCAGATCCAATTTTTGAGACATGAAGATTACACATATAAAAGTTTGGAATGTTATTGTTACTTATAAAAATATTTTTTTCTTCGTGAAGGTGTTTTACGGTGGAATGGCTAACAGAAGTTTACTTACAAAGTATATGTGAGAAGGTTCACAGTAATGGTGAGCCAGCCGGGCAACACCAATTAATTCCAGGAACACAAAAACTTTAGGCTGGTGACTTCATAAAAGAAAGTGGGCCAATGCAGCCTTCACAATTGCAATACAACAAAATATTCTTGTCAGGCAACTCGAGAGATCCATCTATTTGGGTTCTCCTGGTCAAAATGAAGAAAACATATCTAGAGTTACCTCTTTTATATCATCCCAACCGGTAAGGGCAGGATCTTCTTGGAGCTCCCCAAGCAGGGTCACACACCCTCTTTTGGGTTCTTCTCAGAAATGCAGGTGGGACAGCAAAAGCGCCTCCTGTTGGTTTGAGGTAGCATTGCTTACATTGCTTGAGACTCAAACCAGTTTCCACTACTGTTTCTCTCCGTTTGAGAGTTTCCACCAGGAACCTCTGCCCATGTTCAAAATCATTTAAAGCATTTCAACATAAACACTCTCTCTTCTGGAAAATAAAAAAAATATATATATGCATTTTTCTAACTTTCTATATATAAATTCCTGGCAATTTGAAGGTGTAAGAAAAAAGAAAAAAATATTGAGAACAAATAATGTGTAGCAAATACTTGATTTTAGATTTCTTTTTTTACCCTAACTAAGGTTAAGAATGAGGAACACTGTTATTTGTCAGCTGAAATCATATTTCAGATAATATTCTGTACCTGAAGAATACTTACACAATAAAACTAATTGAACTTATTTTTTAAAAAGTCAATACGTTTCTTCACAATAGCATTTTTCACTAAATTTGCAGAAATAGTTTGTGGTAGAGAACTGAAAATTTGAAAAATGGGGTTGGCACACCTAAATCTACGATATTGGTGTAGACGAGTACAGTGATCCCTCGCTATATCGCGCTTTCACTTCCACAGCTTCACTCCATCGCGGGTTTTAAATGTAAGCATGTCTAAATATATATCACGGATTTTTCGCTGGATTTCTGCGGACAATGGGTCTTTTAATTTATGGTACATGCTTCCTCAGTTTGTTTGCCCAATTGATTTCATACAAGGGACGCTATTTGCGGATGGCTGAGAAGCTACCCAATCAGAGCATGTATTACATATTAACTAAAACTCCTCAATGATATACGATATGTTTCCTGTGCGGTGCTTCGCACATTTCAAAGTTCTAACAGCACGTATTGATTTTTGATTGTTTGCTTTTCTCTGTGTCTCACACTCTTTCTGACGTTCTCTGCTCCTGACGGAGGGGGTGTTAGCAGAGGGGCTGTTTGCACAGAGGCTGTTTGCTTAGAAGATACGGACACTCCTTTAAAAAATGCTGAAAAGACTATCTTCACATTGATCCCTTCATTGCGGCGGCTTTATCACGGTGCTTCGTTTACTTAAAAGCCCAACAACCTTATTGATTTTTGCTGTTTTACTTTTCTCTCTCTCTCTGACATTCTCTGCTCCTGACGTGCGCACTCCTTTGAAGTGGAAGATATGTTTGAATTCTTTTAATTGTGAGAAAGAACTGTCATCTCTGTCTTGTCATGGAGCACATTTTAAACTTTTGACTAAAGGGTTTTATTTCATGTGTAGAGGGCTATAATAATGTTAACAAACATATTTAGAAAGTCGTAAATAGGTTTTCTATGCTCTAACTGCGAAAATATTTATAAATAAAGATTTATAAATAAACAATCCAACTTCGTGAAAATTAATTTGTCTGTCTGGAGCAGAGTAACCGCGATAAACAAGGGTTTACTGTATAACTGTGCGGAGAATATTTATAAACAGTGTGGGAGAGTGTCTAAGGGCTTAAAATATATAAAAATAACCATACAAACATATGGTTTCTACTTCGCGGATTTTCACCTATCGCGGGGGGGGTCTGGAACGCAACCCCCGCGATCGAGGAGGGATTACTGTAAAATCATTTAGAACAAATATCAATATGGTTAAAAACATCAATACATGCAAATTAATTGGAATTTTAGACTCATGACCAAAATAAACATTGATATGGTAAATGAATTTCCAATAATAAAAAAGTCATAATTTCTGTGGATTATAAACACGGATTCAGCACCCTGAGTTGAAGTCCCTTACTTACTCATTGTCCATGACAAGCGAATGGCTCACAAAAAAAAATACAAGTGAGTTACAAGTCCCAGATTTACAATACCTAACAGCCAATATCATAGGTTAAACAATAAAGTATCTATCTATCTATCTATCTATCTATCTATCTATCTATCTATCTATCTATCTATCTATCTATCTATCTATCTATCTATCTATCTATCTATCTATCTATCTATCTAAACAGAAATTCACCACACAATAGAGACATGCTTCTTGAACATATTGAGAGAGTCAGAGTTTTGAATTGAGGCAGACAGCTTATTCCACCAGCCAGGAGTTACATGTGAAAAGAGTCTGGATTGAGATTCGATACCATGCAGAGGTGTGTGACGATGCGGGCTCACTGCATGCTCTCATTGTCTGTCCAGGAGCCCTTGAACCTAGCACCATCGGTAATGTTAACGAAGAGCATGGCAGTAAGGCACAACAAATGGAGCAAGGGGATGGTGTAAAATGTTTCAAGTGCTTTTATTTAAAACCAGCAACAAAAAGAAGCAGTGTTCAAGTAAATAGTGCAGTGTTTCAAAAAAATGTCTTCATTAAATAAATAATACCTAAAAACAGAAGTGAAGTGGAGGTTAAAATCCAACAGAAAAAAAAAACCAGTCCTTTAAGACGAAGTTAAAACAATGCTGGAAGCAGTCCTTTAAAATAAATTCCAGTGTCTTCCTTTATCTGGCGGCTCCCCTGCTTCTCCCATCTGAGCCCCACAACAGGAGAGTCGCCCTACCAGCAGCTGACGTTCTTTCTACTCATCTGGTCTGGAGGCCTGCGGTAGGCTGGCACCCTGCCTGGGGTTTGTTTCCTGCCTTGCTCCCTGTGTTGGCTGGGATTGGCTCCAGCAGACCCCCGTGACCCGTGTTATGATATAGCAGGTTGGATAATGGATGAAAGGATGGTCTGGAGGCTTCCTGATCATTGGCTTCGGTTACGCTTCCCCAGACCGAGACCTGGCTTTCACCCGACAGCCAGGACGCTCACGTTGGGGCTTCTCCTTCCAAGCCTCCCAACTCCCTCTGCCTTCTGGGCCTTGCACGGCCAGCCGTTCTTCATCACCGGTCACTCCAGTTCCTTGTTCACTCAGCTGGAGTGACCGCTTCCTTCTGCCCCAATGAGTGTTGGCAAAACACCCCTGCTAGGGCTCACTGTGCAGCAGCCTGCTAGCTTGCATCGGCTCTCTCTCCACGGTGCTTCCAGCAACCTCCGACTCTTTTTCCTTACTTCCATCGTAGTCTCCTCGTGCTTCTATTTATGCCCCGAGAACAATCATGGATGTGGACGATTTCTCACCTGTGCACTTTGGTGAGAAACGTCCACATCACGAATCATCCTGGAAACCGCTTCAGCCACACAACCACCACGCCCCCTTGCTAAGCCGCAAGTGCAGTGATCATTTATTTAAAACTGGCCTTCCTGATGGGAGCTGTGGACCCGCAACACCACAAGGTGGCATCACCAGACGCCATGCATCAGCAGAACTGAGTGCTTCCTAACCTTTCCTCCTCTTGCAAAAACATTTCTAAAATATTACTTTTGCTTTGTCATTGTGGGGTACTGAGTGTTGCTTGATGAGGGAAATATGAATTTAGACTTCAACAAAACAAAATTTGAAAAAAAGCTGAATGGGTCTGAACACATTCTGTGGGCAACGTGTATAACAAAGAGATGGCGAGGCCTCCTGCTAATGGAGCTGGAGGTGAAGTCACGGAATAGTTCTGAATAAACCACTGGGCTTGTGTGAACACCAATTGCCTCATTTCAGTATGGAAAAGTCCTTGCTTTGCTGTGCTGTACACACACATGAAGGAATATGTGAAATTGATTCTCCGCAGTAATGGCCCCTTTTAAGATATTTTATGCTGAAAAGACGTAGTATTCCAAAAATCTGTAACTGGGTCTACATACTACAACATAACTTGACATCCCCCTTTAGAAATGAGCTGGATTACAGATCTTTTGTTTAGCTGCTATTCACTGCTCCCTAATGCCTTGTTTTATGGCCAATCACATGAACATTGAAAGCCCAGAGAATAGTCACTGTCAGTAGAGGGGTCTGCTGCAGGTCCGCCTCCCAGGGTTGTAATTATCCCTCAGCTCAGCCAAATACTCTTTTGTTTGCTTGTGTACGCTCTCAGGCTTGGACCAGACTCAAGTTCCAAGACAATCTCGGAAATTAAACTTGGAAGTGGTTTAGTTTGAATGGTACTGGAAAATAATAAACAAATAAGACTCATTTGAAGACTGTGTGAAAACCAGCCCTGTGAAAAAGTAAATACACCCTATGTAATGTTTTATTCTTTTCAACATATGTGGACAATGCATTTAAACATTATCTCTTGATAAAGGTGATATAACAAACATAGCTCATTCATGTGTCTACACATAAAGATGATGTAATTATTATTATTATTATTGTATATTATTTATAGGTGCCTTTCAGGGTGCTCAAGGACATCTTACAAAACACATTAATGACAATAGTCACAATACAGAATAAATAAAAAAATACAGTTACAATTAAACCAGTTAAATACAATGAAATATATTAATTAAATTTATTAAAATAGTAGCCGTCTCTCACAGCTTCTCCTGTGTAGAAGTTAAACAGGACAGTGAGGAGGGCCCGCCCGGCTCCCCACTCCTGACGTCACGCTTCCTCCTTTCCTCGGCTTGCAGTCTCTTTCTCGGATTAGCGTGAATATATCACTCCTGCAAGCGAAATATGATTCTTAGTATGATGAAAGAAGTTGCAAAATCAACCAGAATGTTCAAGCAAATTATAGAAAAAAACCTGATCTAAACCGTTAAGTTTTTCTCTCGTTTGCTAGCTAAGTGGAGGTAAGGTGCTTCCCGAGGACCTGCCCCCACCTCCCCTTGGCCTGCTGCGTCTCCCTCTGTACTGCAAGATAACAATGATACATAGTGCAATGAGAGAAGCCGCAAAATCAACCGGAATGGCCAAGCAAATTATAGAAAAAAACCCGATCTAAATCTATTAAGTTGTTCTCTCATTTGCTAGCTAAGTGGAGGTAAGGTGCGTCCCGACGATCTGCCCCCACCTCCCTTCAGCCCGCTGCGTCTATCATGGTACTACAAGCGTACTATGATTCTTAGCGCAATGAGAGAAGATGTTCAAGCAAATTATAGAAAAAACCTGATCTAAATCCGTTAAGTTGATCTCTCGTTCGCTAGATAAGCAGATGTAAGTTAAGCGGATGTAAGGTGCACTCTGAGACTGTCATGTGAGTGAGGAGGGCCGTGCCACCCTCCCCTCGGCCCGCTGCATCTCTCAGATTTGCGCAAATAAATCGGTACCACAAGCGAACTATGATACATAGCACAATGAGAGAAGCCACAAAATCAACCGGAACTTTCAAGCAAATTAGAGAGAAAAAAAATCTAAATCTGTTAAGTTGTTCTCTCATTCACTAGCTAAGCGGAGGTAAGGTACACCCCACGAAAACAAACCCCCCACCCCTCGGCCCGCTGCATGTTTCTTGGATCCGTACAAATAAAATGGTACTGAAACCAACCATGATACATAGCACAATGGGAGAAGATCCATAGCGCCAGGTAAGCAGATGTAAGATAAGTGGATGTAAGGTGGACGCCGAGACTGTCATGTGAGTGAGGAGGGCCCTGCTACCCTCTCCTCGGTCTGCTGCATCTCTCTCAGATTTGCGCAAATAAATCGGTACAACAAGCGAACTATGATACAAAGCACAATGAGAGAAGAAGTTGCAAAATCAACCGGAACGTTCAAGCAAATTATAGAAAAAAAAAATTCTAAATCCATTGAGTAGTTCTCTCATAAAAAGTGGACAGGAAGACAGACAGACATACGTTGGATTTTATATATATTCTTTCTTCTTCTTGCCACAGTGGATCATCTTCTTCCATATCTTTCTGTCTTCTTATATCAAACAAAATAAGCAAGCTTGAAGAGGTGTGTCCTAAGGTGGGGTTTAATGGTAGAAACAAAGCCAATATTACAGATGTCTTGTGGGTGAGAGTTCCAGAGACAAGGGGCCACTTGACTGAAAGCTCTAAACCCTGCAGTAGTTAGTAGTTATAATAAGATTAATAGAGGAGGAGTATCTAAGAATACGGGAAGGAGTAGTGATATGAAGTAGATCAGAGAAGGAGAAATGAAGGCACCAATTTATGAAGGGTCTTAAATGTAAAAAGTTAAATCTTAAAATCAATGCGGTATTTAACAGGGAGTCAGTGAAGGTGCTGAAGGACAGGAGTAATATGTTCTGCGGAAGAGGTTCTGATAATAATACAAGCAGTAGCCTTCTGAAGCAGTTGGGGTTTGTGGGGAAGGCCAGAAAGGATATAATTAAGATAATCAATACGAGATAAAACCAGAACATGAACAAAAATAGCAGTGCTATTAGCTGTAAGAAACGAGTATAGAGGGCTAATATTACGTAGATGATAATATGCAGGCCGAGTGATATTATAAATATTTGCCTGGAATTTGAAGGTATTATCAAGAATTACACCAAAACTCTTAACCTGAGAAATTATTGTCACATTTGGCCAAAACAGTTATAGTTCATATCAGAAGAACCTCTGCTTAATCACTGTTTAATTTGAGAAAGTTGGCAGACAACCATGATCTAACTTCCTGCAAGCAGTCAGAAAGCGAAGAAGGTGAAAAGCTTAGTAGACAGTGTGAAAGAAGCCCAGCTACAGACAGACACCAAGGACACACAATGTTCAAATGCACACTCTATTTATTTTACAGTTCTTTCTTGCACACAACACAGTGCCCAAAACAGTCACAACAATAACTCAGTCCTTTTACTTTCCTTTACTTTCTTTGTTTCTTCTGCAGCCTCTACTCCTCTCCTTGCAAGCTCCGTCCTCTTCCTCCCGACTCCAGCCCTCCTACTGGAGCATGGCGGCCTTCTTTAGACTGTACCCGGAAGTGCTCCAGGTGCTTCCTGATTAACTTCCGGCAGCACTTCCGAGTGTGGCAGAAGTGCTGCCTGTGAATCCAGCTCCTCTTCTGGCTGCACTTCAGAGTGTGGCAGAAGTGCTGCAGATCTTACTTCTGGAGCTGTCCAGGCACCTCCCTGGCGGTGACCATGGACCCCCAAAACGTTTGAGCTTCAAACCCCCATGCCAGTGGCCCCGATACAACCCAGGGAGGCTGCCCTCTCATGTCACAGGGAATGAATTGCCCATCTCTTGTTTCCCTGTTCTTCCAGGCTTCCCTGCAGGGCATGAGCCCCAGCCGTCCATCACAACGGGTAAAGCTGGGTGTCATCAGCATAACAGTGGAAATGAATATCAAATTTCCTAAAAATATGTCCAAGAGGCAGAAGACAGAGCCCCGGCAAGCCCCAATTAACAAGTAGCAAATTTGGGATCTGGACATTTTTAACTGTACAAACTGAATTAAAAACTTGACTTTGCAATAATTTATTCCACGAAAAAATGAACAGATATGACATTTTCATCAGTGGAAAATGTTAAGTCCACCATTGGCTCTAACAGCTGGTACCTCAGTCTCATAGATCATCCAGGAGAAAGTTTTCTCCACTCCTCCATGTAGAATTCTTTCAGCTGTGTCATGTTTGAGGGATGTCTTGTATTCACAGCCTGTCCCCCTGCATGTCAATGGGATCTGGGCTTTGACTTGGCCATCCCAGGGCTTTTCAATCCTTTCTTTTTTGGTATGTTTAGGGTCATTGTTATGGTGCCAGGTCCACTATCTCTTGTAGCTTCAATCATCTGACAGATCCTCCACCATCCTTTGCTGTAATGAAGAATTAATTGTGGATTCTGTGGTGGTGAACCGGCCAGACCCTGATGCAGCAAAGCAACATCAAACCAGATCATTTTCACCACAATGCTTGACAGTTGGTATCGGGGTCTTCTGGTCAAATTCTGGCTTTGGTTTTGACCAAACATGTCTTTTGGTGCTGAGGCCAGATAACTCTGTCTTTGCCTCCTCTGTCCAAAGCATATTGTTCCAGAAGTTTTGCTGGTTGCCTCAGTGTTCACTTTAGTCTTGCCCTGTTATTTTTTTCTTGACTGCAAAGATTTCCTTCTGACATAACCCCATATTCAACTGGTTTGTGCAACCTCTTTCTAATGGTAGATTCATGCATTATGACATCAACAGTGGAAAGAATTACTTCCACGAAACTTCTAGAGACTTCTTTCAGCATCTTTGTGTTCTGCTGTCAGGCTAAACTTTGTGGGGCAGGCTGACCGGGACAATATGGCAGTTTTTTAAAATCTTATCCAGTTTTACATGAGCTCCCGGAAGGTGGAACGGTTGATTTCCAATTGTTTATAAATTCCCAGACTCATAGGTATCAATGTCCCCAAGAGCTCTTTCAATCTCGGCATGGAGATATCACACACAAAAAGAGCAAATGAAACTAAATGTCTGACATTTAAATAAGAAAGGATTAGACAAGATCCTCTCTAGTGAAATCTAATCATCAGCACCTGATCTGGTCCACCTCATTCGAATTTTAGGTACAGTATATCACTTGGTGACAAGTGCAGGAGTGTACAAATGAAGGTCACATCTTGATATGTTCAATTATGCTATCTTGGGGTGTACTTACTCTTTCACACGACCGTGGCAAAGATAAATGCCATGGAGATTTGTCCAGGATGGAGTAGAAGCCTTTATTAACAACTGTTACAGTATATAATTGACAACTGCAATTACAGGATGAAAAATGTATTAAAAATTAAGTGAACCATATCTATTATATAGTACCTTTCATCTATCTATCTATCTATTCTATAGTGCCTTACATTTATCTATCTATCTATTTATCTATCTATTGTCAA
This sequence comes from Polypterus senegalus, assembly GCF_016835505.1. Lineage (NCBI taxonomy): Eukaryota > Metazoa > Chordata > Cladistia > Polypteriformes > Polypteridae > Polypterus > Polypterus senegalus. The sequence goes on from NC_053158.1 coordinate 12,168,189, forward strand.
AGACATCATAAAGGTTTGGGCCAGCCACCTGTATATTGTTTCCTGACTGAAAAAGTTGCTTTAGATAGCTAGAGATGTTCTAAGAACAGAGTCCAAAACAGAACTGATTAGCATTGAGACAAAACAGCATTTTTAACATCGAGTATGGGAAATGACATCATTGGCGCCGGAAATGGAAGTGACGTCTTCGTGACCAGATGTGACATCATTGTTGGTGCCAGAATCGAGCAGGATTTCCCAAGAATGGTCTGCAGGAGACTGAGCGAGACCGCCAGCATACTCTGCCACCCTTTGGTCTGGCATAGAATTACTATTATCTAGGCCCTTTAGCTGTTTCTCATGCTCACGTGTGTGACACTATCTATCTGTTTTTATAGCTGTCTTTGGCTTATTTTAAAGGACACCTCGGTGCCATACAGAATGTACAATATGTCTCCTCCTATATGTCTGTAACGGTGTACAGCCACTGAGAAAACTATGTGTTGTCTCCACAGTAATAACTGTGCTGTAGCTTGCGACTTCTTCAGATGCCAGTCAGTTTGAATGCATTGCCTTAGCCCAACTTTTCAACTCACATCGCAGTGCCCTCATCATCCTCTTCTTTTTGTGATATTGACAGATACATTTCCTGCACTTTTTTTTCTTTGTTCCCAGGTTATCCAAACAATAAGTGCTGTTGACAAAGATGAACCGCCCAGTGGTCACAGATTTTACTTTGCCCTGACTCCAGAGACGGCAAGCAATTTAAACTTTACCCTCAGAGACAACAAAGGTACGCCTTTAATATTCATTGCAATAACATAACTCTGCCAAAGTGCCGTTCCTGACACAAAAGGCCTTATTCAAAGGCATTTACTGCTGGTTCTAAACAAAGTTCGGTTACTACTTGGACATTAATTAAGGAGCAATCAGTGCCAAAGTCATTTTTATCCTTGAATTAGCTGTCATGGCAGTAAAACTGTTCTTTAAATCACTGGGACACCTAGAGAAAAACAGAAGGGCCTCCAATCATTTCTAAGTGCTGCTTTTCACATTCTGCATTTACACCACTTTGTCTGAATTAGGTTGAAATGCACTGCGCAGACTGAAATTTTGATCGGCCTCATGTAGCGTAAACACAAGCTGCAGCCTGAAAAATGAGCAAGTGTACAACAAGGGACGGACTCGGAGGGGGTTTGATAAAGGTGACCTCAGGAGCACTGTATATATTAATGTAATAAATGATTGGTGATGATTACGAGAATGGAGCTGCATTTTTCATCAGGTGCCTTGGTGACAAAGCAGCAGCAGTCAAAAGCAACAGTTGTTGCTTGTCGTGGCCTTTTGGATTTTTGACAAACCGGTGTTAAATAATAAGAAACCTACAAAAGAAGAGGTGGTGATGGATACATCTCACTACTTTTGTAATTTTCTAATTTAGTTTAAGATGACCCATCCTAATGATGAGCCATCACTACACTCTTTTTCTTTATACCTCTTCTTGCATGTAGAGGTGAAGGAATATTAATGGGTTGACTGACTTCAATATTTTGCTGGGTGACAGTGTCCCCACTTTCTATGGTCACACTGTTAAAAGAATAATACTCCACCCAGAAACAGTGAGTTCTCAGCTGGTTGAGTCTTTAAACACCGACTGACATGAAACCGAAAACTTAAGTGGCATAGGTTTCCATGGCAACCAGACAGTACCCAGACGAGACAAAGGTCAAAGACTAAAAATTACGGGTTTAGTTTCCCGAAAGCAATAATGACTGATTAAGAGGTGTTATAGGAAACACTCTAACAAAGAATTGTGTACAATTTGCACATTCATTGTAAAGTAGCATGCTAATGGATAAATTCTGTATTTTTCTATAAATTTTAAAAACAGATAGCCAGTCATGGTATTTTATATTAGAACCTAATGGGTTGTGGAACGCTTAGAAAACAAAAGTCTAAAAGAATTACAGAATACATCCATTTTTCACTTTCTTACCACTAGAATTCCTGAAGCCTATGAAAGCACGATATCTGAATGCACCTTGTGTGCAATTAGGTTAGGTGTTGCTTTAAAATATTAGGGGGCAGAGTGAGGCTCTGAGGATCTGCAATGGTATCCCAAAGGTTGCCGGTTCGAATCCCTGTCACTGCCAAAAGAGATCCTACTCTGCTGGGCCCTTGAGCAAAGCCCTTAACCTTCAATTGCTCTAGAGGCAATGGCTGACCCTGTGCTCTGACTCCAAGGGGTATGCCAAAAACTAACTAATTCCTAATACAAGACATTGTATAATGTGAAATAAAGAACAAAAAAAAAAATAGATAGACATGTAGAAGAATGACTCAAACTCCTTGACAAGGCAACTACAGAAGTGTAATAGCCATTTGCTAGTCATTTAGCTTATGTTAAATCGATAGAAGTATTTTATCAGTAATGTTAACATTGTGAAAGACGTCACCCTCGGACACACAAAAAGATTTGGGACAGCCATCCATATATTGTACCTCGCTGCAAATGTTAATTGAAATTGCACAGATGTGCTCAACATGAATTAATGAGTAGTGGCAAAGATGGCAGCTTTAAAGACCATCAAAGAAAGTGATGTCGGAATCGGAAGTGACGTCACTCTTGGGGTGTAACCGGAAGTGACATCTTATTGTGAGTCGGGACTGGAAGTACCATCACTCTTGGTGCCGGAACTGGAAGTGATGTCTTGTGTGAGAAATCAGGCAGGTTTACCCGTGTTTGGTCTGCAGAGAAAATAGAGAAAGGTCTAGTGTGCCCCGCCGCCCTCTCGCCTGGCATGGAATTACCTTCTTTCTGTCCACTTAGCTTCCTCCTACTCACATGCGTGCGATAACATGTTTGTCTATATATTAATGCATAGTCTATAGCTGAATTAAAATTGAATATTCCAATTATTTCTTGACTTTCTGACTGCTGATTAGTCCCAATTTATGAACTGCCTCGCAGTAAGTAAGTTGTGGAGGGCATTTGCATTTTATTGATTTTATTAAAATCAAATAATATTACATACAAGCAAGTCAGGTTTAACAAAAATAGGTCTGAAACACATCATCCCCCACCCCTGAGAAAGAGAGCTGGGCCAGCAGAGTAAAACTTTAATAATGGAAAAAATAAGTAAATAGATAAATTAATCTCCTCTCTATATAAAATCCTAAACCTAAAAGTGCAACGATTTGTGTCACGTTTTTTGTCACGCTTTAAATCGGGTTTATTTTAAAACTTACACATATATGTTTGGTATCATTCTTTTTGGAATGTATCAAACTTTAATGTCATGTTGTTAGATTTTCAGACTCTTATTCAGTTTGTAAATTATAAACTAAAAAATATCAAGAACTCACACCCTGCGAGACGAGACTTTCTGCTAGAGATTTAAGCACGCCCGGGGCCGGAAATAAAAGACAAAGTGTAGGACAGCTGCTGTACAGGCTTTTGAATGTTGCAGATGCAGATCATGCAGCAATCCAGCAGCTGATCGAGCAAAGAGGAGGTAAAAAAAAAAACGCTATTTGTTTCCCATTGTATCACCGTTTGACAGGGGGTTTCGGAGGCGCGACTACATCTCCTTGGGGTGCGTTCAGCCCTCCTCTTCACAACGTGAGCGGCAGAGATGCAAAGTGGCTGGTGAGTAGCTCAGGCCTTTTTAGAGCGAAGTTAGCAGGGGGCGAACCCCCTAGTGAATGAAAAAAATAAATAGAATAAAAAAGAGGGGAGAGAATCTGCTTCCTCAATTTAAATGCTTATTCTAAAATGTTATTAATTAGATCCTGCCAGGCTTTGAAAAGATTTTGTAAAAATCCTCTAAGTGAGAATTGGATTTTTTCCAATTTCACACTTTCAAACCGTACCTTATTGAACGCATCATATCTCGTAACGTATTGTTTTGACCGTATTGAATGTGCCATTCATATAGAACATATTGAATGCATTAAGTAAAGCCTATGTAAGTTTGCCATAGAGAAGCAACACAACCTTCAAGTATAGAAAGCAACTGAAGTATAACGAGAAAAACATACAGTGGTGTGAAAACTATTTGCCCCTTCCTGATTTCTTATTCTTTTGCATTTTGTCACACAAAATGTTTCTGATCATCAAACACATTTAACCATTAGTCAAATATAACACAAGTAAACACAAAATGCAGTTTTTAAATGATGGTTTTATTATTTAGGGAGAAAAAAATCCAAACCTACATGGCCCTGTGTGAAAAAGTAATTGCCCCTTGTTAAAAATAACCTAACTGTGGTGTATCACACCTGAGTTCAATTTCCATAGCCACCCCAGGCCTGATTACTGCCACACCTGTTTCAATCAAGAAATCACTTAAATAGGAGCTGCCTGACACAGAGAAGTAGACCAAAAGCACCTCAAAAGCTAGACATCATGCCAAGATCCAAAGAAATTCAGGAACAAATGAGAACAGAAGTAATTGAGATCTATCAGTCTGGTAAAGGTTATAAAGCCATTTCTAAAGCTTTGGGACTCCAGTGAACCACAGTGAGAGCCATTATCCACAAATGGCAAAAACATGGAACAGTGGTGAACCTTCCCAGGAGTGGCTTGCCGACCAAAATTACCCCAAGGCGCAGAGCGACTCATCCGAGAGGTCACAAAGACCCCAGGACAACGTCTAAAGAACTGCAGGCCTCACTTGCCTCAATTAAGGTCAGTGTTCACGACTCCACCATAAGAAAGAGACTGGGCAAAACGGCCTGCATGGCAGATTTCCAAGGCAAAACCACTGTTAAGCAAAAGAACATTAGGGCTCGTCTCAATTTTGCTAAGAAACATCTCAATGATTGCCAAGACTTTTGGGAAAATACCTTGTGGACTGATGAGACAAAAGTTGAACTTTTGAAGGCAAATGTCCCCTTACATCTGGCGTAAAAGGAACACAGCATTTCAGAAAAAGAACATCATACCAACAGTAAAATATGGTGGTGGTAGTGTGATGGTCTGGGGTTGTTTTGCTGCTACGGACCTGGAAGGCTTGCTGTGATAGATGGAACCATGAATTCTACTGTCTACCAAAAATCCTGAAGGAGAATGTCCGGCCATCTGTTCGTCAACTCAAGCTGAAGCGATCTTGGGTGCTGCAACAGGACAATGACCCAAAACACACCAGCAAATCCACCTCTGAATGGCTGAAGAAAAACAAATGAAGACTTTGGAGTGGCCTAGTCAAAGTCCTGACCTGAATCCAATTGAGATGCTATGGCATGACCTTAAAAAGGCGGTTCATGCTAGAAAACCCTCAAATAAAGCTGAATTACAACAATTCTGCAAAGATGAGTGGGCCAAAATTCCTCCAGAGCTGTAAAAGACTCATTGCAAGTTATCACAAACGCTTGATTGCAGTTATTGCTGCTAAGGGTGGCCCAACCAGTTATTAGGTTCAGGGGCAATTACTTTTCACACAGGGCCATGTAGGTTTGGATTTTTTCTCCTAAATAATAAAACCATCATTTAAAATGCAGTTTTGTGTTTACTTGTGTTATATTTGACTAATGGTTAAATGTGTTTGATGATCAGAAACATTTTGTGTGACAAACATGCAAAAGAATAAGAAATCAGGAGGGGGCAAATAGTTTTGCACACCACTGTAAGTTTGTAGAAGAAAATATTTTCTCGTTCTTTGCCTTTTATTCTGTATGTGTAACAACATACTGTATTTCTCTATTTTTGCGTGAACTGTTTTGCTTTGAATTTTCTGTAATCCCTTTTAAAATACACTTTATTGGACGGAGAAGTTTCTTTTGTATACATTTGACTTATCTTGCCTTACCAACTCAGTAGCAGCTGGATTTCAAGATCCTGGAAAAGACGCAGCTACAAACAGATTACAAATAAAAATTCATACGGACAAGCTGAAATGTAATACGAAATTGCTACCCCATAGAGTATATTCCTTGTAATTTAATGCTCAGTTTTTTCTGCAGACAATTGACCAGGACCCATTTCCACCCCTGACCTCACAGATAAGCTAGTTCATGCATGAATACCCCTCAAAACTGAGGTGTCGTGTGGGGTTCTGAATGCGTCCCCCCAAATATAACAAACTGAGATGACTACAGTGTTGTATTAAAAATATTTTTGTGAAGACCCTTTCGTAGGGAAAATATCTTCAGTGTGGTTAACATGGACAGTCCCACTGGAAAAGTTTTTTCTTAGAACGTCAGTGTAGCACTTCGATTGCCTGTGACTTTCAGCTCATCTGTCCATTTGTCTGGCCTGTAGAGCTTACCGCCTCAGTTTGCCTCATTATATCTGGCGCTACTGCAGCCTGGTGTTATCGATATAATAATGTTGTCAAAATACGTGTATTACAGTAGGATTTAAAGGTAATTATTTCTACTTTACTTCCTTGTAGCAGATAACCTTGTCAACATGTTCACGTGCCTGTAGAGATACAAGACTAAATTGAAAGCATTTGCTGCACATTCCTTCATCATTCATTAGTGACTTGTCATTTTTGACTGGAAGCATGTTAGGAAGCTATTAAGAACTCGAGCAAATCTTGAAAAAAGTGATTGTTCAAGTTCATAAACACATACATCAAGGCTATTTCTAGAATAATGAGCTCCAAAAGTGTCTGAGCCATTCATCGAGCAGTTTGATGTACTCCAGAGAAAGTAATAAATGCCTGTTTTACACAATCTGTACAAGTTTGTTGCACAGAATCTTGTTATCTTGTATGTTACTCATAACATAAATGTAAAGGTATACATCACCCAAAAATAATATATACATATATTTTTTAATATCTTATATAATAATAATAATAATATTATATATATATCTACTCTGTTCAATGCTTGCATGGACTGGGTGTTGGGCAGGGGAGTGGGGTCCAGTGGCTGTGGGCCATCTGTTGGAGATGAGAGATTCACTGATCTTTGCAGACGATGCTGTGATCTCCACAGAGTCAATGGAGGCTCTGATCGGGGCGCTCGAGAGACTGAGCGAGGAATCTGACTGTCTGGGCTTGCGAGTGTCCTGATAAAAACTAACATCCAGGCCTTTAATGACCTCTTGGGCACGGCCATCAGCAGTGTGTCTGTCTGCGGAGAGAGTGTCAACCTCATCGAGAGGTCTACTTACCTCAGGAGTGACATTCACGTCTCTGGTGACTCTTCCTATGAAGTCAGTATACAGATTTGGAGAGCATGGGGGATCATGAGGTTGCTGGAATGGGGTGTGTGACACTCACAATACCTATGTAAAAGGACAAAGGTCCAAGTCTTTAAAGTCCTGGTGCTTCCTGTCTTGCTGTATGGTTGTGAGTCATGGACGCTATCCAGTGACCTGAGACGAAGACTGGACTCCTTTGGTACTGTGTCTCTTCGGAGATTTCCTGGGTACTACTGGTTTGACTTGGCTGCACATGGAATCCTGAATGAGGCACATTACCTGCATTGTGAGGGAGCGTCAGTTACAGCAGTATGGCCCAAGGGTGATCCAGCTCACAGGGCCCTCATTGTTGATGACCCAAGTTGCTGGACCAGGCCAAGGAGACACCCACGTAACACCTGGCTGTGGCAGATACAGGGTCGTTTGCGGAGGGTGGGACTGGACCACGTGTCTACCTGGGATGATGCCAACCAGGATCCCGAGCTGTTTTATCATGTGGTGGGTGCGGCAAGGTGCTGTACCAGTGCATGCTCCCCAACCTGACCTGACTTGTCCCATTTAATTTGTATTGATGGCTGAGAAAAATGTTTAATCTGGTGTCTTCATGCAGAATGGCTAGAACAGAAGTCTATAGTGACCAAGGTTGAACAACTGCAAGCAATATCCATGAAAAAAAATCTTGGGTTACTTAAGTCACATCATCCACACCTCAAGTCATCCAGTCATATGTTCACAACATCCCAAACACATGGATTTTTTCTAATTATTATTCAATAGATCATTTAGGGAAAATGCTCACGTAAACTAAAACAGAACACGATCACGTTCACCTGGGCATTTCAATTGAAGACCTGCCTCCCCGCCTCATTCATTGGTCAGGAATCCAGCCCTGTAACATCTTATTCATTGTTTAACAGTGCACTTCACATGATATCGACAGTGCAAAGTTCACTGACAGTCAAGTACAACTCAACTCAAGAAAAACGAGTGAAAACTTTATCACAAAGAGAATATACGTCAGACATACCGTATTCGAAATGCTTCAACAAGCAGAAGGTCAGTACACACATGCAGTCTCCCAAACTAATTACTCCTAAGGTATTCCAGCTGCGGATATAAATATAAATGTAACAAACGCAGGTGGATTTACAATTCAAAACCTTGTTTGTGTCCATGTGTGGTACATTTTTATTCAAGAGAGCGTTTTGGTTCTCACGTCACTCATTCCTTTCAAGAATCAACTGAGGGAGATGGATCACGGGGATCAAAGGAGAATGGTGAAAACCACACAAGTGAATAGCCAGGCCAAAACCAAATTCAGCAGTAGTGTGCTGAATGTCATCTCAGAATGCATTACCTATAGGACTGATTGGACTGTGTTGAATGGGTTACAAGAATCAAAGATAATGTTGGGTGTTGAAGTCATCAAAACATTGAGGAGTTGAAAAAGGTAGCTTGGTCAGACAAATCCAGGTTGTTTTTGCTTTGTGCTGATGGAACAATCAGAATTTAGTGCAAACAACATCAGTGTATGGAACCATATTGCTGGTGTCAACAGTACAAGACATTCGTGGCAATAAGATAGTGTGGGAAACGTTTTCCTGTGGAACGTTATGGTAGAAATAAATATTAAAACTAGGCCTAACAGCAGTAAAGCTAGAAAGCAAAACCAAAAGAACACTATGTAAAACTCTTACACTTGCACTTGCACATTCTCCATCGTACTTGCCATTTGAATTGGTAGTGTAGTCCATTTCTAACCATTAGTGATGAACAAGATGATTTATTCAAAATGAAATTTTCAGTGAAACATAAGAGTTTATCCATCCAGTTTTCCATTCATTTCTACCACTTATCCAGGCATAAGTCTTGGGGTCAGCAATCTAAGCAATGATGCACAAGCATCCCATTTCCCTTTTGCCTCCTCTGATTCCTTTAGGGGGACACTGAGGTGTTACCAGGCCAGCTGAGAGATATAATCTGAATGGTGGTTACTCCGATTATATTATATAGGCAGGCAGTGCACAGGGCAAATGAGAGCCACAAGTAAGGCGCTATGGAAGAGGGCAGTCAAGGGCGAGCCAAAATGGTTACTGATTAACCCTTAGGAGGTGATATTCCTTACTTCAAACTCAAAAGAACTGAAAACCACCCAAAACTCTAATTTCGTTGAGTTTTGCTTTTTGCAATTGTAAAAATGCATACAAAATGAGTTTTTGGGATGATTTAATGAAACTATATGCAAAAGGAAATTTGTACTGTATATTTCATCCATCACTATTTGCCACCTATAATTTAATGCAGTGTGTTGCTTTCATAAACACATTCCCCAACATATAATATAAGCTTCTTTTATAACTAGTCTGTCACTTCTGAAGACAGCATTTATAAGAGTCATAATTTATGCATATATAACACTCCTTATTAAAATGAGTGGTGTTTTCAATGATTTACATAATTCAGCTAATCTTTCGGATTAAAAAAACAAGATTTGTATTTTATTCATTCATGAATTTGTTCACTCATTCACTCTCAAATCCACTTATTTCTTTGAAGGAATGTAAAGCCCTGGAGTTTATCCCAGCAGCTTTGGGAGCAAGAAACGCAGTAACACTGTATGGAATGGCAGACTGATGCACTTACCCACAGAAGGCTTCTGTATCAGACCAGCACACACTTGCCAGTTAACCTAACGTGTGTGACACATTTGGGATGTTTGAGGAAAACACAGAAGAAGATATAAAAATGTATAGGCAGCCAAAAAAGAAGGCAAAAGAGGGCAGTGGTGAGAGTCAAGGCACAAGGCTTCGAGGAGGTTTGTGAAAAACAGGAGACAAAAGAAGAAGAGATGAGGATTTTTACAATAGTGAAAACCAGGAACAAGGCTGGGAAGGATTTCTAGTCAGATAAAGCAGATGAAAAATGTGCAAGGTGTGGTCTTGAGTGACATGATAGGATCAAGAAGAGATGGAATAAGTACTTTGAAGAGCTTTGAATGAAGAAAAGTCAAGGGTAGTATCTGGGGATAGAGTCCAAATTGAAGAGAATAGGAAGACAAAGGAGGCACTAAAGAGAACAAAGAATTGAAAGGTAACAGGACCAGATTAGATGCCAGCAGAAGTTTGGAAGAGTTTAGGAGAAGACAGGGTAGATGTGTTGATGGATCCAATGCAGATGATCTATGGACTGGCGAAAGTACCACAGGAGTGGAAGGACAGTGTGATTGTACCCATTTATAAGGAGAAGGGCCACATTCAGGATTATGGAAATTATAGAAGAAGTGCTTCTTGGATTCATTCCCAAATGCACTTCCTCTTAATTTCCACTTGATGTCCTTGATTCACCATTAAGTTCTAATTTATCAATGCCTTTGAGAATGTTAAATACCTGGATGCAGTCTCCTCATCTTGAGACACAAACATTTCAGTCTCATTCAAGTTGTTACTCGAATATAAAATAAACACTTTCGCAAATTTATAATGAAACAAGTGTGCTTTTATTAAAGAATGAAACTGAATAACAAAAAATTTCAAGTGTCAACAACATACCAAGAAGACATTAATCACTAGTGTTTGTGTGTCTGTTGATATGCCTTCAGCGATATCTTTTACAGGTAGCAAAACTGTTACAGACTGAAATCAAACGCTTCTTCTTTTTGGGCACATACACTGTCGGCAGAGCACTGCCAGATCTAAACAGCACCGTGGCGAATTGCTCGTGTACTGAAGTGATTTTAGCCGCAGGTGGAAGTCCCATTTTACTTTATGGTGCCAAGCAGAGTTGCATTGTGTTACAACAGTCTATTAGCCAGTGAAAGCACTGTGAAGAAGCTGTCTGTTGTTATGGTCCTGACTTTGTCCAGTCTGATAACGGTCATGGGACATCGTATCTTTGATTGCCGGTACAACAAACTGTTCAGAGAAGGCATCAGCCACGGCTCTGCTCTTATGAAAAGAATGGAGATAAATGCCATCATCAACTCAGAGAGGGAGAGGCAAGTTCATTATACCACGTGAATGTCACTGAGAAAATAAAACTGAATAATAAAAAAACAAGCGCTAACTTTCACATTAGCCAAAATTTATACCGGGTTTGACAGACTCAAAACAAATGTGTGTTTGCATTATATTGTAGAAATAAAATTGTATTTACGCGTGTACCACGTGCACATTTTTCCCGAAAATTAGCATTAGAAAATCAGGTGCGCGTCATACACGAGGAAATGTAATTCTGTAATGTTTACTTCTTCTGCTTGGGCTCGCTTGCTCTCTCTCTCTCTCTCTCTCTCTCTTGCTCCCTCGCTTGCTCACGCACTTGCGCTCTTTCTCTCTCGCTTGCTTGTGCCCTCTCTCTTCCTGTACAATCACAATACGCATCGTACACGGGGCAAAACGATTTTCGCGAATTTTCTTTATAAAACTTAGGGTGCGCATCTTACATGAGGGCGCGTGGAACATGAGTAAAAAACATAACATAAGCAGCTCACTTCTCAAAACTCGGAGCGCCTGGTCTTGAACTCAGGACCTTCGAGTTATAAGGCAGTACTTCTTACTTCTACACCATTCAAGAATACGTGTAAACTCCTGTCGATTGAGATTTGAGCTTACGTTTTTAACTCATTGACAGCCACATGTAAATAGAATGCTTTTTCTTTTCTTTGGTTGTATTCTTGAATAAAAGCGCACATGTTTATTTGATATTTGAACTAAAGTCTTCACACATTAATCACTTTTCATCATTATTAGCATAACATTGAAAATGTTTCTGCTTTAGGTATGTGTTCAACATTTCTTGCATTTTCTTTCATCTTATGCTTACCCAGATCATTATAGACACGGAAAACACATGAAATGCATGTATTCCAAATAACGATATACTGTATTATTTACCCTCTATAACTCCAGGCTCCTCACACGCAGATAAAGAGCCTTGGCTTGAGCTGGGAGAGCTGAGCTCCGTCAAGGCAGGGGATGGGACAGCAGGCTACTTATGCTAATCGATACATTTACAACATTTACAAAACAAAAGACACTGAATGGAGAGGTGCAAAGAGATTTAAGGTGGACCGGGATTACGATTTTTTCCGTAGGCTTCAGGAATTCTAGTGTTAATACTCTGAGTCTGTCACAGTAAGGCCATGTTTTCAAGTCCTGGGATGCACTTGGTTACTCTCCTCTGCACAGCTTCAAGTGCTGTTATGTTTTCTTGTACTGTGGTGACCAGAACTGCACACAATACTCCAGATGTGGTCTTAAAAGTGCATTGAATAGTCTGAACATAACACCCCTTGATTTATATACACCAGTTTTAATGATATAACCTAACATTTTAGATAGATAGATAGAACTTGCCTTTTTAATTGCTTCTGTGGATTTTTTGGTCAATAAAAAAATGCTGTGGCAACATAATTCCCTAAATCCTTTTTAGAGGTTGCTTCCTGTAGGTCAGTGTCTGTCATCTTGTGTTTATAGCTGATGTTCTTTTTGCCCACGTGTAGCACTTTGTACTTGTCTACGTCTATTCTGTGCAGGTTATCCTGGTCAGACATTATTCATTCCTCTGCAGATAACCATATAACTTACAATTCTGTGCAATTGTGATTTTATTTTGTGGGGTGAAAGAATTTTTAAAGATATTTTTATTAATAGTTTTTAGTTCTTGTTTTAATGAACAATATCTTTGTCATTTCTAGATAATACTGCATCGATTCTTACCAAAAGAAGTGACTTCAGAAGACAAGAGCAATCAATTTATAAGTTGCCAATCTTGATCGTGGACAGCGGGACTCCTTCACTAAGCAGCACAAACACGTTAACAATTCGGGTTTGTGACTGTGATACAGATGGCACGGCCCAATCCTGTAATGCCGAAGCATATATTCTACCAGCTGGACTTAGCACAGGAGCACTTATAGCAATATTAGCCTGCGTCCTCACATTGTTAGGTAAGTTTGTGCATTTTTTCCACTAATAGTTAACCACTTAGTTACATTGTATGAGGGATATTTAAAACCTTTCCGGAGGAGCAGTAATTAGTCGTGTATGAGAGTGTCATGTGACTAGTTCTGTCTGGTAGGCTGGCTGCCCTTGCAGTTTATTATAAAAGTTGTTTTGTTTTTGAAATCTATACATATAAAAGTCAAATACCACTGACACACTCATCACGAAATATCCGAGCCATGAGGACTTGGGACTTCAAATTTGGAATGTAGGTTACCCTTAGCCCATAGGTGAGCACTAAGAAACGGTCTTTAAAATTTTGTAGTCCAAGTGCAAAATCTCTTATAGTTTTTAGACCCATTTGTATGCCTGGCCGCTTTTCACAAGAGAACTGCTTAACGGATTTAGAACGGGTTTTTTTCTAGAATTTGCTTGAACATTCCGTTGATTTTGCGACTTTCTCATCGCGCTAAGTATCATAATTCGCTTGCGGTACCGATTTATTAGCGCAAATCTGAGAGAGACTCATCAGGCTGCTTTACCTCCTCACTCACACGTCTGCCTCGGGGCGTAAGCTTAACTCCACTTAGTTAGCAAACGAGGGAACTACATAACAGATTTAAATCTTTTTTTTTTTTTTTATAATTTGCTTGAACATTCCGGTTGATTTTGTGACTTCTCTCATTGCACTAAGAATCATAGTTCGCTTGCAGGAGCGATATATTCGTGCTAATCCAAGACAGAGGCTGCGAGCCGAGGGGATGGGGAAGAGTGACGTCAGGAGTAAAGAGCTGGGCAGGGCCATCCTCACTGTCCTGTTTCACTAATACGCGGGGGATGGCTAGTTCTTAATAAAAAAAAGTAAAAAAAAAGTGCTGAAACTTTTTGAACATCCCTTGTGTATTGCTGTTTCAAGTTGCTTAGATATTTGTTTGTAAACCTGTTAGAATTTTATCAAAAAGTAAAGGCCCTTTGAAAATGATGAGGTAACTGCAACAGCTAGAAGCTGACAAAGCGCAAAGGTTGAACTTTGATGGCTTATAAGACTTAAAAGAGATTCTCGTTTATGTTTTATTTAAGAATCAACTTTGTCACATATGTTTCTCCTAAAATCCCTTAGAAGAAATAGCTTTAGACAAAAAGAAGACAGGAGATACAGCGGAGGTAAAAGCAGTCAAAGTTGAGAATCTGGTTTAAAAAAGCGTGGTATATTTTTGAGATCTCTTTCTAGTCTTGTTTTAATCTCTTTAAAGACTTCATATATTTACTTATTATTGTACTGATGCCTCCATCCAAAGTGACTTACAACATATGAAATACTATTGGCTGCATTTATGTTGCTAATTGAAGCACAGGCTCTTGAAATGAACTTTCTCAAAGTCACACACTGGTGTCAGCGGTGGGATTGGAACCCACATTCTCAGGATTTTGATGTCCAAAGTCTTAACCGGTACACCACGCTACCTGCCTTTTCTTCTCGAATGAGTAGGATCTAACTGAAACACAGCCATATAATTCAGAGCAACCAATCATATTAGTTCAGAAACAAACACTACAGTTTTGTAATCATAGTAAAGTGTATTACTACAAAATGCAGCCTGCCACACATTTCACAAAAATGTAAATTCTTTCAAATTGCAAAAAAAAAAAAATTCAAGACACTACTTGGAAAATCCTAGCCCACTGTGTGACTTTACTGAGATCTTTGCTGACACACAAGAGGAGACCCTCATGAGAACATCGGGGTATTGTTTTGCCTCAGGAGACAAATCTGAGCAGCAGGAGACCAAGGACAATGTCTCCATTTTATTTCTTTCTGATTTTGCTGTCTAGGATAAACCAAAATGATATGAATGAGATCTTCTTTTTGGTATGTCATTCCACACGTTTGTGATGGATTATGGGTAGTGACAACACTCATCACATAGCACAGCACTCTGCCATAAGTCTAGTTGAAGCCAAATGAATACGGACGCTCCTCTGCATTGCTGAACAACACACCGTAGTGAGATTTCTTTGGGTAGAGAGAGTGAAACCTGCTGAAATTCACCAAAAATGCTGGCTTATGCTGTTTGGGTACACATCTTGTGCAAACTATACAGTACCCCTAAATGATCATGTTCTATGGTCTGTGCAGATTCATAGCTGATATTCAAATGTGCAACAATAGGGGACAATGTAATCCATCGGTCCTCTCTGATGAAGGCATTCGCCATGTCATGTGGCCTTGTGTGCACTATGTTGATGGTCAACCAGATAGAACTTTGTTTCCATTGCACTTGTTCTTTCTTGCTTTCAACCTTACTTCCCATTCATAACCTTTTCATTGAGTCCTGCTGTTTTCATTTTTGTATATAGCCAACATCCTTCAGTGAAAAGATGTGTGTATGGAGACAGTCGAGGAGCAGTGGAACAGGTTTAAAAATGTGTTACGTGTAATGCAGGACAGATACATACCTAAAATTGGAATTAATAGGACATTTAAAAAAAAACTCCACAGTGAATTAATAAAGATTTAAAAAAGCAGTTGCAAAAGAAAAAACTGATTTATAAAGGCATATAAGACTAATAACTGCAAAGTGAATCGTAGAGTGTATGAGAACATGAGGGCAACAATTAAGAAGGACATCAGGGATGCTGAAAGACAGTTGGAGAGGAATACAGCAGATAAGGCGAAAGACGACCATATGAGATTCTTTCAGCATTTTAGTAGTAAAAGAACAGTCAAGGAGGAGGTCAAGTGCATCAGAAATAGTAAAGGGGAATTGAAAGATACAGACAATGAAATAGCGGATGCCCTAAACTTACATTTTTCTGAGGTGTTTACAAGTGAGCAAGTAGATAACCTGAGGGCAGCAACAGGGACTACTAAGGAGGTACTGAGGAATTTGGAAATTGTACAGGGAGAAGCGCTGCTCAGATTAAATAATCAAACAAATCACCAGGACCAGATAATATTTACCCTCAAGTTCTTAAGGAGGCTAGCAAGTGCAACTATAGGTCAGTAAGCTTAACATGCATCACAGGAAAATTAATGTAATGAATTATTAAGGACAAGATTGAGCAACACATGGCAAGGACCGGAGTTATTTTGATCAGTCAGCATGGGTTCAGAAGAGGGAGGTCGTGTTTTACTAACATGCTGGAATTCTATGAGGAGGCAACAAAAGGATACGATCAAAGTGGAGCAGATGATATTATTTATCTTGACTTTCAGAAAACATTCGATAAGGTGCCACATGAGAGGTTGGGCATCAAATTAAAAGAAGTGGGAGTTCAGGGTGATATTTTTAGATGGAGGCAGAATTGGCTCAGACACCGTGAGCAGAAGGTGATGGTGCAAGGAACCTCATCAGAATTGGCCGATGTTAAGAGTGGTGACCAGCAGGCGGCAGTGCCAGGGCCTCTGCTCTTTTTAATATATATAAATGTTTTAGATAGGAATATAAGAAACAAGCTGGTTAAGTTTCCTGCGGTGGGCTGGTGCCCTGCCCGGGGTTTGTTTTGTGCCTTGCGCCCTGTGTTGGCTGGGATTGGCTCCATCAGGCCACCGTGACCCTGTAGTTAGGATATAGCGGGTTGGATAATGGATGGATGGATGGTTAAGTCTGCAGATGATACTAAGATAGGTGATTAGCAGATAATTTGGAATCCATTATATCATTACAGAAAGACTTGGACAGCATACAGGCTTAGGCAGATCTATGGCAGATGAAGTTTAATGTCAGTAAATGCAAAGTATTACACATAGGAAGTAAAAATGTTAGGTTTGAATACACAATGGGTGGTCGGAAAATCGAGAGTACACCTTATGAGAAGGATTTAGGAGTCATAGTGGACTGTAAGCTATCGACTTCCAGACAGTGTTCAGATGCCATCAAGAAGGCTAAAAGAACGTTAGGTTATATAGCACCTTGATGTGTGGAGGACAAGTCACAGGAGGTTATGTTGAAGATTTATAACCTACTGGTGAGGCCTCATCTGGAGTCATGGGTGCAATTTTGGTCTCCAGGCTACAAAAAGGACATAGCAGCACTAGAAAATGTCCAGAGAAGAGTGACTTGGCTGATTCCAGGGCTACAGGGGATTAGTTATGAGGAAAGATTAAAAGCAAAAGAAGATTAAGAGGAGACCTGACTGAAGTGTTTAAAATTATGAAGGGAATTAGTCCAGTGGATCAAGACTTTTATTTTGAAATAAGTTAACCAAGAACACGGGGACACAGTTGGAAACTTGTTAAGGGGATATTTCGCACAAAAATTAGGAAGCTTTTCTTTACACAAAGAATGATAGACAATTGGAATATGCTACCAATTAGTGTAGTAGACAGAAAGACTTTAGGGACGTTGGTGTTTTTTTGAAAGAAATAAGTGGATATGAGTGGCGAGCTTTGTTGGGCTGAATGGTTTGTTCTCGTCTAGAGTGTCCTAATGTTCTAAATTCTATGGAAGATACTTTTGTAGCCCCTAAACTATGTCCCAACCTAATTCTGTCTCTAAGCTTTGCCGCCAATTCCTTTAACTTTATGGTAAACTTTGCCAACTGGGTGACCTCCTAAAGACAGGTGGGTGCCTTTCCTAATCACATCCAATCACTTGACTTGACCACAGGTAGACTCCCAACAAGTGCTGATCGACACAATGGGATGCACCTGAGGTAAAATTTCAAGCGTCATTGCAAAGGCTCTAAAATATTGTGTCAAATTTTTATTTTTTCAATAAGTTGGTTTTATTATCCTGGGATATTGAGTGTTGATTGATGAGGAAAAAATAAATTGCAGTAATTTTAGCATAAGGCTGCAACATAGCAAAAAATGTGAAGGTGAAGGTGACTAAATACTGTCCAGTAGGTAGGATTTTAGAGAAGCACAGCAGCCCACCAGTATGTGTCCACCCCCCTTTATCTTAATACTTTTCTATCCTGGCTTCACGGCCTACAATTGGAAATCTGAATGTGTTTTCTGCAGCCATTCAAAGACGTGCCATCATGAACTCCCATTACATGTTATTTTGCCATTTTAAATAAATGAACAAAAATCCTTTCTATGCCAAACGTCGTACTCTGAAGGTACATCCTTATTTTTCACATGTGCCTTACTCTTTACAATCAAAATGATGTTGTGAGGATCAGAAAAGATGCCAGTGTTGTGGATTGAACTGACAGCAATGGAATTTGAAATCCTGTGCTTAGTGACAAAGGCTACACTACAAAATATTTAAAGAATGTTACTTCATTTTGTTTTTTTAAGTAAAAATCTTAGTAGGTTGCATGGTTCATTATAGGGTCACCTTGGTCATACCATATCAGAGTCATTTGTTTAGTGTATTAAACTCTTTTGTTCAAATTATAAACATTAAACAGTCTTTCGCATTAAAGGGCTGGCAAGGTGGCACGGCAGTTACTTCTGCCTCACAGCATGCGGCTCCACAAACGACGCCTTCTGTCTAATATGCTGTCTGGTTAAATTGCGGTATTGAATCACCCGAGGGTGTGTTTGTGCATTTTCATACACCCTCTGTGTCCCATCTGGGGTAAAATCGTACTCATTGCTACTGGGCTATACTGTATGTGACTGCACATCGGATAAGGGGGATCTGAAATAAGATGGGCTGCACTTTCTTCTAGCAAGACATTTGTAGCACGGCGACAGTAAAAGTACTAGACTGCAAATACTGTCTGTTCCTTTTCTGAAGGATCTAGAAGCAAGTAAAAAATGAATATAAAAATATATATTTAAAAAAAAGATTTTTTAAGTGATACAATTTTATTCAAAAATGCACTAAAATATTTTTTTCTTGTACTAAGGTTTTTTTGGTCATATGTGACTAAAAATAAAATCATGGGGCACCCATAAAAGAATTAACTAAATTCAATTCAAATGCATAGACTCAAATGATTCCCAAAAAAGAACTCTTACAATTTGAAAATGTCTCCAATTATAACCATTACCTACATACTTTAACTCTTTGAGAGCTGAATATTTATTATTTATTCTAAAAAGTACATAAAGCAATGTTTTCACATATAAATCAACATAAAATGAATGTTGCTGTGTGCTGTGGCTGCTGTTGGCGTCTCTGGCAACAGGAGCTGCGTGGGGGCGGCTCAATGGCCAGCGGGAATACATGACTGTCTTTGAGCAGCAGGTGGGTGGCTGTGGCAGTCATAATGCAAAGCAATCTGGTTTGTGCCACTTGTCATCATAAGTGTGTGACGATGTGGGTTCTGCTCCATGCTCCCATCCGCTGTTCGGGAGCCTTTGAACCCAACACCGTCGGTAATGCTACCGATGAGCTAGACAGTGAGGCAACAACATAACATTTGAGCAAGGGGATGGTTTAAAAGTGCAAAAAAACAGTCAATCAAAAACAGTGTTCAAAGTAAATGCAGTGCTTTTCAAAGTTAAATAAATAATCCATTAAAGAAAACGTGGAGGTTAAAAATCAATAGAATATGAAAAACAATCCTTTAAAACGAGGTTAAAACGTTCATCAGGAAGCAGTCTTTAAAATCAATGACAAGCCCGGTGCTCCTTTTAAACTAGCGTCTCACCTGCTTCTCCCGGTTGGGCTTTACAGCAGGCGAGATGCTCTCTATGCAGCTGACCTTCTCAGTGCCTGCGTCTGTTGTCAGTTGCCTTACCGATCCTTGGCTCCGGTCGGCTCCTCCAGACAGCTACTTGGGATTCCCCTAACGGCCAAGGTTCTCACGCATGGAACACCACGTCCCAAGTCCTGACTCCCACTACCTTCCGCGGAGAGTACTGCGCCTTCCGGTCACTCCCGTCCTTCATAAAGTAATCTCTACGGTAGTGACCACATGTACTACTTCCCCGGGTGTCAGCCAAACACCCGGGCTGCCTGCTCAGCTGCCGCGAGCTTAACTCTCGCTCACTCGCTCTCCTGCACCGACTTGCTCGCCTCCTGCTGCAACCTCCGTCCTTCTTTCACCAGCCACCTCCGTCTTTCTTTCTTTCTCTCTTTCCCTTCTTTCACCAGCCACCTCCGTCTTTCTTTCTTTCATACGAATAATTGAGGTCTACAAAATACGGAATTAAGGGTCTGAACATTTCTATGAATTAAGGTTTCTGTTTCTGATTTTTAATAAATTTGCAAACTTTTCTACAAGCATGTTTTCACTTTGACGTTATGGGTTATTAATTCTACATTGATGGGCAAAAATGGCAAATTTATCTATTTAAAATGAAATCTAAAACACAATAAAGTGTGCAGAAAGTGAAGGGGTCTGAGTACTTTCAGAAAGTGACAAGTTAGATACGGTAACTCTATTTACTGGACATAAGTGATATAAGATGAAATATACATTTAGGAAAGTAGAATAAATGAGTGCATGGCAGTGATGAATCACAATGAGAAGAACAGCACGATAAACTAACGAAAAAACTAAGCACATAGCTTTCTACAAGTAGTGCCACAAGAAATAAATGAGGAGTGTGTGACACGCAAGCAGCTTTATTGATTTTTCTCCCATTTACAGGACGACACATCAAGTTTTGTGCAATTAGTTACTATTATTGTGAAATGCTCCACACTATATGGAGACGTGTGCCTTTTATGTAGTATACTACAGGGTGAGCACTGTCATTTGCTACCACTGAAAATTCACCTTTAAATATACAAAGTTATTTCTAAATTTGTCAAAATGCAGTAAATTATTCCAGACCAGTGAATCCTACCCAGAGGACAATTCACTGTGTTTTGTTAATTCACCGTACCAAAGACATTGCAGCAGAAAGTCAACAGTACATAACAAATGAGTGCAATTCATTTATTAGTCCAAGAAAAAAGAATCTTCTAAAGCAAGTGCATTTAGACTTTATAGAATTATTGTTATATAGAAAATACCTTGTTTTTGTCTGTAATGACATCATTTTTTTTTTATCAGTTTCAAAAAGGAAAGCGGCTTTGTACAAACAGGTATCATTTATTGTATGCCCCAGTCCAGAATAATCTGTTGTCTTATGTTCATACATTTAGCTGCAGAGTCTTTCAAACAAAAGTATCCCAGCGCTATCTATAAAACATATACACCCCCATAGAAGAATTCACATTTTACTTCTTCATAGCATCAAATTAAAGTGGATTTAATTTGACTCTTTAATATCAATGTGAAAACAGGTCTCTGGAAATTGGTCTAAATCTATAAATATATACTAGCCGCATAAGTCTGTGCTGTAAAAACTATTGAAATCATCAGAAAAAATTTTTTTAAAATGTAGAGATGTCTGGTAATTGAAAGGAACTACTCTGGGCATCTCTCTCCAAGGAGGATTCATTTTGCCGACGTGCTCGCCTCGCTTGTGTATTAGCGGCAGGAGGAAAAGTAAAAGGGATACCGTTTTGCCAATGTTAGCAGCTAAGCAACTTTGTTTTTCTTCGGAGGTTTCGTTTTGCCGACGTGCTCGCCTCTCTTGTGTATTAGCAGCAGGAGGAAAAGTAAAAGGGATAGTGTTTTGACGATGTGCTCGCCTTGCTTCTGTATTAGCTGCTAAGCGAGTGACTCTTTCTTCGGAGGTTTCGCTTTGCCGACATACTGACCTCGCTTGTGTATCCTCGGAGTTGGAGCCCTTAGCCTAACTCCACCTCTCACTCCTGGAACGGACAAACACACACACTTCCACAATATTAGGGCTGGGCAAGTTAATGCATTATTATCTTGTTAACACAATTAATTAACGCCAACAATTATTTTATCGTGCATTAATGCAGTTTTTATTATTATTATTATTATTATTATATTGAAAGCCTCTTTAGCTAGCAATCGATAGAGATCAATGATCTTTTTGTTACATCGCTTTTTGATATGCTTTTGCTGGAAGGACATTTAGCATTGTTGATTTGACCTCGAGTCCCTGCACGTATGTGAGTAGCGAAGAGCAAACAGCTTCTAAAATGGCATGTGGGGAGATACCAAAGTGAATTCTCAAAGCAAAACTTTTATCGTATTATGACTGAATCAGACTCTGATTTGTTGGACTCCGATTTTGATACAAGTGATCTGGAGATGGAGATAAAAAACGAAAGTGAGGTACTGGCGTCAGCTGATCGGTCCCCAGCTGATTGTGGTGCTGCACACATTTGTGTAGCTGATGCACATATGGCAACGTTCGCCTGGGAGGACAGTCACGATGTCAGAAGGTACAAACCAGATTGCGTCTCACTGCAACTGCCACCCGCGTGCACCCATCTCACAAAGACGGCCAGGCAGTCAGCCCACCATGCATTCCTGCTGCTGCTGCTGCCGCAAACTGCAAACAGGCAGCAACAGATGTTTTATATTGATTTATGTGTGGAACCATTGCTTTGAGTTTTTTGGAAAAAATATCAGCCCTCAAAGAGTTGCTACTGAACATACGACTGTGTATGCTGCTCCCTGATAAAAAAAATGTTTCTGCTGGTATCTATTCAGATAAAATAGAAAACAGATTTAGAAATGTTAACTTGCTGTTGCTTGGAAGGTGCCTGTTATAATGTTGTGATCGTGGCTCTGGACTCGGAGGGTAACTCGCTTGGCGGCCGCTAATACACAAGTGAGGCGAGCTCATCGGCAAAATGAAACCACCGATGAAAGAGAAGATCGCTTAGTCACTAATGCACAACTGATGAGATTGATTGATTGAAGTGCCAGAATCCATTGCTTCTGGGAGCCCAGGCTTTTTACAGCACAAGCTTATACAGCTAGTATATATGTTTATACATACAGTATATATATATATGTATACATACATATATACAATCATATGTAAAGGGTTGGGATTTTTGTTGTCATTGACTGAGCTTTTAATGGATCAACTTCCTCTTAATATATGACATGCCTTATGGAAACAGTAGTATTTCATCAGTGACATTAAGTTTATTAGATTAACAGAAAATATGCAATATGCATCATAACAAAATTAGACAGGTGCATAAATGTGGGCACCCCAAGAGAGATATGACAATATTTAGTTGAGCCTCCAGACGCTGTCCTCCTATAGCCTTTGATGAGTGTCTGGATTCTGGATGGAGGTATTTCTGACGATTCTTCCACACAAAATCTCTCAAGTTCAGTTGAATTTGATGGCTGCTGAGCTTAGACAGCCTGCTTCAAATCATCCCATAGATTTTCGATGATATTCAAGTCAGTGGACAGTGACGGCCGTTCCAGAATATTGTACTTCTCCCTCTGCATGAATGCCTTTGTAGATTTCAAATTGTGTTTTGGGTCATTGTCTTGTTGGAATATCCAACCCCTGCATAACGTCAACTTTGTGATTGATGCCTGAACATTATCCTGAAGAATTTGTGGATATTGGATTGAATTCATCCAACCCTCGACTTTAACAAGGGTCCCAGTCCCTGAACTAGCCACACAGCCCCACAGCATGATGGAACCTCCACCAAATTTAACAGTAGGTAGCAGGTGCTTTTCTTGAAATACGTTCTTCTTCCGCAAAGCGCTTTTTGTTATGACCAAATAACTCAATGTTTTTCTCATCAGTCCAAAGCATGCCACTGCTGTATTTTTCATGACCTGCCAGACCTACTGGGTTTAACAGGAACTGTGCCTGTGGCCTTCCATTTCCTGATTTCATTCCTTACAGTTGAAACTGACAGTTTAAACCTCTGAGATAGCTTTTTGTAGCCTTCCCATAAACCAGGAGACTCAACACTCTTTGTTTTCAGATCTTTGGAGAGTTGCTTTGAGGATCCCATGCTGTCTGTCACTCTTCAGAGGAGAGTCAAAGTGAAGCACAACTTGCAATTGACCACCTTAAATATCTTTTACCACTCATGATTGGACACTCCTGTCTATGAAGTTCAAGGCGTATCGAGCTCATCCAACCAATTTGGTGTTGTAAGTAATCAGCATTGAGCAGTTGTAACGGCCGACCCCTTATTCCCAGCCGGCAGCTACACCTCCAAGACCTGTGGCCTGGATAATTGACTGAGAAACCTTTTCCTGTCAAGCCGTACTCCTACACAGATTAACTTTCCCCACAATCGACGGTTTGAAAAGCAAAGACAATAAGCAGAATGTAAAAGGAAACAAGAATAAATGTATTAAATGGGACAAGACACGCCACAAGACAAATGTACACTCAAATATTCCTCCACCCCAACAATCCCACAGCAAACCCGACAATATATATATATAAATCCCCTCCCTTGTCCACGTTACCTATGACACACACCACACAAACGACAAATGGCTGGCAAACGGAATGATCATGAACTTGAGTCCGGTACGTGAAATAAATGTCCTGAATACGGGTACTGATTAATGACGATAGTAATGTTCGTATTTCCCGGCGTTTGGAATAACCTCACCGTGATTCCTCGGCGTGCGGCGAATGATGATTCGACCCCGGGGTCTTCAGCGGTAAGCAGGTTGAAAGGCAGTCCGGATGAATGAAATACAAACTGGATGATAGCGCAATGGAATGAAACGGCAGGCAGGTTGTAATCGTGAATGCGTTATTGGTTGTTCTCCTTCTCTCTCCTCGTGCTGGTCTCCCTTTTCGTCTCCTCCTCTTCTCCTTAAATAATCCGTGACGGCAGTAATTGATTAATTGATATACAGGTGTTTTCCAGGTAAGTGATTGTGAACTCCTCCCATCATCCGTCCTCCTTTACGGGGACAACATTTACTGATACACACAACGCAGTCAATGGGACAATGAAAACGAGACACACACAGCACTGACATTTAAACACTATGTGGCACCGCTACACAGTGACAGGTGTTCAAATGAACAAAATGACAAGGAGACCCACATTTTTGCACAGCCAGTTTTTCACATTTGATTTAATTTCATACAACTAAATACTGCTTCACTAAACATCTTTGTTCGGAAAACAACCCAGTACTCAGATGTTCATAAGAAATGAAAGACATACCACTGTTATCTATTTTGTTGAAAGGAGAGTCAATTATTATGCAGGCTGAGAGGGCTTCCCAAACTTTTTCATATGACTGTATATATACTCTACATATGCACAAGAACATCAGTTGGTTTTATCACCAGTCTCTTCTTGCATTTTTTGATTGTTTATCTGCCAACTAAAGCATTTTAAAGTACATCATATAGCTAAGTCTGCTTCATTTTATTGAAATAAAAAAGAAGTACTGCTTATTTAATTAAAAGCGAAGAAACAGAATTATAAAAAGTCAGATATTCTATTTATGTTATACAGACATTTTGTACACACAGGGAAAAAGGGTTTCTTTCATTCCAGTTTGATTGTTTATCCCCAAATACTGCTTTCCTGACTTTTAGTCATCTATCAGTTGTCATTCTTCATGAATGTTATGTGCATGTATAAGAAATATAGGCTGATAGAGCAATAATTCACATTCACACTGCATCTGTTGATGGATGGATCATTAGATGACTGCCTGCCAGCTATTGCTCAGAAAGTAATTTTCTGCTTAATATATCTGTAAGCCTAGGAGTGGCGAACAAAAGTTGCTTTGTCTCTGTGATTTTCAATGGCCCAAGGTCTGCCTCTGTGTGCCTGTGTTTGCTTAATTGGAAGATCTATACACATCTACCGTTGCCTGTCTTTATCAATTCAATTATTTTGTGAGCAGGGTCTGTTAACCTGTCTAGCAGTAGCATTTCTGTTTATTTATTTTATTAATTCAGACAAATTTTAAGAGTTAAATCTCATAACATATTGTGAGTGCAAGTCTATAGAATTACTGTTTTTTCCCCATCCTTTCCCCCTGTAGCTACCCAGGATATTCTTTTTTTTCCAATTCCTTTATTTTTGTCTATGTATTATTAATATTTTATTACAGGAATTTGCCTGAGGTTGCCATAAGTGTCTGTCTCTCAACCAGGAACCTGAGGTCTAACCCAGCACTTTACAGAGCATTAACGTATTATTATTATTTAGCTGATGCTTTTATCCAAGGCAACTTACAACATGTGAGAGATACAATTGCTTCCATTTATTTTGTTATTCCAATTGAACTACAGGCGGGTGAAGCGACTTGTTTGTGGTCACACAGTGTCAGTAGTGGGATTTTAAACCCACAACAGGTTTGAAGTCCAAACGTCTTGACAACTTTGGCTCTGTGTTGTCTTGTCAGCACATGCAAATTCTTATCGGATCCTTTCTTGATGGTACTATGACCCCAATCACCACATACGCAACGCAGGTCCTTTTGCCTCACATCCTGCTGATTTTGATCTCCAAATGTAAATGTCTACTCTGTTTTTCAGCTTGTTTGAGCAGAATGTTGTTGCCATCTGGGACCACTACACTAAACAGCAGGCATTGCTTCTCCTCCTTGGGATGGACCACCATATCTAAACAGTTAGCTGAAATATTATGATCGGTGTGCACTGCCAAGTCCCACACGATCGTAGTTTTCCCGATGTTGACAACAGCATTTAAACATGTGCTGGTACCATTTCTCATGCATTTGTCCACCTAGCATGCCAATAGTTGGCAACCCTGTTGTGCCAGTTTATGTATGGCTGTGTATCATATACAGAAGCCAGGGTTGTACACCCACTGATGATATTGCAGACAATCTCTGCTGCTCTTTCTGAACTTCTTATCGTCCTGTTGCTTCCAGATGTTCCACTGGTCGTACCTGGTGTTGTGGGACTGGTCTTCAGCTGCAACAATTGTGTTTAATCTCTACCTTGAGCCTGAGGATGTTCAGCCATGCTACACTTGCTCTTTTGTCAGCTAATGGTCTATCAAAACTATGGTAGATCTGGTTGTGTGCAGTGGATTTTTTCTCAGTAGTTTGGCTGCACTGGTGAGCACTTGTTTTTGATTTCCTTACCAGCTGCTCTGGTGGCCTCAAGGATCTTTATGAGCTTGGTGAACTTATCTCTGCTGAACTCAATGTAGTTGTGCAAACCATTGATGGCCCTGTTGTACGTAAACATGAGTCTGCAGTAACCGTTCCATGTCTTCATATAAAGCGGCTTGGGATCTGATTTTGGATGGTGAGGTCCATGCATGGTCAGGAGCATCTTGGTCTTGGTGTCCATCCTCTCAGTCTCAGATCATAGACATGGACACTGGAATGGCAAGGTTGTTGATGGCCAAGATCTTATTCTATAACTTGAGTACAGACGTGAAGACCAGGCACGGTCATGATGGTGGTGATGATGATGATGATTATTATTTGCTATCATTAAGGGTGACATATGCAGTTCAAAAACTTACAGCATCTCTTAGGATTTGTTTTTCCTTCTACCCTGTATTATTATGAACTCCACAGATGCCTTCTGAGTTCTACTCTTCAAAATTAACAATTAATTCATCTGAGTAGTGGGCAAAAAAAAAATAGACGTTAAGCTTGTAATTATTATCATTTGTTGTGTTTCTAATTTTAATTTAAATCAATGCTTTCTCAGTGGTTGTCTTTGTAACTTTAAAACTCTTGTTATAATTTAAAGAATATTTGTAAGAATTTAAGAAAATTTCACTTCTGCTGTGTTTCTGTTTTGTTTCCTCCCCCACGTTTATTGATACATTAAATCACTTTATACACCATGCTATTTAGGAAAGGAGTGCCAGTACAAATTGTTCCCCTGGTTACAGCACTCTGTACCTGAACTCAAATAAGAGTAATATATACAAATATTACAAGCTGGAATAAAGTACAGGTGTGGTGGTTAAATGCTATTAAAGGCTTTCCATAGGAGGAACATTTATAGCCCCATTGCAAATTTCACTGACTAAAAAGCAACATTTACTACCTCTGCCAAGTCCAAAACATGCCTCCTTGGTAAGGTCATCAGATGTATAATTTTTAACCTGGCAAAATGCAAAGGCGACCCCTGTTCCCCGGACTTTTATTTCTTGTGCATGTTTACAAAACGTCCGTTAATAGGGATAATAGGGAATGCAGGATCATCCCACCCAGAGACTTCGATTTCATTTGTGGTTTTAAAGGACAATCTAGTCAGTCCATACACAAGTGTCCTGGTTTGGGACTTCGAGAATTTAGTCAAAATACTTCTAGGTGGACTATCCTAATAAAGCACAGGTGTGGTCACATTTCAGAGTAAAACATAATATATGGTCTTTCTCTTTAGAATTGGAGAATCTGTGCAAAATATGGTGATTCTGCAAGATGGATTTGCATACTTGACAAACAAAGACACATCCATCTTTCTATTTTAGATATTTTCTTGACTTTAGAATATAAAATTTACATTCCTATATATATATATATATATATATATATATATTGTCGCAGTAGGGGCGCTCCCTTGAACCTTCAGGTACCACACCAAACACCAGGTAAAAGTCCAATAATTATTATTTATTATAATAATTAAGTGCACAAAGCACCACCACTCCACTATTCTCAATAAACAATATCCAATCCAATAATAAATCACAATCCTCCACTCCCATATATATATATATATATATATATATATATATATATATATATATATATATATATATATATATATTGTAAAAGAAGTAGTCTTAACACACGAAAAGGTTTGGGGCAGCCACCCGTATATTGTCCCTGGCTGCAAAAGGGTAAAGAAAATATTCAAGATGTGTTGTCATTTGGCCAGAACCGGAAGTGACGTCAGAAAAATAAGTTCTACTGGGTAGCCATCAGGGCCCGTTGCTTTCCCACAATGGAGTGAGTTTATAGCATCTAGTAATTATGATGGTGTCAGAGGTTTATCCATTTTTTTGTGCTGAGTATCTAGGTGTGTTAAAAAACTTACTAGATTGTGTCTTATCTTCTTTACACTAAGCAGAGTATGAGAACTTATAGTACTCCCTAAATGTGTGAGTTATATATTTATAATCAATGATTTTATCTCCTTCTGAGATGGTAATTTCTGTCATTGCATTGAGAACTTCCTGCTTGTGGATTTGTTGAGCTATGATCTTATTAGCCTTCTCTCTGTGTTCATAGTATTGATGTGGCAATGTTGTTTCTGTAAAGTGTCTCATTTAGAGACTGTGGTGTTATGGGTTCACAGCTCGCTTAGTATAGGCCATTTAAATAAATGATCACCGCGCTTGCAGCTTTTTGAGGGGGCGTAGTGGTTGTAGAAAGCCACGGGGTGATCTGCGGTGTGGGCGTTTCTCACCGAGTGCACAGGTGAGGAACTGTCCACATCCGTGATTGTTCCCGTGGCTAATACGCTGCAGCTGCTATGGCCCCTTGCTGTATAAAAGAAGCGCAAGTCGGTTAGGAATGAGAAAAAGATGAAAAATGGAACGAAAAGGACGGAAGTTTCATGGGAGCGAGAGAGGAAGGAGGTCGGTGCGCGAGAGAGAGACACACGGAATGTATGGAGAGCGAGCGAACGAGCGCTAATGGGCAGCTGCGAGGAAGCCTGGGTGTTGGGCCTATACCTAGGAGTTAGAGTTGGAAGTTGCTCCCGCTGAGCGAGCAGGTAGCAGGAGTGACCATGGAAAGGCGACTGGCCGCAGAAGACTGGAAAGGCAGCGGGAGTCGGGTGCTTGGTCAGGGAATATCCAGCGTGAGCATCCTGGTCGTTGGAGTAAACCAAGTCTCGGGACTGGGATGAGTGCCAGATCGAAGCCAGGGATCGGGAGGTCTCCAGTCTCGTGTGTGAGTGTTGGGAAAAGGGCAGCTGCAGAGAGCGTCTCGCCTGCTGCAAAACCCAACTAGGAGAAGCAGGTGAGGCGCTAACGTAGAAGAGCACTGGGCTTGTTGATTTTTAAAGATTGCTTCCTGTGGAACATTTTAACCTCGATTTTAAAAGGATTGTGTTTTCTATTTATTGATTTTACCTCCACGTTTTTTTATGGAGTATTTATTGAACTTTATGAAAGCACTGCACTTTATTTTGAACACCTGTTTTGATGGACTGTTTTTAATAAAAGCACTTTTGCACCTTTTGAACCATCCCCTTGCTATGATGTTGTCTCACTGTTTAGCTCACTTGGTGACATTCCCGACGGTGTTGGGTTGAAGGGCTCCCGAATAGCGATGGGAGCGTGGAGCCAGAACCCACATTGTCACAGAGACCTAGCATATTCTTCATCTATTCTGGTAATTTCATTGATTAGCTCTGATGCCTTCGTTTCCAATTTATTTTTGTGGGAAAGACATGAAAAAATCTGTCCTCTTAAAAAAGCTTTCAGTTTCCTATAAAATAGGAAATAAATTATTATCACTAAGGAACTAATCAATTCTTTAGTAACCATGATGTACTGGTGAAAAGAAGGAATGCTCTTGAGTTTGATTTGAAAATCTCAAGGCTCTGCTAGGTTATGATCCTTTACAAACTGTGTGATTATTTTTGCAGTGTTTGATGTTATCACCACTGTAGGTGAAGGCCTATCCTTGGCTGGATTTAAAACACAACTAAAGTCTCCAGCCATTATAATTTTAGGAGTGTTCAAATTAAAAATGGATGCAAATGCATTTTGGATGAAATCTCCATCATCCATGTTAAATGCTAGATTTTTATAAAAATTACTTTACATTAAAATAAATTACCCATCATCATGACATATCGCCCTTCAGGATCAGATACTACATCTGGTACTACAAATTAGATTATTTTGTGTATTAAGATTCCCACTCATCTAGTTTTCTTCTTTAGCTGGAGTGAAACATTCAGCCAATCCAATTTCTTTGCAACCAAAACTGGTCCTTACTTATTAAGTGAGTCTGTAAAAATACTATTTTGGCATTAAGACCTAAGTGAGAAAATAGTTTTTTTTTTTTTCTCTTTAGATCGTCATTGAGCCCTTTGACATTCCAGTTCACAAAGTTCACTGTTCAGAGAGACACTGCTTCTGAATTTTTAAAGACATTTTTTAAACTTAAATACAGGTAGCATGTTGTTTCATACAATTGTTTTAACCTTGATTTCATATTGTTGATGGATATTATGACTACAGAACCTATTATCATGTTGCCACTTAAAGTTGTTGAGGTAAAAAGGATAAATAAGCAGTAACTCGTTCCCTTTATCCCTCTCTAACTCACAATATTAGATTGGACACCTTCTCATTTATTTTAGTAGATCACTTCAAATACCTAGGAGTAAACATGACAAGTATTATTTTTCAACAAAATTTTGCTATCTGCATTGAAAAAATTGAAGATGGTCCTCCATCTTATATTAGCAGGGAGAATTAAGCATGTCAAGATAAACATTCTTCCCAAGCTTCTATTTCTATTTTAGAGCATCCCCATATACATTAACAGATCATTTTTTAAGAAATTAGATTTAATCATAACCTCAGTTGTGTGCAATTTAAAACATCTACTCATTCAAAGGATGAATTTACAATGACCTAAAGCAGAAGGGGGCATGACATGACCTAACTTTCAGTTTTATTGCTGGGTGGCAAATATGCAACATCTGGACATCAAAACAGATGAATATACAGAAGCTTGGTCTGCAGTAGAAATAAAATCTTGCTGTACTTCTTTATATGCCCTACTTTGTGTCCCAGCAAATACAAACTAACTTCAATATACTAATAATCCAATTGTCAATCAATCAGTCAGAAAATGAAACTAATGTAGAAAGCATTTTAAGATGGAGAAAATCTTATCTGTTAGACCTTTACGTGTTAATCACCTTTTTCTACCCTTTCAAATGTGCATAGTTGAACATCCAGGATCAAAACACTTAAGAGATTTATATATATATAGATATTGTCTTTGCATCTTATAGACAATTACACTTCACATTTTATTTCCCATCAACATAATGTGTCCAATCTTCCTCACCACCCACCCATTTCTACTCCAGAGGAAATACTGATTAGTCTTGAAGACTCAGACAGCATCTCGATAATATATAAAAACATTGTTAAGTCTCTTCCTTTCAATGATCCCAGTGTACAATGTGCAAAGGATCTTTCACTTAACATCTCAGAAAAGGAGTGGAAGGCAGCCATGCATAGAATACACTACAGCTCCATATGCGCAAAGCATTCAATCTTTCAACTTAAAATTTTTAATTGAGCACATTTATTTCATTTAACATTGTCCAAAATGTTTCCAGGGCAAGATTCAGCCTGTGAACAGTGCAGTTGAGCTCCAGCCTCACTGCGCCACGTTTTGGGCATGTACCAAATTAACATAATTCTGGACCAAAATCTATGAATGTCTATTAGACAGCCCTGGTGTCAAAATCACTCCCAACCTCTTAACAGCTATGTTTGGTGGGCTCCCAGATGGGCTTAAAGTGGAGAAGGACAAATTAATTGCAATTGCTTATACCACACTACTAGCATGTAGATTTATCTTGCTCAACTGGAAAAATTCCAAGCGACGGCCTGCCTTATAGGCATGTGCCTGCAGAATTACACAATGCAGATGTATAAATGGCGTAGCTTTGACAGCAGGCATAGCTATGCAGAAGGCTCAATGCAGAAGTAAAAATAAACCTTACTACCACCCCTTTGATAAAGCATAGTGGTGATAGCATCGACAAGAAGTTATTTCTGGTATAGCTTAAAATAACACAAGGAAAACTCCAATGGGCTTTAACAAGCCCTATTTTTTGACAGCCCCCCAGCCATGAATCTATAGGAAGACAAGAAAAAAACTCCCAGAAATACCTTGTAGGAATAAAAAAATGGAACAAATCTTGGGAAGGACAAATCAGAGAGAGAGTGAGAGAGAGAGACCCCCATCCTGGTAGGCTGGGTGTGCCATGGGTGTCAAAAAATGGGGTAAATACAACACGCAAGAAAGAACACAAGTAATCCTCTTCACAGATCTAGATGGCCACTCTATCATGGTCACCTCAGAAATACAACACCGTAATACAAACTACTTTGTTCTTGCACAGCATCATACTATGGTGGTGCTTCTCAGTAGGGACAGGGGACTGGTCAGACCTTAGGGAAGGATGAAGGAAGACAAATACAGGAAGGTCCTTAGATGAAACCTCAAAATGAACGCAACCTCAAACTGGGGTCACGGTTCATCTTTCATCATGACAATGACCTGAAGCATATGGCTTCAAGAGAAGTGTCTGACTCTCCTTGAGTTGCCCAACCAAATCTCAGACTTAAATCCCACAGAGCATAAGTAGTCAGACTTGACAATGGCGGATTACAGGTGCTTCCCATTCAGTCTGATGGAGTTTGAGAGGTTCATCCAGAAAGAATGAGATAAACTGCACACATCCAGATGTGCAAAGCTTGTAGTGACACATCCATGAAGACCTAAAGCTGTGATTGCTGGGGGACATCTACAAAGTACTAAGTTAAGGGGTCTGCATACTTGCATGAATGAGAGATTCAAGTTTTTAATTTTTTAATAAATTTATACACCTTGCTGAAAACATGTTTTCACTTTGTCATTATGGGTTGTTGAGTGTTAAAATGATGGACAAAAATGGCATATTTATCCATTTCAAATTAAATTTACAGCACAATAAAGTAAGCAGACAGTGAAGCAATCTGAATACTTTCAGAAACCACTGTAAAGAAAATAAAGCAAGAAAAGCAGGCCTTATAGTAACGGGAGAAAGCAACAGTCAACCTTTAACATCCATATTTAAAACTATTAAATACAAAAATAGACCTTTGTGAAGTTCTGCTTAAGATTCTTCACAGAAGCAGTCATGTTGACTCATGGTTTAAAAAATTTATTGAGGGCCAACTAATTGTTTAATAATCCAGAAAAAAACACATCTTTAAAGATCATTTGCATGATATGAATGTGAATAATGTGAGTATGCAGGCAAAATGCCAGGAATGTGATTAAAATAATTTACAATGAGAAAAAATAGGGACCTGAAACAAAAGTGGCACATCCAGTTAAATAATCATCTATTTTGATTGTTAGCTGGTTTTCCTGAAATTCTTTTTTAGTAAAACTTTCACACACCTGTCTGTGTGAAAAGTAGTCTCATCTCATCTTGTTTTCTTACTGCAGCCACTTCACGTGGTGAAGGTCCTGGTGGCATCAGTCCAGGCAGGACAGCCAAAACTTTTCTCTTCCCATTACAGATTCCATTTATTCCTCGGGAAATTCCCAAGCGTTCCTAAGCCCGTCGATCGATTAAATTCCTCTAGAGTGTCCTGAAACTGCCCTGTGAGATGTGCCTGGAGAAGTTCCAGTGGGGACCATCTAAGGAACATCTTTACGACATGCACAACCAACCTTTCGTAGTCCTAAACATGTGTCGGAAAAATGGGAGGCATATTTTCTTATATCAAAACCTTAGATAGATAGATAGATTAACATAGTTGGCAGGATTAGATAGATAGATAGACAGACAGATAGATTGTCACTATTGCTGCTTCAAAGTGATTGTATTCGCCAAATTTTTAGTCTTTTATTTTTTGGTGGCGCTTCATTCCCCATAGCTTCCATTATAAAATACCAGTGCAAGTAAGAAATTCTTTAAAAATGTATAAAAAACCCTTAACTTTAGAACACAGTTTCATGTGGCAAATGCATATATACCATGCTTGTGAAGGAATAACAATTTTAGAAACACAAAACTCATTCTTTAAGAGAGTTAGAGTAACAGGAAGTGAGAGCAGGCCAGGCAGATAAGAGTTCATGCAGAAACAGATACAGGCCGGTAACCAACCAGTCAATTGTAAAACATTCTCCTTCTTTTTCACTCTTAATTATTTCTTGACAATTTATTGTTTTCATTTTATCTAATGTGCGCTTCATGAGGCTGTGGATGGCAGCTGCACAAGCTGGAGAAATCCCATATACGGCACCTTTAGAAAGTATTCAAACATCTTCACTTTTTTTCACATTTTGTTATGTTGCAGCCATGTGCTAAATGATTTAAATTTTTATTTCCCCACATCAAGCAACACTCAATACATCAGAATGAAGAAGAAATTGTTGCAAATTTATTAAAAATGAAAATAATTAAGCATCTGTTTAACACATTAGTATTTTGTCTCTTTAACTCAATACTTTGTTTAAGCACCTTCGGAGTCTTCTTGGGTCTGACACAACACGCTTCACACACCTGGATTTGGGGATTTTTCTTCCATTCATCCCTGTAGATCCACCCACGTTCTGTTAGGCTGGAGGAAGACCATTATTTTTCTCCTGAGATGTTGTATTGGGTTCACATCTGGTTGGGCCAATCACGGATACTCCAGATGTTTACCCTAGGCCACTCCGGTGTTATCTTTCCTTTGTGTTTAGGGTCATTATCATTGCAGGAAGGTGACCCATCAGGCCAGTTTGAGATCCAGAGAGCTCGTGAGCAGATTTTCTTTAAGAATTTTGTTGT
The DNA here is from genome assembly GCF_016835505.1 of Polypterus senegalus. Classification (NCBI taxonomy): domain Eukaryota; kingdom Metazoa; phylum Chordata; class Cladistia; order Polypteriformes; family Polypteridae; genus Polypterus; species Polypterus senegalus. Next base: position 12,203,488 of record NC_053158.1, read on the forward strand.
ACTTTGCTATGCTCAGCTTTCCCTCAATTCCTGCCTCAGAAAAACTACTCAGCATGATTCTGCCACCACCATGCTTCGCAGTTAAAATGGTATTTATTGCAAATGTGATGACAGGAGTCGTGTTTTTTGAAGATATGACCCTTATCTTGGTTTCATCAGACTAGAGAATCTTGTTTCTCATGGCCTGAGTATCATTTAGCTGCCTTACAGAGAATTCCACATTTCTTTTACTGAGCAGAGGCTTCTGTTTGGTTACCCAGATCAGTGCAGTGTTGCACCAAAGGTTTTCCCTCTGGAAGTTTCTACCATCACCACACAGTTTCTCTGGAGCTAATGCAGAATGGCTATCAGATTCTTGGTCACCTCTCTTTCCAAGATCCTTCTCTCCCAGTTTCTCAGTTTGGCTGGGAAGAGTCGGGGTTGTTTCAAACTTCTTCCAATTAAGAAAGATGGAATCCACTGTGCTCTAGGTACCTTCAATGCTACAGGAATTTTTTTGCTTTGTACCTTCTCCCACCATATACTATCATCAATGAGGGAGGAGCAAAAGCTTTAGATTTGTCAAAAAATTTCGTTCTCCAGTTTTCGATGGATCTCAATGTTTTAGGGTCCCCTGATGCCAAAAACATTGATATCTCGATGATGGGAGTTTGTTTGTCTATGTGTGTGTGTCTGTCTGTGTTTCACAATTTCTTGAGGATAGCCTAGAGCTAAAAAGGCTGGACAGAAAAATACCAAACTCGAAAGGTAAGCCTGTTATGAGATGGCAATATGCTCATTAGTTTTTGAGCTAAATCATGCAAGAGAAAGAGGCATTCTAAAGGAACCCTCAAATACCGTAATTCTGCACTTAATTATGAATTCTTCTCATCAATTGCTATTGTAACAACCTATTTTATGATCAGAAAAATGAGAATCGGAGTCTTAAATAATTACAGAAATGTTATAGAATCATTCGGATTACTTATTTCCTAAGGCTCAAAGCCTACTGACGCTCACGTCCGAATTTGTTTTTGTAGCCCTCCCCAGATCTGTGCCTTGACACAATCCTGTCTCCAAGCTCGGCAGACAATTTCTTAGACCACATGGCTTTGTTTTTACTCAGCTGTGGAGCCTTCTAGTGAAGGGTGTTTGCCTTTCCTAATCATGTTCAATCAATTGAATCGACCACAGGTGAACTCCAAACAAGGTGTAGAAACATCTCGATGATGCTCAATAGAACGGGATACACATGAGCTAAATTTGCAGTATTATAGAAAATGGTGTGAATGCTTGTGTCAATGTGATATTTTAGTATTTTTATTTTTTTTTTACTCTGTAAAAATATCCTAAAATGCTGTTTTTGGTTTGTCATTCTGGGGTGTTGAGTGTGGCTTGATGTGGAGAAGAAATTAAATTAAATGATTTTAACAGAAGGCTGCAACATTACAAAATGTGAAAAAACTAAAGGGGTCTGAATACTTTCTGAAGACACTGTAGCTGTCATTAGGGAAAAATATCTTGATCCTTGATTCTCCTACAAGTATATTAGAAATATATTGAATAAAGGGCTCTTACCATTCAAGATGTAATTTATATATACATTGTTCAAACAATACTTTTATAGATATAAACAAGCATCTTTAGTGTATAGGTGATAGCTTTATGTGAGCACTTTTACTTAAAATGTAAAGAAGGATGAGCTAAAGTTAAAAATGAGATATATTCATGATGCGTATACTCAAGGTCAGTGGCTGCTTCCTAAGAAGAGAAGTGTCTATATACTTTAATCAGGTAGCTAAATGTCATCATAAAGTGTCTGTGTTATTGTTCTATCATTGAACTGGCAGATAGACCTTTTTGATCAAACACTGGGAGATGTGTGTAAAAAATTTTAAAAGAATTAAAAAAAAAAAGGTAGAAAACTAAACGAACCCGAAACCCAATACGAGAGACATCAATTGTGGTAGAGGGAACATAAGAGTCAAAACCTAAAGAACACACAAGAAAATGGCACAGTAATAAATTTTGAATTCTGTACAGATTTGGTATCCTTAGATTGGATGAGGATTTAAACTCATAGCCATCCTTTTATCCCATTACATCGATTACGTATGGGTCCCAACCTCAGAAGCCACGTGCCGTGAAACACTGGAAGTGGACTAAGTCATAACAGTCATACAGTATTGGTAATCTTATGAGATGGTTTGAAGGATTAGTCTGATATTTATTTACCTCTGTGAGCTGAATTATCATGGTATTTCCCTCTACTTACCCTTTACCTAGGGGTAAGTGTACTCATCAGATTCGTTACCGGGTTGGTCTACTGTTCCACCTTAAAATTAACACACATATACGCATACATAAAGAAACTCAACAGTGCCACATGAATGACAAACACACAGCTGGTTAATCTCTAGCGCTTTAAACCACACAAGTGCCTTAGGAATAACACAGCCTGTCACTCTCTCAGCATTTCAATAGACTTACTTATTATCGGCAAGAACAACATACGATGTTTTAAAGATATCTCAGACCTAAATATTACTTTTGGTCTCCAAGAATACATTTAAACATACAAAGGTTCAACATCCTTGATTACAGGCCATTTATCAGCCAAGAATGCCTGACTTTACCTACTGTTCCCTACTAATGGGTAGAGCTCACACCCTCAGCTTAATAACCCTTAATAAACTTCACAGCATGGAGCGTTTGGCAAATCTCCGGCTGCACCAGGGGCTCAGTGAAATCTACCCTATTACTTCAATCACTCTAGACATGAAGACAAAATATAGAAAGTTAAACGCAGCATGGTATTTATTACAGGAATAATAATACCAGTAGTATAAAGAATAATAGAAAAAGGACTGATAGTAAAGTCTGGATATATATAGTCTTTAGAAAAAAGTTTTACGACAAGGATGACAAGGATGAATGTCGCAGGCGGCTTGTGATCTAGAACTCGTAGTTTTTCATGGGATGCTTTTCTTATGATCAGATGGAAATGGCTGCATGTTGCTGGCACCCTCTTCTGATGTTGCTCTGTTTCCTTCTCCTGGCGTCTTCATTCCTGCTTCTTCCTCCCTCCTATGTCACTCTTCAGGCGAGGCATATTAATTATAAAATTCTACTGGGGGGTTTTGCAAGATTGTTGATATATCTATTGTTAGATATTCTGATTGACTGACTGTCAATATGATGAATGAATTCACTGTCCGTTTTACCAAACAATAACACTTTTTTGATGTTTCTCAATACCTCTTCCTTCCCAGGCTGTAAAATAATTTAGCTACTTGTTGTCCCAGATGCCCAGGTTGTAAACTAATCGATAGCCTTATGCACCAATATGTCTGCCTTTCTTTGTTGGAACAGCTGTTTTAAAAATGAGATACAACTGGGAAGAGGATATGTGTGACGATGTGGGTTCAGGCTCCACACTCCCATTGCTGTTGGAAGCACTTGAACCCCACACCGTCAATAATGTTACCTAGTGAGCTAGTCAGTGGAGGCAAATAATTCCAGCAAGGGGAAGGTAAAAAGTGCAAAAGTGCTTTTATTAAAAACAGTCCATCAAAACAAACAGTGTTCATAAATAAATAGTGCAGTCCATTCAAAAGTTCTTCATTAAATAAATCATTAAAAGGTAAAACGTGGAGGTTAAAACAATAAGAAAAAAACAATCCTTTAAAACGAGAGGTTAAAAATCTTCTTTAGGAAGCAATCTTTAAAACAATAACAAATCCGGTGCATTGTTTATTAGCGTTTCTGTTAGCGTCTCACCTGCTTATCCCGTTTGGGCTTAGCAGCAGGCAAGACGCTCTCTGCAGCTGCCCTCCTACAACACACGCGAGACTGGAGACCTCCCGATCCCTGGCTTCGGTCTGGCACTCATCCCAGTCCCCGAGACTTGATGTCCACCAATGACCAGGACGCACATTGGGGACTCCACCACCAAGCCTCCCGACTTCCGCTGCCTTTACGCGGCCTTCTGCGGCTCGACGCTTTCACCTGGTCACTCCCGCTACCTGGTCACTCAGCGGGAGCAACATCAACTCAAACGTCTGGGTGTTGGCCTAACACCAAGCTTCCCTACAGCTGCCCTCGATCGTGCGCTCACCACACGCACGCACCGCCTGTCCGTCTCTCTTGCACTGCATGCTTCCTCGCTCCCTGTAACCTCCGTCCTCTTTCCTTTCCTTTTTCTCTCCAATCAATTCTTTTTCACCACATTCAACCGACTCGCGCTTCTTTATAAATAACCAGGGGCCATCACAGCTGTAGCATTAGCCACGGGAGCAATCACGAATGTGGGCAGTTCCTCACCTGTGCACACGGTGAGAAACGGCCACATCGACGACTGACCCGCGGGTCGCTACAACATCGCCCCCCCTCATGAAGCCCCCTCGGGTGCGGTGATTATTTAAAATGAATGGCCTTTGCTCAACGAGCTGTGGACCCATAACACCACAATATGCTTTTGATGTGTCCTGAATGTAGTTCATTTGTTGTTTTGTCTTAAACATGATGTAATGGAAATATAAACCAAAATGTACAAATTTTGTACCCGACAACATGAGCTTAAGAATCTAAGATGCTAAATTGGTATACAAAGATTTTCTCCAGCACTGAAGATAAAGTGGGTAGATTGTGAAGACTCCATGCAGGTGGAGGCAGCATTGGAAATCAAACCTAAATCCACTGAGCACCACTACACTACCACACAGTGCTAAATTGAAATTCTGTTTATTCAAAGTCATAGATAGAGAGGGACAACTAAACTAAATAATTTCCTTCTGCAACCACATTAGTCGGATAGGAATAGAAATGTGCAGATCTCTAGCCACTAATTATGCAATGCTTTCTTGAGCAGTAATGCAATTTCCTTTTCTTTTTCCAGTTCTCGTACTCCTTATAGTGACAATGAGAAGAAGAAAGAAGGAGCCCCTCATATTTGATGAGGAAAGAGACATTCGAGAGAATATCGTCAGGTACGATGATGAGGGAGGCGGGGAAGAGGACACCGAGGCCTTTGATATGGCTGCTCTGAGGAACCTCAATGTCATCAGAGACACCAAGACTCGGAGGGATGTGACTCCAGAAATCCAGTTCTTCTCTAGGCCTTCTTTTAAAAGTATTCCTGACAATGTTATTTTTAGAGAGTTCATATGGGAGAGACTAAAAGAAGCCGACATTGATCCCTGTGCTCCTCCCTATGACTCCCTGCAGACTTATGCTTTTGAAGGCAACGGCTCAGTCGCAGAGTCACTCAGCTCATTAGAATCACTGAGCACAGACTCGGACCAGAATTATGATTACCTCAGTGACTGGGGACCTCGTTTCAAGAAATTGGCAGACATGTATGGAAACAATTCTGAGGACAGTATATTTTCTTAGCCTTGGAGTTATAACGTGGAGCGTGCACTAAAGACATTTATTATGAAAGTGTTAAAATTTGAAAAGAACAAAACCTAACTTTAGAGCTGTGGAACATTCAATAGAGCTAAGTCAATTAAAATGATTCAAGCAATTTTTAATAACCTTTGAAAATAAGTCACGAACGACTAAGCACTTGTTTATGCCTACACGGAATTGCGGCTCAGAGAGGCAAGACACAAAGCTGCCTCCGTCTCATCAAATGCTGCTCAGATTTCCATTCCACTGCCGAGATAAACCCGAAGATCTGTGTGTTATTTAAAGCAATGTCTTACATGTTTCCTGTTTTCGATATGGCATTTGCTATTTATGTATTCTGTCTGTAGTAATTAGACAGTACATCAATCAGCCATTGCAGCAAAAGCGCATCCCAGCATGTATGTTGTGGGTCCTTGGATATTTTTAAAGGAACCCATATGAGAGTGTGCTAATGGTCAAGGAGATTCGGTGTCTAAATGATCTGTGGGTCTGGCACAGGTCTGACACCATATGCGCTCTATTACTATGTAAAAGAGATTTTCATAATCACACTTATTAAAAGAATCAAATTCGGACGCATCTACAAAAAGGTTGATGTGCACCTATGGAAATACCTGCTGTCTGTTTGAGACTTGTGATATCTCTTCTGTTTGGTACAGGAGAATTTTTCCTTGCCTTTTTTTTGTTTTTAACATTTGATAAAAGGCATTTATATTTGTTTTGAAACTGCTGGCTAAGTTTAGCAAAACTCGTCTTTCCTTTGTAATATGGAATCTGTTTAATTTTAATGTGGATAGAATGTGTTTAAAGTGGCGCATTTTATTTAATCGTGGGGAAAAGGAAGCATGAAAGCTCATTACATTTCCGTGAAAATAGTGCGAGTGTGCCATTGTCTTAAATGACATGTACAGTAAGTGTTATTGGACAGGGGAAAAAGACCACTGACCCACTTAGTATTATATATATATATATATATATATATATATATATATATATATATATATATATATATATATATATATATATATATATATATTTTCTGGAAAAATCGTGGAAAAAAGAAGTTGCATATATTTTAGGATAAATAACAGAAGCATACCAAAATGTCAACAGAATTACAGGGGGAAATGTCTGTCTAGTGTCTACAGCTGTACCAATGCATATTTAGTACATGTCACAGCTTCATTATGAAACAATCACCAATCCACAGGTCAACGTTGTAACCAGAACAGTATAACGTGTTTATCTGTACACTTTCTTTACAATATTTTTTCTCTTTTTTGTGCAGGAGCATGGTAGAATGTCAGTGCCTGACTTACACGCTCGACGCAGCCCATTGTGTTATTGTAGGCTACCACAACACAAGGATTAGTCACTTCCAACTTTTCCCTGACATGAACATGGACAATTGCAGCTTTCTGATCAGTGCTTAGGGGGCTAACATCTTTCATGTCACTTGATCACAATCATTTTGCTGTTTTGTTATGCGGGTACTTGTACCACACTGAAGTTTCATGTGACCGAAGTTACCACACATATCATGTTTGGTTCATTGTTATCACTATTGCTTGATTCGACTGATGGTTTAGTTTCGGTTTTGTTGAAAACTGGCTTTAAAGCTTTTACTTTACACGCCATTGCATTTTTTAGTTGAAGGCTCCATCCTGCTCATGAATTTTGAGTGGCAGAACACATAAAAAAATTCATGATTTGTTTGCATATTTAATATTATTTCATCCAGAAGATGGTACGAGAATACCGTCCTGAGCACTATGTGGGCTTAAAACTGTATATGTGATCCAAACTATTACTTGGGGTTTACCATTTTTACATAGAATTCCAAGCTTGAGTGATGCTCGAGGTTAACATCAAGGAGGCTAAAAAAAAGATTAGGCTTCTGACAACCCTTAAAGTATCACATATATCATCATGTTGTTAATTTCCTCACATCTAAAACATGTCTGCCCTTGATGATGCCATTAAAACTTTTCTTTTATGCAGTACAACTCTCCAGACTTTCCAGACAAATGACACTGGGCCATTCTAGTTTCTCCATTAACCCATACTTGACATGTTAGGTTTTTGATGAAAAGTTTCACTTAAAAACTCCACAGATTAATTTTGCAAGCTTTAGTGTCCTGGAAGATCATCGTTTATCTAATACCAGGCATAAACAGTGCAATTTTTAGAAGTTTTGCAGTTAAGTAGCTACTCACACTGCACGATAAACTCACTAGTTGTATATGAGCTCAAACTGTACAGGCTGTTCGGTTAAATTGTCATGTCACGACGTGGGTGCTCAGGATATGCCTATGTAGTACATGACCCTGATGGACAGTACCCATTAACATTTAGCAATAAAGCTTTAGCCATTCAGAAAAAAAATATGGCCACAAGCTTCTCAAAATGTCAAAATTTAAAAAGAGCTGTGTTTGCTGACTGTGCTCTGAAACCGCAATGAAAAGAAAAGGCGTAACTGGACACAGGGATGATGGGAAAGGCACGGACAATGCTGTCCGTCCATTTGTCAGACAGAATTAGAGGTATGTCATCTATGTAATTTACCATTGTGTGTTTGTTTTTCGAGTTTTCCGGTAAATGTTTCCTAAATTACTTTTGTCATTGGCAGTTTAGCTGCCTGTGTGTTGCTGAATGATAGTTTAGGTCACTGCACAATGAACTGCAGGAAGTTTGATGGCAACATCAGAAAATTGGCTTGTGAAACTGCTTACACCATATAACGGTCAATTGAAATTTCTGACATGACAGACATTCTTCTGATTGTACGATGCAATCGGGCAGTGCAGCACCTCCCATACTCTATGTGAAATGGCAGCTGATGAAGCTGAAATTTGGGCCAGCTAGGAAAATCAGTTGGTGACTGCATATCGGGCTTAAAATCACACAGTGTATGCCCGGCAATGCCAACATTTGGTCTACGGCAAGTTTAAACTCTGGACAGGTCAGTTACACTGTACACTCTATTCACACACCTATTAGGTGAATACTGAGTCAGAAATTAATGAAATACATATTTTGGAATTTAAGAGGAAGTCAGGAAGCCTTTCTGTAGTACTGAGTTCAAGAAGCCACCTTTAGAAGTCTCTGGATAAGACTGATTATCGAATTTCTTATATTATTATATTTCTTGAGAAAATAGAAATAAGTGGAGGAAAAACTTACATCTACACAGATACAATCTTCAAACTCCGCCTAGATAATAACCAGGCGGGCATCCAAACTCTAGTAGCCATGAGAAAAACTGGCGGCACCATGCTGCCAATTTACAAAATGTCTTCTTACAAATAAGGATGGCAGAAAGAAACCTTTATCATATTTTTTTATAAATGTTGTGTTAAGGTTTAACTCATCTGTCAATTAATGTCTTAAGCCAGCCTGATTAATGCAAGAAATCTAAAACTAAGATTCTAAAGAATAAATAGTCATTTACCTGTCTAACGGTGCTACTAATGATGAGCAGACCCAGCTGAATTTGTTCACCAGATTGGCGAAAATGCAGAAATCTTTAAGAACTTTGCCAAACTCTGAGAAATGCATTTGGTCATTAAGACCAAAAGAAGCGTTTGTTAAGGTTTTGTTACATAAGAGTAAATGAGTAAGAGATGCATTTTTGCAGTACCTAAACCCATATATTTATATCTCATACCTACTTAATCCAGGTCAGGGGTACAGAAATCTGGAATCAATCCCATGTGCAAGCTAGGAAATGCCCCTGGACACAGGGTAGCAGTCCATGATGAGGCACACCAGAGGTGGACTGGCCATTAGGGCATTTGGGCAACGCCTGGTGGGCCGCGGACTCTGGTCTGGTCATGGGCTGGCCGTTTCATGAAATAAATTTTATGTACTGGTTCCTATTTGACATTAAAATTAATTTTCTAAACTACCAAACATTATCTGTCCGATACTGTGATTTAAATAGTCTTATATAATATACCGTATTACATCATCAAGTTGGTTTAGTTGTCAGTACACAACGTTGCAGGGAAAAATTTGGTCAAAACTGCCTTTTGCCGATTTCTGTTTCAATACCACTACATTTTGGTTAGCATATACATTATTGCAATTTATTTTATCTCATATCTAGTATTTAAATTCTTCGGTACTAATAATTAGATTATGTTTTATGCATTTTATTTTTCTCTGCTCGTCGGCGTGAGCGATAATTAGTGGTTTTCAGGTGTGATTATTAGTTAAATAACGCTATAAAGCACAGGACAGGAATTTTTCCTATTAGGACAGAAAATTTATGGTTTATCATTAAGTTAATGGAACATTTCAATCACGTGAGTCTTTCATTATAACCTCGGATATAATTTATTCCATTGTAAATGAGCAGGTACTAGCCTACTAGGATACTGGCACTTGGACGTAACATTGACATTAGACATGTACTCTAATAACGTGTAAGCCGTGTTACTAAATTTTTACTTTTCATTAAATTTTATTTCTAAGAATGTCGTCAAATTTTAGGTTATGTCTAAACAATAGTGTACAGATTAATTTTGGCAACAGTTTAGATTGCAAGTAGTGAGCCACGTACTCATCACAAATTTTAAGAAAATTACAATGGGCCGAGTGGGTCGACCTCGTCACCTCACTTGTTGAAGGATGCTGATCCAGTTTTGAGACCCAGTTCCACTCCTGAGGCACACACACATACTATGGTCAAATGACCTAACCTGCATGTCTTTGTGGAAGAGGGAGGAAATCTAGAGCACCCTTGGGCGGAGTGGTGGCTCTGAGGCTAAGGATCTGCGTTGGTATCCTGAAGGTTGCCAGTTCGAATCCCCGTCACTGCCAAAAGAGATCCTACTCTGCTGGGCCCTTGAGCAAGGCCCTTAACCTGCAATTGCTCCAGGGGCGCTGTACAATGGCTCACCCTGTGCTCTGATACCAAAGGGTATGCGAAAACTAACTAATTCCTAATACAAGGAATTGTATAAGGCGAAATAAGGAACAAAAAATATATATATATATATATATATACTAACTCCACACAGACAGAGAGAAGAGAGCAGTGGCATTGCGGTGTTCACCATTTGTTCATATTGTTTTTCGTTAATGCAAAATATTTCCAAATTAAATAATCAATCATTTCCTATCAGACCTGAAACTAAAGGCTACTGTGTTATTCTTTTATTCAGCATTACAAAACTAATACTATAAATGTGCAAAAAATATCCCTCCTTATTATAGGCATAATTAGAATTATCTTTATTGTTTAGCTTGCATGAATTATAAAGCAGTTTGAGGGTAAACAAATATTTGTGCTAAAAGTGATAGAATAATTCCCTTATCTGCACGTTAGTTAAGCAAAGCATGGAAAACAGATAGCATGTTAGTGCAATGGATCTATCTGTGGTTTTTAAGCCAGAAGCATGTGCTGTTTTTAGCTATTCTGTTGTTTATTGCTGTTAAATTAGGCAGAGCAGGAGTTTTTTTTTTAAGGTGGAACCCTTTGCAGAAGCAGAAATTTACATCAAGTGTAGGAACTCGTCAGTGGTCTTCATTTGCAAGACGGTGATAGGCTACAGTATATGCATAATATTTACTGATTGTTAATTGAGTGTTAACTTTAAACTGTTATGTGAATCCTGACAGTGGGATGGTAAATCTTATACTAAATTTCTAAATTAGAAATGTGTACACAGAGTTGGGAAGAAATCATCTTGAAATATTATCAAAAACTTAAATCAGAGTGGATAAATTTGAATGTTCCCATTTTTTTAAGGGTTGCATTGACAGCATGACGAGTAGGTTAACCAGATTTCCTTGTCCCCAACTACAAATTCTAAGTGTTCTTAAGCTAGTGTGTCCTAGATCTGCCATAGGGTCTCCTCCAAGGGGGATGTGCCTGGGGAGCCACCGGGTGTGGTGGGGGCATTTTTGCAACTTGCCCAAACTACCTGAACTGGTTCCTCTATCTTCTGGAGGGAGGAACAGCAATCTCTTGTGAATCTCTGAGCTCCAGCCAAGTCACACTGCGAAGGAATCTCATTTGTGCCACCTGTTCTCACAGTCTCATTCTTTTAGTCATTACCCACAGCTCATGACCATAGGTGAGAACCATGTTGTAGATCAATAGATGAATCGAGATTTTGTCTTTAGAGGTAGCAGTACAGCACCTGCAGAACCATTGCTCCAGTCCTCTTGTCGATCTCACATTCCCTTCTTCCGTCTCTCCTAAACAAGAGTCCAAGATACTTCCTCCAATATTGGCAAAGGTCGCCCATCACACCTAGAGAAAGCAATCCACTCTTTTACTTCTTGGGATTGATAAAAATGTATCTAATCTAATTTTCCAAGAGAGAACTATTACCTCAGACCTTGAGGTGCAAGCCCTTAACCCTGCCCCTACACACTCAACATCACTCAAATGTATCAGTTACTTTTTATTATTAACGAGTGGTATTACCTGGAAATAGAGTAAATTTTTAAATATTTGATATTTTGCCTTCCATGTAACCTAAGCATTCATCCCATTCTTTGTTATCCTTGTCTGTCTCAACCTCTCTTGCCGGAACCTTTCTCTATCAATCACGCTACCACACACTCTGTCATTTCGAAGTGCATTGCTCGGTTCATGTCCACCTTTTTAACTACCAGCAATGATAGATGGGCCTCCATTACGTGAAACAAAAATGTCATTTGTATCGTTTCGAATACTTCCATATTTTAAAGGTGACTCAGTACGCTTGTGTGTCTCAACCTCTCCTACCCAGTTCTTTCACTCTCAATCGCACTCCCGTAAAAGCCTGCTTCTCAGACTTTGTCACTTCGAAGTGAATTGCTCGGATCCAGTCCATCTTTGCTAAATACAAGGAAAGGCAGACGGGCCTCAATTATTTAAAGATGACTTTATATCCTTGTGCATCTCAGACTCTCTGGCCTGGTGTAGTCTCTTTCGGTCGCACTCCCGTAAAGCCTGCTTCTCAGACTCTGTCATTTCAAAGTGAATTGCTTGGCTCCAGTCTGCCTTTTTGACTACCAGCAATGGTTGATGGGCCTCCATTACGTGGCATGAAAACGTTATTCGTATCATTTCGAATACTTCCATATTTTGAAGGTGACTCTGTATCCATGTGTGTGTCAACCTGCCTTGCCTAGCGGTTCCTCTCGATCACATTAGACAGTGCAATTGACCAAAGCCAAGCGGACCAATTAGATTACTTGGAGAGGCTGGACACTTACACAGGCATGAGTGTTATTATATATAGTAGCTTGACTATTGTTATGTTTTTATTACACCTATGGACCAAAGCCAATTGCTTTTAATTAAACGTGGGTTTTGCACTGTTTGTGCTATGCCAAGGTTACTTACCTATGCCGAAAACCCACTTAATGTTTTCCAGTATTATTCTGGCGGCGTCCGTACTTTCTGTTCTGTTGCAACTTTCTTTATGGCTTTAATGCAACTAAATTCAAGTGAGGCCAGAACAATATAGAAAGATGAAAACAGCCTTTCACCAGTCAAGGTCAAAGGCATGCATGACAAATTCACTGCAGTGCCGGGTTGTCCAGCATACACAAATTATAAAGCAATCTGCATTTAAATTATAAACCAACTGGCCTATTTCCAACTGCATTTTAAGAATGAAAATTGCCTAATTACAATCAATGACAGATCAATTTTTTAACTATATTATAAATCGCCCTTGTTAGTGTTAGTGTGAGTCATGGAAAGAAAAAATACATTTAAAACTGAAACAAAAAGTTAGAGAGATTGTCAGGAACCAAAGTGTATTCATTTTGGTCAGCTTGCTTTGATGCTATTGTCTACGAAATGAAAATGGTATGTTGGAATCGTTGAAGTTAAATTCTAGTTATTTAGCATCCATTAAAAATTATTTTTACAGCTTCTTGAAAATCTCACAGTTACAAGTGTAAAGTAAGAAGAAATAGGAAAACCCTAAAAGGATTGTGGTTCATCCTAGCACCGTGTTTAATACAAACCAAAAGAAAATAGTGAACATAAAGCCCAAAGAAAGAAATCGGACGTCTATCATCCTACACTGCCTAGGCTTTCCTAAAACTCTCTTTTTGGTTTCAGGTGTCCCCTTCAGTAGCTCCATTATTGTTAAAAGCAGGATCGTCAGTCTTTAAATGGGTCCTCGGGGTGTAAGCAGAGGGACCTTCTGGTAAAACATTTTGTTGGACTAATTCATAAGTTAATAGATTAAAAAGTTTTAGCCATTTGCGGCTGCGCATTTTCACAAATATTTGTAACAAAGGTGTTATCTTACCCAAGCCTGGTAGATGCCCATTATGTGCACGTGAAAATCAAATGAAATGCAAACAGGAAAAGTTTAGCACTCAATTAACTCATTAAAAATGGTTTGATAAAGAAATTCAGTCTACTAGTGGTGTGAGGGACCTGTTTGTTGGACCATTGAGAACTCTAAAGATGACAAAAGTTTGAGATCTTGGCATTCAGTACAACGTCAGTCGGTAGAAGTAAACATTTCCAATCAGTTAATAAGACAGCATTCGTTATCTTATTTTGACTGCTTAATTTCTTCTCTAATTCAATCTATCCATTCATACTTTTCTTCCAGACATTTAAGCACCATCAATTTCCAGCTGTATCTAACAATATGTACCGCATATACTCTTGTTTAAGTTCTCCTGCGGATAAGTCAGGGCTGGATTTTACCGTATAATTTCTGGTATTTTATCATGTCGGTCGTATAAGTCGAATGCAGAAAACTCCCATTATTGGTCCAAGAGATTATAATATGCTAAGGCCCACTTGAGAGAGTAACCACAGAGCACACGGCCTTTTTTCTGTATTGTGCCTACATGACCGGACAGTAATACCCAAACTATTCTGAAGCGACATTTGTACTGTTTTGTGTTTTTTGTATCTCACACCCTCATACACCTTTATCTACGATGGAGTGTTCGATCGGAAGAAACTATGAAACTGGTTTTAAGTTAAAAGTTGTTGCAGTGGAGAAAGAAATTGGTAACTGCGCAGCTGCAACAAAATTCAATGTGTCTGAGAAACTGATGTGAGATTGGAGGAGGCAAAAAGATGTAAAAAAAAATGTAAGGGTCGTATTTTTGAACAGGCATATAAGTCGGGTTCTGATTTTATGATTCATTTTTTGGGTTTCAAGACCCCAACTTATACACAAGTATATACGGTAATCAAATTGTTGAGAACATTGATAATATTTTAAAGTGTCGAGAAATTCCACTCTCCAGGACTATTTTAAAAAATATATCTTTATATTCACCCTATGATCCTTTTAAGAGTTCTCAGTTAGTAATGAGCAGATTCCAAATTTTCCTTAATTTGCTTTAAAGATGCAATGATGTAGAAATATTCACCTGCCTTAATACAATGAACTTCCCTTTAAAGCACTTGTAGTTCAAACCAGACCTAAAATGTCACACATTTGATTAATACATTTTACTAAACACGTTTGAACAGAAAGGTTTCATTCAATAAAAGAAAACACAAGATAGAATGAAAAGGATTGGGAACCAGTTGGTACCCCATTTAAAGCAGGATGAAAATGGAAAGGGTAAACGTGGTGGACGTAGGGAGTCTGCTGAAGCCTCTGGTTCTCTTCCAGCTTTGTTAATTCTGTTGAGGAACTTTGCTGATTGGTTCCGAGTGAAGTTGATTTTATTAATAATATATCTAATAATAATAATATTAATAATATATCCAATCAATCAGTCAATAAATAAATAAATTCTAGTGCACCATTGGTCCATGATTGAACCTTTGGCTAAATGTTCTCTAACAGCACCTCCTGGAGAGGATGGAAGGGATTTTTTCATGATGGCATCCAATTTTCCCATCATCCTCTTTTCCACAACAGCATGCAGTATATCCAGGGTTAGCCGGACACATTGGAATTACCTAGCAATGTTGTTCTTTAAGTAACATGGGGTAGAAAAGGCAGGTTCTCCTGATTGATATTGTCAAGGCAGCAGGCGAAAGAGGAGAGGCAGTTAGTGGCCGTTGTTTCCCAGTCACTTACGCTAATGACCCTGCAGATATGCTCCTTTTTCACATATATGTGACAATTCTTACTCTTTTAGTATTAACGTGAAACCTTCCGACTGTTAAGCTGCAAAGGTGTTTTCAATAAGTAAAGAAGTTTATTCAAGTGAATAGCGGTATGGTTATAAAATGGGTAAATGCTGAGAGAGGAGATGATAATTTATTTGAGGGTGGATTAGCAAGCTACGCTTTCTCCTACAGTACATAATTGATTTTAAAGTTATTGACGATTCTACAAAAGAATAGTTGCCATAAAAATGAACAAGTTTAATACAAACTAAATTAAAAACACCTGAAATTCATCATTTTTTTCTAAGTATATGTAGATTAAATTAGATTAGATTTAGATAAACTTTGTTACTCCTGTGGGGAAATTTAGATGCATACATCAGCAGAAGCATACAAAAAACAAGGATATAGACTCACAGGACAAATAATACAGGCAATCAATCAATAAATAAATAAAAATAAACTTAACGAGTACATCGAGTGGAAGCATTGAATTGCCTGATAGCATCTACATTGGAGAAAAAGCAGAAATAATAAGAAAGGCTAGAATGAGGAGATAAAATATGTCAGTATTTTTAAATGATTTGTCTACTGTCACTGGATTTTGTATTGAGCTTTAAATTTAAAGCAATACCCGTGTATGGGTGTTTATTAATCAGAACCCATTTAAAACACTCTATTATATGTATGTCTGTGCTCAACTGTAAATAAGATGGTACATATAATCAATATAGCTCTTCTCTCTTCAAATGACTGTTGACAAAATACCTGCCTGAGGCATTGATAAATTGTCTGTCATAATAGGAGGAGGAAATGTAGCATGCATGAGCAAGCATATATGACATATACCCTTCTGTAAAAAAAGCCCACCTTGCATCTCAGCAGAAACATCAAGTAATGAGGAACTCTGAAGTATAAAATGTGAGAAAAGTTCACATTATGAACTTTTTATTAGAAAGTAATCTTTTCAAATTGAAAAACAAGGTAAATATTAGAATATCTGGATCAAAATGAAACGCTTCAAAAGCCTGTTGGCCTTATATTCAGACATGCAGATTAATATCACTTGACACAATTGCTACACCTACAGTCATACATTTGATTTTTTTTAAAATATCATCCTTGTTTTTTTGCTGTCAGCTTAAAGGACGTTTTTCTAGGTTTGCTTGAGTTTGCGTATTTCCCTTTCAGTTTTTGGGAGCACTGAAGCCCTTCCTAGTACCAGCGCCTATTCTATTCACCTCATTTCTTATAAATGAAACTGTTGAGTTTTTATGGCTTCTAATATACTATTATCTACTACCCTACTCTTTCGTAATTGTATTTCATGTGCGTATAATTCTTTGTGTGAAGAAAACTTTTCAGCAATTTTCAGTCGTAGCCTTCATTTACATAATGTTAATGTGTCGGAGGCGGTCGGTGGATGTGCCCTAGACTGTCAGCTACGTAATGTGACATACTCAGTGAATCACTCCAACTAGTCTGAGGTTTTCTGAGCGAATGTGCTGTGTTTGCAGGTGACTTTGTTCGCCAGATATTTTCTGAGGCAAGTGTGACACCACAGAGTTGTACACTGAACTTTCATCCATGCGAACTGTTAGATTGCTGCCCAATTCTGATAGATTTGCATGCCCATGCATTAAAAAAATAACTTGAAGTATATTAATTTTAGGTTACGTTAGCTAACTATAATGAGAATATTATGAGTACTGCCACTGGATATCTAACATTAATCTCTATACTCTGTCTCTCGCGCAGCATGCATAATTAGCCATGTGCCGAACAATCAGTCAAAACAAGCCTTAAAGGAGCTTTCCCCCTACCCGTCAGAATCAGAATGAGACCCTTATATTGTCTTGATGAAAGAAAAAAGTGTGAAGTGTCTGCACAGGTAGATTGGAAACAAAAATTATGTTTCAGCTGCACCCGGAGCCGCGACTTCAAGTAATGAAATAAGCAAGTCCCATGGTAATGGTTTGTGGCATGGCTGAATGCCTCAAGATAGGAATGCCGTGACCACAATGATACATATATACAATTTATTGCTTGTTTCTGGCCATTGTTTTATTTTGTTTGTGGTAATTATCCTGTCTATATCTTTTGTTGTTTTAGTCTCAATGTTTAGCACTTCTGCCTTAAAGCTCAGATCACATTTTTGGTCACAATAATCAGTCGAGCACAGTTAGCATAAGCTTCTCTAGCCACTTGGGACACTTAAAAGACAGTTGGATCATCAAAAATAGTTCAGTTCCTCCTTGACTTCAATGCATTTGTCAGAGTTCGGTGAAGTTCTCAAACATTTCTGTGAATTCTGCAGGGTTCGCTAATTACTTTCTACAACTCAAAACCAATTTTGTCTTTATATAAATTTCGATTATAAATTTTATATATTTTCTGTACAAAAAAAACACATCATAATGTACATTACTGGATTTTATCGACAGAAAAACTCAGTATGTGTGACTCTTTGAGTTTCATCTCTAATGCATTTTTATGTGTGCGATCGCCAAGATTGTCATTGTAATCGGCAAAGTGGGCATTGATCTCTAGAGCAATCACAACTCACATCTGAACACTCAACAAAATGTTTACACGTAACAAGGGAAGTTTCTTCATTAGTGATCTTTATTTAAATACTAAATCACTGGCAGTTGCATAGCATACACAATTATTGAGGGAAAATGCTCCCAGAAAGGAACTAAACACACTTCTCTGTGGTTCAATCGCACAAATTTCACTGGCAGTGAAACTCCACTTGTTTCAGAGATTTCACAGCAAATTCGTTTTTGCGCAAATCATTGTACTTATCACTATTGTTGTGTGGCACCAATGCACCTTCCACGTTCTCTGCTCATAATTTTTAAGTGATAGAGACCAGAAAGAGTGGAGTTAGAGTTGGTATAGGTTGGTCCAGGTTGGCATTTTCCTGGCTGGAGGCAGAAGAGTAACATTTATGGTGCAACTTTAAAATCTATTTCCCAATTTTCCTGTTAAGTCATACCATATTCAAACATACAACCCATTATGAAGTGTAGCCTCTTTTTATATTGTGGTGGTCATTAAGGAACAAATTCATAGTTTATTACAATTGCCATCTAAAAATCGTAAATCCAAAACGAAAAATAGATACTGGCATGCACCAAATAACACTAGGAAGACGGTTAGGATGAGACAGGATGTTTTTAGGACCCTTCAGTAATGAACTTATTAAGCTATTGTGCCCAGTTTCCCACAGAGATTTTCTGCTTTTTGTTTTTTTTCGCTAACAGCTCCTGATGTATCAGTGTCTCAACATTTTTCTCCGCACTCATTGCCTGACACATTTCTAAAAATAAAAAGGTGATGAGGAAGCCACAGCACTATCTAAAAGGCACTTTTGTTAATATATGTTATCCATATTTGATATTTAAGCCAGTTACAGTTTAGTGACACAGTTGCTCTTGCAAATAACAATGATATTAGCTGACCAGATCATTCAAATTCCTCTGGTTAATCACTAGTCATCACTTACTTGTCCATACTGCATCAAAAAAAATATTTTCAGGATTACAATGGTGTCAGAGGTGGGATATCTTTGTTAAAGAACACCATATTTGTGGAAGATTTTAAATTATTCACCAATTATGTTGCAGTGACACCACTACCCTGAAGGTAACGATGATGCTAGGCAGTTAAAGTGCAAAAGTTCATTGTTATTTTGAGCACTTTGGCCACATGTGTGTGTCCAGAAAACACCAGAATGAATGTGTTTCACTTTAATTTAATTTATGACCTCAATTATATGTTTCAGTGAGTGAAAGAACTGCAATTAAACCATTCTTATATACAACTCAGAAAGAAGAATAGGGGATATAGTGTAACATATTGTTGTGTTATTCTAATGTTGTGTAGAAATTGACCATACTTAATAGGGAAAGCTCTTTTGGGAGAAACACACATCTGAAAATCTGAAAATGAAAAATGAGTTGCTTTTTATATATCTGTCTCATTTTCATGCAAGTTTTTGATACTTTAAAAAAAGGAAAGAAATGTTCGCTCATTATGCTTTGCACTGTATTAATAAAATTTACTGCTGTTTGAAAGTACTTAGGAAGCTACTAATCCCAATTATATGATTTTTAAAATATCTGGCAAATGTTTAGATATTTGAAGGGGTATCTGCATACCGCAATTATTAGAAATTTAAAAGTAAGCTTAGAGGTCTACAAAATGGTGATTGCTTGGACAAATCAAAATTATGTGTTTAATAGGAACAGAATGAGATCAAGTAGGTGCTCAACAAGTAAGCAAATGCACAAGATCTTATTTTAAAAATACCAAGGCGGACAAATATTTGCAGATGTGGTGCCCTGATTTCTTGCTGACCTTTTCCTTCCCTTTCCTGTGTTAATTCTGTGGTGATTATTTTCAAGCAAGGGCTTTATTGAAAAGCTGTTTGTCAAATCAGAAAAAAAGGTTGGAAATAACTTCACAAAAGAAAATGTTAGGAGTGAAATGAAAAGTGGTTTCCATGCATTTGTTGCTATCAGCACTATTGGATTTGTAAGATATTCCCGTATTTCCAAGTGACCTTCAGTTTATAAACAAAAAAAAAAGAAAAGCTGAGATGACAAATAAAGTGTCACCCTTTTTGTAAATTATTATTGTTTCTTGATCCCTAGCTTTTTGCTTGACTTTGAATATAGAAAATGACAAGTTTTGTATTAGACTTTTAACTATTGTTCCAAATATTCAGTCAAATGTATAAACTTTTCAATAAAAACAGTGAGAAGACACTGCCATTCTCTCTGGATTCCTCACAGAGAAAAGAAAAAAAAGACACTGGGAATGCTGTGGGAAACATGTTGAGAAGGATTGGCCAATTGGGGAACATCCCACAGGAGGCTGGACATTGAATTAGCCAATAGGGAAACTCCACACAGGGGCCCAGAGAAGGAACTCCCTGCAAGAGGCTGTGCTACTTACACTCACTTAGCATATAAATCAGAACACCCGAACTCCCTGTTTATTAATCATGTGATTACCTAATCAGCCAATCATGTGGCAGCACTGGTCAGAAGCTTCAGTCAGTGTTCACACCAAGCACAGAATGGGGAAAAAATGTGATTTGAGTGATTTCGACCGTGACTTGACTGCTGGTGCCAGACGGGCTTCTTTGAGTATTTCAGTATCTGCTAATCTCCTGTGATTATCACATCAACAGTCTTTAAAGTTGACTTTGAAAAGGAAAAACCGTCCAGTGAGTGGCAGTTCCTTGAACAGAAACGCCTTATTGATAAGCAAGATCAGAGGAGAATTGCTGACAGAAAGGCTGTGATAACTCAGATAACCACTCTGTACATCTGTACTGAGCAGAAAAACACTCCGGAATGCACAACACATCGGACCTTGACGCGGATGGGCGACAACAGCAGAAGAACACAGAGGGCTCCACTCCTGTCAGCCAAGAGCAGAGGGATGAAGCTGCAGTGGGCACAGGCTCACCAAAACTGATTACTTGAGGACTGGAAGAACTTAGCCTGGTTGGACAAATCTCAATTTTTGCTGAGGAACACAGAATTTGACGTCAAGAGCATGAATCGATGCATCCTACCCGCCTTGTGTCAACAGTCCAGGCTGGCGGTGGAGATGTGATGGTGTGGGGAAGGTTTTTCTTGGCCTGTTAATACCAATTGATCATTGTTTTATGCCGAGGCCTATTTTTGTATTGTTGTTGACCAGGTACAACCTCTTCATGGCCAGAAATTACCAAGCTTCAATTGGCTACATCCTGCAATATAATGCACTACATCACAATGCAGCAGTCATGTCAAAGTGGTTTCAAGAACATGACAATGAGTCTGGTGTTCTTCAGTGGCCTTCACAGTCACCAATCTGAATCCAACAGATCACCTTTGAGATGTGGTAGAGCAAGAGAGAGATGCACAGTATGAATGTGCTGAACTTGTGTGATGCAATCATGTCAGCATGGATCAGAACCTCAAAGGAGTGTTTCCAACATCTTGTGGAATCCATGCTATAAAGAACGGAGGCTGTTTTGAGAGCAAAAGGAGATCTTACCCCATTTTGGCATAGTGGTCCTAAGTGATGTACGTTAGGGCTTTGTGCTGTCCAGGTGTTGCTCATATAAAAAAGGATTTACAGAGCTTTCTAACATATCCTTTAGAACACTTTCAAAATGTCCGCTATACTTTTTCATCATGTGCTTGTAAAAAAAAAAAAAAAAAGAGAAGGAACTTTCAGGAACAAAATAGTTTTCTGTAGTTTTTTAGTTTTCTCTATTTTCAACTTCAATTACCCTGGAATGTAAATAAAATGTTTTCTCAGATCGAAACTGTGCATTTGACAGCTTTATATCTGTACATGTCACAAAGACGTGTCTCACATTTGTCTCCTTACTTTATTACACTCAAGTTGTCTTTCCCTTTTTATTGCATTTATCCAAAGTGGTATTGTTTTACATTAAAAAGATATTTTGTAGTAAATTAACTGGAAACATTTATTCATTAAGCAACTAGTTTCACATGAATGATGGACTATCTGCAGCGTTTGAAAAATTAACCTTTTACTATTTATTTCAGTTCAAGTGTAACAGCTTGACAAGATAAAAACATCAACTTTGCCTTTCCAACTAATTCCTGCTTAAATTCTCTCCTTGCAGCAAAAGCTTCACTTTCTTATTTTATCCATGCACTGTTTTCCACGGGCATTTAATGTAAAACATGTTCAATAAAAGACACTTGCCTGAATCATTAGACATTGTACACTGTCTAGGAAAAGTATTCACCCCATTGGAAGATCTCACATTTTATTCTTATACAACATCAAATCAAATTAAGTTAAATGAAATCAAATCAAACCAAATTCAATTTAATTTGTCACATAGAAGTTCTACGTACAGTACAATACACAGTGAAATGCTTCATTGCTTGGCTCCAATGACTGTGCGTTGAGACGAATATAAAAGAGACAATAATAATACATAACTGTATAAATTCAAAACTTGTTAAAAGAATTATAAATATGTAGTAAATTAAACTAACTAATCAGTAATACTAATACCTAAATAGGTGGCTTAAATAACTTAATGTGAGAGGGTTAACAACACGGCAGCATGTATTTCTAGACACTTTCCTTATTTAACATGAGGAAGGACTGTTTACTCAAGCGCCACCTCAGTTTTCACTGAATTGGACTTAAGGCAGCCATAGTGACTATGCTGAATCCCAGTGGATCTGATTTGGCTTTATTGGCATCGATCACCAGGAATAGACTCTTTATTGTTATGGAGAAAACAAATCTCTGCAATGTGGTTTGAATTAAATACAAAATATAAAATCAAAATCAGAATCACTTTCATATTGCTGTATTTGAATAGACAGAGAAACAGAAAAGCATAGTATAAGATAGATAGACAGATAGTAGATAGATAAGAAAGGCACTATATAATAGATAGATAGAAAGGCACTATAAAATAGATTAATGATAGATAGATAGATAGATAGATAGATAGATAGATAGATAGATAGATAGATAGATAGATAGATAGATAGATAGATAGATGTTGTAAGAGATGGCTAACAGCTTAAACAGGCTAGGACGCCCCTGCAATGGAAGGATGGGAGAAGGCAGATTTTCAAGGACACTGCCTCTCCCAAAACGCTAAATGACAGCTCCTCTGGAGTGCAACGGTGCCCCAGACTCTTGCAGGGCATCTTGAGACTTTGAGTTTGGTTTCTTAGCCCCTTTGGGTACAGTGGCAGCCGCCAGGAGGAGCTGTGAGAGGACCGGAGGAGCCATGCATCATCCATAGCCCAGAAGATACTTCCAGACTGATTAAAGAACTTTAATTCACCGTCTGACCCGGAACTCCTGGCAAGTCACGTGGACGGAAGAGTAGAAGCACGTCCGGGTCAAGGACTAGTTAAAGGACTT
Source organism: Polypterus senegalus (assembly GCF_016835505.1). Lineage (NCBI taxonomy): Eukaryota > Metazoa > Chordata > Cladistia > Polypteriformes > Polypteridae > Polypterus > Polypterus senegalus. The sequence goes on from NC_053158.1 coordinate 12,226,865, forward strand.
TTGGAGACCCAGCAGGTGAGCCGGAGTTGGGAGGTAGAGGACAGAGCTTGCTGGGAGGTGTGGAGGAGAGATTTTGAGAATGAAATATTATTGTGTTCATTTGTTTATTGTGGTGGAGGTGCTTTGGGAACTATTTATTTAAAGAGAAGAAATTAAACAACTTATTGGTGTTTTTAAAACGTGCTGTCAGTGTCTGTGTGTCAGGTTAAATGCTGTTATAGCGCCATCTAGTATTAGATAGATAGACAGATATGAAAGGCACTATAAAATAGATAGATAGATAGATAGATACTTTATTAATCCCAAGGGGAAATTCACATTATTGGATTAGCATTATTATTATTGGGTTAGTATTATGTTTGGATCATTATCTTGTTGTAGGGTAAAGCACCGTCCAATGAGTTTGGAAGCATTTACTGGAACTTTTATTCTTCTGGCCAATGCATCTGGAGTTGACTTTGGTACTCCATCATCCTGAATTAAATCAAACAGGATGCAAAATGAATATACATACATATTTGTACAGCATGTTCTCTTAGTCCGTTCCTATCATTACCTCTGGGAAGGTGTTCAGTGCATAGGGCTGGATGGCAGAGCTGAGACACTCACTTCCATTGTATGCTCCTCTGTGTTTATTTATTTTTTTCTCAAAAACCTCATTAAAACTTTAAATTCCCGACTCTATGACTCCCTTAGCAAAAACAAAGAAAAATAAACTTAAGAACAAGTCAGTGAAGGGAACTTTCTTCATTCTCTTCAGCAGTAGTCTTGTAGTAACTATCCATCCATTCCAACCGGCTATATCCTGACTACAGGGTCATGGGGGTCTGCTGGAGCCAATCCCAGCCAACACAGGGATCAAGACAGGGAACAATCCCTGGGCAGAGCGCCAGCTCACCGCAGGGCGCGCACACACACAGAGCACAATTTAATTCACCTAACCTGCAAGTCTTTGGACTGTGGGAGGAAACCCACAGAGATACGGGGAGAACATGCAAACTCCACGCAGGGAGGACCCGGGAAGCGAACCCAGGTCTCCTTACTGCAAGGAAGCAGCGCTACCACTGCGCCACCATGCCGCCTGTAGTAACTATACTCTCTGATATCCCTCTTTCACAGGATGAACAATCATGAGAGGGTCTGTCTTTCGTTCCAGGGCCAAAAGAACTTGGACAGTCCCCAAGTCCAAATCTATCTTAACCGATTTTACCACACGATTTGTCTCCCAGTACACTCTGCTTGGGATTAATGAAGTTGATGGTTTCAGAGACAGGATCACTCTCCTTCTCAGTGCTGATTTCTTGTGCAGAGATTCTGAAGCCCAGTGGCTGGACCTTTTTAGATTAGGTTTAGGTTTAGATTGACAACAAATGTGTATTTGAAAATCACCAATAATAAGTACTTTTATTCATAGGAGAGCTTAATATCGGCCAAGAGATCAGAAAACTCAGAAATGAACGCATCAAAGAGGAAGAGTTACACACTTTGAAAAGCTGCAGTTGGAAACTACTAAACAGACCCCTTGTAAGGCTCAGACACAGAAACAAACTTTTAAAAACAGTGGCAATGTCCACCTCCATGATGAGACAATTGAAGAGCGTAAAAAAATAACCTGTGGTACCAAGTCAGTAAAATAAAATGAGTGACCATAAGAAATCCAGGTCTTGGAGATGAAAAAGAAGTCCAGTTTCTTTGAGGTAATAAAGTCTTGCAGGATAAGAGTTTTATTAGTCATTGATCCCACGTTAAGGAGAGCAACTTTGATAGACGAGCTTGGTTGAAACTGCAAAGATTAGCAGCGTCCACTCCCCTAGAACACAAAGAGAAAGAAGATGCCTCCTTGAGATGGGGAAATTAAATCCATTTTTTCAGCTGTTGAGCGCCAGGTCCAGCATCCTGTAGAGGAGAAGATGGATCAAAGACGACTCTCAAGCATCAAGAATCCAAGACCGACATCAAGAGCATCAGGGGAACTCAGCTCACTCGTACAGGTGAACACCGCCGTCCAGGCAAAGAGGTCAGGAGATATAAAACAAGGGTGAAGGATCAAATACAGACCCATCAGAAGAAGAAAATGGAGAGGATACCATGCTAGAAAGATATTAACTAAGGACACACAGTCGTAGCACAAAAGCTGCTGGGATATACTAACACATAAAAATGAAATTAAAACATAACTAACGAGAAGAGCAGTTGGCCTGCCACAACAGTCAGCGCCATCTTGCCTGTATGGAGCAGGGGGACTGGTCTTTAATCCTATAACTCAACACATCCATGATGAGGTCAAAGAGGTAAGGACATCATGAAGATCCCTGGTGCAGACCTCCTCTAACTGGGATCTTGTCTGTTACCCTAACACTGTCCTCACTCCCTTATACAAATCCTGGACCATGCTCACATACTTCTCTGGTCCTCATTTCTTTGTCATTCGCCTCCACACTTCTTGACGTGGCGCTCTATCAAAACCAACTCCAAATCAATGAGCATCACACACAAACATTTCTGTGTCTTTCAGTTTCTCTTTTTATGAGCTGCATCAATTGTTCCTCTCTTTGGCATAAAACCAAACTGCCAAACTCCAAGTCTTATTTTTATTCTGGACGCAAGTTTAAAGCAATGGCAGTAGCCCCTTTGAAGTCTCCCATACTTGTGAGAACAATTAAGGACTCATTTTATTCATCAGGTATTTGAAGTTCCAAAGTGACAACCACTGGGGGACTATACTGGAAATCTCTGTGTCAATAATTTATGATTGTGATTTTTCCAAAATTCCCCACTGTATACAGAAAAGGCATCTAGAAAATTGCAAATATCCCAATAAAAGTTAAATCATAATGAATTGCCAGAAAAAGGCAGAGCAGGGCTGGACTGCATCAGGGAGTGGAACATACGAGTGGCGTTAATAATAATCTACCTCAGTATGAAAGAAAAGAGTTTTCAAAAAATGTTTGTTATATTTTTCAATATAGTCCCCTGATAGCTCCATACACTTCATCCACTTTTGCTGCAACCCCTTTGAAAAAAAATCTTCTGTTTGACCTTCAAACCAGAACGTCACAGCTGTCTTGACGTGTTCGTCACTTAAAAACCGGTGTCCACGGAGAGATTTCTTCAAAACTCGGAACAGGAAATAATCAGAGGGACCTTGTAGGGTGGATGGTTAAGCTGCTGGAAGCTAAATTCTCAGATGGCAGCCTGTGATTGATGTGACATGTGAACCGGCGCATTGTCGTAAAGAAGTTTACTTGATTGGCACGAGGACTCTCCTGATCTCCTGTCTCTTGGAATGTTAGACTCGCACTGAGGTACAACTGTCCATGAGTAACCTTGAGACCTGTCACAGCATCCCCAGACTTGCTTCAACATTCTTGTGTTGCAGAACAATAGTGTCAACACATTTAGTTTGGTTCAACAATAGCATTGTTATCAGCTATTAAGAGGTACCTGATTAGAAACCAATGTCCCCAGAGCTCATTCATTTTCAAAGGAAGCAGGCAGTTCTGGATCACCACATTGTGTGTGGATGAGATACTAATCAAAGCAGTCTGATTATTCAAAGCAGGTGACTCTTTTGCAAGACAGGTAAATATTTATGTCCTATAGATAGCCATCAACAATAACCTACAACAGAATTTTCCAGGAATTTTGCCTTTACTTTTAAACACTGGTTTATAGCCCATTACACTAAGCAACAAACAGAAATGTCATTTTCTTTAAAATACTGAATTCTAGCCCATTACATTTGCTACTTTCTTTTAGACTCTGGTAGATAAATTATTGAACACCCCTCGTACAGTATATTCAGAAAGTATTCAGACCCCTTCACTTTCTACACAATTTACTGTGCTGTAAATTTCATGTTTAATTGATAAATTTGCTATTTCCACAGATCAATCTACACCTAATACTCCATAATGACAAAGTGAAAATATGTTTTCAGAAGGACTTGCAAATTAATTTAAAATCAAAAACTGAAATCTCTCCTTCATATAAGCTTCCAGACCTTTTACTGTGGCCTCCAAATTGTTTTTAATTTTCCATGAGATGTGTTGAGAACTTCATTGGTGTCCAACTGTGGCAAATTTAATTTGACTGGACATTGTTTAGAAGAGCTCACATCTACCCATGTAAGTATATAAGATCTTACAATCCACACTACATGTTGGGATAAAAAACAAGTAATAATATCCAAGGAACTCTCTATAGACCTCCGTGGCCAAACTGTGGTGAGGAACAGTTCATGGCATGGGCATAGAACTGTTTCTTAAGCTTTGAGTATTTCCAGGAGTGCAGTGGCCTCAATAATTGTGCAATGGAAGACGTTAGGAACCACCAGGACTCTTATTAGTGTTGGCCGTTTTTGCAAAAATGAGTAAGCAGGCTAGAAGGGCCTTGGGCTGGGAGCTGTCCAAAAACAACAACAACATTTATTTTTATAGCACGTTTTCATACAAATGATGTAGCTCAAAATGCTTTACAAGATGAGGAGAGAAAAAAGAAAAATATAAAAATAAAATCAGGCAATACTAATTAACAAAGAATAAACTAAGGTAGGGAAGACTGCAGGGGTTCTGAGGCCACAAGACCACCCAGCCCCCTCTAGGCATTCTACCTAACATCAATGACCTCAATCAGTCCTCATGGTTTTCAGGTTTCACATGGAAGAACTTGATGATGATGGTCATGTGGACTTCTGGCCTTCAATCTATACGAACAAATGCTGATGTGCAACTAAAAAACATCTGGAGTTCCAAGGAACTGTCATCGCATATCAAACTCAGGCTATCTGAGTTCGCAAATGTGTTTCACTTTGTCATTCTGGATTACTGAGTGTAGATTGATGATCAAAAATAACAAATGTATCCATTTAAAATTAAATCCACCATATAACAAAGTGTGCCGAAAGCCATTTCTAGAGAGCCTTTAATACCAATAGGACATAATGCCTCCCGATGGACCCTGTTTATACACACTGACGTCATCTGCCGTCGTGGAAATCTGACTCTCTACATGGCCCATGGCTGACCCCTTCCCTGTTGTGACCCAACCTCATGTCCTTTTGTGCTTCTGACAACTGCTTACCAGATGGGAGGCCCCTTCCTCTCGATAGCCTTAAGCCTAATGTGAATTAAGCAACATGCCTCTAGTTACTTTTGTCAGATTCATGGTTACACATTTCAAACTCGTAATACCAACTGTACACAAGAGCTTTTAAGTGCAGACCCTTTTGGCTCTCTGCAAAAATAAACAGAACTAAGAAATCAGAGACAAATCTTTTTAATGAATAGAATCACATTAGTTACTCATCAGAGGAAAGTTGAAATACCGTATTGACTCGTGTACCATGCGCCCTCGTGTAAGACACACACCCTAATTTTCACAAAGAAAATCTCGAAAAAAGTTTTGCCCCGTGTACGACATGCTTTGTGATTGTATAGGAAGCGTTCAGAGAGAGAGAGAGAGTGCTGTTGAGCAAGAGCATGAGCAAGTTAGCGAGAGAGAGTGTGAGTGCGTGAGCAAGCGAGCGAGGAAGAGAGCACGAGTGCGCGAGAGAGCGCAAGTGAACAAGCAAGCGAGAGAGAGAGAACGCGAGTGCGCGAGAGAGAGAGAGAGAGCGTGAGTGCGCGAGCAAGTGAGCGAGAGAGAAAGCGAGTGAGCAAGCTCAAGCAGAAGAAGAAAACATTACAGAATTACATTTCCTCGTGTATGACGCGCACCTGATTTTCGGGAAAAATGTGCACGTGGTACACGCGTAAATCTGGTAAGTGATTTATTTCATGTTTGTGTTTTTTAACCAGTGACAGTGGGTTACAAAATGCTGCCTGTGGCAAGGTGTATTTTTGCCACCCACTTCCCACCCCAGTCCTCAACTGCCAAATCCCAGCCCGCACCATATGCTTAAACAGCATGAAATGATGCAGTTATTTACATACAATACATATTTCTATACAGGTTTTGTGATACAGTGAACATCGGACCAAAAATATAAAGTCTGTCCATAAAAAGTCCAGCCATTCTTAATATAACAAGATTGGTTTGCACGGCATCGATGTAACTAGGCATCCAAGGAGAGTGGACTTGAATGCGCATGTATGAACAATGACAGCTTCACTGGACTGGTCAGTTGGGGTGCTAGACACCGTTGAGTGACCATGTGTACTGTGTGGCTGTCGCATTCAGAATGACTGAGTGTGTAGAGCAACTAATCTGCATCAATGTTTGCGCTTAGCTTGAACATTCATCCGCGGAAACTATTTGGATAATTCAGATGGCTTTCGACGATGATGCAATGATTGCAGCACACATAAAAGCATGGCACAAATGTTTCAAAGATGACCCCCTACAGCCCATATTTTGGCACCTTGTGACTTTTGACTTTTCCCAAAACTAAAATCACCTTTGAAAAGGAAGAGATTTCAGACTGTCATTGAGATTTAGAAAAATATGACGAGGTATCAGATTGAGATTCCAACAAAGAATTTTGCAGAGCATTTTGAACAGTGGAAGAGACCCTGGGAGAACTGTGTGAGGTTCAAAGGTGTCTACTTTGAAGGGGACTGAGGTGTCATTGTTCTATGTATGGTGTTTCTTGTATCTTGTATCATCTTCTATGAATGTATCTATTTTTCATGTTATGTGGCTGGGACAGATCCCGTAAAATGAAGGCTTGCCAGACGCACTGTAGCTTAGTAGTCTCAGACTTTGTTGGAGTCAACCCTGACCCCAAAAATGACACCAGGGCTTGACCAGAAACAACCTGGGGCCAGGTTTAAAAGAGTTTCACATTTTGAGGCCAGGTGAATATGGACTCAGGAGGACCATGTGTCAAAGTCCAAATCACATTAGACAATGTTTTCAGCGATTTTCATCCATAATTCATCTTCATTTACATAATCTTTGCAAGTTGGAAGGATTTGGCAGCACACAAGTGTGAAGGCCACTCACGTAGTCTGACATACCCGGCGACTCAGTCCAACTATTCTGCGATTGTCTTTTAGTCATAATTAAAATTAGCTTTAACACTAGAATTACCAGAGCCTACGAGAAAACTCGTTGATCCGGCCCACCTTAAATCTGTTTACACCTCTCCATCAGCATCTTTTGTCCTTTAAATGTGCCGATAAAGACAAGTAGCAAGCAGCCTGCTACTCCATACCCCCACCGTCGCAGAACATTCACAAAGTTCTCCCAGCTCATGCCTTGTTTGATTATCTGGGAGTGATGTGCTGGAGTTTTACAGTGGAAATAATAGATTGTTATTTGAAACACATGCATTTCATGTGTGTTCCGTTTCTACAGTAATCTGTGTAAACACATTGTTAAAACAGAAACTTTTTCATATTTTAGTAATAAATGTTACAAAATGTAGACATTAGTATGCACCTTATGGTTTATGATGTCAAAAAAAAAAAAACAGACGTAGATATATATGATATTTGGAATTATTCATTTTATGACCTTTTATGAGGTCAGTTCAGCACTATATGCAATCATCAAATTCAAATTTTAACAGTTCACACACACGCAAGGATAGTCCTTCCTACATTTACGATGTATGTACCTGTTGCAATGTACACACTTCTCTCTATGCTGTGGTTTCTATTACATTGAAAGGGCACTTGACACTGATTCAGTTTACTTTCCTGGAAAAGAGGCTGTCTTGGAACAGAAGCTTGTCCATGTTGCATCCTCCTTTTCTTTTTCCATTGCCTTTTCTAGTAAGATGCGACAACGAAGTTCCTCTGCAAGTTGAGCTATGAACACTCTTCTTTTTCACAGTGGCCCCCGTGCAAGCTTTGCACAGTACATTTGCATTGATCCTGCTGTACTGAATAAGCTCACGCCTTCTGGTGCACGATGTCGACGCAGCACGGAGAAAAAAAAGAAAGAGACAAATATATGGGACATTGGGTATAAATTTTTGGTACTTGTAAAAGTTAGCTTTTTTCAGTTTTATTCTCCCAATCACGATCTAACACCCCCCACCCGCTACTCCTGATCTGACTCTAAGTAACAGCACCAGCGTAAATTCACACCCAATCTGACGCTGTTCGTTTTCAAATAATATTGCATTAGTGCGATGATGTTCTCCGATTGGTACTATTCAGGTCATAAAATGATTTCTTCAAAATGTCACATATATTGTTTCTTTCTTTAGGTGTGTAATAGAAACCACAGCATAAAGAGAAGTGTGCGCATTGCAACAGGTACACGAGTCATAAATGTAGGAAGGATAGTCCTTGCGTGTGTGTGAACTGTTAACATGTGAATTTGATGATTGCATATACTGTAGCGCTGAACTGACCTCATAAAAGATCATAAAATGAATAATTCCAAATATCATATATACCTACGTCTCTGTTTTTTTTTTTTAAATCATAAACCATTATACTAATTCTGTGTGAGCAGGAACACTCAATAAAACTGAATTAAAAAAAATAAAGTGACGGTGAGATACAGAAGAAGGCAGATCCACCAGCGTTTGTGTGTCAGCTTTTATCTCTCCAGATCAGAGAATGTCCAGTTCCATTGCCTCAAAACTCCACTCATATCTACAGTTATTCCCAGTTTCAAATAAAAACTAACAGCTTCATATCCCTAGGGCGGTAGTATGTATTGTGATCGTGACTGAGAAAATAAAAGTGAAAAAATGGAAAAAAAAGTTCTATAAATGTACACCGTCCATTACAGACGCAAACCAAATGTATGTGTGTACTATATAATATTAACAATAAGAGCAATATAGGAGGCAGTCACGATCGAACCAGGGACTCTTGATTACAAGTCAGCAAATCTTACCACTACGCCACAGAAGCTGTTGTACTGTCCTTGAACCTTTTGTGAAAGTGTTTATTTGATCTTTGGACTTCAGGCTTCACACATTTTATAGTTTATGCTTACATTTTGTAACATTTATTACTAAAATATGAAAAAGTTTCTGTTTTAACAATGTGTTTACACAGATTACTGTAGAAACAGAACACACATGAAATGCATGTGTTCCAAATAACGATCTATTATTTCCACTCTAAAACTCCAGCACTTCACTCCCAGATAATCAAACAAGGCATAAGTTGGGAGAACTTAGTGAACGTTCTGCGACAGTGTTGGGATGGAATAGCAGGCTGCTTGCTGCTTGTCTTAATCAGCACATTTACAGGACAAAAGATGCTGACAGAGAGGTGTGAATGGATTTAAGGTGGGCTGGATTTATGAGTTTTCTCGTAGGCTCTGGTAATTCTAGTGTTAAAACTATAAAACACGATATACGCATTAAAAACAATACAAATGTATTGTATAATATGAAGCTGAAAGTGAAACAATGCTTCTCTAAACACGTCTGCTGTTTCAAACTGTTCTGTAAGCTAAAAGGCACCCACCGTTTGAACAAAACACACAGAGTTTTAAATTTAAGAGATCTTTGATAGACACTGTGTGACAGAATAATATAGTAACATAGTTGATGTGCATGAAGAGTTATAGTGTCCGGTGCATATTAAAAAGAAATATATGGTTTTTGTCTTAGAAATAGCATGAAGAGACTGATGCAATGGTTGAGAAAACTGATGAAATGCTCGAGGTGGTTTACAAAGTGGTTGAATGTCATGTACAGGTAAGACCTGACAGTTGTCACATACACAGAAAATTCTTTATTCTTTGTCGCTGCATTCTATGCATTGTAGGTCCAGGTAAGGTCTCATTGGTTGTCAGCTCATATGTACACAGAAACTGCGACTACGACTAAGAATAAGTTTGATTTTATCAGACGGACTCACAGACTAGTTGGAGGGAGTCCCCCGGTATGTGAGACTAGACGACTGTTGTCACAGAAGCATGCTGCCGACTGACTCCAGCTAATGTTGTTCAGCTAATGTAAATGAAGGTTACAACTGTAAATAGATGAAAAAGTCATCTAATGTGACATGCCCTTAAGGATATAATTTAAGCCGTTATTGAGCAAAAATGTTATTCTTGCTGCAAAATATTCATTAAAACATTTTTTGTTAGTAAAGTGTAACATTTAACACTTTATGTCTATTCATACAATACTCTGAAAATAGCCAATGATCCAAGTTAACTAAAACCACATAAGTGTTGTGTTACAGCTAATGGTGTGTTCCAGGGCTTTTGTTTATTTCCCATTTTATTGTTATTTTTGAATTATTATTATTATTAAGCTTTTTTTTTTTTGGTTTTTATCTAAATACATCCATCCATTCATTTTCCATCCCGCTATATCCTAACTACAGAGTCATGGGGGTCTGCTGGAGCCAATCCCAGCCAACACAGGGTGGAAGGCAGGAAACAAACCCTGGGCAGGGCGCCAGCCCACCACATATCTAAATACAGTTTTACATATTATTATTTTATTATCATATATGGTGTATTTTTTTTTTTAGCCTATAAGGCTCCTACTTTGTGGATGGATCCCTAAGAGGTAGGGCCATCATGACATCACTAGACCTTTATGCTGAGATGGAGGAGATGGTTCCAGGAGAACATCATTGGGGTTGTTGGAGTTCAGATCTTTGTCTCATAAGTACTGTACAAAATTTCAGATTTTTATTTTATATTCTTGCCTTGAATTGCATTTTAGTTTTTTAGGCCTTGGGTTGTCATTTTTAGACAAACCCTTTTTGCCTTATATTTGCCATTTTTGTCTTTCTTTGTGTATTTATATTTTCTGCCTAGTGTTTTGTGGATTGATCCCTAAGAGGTAGGGCCGCCATGACATCACTACTGCGGGGCCACCCTACATCTTTATACTGAGGTGAAGGAGTTGGTTCCTGCAGAATGTCGTTGGTGCTGTTGGACTTAAAGATCTTTGTCTAGTAAGTACTGTACAAAATTTATGATTTTTATTGTATAACTTTGCCTCTGTTTACTGGATTTTGCCTTGGGTTGCATTTTAGTATGTTAGGCCTTGGGTTGCCATTTTTAGACAAACTAATTTTGCCTTATATTTGCCATTTTTCTCTTTCTTTGTCAAGCCAGAAGGTTTATGGTCATCCTTTCCCTTGAAGGGCATTTTTTTGTGCATTTGGGTCATTTTAAAGTATTTTTTAAAGCCAGTGCCGCATTTTGGACCTGAAAGGCTGCCTTTTGGCTTTGGGGGCTGGTTGCCTGGAGGTAAAGGTCTATTTCTAGGAAGACCATTGAAGGTCCTAGTCTGGCTCTTGTGGTATTTTTGACACCTGCACACTTTTCATAATTCAGTGTCGCTGTGCAGACAACAATAATATTCTCAGACTTACTCATTCCAACTCATGACTGTAGCAAGCCTAAGCCAATCAGCAACATTGGGGGCAAGGCAGGAACCAATCAATTGAGGGGTTCACTATCACACAGAGCTACACTCACCCAGGGCAGATTATAAGTGATAACTTAACTAACCAGCATGTTAATTCAGATGTGGACGTTTAACTCACACAGACAGAGAATCAAACTGCAAGTTCATCCAGACAACAACCAGGAGTGGGATTTGAACCCAGGATGATGCATCTGTTAGGCCTGCAGTGCTAAGCATCCAAACCAAAATAAACTAATTTAAAATTATTTTATAACACTGAGCCTGACTTGATGTCTGCACACACAGTTATCATTTCAGTTCAAAGACAGTAATGAGATTTTTTAAAAACTATATTTCCTGTCTGATTTTCTAGATTTCACAGGGTGAGCCCCCTAGCCATGTATGACCTTGTGTATTTCAGGAGCAATTGGATTGTTGGCAATCTAAGCCCCCCCGTCTTGTTATAGCGAACACCAGCAAAGGGGATGATGAACAGTAAATGGAAAACTTGATAGATGCACTCGGGCATTTTATACACAGACACTGTAACTAAATCTGTAACAAGGAAGCCTCTTTCTAAAACTTCAGCCAGCTTTTACAATGCCCTTTGAACAAAACACTAAAACCAAAGTTACACCAGCTTAACTCCCCTGTCCAGTGGTTAGCTTATGTCTGTCTGGTTCATAGATTGTGAGTCACAGCATTGAAACTAAAATCCCATTTTGATCAGGCAGCCACACAGAATTCCTTTCTAGGTATGCCAGTCCCTTCTAGTCCCCTCACATTATTACATCTGCATAGTGTGGTAGCCCAGGGGCACATACAGCTGCCCTAACCCAACAAAGGCAGGCAGAGACATAAGTGCAGCACACAACACACTTTATTCACAGCTGGAAATCACTTTTTCCTCACTTCCCAGGGGACAGGACAGTACAAAGCACCAAAGTACGCTCTTCTCTTCTCTTCTCTTTGTCTCCTTCTCAGTCCTTCTGCCTCCACTCCCTCTCTGGTAAGCTTCATCGTCTTCATCCTCCTGACTCTTGTTCTCTGAATGGAGTGAGGCGGCTCCTTTTAAGCAGCTCCTGGGAGTATTCCAGGTGGCTCATCTGGTGTGATGGAAGTTCAATGTAGAGCTCCACAGCTCCCCCTGGTGGCCCCCATGGAACTAAAACAGGGCTGTACGAAACTCCAACTTCCAGCATGCTATGCAGGAATCCATGGTGCCACAGCCACCCAGAAGAGCTGCCCTCTAGTGTCCCAGAGAAGGTTGTGCGCTGTGGATACTAACCCCGTCCTTCCTTCCAGCTGGTGTCCCGGCTAGGTGATGGCCATGGCCACCTGTCACAATAGATAATTAATACTATATGCTCATTTAACCATAGACAATATACCACAATGGTGCTGGCAAGTTGTGTAAGTCTGTTGTGTCATTCCAACATATAAATAAGCAGCTTCAGTCCCAGCTGCAGGGGAGCCTATGAAAAAAGTAAGCCTGACAAAGTTGCAGATAAATCCAACTAGTTCCACAAAAGTGAGTAATCCTTTCCTTTCTTTACTAGTAATTGAAGTGGCACCCAACTCACTATGTAAAACGCTCTCAGTAGTGAGGAAAATGCTATTAAAATGTAAAGAATTATTAGTAGTAGTATTCTTGGCAGAATGAGTATATTCTACTCGGTTTATACAGTAGAAGACAAGACACAATTCAATGCATTTTGTAGATGCATTACAGATACCACAGTCAGATACACTCAGGGCAGACACTCTCAGAACTGCTAGACACTATAAACTTTATGTTGGGAAAGCAGCAGGCCTTGATGGCTACCCTAATGAATTTTATAAAACATTTTCAATTAAGTTAGCCCCCCTTTATTTAGCAACATTTATAGAAGACAGAGACAATAAAATTCTACCTCAAACTTTTTTGCCAAGCATTAATTGCTATCTTTTCTATGAAAAACAAGGAACTTATTACAATGTGCATCACACAGACCAATCTCACTTCTGAATAATGATGTTAAGATACTTTCCAAAGTTCTAGCTAGAAAGATTGAGAAAGTGCTTCTTCCAGTAATATCACAAGACCAAACTGGATTTAAGTAAAGGCAGACACTTAGCTTAGTTAACAGCTCAGGTGTGGTGACAGTACTGGCACAAAAATGGCTGCCGTCACATTATCCAGGTTAATGCTACACATTAGTGGTGGCTGAAGTGGCTCCCCGTTCACTGAAGTGCTTTGAGTAGTGAACACAGTGCTATATAAATGTAAAGAATTATTATTATTATTATTACTGTGTGTTGTTTAGTGTCATGATTTTGGCACTGGTTAGCTATTAGCTAGACAAAAAAGATTGATTGACTAAATAATCTCCTCTTGTTTGTCAAACATTTTGTCATGTGTTATGTGCCGCAACAGTAACAAAGACCACCCCCCTGTGCCATTGCAAGTAGTTGGAAGTGTGACTTCGAAGGGATGGCTATGTAATGGCACTGACAAGTTACCTCAACAGTATGAACTGGTATTCCATCATGTAAATTTGCAGCTTTTGAACCAGCTGCAGGGAAGTCTATAAAAATGGCAAGCCAGCCAAAGCCACGTATGAATTCCAACTACTGCAGTGGCAGAGAGATATCCTACTAAAGACAGCAAGCTACCCAAAAGAGTGGTGTGAAGGGGCAAGAATCCATTGCCTCTTGGCACAGATGAACAGCAACATTTTAAATGCTAAGCTCTGCAGATATCTCCATGTCCTAATTGTCTTCAAAATTTAGCTATAAGCTAAGTTGTAAAAGATTTCAGAAAATGTGTTGGGCAGTTGCAGGGTGTGCCACAACCGGCACTTTTGGGAAAAAATAATGAGATAACATGAGATGAGTTGCAAGGTCTGTGCCTTTGTAAGGATTTCTTTTATTATTATTTTTTTCAAAGATCTCCCGCTTAGTGGTCTACTCCAGTCTTTCAAATTCATGAGCCTATTTTCTTACGCAGTATTAGAGCTTAGTATGGGCTTTAGATCCATAGCTTTATTTGATTCAACTGTAAAAATTTTCATTAATAATTCCCTTCTTTCTTTTCCTGAATAATTTCCACTTTTTCATGAGGGCAGAAAAATAATGCTTGACGCAGGTCAGATTGTCTTCTGGTTGGGTTGCAGTCAATTATATCCTTAATTAAAATAATAATTAGCTTGATTCTAATGTTTAGATGAATCAGACTTTGAAATGTTGACCGAGAACAAGTGTAATTTCCCACTCTGTGTAGCATGGAGTTGCAAATTAATGTAATAAATTAGCACAGGGTAGCATTTTGCATAGACTGCTGTGCTGTAGTTGATGAGTTTTGAAAGCATGCTAATCTTCAAGAGATGGGATCAACATGAAGTGCCGACCACCTACTGTCATAAATTTCAGTTTTGATCACTTTTATACAAATATATTTCATATTTAAAAATTATTTTTATTGTTCTGGCAATGCCATTTTGTGTTGTTATTTTTTGTATGGTTGCCACTATTTTGTAACTCACAATGCGTGATCTCAATTTGTTATGGCCATGGTGCACCGTGTCATCAGCCCAATTATGGCCTGATCTGAATAAAGGCTGATCAAAGTGGACAAAAACTAAAGCAAGAACCAGAAGAGAAAAAGTCAAATGGAAAAAAAACCCAAATTGTATAGAATTTAGCGTGGGCCAGAATGGGAAATCATTATCTTTGTAGAGACCACCTGCTGGAGAGATTTCTCAGAATCAATAGGCTTCAAACATTTCACAATTCTAATGCATGAGCACAGTTGCACTTGGGCTCAGTGATGTGTTACCAGTTTCCACAGAGCAAAATGGGAGTTCCCAAGGGATGTGTACTTAGTACTCTTCTATAGTCCTTGCATATGCATGACTGTCTGGAAACCCAATCACCCTCAAACCACCCTGGCCCACTGGCTAAAAAAATGAATCAGGCCAGAGATAGACTGGAGAGAGTCAGATAACAGTCATTCATTGTCTAAACCACTTAGACCTGAACAGGGTCACATTGGATGCTGGAACCTATCTCAGCTAGCATAGGGTGTGAAGTAGGAAAACACCCTGGACAGCAGGCTAGTCCATCGCAGGATGAACACACAGACACTCACATACCCAACCACACACTAGGGCCAATTCAGTACCACCAATCTACCTAACCTGCATGTGTTTGCAGTGTAGGAGGAAAGCAGGGCACCTGGAGGGAACCCTCCAAACATGGGAATAACCTGCAAATTCATTGGCTTGTGATGATATAACTGTCAGTTTAAAAACTGAGTCATTCTCTGAAGATGAGGATATCAGTGTCAGTTAAAGACCACACCACCTTGTGAACTAAGACACAGAGAACTGACCGTTGGAACAGTTTTTTTTATCTTTAGGCTTCTGCACAAATGTACAGTAGAACAGGAAGCTGATCTTTTGAACTGTTATATTTTGGAGTAAAAAAGTGAAGGAAAGTGGTATGCCATGCAGAAGAGAGAGTACAAGGTGGGACAAAAAAATTATGGGCACTAGTGCAGAAAATATTTCTTATATAAATAGAATGAGATTTGTAATAAAGCTGAATCATCATGAAGACAGAGTGGAAAATGAATCTGTAATGAGAGCAGATAGTAGGTTGAAGCGAACCTGGAGAGATGGAAGTACACACTGGAGAAAAGAGGAATCAAAGTCAGTATGAGTAAGATGAAGAACATTGCATGAATGAGAGGGAAGGTGGTTGAAGGGTGCGACTGAAAGAAGCAGAGGTGTTGAGGGCAGACAAATTTAAATACTTGGTTTTAACAGTCCAAAGCAATGGAAAGTGTGGCACAGAGGATGAAGAAGAGAGTGCAGGCAGGGTGGACTGGTTGAAGAAGAGTGGCCGGACTGATTGCTGATAGAAGAGTACCTGCAAGACTGAAAACAAGGGTGTAAAAAAGAACAGTAGTGAGACCAGCTACAGTGTGAAAAATAAAAATTGAACGCGTCAACGTTTTTGTCAGTAAATATATCTCTAATGGGGCTGTTCACATGAAATTTTCACCAGATGTCGGTAACAACCCAAGTAATCCACACATACAAAGAAATCAAAACGGGTCCATAAATTGTTATGTGTAATGAAGTGGAATGACACAGGGAATAAGTATTGAACACGCTTGCTGAAATTTATTTAAAACTTACTGGAAAAGACTGTTGGTAATGACAGCTTCAAGACGCCTTCTGCAGGGAGAAAATCGTCGCCTGCATCCCTCAGATGTGATTTTGGCCCATTCTTCCACACAAAGTGTCTTCAAATCTTGAAGGTTCCTGGAGCCTCTTCTATGAACTCTGATCTTCAGCTCTTTCCAAGTCGGCTGATTGACTGGGCCATTCTAGCAGCTTTATTTTCTTTCTCTGAAACCAGTTGAGAGTTTCCTTGGCTGTGTGTTTGGGATCCTTGTCCTGCTGAAATGTCCACCCTCACATCCTGGGAGATGACAGAAAATTCTTATCAATAATGTCCGGCTACATTTCTCAATTCATCCTTTCTTCAATTATACACTGTTAGTGTGGTGTTTTTGGGGTGATGTGCAGTGCCATTTCTCCTCCAAACATGGTGCGTGCAAAGAGGTCAATTTTGCTTTCATCTGGCCAGACTCTATTCTCCCAGTATTTCATTGGCTTATCCAAATGTTGTGCAGCAAACTTTAAACGAGCTTCAACGTGCTTTTTCTTCTTGCACAGTGAGTGTGCATTTTGGCCATGGCGGTTAATTGCATTACTACTTACTGTTTTCTTTGAAACAACTGGAACTTCAAATTCCAGGTCTTTCTGAAGCTCTCCGCAAGTGGTCTTTGGCTCTTAGACAAACTTTTGTGATTATTCTTTTGACTCCTCTGTTCCAAAATCTTGCGAGGAGCACCTGGTCGTGGCTGGTTTAGGGTAAAATGATGTTCTTTCCGCTTCCGGATTACGGCCCTAATGGTGCTCGCTGGAACATTCAGACATTTAGAAAGATGGCTGTCACCAATGCCATCAGGATGTCTGGCAACAATAAGGATGCAAAGATCTTGAGAGAGCTCTTTGCTTTTAGCCATCATGAGATGCTTCTTGTGTGACACCTCGGTAATAAGAAACCTTTTTATAGGCCATTAATTAGAACTAAACCAGCTGATGTTTATTTGCACTGACAGGGGGCTATCAGGATTGCTTTCTAAATACTGACAGATGTCAGCTGCTTTTTTGGCTTTCCATGCCTTTTTGAACATCCTTTTCTTCATGTTGTCAATACTTATTCCCTGTGCCGTTCCACTTTGTTACATATAATTTATGAACTTATTTGTTTTGATTTCTTTGTATGTGTGGATTAATTGGGTTGTTACCGACATCTGGTGCAAATTTCATGTCAGTAGCCCTGTTAGAAATATATTTACTGAGAAAAATGTTGACGCGTTCAATACTTATTTTCCCCACTGTATGTTGTATGGCTTGGAGACGGTGGCACTGACGAAAAGACAGGAGACAGAGCTCTAAACGGCAAAGTTAAAGATGCTACAATTTGCACTCGGAGAAATGAGGGTAGACAAGATTAGGAATGAGTATATTAGAGGGACAACAGAGGTACGACAGGTTGGTCACCAAGTGAGAGACGGGCGAGATTGAGATGGTCTGGGCACGGGCAGAGGAGAGATGAGGGGTACAGGAGCCACCAGGTAAGAGGAAAAGAAGAAGGCCAAAGAGGAGGTTTTTGAATGTGGTGAGGGAGGACATGTGGCAGAAAATAATGTAAAAAAAGGGATAGATGGAGACGGATGATCTGCTGTGACGACCCCTAAATGGGAGCAACCGAATGAAAAAGATTTTATACAGGAAATTAAATCCTAATAATAAAGAGTAAACCGAAAGGTGACTGCAGTAAAAATGATCAGAAGGACTTGAAGCTGTGCGTGCCACATTAGGGGCTCACCCCGTACTAGAGAATAAGACTCTGTGGGATTACTAGCATCGTTATTTATAATTCTAGAGAAATAGATAGATAGATAGATAGATAGATAGATAGATAGATAGATAGATAGATAGATAGATAGATAGATAGATAGATAGATAGATACTTTATTAATCCCAAGGGGAAATTCACAAATAGCGCTGCCTTTCAAGACGGACTATGTTGTTGTTGTGTTCTGTTATTTTAGCGGACTATGTTGTTGTTGTGTTCTGTTATTTTAGCCTTCAATATCTCATAATGGATAATCAATTTAGTTTTTCTCCATTTACAATCAGCTCTCCGGCATGTTCTCTTTAGATCACATTGTGAGATTCAAAAGGGTCAAACTTCGAAAAAATGGACACCGGTAATATACTATAGCATGTGAAGCGTCATTTAATTCTATTTCAAGATTGTTGATTACAAATATGTTAATAAGAGCCGCTTCCAGAAGGTTAAAAATGATACATTTCAAACATAAGCATGCAGAGTATTGTTTTAGATTTTTTATTTCAAGGTCAGTAATCACAAAAATCTGAAGCTATTTTTGATTTTCATTCCTTTACTAGGGATCTAAACCCCTTTGGACCTCTAGCAGAGGGTGACAAATGTCAAATTTCTAGTATAATTTAGAACATGCAGACATTAAACATTTAAATTGAAGCAAACATTTTTCTGTTTGAAATATTTAATGCAACTCTTCTTTTTTTATTATGTGCTTCTGCCTCGTAAAATAAATCATTACGTTTGCTATAAACACCCTGAAATAGAACAACTAATGCTAATTCAGGCTTCTTTTAGTATAATAAGAAGCTTAAGACCTTTGGCTAAGTGTAACTAAAATTAGGAAAAGAAACAAGTTAACGTAGTTAAGTAGGTAATCATTCAAGACTGTTTATTTTTTTTTTGAATGTTATATGTTTAATACATGTTAATTAAAGATAAAATAGCAAGATGATTGCAAAATTGCCTCAGAGCAGAATGCACTTCATAAGGCCAGAAGGTTGTTAAACAGAAAAAAAAAGTTTGACAGGGTTGACCAGAAGCCGTTTATGTAATGGCTGGAAAATTAATTAAGTGAGGCTTTCCATTTTGAGGACAAAAGAGAAGTGCAGACTCTCTGGCAGTGCTACTGGATTGTAAGACGTTCCTTTTTTCTTTACTGCTGACACTTTAACTCATGGATCGTATATATTCATAGGAAAGTATATCTGTTTAAATTAGATAAAACCTTTTTGACATTCATTTAGCAAATATTAAAAATTTTTTTTTTTCTAGGTTCAGGTTAGGGATGGGGTAATCGTGAGGGTTTCATTAAAGGGTTAGGAACGTGAACAGAGTGGCCAGACAGAAGCTTCTCTTCAGTAAATGACACATAGAATCCTGCTTGAAGATTTTAAAAATAAACCTAAAGGACTCTCAGAATGTGAAAAACGCAGACTAACCGAGATAACCGAGATAAACAAAGACTAGCAAATCGTACTTCCAAAACCTTCGCAAGAATAAAAGCGTTAATGAAATGATGATGAGGGAGAGAACAACATCACACGTTACAGTAAGAAAGGAGATTACCGTATATACGTCCGGTCTTGAAACCTGAAAAATCGATCATAAAATCAGACCCCGACTTATACGCCTGTTCAAAATTAGAACACTTAATTTTTTTTTTTTTTTTTACATCTTCTTGCCTCCTCCAATCTCACACCAGTTTCTCAGACGGATCGAATTTTGTTGCAGCAGTACAGTTACCAGTTTCTTTCGCGACTTCAATGACTTTTAATTTAAAACCAGCTTCATATTTTCTTCTGATTGAACACTCCATCATAGATAAGGGATGCTCTTACGATAAAACTGTATGAGAGTGTGAGATACAAAAAAAAAAAAACAGTGCAAAGTCACTTTGGAATAGTTTGGGTATTACTGTGTGGTCACGTAGGCACAATGCATAGAAAAAAAAAGGTTGTGTGCCCCGTGGTTACTCTCTCAGGTGGGCATTAGCATATCGTAATCTCTTGGACCAATAGTGTGAGTTTTCTGCATTTGACTTATACGACTGACATTATAAAATACCAGAAACTATTCGGTAAAAACAACCCCTAACTTATCCACGGGAGAACTATTTTAATAAGTAGTGACTTGTGAGAGGACTCAATATTAGAATAGCCACATGATTAGTATGGGATGTTATTATAGTCACTTACAACTGCATGAATATGTACAATACAAAGTGTAACATGAACAGGTTAACAGAACATATTGGATAAGAAGGGCAACGCAGGGCACATGTAAGTCAGTATGTGTGAAGTGTGGTCATTAGGTAATGTAGTATACCGACATCTATGATAATAGTTAGAAAACGCAATTTTTTGCATAAATGTTATTGTCAGCAAAAATATTCCACAAGTACCTGTACGTTTAACCCGGTATTCGATGTAACTCTGGAAAATGTTGTGTACAACTGACTTTGGGTAAAAACATGGCCTGGCAAATAAACTCTAAGATTATTAAACATTTGTTGTTGTGATTTGGTGATAGTCGTACAATGTGGGAATTGCCTACGCCGTAATATAAAGGGAATATCTTGTTTTGAGTTGTAAGTGTTATGGAATCCCTGTAGTTTTTTCGTTGTAATATTTCTTGTTGTCTGGCAGTTTGCCGCTGCTCTTTAGAAAGGTTGTATTTGTAATTTGTTTATTCTTCACTGTCCAGGTGCAAGACTTGCTGCGGCTGATCTTCAGATAATACCGCTCTGAGATTTGTCATACGTTGTCTTTGTTGTTCTAAGGCATCTTGCCAGTGTTGGCTGGTCTGGCGTGATGTCAATGTTTCTGCTTCTGTGCCTTGCTGTGAGTATGTAGGCCGACAAGACTGTAACTGATGGTCATAGCTATGCTGTATGTGCCTTTTCATTTTATCGAGATGCTTACATTGAAGTGAAGGAAAAAGGAGGTGCAAAATGGTAGCGTCATAATGCAGTTTCGGTCAGTAATATAGTATGCACCGAATAAACAGTCAAATACCATAGTCGATAATTGGTCACATTGAAGAACTGAAGACTTGAAGGCAAGCCTAAGACCAAAACTCTGCAAGGAACACGAATTCCTCGCTGTTGTTGTGGAGGAATATAGTAGTTGTGGCAACCATTGTTTGTATTGAGTACGGACAGACGGACACAAGAAAAATAATATAAGGTTTAGAATCATACCTGGTGGAAACCAGACATCAATCATTACCTGTGCTATTTCATTTCAACAGTGAAGCATGGAGGTGGTAGCAACATGCATTGGGGTTGTTTTTCATCAGCAGAGACTCAAAGACTTGACGGGTGTGTTCTTTGTCATCCGTTTTACCATGGTCCTTCCCCAACAATTGCTTATTTTTGCCAGGTGAGCAGCTCTAGGAAGAGTAGTGGTTGTTCCAAACTTCTTCAATTTAAGAATTATGAAGGCAACTGTGCTCTAGAAACCCTTGGTTGGAGGAATTTCTTGTAGCCTTTTCCAAAACTGTAAATAAGTTTTCATGTATGGTCTCCATCCAACCTGACAGAGCTTGTGATGACCTGCAAAAAAAAAAAAAGATTGATAGAAAATCCTCAAATCCAGATGTGTTAACTTTGTCATGTGATGCCCATGAAGACTCAGTGTGTTAATCATTGCATAAGGGAGTGAATATAGATGTAGTGCACTCCTACAAGTGCTTTTGGGTCTACATTAATGACAGGTTGGACTGGTCTCAGAACACAGAGGAACTAGAGAAGAAAGGGCAGAGCAGACTCCTCGTCCTTAGGATACTGTATTCCTTTAATGTCTTCTACAACCTTTGATGGCCTGTGTAGTTTTCTATGGTGTGGTGTGTTGGGCTGGAAACATTCACTTCAAAAGAGGCCCACCGAATCAAGAAAGTAATTAAAAGGACAGGCTTTAATTATAGGATGCACTCTGGATCCCCCGGAGATCACAGCACAAGACAAAATTAAAACAAAATGAGTGCCATTATGAACAACGCTGTACATCCTGTCTTTGACACATAAACACGGAGGACTTTCAGACAACGAATCACTCAGCAGAAATATGTCAAGAAACGTGATGTGGGGCTCCTTTATACCAACAGCAATACAACCACAAAATAGCTCACTGGACTGGCAGAAATTTTTTCTTATTAAATTTTCATCTTTTTTGTCTTTCTAATATCTATCTATCTATTAATTATATGGTACCTTTCATATCTATCTATCAATCTATCTATCTGTCCATCTATTATGTAGTGCCTTTCATATCTATCTATCTATCTTTTTAATTAGTTGTACATTAACTCCCTAAATGTTTCTTCTCACACAAAGAAAAATGACGGTGACAAGCAGTGAAACAGGGAAACCTCTATTATATAGTGCCTTTTTCTATCTATCTATCTATCTATCTATCTATCTATCTATCTATCTATCTATCTATCTATCTATCTATCTATCTATATACTTGTCTATCTATCTATCTTTCTATCTATCTATCTATCTATCTATCTATCTATCTATCTATCTATCTATCTATCTATCTATCTATCTATCTATCTATCTATCTATCTATCTATCTATCTATCTATTAAATAGTGTCTTTCATATCTATCTATCTATCTATCTTTCTGCTATATAGTGCCTTCTATCTATCTATATATCTATTAAATAGTGTCTTTTATATCTATCTATCTATCTATCTGTTAGCATAGATGACCCCAGCTCAGTCCAGAGACTGGCACCGTAGGTTGTGTCTGTCCTAATAGACGCCCACTTTGATTCAGTTTAGAGTTCTGCTTCAAACAGAACAGCACTCATCTTTGGAATTGGGAAGGAAAATGGCAGAGGCACAGATTCAAACCTGGTCTCCTGGAGCAGTACAAATCATTCAGATGTGCTGCTAATTAACAAAACATCTTTGTTCAAAAAAAAGATGCAAAAAAAAGATACAATTATAATTTATAAACTACTATAATTGTCATTAAGGTCAAACCATTTACCACATGTAGAAGGTGGCTGGGAAAATACCATGCCCTTTGCAAGCACAGGAAATTTTCAAAAAATCAATTACTAACCTTGCATACATTTAAAATATTGATTTCCACATTAAACATTGAAAAAAAAACATTTTTTAGATGTTTTGTCTTCATTGCCTTTTCAAAGGTTTTTGTTCACATGGCATCTGCAATACACCACAACAATCAATTTGAAGTATAAGGGACTTCAGCAACACTACCAGGATTGTGTATGGCTACCATTCCAAAAGCAATGCTAAGAAACATTTACCAGAAAAGTGAACCCTTCTGTACATGCATTAACTTATGGACACGTGCAAAAAGACTCAAAATCCGTGCAGGTGTTTCTGATTGACCAAAGAAAGAAATAGAAAGAGTAAGTTGATCAAATCTCAAGTATTTGTGGTCATTTGGCAGGCACTGGGGATACAGAGTGTAGAGGGCAACAAAACAAATACGTGAAATAAAAAGATGACCAGTTACTCTCTTGATACTCCTCAATTTCGAGAGCTAAACAATAAAAATATTAATGAGGACCTGTAAAGACAATGTGGAGGAAATCCAGGGTAGTGTGGAATGATGATGTTTTCAATTAATGCATTAAATTAGTGCAATTAATTCTATTAATGCATTTTGATTAATGCATTGTCACACGTGCGCATGGAAGGCAGCTAAAAGGATTAAAAGCAGGTAATTCCACGCCAGGCCAGGGGGTGGCGGGGTGCAGTAAACCTTTCTCTTTTATCCCTGCAGATCAGGCATGGGAAATTCTGCCGGATTCAAAAGACATCACTTCCAGTTCCTTCTTCGAACATATCACTTCTGGTTCCGGTCCCCATGGCTTCACTTCCGCCGACCTGCCTTAAATACCAAACCACTTACTGCATTAACTCAGTTCTGTTTTGGACTCAACACTGTATACAACTGGGCTTCATTTTTGCCTTTTTTGCTGCATGGATTTAAGTATATGGGTGGCTGCCCCAAACGTTTTTTCATGTGACAAGGCTATTCATTTCACAGCATTCAATTAGTGCTTTTCTTTTTTGTACAATTTTAAACTTCAAGTATATAATTTTCCTTTTCACAGGTTAAAAAAAAATGGCACTTAACTCTTCAGATATGTTTCATCTCGCTTTCTAAATATAAGTGCTCCAGAGTATAGTTTTAAGAATGGGTTCATTTCAGCTTTTCAAAACTGTGTGTGGACACGGTGTAGTATCATTTATTTCCCCTTTTGGTGTTACTGTATTTACTTTATATGTTTTTTTCTAGTTCTTGCTAAATTTGGTGTTCCAAATCCACAAGTGTGCAAAGACTGTTTGAAGATGGCAGAAGTTACCTCTCAAGTATGCCATTAATGGTTCCATCGATTTCTTCTGTAGGTTTAGGTTTTAAAAGTCAGGAAGGCCATCCTTAACACTTTTGCTAAAGCTTACGAAAAAACTCGTAATCCCGGCCCACTTTAAATTCCTTCAAACCTCTCCATTAGCGCCTTTTGTTTTGTAAATGTGTCGATCAGCACAAGCAGCAATCTTGAATAAAAGAATACATATTTATTTTATATTTGGACTAAATATTTCACACATTATACACTTCTCATCATTATTAATATAACATGGAAATAGCTTCTGCTTTAGATATGTGTTCAGCATTTCTCGCATTTCCTTTCATCCCACACTTACATAGATCGGTGTAGACACGGAACACACATGAAATGCATGTGTTCCAAATAACAATATATTGTTTAGCCTTTACAGCTCCAGGTACTACACTCCTAGATTAACAAGGCTTGTGCTGGGAGTGCTTTTTGCCCTTTCTGCAGTGGTGGTGGGGATGGGACAGCGGGCTGCTGGTTGCTTGTGCTGATTGATGCATTTACAAAACAAAAGACGCTGATGGAGAGGTGCAAACTGATTTTAGGTTGGCCAGGATTACAAGTTTTTTCGTAGGCTTCAGGAATTCTAGTGTTAAAAAAAACTCTTTCCGCTAGTCCATTTTGTTAAGAGACAGGCTCGGTCCTCCTCAGGTTATTTTCCTTCTAATTTCTGTATCAAAACCTTCCTTTTTAATTTTCAGAAGAAGACTACATTCCTCCCTTTGCAACCAGCGAAAACATTTTGAAGGTGAGAGACCCTCCTTACCCGGCTTTAAATGGGCCCTTTGGGTGGAGTCAACGGATTATATGTGAACAGAGTTTCTTGTTTATTTTCAAAAAAGAACTTTAAATTGTTAGTTCCTTTTATTTTATTAAGACTTTTACAAAGCTTACATTGTTAAATATTTAGGTTTAGGTTTTGGTTGTTAGATTAGATTAGATAAACTTCATTAATCCCAGAGAGAAATTCATATTCATACTTCATACAGCAGCAGAAACATAAAAAACAAGGATACAGACTCTCAGGCCAGATAATACAACCAACCAATCAATCAATTAATAAATACATATATAAATTAATATTAATTTAACCAGTAAATCATGTGGAAACATTGAATTACCTGATAGCAGTGGGCAGAAAAGACCACCAGAAGCACTTCTTGGCACACCGCAATGGAATGAGTTTATGGCTAGAAATGCTCCTAAAGCGCACCTCCTGCAGGTGATGGAGGGGATTTTTCATGATGGCATCCAATTTCCATCTTCTTTTCCACAACAGTTTCCAGTATGTCCAAGGTTAGACCTGTGATGGAGCAGGTTTTCCTGATAAGTTTGTTCAAGCATTTTTCATCTTTTGTGTCCAGTCTGCTGTATGGCGAGTAAACAGGAAGGCAGGACAGATAGCTGAAGTGCATTGTTAACTGTGGGACCTTCTAGCGAAGGGTGTTTGCCTTTCCTAATCATGTCCAATTCGATTGAATTGACCACAGGTGGACACCAAACAAGGCTTAGAAACATCTCAATGATGATCAACAGTGTGGGATGCACATGAGCCAGATTTCAAATGTCAAAGCTAAGGGTCTTAATACTTGAGTCAAAATGAAAGTTCAGTTTTGTATTTTTTTAATCAGCGATACCTAAAATCCTGAGTATTGAGTGTTATTCAATGAATGAATAAATTAATATAAAGTATTTTAGCAAAAGGCTGAAACATCACAAAAAAAGTATAAAAAGTGAAGGGATGTGAATACTTTCGGAAGGCACTGTAAATAAGCAGAAAATGAGTTGAGGAACTCTTCATTGAGGTGGAGCCTGCTAAGCCCCTACAGTAAACTTTACAGGTCCATTACAATATGTGTTAGATCCTTAAGAGCACAGGGAGGACATTTTGTTTGGTCCTTACCAGTGTATGCCTATGTCTGTTGTCATGCATGCACATCTGTGGCTCCTTTAAGGTATGTGGTACCACTACAGGTTTCAGGGTGGAGTTATCACTAATCACGTCCTCTCCTGTTCCTCCCACCACACAGAGCTCAATGAGGGCACCTTACCCCGTCACTTCCTGTTTCCCAACTACAGTACACATCACAGGGTCAGTAGTAAAGGAGGCGATACGGACGGAGCTCCTGTGATACTTTACCCCTAATATGATGCCTATCTTTAATTTAATTTGTTGTCTCCGTGCCACTGGGTGCTTGTATTTTCTATCAAGACACATAGAAGTAAATGGAGACGACAGCGTTGGGTCTCCAACATTTCTTTGTCTGGGACTTGTAATTCTTTACTCGTACCATATATTTCAATTACACCTTATGAAGTTCCAGCCCATAATATTATGGTCAAAGTGGCAACTTTTTAATTCACATTGAAACTTAAGCCGTGCATAGCAGTGTAATAATGTTAAACGAAACCCTTCTGCTTCACACTCATTGATGATTATTCTCTATTACAGCAGGACAATGACTGCAGATTGTCATTTTAACATTATGACTCTAATCATGCATAAAATTGAGAATGACTAATGAAATATTGTCAAACAGAAGAACTAATTTTCTTAGTACAAACGTTGTTAGACAGAGAGCATAAATCAGGAGGACTTAATTGCACCCTAATTTTGATTTCTTTATGAAGCTTTTACCGGGTCCTTTCAAAAATCATGAAGAAGAAAGCGCTTTTTTGTTGGTGGGATGAACACAACACTCGATTTAATACCAAGGACTCAACTCATTTCATTCATCTTTACAAAGGCCCACTTGCCATAAATTGTTCAAAAGAATAAAGGAAAAAGAAGAACAATGTAGCCATGGATACTGATTTCCATTTCTTCTCACTATAAAAGAACAATTGTGATGGATTGTTTGCGTGTAATTAACACCTTGTCGCGCACTCAAGACCCCTTTCGAATGCATTAGTTCTTCAAGCATTCAAAGTTTTCCCAGATTTTATTCTTTCATGAAAGGTGTAAATGGTTAAAGGTGAACACAAGAAACCTGATTATGGAGTGCATTGCTTTCTTGTTTTTATAATAAACTGCAACAATGGAAAAAAATGCATCTTCAGAAAACGCGCAATGATTTAGATTTTAGGCAAAGTGGAAAACAATATAATGTGAGTAATAACAGCAAAAAAAATCCCAAACTAAACTATCTAACTGGCAACTAGATGTTTAGAATTTTTGATACAGCTGAAAATAGCTGATATTTTATCCCTACCAAGAAAAATGTAATTTTATCCGAAGAATAATACAGTCATGTACTGACTTATGGCTGTATTTGGGCTCTATTTGGCTGTATGTCCATATGTCGGTGACAAAGTGTACAGGTCATTACATATGAGGTTCAAGTGTGGGTCACCATACTTCAACTTCCAGTACGGAGTAGCACAAACCGATCTTCGCATTTTGGGAGTGCAAGGAAGTGTATCTCAACCATTAATCACGCCGCCAGTGAGTCATGGATTACCATTGTTGGTTCGCGAATGAGTCGCCCAAGCCAGTGTTTTGCAACCACCGGTGGGTTATGGGTTGCTGTTGTTGATTCCAAAGTGATTTGCGTCACCTAAGCAATTGCCAGTGTTATACGATATGTTTCCCCATTTCTAAGTAAGTTTGTTTCACCAACGGGGACCTCGATCAGCACCCGTTCGAAATTGTGAACGCTTCTACCGAAAGTATGTGCGAAACAAATAGATGGGCAGGCTGACAGAATGCAACAGACATGGGCAGACTACAAAATCCTTAACAGTAATCCAGTTAAAGTTTTACATGGCAACATAATCGGGTTATTCACGGAGCAATCTATCTCTGTTAACCCTTAAACTGAAGTAACTGGCTATTGTCAGTTCCCAATGCAATTTACCAGCACGCCACACCCAAGAATCTTTGGTGAGATACATTCGTTGAAGGCCAAAGTTGAACATAATTGGTTCCCAGTGCAATTTGCCAGCATGTTGGAGCTGATCAGTCCATGCCGTCCATTCGTTGAGCAGCCAGCTCATGACTTCTGCCGCCCGCTAGCGGATCAGCATCACTGTCCCTGGGATTCAGCTGCTGTACTAGAATAGCCTGCCAGCATCAGCGTTGGCCTCTGTGTGCCTGCGTGCAGCCAGTTCAAGCGCAGTTGGCTCAGTCAGTGATTTACTGAATTTCATCAATGGTGTCAGTTGCACCTTCTACATATAATAAGAGATTGTTGCAGTAGTTTTTTTATAGTTTTTATAGTTCATTGGCAGAGTGTAAAATGATCTGTGTTACAGTAATTGTGATTCTCTTTGCATGAAAAAAATATGTGTTCCATTAAAATTTCACTTGGTGAATTCTGATGTTTTCTTAAAAAGTGCAGCAAAAAAAAAAATATCTGTCGTCCAGGGGTGCATTAACCCCCCAAGTACGTGGCAGTTTAAGGGTTAATCCAGTCTCTCAGAAGCTAATAATCCATTTTTTTCTAACCCGGAATATGAGTTTACATTGGTGTGGATGTAAGGAAGGACACTTGTGGACATCAAAAAAAGTGTTGGTGTGCCGGCAGGGTCACCCCTTTAAATCCTAACACAGCTTATATCAAACAAAACAGGCACTCACTGGTGCAAAAGACAGTGAGAGAGACGTTGGGGTCACAGGACTTGAGTGCAGTCGTGCAACGGGTGACACCTCTTCTACACGGTGGTGTGCGGGGGTGGCAGCATAAAGATGAAAGACGCCTCACGCCTGACAAACTTGTTAAGAAGGCAGGCTCCATTGTAGGATTAAAGTTGGACAGTTTAACATCTGTGGCAGAGCGACGGGCACTAAGCAAACTCCTGTCAATCATGAAGAATCCACTGCATCCACTGAACAGTGTCATCTCCAGGCAGAGGAGTAGCTTCAGTGACAGACTTTTGTCACCGTCCTGTTCCACTGACAGACTGAGGAGATCGTTCCTCCCCCACACTATGCGACTCTTCAATTCCACCCGGGGGAGTAAATGCGAACATTAATTTTATTTTAATTCTTTTCATTTTTATTACTATTTAATTTAATATTGTTTCTTTGTATCAGTATACTGCTGCTGGATTATGTGAATTTCCCCTTGGGATTAATAAAGTATCTATCTATCTATCTATCTACCTACCTCAGCAGCACACTAGTTTGAATGGAACGCCAATCCTGCCACCAACAAAAGACAGTGAAACAAAACAATACATAGTCTTTGTCACTTTCCCCAGCATTAGCAGTTCGACAGAGAGGGTCTTTCTAAAGAGCTCCGTTCTGGTAACAGTTTGGATCCAGACTGAGACGCCTCTCTCTGGGGCATCGGGTCTTTTATAGGGCTGTGGCCCAGAAGGGGCAGAGTCAGTTGTTCTCACTGGGCATCTTCTCGTCTGTGTTAGCGACGCTGTCCCCTCTCAACCTCGTGTGTATCTTTTACTTTAGATAGGAAAGGCACTATATAAATAAAATGTATTATTATTATTATTATTATTATTATAGATAAACCAAGAAGGTGATCCTCTTATTTGCATGCATGACAAAAGCATTTTAAAAATGTGGTTATTGAAGTGCATGTAACCACATTGTCTTTCTGTCTGACATGTTTTGTAACTTGAGTGCATAAATAATATTAAAATTAAATTAGAAGAGAAATACCTTTTTAATTGATATAATGTGGGCCTGAATATTAGTGAGCAAAATCTACAGAGATATATTTCTAAAAACTCCATATTATCTGTCTTACATTAAAAAAATTCTTTATCAAATGCCCCATTGTGCTAAAGTAGTCCACTTTTTAATTTTCTGTAGATAGAAAGCACATCCATATTACCTTAATGGAATCTTTGTTGTATTGCCATTAAGGAACACTTTACCAGATGAAATAACAGGTAACAATAATGAAACCAATAAAACCTCCAGACTGTTACTACCATATGCTACATAGGATAATGGACAATGCATTAAAACGATTTAACAAACTGAATTGACCAGCCCGGCAGTACTTCAACATTTAGAAACAGTCTAACGGGATTAGATTCTGTTATTAGAGCTACCTGAATTATTGGCATTTCTAAATATTGAAGATACTTTTAACAAAAGTGCATCCACTGATACTAACTATTCAATCACTGGGCTAGTCAATGAAGATTTAATAACGTAATACAGATGAAATAAAATACAAAACGTAGTGTGACTCCTGACATAAAATTCTATTCCCATCATGTCCCATCTCCTGAGGCTGAACTGGATCAAGCAGATAAGATTAAATGGACGGATGGATGACTGGCACCAATTCAGACTCCGCAACCCGAATTGTAAATGAGGTTAAAAATTGGTTAGATGTGTATGAAATTGGAGCATATAGCATAAGGAAAGTACATCTGCATTAGTTATAAACTGTTGTCGGACTCCAGAAAAGAAAGAATAATTTTTATTTTACGAGCACTGCTTTGCTCCAGGAAAAGATGGGCTCTTTTCTTCTTATGGAAACACAACTGATAGAAGTCTTCCACCACTAAAATGGACGGGCACCCAGTTTTATGTGTTCGAGGATGAGTGGAGTTAACTAAAGAATTTTTTTAAGATGCATGATATCTTTATATGCATATTTAGTTTTAAACTAATGCTAATGTTATGGTGAATATTTTGGGATTTCTTTTGTTTTATTACTGTCTAAACGTCTTTTTAAGAAACGTGCGTATTAGTAAAGTAGCTCATAGGCATATTGTGTCAACGGGAAGGACGTGAAAATTGGTTTCTTTTCCTTTTGAATTTTCAGATTTCAGATGGAGTGGTGGCAAATAATTTGAGGTTTATACGGCCACACACTGTCTCATTGAACGAGCTTTGATCTCTGGCATAAAGTATTTATTGCTCAGTGTGAAAATAAAAACTACAGTGGAACGTACAAGATGATAATTCAGTAAGTAAAGCATTTTCATGCATTTTTGGTATTCTTTATCTTGACATATTCCTAACTTTAATCTAGTATATTTTTACTTTATGTAATTTTGAGTTTTTAATAAACGTTCAGTTATTGCGAGATAAGACTGATTAATTCCTGGCTGTTATTGTAAGAAATACTGGAAAAGTATTTTTTGCAGACACGTACTAAAACTCAGCCTCTGAGGTTCACAATCTGAATATTTATATTTGGTGTTTATTCTTTAGTAGATGTTTAAAAAATGTAAAACATTATTTTAGCCACCAAACCTCTGAGGTATTATTTTAATACATACGCTAAGGAAATGGTGCTTAGCCTCTGAGGTTACATATGAACTGTCATTTATGTAACGCAAACACTATTTAGCCCTCATGTTATGTTATAAAGCACAAACTATTTACATAGTGCTTAACCTCTAAAGTTACATTTGAAAACCGATAACTGGACATGCAATAGTTAATTGCAGTAGATTGTTTGCTAGGAGTCTATAACCTTAAAAACGGTAAACAAAAGCAAATCATGCTAATTCAAATATTACAGTAACTTATAACTAATTTATCTCATAAAGACAAAATTACTCTTTTAGATTAAGAGCTGCAATTTTGAGTCATTTTAATTGTCCATGCTTCTATGACATTGATGGTTAGGAGACATGAGATTGCATTGAAATTGTGAAACTGGTTAACTTGAAAGATTAAGCATCTATCTAAACTGCCAGGTAAACTGCTTAAAGATAAATATACAACTTATAAATTCTTTATATATATATATATATATATATATATATATATATATATATATATATATATACACAGACATACACACACACACATTGGATGGATTGGCGACTCCCACAATCCTGCTTCCACTGGTCCATCCATTATTTTATATCGGCTGGGCACAAAGCTATCTTTTCCTCCAACTGACCAATCCATCCAACGATATATCTGATATATTCAAATAGTCAAAATAATTTTTACATGAATACAGAAATCATATGTGTGTTTGTATATATATATACAGTCATATGAAAAGTTTGGGAACCCCTCTTAATTCTTTGGATTTTTGTTTATCATTGGCTGAGCTTTCAAAGTAGCAACTTCCTTTTAATATCTGACATGCCTTATGGAAACAATAGTATTTCAGCAGAGACATTAAGTTTATTGGATTAACACAAAATATGCAATAAGCATCATAATAAAATTAGACAGGTTCATAAATTTGGGCACACCAAGAGAGATATGACATCAATACTTAGTTGAGCCTCCTTTTGCAAATTTAACAGCCTCTAAACGCTATCCTCCTATAGCCTTTGAGTGTCTGGATTCTGGATGGAGGTATTTCTGACCATTCTTCCATACGGAATCTCTCCAGTTCAGTTAAATTTGATGGCTGCAGAGCATGGGCAGCCTGCTTCAAATCATCCCACAGATTTCCAATGATATTCAAGTCAGGGGACTGTGACGGCCATTCCAGAACATTGTACTTCTCCCTCTGCATGAATGCCTTTGTCGATTTCGAACTGTGTTTTGGTTCATTGTCTTGTTGGAATATCCAACCCCTGCGTAACTTCAACTTTGTGACTGATGCTTGAACATTATCCTGAAGAATTTGTTGATATTGGGTTGAATTCATCTGACCTTTGCCTTTAACAATGGCCTCAGTTCCTGAACTAGCCACACAGCATGATGGATCCTCCACCACATTTGACAGGAGGTAGCAGGTGTTTTTCTTGGAATGTGTTGTTCTTCTTCCACCATGCAAAGCGCTTTTTGTTATGACCAAATAACTCCATTTGTGTCTCATCAGTCCAAAGCACTTTATTCCAAAATGAATCTGGCTTGTCTGAGGATTTGCATACAACAAGCGACTCTGTTTGTGGTGTGAGTGCAGAAAGGGCTTCTTTCTCATCACCCTGCCATACAGATGTTCTTTGTGCAAATTGTGCTGAATTCTAGACCGATGTACAGATACATCATCTGCAGTGAGATGTTCTTGCAGGTCTTTGGAGGTGATCTGTGGGTTGTCTGTAACCATTCTCACAATCCTGCTCATATGCTGCTCCTGTATTTTTCTTGGCCTGCCAGACCTGCTGAGTTTAACAGCAACTGTGCCTGTGGCCTTCCATTTCCTGATTCCATTCCTTACAGTTGAAACTGACAGTTTAAACCTCTGAGATAGCTTTTTGTAGCCTTCCCCTAAACCATGAGACTCAACAATCTTTGTTTTCAGATCTTTTGTGAGTTGCTTTGAGGATCCCATGCTGTCTGTCACTCTTCAGAGGAGAGTCAAAGGGAAGGAAGCACATCTTGCAATTGACCTCCTTAAATACCTTTGACCACTCATGATTGGACACACCTGTCTATGAAGGCTTAATGTGCTAATCAAACCAATTTGGTGTTGTAAGTAATCAGCATTGAGCAGTGACAGGCATTCAAATCAGCAAAATGACAAAGGGACCCAAAGTTTTGCACAGCCAGTTTTTCATATTTGATTTAATTTCATACAACTAAATACTGCTTCATTAAAAATCTTTGTTCAGAAAATGCCCCAGTACTCAAATGTTCCTAGGAAATGCATATACCACTGTTATTTTTTTTATTGAGAGTAGAGTAAATTGTTATGTAGGCTAAGAGGGGTTCCCAAACTTTTTCATATGACTGTGTGTATATATATATATATATATATATATATATATATATATATATACTGTATATATATTTATATATATATATATATACTTTGTATATATACACTAGGGTGGCACTGTGACACAGTGGTAGCACTGCTGCCTCACAGTAAGGAGACCTGGGTTCGCTTCCCAGGTCCTCCCTGCGTGGAGTTTGCATGTTCTCCCCGTGTCTGCGTGGGTTTCCTCCGGGCGCTCCGGTTTCCTCCCACAATCCAAAGACATGCAGGTAAGGTGGATTGGCGATTCTAAATTGGCCCTAGTGTGTGCTGGGTGTGTTTGTGTGTGCCCTGCGCTTGCAGCATCCCTGAGCTTCAGGACCCATTCAGATACCCACATGGAATGTTGAGAACTGTACTTTAGTGAGGCAGCCTGGCTGGGGCCCATGGATGCCACCAGAGAGTGCTTCAGGGAATTACACGCCCTACTTTATGGGACTTCAGATTGACCCGAAAGTGATTCCAGCAGGCTATACCCTGGCACCAAAAATCTGAATCTGAAATAAAAGGAGCTGCTCGACCTTATCCAGACGAATTGGAATTCAGTGTTGAAGATGGACAAACCTTGGATGGGAGGGAAAGAAAAGAGAGAGAAGAATTGTACTTTGTGTTATGACAATTTTTAAACCATTTATACATTATTATTATTAATAATAACATTATTATTAATAAACCTTTTATTTATTTTAGGACTTGTGTCTGTTAGGTTGTGTCTGAGGTTTTGGGTGCTGCAACGCCCATTATATATATTGTCACACACACGTGCTTTGGGGGCAGTCAAAGGGCCTAAAGGAGTGTGAAAGAACAAAAGATGGGGGTTTGGAACAGAGTGGTAATGCTTTTTCCCTCTTTTGACAAACCATCAGAAGAACAATAAATCACTCTTACCTCAATCACATGCACAAATACCACTTCCGGCTCCCTGTAATGACTTCACTGCCACTTCCTTCTCCATAATTCATCACTTCCGGCCCTGTTCTGATGACTACACTTCCGTCCCTCCATAATGACTTCACTTCCTGGCCCTCCCTGATGACATCATTGCCTGCCAGCTCAATTCCAGATCCTTTCCGTATCATTTCCTGCCATCATCATATAAAAAGATCTGCTTGGAAAACCATGATTGTCAAATGTCTTTATTGCAAATTTTGACTTCAGTATCAGTCCATAGTGATAGCTCGTCTTTCAAAGGCATTATACGGGAAATTCCCCCAACCCTTGATCTTGTCTCTGTGCTTGTTTCTTCAGAATATATATATATATATACAGTATATATTATATAAAAAAATTTGGGGTCGAGATGTGATCATCTCGGAGAGACACTTTGAAGTCCTAAGAGATTTCTTGCATGTCATGCCCCACTTACAAACAGTTTCTCGGAGACACTTTAACGTCCCACGAGGCAAGGAAATGAGACAAAAGGACAGTTGGTGTACAGGCTTTTTTGTTGTACAAAACATGGAAAGCGTGTTAGATAGATAGATGGATAGATCTTTATTAATCCCAAGTGGAAATTCACATTTTCTCATACTGAAACTTTTGTAGCTTTAAAGTGAGCGTATTCAGTTGAGTTTTTAAGCTTTTATTTTCTGGTGGTGTTCCATACCCCGTAGCCTCAATTATAATGTGGCATTGCTGGCAAGATTTTTAAATTTATTGAAAACAAGTATATTACACAATTTTGCATAGCAAATGCTTGTATATTATGTTTGCAAACAAATAGCTTTTACTTTAATGTCACCATTATAAAAGATGTCCATGAACACAGAGAAGTGCCTAAATATTAAGATCTTGTTGTAATGATTTGCAGTTAGAGACGAAAAGTAATTTAGGCAATTCATCTAGATTTTTAATATTTTATTTTTTGACGTTGAAGTCTAGTTAGCATTTCGGCTTTTAAATAAAGATTGCTCAGCTATCTGTGTAACAGACTCCTGCTTGTTTACTGACTGTCTGTTTGCTTGTTCCGCTAATAAAGACTTCAACTCTGCCTTGTAATAAAATTCTGTCCATTTGGTTCTCACTCCATCTGTCCAATTTGAACATAACAATGCCTTTTGCCCTCTGGCAGATCTTTCTGGACTCTTGTCACTGTCTTCTGACAGCCCTTCTTGTTTGTAATCCTAATGTCTACAACATCCCCTTATCACATATATTACTGGCTTTCCCAGAGTTTGAATCCAATGTCCTGAAGCTGTAACACTAAAACTCTAACCACAGTATTATTTTTATCAGAGCTGAAAAGTCATTCATCCATCCATCCATCGATTCATATTTTCATTTTTCTGGGCATATACAGTAGATTCAGAAAGTATTCACATCCCTTCATGTTTATACAGTTTATTATGTTGCAGATTTTATTGATTTAAATGAATTTTTTCTCCACATCAAGCATCATTTATTACCCCAGAATGACAAAGTGGAAACTGCATTTTATGTGACCCCTGCATGCCCTGTCAGCTTTATAAGGGCAGGGCCCTGAGTTCTTCAGTATGGGGTCTCCATCCACTTTTATTCACAATGACATTTGTCTTTCTCATTCACTTTCCCACCCTCACATGCTTTATGATATTTAACCTTTTGTTACCCAACAAAATAACAATTTACTCCAACTTTAAGAACAAAAACAAAACCTTTATCTTTACTTAAATGCTAAATCACTACATTAGATATCCAAATGTTACAAGAATTTACTAAAACCAATGAGAACAAAATCAATCCATCAATCATTATCCAACCCGCTTTATCCTAACACTGGGTCACGGGGATCTGCTGGATCCAACACAGGCAGGAACAAACCCCGGGCAGGATGCCAGCCCACCGCAGGGCACACGCACACACTAGGGACAATTTAGAGTCGCCAATGCACCTAACCTGCATGTCTTTGGACTGTAGGAGGAAACCAGAGCACCCGGAGGAAACCCACGCAGGCATGGGGAGAACATGCAAACTCCATGCAGGGAGGACCCAGAAAGCGAACCCGGGTCTCCTAACTGCAAGGCAGCAGCACTACCACTGCACCACCATGCCGCCCTAAGAACAAAATATATCCAATAATATACAAGATCCACTCAAATAATACCTATGAGCTCACCCCAATAATTATAAAGTTCGGTACTGCTTACACACTCTCCATTGATGTCCCCAAACTGTAGCATGTGAACATGGAGGCCCAAAAAACTTAAACACATCTGACCCAAATTGAGCCAACTAAGAAAACAAAGAAAAGAAAATAATCGACAGGCCTCTTTATGAATAAACTCCTCACGTGTAGGCCTTGCTCCAATTCAGTTTACTCATCTCTCATTTCACCAAACTCCACGTCTCACACCATCAGAAAACACTCACTCGCCAGCGGTTTGCCAGAGTTGAACTCATGTCTTCAAGCCTCCCGTATCTTCGATCTTCTGAAACACTCCTTTCATCCACATGTGTCTTTTTATTCTTCTCTTTGTGACACACTTCATTTCTCTTCTTGAGCTCCGCTAGACAGTCAAACTACTGTTTGTCTTTCCCTTTCGTTCATTTTAGACATTTCCTTTTTGAAAATGTACTTTTATGCGACAAAAGTTTATTTTTCGCCACCCTGAATTGTTTTTCTTTTCTCCCTGTGCTTCAGCATTTTGCTGCTCCGTTCTTTTTCTTTTACTTTTTACTTCTGCATTTTGTGGAGTTTTCTGTCTTTTCCGCTCAGCCTCCTCTTGCCTTTTCTCCTCTTTCTTTTCTCCCATTTCACCCCAATCTTTCTCTCTCGTTTTTCAGTCTCCAATCCCGTACCTGTTATTATCCTACACCAGGGGTCTCCAACCTTTTTTCCCCTGAGAGCTACTCGTGGTTTTAACGTTTATTCTCATAGCTTATTTCAACCCAAACAAACTGAATAAGCTTGTTTTGCCTGAACATTTACAAAATATTGGTGTCCACAACTCACATTTTTCATTTAAACATCACAAAAAATATTTCGTTCAAATGCAGCTGCATTTTGTATGTGTGTATGCATTTTCTAGTGGATCTCACACTATTGAATTAAAACAGGAATGCTGTCAAAACAAAACAATGCAATTCCAAATCCACAGATCTGACTTATTCATTTGTCACTTTGTCACATGTCACTGTTTCACTTTATTCACAGGTCCAGTTGCATGTGTGATGTGTTTTGGCACTGCATGGAGTCAACAAGAGAGGCAGGTGTCTGGTGGAGTGGAGCCACTTAGGGTCACTCTTATGGAGTCGTTTAAATGTTTGTCTTTCAGTTTTGTTCTGAACTTTGATTTCGTGACATTCATGTCAGACTCACAGAGGTATGGAGACCCAAACAAAGAATTTTCAGAGCTGCTTTGGTGAAGATTCTTATAGTTATGTGGCTCGACTAAGCTGCAGAAATGCTGAGAATGCTGTTGAGACTTTAACTGCACATTAGTTTGAAGGTTTACTAATACAGTATATAATATACTGTATAACATCCAATGTCTGTCTGTCTGTATGTCTGTCCACTTTTCACGAGAGAACTACATAACGGATTTAGATCGGGTTCTTTTCTATAATTTGCTTGAACATTCCGGTTGATTTTGTGACTTCTCTCATTTCACTATGTATCATAGTTCGCTTGCGGTACCGATTTTTTTGCGTGAATTCGAGCGGCCGAGGGGAGGGACCTTCCTCACTCGCTTGCCAGCTTTCGGGGTGTGTTCCTTAACTCCGCTTAGCTAGCAAATGAGAGAACAATTGAATTAAACTTTGTTTGATATTTAAAATAAAGTGTTACTTAGGTCTTGATGAGTTTGTGTCCGCATATTCTCTTAAGTGTATGCCATAATGAAAAGATAGATTGCAATTCAGATTGTGGATCGTGATTTTGTGGTAAAAGAATCGTGATATGATTTTTTTGAAAGATCGACCCTAATTTGACTAATGAAGTTTTCAAATTTATGTAGGATTTATTAACCCTTTGGTGAGCTACTTGGAAAGGAATTGCGAGCTACCGGTAACTCGTGAACGACGTGTTGGAGACTCCTGTCCTATACAAACTGGTATAAACCAATCCAGGGGTATTAGCAGCTATCAGTTTCGGCTTTACCCTAAGTTCTTGTACATGATAACACAAACAAAGATAAAGGTTTGGGTCACCATCGGGTAAGCCCCAAATAATTGAAACAATATAGCAAACATGATATTATGAAATGTCAGAAATTCATATTCAATAATTGATGTGAGACTACGACTAGACTGCAGGCAAGATGGAGATGAAGAAAGTTAAGAGGAATGCAAGGTGGAAGAGGTGAGATCAAAGGACTGGAACCCGGAAGTGATGTCATTCGTCTTTCAGTCTCAGGTTGGCAGGTCTGCGGGTGAAAGGATAGGAGAGGCATTATGCAACAGTGCCCACCATTACATCGGGGTGGAATTATCATTAAAGGAGCCCTGACGTTGACTCCCAAGAAAGTCTGTAACACTGTCTGGTTTCAAATCACTGCAACAATTCTTAATTTTTTCTTGAATTAACTTTCTTAAAACATCTCACAGTTTGTCCTTTTTTCCCTTTCTTCCTTCAAAACCTATCCCTGGCAATATAGACATTTTTCGTAATTTAAAGAAAATCTGACCTATCACATTAATATTGTCAAGCTTGGGTCACAAAGTTGCACAGGAGAGTACAGCAGGTTTTCCAAGGAGTAGAAACCTTATTACTATCCAGGCAGATACAAACACAAGTCTCTTTCAGTGGTGATCCAGCCTCACATGGAACTGCTGTCAAACTTGACGCATTGGCCCTGACTCCTCGTCAAAAGAACACACAAAGTCTTCTTCATGAAGGGGGTACAGTGGCTCGGTAGCAGTGTCTGGAGCAGAGGGATTCTGGGGTGATAAGAGACAGGAGAGTGAGACCTCAGGGTGGCCGCGGCTCGGTCTTTTAAATGTTTGAAAGCTGTTAACTGATCCTGCAAAGAAGAGCTGAAGAGTGTGCTTGTTTCCCATTAAAAATCTGTTTAAGAGGGGGTTTCTGATGGGCTGCCGCATCCCCCTGCAGCAGTGGTCACAATATACAGTAAGTAGTCAGACCTTTTGGAAGTTCTTTTTCAGCCTTGGATATGGCATGACAAGCTCAACACACTTGAAATTAAGTATTTTCCTTGCCTTATTATTGTTATTATTATTATTTATTTTTTTTGCCATTTCATTATTTGATCTATGCTAGCAGTTCTCAAACTTTCATATTTCGCACTCCCCCCTTTTCTACCTGGAATAATTCTGCACCCCCTGCATAATATAAGATAGATGAGAATAACCCATGATACAACTAACAAAGGTATGATACTTGTGCAGTGTCGCGGTATCCTATCATTTTTACTTCCATAAGATTTGCATGTGTTCGGCTAACTTCAATGAAATATTTGCAATTTATTTTTTAAATAAATTTTAAAGTGCTTTTATAACTGTTAAAATGCCTTGTGTGGTTTTTGGTAGTAATTTTAATCCCAAAAACAAAGAATAAATTATTTATTCCTATTTAATTATTTTTTATGTAAAGAAATGATTAAATACAAGGTGTGGCAGAAAAGTAATGAGACTGGCAACACTGCAAGCGATCTGGCAACGCTGCGCTGTTGTCCTTGATAGAGCCCGTGTATCAGTACCCTCCCATAGCTCAGTGCGAGTTTCGACTCCTTCCGTTAACTACGTGATTTTTGTGACTGCTATTAGCGAAGTTGTGTTTTTGGTTGTGCGTCACGCAAAATGGAACAGCGGAATTTGGAGCAACGTTGTGCCATTAAACGGCAAGTGTGACGTTTGAAAGTTAAAACAGGCCTATGGAGAACATTCTTTATCCCGAGCTCAAGTTTTTCAGGGAGGCCTTCAACTTCGAAAACCAATGAAAACATCGAACGTGTGAACACTCTTGTGAGATCAGACCGTCGTTTAACATTAAGAATGTTGAGTGAACAATTAAATTTGAACAGATTTACCATTCATCAAATTTTGACTGAACATTTGCACATGCAAAAGGTCTGTGCCAAAATGGTGCCAAAAAACCTCACAATTGAGCAGAAGGACAATCGAAAAAATGCATTCCTGTGGTTCCCCAGCCCCCTTATTCACCTGACCTCAGTCCGTGTGACTTTTTCCTTTTTCCTAAACTGAAAAATGTCCTCAAATGAAGGCATTTTGGGACTTTAGAAAACATCCAAAAGAGTGTAACGGACATGCTGAAGACCATACCGGTTGAAGACTTCCAGCGCTGCTACCAACGGTGGGAACAACGTCTCCATCGGTGTGCAGCTGCCCAAGGGAACTACTTTGAAGGGGATAACATTGATGTTTGAAAAAAATAAAAACTTTGGTAAATAAAAAAATCAGTCTGATTACTTTTCAGCCACACTTCGTATGTTTTAATTTTTAAAAATCTCGTAAACGAGGACACCGATGAAGTCAATCTGCACGAGATGAATGTATTTTCGTCCAACAAATATTATACCGCTGTTAGTTGTATCATGAAAATAACCCAATACGCAGTAAATTATTTAACTCAATTTGGCAATATTGGCTACGCTGCCAATGTGGTGCATTCGCGCCACATTATCACCTGATCTACTGTTACCCGAATGTTCGCGACAGATACCGATACGTCTCAAACTTTCTGAATTGAAAATACACGACTAAAAAAGCAGCAGCAGTGGCGCCGCTCGTCATAGAAACAAACTTCAAATAGAAAAGGAGCTCAGAGTGTCTCGATATCTCGAATATCAAACCAAACCTGGACAGGCTGTGTACTTTAAAGCAGACACATATTAGTCATTAGATCTATACCTTAGAAATGTTTAATTTTAATTTTAGTTATAATGCATTCGTTGTATATGCTTGCAAATTTAAATTTGAAATAAAAATGTAATAAATTAATTTTGACGGCTTGTTCATTTATTCGACGCTCCCATTGCACAGCTTCAACGCGCCACACAGTTTGAGAACTGCTGATCTATGCCTTCATTTCATGAAACATTAAGAGATTAAACTCTGTTCATTTCCATAAAAACTGAAGAAACTGAGGTGTTCTGAAACTTTTGACCAGTAGTGTAAGAAAAGGTGAAAAAAGTGAAGATGCCTCAATACTTTCTGAATTGAATTAAAGTTTTATTTCTTTTTAATATAACTGTACAGTACAAACAACAACCTGCTCACCTATGCTGTATACATGCTACTCGTGTATAGTTGACTAAAATGACAAACCTAACACAGCAAACCAAGCAGACTTTCGTGACCAACAACTTGGGTTGTGCAAGTCTCTTGGGCTCTGAGGAACCTCATTTAGCCAACATTTAAAATTAATTAATGGGGTTCCTCTTTGCCTTTCAATCAATGTTAGTTACGGTGGATATGTTAGGCATGTTTTCTCTCATTGAGGGCTTCTAGCAGGAAAATGAATGATTCAGGAGGCATGGTGGCTCAGTGGTAGCACTGCTGCCTCGCAGTAAGGAGACCTGGGTTTGCTTCCCGGGTCCTCCCTGCGTGGAGTTTGCATTTTCTCCCTGTGTCTGCATGGGTTTCCTCCAGGTACTCCGGTTTCCTCCCACAGTCCAAAGACATGCAGGTTAGGTGCATTGGCAATCCTAAATTGTCCCTTGTGAGTGCTTGGTGTGTGGGGGTGTGTGTCCTGCGGTGGGCTGGTGCCCTGCCCAGGGTTTGTTTCCTGCCTTGTGCCCTGTGTTGGGTGGGATTGACTCCAGCAGACCCCCGTGACCCTGTAGTTAGGATATAGCTGATAATGGTTGGACGGATGGATGGAAACCAATTTATCGCTACAATCATTAATGGCTCTACTAGAGAATTAAGTGCCTGGCATCTCCATTCATATTCTTTAATAACAATTCTCCTTAGTGTCTCCTCCACAGTTATTGTCACAATCATTCCGAACGACCTTTTCACAATTCTTTCCGTCCACCTTCATTTGCAATAGTTAACCTTTTTCCCTCGGCAAAAGCAACAGAAGTGAAAACCAGCAACGCAGACGTCGAGTGGCTGAAGTTGACGCCGAGTCAGCTGACAGTGACATTTGTTCCATATGCATGTATTGTTGGGTTCTGATTACTAAAGATTCGAGTAACAAACACATTGATTTGCTTCTGTGCTTTTTATTTAAATTTTCTTTTGGTCATATTTAAAAAATAATAGGTAACTTTTGGAGAGGCTGCCTTTTATTCCTTTATGAAATATATTTTGGTCTCTGAAGAGTTACATATTTCAAGATCCTGCTCCAGCAAATTAGACAGGGGAGCAAGGAACAGTCTGAGGTGGAAGCTTTATGCTACTCTGAGACTTAGCAAGAATAGAAAAGCAGGCA
Source organism: Polypterus senegalus (assembly GCF_016835505.1). Lineage (NCBI taxonomy): Eukaryota > Metazoa > Chordata > Cladistia > Polypteriformes > Polypteridae > Polypterus > Polypterus senegalus. Next base: position 12,270,451 of record NC_053158.1, read on the forward strand.
ATAATTTAGGCGGGCAATCTTTTGAAACATGTCAATTCTTTTGGCACTAGCATTTAATTAAACATCCACCTCTGCATTTGAAATGAATGCACGAAACATAATTTATTTAAACCAACTGTCATTCAGGTTTCAGACTTCGAAACAAAGCACAAGTTAGTCTGAAGAAGCTTGTCTGGAAAAAGAAATGCTTTCTGAGGATGAAAAAACAGGCATACTTAGAGTATATATTTACAAACACACAAATCTTCCCATTATCCATATTTATTTTGGATCTTTGCAGCTTACCAGGGGCACTTTTGAGCTCTTCTCTAACTCAGAATAGGACAGAGAAAGCAAAAATATGTAAAGGTTTATAACGCCAGAAATAAATATAAGAAATCGTTACACTTCAAGAGGAGACTACAAGGCAGTGTACGTGCTATGGTGGACCTTTGTCCGGCCAGGAAGCCATAACAGAAAGATAACACAAGAAGAGGCATAACCTGGCCAGGATGTGGCTAGATTTTAAGTCATGGGGAAAGTTTGGTGGATGGACTGGGTGAGGTTGTTCATCAAGACCGGTTTCTTCCCCAGTATGATAGATGGCACTGTTCCTCTGGTGTGGGCCCAGTATGGACACCCCAGGGATCCATGGGATTCAGAGTTCTGAGGGACAACCCTGTCAGGGTCCTTGGCAACCACCGAAAGAAGGACTCCCTGTTTGACCCGGAATTGCTTACATCGGGCTATGCCCTGGCACCGGAACTACTGCTGGGTCCGGCAACCCCCTTTTGGGGAAATCAGAGTCGGGAGTCAGAAGGCAAAGCTCACCTGGAGAAGTAAAAGGAGTGAATTAGATACCATGGTGTGGACTGTATTTACAGAATGGTGTATGGAGTTTTTGAGCTCAGTAGCTCTTTCAAATTTCAAAGTAGGAAATAAACAAATGGAAAATAACATGCATGCTGTCCACATAGGATAGTCCTCTGTGCACCGAGTGAAGTGGCTGATCCACTGCCACACGTATGTGTACATGAGACGGCTGCAGGTCTCTAGAGACTGCAATTCTGCACACTTGTGGACAGTTTATCCCATTCTTCCTGGCAAATACTCTCAACCTCCATTACCTTGGATGGGAAGCATTTGAAGCTACCATCTTCAGTTCTCTCATTAGATGTTCTAAGGGTTTTATGTCTGTGATTTGGCTGGGCCACTAAAATGTAGTAAGGCACTTGGCCTGAAGCCACTCTGGCATTCTCTTGGCTGTATGCTTTAGGTCATTGTCGTGGTCAAAGGTGTCATGTTGTTGCATCTCGAGGTCACATACACTCCTGAGCAGGTTTTCTTCTGTATTTGGCTGCATTCATTATTCCCTGCATTCTAACCTGTCCATGCCACTGAATTTCACCTCAATGTATGATACTTCCATCACTATGCTTTACTGTAGGGGTGTTATTAGGCAGGGGATAAGCTGTGCCAGATCGTCACCAGATGTAGTACTTGGAGTTCATCCTCCACAGACTTCAGTTTTTGTCTCATCAGACCAGAGTGTGCTTTCAGAAACCTTTAACCTGTCATATGCCTTTTACTCAGGAGTGTCTGCCATTTGGCCATTCTACCATGAACACCTGATTAATGGAGTGCATTTGGGGTGATCATCCTTCCAACAGCTTATCCCATCTCAGCAGAGGACTTCTGAAGCTCTGTAAGAGTGACCATTGCATGCTGCATCTCTCCTCTGCACATGTCTAAACCAACGCCATCTCGCCTCTCTGACTTTGTCTTCCAACGATCAAACTTGAGCTGACCCTTTAATGTCTTCATTTCTAATCCTGTCCATCCTCATCAAACCTAATGCAAATCTTAGCATCTTTAATTCTGCTACCTCCAACAGAGGAGCGGAAAAGAAGTGAGAGGTGAGGAGAAAGACAGAGAGAGAAGAAAGGAGCTGTTTTATGCATTTTTTTTCTAACTCATCACTTCCGTTCATTGTACAATTCCATTGCTTGCTTTTTCAGTATCCGGATCATCATCACGACAACCAGTGCAGAGAAACCCCGGGGTATGGATTCCTCTCAGCCATTGCCAAGGACTTACACATTGAGGTAGTTTTGTATTTCAGGAAGAAGCAAAATATCACTTCAGCCAATATTCAATTACCGCCAGACTTTATTAGCTTTGGACTCATTTACCACATACGTTTCAACTACCATTCATCATTAATCTGCTTTTGTGTTCCATGTTTATTCATTTTTTTGTTTAGGGAGGGTTTGTTATTATTATTATTTATTCATGTGTTCATATAAATAATATATATATATGTATATCTGCAGTGGGTTGGCACCCTGCCCGGGATTGGTTCCTGCCCTGTGTTGGCTGGGATTGGCTCCAGCAGACCCCCGTGACCCTGTGTTTGGATTCAGCGGGTTAGAAAATGGATGGATGGATGGATGGATATATGTATATACTAGCCAACGCCCACTGTAGCATATGGCGGTGTAAGAATAGGAGCGGAAAACAGTGAGAAAGGAATTCAGAAATCAAGAAGAAAGAAATACTTTTTGAAAGATGCAGTTGCGAACAGGTGTTTTGCTGGAGATGACAGATAATGAGTCGAAAGATCTAACCATAGAAAAAGCCACATACAACAATAGTTTTGTTGCATGTACAGTATCTTGGACTTCCTGGAAATGTGGATGGTAATATGATCATTTTGCCTACACGTACGTTGTTATTTTCAGCCTTTGCTTGCAGTGCGTCTGATAGTCCTTTGTATTGTTCCATGCACAAATCTTGTTGATGTAATCTGAGATAGTTCAGACGCGCGCCCTCTGTTTTAACATACGCATCTACGACGTACTGTTGGAATAGTTTGCCGCTGGCGTGAAAAATACTAAATGTATCCCTCATTGATAATCTGTACACATAAAATTGGCTTTGAGTAAGCCAGATTCGGTTGGCGGTTCTTTTATCAGGAATATGTTGTAAATCTTTGTGCCAGCCAATGTCTCTGTAAGGGAATAAAAGTGGATAAACCATAGGATAGCAATTCATATTGGCCGTGGAAATCTGTTCACAGGAGTTGCCTCTGGGATAGATGCAAATATCCCTTTCAGCAGAGACATTCGCCATCTTCTCTGACGAAAGTCGCTGCAACATTGGTGTGAAATGTCGGGGCATTGTATCGTCGTAAATCCTGCCCAGGGTTTTCCTTGAAAACAATTCGTACAGATGCTGTTGGATTGGACTGAGCGATTTCATCCATGTGTTTGTATGATTTACCGAAGGGGTTGATGGTTCTGAGCATGGAATCTAGCTGGAGAAGTAAATTTTCGCTGCATGCAGAGTTTGCTTTATTTTGTAAGCGTACTTCAGTAGCTTGCGCTGTGTCAAAAACATACAACTGTCCATCTCCTGGAGAGGTAGAAGTGTTAGCGTATATTGTGGAGAGATTTGGTGATAAATTTGCCTGTGTATTTTAAAACAGTATGGCCCGTGGCCAGGAGGTTGAGTTATCTGTGGAAGAGGACGAATATGAATCGAGAAATGCCGTGTCGGCTGCATGTGGGCGGGACCAGTTTTGAAGAGGAGCCACAGGCAGTGTGGGAAATGGTTTGAAAGAGGACGAATAGGAATTGAGAAATGCCGTGACAGCTGCGTGTGGGCGGGACCATTTATATAGCACTTTCCTCACTACTCAAAATGCTTCAGTAAGTGGGGAGCCATTTCAGCCACCACTAATTTGTAGCACTCACCTAGCTGAAGCGATGGCAGCCATATTTGCATTCAGTACACTCACCGTACACAAGCTATTATATGGTGAAATGGAGAGAAAGAGAGAGATAGAGTGAGTGAGACGATTACAGACAGGAAATGATTAGGGGGCCAGAATGGGTAAGGCCATGGAGGGCAATTTAGGCAAGACATTGGGATACACGTATCTCTTTATGAAGGATGTCCAGGGATCTTTTATGACTAGAGAGAGTCAGGACCTCTATTTTATGTCTCATCTGAAGGACAGCACCATTTTTATAGGACAGTGTCCCCATCACTGCACTGGGGCTTTGAGATCCATACAATGACCACAGGGTAAGTGCCCCCTGCTGGCCTCACCAACACCTCTTCCAGCAGTAACCCAAGCTTTTCCTAAATGGTCTCCCATCCAAGTACTGGCTAGTCCCAAACATGCTTAGCTTCAGGTGGATAACCTGCTCTGAAGTGCATGTGGTATGGATGCTGGCCGTCTACATGAATCGCCACCTTATTGTGGTGGAGAGGTTTGTATGTTCCAAAGGTCCTAGGAGCTTTGTTGTCCAGGGCAATTATTGGTCCTAGGTGGTAAAGTGCAGTCATGTTGTACCAGTCAATTGTGGTGAAAAGGGAGCTGAGTCAAAAGGCAAAGCTCTCGATTTACCAGTTGATTTACATTCCTACTCTCACCTATGGTCAAGAGCTATGGGTAGTGAACAAAAGAACTTGATTGTGGATACAAATGGCAGAAATGAGTTTTCTTCGGAGAGTGTCTGTGCTCATACAGAGTGAGGAATGTAGACATTCAAGAGGAGCTCAAAGTAGAGCATCTGCCCCTTGGCATCGGGTGTTTCAGATGGTTTTCTCTCCCTCATCATCATTTCATTAACGCTTTTATTCTTACGAAATTTTCGCAAACACAATTTGCTAGTGTCACACGCGTGGGAGTCCATCAAAAGGACCAGGAAATGGCAATTCCACGCAAGGCCAAGGGGTGGTGGGTGCACTGAGCCTCTCTCTTTTCTCTCTGCAGACCAAACACGAGAAATCCTTCCTGTCCCGGCCCGGAGGACATCATTTTCTGGCCCGTCCCTGAGGACGTCACTTCCTGTGAACCAGCTATAAAAACCCCTCATTCTTCATACTTAAACAGTTCTGTTTTGGACTCTAACCAGTACACATTGTACTCTACTTTAAAGCCTTTTTCAGCCAGGGAAACTATAAGGGTGGCTGCCCCAAGCCTTCATTGTGTGCCCGGCTGTTTCTTTCACACTAGTAATGCAGTATAAGAATTTGTAATGCTGATGCTTGCTATCATTCCATTGGATGTACTAAATATTTCACAAGATCTTTCTTAAACCCTGGCTAAAGTATACTCAATGTGTTAGATAAAAGTAGCAAACTTTAATGTTGAGCCTTAAATGAGAATATCAATATTTAATTAAATCTTTGCTACGTTGACATTTACTACAAAGTAGCACATTACTTCTGGGTATGCCTGAATTACTTACAAGATTTTCAACAATTTTCAATATAGCTTGATATTTCAAGAAAATATAGCTTGATATTTCAAGCAAATCCATCTTTCTGTCTTCCAAGACGCAAATGCTTAAGAAAAGAAAAAAAAAAGAAAAGAAAAGCAAAAATACCAAGACCAGCTTGGTAAACCATATTTATGTTGCCTTGTTTGTGGCATAATTTAAAATTTTAAATCCATCAGAAATCTATTTAGGTCACAGATGTCTGTAAGGAATATAATAAATATGCTAATGTGGTATAAAATGCAAGGGTGAGCACACACTCCAGTGTGTAATGTGGAATTCAAACACCTGAGCCACTTTGTGTTACCATTCATTTCGCGCTTTTGATAAATGAAGGTGCCTATCAGGCTCTTTTGTTTTTCTTGGTGGCTCAGTTTGGTGGCAAAAAATGAAGTTTTTAAACACGTATGAGAAAAAAAACACACAAATTCCTCTTATGACTACTAAGAATAATTAGAACAATTTTAACAAAAGCAGGATATTTAGCCAAGTTTAGGGACCCATTCACACCTAAGCATTTGTCAAGCATTTTAGCCCTTAAAACAGAGTGTGTGGGCGTGGCCATCTTGATGTCATCACCGAGGGACCACCCTACAGCTTTATATTCACTTGGAGGAATGGAAACCTTCAGAAGTTCATTAAAGTTTATGAAGTAAAGATCACAGTGAGTACTTGTAGGGGAAAGTCATTTTATGATGTTATGTTTTTTGTACTTTAAGGACTAACAACAATAATGCTATGGCAAGAATTTTAAAATGGGCTTTAGTTTTCTTTCTTTTGTTCAGTGATTGTTAAATTTTTAAGAAGTTTTTATGGATAAAAAGAGTGGCATAGAGCTGTGACTTTTACTAATTTTATTTTTGTTTTACTTGACGTGACCTCAGTAACATTGGTCAACCACATAAAACAGAAACGGTCAAGCAAGCGTAAATGAAACTTTCCATTGCAAAAGGGCAGCCTGCCGAAAGGTAAGGCTAACACCTTGAAGACTAAAATGGTAATTTTCTGGACTTTCAACATGCATAAAAGTGGATCACTCTGACCATTGGATGTCTTTGTGCAGCACACCTCACGCACATGTGCTGATTGTTGTGCTGCAGAAGCACCAAAATGGCATTGGCCTTTAAAGAAAGTAAAAAGAGTCTTAAAGTACCTCAACCACGAACACATGGAATAAGTGATCAAGTACTGTGGTGGACAGTAGAACTTTAGGGACATTTAAAACTTGACTTGATGTTATTTTAGAAAAATTAAGAGGATAGGATTGGTGTTCTTCCTTATAGGCTGTTACCAGTTGATAAGGTGCCACGTGAGAGGTAGGACATCAAACTAAAAGAAGTGGCAGTTCAGGGTGATGCTTGTAGGTGGGTGCAAAATCGGCTCAGACACAGGAAGCAGAGGGTGATGGTACGAGGAACCTCATCAGAATTGGCCGATGTTAAGAGTGGTGACCAGCAGGGGTCAGCACTGGTGCTGCTGCTATTTTTAATATATATATAAATGATTTAGATATGAATATAAGTAACAAGATGGTTAAGTTTGTAGATGATACAAAGACAGGTGGATTAGCAGATAATTTGGAATCCAATAAACTATTACATTAGGACCTGGACAGCATACAGGCTTGGACAGATTTGTGAAAGGTGAAATTTGATGTCAGTAAATATAAAGAATTACACATAGAAATGTAAAAATGTTAGGTTTAAATACACAATGGAAGGTCAGAAAATCGAGAGTGCACTTATGAGAAGGATTTAGGAGTCATAGTGGACTCTAAGCTATCGACTTCCAGACAGTGTTCAGAAGCCATTAAGAAGGCTAACAGAATGTCAGGTAATATAGCGCCTTGATGTGTGGAGTACAAGTCACAGGAGGTTCTGCTCAACCTTTATAACACACTGGTGAGGCCTCATCTGGAGTCCTGCGTGCAGTTTTGGTCTCCAGGCTACAAAAAGGACATAGCAGCACTAGAAAAAGTCCAGAGAACAGCGACTAGGCTGATTAGAGGGCTACAGTGGTTGAATTATGAGGAAAGATTAAAAGAGCTGAGCCTTTACAGTTTAAACAAAAGAAGATTAAGAGGTGACATGGCGGAAGTGTTTAAAATTATGAAGGGAATTAGTCCAGTAGATCAAGACGGTGACTCTAAAATGAGTTCATCAAGAACACAGGGACACAGTTGGAAACTTGTTAAGGGTAAATTTTGCACAAACATAAACCATAGAACCATAGACTCTTGGAATAAGTGACCAAGTCTGTGGTAGACAGTAAGACTTTAGGGACTTTCAAAACTCGACTTGATGTTTTTTTAGAAGAGTTAAGTGGATGGGACTGGCGAGCTTTGTTGGGCTGAATGACCTGTCTCTTGTCAAGATTGTTCTAATGTTCTTCAGACCTAGAAAATTCTGTGCCTGCAGTCTTAACAGAATTTCAAAAGATCTCTGGTCTCAGAATTAATCTGAATAAAAATGTACTCTTTCCAGTGAATTCTCAAGCATATAATATTAGATTAGATACCCTAACTTTTATCATTGCAGAACAGTTTAAATACCTAGGGGTAAACATCACAAGTAAACATAAAGTTCTATATCAACAAAATTTCGCGGTCTGCATGGAAAAAATTAAACTAGACTTGCATAGATGGTCAACCCTTCATCTCACACTAGCTGGAAGAATTAACACTGTTAAGATGAATATTCTTCCCAAGCTCTTTTTTATTTCAAAACATTCCAATATACATTCATAAATCATTCTTTAAGCAATTAGATTCAACAATAACCTCATTTATTTGGAATTCAAAACATCCACGCATCAAAAGAGCGACCCTACAAAGACAAAAGGCAGAAGGCGGCATGGCTCTACCTAACTTCCAGTTTTATTACTGGGCAGCAAATATACAGGCAATAAGAACCTGGACACAAATAGAAGAACATACACAGGCTTGGACCGCAATAGAAGTAAAATCCTGCAGTACTTCTTTGTATTCCTTGCTCTGTGCTCCAATAAACACACGTTATCGGCAATACACTAATAACCCAATTGTGCTCCACTCACTTAGAATCTGGAACCAATGTAGAAAGCATTTTAAGATGGAGAAGCTTCTATCTGTGGCTCCTCTGCAAGAGAACCACCTCTTTTAACCTTCACAAACATATGCAGTTTTTAATATCTGGAAAAAATTTGGAATTAACTTGTTTAGAGATCTTTATATAGACAACGTCTTTGCATCCTATGAACAATTACATTCCAAATTTAACATTCCAGCTACACATTTCTTTCACTATCTTCAAATCAGGAACTTTGTTAAACAGAACCTTCCAGATTTTCCTCATCTTGCACCCTCATCCATGTTGGAAAAAATATTGCTCAATCTCAAGGACTTAGACTCCATCTCTACAATATATAAAATCATTTTACAATCCCTTCCTTTCAAAGATCCAAGAGGACACTGGGAAAAAGATCTCTCAATTAATATATCAGAAAAGGAGTGGAAAGTAGCAATGCAGAGAATTCACTCGAGCTCCATATAGAAAAGCATAAAATTATACAACTCAAAATTATATATCGAGCACATCTGTCTCACCTAAAACTCTCCAAAATATTTCCAGGGCGAGATCCAACCTGCGAACGCTGCGACCAAGTCCCAGCCTCACTGGGTCACATTGTTTGGGCCTGCACCAAATTAACATTATTCTGGACCAAAATTTTTAATTACCTTTCAGACAGCCTTGGACTCACAATCCCTCCTAACCCATTAACAGCTGTGTTTGGTGTTTTTCCAGAGGGGCTTAAAGTGGAGAAGGACAAACAAATTGTGATTGCATTCACTACACTTTTGGCACACAGACTTATTCTGATAAACTGGAAGAACCCAAACTCTCCTCTTTTAAGTCAGTGGGAAGCTGATGTGTTACTGTATATTATTTGAAGTTGGAAAAAATCAAATACTCAGTTAGAGGATCCGTACAGACTTTTTTCAAAACATGGCAGGATCTAATCAGTAATATTTTAAAATAAGTTCATAAAGCACAGAGAATTTATTAATTTAGGTATGTTTACAAGCCTTAAATTTCACGCCGTTTGGCTTGCTCTCTCATCGATCTGTTCTTAACTTAATTTTTCTTTTTGTAAAAACTTGATTGATTTGTATGGACTGCAATAAAATTAATAAAGAAAGAAAAAAAAAAGATTGTTCTAATGTTCTAAAAAACAGTTACTGCTATTTGTTAAACTGTACTCCCCCTTTATTTTTTCATTTACTAAGACACCTGTCAGTCACGTCCCACACTCACAGTGGAGTTATAAATGTCTATGGAGCCCACATAAAACACGTAGGTCCCATAATGAACATTTAAATAAAATACACCCCTTGTGTCTCATGTAGGCACTCCTTTACCTCTTGTTTCGGTACTGAACAAAAATTACCTTTAACTCTTTGAGGGCTGAATATTTTTTCTAAAAAAATGATGGTTTCACACAGAAATCAACATAAAACGACTGTTGCTGCATGATGTGGCTGCCAGTTTGCCAAGAATGAGTGGCAGGCTTGCTGCCAGGCTGTTTTTGTGTGGCTGGGACAGCAGCAACAGCAGTCACGGTCGCAGTGCATTACAATCTGATTTTTAAGTGGCAGTCCTCCCTGGCGAGCATTGTCAGCACCACGACTAGCTGAGGACCGATCAGCTGAAGCTGGAACCTCACATTCATTTTCAATCACATATCAAAATCTGAGTCTGACAAGTCATAGTCCAGTTCAAAGATAATAGGCAAGACGTCATTCACGGAGTATTTTGCTTTTCACATTCGTTTTGATCTCTCTCCAGGTGTCAGGGCCATTTTTGCCATTGTGTGCACCTTGCTACTCACGTGAGCGCATGGAATCTTTGTCAAACCAATGAATCTAACTTTCCTTCTCTCAATGAGAGTCCAACTAAAATGTAACGGTTGTCACAGTTTACAGTTGATTACCATCGTAATCGTAATTACCTCCTTTTGACAAAAGTTGACATCAGCCCTGAAAGAGTTAAAGGATATAAACTCCTAGGTGTGGTTAGTTGTAGTACACAGCAATCTAGGAAGAGGCAGCACAGAAGAACCAATGGTCGCATTACCCATTTTATTTATTGGACTTAATTGGGGTTCCTGCTGATCCCCAACCACTCAGCATTACAATATACTTGTTAATTGTGTCCACAAGGGGGTGTCATAGAACCCCAGGCCCCAGACACAATTGCACAAACTGTCCCTGGTTCAAACCATGTACTTTTATTTGACTTCCTCTTTTCTGAGTGTAAGTCAGCACAACACAGCACAATGAAATAAATCTTCCTCTTCCCTCTCCTGCACTCCTCCCAGGCGAATGTTGTCCAGTTCTTTTCTTAACTCTGACACCACATGAATGTTACAGAGCTGTTCCTCTTATGCAAGACTTCATGTGCCAGGCCACTGCCCAAAGGAAGCACTTCTGGGTCAGGTGAAACACTCACAATGTTGGGATCATGAATCCCTGCAGCACCCTCTCAGCTGCCGCATGAGACTTCAATTCCCAGCATGCTCTGTGAGTGCCCATATGGGTACTGTAGCCCAGGGATGCTGACATCTATTTGGGGAGCGAAGAAACCAAATAGTTTGCCTCTCTCTGTCCTTCTAGTATTCTAGCCTCCTAGTTGGGTAAAGATCTTTGTTCTAGCCCTTCCGAGACGTCAGCATATCCACTATGATGTTGGTACCTTCTGCCTTGCCCTACATGTTATCTGTTTACTAGCTTGGCGTTCCAGGCCAGGTAAAGAACCTTAAACCATCCCAGCCAGGACCCCTGCCTGTGTTCGCTGTCCATTATAATATCCATCCATCCATTTTCCTACCCGCTGAATCCGAACACAGGGTTACGGGCGTCTGCTGGAGCCAATCCCAGCCAACACAGGGGACAAGGCAGGAACCAATCCTGGGCAGGGTGTCAACCCACCGCAGGACACACACAAACACACCAAGCATACACTAGGGCCAATTTAGAATCGCCAATCCACCTAAACGGCATGTCTTTGGACTGTGGGAGAAAACCAGAGCGCCCGGAGGAAACCCACGCAGACACGGGGAGAATATGCAAACTCCATGCATTATAATATAAATATTGTATTTAATGTGTTTTGCTTTTTTTGTCTCTGTCACAGATTTCACAATATTGTTATTAATCTATGGATGACAGACATGTAAGAATTTCATGGTACTATGTACACGTAACATGAGGTCTGCATTCGAGATGAATTTTGTATTATTGTAAAATTCCTTACTTTTTTCAGGAAAATACAGTCACCTTTTTGAGACTTAATGCTAAAAATACAAGAAGAATAATGCAGGAAAGAAATTTGGTTTACTGATTAAAACCTTAGAAGGAGAATTTGACCTCTCTGCTTACGTGTATTGCCTACGGCATATAAAATTATTGATCATAATTCTTAAAGCGATAATAAAAATCATATTACGTTTGTTTGTACTTTACAAAATATATCGCACTCTTAAGGCAGATGAGTAATACAGAAAATCACTCCCCAGTGTAATTTGTACTTTTCAGCCCATTCACATGGGACTCATAAGATCTCTTAATAAGATTATGTCAAATCCAACAGCTGTTCCATCAGTATGCTTATGGGAAAAAAACATAAAAGTAAACTCTGTACCGAAAAATAAAGAGACTCGAGACGCCCTCTTTCGTATGTCACAGTTTGAAAGGGGGAACTTCTGAATATGCTTGGTGGCACTAAATGTATCTATCAACTATCTATCAGCTGTACCTCAAAGTTAGTTCTGACATCACTTCATCTGTAAAAAAGCTGTTGAAATACTTTGAGGATATTGAATATTGGACGGCACAAAATTTCTAGCAATTAATTGAAAATAAAACAGGAGTTATTATTTTTGGTCCTACCACATCTGCAGTTGAAATCGGCATGCATGATTCAAAATGATGGCAGAAACCGAGGTATCATCTTTGAGTCATCACTAAGTTTTGAAAAACAAATCTCCACAGTAGTAAAGTCCAGTTTTTACCAAGTGAGGCAAATTTCTAAACTAAAATCATTTTTATCACAGAAAGACTTAGAAACAGTCATTCATGCCTTTATTACATCTCGCCTTGATTATTTTAATTCCTTATATGTGGGTCTGCCAAAATCTGCTCTGAACGCGGCAGCGAGATTTTTGATTGGGTTGAGAAAAAAGAATCACATCTCCCCCATTTTAGCCTCTGTCTCCACTGGCTACCGGTGAGGCGTCGCATTGGTTTTAAAATCTTGTTGTTTGTTTTTAAAGCCTTGTATGGTCTCGCTGGCTCCAAAATGTATCTGTGACCTCCTTCACCCCTATGTGCCACCAAGAGCGCTGAGGTCATCTGAACGACTGCTCCTTGTAGTGCCGAGATCTCGGCTGAAGTCGAGGGGAAACCAAGCTTTTTCAGTTGTTGCTCCTCGGCTTTGGAATGACTTGCCTCTGCACATCAGATCTTCATCCTTTATCGAGTTTTTTAAAAGTCGGCTTAAGACCTACTTGTTAGGCAGAGTGGTGGCTCTGAGGCTAGGGATCTGCACTGGAAATCGGAAGGTTGCCGGTTTCAATCCCGTAAATGCCAAAAGGGACTCTGCTCTGTTGGGCCCTTGAGCAAGGCCCTTAACCTGCAATTGCTGAGGTGCTTTGAGTAGTGAGTAAAGTGCTATATAAATGCAAATAATTATTTGTTTTCTTCTGTCTTTCACTGTGTAAAATGGGATTGTGGTGGATGTTATAATTGGTTGTTTTATTAATCTGCTTTTGCATGAACATCTGAAATCTGAACACATTACTCCAGTTTTGATGTCACTACACTGGTTACCTGTGTCATTCATGAATGACTTTTAAATTCTGCTTATGGTTTATAAAGCCTTAAATAATCTCGCCCCATCTTATATATCGGAATGCCTGACACCTTATATTTCAAATCGTAACCTCAGATCCTCAAATGAGTGTCTCCTTAGAATTCCAAGAACAAAACTTGAAAGAAGTGGTGAGGCTGGCGGCCTTCTGCTGTTAGGCACCTAAAATCTGGAATAGCCTGCCAATAGGAATTTGCCAGGCTGATACAGTAGAGCACTTTAAAACACTTCTGAAAACACATTACTTTAACATGGCCTTTTTATAACTTCAATTTAATTTAATTTAACTTAATCCTGATACTCTATATGTTCAATTTCCTCATAATAACTATTCATGGTGGCTCTAAAATCAGTACTGACCCCTACTCTCTCTTCTGTTTCTTTTTCCGGTTTCTTTGTGGTGGTGGCCTGCGCCACCTCCACCTACTCAAAGCTTCATGATGCTCTAACAATGATGGACGGATTAAAAGGCAGAAGTCTACGTGACTATCATCATCATAAAGCCCCTTTCGTGAGAACCCTAAATCCAAAGAGGACTGTTTCATTTATGTTAGGTAGAATGCCCAGAGGGGACTGGTCAGGTGGTCTCATGGTCTGGAATCCCTACAAATTTTATTTTTTTCTCCAACCTTCTGGAGTTTTTTTTGTTTTTTCTGTCCCCCCTGGCCATTGGACCTTACTCTTATTCAATGTTAATTAATGTTGATTTATTTTGTTTTCTTATTGTGTCTTTTATTTTTCTATTCTTTATTATGTAAAGCACTTTGAGCTACTGTTTGTATGGAAATGTGCTATATAAATAAATGTTGTTGTTGTTGTTGATTGTTTGTATTGTGTTTATTTTAATGCTTTTTTGTGCAGCACTTTGGTGCAACCTCTGTTGTTTTAAATGTGCTTTTAAAATAATCTAATTTAATCTAATAATCTATCAAGATTTAAATAATGTTTAACAAAACAGAGAAGTCACAATGCAAAGTGAAGTGCAAAAGCAAAAAAGTTTAAAATCGTGTAAGATTTAGGTGCTTTCCAGAACTGACGTCCTATGCATGCGGGATCCATTTCGCACCAGCAAGGGGGTTAAAGCAATCATTTCTGGTGGAAATCTCTCTCATTTTAGCCCTGTCCGAAACATTTATGCCAGTAACTTTTTACAGTCTATGTGTTCACATCTCAGTAAAGATAGCGGAGTCTTCTATCTTCTGTAAAAAAAGTCTGTCAAAAATAACACTTAGTGAAACAAATCTCATACGAATCAAGATGGCAGTAAAATTCAGTCATTTCTTGTGAAAAATGATATTCCCCGTGATTTTTAAGGCTTTCATGGAAAAAAATGAAGGAAGTTGAAAAATGTATCCACACGTTGTGTGACTTACACTGAACATTTCAAACCGATTCATACCACATCAGTCAAGTGGATGAGTTTGTGGACATGGAAGCTCCAAACACATGTGCGGCATCATTAGGTAACAGCCCACTTGAGCCTTCTAGATCTGCTGTAGATAACGATTAACAAGAAGACCACTTGTTCTCTTGTTTTAAACAATAATTCATTCATTAATGATTTAACATCAACACATTTATTTTCTCTATTATTTGTTCACTCTTGATATCTTGATTTCTTTGCTACTCTTATGAGATGTCATAACTAATTTATTTGCAATTTAGTTGTAATCTCTCTTCTATTTCATAATTTCTGTAATTCTCTTACTCTATGAAGTCAATTTTACATATTCTATGCCAACAAAATGAACATTATGGGGAAATGTTTTTCAGAGATTCAGACTACTTCTCTCTCTATTATATAAAAAAATCTCAGGATGAGACGAGACGTGACTTTCTCAGAGAAACACTTTCACATCCTGCAAGACGAGACTTTTTGTACCAGGCCCGGAGCCGGAAATAAAAGACACACAGTACATGACAAAGCAGAACGTCGTAAAGAATTCAAAAACGTTGCCGTGATACACATGCAGAGCAGGTTAGAGTTAATGGAAGTAGGAAGATTCGAAGTCTCAAAAAAATGATAGTAAAGATCGCATTAGCGCAAACAAATGGAAATTATTACTAGGTGGAATAACAGAACAGCGAAAAGAGATCAAATATATTGTTTGGATTTAAATTTTAAGTCAGAGACTTGTAGATCATCTAATTCGTGTTGCCAGGAGGAGACAGATCCTTTTCTTAATTAAAAGAGTAAAAAATGTTCCCTTCATAGGGGCATACCTTGGGAGCAGGACCTCCAACAGGAGCAGAGGATGCCTGGGGGAGAAGAGAGACAAGACAGTGAGACAGGCTTTTAAATGTTCAAAGCGCCTGAGATGCAAATCACATGGCACGGTAACAGCGGCAATCCAGCAGCTGATTGAGCAAAGAGGAGGTAAAAAAAATAACTATTTGTTTGCCATTGTATCGCCGTTTAGGAGGGGGTTTCGGAGGAGCCACCGCATCTCCTTGGGGTGCGTTCAGCCCCTCTATTCACAACGCGAGGGGCAAAGACACGAAGAGGCCAGGAGAGGAGGGTTAGTGTTGGTGAGCGAAGCAAGTGGGGGTGGGATTTGAGGGGAAGTTTGGTGAGCAAAGTGAGCAGGGGGCAAAGCCCCCTAATTTAAAATATAGAAAAACAGTATTATGTGTGTGCTAACATTACCTGGGATTGCCCATACAGTTCTCTCCTTGACCCATCACTACACAAAAACTTGTAAAAAAGGTGAGAAAAAACTGCTTAGGTTAAGTCCAAATGAATTGGTCCACCAAACCCATCGATCTTCAAGTGAATCGTTTTCATTCACCCAGATTTCTGTAAATGCCATAGCACACGAACCTCTGGAATCGGCCAGAGAACGTGCACTTGCTTGAAGTTCATCCACCTTATTTCAGAGAGAATGAACTTTTCCCATTATAAGGGACTGTAAGGAAGGGTGAACTCCTTGCAGTTTTTTCAGTCTTTCTTGTATACCTCCTATTTTCCCCCTTTAACATTGTTTTATGGTTGCACGGTTATTATAGCAAGTAATAAACTCCCAGAAAAGACCAGGAAAGGATAGACACATATAAAAGAAAAAAAGAAAGACACATTTCTTAACAGATGTAGCCTCCCACTGCCCTGTTCTCTCAATGACCAGTCTCCCCACACCATCTCCACTACATCAACATCTCCTACCATGTCAACTAGAATGGCCAGTGATGGGTCCACCTCTGATTGTCCATGTCCATAACTGAAGACCAAGTAAGAACACAACTGAGGACACCACACAAATTAAAAGCCTTTGGACCCGTTGGAGTCAATCCTTCAGCCCTTAATGCCTGTGCTGACCTACTTTGTGGTGTCCTCTGCCACCTGTTCAGTTTGTCCCTAAGGCTCCAGAAAGTGCCGCTGCTGTGGAACAACATCCTGCATTGTTCCTGTTCCAAAGAAGGCAGGTGCCTCTTCACCTAAAGAATACAGACCAGAGTCCCTTAGGTCTTAAATCATGAAGACCTTTGAGAGGCTAGTCCTGGTATATGTTTCCTTTTGTGGTAGACCACCTGGACCCACTGCAGCTTGCCTATCAAAGATTGGAGTGGAGGATGAATTTATCTTTCTGTTAAACAAGGTTGTACAAAGCACTGTGAAGATTCTGCTTTTTTGATTCCTCCAGTGCCTTCAATACCATCCAGCCATCTTTGTTAAGGGGTCATCTCAGAGATATGCAGGTTGATGAGCCGATGGTGTCCTGGATAATGGACTATCTGTTGGGCAACACTGGAGCTCCACAAGGAACAGGGCTGTCTGCTTTAATCTTCACTCTGTATACCTCAGAGTATAATTACAAGAGCAGGTCAGGTCACATTCATTGAAATTCTCAGATGATTCTACACTTATAGGGAGTATTGATAAATGGGGTGAGTCATCAGACAGGACTCAGCTGGAGAATTTTGTTTCTTGGTGGAAAGAGAATTGTGCAACTTAACATCAGCAAAACCAAGGAACTGCTTATTGACTTTCGCTGTACCAAAAAGCTTCCATGTCTGGTCACTGTTCAAAGAAGTGGTATAGAGGTGGTCCACTTCTACAAGTACCTGGAAGTCCAAATTAATGACAGTTGGACTGTTTTCAGAACACAGAGCAGTTGGAGGAGAAAGGGTGTACCTGCAATGTGGGCAGTGACATCCTCCACATCTTCTTTCAGACTTTCAGTCAACAAATTATTCAGAAGAAGTGTGTCAAAAAACATGATTGGGGGTCCTTTATACCAACAGCAATACTCCGGTATAACAACACACTGGGACTGCCAAGTCAGACATTTTCTTTCTTTAAAAGTTTCTTCCTTTTTGTCATTCTGTTGTATGTTCAGACCATAGTGTGTGTATTTATATGTTGTGGAGACTGGCCCAGACACAGATAGGTGGACACCAAAAGTTCAACCACCAATACACGTTTATTCATAATTCTATTTACAAAAGTTCCACACAGAAACCCAGGGCCCCAGCACCAATCACTCTTCAGTCCAAGCCTTTCAAAAGCCGGTCTTCGTGACTGCCTCCACTCCTCTCCTCCAAGCTCTATCCTCTTCCACCCGACTTCAGCCATTGAATGGAGGGAGACGGCCCCTTTTATCTTCACCTGGACAAGCTCCAGGCTCCTCCCAATGAGCTTCTGCCGGCACTCCCTGGTGTGGCAGAAATGCCGGTTGTGCACCCAGAAGTACTCAGGGTGTCCCTGGTCTTCGTCGACCCCAGCACTTGCAGGTGTGGCGGAATTGCTGAGGACCATGGCTCTCCAGGGTTGAGCTTCCATGCTCCTTTCCCATAGTTCCCATAGCCACCAGGGTGGTCACCCCCTCATGGTCCGGAGGAGGTGTAATATCTCTGGCAATCAGAAGCTACCCTCTAAAACACACAGCTCTGATCTCTCAAAAATGTCAAACGTTACTCCTTAACAAGCTGCAGATGATGATGCCTGTTGATCAAACAGGTATAGCTAGTGAAATGGAGGCAAGGTGTGCTCCAAGACGCAGCGAGAGGTAGAGCAACTCGAACGGAGGCTGGCGCGTGAGTGAGGAGGTCCCTGCCTGGCTCCCCACTCCTGAGATCCTGCTTCCCCCTCCCCTTGGCCTGCAGTATGCCACTCGGATTCGCGCAAATAAATTGACGCCACAAATGAACTATGATACTTAGCGTGATGAGAGAAGTCACAAAATCAACCACAATGTTCAAGCAAATTATAGAAACAAAACGATCTGTATCCGTTAAGTCGTTCTCGCGTGAAAGTGAACAGACATACAGACACACAGCCAGATGTTGGATAGATAGATAGATAGATAGATAGATAGATAGATAGATAGATAGATAGATAGATAGATAGATAGATAGATAGATAGATAGATAGATAGATAGTGTGAAGAAATCAAAAACATAGATGATTATCTATCATTAATTTCGATCCACATGCACTGTATTACTTTAACATAATCAATAACAAGCTGGATATTATATTATGAATAAAACATGAACTATCCCATTGACACAAGTATTCAGACCCTTTGCTATGACATGTGACATTTGGCTCAGATGCATCCCATTCTATTAATTATCAGTGAGATGTTCCTACACGTTGTTTGGAGTCCACCTGTGCTTAATTCACTTGACTAGACATGATTAGGAAACACACACATCTGTCTACAGAAGGTGCCTGACAATGCATATTGTAGGCTGGGGGGCTGATCGCACCCCTAGATGATATGGACGCTCCTCGGAAAACCCCTCCTAAAAATGCTGACAGACTACCTTCACATTGCTCCTTTACTTGCTGGGCTTACTTGCGGCTGCTCTGTCACGCGATATACTTTCCGCATGGTACTCCTTATACTTAAAAGCCTGAACATCACCTGCTGGTTTGGGATTGGCTGATTGCTTTGTTTTCTCTCTCCTGCCCCGGTCATCCTCTGCTCCTGTTGGGGGTCCCGCTCCCGTTGTGCTTCCCTATGATATCTATTCTTTAATCGAGAACTAACTACATACTGAGCTTGTTTTACTTCTGAAAGAGACATGTTTGTTTCAAGTGTTTGAATAAAGTTCCTGTCTCTACAATCTCCTGTGTTTTCTGTGCAATTCTGTGACCCAAGCGTGACAATATCTGAACAAAAACCAATCTCATGAAGTTTCCTGTAGAGGCTATGGATATCATTGTGTTGATGCCCAGATCCGAGTAATGGTACAAACAATTTCTACAGCATTGAAGGTTTCCTAGAGTGCAGTCCTTTTTCAAATTCTTTAATGGAAGAAGTTCGGAACAACCACAACTCTTCCTGGGACTGGCCACCCCGGCAAACTGTACAATCAGAGCAGAAGGATTAGAGACAATAATCAATGCATTCTCTACCAATCTGGGCTTTATGACAGAGTTGCCAGGCAGAGGCCTCTCCTCATTAAAACACACATGGAACTCCATTGGAGTTTAGTAAAAGGCACCCAAAGGATTTTCATACAGTGAGAAACAGGATTTTCAGGTCTGATGCAATGAAACATAGTGTCATGTCTGGAGGAAACCAGGCACCGGTCATTACCTGTGCAATACCATTCCAATGGTGAAGCATGTTGGTGGCAGCATCACGCTGTGGCCTTGTTTTTCAGGGGCAGGGATGGGGAAAACTAGACAGGATTGAGGAAAAGCTAAAGAGAGCAAAGTACAGAGATCTCCTTAATGAAAACCTTCTCCAGAGTGCTGTGGACCTCTGACTGGACCGAAGGTTTGCTTCCTAATAGGACAATGACCCTAAGCACAAAGCAAAGACAACACAGCTGTGGTTTAGAGTCACCTATGTGAATGTTCTTGAGTGTCCCAGCCACAGCCTGGACTTGAACCCAAGTGAACATCTCCAGTGAGACCTGAACGGTGACTGACGGTTTCCGTCCCACCTGAGAGAGCTTGAGAGCCTCTGTAGAGATGAATGGCAGAAATTTCCAGGTGGACAAAGCTTATTGAGTCAAACTCAAGAAGACTCCACACTGTAATCACTGACACAGGGGCTTCAACAAAGAAATGAATGTTTGTGCTAATGTGTTTTTATTTTTATTGAATTAGTGAAAATTCCTAAAATGAATCGCGTTCTTGCTTTGTCAGTCTATGACAGCACTGGAGCTCCCCAGGGGACAGTACTGTCTCCGTTTCTTTTCACCCTCTACACATCTGACTTCAGATATAATTCAGAGTCATGCCACCTGCAGAAGTTCTCTGACGACTCTGTGATTGTTGGGTGTATAAAGGAGACAGTACCAGTCTGTTGTGGATGACTTTGTTTCCTGGTGTGAGCGCAATCACCTACAACTGAACATCAGGAAAACCAAGGAAATGGTTGTGGACTTTAGGAGAAGCAAGACCCCTGCGACTCCTATATCTGTCAAGGGGGAGATAGTGGACATGGTCTCTGATTACAAATATCTGGGAGTCCATCTGGACAACAAACTTGACTGGTCACTCAACACAACGGCACTCTACAAGAAAGGACAGAGTCGGTTGAACTTTCTTCGAAGGCTCAGGTCTTTTAACGTCTGTAACACCATTCTACGGATGTTCTACGAGACCGTTGTGGCAAGTGTAATTTTTTACGCTGTGGTCTGTTGGGGTGGGAACATTAAGGTGTCTGATAAGAACAAATTGGACAAGTCAATTAAAAAGGCCGGATCTGTGCTAGGCATGGAGCTTGATTCTGTGGATGTAGTAGCGAAGAGGAGGATTCTATCCAAAGTAAAATCCATTGTGAACAATCCTTCTCACCCGCTATACAGTGTTTTCGCTGAACAGAGGAGCAGTTTCAGCCAGAGACTGATTACTATCAAGTGCTCCACAGAGCGCCACAGGAGATCCTTTCTCCCAATGGCCATAAAAGTTTACAACTCTTCTCTGTAACCCATACAAACATGTATGTGGCTTTTTGCACTGACTGGTATACAACAGGACATTAATACTTACCCATACTAATAATATGACAACTGCAATACTACCTCCCTATAGCATATGTAATATAAGAGTGCATACAATAATACTATACTACTGTATACTATTGTTTTTTTTTTTTTTCCTTTCCTTAGTCAACAACTGTGAGCACCTGTAACCGAGCACAAGTAATTTCCCTCTGGGATTAATAAAGTTCTTTGAATTGAATTGAATTGAATTGAATATCGAGTGTCGTTGGGTGAAGGAAAAATGAATTTAATGATTTTAGCAGAAGGCAAAAACACCACACAATGTGAAAAAAAGTGGAGGGGTCTGAAGTCTCTGTGAGTGCCCCGTAGATCCTTGGTTTCGAGATACAAAAAGCTTCAGTAAAAGTCACGTGATGGAATGAAATTGGCAAGATAATAACACAAATGTCAAATGCTGGTATTTTTACAAGGCTTTGAAAAACAAATTACCAGATATTTAGCTTTGAAATATCATTTGTCATTTGGTTTGACTTTGCTCTCACTTCTCACAATCCACCCCTTCACCAATTCCACCCACTGATGCAAAGAACGCAATTGTCATTTCCAAATAGTGTTGACTATAAGAAACGTGTTCTTGTCAAATAATGGAAAAAAAATGTTTTTGAAGGGGGTTTCAAAGGTCTTTGCTCATTTGCTTTCATCTTATTTAATGAAGATTTCAAATATGAACCTGTCAAGAACATTCCTGAGTAGAAAATGTAAAAGAAACAAATTCAAATAGAGTAATACTGCAACCAAGACCATACACATAAAAACATACGAGTAAATGAATTACAAATTAGCAAATTAAGTCAAATACAATACCCTCCATAATGTTTGGAACAAAGACATATTTTCCACAGTTTAAAATTATAAATCAAACCATTCAGATTTGATTAAAGTGCACATTGCAGACTTTCATTTAAGGAGATTTGCAGACATTTCTGTCTCACCGTGTAGAAATGACAACACTTTTTATATGTGACTCCCAAATTTCAGGGCACCATAATATTTGGGACGATTGGTATCTCAGGTGTTTGTGATCCCTCAGGTGTGTTTCATGGCTTCATAAGATACCTCGACTTGCTGCTACCCTTTGGAGTCTGTAGTTGCCATTGTTCAACATGAGGACAACCGCTGTGCCAAAGAAAGTCAAAGAAGTCATCATGAGGCTGAAAAACAAGAATAAAACCATCAGAGACATCAGTGACACCTTAGGATGACCAAAATCAACTGTCTGGAATAGCATGAAGAAGAAAGAACACATTGGTGAGCTCAGTAACTGCAAAGGGACTGGTAGGCCAAGGAAGACCTCACTATGGTAAAGAAAAAACCCCAAACGTCTGTGCGACAGATCAGAAACGGTCTTCAGGGGGCCAATGTGTGTGTGTCAGAGACGACTATCAGCAGAAGACTTCATGAACATAAATACAGAGGACACACTGCAAGATGCACACCACTAGTTAGCCACAAAAACAGGATGGCCAGATTACAGTTTGGGAAAAAGGACTTCAAAGAACCTGCAGAAGTCTAGGAAACGGTCTTGTGGACAAATGAGACAAAGATGAACCTGATCAGAGTTATGGCAAGAGCAAAGTGTGGAGACACAAAGGAACGGTCCAAGATCTAAAGCAGAGCACCTCATCTGTTAAACATGGAGGTGCTGGGGGTGTTATGGCTTGGGCATGTATGGCTGGCACAGGTCCTGGAAACACTTCTCTTCATTGATGATGTGACTGCTGATGGCAGTGGCACAATGAATTCGGAGGTGTGTAGAAACATCTGATCTGCTCAAGTTCCAGTAAAGGCCTCCAAACTCATTGGACGGCACTTCATCCTACAACAAGATGATGAGCCAAACACACTGCTGAGGCAGCACAGGAGTTTGTCAACGTTAAAAAATGGAAAATTCTTGAATGGCCAAGCCAGTCACCCAAAAATCCAACTAAGCATGTGCTGAAGAGAAAACGTACGGGGAGAAGCCTCCCAAAACAAGCAGGAGCTGAAGATTGCTGCATTAGAGGCTTGGGAGAGCATCACCAGAGAAGACCCTCAGCACCTGGTGGTGTCTATGAATTGCAGAATTCAAGCAGTCATTGCAGGTAAGAGATATGCGACAAAGAACTATAAATATGACGGCTTTAATAGACCAGCCATTCATTACCAAAGGTAAAAACAAAGTGCATATCGTGATAATTGTGGTACTGTAGAAGTGATATTGTTGGGTCTCTTACATGTAGCAGTGCACTCAATTAGAATCCATGACTATATCATGAAAAATCACATACACAATAAAAACAAGTTGTTTTCATATATTCAGTTGTTACCACCTGTGCAGGAAGAGGCAAGAAAAGATTGTGAACGGAAGATGAAACGTTACTGAGAGCCAAACCTTGAATTTTTTTAACCGAAAAACCATCCCATTTAATTTGGAGTCGTAGACAAAAACCAGTCAGAGAAAAGAGCAGGGATTCTGCTGAACCAGAAAATCAATCACGAAGATGAGCACAAACAAGGAAAGATCTGTTATCGAATCTTGGACACCAGGAATTATATGGAGCTTATGACCCCTGACGACACATACAGCATCACCCTGGACATCACCCATAGCAACTGCAACTACAATCCTACATAAAATGGTGGCATCCATGAGAAACAAAATGACATCACGGGAAGATGTCAAATATTTTTAGAACCTTTAAAACAACCGAATTCTAGAAAATTTAAAAACAGAAATGAAATCCAACGATAAAGAAAAAGTGTGAGGAAAAAAAATATCATAAAGAAGTGAAAAGCAGATCATTACATTAATAACAGTGGACAACACAATTTTTTTTTACATTTTGCTTCCTAAATAAATGTTGGTGATTATAATACAGAGCTTAAAGCTAAACACAAATGTAATTTCATATTACCTGGAACACTTAATAGTTTGGAAAAGTGTGAAATTAGCTTTTATTAAATTTAGTGTATGTAATCGCAGAATGGGTGGCACGGTGGCACAGTGGTAGCACTGCTGCCTCTCAGTAAGATGACCTGGGTTCGCTTCCCGGGTCCTCCCTGCGTGGAGTTTGCATGTTCTCCCCGTGTCTGTGTGGGTTTCCTCCCACAGTCCAAAGATATGCAGGTTAGATGCATTGCCGATCCTAAATTGTCCTGAGTGTGTGGTGGGTGTGTGTGCTCTGTGGTGGGCTGGCGCCCTGCCCGGGGATTTGTTCCTGCCTATCGCCCTATGCTGGCTGGGATTGGCTCTGGCAGACCCCCATGACCCTATGTTAGGATATAGCAGGTTGGAAACTGACTGACTGACTAATTGCAGAATGATGCTAACACATTGCATTAATTTAATTGAGCTAAAATATTTTGTTGCTGATTTCCACTTGTGCATCTGATGTTTCTCATTTCAGTATTCAACAATAGCATTGGTGGATACCACTTGCCCTGGTAGTGCTTTTCCATCAAGAAGTGGTTATTCATCTCTGTGCAGTGTGGCACATTAAGGTAATTTGATATGCTGGTAAAAGTACTTATGAAAAGGAAAGAATCACTGCTCCTATTCTGAAATATGCAATCTCATGAGACATACACTCACTGGTCACTTTATTAGGTGCAACTGTTCAACTGCTTATTACCGCAAATATTTAATCAGCCAATCACATGGCAGCAACTCAATGAATTTCGGCCTCTAGATATTGTCAAGACCACCTGCTGAAGTTCAATCCGAGCATCAGAATGGAGAAGAAAAGTGACTGAAGTGACTTTGAACATGGCATGGCTATTGGTGCCAGACGGCCTGGTCTGAAAACTTCAGAAACTGCTGATCTACTGGTATTTTCACACACAATCATCTCTTGGGTTTACAGACAATGGTCTGAAAAAGAGAAAATATCCAGTGAGCAAGGTTTGTCTGGGTGAAAATGCTTTGTTGATGCAGGAGATCAGAGGAGAAATGGCCAGACTGGTTTGAGCTGATAGAAAGGCAACAGTAACTCAAATAAGAGTTTGTTACAAAGGAGGTATATAGAAGAGCAGCTCTGAACGCAAAACACATCAAACCTCGAAGCAGGTGTGCTACAGCAGCAGGAGACCACACTGGGTGCCACTCTTGTCAGCGGCTACATTTAGCATGGGCTCAGCAAAACTGGACAAAGGAAGATTGCAAAAATGTTGCCTGGTCTGATGAGTCTCGATTTCTGCTGTGACATTCAAATGGTAGGGTCAGAATTTGGCGTCAAAAACCTGAAAGTATGGATTCATCCTGCCTTGTATCAACGATTCATACTTTTAGTGTAATGATGTGGAAGATATTCTCTTGGCACACTTTGGGCCCTGTAGTACCAATTGAGCATTGCTTAAATGGCACAACCTACCTGAGTATTGTTACTGACCATGTCCATACCTTTATGACCCTTTATGATCTTCTGATGGCCTCTTCCAGCAGGATAATGCACCATGTCACAAAGCTCAAATCATTTCAAATTGGTTTCTTGAACATGACAATGAGTTCACTGTACTCAAATGGCCTCCACAGTCACTAGATCTCAGTCCAGTAGAGCACCTTGTGTGTGTGGTGGAATTGGAGATTCACATCATGGACGTGCAGCTGACAAATCTGCAGAAACTGAATGGGGAATATATTAGTTGCTGCTCTGAAACAACCAAATGTGGACTGTGCAAATCAACCTTGTACATATTGTGACAGTGAGGCTCTTGTCCACCTCTCCAACCCTCAGGTACGACTCCAGAAACTTGATAAAAGTCCAAGACTTCTTTATTTAATACCAATAATGTGCACAAAGCCCCCTCCACACTACTCATAAATTCAATAAACAATAATACTATTCTCTCCTCCTCGCCCAGACACTTCGCCCCTCCTTCCTCCCAGTTCAGCTCAGTCTCAGGACTTCCCCACAATCCTTTTATACACCCTGACCCAGAGGTGTTCCTGCCCAATCAGTCCACAGTTCCTTATTCCTTCCGGGTCAGGGTAAACAGTCCTTTTCTTCAACCCGGGAGCACGTCGTTCCTTCCTGTCACATGACCGTGACGTACTCCCGGGTTATAGTGTACATAAGAGCCCACGAGCCCCCCTACAGTGACTCCCAGTGGCCCCCAAGGTATCCAGCAGGGCTGTGTATAAACACTACATAGTCCATGAGGCCCTGCTGGAACTCGGGGCACGATCCTGCTGTCGGGAGAGCTCCTCCTGGCGGCCTGGGGGTGAGGGCCGGAGCACGAAGCCGGCAGTCCTCCACAATATGTAATCACAATGCTGTAGAATGTCATTGGCTTGTAGAGCAAACTCCCCCTGATACATTGAGACCCCCGCCACCTTCACTCAAGAGTCTCTGGCATAACTTTGCAACTGAGCGTGCAAGATCGGGCTTGTCTGAGTGGGTTGCCTATATCACTTGACAAATGTAATGAGGTGATTGCTAAATAGTGCAGGTCATATGAAACTCTGATGGTTTAACCAGTTACCTTACCAACAAGCTAGGGTCCATATACGAAACCATCACGTCTGCCAAAGCTAGTTTGCCTCACAAGAAATGAATAAGGCCACCGAGCCATGACGCTTGTAAGTCTCATCATGACACCATGCAGTAATGGAATGTCACTGCTTACAGTTAATAAAAGCAGCTTCATTCTTGCAGTATGTATATAAGTGCAGTACATTGCTCCAGTTACGTCAGGAGAACCAGACTTTACTAATTTACTATTAGAGCTGGCAGCTCGCTCCATATTAATGCTTGGGGTTTTGGAGTAGGATGTCCAACAAGCAAGCTCATATAGAGGTGATGGTCAGGTGTTCATAAACATTTGGCCATATGTAGTACATTTACAATGTAAAGGTCAATCAGTCATTTTCCAATGCATTTAGTCCTGAACAGGGTCACGGGGGTCTGCTGCAGCCTACAAACAAAAACAACAACAATATTTAATTCTATACCACATTTTCATACAAATGATATAGCTCAAAGTGCTTTACAGGATGAAGAAACAAAAAAGAAAAATACAAAAATAATATTAGTCAAAACTAATTAACATAGAATAAAAGTAAGGTCCAGACAGCTGGAGAAGAATAATAAAATCTGCAGGGGTTCCAGGTCACAAGACCACCCAGCCCCCTCTAGCCATTCCACCTAACGTAAATGAACTCAATCAGTCCTCATGGTATTTAGGGTTCACATAGAAGAACTTGATGATTATGGTCATGTGGACTTCTGGGCTTTAATCCATCAAGGTAGGAACATCGCGGTGCTTTGATCAGGTGATGGTGGCACAGATCGCCACCACAGAAAACCTGGAAAAAGAACAGAAGAGAGAGTAGGGGTTATTATGGCTTTTGGAGCCACCATGAATAATAATGGTAATTAAATGCATATACAGAATATCAGGGCTACACTGAAATGAAGCTATGAGAAAGCCATGTTAAAGTAATGTGCTTTTTAACAGTTTTTGAAAGTGCTCCACCATATTAGTCTGGCGAATTTCTATCGGTAAGCTATTCCAGATTTTAGGTGCATAATAGCAGAAGGCCGTCTCACCATTTTTTTAAAGTTTAGCTCTTGGAATTATAAGCAGACACTCATTTGAAGATTGGAGTGTCAGATGAGAGGCATTCTGAGATATAGGATGGAGCAGATTGTTTAAGGCTTTGTAACCCATCAGCAGTATTTTAAAGTCAATTCTAAATGACACAGGCAACCAATGTAGTGACATCAAAACTGGAGAGATGTGCTCGGATTTTCTTTTCCGAGTTAAGATTATAGCAGCTGCATTCTGCACTCGTTGCAATTGACTGATGTCTTTTTTTGGGTGGTCCTGAGAGGAGTGCGTTACAGTTATCTAGCCAACAGAAAACAAAAACGTGAACTAATTTCTCTTGCAGTGTTATAAGAGGTCTAATGTTTGCTATATTTCTTAAGTGAAAAAATGCTGTCCTAGTAATCTGATTAATATGTGATTTAAAATTCAGGTCAAAGTCAATAGTTACCCCTAAATTCTTTACCTCCGTCTTGATTTTTAATCCTAATGCATGAAGTTTATTTCTAATAACCTCATTATATCCATTTTTGCCAATCACTACTATTTCTGTTTTCTGCTTATTTAGTTTGAGAAAATGACTACTCATCCATTCAGAAACACAAGTAAGACATTGTGTCAGTGAATCAAGAGAGTCGGGGTCATCAGGCGCTATTGATAAATACAGTTGTGTGTCATCATCATAGCTGTGGTAGCTCACGTTATGCCCCGAGATAATCTTACCTAACGGAAGCATGGAGATCAAAAAGAGCAGAAGACCCAGAATAGAACCTTGTGGAACGCCATATAGTATATCAGGTGTCTTTGAAGTATAATTACCGCAACTAAGAATTTTCTACCTGTTAAGTAAGACTCAAACCAATTTAAGACACTGCCAGAGAGGCCCACCCATTGACTAAGGCGATTTCTAAGAATATTGTGATCAATGGTGTCAAATGCGCCACTCAGATCTAAGAGGATGAGAACAGATAAACGGCCTCTGTCTGCATTTACCTGCAAGTCATTTACTACTTTAACAAGTGTAGTTTCTGTGCTGTGATTTGTTCTGAAACCCGACTGAAACTTATCAAGAATGGCAGGTTTATTGAGGTGGTCATTTAGCTGCATAATTATTCTCTAGGATTTTACTTAAGAAAGGCAGCTTGCATCAGGAGCAAGGGAGAAACAAACACTGGACAGGGTGCCAGTCCACCGTAGGGTGAACACACAAACACGCACCCCAACCACACAGTAGGGCCAAGTTACAACTGCCAATGGACAGACAATGGGCTGTAGCAGGAAACCCACAGGGGAGACACGAGGAGAACATGCAAACCCCACGCAGGGAGTACCCAGACACGAACGCTGGTCTCCGTACCACTGCTCCACTCACAATGTAAAGGTGTAATTAAATAACCTGAACAATACAAAAGGAACCAAAAACATTTCTACTCGTCTCTTTCAAAAGTGTGAATTGATACACAAACCTAAGAAAATGTTAATCAATAGCATTTTGTCTCAAACTGTTTTCAGCTTTTCAAACCTTCCAATTTGTTAAAAAAAAGTTACATAGCCTCCAATGGTAGCTAAGAATGTCATTAAAACCTGAAAAGTGTAGATAATAAAAGAATAATGATAGCCCTCCCCATAAAATGTGAATTACTTTTTTATGTTTCGTTTAAGCAATGTTAATTGTTGCTTTTACGATTGCTGGCATTTTGCAGTTATTAGTGTCTCTGAAGGATAAAGTATTATATGTCATTTTTATAGCCGCTCTAAACTCTTTACATTGTCAGTAAAAGAAAAAAAAGTTAAAATTGCAGCCCTTTTGAAACTGTTGTTACAATGTGCTCAGGGCACGCAGCGTCATTACAAGCATTTGTACTCTTTAAAAGGACAATTTCATCTCATCTTTGATATGAATGTTTTTAACATTTGTGTTTGTAACTTTTAAAACACTAAGCAACCAATGATTCCACCATTTTCGAATCCTTCTATGGCCACTTAAAGAGCAAATAGGAGCTAAGAAAACAAGCAGATGTGTTTCACATTAACAACTGAAAACAAATCTAAAAATTACAGAGATGAGAGCAAAAATATTACATATAAATGCCAGTATTGAACCAAAAACATCTAACTGTCGCACATTTTCATACAAAGGATGGAGCTCAAAGTGCTTTACAAGAAGATAAAGAAGAAAAACAAATTAAATTGAGATAAGAACATTAATGGAAATAAATGTATACGAAAGATAAATAAAAAAATGCATGCTTACAGAAAGATACAGTAGATATTTAAGGTAAAAAGTCCTTAAAATATAGAATTTCTTTTTGTTTTGTTTTTTTTTTTTGCTTTTTTAGGTTTCTAAGTGACAGTCAAATAATAAGATCAGAAGGCTGGGGTGGACACAAAAAAAAAGAAAACAAAAAACACCCAAGAGCTGGAGAAAAAAAAACCAAAATCTGTAGGGGTCCCAGGCCAGAAGACCACTCAGCCCCCATTGGGCATTCTTCCTAACATAAATGTTGTTTTCTAATGGTTGTGTGATATATGGCCGGCAGTTCATCCCGTCCAATACCCCCACGTGGCCAGATGGAGTCCTCCCTGCAATATGCAGGTGCCCCGAATTCCAGCAGGGCATCAAGGACAATGGAGTTCGGCTTCACAGCTCTGCTGGATACAATGGGAGCCGCCAGGGGATGCTGCAGGGAGGAACAGGGATTTGTATTTTCCGTATAGCCCAGAAGTACTCCCTAGACACGGGGACGGAAGAAACAAATTACTTCTGGGCTGAAGAAAAGAAGGAGTTATATTCTGACCTGGAAGTGCTATGAAATCACATGGAATGAGGGACAGAAGCACTTCCGGGTCAAGAAATATAAAAGGTCTCTGGGAAACCCCAGCAGGAGAGCTGAGTTTGGAGGAAGGGTGACGGAGCTGCTGGGAGTGGAGGATTGTGATTAGTGTATTGTATTATTGATTTATTATTGTGTTTAGTGGAGGTGTAGGTGCTTTGTGCACATTATTGGATAAATAAATTCATTATTTGGACTTTTTACCTGGTGTTTTGGCGTGCTGTCTGTGGGTTCAGAGGTCAACAGTGACCCCTGTCTGTCACAGTTGCTTTTAGCCTTGTGACATGTTGGGTTATTCACTTTCATTCAGATATTACTGGCAGCTACACAACAACATTTATTTATATAGTACATATTCATATAACAGTGTAGCTCAAAGTGCTTTACAAGATGAAAAAAGAAAATTATAAAAATAAGATTAGGAAATAATATTAAAGGATAAGTAGCAACAAAAAAAGATAAGGTCAAACAGCCATGAAGACAGAAAAATAAAAATTAAAACTCCTGTTAGGCTGGAGAAAAACTTGATCAGGTAAGTAGTGGTGGTGCAGATTGCCAACACAGAAGAACTGGAAAGGACCGCAGAGAATAGTGGATATTAGTACAGCTACTTAGTATAGCATTAGTACAGCTCCGCCCACATAGTAGTGAAATTCGACAAACTTTAAAAATAAAAAAGTAATAATTTGTATTGAGAAGAATTTATATTTATAGCTTTCGTATCCGAGGGTCTTTTGATATCCAATATTTTTGGTTTTGCTATCAGGGGCAAGAATGTAGCTGTGATCTCTTTGCCAAAAATGTAAAAAGTTGACAAGGTATCTCTGGCCAAGCAGAAGGTAAGTATGCTCCAGTGTCAAATGTTGGCACTGTATATGATCGTGTTGAGCTCTGATGGGACAGCGTCTCCCACATGGTGAGAAAACCATGTGGCCATGATATCTCTACCAATAAACAGGAACCCTCTAAAACATGTACCTGTGATCTCTCTCTCAAAAATGTCAAACGTTACTCCTTAACAATCAGTAAGTAAACAGACAGATGTTGGGTTTTATAGAGAGAGATGAAGGCAGCTATGCTCTTGGGAGCCTTCAATGTGTGACAGCCTGGGTCAACTCCACACTCCTTTGTTGTATCTGGGAGCCTCTTCAACCCGAGACCGTCGACAGTCATGAGTCGGGCAAATGAGGACACACACACAGGCAGCAAGGGGTAGGTACAAAAAAGTATCAAGTACTCTAATTAAAAATAATCAAAAACCAAAAACAAAGTGCCATTAGTGCAGCGATTCTACCTTTCAATTAATAATCCGTAAAATTAAATGACCGTGGAGATTAGAATAATTTCAAGAAGTAATCCATTAAAGTGGGGTTAAAATCACAGGCAGGAAACTGTCCCATAAATAAAGCTCAGTCCCCGGTGCATCCTTTCTAAAAACTGACATCTCCTCTGCTTAGCCCGCACAGGTTCTCGCAGCTGAGGAGACGCCAATTTTTTCCTCTTTTCCCCTACTGCCATCATAGGCTCCTGGTAGGTCACCACACTAGGCCTCACCTTGCTGCTTCATCTCCCGCTGTCATTCCTCAATCTTATACGAGAGCCCCTCATGAGCATCAGGTCACTCCAGCCGCAGACATTTTATTTTGGTAGCCTTCCCCAGCCTTCACGCAATCCCATCTCTAAGTTCTGCAGGTGACTCCCTGAACCTTATTTCTGGGTTTTTGCTCAGATACATATTGTCAACCATGGGACCTTCTATAAACAGGTTGGTTATGTCCAATAAGTTGAATTGACCAAAAGTGGACTTCAAGCAAAGTGTAGAAACATCTCAACAGAATGAGGTGCACTTGAGACTAATTTCTAGTATAATAGTAAGGGATTTCAATATTTGTGTCAAGGAGACATTTCAGTTTATTTATTTTTAATAAATTTGAAAAAAAAAACCCACTAAACTTCTTTTTTCACTTTATCATTGATTGCTGCAGGATGAGGGGAAGAATAAATTTAAACGATTTTAGCGTAAGGCTGTAACATAGGGGTCTAAAGTACTTTCTGAAGGCGCTATATATTTCACTGCATAACTGATCATTATCCCTTAAGCTCTTTAACAAGAACATGCAGTCTTTTTACATTTGTACATAAGAAGTTGTTCAGAAGAAGCTTTGCTTATAAAACAGTTCATTGACGATTTTTGAAAGTTCAAAGCCAATGTTATTCTTTTTCAGGTGCTGAGGTTTGGATTCCATCATAACATGGTTGTACTGCAAGAGTCAGTTGCCAT
Source organism: Polypterus senegalus (assembly GCF_016835505.1). Lineage (NCBI taxonomy): Eukaryota > Metazoa > Chordata > Cladistia > Polypteriformes > Polypteridae > Polypterus > Polypterus senegalus. The sequence continues at coordinate 12,303,230 of NC_053158.1, forward strand.
GGTACACTCTGAAATAGCTTGCAATTGCTGGAGGAACCTGTTTTTATTATTATGTGAATTCCACTCTTATTACATTTCAAATCCATAAATTTTTTTTTTTTTTCTCCCATACATGCCGTATATTTCGTTTTTTTCAGGAAAGCTTTTCAGTGACAGAAATATTTTCATTATTTGTTTGGGTAAATACCGAGTTCCATTAAACTACCTTATCATCTTCCTATTATTAGATTTGAATGAAAATGTTGAGGTTGCCCACAGGGAATGACAGTATCTCACAGTGAGAGTCGGAGCAGCAAACAAATGAAAAATGTCAAATTCAGCAGGCCATCGGTTTATGAAAAGACAATTAAAATATTGTTAATTTAATTAAAAAAAAGTGCAGTTCTTGCATCATCTGTGTGATGGGTTTGTTTTATTGTGTTTGTGACAGAATGGAGAAGTTTATTTTTCTTCAAGTGGAAGTGTTACTTTATAAGCCTTCAGTATGCATTAAAGATCAGGAGCACTGATGTCTTCAAAGAATTGCAATTTAAGTGCAAAACAATATATTGCCGATTATATATAGGGAAAATTTTTTGCTTTTAGGAGCATTACCATTAAATATGTAGACATTTAACTCTTTTAAGGCTGATTTACCAGAAAAAAAATCACTGTTAAAAAATATCAGAATTACAACCATGGAGCAAATTCTTCAGACCACTATATTAATACTGGGCAGGGTCGCCTTGTGCTCTCAGAACAACCTCAGTTTGCCATGGCATGGATTCCACAAGGTGTGGGAAACACACTTTGACATTTAGGTCCAGGTTGACATGATTGTGTCACACAATTTCTGCAAATTTGACAACTGCACATTAATAACTCACTGGGTGTGGGACTGGCAAGTCAAAGGTTTTGTTTCTTTTGAAATTTTTCTTCCTTTTTAATCATTCTGATGTGTGTTTAGACCATAGTGTCTGTGTATCTATCTATCTATCTATCTATCTATCTATCTATCTATCTATCTATCTATCTATCTATCTATCTATCTGTTGTTACACATGTGCTTAGGCGGCAGCCAAAGGGCTCAAACGAGCATGAAAGAATGAAAGATAGAGGACTGGAACAGAGTTTTAATGCCTTCTTTCTTTTTTCATCAGAAAAACAGAGGATCAATAATGAAGAAATACCTCAACTTCATGGCAACATGTCACTTCCAGCGTCCCATAACAACTTCACTTCCATATTAATAACTTCACTTCCAGCACCCAATGATGACGTCACATACGCTCCCTGATGAAGATGTTATCTCCGTCCTTACCGGTCAACATCACCTCCTGTTAACTCATTTCCATTTATTGTATTTCCTGATTATTGTACATAAAGAACCCCAAAGAACTACAGCGACTGGCAAATGTTTATTGCAAACTCACAGACCAAGTGTCAGTCGTTTACAATCACTCATCTGAAATAGCATTATATGTGGAATTCCCCCAACTCTTAATCTTTGTTTCTGTGTTTTTGATTTTTTTCACACTATCTATCTATCTATCTATCTATCTATCTATCTATCTATCTATCTATCTATCTATCTATCTATCTATCTATCTATCTATCTATCTATCTATCTATCTATCTATCTATCTATCTATCTATCCATCCAATTTCCAAGATTCTATTCTGTGTATATTTGCTGCACTGCAGTAAAACTGAAAGGCAGTGCCATGCCATCTTCTGCTTTAGATCTTTGTAGTGTCTCCTATCTCAAATTCCAGATAAGTGATGTTATAATTGAGACCAATATCTTAAAGAATGATTAATTTAAGTATATAGAGATACTGTTGGAATAAACAGAGCAGATAGATCTAGTTATCTATCTATCATATAGTGCCTTTCATGTCTGTCTATCTATCTATCTATTATATAGTGCCTTTCCTATCATCTGTCTATCAATCTATGATGTGATTCTCCAGTTATACCACAATGAAGATGTTCTAGTATGTCCAGATCCGAGGACAGGGAAGACCACTAAAAGACACTGCCAATAAAACATTCCCCACACCATTAAACTACCACCACCAGCTTGGACTGTTGGCACAAAGAAGGTTGGGCGCATGGAACCTGCATGAGGCAACTTTTGCATTTCAACATAATGCATTATCATTTTGAAAGTAGCCATTAGAAGTTGGATAAATTGTGGTCATGGTCAGCATCAAATAGGCTGTGACATTCAAGCCATGATTGATTGGCATTAATAGGCCCAAAGTGAGTCAAGAAAACTTTCCGCACACTTATTACACTACCACCACTTGCCGGGCAGGTTGGGTTCAAGCTGACCCAAATTCTGACCCTACCATCTGGGTGCCTCAGCAGAAATTGAGATGCATCAGACCAGACTATGTTTGTCCAGTCTTCATCTGTCCAGTTTTGGTGAGCCTGTGCCCACTGCAGCCTCAGCTTTCTGTTCTTGGCAGACAGGAGTGGACCCTGACGGTGTCCTCTGCTGCTGTAGCCCATCCGCCTTAAGGTTTGACTTGTTGTGCATTCTGAGATGCTTTTCTGCTCACCACAGTTGTACAGAGTGGTGATCTGAGTTACTAGAGCTTTTCCGTCAGTTGTAACTAGTCTGGCCATTCTCCTCTGACCTCTCTCATCAACAATGTATTTCCATCCGCAGAACTGCCAATTACTGGATGTTTTATGTTTTTCCCATCATTCTAAGTAAACTGTAGAGACTGTTGTGTGGGGAAATACCACGAGATCAGCAGTTACAGAAATCCTCAAACCCGCCTGTCTGGAGTCATCAATCATGTCAGAGTCGAATTCACTGAAATCCCATTTATTCCCCATTCTGGAATTTGATTAATTAAAACTCTGTCCTGTATCTACATGATTTGACTCATTGCACTGCTGCCACATGATTGGCTAATTAGAAAATTGCATCGACAACCAGGTATACAGGTTTTCCTAATAATTTACTCAGTGAGTGTATTTTTAACTGCACAATTCATGCAAGACATACAACAGATGTATCAACACTTTGTACCTTCTATACATGGTAATTTAGACATGTATGATACCATCCAAAGCATCCAATTACAGGGTGAGCCAAAATGAAGTACCACGTTTCCCAAGTCATTGCACAAGGTAGAGGCAGTCAAGTGGGTTGGGGTGAGGGGGTCCTTTGATAGGGGGTCCCTTATAGTTTTCAGTCAGCAACATGTCTTGGTCTGGTGCTCACCGTGCTTTCGCTGTCGAAGTGTTCTTCATAAACAACGAATCCATCATCACTACTTCAGCATTCCTCCTAACGGAGACGTCCCAAATCCCAAATCGGAACACAATTCTTCAGTGGGTGGCTAAATTTAGATAGATGGGTACAAGATTGAGCAGAAAATCTCCAGGCTGTCCTCGGACTGCACAAATGCCTAAAAACATCCAAACTGTAAGGGCATCAATTTTGCAGTCTCCTAAACGTTCAGCGCGCAAACCTGCATCTGCCTTAAGCGTTTCCAACATGTCTTTGAGTAGGATTTTGCATTAGGACCTTAATTTCCATCCATAAAGAGTGACGACAGTGCAGGAACTCACTGGGTGAGAATGGGAGAGCTGTAGAGATTTGTGCATGAACATTCTGCAAAACGTTCATCGAGATGCCATCGTCATGTGTAACGACGGGGCACATTTCCATTTAAACAGTTGCTTAAATAAGCACAAATTTCACTATTGGGCTGAAAACAACCCCTGTAAACTTTATCAGAGACCCCCGCACAGTGAGCGGGTTACAATTTGGTACACCATTGCAGAATTTTGCATTGTAGGCCCTTAGTTTTTTTTGAAGAGTGGGGAGCAACAGTCACCGTCCCTTCAGAATGTTACATTGAAATGTTGGAGAACTTTTTGCAGTCCCAACTGGAAGAAACGGATGTGGTGGATGCCTGGTGTCAACGGGATGGAGCAACAGCTCATACGGCCTGCACGGAGGTCCATGCAAGTTTTGCAGGAATTGTTTTCGGGGACGCTGATCTCCAATGTCAGGTGGCCTTCACGTTTGACTGATCTCGCTCCATACAATTTATTTTTTTGTGGGGCTATCTCAAATCGAAGGTATACACCCACCGACCTCAAAACCTTGAAGCCCTCAAAGACGTTATTCACCACAAAATCATCGCTATTCCCCTGGAAATGGCCGAACGAGTCATGTGAGCATTTAGAAATCATCTCGAAGAGTTTACTGCTAATGATCGCCACCACCTTAAAGGCATCATTCTTAAAACATTGTGTACAAAATCTCTTTTCTATACCCTTTCTTGTGTCATAATGACATTTATTTTATCTTGTAGCGATTTTGTAGAATAAACATTTGAAAAGGCTCACCCTGTACATTTGTAGATAATTCGCAAAGTTTGCAGAACATGTTGCACCAGCAACTCTGATTCTACAGACTATCCAGTCTGGTTTGTAGTTCTCATTCTTAAAGGGACTGGGAAATGGTGTTCAGTTAAACTGCTTGGCAATGCATTCTGGGATGGCCTGCCTCACAGTTTTAGTTGAATTATACTCATAGAGCAAACCATCCATGACTTTCTTGTAAAATCTGTCACCATCTTTCATTCTTTTTGTAAAATAAGAATCCATTTTCCAGCACAACTTCACACACGTAGTGGGAGGCAGCATGATAGCACTTCATGCTTTTGTGGACAAAAGCACATATTAGTAACAGTTTACATGCATGTGTGCATAAGAGACAGTTTAAGGTCTCTGGTGACGACAATACTTCACCGCTCCAGGGGTTGGCGCTCTATGATAACTCCTTCTCTTTTCCTCTCTCTGCAAATTGAAAGATCAACAGCTTTTCCTCCTCTGACGTCCAGTGCCCATCTTCCTGGACCTGCCTCTTCCTCCTGGAAAACTTCACAGCCAGAAGAACTGCCATCTTTGACAATCGAAACCAGACTGGCATCTTAAAAGATGTCTTCAAATGCTCTTACGTCTTTATTTTTTTCTCTCTTTTTTGAGATTCTAATTGCCTACGGGTGCTCCAACACTTCTTACTGTTTCTGCTTGTTTATTACACAGGTTCTCCAGATGATCAACAGCAATCAGCTGCTGCAGCTTTATGCACTACCCTTTCTTCTGGCCTTCCCTTTTTGAACATTTCTTTATAACTTGTATTGTTTGTGTCAACTGTTATGAGGTACAATATCTATAAAAAGTATTCACCAGACTGGAAGCTTTCACATTTTATTGGTATACAATATTGCATCTCATTGGATTGAATTTGGCTTTCTTGTCACTGATCAGCTGAGAGAGACTCTTTAATGTCAAAGTGAAACCTAATTACTGTAAATCTAAATAATCTAAATTATTTAACACAAAATAATTATTTGCATAGGCATTTACCCAGTTTAATATTTTTTTCTTCTACTTTCACTTGATGTGCTTGATCAGCCTTCTCCAAAACAACTTGGACCTGCATTTCCTCACCAGTCAAGCCCTTTTCCTTCAGATCTTCTTTCTACTTTATTCATTGTGACACACGTGTGCATGGGAGGTAGCTAAAGGGCTCAAAAGAAGACAACTCCCAGTCGGACCAGGAGGTGGCAGATTGCACTGACCCTTTTGCTTTTTTCCCAGCAGACCAAATGCGGGAAATTCTGCCTGGGCTCTTGAACGTCACTTCCTCCCTCCCATCTATAAAACCAACCATATCTGTACCAAACCTCAGTTCTGTTTTGGACTCTTGTCTGTAAAGACCATTTTCTTGCAACCTTTTCAATTTAGCAGCCAATTTTCAAATATACGGGAGGCTTTGCCAAACCTCTTTTTGTGTCAAGGCTCAATTATTTATCACACCATCCACCTCCATTTTGTCCTCACTTGCTTTCTCTTCTCCTGGACTTCCATTCCCATCACTCTTTTACCCACATATTCATTGTCTCTCCTCATTAAACATCCACACCACTTCAATCTGTTCTCCTGTACTTTTAGTGTATCTCTCCCACTTCTGTTGTACCTCTGATTGTCTCATTTTTTACTCTGTCCTTTTTTATGTAACTCCCCTATTGCTCATTCTACCTAACATCAATGATCTCAATCAGTCCTTGTGGTTTTCAGGCTTCACATGGAAAAATTATAATGATGATGGTCATGTGGACATCCGGCTTTCCATCCATCAATGTGGGGACAGCACAATGCTTTGATCGGATGGTGATGGCACAGATCACCACCACAGAAAACTGGAAAAAGAACAGCAGAGAAAGGGGTTAGTACTGATTGCAGAGCCATGAAAAAAAGATCATTCAATGCATATACAGAATATCAGGGTTACACTAAAATGAAGCCATGAGAAAGCCAGGTTAAAGTAATGAGTTTTTTGCAGTTTTTTAAAGTGCTCCACCGTATTAGCCTGGCAAATTTCTGTCGGTCATCTATTCCAGATTTGAGGTGCATAACAGCAGAAGGCCGTCTTACCATTTATTTTAAGTTTAGCTGTTGGAATAATAAGCAGACACTCATTTGAAGATCTAAGGTTACGATTTGGAGTGTAAGGTGAAAGGCATTCCGAGATATAGGATGGAGCAGATTATTGAAGGCCTTGTAAACTATAAGCAGGATTTTAAAGTCAATTCTAAATGGCACGGGTAACCAGTGTAGTGACATAAAAAATGGAGAGATGTGCTCAGATTTTCTTTTCCTAGTTATCAGTTGATTGTAATCTAAATACACATGAATGTGGAAGGTCCAACTTGTGATGAGTTTGTATGGTGGTCTAATGAACACACACGTATGATTAGGAGACACCTAAAGAGCTTGAATAATAGTAATTCCATACCTGACCAGGGGGCGGCGAGGTGCACTAATTGTCTCTCTCAATCCCTTACAGACCATTTTCGGGAAATCCCGCCTAGTCCGGTGCTGCCGATGAAGTTACTTCCAGTTCCGGCGCTGCCAACGACATCACTTCCCATCTCTGTGCTGCCAACAACATCACTTCCGGTTCTGACCCCGATGACGTCACTTCCTCTGCTTGCATTTAAAAGCCACCATTTTAAGGCAGCAATTCAGTTCTGTTATGGACTCATACCTGTGAACATGTCTATTCAAATTAACCAATTTTGCAGCCAGGAAACATTATATGGGTGTCTGCCGCAAACCTTTGTGATGACGCTTTGTCGTTCTTGTGACAAGATACAAGAACTCTCTGTAACCACCATGTGGCATTAGGCCCCAAACCTCTGACACATAAATGCCTAATATGCTTTTAGCTTTAAAAAGAAGATATTTATTAAGTCACAGCACCTTCACAAATATTCACCCTTCCAAAGATCAATCACAATACAATAAATCAACTAGTTTCTTCGTCCTTCCTTCCTCCAAGTTAGTGTTGCAAATCAGAGCTGGGAGGCAGCGGGCTTCTTTTCAAACTGGACCCAGGGATGCTTCCAGTGTCACATGGTGTTCTCCTGGAAGCATTTCATATAGAAATCTTATAGAAAGTTCTTCCCCGACATTGACCACTATCAGCACCCAGGGACCCCAACAGTTATTATGGAAGATGAGAATCACGAGTTAGCACAAATTAATATAAACTTAATATGAACTTATATGAGAATCAAGTAAGATGTATGTTAAAGCAGTTAATCAATAAAGGCATATGCCCATATTTCTTTTTAGATAAGGATCAGGAAAAGCTACCAATATTTAACTAAGTCAAGGGGCCTGAAAACTGGAGACAGATGAATGGGGGTCAGCTCAAGGACAGGAGAAGGGTAACACATACAGGTCAGAAAAATAAAAGTAGCAGGAAAACAGTGCTGGGTGACAAGCTACAAAGAAATATTGGTGGCTGCAAAGAGGGACTGAGAAAGGACAGCTGGACTTTGGGAGTCACGTTAAGCAGTGAATGAGCTGCTTCAAGCAAGATCAGAAATATAAAAAATGGTTATATATGCTGGAACTCGATTGGGTTGGGTCCATACTATTGTTAATTGCAATAAAGTTAATGACTCTGTTTGCCTATCCTACGACTCCTATAGCCTTCCTTCAAGGTGAGAATCTTTGATACACCTTCTGCCACGACATTATGTACTTCCAGATGCCAACTCCCAAGCATCCCTTGTGGAAGACGAATGTTCTCTTCGTTCCCTTGTACTAATTCATGTCTGAGAAGTAAGCTTTACTAAACCATGTAAAAGCATGCTTTGTTTTAGCAAACAGAAAAATATTTGTGCAAAGAACTCAAGGTCTGAGCATTCCACACGTGAGTCTGCCTTATCACGTTTTCCCTTAGCTTACATCTGAACGCCATAACAAAAGGGGCCAAGAAATCAAGTTGCACAAGCGGTGTTGAAGGGGCTCAAGGATTGTGTATAATAAAGTGTTGACTGTTACATTTCATAATGATATTAAATCATGCATTCTATGGGTATAAAAAGTTGCCCTACCCAACAGACAGGGTTCAGAAGATCCCTGACGCTGTCATGTATATTTGATTGCCTGCTTTTCTGAAACTCTTCTCACTGTGACTCTGCAAAATAAAGCTGCTTTATAATTCCACCTGCTGTCTGGTCTGAAGTCTTCGTCCACACCCTGCAAATGTCCCAATTGGGCTGCTGCAACAAGGACCACTGCTACCTGCTTCATTTTAATCTAATTCTGATGCTCTGCATATTCAATTAATTATCATTACTATTCATGGTGGCTCCAAAATCTGTACTGACCCTACTCTCTCTTCTGTTCTTTTGACGGTTTTTTGTGGTGGCGTCCTACGTTACCACCACCTGATCAAAGCACCATGATGTCCCTACATTGATGGATTAAAGGCCAGAAATCCACGTGACTGTCATCATCAAGTCCTTCCATGAGAACCCTTAATACAATGAGGACTGATCATTTATTTTAGGCAGAATGTCTAATGTCCTGGAATCCCTGCAGATTTTATTTTTTCTCCAGCCGTCTGGAGTTTTTTTTTTTTGTTTTTACTGTTCTCCCTGGCCATCGGACCTTACTTTTATTCTATGTTAATTATCGTTCTCTGATTTTAATTCTTATTTATTTTGTCTTTTTTCGCTTTCTTCATCATGTAAAGCACTTTGAGCTACATTATTTGTATAAAAATGTGCTATAGAAATAACTTTTATTGTTGCTGTATTGGGATGGAATTGCTCCCCACTTCCGCCTTCTGCTGGTCCAAACATTAATTTATTCTGGCCAGGTACAAAGTCATTTCTTTGTCTAGCCAGCCAACTTATCTGTTCTTCTCTTCTGGCCTCCTGACCAGGTGAGGAAACCATCCTCCATCCCGATTGGGATGTCTGTTCTCCTTCTATAACTCCAAGCAAATCAATGAAAAGCACAAGAGGTGACGAATTCAAGAAAATCTCCAAATCGCTAAATATCGAATCCAATTATACACTGCTCAAAAAAATGAAAGGAACATTTTTTAATCCGAGTATAGAATCACGTCGATTAAATTTCTGGGCTATTGATCTGGTCAGCAGATGGGGTTGTTAATCAGTTTCAGCTGTTTTGGTGCACTAGAGGGGCAACGATGAGACGACCTCCAAAACAGGTTTAATGGTTTAATAGGTGGAGGCCACTGACATTTTTCCCTCCTCATCTGTTTTTCACTCGTTTTGCATTTGGCAACGGTCAGTTTCACTACTGGTAGCATGAGGCCATATCTGGACACTACAGAGCTGGCACAGATAGTCCAACTTCTCCAGGATGTGCCATTATATATGTGCCACAATATATATATATATATATATATATATATATATATATATATATATATATATATATATATATATATATATATATATAGGCAGGCCCAGTCTTAGGTATTATGGGGCCCTAGGCGAAAGGGGGGTCCAGAGGTCCCCTGAGGGGGGGCAGAGCTCTGAGACGCAATGAAAGCATCAGTATCTGCTTTTTTCTTTTGCTTAGCTGCTCCAGATTTGTATTTATGCTTCGAGGACATACTGACAGACAGGGGTTTTGTTCGTTCTCGCAACTCAGATTGCGGTTCTGCTTTTCCGCACCTGTGCCACCTGCTGCCACTGATGAGGTGGAAGGATTTATGAGATCTTGACTTCTTCTTTCTTATTTGACGAATGATGATGAGGGCTAATTCACTGATGTGAACGTTTGACCCATAGAGATCTTGACTCAAACTGCTCCGTTTTTATAGACAGCTGCCCACGCGGACACGCCCCCACTGGCCCACGTGATTTAAACATGCGAGGGGAGGGACGGGCCGGTTGCCTGGCCGCCGTCGATCCAGGGCCCCCCGGACGCCGGGGCCCTAGGCGGTCGCCTACTTCGCCTATGCCTAAGGCCGGGCCTGATATAGGTCAAGTTCCATTGCAACGAATATTGTTAAAACAAAGTTTTCACAACAACATTATTACAAGTATTTTCCCCATATGTCAGAGTCTATAGAAATCTTGTTACTAAAACATATATTCAGCAGATACTTTCATTACAACAAAGTGCCCAAAAGACCTTGAAATGCCTGAATGAATCACCCGCAGAGCAGTTAATTCTGTGGTCGCAGCTCAGTTGTGCACAACGATCCCCAAACAGAAACACTGTAATTTTTTATTTTTCTTCCAACTTTCCTCGTATTGTTTTTTTTTTTTTTTGCCGTGTTTGTTTTTTGTGGTTTTCAGTGATACCTTTTGCTTATTGATTGTCAACATTTGAAAAACATCCATTGAAATTTAACTCATTTTCATCCTCCTATAGAAATGGCAGACATGAAAAAATGACAACAGTTCACAAATAAAAAATTAAACTTGACATTTATGTGGCACTCGATTCTGGCAAAAAGAAAATGCAAGAATTCTGCGATTTCTTCATCGACACTGTCAACTTTCTTAAAAGACAGAGCAAAAATACAGGTAGAAGAAAAATCTTGTGTTGCAAACCTTGTGGCGCAGCGTAAATGTATGCAAACTGCTGCACTTGAAGTCGTTGAAAAAGCAGTTTTTATGTGGTTTAGTGATGCTCGTACAAGAACCATTCCTATTAGTGCGCCACTCATTCAAGAAAAAGCAAAGTCACTGTTGTGAGGTTTCTAAACTCTTTTGGGACCTACCCCAACGGGACGACATTCCAAAGAGCATCCCGAAGCATGATCACCGCTTCTGTGGAAGACTGTTTTATCCATTGCTGAGGCAACAGCAGGCTCACAGCGCTGCAGCTGCTCACTGCCAAAGCAACTTGATGGGTGATGCAAGGAACATTATATACGCAGGGAACAGGATTACCTGGCCACAACCCTGCCTGATTGCTGTGTGTGTCGACAGGAGAGTGGTAGATCCCGCTACAATAAGTAACCGTGCTGTTCCTGTTTCAAGCTGAATAAAGCTGGTTTTGCTAAAGTACTGAGACTCAGTCCCGTGTTTTGGGGTGTAAGACAGTAAATTATAGCAGGACCACGATTTTTTTAAATTTGCTTCCGTGGTGCACCACTGCAGCGCTGTGAGCCTGCGGTTGCCCTGCCCTGGCAACAGACAAACAATCTTCCACAGACATAGCAATCGTGCTTCGGTACACACTTTGGCACGTTGTCCCGTAGGGGACGGGGGACGGGGTCCCAAAAGAGTAAACCTCACAATATCAAGAAGAAGAAATGGAAGGTTCTGCTTCTGATTGATAACTGTGCTGCCCACAACATGCCTCCACCTTTAGATAATGTTTGCACTGAATTCTTTCCACCCAATTGCACAGCAGTGCTTCAGCCATTTGATTTGGGCATCATTCGCACCCTGAAAGTGTTTTATCGCAAGGAAATGCTGAGAAAAATTCTCGTCAGCATAACTTGTAGACAGGAGGAGATTAAAATTAACATGACTTGCCTGGACGCAAGTTAAAGAAATCACTATAGTGGCAAATACAGTATCTCATTACTACAAAATTTTCATTACAATGAAATATTTTTTTAGGTCTCTGGCACTTCGTTGTAATGGAATTTGACCTGTATATGAGGCAGCATGGTGGCGCAGCTGGTACTGCTGCTGCCTCGTAGTTTAGGAGACCCGGGTTCGCTTCCCAGCGTGGTGTTTGCATGTTCTCCCCGTGTCTGTGTGGGTTTCCTCTGGGCGCTCTGGTTTCCTCCCACAGTCCAAAGACATGCAGGTTAGGTGCATTGGCGATTCTAAATTGTCCCTAGTTGTGTGAGTGCCCTGTGGTGGGCTGGTGCCCTGCCAGGGGTTTGTTTCCTGCCTTGCGCCCTGTGTTGGATGGGATTGGCTCCAGCAGACCCCTGTGACCCTGTAGTTAGGATATACCAGGTTGGATAATAAATAAATAATAATAACAGGATGTCAATAAAGTCTGTGTTCAATTTATAATAGTTGTAACTTTGTAAGTATATGTGATAGAAAGAATCTGTAAAAAGGATTAGAAAGAAGAAACACACACTTTTAATTGTTCTTGTTAATTTTCAACATGTCCACCATCATTACTAATACAAAGGATAATACAATTCTGTAGTTCGCGGAAAACATTTTCAAGCTTATTTTTAGTAATACCAGCAATCACATCAGTTATCCTAGCTTGCAAGTCTTCTAAAGATTGAGGTTTGGTTGAATAAACATTCGTTTTCATATGTCCCCATAAAGAGAAATCCAATGGAGTCAAATCTGGCGAACGTGAAGGCCATAAAAATGGTCCACCTCTTCCAATCCACCTGTTAGGGAATTTCTCAAGTAGAAACTCTCTAACAATAAAAGCAAAGTGACAAGGAGTACCATCTTGTTGAAACACTGCATTCTCTATCAGTCCTAATTGTTCAAGTTGAGAAATAAAAGTCATTTTGCAGCATTTCTAAATAGCTATCACCATTAACAACACCCTTCAAAAAAGAATGGCCCTATGACTCGATTATTTCCCAAAGCATACCACACATTAACTTTGGGAGAATCTCTTTCATGTTCAACAGACTCATGTGGATTTTCAGTTCCCCAAATACGGCAAAAATAAAACTTCTAAAGACAAAAAAAAAACTAGATACATCAAGCTTTCTAATCCTTTTTACGAATTATTCCTATTTCCTATTTTAAATCGCATGTGGACTTTATTGACACCCTGTATATAGATTATCAGTTTTGCTTGTTAGAAATTAGGGTCTTGATATATATATAAAAAATAAATTAGAATTTTTTTCATAAGCGGGACAAATGAGAAAAGGCCATGCAACCCATCAAGCTTATTTTGTTAGCAAACTGTGACGTTACTTTAATATTTTTAAAAGTTGTCAAGGTTTCCAATTCAACTCCATGATTCATTAGTTTGTTTCAGATTTCTAAAGACCTTTGTGTGAAGATGTGTTTCCTGGCTTCAGTTTTTATGTGCACTTGCCTTTAATTTCCACCTGTGTCTTCAATTTTTTTTTTTAAATCAATAGAATTTTAGTTGATCAGGTTTATTGATGCCTTTAAGAATTCTTTAGAGGTAAATGAGATCTCCACACAGCCTTCACTGCTCAGAAATTAATAATCATAATAATAATAATAATTCTTGGTGAGGTCCTAAAAAGAGGACTACCCCAGACTTCAATTACTGGATACAACAGAGGACCCCTGCTTTGGTAGAAGGAAAATAAAAAAAAAAATACTTCCCGAACACGTGTATCAGTATTATGCCATCATGAAGAAATCCATATTAAAGCCAGACAAAGAAAATATGGTGGATTCAAAAAGTATTCGGACCCCCTCACTTTCTACACACTTTATTGTGTTGTAGAATTTAATTTTAAATGGATGCAATTGCAATTTTTGCCTACCAATCTACACTTAATAATCAAATTGAGAACATGTTTTCAGAAAACTTTGCAAATTTATTAAAATAAAACTAAAATCTCCCATTTATATAAATATTCAAACCTTGCCTTCTGTTTGCTTTAATTCTCCTTGAGATGTGTCGAGAAATTAAATGGAGCCCACCTATGGTGAAACTAAATTGATTGGATATTGTTTAGTAAGTTACATGTGTACCTGTGTACAGAATGTCCCAAAAATGGTCAAGGCAAATACCAAGCTATTGAGTCCAAGGAATTCGCTGTAGACCTTCAATATTAAATTGTGGTACGGCATAGATCAGGAGAGAGAGAAAAGTAGGGAGCATGCACTGATAGCTCATTGCTGCACCCATCACATGACAAACTACCTGGATTGGGACCCGAGTGCAGTGGGTGATACCACAGCACCCCACTGGAACAGTGTATGTTTTTTTTATGGTGGCTGGAGTGCCAATCCTGCCACCAACCCTCAAGCTTTCCCTGCAAGTTGGATGGTTTGCTTGCAGGACTGGATGGAGATTAATGTCATCCCTGGGATGAAGCAATTGCAGGTTAAGCTTGCTCAAAGGGCCCAACGGAGTAGAGTCACTTCTGGCATTTACGGGATTCAAACCTTCTGATTGCTTGGTGCAGATCCCTAGCCTCAGAGCCACCACTCCACCCCATATAGATCATGGCAAGGGGATAAAACAATTTCTAAAGCTCTGAATGTTCCTTGGGGCACAGCTGGCTAAATCATTGGGAAATGGAAGAAGTATGGAACCAACAGGACTCTTCCTAGAGCTGGCTGTCCAGCTAAACTGAGTAGCAACAGCAACAAGTGGTCAAGAAAGAGCACAAGACTTTACAAGTGTCTCTATGTATATATAGGAGCTGGCCCATTGATTACTCTGTAGACAAGCATCAAGGATTTGAACTTAATGCGTATTGTTAATGTAATGATATGGGCCCATCTTGACAGGCTGAAAACCAGACATGATGCTGCATTTTGAATTATCAGCAATAGCTTGGTGACATGTTGGTACTCCTGTCAGAAGAAAGTTTCAGTAATTTAGACATGACAAAACCAAATCATAGACCAGAAGTTGTGCCTCATAATCAGCCAGATACGTTCTGATCTTGCAGATGTTGTACACTGTGAATCTGCAAGCCCATGGTCAGTGAAGGACAGCTGGTCATTGATCACAACCCTAAAGGTAGCATACTGATTTGGCATGGAGTTGATAAGAGAAACCAAGGGACAGGATGATAGGGCCAATTGAGGAGGTGTATAGAGAGTAGAGGAGTGGGCCCAGCACTGGTCCTTGGGGCACAACATGTGCTTGCCTAGTACACCCTTGACTTCTCTCCTCACCAAGACACATGGTAAGATCTTTCTAAGGAGAATAGGAATCAAGCCACCTGAGGGAAGTCCCACTCAGAATGGGTTGTGAGGAGAATCGGGTGGTTGACTTTGTCAAAGGCAGAGGAAAGGTCTAGAAGGATGATAAAAGATTACATATTGTCTAAGACCACAACTCTTTTTTCATCCCTTATTGTCATTTACTACTATATACATTCAAATTTCACTTGCTGATGCAAAAGCTGAAATCCAAACCAAGCAAGTCCTTTTTAAACTTTATTAAGATCTTCTTGCAAATGATAGCTGCCTACCCACCCATTGATTATTCTGTTTGTAAGCATCAATAATTGGAACCCAATACGCGCTACAACAGGAAGCCAATGTAGTGATCTGAAAAGAAGAATGACATGTGTCTGGCTTGGCTGCTTGGACACCAGACATGACAAAGCAATTTGAATTATCTGCAGCAGCTTGGTAACAAATATTGATACTCTCACCAGCAGATGACAAGACCAAAGCCTGGATCAGGAGTTGGGCTGCATAATCCATCAGATATGCTCTGATCTTGCAGAAATTGTATAAAGTGAATCTACAAGGCCAGGAAACAGTTGCAACGTGGTCGGTGAAGGACAGCTTGTCATTGACTACCACTCCAATGTGACATACTGACTTGGCAGGTGTTAGCAAAGGTGATGAATAGATGGACGAGCTGAGATAAGAAGAAGGGTTGTCTTTGCCAGGTTGAGCTGGAGATGGTGTTCCTTCATCCAGGATGGAATATCAGTGAGATTCTAACAGATACTATGTTGTCTCTTGGAGCAAACAAAAGGTACAGCTGCATATCATCAGGATAGCACTGATAAGAGAGTACATGGGACAGAATGATAGGGCCTAGTGAGGAGGTGTGTAGAGAGTAAAGAAATGGGCCCAATGGGACACCACCTGTGCTTGCCTGATGTACCTTGACATCTCTCCTCACCATGACACATGGAAGGATCTGCCTAAGAGGTAGGAATCAAACCACAACAGGAATGTTCCCGTAATACCAAAGTCAGAGAGGGTTGCAAGTAGAATCTGGTGGTTGATCTTGTCAAAGGTAGAGTAAAAATTCTAGATGGATGAGGACAGATTACATGTTGTCTGAAATGCCAGCTCTTTTTCATTCCTCATTGTCATTTATTACAATAAATATTAAAATTTCACTTGATGATGTAGTAGCTGAAATTAAAACAAAGCAAGACCTCTTTCACCTTTTTTAAGATCTTTTTGCAAATGATGTTTACATTCCAAAATAAACTTAGGAGAAACCATGCAACAGGATAATGGGGCCTAGTAAGATGGTGCAGAGAGAGAAGAAGAGAAGGCCCAGCACTGATCCTCGGTGCAACCCTTGACATCCCTACTTGCCAGAAGGCACGGTAGGATCTGCTGAAGAGGTAGATATCAAACCACATGAAGACAGTCCAAGTGATGCTAAGGTCAGAAAGGGTGGCAAGGAACATCTGGTGGTTGACTTTATCAAAGGCAGAGATAAGATCTAGCAGAATTAGGAGAAATGATATGTTGGCAGCTCTAGGCAGCTGTAATGTGTCAACAGAAGTGAGTAGAGCCATTTTGGTGGAAAGGACCCTCTTGAATCCTGACTGATTGGGATCAAAAACAAGTTTATGTGGAAGAATAGAAGAGACTTCATAAGAGACAACACATTCATCTGTTTTATATAGAAAGGAGAGATGAGGGATTTAACCAAATTCTATCCAGGTTCAAGTGATTTGAACCTCCTGAAGACACAGCCTTACTGAGTCACATCACTCATGGGACTCATCAAGAGCCCAGTGCTTTTGCTTATCAGTTTGGTTGTTCTTGCTACTTGGTTATTAATGAAAAATGAGAACCATCAGTCTACTCAGCAATATCACACATTTAAGTCTAAACAGAGTCACCAGATCCGTTTAAAACCTATTTTATCCCTAGACTCTGCTACTCTATATTTGCTGTGAGGACAAAGAATAATTGCAGACCTTTCCCTCTTTCACTTGAACAGTGGGACTTTTCCGTTAAAAAGACTTCAATTAATGCAAATTGACATAAACAAAATAAGTTGTACCACATTAAATAACGGCCATATGGCTCTGAGCATCAGTTAATGCCTTTGAATGACTACAAAGTATGTTTAACATTTTCATTATAGTCTTATAACAAACTAAATTTATGACAAGGAATGACAATTTGATGTTGGAGTTTTTAGGGTTTATTTTTAAGCTGCCATGTGTTGTTTAATTTAACTTTAATATGATTCCTTCATGAATTATACATTTCACATTAATAAAATTATACACTATGACCTGACTATGGTTAGGAAATTATACACAAATAGATATAAACAGATAAATAATTGGAGTATCCCAAAGTGTAAATCTACCTCAACATAAAAAAAAAAATCCATAAGGATCTTATGATAATAAAGTTGACAGGGACCCTTACGTTAGCCAACATGGGGCACTAACGACCCAATGCAGAGGTGTAAGAGTATTGAATTCAAGCAGACAGTTGCAGAAGGGAACTCCTGTTAATTGTAGGGGGGCAGAGAAGAGTCCCACTATAGTATGTTTAGACTCCATCTGTACCTGTCTGTGTTATGGAGATGTGGACGTGTTAGATGGAGCTTTGAGAGTACAACCTCACATGTTTAACCCAGTGTCAGGGACCCTGGAAGCGATTCTTATGAATTACCTAAAAGTAAACTGTAGTCAAGTCAAGTCAAGTTGGGGAGCATGCACTGGTACAGTGAATTGCCACACCAACTACACAACAAAACAACTCGGGATTCCGGATTGCAACCCCCAAGGCAGACATGTGGTCCAATCCCACCCTCGAGAAATTACCCTCTATTTGCCGCAGCCAGGTGTTATGTGGGCGACCCCTTGGCCTGGTCCAACCATTCAGGTCTCCAACAATGAGGATCTTGCGAGCCGGATAACCCTCGGGGAAACACACCACATGGCCGTAGCGCCATAACTGACGCTCCCTCACAATGCAGGTAATGTGCCTCATTAGGGACTCCATGAGCAACCGCTCATTTGACACAAAGTCAAACCTACAGTACCCAAGGATTTTCCGGAAAGACACAGTACAAAAGGAGTCCAGTCTTCATCTCAGGTCACTGGATAGCGTCCATGTCTCGCAACCATATAGCAAGTCAGGAAGCACCAGGACTCTAAAGACTTGCACCTTCATCCTTTTGCATAGATATCGGGAGCGCCACATACCCCTTTCCAGAGACCTCATGACACCCCATGCTCTTTCAATCCGTCTACCGACTTCATAGGAACAGTCACCAGAGACATGAATGTCACTGCCAAGGTAAGTAAACCTCCCAACAAGGTCAACACTCTCTCTGCAAACAGACACATTGCTGATGGTCGTACCCAAGAGGTCATTAAAGGCCTGGATCTTAGTTTTTATCCAGGACACTCGCAAGCCCAGACTCTCACAATCCTCACTCAGTCTCTCGAGCGCACCGATCAGAGCCTCCATTGACTCTGTGAAGATCACAGCATCGTCAAGATCTGTAAATCTTTCTTCACCAACAGATGTCCCACAGTCGCTGGACCCCATGACCTTGCCCAACACCCAGTCCATACAAGCATTGAACAGAGTAGGAGCAGAACACACCCCTGACAAACCCCACAATCAACTGGGAAAAAATGCATAGTACCAGTGTACAGGCCAGCCATGATATCCAGCAACCTCGAGGGGATCCTGTGAATCCTCAGGATGTTTCACAGGGCAGCTCGATCATCTGAGTCGAACTCTTTGCGAAAATCGACAAAGGCTGCAAAGAAACTCTGCTGGTATTTGTTTGTGCTCCATGAGAACCGCCAGTGCCAGGATGCAGTCAATGGTAGACTTTTCAGGTGTTAAACCAGACTGCTCCGGTCGCTGGTAGGTGAGCAAGTGATCACAGATCCAATTGAGGATGACCCTAGCAAGGATCTTACCCAGCACCGAGAGCAGTGTTTATCCCCCTGTAGTTGCTGCAATCCAGGCGATCACACCGTTCCCTTTCCAGATAGGGACAAGTCCCATTTTCCAGTCAGTTGGGATGATGCCAGTCTCCCAAATGGAAGCAAAGATTGCTTGCAATGCCAGGAGGACAACCTTACCACCAGCCTGGAGAAGTTCACCCCGGATACCACAGATCCCTGCAGCCTTTCCCCCATCAGCTGGTTCACCACCTGTGCAATCTCTGTGAGATTTGGTGGTTCACAGCTAATTGGAGGATCAAGAACCATGTACCCAGAGATATCCAACATCCTAGTCTGAGGATCAGCTTTGAACAACTGCTCAAAGTAGCCAGACCAGTGGGTCACAACTGCAGTGTCATCCATAAGGACCGTTCCATCATCTGCCCTGACTGCGACTCTCCAAGGAACAAATTCAAATGTGCGTAATGCTTCGATTCCTCTGTAAACAGGACGTGGGTCGCTAGACCACAGATGGTGTCCCTTGCTCACAGATTCCTCTAACAAACGCCTCTTTATCTGCCCTCAGAACCCTCGCAGCCATCCTTCTCAGTTCCCGGTACAGACCAAAGTTGCCATTGAGCTGTGTGCATGCAACTCCTCTGAATGATATCCAAGGTGCCCTGCAAGATGAAACACCAGTAACACCAACACAACCCTCAGCAACCTTCAGGGTCTTGTCACGAAAGGTCTCCCACATCACATTAGGTTCGGCAGTCGTACCCAAATCTGAAAGTTCCTTACACAAACTGCGTGCAAACTCATTAGAAACATTTTCCTAGTAGGTGGTAACCTACTAGAACTAAGCTGGATCCTAAGAGTAGCAACAATAAGTCTGTGTCAGAATTCACAAACTGGGCACTTCTGTAGACCCTGCAGTTTTGCAAGAGCCTCCAATGTCTGCCCACGAGGATGTGATCAATCTTTTTCACCACACCACCAGTATTGGAGTACCAAGTCCAACGATGCAGTTCAGGGTTTTGGAACCAGGATCCAGTGATTCACAGCCCCTGACCTTTTGCAAAGTCAAGGAACATGGAGCCACTTTCACCATGGTCACCAAACCCATGGGGACCGAGACAATCCTCATAGCCAGCCCTGTCAGTGCCAGTGGCTGCATTGAAATCACCCATGACCAGAAGAGTGTCACCTCGTGGGCACCTATCAACCACCGAGCGAAGCTGAAAACAAAATGTCTCCTTCACCGAGACATCACTCACTGCAGTCGGAGCATACACTGAGACAACAGACAAGAAACCCAGAGAGTGCTGTAATCTGAGTCTCATAATACGCTTGTTGAAAGGAGTGAGAATGGCCACCATCTTCTTCTTCCAATGCTAAACCATAGTCTTTGTTTAAAAATCTCATCCAACCAGTACAGTGTTGAACCTGGACCCAGGAAGTGAATTCAATTGGCCAGAAGAAGTAAGAAACTAGAGTTGGAGGGGACTGTACTAGTCTTAGTTGGTACTGTAAAGTATCAGCCTGGGGTTGGGTAACTAACAGTTTGTAGTTGACAATTCTTCATGCAAATAAGCTGCTTTAGATCCCACTGCAGAGAAGCTTATAAAAACATCAAGCCTGCAAAGTCACAGATTGAATCCATCTTGTATGGCTACATCAAGCTTTTCAGCATAGCAAGCTACCCAAGAGAGCACTGTAAAGAGAAAAGAATCCATATTGGCACTCGGTTCTGGTGCTACATTGGTGTCATTAGTGGGATGAGTGAAGACCAGCGATGTGACCGTGCAGGCAAAAGACAAGGCAGATCGTAGAGGTGTTACAGAGCAGCAGTGTAGTAAGCCTAGATATGTTCCTGAAATGCCATTTGCACCAACCTTTGCAGTGAAGGAAGACAGCTGAGAAACTGGTACAACTACAGCTTGTGACAAGAGGTTCACCTGTCCACATATTGTTATGTTTCAGTGCCAAGACTCGATTCTGTGTAGCTTATTGGCAATGTTTTGGTTTTGTTTTGAAATGTCCTCCATTTTGGGTCCTGAAACACTGCCATTTTGATCCACACTATTAGGTCTGCTTCCCGCACTTCCAGGGGCAATACCTCTGAGGTCATGACCCATAATTATCTACAATATGGAATAAAAGGATGGCTTTAAGCTTGATTTCCTTCTCTGAAACAAAACCTAATCAATCTCTCGTCTCACGTTTTGCTTTCAGTTTTGACCCTTTTTGTCCTTTTAATTTCGATTCCTGATTCTCATTTTGGGCATTTTTTAAATTTTTTGCTCAACCTTTTATTTGTTTTGTTTTGTTTTCTTATGTGCATAATCTAGTTGGTTTCTACAGTTTATGTGTTGTCACATATGTGCGAATAGGAGGGAGCTGTATGGACCATGTGAGGGTAATTCCACGCCAGGTCACGGGGTGGCAGAGTGTGCTAACCTTTCTTCTGTTGTCTCTGCAGACAAAAAATGGGAAAACCTGGCTGATCCAACTCTGAAGACATTACTTTCAGTTCCAGCATCCAGAAGCATGTTGCTTTCGGTTCCGGCAGCCATGAGCACATCACTTCCGGGTTCACTACACCATTTCCTATCTGGGCATTTTAAACCGCCATTTTTTCCAACAATCCTCAGTTCAGTTATGGACTCCAATCCATGCACATCAGTGCTATTTTCAAACCCTTTTGCACCCAGGGAAATTATATAAGTGGCTGCCCCAAACCTTTTTAAAGTGTGTCGAGTCTAATCATTTCATTGTGTCAATACGCTGACAGAACATTCAGATTCTTGTTTTTTGTCTATTTCACTTATTTTAAATCATTTTTTAATGATAATGTTACTTTTGTTAATTTTTTGCATTATTTCTTGTTTGTGAGTTTATCTCTAAGTCTGTTTTCTGGGTGGTTCCCAAAGAAGCAGGACTACCTGCCCAACTCCACCATCAAAGAATCCATATTGCCCTTGGTGCCGATGCTACATTGGTGTCACTAGTGGAATGAGTGAAGACTTATGGTCTGACTTGGCAAAAGCATGGAGTGCTGCGTATACCTAAAATGGATTTGCTGGGCTCTTCTGAGGAGATGCTGGAGCGTTTCAAGGATAAAACCAGGGATCTGGAATGCATTTGCAGCATCATTACAGAGAGGAAGAAGGCTGAGAGATTGCTATCTTTGCAGCCCCACCACTTCTTCTTTATAAGGTCCATTAGCCAAAGTGCCCTGCTGCACTCAAAGAACATGCAGTCAAAGGACGTGTGAGACTGTTGAGGAGTGACAGAGCAGCAGTGCAGGGAGAGTCTCTGAAAACAGCAAGCCTTGAGAGTCACAGTTGAATTCCATCCTATACAGGCTACATTGAGTAGTCCTTTTAAGGCTAGTGAACTATCCAAAAGAGAGATGCATTGAGCAAAGAATCGATATTCTTTGCTGGTTATCTGTACATACTGCATCTCTGTTGTTAGTCATTAGCACTAAAACATAAGTAATATGATCATTATAATTTGTAACTAACCCTCGCCTATTCTGTTTCTCTTCTCAGTACTCAAATATGGCACTTGGTGCCATTGCTCATCTGCCAGATTGTTTTACCTGCCTAAGGTAAAGTCGTCTCTGATGGAGGATCACAGGAATCATCAGATAGAGGGGTCCTTTCATCTGATTTGTTCACCCAGTTCTAACTAAGCTGTGGAATGGCCAATAGGGGGAGGCAGCTTGACAGCCGAGATCTCGTGGACCCTCATGCATAACACCATGCGTAGAATTCACACTAAAACATGGCGTAAGGACAAAAGGGGAAATGTGCGTATGCACAAAAAAATCGAGATGCATAAATCTGTGCGTTCTTCAACTTCCACGTTCTTCTGCTCCATAAATCCCGGTCAGTGTGAAAAGTAACGCATGTGCACACACCTGCTGACCCACCCAAAATCCTCCCATAATTACGCCTCCTTGAATATGCAAGTCAATATAAATAGCCCTTAGGCTCAGAATTTTGTGAAAAGGCAGTGGCAAAACCACAGGGGAAAACAGAAGAATTTCAGCGAATACTAAGTGGAGGCAAGGAAAAATGTTTGTTGGTTTATATTTAGTTTATTTTGTCATTAAAGTAGAACATCATAAACTTCACCTTTAAATTGTTTAATTTACTAGTTTTCTTCTGTGTGGTCTATGTGTGGAAATCACTATGTGCTTCTTAAACGGGCTTTCTCTGCCTCAGACAGGACACAGAATCCATTACATTCATGATATTACAGCTCTCGGAAGAATTAAAATACTGAGATGTATACTTGATATCATTTTCCTGATGATAGGAGTTAAAGCACGTTATTAAACATGTGAACACAGTGGCGCAGTGATAGTGACAAGCCGGTGCCCTGTCCATAGAGTGCTCCTGCCTCCCGCAAGATGGTTGCTGATCCATGCACGACCTTCAATTAAATAATTATTTGCAGCAGCAATCAGCCCTGTAATAGACTTTTAGCCATCTGTAAGCTTAGACATTAAAACATTGAAATATCTTTGTAGTACATGTTTAATTATTCTATCCATCCATTCTTCTAGTGTCGTGGCAGCACCAGCAAGAATACAGCACGAGGCAGGAACAATCCCTGAATGGGGCGCCACCTTGTTGTTAGCACTGTGACACCGTGTCCTCACAAGTTTAATTATTAACAATATGGATTATTTAAATGATGTTAACATTTTATCTGTATAATGTAATAAACATATTTTGCTGCATTTCATCTTAAAAATGATATCATTATCATATGTAAATACGCGCTTTATAAAGTGGCTTTGGTTGTGCAATATTATAACTGTATCGCAAGTTTACATTGTGGTAATTATACTAACAAGTACAAACAGTTCTACAAGGAGCACTTGATGGACTGATTGATTGTATTTATAGTTTTTGGGATGAAACTGTTTCTGAACTGCAAGGTACATACAGGAAAGGCTCTGAAGCGTTTGCCATGTGAGAGGAGTTCAAATAGACTGTGTGCATGACTGAGGCAGTGTGTGCTTGATGCTGTATAGCAATAATTCTCTTTCCAATCAGCTGTTGTAAAGCTGTGATTCCCCACTCAGATACAGTGATATAAATACTCTGAGTGGTGCACTGAGATAATATGGAAAAAGATGTTCCGCTGTGGCAACCCCTAACGGGATCAGCTGAAAGAAGAAGAATACGGTGCAGTGAAAGTAACAACACTAAAGCAGCTACAGTATTTGGAATAGTTTGGCCATTCTGTGGGCCATTATATTGTTACAGGTTAATTACAATCAGATGCCTTAAACTAATAAACAATATGTAGTTAATTTCAGATTATTTGATAAAACCGCGTCAGGTATGTGGATCTCAAAAAGAAAGGGAAACCACACTGAAACAAAAGCACTGCTTTGATGCTGGGTGCCGCCAGTTTGCAAAACTGAGCGGAGAATTTGTGTACGCCAGTGTTTTAGCTAACGTGAAAATGTGAGTGGCTTTATGCCAAGTTTAGGTTTTATTCATCAGGATTTGAGCGTGGAAACAGGCTTACGCAACATTCTTGTGTGTACGCACTGTTTATACATGAGGCCCAAGGACTCTGAAACAAATCCAAATTGTTTATATGATATCATCCACTGTTGAATTCTGCTCTGTCCTTGTAATATTTCTATTGCTCTATTGCATTGTATTGAGGATTACTTGTGCTCTGTTCTGTGTATTGTATTGTATTGAACCCCATTTTTTTGACACACACTGCACCTACTGTCTCTGTTTGAGCTGCCCTTCCCAAGATTTGTTCCATTTTTTTTTTCCCTACAAAGGTTTTTTTTTTCTAGGTATTTTTCCTTCCTTCTTCTTAAAGACAAAAGGTAGGGCCTGTTAAAGCCCATTGCAGCACTCCTTGTGTGACTTTGGGCTATACAAAAATAAATTTTATTGTATTGTATACAGTAATCCCTCACTATATCGTGGCTTCACTCTATCACGTATTTTATATGTAAGCATATCTAAATATATAATGCTGATTTTTCGCTGCTACGCGGGTTTCTGCAGACAATGGGTCTTTTTACTTCTGGTACATGCTTCCTCAGTTGGTTTGCCCAGTTGATTTCATACAAGGGACGCTATTGGCGGATGGCTGAGAAGCTAACCAATCAGAGCACGCAGTTAAGTTCCTGTGTGCTGACTGGCTCAGCGACAGAGTGCCGAATTCGATTGCGCTGCGTTAACCAGGAAGTCTCGTCTCGCTCATTCAGCATCAACGTGTTTCGCTGTGTAAAGAGATAACTTATGTGCTCTTTTGTGTTTATCTTTGTGCATAGTAAAGCCCTTCGTTATGACTCGAAAACAATCTGCTAATGCTACTGCTTCAGGGGCCGTGCCCAAGCGCCATCGGAAGATGCTAACGATTGCTGAAAAGGTAAAAGTTTTGGATATGTTGAAGGAAGGGAAAAGCTACGCCGCTGCAGGACGCCATTACGGCATCAATGAGTCCACGATTCTTTTTATTTAAAAAGGAGGAAAAGAATATAAGAGTTGTAAGTGGACGTAATAAGGCGGTAGTCCGGAAGGAATCTGCTTTAGGGATTTGGATTGAAGACTGGCGGAAGAAGAACAACAATGGTGCTACACAATCGCCTGAAGAGGCTCCTTTAGAAGAGCTGTAACAAAGTAAAATTAAACTCATCATTATCGGACAAGTCATTGTGTCACTGTTGGTGAGTAACCATAATTAATTTTCTTCATACAGCACTTATTACATTTATGTACGTTTAGTGTCACTGTACACACACATTTACTGTATACAATTTTTCCTGCATTGTACATATTTATTGCTGGTGACCTGTCTATCGTAATGGCTGTAACATGTGATATCTTTAAAATAATATTTAGGTTTTACTGTATATAAACAGTGTGTTTACATACATAATTTCAATGAATCTTACCTAATATCTAAGAGAATACAAAGGGTTTATGCTGTATAACTGTGTGGGGAATATTTATAAACAGTGTGGGAGAGTTTGTAGCAAAGCTACATAACTTGACAGTCGGGTTGGCCTCCTGGACTGTTTGTCACTTTATTAGGTTGGCTGGAAGGGTGCTTGTAAATAGCCCTTCAGGCACCTTTGGTGACGTTCCAGTCTGGGAGGACCCCACCCGGTAAGTATTCCAGCTGCCTGTTGCCGGTGTGAGGTTGCCATAACAACCGAGAGGGGCAAGGATGTTTTGGTGGGAAAATTTTTCTATTTAAAGGGAATGGCGGATCAAGGCAGGAGTAAAAAAAGAATCGAGAAGGAAGGAAAAGGCTGAAGGCAAGGAGAGACTATCCACGCTTAAAGGATCATTCTGGATCTTTCTTCACCCAGGGACGTCTGCTATTTGTGGGTGGCCACCCCGAAGAAATAATCCTGTGATGAATCCCCGAGAAGAGGCCAGGTTGGTGTTCTCCAGGTGCTCCCGTCTGGTGAGTCAGATTCGGAATTTGCATTTTCTTCGTGATAGTCCGAGGAGAAGCTGTTTCCACTGGAGGACTGTTGTGTTTTCCTCCTGCCCTACGGAAGGAACTGAACTGCAGGATTTATTTTCCTTATGTGGATTAAGTACATTTTTCTTTTTTGACGTTTCGGAGAACATTATTTTTTATTATTATTATTTTCTTTTGTTTATTGTCTACGTCGAACCGGGGATTCGGATTTGGGCGATGGGGAGGGCGTCTGGGAAAGGGATTCACTAATGAGCACTCAGGCACCGGGCACGTAAATGTAAATAGTAAATGTTAATATATTTTCATTCCCACTTTCCTTTGCGTTAGATTTTTTTTTCCAGTTATATAGGGGACAAGAGGGACCGAGGACCGAATATGGTAAAGCTGCTTTAACCTTCTTTTATCGTCCACTTCCCTTTGGGTTGTGAAGTGTAGGAATCGCGTGCGTTTATCTTGCGGTTGCTACAGAGTGGTGCCCTCTCTGAGGAGGTTAAGAAGCATCTTCCATATTTTGGTTCAATTTAGCCCATTCACTAAAAAATTAAATAAATAAATAATATAAAATAATCATCCATGATGTCTTTAGGGCAATCGGGGCAGGCGATCGCCCGGCCGAGTGACTCCTTGTGTGAAGAAGTGGTAGCGGTAGCCGCCACGTTACGGTGAGGGCCCATTTGGCCGTCCGAGAGAGAACGAGCCTGCTGCAATCGATGTACCTGAGTGATTCGCCTCGACCTGATGAGGTGGATAACGATGGCGCCCTGCCCCTGCTTGCTGAGATTACAGAGCGGATCGAAGCACTTCACGAGCGGATCTCATCCATGGCTGACAGCACCCTATCTCGCGAAGACGCTTTGCGAAATTATATAGATGACTCGATGGGAAAAATGCGAGAATATGTGGAGGAGCAGATAATTGGGCTGGAGCGGGATGTTGTGCAATGCCTGGAGAGGCGCGATCAGCTATGGAAGGAACATCTTCGGCGCGAAGTGCGGAGTCATCTATGTTCATTTGGATCAGTGAACGCGCATTCCACTCCCCGGGAGGCAGTCCGCACTCTGCATTCGTGTACTCCACCAGCCGTACCGTCCCTTCGCATGGAGTTTCCTAAGTTGGGAGAGTCATATACCTCAGAGGACATAATTAATTTCGTTAAACAGGCAGATGCTTTTCTGTCTGTTGCTCCAATGGGGGAAGATGAACTTTTGGGGGTGATTAATGTCTCCTTGAAGGGACCTGCAAAAAGTTGGTGGCAGGCGAGCAAACAGACCCTCCACACTTGGGATGCTTTTAAGAAGGATTTCCTGGAGGCGTTTCTCCCAGAAGATTATGAGACTGAATTAGAAGAAAAACTTCGGTCCATGGTTCAAGCGCCAACACAGAGCATCAGAGATTTTGCCTATGATTATAGAGTTCTATGTTTGAGATGGCGACCTGAGATGAAGGAAGAAGAAGTAGTCCGCCGAATATTGAATGCCTGTAACCCCGGTTTGGCCGGGGGGCTGATAGGGATTGTGACGACCGTGGATGGTTTGGTAAAGGTTGGGAGTGCAGTCGAACGTGATTGGGCATCTAACAAAGGCTACTGGGAGAGAGTTCATGCCAGTAAAAAGGAAACCCAATCCTCGAAATCGACCAAGCAATCAAAAGGTGGCCAGACTGAGGCAGGCGTCTCAGTAGTATCCACTATAGCTACCCTCTTGGTGATCCCAGTCCATATTCGAGGCTGGTGTGTGGACGCAGTGGTAGATACAGGTAGCCATTTCACTCTAATGCAGAGAAGCTGGTGGAACAAAATAGCCAGACAAAATGAAAAACTACTGGCTACCTCGACCATTAAGTTTATCATGGCCGATGGGACTGAGCATCGGGCCATGGGTAAGGTCTCGCTGAGATATGTACTCCATAATATGGCTTGGAAGATGGATACCTATATTCTGGAGGATGCGCACTTGTCATTGCCTTTGCTCCTTGGTCTCGACTTTATCACTGCAGTAAAGATGACCATTCATTTCCATCTTAGAAAATACATGGTGCCAGGCAGTGGGGAGCATCCCTTTGTAGCAAAGGTCCGAGAAGAACTGCATGGGGCATACTTGGGATTTTATGTCGCAAAGTTGGAGGTCTGTGAGATCCAAGATCAGGATATTGTTTCAAACCAGCTGGATGAAGTTAAACCTCTGCTCCGCCAATGGCCGAATGTATGGACAGAGAAGCTGGGGGCAACACGGGTAGTTACCCATGACATACACACGGTGAATGAGGTTCCAGTGCGTCATCACACTTATCGAGTCTCACCCCTAAAGAAAGGGATTATTAAAGAACATATCGGCAAGATGTTGGAACAAGGGATCATCGAGCCTTCATCATCAGCATGGGCGGCACCTGTAGTTTTGATAAAGAAAGCAGATGGAACATACAGATTCTGTGTGGACTACAGGGGACTTAATGCCAAAACACTCTTGGATGCATACCCCATGCCTCAGGTCCAGGAGATTTTGGAATCCATGCACGGAGCGGCCATCTTTAGTACATTAGATCTACGCAGTGGTTATTGGCAAGTGCGAATGGTAGAAAGCAGCATACATAAGACCGCGGTTTCCACACCAGAAGGTTTGTTCCAATTTCGGGTCATGCCTTTTGGCCTGAAGAATGTGGGGGCAAGTTTCCAGCGTTTGATGGAGCAGGTCTTGCGTGGGTTGATCGAGAAGATATGTTTTGTCTATATAGATGATATTATTGTTTTCTCCCCTGACCTTCACCAACACCTCCGGGATTTGGACCTTGTCTTTCAGCAACTGGGGCAAGCCCAACTGACGTTGAATGTGAAGAAGTGTCACCTTGCACAACCGCAGATTCATTTTTTAGGCCATGTGGTATCAGGAAAAGGCATAGAGGTTGATCCTAAGAAAACCTCAGCTATTCAAAACTACCCTCCGCCCTCTGATCTAAAAAGTTTACAAAGGTTTCTTGGTCTCGTGGGCTGGTATCATAAATTTATCCCACGGATGGCTGACATAGCTGCCCCACTCAACCACTTGAAGAAAAAGGACATTCCCTGGAACTGGACCACAGAGTGCCAGGAGGCAGTGGACCAATTAAAGGCAGCGTTGCAAAGTCCGCCCATCCTGGCTCAACCGGACCAACAGTTAACTTTCCAGGTACACACTGATGCCAGCAATGTAGGGCTCGGGGCGGTCCTCACGCAAAATATGGATGGAATGGAGAAGGTGATTGCCTATGCATCGAGGAGTCTGCGTGGCCCTGAAATCAACTATTCTACTTCTGAAAAAGAGTGCTTAGCTGTGGTTTGGGCAATAGAGAAATGGCGCCATTTTTTAGAAGGGGTGGAATTCGAAGTATATACGGATCACAATGCCCTGACCTATATTTTTAATTAACCCAAAGTGTCATCACGCCTTACCCGGTGGGTATTGCGCCTTCAATCATTTACATTTAAAGTTTTTTACCGGAAGGGATGCAGCAACATTGTTCCAGATGCATTATCAAGAATACCAGAGATGACAGGAATGGTGTGTATGGCTATAGCACAAAGCCAGTGGTGTGCCCTGCCTTTAAGTTTGCAGGATATAGCAGAAGCTCAAGATACCTGTCCAGCCTGTTTGGAGCTTAAGGAGAGTGTTGCTAAGGCTGAACCTGGCCGCATTCATTTCAAGGAGCTACAAGGGGTGCTATATAGGTCCATACCATCTAAGAGCGGGGGCACCAAGCTCCAACTGGTACTCCCAGAAAAATATATACTGGAGTTTCTACACTATTATCACGATAGCCCTTTTGGTGGACACCTGGGGAAGTTAAAAACCCTACTGAGGTTACTAGAAGTGGCATGGTGGCCGTCAGTCCGCAGAGATGTATGGGACTACATTAAAAAATGTCAGATCTGTCAAAAGTATAAATCTCCACCTGGTAAACCAGCAGAGGAGCTTCAATCCATGATTCCTTCAGAGCCAGGAGAAATGTTGGGAGTCGACTTGATGGGACCACTGCCATCTTCTAGCACCAAGAAGACTATATTGATGGTGGTAGTCGATTATTTTTCTAAATGGGTAGAGCTTTTTGCTCTGCCCGATGCTAAGACTCACCGGATCTGCACCCTCTTAAAGAATGAGATATTCACTCGGTGGGGGGTCCACAAGTTCATTGTATCGGACCGTGGTCCTCAGTTCACCAGTGAAATAATGGAAAGGTTATATTTAGCTTGGGGAGTAAAGCGAAAGTTGACAACAGTATACCATCCCCAGAGCAATCTAACAGAGAGGGTGAACCGGACCCTAAAAACAATGGTTGCATCCTACGTTGGAGATTGTCATCAAGACTGGGACAAATGGCTTCCTGAATTACGGTTTGCCATTAACACGGCGGAGCATGAGGCTTTGGGTGAAACTCCTGCACTGGTTGCCCAGGGTCGTAAAATTAGAGGCCCACTTGATCGGTTAATGGAATCCGTCCCTTTGCCAGATACACCCCAGTATCGTACGCTGGCAACCCTAGAGGAATTACGAAAGAAGGTACGGGCTAGGTTGGTGAGGTCAACCTCAAGACAAGCCAGGTATTACAATGCCCGTCATCGGAAAGTGCACTACGAGATGGGAGACTTGGTCTGGGTTCAAACTCATCACCTGTCTGATGCTGCTCATAAATTTACCTCTAAGCTTGCGCCCAAATGGTTAGGACCAGCTATTATTTTAAAGCAGCTTGGACCGAATAATTACCGGGTACAGAAAGGGACTAACTCGGAGTCCAAAATAGATACCGTAAATGTAAGTAGCATTAAACCATATTTCGGTCCCCCCTTGGGGAAACCTGTGGGGGGGGAACTATGTAGCAAAGCTACATAACTTGACAGTCGGGTTGGCCTCCTGGACTGTTTGTCACTTTATTAGGTTGGCTGGAAGGGTGCTTGTAAATAGCCCTTCAGGCACCTTTGGTGACATTCCAGTCTGGGAGGACCCCACCCGGTAAGTATTCCAGCTGCCTGTTGACGGTGTGAGGTTGCCATAACAACCGAGAGGGGCAAGGATGTTTTGGCGGGAAAATTTTTCTATTTAAAGGGAATGGCGGATCAAGGCAGGAGGAAAAAAAGAATCGAGAAGGAAGGAAAAGGCTGAAGGCAAGGAGAGACTATCCACGCTTAAAGGATCATTCTGGATCTTTCTTCACCCAGGGACGTCTGCTATTTGTGGGTGGCCACCCCGAAGAAATAATCCGGTGACGAATCCCCGAGAAGAGGCCAGGTTGGTGTTCTCCAGGTGCTCCCGTCTGGTGAGTCAGATTCGGAATTTGCATTTTCTTCGTGATAGTCCGAGGAGAAGCCGTTTCCACCGGAGGACTGTTGTGTTTTCCTCCTGCCCTACGGAAGGAACTGAACTGCAGGATTTATTTTCCATATGTGGATTAAGTACATTTTTCTTTTTTGACGTTTCGGAGAGCATTATTTTTTATTATTATTATTTTCTTTTGTTTATTGTCTACGTCGAACCGGGGATTCGGATTTGGGCGCTGGGGAGAGCGTCTGGGAAAGGGATTCACTAATGAGCACTCAGGCACCGGGCACATAAATGTAAATAGTAAATGTTAATATATTTTCATTCCCACTTTCCTTTGCGTGAGATTTTTTTTTCCAGTTATATAAGGACGTGCATAGGGGACAAGAGGGACCGAGGACCGAATATGGTAAAGCTGCTTTAACCTTCTATTATCGTCCACTTCCCTTTGGGTTGTGAAGTGTAGGAATCGCGTGCGTTTATCTTGCAGTTGCTACAAGTTTATAAGGGCTTAAAATATATAAAAATAAACATACAAACATATGGTTTCTACTTCACCGATTTTCACCTATCGTAGGGGCTTCTGGAATGCAACCCCCGTGATCGAGGAGGGATTACTGTATTGGCACTTAGTGCTGATGCTGTGATTTTTTTGGGTACTTGACCAGCCACCCCATATAATACTAAGGACATTTAAGTCTACCAGTAGGCCTTGAGGGGGCAGAGGTCATTTAATGCTTTACATTTTCTGGTGTACTTTGGTTTAACCTCCTTGTGTTTTGCCATCTCCTTAATAAATACTGAGTATTTTTATACTTTTAACCTCTTTGGGCCATCTTTCTGTTCAGGGACTTCTTAGTGGTGTCCAACATGGTTCACAACACCAAAATATTACAAATAAAGCCAGTAAATAAGTCAACAAGGAGAAAACACAAACTATCAAGTCAGTAAACATAAAGTTACAATGTTCTGGTCATTTAGACTTGGCTTGTGAATCCCTAACTACCCAGGTGGGCTGGGCTAGAATTAAACATAGTTAGGCCAGAAGCTATGGGAGGCTGTAGTGACCTTATCTGGCAAGTCTTAACGGGGAATAAAGCTGTGTAATAGATAAACTTGGCATGAATACTGCCAAGACATATAACAAACCCATTTGCTCAGGTTCAGAGTTCTTAAAAATTACCAAATAAAGATTTAACACATCTAAAATATTTGAAAGACCCCTTAAGACTGTGAGGCCATAAACTGTAGCTTGTTTATCTTATGCCTAAATCTGGCCCTGCAGGTAGGCTGTTTATCTTTTCTGCCAACCTCTAATGTCCAAAAAAATGGCCTGATAGCTACCTCCCGTTCTTGTTCTCTACCTTTCATATTTCTGGACCACTGAATAAGCCAGGGGTGGGCAGCGTCGGCCATGGAGGGCTGCAGTGTCTGCAGGTTTTTGTTTCAACCCAGTTTCTTAATAAGAAGTGTATTGCTGATGAAGCACACATTGCTCAAGTGACATTTTGATGCTTCATTTTATTGGTCTCTCTTGTTGAGGTTCCCCACCCTTAATTGCTTATTTCAGTCTTCAACAGCTGCATTCACTGTTTTAATGGCTCCTTATTAGCAATACGATGCAAATGACAAAGGGGTAGCTCTCCATCTAACTTGTTTCCATTTACATCTCTGTGGATTCATCCTGCACTATTTGATTTAATAAAAAACTTTGGAGAAAAACATGGCAGACTGAAAACTATCTATTTTAGGCTTCAAATCGTTTGGATGATTTCTTTGGAAAAAAAATCTACGATATACGAAATTAACATTGCAGACAAACAAGCCATAAAGTTAATTAAGGTCCGATATTGACAAGGATTCGTTTCTAATTAAGCTGTTGGGTTGAAATGAAAACCTGCAGCCACTGCGGCCATCCAGGACCGATTTTGCCCACCCCTGGTATAAAGTCATCTTCTAGATCTAGAGTCAGATGGCTCTGGCAGGCAATTGCCATTTTCTTATTGGTTCATAGGCCACAAGAATGGACTGTCTAATTTTTGTATTGGTTCTCTTATGGCCAACGTGAAAATGTTGTCCCATTTGAAGAAATAATGTGCATAAGATACAAGAAGTGAAATACTAACGCTATAACCCTATTTTAAAGACTATTTCATCTATTTCACTTCATTTTTGTATAGCATTATTCGCTAAGTGCAAGTTCAGAGATTTGTGACAATTTCTCAGGTAAAATGCAATACAGAATTCACTAATTACATAATGACTATATAAAGACATAAAGTAGTTTAAACAGATTAGCCTAAATAGCATTCTTTGTCCATTAATTAATTGATGAACTTTGGCCAGTTGACATCGGAGAAGAGCAACTCATTTAACTTTAGAAAAATAGATGTAGTGCTATAGAAAAACAAAAGTTTCTGGTGATATTAAATTCAATCCAGATGTGTTCATGAAATGGACTGTATAGTTTGGTGTACGTGAAAACCCCAGGAATGGTCCAACTTCTTCAGCTTTACCCACTTCTGTGTTGCGGTCAATGTGCCTGATCAACCATACAGTACAGTTCAGTCCTGCACCTCCTTCTCAGTCAGAGCTTCTCCCTTCAGATCTTCAATTTACTTCATCCATTCAACTCTGCTTTGGCCTTGCTTGTTTTCTCTTCCCTGTATTTCCATTCTTATGACTCTTTTGCCCACATATTCATTGTCTCTCCTCATCACATGTGCATAACCACTTCAATCTTCTTTCCTGTGCTTAAATGTCTCTCCCACTTTTGTTGTACATCTGATTGTCTCGTTTCTTATTCTGTCCATGTTTTGTAAATCCCCACATCCATCTCAACATTCTTGTTTCTGCTATACTGTATCTAACTTCTTCTCCTTTGCTCCCTTTACTGTCCATGTCTCACTCCTTACATCATTGCTGGTCTTACCACCATTTTAAAAACCTGACCATTAACCTTCATCTTAATGCACACAACGTTCATGATACCTTCTTTCAATTGTTCCATCCACACTACACTCAATGGGTTATTTCTACATCTACTTTTCTATCTTGAGCTACAACTAAACGGTTAAACATGTCAGTAAAAGCGTGAACCAGCTCTTGTCCTTTAACGCTGCTGTGGCTGCAGAGTTTCATTGTAACCTTTTTATTAATTAGTGACCTACTTTTACTGCTAATTGAGCTCTTTTTCCTCTTCATTTTAATTGACATGTTTTTTAAGACTCAGTCCTCCTCAGGGTTATCGCCTGGATTGTGACAACTACAGGGGGATAACACTGCTCTTGGTGCTGGGTAAAGTCCTCGCTAGGGTCATCCTCAATCTGATCTGTGATCATTTGCTCACCTACCAGTGACCAGAGCAGTCTGGTTTTATGCCTAAGTAGTGTACGATTGGCCACATCATGGCACTGAAGGTTCTGATCAAGTGTAAATGTGAATATCGGAAGAGATTCTTTGCAGCCTTTGTCGATTTTCGTAAAATGTTCAATTCATGTTTTGATCAAACTGCCCTGTGGAATATCCTGAGACTGCTGGAAGTCACTGGATATCATGTACACTGGTACTGGGAGTGCTGTGCAGATTGGAAGCAGATCCCTGCATTTTTCTCAATTGATTTTGGGGTTCATCAGGGGTGTGTTTTTTGCTCCTACTCAAGGGTAAGGGTCATGGGGTCCAGCGGCTGTGGGACATCTGTTGGTAAAGAGAGATTCATTGATCTTGACTTTACTGACAATGCTGTGATCTTTGCAGAGTCAATGGAGGCCCTGTTCGGGACTCTCGAGAGACTCAGTGAGGGGTCTGAGTGTCTGGGCTTGTGAGGGTCATGGATAAAAAAAAAGATCCAGGTCTATAATGATCTCTTAGGCACGGCCATCAGCATTGTTTCTGTGGAGAGAATGCAGACCTTGTCGAGAGGTTTACTTACCTCGGCAGTAACATTCATGTCTCTGGTGACTCTTCCTATTAAGTCAGTAGACAGATTGGGAGACCATGGGGGTCATGAGGTCACTGGAAAGGGGTGTGTGGCACTCCCAATATCTTTGCAAAAGGACAAAGGTCCAAGTGTTTAGAGTCCAAGTGCTCTCTGTTTTGCTATATGGTTGCAAGAAATGGACGCTATCCAGTGACCTGAGATGAAGACTAGACTCCTTCGGTACCGTGTCTCTTTGGAGAATTTTTGGGTACCACTGGTTTGACCTTGTGTTGCTCATAGAGTCCCAAATGAGGTACATTACAGTATTGTGAGGGAGCGACAGTTACAGAACTACAGCCATGTGACAAGATTCCATGAGGTAGATCTGGCTCGCAGGATCCTCATTGTTGAAGACCCGACTGGCTGGACGAGGCCAAATGGATGCTCACGTAACACCTGGCTTTGGCACGTAAAAGGTCATTTCTGGGGGTGGGACTTGACCACGTCTGCCTTGATCCTGAGTAAAAAGATCCTGAGCTGTGTTGTCGTGTAATGGGCGCAGCACTGCGCTATACAAGTGCATGCTCCCCAAACAGACCTGACCTAATCTGTCCTGTGCTTTGTGTCATTGTTTCCTTAAATTCTACCCAAACAGAAATGAGATGTGAAGTGAGCCGCCAAATGACCAGCTAAATGAGGGCCTCAAATCCAATCAATTTCACTCCAACCAGTTTCTTAAATAGAAGTCAATTCTTGATGTTAATTAATCCCGTTATGTAATTCCATGGCTTGTTGCTACTCTCATTCTGCCACAGCTGACATTTCAAAAACCGATGATTTTCTTTTTTCTAGGAGTATCGTTAAAAAGTTTTATGGACCTGAACAGATCATCATTACTAAGAACTCTGCCTATCTTTATTTTCAGGTATTGTATGATGGACAATGTATCTCATTATTATGTTTGTCATTATTGTTTGCCTGCTAATTAATGCAAATATAATTAAGGTTTCTGAGTCTTAAATAGCAAGTCAATTAAAATGAAGGGAAAATAAGTTAATTAGCAGCAAATACTGATCACTAATTAAGAAAAGGATTAGAATGGAAACCTGCAGCCACAGTAGTACTCCATGACTGGAGTTGGAGATCCCTGATTTAGGGTGTTCAGCTCCGATTCTGGAGGGCTATCATAGCTGCAGGTTTTCCTTCCGGCCACATTCTTCATCAATGACTAGTTTCTACTGTTAAATGACTACTTTTGCCTTTATTTTAATTGTGGTGTTCTTATAACATTAAGTCCTCTGAACTGCTTCTTTTTTCTTAAATGGTAGCCAAACAGAAATGAGACGTGAAGTGAGCCAACAGATGAGCAACCGCAAACTTCAACCAGTTTCTTAATTAGAAGCCAATTCTTGTTGTTAATTAAACCCGCTATTTAATTCCATGGTTGGTTGCTGCTTTCCTTCTGCCACAGCAGACATTTCCAAAAACTGTTGCTTTTCTTTTTTCTAACAACATTCTGAACATGTTTTCTGGACCTCAGCAGATGAACACTACTGAGAACCTCACCTTTCTTTATTTTTAGATAATGTATGATGGACACAGGTGAGCTGGTCATTTTTGACTGCTATTTAACGAAAAAAAGGAAACAATAGAAAGTCAGTTACAATTAACACTAGAATTACCAAAGCCTACGAAAAAACACGTAAATCAGTCCCACCTTAAATCCCTTTGCACCTCTCCATCAGCATCTTTTGTCCTGTAAATGTATCGATATGCAGCAAGCAGCCTACTATCACATCCCCCCACCGCCGCACAGTTTTCTCAGCTCAAGTCTGTTTATCTACTTGTCAGTTGCTTAGAGTTGTATAGAGTGAGAAGTCAAGAAAAATGACACCTTTTATAAAGA
Organism: Polypterus senegalus; assembly: GCF_016835505.1. NCBI lineage: Eukaryota > Metazoa > Chordata > Cladistia > Polypteriformes > Polypteridae > Polypterus > Polypterus senegalus. The sequence continues at coordinate 12,340,930 of NC_053158.1, forward strand.
ACTATCGTTATTTGGAACACATGCATTTCATGTGTGTTCTGTGTCTACAACAATCTATGTATACACATTGTTAAAACAGAAACGTTTTTTCAAGTTTTAGCTATAATTGACAAAATGTAGACATGAAGTGTATAATGTGTGAAGCCTGAAGTCCAAATATCAAATAAACACTTTCAGAAAAGGTACAAATATAACAGAACAAGTGCGCTTCTATTCAAGAATATAACTACAGAAAAAGAACTCAGGTTAGGGTTCGACATTCACACCCCTTTGATACAACCGCTTCGGTGCCGCAATGGTATCAACTGTTGACTGGTAATCAAAACTTCACACGTTCGACCCTGGATGAGTCCATTTTGAGAAGTGAGCTGCTCTTATTCTTACTATTTTAGAAAAAAAACATACATTTGATTTGAGTCTGCAACAACCGGTGCAAATTTATGATATTTTTAAAGGTTAGCTTTGTTTTTTTTTTTTTCATTCAGTTTTATTCTCTCAGTTGCATTCACAATCCCAACCGATCTCCCCCCCACCCCGATCTGACACTGATGTTTTCACATAAAGACGTGCTATAACAGAGGTGAGCTCAGATGATGACAATGGTTCTACATCAGAGAAAGAACGCCATCGCTGTACTTTGTATATGTACACGGGAAGCTCTGCAGTCTACCACAGTCTAAACAGGATTCTGAGAAAATAATTCATGCATTTATTTCTAGTAGGATTAACTACTGCAATGCGGTGTTCACTGGATGTTCAAACTGTTCTTTATACAGCCTCCAGTTAATCCAAAATGCTGCTGCGAGAATTATTACAAGAACAAGAAAATACAAACACATAACTCCAGTTTTTAAATCCTTACACTGGCTCACAGTTAAGTTTAGGGCAGATTTCAAAATCCTCCTTTTAACATATAAAGCCTTAAATGGCCGAGGTCTGGCTTACTTGTCTGAACTTATCATGACTTACAAACCAGAGCCAAGGATTAATAAAATAACAGAGGGAGGTCAAGCTTTTAGTTACAGGGCCCCTAAACTGTGGAATGGTCTGCCTGCTACTATAAGAGATGCCCTTTCGGTCTCAGCTTTTAAATCCCAGCTGAAGACTCACTACTTCAGTTTAGCACACCCTGACTAGAGCTGCTGATTAACTGTACAGACTGCATCTCTGTTGTTAGCCATTAGCACTAAAACAGAAGTAACATGACAGTTAGAATTTGTTACTAACCCTCATCTATTCTGTTTCTCTTCTCAGAACTCAAATGTGGCACTTGGTGCCACAGCCCACCTGACAAGTTGTTTTGCCTGCCTATGGTAAAGTCATCCCTGATGGAGGGTCGCAGGAATCGTGGGAAAGAGGGGTCCTTTCATCAGATTGGTTGGCCCAGTGCTGTTTAAGCTGTGGAATGGCCAAATGGGGGAGGAAGCTTGATGGATGAGGTCTCCAGGACTCTAAACAAATCCAAATCATATTATGTGATATCATCTACTCTTCAATTCTGCTCCGTAATTCGAAAATTTTTATTTTTATACTATATTGAGGGTTTGTTCTGTTCTGTGTATTGTATTGTATTGTATTGACCCCCTTCTTTTTGACACCTACTGCACGCCCAGCCTACCTGGAAAGGGGTCTCTCTTTGAACTGCCTTTCCCAAGGTTTGTTCCATTTTTTTTTTCCTACTAGGGTTTTTTTTGGGAGTCTTTTCTTGTCTTAAGAGGCAGGGCCTGTTAAAGCCCACTGCGGCACTATACAAAAATAAATTGTATTGTATTGTACTTGCAACTTTACGCTGTGGAAAATAAGTAAATAAAACAAGGTAAATAACATTCAATTTGGCTCTAATATACAAAGTACAGCAACAGTAGCTTCCACCTGCAACTATAGACTCTTCAGTACACTAGCGACCCTCCACGAAGACCAACTAAGTCAGAGCCTCAAGCTCCAACCAGTGTTACTCCAAACCAGTTGCTTAATTAGGCACCGATTCTTGCTGTTAATTAAACTCTTCTTTAATTCCATGGCTTGTTTGTGTTCTCATGATGCATTAGCAGACCTTTCTGAAATTGCTGATTTTCTCTTTTCTAAGAGCACTGATAAAATGTTTTGTGGACCTGAGACCTTCACGTTTCTTTATTGTCAGATATTGTATGATGGTCACAGTTTGCTGGTCATGTTTTCTCATTATTTCTCATTATTATTTGGCTGCTAATTAAGGAAAAGGAACAATTAAGAGGTCTGAGTCTTCAAGATGAAGTCAGATAAAATGAATTCAAAAGAAGTTAATTAGCAGCAAAAACAGATCACTAATTAAAATAATGGGTTAGAATGAAAACCTGCAGCCACCACGTTCCTCCAGGACCAGTGTTGGGGACCCCCAATGTATATAATTCTATTTGGGGTTTTACATAATATATACTCTGCCTAATTTAGTCAGGTGGCTTTATTTATTGTTCATAAAAGACATTTCCATCAAAGGGGATCAAATTAGTGCTAAGGTTCTGTCCATTTTCCGAACCTGTTAGTATTAGTCTCTTACTAAGAGTAGGAGTTTCTCGTGTGTGTCGGGCTCCTCATATTGCATTTTGAGGGACTCGCTACAGTACCGCACCTGATGAAAGTTCTGTGCAGGCACCAGGGATGTTTGAATATTTGAATGAAAAGCATACATCCCAACCTGCCATGAGACTCAATGCGTTTAATCTCCTAAGACAAAGCATTAAAAAAAAAGGAGTATCCGGAGTATTGTGTGATGGAACAATTCAGGCGAATGTTATAGGTCAGGTTTATTCAGGCTAATCTGAGACGGAGGCTGCAGGCCGAGGGGAGGGGAAACCGTGACGTCATGAGTGGGGAGCCAGGCAGTGCCCTCCTCACTCACGTGCCAGCCTCCACTCAAGTCACGTGCTTTGCCTCCTTTTACCTTTTTGTTTAGCGATTTTTACAGTTTGTCCTGTTTTACTACCACATGACTTGAGCCATGGGGGACAGCTAGTACACAGTATATAACAAGGCCAATAACTGGAAGTGGTTATTCAAATTTGGACCCACAACTGAGGGAGATGGACCCCCTGCTCACACAGCTATTTCATCATTTACTGCTAGTATCTAATTATGGTTGTGGTCACTTTCGAATTTCGTCATTTTTTTTTCTCATTTACAACATGGCAGAACTGTTTTCTACCCTCAGTGCTTTCTCTTTTCATGATAACTCTTTTAACCAGGTCAGGGGAGTTGCAGTTGGTATTAGTATTGTACCTGGCTATGCCAACATCATCACTGGCTGGGCGGAAGAGACTTCTTTTCTTCGTACCTAGGCATCGTACTAGACCTGTACAACAACAGAAGTATTTACCTAAATAGCACATTTTCATACAACAATGTAGATCAAATGATTTACAAGATGTCAAAGAGAAGAAAAGAAAAACAATTCAGATTTCTTTTAAATAATATGTAACAACAAAACAAGGTAAGGTCAAATGGTCGGGAGGACAGGAAAAAAAAAAAAACTCCAGTTAGGCTGCAGAAAAAAACAAAATCTGCAGGGGTTCCAAGGCCAAAAGACCACCCAGCCCCAAATGGGCATTCTACCTAACATAGATGTTCTTAAACCATGCTTTACATGATAGGATTTCATTGGTCTTGTGGACATGTGAGATGCCCACCTTCATTATGTCATCCCAGGAGGCTGCATGGTACCTTGATCTGGTGGTGGTGGTACAGAGCGCCACCAGATAGTAACCAGAAAAGACAGCAGAATAGTGGGGATTAGTACAGATGTGAATCCCTCAAGGATATAGTAATTCTTTACCAATATAGTCTATTAGGAATACAACTGTAATGTAGCTATGAAAAAGCCACATTAAAATAATAGAGTTTTTAGACATTTCTTAAAATGTTCCATGGTATTAGCTTGGCATATTTCTATTGGTAAAGTATTTAAAATTTTAGGTGTATAACAGCAGAAGGCCCCTCACCACTTCTTTTAAGCTTGGAATTATAAGCAGACCTCTATTAGAAGATCTAAGGTTACGACTTGGAGTGTAGGGGGGCAGGCATTCCAAACTATAGAACGGAGCAAAATTATTTAAGGCTTAATAAACCATTAGCAGTATTTTAAAGTCAATTCTAAAATACATGTCTTGCCAATGTAACAACACTAAAACTGGTGAGATGTGCTCAGATTTTTTTTTTTAGTTAAGATTCTGGCTGCTGCATTCTGCACGTGAATTATTTTTTCAGTATCTTGTAAAGTTATAAGGGGTCTATCTTTTGCTATATCCGTTAAGTAAAAAAATGTAGTCCTAGTAATCTGGTTAATATGCAATTTTATATCTTAGGTCAGAGTCAATAGTTAACCCTAAAGTATTTAACTCCACCTTGAATTTTAAACCTATGGTATAAAGGTTATTTATAATATACTCACTATAACCAAGATTTCTGTTTTTAAACGATTTTATTTAACTTGACTCCTCTGTTTGTTTGTCTGGGACAAATCTTGCAAATGATTTTAAACCCACTTTTGGCGAAGCGAATTTTTTCAAATTTTGCATATGTGTTTTCAGTATCGATGACAATACAATAATCTGTCACATCTGATGCAATTATATAACAAATTTTGCCATAATCAATGGTTATGCAATTCCAATTAATGCACTCACAACAATGACGGAGAGAGAATATAGCGAGATATAGGAGCATACAAGTGAGAGACGCATCGGATTGCCCCCACTTGCCTCTTCCAGTGAATGAAGTGGGTAAATATGTGTGCCAACTTCTTTACTCCAGCGAAGAAGTAGCCTTGGTGATCATGGTGAGGAAGTACAGGTATTGCCATAAGCTTGCCGTTCTGTCGTCAATATTTTTGTTTTCGCAGCAACTGAGCGCTAATCCCATAAGAGCCTGAACAGAAAAATAGAGACCAAAATATAATTCTTTTTAGAATGCAAATAATTCTGCAAAAAAGATATATTATGTAATACTGTACTTTTAAAGAAGCTTCCCATTCATGAAAAGTGATTAAAGAAAAATAATTTGCAAAATAGTCAAAAACTAAAAAGTAAAAAATAAAATACCACCCATCCATATTTCAACCCACTGAATCCGAACACAGGGTCACGGGGGGTCTGCTGGAGCCAATCCCAGCCAACAAGGCAGGAACCAATACTGGGCAGGGTGCCAACCCACTGCAGGACACACACATACACACCCACGCACCAAGCACACACTAGGGCCAATTTAGAATCGCCAATCCAACTAACTTGCATGTCTTTGGACTGTGGGAGGAAACCGGAGCGCCCAGAGGAAACCCACGCAGACACGGGGAGAACATGCAAACTCCAGGCGGGGAGGAACCGGGAAACGAACCAAGGTCTCCTAAATGTGAGGCAGCAGCGCTACCACTGCACCAAAGTGCCGCCCCAAATAAAATACATTGAATTTTTTTTTTAAGTAAAATGATTTTATTTACTTTAGGATAGAGCTACCAGGGAAGAGGAAAAGAGGAAGGCCTAAGCGAAGGTTTATTGATGTGATGAGAGAGGACATGCAGGTGATGGGGGTGACAGAACAAGATGCAGAGGACAGAAAGATATGGAAGAAGATGATCCACTGTAGCAACCCCTAATGGGAGCAGCCAAAAGAAGAAGAAGAAGAAGTTATAGTTATAGATGCACTAAAAAGCCACAAATAAAATTTTTTTTGGAACTAAATAAAATTTTTGGGGTGCACATAAATGATTCATTCAGTCAATTAATAGAATAGCTACTTTCATCATAAATGATAGATAGATAGATAGATAGATAGATAGATAGATAGATAGATAGATAGATAGATAGATAGATAGATAGATACTTTATTAATCCCAAGGTGAAATTCACATACTCCAGCAGCAGTATACTGATAAAAAAAACAATATTAAATTAAAGAGTGTTAAACATGCAGGTATAACAGACAATAACTTTGTATAATGTTTGTAAAGCGTTTATCCCCCCAGGTGGAATTGAAGAGTCGCATAGTGTGGGGTCTCCTCAGTCTGTCAGTGGAGCAGGACAGTGTGACAGCAGTCTGTCGCTGAAGCTTCTCCTCTGTCTGGAGATGATCCTGTTCAGTGGTTGCAGTGGATTTTCCATGGTTGACAGGTGCCTGCTCAGCGCCCGTCGCTCTGCCACAGATGTCAAACTGTCCAGCTCCATGCCTACAATAGAGCCAGCCTTCCTCACCAGTTTCTCCAGGCATGAGGCGTCCCTCTTCTTTATGCTGGCTTCAAAGCACACCACCGCCTAGAAGAGGCCGCTCGCCACAACCGTCTGATAGAACATCTGCAGCATCTTATTACAGATGTTGAAGGACGCCAGCCTTCTAAGAAACTATAGTCGGCTCTGTCCTCTCTTACACAGAGCATCAGTATTAGCAGTCCAGTCCAATTTATCATCCAGCTGCACTCCCAGGTATTTATAGGTCTGCACCCTCTGCACAGTCACCACTGATGATCACGGGGTCCATGAAGGGCCTGGGCCTCCTAAAATCCACCACCAGCTCCTTGGTTTTGCTGGTGTTCAGGTGTAGGTGGTTTGAGTCGCACCATTTAACAAAGTCCTTGATTAGGTTCCTATACTCTTCCTCCTGCCCACTCCTGATGCAGCCCATGATAGTGAATAAAAACAACATTGTAATTCCGCACATGCTAAACAAGTTTCAAACTGTTTGAATTAATTGATTTATGGTTTATTTAGTAACACTACATATAACCACGAAATTGTGGTTAAAGAAAATTTTATTTTTTGCTTTTTAGTGCATTTATAACTGATGTAAATAAAATTGTTTTACTTAATAAAAATGTTTATATATTTTATTTCCTTATTTAGATTGAGAAAGTTTCTACTCATCCATTCAGAAATACTGCCAAAAAGTTGGATCAGAGAGCCAAGAGCATCATGGTTATCAGGTGCTATCGATAAATAATGCTGTGTGTCAACTGCATAGATGTGGTAGCTCATCCTGTGCTTTGAGATAATCTGACCTGATGGAAGCATAGAGACTGAAAAGAGCAGCAAACCCAGGATAGATAATTGTGGTACAACATATATAATTTTATACGTCTCCAAGGTATAAACACCACAACTAATAAAGAATTTTCTCTCTCTTAAATAAGCCTAAAACCAATTTAAGACATTGCCGGAGAGGCCCACCCAATGTCTAACATGATTTATACGAATAGTGTGGTCTGTGATCTCAAATGCTGTGCTCAGGTCTAAGAGAACAAGAACAGCTAAAAGGCCTCTGTCCGCATTAACCCGTAAGTCATTTACTACTTTAACCAGCACAGTTTCTATATTATGGTTTGTGCTAAAACCTGACTGAAGCTTATCAAGAATATAACGCTTTTTCAAGTAATCATAGAGCTCCTTAATAACTGCCTTTACTAGAATTTTACTTAAGAAAGGTGGGATAGAAATTAGTATAAATTGTCAAAGACAGAGGAGGATTCTGTACAAAATATCAATGATTGTGCTGGTGTTCCTTCTTGCTTCAGAAGCTCCCTGCAGGAATTAATTTATGATTTTCCTTCCATCTCTCAGGTTATCAGGCAACATTAACACATCTACTCTACCATTATCAGTCTTTCTATCAGCTTCCCTGGACTTAAAATCTCTGTCCATTAAAAATCAACTGACTGACACAGTTACCTTCCTATCCCGACATATTAAAAAATCTCACCGTTCGTTAGACTCTGCTGCCTCTGTGCCGACGACGTCTCAGAATGAGGAGTTTCTTCATTGATAGACGATACACTTCTCATAATGTGGACAGGGCCCTCAATCAAGACAGGATTAGACCCTTGTAATGTCCATTTTTAAGAGGAACCCCTACAATGTAACCCACATCCACTGGTCCTTCCATTCCAAAATAACATTCTAGCTCTCCCACAGGGCCATTAAACAAACGTTCCCCATTTTGCATACTATTCCTTCCACAGAAACCTTCTTGTGATTAACCCTCCATTGATCTCCTTCTGTTGACCACTTAACCTTCACAAAATTCTCATCCACAATTCACTTCACAGAAGAGAGCCACATTCTCCACCAGGTACTTCGAACTGTAACAGGAGTCGCATTGTCACTTTCAAATTTGTCTCCAACATTACCCTTATGTCTGGTCTGTCTGGTAAATTCAATATTAAACAAGGGGCCTCTCATCATCTACATAGAAAAAGTAGGAAGCAGACCATTTTGGGAAGCACATTCCTTCCATTAAAATCAATGACCTTACAAAGTCTGATGTGGATCACGTCACATCCCTCAATCACACTGATCACTGTGTTTGTGTTCTTTCACACAGCTTCAAATACACTTTTCAAAGAAAATCAGAAGTCACTCAGCTCTTTCTCAGCTTGGTATCACATATTTCTCCAGGTCTTAATGACCAACTAACTTTTTAATCGCGGGGACAGTGCATGCTGAGGTGCACAGTGTACAGAAGTCACCAACTTTCTGCAGAGTCAATAGCTACAGACCTCCACAAAGTTAAGAACAGTGCAGCGTAGAGAGCTTCATGGAATTGGTTTCCATGGCCGAGCAGCTGCCTTCAAGCCTTACATCACCAAGTGCAATGCAAAATGGCGGATGCAGTGGTGTAAATCCCACCGCCACTGGACTCTAGAGCAGTGCAGACGTGACCCATGGAGTGACAAATCATGCAATTCGATGGACGAGTCTCAGTTTGGCAGTTACCAGGAGAACGGGACTTGCCTGACTGCATTGTGCCAAGTGTAAAGTTTGGTGGAGGGGGGATTATGGTGTGGGGTTGGGGTTGGTCTTGTTTTCCTTTGTTCTAGTGAAAGGAATTCTTAATGCTTCAGCATACAAAGACATTTTGGCCAATTTCATGTTCCCAACTTTCTGGGAACAGTTTGGGGATAGCAACATGACTGAACACACCAGTGCACAAAGCAAGGTCTATAAAGAAATGGAGGAGCGAGTTTGGTGTGGAGGAACTTGACTGGTCTGCACAAAGCCCTGACCTCAACCCGATAGAACAACCTTTGGGATGAATTAGACCGGAGACAGGCTTTCTTGTCCAACATCAGTGCCTGACCTCACCAATGCTCTCCTGGTCACAAATTCCTATAAACACACTCCTATACCTTGTGGAAAGCCTTCCCAGAAGAGCTGAAGATGTTAGAGCTGCAAAGGGTGGGCCAACTCCGTATTAAAGACTATGTATTCAGAATGGGATGACTTGACAGTTCATGTGTGTGTAAAGGTAAGCATTTCAATACTTTTGGCAATAGAGTATATTCTCACCTTTTTTCCTTTTATCTGTCTTGGCTTTTTTCCCTCCTTCTTATTCTTCTGCTTTTCTCTATTTCCGCTGTACACCTCATGAAGGTTTTACAGCCAGACACATTGTGTCTTTTACCTTTATTCCTTTTGACTTTCTTTTCCTTTAACTTTTTTCCTTTGCAGATGAACGCTGACGTAGCCCACCACTCACTCTGAAAGATCTCAATGATGATCAGCAGAATTGAATGCACTGAACCATTTGTAAGTGTCTTCGTAAAGAGTCTGAACACTTATATCTGTGTTCACATTGCCATTCTCGGATGTTGAGTGTTATGTGATGAAGGAAAAATTAATTTAAGTGATTTTAGCTCGAGGCTGCAACTAAACAAAATGTGAAAAATGTGAAGGGGTCTGAAGACTTTGTGAAGCGCTTCAGTCAGTTGTAATGCTGTGTTTTTAAGCGCTCAACAAATACATATGGTATGGTATGGTACATGGTGATAGTGCAAGGGCTACAAACCCACAGGCTGATTAGAAATTGATAATTGTACTCTTTTTACTCAACTTTAGTACAATATTCTTTCAAAGTCAAATAAGCCTAACATCTACAAAGCTTCTTGTCTGTGTTTCCTCAAGATCTAGTTGTGTTGTTCTATGACTTTTTCACTGGTTAATCCCAATTTGTAGATAATTTCATCTTCACGTTCCTTTTCTCTTCTTTCAAAATAAAGGGAATGCTGTAGTGTCACGTTGGGGGACATTCTACACAAACTTCAATCTGAACTTGCCACAACGTCAGCTGATGTGGAGATTATGGCTCTTTTGTGCCAGTGTGTTTTGGTATCTTTAAGGGCGTTTGACTTTAAAAGAGAACTCTTGAGAAAAGTATTTTTTGTTGTTGGAAATAAGAGCTTACAGGTCAAAAAATAAAAACTCATTGATATTAAGATTTTATAAAGGCTAATTGAATGCTGATTATGTAGAGAGTGTCACTCGCCTTAATTAATCTTTACAATAAGCACTTATTCAATAAATTGCATCTCATTTATTCAAAGAATGTGTGTTGAGTTAATTCTTAATAATTTGCCTTATAAAAGAATTTATGCTATTGGTATAATTAATCACTTAATCATAATCAGAGTTGACCTATTGTCCTTGTACTAAAGGGATTTACGCTTTGTGCAGCGGCAAGTAACCTTTAGCAGAGTTTGTGTGGGTTTTCCTAAATGAATGGCTTAAGTCCTGATTAGTAACATAATATTTAAAACCTTTATAAAATGATAAATTGTACGATATCCACATTTTATGTTGGTCAGTCGGTCGGTCTGTCTCTTTCACTTTCTGTCTCTGTTTCTCTCTGCTTATCATACAAGTACCTTTAAAGGCAAAGTGCACAGTATATATCAAGACATTGACAATGTAATATTGATATATCTATATATATATACAGTACATATATACACATAAAAAGATGATAGATTTCAATGTCAAGTGGCTTTATTTTCATACCATCCATACAAGATATTACAGCATACAGATGTTAAAGACACTATATAATAGATAGATAGATAGATAGATAGATAGATAGATAGTGTCACACACGTGCGGTTAGGAGAGAACTAAAGCGCCTGAATAATAGTAACTCCATGCCTAACCAGGGGGCAGCAAGGTGCACTAATTGTCTCTCTCAATCCCTTACAGACCATTCTCGGGAAATCCACCATTTCCAGTGCTGCCGATGATGTCACTTCTGGTCCCAGCGCTGCTAATGATATCACTTCCTCCATTTGTCTATTAAAGCCGCAGTCTTAATGCAGTAATTCAGTTCTGTTTTGGACTCATATGAGTAACAACTCTTGACAAGTTACCTCTTTGCAGCTAGGATATAATATATGGGTGGCTGTCCCAAACCTTTTTTATGTCTCATGGTGCTTTTTGTGACAATAGATAGATAGATAGATAGATAGATAGATAGATAGATAGATAGATAGTGTCACATATGTGCGCTTAGGAAACAGCCAGCAAGCCCTAAGGTGAGTGTAATTTCGCGAGATGAGGGGATGGTTATGTACACTGATGTCTCTCTCTCTTTGTCTGTAGAAATAAATAAGAAAAACCATAATACTTCTGGTCTTTCAACATGGCCATCATCCGATACAACAAAACATCAGCGACGTCACTTCCAGTTCCGGCACAGAGATGTCACTTACGGCCTGTCATGATGACATCACTTCCGGCCTTTCCTGATGACGTCTCTTCCATTTTTGTCACTTTCTTCCACGATGTTTTTTCATTTGTCTATATAAACGCCATTTACCTCAATATCTGTGTTGAATGTGATCAGTTTTTGATTTATTTTGACCGTTTTTTTCATCTGTGTCCATCGGGCAATATACAGCGTCATTCCCCAACTTTTTTTGAGTATTATTTTGTGGTTTATTCCTCCACAATAGATAGATAGACAGATAGATATGAAAGGCACTATATGATAGATAGATAGATAGATAGATAGATAGATATGAAAGGCACTATATGATAGATAGATAGATAGATAGATAGATAGATAGATAGATAGATAGATAGATAGATAGATAGATAGATAGGGTATTTCATGTTCCGATTTAGATTAATTTATAGTTCTTACTGAACATTTATCTTATTCCATCTTATATTAATAAAAGGCTTAACTAAAGAGTTTGTAGTTCCACCATTGGTTGGACTATTGCATCTCTTAGCAGTCTAACAGCATTCAACACACTAGTTGTATTAACTTAATTAGCCTGAGTCCCAAGGGTGCAATTATGGTATAAGACATCTTTGATTAAAATTGTGCTATAAATTATCCCCAGACACAAACCCATAGGCAGTTTAATAATAGTGCACAATATTTCAATACACTTTATTATCAAAAATTAATGACTGTAACTCAATGTGATAGATGCAACTTTGTTTATGTCTTAAAGTATAGTAGTGACGGGCTTCAAGTGAGACCTGGGTTGCCAGCCATGCCGATTGGATTGTCCCAAATTCAACAGACAAACCTGAGTATAGCATCGCTTCTGAAAATCCCGATTGAGCAAAAATTGTCTGTTAAAAAAAAAGAATATTAATTTAATTTTTATATTGAATATCTAGTTAAAAAGGCTTGTAAACATAGACAGCCTGATGTAGCATCTTTTATGAATACATTTTTTAACTAACTGTCAAATAAGACTGATTAAGCATTAATGTGTGTGTGACTATAATTGTAGTTACAGCTGACAGGTTGCTGATAGGAGTTTGATGCACAGAATTTTGTACAATTGGAGCAGGGTGCAGGTTGGCTCCATTTTTCCTTTGCGTTCGGGAACATCTTGAACCTGACACCATCGATAGTCATGACCAGATGAGCCAGCGGATGAAGATAAGCACACAACGCATTGCCTGGGGTAGGTGCATAAGGTGCTCTAGTGCTTTCATTTAAAAAAATTCAAAAACCAAACAGTGTTCAAAAGTGCAGTGCTCAAAAAAATTCAATCAAAGAAATAAATCTCAATATATATAAAATCCAGTGTCTGTCTGTCTGTCTGTCTGTTCACTTTACACGAGATTACTACTTAACGGATTTAGATTGAGTTTTTTTTCTGTAATTTGCTTGAATGTTCCGGTTGATTTTGTGACTTGTCTCATTGCGCTAAGTATCATAGTTCACTTGCCGAAGCGATATATTCGTGCTAATCTAAGAGAAAGGCTGTGGGCCGAGAACAGGGCGAGATGTGACGTCAGGAGCAGGGAGCGGGGCCCTCCTCACTCATGTACCAGCCTCCATTTGAGTTGCTCTACCTCTCGCCACGTGTTGGAGTGTACTTTGCCTCCGCTTAGCTAGCGATACCTGTTTGCTCAGCAGACATTATCATTTAGAGATTGTTAAGGAGTTACGTTTTGACGTTTTTGAGAGAGAGATCTTAGCAACGTGTGTTTTAGAGGGTAGCTGATCATTGGCAGAGATATCACAGTCACATGCTCTTCTCCCCACATGGGTGACGCTCTCCTGTCAGAGCTGAACATAATCAGATACAGTGCTAACAGTTGACGTTAGAGCTTACCTACTTTCTTCTTGGCCAGAGATACCCTGCCAACTTTTTTCATTTTTGGCAAAGATATCACAGCTACTTTCTCACCCCTGATAGCCAAAAATATTGTTTATCAAGAGGCCCTTGGGAAAAAGCTATCAATATCAATTCTTCTCAATACAAATTACAGTTTTTTTTAATTTATTGAATATTTAAAGTTTGTCCTGTTTCAGCCATGGGGGACAGCTAGTAATCCATAAAATGAAGGTGTCTAAGTGGAAGTTAATAGCAATCAAAATAAATAAGCTGCTGAGGGGTCAGCTATCCAACAAACGCCTACCATTCTTCTATGGGTCCAGGTGCCTGCTACCCCATGGATGTAAGAAGGTGTCCACTCCAGACCCAAGGCTCGGGTCCCCAAAGGCCATGGTGCACACAATGGAGCTCCCCGTCCGAGACTTGCTAGACTTTTGCGGCAAACTGCCTACACCACCTGGTCACTCCAGCTCCCAGGTCACTCAGCTGGAGAGATCCTCCATGACAGCCGCCTGAGCGGTGGCCACCTGCGCCCTGGAGGGGCTCTCCTCACTGCCGCCTACCCTCTGGTTCACTCTCTCTCATTCTTGCTCACACCTGCACTGGCTCTCTCTCTCTCTCCCCCCTTTTCCTGCCTGCTTCTTTTTTTCTTCCTTTAAACCTCTGATCAGTTTTCATTTCTCTCTTTTTCCTTGTTTTCCCTCCCTTTCTTTTCCTGTGCTCCTCTTTTATATGGGTAGTGGTTGCAGGTGCAATCGTCCGATTGCCACCCCTGGCCAATAATGAGACAATCAGCCCATTCGCACGTGGCGGCGGGACAAGGCATGGTCATCCATCCACCTCGCACCAACCTGGAGGTGAGCCATCTTCTCAGATGATCGCTCGCACCTGCTACACTCCCTAGTGCAAGTGCGTCCAGTTATTTATTTACTTAAAGCAGCCCCTTTTTTCTGAGCCGCAGACCTGCTGTACCACAAGACCACACACATACTTGTGTGAAGGGACACGCAGTTGCAGCCATCAGGAGATACATTTACATTTATTTGCTTAACAGATGCTTTTATCCAAATCAACTTAGAAACAAAGTCAACATAATCAGTCCAGTTTTGAACTAGTATAGCTGGACAGCTTGCAACATTTGATCAACAATAAACAGTTAAATAGTGAAAGTTTGTACTATTGTATTGTGTTTCTGAGGTGGCCATGATACTTCTAGATTGGCCATCAAGCCTGGTTTTGTGTTTGGTATTTACCCCATTTTTTTGACTCCCATTGCACGGCCAGCCTAACTGGAAGGGGGTCTCTTTTTCTCTCTGAAATACCCTGTCCAAGATTTCTTCCTTTTATTTAACTGCAAGGTGTGTTGTTTTAGGAGTTGTTTCTTACCTTTTTAGAGAGTCAAGACTTGGGGGGCCGTCAAAAAACATGGCCTGTTAAAGCCCATTGAGACATTACTTGTGTGATTTGGAATATAGAAGAAATAAATTGTTGTTGTTGTTGAAGACAGAAGAGCAGCAGTAGCAGGATGACTGCATGAAGAAAACAGCTGGCCAGCGGACAGATCACATTGTGTCGATGAGGCGGTTTTAGCACTTGAGCTGCAGATGAAATATACCAAATACAGGCACCCGTTATATCCAAGAGAATCGAACAGCTCTAGGCAGGTAGACTTCAATGGAATTCACTTTGCAAATAAAATACAGAAATACAGTCATATTATCTTTGTTGATGTGTAAAATTAAGACTCTTCATCTTTTTCAACACAAAAATAACAAAGTACCATAATTTAATCCAAATAGATACTCATATTCATAGTGTTATAAGGTTTTAATGAAAAGAAACAATAATTTCATAATAAACAATACAATAATAAAAATTACAATATTACTTGAAACATAAACAAAAAATATAAATGTGTATATATATATATATATATTGTGGGGTACAGCCCGAACACAGACAGGCAGACATGTTGTTTCACCACACACGTGTTTATTTACAATACTCTATATTACAAATAAGTGCACTACCCAGTGCCGAAGCACCAATCACCCCTTCAAGTCCTGGCCGCACCACAATGCCTTGCTCAGTCCTCAGACCGCCTCCACTCCTCTCCTCCGCGCTCCGTCCACTTCCACCTGACTCTTGCCGTCGACTGGAGGGAGGCGGCCCCGTTTATGTACGCCTGGATGGGCTCCAGGTGCTTCCTGAGGAGCTTCCGCCGACACACCCCCCATGTGGCGGAAGCACCAACTGTGTAGCCGGAAGTCCTCTGGGTGTTCCTGGTCCTCTTCCCCCCAGCACTTCCTTGTGTGGTGGAAGTGCTGGGCTCCAGGGTTCTTCAGGCACCAGGGCGACGCCTAGCGGTGGCCATCAACCAACAGAAAACACCAATTACCAACAAAACCAGGGCGGTCACCCCCATGTGGTCGGGAGGAGGCACTAGCCCTCCTCTGGTCCCCTCGGGCGTCCCGGCTGGGCTCATATATATATATATATATATATATATATATATATATATATATATATACATATATATACCATGCTTCCCTGAAAAAAAGACTGGGTCTTACATTAATTTTTGCTCCAAAAGATGCACTACGGCTTATTTTCAGGGGATATCTTATATTTATTCATGTACAACAATATACATTTATCCAAATGCAGTGATGTCATCTTCTTCTGGAATATCGTCATAACTCTCCACATTCAAACCCTGAATTTTAGCCTGAATTTCTTGCTACCTCAGCCGCTTTTAGGATCCAACAGGATCAATGTGCCTGCTTCGATGTTTGATGAATGGTTCAAGATGGTGAAGCAAAATACCGACATACAGATGTATTCATGTTGCTTTGATATTCAAGCGTCGCATATTCCCCAAAGTAACGACCCGATACGTTTTAAAAGTCTTACATACCATCTTTTTTTTTGTACCTTACAATACGATAAGAATGTACAACGGCGTATTTGAGCCACAGAGAAAAAAAATAAGGACAGAATGAAAATGTCTATTTTGTGAGAAAAGTGGAAATTTTGGCTTTAAGCTCAAAATGTTCACTTTAACTTCATAGTTTATCATTAAGGCAGACCGTCGTAAAAGTCATCTTAAAACTGACCCAGCTGTTAAATCGCTACGCGTTTCTGGGGCTTCCTCCTGACCTGACAGCAGCAGCAAGTAGCATCGCCACACCAAACACATTACATTTATTATATTCCAGCTTTCTGCACAATTACAATTCTTACATTTATACTTTGTCACGCACGAGCGCATGGAGAACAGTTTAAGGACCTGGGACACAAGTCGAACTGGGAGACAACAGCAGCGCACTAACCTTTCTCTTCTTATTTTTCAGCAGGAACAAGGGGCCGCCACCATAACATCAACCGGACGATCCAAAAAGCCACAACGCTTCCGGGTTCCTTTCTTCCCTGTGGTCCCCGTGTGATGACATTAACCACCCATCCAGCACCACGACTTTCCCAGCATCCCACTTTTTAATATCCGGTCCGCCCATATAAATTGTCCATCCTTCTATGTTCTTGTTTTGATTTTGTAAAAAAAGTGGATATGTTGGTGATTTATGTTACAGTAAACGGGGCTAAAACCCCAAACCTTCATGCTGTTTTTGTTGTTCTTCACAACTTGATATAAATTTCATGATGAAATGCATTAAAATATGTATGTTACACTTTACAGATAAATCATTAACTTTGTTTAAATAATGAATACTGTTAATAGTTACAAATATGGGGTGGCACGGAGGCAGAGCGGTAGCGCTGCTGTCTAGCAGGGAGTCGCTTCCCTTGTGATCCCTGCGTAGAGTTTGCTTGTTTTCCTGGTGGGTTTCCACAGTGGGCTCCAGTTTCCACCCAAAGACATGAAGGTTTGGGGATCTGGCGAAGCTGCAATGACGTCAGTGTATGTGTGTGCTTGAGTTCACCTTGCAATTAGCTATTGCCCCGTCCTAGGATTTCGTTCCTGTATTCCTGTGGAATGGGCACATCCCTGAATTGATGGATGTAATCATTAAACATCCTTTTCAGAGATATTGTGGCAAGGTGTCCTCGGAATTTAATGGATGTTTCGGGCACACGCGTCACATCGCGTGAAGTATAAACCCGGCCTTAGGTGCCTTACTTTTCAGCTGACGATCTTGACAAGGGCTTATTTTCGGAGTAGGTCTTATTTTCGGGGAAACACGGTATATACACACACATATATATATATATATATATATATATGTATATGTGTGTGTATGTGTATGTATATATATATATATATATATATATATATATATATATATATATATATATATATATATATATATATATATATACTCTATTCTTTCAAACGTTCCCCCTAAACCCGTTCATAATCCCTTCCATTTTAATCTCCATCAATTTATCCTGGTTGTATTTTCCTGCAGATTCTGATCTCCAAGTCCATCACCACCACTTTATGCTTCCCTGTCACACTTTCCCCATTTATGACCTTGCAATTCTTTATGTCTTTCAAATGAGATCTTCTACACATTAGAAGAGCCTATTTGGCTTTCTCTTTGTCATGAAAATAAATCCAGTTAAGGACGGCAAAATAAAACTCAGTCATTGGTCTTGCTGTGCTTAAAAAAAAGCACACTGCTAAATCCTAAAGTATTCTGGCCATTGAGGAAATCACAATTGTTTGAAAATATATTGTCTGGAAATCCTGGTATACCACAAACTCAGCCAATGGTCATTACTGAATGATGCCAAATCTGTTGAATGGTTTACTCATTCGGCAATGTCAGCCAAGAATCACATTGCATTGGCTTATGGTCAGCTGTTGAAAACACTTGCCATCCCAGGGGCAGCATCCAGTGAGACAGATTATCCTCCATCAGCCGTATATTTTACTTGATAGAGCAATGCAAAGCCAAAAGCTGGTTAGCAGGCACGTTCTTTGCTCAACTATTGTCATGATTGTTTATTTTTGTAGTGTAAGCCAAAGTTCATTCCATTCTGTGACATTAGGCCTGCGCTCCTACAATGATTTGTTTAATCTCAAAATTTCCCAGTAGTCAGCTAGGCATTATAACACCATTAGCCTTGTTATCAGTTACCCTCCATTTATATGACTTAGATAAATACACAATGAAGACCATAAAATCAGATTCCACTGGGAGGTGCTGCATCTGTTTTGCTCTACTTTCGAAAAGTTTTTTAGAGTTCTCCTACTCCTTGTGTTCTCTTTTGTTCTTCAAGCATTCTGAAACTAACTTCAAGAGGATAATATAATAAGAGCAAATGGAAGAAAAAGCTTTCATTTTTGCTGCGCCCACTTTAACAATTTAATATAAAACACTGTATGGCTAACCCTCCAACTTGTTGAGTTCAGATGTTTCAAATGCACCCATTGCTAACATGTGCGTAAAATCATGCATATAGCCATTGTCAACCTAGATGGCAGAATGGGCTGCACTAGATGAGAACAGGCCAGTCAGCCCAACAAAGCTCGCCAGTACTGTCCACTTATTTCTTCCAAAAAAACATCAAGTTGAGTTTTGAAAGTCCCTAACATCTTTCTGTCTACCACATGACTTGGTAGCTTATTCCAAGTGTCTATCATTCTTTGAGTAAAGAAAAACTTCCTAATGTTTCTGTGAAATTTACCCTTAACAAGTTTCCAACTGTGTCCCCGTGTTCTTGATGAACTCATTTTAAAATAACAGTCTTGATCTGCTGGACTATTTCCCTTCATAATTTTAAACACTTCAGTCAGGTCTCCTCTTAATCTCCTTTTGCTTAAACTGTAAAGGCTCAGCTCTTCTAATCTTTCCTCATAACTCATCCCCTGTAGCCCTGAATCAGCCTAGTCGCTCTTCTCTGGACCTTTTCTTGTGCTGTTATGTCCTTTTTGTAGCCTGGAGACCAAAACTGCACACAGTACTCCAGATGAGGCCTCACCAGTGTGTTATAAAGCTTGAGCAGAACCTCCTGTGACTTGTACTTCACACTGTAAGGCGCTATATAACCTGACATTCTGTTAGTCTTCTTAATGGCTTCTGAAAACTGACGGGAAGTCAATAGCTTAGTGCCCACTATGACTCTTAAATCCTTCTCATAAGGTGTACTCTCGCCCTTCACATCTATCTATCTATCTATCTATTATATATTGTGCCCTTCACATCTATCTATCTATCTATTATACAGTGCCCTTCACATCTATCTATCTATCTATCTATTATATAGTGCCCTTCACATCTATCTATCTATCTATCTATCTATCTATCTATCTATCTATCTATCTATCTAAATAATATCATTTGTTCCACTTTGATCAAATCCTTTTGTTGCCTCCTCATAGAATTGCAGCATGTTAGTAAAACACAACCTACCTCATTTGAACCCATGCTGACTGTCACCTAGGATGCCACCTTTGCCACTAGTCAGTAATGATATTACTGCTCTGCTGGATCTGTCCAGGTCAAAGTGCTATGTTGAGGAACAACAACAGCTCAGCCATAAAGTGGTAGACCACGCACAGTCACAGAGTGGGGCCACCAAGTGCTGATCTGCATAGCTCATAAAAATCTTCTATCCTCTGTGGCATCCCTCATGACACAGTTCCACGGAAGCAGCATCAGCACAAGAACTGTTTGTCAGAAGCTTCATGAAATGGCTTTCCATGGCAAAGCAGCTGCAAGCAAGTTCTAGATCACTATGCACAATGTTGGCATTGGACTCTGGAGCAGTGAAAACGTGTTCTCTGGAGTGATGAATCACACTTTGCGATCTGTCAGTCTGAAGAATGAATCTTGGTTTAGTGGATGTCAGGAGAATGGCTAATGTGAAGTCTAGTGAAGGAGGGATAATGCTTTGAGCCCTCTTGGTGGTGACTATGTGCAATATCAAGCATCAGCTGGAGTTGCGGAAACCACGTTGACAATGGACCCTAGAGCATTGGAAATGTGAAATGATGAATTTCGCTTAACTTTCTGGAAGACTGATAGATGATTCTGGGTTTGGTAGGTATGCTGCTTTATGGAGTACAGGACATCGTGCATAATGTGAAGTTTAGTGGAGGATGGCTAATGGTCTAAGACTGTTTCTTCAGGCTGAGCTATGACACTTGGTTCCAGTGAAAGGTAGAGTTAAAACTACAGCATACAATGACACTTTAGCCATGTGTCTGCTTTTCAGCTTTGCGTCAACAATTCGAGGAAGGCCCTTTTCTCTTCCAGCACAACTGTGCCAGTGTGCACAAAGC
Organism: Polypterus senegalus; assembly: GCF_016835505.1. Taxonomy (NCBI): domain Eukaryota; kingdom Metazoa; phylum Chordata; class Cladistia; order Polypteriformes; family Polypteridae; genus Polypterus; species Polypterus senegalus. The sequence continues at coordinate 12,361,548 of NC_053158.1, forward strand.
CAAGTCCATGGATGAATTGAAAGGCCAGCACAAAACCATAAACTCAAAACTATGAAACACCTTTGGGATGAATTGGAATGATAATTGTGGCTCAGGTCTTCGCTTTCATCATCACTTGACTTTACAAATCCTCTTCTGGCTAAATGGCCATAAGGAAACATTCCAAAATAATGGAGTAATGGAGTAATTGATAGCTGTCCCAGAAGAACAAGGGCTGTTACTGCAGCAAAGAGAAGGGACCAATTCCATATTAATGTTCATGGTTTTGGAATGGGATGTCCAACAAGCTTATAAAAGTGAGATGGGCAAGTGTCAACCATTTATTGTCTATACTATATTTAAACCATACAAACAACTTAATAAATGTGAATAAATGGACATGCAAACAACTCATGGATAAAATGGAAGGCTTCATTTAGCAAAACTCAATGTTAAGTTCACTCCAAGTATACATTAATGGCATATTAAATCTTACATACCGTATAAAGTTTAATCTATCTAATTTATCAATATGACTACATATCACTATTGTGTTGTCTTTTTTTCTTTAAATGCCTGTTTACAAATATATAGTCACACATGTGCGCTTGGGGAACAACTTAAGGGCTTAGATCAGTGGTTCTCAATCTGTGGGGTGAGACCCCCGGGGGGCGCGAAGTAACAAAAAGGGGGGGCACAAAGATATGAAAAAAAGAAAACAAGAATCAAAAATATGAAAAAAATCTGTTGAAACCAAAACAAATTAACTTAAACTATATTCTGATACTAGAACAATAAATATAGAGTTAGATAAATGTTGATAAAAGTTAAGTAGATATAATAAAATATGTATCTTCAGTTCAAAAAAATATTAGGGGGGGCGCAATTAAAACTGTTATGAAAACTCGGGTCACAGATAATAACAATACTACCCCGGGCCAGCTGAGGGCGCTAAGCAGTAACTGTATCTCTTCTTCTTTCCCTTCTGCAGAAAGTATGATTGACATGCATACTCCTATGACAATACTTCTGGAACCTGTTCCACCTGTGCCTGCCTCTTCTTCCCAGAATTCAATTTAAACAGAAATACCACCATCTTGAGGCAGACTATCCAATTTCAGCGGGATTAGTCTCCGTGTGTCCAACACATGTTTTATTTGCACCTTTAGTGCCAACGTTTAATATATGGGGTTTGCCTACAGGTGCCCTAGACCATTTATATGTGTTCTTGTCTCTCTTTACAATATATATATATATATATATATATATATATATATATATATATATATATATATATATATATAATATATACTAGCAAAATACCAGCTTCTCAGCGGAGAAGTAGTGTGTTAAAGAAGCAATGAAAAAGAAAAGGAAACATTTTGAAAACAACGTAACATGATTGTCAATGTAATTGTTTTGTCACTGTTGTGAGTGATGAGTGTTGCTGTCATATATATATATATATATATATATATATATATATATATATATATATTTACACACACACACATAAACATATATATATATACATATCTTTACATATACACATAAATATACACACACACATATATACATACATATATATATCTACATATATACACACAAATACATATATATATATATATATATACATACACACACACAAATACATATATATATATATACATACACACACACATATATATACATATACATACATATCTACATATATACACACACAGCTATTTCGTATCAGTGCAATACGCTGCTTGTTAAAACGGATGACTCCCGCTCTTACTTGCAAGTCTGCGTGGATATTATGAACTATCGTATTTGTTCAAGTTCTATTTAAATTTTAAATAGAAGGAATTTTTATTTAGTCGACAGAAATATCTTTGGTAGGAATGGTAAAACAGACAGGAATATTATTCTGAATAAATCAACTCAAACCTTAAACAACTTATAATATTTTGCTCTCCATAAAAATATATCCTGTCTAAATTATACAAGTTAGAAATAAAGTAAGCGTTAAAAGAACAAACATTCAAATTTCTTTACTCTTATGTAATTTTATATAAAAATAAACTTAGATTTTAAATATCCCAAAAGATTTTGCTCTCCATAAAAATATATCCTGTCAAAATTATACAAATTCAAATATGAACATGCTGCATAACAAAACCTAGAAATATAAATAAAATGTGTTCCTTTCAGCAATAACAAATCAAATCATTCAGTTGTCTTTGCTCATATGTCATTTTAGAGCTGGACGCCTGGCATCTTTTTTTGGCCACAAGTTCGTTTCTGTTTGGTGTGAGGTTCTGTGTTGTGGAGATTCTCAGGATGGATTGCAGGTGCTCATCAGTGAGGCGACTCCTGTGTGCTGTTTTGTTAGTCTTTATCACTGAGAAGAGCTTCTCACACAGATATGTGCTACCAAACATGCACAAGGTTCGAGCCGCATGTAGACGGACTTTTTGTTCTTCAAAGTCACCAAAGCGCCGTGCAAACTCAGTGCGCTCAGTTTATCAGCAAAGTGCGTGTTTGGGAACACCGTAGTGACGACTTGGTTTAACATTACTTGGCAACAGGGAAAGTGGGGCAAATTGCACTGGTGCATTTGTGTCTCCCATAAAAGCAGCTTCACTTGAAATCACTTTGTGATTGTGCACGGGTTAAAACGTCCGCTGAAGTGTCAGATTCTTATTTAATTCTGCTGCTTTCTGTATCTTCTGCATTGCATTCAGGTTACCCTGATGTTTTGTCTCATAGTGCCGTCTTAGATTAAATTCTGTAATTACAGCCACATTAGCTCCACAAATGAGACACACGGGTTCAGTAAACATATACTCAGCCTCCCATCTTTTTAAAGGCTCTATTTTCAGAATCAACTTTTCTCTTCAGCATCGTGTGAGCTAGCCGCAATAACTTGCAGCATCATAAGGTAGACTTGATTAACGCGGTGTGTTGGCAAGGCAGCTGAAGCGCTGCATTATGGGATCTGTAGTTTATTGTGTTACCAGCGCTTCATATACCGGGCCATTAATAACAATAATACAGTATATAAAATGATCTCGGGCGGATATAATTACGCCGGGCGGATGTGGCCCTGCCCTTGAGTTTGACACATATGGACTAAATAGAACTTGAAAAGATATATTTTTTAAATGTGATCGCAATTCAGATAGAGTTGGCGCACTACAGCCTGCATGCCTCAATAAGTCATCCTCCCTCGCTCTTACTTTTTACCGTTCATCTAATGAATACACTGAGTATGGCTTTACCAAAACAATCATTGATGGCGAATAAAGTATCCATTATTCGAGTATGTAGATCGTATATATATACATATATATATACCAGCGTATCGCAGGAGAAGTAGTGTGTTAAAAAGCTAGAAAAGAAAAGGGAACATTTTAAAAATAACGTAACATGACTGTCAATATACAGTATTTGTTTTGTGAGTGTTACTGAGTGTTGCTGTCATCAAGGATTTGATTATCATTATTTCTTTCAATCAGGTTCGTATTTGTAGGATGTGTTGTGTTCAAGTTACATTCCGTGTTTGTCAATCGTTGTAAAGATGACAGGTTTCATTCATCGATTCGTTTCTTACTGCATCAATAAACAGCTCGTCTTCTTCTTTATCTGAGACCTGACACACTGCATGGACGGGTTTTTACACTGTCTTCCTTTAGCGGGACATTGACTTTTTCCAACGTGTGCTTTGTTTCTGCAGTAGCTGGATTTATGAATATGCTTGTATGTATGAAACGCTTCATATTTTTTGCTGCCTTTTCAATTGTGTAATTCGGTTTTGTTCAGCTCTTTGGAACTGTTGCTTTTATCTGTGCACTCGTCAGTTCCGTGAGCCACTCGGTGTACATGCATCGAAGGTTCCCAGCTGTGCTGGTGCCATCTCGTGCTATGTCCATGGCTGTATTTAATGTTACCTTAGTCCTGGCACTTAAAACTTTCTCTCGCAGTTTCGCTGAGTTTGTGTCAAACACCACCCTGACCATCTCATCTTCCTCTCCATAAGCACAGTCGTTCACCCGTGAATATTTAGTGGGAGTTTGCTATTGGATTGCGCTGACGGACGGCCTTATATGGGCAGGCACTAAATTACAAGCGCCAGCGCAGCCTGTCTATGAACTTAATTTAAAGTGTAGGTTTACATCGTGCTTTGTTTCAGTAGCAGAACTCATGAATATGGTTGTATATGTCACTTTCGCTTCGCTTCTTATTGTTTCTCTGCCTTCTCAATTATATAATGCATGTTTTCTTCAGCGCTTTTTGAGGTCTTCCTGGTTTTCTATGTACTGCGTGATTACGTGGGAGGCGTGATGATGTCACACGAAACTCCGCCCCCATGGCGTTGAAGCTCATCTCCATTACAGTAAATGGAGAAAAACTGCTTCCAGTTACGCGTAGAATTTCAATAAAAAACCTGCCCAACTTTTGTAAGGAAGCTGTAAGGAATGAACCTGCCAAATTTCAGCCTTCCACCCACACGGGAAGTTGGAGAATTAGTGATGAGTGAGTGAGTGAGTCAGTGAGTCAGTGAGTGAGTGAGTGAGGGCTTTGCCTTTTATTAGTATATATATATATATATATATATATATATATATATATATATATACAGTGGAACCTCGGGTCACGAACATCTTGGAACACATACAAATCGGGTTACGACCAAAAAGTTCACCAGACTTTTGCATCTGTTCACAACCACACATTTGAGTGACGAACAAGCCAGTTTTCCTTCCGTTTCGTATGCGCGGATGATTTCCGCACGTGTTCAGTCTCTCTCTGTGCATTCTCTGTGAACTCTTTGTGCTCTATTTCGTTTCCCTACTGGTTCGTATGCGCCGATGATTTCCGCACATGTACCGTCTCTCCCTGTAAGTACATTGTTCTCAGTCAGACGTGCATTGCGCAGAGGGACATTACCTCAAAACTGTAATCTCCTCTCCACCCAGCTTCCTGCTCACTTCCTTCATGCCAGAACTTGACTCATGCAAGGTTAGTTTTCTTGGTTATTTATGGTTAGTTTTTGTATAAATTAAGGATTTTTCAAATGTTCATTTTTTTCCCTGTGCTTAAAACTTATTTAAAAAAGTGTTTACAGCGAGCAGTTCGTAAGGCTGTAGTGTGAACTCTTGCAATGTTAGTTTTCTCTGTTCAAGGTTTTCTGAGTGTTATTCAATGTTTTTACATTTAGTTTACTATTACACTGTGCATTCTATGGTATAATTAACTATTTTTGTGCTTAAAAATCTTAAAACAAATATATTTACATACAGTTTGTACGGTCTGGAGCATACATACAATCCTATGGGGGAAATTACTTCAGGTTCCACTGTATATATATTGTGTGTGTGTGTGTATATATATACACACACACACACACACAATTCTAAGGTCTGTCCGTCTGTCATGCTCCAATGGGGGTAGAGACTTAACCTTCATCTTGATCGAGAGCTTATAACTTAATTTGTACTGGAATTTGAAAATATGTTTGGTAATAAAATGCACATTTTATTGAAATTATTTATTTTAGGGTCATAGGATCTGTATATTTGACTAGTTGTACGTATTGTTGGGTGGAAAATACCAGTATGTTTTGTTTCAGCATTATAAAGGAAGAGTGGGTTTACCTTTTGGATATGTATTGCCTTGGTAGTTTGGTTTACTGGAGCTCCCATAGAAAACTCTGTAATAAACATTAGTTTCAAAAGCAGTGTTTCATTTAAAAGGTGAATCTCTCAGCTCTCTTCAGAGAAAGGCAGAGATGTGTCTTTCTAATTAAGGATTGTGAGGTGAAACAGATGACAAAATTAAAGGAAGTTCACAATCAAACAGCCAGTCCTATTTTTTGTCACAGCTTAATAGAGAAACCAAATAGTGAAGTCAGAAAAGAAAAGCAAGAAGTCTGAAAACGAGGTCAAAGGATCAAAAGCAGAACACAATGCCTGTAAAAGTAAAGTTGTTCAATCTCAAATACCAGAAAGTGTATGGAACAGATCCTTTTATCCCTGGCTGATAATGACATGTGTCTTGTGACCTTGGATGTAATCCAACAAAACTGGCCAAAATAGCGACCTCCCCAAAAAGAATGTCAAAAAATAATACTGGAAAATGAACAACTTCAGAAGAGAGCGTTATAGCAAGAAACAAATATCAAAAGCATTGCTATCCGTGGGGGACAGTTTCAACAGAATTCATAGATGCTCAAGTCCCTTCTATGAAATTGTAGCATTTGCGTATATCCTAGGCACAACTTTCCATTTACTTGAAATCATCGCTAGTTTAATTGTAATAGTACTGTCATCATTAACACTTCCACAAATTTCAGTTTCTTTCTGCTTTATTTTGCCAATGCTTGATTTCTTCTTACAAACCATATGACCTACTTCAGCAAGCAATACAGTACTTTCCACAAGATCTAAGGTTTTCATCTTCTTGTTGAGAGACAGCACTTTATGCTCCTTCTTAGCCTTTAAGCTCACACTGATTTAGACCCTGCTCTTTGTACTACAGAGTTTTCAGTTAATATATAAAAATCTTTAACTACTTAATACAAGCATAATATATATATGTATATATATTGTGACATGTGAGCCCCTGTCTTGCACCCCAAAAAAGAGGCTGAGTCTCAGCACTTTAACAAAACCAACTTTATTCAGTTTGAAACAGGAACAGCATGGTTATTTATTGGATCTGCCACTCTCCTATCCCCAGAAACAGCAATCAGGCAGGCAAGTTATACTGTTCCCTGCATTTATAATGTTCCTTGATTGGGAAAAGGCGCTCATTGTGCGATCTCGTAGTTTGTTCTGTGGTGCTATGTTGCGGCACTACGAACCTGCAGTAGCCTCAGCAACGGGCAAGCAGCCCTCCACAGACGCAGCAGTCGCGATTTGTTGTGTTGTTCTGTTGGGGGAGGTCCCAAAAGAGTTCAGAAACTTCACTATATATATATATATATATGTACATATATATCCCATGCCCGGTCCCATGCCCGGCCGGGACACCCCTGCTGCATATATTCCGGGGGAGCAAACATGGACAGCTCAATACCTCCCCCAGGCCGCTTGGTGGCAGCCACCCGGGGTGACAGTGAGTTCCCAGACTCCAGCCTGGCTCCATGGCAGATGGAGTCTTCCACAGCCTGGTTGGGAGCTGGAATGGCTGCTAGGGGAAGCTGAATGGAGTCAACAGCCCGGCTGGACGAGTCTTCAGCCCAACCCGGAAGTGCAATTAGGACCAGGTGGTCAAGCACCTGGAACGCTTCCGGGTGGGCTATAAAAGGGGCCAGCCACCACCACTCAGGGGCCAGAGTCGGGAGGTGGAGGACGAAGCTTGAGGAGGAGTAGTGGTAAAGAAGAAGTAGTTTGGTTTGGTGTTGTGCTTTGCTTTGGGACTGTGTTGGGATGTGTGACACGGGGAAGACGTGTCCCAAGGCTGAAGAGAATAATAAAAGCCTCTGTTTATTTTGTACGTGCCTCTGCATCAGTCTGTGCTGGGTCAGGCGCTATATAGCGCCATATTAATATACACAGGGGTGGGCAAAAGTAGGTTTACAGTTGTGAGTACTTGAGTCTAGTAATTTGAACACTTATGAAATTATATACAAATGCACTGTGCCATTGTGAGAGTCTTTTGAGTTAATAAAGCTAATAAAACTATTGTAATAATCATAACCTGCATATCTTTTTCCATACAAACAACTGTAAACCTACTTTTGCCTACCCCTGTATATATGAACCCATATCAGAAGGAATTATTAAACACAAGGAAAAGAATAAAGTGTAAGTCAAGGTTTAATAAAATAACTTAAAACTGAAAGCACAAAAGGTCTCTGCCTCGTCTTACAGAAGCCACCAACGTAATTTTCCAAGATTAGAATGAGGTAATTGAATAGCAAACACCCCTCCAGAAAGTGGGGATACACTGATGGGAAAGCCCAAACACTCGTCCTATGAAGTGGTGCTAAGATCAATACAACAATCTGCAAAACACCACTTTTGTGGTGTTTCAGAATATTGGGAGAGTCAACAGGAGTCACAAATTATTGGTGGCTTTAGTTGATTGGAGAAGATAATAAAGTTCTGCATATTAAGAGTCAGATGATGTGATGTTTTAGATAAGGTGAAAGTATAAAAGTTTAATGAATAGAAGTTTATAAAAGTTAGATGAATAGTTTAATTGATTGCTCACTCCACAAACGGAGACATTTGTGCATAACTTGTACACAAATAAAAAAATGTTCTGCATTCTCATCTGTCACTGCTTTCTCTGAAGACAGAAGAAAGTTTTTTTTCATGACAGTACACACCGTCCATGCTACTACCAACTAGATGGTTTAGTGAAGTCCTTAGACTGGCTCTACCCACAGTCGCTCATGGCCTCTGGTGGAGCACCATAAAGACAATCAAACTTGACTACAGATGAAGTAAAAACCATAACAAGGCTTATGTTGATGAAACAGTACAGAGTCTCAAGGAGTGCGTCCGCCTCACCCCGTCTCCCCTTATCGGTCCTCCCCCAGAGGTTATGTCTACACATCACTTCATTCTTCTGGATTCAGCATCCTGCTAGGCTTGCGGTAAATTCAAGTTTAGCTTGTGGTTGCTTCTGAATGTTTGTTTTATTTTAATATGCTCAATGCAGAACCCATGGATGCAGAGTACTGATTGTATTTGGGTTAGGAAAAAAACAAAGAAACATGTGTAATTTACAAACATACACTATAGCACTTACAGAAAGCCCATAAAAAAATTAAGCAAAAATGTCTATTACAACAATAATCTGGGTTGCCTTGTCTTGGGTATCTTGTCTGTATGGAAAGAAGGAAGGAGCCTGTTTTTATAGATGACCATTCAGTGCAATAGAAGCACGCAGTTATGCCCAGACAGAAAAAGGATAATGTAACAAGAAAGACAAGAGTACATCAAAAAAGGTTTGGGGCAACCACCCATATATTGTGCCCTGGCTGCAAAAGGTTAATTTTGATGAGATTTGTTTGGATTGAAGTTCAAAACAGAATTGATTTTGGTTAGATAAGATGGCGGCTTTTAGGGCCGTGGCAGGAAGTGACATCATCAGGACCGGAACTGGAAGTTAGCTCATTGATACCAGAAGTGACGCCATCCATGTCGCTGATACCAGAAAGTCACATCATCCATGATGCCAGTACTGGAAATGACGTCATCAATAGCGCTGGCACCTAGTGGGATTTCCCGGAGATAGTCTGCAGAGGACGGAAAGAGAAAGTTAGTGCAGCTTGCCACCCCCTGGTCATGTGTGGTACTACTACTATTTAGGTCCTCTAGCTGCCTCCCAATTGCACGCGTGTGAAAATAAATACACAACAACACTGCTGACAGTGGAGTCAAGAGGCAGCCGTGATTACAAAATAGGTGAGCTCGATTTGTCTTTCTTCACCTGCAGAGCAATGGATGGTTGAATTGTTTATTCACAGAAATGAGAATCTTTGTAATTCATTCAAAAGAACGGCAAAGCTAGGAATATTTTCCACCCATTTGAATCTCAGGAATAAAGTCTTAATAAAATCTTAAGAATAGTCAGTCTTTATATTATTCTATAATACAGCAGAGTCATGTGAATTTAATGTTTATTGTTATTTTTAAAATATACATTAGTAGAAACACATAACACCCTTATATTATTTCCGTCGCTTTTTTTAACGGTTTAAATCTGCTAAGCAAGTAAGTGTAAATGTAAATCTAATCTTATTTATGGAAAATGAGGGTTGTAATTAAAAACTTTAACATTGATCACAAGAGCCAAATTAAACTTAATTAGCAACCTATTATCACAATTAAAAACAGCTGCACTGTGTAGTGGTCTTCCATAGACAGTAAAAGGGAATACGACTACACCTGCAAACCTGGCAAACTGTTTTCATGAAATAGTGCACACTTTAAGAAGAAATAGATGTGTGTGTCTGCTTTGTCATGTAACGAAGCCCGGCCTAAAAACTGGATTGGGCTAAAGATGGAGTGCAGAGACACTGATCATAAAAGACCAAAATTACAGAAGAAGAGGGTTTTAATGTCAGCTAAAGACTATGCCACCTTTTGCACTATGGCACAGAGAACTGACCATTTGAACAGTGGTTTTCCCTCAAACCAATGCAGTGCAGGAAGCTGAACTCTTGAACTGTTAGATTATGAAATAACACACTGAATATTTACTTAAAATTATGTGTTGTAAATAAGGAGAGCAGGAGACTCAAAGAGGTTTGGGGGATGGCCACCTCGTATACTGAAAAAGTAGCAAAATAAACACAAGTTTGCAGTTGAACTCAAAAAATAAAAGAATACAGGCTTTTATATGGTGGAGACAGTAAGCGGATGGTCCAGGGTGCCGGAAGAGGAAATGTCTTTGTTAAGTGGGTTCTAAAGGGAAGTCGTCATCAGAAAAAGGCCAGAAGTGACATCATCAGACGGTGGGTTTATGGTGACATCGCTGTTTGGTTGGTTCTTCGGCTGGTCTGCAGAAGGACAAAAGGAGAGATGGTTCGGTAACAGCGCCAACCCTTGGTCTGGCTGAGCAATCCCATTATTTGAACCTATCAACCTTCTCCCAAGTGCATTTGTGTGACAGTGTTTTTAAATAAAATTAAATATGAAAGTAAGTTAGATAGATAGATAGAACTTCATTTGTTCCCTTATACTGTACTGGAACAAAAAAGAGTATTCTTAATAGAAAGAGTCCACAACTGAACTAATTGAAACAGAAATATGGTGGGTTTACACAGAATATTCTGGAAAGGGAGTGCTTTGATGGGGTCAAGTCAAAAGTGAGGTCAGAGGTGGAGCTGGGAGTGAGGTTAGGCGGGACTTCCTTCTGAAGGTCTGCAGAGGAAGCAAAAAAATGATGTTAGTGTGCATCGCCAACCCTTGGTCTGGCATATAGATATCTTTAGTTAAGCCAATCAACTGCCTCCCATGCGCATGTTTGTGACAGTAGATTAATTCATAAATATATAGATAAGTAAGTAAATAAATAAATATGCACTTACACTTTGGTCTGAACACACACTAGAATTAAAAAGAAAGAAAACGTTTGACTTGGCAGTTCCCGGTTCAAGTGAGGCGCTATACAGGTGTATTGCCATCGGTATAAAGGAGCCCCCTTCGCATTTCTTATCACACTTCTGCTGAATGATTCATTGGCTGAAAGTCCTCAGTGTTGGTGTGTGACAGACTGGATGTGCAGCATTGGTCATAATGGCACTTTGTTTTGTTTTCATTATCTCCATCATTACGAAGGAGTGGTGGCTCTGAGGCTAGGGGTCTGCACTGGCAACTGGAAGGTTACCGGTTCAGAATCCCATCAACTTCAGAAGTGACTCTACTCTGTTGGGCCCATGAGCAAGGCCCTTTACCTCCAATTGCTTTGTCCAGTATATGACGTTAATCTGCACCCAGCCTTGCAAGTAAGCCCACCATCCTGCAGGAAAAAAATTGGGGGTTGGTGGCAGAATTGGCACTCCAGCCACCATAAAAAAATCCTCACACTGTTCAGTGTGTTACTGAGGTGTCACCTGTCTCATGGCTGCACTCGGGTCCTAATCTATGATCTTAAGGTGGTTTGTGATGTGGTGGGTGCGACAAAACAAATCAGTGTAAACGTCACATCGGAATAGTTTGGGTATTACCACGTGGTCACATAGGCATAACAGAGAGAGGTTAGGAGCACACGCTGATACACCGCATTGCAGCACCCACATAGAAATATAAAGGCAATGTGCTCCATGGTTGCTCTCTCAGGTGGGTGTCAGCATATCATAATCTCTTGGACCAATAGCATGAGTTTTCCACATTCGACTTATACGACCGACCTTATAAAATACCGGAAAATATACAGTAAAATCAAGTCCCAACTTATTTAAAACTATATAAGTACTTATGTAAAGAAAAGTATATTTTAATTATTTGTTAAGGAAATAAGAAGATACTATTTATATTAAAAAGGGGGAAGTATTACAATAACTCAGAATGGAAAGTCCAAGGTGAGACAAAAAAAAAAATCGATAATGGAACAAATCAGGCACGAGGGCACAAAAAATATGTGTATATTAACAGAATGAATATGGCAATAAACCAGAGATCATCTTGAAGATACAGAGGAAGATCTGAGTCCGTGTCGTCTGTGTCATTTGTGCTTGACTACTGTAAGAATATTATTTTTCTATTGCTTATATTTTTCATTTACTCTTTTTAACCTTGCATTTTATTCTTATGATTTAATATACGCTAAACGCTTTAAATATTAATTTGGTCTTCACTGTTATATCTTCTGAGTCTCCTAGTTTCAGATGGAGGGGGTGTCAACTTAGGGTTTTCAGCGAAGCTCTAAGTAGGGTTAGGGATGTGAAATGCAGGCCCGTGAGACAATGGCCTACAACGGGTAACCAAGCCTATTAAAGTTTCAACAGCAGGTACTTGGATCAGAGATTTGGATCTTCAGGGTGAGCCGTAAGGGCATTAAGGTCACCATGGTCTCCAAATCTTCCATCTCTTAGTCTGGGAAAGAGATAACGGATAAAAGTGGTATCCCCCCTAGGCCCCGCTCTAGACATCTTGCAATGCTGTAATTTCGATTCATTTTTTACATTGCTTTTATTTTGCAATAGCTTTCCAGAGATGTTCAAGAAATTAAAAAAAGAGAAATATCATTATATTACGTCAAACCATAAAATGCATCAGAATAACTAAAAAGAAAGAACGTTTGACTTGGCTAAAGATTAGCAGAGCAGTCACAGTGTTACAGTGAGGCACTATAAATGTATAATACCACAAAGGCCTAGTAGTGTTTCTTTACACAATTCTGTTGAACAACTCACTGGCAGAAAGGACTCAGAGTCTGCTCTGCCCTTTCTTCTATAGTTCCTCTGTGTTACTAGACCAGTCCAGCCTTTTATTGATGGTGGACCCCCAAGTACTTTGAGATGTATGTGACAGGTGTCTGGTCACACTTACTGGTAATCTAACTTAGACACCCTTAAAATATCCGACTATGCCACCCAGTTTTATTAAGAGACTGGGAACTCTTGAGATTTACAGAAAATAGCACACGGGTTTCTTTAAATTGGACGGTGAGTAAACACACAATGAAAGACACAATAGTAATTTCAGGAAAAGCAACACTAACTTCTATTACACAAGACAATAATAAGTACATTAACATGATAAATGAACATAAACAAAATCTAACAATATCAGGAACAAAATTCCTTTTTTAGAAAGGAAAGCACACAGTCCACACTCTAAAAGTCCATTAAAAACAAGGCTCGGAGGATACAACCTTTAGTGGTGCAGAGTCCAGTTTACGCACTGTTACCCCAACAACTAATCTTCCAATTGTCCACGGATGTATTCTGTTCACCAGACACTCGTTTCCCAACAGAGGTTAAATCAAAATCGTGGAATCCCTGTCAGCGTCTCTTTGTTGTTCCTTTTTTCCCCCACTCTTGGCTCCTTGTGTTGCTGTGACCTAGGCACACCTCAATTCTCGTCTGCCAGCTTTGCTCGGTCCTTTCATGCGGCTTCCCTCTCTCGCTGGACCCACAACTGGTGTCTCCTTGTGAAGCCGTCTCTTCCTCCCTAGAAGTAAGTGTTTCCGTCCTTGTGCCTCATGTCGTGCCAGCCACGTACCCTCGTCTGCCTGCGAGCCCCTGTGCTCTGTCCGAGTGTCTCGGCAGCGTTCTCAGTGGACTGTCCCTCTGCTTGCCTTCTCCTTCCCAGAAGTTTAAATCTCCTTTAGTCCCTGCCATTATCAGTTCTGGACAATCGGATTAAACAATGGCACATCTAAATTTCCTGGGTTTAACAAATGATGAAAACACAAGTTAACAAAATGTATTGTTACCAACTATCAATGAGTACACAGCTTCTCAGACATGTTCATGTCCAAGTCAGGTAAATACAAACATTTTCCAAGGAAGGAGCAGTTCTTTTATCACAATGTTATATTGTTTGTATGTTTAAGCAGTTAAAACTTCAAAGTGGTGATTCTTTTGCAAGATAGCAAACACCAATATCCTGTAGACAGCCATCACAATAATCAGTAACAGGATAACCCAGGCAATTTGCCTTTTAACTTCTCACCTCAGTTCAAAGTGCCTGTTCATCTGCTGCGTTTTAAATGTAATATTTACATGTTTCTTTTCCTAAGAGAGAAATGGAAGGACCCAGTGTACAAAAATGTCCCCCTCTGACATGTACACCACCTCCACTCCCACTCCTTCAATGGTGACCAGGCAGACAGGTCTCTTTGGTACGGAAAAACTCAATAACCAGTTCTATGGATTTGCTGATGTTATGTCAAGTAAAATAATGCCAAGTGGGGGCTTGGTGGTATTTTGGCCTTGAACCCTTGCAGAAGTTTTTTTCTATTCCTCATCTGATATGGATGTGAATAACACTGGAGCATCACAAGGAGAAGTCCAGTTCCCTTCATCCTCTGCACGTCTGGCTGTAAATGTAACATCAGGCCATGTCACTTACAGAAATTCGCAGATATCCCCAAAATTACTTTGGCATGGGTGGGATGTTGGTAAACTGTGTTCTAAACCTCATAGAAAAGAAGAGAATAACCAAGCTATTGCTTTGGGGTATGATGACACTAGGTGTGGTAGTGTAGTATTTGTGGCCACGTACCCCCCAAAAAAAAAATCAGACTCAGCTTGGTGTTAGCTTTAAAGGATGGAAGAGAATAGGGTTGGCGAGCTTGTTGGACTGAATGGCCTGATCCAATTAAAATTGTCGAATTGACCTAAGATCCCAGCAGCATGGCAGGTCCTGTATTTTGAGCTTGTTCTGAGCTTGCACTCTCTCTTTGTCTTTTGCTGCTTGAGTTGCTGTACTTTTTCACATTGTTTTTACAATTATTGCCATGTATATTTTGTGTCTTTCTTTCATTCCTTTAGTTTGCAGCAGGAGTTAAGGGTTTAGCTCAAATAGGAAAGTGGCCATGCTGACTGTGCAGAGTCAGGCGTGAGGTAAACCTTTACAAAAATCCCATGTAGGGCTGGCCAATTAGCAATATGGCTTGTCAGGGCTCTTTAACTGAGCTTGTTATTTTATTTGTCTTCCTCTTACTGCTACAATTCTTGGTGATTCAGCACCAATTTTTTATATAATAATATTTTCATTTGTATTGCGATGGACAGCAGGGCTGGGCTGACACACTGGGCGGCAGCATCTCTTGGCCAATATGTATATTCATGTGCCTGAAGGGCATGCTGGGAGTTGCAGTCCTGTGGGGCAGCCCTGCTGGGCTCCGCATGTGCCAACAGAGGGAGCTGCTACATTGGTTACCTGTGCCATTTAGAATTGACTTAAAATTACTGCTTATTGGTTACAAAGCCTTAAATAATCTACTCCATTCTATATCTCAGAATGTCTCTCACCTTACACTCCAAATCGTAAACTTAGATCTTCAAATGAGTGTCTGCTTAGAATTCCAAGAGCTAAACTTAAAAGAAGTAGTGAGGCAGCCTGGAATAAAATCTGGAATAGCTTACTGAAAGAAATTCGCCAGGCTAATATGGTGAAGCACTTTAAAAAACTGCTAAAAACCCGTTATTTTAACGTGGCTTTCTCGTAGTTTCATTTTAGTGTAACCCTGATATTCTGTATATGCATGTAATTATCAATGTCATTTATGGTGGCTCCACAATCCATACTAACCCCTACTTTCTCTGCTGTTCTGATCTGCGCCACCACCACCTGATCAAAGCACCGTGATGTCCCTACATTGATGAATTAAAGGCCAGAAGTCCACATGACCATCATCATCAAGTTCTTCCATGTGAAGCCTGAAAACAATGAGGACTGTTTGAGGTCATTTATGTTCGGTAGAATACCTAGAGGGGGCTGGGTGGTCTCGTGGCCTAGGAACCCCTGCAGATTTTATTTTTTTTCTCCAGCCCTTTTTTTGTTTGGTTTTTCTTTGGTCCTCCCTGGCCATTGGACCTTACTTTTATCCTATTTTTATTAGTATTGCCTAATTTTATTTTTTATATTTTGTCTTTTTTCTGTTTTGCCATCCTTTAAAGCATTTTGAGCTACATTATTTGTATGAAAATGTGCCATATAAATAAATGTTGTTGTTGCTGGGATGGGCTGACCATAGTTTCAGGGGCTTCCTCCTTGACATTGGATATATTCCTGTGACTGGCATAAAAGGGGACACCTCCATCCACTCAGTAGTTACAGTCGGCAGAGGAGTGTAAGGTATTGTAAAACATGTTCAGTGTGACCATTGAGTTCTTGCTCATCTGTCTTACTAAGGCCCTGCTCCTTCCAACTTTCCAGGCAGCCTAGAAGTGTTGTGGTTGTTCCATTTAAGGATTATGGAGGCCATTGTGCTCTTGGGAGCCTTAAGTATTGCAAGAAAGGTTTGAAGCCTTCCCCAGATCTGTACCTAACACTAAGTTCTGCAGGCAGCACCTTTAATGTCATGGCTTGGGTTTTGTTCTCATACATGGCACCCATGGGACCTTCTATAGACAGGTGTGTGCCTTTCCTAGTCAGGTCCAATTAACTGAATTGAGCACACGTGGACCCCAAACAAGGCCAACTAAATGATGTTGAGTGGAATAAGGTGAACTCGGGCCATACTTCAAGCGTCATGACAAAGGGTCTTTCCATTACATACTTGTGTATGTAAATTTTCTTTTTTTATTTCTTTTTTAAATTTTATTTTCAAAAACAGAACAATACAGTGGCATACTGCTCAGTCAAAAATTAATAATAATTTACAGCCATTTGCTTTAAAATTAAAAATGATATAAAAAAGTAAAAAGCAAAACAAAACAAAATTCAGCCCCATACCCAAGGGAAAAAGAAGAGAGATAAAAATCAACAAGAAAAAAATCTTTTATTCTTTTTTTTTCTTTTTTAAATATAATAAAACGATCATAGGCTCAGAAAGCTTATTCTAAAATTACATTAATGAATTCCTGCCATGTCTTAAAAACGTTTTGGACATCTCAGAGAGAGAATTTTATTTTCTCTTTTCTCTAATTTGAGATAATATAGAATGTCGCTCACCCACTGAGTTTTCAAAGGTGGGCTGGAATTCTTCCAGTTAAGCGGCATAAGTCTGCGTGCCCATAGTGTTGTGTAGGCTATTACAGTCGATTTATCCCTAGGCACTACCCAATAATATCGCTAATGGGATAGGAGTAATTGTAACACTAAGGCTGTCTGAGGAGTATATGAAGATATTTTTAAAATTATATTAATTTAGAAAATTCCCAGAACAAAA
This sequence comes from Polypterus senegalus, assembly GCF_016835505.1. Taxonomy (NCBI): domain Eukaryota; kingdom Metazoa; phylum Chordata; class Cladistia; order Polypteriformes; family Polypteridae; genus Polypterus; species Polypterus senegalus. Next base: position 12,378,819 of record NC_053158.1, read on the forward strand.
ACAATTTATTTCTTGAATAGCTTCTTGTACAGCCCAAATCACATAAGGAATGTCCTCAATGGGCTTTAACAGGCAGCCCTTGACTCCCTAAGAAGACAAGAACCCTCTCAAATAAAAAACCTTGTAGGATGAAAAAAATGTAAGAAATCTTGGGAAGGACAATTCATAGAGAGACCCCCTTCCAGGTAGGTTGGCCATGCAATGGCTGTCAAAAATGAATTAAATACAACACATGAAACAGAACACAAGTCATCCTCTCCACAGAGCTAGAAGGCCACCTCAGAAATACAATACAACAGTACAAACTACTTTGTTCTTGCACAGCGCTGCTCACCAAGTGCAGGTGCAGAGCACCATGACACTTCTCAAGGCAAAATGCAAGAATAAAAAAAAAAAACTCAGTAGATTCAGACCAAGACCCTGGTTAAGTCTCTGAAAAACTGTGGATACCCTGGATTTGGGCAGTTTATCCCATTCCTCCAGGAAGAATGCTCAAGCTCAAGCTCTGTTAGATTGAATGAGAAGCATCTGTAAACTGTAATCTTCGGGTCCCTCAACCCATGGGGTTTATGTGTGGGCTCTGGCTGGGTCACTCAAGGACACAAAGCCAGTTCATCATTGTATTGATTGTATGCTTTAGTTCATTACCATCATGAAAGGTAAACTGTTGCCTCAGTCTCAAGTGGTGTGCACACCAGAGAAGGTTTTCTTTAAACATTTCAAGAACTGCTCTGTTTTATGGTGAATTTATCCTTCTTATTCATTCGTCTCTCAATTCTGACCGGTCCCCCTGTCCCTGCCTTTGAGAAGGATCTCCATAGATTTAAGGTGTAGTGATGGTATTAGCCAGGTAATGAGTGGTGCTTTTTCTTCACCAAACTGTCCAAAGAGTCCAACATTTGTCTCATCTGACTAGAGAATCATTTTTGTCATGATACGAGAGTTATAGTATTTATTTGTCATATACCATCTAGCCACTCCAGCATAAACACCTGATTGAGGGAGTGCTGCTGAGATGGTTGTCCTTCCAAGAGGTTCCCACATCTTTTGATGCACCGCTAGAGTAACTGTTGGGTTCTTGGTGACCACCATCACCAAGAACTTTCACAATTACTTAGCTTGGCTTAACACCCAACTCTAGCAGAGCCCTGATGGCTCCAAACCTCTTCCATTTTACAACTATTGAGGACACTGTGCTCCTGTGAACACTCAAATCCTTAGAAATGGTTTTATCCCCTTTCCCTGACCTAAGCTTCACCACAGTTTAATCACGGAGGTCTACAGAGAGTTTGTTGTTCTTCATGGTTTGGTTTTTATCCTGACATGCAGTGAATTATCCTACCTTATATACACAGATAGGTGTGTGATCTTCTAAATGATGTCCAATCAATTCAGTTTGGCACAGGTGGACTCAAGTTCTAGACTCTTCTCCAAGACAATTTGGATTCCCACACCTAGGAGACTGAATATTTACATGAATGAGTGGGTTCAGCTTTTGACTTTTAATAAATTTGCAAACCTTTTGGAAAACATGTTTTAACTTCAGAATTATGAATTATCAAGTGTTATTGATGGACAGAAATATCAAATCTGTCAATTTTGATGTAATGTAGAAACTGACAGGGTCTGAACACTTTCTGAATCCACTGTATTTATTGGATGAGGCAAAAAACTGGGGTATGCAGAGAAAGCAACATGAACAAATGGACAACATGAAACACCACAGTGATTGACTAGGCCAGTGATTAAATCTGGAGATCTGAGGAGATCAGCAGATGTGAGGTTCCTAATAAAAGCAAAAAATAAACACGTGAACTGGGACGGTTTGTGACCAAATGTGAGAGTCAGGGATAAGGACCAGGGGCCTCATGTATAAATGGTGCGTACGCACAATAATGTTGTGTACTCCCGTTTCCACACTCAAATCACGATGCTTAAAACCTAAACTTGGCATAAAGCCATGCACATTTTCATGCTAGCTGAATCCCTGGCATGCACAAATTCTCCACTTGGTTTTGCAAACTGGCGGCACCCAGCGTCAAAGCAGTGCTTTTGTCCCAGTGTGGTTTCCCTTTCTTTTTTAGATCCACGTCCCTGATGCAGCTTTATCATATACACTGCAATTAACTGCATATTGTTTATTAGTTTAAGGCATCTGATTGTAATTAACCTGTAACAATATAATGGTCCACGGAATGGCCAAACTATTCCAAATACCATAGCTGCTTTAGCGTTGTTACTCTCACTGCACCTTCTCCTTTCAGCTGCTCCCGTTAGGGGTTGCCAGAGCAGATTATCTTTTTTCCATATTACTCTCACTGCACCACTCAGAGTATTTATATCACTGTATCTGAGTGGGGAATCACAGCCCTACAGCAGCTGATTGGAAAGAGAATTATTGGTATACAGTACAGAAACAGTTTCATCCCAAGAAGTATAAACACAATCAATCAATTCATCAAGTGCTCCTTGTTTGTACTTATAAGTACAATTACCTAACTGTAAACTTGCGATACTGTTATAATATTGCACAATCTGAGCCACTTTATAAAGTGCGTATTTACATATGATGATGATGTCATTTTTAAGATGAAATGCAGCAAAATATGTTTATTACATTATACTGATAAAATGTTAACATTATTTCAATAATCTATATTGTTAATAATTAAACATGTGAGAACACAGTTCCGCAGAGCTAGCTAGTTCAGGGATTGTTCCTGCCTCGCGCTATACTCTTGCTGGGGCTGGCGCGACACTGGAAGGATAGAATAATTAAACATGTACTACGAAGATATTCCAATGTTCCTTAAAAGTTTTGAAGAATCGCCGTTCTAAGCTTACAGATGGCTTAACGTCTATTACAGAGCTGATCGTGTGGCGATTGGTTACTTGGATTAAGAAAAGGAAGGACAGGAATTGGAGGTTTGTACGTTTGAAAGAGACAGTACTGCTGCAGTAAATTATTTCATCGAAGGTCACGCATGGCGCAGCAAGCATCTTGCAGGAGGCAGGAACAATCTCTGGATGAGGCGCTACCCATGTTTAATAACATGCTTTAATTCTTATCATCATGAAAATGATAACAAGTATACATCTCAGTATTTGAATTATTCAGAGAGCTCTAATATTACAAATGTAATGGATTCTGTGTCTTGTAGGAGGAAGGGAAGGCCCATTTAAGAAGAACGTAGTGATTCACACACATAGAGCACATAGAAGAACGAATACAATACAAAGCATTTAACGTGCTACTTTAGTTATGATGGTATTTGAGAAACTAGTAAATTAAAGTTTATGATGTTCTACTTTAATGACAAAATAAACTACGTGATTAAAGTGGAAATTTCGAGATTAAAGTTGACATTTCAAGTTTTTTTCCAACTGTGTGCTTATTTATTATTTTTTTTTCTTTCTTTTGTACCCTAATAAGCTTTCATATGACACTCAGACAATGGGCTACAACTCGCCTTTTCACAACGACTTTGATATCTGACAACTTCTTTTTTATTTAAGGCACTGTGCGACATTGTGAACTTGTGCTTTCGAGTTACTCCTAAACTCTATGTCACTCGATCAGCTTCCTTTTGTTGTTTATACCACAGTTTAAACCAACAAATAGTATGTTTTTCCTTGCCTCCACTTGGTATTCGCTGAAATTCTTCTATTTTCCCCCGTGCTTTTGCCAGAACGCTGAGCTTAAGGGCTATTTATATTGATTTGCATATTCAAAGAGGTGTAATTCTGGGAGGAGTTTGGGGAGTGACAGACAGCAGGTGCATGCACGTGTGTTACTTTTCACACTGACCTGGATTTATGTAGCGGAAGAATGTGGAAGTTGGCAAATGCACAGTTTTATGCATCTGGACTTTATTGTGCGTACAAACATTTCTGCTTTTGTCAATACACAATGTTTTAGCGTGAATTCTACGTACGGCGTTATGCACAAGCCCCCAGAACTGTGGCCATGGTTCTCAGTAGGAAAAAGGTGGACAGTCCTCTCTGAGTGGGAGGTGAGTTTAAGCACCATGGGGTCTTGTCCACGAGTGAAGGGGAAAAGGGATGGTGAGATTGATGGACGGCTTGGGATGGCGAGCGCAGTTATGCAGTTGCTATACATATCTATCTGTCTGTATGTCTGTAGACATGAAGAAGGCAAAGCTCTCGATTTTCTAGTCAATAAATGTCTCTGCTCTTACTTATGGTTCATGAGCTTTGGGTAATGACCAGAAATGGACAAAATGAGCATTTTCTGCACTGTGGTTGAACTCAAAATTAGAGTTTAGATGTGTTTTTTTTTTTTTTGCCTCGTTGACAGAGATCGGACTGTTTTTTTCATTTTCTTTTTCTTGCATAGTGCAGCTGGAGCTCAAGGCATTTACATCAGTAGTAACTTGTTGCCATTCAGCATATTTGTACTTGTTGCCGACATCCACACTTAGGCCATCAAATAAAGATTCTTCATGTGCCTCTAATTTAGTGACGAGAACTTCTGCTTACTGGATGTGTCATTTGGCTGCACTACCAGCCAATGAAGGTCTGCAGCATCCTGATTGCATATTTCAAGATTTCAAGATTCAAGAGTATTTATTTTCATTAGTACAGCAAACAGTGAAATGAAACAACGTTCCTCCAGGACCATGGTGCTACATAGAAAACAGGACAATGAAGAATCCATGACACCTAACATAAAGACACATAATATATATCAAGGTGCATGTGCAACAAATGTGCAACCATGTGCAACAATACAGAGCAGAACACATATATCAGATATCAGACCGGTCCATGAGTGTTCAGGAATCTGACTGCTTGGGGGGAAAAAAATCATTAGAGAATCATTAGCATGGTCCTTATATGGTTGTTTCAAAGTGGGACCGGGCGGGGCTTGAGGCTCACTCATGAATGCACAGTGACAAGATGATTGTGATTTATAAATGGTAAATTGCGTAGAAATTTGCATACGCCAGGTTTTAAAAATTAGATTTTTTTTTGGCGTTTCACACTTGAAATCACACAATCTGACACCCTAGGACATGAAAGTTTGTAATACAATGTATAAGTAACAGTATTAAGCTGAAATTTGTCTCTTTAAGCCTTTTTAAAGACTGCAGATATTCTCGCATGAATGTGCACATGCTAAAGCTTTTATAGGAGATTTTTGATGACAAAAAAAAAAAAATCTGATTTATAAGACTGATGGTACAGCTTACTGAAATGGGAATGTAATTGCCTGTTAGCATTCCCGATAGTCTTTTGTGTTGCTGCAGTATTTCTTTTAATGATTTTCCATTTAGCATCAAGTTATGCAATAATTTAAATAAAATAATCTTTAAGTATAAAGAAGAACAGGCAAATTAAATCTATCTGTCTAGCTGTATACTGAACCAACTTTTTCACTGCAGTGTTGTGAGAAGACAGCAATGGATCTGAGGCTGAAACCACAGGGAACATTTGGACCACTTGTGATCAACTAGTTTGTATAGTTTTGCACTGAGGAGGACAATTATGTGCAGCGTGGAATAGGAGTGAAGGCTCTAAGGTGGTGGGTGCAAATCCCACTACTGACACCACTATGTGACCACAAGCAAATCGCTTCAACTGCCTGGGCTCCAGTTGGGAAAAAAATAACAAAAGAAATGGAACCAGCTGTCTCTGAAGTGCTGAAAGTCACCCTGGATAAAAAAAAATAAGGCAAATAAATAAATGTTGATGTGAAAAACAAACTTAATAAACTTCAAAAAATGTTTTGACTCCTGTCTTCCTGGAATTAAAATAATTTAATAGCATTTTCTTTAGAAATGTCAAGCTGAAGATGGGCATGACCACAAGCTCTCTGGGTGGTCTGCAAGACATATGAATCCCAGCCCTGGGAAGAACTGCTTATATTAGGCAATCCACCCATCCATCCATTATCCAACCCACTATATCCTAACTACAGGGTCACAGGGGTCTGCTGGAGCCAATCCCAGCCAACACAGGGCACAAGGCAGGAAACAAACCCCGGGCAGGGCGCCAGCCCACAGCAGTAGGCAATTTATTGCTTATGCATTTTTTTTTACCATAAGATAAAAGACTTGTGAATGTCCACAAGCTGATCCAGAATTTTTCTGTAATGTACCAGCTTTATAAAGCATGAGTGATGGATATGGTAGTGTGATGCTGGGTGTATGCATGGTGATGCTTATTTATATACTGCTCAAAAGAATTAAAGGAACACTTTTTAATCAGAGTATAGCATAAAGTCAATGAAACTTATGGGATATTAATCTGGTCAGTTAAGTAGCAGAGGGGGTTGTTAATCAGTTTCAGCTGCTGTGGTGTTAATGAAATTAACAACAGATGCACTAGAGGGGCAACAATGAGATGACCCCCAAAACAGGAATGGTTTAACAGGTGGAGGTCACTGACATTTTTCCCTTCTCATCTTTTCTGACTGTTTCTTCACTAGTTTCACATTTGGCTACAGTCAGTGTCACTACTGGTAGCACGAGGCGATACCTGGACCCTACAGAGGTTGCACAGGTAGTCCAACTTCTCCAGGATGGCACATCAATACGTGTCATTGCCAGAAGGTTTGCTGTGTCTCCCTGCACAGTCTCAAGGGCATGGAGGAGATTCTAGGAGACAAGCAGTTACTCTAGGAGAGCTGGAGAGGGCCATAGAAGGTCCATAACCCATCAGCAGGACCAGTATCTGCTCCTTTGGGCAAGGAGGAACAGGATGAGCACTGCCAGAGCCCTACAAAATGACCTCCAGCAGGCCACTGGTGTGAATGTCTCTGACCAAACAACCAGAAAGACTTCATGAGGGTGACCCATGCAGCTCGATTGGCATTCGCCATAGAATACCAGAATTGGCAGATGCACCACTGGTGCCCTGTGCTTTTTACAGATGAGAGCAGGTTCACCCTGAGCACGTGACAGAAGTGAAAGGGTCTGGAGAAGCCATGGAGAACATTATGCTGCCTGTAACATCATTCAGCATGAGCAGTTTGGTGGTGGGTTAATGATTGTCTGGGGAGGCATATCCATGGAGGGTCACACAGACCGCTACAGGCTTGACAAAGGCACCTTGGCTGCCATTAGGTATCAGGATGAAATCCTTGGACCCATTGTCAGACCCTATGCTGGCACAGTGGGTCCTGGTGCATGACAATTCCTGGCCTCATGTAGTGAGAGTATGCAGGCAGTTCCTGGAGGATGAAGGAATTGATACCATTGACTGGCCACCACACTTTCCTGACCTAAATCCAATAGAACACCTCTGGGACATTATGTTTTGGTCCATCCAATGCCACCAGGTTGCACCTCAGACTGTCCAGGAGCTCAGTGATGCCCTGGTCCAGATCTGGGAGGAGATCCCCCACAACACCATCTGTCATCTCATTAGAAGCATACACCAATGTTGTCAAGAATGTATACAAGAACACAGGGGCCATACAAAGAGCTGCGCACAATTTTGCGTTGCTGCAATTAAATTTTGGCAAAATGGACTAGCCTGCCACATAATTTTTTCACTCTGATTTTTGGGGCGTCTTTGAATTCAGGGCTCTGTAGGTTGATCATTTTCATTTCCATCAAACGATGTGGCATCCTTTCGTTCCTAACACATTACCCAGTCTATATCAGTATAGATATCCAGGAGGATTTCTTTTTCCCATTGAGATCTGATGTGTTTTCAAAGTGTTCCTTTAATTTTTTTGAGCAGTTTAGATGTTTCTCAGTCCTTCAAGATAGAACTTTGGAAAGTATCTTAACATCAGTATTCAGAAGTGAGATTGGTCTGTATGATGCACATTGTAATAAGTCATTATTTTTCTTAGGAAAGACGGTAATTAATGCTTGGCGAAAAGTTTGAAATGTTATTGTCTCTGGCTTCTATAAATGTTGCTAATTAATGTGGAGCTAACTTAATTGATAGATAGATAGATAGATAGATTAACTCTTTTAGGGCTAATTTTTTTTTGTTTCTTATCTCCCAGGGCTGAATATTTTTCCAAAAACTAACATTTTTTAAAAAAGAACACAAAGTAATTGTTTAACATATCAAATCAACAAAAAATATTTACTTTTGACAAATTTTACTGTCTTGCATGTTGTATGAGCCTGCATACTCTATGATTTCACATACATATCACATACATTTTACACAGCAAAGTCCTGCAAAGTCTGATCTCACTCAAAGCAGCCAATTTCAGTTATTGCCACATTTCACTGCTTACAATACGTGTTGCTTTGGTGCCTACTTTTCAATTGTCTGTTGCTGCACTTTCTCACATATATTGTTAGTGTGGACTGTAGAGAGACAAGTCACCCTTTTGCCATCTTGCCATTCCACTGCCACCAAGTTTTCTGCCCGCATGAAAACCGTATTGTCACTTTTTTTCATCTTCTGAAACTTTATGAACTTTATGCAAGGCATTATAGCCTGGCTCACCCCATGGGATTTGCTTCTGTTTATTACAGAAGTAAATAAAACTTTGCAGCAGCATCACGTACCTATCACCATGCTGCATAACCTGTCCAAAGCCACCAGGAGACAAAGCACATTTGGACCAATGCTCCCTGAAGTTATGTCACCAGTTCTGTCCCATCTCTATTTGTAATACCACAGCACGCTTCATCTTGTCTTTTGTTGTGGGTTTACACATTGAAAAACAAGAATACGATGCAAACGCAGCCCGCGATTCAAAAAATTTCTCTGCCTACCTGTTTGTCTCGTCTGACGGTAGCTGAAAAGCAGCATCAGGAGAGAGCAGCCTGAAGTACAGCAGCTGGTTATCTGTCGTGTCCAACAGCAAGCCATGCCGTCTTGTGAAGTCCAGCAGCCAGATCGGCTCTCAACGGATCAATGTCTGTGTATTTATCCCACGCAAAACTTGCCGTAGATGCATCGGCTGAGCGAAGGCGCTGAACTGGCAGCAGATCGGCTGGTGTTTGATCAGCTGATGCCGGCTTCTCACTCTCTTGCTCGATCTCCTGATCACTGTCAATAAAATCCGATTCTGAAAAATCAGAGTCCGACTCCGCGATAATGCGCAAAACATTGTCTGCCGAGTGTTTTCTTTTCTGCACTCGCTTTGCTCCCTTGTCACATGTCGATGCCATCTTGCCATTGTTTACATTTCGCAACTCACGCACACGCAAGGATTAGTTGCCGAGTCAACGAGTCTAGCATTCCTCCAAGCACAGAGGGAGCGCCCTCAACCCCTCCTGTCGACAAAAGTCAGCATCCGTCCTAAAAGAGTTAAAGAGTGATAACAATGAAGGTATAACAGACAGACAATAATTTTGTATTAACGTTTACCTCCCCGGGTGGAATTGAAGAGTCACATAGTGTGGGGGAGGAACGATCTCAGTCTGTCAGTGGAGCAGGACGGTGACACCAATCTGTCGCTGAAGCTGCTCCTCTGTCTGGAGATGATCCAGTTCAGTGAATGCAGTGGATTTTCCATTATTGACAGGAGCCTGCTTTTTTGTCAAATTCATCAGCATAGCCAACAAGGCCTGCTGCTTTCCCAACATGAAGTGAGTATATAGCGTCTAGTAATTCTGAGAGTGTCCAGTTTCTCTGCACTGAGAGTATCTAACTAGAGTATCTGTAATGCATCGAAAAATGTATTAGAATGTTTTGTCTTCTACTGCATAAACTGTGTAGAATATACTCATTCTTCTGAGAATAATAATAACAATTATAATTCTTTACATTTATATAGTGTTTTTCTCACTACTCAAAGCATGTTACATAGTAAGTGGGGAGCCAATTTAACCACCACTAATGTGTAGCCGTTTTTGAGCAAATACACTTACCACACATTACTGTTAGGTGGTGAAGTGCTGGGAGAGACAACCAATTAGAGACAGGTGATAATTAGGGGGCTAGAATGACCAAGCCAAGGTGGGCAATTTAGTCAGGACATCGGGATACACTCTATTCATAAAAGATCCCTGGGCATTGTTTGTAAAAACCACAGAAACCAAGGTTTTATGTCTCATACAATGGACACCATCATATTTAAAGCACAGTGTCCCCATCAATGCACTGGGGCATTCACATGTGGGATTCCCATTCAGACCACCTGCTAAGCATCCCTGGTGGCCTTCCCAATACATCTTCTAGCAGCAACTCAAGTTTTTCCTAGATGATCACCCAAGTACTAGCCGGGCCCAAACAGGCTTAGCTTCAGGGGGATGACGTCTTCTGAAGTGCATATGGTATGGCTGCTGACAATCGGACAATGACAATAATAATAATAATAATATTATTATTATTATTAATTAGGCTACTGATAATTGGACAAAAGGCAATATAATTGAAAACCTTAATAGAGGAAAATTGTTACATGATGATTCTCTGCTAGACTATACATGAAAAGAGTCTGGTCTGAGATCTGATACTACACAGGGGTGGCATGACCTGATGCTGTTCATTAGCAGACCTGAGTGGAAAAGAAGGAGCTTAGGACCTCATAAGTGTCTCAACATACTGCATATAGGTGCTGACCCACTGACTGCTCTGTAGGTAGGCATCAAGGATTTCAACTTAATATGTGCCAATGCAGGGAGCCAATGTAGTGATCCTAAAAGAAGAGTGATATGTGCTCACCTCATCTGGTTGAACGCTAGATGTGCCGCTGCATTTTGACTTATCATTATCAGCTTGGTGACATATGCCAGTGCTCCTATCAAAAGAGATTTGCTGTAGTCCAAGTGTGACAAAACTAAAGACTGGACCAGGAGTTGTGCTGTGCACTCCCGCACATACAGTCTGATCTGCCGGATGTTCTGCACAGTAAATCTGCAAGACAGAGAGACAGTTGCAGCATGGTTAGTGAAGGACAGATGCAGCATGCTTAGTGAAGTATAGTTAGTCATCAATCACCACCCCAAGGTTGCGTACTAGCTTGGCGAGCATTAGAGTTAAGGAGCTAAAATGAAAAGAAATGGGGTGCTAAATAGACAGACAAGCTGGGATAACAAAGAGGCTACTTTGCCAGGTGGAGCAGGAGATGAGGCTCCTTCATCCAGGCCGCAATATCAGTCAGACATGCAGGGATTCTAACTGTCACAATGGAGTCCTCTGTTGGGAAAGCCAGGTGCACCTGCATATCACAAGCATAGAACTGATAGGAGAAACCAATGAGACAGGATAATGGGGCCTAGTGAGGTGGTATTAAATTGAGAACAAGAAAGGGCCCAGCACTGATCCTTGGGGAGCACCCTTGACATTGCTACTTGCCGAAATCCACCAAACAGGTAGTCATTAAGCCACATGAGGGCAGTCCCAGTGAGGCCAATGTCAGAGAGGGTGGGAAGGATGATCTGGTGGTTGTTCCTCTCAGACTTAGTGAAAGAACTAACAGATTGAGGCATGATGCCATGTTTGTAGCTCTAGCCTGCCATATTGTTTCGACAGCAGGGAGTAGAGCCGTTTTGGTGCAATGGGCCCTCTTGAATCCTGACTGATTAGGATCAAGTAGTAGTTTCTGTAGATGTAAGGAATATTGTGGAACATGATGGTCCCGGTTGATACAGAGCCTACAATAGTGACCATCATCACAAAGCACTTTACAAAAAAATAGTCTTAACACACCCCAGGCCTTTTACATTCATGTCCGTTTTTGTAAGTTTAATTTATGATAGTGGCATTAAACTCTCATAATATAATAATATGAACTATTTATATGACATGAAATACAGGAAAAACAGGGTTTATTAATAACAGCTGATTACTTGCAAAATCTTTTCATGAATTAATGAACTGAAAGAATCAGCACAACACGTTGATTAATTTGACTTTATTGGGCAATATTTTCATAGTAAATTATGAACGTAAATTTTTATCAGCTAAGTTAGCCAATTTATGCAATGAACAAGCATAAAATGAAGTTTTTAATCATTGTAACAGGTTGGCAGACCTTTCAGAAGTTGACAGACAGATTCTGTATACATAGCGGTGGAACTTGAATAATAACTGCAGTGAAATCATCCAAGCCAATTAACAACTGCAAAACAAATTATATAGCAACTCATTTTTAATAAGTAAAGTTTTTATCCAAAGCAACTTACAACTCAGTGTTCATAAACATTGATTCTTCTTATTTTTTTCAGCTGGTTCCGTTAGGGGTTGTCACAGCGGATCACCTTTTTCTGTATTTTCCTGTCCTCGTCATCTTGTTCTGTCACACCCATCACCTGCATGTCCTCTCTCACCCCATTCATAAACCTCTTAGGCCTTCCTCTTTTCCTCTTGCCTGGCAGCTCTATCTTTAATATCCTGTTCCCAAGATACCCAGCATCTCTCCTCTGCACATGTCCAAACCAATGCAATCTCGCCTCTCTGACTTTGTCTCCCAACCATCCAACTTGAGCTGACCCTCTAAAGTTCTCATTTCTAATCCTGTCCATCCTCGTCACACCCAATGCAAATCTTAGCACTTTTAACTCTGCCACCTCCAGCCCTGTCTCCTGTTTTCTGGTCAGTGCCACCGTCTCCAGCCCATATAACAAAGCTGGTCTCACTACCGGCCTGTAGACCTTTCCTTTCACTCTTGCTGGTACCTGTCTGTCACAAATCACTCCTGAAGCTTCTCCACCCACTCCACTTTGCCTGCACTCTCTTTTTTACTTCTCTTCCTCACTCCCTGTTACTCTGCAGTGTCGATCTCAAGTATTTAAACTCATCCACCTTCACCAACTCTACTCCCTGAATCCTCACCATTCCACTGACCTTCCTCTCATTTACACTCATGTATTCCGTCTTGTTCCTACTGACCTTCATCAGTAGCCATCCTAGCCACCCTGTTTAATAACATAAAAGAAGCATCTGATATGTATCCCAAATGGTATAACTTACCTTGGAATAACAATGTAAAATGTAAGCTGCATTCTTTGTATTCAGAATTAAAGAATGCTGAGGCTTTGGAAATTTTGGGGTGGCAACTCAGCCATCCCGTTTAATAACACAGAAAATAAAAAGTCCAAACAAAATCAGTTCCTCTGGACTCTCAAGCTATTAGCTCCTTTGATAAGATCTTTAGATCTTTAGTTGGCCAGGGACATGAGTTATCCGTCTCCGTGATCCTTGACATGCCAAAACATGACCTCCATAGTCAGGCGCCCAAGATTGTATTCCTGTGGCCCTGAAAGTGACATGGTGGAAACCAGAGATACAGTAACCGGCAGAGCACACCAATTATTTGGTGGTGGGATTGCTCAACTTTACTGACCCTACTGGAGGGTCTCTAAGCATGCATGCGTGATAATATGAAAATGTGCTATAGTTGTTGTTGAAGTTGTCACGATAACATTTATTTCTATTGCACATTTTCATACAAACAATATACCTCAAAGTTCAACACAAGATGAAATAAAAAGGAAGGTAGTATAAAGCATAAACAATCAAGATTAGGCAATAGTGTTATACAGAATGTAATAAAGGAAAGGTAGGATGGCCAGGAGGACAGAAAACAAAACAAAAAAAAAATCCAGTTAGGTTGGAGAAAAAAACTAAATCTGCCGGGCTTCCAAGGCCAAAAGACCACCCGGCCCCCACTGGGCAATGGGTTATGTCAATACTTACCTTTCGTTCTGTTCTAAAGTAAGCTCTTGTTCCTTTAGGGGGTGCTAGCTCCTTAGTTGGAATAAGTTCTTTTGTAATTGCTGTGTTTTAAGTAACCAGAAAATATATAGATATAATGTAAAAAAGGTGATATCCCTCCCATAGTGATATGGCGGTAAAAATCACATAAGAGAAAATAACTTAGCTTTCTTTAATGACGATTTACGCGGCATAACAGACGAGGAAGCCATGACAACACTTTGTGTATGGTTTGTCATTTTCGTCACTGCGCTGAAAGGATTTTCAGGATGGAAAACATTATCACCCATCCGTCCATTGGCTTCAAAGTCTTTTATACTGGTTCCTCCACGTGCAGGCCCCCATGTCCGCAAATAGTCTATTTCCAAACAAGAAGATTTTGTGCTGACTATTAACAGAGGACAAAATAGTATACACCTGTCTATAGGCTGACTGTACATTCCTCCAGCTGTCTTTGTCCATCTTGCTCTATGCTTGGCCCAGCAATTCTAAATGCTGAGAGCCCCTGTGTGCTAACTTTGGCCTGGCCTGTACATGTGAGTGGATTTATAAAATAATTTTTGTACAGAACACAGTGACATTAAACTTATATTCTGATTACCTCCACCTGAAAAAAATGAAAAAAGGCTCCATCGCACATTCATGGCTTAACTACAAAGGTTGACTTGTTTCTTTTTGCACAAATATTTGTTGGAGAACCTGAGGCTGTGTATTTATTTATTTTTTTGGCTTTAATAACAACTTTCCATGTTGGGTAGTAAACCCTTTGGATCAAACTGTTTCTCACTGCTACCTCTGTGAATTTACTTCTTTGTCACCACCTCATTATCTGCTTAATTTGTTGTTCAGATTCTCAGATGATTTTTTTTTTTTCTGGTCTATATTCATTCCCTTCTATAACGCGCAAATTGCTCTGCTCTGGATTTGATAATGATCTTTTAAAAACTGTAATTAAAGGAAGAGATACCAGCTGACTGATTCTACATTTCCAATTATACTGCATCACAGGTCAACCGTTCCAACCCTGCATGACTTTTAATGATTCTGATAAAGCCTTTGTCAGATCTACTTGTTAGCAAGTTAAATCGTCAGTACATTAACATTCTGTAAGTTATTGCTTTTTTATTTCTGTCTATCTGTGTGAAGATATATAGTAAATTAATTGACATACCAAGACCTTGAATGTATGTTTCCACGTCACAAAAAATTAAATAAGGGCTTTTATTTAACCCCCAAGCTTTTGTAAAACTTGGAGTACAAAACACTAAAGAGTTCCAAAAACACTTCCCAAAAGGGAGAGGATTACCATCAAACCCCAGCTAGATAAAAGGGCAACCACTGGATCTACAATAAACATTCCCTAATGTACAAAAGAAAGCTTTGTGAAGCACAAAAGGCAAAAGGAATTGTTTGTAACAATAAGATGAAGACATGGTATTTGTAAGGCGCTCAAAGCTCTTTACTTAGAGAATGGTGGACTGTGACACCCTTTGTAGGGGCAAGGTTGGCACCACACTACACAGTGGGTGTCTTGTAGTTCAGGACCAACCGGGAGAAGTCAGACCTAGAGATACAGGCACAAAAAGGTGTTTTTTTCCAAAAACAAAAGTGGGTTTTATTCATAGCTGCAATACTAGGGTGTTGTACCGTGTTGGCCATTATGGATGTAGTGTAGTGGGGGTGGGTGTTGTATCGTGATCATGACTAATAGAATAAAAGTGAAAAAAAAAACGCTAACTTTTACAAGTACTATAAATTTACGCCGATTGTTACAGATTCAAATCAAATGTATGTTTTTATTTTATAATATTAACAATAAGAGCAGCTCACTACTCAAAACAGTAAATTTACCGGGGAGCTGGTTTCAAACTCACAACCTCTGGATTACAAGTCAATAGATCTTACCACTACCTGCACCTTTTATGAAAGTGTTTATTTGATATTTGGCCATCAGCCTTCACACATTATACAGTTCATGTCTACATTTTGTTATTTATTACTAAAGCATGAAAAACATTTCTGTTTTAATGATGTGTTTACGTAGATTGTTGTAGACACAAAACACACTTCAAATTATTTCCCCTTACAATTCTATGTAGCTCACTCCCAGATAATCAATCAAAGCAGGAACTGGGAGAACTTCTTACCCATTCTGAGGCGGTGGGGGGATGGTATAGCAGGCTGCTTGCTTATTCGGCTTATCGACACATTTAGAAGACAAAAGACTCTGGTGGAGAGGTGCAAAGTGATTTAAGGTGGGCCGGAATTACAAGTTTTTTTTGTTGACTCTGGTAATTCTAGTGTTAAAAGAAGTGGCAGTTCAGGGTGATGTTTTTAGATGGGAGCAGAATTGGCTCAGACACAGGAAGCAGAGGGTGATGATGCAAGGAGCCTCTTCAGGATTGGCTGATGTTAAGAGTGGTGACCAGCAGGGTTCAGTGCTGGGGCTGCTGCTATTTTTAATAGATATAAATGATTTAGATAGGAATATAAATAACACGCTGGTTAGGTTTACAGATAATACCAAGATAGGTGGATTAGCAGATAATTTGGAATCCATTATATCATTAAAGAAGGACTTGTATAGCATACAGGCTTCGGCAGATTTGTGGCAGATGACATTTAATGTTAGTAAATGTAAAGTATTACACATAGGAAGTAAAAATGTTAGGCTTGAATACACAATGGGTGGTCAGAAAATCGAGAGTACACCTTATGAGAAGGATTTAGGAGTCACAGTGGACTCAACACTATCAACTCTCAGACAGTGTTCAGAAGTCATTAAGAAGGCGAACAGAATGTTAGGTTATATAGCACGATGTGTGGAGTACAAGTCACAGGAGGTACTGCTCGACCTTTATAATGCACTGGTGAGGTCTCATCTGGAGTTCTGGGTGCAGGTTTGGTCTCCAGGCTACAAAAAGGACATAACAGCACTAGAAAATGTCCAGAGAAGAGCAACTAGGCTGATTCAGGGCTACAAGGGATGAGTTATGAAGAAAGATTAAAAGAGCTGAGCCTTTACAGTTTAAACAAAAGAAGATTAAGAGGTGACATGACTGAAGTGTTTAAAAGTATGAAGGATAGGACTGGCGAGTTTAGTTGGGCTGAATGACCTGTTCTCATCTAGAGTGTTCTAATGAAGATTAAAGCAGAAAGGCCTGCTTCTTGAGTTACTCACACAGTCCTTGAGGCTCACAAACTGCATTCTTCCTGACAGACAGTTCATTATCCAGTATACCACAGGATCATCCACATGCATATCTTTGAGTTGACCCCTTAACAAGAATGGCTGGATGGTATTGAAGGCAGTGGAGATATCAAAAAACAGAATCCCCAGCTTTGTCCATCTGAGAATAAACCTTACGGAGCAGACAGATCATTGATCGTTGACAGATCCTCCACTCCAATCTGGATACTCACTGCAGTGGGTCCAGGTGGTCTACCACAAGAGGTCTCTAATAGGCCAGGACCAGTCTCAAAAGTCTTCTTGAAATCAATAAACACAATCCTCATAAATGCTGCCAGTTCACCCTGTATAAAGCATTGTTTTTTTCCTATTTCAGTCCCTGTACCTGTATTTCTTTATACTGCCTGCAGTTAATCCAAAATGCTGCTGCAATAATTATTACAAGAACAAAAAAATACGAACACATAACTCCAGTTCTTAAATCTTTACACTGACCCCCAGTTAAGTTTAGGGCAGATTTCAAAATCCTCCTTTTAACATATAAAGCATTAAATGGTCAAAGTCCGGCTTACTTGTCTGAACTTATCATGACTTACAAACAAGAGCACACATTAAGATCTAAAGATGCCAGTCTGCTTAGGATTACAAGGATTAATAAAATACCAGTGGGAGGTTGAACTTTTAGTTACAGGGCCCCTAAACTGTGTAATGGTCTGCCTGCTACTATAAGAGATGCCCTTTGGTCTCAGCTTTTAAATCCCGGCTGAAGACTCACTACTTCAGTTTAGCACACCCTGACTAGAGCTGCTGATTAACTGTACAGACTGTATCTCTGTTGTTAGTCATTAGCACTAAAACATAAGTAACACGATAGTTATAACTGGATACTAACCCTCACCTATTCTGTTTCTTTACTCGGTACTCAAATGTGGCACTTGGTGCCACGACCCCACTGCCAAGTTGTTTTGCCTGCCTTACGTAAAGTCATTCCTGATGGAGGATCACAGGAATTGTGGGAAAGAGGGGTCCTTTCATCGGATTCGTGCTATTTCAGCTGTGGAATGGCCAAATGGGGGAGGTAGCTTGATGGATGAGGTCTCTAGGACTCTAAACAAATCCAAATCATATTATGTGATATCATCTACTGTTAAATTCTACTCCACACTTCTAAAATTTTTATTTTTATACTGTATTGAGGATTTGTTCTGTTCTGTGTATTGTATTGACTTTTTGACACACACTGCACGCTCAAACTACCTGGAAAGTTGTCTCTCTTTGAATTCCCTTTCCCAAGGTTTCTTCCATTTTTTTTCCTACAAGGGTTTTTTTTTTTGGAGTTTTTTCTTGTCTTCTCAGAGAGTCAAGGCTGGGGGGCTGTCAAGTGGCAGGGCCTGTTAAAGCCCATTGCGGCACTTCTTGTGTGATTTTGGGCTATACAAAAAATAAATTGTATTGTATTGTATTGTATTTATTATTTCCATCTGAGATGTTCATATTTTGTGCATATTTGTGTATGCCAAATGGGGGAGTCTTTAGTGGTGGTACTGAGGTAAGTTGAGGAATGGGGTCACTTTAGCTTCGACATCCTGGGGCCTGTGGGGTCTTCACCCCACTTTGACTAGAGTACTTAGTGACATGTAAACAAGGATCAAACTGACCGGATTGGGAAGACACATTAAGCATGCCTTTAAAATGAAACTTTCATTTGTCAGCCATTATCTCATTCCAGATTGCTTTAACCTTGATGTTTCGGCTAATTAGTTAATCATTTCATATTTAGTTTAATTGTTTAAACAGAGGTACGTTTGTCATGATAAGCCAGCAACATATCTGAATATTATCTAACCAAACAGACAGATTTGAAAATAGCAATGGGCTCATTAATATCCAAATCACAGAATGACAAGACTCAGATTATGTGAGTTTGTAGGGCAGACAGCAGTAAAACCAGAATGAACTCAAGTTTGACGAGTACTTTCATAATAAAGCTCATCCGCGAAACTGACAGACAATTAATACTTCACTAGGCAATGAAAAACACACCAGTCACTTTTATTTTTATCTGAGGCAAATTCCTTGCTGCATCCATCATCTCCTTAGATCAGAAGCAGAAGGTTTTGTCCTTTCCTATGATCTTTTTCACTATTTTTGGCAACTTTAAAGATCATTAAAAATAAGATGAAATTCCTGCCTCTGCTATGTAAATCATCAAATCCTAGATCCGTGCTGGAGCCTCGCTGTATTACTTTGTAAGGAAGACGGTGTAATAATCAAGTTTATTCTTTTTATTAGCCAGTTTTCTGATATTTAGGTTTGTGATGAAATTATGAAGTAAATATTTGGAGTAACAAGACGTTTTTGAAAACATGTCCTTACAACTGAAATTATTACACTGTCTACAGAATGTAATTATTCTAGGTCAGTATGGTGTCTTAGATCAGTTAAGGTTTCTGAAGCCTATAAATTCGCAGTCAGG
Organism: Polypterus senegalus; assembly: GCF_016835505.1. Classification (NCBI taxonomy): domain Eukaryota; kingdom Metazoa; phylum Chordata; class Cladistia; order Polypteriformes; family Polypteridae; genus Polypterus; species Polypterus senegalus. The sequence continues at coordinate 12,398,087 of NC_053158.1, forward strand.
TTCTGTTAACTCAGGCGTTTTAAGTCTTACCTTTTTGGGCAGATCCCACCATCTGTCCTGACAAGGGTACACCAGGCAAGCACTGAGATACTCCAAGGTTCGGTTCGATGTCCTCCTTTCTTCTCTCTGTACACCTCCTCACTTGGCCCCATCATCCAATATCAATGGTTTTTTATATTACTGTTATGCTGATGTTACCAAGCAAGGGAACCCCCAATGAGGGAATATGGTAAAGTAAAGTCCATGGCTGATTGACATCTTTTTAAATAAATAAACTCACATCATGGTAGGAGGGGGCGTGGTAGCATGGCGATAACGGGTCACAGATGAGATACGATAGCGGGTGGCCCTACACTAAGTGCACAGGTGACGGATTGTCCGAAACCCTAATTGGCGCTGGGAGATGCTGATCATCACAGCTGTGTCATGTTCCCATTTTAAAAGGGGAAGTGTGAGTGCGAGAGGGGGAAAAAGAAAAAAGAGAAGGAAAATAAGGAGATTGCAGAACTGGGGTGTGGAAAGAGAGAGAGAGAGAGAGAGAATGAGCCAACAAGAGTGAGAAAGGGCAGCGTGGTCAGTGGTCCCACGACGGAGCGAAGGATTGGTGCTCTAGGAATGGATCGCCCCATGTGTAGAGGAGTAGGTACAATCAAGGTGGCATCTTCTCCAGGGACAGCCGACCCCGAGAGATCTGACAACACAGCTTGAGGCAGCCAAGATGGGGGTCAGGATTGAGAGGACCGTGGCTGTAATGGGGGAGCTGGGGAGACTAGGGGGGAGTTGTGCTTGGCTCATTCAGGAGTGGAAGCAACACACTGACTGTGATGATTTTTTATTCTCATTTTAAGCCTTGTTTTTAATCACATGGATTTACATTTTTACGGATTATTTATCTATTTATTGAGGAACAACAACATTCATTTCTATAGCACATTTTCACACAAACAATGTAGCCCAAAGTGATTTACATGATGAAGAAAGATAAAAAAGACCAAATAAATAATTAAAATTAGGGAAATAATTAACATAGAATAAAAGTAAGGTCTGATGGCCAAGGAGGATAGAAAAAACAATAACAAAAAATTCCAGTTGGCTGGAGAAAAAAAATAAAATCTGCAGGGGCTCCAAGGCCACAATACCACCCAGGCCCCTCTAGGCATTCTACCTAACATCAATGATCTCAATCAGTCCTCATTATATTAAGGGTTCTCCTGGAAGAATTTGATGATGATGGTCATGTGGACTTCTCGTCTTTAATCCATCAATGTATGGCCATCACAGAAAACATGAAAAAGAACAGAAGAAGGAAGCACTGCACTGTTTTGTTTGGACACTTGGATGAATTGTTTTAATAAAAGCACTGAGCGCTTTGCACCTTTCCCTTGCTTCATGTGGTGTCCTCATTTGTATAGCTCATACTATTGACTGTGTCAGGTTCAAGAGGCTCCCAAATGAGAAGAGGGAGCATGGAGCCGGGGTCGCAGCATCACAGGGTTCACCATCTCTGCCTCAATCTGACAAAGATGAACATTCTTGCTGTCCCAGCTCATCCATCTGTTCAGGACCCCATTCTTATCACTATCACTGACATCCACCAATACGCTACCTAGGGCTGGTGATTGAAGTCCAGCAGTTCTTCACTGTCTCTTTCTCTTGCTGATTCACTTTATACAACATCCACAAGATCGGGCCATATTTGACAGAGTAATAGCACAACTTCATTCTTTGGTCTTGTTATGGTTGGACAATTCAGCACGCAATCTCTCTTTAGCTTGGCTCATTATCACTGGCATCCACCAAGTCAATATGCATACTAGGGGTGGTGATCAATGTCTAGATGGCCATTACTGATCATATTGCAACTGTCCCTTGGTTTTGCACTTTTCGTTTATGCAACATCCACAAGATCTGGCCATATCTGACAGATGTTTGAAACACACTTCCTGGTCCAGGCTTTGATCTTGTCACGTCTGGACAACTGCAACTCTCTGCTGGGAGGAGTACCGACATGTGTCACCAAACTGCTTCAGGTGATTCAAAATGCAGCAGCATATCGCATGTTTAACCAGCTGAGGTGGGCACATGTCACTCCTCTTTTCAGATCACCGAATTGGCTCCCTGTAGTAGCACATATTAAGTTCAAATCCCAGAATCAGTCAATAGCATGGACGTAGGGTAAAGTTATCAATTGTGCCGCTAGGTACTGTAAGCATGCAGCCTTCATAAGTTCTCTTCTCTGTTTTTTATACACCTCCTCTCTGGGACCTAGCATCCATTCCAATGGTTTCTTACAACAGTGCTATGCTGATGATACCTAGCTAGAGTCGCTGCATGCCTCACTGATATTGAACCTGGATGAGAGAGCACCATTTCTAGCTCAACTTTGCCAAAATGAACCTTCTTGTTCTCCCAGCTTGTCCATCTATTCAGCACATAATCTCTGCTTAGCTTGGCTCACTATGGCTGGCTTCCACCAAGTCAATATGCAACCTAAGGGTGGTAATCAATGTCTAGATGTCCATTACTGATCATGTTGCAACTGTCCCTTGGTTTTGCACTTTTTGTTTGTGCAACATCCACAAGATCTGGCCACATCTGACAGATGTTTGAAGCACACGTCCTAGTCCAAGCTTTGGTCTTATCACAATTGGACTACTGCAGCTCTCTGCTGGCAGGAGTACCAACATGTCTGACCAAACTGCTGGAGGTGATTCAAAAGCAGCAGCATATCTCGTGTTTAACCAGATGAGGTGGGCACGTCTCCCGTCTTTTCAGATCACTGCATTGGCTCCCTGTAGCAGCACATATAAAGTTCAAATCCCAGAATTAGTCAGTAGCACAGAAATAGGGTGAAGTTATCAACTATGCTGCTTGCTAGGTATTGTATGCCTACAGTCTTCTTAAGTCATCATTTCTCTGACCATATTGCAACTGTCTCTTGGCATTTTACATTCATTTTATACTATATCAGGCCATATCTGTTTTGAAGCACACCTCCTAGTCCAAGCTTTGGTCTTGTCACGTCTGGAGAACTGCAACTCTCTGCTGGCAGGAATCCCGACATGTGTCACCAAGCTGCTGCCGATGTTTCCAAATGCAGCAGCATATATCGTGCTCAATAAACTGAAATAGGCACATGTCACCCCTCTTTTCAGATCACTGCATTGGCTCCCTGCAACAGCACATATGAAGTTCAAATCCCAGAATCAGTCAATAGTACGGACGTAGGGTGAAGTTATCAACTGTCCTGCTAGGTATTGTATGCTTACAGCCTTCATAAATCCTCTTCTCTGTTTTCTGTACAGCTCCTCACTTGGCCCCAGCATCCATTCCAATGGTTCCAAATCACTGCTCAGCCGATGATATCCAGCTAGAATCTCTGCATGTCTCACTGATATTGCATCCTGGATGAGGGAGAACGATCTCTAGCTAAACTGGGCAAAGATGAACCTTCTTTTTCTCCCACATCATCCATCTATTCAACACCTCATCTCTGTTCAGCTCACCTTACTATAGTTAACCAGTCAATATAAAACCTAAGGGTGGTGATCGATGTTCTGCTGTCCTTCATTGACCATATTGCAACTGTCTCTTGGCCTTGTACATTTATTTTATACAGTATCTGCAAGATCAGGCCATATCTGACTGAGTAATAGCACAACATCAGGCTTTGGTCTTGTCACATGTGGACATTTGCAACTCTCTGCTGGCAGGAGTCCAGACATGTGTTACCAAGCCGCTGCCGATGTTTCCAAATGCAGCAGCTCAACGAAATGAAATAGGCACATGTCACCCCTCTTTTCAGATCACTGCATTGGCTCCCTTGCAGCAGCACATATGAAGTTCAAATCCCAGAATCAGTCAATAGCATGGATGTAGGGTGAAGTTATCAACTATACCACTAGATATTGTATGCTTCCAGTCTCCAATTGTGCTGAGCTAATCAAGATGCACATTTCTTACATTTATTCTACAGTTGTGCCTGTCACTTTGGCAAATATTTTTTTCAAGTCGAAGAAAGCACATCAGGTCACATCGAACATCAAGGCAATGATGATCTCATTTTTCTGCATTAACGGAATTGTTAATAAAGAGTTACCTTATGAACAGCCTGTTAAATAATGACATTACACTGAAGTGCTGAAGCATCTGTGGGAAGGCATCAGGAAAAAGGTGCATTTTGCACTGTGACAACTCATCTACACACACCACATTGTCAGCCAAAGTGTTTTGTACCATAAACAATGTGATTGTTGCTCTGTACTTTCTGAAATTGTCAGATCCTGCTGTCTGTGAATTCTTTTTTGTTTCCAAAATTAAAATTGAGACTGTAGGAAAGACGATTTGCTATCATGTTAGAAATAAAGGAAAAATCGCAGTAGGCTCTAGGCACAGTAACAAACGATGAGACCAGGAAATGCTTCCAGGAATAGAAGAAGTGCTGGGACAAGTATATTGTATCTCAAGCAGCATATTTTAGCAGTGATTAAAATGGAGTTACTATATACAGATAAACTTGTGACGACTTTAATTCCTTGCTAACTCAGGTCTACTAATGAACTGCATCTGTTAATGCCACCTCTTCATGGCATCAAATGTCAATCCTGGCCTTATTCATGTGCAGCTTCAGGCTGATGAAATGAGCTTCTCAACTCCATCAGAACTTTCTGCTTCAAGAACCCTTACACGAACCAGCAATAGCGAGAACATAACACCCATCCTGCTTCACCTCCACTAGCTCCCTGTGTCTTACAGGATCAAGTATAAAATTCTATTAATAATCTACAAAACTTTAAATGGCCTCACACTGGACTGCATCAGTGACCTTCTCCATCGCTCATCTGTTGTTCGCCCACTAAGGTCCTCTAATTCTGGCCATCTTTTTGTGCCCCACACTAACCTGCACACTGTGGGCCGTCAGCTGTATAGATTTCCCAGACTTAGAGATGACCTTCCTGAATTAATGAGATCAGCTGACTCCATTCATTCTCTTAAAAACCAACTGAAAAATTGGCTGTTCAGGAAGGCATCTAACTTAACTTGACATTCTGCCCCCTCTCTCAGTCTTCCTCTCTGTCCTGATGCTCAGGATAATGTGTGTGTGTGTGTTATATAACTAATGATGATATTTGCGAGGCTTTTCTTTTGGCATTGAATTTAGTATTTTACTCTGGTCTTTAATTCTATTTAATGCCTTTGTATATCCTCTATCTATCTGTTTTAGCGTTCTATTCAGGAAACATTTGTATCCAATATTACATACTAGCCAAAGTCCGCCGTAGCATATGCCGGTGTAAGAATAGGAACGGAAAACGGTGAGAAAGGAATTCAGTATAACAAAGACTTAGGAAACCACCGTTGCAGTATAACGAAAATAGCAAGTAGCGAAACAAATGCCAATGGTCGAGAGAGTACCTTCCTGTAGCAGGCTACGGAAAACATAGACATATATAGACGCCGCATTTCACTGTGTTGCCCAGTCGACACGATAAGTCAGCACGTCCGCCCTATCGCGAGTGGTAAAAGTGCCATTTAAACTAATACAGGTAGACATGGAAACCGGGTTTTCTGATGAGAAAACAATAACGTTTTAAACAGTATCGTTTACATACAATAGATTTTGACGAATCGTTTACATGCAATTATTTATACCATTTATACACTAAATGCATGCATATCCCATGGTCTTAGAGTTGGCGGGTGGGACTCTGTGAGTTGGCGATCGTGGCTCTCTGTCTTGCGTGAGGTGAAAAGTCAACGTGGCTCAGAGGTGCATGTGGACTTTTCCACAGACGAAAGCGACTGAGGCTGTGTTTGGTGAGTTGTTGCGTGCCTCGAGAGCGACGCTGGACTCAGGAGGAAGGTTACAGTTTCCGTGCGTGGCTCTGTCGTGCGTATGCCATGACGCGGTAGGAGGGTTAGAGCTGATGGGCGGGGCTCTGTCGAGCTTATACCATGGTCTTAGAGTTGGCGGGCGGGGCTCTGTCTTGCTTGCGCTCACTGTCTTGCATGCCCTCAGTGACTTGCTTGCGCTCAGTGTCTTGCGTGCCCTTAGTGAATTATATATAGAGATACCTGCTGTTTCTTTCTGGGACTTTGTGAAGCGCCTGGGGAAGGTGCAGCACAACATACAAAATTACATACAGGTAGTTATCAACTTACAACCACGTTCAGTTCCGATGGACCGGTAGTAAGCTGATTGAAATCTGACGGTATGTTTAGTACTGTATAATAAGTTCCTTAAGTCATATTATTTGTTTTAAATCCTTTGTTATCATCATTTTTATCTTTCTTTTAAATTATTGTTTTATTTTTTTGTTTCATTATTACTGTTGCACCCACCCGAACCTTTAACAGCCTCACGGATCCTTTCTTTGCCTGTGCTATGTTACATCATCAGTGTGAACCTCTCTCGGTGTTCATTGTGTTAACTGTGAGAGGAGGAGAGGGATTTAACCACTCATATGTTTTCTTTTATAACATTTCATCCTGTTAATCATAAACATTAACAGATAAAGCAGTTCAGTGTGTGGTTTCATTACCCCTTCGTGGCGGTTCCTGACTCACAACACAGAAGCTTTGGAGCCGAACCAGCTTCAAAGCCAGAGCGCATCAGTACAGTGTGTGCGGTGAACAATGGCTAGAGCAGAATAATTGAAATTAAAGGCAATTGTATTTGCTTTGTGAACCTTGAACCTGGACACAGACAGACTCAGATGGCAAGAGTCCAAAAACACACACTGTTTATTTTCCTTTTTCCACCACACAATAATACAGCACGCAAATCACCAACAAAGTCCTCTCTTTTCTCTTGCTTTTTCTTCTGCCTCCACTCCTCACTCACAAGCTCTGTCCTCTGCCTCCTGACTCCTGCTCCACTACCCTTTTTTAATAACCCGGATGTGCTCCAGGTGCTCCGTGACAATCTTCCGGCAGCACTTGCTGGTGTGGAGGAATTGCTGCATCTAGGGTTCCTTAATCGTCCGGGCGCCCCAACAGTGATGAGCTTCCAAGCTCTAATCCTTTGGCTCACATGCAGACCAGGGCGGCTGCCCTCTTGTGGCCCAGGGAAGGTATCGGCGCCCTCTCAGTTCTAGGATCCCCAGCCGTCCGCCACAGCTTTTATCCTCCATCATACTGCTTGATCACCTTCATTTTTCTGTCGAGATCAATTTTCTTATTTTCCAGTAATTGTAAGACAAATGTAACTGAATGTAGTCAAAACCACTGCAGGTAATAAACTGAGAACGAGATGAATGAGTCACGGTATATGGAGCTGGTGTGGTGAAAACTGTCATTTGCCCAAATAGTCGTAAAACACATAAATTGTAAGTCAACAACTGCCTGTAGTGAATTTTTCAGAATGAAACCACAATATGTTGCCATGACAAAGATTAGAACATTGGAAAGATTTACACGAGAACAGGCCATTCAACACAACAAAGCTCACCCGTCCAATCTACTTAAATCTTGCAAAATAACATCAAATTGGGTTTTGTAAGTCTCTTAAGTTCTACTTTTAATACAAATAATAAAAATAATTATAATTATAATAATAATAGGAATTATTTACATTTATATAGCGCTTTTCTTACTACTCAAGTGAGTGTTGAGCCACTTCCACCATCACTATTGTGTATAGCATCCACATGGATGATGCAACGGCAGCCATTTTTGTGCCAGTAGGCTCACAACACGTTGTTAGGTAGTGAAGTGGTGAGAGAGATAGCCCATTAGAGATGGGCGATAATTAAGGGGCCAGAATGACTAGGCTAAGGTGGGCAATTTAGCATGGACATCGGGATACACCCTACTTTTTATAAAGGATCTTTTATGGACCTTAGATTTACATCTCATCCAAAGGATGGCGCCTTTTTTCCAACACAGTTTTAAATGAAACACTTGTATCCCTCATTAAATCAGTGAAATAACTATTCCTTTTTCTATAAAAATGAACCCTATTTGTCAGTCCTTCTATACTTGACTTGTGTTCATCATTTTTCACTATTATTTTTGAATCATACTGGTCAATACAAAAGTCTTCTTTTTTCCTGATTTGCCAGCCTAATGATTTAAGATTTTGTATTTGATTCCGTTATAAGATATGTGCCCCAGGACCCTGAAAAAATGACCTTGCGCCTCTGAGTACATTTCTATATCTGAACTGTTTTCTTTCAACCCAGATGGCACTTTGCACAATTTACCTTCACTTTTCTTCTGCAGGGATCAGCAGATGTATTTTTTTTTTCTTTCACTTTGACTTATACCAAATGTGTCTCTCACTACCCAGGATTGCTGACAGTGTGTAGGATCCATTGATTTATTTTGAGTTTTTATTTGTGAAAATGTCAGGGTGTAGATTGGTGTCTAGTCGGCATTCTTTTTATATAAATCCTGTATATTGTATACTCATTCGACTTTTTTGAAATCTCAGAACTCTTTTATTTGTTTGTTAATTTATTTATCTATTACTTTGTGCCTATATCCACCCCTCCTTTTTATACATTTTTTCCACTCTATGAGAATATGGAGTTTTAACCTATAATCGCTAAAGTATTGTTCCGAAAGCAGGAACACACCCTAGATGAGATACAATACAGTACAATATAATTTATTTTTGTATAACCCAAAATCACTCAAGAAGTGCCTCAATGGGCTTTAATAGGCCCTGACTTTTGACAGCCCCCCAGCCTTGACTCTATAAGAAGACAAGGAAAAACTACCCGGAAAAAAAACCTTGTAGGGAAAAAATGGAAGAAACCTTGGGAAAGGCAGTTCAAGGAGAGACCCCTTTCCTGGTGTCAAAAAAGAAGGGGGGTCAATACAATACAATACACAGAACAGAAGTAATCCTCAATATATACTGTATGTTACAAGTACGGAGCAGAATTTAACAGTAGATGATATCACATAATAGGATTTGGATTTGTTTAGAGTCCTGGAGACCTCGACCACCAAGCTGACTTCCCATATTGGTCATTCCACAGCTGGGACAGCGCTGGGACAGCCAATCCAATGAAAGGAACCCTCTACCCGATGATTCCTGTGATTCTCCATCAGGGATGACTTTACCATAGGCAGGGAAAACAACTTGGCAGGTGGGCCGTGGCATCAAGTGCCACATTTGAGTACTGAGAAGAGAAACAGAATAGGTGAGGGTTAGTAACAAATTATAACTATCATGTTACTTATGTTTTAGTGCTAATGACTAACAACAGAGATGTAGTCTGTACAGTTAATCAGCAGCTCTAGTCAGGGTGTGCTAAACTGAAGTAGTGAGTCTTCAGCTGGGATTTTCAAGCTGAGACCGAAGGGGCATCTCTTATAGTAGCAGGCAGACCATTCCACAGTTTAGGGGCTCTGTAACTAAAAACTAAAAGAGATGCCAGGCAATGGCAGAATACACTCATATACATTGAATTTAGAGTTACCAGTTAACCTAGAACAGGAGAGAGAGCAGGGAACAAGCAACGGAAAAAGCACAAATGGACAAGATGTACAACCACAACTGACAAGACTTGGTGAGGAATTACATTCCAGCCAATCTCCAAAACTATGAAGAAGCAGTAATAACATCTGTGCCCCACTGTTCTTTGTAAAAGCCAGAAGTCTACATGACCATCATCAAGTCCTTCCGTGAGAACCCTAAATCCAAAGAGGACTGTTTCATTTATGTTAGATAGAATGCCCAGAGGGGAGTGGGCGGACTCATGGTCTGGAATCCCTTAGGATTTTATTTTTTTCTCCAGCCATCTGGAGTTTTTTTTTTTGTTTTTTTCTGTCCACACTGGCCATCGGACCTTACTCTTATTCTATGTTAATTAATGTTGATTTATTTTATTTTCTAACTGTGTCTTTTATTCTTCTATTCTTCATTATGTAAAGCACTTTGAGCTACATTTTTTTTGTACGAAAATGTGCTATATAAATAAATGTTGTTGTTGTTGTTGTTCTTTGTAATCCTGTTATATAAAAAGGGTAAACAGGCAGATCCAAGCAGCTGTAGGCCAGTAACCCTAACATGCATCACAGGTACATCAATGAAAGGGATTATTAAGGATAAGATTGAGCAGCACATTAGAACATTAGAACAATCTAGTGTCACACACTTGCGAGAAGGAGTCAACTAAAGGGCTTGAATAATGGCAATTCCATGTCTGACCAGGGGGCGGCGGAGTGCACTGAATGCAGACCATTCTCGGGAAATCCCGCAGGGTTCCGGCACCTTTGATAACATCACTTCCGGTTCCATTTCTGGCACCTTCGATGATGGCACTTCCAGTCCCCGCTTCTGATGATGTCATTTCCGCTTCTGGCCCCAATGACACCACTTCCTACTCTTTCCTTTAAAGCCACCATCTTGATTCAATACCGCAGGACTCAGTCTTGTAAACAGCTTACTATCTTTAATTACCTTTTGAAGCCAAGACACATTATACAGGTTACTGCCCCAAACCTTTATGATGTCTATTTGTCATTCTTGTGACACTAGATGAGAACAGGCCATTCAGCCCAACAAAGCTCGCCAGTCCTATCCACTTATTTCTTCCAAAAACACATCAAGTCGAGTTTTGAAAGTCCCTAAATTCCTATTGTCTACCTCACTACTTGGTCGCTTATTCCAAGTGTCTATCGTTCTTGGGTAAAGAAAAACTTCCTAATGTTTGGGCGAAATTTACCCTTAACAAGTTTTCAACTGTGTCGCTGTGTTCTTGATGAACTCATTTTAAAATAACAGTCTCGATCCACTGTACTAATTCCCTTCATAATTTTAAACACTTCAATCCGGTCTCCTCTTAATCTTCTTTTGCTTAAACTGTAAAGGCATTTTCCTCATTACTCATGCTCTGTATCCCTGAATCAGCCTAGTTGGTCTTCTCTGGACCTTTTCTTGTGCTGCTGTGTCATTTTTGTAGCCTGGAGACCAACACTGCACACAGGACTCCAGATGAGGCCTCACTAGTGTGTTATAAAGGTAGAGCAGAACCTCCTGTGACTTGTACTCTACACATCAGAGCGATATATACCATGACATTCTGTTTGCCTTCTTAATGGCTTCTGAACACTGTCTGGAAGTTGATAGCTTACAGTCCACTATGACTCCTAAATCCTTCTCATAAGGTGTACTCTCGATTGTCCAACCATCCATTGTGTATTCAAACCTAACACATGGCAAGGACAGAAGTTTTACTGAACAGCCAGCATGGGTTCAGACGAGGAGGTTGTGTTTTACTAACATGCTGGAATTCTGTGAGGAAGCAGCAAAACGATATGATTAAAGTCGAGCAGATGATATTTATCTTAACTTTCAGAAAGCATTTTAAAAGGTGCCACATGATAGGGTGGGCATCAAACTAAAAGAAGGGGCAGTTTAGGGTGATGGTGTGTAGGTGGGGGCAGAATTGGCTCAGACACAAGAAGCAGAGGGTGATGGTGTGAGGAACCTTATTAGAATCAGGTGTCCAGCAGTGGTCAGTGCTGTGGTCACTGCTATTTTTACTATAAAGGGTGAGTCAAAATTATGCTAACACTAATGGTACTGCTATGTATATACTTATATACAATTTTTGTGGACAATTTATGTGCCACATATGTTACCTGTGTTGAACATGATGGTGAACAGGTTGAGACCTGTAAATCATCTTGCACATATGAAGTATGTTTTGTGGAAAAATTGTTTCCGCCATTCAAATGTTAACATAATTTTGACTCACCCTCTATATAAATGATTTGGATAGGAATATAAGTAACAAGCTGGTTAAGTATGCAGATGTTGCCAAGATAGGTTTATTTGGCAGATAATCTGAAATCCTTTGAGTCATTACAGGGGGACTTGGACAGCATACCGGCTTGGGCAGATTTGTGTCTGATGAATTTTAATGTCAGTAAATGTGAGCATAGGAAGGAAAAATGTGAGGTTTGAATACACAATTTGAAAAAAATCAAACGTGCACCTTATGAGAAGGCTAACAGATTGTCAGGTTATATAGCGCCCCTGTAGAGTACAAGTCCAAGAAGGCTCTGCTCAAGCTTTATAACTCACTGGTGAGGCCTCATCTGGAGTCCTGGGTGCAGTTTTGGTCTCCAGGCTATAAAAAGGACATAGCAGGGTGAATTTGCTAGGAAGTTTTTCACACATGGCTCTGGTGAATACTTATTTTAAGAAGAGGGGAGGAACATAGGGTGACATACAAGAGTGGAGGAAGATGCACACAGGTAGATTATATCCTATGCAGAACAGTCAATCTGAAGGAGATTAAAGACTGCAAAGTGGTGGCAGGGGAAAGTGTAGTTAAGCAGCATAGGATATTGGACTGTAGGATTACCCTGGAGATCAAAAAGAAGAAGAGGAGAGGGAGGGCAGAGCAAAGGATCAAAGACGGGCACTGGATGGCAGTCAAGAATTACCAGACAGTTGGGAAACTACAGCAGATGTAGTAAGAGTATCAGCAAGAAGGGTGCTTGGTGTGACATCTGGACATAGAAAGGAGGAAAAGGAAACCTGGTGATGGAATGAGGAAGTACAGGATGAGGAAGTACAGGAGATGATGGTGAAAAAGTGGGATAGTCAGAGAGATGTAGAAAGCAGACAAGAGTACAAGAAGATAAGAAGCAAGGTGAAGAGAGAGGTGGCGAAGGCTAAAGATAAGACATACGGTGAGTTCTATGAGAGGTTGGACACTAAGGAGGGAGAAAAAGACCGGTGGGCTAGACAGAGGGACTGAGCTGGGAAAGATATGCAGCAGGTTAGAGTCATAAAGGATAAAGATGGAAACGTACTCACAAGTAAGGAGAGTGTGTTGAGTTGATGGAAAGAGTACTTTGAGAGGCTGATGAATGAAGAGAACGAGAGAGAGAAGAGGTTGGATGATGTGGATATAGTGAATCAGGAAGTGCAACGGATTAGCAAGGAGGAAGTAAGTATAGCTATGAAAAGGATGAAAAATAGAAAGGCCGTTGGTCCAGATGACATACCTGTGGAAGCATGGAGGTGTTTAGTTGAGATGGCAGTGGAGTTTTTAACTAGATTGTTTAATGGAATCTTGGAAAGTGAGAAGATGCCTGAGGAGTGGAGATGAAGTGTACTGGTGCCGATTTTTAAGAATAAGGGGGATGTGCATGAATGTAATAACTACAGGGGTATAAAATTGATGAGCCACAGCAAGAAGTTATGGGAAAGAGTAGTGGAAGGTCGGTTAAGAAGGGAGGTGATGATTACTGAGCAGCAGTATGGTTTCATGCCAAGAAATAGCACCACAGATGTAATGTTTGCTCTGAAGGTGTTGATGGAAAAGCATAGACAAGGCCAGAAAGAGTTGCATTGCGTCTTTGTGGACCTGGAGAAAGCAGTTGACAGGGGCCTCGAGAGGAGCTGTGATATTGTATGAGGAAGTCGGGAGTGGCAGAGAAGTATGTAAAAGTGGTACAGGATATGTACGAGGGAAGTGTAACAGTGGTGATGTCTGTGGTAGGAGTGATGGATGCATTCAAGGTGGAGGAAGGATGACATCAGGGATCGGCTCTGAACCCTTTCTTATTTGCAATGGTGCAATGGAGTGGTGAGGATGCAAGGAGCAGAGTTGGTGAAGGTGAATGAGTTTAAATACTTGGGATCATGAGTACAGAGTAACAGGGATTGTAGAAATGTTGTGAAAAAGACAGTGCAGGCAGGGTGGAATGGGTGGAGAAGAGTGTCAGGAGTAATTTGTGACAGACGGGTATCAGCAAGAGTGAAATGGAAGGTCTACAGGACGGTAGTGAGACCAGCTGTTTTATATGGGTTGGAGACGGTGGCTCTTATCAGAAAGCAGGAGACAGAGCTGGAGGTGGGAGAGTTAAAGATTCTAAGATTTGCATTGGGTGTGACGAGGTTGGACAGGATTAGAAATTAGGACATTAGAGGGTCAGCTCAAGCTGGACGGTTGGGTGACAACATCAGAGAGGTGATATTGCTTTGGTTTTAGACATGTGTAGAGGAAAGATGCTGAGTATATTGGGAAAAGGATGTTAAGGATAGAGCTGCTAGGCAAGAGGAAAAGAGGAAGGCCTAAGAGAAGGTTTATGGATGTGGTAAGAGAGGACATGCAGGAGGTGGGTGTTAAAGAGCAAGATGCAGAAGACAGGACGATATGGAAGGAGATGATCCGCTGTGGCAACCCCTAACAGGAGCAGCCGAAAGAAGAAGAGTTAGGAAGTTTTTCACACAGAGACCCATAGGCACATTGAATAAGTGACCAAGTAGTGTGGTAGAGAGTAGGAATTGAGGGACCTTCGAAACTCAAGTACAAGTCACAGGAGGTTCTGCTGAAGCTTTATAACACACTGGCTATAAACTCCTCATCTGGAGTACTGTGGACAGTATTGGTCTCCAGGGTACAAAAAGGACATAGCAGTGCTAGAAAAAGTCCAGAGAAAGACAATGAAAATGGTAGACAAAAAGTGGAGGACAACTTCCAAAGAGATTCAAGCTGATCTCCAAGGTCCATCAGTGTCTGATCACACCATCGGTTGTTTTTTGAGTGACAGTGGGCTCAATGGAAGAACACCAACGAGAACTCTAATGTTGAAAGAAAAACAAAAAGTTAGAATGGTATTTGCTCAAATGTATATTGAGAAGACACATTTCTTCTGGGAGAATGTAATTTGGACAGATGAGACAAAGCTGGAGCTTTTTGGCCAGTCACATCAGCTCTGTGTCCACAGACTAGAAAATGAAGCTTACAAAGAAAAGAACACCATAGCTTCTGTGAAACATGGAGGAGGCTCTGTTATGTTTTGCGGCAGCTTTGCTGGCATGGAGTGCCTTGAGTCTGTGCAGAAAACAATGAAACCTCAGGACCATCAAGTCATTCTGGAGTGAGATGTCCTGCTCAGTGTCAGTGTGCTCTGTCTCAGTCACAGGTCATGGACCCTCCAACAGGATAAGGAGCCAAAACACACAGCACCAAGAATAATGAAGAACCAAACATTGGACTATTCTGAAGTGGCCTTCTATGAGCCCTAATTTGAAACCTTTTAAACATCCATGGAAAAAAGAGAAGCATGCAGTCTGGAGAAGACCCCTTCACACCTGACACAGCTGGAACAGTTTATTCAGGATGAGTGGACAGGAGCAGAGGGTCTCATGAAGAGCTCCAGGAATCGCTTGTAGGCAGTGATTACAAATTCTTAATGTTAGATGAAGGGTCCCATTATTTTTGTCCATTTTCATTTGTGTTATTATTTGAAATATTCTGTTGAATCAAAACTCTAAAGCACAGTCTGAATTTTGTTAAATATGAAATAAGCAATGAAACGTGCCAATTACTTTTATAAGTTTCAAGTAATTTCAGAAACAATTGAGAGTTTTCTTTTATTATGGAGGGGTTCCAATACATTTGTTTATAACTGTGCTGCCAACATGAGACTGACAACTGTCAGGACTGCTCTGACATAATGCCGCATAAAAAGGCATCTCCAATTACAGAATCAATATCAATATCAAATTTACAGTATGTAAACTTCCCCTTGGGATTAATAAAGTATCTATCTATCTATCTATCTATCTATCTATCTATCTATCTATCTATCTATCTATCTATCTACAGAAGGCATTTGCAGGTCAAAATCAGAGATGTGTTTTTTTTCCCTCTTCCCATTACATGCACACTCTCTTGGTGAAAGCAATCTGCTTTGTCGCCAGAGTCTGGACCTTTTTTTTTTTAGAGCTCACGTCA
The DNA here is from genome assembly GCF_016835505.1 of Polypterus senegalus. Lineage (NCBI taxonomy): Eukaryota > Metazoa > Chordata > Cladistia > Polypteriformes > Polypteridae > Polypterus > Polypterus senegalus. The sequence goes on from NC_053158.1 coordinate 12,413,803, forward strand.
TTGACAGCAGCGATAACTTGTTGCCATTCACCATATTTGCACTTGTTGCTAACACCCACGCTTAGGCCACCAAATAAAAGGTTCTTTGCCGGTCTCTAATTTAGAGATAAGAACTTCTGTCTCACACTAGTGGATATGTCACGTGGTTGCATTACCTGCTAATGACGCTGTGCAGCATCCTGACTGCATATGAATGAGGAGGATTAGCATCGTCCATATACAATATGTGTATCTCAGATGGAACAGGGTGGAGTTTGAGGCACATTCACGATCACACATATAAGATCATTGTGGTTAATACAGAGAGAATTGCATAGAAATATGCGTATGCCTGCTTTTTTATAAATCAGAGATTTTTCTTGTATTATGCATTTTCCTATATTTTTTGATGTACGCATATTTTCATGTTCAAAATCACACAAAGTTTTATAAATAAGGCTCCTGGAGTGCTATTGCTGCTTCATTTTAACCCTCTTCTTAATTGGTGATCAGTTTTGCTACTAATTAACATTTTTGCTTTAATTTTAATTGACTTGCTAATCAAGACTCGGATCCTTAATTAGCAACCAAACAATAATGAGATACAAAATGAGCCAGCACATAGATAGATAGATAGATAGATAGATAGATAGATAGATAGATAGATAGATAGATAGATAGATACACCATATAATAGATAGATAGATAGATAGATATATAGATAGATAGATAGATAGATAGATAAATAGATAGATAGATAGACCATATTTAGCAGATAGATAGATAGATAGATAGATAGATAGATAGATAGATAGATAGATAGATAGATAGATAGATAGATAGATAGGGATTACACTATAGATAGATACAGTAGATAGATAGATAGATAGATAAATAGATAGATAGATAGAAGGCACTATATAATAGATAGATAGATAGATAGATAGATAGATAGATAGAAGGCATTATATAATAGATAGATAGATAGAAGGCACTATATAATAGATAGATAGATAGAAAATTAACAGTTTTTGTAAATGTCTGCTCTGGCAGAATGACAGCAGCAACAAGCCATGGAATTAAATAAGTTTCATTAACAACAAAAATTGGCTTCTAATTAGGAAACTGGTTGGAGTTCGAGGCCCCAACTTAGCTGGTCATCTGTCAGCTCACTTCACTGGGGCTTAAATGACAAGGCAATTAAAATGAAGGGAAAATAAGATAATTACCAGCAAAATTGGTCACTGATTAAGAAATGGATTAGAATGAAAATCTGCAGCCACAGTATCATTCCAGGACTGGCATTGAAGACGACTGATCTAAACCTTGATCAATTAAATTCAATTTCTTCATTAATATATCTATTTAGTAAATGCACTTTATGAAATACTCATGTAAAAAGAAAAGAAAACTGTTTCTAAACAGAGCTGCACAAACACAAATGTCCCAAAAGGCTATTTCCCTGTCAAATATGAAGAATGTTTTAATATAAAAATACAAATGTAGTAAATGATTTTGCTCCAGTAAACACGGAGAACACATAAGTGGCTGGACCGGCCGATGATTTGAGCTTACAGCCTCCACGGGTGTGCATTCGTTTTCCAGCCGGCGCTGCCTGAACATCTGCTCCCCAAACCGCATTATCAGTCTGACGTGCCAATCAAGTTCCAGTAAAGCCACACATCTGCTCCGTTACCATAACATCAGCCAGCCATATTAAGGCTCAGCCAGTTTTTGCTTTTTAACGATGCTGAAGGTTTTCCACTGCCAATTTATTTTCAAAACTATACTTTCTTTTTAATAACTATATTTTGTGCAACAGGAAATAAAAAGCTTTTTTTATTTTATTTTTTAATAACTAAAAATATATGCCTTAAATTATAAAAAGTAAAGATTGACATTCTTACAAGACTTTTTATTAAAACAATTAGATGACTTAGGTGCAACATGTAGCTAATTTATGTTTACTTATTAAAAGTTTCAGTATGACAGACACGGTTGTGCACTGCACGGGCAGCTGTATAAGTTATTTGAAAGATATTTCATGTGTGTTCCATGTCTACAAAGATCTATGTAAGTGTAGCATGACAGAAATGTTAAACACATACCTAGTAGACTACCTTTTTTCATGTAATAGTACTAACAACAAAATTTTGACATGAAGTGTATAATGTGTGAAGTTTGAAATCCAAATATCAAATAAACATTTTTACAAAATGGACAAATATAACAGAACAAGTGCACTTTTATTCAAGACTATAACCGAAGAAACAGAAATCAGTGTACTTCGTTGACATGACTGCTTTGGTAAGAACTGTTGACTCATAATCAACAGGTCAGGGGTTCGAGCCTTGCCACATCACAAAATAAACGTTTTGAGTAGTGACTTACCTTTATTGTTACTACTATACAATAAACACATACATTTGATTTGAGTCTGTAATAGCCTGTAAATTTATAGTACTTGTAAAGGTTAGCGTTTTTTTTTTATTCAGTTTTATTCTCTCAGTTCCGTTCACGCTTGCCCCGATCTGACATGGCTGTTTTCACATAAAGACGTGCAATAACAGAGGTGAACTCAGATGAGGACATGGGTTCTGCATCGGAGAAAGAGAACAAAAGCCCTCCCCACAAGAAACGTCCACTCACATATAAGAACAACGCAGCTACCCCAGGTATAAAGGTGAAAGATGGCACCGTTTGGATGCAGCAACAGGTCGGGCGTCATCCTGGCAGCCCCACACCTGTCCTTCAAAGACAATGCAGGGCTTACTTGCCAAGGTATCGTGCAAAGTCCTGTTTGTGATTATGTTTTGTGATGGTCCTTAAATAAAAGACATTTATATGTTACTTATATAAAAGCCAGATCGAATGTTATTCACCTTGATTTATTTGCTTATCTTCCTACCGTGTAAAGTCACAAGTAGACTGAAGAGCTTCCTGTGTTTGATTGACACGGACATGCTGACAAACTACATGATTACTGAAGTGACTTCAGCTGCAGGTGGAAACTCCACACAACTGTTGTTACGGTTCTGCCTTTGTCCAGAAATGGTTTCATAAGCTTTGTGACCTTAGTCTCGGAAAGTCTTTCTCCTTTCTAGAGAGTGTGTATTTGTTGGAGGGGGGAGACGGCATTTATTTATTTACCTATATATCTCCCATTTCAATTCAAATGCCTCAAATTTCCAGTAAGGCTCTGCTTCGCGATGATAATCAATAAGTCTCAGGGACAGAACCTACAAAAGGTTGCCATTGATTTGAGGCAAGATTGCTTTCCTCCTGGACAACTCTACGTTGCATTCTCAAAAGTAAGCTCAGTGCACAGCTTGGTCATATTACAACCAGAGTGCTGAACTGACAACGTGCTATACAAAGAGATCCTTAACAGATAGTTATTGGTATATTTTCCTTCAGTTTAAAAAGGTTTTCTTTTCTTCTTAATAAAAATTTAAAAGCAGTACTTTGTCGCTCGCCTGAGGATTTTGCTATATACAGTATATATATATATATATATATATATATATATATATATATATGTAGATATGTATATATATATATATATATATATATATATATACATATGTATGTATATATGTATGTGTGTGTATATATGTAGATCTGTATGTATATGTATCTGTGTGTATATATTGTCAGGGATGCCAGGGGCAACGACCTGGCCGGGACGCCTTGAGGGACCGGAGGAGGGTCTACGTGCGCCCTGGGTCACGTGGGGGCCGTCATCCTGGTTGCATTGAGGGCCACGGGCACAGAGCTTTGAAGCTCCACCCTGTAGTGGCCCGTGGTCGTCGCCAGGGGGCGTTCCCGTGCGTTGGGAGCCCTGGACCTCAGCACTTCCGCCACACCAGGAAGTGCTGGGGTGAAGAAGAGCAGGGACACCCGGAGTGCTTCCAGGGATGCAGCCGGCACTTCCGCCACACAGGGGCATGTCGGCGGGTGATTGCCGGAACCCACCTGGAGCACATCCAGGTGATAATAAAAGGGGCCTCCTCCCTTCATTCAGGGCGAGAGTCGGGAACGGAGAGGACTGAGCTTGCTGGAGGAGGCAAGGAGGCGGCCTGAAGTGGAAAAAAGGCATTGTTGTGGCCAGGACTTTTGTGGGCTTTTGGGGTTTGTGGTGCACTTTGTATATATTATTGTAAATAAACATGTTGTGGGTGACATGAACGTGTCTGCCTGTCTGTGTCCGGGCCAGTTTCCACAATATATATGTATATATGTGTCTGTATGTATGTATGTTTGTGTATATATATATATATGTATGTGTATGTGTGTATATATATATATGTATATTTATCTGCATGTATGTATATGTATATATATATATATATATATATATATATAGACATGTGCATGTGTTGATATGTGTATATGTAGATATTTATATATATATATATATGTATATTGTGATGGATGTGCAGCAAGAGTTTCCGGCCCTCACTCCCAGGCCGCCATGAGGAGCTCTCCCGACAGCATGGATGTGCCCCGAGTTCCAGCAGGGCCTCATGGACTTTGTAGTTTTTATACACAGCCCTGCTGGATACCTTGGGGACCACATGGAGTCGCTGTAGCAAGGCTCGTACACTCATATGTGCCCTATAACCTGGAAGTGCGTCCTGGTCATGTGAACGGGAGGAATGACGTATTTCCAGGTTGAAGAAAAAGTTTTTACCTGACCCAGAAGTGATAGAAAGTCACATCAACTGAGGGACAAACACTTCCGGGTCAAGGACTATAAAGGACTGTGGGAAATCCCAGACGGACGAACTGAGTTGGGAGGCATGGTGGCTAAGCGTCTGGGAGAGGAGGATTGGTTTATTTGAGAATTGTATTGTTTATTGAGAATTGTGGAGAGGAGCGTGCTTTGTGCACTTTATTATTTTTACCTGGTGTCTGACGTGTGGTTTGAGGGTACAAGGGTGCAAGAAAGCCCTAATCTGTCTCAATATGTATATATGTTTATATGTGTGTGTGTCTGTGTGTTTGTGTGTGTGTGGGTGTATATATATATATATATATATGACAGCAACACTCATAACAGTGACAGAACAATTACATTGACAATCATGTTACGTTATTTTTAAAATGTTTCCTTTTCTTTTTCATAACTTCTTTAACACATTACTTCTCCGCTGCAAAGCGCGGGTATTTTGCTTGTATGTATGTATGTATATATATATATATACACAGTATATATATATTGTGAACGATAGGGGGTGCTCTCGCTCCCTTGAACCCCTGTCCACGACTCCAGACACCAGGTAAAAGTCCAAATGTTGACTTTATTTTTCTTCCACAGTGCACAAAGCACCCTCTCCACCACAATACTCATATAAATACCAATAAACTACTAATACACAATCCTCCAGCTCCCAGACACATTGCCACCCTTCCACCCAGCTCAGCTCATTGTCTGTGAGTTCCCATAGTCCTTTTATACTCCCTGACCCGGAGGTGTTTCTGCCCAACAGTCCACAAGTCCTTATTCCTTCCGGGTCAGGGTAAATAGTCCTTTTCTTCAACCCGGAAGTCCGTCGCTCCCTCGGTCCTCCCTGCAGCTCCCTCCTGTGGCCCCCACGGCATCCAGCAGGGCTTTGCATAAAAACTCCATTGTCCATGATGCCCTGCTGGTCTTCTGGGGACCTCCATGCTGCAAGGAGGGCTCCACCTGGCGGCTTGGGGGTATTGGCCGGGATAAATGGCCGGCCATCCTTCACAGTAAATGCGACGAATTATTATTCAGAGCGGCCTGCCCCGAAAGGGAAGTCTTCCTCCAAGAGGACGTTCTGGTTGAGCCTTGATTAATTCGAACATCTTGTTCCCTGGAGAACCTAGGGGGAATATTAGTCCAAATCGACATCTTGTCCCCCTCTCTCCAAGGACAGTTCCGCCAAATATGGCCCAACCTTCGGCACCCGTAACACTGCCTCTGTCCTCCTGGTATTCTCCCCCTGCGGGACTAAAAACAATTAGGAACTGTTAGGTCCGCCCCTTGTCTTGCTGGGAGAGAAACCCCTGCCGCCTCTAACGATGCTTTCTCTATTTCTGTCTCTATTCCTTTCTTGTCAGGAGACCTCGGTTTAATCTTAGAGCCCTCCTGTTTAATCTGGGGCTTATATACAGTCTGGGTCTCTCTATTACAAGAAGAGAGCCCCTTTACTGTCTGCACCCCTCTTGATTTACAAATTACCGGTGGCGGCGTCTTAAGGGCCGTCTCGCTCCGGGAATCAGCACTGTCTAGCTGCCCCGGATCGATTAGCCCTTCCGCTGACCACTCGGTTAACGTACCGGCCTCTCTTGTAGGGCACGCCGTGTATTGGCACCCGCTACTTAATAAACGCGGGCCGGATCACACCACGTCCCTCTATTATGTACGATACGTGTCTCGCCTACCTGTATCGCCGCATTATTCATTACGGGAGGCTCCCCACCATATCGCCGCACGTAGGTCCTCACCTTCTCCAACGGCTCTCTGGCTGCAGCTCCCAACTCCCTGACGATCTTTTCAATGGTCGTCAGGACCTGTAAGAAACTTGCTACGGGCTCGATTAAGCGTTCGAGTTCCCGCAAGTCATTATTTATTTCGACCGGCATAAGACTTACTTCCTTGTCTGTCTTCTCTGCCAGCCGGGAGCCAATGAGTACGCCCGCTTCAGGCACGTGCTCTGACGGGTCTCGCGGAGGCTTCTGCGACTTGGAGTTCTCAGAGGGTCGAGTTGCCTTCTTCGGCGAACTGCGGTCTGTCTTTAATACTTTTGCGACATCCCGATTAGCTACTTCCCGACCCTCCTTACCTTCTTGTGGGTTGAGCGATGCCTCGCTCGCCTCCCCCTTCCCCTTCAGAAAGACCAAGTCCATTCCTTCGGGCTCGAAGGCGCAAACAGTGGGACGCGGAGCTCCTCCTTCCCAGAATGCACTGGGTTTGCTACCGTGTCCCTCGTCGGCTGCCGTCATGCGGAAGTCGTCTCCTCTGTGCTCAGGTTCCGACAGGAGCATGCTGTCGTCTCCGGGGTAGTCTCCTTTTCCCCGCGGAGTCTCCAGGTGATCTTCTCCGAGGTACATGCATGGGACAAAGTGAGTAATAATAAAATAATTTTCCATACCGTTCCCAGCACGTACCTCAGAGCGTTCGTTGAATCCTGGAGGTTTCTCCGGACTTGAAAGGCCACTCCTTAACTCCTCCCGAGCGTCGGCCATTACACACAGGTCACTCCCGCTGACGATATTGCTCTGCTTGCCCTTCTTCCCCATTTTGGACTCGGAATTTTCGGGTTCGGGCGATGCTGTGGTGATTCCTGATTCCGTAGTCTTTTCGGTGTTCATTACCCACAGAAATATTTTATTCAGGTCCTCTGCAAACGACGCTAGAGTTTCCTGTCGACTACGCCACTGTGAACGATAGGGGGTGCTCTCGCTCCCTTGAACCCCTGTCCACGACTCCAGACACCAGGTAAAAGTCCAAATGTTGACTTTATTTTTCTTCCACAGTGCACAAAGCACACTCTCCACCACAATACTCATATAAATCACAATAATAACAAATAACCAATCCTACAGCTCCCAGACGCGTTGCCACCCTTCCACCCAGCTCAGCTCATTGTCTGTGAGTTCCCATAGTCCTTTTATACTCCCTGACCCGGAGGTGTTTCTGCCCAACAGTCCACAAGTCCTTATTCCTTCCGGGTCAGGGTAAATAGTCCTTTTCTTCAACCCGGAAGCCTGTTGCTCTTCCTATGACGAACCTCCGGGTCACAGGGCACGAAGAAGCCCTCGGTCCTCCCTGCAGCTCCCTCCTGTGGCCCCCACGGCATCCAGCAGGGCTTTGCATAAAAACTCTGTTGTCCATGATGCCCTGCTGGTTTTCTGGGGACCTCCATGCTGCAAGGAGGGCTCCACCTGGCGGCTTGGGGGTATTGGCCGGGATAAATGGCCAGCCATTCTTCACTATATATATATATATATATATATATATATATATATATATATATATATATATATATATATATATATACTGTACTGCTATCATCTAGCATGCTTGGTGAATATAAACTCCCCAGGGATAGCTTTTCTTTTCCATTGGCTGTCCATCCATCTTTCCTGATCCTTTCTTCCGGGTCTGCTTCTTGTTTTCTCACCGGCCAGGATCCCCATCCAGCCAATGTAGCATCTACAGTACAAGGTATTTATTTATTTAAAAGCTTCTGTTAAACAGTCAAATTTCCCTCAACACAAATAAAGACCTACCTATCTATCTTATATAGTGCCTTTCTTATCTATCTATCTATCTATCTATCTATCTATCTATCTATCTATCTATCTATCTATCTATCTATCTATCTATCTCAGGGCAGTCTTAACTCATGGGCATGCTGGGCAGTTGCCCTGGGGCCCCATGCTAATCTATGTATGTTGTGACTTGCTGTTAATAAATAAATACCATACTATACTAAACTATAAATATGTGTTATTGTGTTACAAGTGGACATTGGCAATCGCCTCTGATTTAGTATCACGGTCACCTCTGCAGCCTCACATGCCTGTATGTGTATGGATCTCATTCACTACGTAACGTAAAAGTTTATCAACCATTTTAATTTTTTATTCCTGTGTGTGGTTGTGTAGGTAGGGGCCCCATTGCACTGCTTCGTCTGGAGGCCTATAATGCTGCTAAGATGGCCCTGATCTATCTATCTATCTATCGATCTATCTATCTATCTATTATATAGTGTCTTTTTCTATCTATCTATCTATCTATCTATGGAGCTGTATGTTTGTGTGGACATTGTAGGTAAAGACTTACATGTTGAAACAGAAAAAGAAAAAAAGAAATTAAATACAAAAAAGTTTCCCATCAAACGGATTCTATCATTATCATGTTACCTTCTGTGTCACTCTTCTCCCCAGCTAGTTTTCATCTGCTATTTTTTGAGCTTTTACAGCTGGCTGACATCAATTATCACTTTTAGCTGGTATCAGACTGTTGACCCAGGGGTCCAGAGAGCTGTCCTTTTTCAAGTGGGGGAGTGAGAGAGAGAAGAGAAATGTTAGAGTTCCCCATTTAAAAGTGAAAATTACATTACATGGAAAGAAAAAAAAAAGTCCAGTCAGGCTCGTTTGAAAAAGTAACATTTAGCAAAAGCCCTGAAATCCTTGAAGTACTTCAGCAAGGTTAACTGCATTGTGTGTTTCTCCCTTGAAAAAAGTTTGCAGCCAGTAAATAAATGAGCATGAAGCTCTTTTCAAAGATGATTTTTGTCCTTGTTACTTTAATTTTGAACTTAAATTTACATTTTATTTTTTGTAACAAAATGTTGTACTTCCTTTATCAGAATCAAATAAACAAAGAATGAGGAAGGGGGTTACAGCATGGTGAAGTTCTTAAAGCTGCTGCTCTCAGTTTCATAATTCATTGGCAGCTCCTTCTCTGTCTATTTGTCTGGATGTCTTTTTCCTCCCTGACTACAATCCTGTCAGGATGGGCTTCATCTTGGTGGTGGGATAAAGTAGTTATTACCAGAGGACCTCTGTAATATTAGTCCTGTCCAAATCAATAATATGTCTGAAGCTTTGTACTAACTGTGTCTTCACGTCAAGGCAAAGATTATGGAGAATATGACATTCCATAAAAGGTCTGTAGAAAACAGCTCCAGGTTAACGTAGTCCCTTGCAAATGGACATGTCTGTAAAATTCTGCCATTTAAATGATTAAGATGGGAGTAAAATTACAGAGGTCCTCCAGTAATAATTACTTTACCCAGTGCCTAAAGTGGAAAAAAAGAACTGCAGGTACTCTTTGATGTGTCTGATGAATAACAGCACGGAGTGCCAAGTCCACTTGGAGGCATTCCTGATATGCACAATGTTAAATCGAAAACCGGACAGGGTGTCTTCTTTGGAGGTGCGATCAGACAAATTGTTATAAATTGGAGTAGCTAATGTGGTCTGAGAGTGCAGAACGGTACTCGTACATTAACTACCAGTACTCATATGGCAAGAATAGGAAATACCAGAACAAAGTACCAGTGCATCCTGGTCCACTTCAAGCTCTGGTTTTAACCCCACCTCCTGGCATAGGACTAATCCCAACTAATTGTGAGTGTCAACCAATATTAAAAGAAACTAAGTGTCTCTCCTCTTTACTGTAATTTTTTTCCTTTCTTCATCTTATAATTATTGCTGTACCACTACGAAAGAATATTCTATTTTATTTTATTATATATATATATATATATTGTGGTTGATAGCCGTCAACTATGTTATGAATGCCGCCGGCCAGGCCATTTGTGGAGGAGAGCCGGGGGCAATAATCGGAAATTATGGAGCAGTATCTCTCCCTCGTTCTTGTGCTCTTGTTTTCCAAGACAAAGCCACAGTCTGGCCACAGCAGACAGCCCCTCCTGGAGAAGGACAACCCTCACGGGACTGGACACTTTGCCCCACAGTGCTCGGCCGAGGGAGGGGCAATGTGGTGGACGGCCGGGACTCCCAAAGAGTAGAAGGATGCGGGTAGGCAGCTACTTTGGGACACTGTCATCCCCATGACACTAGATGGCGATTTCCCTGCAGCATAGCAGTGCCCTGGATTTCTGCAAAGCATCATGGGATCTGGAGTTTGGCTTCACAGCACTGCTGAATACCATAGGTGCCACTAGGAGACGCTGCAGGAAGACCTGGGTATTTTTACATTCCGTATAGCCTGGAAGTACTCCCAAGTCACAGGGACAGAAGCCCCAAAGCAATTCTAGGTGGAAGAAAATACAAGTTCTCCATCTGACCCGGAAGTGCTGACGAGTCATGTGGACGGAAGGACAGAAAGACTTCTGGGTCAAGGACTATTTAAAGGACTGCTGTGAACCCAGCAAGGGAGCCTGAGTTGGGAGGAGGTGGACAACACTTGCTGGGAGGTGTGGAGGAGAAAGAGTATTGTGATTATCCATCCATTATCCAATCCAGTATATCCTAACTGCAGGGTCACGGGGGTCTGCTGGAGCCAATCCCAGCCAACACAGGGAGCAAGGCAGGAAACAAACCCCAGGCAGGGCACCAGCCCACCGCAGTATTGTGATTATTATTGATATAATTGTGTTTATTGTGGCTGTGGTGCTTTTGCAGTTTGCTAAATGGCTTGAACTGGCATGAGAATGTGTGTGGCTTTACGCCAATTTTAGTTTTTATACATTGCGATGTGAGTGTGGAAACAGGCGTACACAACATTTTTGTGCGTACGCACCGTTTATACATGAGGCCCCTGAAGTGGACGAGTCAGAATCCAGATCTCAACCCAACTGAGAACTTGTGGCTAGACTTGTTCACTCACGGTCACCATGACACCTGACAGAGACTGAGCAGATTTGAAAAGAGGAAAAAAATTAGAAAAACAGAAGAGCTGATACAGAAAGACCTGAGTACACAGACTTAAGGACAAGAAGAACTACTGTGATCAGAAAGAGTGACAAAAACATGCCTCTCATGTTCCAGGAAAGAAAAATATGGTAGACAATCCACTTTTTGACCCAGAGAAAAATTACCTTTATCCCCTGTAAATCAAACATGGACTTAGGAAAAACGTTATTAACACTTTGAATGTGAGGTACTAGTTAAGTCGTATCTCATTGTGCCCGTTAAGGTAAGACGTAGAATATAACTTGTACCCCTTGAGCAAGGCCCTTAACCTGCAATTGCTCTGTCCTGGGCATGATGCTAATTTGCATCCAGCCCTGCAAGGAGGTCCTCCAACTAACAGGGAAAATTCAGGGGTTGGTGGCAGGATTGGCACTCCCTCCACTGTAAAAAACTTCACACTGTTCAGTGTGGTGCTGAGGTGACACCCATTGGCAAGCAGCATTCGGGTACCAATCTGCGTGGTTCATCATGTGGTGGGTGCAGCAACGTGCTGTTACCTGTGCATGCTCCTGACCTCTATCTGTCTCCCCTCAGTATACAGCCATTATACATGCAGCCAACTTGCTGCCACATCTCAGTTATCTACTATAGTGCTGCCCTCTAGTGGACAGCCATACAATGGTTTTTTTTGGAGTGGCAAAATGGTTTTATAAATAGACAGTCCGTAGTTATGTCATCACAAAAAAGGCATAAAGCCATTGATGCTTTGAAACAACTAGATTTGCTGCAAGATGAATATTTTGATGATAATGACAGTGATCAAGATAGTGACAATCAACGGGATGATGTGGAACCTGTAGGCTCTGGCACTGGAGCGGCTCACTTCTCCGAAGACATTTCTTCATAACAAGGTGTCTGACTCAGTCTGTCTTATCAGAATAGCAGTAATTGTGCCGTCACTCTGAGTGCAAACATTCACCAACTAACAAATGTGTTGTTTGCAAACAGCATGGACAGCACAAAAAAAGTGTTACATTTATGGCACATGTTCTTCCAAGCCTCCACTCTGCGAGGGGCCATCGTTCAAGGACTCTTATTCAAATGGTCATAATAAAGTAATTAAAAGTTTCTATACATTTTTAACAGAGTTACTGTTGATAATAAAACTTGCTTTCCAATACTGTTCATTTAATTTTTTATGAATTCTGACAGTTCAGTATTTGTCATATATGCATAGACCTATATTGCCACGCTGCTTACTTCTCTTTCAGTCCATCAGCGGTTATGCCTTTCACCCATTGCTGGATTCCGAAACCCTCCTACTGCTTGCCATTCATGTGTTGGTGCTTCACAGCCGGATTGAACAAACTGGTCATAAAACAGTAAATACCAGCTCATGTGTTATTCACATCTGCTTCTTCTTCTTCTTCTTCCTCTTTTGGATGCTCCCATTAGGGGTTGCCACAGTGGTGTCCCGCAGGGCTCAGTACTGGGACCTTTACTGTTTTCACTTTACATGCTTCCACTGGGATCTCTCATTAGGAAACAACATGTTCATTTTCACTTGTATGCAGATGACACCCAGTTATACTGTACCTTTCATTTAGATCAAATGAAGTTTCTCCGATCTTGTCTTTAATTAGTTGTGTTAGTGAATTAAAGGAAGTGATGGATGAGAACTACTTGTCTTTAAACACAAATAAAACAGAGATGTTAATTGTTGGAGGGAATGACGCTGATCACAATAATATTCTGTCATCATTTAACTCAGTTGGAATCCCCATTAATTTTACTGAATCAGCCCGCAATCTAGGAGTTCTCTTTGACTCTAGCATGTCATTTAAAGAGCATATTACAAAGATGTCCAAATCATGTTTATTCCATCTTAAAAATGTTGGGAAATTAAGGCATTTTCTAAATAAACAGGATTCTGAGAAATGAATTCATGCATTTATTTCTAGTAGGATTGACTACTGCAATGTGGTGTTCATTGGATGTTCAAACTGTTCTTTACACAACCTCCAGTTAATCTAAAATGCTGCTGAAAGAATTATTATAAGAACAATAAAATAGGAACACATAACTCCAGTTCTTAAATCCTTACACTGGCTCCCGGTTAAGTTTAGGGCAGATTTCAAAATCCTCGTTTTAACATATAAAGCATTAAATGGCTGAGGTCTGGCTTACTTGTCTGAACTTATCATAACTTACAAACCTGAACGCACATTAAGATCTCAAGATGCCGGTCTGCTTAGGATTCCAAGGATTAATAAAATAACAGTGGGATGTCGAGCTTTTAGTTACAGGACCGCTAAACTGTGGAATGGTCTGCCTGCTACTATAAGAGATGCCCTTTGGTCTCAGCTTTTAAATCCCGGCTGAAGACTCACTACTTCAGTTTAGCACACCCTGACTAGAGCTGCTGATTAACTGTACAGACTGCATCTCTGTTGTTAGTCATTAGCACTAAAACATAAGTAACATGACAGTTAGAATTGGATACTAACCCTCACCTATTCTGTTTCTCTTCTTGGTACTCAAATGTGGCACTTGGTGCCATAGCCCACCTGCCAAGTTGTTTTGCCTGCCTAAAGTAAAGTCATCCCTGACGGAGGATCGCAGAAATCGTGGGAAAGAGGGGTCCTTTCATTGGATTAGCACTATTTCAGCTCTGGAATGGCCAAATCAATCAATCAACATTTATTTACATAGCACATATTCATACAAAAAATGTAGCTCAAAGTGCTTTACAAAATGAATAGAAAAATAGAAGACACAATAAAAAATAAACATAAGTCAACATTAATTAACATAGAATAAGTAAGGTCCGATGGCCAGGGTGGACAGAAAAAACAAAAAAAAAACCTCCAAGAGCTGGAGAAAAAAATAAAATCTGTAGGGGTTCCAGACCACGAGACCGCCCAGTCCCCTCTGGGCAATCTACCTAACATAAATCAAACAGTCCTCTTTGTATTTAGGGTTTTCATGGAAGGACTTGATGATGATGGTCACGTAGACTTCTGGCTTTCAGTCCATCAATGTTGGTGCATCATGATGCTTTGAGTAGGTGGTGGTGGTGCAGGTCGCCACCACAAATGGGGAAGGCAGCTTGATGGCTGAGGTCTCCAGGACTCGAAACAAATCCAAATCTTATTATTTGATATCATCTACTGTTAAATTCTACTCCATACTTCTAAAATTTTTATTTTTTTACTTTATTGAGGATTTTTTCCATTCTGTGTATTATATTGTATTGACCCCGTTTTCTTTTTGACACCCACTGAACGCCCAACCTACCTGGAAAGGGGTCTCTCTTTGAACTGCCTTTCCCAAGGTTTCTTCCAATTTTTCCCTACAAGGGTTTTTTTTCTTTGGGAATTTTTTCTTGTCTTCTTCAAGAGTCAAGGCTGAGGGGCTGTCAAGAGGCAGGGTCTGGTTAAAGCCCATTGCGGCACTTCTTGTGTGATTTTGGGCTACACGAAAAATAAATTGTATTGTATTGTATTGTATTGTATCTGTTTTAATTTGCACAAGAGGATTATATTTCATAATAATAATGAGTAGTCATTGTTTTTTTGCATAAAAAATGAGTTTTTTTTAGATTGTTTAATTTAAAGTTTAATAATACTTTTTGTATGTATATATGTATGAGACAATTAAATCTCAATAAATAAAGTACATTATATTAATTGCATGCAAAGCTTTCATTGCATACTTAAAGGGGTCTGTGACTCAAAAACGGCTAAGAATCACTGAATTAGAGGGAACATTTGTCAGAGTCTTACATGGGCAAGTGAGGTCAGGTGTGAAATTTTCCACTTGTGATGTGATGGCAGTGTTCAAACGTTTTACGATTTTTTAAAACATTTCAGTGTTTGGAATTTTGGATTCAATCTGTACTATAAATTAAGGTTTTTACATTCTTGTGGCAATTTATTTATTCATGGTTTCCCAGTTGATCAGTAAGCAGCTAACAAGAGTATCACACAGGGCAACATAGGGGAGAAAGTTGTAATCACAGCAAACATGTGCTGAACATCAGACAGAGTAGATAGATGGTTGTTAGGCAGAAAGAAGGCAAACCTTGGATGGTGGCCCCTGGGAAAAGGCTGAAAATGAGGTCACTGTGGTTCAGAGCTGCTGGAGCTGAAAGATGAACGGTGCAATTAAAGGAGTCTTTTAATATCGATAGCGGTTTACCCCCATCTGAATGCCTGACCACCTTCTGTGGGGAATAATGAGTTTACAGGGGTGAAGTCCAGGACTGGCTGCAGGCACCACAGAATCGATACATTTTTGGATTCTTACTACACTTGCAGGTTTATGCAGCAAGTGTCTCCAGGTGAAGCACATGGGTTTGCTGCACAAAGGTCCACAGAAGCTGAAGAAACCGTAGGTTTATAAAGATTAAGGGAATAAGTATGGTATAACTTTTATAAAGCTGGAACCTTCAAATCCCACTGTTGGCTCACAGTGTTACAAGTCTTTTAACCTGCTTCGGAGGCAATTATAAGAATCTGAAACCCTGAACATTCCTTCTACCTTTGCCATGAAGCGATCCCAAGGGTGTTCATAGCCACACTGCCTTACAGTTTCTTTCATAAAGTATTCAGACCCCTTCATTTTCTTCACATTTTGTCATGTTGCAGCCCTATTCTTAAATTCATTTTTGCCCTCATCAAACAATACTCAGTAGCCCAGAATGTCA
This sequence comes from Polypterus senegalus, assembly GCF_016835505.1. Lineage (NCBI taxonomy): Eukaryota > Metazoa > Chordata > Cladistia > Polypteriformes > Polypteridae > Polypterus > Polypterus senegalus. The sequence goes on from NC_053158.1 coordinate 12,429,854, forward strand.
AAGTGAAAGTGTTATGGAAAAAAACTTTCCTGTATTATCAGTGAAGTCATTCATGGAAACTAGATGAGTATGCAGAAGAATTCTTTATTTGCACACAGATATGCATAAATGTATCAGTCCATGAAGTGAGCAATTAATCATACAATTCATTTGCTTTTATGTTTTTCTACTACTATTACCTCATCTAATACATCATGTTATCTGACTCTTAATCTGCATAGCTTTATTATTTCATCCAATCAACTAGTGCCACCACTATTATCTAACTCTTCTCGCCTCTCCCATTTTCGGGAATGCTGCCTTGTAAATTGGGGTGATTGGTGGATACTTTTACTAATCATAGCACTGCTTTCTAGGAGGGGTCTTTGGACTTTCCCATTAGCTTATCCTCGCTTTTTAGAGGGGTGTTTGTTACTCATTTACCTCATTTAAATTGTGGTGGCTTGTTTAAGATGAGGCAGACCTCACGGGCTCAAGCTTTATGCCATGTTTAGTTAAACCTTTTGTTACCCTCATTCCTTTTGCTTATCTATACTAATAAAAGGCAAAGCCCTCACTCACTCACTCACTCACTCACTCATCACTAATTCTCCAACTTCCCATGTAGGTAGAAGGCTGAAATTTGGCAGGCGTATTCCTTACAGCTTACTTACAAAAGTTAAGCAGGTTTCATTTCAAAATTCTACACGTAATGGTCATAATGGTCGATAACGGTCAACAAAGTCCACCATGTTGAATTTTCTTATTTATAGCCCCATCTTCACGAAATTTGGTAGGCGGCTTCCCTGCGCTAACCGAAACCAATGTACATACTTATTTCGGTGGTATGACGTCACTGTCGGCTGCCATATTGAACTTTTCAATGGTCTTTGTTACTTATGGGCCCATCTTCAAGAAATTTGGTGCGCAGGTTCCCAATGCTAACTAAACCCTACTTACGTACATATATACGTCCATAGCCTGCAGCTCCGTCACCGTGTGAGGCGGCATTGGGTCCCCCATCCTCATGCCTCCCATGTTGTTGGCTGCCTGCCTATATAAGGCAGTCCGTCGCTCCGATCTCTACATTCCTTTCCTTGCTTCGCCACTGGATTCACGTCTCCCTGCTGATAGCTGCAGCCTTTTTATTTAATCCATGGCTTCTCCGCTGTTTTATTGTTCGTTTATTACGATTATAGTTATTGTGTAGGTATTTTAGACTTACTTTACATTGTTCAGGTACCCATTTCCTTTATCGTTCCATCAGTACCCCATTAACATGTCTATCGAGGTGATCACCATCGATCAAAGAACTGTCACTTACCGAGTGGTTTCCATGCCCGGAGATGGCACCTGCCTTTTCCATTCTCTTTGTTACATATTGCACGGCCATATCAGGCTCACTCTTGTGTCTTATGTATTGAATGACTGGGACAGGTTCAAGGTGTAGACTGATGACGGTACAGGAGATAATTATACTACACAGGAGCACTATAAGAGTGAAATGCTTAAGCCCTTCACCTATGGTTCTGCATGTGAGTTGATGGCTGCCGCTGAATTGTTCAGTTGTCGCTTTCAAGTGTACCGAAATGGCCAAATATTTTACACCTTTCGACAACTGCCAGTGCCTCTTAAACATCTTAGACTCACAGATGACGATTTCAGTAGTGGACACTTTGATGTTTATGAATGTTTAAACTCTCAAAAGCTGGATGTGATTTTATCGATGAAACTGGTTGTGTGCTTACAATGCTTGACAGATGCTGAATGTCACTTCAACACAACAAGTCCTGCAAATACTAACGTAATTGAAACAAACCATGAAACTCAAACCGATTATGACAGCAGCAATCCAAGCTGTGAGATTTGAAACAAGATTACTGTTCACATGGCCAACTGTACGTTACATGCTCAAGAGTAAGCTCAGTGCACAGCTTGGTCAGATTACAACCGGAGGGCCGTACTGACAATGTGGTATACAAAGAGATCCTTAACAAATAATTATTGGTATATTTTCCCTCAGTTTAAAAAGGTTTAATTTTCTTCTTAATAAAAATTTTTAAGGCAGTACTTCGCCACTGCGAAGTTCGGGTATTTTGCTAGTGTTTTAATATAAACATTATTAAAACTTCATTAAAGTATATACAGGCAGTCCCCGGGTTACATACGAGATAGGGACTGTAGGTTTGTACTTAAGTTGAATTTGAATGTAAGTCGGAACAGATACATTATTTTAATAAATGCTATTGTCGACCAACTGTGACCAAGTGCTCTGCCAATGAATGATGGAGTTTCACCTCTCTCTGACCTTTTTATTATTTCTAATTTATTTTCAGTGGTGATGGTTTTTCTCTTCTTTACTGTATCACCAGCACTTGCATCAGATTTGTGTTTCACAGACATTCTTGAAGGGTGAAGACAAAAGGTTAAGATGAGCTCTTCTGCACAGCACTGTGCATGTTACCACAGCAGGAAGGCACCAGACATCAACACGTCTGATGTATAGGGTGGTCCAGATCTAATTATGCAATTTTCATTACGCTATAACTTATTCAGTTTATTACATAGAAAATCGCCCAAAAAATCCCGGACCATCAAGAAGTATGCGAACTGGTGACAGGAAGAATCATCTTCGTGCCGAACTGGAATCGTCCCTGCATAAATCAAAGTCATCCAGACGATCTGGATCTGCATAATTAGATCTAGGCCACCCTATACTGACAAGAGACAACTTCCTGCTATGTGCATAACAGTACCAACAGGCTTGCTATTGAGAATGAATGGGGCAGCGAGGGGCGAGTCACCATCCCACCTCACAGTCACCTCCACTACAGTATGCTGCCAGCAATATTTGCCGCATCACTGCCCCCATTCAACACGCAGCTATCCGAGGCACACTACAATGCTTCCTCCCGCCGCCCCTTTTACCCTCAATGGCCTCCGTTCAGCCACAACCGGTTCACTGCTTGCAGCATTACCATCCGCCCACCTAGAATGAACAATCAACCGTGTGTGGTAGGCAGGCAGTGAAACCGCTTGCCGCCGGGAGCTGCCCGAGGTGACACTACACTGCATGAGTAGTGAAATTTCCCCCCTCCAGCCTCCGTCCAGCCACTGCTTGCAGTGTCCCCAGGCAGAAGATGATGGAGCAGCAGTTACTGAGGCACATGCGTCGCAGCTGTGGCCCCGTTCGTATGTCATAGGTCTACTTGTACTGTAATAAATTATAAAGATATTAACTAAAAACTCCATAAAAATAGGATTTTACGAGTTGCTACCAATTTATTAAAAAATAAAAAATTGAACTATCACATTGACACAAGTATTTAGAACCTTTACTGTGACACTTGAAATTTAGCTCAGGTGTATCATAGTCTATTGATCCTCATTGAGTTGTTTTTTTTATTAAATGTATTTTAAACATATAGAATTCCATGCAATCAAGTCAAACTTAACAAAACTAAAATCAAATCAGCCCCCACCCATGAGAAAGAAAGGCCAACAACCATAGCAAAACTGTTAAGAGCAGTAAAGAGAGAAAGGAGTCTTTTCCTCAATATAAATGCTTATTCTAAAATGTTATTTATCAGATCCTGCCAGGTTTTAGAAAAGTTTTGTACAGATCCTTTAAGTGAGAATTTGATTTTTTCCAGTTTCAAATATTATATAACATCAGTTACCCACTGACTTAAAAGAGGTAAGTTAGGATTCTTCCAGTTGAACAAGATAAGTCTATGTGCTTGTAGTGAAGTAAAGGCAATTACAGTTTGTTTGTCCTTCTCCACATAAAGCTCCTCTGTGAGCCCACCAAACACAGCTATTAATGGATTAGGAGGAACTGTGACACCAATGCTGTGTGATAGGCATTTCAAAATTTTTGTCCAGAATGATGTGCTCGATAAAAGATTTTAAGTTGAATAATTTAAATTTTTTTCCCCTCCTCCAACCGCCACCTTATCGTGGTGGAGGGGTTTGTGTGTCCCAATGATCCTAGGAGCTCTGTTGTCCGGGGCTTGACTCTTAATATGCATAGGGGTGAGACAAAGAGCAGTTCAATAGACCTCCTATGATGAAGAAAAAATTTGGACAGCGTTTTACCTCGCCCGGACGTGGGTCACCAGGGCCCCCTTCTGGAGCCAAGCCTGGAGGTGGGGCTCGATGGCGAGCACCTGGTGGCCAGGCCTGCACCCATGGGGCTCGGCCGGGCACAGCCCGAAGAGGCAACGTGGGTCCCCCTTCTCATGGGCTCACCACCTATAGGAGGGAACAAGGAGGTCAGGTGCAGTGTGAGTTGGGTGGTGGCCGAAGGCGGGGACCTTGGCGGTCCGATCCTCGGCTACAGAAGCTGGCTCTTGGGACGTGGAATGTCACCTCTCTGAAGGGGAAGGAGCCTGAGCTAGTGCGTGAGGTCGAGAGGTTCTGGTTAGATATAGTCGGGCTCACCTCAACACACAGCATGTACTCTGGAACCAATCTCCTTAAGAGAGGCTGGACTCTCTACCACTCTGGAGTTGCCATCGGTGAGAGGCGCCGAGCAGGTGTGGGCATACTTATTGCCCCCAACTTGGAGACTGTACATTGGGGTTTAGGTTTCTGACTGTTGTTTGTGCATATGCGCCGAACAGCAGTTTGGAGTACCCACCCTTTTTGGAGTCCCTGGAGGAGGTGCTAGAGGGCATACCTTCTGGGGACTCCCTGTTACTGCTGGTAGACTTCAATGCTCATGTGGGCAATGACAGTGAGACCTAGAAGGGTGTGATTGGGAGGATTGGACCCCCCGATCTGAACCCGAGCGGTATTTTGTTATTGGACTTCTGTGCTCGTCACGGATTGTCCATAACGAACACCATGTTCAAGCATAGGGGTGTTCATATGTGCACTTGGCACCAAGACACCCTAGGCCTCAGTTCTATGATCGACTTTGTGGTCGTGTCGTCGGACATGCGGCCATATGTCTTGTATACTCGGGTGAAGAGAGGGGTGGAGCTGTCAATTGATCACCACCTGGTGGTGAGTTGGCTTCGATGGTGGGGGAGGATGCTGATTAGGCCTCGTAGACAGAAACGTGTTGTGAGGGTCTGCTGTGAATGTCTGACAGAGTCCTCTGTCAGAAATAGCTTCAACTCCCACCTCCGGCAGAACTTCGACCATGTCCCGAGGGAGGTGGGGAACATTGAGTCCGAATGGGCCGTGTTCCATGCCTCTATTGTTGAGGCGGCTGACCAGAGCTGTGGCCGTAAGGTGGTCGGTGCCTGTCATGGCGGCAATCCCCGAACCCATTGGTGGACACCAGCGGTGAGGGATGTCGTCAAGCTGAAGAAGGAGTCCTACTGGACAGGCAGCTAATAGGTACCGACAGGCCAAGCGGAATGTGGCTTCGGTTGTTGCTTAGGCAAAAACTCGGGCATGGGAGGAGTTTGGGGAGGCCATGGAGAACAACTTTCGGATGGCTTCGAGGAGATTCTGGTCCACCGTCCGGCATCTCAGGAGGGGGAAGCAATGCAGTGTCAACACTGTATATAGTGGGGATGGTGCGCTGCTGACCTCACTGGGGCGTTGTGGTCGGTGGGGGAGTACTTCAAGACCTCCTCAATCCCACTAACATGCCTTCCAATGAGGAAGCAGAGCCTGGGGACTCTGAGGTGGGCTCTCCCATCTCTGGGACTGAAGTCACCGAGGTGGTCAAAAACTCCTTGGTGGCAGGGCCGGGGTGGATGAGATACCGGAGTTCCTTAAGGCTCTGGATGTTGTAGGACTGTCTTGGTTGACACGTCTCTGCAACATCGCATGGACATCGGGACAGTGCCTCTGGATTGGCAGACCGGGTGGTGGTCCCCCTCTTTAAAAAGCGGGACCGGAGGGTGTGTTCCAACTACAGAGGATCACACTCCTCAGCCTCCCTGGAAAAGTCTATTTGAGGGGTCCTGGAGAGGAGGGTCCATCGGATAGTTGAACCTCGGATTCAGGAGGAACAGTGTGGTTTTCGTCCTGGTCGCAGAACAGTGGACCAGCTCTTCACCCTTAGCAGAGTCCTGGAGGGTGCATGGGAGTTTGCCCAACCAGTCTACATGTGTTTTGTGGACTTGGAAAAGGTGTTCGACCATGTCCCTCGGGGAATCCTGTGGGGGTGCTCGGGAGTATGGGGTACGGACCCCTGATAAGAGCTGTTCGGTCCCTGTACAACCGTGTCAGAGCTTGGTCCGCATTGCCGCAGTAAGTCAGCCCGTTTCCAGTGAGAGTTGGACTTCGCCAGGGCTGCCCTTTGTCACCGATTCTGTTCATAACTTTTATGGACAGAATTTCTAGGTGCAGCCAGGGTGTTGAAGGGGTCGGTTTGGTGGACTCAGGATTGGGTCACTGCTTTTTGCAGATGATGTTGTCCTGTTTGCTTCATCAGGCCGTGATCTTCAGCTCTCTCTGGATCGGTTCGCAGCTGAGTGTGAAGCGGCTGGGATGAGAATCAGCACCTCCAAATCCGAGACATGGTCCTCAGCCGGAAAAGGGTGGAGTGCCCTCTCAGGGTTGGGGGAGAGATCCTGCCCCAAGTGGAGGAGTTCAAGTATCTCGGGGTCTTGTTCACGAGTGAGGGAAGAATGGAGCATGAGATCGACAGGTGGATCGGTGTGGCGTTCGCAGTGATGCAGGCTCTGCATCGGTCTGTCGTGGTGAAAAAGGAGCTGAGCCGTAAGGCAAAGCTCTCAATTTACCAGTCGATCTACGCTCCTACCCTCACCTATGGTCATGAGCTATGGGTAGTGACCGAAAGAACGAGATCGTGAATACAAGCGGCTGAAATGAGTTTCCTCCGCAGGGTGTCTGGGCTTTCCCTTAAAGATAGGGTGAGAAGCTCAGTCATCCGGGAGGGGCTCAGAGTAGAGCCGCTGCTCCTCCGCATCGAGAGGAGTCAGATGAGGTGGCTCGGGCATCTGATCAGGATGCCTCCTGGACGCCTCCCTGGTGAGGTGTTCCGGGCACATCCAACCGGAAGAGGCCCGGGAAGACCCAGGACACGCTTGAGGAACTATGTCTCCCGGCTGGCCTGGGAACGCCTTGGGATTCTCCCAGAAGAGCTGGAAGAAGTGGCCGGGGAGAGGGAAGTCTGGGCATCTCTGCTCAAGCTGCTGCCCCCGCAACCCAACCTGGGATAATTTAATTTTTGTGCATAAGAAGCTCAAGTGAAATCTGTGCATGGTTGCCTTCCACTCATTTTATGAAATGTTGAGTAAGAGATCCTTTTTCCGCTGAAATCTGGAATCTTTAAATTGAAATGACTTTAACCCTTAACCTGCTAGAACCAGCTATAGTCATTTCCCAGTGAAATTTGCCAGCACACAGGGGTAGAGTATATTTGTGGACGTACATTCATTGAACACCACATTCAGCTATAGTTGGTTCCCAATGCAATTTTCCAGCACGCTGGAGCTGATCAGTCAGTGCCGTATATTCGTTGATCAGCCAGCTCATGACCACTGACAGCCCCTAGCGAAGTAGCATCACTGTCCCTGAGATTAAGCTGCTGCACTAGAATAGCCTGAGAGTATCAGTGTTGGCCTCTGTGTGCAGCCAGTTCAAGCTCATTTGGCTTGGGTTTTCTTCAGACTGCATGTTTCACTTCTTTCCATAGATGTTTGAATAGATTCAAATCAGGGCTCAAAGAAGGCCACTTCAGAATAGTCCAATGCTTTGTTCTTAGCCATACTTGGGTGTTTTTAGCTCTGTGTTTCAGACCATAATCTTGTTGGAGGATTCAGGGCCTATGACTGAGACAGAGCAATCTAATACAGCCAAGGTCTTTTTATCTATCAAAAATAATTATAACCTACAAACCAGAGTGCACATTAAGTTCTCATGATGGTCAGGTCAGGTCGGAGAGTATGCACTAGTACAGTGCGTTGTTGCACCCACCACATGACAAAACAAACAGCTTGGTATCCTGGTTGGCAAACTCCCATGCAGACACGCATTTCAGTCCCAGTCTCCGGAAATTACCTTCTACCTAGCCAGGTGTTACATGGGAGTCCCCTTGGCCTTGTCCAGCCACTTGGATCCTGTGAGCCAGATCACCCCTTGGGATTCACACCACATGGCCATAGTACTGTAACTGATGCTCCCTCACAATGCAGATAATATGCCTATTCGGGATTCCGTGAGCAACCACTCATTCGACACAAAGTCAAACCACAGAGACATAGTACCAAAGGAGATGGGAGGTCAAGATTTTAATTAATGACATCAGAACTGTGGAATGATCTGCCTGCTTATATCAGAGATGCATCTTCAGTCTCGGCTTTTAAATGCAGGCTGAAGACTCATGAATTTTGTCTGGCATACCCTGACTAGAGCTGCTAATTAGATGTACATACTGATTCTCTGTTTGTCAGACGTTGTTAGTAAAATACAACTAATACAATATTTATAAACCATTACTAACCCTAACCCTAATTATTCTTTTAGTCTTTTTGGTATATTGATGTGACATTTAGTGCCACTGCTCTACTGCCAAGCTTATTTTCCTTACCATGGAAAAGTTATTGAAATATCTGAAGCAATTGAATCATTGGATGAAAAGATTCTCACATCAGATTGGGAAGCTCAGCAGAGACTACACAATATAATGCCCAAAAGGAGGTGAGCAGCTAGTTGGCTGAAGTCTCTGGTACAGTGATTGTCTCCCCCAGAGGCTTATTTTCACCAGGGAGTTTTTGTTTTCCTGTCCCCCATTGTCAATTGGCCACAGTTTGACAATTAATTAATGGACAGATATTGCTGAATTTCATTGATTGTACTACTTTGCTTTATTATGTGTTCAAAGAAATCTGTTTCTTTATTTGCATTTACTATGTAGTTACTAATTTGTATTTCCAACTGAATTTACCTGTCAACTTGTCACAGCACTTAGTGCCTGTTCTCGAACGAGTGCTATAGAAACATAAACTGAATGAAATTGAATTGAATCTAATATAAGGCAAGCTGAATGCTCAGAAATTTTCTGACTTTGTGAAAATAAAAGAGACAGGGCTATTGAGAAAGAAATTGTTTCTCATGTAATTAGTACTTTAGAAGAGCATTAGAAAAGCTGTGATGAGAACAGGCCATTCAGTCCAATGAGCTTTTTTTGTCCCATTCATGTAGATTGCACAAAATAACATCAAGTTGAGATTTCAAGGTCCCTAAAGTCACACTTGCCACCACAACACATGATAATTTATTCCACGTGTCTGTGGTTCTTTGCAAGAAGAAAAGCTTTATAATGTGTGCAAAATCAGCCCTTAATATGTTTAAAACCTAGTCCCCATGCTCTTGTTGAATAATTTTAATTTAAAGTAATGACTAGAGTCCACAATACTTATTCATTTCATACTTATAAACACTTCAAATATTGTCGCTTCTTCATTTCTGTTTGCTTAAACTGAGAAGTTTCAACTTATAAAACCTCACCTCATACTGCATACCTCTTAGTCTGGGAATCGGCCTATTTGCTATCCTTCTGGACTTTCTCTTGTGCTCCTTTGTCTTTTTTGAAATATGGAGACCACAACTGCACACAGTCCTCCAGGTAAGGCCTCGTTAGTGCATCAAATAATTTAAGCATAACCTTTTTTGTCTTGCACTCCACACATCATGATACATCACATAACATCCTATTAACTTTCAGTATCCATAAGTGATTGGTTCCAGAACCTCCAGGACCTCCAGGATACCAAAATCTGTGAATGCTGCAGTCCCTTATTTAAAATGGTGCAGTGTTTTCATATAACATGTGCACACCCTCCCATATTATTTTCTCATTGAGAGATAGCACTTTACGCTCCCTTTAGACTTTGAGGGATTCATTTGACCAATTCGTTGCTCTTTAGGAGCTATTTTTTAATTTTTAAAAACACAGGGTGCACACCACACTGCTCAGACAATGAGAGCTGGAGAGAGACTGAGGATCTGTGGAATGGCAGGAGGCTACCCATCATTTCATTCGTGTGGATTCGGTGTAGTGCTCAGTGTGCAGAAAATTCAAGTTTTAATTTTTGAAACTTTTTTAATTTTTGATTTTTATTTCCAAATACGAGGGGCATTCAATTATAAACAGGAATTTTCATGCTCTGTTCTTATAAAGAGTGCAAGGTAGACATGACTCCTTGGACAAACACATACTTTTCGTTAGTAGTGCTAGCTGCTCTGTCCCTGCTTCTTGTCAGCTATAATCAACATGTTGGAGAAGGAGTAGTGTTACGTAGCAAATTATTATTAATTTTTTGGCAAATGAAGGAGTCATTCCATCTCAGATTTCTTCTAAACTTAAAAATTTGTTTGGGGATGAGTGTCTCTCTCGGTTAGAGTGTATGATTGGTGCAAGTCATTCAGAGAGGGACAATCATCTCTTCGGTGCAGTTAAGTAATTTTTAGGAGTGGAATGAGGAGGTTATTGACACTATGGAAGAATTGGGCTATCATACAGTCAAAAGACTTCTACTCTTCTAGGATTAAGCAGCTTCCTAAGCGCTGGAACAAGTGTATTGCAGTGGCAGGAGACTACATAGAAATGTAGCCTGTAAGTCATTTCATTGTATACAATTCATAAAGTGTAGCTCATAAATTCCTGTTTATATTTGAACGCCCCTCATATTTTCAATCCATGGCTTCAAGATCCACAGATACAGATGGCTAGCTGTATTTTAAAATCTTTAGCTGAGTGATTTCCTGCACTAATTTCACTAGGCTGAAATTTCATGGAAGTTCTATGGAGCAGCTCTACTTAAAATTGCCTACAACTCCCAGTAGTGTTGTACCATGATGCAAATTCAGAAAATGCAGGGGTTGCTGGGAAGAAGGAAAATTAAGAGGTCTCTTGAAAAGGAAGCCAAAAATATGCTGAGGGGATTGCAATCATCTGTATATATTTCTTTCTGTGCATTTCTCACTATTGGATTATAACTACAATCACCTTTGGATTACAGTATCATTCAGGATTCATGTGCCTGTCCTGTGCCTGTTTGTTCATGTGATTTCGTCTTCGTCCAGGGTGCACTCCCAATTTCTTTTATTCTTCACACAACTCCTGGAACATGGCAGGACAAAACTTTCATAACATCCATCCATCCATCCATTTAACATTCAGAAAACTATTCACTTGGCATGTCAATTCATTCTCTTCACATTCCGCACCTGTTGTACTGGACAATGTTTCTGGAATTTATCATAAGTCTTAATTGTTTACTGAGTAGTGCCCAGTTTAATATAGGTATTGCTTGTACTATCACCATCGGGCAATTGGGGTGGGCTTTAACTTATGTGTTGTTTGTTTAATTGTTTGTTTTGCCTTATTTGTTTAATATATCTGCGGTGGGCTGGCGCTCTGCCCGGGGTTTGTTCTTTGTGTTGGCTGGGATTGGCTCCAGCAGACCCCCGTGACCCTGTAGTTAGGATTTAGCGGGTTGGATAATGGATGGATGAATGTGTACAGGTTCGAGTCCAAAGCAGGTGAAATTGAGATGGTGGTTCTTTAAAGTGCGGCAGAGGAAGTGAGGTCATGACCGAAACCGGAAATGACCATCATTGGGCTCATGCCTGGATGTGATGTCATGGGGCTTCTGACCGGAAGTGACATCATGGAGGCCAGGCTGAATTTCCCTTAATGGGTCTGCAGTGGGAAAAGAGAAAGGATCAGTGCACCTCGCCACTGGTCTGGTGTGGAATTACCTTCCTTCGAGCCCTTTAGCTGCCTCCCATGTGCACGTGTGTGACAATATATAAAAACAAAGTGTGCGTGTGTGTTTGTGTCTGTGTATGGAGCAGTCCGCTCTGCTCAAGCTCAACCATAGCCACTAGATGGCACATGCACATACTTTAAAATTTTTTCATCGCTTGTATTTACCTCACTTCTCACTATGAAAGGCCTGCGTGAAGAAAACTCTTCTTCTGTGTCGATAGCACAACGTCGACATGAAGTAAACACCACGGCTCAGCAACGTGCAAATGAAACTCCTCAGCAATGGAGGGCAAGGCTTGAAGCTTTTATTAAATACATTGTTTGTCTGGAGGTATTTTCTCGAGACAAAGATTAATAGGACTCGTATGGCAACGATATGGCATTGCCATTGTCTGCTTACGAAAGCCAATGGGGAAGCAAGCACAGACTGGCTCCATGTCCTCTGCCCTGGGTCATTCATAAGAGTTAGCGGACACCTCTCCAAATTCACCAATATAGCAAAACTGCTAGGGAGTCTTCGGGTTGCTTTTTGTCCCAAAGACCACACACACACATTATTATAAAGTTTAATTTTTTAGTAAGGTTTTGAATTTCCTCCTGCTACCTACATGTTTTGTTTTACTTGTAATTTTACCTTGATTCTTTTCCCAAACATTACACTCACCAGCCACTTTATTAAGTACACCTGGCTAGTACCTGGTTGGATCCTATTTTGCCTTCAGAACTGCCCAAATTATTTGTGCCATTCATTGAGCAAGGTGCTGGAAACATTCCTCAGGGTTTTTGGTCCATTTCAACATGATAGCCTCACTCAGTTACTGCAGATTTATCGGCTGAATGTCCATGATGAGAATCTCCCATTCCACCACATCTCAAAGGTGCTCTATTGGATTGAGATCTGGTGACACGGTGGAAGCCATTTAAATGCAATGAACTCATGGTCATGTTCAACAAACCAGTTGAGATGATCTGAGCTTTGTGACATGTGACGTTATCCTGCTGGAAGTAGCCATCAGAAGATGGGTACACTGCAGTCATAAAGGGACGGCAACCATACTCAGGTAGGCTGTGGCATTTAAACAATGCTCAACTGGTACAAATCACTGTCTTCAGACGGTGCGAGTCTTAGCTTTCTTGCAACCGCTACAACTGTTCAGACCATTCCATATCAATACACGGGGTCCTCGGATTACGACACAGTTCCGTTCCTACAACAGTGATGTAACCCGAATTTTGGTGTAAGTCGAAACTCACCCTAGCCTAAGTCACTTACCTATCCTAACACATTTGCAAAATCCTAATCTGGGGATATTAAAACACAACTAAGCCACAGAAAAAGGAAAAGGACATAAATATACTTTACTGTAGTAACAGAAAAGGTTAAGTGTAAAAAAATTCCTTACCTTTATTCCTTCTCACGTCTCAATTTTTTTAAGTTTTTATGGGAGTGAGCGTTGTAAACTCGAAACGTTGTATGTCGAAACGTTGTAACCCGAGGACCCCCTGTACTTTGGACTAACAGGCAGTATGTCTTACCTCAGGTCAGTCGTCAAATTGGAAGAGTAGGGCGGTGAGATTGGGATGTAATTTTCTGACTTGTTTGTTTCTTTCTCTCTCAGTTTTTTTTTTAGCTTCTTTCTTCCACTCACTAAAAAAAAACCCAGGTGGGTCCTTCTATGACAGTCTGCATTATTCACTCTTTAACTGTAATTCCCCTATGAGGAAATTCATTAAAGAAAATAACAGCTGCTATTCATTAACATTGTGACATTTCTAGAGGTTTGGTTAAGACACAAATTGCTTCATTCGATAACCACAACAGCGGGGTGATTTGTCAGAAGAAGCGACTTTTGATAATTCAGATCCATCTTCGGTACTACGGGGTACACCAGACTCAACACCTCCTGGCCTGTTATTCCGCTTCATCAATGACATACACGGAATTTAGTCAAGAAATGGCATGTTTTCGTAAGTCAGTGTACAAGAGGGGCCATTAATGTTTAATTTTCTGTCTTGTAAAATATTGATGATGCATTTAGATCTCTTCTCGGTCTGTCAAAGATCACTCAGTTAACATTATTACTTTTAAAGGCAAGGGGTTTCTCTGCCTCAAATACTGACAATGATTCCCTAGAGTCCTTATCAAGGTTACTCTAAAGTCCATATTGCTATAGACTGACATCAATAATTTGATTTACTTTCAAAACAGGAGCACACTGAGGTAATAAAAAACAAATAGCTGGGGTGGGCTACACCTATGGCTTTCAGGTTTAGTCCTGGTTGGCTCACTGGGGCTCCTTTTTTATAGCCAGTTTGACAATCAGTGAGCCATTTTGGTAATTTAATTGATGTTTGCTGATGACATTGTGATCTGTAGCGAGAGTAGGGAGCAGGTTGAGGAGACCCTGCTCTAGAGAGGAGAGGAATGAAGGTCAGTAGGAACACCAAGACAGAATACATGTGTGTGAATGAGAGGGAGGTCAGTAGAATGGTGAGGATGAGGGGAGCAGAGCTGACGAAGGTGGATGAGTTTAAATACTTGGGATCAACAGTACAGAGTAATGGGGAGTGTAGAAGAGAAGTGAAAAAGAGAGTGCAGGCAGGGTGGAGTGGTGGAGAAGAGTGTCAGGAGTGATTTCTGACAGATGGGTATCAGCAAGAGTGAAAGGGAAGGTCTACAGGATGGTAGTGAGACCAGCTATGTTATATGGGCTGGAGATGGTGGCACAGGAAACAGAGCTGGAGGTGGCAGAGTTAAAGATGCTAACATTTGCATTGGGTGTGACAAGGATGGACAGGATTAGAAAAGAGGACATTAGAGGGTCAGCTCAAGTTTGACGGTTGCTAGACAAAGTCAGAGAGGTGAGATTGCATTGGTTTGGACATGTGCAGAGGAGAGATGCTGGATATACTGTGAAAAGGATGTTAAGGATGGAGCTCTGCCAAGGAAGAGGATAAGATGAAGGCCTAAGAGAAGGTTTATGGATGTGTTGAGAAAGAACATGCAGGTGATGGGTGTAACAGAACAAGATGCAGAGGGCAGGAAGATATGGAATAAGATTATCCGCTTTGGCAACCCCTAACAGGAGCAGCCGAAAGAAGAATTGTTTAATTAGGTGGTCTTTTTGTTTTATTTTTTGTTTTCATTTTTTTATTAAAGAAGCAGCACCAAGGATAAAGTAGTGGAGATTTAAAGAGGAAAGCCTTAAGAACTGGTTCAGAGACAACTGAGGTCATTTGTGAGAGTAGAGAAATACTGGGAAAAGAACAGCAAAGTTCTGTTAAGATTAGGTGAAGTGGTGTTGGGCAGGACGACAGGAGGGAGCCCACCTGAAAGAAGAGACACGGTGGTGGACTAGAAGATGTGATAAAGGCTTAGAAGGAGGCAGAGAAGACATGGTGAAGCAGACTAAAACCCAGCTAAGATTCACACTGCCGATATGATGCTGATTTATTTATTTTTTAGGTGGGGATCTCAGGAAGGCAGCTAGCCTTGGCCTGACCCACACTTCCTCACAGAGACAAAAAAGCAACTGATTGTAAAACAGAATACTGTATTCTAAACAATGAAATATAGGCAAACTACAATGATCTCACCCCAGTTCCCCTTACGGTGATTATACAATAAACACAAATTCAACAACAACAAACTACTAACAAAAAGCACACGATCCTGGACAAGATGTCACCTAGAAGGCAGCATATGTTGCTCTAAAATCTCCATGTATTTTTCTGCATTAATGCTGCCATCACAGAAGTGGACTTTGCCAAGGGCTCTGACACAATCCCACACCATATCAGACTCTTGCTTTTTTGGACTTGCTGCTTATAACAGTCTGGATGGTCCTTTTTGTCTTTGATTTGGAGCACATGGTGTCTATTCTTCCAAATGAGATCTTGAAAACTGTTTTGTTTGAACACAATACACATTTCTTCCACTATATGATGGTCCATCCCGCAGGGGTGTAGCAGAGAACTCTGGGCCCCGTAGCTAAGCAGTCTCTGTGAGCCCCTTCCTCCCGAAAACAAAATTTTTCATTCCAGGCTTTGAGGCCAAGTGGGTAATTATTGCCATTCTCCCTCCCAACTATGACGCCCATGTATCCCAGACGACTCCGAGCCCAGAGAAGACAACGCCGCTTCTAGTCATGGTTAATTTAAGGCTCCTTTTCTGCACAGTAAAATTTGAATTGGCATTTGTGAAAGTAACTCCATATTGTAGTGATGGACTAAGATTTGCCAAAGTAATTCCTTGTAACGCCCTGTGCTTCTATTCGTCACATTGATGAGTGATGGTTCTTGATGTAGCGCCATCTGAGGAATCAGAGATCATGGTTTGTCACACATATGTGCATGGGAGACAGCTAAAAGGTTCAAAGGATGGTAATACAACAACAAACTACTAACAAAAAGCACACGCTATGAAGTCCATGAAAATGGCAACTGTTAAAGTGAAATGATGGAGATAGATAGTCCAGAGATCAACACGTTGTATGTGAATGTAAAAGTCAGTCCTACCGGTATTTCCTGATGAGAGGATGGCATGTGAATGGGATCAGGAGTGCTCATTTCAAGTCCTCCGATAGTCCATACACCCAAAACAGGAGATGATCCAGGACAAAACAAAATGCGCAGGTAGTAAAACAGGAAAGCAAATAGGCCGGCAACTCAAGACACGAAACAACAGAAGAGTTTTCCTTTTTCTGTAGAATGGGCCTCCTTTTAAATCTCACGCCAGCCTCCTTTTCCCCAGCATCCTCAGCAGATGACCAATCAGAGCCACTGTAGGGACTGCTGGGAGTCGAAGTTTCTTTACTCAGTAGCACTGCTACAGTGGTATCAATCAAGGACAGGGGAAGATGGAAAACTGTATAGGCAGAGAAGCAAGGAGGCAGAGAAGGCAGTGGGATGAGCTTTGGAGGAGGTGTGTGAAAAATTAGAGACAAAAGAAAGAGAGAGTAGGATTACACATCAAAAAGCCCCAGCTGGTGCACCAGTGTTACAGTTGTGGTTGTCCTCCTGTAAGTTTTGTCCATCTCCTCACAAGTTCTCTGGAGCTATGGAAGCCATCAGCTTCTTGATCACCTCTCTTACCAAGGGACTTCTCCAATGATTGCTTGTTTTGGTTGTAGTCCTGGTTGTTTCAAATGTCTCCCATTTAAGAATTATGAGATTCAAGTGTGCTCTCGAGATCCTTCAGTACTACACAATTTTTTTTGTAGTGTTCCTTAGGTTTGTTTATCAACACAATCCTGTCTCTAAGCTCTGTGGCCAATTCCATCAATACAAAATGTTAAGTTTTTTTGTTCAATTTGTTTCTAATATATGACACCAAAACAACTACTTTGGATGCAGAACTGGAAGACCTCAATAGTTTAGAAGTAGCATAAATGCTGAAAACTCATTTGAGTACAGGATCTAAAGGAAATTGAAATCATCATGAGGGGCATGTAATAGGGGCATCAGTTCACCAACGAAACAGGCCAGGGGCTCCAGAAGGGGGTGTCAATTTATGGACCTCATAGTGTCTGAAGTGCTCAGACCTCTCCAAGGCCTAAAACTGTCCTGACTGCAGCTGGACACTTCTCGAAAAAGTTGGGATGCTATAGAAAATGCTAATTGAAAAAAAATGCAGTGATTATGAAATTTACTTGGACTTTTATTTCAGTGTGAACCCAAAATATTTCATGTTTTGTCTGGTCAGCTTTATTTCATTTGTTAATATGTATCCAATTCCTGCATTTCAGGCCTGCAACACATTCCAAAAGGATTTGGGATGGTAAAGCATTCAGCATTTTGCTAAAATCGCCATTCATTCTCACAACACGTAATAGAAGCTTTGGCACTGAGGATACCAAGTGATGAAGCGTTTCAGATGTTATTCTGCCCAATTCTTCCTGCAAACACGTCTTAAGGTGTGTGACAGTATGGGGTCACCATTGTTGCATTTCTTGTTTCAAAATTCTCCCTCCATTCTCTATTGGGGACAGGTCAGGACTGCAGACAGGCCAAGTCAGTACCCAGACCCTCTTCTTCTGCAGCCATCCTTTGTCACGTCTGCACAATGTGGCTTTGCATTGTCTTGTTAAAAAATTGTGTGGGCGATCCTGGACAAGATGTCACCTAGAAGGCAGCATATGTTGCTCTAAAATCTCCATGTATTTTTCTGCATTAATGCTGCCATCACAGAAGTATTAAGTGGACTTTGCCAAGGGCCCTGACACAATCCCACACCATATCAGACTCTAGCTTTTTTGGACTTGCTGCTTATAACAGTCTGGATGGTCCTTTTTGTCTTTGATTTGGAGCACATGGTGTCTATTCTTCCAAATGAGATCTTGAAAACTGTTTTGTTTGACCAGAATACACATTTCTTCCACTATATGATGGTCCATCCCGCAGGGGTGTAGCAGAGAACTCTGGGTCCCGTAGCTAAGCAGTCTCTGTGAGCCCCTTCCTCCCGAAAACAAAATTTTTCATTCCAGGCTTTGAGGCCAAGTGGGTAATTATTGCCATTCTCCCTCCCAACTATGACGCCCATGTATCCCAGACGACTCCGAGCCCAGAGAAGACAACGCCGCTTCTAGTCATGGTTAATTTAAGGCTCCTTTTCTGCACAGTAAAGTTTGAATTGGCATTTGTGAATGTAACTCCATATTGTAGTGATGGACTAAGATTTGCCAAAGTAATTCCTTGTAACGCCCTGTGCTTCTATTCGTCACATTGATGAGTGATGGTTCTTGATGTAGCGCCATCTGAGGAATCAGAGATCATGGTTTGTCACACATATGTGCATGGGAGACAGCTAAAAGGTTCAAAGGATGGTAATTCCTCCGCAGACCAGGGGATGGCAGAGTGCTTTAATCCTTGCTGTTTTCCATTGACAGATCGATCACGGGAAATTCCACTTGGGTCTGATGATGTCACTTCCGGGTCCAATATCAAGATGCCACTTCTGGTCCCGAATCTAAGGATGTTGCATCCGGTTCTGGCCACTGGGTTGTTTCAAGTCTGGGGCCCGAGGGTGTCACTTCCGGTTCTGGGCCCAAGGATGTCACATCCTGTTCCACCTATAAGGACGTCACTTCCTGTTCCTATCTGATGACAACATTTCCTGTCTGCCTCATATATAACCGCCACGCTGTTTGTTCTTGTGTTATGAACTGAACTGTACCAACTTGAACCACCATTTTTGCAACATTTTGGCAGCCAATTTCAAGTTTACGCCTCTTTCCTGTGTTGGCTGAATCATTTCACAGGGTGTTCATCTGAGACTTGATCCCTTGCCCTTTATGCATTGACATTCCTTCACATTCCTCGAATTGTTTAATAATATCATGTATTGTAGAGGGAGATATATGCAAATCCCTTCCAATTTTTCTTTAAGGCCCATTGCTTTTAAGCATTTCAATCATTTTCTCATGCATTTGTTGACAAACTGGAGACCCTCTGTCCATCTTTGTTCTTCCTTTCCTTTGTACCAAAATATGATTACAATCACCTGTTGATATCACTTGTTTGAAATCACATCATTATTAAATTATTTGACTTCATCACTGGCACTAATTTGCCCTGTCCCAACTTTTTTGGAATGTCTTCCATGCCTGGAATGCTGGAATGGATGTATATTAACAAATGAAATGAAGATGACCAGACAAAACATGAAATATCTTGGGTTCATTCTGTCTGGAATGAAATAAAAGTCAAAGTACCATATAAATCGGGTCTTGAAACCCAAAAAATCGATCATAAAATCAAACCCCGACTTATATGCCTGCTCAAAAATACGACTTGTGGACAGATTCGAAACCAAGTGATTGATATTAAGTGACTTCATACAGTATGTGACAGAACACATAAATACACAAAGGAGACAGGCTAAATTACTAGTTTAGAGGGCTATGGAAAGAAACCATTGAGGTGGCTGGTAGTTTTAGTTTTAATGGACCTGAAGCGTTTGCCAGAGGGGAGCTTTTAGAGTACCGTATATACTCATGTATAAGTCAGGTCTTGAAACCCGAAAAATCGATCATAAAATCAAACCCCAACTTATACGCTCGTTCAAAAATGCAACACTTAAATGTTTTTTTTATTTTTTACATTTTCTTGCTTCCTCTGATCTCGCTCCATTTTCTCAGATGCATCGAATTTTGTTGAAGCAGCGCAGTTTCCAATTTCTTTCGCTACTTCAACGACTTTTAATTTAAAACCAGCTTCATATTCTCTTCTGATCGAACGCTTGATTGTAGATAAAGGATGCTCATACGATAAAGGTGTATGAGAGTGTGAGATACAAAAAGCACAAAACGGTGCAAACGTCACTTCAGAATAGTTCGGATGTTACCGTGTGGTCACGTAGGCACAACACATAGAGATAAAAAGGCCGTGTGCTCCGTGGTTACTCTCTCAGGTGGGCGTTAGCATTTCATAATCTCTTGGACCAATAGCCTGAGTCTTCTGCATTCGACTTATACGTCCGACATTATAAAATACCAGAAATTATGCGGTAAAATCTTATCCGCAGGAGAACTTAAACACGAGTATATACAGTACATTTAAGAATTACTTATTTATATATTTATAATTTTTAAATCTGCATTTTCCATACCATCCCAACATTGTTTGATTTGGAGTTATATGGATACTTCAGCCTTATAGTCTTTAAGATATTTGGCTTGTACGGATATTGTTTACTTTCTAGAAATTTTTTATGAAATTATTTTAAAATGAAATTGGGAATGGATTTATGAACTATTATTATGCTGCCTTACATCCATGCAAAAGTTAATGTGTTAAAAAAAAATGTTGCCGTTCTGGCAGTTAAATTATACCTAATGGGAATATTATGTGCTTAATAACAGGTGCTATTTATGCTATGTGTTTTGACCCTGACTAAAGAGAGGAATTGATTTCCTTTAGATATCCTTTTCACCGCCCAAACATTAAAGTAATACAAGAAACTCCTGCCTGCGTGTGGATGAATGGGGTCTCTTATAATAGGAATTCTTTCTTGTCTAACTGTTAGTGTGTAGCCATAAAGTCATCAGTTGTAATTTATGGGGTCGTCTGCTTGCTTTTCTCTGCTTCTGTAAGTACTCAGGTCCCTTTGATCCTATTCTTTTGTACCAAACATTATACAGGTTATATGATCTATTCTTTCCTTTCATAAGAGTGTGCAATTTTTGAAAGATGTGTCTGCATATCTGATATATAATAGCTTTTGCAGTGGAATATATTTTTTAAGATATCCAAAATCAGCAATAGCGTATGTAGCTATTTTAACCCTTTATTACTTTTCACCCATTCATTCATGTTCTGAATACACTTTTTTAATGACAGGATAAATGTACCTTTATAAAGGTGCATGAACCTTCTTCAAAGTGATACTTTATAGCGTTTCATAAACACTCACTGTTCTGCTTGTCTATGACGGGCTCAAATCTAATTAACCTATGCAGACCTCAGCATTAACGTTCAAAGTACACTACCTATGTTGTAATAAATGAATTGAATTTGTCATTCCAGCACATGGGGCATCACAAACATTTTTAGTAATAAAATGCATCTTAACTATAAAAAGAAAATCTGAGCATGTCTCACATGTTGGTTTCCAGTGTCATTTAGAATTGACTTCAAAATACTATTAATGGCTTACAAAGCCTTAACACTAGAATTACCAGAGCCTACGAAAAAACTCGTAAATCCAGCCCACCTTAAATCCTTTCTCACCTCTCCGTCAGCGTCTTTTGTCCTGTAAATGTGTCGATAAGCAGCAAGTAGCCTGGTATCCCATTGCCCCGCCCACCACCACAGCAGAATTCGCAAAGAAGTTTCTCAGTGCTCAGTGTTTATCTTCGAGTGAAGTGCTGGAGCTTTATTGGGTAAAAAAGTACATCATCATTTGGAATACATACATTTCATGTGTGTTCAGTGTTAACAACAATCTATGTAAAAACATTGTTAACACAGAAACGTTTTTCATGTTTTAGTAATAATTGACAAAATGTACAGTAGATATGAAGTGTATAATGTGTGAATATGAAATAAACACTTTCACAAAAGGTACAAGTATAACAAAACAAGTGCATCTTTATTTAAGAATTAACCGTAGAAAAAATAAAGCAGGTTACGGTAGGCGGCTGATGCGACAGCTTGCGTGTTGTAATGCTAAGAACTGCTGACTCCCAATCAAGAGGTCACGGTTTATCAGCTGCTTCCCAAATTTACCATTTTGAGTAGTGAGCTGCTCCTATTGTTAATATCATACAATAAAAACATACATTTGATTTGCGTCTTTAAATTTATAGTACTTATTAAAGTACTTGGTAGCCTCCCTGGGTTGCAGTGGCAGCTCGGATCTCCACCGGGCTCCATGGGAGTTAGAGCCTGGCACAGCTCTGTTGGGTACCGTGGGAGCCACTAGGGGGAGCTGCAGAGACCTACTTTGGGTTTCCACCACACATGGGAATACTTCCAGATAATGCTGATGAGCCACCTGAGAAGCTCCCAGGTGGAACATAAAAGGAACTGCCTGCCTTCATTTGGAGAGCCAGAGTCAGGAGGAAGAGGACAAAGCTTGCCAATCGATCGAATCGAATTTGTCATTGGATTTTGTTGCAGAAGTGCAGCAGCACAGTTAACAATTTCTTTCACTACTTCAACAATGTTTCATTCAAAACCAGCTTTATATTTTCTTCTGATCGAACGCTCCATCGTAGATAAGGGATGCTCTTACGATAAAGGTGTATGAGAGTGTGATATACAAAAAACACAAATCAGTGCATACGTCGCTTCGGAATAGTTTGGGTATTACCGTGTGATCACATAGGCAACATAGAGAGAGAGAGAGGTTAGGAGCACACGCTGATATAGCGCATTGCCACACCCACATAGAAGAAAAAGACAGTGTGCTCAGTGGTTACTCTCTCAGGTGGGCGTTAGCATATCATAATCTCTTGGACCAATAGTGTGACTTTTCCGCATTCGACTTATATGACCGACAGTATAAAATACCAGAAACTATACAGTAAAATCAATTCCTGACTTATCCGCGGGTATATACGGTAAGTGAGGGCAGGGTGGGATGAGTCCATGGTGATCC
Organism: Polypterus senegalus; assembly: GCF_016835505.1. Lineage (NCBI taxonomy): Eukaryota > Metazoa > Chordata > Cladistia > Polypteriformes > Polypteridae > Polypterus > Polypterus senegalus. Next base: position 12,452,638 of record NC_053158.1, read on the forward strand.
GTATGACATTGTTAATGACACAAGATGTCTACACGTCTGCCAGAGATGGAACAGAACAGCCAATTATTTTCTCTGCAGACCTAACAACACGCTGTATTTTATTTGAGTGTGCCGTTGCTGACCCAAACCAGACAACAATGGAGAATGTGATAAACACTTTCAATTAGGGCTTTGTAAAATTAAACCAGGGCGGGACGGTGGTGCAGTGGGTAGCTTTGCTGCCTTGCTGTTAGGAGACCCGGGTTCGTTTCTCGAGTCCTCCCTGCGAGGAGTTTGCATTTTCTCGCTGTGTCTGCGTGGGTTTCCTCCAGGTACTCCGGTTTCCTCCCACAGTCCAAAGACATGCAGGTTAGGTGCATTGGCGATTCTAAATTGTCCATAGTGTGTGCTTGGTGTGTGTGTGTGTGTGCCCTGCGGTGGGCTGGCGCCCTGCCTGGGGTTTGTTTCCTGCCTTGCGCCCTGTGTTGGATGGGATTGGCTCCAGCAGACCCCCATGACCCTGTAGTTAGGATATAGCAGGTTGGGTAATAGATGGATGGATGGATGAAAATTAAGAGGGCCTTGCTGAGAAATATTTTATTTCTTTAGTTGGCATAAGCAGTACAATCACTGCTGTGCCTTTTTAGTGATGGAAGGGGTGTTAATGTCTCAGCTGAGAGTGTTTGTGATAGTTGTGCATAAAAACTTTGAAGGATTCCACCATACTGACTGCAGAAGCAAGAAGTTCTAGTGGAAGAGGCAGTGACTGCTGCTTGCCAGCTAAGTTGGGTAGAGGTTTACCCAAGAAGACTCAAAAACCTCATTGCTACCAAAGGGGCTTCTACAATATCCTGGATTAGGGGGTCTGAATGCTTATGAATGAGAGATTTAAGGTTTTGATTTTTAATACATTTGCAAACCTGAAAACATGGTTTCACTTTGTCCTTAAGGGTTATGGAGTGGGGAAACAATGGCATTTTTATCCATTTAAAATAGCACCTGCTACACATTAAAGTGTACAGAAAAAAATGTTTTCCAGTGTAAATTTATCCTTGGGTCCAGCTAAGTTCACTGATACTCTGTCAACCAACAATACATCTTTTTTTTATGATAATCCCAGTCTTTACTCAATGGCCATTGTCTTTACCTTTTTTCTTTTGCTGCTCATATATATTCTTTAAACTCCATCTGCATTACCCAACAGCAAGCTATATCTGTCCTGAAACTTCAAATGTCAAGTTATATCAATGAGTTGTACCCACAAATCTTCACTGCTCTTTGTTTCCTTTGCCATATTAAATTCCCGGTCATGTAAAATGAAACACCACAACTTGCTTTGAATAAGGAGACCTCAACTGATAGAAGAGCCCACTACTAAGAACATTGTTCCTTGCTATTGAACGGATGCATTTCCAATAAAAAAATGGAGTTAAAAAACAGATTTAAATGACTTTCAGGCCTGTGTGAAGGCACAGAGTGGCACAAGGGAAGGAATGAAGCCACCCAAGTTTTGTTCTGCTCTGGCTTCTCCCTTCATCCTTGTGTAGTTCAGAATCTAGGGAAGCCAGTGATGTGCGGTGAGGTTCATGGCTGGTGACTCCTTCAGAGTCAGATTTACAAATATCTGAACACAAAAGAGTAGCTCATTCACTAATCAATTGGCAGCATGCACATTGACTACTGGTTATGTTTCATATCTCGTCATCATTCTTTACACTCACACAAGTAAGGTGCATATTTGGCTAAGAAAGACCATTACATTTATAGCAGGTAGAGAGAGCGGAGAGAGCACATTTCCTCTGCACCCTCCATGTGTTCTAAATTTTCCGCTGCAATTCCACAATTTCTACTCATTCAATACAAATGAAAGTATAGAATGGTGTACAAAAAAAAACAGATTTTGTAAATAATATTTAGTTGTTTATAATGTAGACTGTTCGACAAAAGGAAAACAAAAGAATATTTTATTTAAGGTCAAAGTTTAGTTGTTGCTTAGTTTAAAGCAAACCCTTTAGCTCCGACATTGTTCTTCTGCTATTTATCACTTCCTGTTTTGGCCAGTTTTGAGAATTTTTTAAGTTTAGATATTTAATCTTCCATTTTGACAGTCAGTCGGAACAAAAGGTGCTGCAATGCACTTGACTTTCTGATATCGCTAACTTCTTTGCGCCTCTGCGTAGAAGAACAACAGCAACAGCACCTATTGGGCCTTCAGGGAGGCACGGTATGGTCTGCCTCACCAGGTGCCTTCTCACTGCGGTTTTATGTCCGATCAGCAAGACTAAATATGTTACATACATTCATTAAAGATATTAGCTAGACTGTGGAAAGTCAGGGTGTATAATAAACGTGTCTGCAAAGATTATATTGGCAACATACATAGAGACAGCAATGGGCACGTGCCATTTGCATGTATAAACCCCGTGTGTGAGGGAGAGTGCAGTCTGAGGGGAGGGGAGGCTCCTCGCTGCCGCACCTCGTATTTGAACAGGAAATGCACAAATTCAGTGATTTTGACTATAAAAATAATCAAACTTATTGGAATCATGCAGAAAACAAATGTATAGCACAGAGCAGTGGACACATTTATTTTATGTTATCATTATTAGTTTTTACTTTTCATGATGATTACACATCAATGAGGGAATCGCGTTCTGCCTATAAATCACCACTCCAGAAAGGTCAAGACTCAAAGTGAAGGCTCATATTGGTCAAAAGTGAATTTCCAAAGCTCCACCTAAGGATGTCATTGCTTATTTCACCACAAGCTCCCAACTCCATGGATGATTCACTTCTAAAAGTAAAAAGTTGGAATTCTCAACACAGAATCTCTCTGCTTAAAGGAGTCTGAATACTTTCTGCAGCCAGTGTACGTGTGTGTTAGGTTGACTTGTGCATGGCTGTGTCTTACAGAACACTGCTTTGAGCTCCATGCTGTAAGGAATGGCTGTGTATCCACATGAACCTACAACTAAATTAGCAGGACACTTTGGCTGATGGCTTGTGTCACACAAGAAAACACAACAAACAAGATGGGGATTCCACTCTGTATTCTGTAATACAAATCAGCAAAACATGTTGATCATTCAAGACTGAGTCCAAACATAAACTAAACAAGAGGATCAAGGCTTCTGCTTATATAGAAAGAAGACAGGAAGGGGCGGGATCAGGGAAGGAAGTAAGTTCTTGTAGAAGGGCGTGGCAAAGGACCAGAAGTAGGCGGAGTCTTAGGTAGGCTTTCCTTCTGTTGGTCTTAGCACCACTTAACAAGCCCCGTCTCTGTATTTCACGCGCAGTTAAACCCTTGAAATGCCTCCCAAGCACGTGTGTGTGACGCACTCTAGCTTGAGTGTTGAATAGATTATGGACTCAATAGATTTACATACAAAGCTTTGGAAAGTCTATCAAGTGCTGTTGTTTGTATTGTCATATATTCTTATTTACATAAAGCTGTTAAATCCTTCAATAACTTTTATAAACCCCATCAGACCCTCCTTGCATAGTTTATCATGACTGTTTATCATGACTGCTACCCCAACCCCAACACAGACAGGAACAGATCAAAGTGCAACACAACACAAGCCTTTATTATTACTGTGGGAAACGCTTTCACTCATTTTTCCTTCAGTGCACAGCCCAGTGAAGCACAGTCCAATGCACACAGTACTTCATCTTCATTCTCTCTCTGTCTCCTTCCACCTTCATTCCTCCTGGTAAGCTTCGCCCGTCTTCCTCTGGACTCTGGCTTCCTGAATGGAATGAGGTGGTCCTGGGAGTGTTCCAGGTGGTTCGTTAATCAGACCTGGAATCACTCTCAGGTGTGGTGAAAGCCCAATGTACGGCTCTGCAGCTCCCCCAGGTGGCCCCCACAGAACCCAACAGGGCTGTGCCAAACTCCCAACTCTCAGCGGGAATCCGTGGTGCCACAGCCACCCAGGAGGGCTGCCCTCTGGTGTCCTAGAGAAGGTAGCGCCTTGTAGATGCCCTCTACCCTGTGGCTGCCCGTCACACTGCATATACAGTATGCGCTTCAGCGTGCAAGACAAGACAAAGCATTAAAGAATTGTTAAAGCTGACTGCAGCGTATTGTCTGCTCGTGAGAGACATTTCAGTAATGGAAACGCCATAGGAAGAGCTTAACTGGTAACTGATGAACAGCGGATGTGCAGAAATGATTTTAGGTTGGAGGCAAGGGCACTGAAATTAATTGCTGTGAACAAGTGGTGTAATAGCCTTTTTGGAAGACCTCCAGAGGCATATGGAGCAGGTGTGAGCCTCCCCTAACAAATTGCAAATGTGAACAAAGCAGCACAAACATACCGTGTAGCCAGTTATGATGAAATTACTGCAGACTAAATGATTGCACATTATTGCTTTCAGGTGAACTGTAATTACAACTTACAGCCAAGACTTGGTGATGCAGAAAGGACCTATAATATGCACTGTACAGAAAGGCCTGCAATTGCACAATCGAGAATAAAACCAAGCTTATATTTCTGGATGAACTGTGCCAAGCACCAGAGATGGCTAACCAAGTCTTTAAAAAAAAATCAAAATGAATAATCATTGCTGATCCTTACTGGACCATAGAGTATATTGTCAGTCTTTCAGAACAGACCGGTGTGAGAAAGTGATGCAGAAATCCTAAACTGTTGTTGCTGTTGCCTGAGAAACTAGAATCTTCGATTTGGGATACCGTGCTGGAGATGCAGCCCTAGAACAGTCTTTGTCAGCTTTTCCCACTTTTATGAATCTTGATTATACAGTGCTTAATAAGGTTTACGGACTGTGCATTATTAGACATTGTCAAAGATGAGACAAGAGCCACAACAAGATTTGGGGCAGCCACCTGTATAATTTTTCCTGGCTGCAAATGGAAGAAATTTTAGTATAGATGTGTACAGGTCTGCGGTGGGTTGGCGCCCTACCCGGGGTTTGTTTCCTGCCTTGTGCCCTGTTTTGGCTGGGACTGGCTCTAGCAGACCCCCGTGACCCTGTAGTTAGGATATAGTGGGTTGAATGGATGGATGGATGGATGTGTACAGGTTCGAGTCAAAAGCAGGTGAAATTGAGATGGTGGTTCTTTAAAGTGCGGCAGAGGAAGTGAGGTCATGACCGAAACCGGAAATGACCATCATTGGGCTCATGCCTGGATGTGATGTCATGGGGCTTCTGACCGGAAGTGACATCATGGAGGGCCAGGCTGAATTTCCCTTAATGGGTCTGCAGTGGGAAAAAGAGAAAGGATCAGTGCACCTCGCCACTGGTCTGGTGTGGAATTACCTTCCTTCGAGCCCTTTAGCTGCCTCCCATGTGCACATGTGTGACAATATATAAAAACAAAGTGTGCGTGTGTGTTTGTGTCTGTGTATGGAGCAGTCCGCTCTGCTCACGCTCAACCACAGCCACTAGATGGCACATGCACATACTTTAAAATTTTTTCATCGCTTGTATTTACCTCACTTCTCACTATGAAAGGCCTGCGTGAAGAAAACTCTTCTTCTGTGTCGATAGCACAACGTCGACATGAAGTAAACACCGCGGCTCAGCAACGTGCAAATGAACCACCTAAGCAATGGAGGGCAAGGCTTGAAGCTTTCACTAAATACATTGTCTGTCTGGAGGTATTTTCTCGAGACAAAGATTAATAGGACTCGTATGGCAACGATATGGCATCGCCAGTGTCTGCTTACGAAAGCCAATGGGGCAGCAAGCACAGACTGGCTCCATGTCCTCTGCCCTGGGTCATTCATAAGAGTTAGCGGACACCTCTCCAAATTCACCAATATAGCAAAACTGCTAGGGAGTCTTCGGGTTGTTTTTTCCCAAAGACCCCACATACACATTATTATAAAGTTTCATTTTTTAGTAAGGTTTTGAATTTCCTCCTGCTACCTACATGTTTTGTTTTACTTGTAATTTTACCTTGATTCTTTTCCCAAAAATGACACTCACCAGTCACTTTATTAAGTACGCCTGGCTAGTACCGGGTCGGACCCCATTTTGCCTTCAGAACTGCCCAAATTATTTGTGCCATTGATTGAGCAAGGTGCTGGAAACATTCCTCAGGGTTTTTGGTCCATTTCAACATGATAGCCTCACTCAGTTACTGCAGATTTATCGGCTGAATGTCCATGATGAGAATCTCCCATTCCACCACATCTCAAAGGTGCTCTATTGGATTGAGATCTGGTGACACGGTGGAAGCCATTTAAATGCAGTGAACTCATGGTCATGTTCAACAAACCAGTTTGAGATGATCTGAGCTTTGTGACATGTGACGTTATCCTGCTAGAAGTAGCCATCAGAAGATGGGTACACTGCAGTCATAAAGGGACGGCAACCATACTCAGGTAGGCTGTGGCATTTAAACAATGCTCAACTGGTACTAAGGGTCCTAAAGTGTGCCAGGAAAACATCGTCTTTAGTCTGAACCGTTGAAACAAGTTTTTTAATTTTGTTAACACCAAATTCTGACCCTACCACTGAATGTTACAGCATAAATTGATGCTCATCAGATCAGGCAATGTTTTTCAGATCTTCTATTGTCCAATTTTGAAGAGCTTGTGTGAATTGTAGCCTCAGTTGCCTGTTCTTAGTGGACAGGAGTGGCACCCGGTGTGGTCCCCTGCTTCTCTAGCCCACTTGCTTCAAGGTTCAACGTGTTGTGTGTTCAGAGATGCAGTTCTGCATACGTCGATTATAACAAGTGATTTGAGTTAGTGATGTCTATCTATCAGCTCGACCAGTCTAGCCATTCTCTGACGACTGGCATCAACAAGGCTCACTGGATATTTTCCCCTTTTCAGACCATTCTCTGTAAACTCTACAGATGGTTGTGTGTGAAAGTCCCAGAAGATCAGCAGTTTCTGGGATACTCAGACCAGCTTGTCTGGCACCAGCAACCAAGCCACATTTAAAGTCACTTCAGTCACCTTTCTTCTCCATTCTGATGTTTGGTTTGAACTTCAGCAGGTCATCTTGACAGTGTCTGCTGAGCTGCTGCCATGTGATTGGCTGAATAGATATTTGCGTCAACAAGTAGTTGAACAGGCGTACCTAATAAACTGGCTGATGAGTGTATGTCTTTAAGGTTTGTAGGTGTGATTTGATCAGGTCTAACTAATTTTCTAATTGCCCTAAAAGACTCCACCAGCCTGGGGATGAGCCACCACCACCATTATGAACTGGTATTCCATGATGTAAGTGAGCAGTTGAAGGGCAGCCTATAAAAAAATGGCCAGCCTCCCGAGTCACAAATGAATTCCCTTTAGTGTGGCAAACACCGAGCGGCCCTTTCAAGGATGGAAAGTAACCCAAGAGTGCAATGTAAATAGTAGAGATTTCAATGGTGCTCCGCGGTGGACTGACAATGTTGGCATTGGTTTGCTATCTTGGATGGCTTTTGTTTTTTAGCTCCCTATTGTACTTCCATATTAATGGAAGTCTTTGTTGATCTTTTCGTTATGTGTCTGTTAAGTATTTAATATTTTATAACTTTTACTTTCATTAACACTTACATTCATTTTCTTATCAGATGCTTTTATCCAAAATGACTTTCAAAGTAGAAGTAGCACATTTTTAGCACACTCCATTTTGCCCCATCTGTGGAATCCACTATATTTGGCATCTCTGACGTTATGCTGCCTGCCATAGATATCATGGCCAATTACAGGAAAGGGTTTTAAGGCCCATTAAGACTACCATTCTCTAAGTGAGTCTGATGCATAAAGCCCTTCAAAGACATTCTTGTGATTAATTGTTATTTACTGATTTTTCTAGCAACACCCTGATTCTCGTGTTCTGTTTTGGTTTTGACGATTTTGATTTTAGCGCAGCTTCATTTCCAGCTACTTCTTTAAAATAATGTCCTTAGTCATTTCATATAGGACATATATTTGTTCCTTTGTCTGGCAACCACCCCTATGACTTTGATTCTTGTGTTTTGCTTTGCTTTTTGGTGAATTGAGCAGTTTGACTTCCTGGATTTTGATTTTAGCACATCTCGTTTCCCAGAAATCTCTTCGTGGAGACCTCAGCCAACAAGCCACCTCCCCCCTACTGGTCATTCTACAGCTGAGTCACTGCTGAGCCGGCCAATCAGATGAAAGGACTTTCTAACCAATGATTTCAGTGCTCCTTTATCATATGTGGGGGTACAAAATAAAAAAATAAAAAATAATATAGTGTTTGACTCACCTCGATATCTGGTGTGGAAGAATAATTTTAGGGTAACATAGCATTCATCTTTAAGAAAGAGCATAAAGGGTTAATAAATGTCGGAAATGAGATAAAGGTCAATTGAACAACAAAATGGACACTGAAATTTAAGAATTGGTTTAGGAAAAATACTGAGATGGTCAAGTAAATAAAGAATGTACCAGAAGAAAGGTTGATGTAATATACAAAATTTACTGAAGGATGACTAAGAGATCACCAGGGGCCTCATGTATAACGGCGTGCGTAGAACTCGCACTATAACATGGCGTTAGCACAAAAGCCAAAATGTGCTTACGCACAGAAATATCCAGATGCAGGAATCTGTGCGTACTCCAACTTCCACGTTCTTCTGCTACATAAATCCCGTGCACGCGCTTTATGTAACGCCCCAACTCCTCCCAGAATTACGCCTCTTTGAATATGCAAATCAATATAAATCGCCCTTAAGCTCAGCCTTCTGTGAAAAGACAATGGGAAAACCACGGGGGAAAATATAAGAATTTTAGCGAATACCAAGTGGAGGCAAAGGAAAACATACTGTTTGTTAAAATAAACCGTGGTATAATCAACAAAAGGAAGTTGATCGAGTGACATAGCGTGTTGGAGAAACTTGAAAGCTCACATTCACAAAATCACACAGTGCCGGAAATAAAAAGAAGTCACATATCAAAGTCACCGTGAAAAACCGAGTTGTAGCTCACTGTCTGAGTGTCATATGAAAGCTTATTAGGGTACAGAGAAAAAAAAGGCACACAGTGGGGAAAAAGCACGAAATGTCAACTTCAATCTCGACATTTCCACTTTAATCACGTAGTTTATTTTGTCATTAAAGTAGAACATCATAAACTTCATCTTAAAATCGTTTAATTAACCAGTTTCTCAAATCACATCGTAATTAAAGTAGCACGTTAAATGCTTTGTTTTGTATTTGATCTTCTATGTGCTCTGTGTGTGTGAATCACTACTTGCTTCTTAAACCGGCTCTCTTCCTCCAACTGGACACAGAATCCATTACATTGTGATATTACAGCTCTCTGAATAACTGAAATACTGAGATGTATACGTGATATCATTTTCATGATGATAGGAGTTAAAGCACGTTATTAAACATGTGTTTCACTTCGATGAAATAATTTATTGCAGCAGTACTCAGGGGCGGCTCTAGGCTTGTGGTGGCACTGGGCAGAGGAAGAATCGGTGGCTCCTTCTCCGCCAATGTCAGTAAGGTAGCTTATGCACGGTGGATGGCCACATCCGTTGCAGACACTGCATAGCCGCCTCGTGCTCATGACACAAGCATTTAACTTTTGCCGAAATTTGTCGCTGTGTTTTAGCTGTGTTGTTATTTTCTCTTTCTGTTTTATATTCAATATATATTGGCGTAGCCGTCACTGCAGTCAGTGCTTTTCTTTCCCCAAGTAACCGATCACCACACAATCAGCTCTGTAATAGAAGTTAAGCCATCTGTAAGCTTAGCACCGATTCTTCAAAACGTTTAAGGAACATTGAAATATCTTCGTAGTACATGTTTAATTATTCTATCCTTAATGACACTCCCAGTGAAGAATATAGATTATTTAAATGAAGTTAAAGTTTTATCTGTATAATTTAATAAACATATTTTGCTGCATTTCACCTTAAAAATGATATCGTCATCATATGTAAATACACGCTTTATAAAGTGGCTCAGGTTGTGCGATATTATAACTATAGGGTAAAGTTTACAGTGGGGTGATGTACTTATAAGTACAAACAGTTCTACAAGGAGCAATTGATTGAGTGCATTTAAAGTTCTTGGGATGAAACTGTTTCTGAACCGCGAGGTCCGTACAGGAAAGGCTTTAAAACGTTTTGCAGTGGCTGAGACAGCGTGTCCTTGAAGCTGTATACCGATAATTCTCTTTCCGATCAGCTGCTGCTGTGATTCACACTCAGATACAGTGATATAAATACTCCGAGTGGTGCAGTGAGAGTAATATGGAGAAAGATGATCAACTGTGGCAACTCCTAACGGGAGGAGCTGAAAGAAGAAGAAGAAGAAGAAGAAGTGAGAGTAACAACGCTAAAGCAGTTATGGTATTTGGAATACTATGGCTGTTCCCTGAACCATTATATTGTTACAAGTTAATTACAATCAGATGCATTACACTAATAAACAATATGCGGTTAGTTTCAGTGTATTTATAAAGCCGCATCAGGAAAATAATGAGTAACCACACAGGAACAGTACCATTGCTTTGACGCTGGGTGCCGCCAGTCTGCAAAATCGAATGGAGAACTTGCGTACGACAAGGTATGAGGTACCGTGGAAAAGTGCCTGGCTTTACGCCAAGTGTAGGTTTTATGCATCGCGATTTGAACGTGGAAAAGTTTCTGTGCGTACGCACCGTTTATACATGAGGCCCCAGATGTCCTATAAACCAGAATGGACAGTTGTTATATGCACAGAAATTTCAAGGGTGGTAGCTCATCTCAAAAGGTATAAGAAGAACCAGAATATAATATAATAGACTTTTATTTAATATAAATCATTTGGGTGGAAACCATTGAACCAACTGGAGTAAAATTTATGCACTGATTGACACCGTATGTAAATTCAATAGTTTATAAAATGAACATCTATCTTTGTTTTTTCTGATCATTCTGACCAGGCTGTAATGGACTGTTTTTGATGAATGCTCCCTCCAAGGCATTATGCCAAGAAGTAGTTAAAAGATACCATGATCATCTGCCTGATTACTGATTTCTCCAGTTATGGGACGTTTCTTTCTTTAATAAGACTAGGGGGCAGTTGATCAGTTGATTCTGGGGTTTCATCAGGGGTCTGTTTTAGCTCCTACTCTGCTTGCATGGACTGGGTGTTGGGCAAAGTCAAGCGACTGTGGGGCATCTGTTGGTGAAGAAAGATTCACTGATCTTGACATTGCTGATGATGCTGTGATCTTTGTGGAGTCAATGGAGGCTCAAGAGACTGAGTGAGGAGTCTGAGTGTCTGGGCTTGTGAGGGTCCTGATAAAACCATCAGCAGTGTGTCTGTCTGTAGAGAGAGTGTCAACCTCGTCGAGAGGTTTACTTACCTAGGCAGTGATATTTATGTCTCTGGTGACTCTTCCTATGAGTTTACCAGAAAGGTGTGTCTGGTGCTCCCGCTACCTCTGCAAAAGGATGAAGGTCCAAGTCCTTAGAGTCCTGGTGCTTTCTGTCTTGCTATAAGGTTGTGAGACATGGATGCTCTCCAGTGACCTGAGATGAAGACTGGACTCCTTCAGTACTGTGTCTCTTCAGAGAATCTATGGGTACTGTTGGTTTGACTTTGTTTTTCTCATGGAGTCCCAAATGAGGCACATTACCTGCATTGTGAAGGAGCGTCAGTTACAGCACTACAGCCATGTGTTGCGATTTCCCAAGGGTGATCCTCGAGTAGCTGGACCAGGCAAAGGGGTCACTCAGTTAACACCTGGCTGAGTCAGATATATGGTAATTTCTGGAAGGGTGGGACTGGACCACATGGGGTTTTGCCAACCAGGACCCAGAGTTATTTCATTATATGGTAGGTGTACCAGTGCATGATCCCCAACATGACCTGATGTATTGTTGTCCTGGAGACATCACAAAGGTATTAAGGACATCTCTTTTTTTCCATTACTAACGGTCTTGACATAAATTGTCATGTTCCTTATGAACTCCTCAAATTAGTGCAGCTTACACTACTTCAGACTTTTCTACTATTTTTGGTAAGTCATTTTATACATTCTTATTCTTATCTACTTCTTTGACGTCTTTTAAATCACATTCAGCTACATTCTGTGTCTGATAATGTGCGATAGAATTAAATGTTGTTGTTGCTGTTTTTAATCATTTTTGACTCTTCTACTTATTATTTTGGAATCACCATCTATCAAAACCCTAAATAGGTGCAAAACCACAATGAAACTTTGTGACAAAGCCCATGGAAAATTAAAACATGGCATTACATCATAACACATCCATAATAACCAACATGTTACCTACAGCTGCGCCACTGTTAATTTTTGATAGAGTTATGAGTTCCTCTCAATGCAAGCCACTGAGAGACATTTTGGAGGAGACATAACTAAAAAAAACATAAGCAAATTAGGAGACAAGCAGGTACACAGTCAAAAACAGGCACGTCTGGACATACAGTAAGTGAGCTTAACACAAATCAGTATCAAGAAAGAAATGGAAAAAATTAGAGGTAAAGAACATCAAAATGTTGAGGTATCACCCCAGTGTGAGAAGGGGCTCAAGTTCCTCTCCAAGCCACATGCAACACTTTCTTGGCCTCAACTACACTATGTGAAAAAGTAAATACCCCCCCTAGAAACTGTTGACTTTTTCAACATACTTCTGCATTTTCAGATCTTCATGCTAACAGTGCCTACAGATAAAGGTGACATACTTGAACAAATGACACATACAATTGACATGATGTATTCATTATCATTATCTAAATCAGGGGTTCCTAACCTGAGGTACGTGGACCCCTAACGTTTCAGGGGGTCCGTGAGGGTCAGATAAAAATTAACATTTATATCCACTATACAGACCGGTACTGTTGATTTTTCTCGCATGAACTTTCTCACGTGATTTTTCTCGCGCATTACATCTCTTGCCTTTATTCTTCTCACAAGTATTTATCTCACCTGAGCCTAATGTGTAAGTTACATACTTGTGAGAAAACTAATGCACAACAAAAATAATGGTGAGAAAAATGCCTGGCAAGAAAAATAGCAGTCACTATACAGCCCTCCCCCTTGTCCCAATCAACGATTTGCCATTTCCCATTTCCACATTTATCCATTTAAAATTAATTATATAACAAAAGCTAAATGGGGGTGAATACTTTATGAATTCTCAGTATACCTCTGACCTGGAGATGGTAGTATGGTGATGCCAGCACTGTACAAAAATAAAATGGACATTGTCACACATGTGCGACTAGGAGGGAGCTGAGTGGACCAAGTGGAGGTAATTACCCGCCAGGCCATGGGGTGGCAGGGTGCAATAAACCTATCTCTGTTATCACTGCAGGCCAAATACGGGAAAACCTGCCTGACTCAACATCACTTCCAGTTCCAGGGGCCAAACTGACGTCAATCCTGGTTACGGTGCCCAGACCGACGTCACTCCCGGTTATGGTGCTCAGACCGACGTCACGTCTGGTTCCAGCTAAATGCCATCACCTCTGGTTTTCGGCTTATAAAGCTGCCGTCTATTCCTAACCTCATCAGTCCAGTTCAGGACTCAAAACAATGCACCTGAGTGCTCTGTCAAAACTCTTTTGCAGCCAGGGAATCTCTTCCAGCAGCACTTCCACCACAATCCAAGGCTCTATAATCCTCCCGGCGCCCCCTGGCAGTGACCACGGGCCCCAACATGGTTGAGTTTTTAAGCTCTAATCCCATGGCCCCCATATGAACCAGGGTGGCTGCCCTCTCATGGAATGGACCGGGAGAGGTATTGTCACACTAGGGTCCCCAGCCATCCGCCACAACATAAAATGGCGATTTTCTTCAAATGACGAATAGCTTTTTGTTAAATCCTGACAGAAATTATAAGGTCATAAAAAAGTTTATCCCCCTTAAATATTTTTCACAAATAAAACATAGAGATAAGTCATATTTTTCCATTTTTAATTTTGTCATAAAAGCAAGATTATTAAAAAATTGTTTGCTTTTGGAGCAGAGTCAGGACTTTAAGAGCAGAATCCCATTTTACTTCAGCATTGTAAATATTCACATGTTTACACTGAAGTGTTCCATATTATTTGTTTGATGCATAATTCATATACATCATTTGTACTATAACAAGTTGATTGAACCAAACATGCAGGCATTACAATAGAATAATATTCTCAAAAATTTATCTGAAGAACCATTCCTTGTAGCTCTCGCTAATATTAAATTGCCCGAAACTGCGATCTGCATGTCCCAGCAGCCATTTGCTTTGCCGTTTTTGCACAGAACCAAATTATTTTACCCATTAAATGCACGAGCCTATATCACAATGTCATTAATAGGTCAGGGATATGAAATTAAGATGAAATGAAAAGATAGCAAGTTGAATGCAATATCTTGGCTCATATTGTTATATGGTAATAGTGTTATTTGGATGGAGCTTATGACTGTAATGCTTCAGATTGCTTGTCTAGTGAGCAAAGGATTGCAAAAATATATTAATCATCAGAGCAAATGACTAATGTAGTGACCCTTCCGTAACTTTTATGACATAAGGTGATGAAATGCAAGCAAACATTTTAAAATAATTGCTCTAATAAAAAATGCCACTCTCATTTTAGTATATGATTTATTTTTGCATGTCCTCCATAATGCTTGGACAAAGACACATTTTCTCCTTGATTTACCCCTGTGCTCGACAGTTGAAAATTACAAATCAAACAATTCAGACGAGATTAAAGTGCACATTGCAGACCCTCATTTAAGGGGATTTGCAGACATTTTGGTCACACTCTTTTTCCAAATGCCCCCCACCCAACCCCACCCCATTTCAGGGCACTATAATGTCCATGTGACACGTTCAGCACCCCTGCAGAAGGCGATTAAAGTGACCGTGCTTCACCTCTCGGACCTGTGGGCCAACATAAACATCTTGGCATCACTGATACATGGAAACATCTGTCCACAAGTATGCAAAGGCTTCATTTTGCTTGCTCATTACCTTATTACTAGGGTGTTGTACTGTGTTAACGATAATGGATGTAGTAAGAAGTCAAGCAAAATGACACCTTTTATCGGCTAACTAGAAAGATTACAATATGCCAGCTTTTGAGGCAACTCAGGCCCCTTCTTCAGGTAGGATGTAATATAGAAACTGGAGTTCCCTGTAGTTATATAGACACCAGAACAGAGATGGCATTGGAAAACCTTTAAGTGAGACATCTTAGATGTAAAAAAAATTAATGGACCTCTTCAGGGTAAGATTAATTTAGCAAGAGAGGAGAACAATGTCTCGTTAAGATCTCTGGATAAGATAACCATCCAATAAAGTCTTTTGAAGTTTCTGATCAGGTGTTCCATACATTGTCGGCCAGTAGTCAGTTTGTCTGTGTCCTCATAGTCCGCATATCTGGATGATATCTGGGTGGGTTTTCTAAGTGACTCCTGATTTCCTGAAGTGAATTTCTACATGTAATGGATGTCTGGCATCAGCTGAGATGATTTCCAGTTTCTTTAGCATTGTCCTCTGACACACACTTACCTGATCAGCTCCAGTATGTCAGTCTCAATAACTTTATCTGCAGGCTCAGGGAATCTGCTGGATGTTTTTAAAATTTTGGTTTGTTAGTCCACTAAACCAGGCAATGAAACTGAAAGAGATGACAGACCGGATGAGACTGAGATAAAAGGACAACACGAGGTCCTCGTCTAATTTAAATAGCTTGAGTTTACCGAGGAAAACTAAACGATGATTGCATTTACAGAATATTTTTTTTTTTGTATTTGCATTCCAGTTAAGATTGTTATCTAAGTCTGTCCTAAGTATTTATATTCATTCACTATGTCTACCTCCTCTTCCCAAAAACAACAATGGGTAAACATACAGATTTCTGTCTGTTAATATCAAATATAATTTACATTTTTTTACATTCAGAGTGGGAAAGTTTTTATTACACCAGTTTACCTTCCAGTTCACTTGATTTGGACAGTGGCTTTCATCCAGGGCAGGGTGCAATCAGCATATTTGATAAAGGAGCAGTGGTCATTGTTCTGTCTTGTTGTCCGCATGTTGATCTGTCAAAATTTTACATTGGATGCCCTTCCTGACGTAACCCTCCCCATGTATCTGGGCTTGGGACTGGCATGAAAAAACGCACTGGTTTGTGATCTGTAGCAAGAGTAGGGAGAAGGTTGAGGAGACTCCAGAGAGGTGGAGATATGCTCAAGAGAGGAGAAGAAAGAAGGTCAGTAGGAACACCAAGACAGAATACATGTGTGTGAATGAGAGGGAGGTCAGTGGAATGGTGAGGATGAGGGAGTAGAGCTGGCGAAGGTGGATGAGTTTAAATACTTGGGATCAACAGTACAGAGTAATGGGAATTGTGGAAGAGAGGTGAAAAAGAGAGTGCAGGCAGGGTGGAGTGGGTGGAGAAGAGTGTCAGGAGTGATTTGTGACAGATGGGTATCAGCAAGAGTGAAAGGGAAGGTCTACAGGACGGTAGTGAGACCAGCAATGTTATATGGGTTGGAGACGGTGGCACAGGAGACAGAGCTGGAGGTGGCAGAGTTAAAGATGTTAAGATTTGCATTGCGTGTGTGAAAGGGAAGGTCTACAGCAGGGGTCGCCAACTCCAGTCCTGGAGGACCACCGTGCCTGCAGGTTTTCATTCTAACCCTTTTCTTAATGAGTCACCTGTTTTTGCTGCTAATTAACTGCCTTTAAATTCATTTTATTTGACTTGCTCTTGAAGACTCAGACTCCTTGATTGTTTCTTTTTCCTTAATTAGCCGCCAAACAATAATGAGATCCAAAATGAGCTAAAACAACTGGTGTCCATCATACAATATCTGAAAATAAAGAAAGATGAAGGTCTCAGGAATGCTGATCTGCTCAGGTCCCAAAACATTTTACCAGCACTCTTAGAAAAGAGAAAATCAAAAATTTCAGAAATGTCTGCTATTACACAATGAGAGCAGCAATAAGCCATAGAATTAAAGAACGGGTTTTAATTAACAAGGAGAATCAGCACCTAATTAAGCAACTGGTTGGAGTGAAATTGGTTAGTTGACTTAGATGGTCTTCTGTTGGCTCACTCACTTCATGTTTCATTTCTGTTTGGGTGACATTTAAGGAAAGAAATGAAACAAGAGGAACAATGAAGAAATTCAGGCGAGCACATCTTTAAAAAACAAGTCAGCTAAAATTAATTCAAAAGAAGTTAATTAGCAGCAAAAACAGGTCACTAATTAAGAAAAGGGTTAGAATGAAAACCTGCAGCCACGGTGGTCCTCCAGGACCGGAGTTGAGGGACCCCTGGTGTACAGGACGGTAGTGAGACCAGCTGTGTTATATGGGTTGGAGACGGTGGCACAGGAGACAGAGCTGGAGGTGGCAGAGTTAAAGATGTTAAGATTTGCATTGGGTGTGCCGAGGATGGACAGGATTAGAAATGAGAACATTAGAGGGTCAGCTCACGTTGGGAGACAAAGTCAGAGAGGTGAGATTGCATTGGTTTGGACATGTGCATAGGAGAGATGCTGGGTATATTGGGAGAAGGATGCCAAGGTTAGAGCTGCCAGGGAAGAGGAAAAGAGGAAGGCATAAGAGAAGGTTTATGGATGTGGTGAGAGAGGACATGCAGGTGGCGGGTGAAACAGAGCAGAATAAAGAGGACAGGAATATATGGAGTAAGATGATCCACTGTGACAACCTCTAACGGGAGCAGCCGAAAGAAGAAGAAGAAGGTCATTGTTCTGTCTCAGGTCACTTGTGAACTATTGTGAGTCAATAATATGTAATGTTGATAAGAAACAGCCCTTCGGACTTTCTGTCTTTGAAAGAATTACTTTTTCAAAAGCGTCCTGTATATTGTGGTCCAGATCTAATTATGCAATTTTCATTACGCCATAACTTATTAATTTTATTACATAGAAAATCACCTGAAAAATCCCGACCATTGAAAAGTGTGCAAACTGACGACATGAAGAATCATCTTTGCACCAAATTGGAATCGACCCCGCATAAATCAAAGTCATCCAGACCATCTGGATCTGCATAATTAGATCTGGACCACCCTGTACCTTGACAGTCTGTGAGCGATTTAAAAGAAAGTCCATAAGGTGACCAATGGGTTTACCTTCATACAATTCATTTTTTCAATCTGTATGTGAGGCTGTATGGTACTGAACGTTAAAGGAAAATCCAGAAATAGTGCTCTGACATATGTCTGATCAAGAAAAGTATAGATTTGACATAAGATAACAAGCCGAGCATCTTCAACACTTCTGTATGCAGAGTAAGCAAATTGGTGCTTGTCTGGAAAAGACGGAAATACAGAATTTTTTGGGCCTGGTGACAACCGGTTCCATCCTTGCTGCCTTGATCCAAGCAGTTTTACCCGACTTATCGATAAATCCAAATCTCTGACAAGATCGTAGAGCTCTGCCTGAGAAATCAAATGAGGATCGCTGGATGTTGATGGCTTGAAATCTGGATCATCAGCAGGTTCGGCAACTTTCATCTGCTTTGATTCATTCATCTCTGCCTCTGTGCCCTCATCCTCCAGCGTCCACACTTCTGGTACTTATGGAACAAGGAAAATGTTTGTCGTGTGGCACTGGTCTCATTACAGAAGCAAGGTTCCGGTACTCAATAAACTTTCTGTTCTCGGATGAAAATCCCGAGACATTCGTCATGCAGAAGTAAAACGATCCTTCTGTTCCCTCCATGTCACTGGGATGGCAAACGGCATGGATGGACGCACACCCTTTAGCCAAGCTTGCACGCTGATAGCGCAAGATGCACAACATTAATAAGGAGCTCAAACTTTGTCCTGGTCACCAATTATGCACCCAAAGTTGAACTCATCTGCCTTCTTTATGAGTGCTGTCATTCTCTGTTTCTGTGCATTCAAATAAAACTGTAAGATGTAACAAACCGTGTCACGGCTATTGCGATACTAGCGCGACATTTCAGAAATTATATGAAATTAAATTTGCAGCCTTTGCACCCAACAGTTTTATTTCTAATATAATGCTCATTGTCACTGATATCAGGTAGAAAGACTGCGGCTGCCACTCACTGCTAGGTATAAATAGGGTTGTGTTGTCATGGAAACAAGTCATCGTCTTGAAGGCGCACCCGAGATCACACGATCAGACAGATGTTCTTGCAGTAGTTTAGTTATGAGTCTCCAGTAGAAATTACATCAGATATGACTGTAAACTATAAAGATTTTGACCTAAGAAGATCATGAGCTAATGCCAGGCAGCAAAACCTGGGCACCCATGACTATGCGAACACTCCAGTTTGAAAATCTCGCAATTTATATTGCAAAATTACAAAATCTGTTTCTCAAAAACCTTGTGTGACAGGAAAACATAAAATGTATTTCTGTGACCATCATCACAAAATCTATCTGACACACGCAAAATTAGGAAGGAAACTTTGTATACCAGTGAAACATTAATGCTGAGTACATTCAACAGAGAGTAACTGACAGGCAGAGAGAAATCAGCTGATCCACCTTAATCAAAGGATACGTGTCTGTGCGTGTTTCTGTGTATCTGTTGTACGAGATTCATATAAGCAGTGGAAATGTTTGTGATGTGCCACCAGTTGGAATGACAAATGTAAGGCACTTTATTACTACAAATGTTTGTGATGTGCCACCTATTGGAATGATGAATGCAATGCATTTTAGCACTACAAATGTTTGTGATGTGCCACCTATTGAAATGATGAATGCAATGCATTTTAGCACTACAAATGTGTGTGATGTGCCATCTGTTGAAATGACAAATACAATGCATTTTATCACTGCAAATGTTGGGGATGCGTCATCTGTTAGAATTACAAATGCAATGCATTTTATTAGTATGTGCTTTGTAAAATACATTACAAAGGATAGTGCACTGCAAACGTTATTGCCAAGGACTACATTGGTTATTTAGATTTCAACCCATCCAAGATGAGTAGCAAAGTTACTTTTAATATATAATATATAGATAGATATATGGAAGGAAGAAGTACAGTTTCTACAATATGAAAAGTAAGGTTTTTTTCTGTTATACTTTAACAAAAAGTTGTCAATTCGTTTTAACGCTATAAGAGGCAATCCAGCATATATAATGTAATTGGCCATGGTCTGCCCTTTACACCAATAAATTGTACTAATACAGAATAAGCAAATCTAAGCAAACTGCCTTTTTCTTTCTTTGAGAATTCAACCCGACGTAAAACTAAGACTCTGAATGTAAAGTCACAAGGTGTGAGGCGCTGCCCTGACAATCTTTGTGATTGGCAGGTGGTGCCTTTGTTAGGTCTGAGTCCTCTGTGAGCTTCAAATAGCTTTCAGGTTAGTGTGAAAGCAATTAAGAGTCCGGCTGATCAAAGAAAAGATTTTCTTTCCTGCCCAGTTTATGACACTCGGCGTTCAATGTCAGAATGTCACAAACTGAGGTCACGAGTGGGCCAAGTCAATACTTTCATGTTCTTAGAGGCTTTATGACTTGGAGGTTTGAGATGTTTTTGTTCTCTTTTTTATTTTTAAATATTAAAAGTGGGCTAAAAGCTGAATTAGAAGAATGAAATGAAGGCAACATTTTTGAGCATTGTGTCACTGTGCACAGCATATTTTTGAAGATGGCCATCATATGCTTAGATTTAAAAACAGGTTTCCATATGTTTAGCCTACAAGTAATTATTTCAACACTAAAAGAATTATTGAGTGAGCACTAATGGTTCCTGCATTCTGGGAAATTTCTGGTCCAGTCATTGTCTGTGCAGGTTTTGCATACACTTCTTATTATCTTAGAAGTTATCACCAGATTTTGTGGTTGCTCTCAACACCCTCTGTGCTCTGTGATGGACTAGGGTCTGTCTGGTGAGGGTAACAGATCTGCGCGTAAAATAGGCTCTTGGTGACGATGTTGTAAAAAAAAAAAAAAGTATATATATATATATATATATATATATATATATATATACAGTATATATATATATATATATATACTGTATATATTGTCACAATAATGAGACATACGCCGATACAGGTTTGGGGCAGCCACCTGTATATTCTGGTATCCTGGCTGCAAAGTCATTTTTTATCAAAATAAACAGCACTGGTGTGCATACAAGTGAGTCCAAAACAAGACTGAGGATTTAGGGAAAAGGGACAGGAAGACAGGAAGTGAGGTCATAAGGATCCGGCCCATGTTCTTTAGCCATTGGTTCGAGCTCAGACGTGACATCACAGGGGCCAGAGCCAGTAAGCCAGTAAGTGACGTCAAGAATGCCAGGTGGAATCTCCGGGGAATGGTCTACAGGAAGGAGAGAAAAAGAGTCAGTGCACTCTGCCAGCTCCTGGTATGCCTCAGAACTGCCGTCACTAAAGCCCTTTAGATGCCTCCCATGCGCACATGTGTGACTATATATACAGTATATACTGCCTGGCAGTAGCTCATTGGATAATGGATGGATATTGTAGATGCCACACGGGCTGGACAAACATCCCAGCCAGGAAAGGGGATCGGAAAAGGTGGTTTTTTATTCCCCCCAACACGCTAGATGGCAACAGCCCCGGAGTTCGGTGCACCGTAAGGAACCAGCAGGGCATGTCGGGATATCCAGTCCGGTAGAGCAGCCTTGCTGCGGTCTTTGGGTACCACGAGAGGGCGCTGTAAAGAGACAAGGTCCCTAAAATGGACTTCTGTACTCCCAGGTCTGAAATAAAAAAGGGACCACACTCCCTTATTCAGGCGAGTTGGAGCTGGGTGGTAGAGAGACAACACTTGACTGGAGGAGGGCAGCACAGTGGTGAGAGAATTATTGGGAGGAGAAGGAAAACTTGTGGGTTGTGCTTTTTGTACCATTACAAAGGTATTTGTGGTTAATAAACAACCCTTATTTATTTATCTTCATGTTGGGTTTTGGGCTTTCCTGATGCCAGAACAGAAGTTTAAGTACTTATTGAATCAAAGGATCACATTCCAACAGGACAATGACCTTTATTTGATTTTAGTTTTTTCCACATTTAATTTTTCACTTTATGTCAGGTCACAACGACCTTTGGACTAAGCAGGTTCAAAAACTTGAGGATGGAGTGTATGCCGACTCCTATATTTTTTTCTTCTTTCCTGGTCAAATGCCCCAATAATACAAAAGGTGAGCCCATTCTGAAAAAATTGTGTTACTTCCAAAAGACCCCATATTCCACAAAAAACTTTAAAAATCTGTCTCTTTTCTGAATGACACTTATAGTTCTGTACTCTTCCAGACTTCTTTCATGGGCATGGAACACAGTAGAAAATTATTGGAAGCTTATCTTATTGATTTATTTCAATGAAAAAAAAAAAGCATTTACCTAACCAGTCCATTTATCAGTGTTGTCCATCAACTGATAGCGGAAAGTAATTTCTCAAAGTATGACGGATCCATTGAAAGTGGCTACAATTTGTCAGCTCTTGGGGATGCTTTATTTTCAGTGTCAAGGTTTTATTGAATAACAGCTGCCAGTTATCAGCTATGTTTGCTTGAGTCTGCAAAATCTTAGGCCAGTTGATGGAGAACGCATGCATGTATATGTGCAAGTATATATATACACTCACCTAAAGGATTATTAGGAACACCTGTTCAATTTCTCATTAATGCAATTATCTAATCAACCAATCACATGGCAGTTGCTTCAATGCATTTAGGGGTGTGGTCCTGGTCAAGACAATCTCCTGAACTCCAAACTGAATGTCAGAATGGGAAAGAAAGGTGATTTAAGCAATTTGGAGCGTGGCATGGTTGTTGGTGCCAGACGAGCCGGTCTGAGTATTTCACAATCTGCTCAGTTACTGGGATTTTCACGCACAACCATTTCTAGGGTTTACAAAGAATGGTGTGAAAAGGTAAAAATTTCCAGTATGCGGCAGTCCTGTGGGCGAAAATGCCTTGTTGATGCTAGAGGTCAGAGGAGAATGGGCCGACTGATTCAAGCTGATAGAAGAGCAACTTTG
Organism: Polypterus senegalus; assembly: GCF_016835505.1. Lineage (NCBI taxonomy): Eukaryota > Metazoa > Chordata > Cladistia > Polypteriformes > Polypteridae > Polypterus > Polypterus senegalus. The sequence goes on from NC_053158.1 coordinate 12,475,539, forward strand.
ACTGAAATAACCACTCGTTACAACCGAGGTATGCAGCAAAGCATTTGTGAAGCCACAACACGCACAGCCATGAGGCGGATGGGCTACAACAGCAGAAGACCCCACCGGGTACCACTCATCTCCACTACAAATAGGAAAAAGAGGCTACAATTTGCACGAGCTCACCAAAATTGGACAGTTGAAGACTGGAAAAATGTTGCCTAGTCTGATGAGTCTCGATTTCTGTTGAGACATTCAAATGGTAGAGTCAGAATTTGGCATAAACAGAATGAGAACATGGATCCATCATGCCTTGTTACCACTGTGCAGGCTGGTGGTGGTGGTGTAATGGTGTGGGGATGTTTTCTTGGCACACTTTAGGCCCCTTAGTGCCAATTGGGCATCGTTTAAATTCCACGGGCTACCTGAGCATTGTTTCTGACCATGTCCATCCCTTCATGACCACCATGTACCCATCCTCTGATGGCTACTTCCAGCAGGTTAATGCACCATGACACAAAGCTCGAATCATTTCAAATTGGTTTCTTGAACATGACAATGAGTTCACTGTACTAAAATGGCCCCCACAATCATCAGATCTCAACCCAATAGAGCATCTTTGGGATGTGGTGGAACGGGAGCTTCGTGCCTTGGATGTGCATCCCACAAATCTCCATCAACTGCAAGATGCTATCCTATCAATATGGGCCAACATTTGTAAAGAATGCTTTCAGCACCTTGTTGAATCAATGCCACGTAGAATTAGTTCTGAAGGCGAAAGGGGGTCAAACACCGTATTAGTATGGTGTTCCTAATAATCCTTTAGGTGAGTGTATATATATATATATATATGCATGTGCGTGTGTTTATCTATCTATCTATCTATCTATCTTTCTATCTGCGTGTATATATATATATATATATATATATATATATATACAGGTGGGCCATTTATATGGATACACCTTAATAAAATGGGAATGGTTGGTGATATTAACTTCCTATTTGTGGCACATTAGTATATGGGAGGGGGAAACTTTTCAAGATGGGTGGTGACCATGGTGGCCATTTTGAAGTCGGCCATTTTGGATCCAACTTTTGTTTTTTCAATAGGAAGAGGGTCATTTGAAACATCAAACTTATTGGAATTTCACAAGAAAAACAATGGTGTGCTTGGTTTTAACGTAACTTTATTCTTTCATGAGTTATTTACAAGTTTCTCTTTGTGTACAGCCATTGACATGTCGCAGAGGTTAACACATGAGGAGCGGATAGAAATTGTGTTGATGTCTGGTGAACGCAGTAACCGGGTCATTGTAGCAGATTTCAACGCAAGACACCCTACGAGACCACCCATCTCCCATGCTACAGTTAGCAAACTGCTTGCTAAGTTTCGTGAAACTGGTTCAGTGTTGGATTTGCCAAAATGTGGACGCATGAAAACTGTCACTAATGAAGAAACATCAGTGGCTGTCCTAGCTTCATTCAGCAAGAGCCCACAGCGTAGCACTCGCTGAATGTCACTGGAGAGTGGCATTAGTCGAACATCCCTTTGGCAGATATTAGCTACTCACAAATGGCACCCTTACAAACTCCAGCTACTGCAGCATCTCAACGAGGATGACCCAGATCGGCGCACTGAATTTGCAGAATGGGCAAAACAATAATTGGAACAGGACCCTCAGTTTAGGCAGAAGATTTTGTTCAGTGATGAGGCAAACTTTTATGTGAATGGTGAAGTTAACAAACAAAACCACCGCTATTGGTCTGACACTAACCCACATTGGATAGATCCCTCCAAGACTGTTGGAACAAAAAAATTGATGGTATGGTGTGGTATATGGGGTACAAAGATAGTGGGGCCATTCTTCATCAATGGAAACCTCAAGGCCACTGGATATGCGAGACTGCTACATGATGATGTGGTTCCCTCTTTATGCACTGAAGCTGGTACGTTCCCTGAGTTTTTCCAGCAAGATGGTGCACCACCACATTATGGGTGTCAGGTCCAAATAACTCATGAAAGAATAAAGTTACGTTAAAACCAAGCACACCATTGTTTTTCTTGTGAAATTCCCAATAAGTTTGATTTGTCAAATGACCCTCTTCCTATTGAAAAAACAAAAGTTGGATCCAAAATGGCCGACATCCAAATGGCCACCATGGTCACCACCCATCTTGAAAAGTTTCCCCCCTCACATATAGTAATGTGCCACAAACAGGAAGTTAATATCACCAACCATTCTCATTTTATTAAGGTGTATCCATATAAATGGCCCACCCTGTATATATATATATATATATATATAAATACTGTATATATATATATATATATATATATATATATATATATATATATATATATATATAAATACTATATATATATATATATATATATATATATATATACTAGCTGTGTAAACCCATGCTATAAAACACCCAGGGTCCTAGAAACTACTGAAATTGTCAGAAAAAATTGAAATGTAGAGATGTCAGGTAATTGAAAGGAATTACTCTGGGCATCTCGCTCCTAGGAGGATTTGTGTTGCCAATGTGCTCGCATCGCTTGTGTATTAGTGACGGTAGGAAAAGTAAAAGGGATACCGTTTTGTCAATGTGTTCGCTTTGCTTCTGTATTCGTGGCTAAGTGAGTTTTGTGTCTCCTCAGAGGTTTAGCCCTTACTTCCCCAACTCCCCCTCTTACTTCTGGGCTGGACAGACACACACACACACACACTTCCACGCATAGATGTTTATATATAAGGTATATACACAGTAGAATGCAAAAGTATGTATCTATGTATGTTTATATATATACAGTATACATATATATATATATATATATATATATATATATATATATATATATATATATATATATATATATCTGTTATAAAAAAACTTGTGACGAGACGAGACTTTTTCCTGGGGATGAGACGTGATCTTTTGAAGAGAGACAGATACACTTTCACTTCCCGTGAGACAGACAAGTCACGTCAAACTTATAACCTTCAGACACAAGTCCCGTGATACACATGCAGAGCAGGTTAGAGATAATGGAAGTAGAAAAATTCAAAAGACTCCAAAAATGAGAGTAAAGCTTGCATTAGTGCAAACATTCTGAAAATATTACTTGGGGAAATAACAGAACAGTGAAAAGAAATCAAATATTCAGCTGCTGTACAGGCTTTTAAACGTTCGAAGCTCCGCATAAAATGCAGATCATGCAGCAGCAGCAAGCCAACAGCTGATCGAGCAAAGAGGAAGTAAAAAAACAACTGTTACTTGTTTCCCATTGTATCACAATTTAAGAGGAGTTTCAGAGAGGCAGCCGCTGGCAGGGCGGAAAGGGGTTGGGAAGTGAAGTGAGGAGGTAGCGAAGCCCCCTAGTATATACTGTATAGATATATATGGAAGAGAAGGTTTGTGATACGGTTTGCATATTTGCAGCTGGAGATCCACAAAGGATGAACATGAATCATGTATCATCAAGTAGTTTTTATTTCTGAGCTTTCAGGAGACAAAAATGAATGAAAGATGCAATATCTTCCGTCTTTTCACTTCAAACAGATACTCAAAAACATTCATTAATCGATGCTTACACAGAAGACGCCAAAAATGTCAGCAATCAACTTGGACCAGAGCTCCCACCCCACCTGGTACTCACTTCCTTATCACCACAAGGTGTCTGAAGGTGCACACGCATCCTGGCCAAGTCAGGCATCAGAATAGCACACAAACCCACAAACAATCTGTGCACGGTCCTTTTCAATGCTAAGAACAAGAAATCGACAGCAGAAATACGAAACACAGTTTATAACATTCCATTCAGTTCTTGCTCAGCGGTATACATAGGACAAACATCAAAAAGAATTGCAACACGTATACATGAACATCACAACGCCGTCAGAAGGAAGGACTCACGATCACTGATCTATACGCACACTAAATCTACAGGACATACATTTAACTGGGACAATGTACAAGTAAGATTTAAGGCCAGTGCTTAAAGTGCCAGAGAGCTGGTCGAATCTTGGCTATCAAATGAGAACACCATCAACAGACATTTGGACATAAATCCAGCATATGCAAACTTAAGAAGAACATGTTCATAATAAATAAAACTTTACAACCAATACCCCCCCCTCCTGATCACACTGACTTAGCGCCCCCGCCTACCCCCCCAACTCCACGTCATTTTTGCTATATATTGCCTTTGATTCTTGTAAGTCTAAGCATTATCCTCTGATGAAGGCCCCTGACAGGGGCTGAAAGCTCAGGAATAAAAACTACTTTATGATATGTGATTCATTTTCTCCCTTTGTGGATCTCTAGCTGCAAATATATATATATATATATATATATATATATATATATATATATATATATATATATATATATATATATATATATATATAAACCATTAAGAGCCACTTGCTAGTTATTTAGGCTATGTTAAGTAGGTAGAAGTGTTTGCTTAGTTATGTTAAATGTTTGCCTATATATTAGGCTATATAGTAGTCTATGAGAGGTTCTTGTAACCCCCACAAGCACAATTGAATTGGTGTATTCTAACTGTTTCTTGTCCCACTGACCACAGATTCGTCTCAGTTAGTGACCTGTCTTGCAGTAAGTGAGGCATGGAGGGCACAATGTTTCAAACCAAGCCTTAATGTGCCCTCATTGTATGTAACACAACGTGTTCTTTTGAATGTGCAGAGCAGCACGTTTAGAACATAGTGTAGGTGAAGTAAAACATCTTGTAGTATAGAAAACAACTGAAGTTAAACAAGAGAACGCTAAGTTAAGAGAAGATTCATTTTTTCCCATTTTGTTTTTTTTTTTTTGCTTTTTATTCTATGTGTGTAACAACCTTTTTCTTTATTCTAACATGGAGTGTTTGGTTTGAATTTTCACTAAATCTTTTAAAACAAACTTTTGGACTGAGAGATTTCTTTTGGCACATATTTGAGACGTCACACTGGGCTGAAGGTTCTCCTTGACCCTAAGTCAGAATACTAGGACTGTTCATTTAAGAAATACAGCTAAAGTGAGACCTCTTATAACTTTACAAGATGCTGAAGATGAATTCACACTTTTGTTTTCAGCTGACTAGATTACTGTAATGCACTCCTTATGGGATTACATAAGAAAGACATCAGTGGGTAACAATTAGTGCAGAATGCAGCAGCCAGAATCTTAACTAGAAAAAGAAAATCAGAGCACATCTCACCAGTTTTAGCCTCGTTACTTTGGTTACGTGTGTCATTTAGAATTGACTTTCTAATACTACTAATGGTTTACAAAGCCTTAAATAATCTCACCCCGTTCTATATTTTGGAATGTCTCTTCCCTACACTTCCAGTCGCAACATCAGCTCTTCAAATGAAGGTCTGCTTATAATTCAAGAACCATCCTGAAAAGAAGTGGTGAGGGGGCCTTATGCAACTAAAGTATCATTGTTTGGTTGCGGCACTGATTTATTCGCACAAATCCGAGAGATAGAGGCTGCGGGACCTCAGGAGCAGAGAGCCGGGCAGGGCCCTACTCACTCACGTGCCAGCCTCCATTCAAGTCACTCGACCTCTTGCCACGTGTTGGAGTGTACCTTGCCTCTGCTTAGCTAGCGATATCTGTTTGTTCGGCAGACATTATCATCTACAGATTGCTTAGGAGTAACGTTTGACATTTTTCAGGGAGAGATCAGAGCTCCATGTGTGTTTTAGAGGGTAGCTACTGATTGGCAGAGGTATCACGGCCACATGCTTTTCTCCCCACGTGGGGGACGCTCTCCCATCAGAGCTGAAACCAATCAGATATAGTGCCAACGTTTGACATTGGAGCGTACCTATATTTTATAAGCAATGCAGGAAAGAAATGAACAATACAGAAAAAGATTTTTGGGGAAGTTTTATAAAAAAAAATATAAAATGCTAAGCATCCAAAGCAATGCGGATTTAACATAAGGGCCACTGTCCTATCTCTTTATACATTTATCAAAAAAATAAAAAATAATGGAAAAAGCAACAACATAAGGAGATTTGACTTCTTCTTTCAGCTGATCCCATTAAGAGTTGCTACAGTCGATCATCTTGTTCCATATCTTCCTGTCCTCTGCATCTTGTTCTGTCACACCCATCACCTTCATGTCCTCTCTCACCACATCCATAAACCTTCTCTTAGGCCTTCCTCTTTTCCTCTTGCCTGGCAGCTCTATCTTTAATTTCCTTCTCCCAATATACTCAGCATCTCTCCTCTCTGACTTTATCTCCCAACCGTCCAACTTGAGCCGACCCTCTAATGTCCTCATTTCTAATCCTGTCCACCCTCGTCACATTCGAAGCAAATCTCAACATCTTTAACTCTGCCACCTCCAGCTCTGTCTCCTGTGCCACCGTCTCCAGCCCATATAACATAGTTGGTCTCACTACCGTCCTGTAGACCTTCCCTTTCACTCTTGCTGATACCCGTCTGTCACAAATCACTCCTGACACTCTTCTCCACCCACTCCACCCTGCCTGTACTGTTGATCCCAAGTATTTAAACTCATCCACCTTCGCCAACTCTACTCCCTTTATCCTCACCATTCCACTGACCTCCCTCTCATTAACACACATGAATTCTATCTTGCTGGTTTTACTGACCTTCATTCCTCTCCTCTCTAGAGCATATCTCCACCTCTACAGGGTCTCCTCAACCTGCTCCCTACTATCTCTACAGATCACAATGTCATCAGCAAACATCATAGTCCACGGGGACTCCTGTCTAATCTCGTCTGTCCACCTGTCCATCACTACTGCAAATAAGAAAGGGCTCAGAGCCGATCCCTGATGTAATCCCACCTTCACCTTGAATGCATCAGTCACTCCTACCGCAGACCTATACATACATATGTTTATATATACATGCATACACACTTATTTATTTAATAAATTTGTGTTGTCATTCTGGGATACTGAGTTGTTGATGTGGGGAGTATACATGTTCTGAAGCATTGAGTGTTTCTTGATTATGGAAAATATGAATTTCAATTCATCAATAATCAATCAATCAATAATTAAATAATTAGTTAAGTAAAAATAAACTTAAGAAGTACAGCCGATGGAAGTATTAAATTGCCTGATTGCAGTGGGCAGAAAAGACCCCCCGAGGTGCTTTGTACAGCGGTTTTCATGCAGTTGATTGCTGTGATCCTGGTTGCATTTCTTATGCTTGTCTCAAAGTTATGTTTTTGTTTCTTACTTTCACAATTCATATTCCCAGAACTGTAGTAACCTCTGTTTTCTAACATGTATCATGGTGAATTATACTTTTCACATTTTCTTTCTTAAAACACTTAGTGATAATAAACATCTGCTTAAATTGTCATTCATGCAGGCTTTGACCCTCCTATTCTCTTTATGTCAAAGTTGACCCATTACATAGATTATAATCACTGCAGTATAATTTCATATTATTTTTTCCACTATGACACTTAATGACATCTTCCACAAGGGTGATTTTAACATAACATACTTGATGTAAACATTTGCATGTGTTCAAGAAAAAATATTTCAATTAGGTAGAAATATAATCAGTATGACTTGATATTGTAAAAGATAAAGTGGATTCAGAAAGCATTCAGACTTCTTTATCATTTTCATATTTTCTTATGTTGCAGCCTTGTGCTAAAATCATTTAAATTATTTTTCTTTCCTCATCAAGGAAAAAGCAATTCTCCCAATAACATGATGAAAGCAGGATTTTAGAAAGTTCTGCAAATTTATTAAAAATAAAAAATCCTTTATTCAGTATGTGGTTGTGGCAGCCTGGGGTCTCCTTGGGTCTTCACACACCTGCACCACATTTTCTGCCATTCCTCAATGCAGACTCTTGTGTCGGGTTTAAAGTTAGAGGATTAGACCCTGAAGGGTAGGCTCTGGCACACATAATCCCATAAATACATTTTTATTTAAATCATATTGTGAACGTGGTAAACGCAGGAGACGTGGGGCCACTCCTCTGAAACCCCCTCTTAAACAGTGTTTCAATGGGAAAAAAACTCAGCTTTTCATCTCCTCTTTGTGGGATCAGCTACTAGCCTGCTGCCGTGCCGTGCAGGCTTCAAACATTTAAAAGACCGCGCGGTGGCCAACCTAGTGTCTCAGTGCCTCATCTTTTTAATTTAGTGTTCTTTTGACCAGGAGGCGGGGCAGAGGCAGCCGAGTTGGCAGTCGTCCCTTGTAACGGCCAGATCGCTCCTGAAAGAGACGTATTTGTTCCACCTGTTCTGGAATAAATTTACTGTCTCTTGGAAAACCCTTAGTGCTCCTGTGCAACTTTGTGACCCAAGCGCGACAATATGCGCCCATATCAATCGTCATCTCTAAAACAGTTTAATTTTTTGTCTTCATTATGTGCTATAATTTGTCTTAAAATAGTATATAAAATTTGTTTTAAAAAATTCTGTTTATTTTTGCAATATAAAATATATATCAAGTAGAGGGCTCAATAAGTATGGCCCCTTACTGTCCAATATTAAAATTGCAATAGAAAAAGATCAATTTACACTTAAAATATACTAAAAATAAGACCTGAAACTAGCTACTACAAATAAGTTAGAATATGGAATTTGGTGTAAAGATTAAAATTATGGCCCTGAGGATAGACTTTTTAACCTGAGGGACCCAAGTGTAATTTTTAATATTAAGATTAGGATTGGAAGTGGTAGGGAAATCTAAAGCTAAGAAATCCAACCAACATTCACCAGCCACGTGTGCAAAAGAGTCTCCCAGGTCAAACAATGATGAAAATCCTTTATTCTTTTTAATTTAATTAAAGCATTGACCAATATGTTGACTAACATGAAATTGGTGGTCATTCAGCTTTTTAATCGACTCATTTAAGCTTAGATCCTGTGGAGAGGAATATAACAGATAAGGCGAAAGAAGACCCCAAGAGATTCTTTCAGTATTTTAGTAGTAAAAGAACAGTTAAGGAGGAGGTCAAGTTCATCAGGAATAGTAAAGGGGAATTAAAAGATACAGACAGTGAAATAGCAGATGCCCTAAACTTACATTTTTCTGAGGTGTTTACAAGTGAGCAAGTGGATAACCTTAGAGTGGTAACAGGGACTACTAAGGAGGTACTGAGGGATTTGGAAATTGTAGAGGGAGAAGTGCTGCTCAGATTAAATAAGATGAAATCAAACAAATCACAAGGCCCAGATAATATTTATCCTCGTGTTCTTAAGGAGGCTAGTGAGTAGAGATATAAACCCTTGACACATATTTTTAGGAAGTCACTGTGCACTGGAGAGATTCCAAAGGACTGGAAAATGGCAAATATCATCCCATTATATAAAAAGGGTGACAGGGCAGATCCAAGCAACTATAGGCCAGTAAGCTTAACATGTATCACAGAAAAATTAATGGAAGGAATTATTAAGGATAAGACTGAGCAACATATGGCAAGGACAGGAGTTATTCTGAACAGTCAGCATGGGTTCAGAAGAGGGAGGTCGTGTTTTACTAACATGTTGGAATTCTATGAGGTTGCAGCAAAAGCATACGATCAAAGTGGAGCTTATGATATTATTTATCTGGACTTTCAGAAAGCATTTGATAAGGTGCCACATGAGAGGTTGGGCATCAAGTTAAAAGAAGTGGGAGTTCAGGGTGATGTTTTTAGATGGGTGCAGAATTGGCTCAGACACAGGAAGCAGAGGGTGATGGTACGAGGAACCTCATCAGAATTGGGTGACGTTAAGAGTGGTGTTCCACAGGGGTCAATGCTCGGGCCGTTGCTATTTTTAATATATATAAATGATTTAGATAGGAATATAAGTAACAAGCTGGTTAAGTTTGCAGATGATACCAAGATAGGTGGATTAGCAGATCATTTGGAATCCGTTATATCATTACAGAAGGACTTGGATAGCAGACAGGCTTAGGAAGTAAAAATATTAGGTTTGAATACACAATGGGCAGTCGGAAAATCGAGAGTACACCTTATGAGAAGGATTTAAGAGTCATAGTGGACTCTAAGCTATCAACTTCCCAACAGTGTTCAGAAGCCATTAACAAGGCTAACAGAATGTTAGGTTATGTTAGGTTATATAGCACGATCTGTGGAGTACATTCCAAGGAGGTTCTGCTCAGCCTTTATAATGCACTAGTGAGGCCTCATCTTGAGCGACCCCGTCCTCCAGGGGTGTTTAGAGCCCCCTTCTTCACAAAACGTAAAGGACCCTTTGGCAGTATTGCATCAATATATCCCACCATAAAAAAATTATCCTAGGTTAACGATTAAGCTCCAATTTTTCAAGCCAAGAAATTAAATATGTGGCCCTTAAATTCTCCACTACGGCTATCTGCAAGATGTCATGCATGTGCACATGGGCGGAGGTTTAAGGGCTCTAATGAATGTAGTTACCTGCCAAGCCAGCAGTTGGCACTGTTTTCTTATCCTTTATCTCTTTCTCCCTCTGCAGACTGGGTGATTGATGGCTCTTCTGTCACTGATGTCATCCCTGGTGTAATTTCTCTGCTGCTGTCTTCATAACCCAGAAAACCAGCTACCAGCTTCAGTTCTGTTTTGGACTCATGTCTGCAAAGATTTTTCCACAATTAACTATGTTTCATTTCCTCAAACCTTTCAAATTATACACGGTCACCAAGGTGGTGCCCCAACTCTTTGTCTGTGTTCCTTGTATCATTTTACACAGGTTGAACGGAGACTGTTGGTGGGTAGTTACTCTCAAGTCTCTTCAGAAATGTTCAGCAGGATTCAAGTCCATGGTGGGGAAATTCACAGAGTTGTTCCTAAGCCATGCCTTGTCTTTGTTTTGTGTTTAGGGTCATTCTCCTATTGTAAGGTAAACCCTTGGGTCCAGTCTGAGATTCATAGTACCATGGAGCCAGTTTTCATTAAGGATATATATATACACTTTCTCTCAACCCTACCTAATCTCCCAGTCCCTGCTGCTGAAAAACACAGCATGATGCTGCCACCACTGTGCTCCACCGTCTGAATGGTATTGCACAGGTGATGAGCAGTGCCTGGTTTGCTCAAGATATGATGATACCCTTGGTTTCATCATGGCTTGGATTTTGCTCATCTGTGGGACCTCCTATAGACAAGTGTGTGTCTTTTCAGTCTTGTCCAATCAATTGGATTGACCACAGGTGGACTCCAAACAAGGTGTAGAAACATCTCAGTGATGATGACCAACAGAATAGTATGCAGAACATTTTGTTGCTCACAGCCTGAGAGTCTTTTAGGTGCCCTTTTTGTAAACTCCTAACTGTCCACTATGTTTTAAAACTCAGAATGGTGGAGTGTTACAGTTATGGTTATCCTTCTGGAAGTTTCTTCTCCAATGCTGATGGCATTTTTTGTAGCCATTCCCAGACCTGTGACTCAACACAATTCCGTCTCTAAGCTCTGCGGCAATTCCTTTGACCTCATGACTTGGTTTTTGCTCATCTGTGGGACCTTCTATAGACAAGTGTGTGCCCTTCCTACTCATACTCAATCAACTGAATTGACCACCAGTGGACTCCAAACAAGGTGCAAAAATGTCTCAATGATGATCAAAAGATTAGAATGCAGAGAATCTTCTTTTTCACAATCCGAGGGCCTTGCAGGTGACATTTTTGTAAACTCCTAACGGCTTTACATATGTCTTTTACTTCAGGAAATGTTTCCGTCTGTCCACTCTGTTTTAAAACTCAGAATTTTGGAGTGTTACAGTGATGGTTGTCCTTCTGGAGGTTTCTCCTCCAATACTGATGGCATTTTTTGTAGTCATTCCCACACCTGTGACTCAACATAATCCCATCTCTAAGCTCTGTGGCAATTCCTTTGACCTCATGATTTGGTTTTTGCCCTTCTGTGGGACCTCCTATAGAGAGCTATGTGCCCTTCCTACTCATGTTCAATCAACTGAATTGACCACAGCTGGACACCAAACAAGGTGTAGAAATGTCTCAGTGATGATCAATAGAATAGGATACACCCGAGGCAAATTTTAATTGCCGTAGCAAACATTCTGAATAAATTAGCAAAAATTTCTAAAATCCTTCCTTGTCATTCAAGTATACCGATTGTTGGTTAATGTTGGAAAATAAAGAATTTAAATGATTTGAAATCATGGCTGCACCATAACAAAATGTGAAAGGAGTGAAGGGGTCTGACCACTTTCTCAGTCTGTAGATATTACTTTTTAAAATGCAGAAATAACAACTGAAAAGACATTTCTGTGCTTGCACATGATAAACAAAAATCCAAAGAATTAAGAGGGGTTCTCAAACTTTTTCATATGACTGTATAATGTGTGTTTTATCTATTGTTCGGTGTCCTTGAGTGTTTAGAAAGGCAACTACAAATAAATAAAATGTAGTATTATTTACCACAGGCGTTGCTAAAGAAGGCAGAGCAATGGCTACTTTTCTTAAGAATGTTGAAAAAAATCTGGCCTCCCTTGACAGGTGCTGCTAACGTAGTAACACTGCACCACAGAGAGTATTTTAATGCAATGAATCTGTGTGTGGAATCTCAGCTGCACAGCTGCTGATCAGAAAGCTCTACGGCGAGTTGTGTTGAGAGTGCAAAGGATTGTTGGGGTGAAGCTTCCAGTCCTGGAGGACATCTATAGCACAGTGAGCCTCAGGGAAGCCATCGGCATCTGCATGAATTCCACTCATTCCACGGTCTATTTGAAGTTCTCCGATCTGGCAAATGCTTCAAAGCCTTTCCCGCACAGACCTTGAGGCTCAGAAATAGCTTAATTCCAAGAGCTATAAACGCACTCAATCAGTCCATTAAGTGTTTCTAGTAGAGCACTTTGCACCATATATGTATGTTGTCACGCATGCGCGAGTAGGAGATCGCGGACGGATCTTAAAACACATCGAAGGATGTTCGCCGGCGGGGAATGGCAGGGTACTAACCTTATTTCATTGTTTTCCAGACCCAAAGACACTCCGCCATAAAGACTTGCCCGCAGTACGACTACTTCCGCCCTCCCTCCGCCATCTTTGATGATGTCATTTCTCCCATCATCCATCACACTCCTTCCCAGCATTCCTGCACTTCCGGCTCCTCCCATATAAAAAATTCAATGAATTGTGAATTGTTTATGTTTGACCAAACTGTTTTTTTTGTTGAATACTGGAGTGTCGACAATATAAGGGGCCGGAAAACCCCAAACCTTTTTGTTGTCTCCTGTTAAATCTTTTACAATGTTTATATTGTATTTATGTTTTTATATTGTACAGTATACTGTATCTGTTGTGATGTGAGATTTTGCATATAACTTGATAAATGTGTTGTATGTCTTTATTTATACTTTAGGCAAAGCAATGTAATTTAGTGTTACTTTGGTGAGAGGCATTCGTGTTTAATTTTACTGAATCAGCCCGCAATCTTGGAGTTCTCTTTGACTCTAGCATGTCATTTAAAGTGCATATTACAACGTTGTCCAAATCATGTTTCTTCCATCTTAAAAATGTTGGGTAATTAAGGTGCTTTCTAAATAAACAGGATTCTGAGAAATTAATTCATGCATTTATTTCTAGTAGGATTGACTACTGCAATGCGGTGTTCACTGGATGTTCAAACTGTTCTTTATACATCCTCCAGTTAATCCAATATGCTACTGCAAGAATTATTACAAGAACAAGAAAATAGGAACACAACTCCAGTTCTTAAATCCTTACACTGGCTCCCGGTTAAGTTTAGGGCAGATTTCAAAATCCTTTTAACATATAAAGCCTTAAATGGCCAGCTTACTTGTGTGAACTTATCATGACTTACAAACCTGAGTGCACATTAAGATATCAAGATGCCGGTCTACTTCTGATTCCAGGGATTAATAAAATAGCAGTGGGAGGTCGAGCTTTTAAATACAGGGCCCCTAAACTGTGGAGTGGTCTGCCTGCTACTATAAGAGATGCCCCTTCGGTCTCAGCTTTTAAATCTCAGCTGAAGATTCACTACTTTATTTTAGCATACCCTGATTAGAGCTGCTGATTAACTGGACAGACTGCATCTTTGTTGTTAGTCATTAGCACTAAAACATAAGTAACATGATAGTTATAATTTGATACTAACCCTCATCTATTCTTTTTCTCTTCTTGGTACTCAAATGTGGCACTTGGTGCCATAGCCCACCTGCCAAGTTGTTTTGCCTGCCTAAAGTAAAGTCATCCCTGACGGAGGATCGCAGGAATTGTGGGAAAGAGAGGTCCTTACATCGGATTAGTGCTCAGTGCTCAAATGTAGGGTTTTTTTTTTGGGAGTTTTCCTTCACCTCTTAGAGAGTCAAGGCTGGGGAGCTGGCAAGAGGCAGGGCGTGTTAAAGCCCATTGCTGCACTTCTTGTGTGATTTTGGGCTGTACAAAAATAAATTGTATTGTAGTGTACATTGTAGGACACAGTCTCCATATTGTACAGAAAGACTTCTATGGATTTCGGCTCCTTATATTTCTTCAGCAAATAAAAAGTGGATAACTGTTCTCCAATTCTTTCTTGTATTTGAACATTTATTTTCACCACTAAGCTGGAAACCTCCCATATGTGTTATTGCTGTGCTCTGTAGGCTGTTATTTCTCAATATTCTTTGAATCACACCTTTTTTTCTGAACAAAAAAAAAAAAAATAAAAACATATTTCTGCAAATTCAAACCTGATCCTATCTGGTTCACATTTTCCTAACAATTAAACTTGGAGCATATGAAGATAAATGACAAGTATAATCCATCATGCTTAGTTCAGAATAACTATGGCGTACCTGAGGGTTTCCAGACAGGACCATTCCCCTGTTCTTTATATAGTGTTTTCTCCCACTAGAAGATGTAGTATTAAATATTAATTTTCAAACCTTCGCTGATGATGCACAGCTTTATTTATCTATAACTCCCAATGACACCCTTGTTATAAAAATAAAAAAGAATTATATGTCAGTGAGATTAAAAACTGGATGATGCGGAATTACCTTTTATTAAGTTCTGAAAAACAGGGGTGTTAGTACTGGGACAAAATAACTCTGCTGACAACGCATTGCTGACAGTTTTAAATTGTAACAAACTTTAGTACGATACCTAAAGTTATTTTTGACCTGGATCTGTCATTTAACACTCACATTTTAGATGAATTAAAAATATGCTTTCTCCTTCAGAAAATGTATATCTTATTGAAGATGCGTTCTCAAAATCAAGAATGTAATGAACTTTGCACGTGGTATTCCACTCAGCACTGCATTATTATCATCGTTCTTCAGTTAGTCAAAACACTGCAAATCAAGTTTGAAATTAAGGAAAGAAATCTGAACTAAGCTGTTGTATCTTATTTAAGAGTCGATCAAAAGACTGACTTTAGAGTAATTCTCGTTATTCGAAAGATGTTAAGTATTGCCAAAGAAGATGCTTAGCAGGGTTGCAGGGAGTTCATAAAGTATTCAGACTCCCTTCACTTTCTGCACACTAGATTTCATTTGAAATGGATAGATTTACCATTTTTGCCCATTAATCTACACACAAGAATCCACAAAGAATTGGTTGTTCTGGGGTGAAAATTGTTCAATTTTTGAACTGCAGACTGCTTATATGTAAGTTTTAATTATTTTGTTCAGATGAACCAGGATGAACTGAATTTGCAAGACTCTTAAAAGCAATTTAACTCCAGAGGCAAATTACATTGAAAAATATTTCACTCTCATACATCCTGTATTGTACTAGTAAATTATAACCTTAGTGGTTCTTCTAACCCTCTGGTACTGGACTCCATTGGTACTGTGTCTCTTTCGAGAATCATTGGGTACCGCTGGTTTCACTTTGTGTTGCTCACAGAGTCCCAAATGAGGCACATTACCTGCACTGTGAGGGAGTGTCAGTTACAGTACTACAACCACGTGGCACAATTCCCCGAGGGTGATCCGGCTCGCAGGACCCTCATTGAGGAGGAGCTGAGTTGCTGGACCAGGCCAAGGGGACACATATAACACCTGGCTGTGTAACATAGAGGGTCATTTCCAGAGGATGGGACTGCACCATGTGTCTGATTGAGGGGATTCCAACCACGATCTTGAGCTGTTTCATCATGTGGTGGGTGCAGCAACAAACTGTACCGACCTGACCTGTTTCTTCTACTTCTTCTTCCTCTTCATCATTTCCCACTTCTATGTGGTGCTCAATGTGTTTATTTAACCTTCTCCCAAACAGCTCGGTCCTGCACCTCCTCGCCAGTCATGCAATTTTCCTTCAACTGAAGCAGAGATGGATTTATAAAGTCATATTCAGAAAGTCTAAAGAGGCTGAATTTTTAATCTAGTAGAGTGAAGACTACATTGTACAAATAACTACATGGAGATCTGATCCAGGGCTTTGAAATTCTCATAGAAAAGCTAAACTATTGGATTTTTTTCAGCGAAATTGTGACTTATGTGTTCCAGGGAGCAGACAGAAATTCTTTTGAATTTGTAACAAAAATTATAAAGCGTTTCATCACTCAAAGAATCATGGGAATCTGTGTCAAAATATACAGTCATGTAGATAGACAGATAAGAAAGGCACTAGATAGATAGATAGATGAAATGCACTAGATAATACTTAGATAGATAGATAAAAGGCACTAGATAATACATAGATAGATAGATAGAATGCCAGCTGGTTGGAAGGACCAGCGAGAGAGCATCTACAAGACACTACCTCCCCCATGACGCTGGAGGGCAGTCCTCCTGGGCAACTGAGACACCATGGATTCCCACAGAAAAGAAATTCTCCCCTCAGCTAGCTCCCCTCTTATTAGCAATATTTACAGAAGCTAGAGACAAACACATTCTACCTCAAACTTTTCGCCAAGCATTAATCACCGTTTTTCCTAAACAATATACAGTGGAACCTCGGTTTGCAAGCATAATTCGTTCCGGAAACGTGCTCGCAGTCCAAAGCCCTCGTATATCAAAGTGAATTTCCCCATACAAAATAATGGAAACTCAGATGATTCGTTCCACAACCCAAAACTATTCATATAAAAATGATTAATACAAAATATAAAGTAAAAACAAATTAACCTGCACTTTACCTTTAAAAAGAATCATGGCTGGTGTGAGTGAGTTTCTAAACTCTTGTGGGATTCCACCCAACCGGACGACACGCGGAAGAGCATCCCAAAGCAATCGTAGTCTCCCAGCACTGTAGCAGTTCGCCGTATAAGCATATCCAATAAGATCGCGGACATGCTATAAGCACCTGCAATCGATGGGTGATACAAGGAACATTATAAAGATCCCGCTACAATAAATAATCGCGCTGTTGCTGTTTTAAGCTGAATAAAGCTGGTGTTGTTAAAGTACTGAGACTCAGCTTTGTGTTTTGGGGCGCAAGACGGGGACCCACACTTCACAGCACACATGTGCACGTGCGCACACACACACACAGTCACAATGCTGTAGTAAACAGTATACGCTCGTACGGATGTTGACTGTATGAGTGAGGCACGCAGACTCAGACGGAGAATAGGAGACGATTGCCCTCAAGAGGAGAGAGAGAGAGAGAGACGTGCACGTGAGTGAAAGAGAGAGAGACATGCGCGAGCGAGAGAAACTATCAGCTCAGTTGTGATCACATGACGCTCAGCAAACAAAGTGTATCCATACTACTCGTATTGCAAGACATCACTCGTTTATCAAGTCAAAATTGATTAAAAAATTTAGCTTGTCTTGCAAAACACTTGTAAACCAAGTTACTCGCAAACTGAGGTTCCACTGTATTACAATGTGCATGATACAGACCAATTTCACTTCTGAATAATGATGTTAAGATACTCTCCAAAGTCTTAGCTAGAAGGATGGAGAAAGTGCTGCTTCAGTAATATCACAAGATCAGACTGGATTTATTAAAGGCCGACACTTAGCTTCCAATCTCCGACGCATGTTTAATGTAATATATTCACCAGCAAAGTCAAACACCCCAGAGATACTACTATCATTGGATGCAGAAAAAGCATTTGATATAATTGAATAGAATTACCTTTTTACTACATTAGAAAAATGTGCGTTTGGCCTGAATATTTGTGCATTTATCAAATTACTGTATACCAATCCAGAAGCCTTAGTTTGTATTAACAACATTTGTTCAGACTACTTTAAACTAGACCGTGGTATCAGACAAAGATGCCCCTTGTCAGCATTGCTATTTGCAGTCGCCATTGAACCACTGGCAGTTCACTGTTGAAATGCTTGTCAGATAAAGGGGATTATCAGAGAAGGACCTGAACAGAAAATTTCTCTCTATGCAGATGATATGGTACTGTATATATCAGACCCACAAAATACTGTGCCTGCAGTCTTAATAGCACTTACAGAATTTCAAAAAATCTCTGGTCTCAGAATTAATTTGAATAAAAGTGTACTCTTTCCAGTGAATTCTCAAGCACACAGTATTAGATTGGAAACCTTCCCTTTTATCAACGCAGATCAGTTTAAATATCTA
Organism: Polypterus senegalus; assembly: GCF_016835505.1. Classification (NCBI taxonomy): domain Eukaryota; kingdom Metazoa; phylum Chordata; class Cladistia; order Polypteriformes; family Polypteridae; genus Polypterus; species Polypterus senegalus. Next base: position 12,493,991 of record NC_053158.1, read on the forward strand.
GGGATAAATATATAAAAGTAAATATAAAGCTCTTTATCAACAAAATTTTACTATGTGTATGGAAAAAATTAAGCAAGACTTGCATAGATGGTCAACCCTTCATCTCACTCTATCTGAAAGAATTAACATTGTTAAGATGAATATCCTCCCTAAGCTTCTCTTTTTATTTCAAAACATTCCAATATATATCAATAAATCATTTTTAAGAAATTAGATTCAACAATAACCTCATTTATTTGGAACTCAAAACATCCACGTATCCAAAGAGCGACCCTACAAAGGCCTAAGACAGAAGGTGGCATGGCTCTACCCAACTTACAGTTTTATTACTGGGCAGCAAACATACAAACTACTGTATAAAATCCTTGACACAAATAGATGAACATACACAGGCTTGGTCCGCAATAGTAATAAAATCCTGAAGTACTTCTTTATATTCCCTGCTTTGTGCCCCAATAAATGCAAGTTATCACCAATATACTAATAACCCAATTGTGCTTCACTCACTCAGAATATGGAACCAATGTAGAAAGTATTTTAAGATAGAGAAGCTTTTATCGGTGGCACCTCTGCATAAGAACCACCTTTTTCAACCCTCGCAAACAATATGCAGTTTTTATTTTTTCTGGAAAACATTTAGGATTAAATTGCTTAGAGATCTTTATATAGACAACATCTTTGCATTTTATGAACATCTACATTCCAAATGTAACTTTCCAGCAACACATTTCTTTCACTACCTTCAAAATAGAAACTTTGGCAAACAGAACCTGCCCGATTTTCCTCATCTTGAACCTTCCTACATGCTGGAAAAAATATTGATCAGTTTAGAGGACTCAGACGGCATTTCTGCAATATATAAAATTATTTTACAGTCCCTCACTTTCAAAGATCCAAGAGGACACTGGGAAAAAGATCTCTCAATTAATATATCAGAAAAGTGGAAAGTAGCAATGCAGAGAATTCAGTCATGCTCCATATGCGCAAAGCATACAATTATTCAACTTAAAATTATATATCGGGCACATCTGTCACGCTTAAAACTTTCCAAAATGTTTCCAGGGCAAGATCCAACATGCGAACGTTGCAATCAAGTCCCAGCTTCACTCGGTCACAAGTTCTGGGCCTGCACCAAATTAACATCATTCTGGACAAAATTTTTTAAGCGCCTTTCAAACATCCTTGGTGTCACAATCCCACCTAATCCACTAACAGCTGTGTTTGGTGGGCTCACAGAGGGGCTTAAAGCGGAGAAGGACAAACAAACTGATTGCCTTCACTACACTATTGGCACGCAGACTTATTTTGCTAAACTGGAAGAATCCTAACTCACCCGAAAGGAAGGGATTGTAAAATGATTTTATATATTGTAGAGATGGAGTCTAATTCCTTGAGATTGAGCAATAATTTTTCCAGCATGAATGAGGGTGCAAGATGAGGAAAATCTGGAAGATTCTGTTTAACAAAGTTCCTGATTTGAAGATAGTGAAAGAAATGTGTAGCTGGAATGTTAAATTTGGAATGTAATTGTTCATAGGATGCAAAGACGTTGTCTATATAAAGATCTCTAAGCAAGTTAATTCCACATTTTTTCCAGATATTCAAAACTGTATATGTTTGTGAAGGTTGAAAGAGGTGGTTCTCTTGCAGAGGAGCCACAGATAGAAGCTTCTCCGTCTTAAAATGCTTTCTACATTGGTTCCAGATTCTAAGTGAGTGGAGCACAATTGGGTTATTTGTATGCACAGAGCAAGGAATACAAAGAAGTACCGCAGGATTTGACTTCTGTTGCGGTCCAAGCCTGTGTATGTTCTTCTATTTGTGTCCAGGTTCTTATCACCTGTATATTTGCTGCCCAGTAATAAAACTGGAAGTTAGGTAGAGCCATGCCGCCTTCTGCCTTTTGTCTTTGTAGGGTCGCTCTTTTGATGCGTGGATGTTTTGAATTCCAAATAAATGAGGTTATTGTTGAATCTAATTGCCTAAAGAATGATTTATTAATGTATATTGGAATGTTTTGAAATAAAAAGGAGCTTAGGAAGAATATTCATCTTAACAGTGTTAATTCTTCCAGCTAGTGTGAGATGAAGGGTTGACCATCTATGCAAGTCTTGTTTAATTTTTTCCATGCAGACGTGAAATTTTGTTGATAAGAGCTTTATGTTTACTTGTGATGTTTACCCTAGGTATTTAAACTGTTCTGCAATGATAAAAGGTAGGGTGTCTAATCTAATATTATATGCTTGAGAATTCACTGGAAAGAGTACACTTTTATTCAGATTAATTCTGAGACCAGAGATCTTTTGAAATTCTGTGAGTGCTGCTAAGACTGCAGGCACAGAATTTTCTGTACAGTACAGTACCATATCACCTGCATATAATGAAAATTTCTGTTACAGTCCTTCTCTGCTAATCCCCTTTATCTGATCAGTGTTTCGACAATGTATTGCCAGTGGTTCAATGGCAATGCAAACAGCAGTGGTGACAAGGGCATCCTTGTCTAGTGCCACGTTCTAGTTTAAAGTAGTCTGAGCAAATGTTATTGATGCAAACTGAAGCTTCTGGGTTAGTATACAGTAATTTAATCCATGCACAAATGTTGGGCCAAACCCAAACTTCTCCAATGTAGTAAAAGGTATTTCCATTCAATCATGTCGAATGCTTTTTCTGCATCCAATGATAATAATATTTCTGGGGTGTTTGATTTAGTTGGTGAGTATATTACATTAAACAGGCGTCGAAGATTTGAAGATAAGTGTCGGCCCCTAATAAATCCAGTTTGGTCTTGTGATATTACCGAGGGAGCACTTTCTCCATCCTTCTAGCTATGATTTTAGAGAGTATTTTAACGTCGTTATTCAGAAGTGAAATTGGTCTGTATGATGCACATTGTAATAAGTCCTTATTTTGTTTTGGAAAGACAGTGATTAGTGCTTGGCGAAAGGTTTGTGGAAGAGATTGGTTATCTCTGGCTTCTGTAAATGTTGCTAATAGGAGTGGAGCTAGCTGAGCGGAGAATTTCTTGTAAAGTTCTGCAGGGTAGCCATCAGGGCCTGCTGCTTTCCACCTTGGAGTGACTTTATAGCATCTAGTAATTCTGATAATGCCAGAGGTTTATCAAGTTCCTCCACACTAAAAGCGTCTATTTGTGGTATCTGTAATGTATCCAGAAATGCATTAGATTGTGTATTGTCTTCTTTAAACTCAGTAGTATATAGGGATTTATAGTAGTCTCTGAAAGTGTGCATTATATTTTTGTGTTCGATGATTTTATCTCCGTTCGTGTTAGTGATTACCGAGATTGCGTTGCGCACTTCTTGCTTGTGAATTTGTTGAGCTAAAAGCTTATTAGCTTTCTCCATGTTCATAGTAATGATGTCTGGATTTGTAAATTAGTTGTTCAGTTTCTTTAGTTGTCAAGAGGTTTAATTCTGAATGTAGAGCCTGCCTCCTCCTATGTAGAGTCTCGTTTGGTAGTCTGGCATGTTCTTCATCTATTTTAGTAATTTCGCTTTTTATCTCTGCTACTTTCTTGGCTTCGGATTTATTTCTGTGGGAAAGATATGAGATAATCTGTCCTCTTAAGAAGGCCTTAAGAGTTTCCCAGAGTATTCCTGCAGAGATCTCGGGTGATGTATTTGTCTCTAGAAAGAATTTGATTTGTTTGGATATAAATTCCGTACAATTCTCGTCAGCTAATAGAAGCGGGCTTAGTAATTTTAGCTCCAAAATCATAGGTGCATGGTCAGAAATAACAATAGCATCGTATTTGCAAGATTTAATCTTAGGCAAGAAGTTATTGTCTATAAAGAAGTAATCAATCCTTGAGTAGCAATGATGTACTGGTGAGTAGAAAGAATATGTTCTTGAATTTGGGTTTAAAAACCTCCAGGGATCTGATAAGTTGTGATCAGTTATAAACTTTGTAATTATCTTTGCGGTGTTAGATGCCGTTCCCCCTGTGGAGGAAGTCCTATCTAAAAGTGGATTTAGAACACAATTAAAGTCCCCAGCCATTATAACTTTATGAGTGTTCAGATTGGGAATGGATGCAAATAAATTTTGTATAAATTCCTTATCATCAACATTAGGTGCATAAACATTTATCAAAATCATTTTACAGTTAGATAAGTCTCCCATGACCATTACATATCTCCCTTCAGGATCCAATACTACATCTGATGCTACAAATGGTACTGTTCTATGTATGAGAATTCCCACCCTCTAGTTTTCTTTGTAAAACTAGAATGGAACATTTGGGCAGTCCAGTCTTTTTGCAGCCGGAACTGATCCTTGCTTAGTAAGTGGGTTTCCTGTAAAAATACTATTTTAGCATTTAGACCTGTTAGGGGAGAGAGTACTTTCTTTCTCTTTAATTCGTGATTCAGGCCTTTAACATTCCAGCTTACGAAGTTAACTGTCCCATCATGGAGACACTGATTCTGAGTTTTTGATGTCATTTTATAGTCTTAACTGGAAGTGAGACAGCTTTAGGTCTTAATTTCCTATTTCTCCTAGGGTTGTTGCCATGCAGCTTATTATTACGTTGATAGTTGTAATTATAAAGATTAATAGGATAGATTATGTATAGATCAGGCCTGCTCTCTCCCCCCCCCTCCCTTTTTGCCTCCCCAAGTGAGGCTAAAGCCCACTTCACACAGTTCCAGTCCTCTGACATACCCAGAGACAGAGCACACCCAAAGCAAAACAAGCCCCATGCAGGGCGCTTTAGGGTTAAAAAATAGAGATATCTGTTACCAATATAGTCTTTAAAAAGAAAAAAAAAGAATTTTGCACTTAAAATATATATATAGTCTTCAGCAATTTTAGTGCATTAAGATGATACACCCAGATAATAAACCCGGGGGGTGGTGTTAAAAATGTGTCCAGAATAAGCATAACAAGTCTTAATGCAGTAATAGCAATAACAATAAACCAAGGGTATGATATTGAGCAGTCTCGTTTAGGGTAGAGATGAAATAATTAGAAAGAAAAAAAAAAAGAGAAAAAAGAAAAAGTAATTAAGCACAATAAAACATAAACAGATAGCTCCCTAGTAATACTAAGTAATAATGAGAATATATGCTGATAAAACCCGTATTTTAAAATGAATAGATCAGACAGTAGATTATTAATCCTTGCTTTATCATTAACTGCCATGGCTCACTATTATGTATCAGAATAGTCCCAGGATCAGCTTTCTTAATTCCTTTTCTGCTTCTTCCTTGCTAGCGAAGACATAGAATTGACCCTGCCATTCCACTTTCAGTTTTGCCGGATACAAGAGGCTGTATTTGACGCTGGCTTGCCGTAACCGCTGTTTAATGTTGTAGAAGGCTGCACGTTTAGTAGCTGTTGCTGGAGAGAAGTCAGGGAAGATACGAATGTGGTTATTTTCATATATAATATCTTCCTTGTTTCTAAAAAGTGCCATCACCTCTAGCTTAAATGATAATCATTAAAAACGAACTACAAACCGGATTCCAAAAAAGTTGGGACACTATACAAATCTTGAATAAAAACTGAATGCAATGATGTGGAGGTGCCAACTTCTAATATTTTATTCAGAATAGAACATAAATCACGGAACAAAAGTTTAAACTGAGAAAATGTATCAGCTCTCCCATTCTTGTCTAATACAGGCCTCTAACTGTTCAATCGTCTTGGGCCTTCTTTGTCGCACCTTCCTCTTTATGATGCGCCAAATGTTCTCTATAGGTGAAAGATCTGGACTGCAGACTGGCCATTTCAGTACCCGGATCCTTCTCCTACGCAGCCATGATGTTGTGATTGATGCAGAATGTGGTCTGGCATTATCTTGTTGAAAAATGCAGGGTCTTTCCTGAAAGAGATGACGTCTGGATGGGAGCATATGTTGTTCTAGAACCTGAATATATTTTTCTGCATTGATGGTGCCTTTCCAGACATGCAAGCTGCCCATGCCACACGCACTCATGCATCCCCATACCATCAGAGATGCAGGCTTCTGAACTGAGCGTTGATAACAACTTGGGTTGTCCTTGTCCTCTTTGGTCCGGATGACATGGCGTCCCAGATTTCCAAAAAGAACTTCGATTCGTGACTCGTCTGACCACAGAACAGTCTTCCGTTTTGCCACACTCCATTTTAAATGATCCCTGGCCCAGTGAAAACTCCTGAGCTTGTGGATCTTGCTTAGAAATGGCTTCTTCTTTGCACTGTAGAGTTTCAGCTGGCAACGGCGGAAGGCACGGTGGATTGTGTTCACTGACAATGGTTTCTGGAAGTATTCCTGAGCCCATTCTGTGATTTCCTTTACAGTAGCATTCCTGTTTGTGGTGCAGTGTCGTTTAAGGGCCCGGAGATTACGGGCATCCAGTATGGTTTTACGGCCTTGACCCTTATGCACAGAGATTTTTCCAAATTCTCTGAATCTTCGGATGATGTTATGCACAGTTGATGATGATAGATGCAAAGTCTTTGCAATTTTTCGCTGGGTAACACCTTTCTGATATTGCTCCACTATCTTTCTGCGCAACATTGTGGGAATTGGTGATCCTCTACCCATCTTGGCTTCTGAGAGACACTGCCACTCTGAGAAGCCCTTTTTATCATGTTGCCAATTGACCTAATTAGTGTTTATTGGTCTTCTAGCTTTTCGTTATGCTCAAATTTACTTTTTCCTGCCTCTTATTGCTACTTGTCCGTGAAATTTTGAATCAACATATTTTTCTTTAAAATGATACATTTACTCGGATTAAACGTTTGATCTGTCATCTACGTTCTATTACAAATAAAATATTGACATTTGCCATCTCCATATCATTGCATTCAGTTTTTATTCACAATTTGTTTAGTGTCCCAACTTTTTTGGAATCCGGTTTGTATAAAAGATCTGTGTCTGGGTCTAACGGTGTTTTTCATCTGTGCACACGGTAAGCCGCTGCTATCTCAGATTTTGCTTTAAAGTTGTCCCCGATTATTTTAGAAAAAAGTTCAGCTCACAGGGTTTGAACTTTCTCGATTCTCAGGCAGACCTTCAATTCTGACATTATGCCTTCTACTTCCATCTTCCAAAGCTGCCAGTCTGTCTCCGAGTTTTTTGCATTCGGAGCTACCATTTTCTGCTTTTTCTTCAGCACTGGTAGCTAAATATTCGGCTAATTCAATCCTAGTCGTGAATGTCTCCTTGAGATCCTCCAATTGATCAGTAAGCATTTCAATTTTACCCAGCACCTGTCACATCTCCACTCGCATTTCTTGTCGCAACCTTTCATTTGCCTGTTGCAGCATCAGCCGTTGCGTTTCGTTAGCTTGTTGCAGCTCCTGCCGCTGTGTTTCGTTTGCTTGTTGCCATTCCTGTTTCAATTCCAGCACCTCCTGTTTCAGTCTCTCATGTGCCTTTGCTCTTGCTTTCTCATTTGCCTTCTCGGTTTTCTTTATATCTTGTATGAGCTCAGCGAACATCACCTGCAGTTTAGACATTTCAATTGTGCTTTCTTGTACCATAGGTGAAGCATCAGGCTCTACTGTAGCCGGTGTCCCCGCTATTCCCGGCTCGCGTGGAGTAATTGAGATTGCGGACTGTAAGGCGTTTTCCAGTTTCTGGTGTTCTTCTCCAGTCGACGAGCTATCAAGATCTGCACTCACAATCTTACATTCGCTCCCCTTTTCACTCTCAGCCGGCGACGATGTAGCGGACCTTGGTCCCGAAGAGTCTGCACTTTCGCCCAGCTAATCCAGGTCTCTCTCTGAAAGGCCGTATCTTGAGCTAGGGCTTGTTGATCTTAGCTTGGGTGCAGTTTTAGTTTTCGATTCTTTCGGACCCACTTTCTTGTTGGCCATGTTTATATATGCTTACTTATATGCTGTAGCAGTCTCCTTGGGTTGAATAGATACAGGATATCTCAGGATAATAAGCAAATAATATGAAAAATAACACCGCTGCTAGTGGAGCTCCACTTCAGACGTCCATTTCTCGCATCGGACGAGACCACCTATTTTAAGTCATTGTGTAACTGATGTTTTATACTATTTGAAATTGGAAAAAATTTAATTCTCAGTTAGAGGATCTGTGCAGAACTTTTTCAAAACCTGGCAGGATCTAATCAATAATATTTTAGAATAAGCTCTTAAAGCACTGAGGAAATAATTCTCTTTGCATTTCTTTTTTTTTATCTGGCTATCAATTTATGTATTTTGACCAGTTTTAAGTTCTACTCCGATGGCCATGCGCTCTCTCTCTCTCTCAGTGGTGGGGGTTGGGTTGTTTTGTTTTCAATCCTATTTTTTGTAAAAATGTATCTCTCTGTATGGAATTATTATAATAAAATAAATAATTAAAAAAAGGATTCCTGCAGGGCATGCTGGGAGTTGGAGTGTGGCATGACCCTATTGGGCCACTAGGGGGAGCTGCAGAGCCCAACGGGGGCTTTCACCACACCTGGGGGTGATTCCAGGCCTCATTAATGAGTGACGAAGCTTGCCAGGAGGAGGAGAGAAGATGGATGATGATGACAAAAAAGAAGAAGGAATGTGTGCAGGTGCTCATTTGAACTGTGCTGCTGTGGGGAGTGAAAAAAGCTCTTCCTCCCTGTAAATAAAGTGTGTTTTGTACTGCACTTGTTTCTCTGTCTGTCTGTTCTGGGTTGGGGCGACTGGAGTGGCCTTGGTTTCCATACCATGTTTTCTAAGATCATAGGATTTTGTATTTTTTTTCCTTCTTAATTATTCATTAATTTTCTTCTTCTTTCAGCTGCTCTCGTCAGGGCTTGCCACAGTCGATCATCTTCTTCCATATCTTTCTGTCCTCGTCATCTTGTTCTGTTACACCCTTCACCTGCATGTCCTCTCTCACCACATCCATACACCTTCTCTTAGGCCTTCCTCTTTTTCTCTTGCCTGGCAGCTCTATCCTTAACATCCTTCTCCCAATATACTCAGCATCTCTTCTCTGCACATATCCAAACCAATGTAATCTCACCTCTCTGACTTTGTCTCCCAGCCGTCCAACTTGAGCTGACTCTCTAATGAAGTGGTGAGGCGGCCTTCTGCTGTTATGCACCTAAAATCTGGAATAGCCTGCCAATAGGAATTCGCCAGGCTGATACAGTAGAGCAGTTTAAAACACTGCTGAAAACACATTACTTTAACATGGCCTTTTTATAACTTCATTTTAATCTTAATTTAACTTAATTCTGATACTCTATATGTTCAATCTCCTCAAAATAACTATTCATGGTGGCTCTAAAATCGGTACTGACCCCTACTCTCTCTTCTGTTTCTTTTTCCGGTTTCTTTGTGGTGGTGGCCTGCGCCACCTCCACCTACTCAAAGCTTCATGATGCTCCAACAATGATGGATGGATTAAAAGGCAGAAGTCTACGTGACCATCATCTTCATCAAGCCCTTCTGTGAGAACCCTAAATCCAAAGAGGACTGTTTCATTTATGTTAGGTAGAATGCCCAGAGGGGACTGGGTGGTCTCATGGTCTGGAATCATTGCAGATTTTATTTTTTCTCCAGCCGTCTGGAGTTTTTTTGTTTTTTCTGTCCCCCCTGGCCATTGAACCTTACTATTATTCGATGTTAATTAATGTTGATTTATTTTGTGTTGTAATTGTGTCTTTCATTTTTCTATTCTTCAATATTTAAAGCACTTTGAGCTACTGTTTGTATGAAAATGTGCTATAGAAATAAATGTTGTTGTTGTTGTAATGTCCTCATTTCTAATCCTGACCATCCTCGTCACATTCCATGCAAATCTTAGCATCTTTAACTCTGCCACCTCCAGCTCTGTCTCCTGTGTCACCGTCTCCAGCCCATATAACACACCTGGTCTCACTACCGTCCTGTAGACCTTCCCTTTCACTCTTGCTGATACCCGTCTGTCACAGATTCCTCCTGTTACTCTTCTCCACCTATTCCACCCTGCCTGCACTCTCTTTTTCACCTCTCTTCAACAATCCCCATTACTCTGTACTGTTGATCCCAAGAATTTAAACTACTTATACTAATAATTCTGCAAAAAAATGAGATCTTATTTTGCACAGCCATTCAAAGTATGCTGCGTGAAACTATTATGTTTGGTAAAGCTAGGAATTTCTATCAGCCTGTTGGTCTTGCTGTGCACTACTATAACATGGTTTTGTTTTTTTACCAATTTTTCACTATTTATGTTTCAGTCAAACCGCCTTATGTTGTTGCTTTTCTCCATTATTTTTTATTTTTTTGATAAATGTGTAGTCATAGCGCAGTGGCCCTTAAATGTTAAATGTTAAATCCGCATTGCTTTGGATGCTTGGCATTATACATTTTTTTATAAAACTTCCCCAAAAATCTTTTTCTGTATTTTTTTATTTCTTTCCAGCATTGCTTATAAAAAAAAGTTACTTATAAAATGGCGCCTCATCTATGGCAGTCAATTTCAAATCCACTTAAGCACATTACCCGCAGGACCGGCTGGTTTTAATATAATCAGTAACCTCTCGACTGGAACTGCCTCAAATACTCCTTAAAAATTGAATTAAATAATGTCATACTGTATCAATACCCCTTATGTAAATGATTACCATTTACTGTACATAACGTCTGTCAGGGAAATGCAGCTAGATTGGCTATTCCTTTGGCCGTTCAAATGTTCCAGTATTATCCATAGTGATATGCCATCCAAATAAATTTACTATGAAAAAAGGCATATTAATAATGTATATAAATGAAAATGACAACCTGGTAGAATCATTTACAAATCAAATGCAGTCACTGATGATATTATGCAGTGCAGCTCCCTGGAAAACTACATGCAGGACTGTGATGATATTGAAATGGAGATTTTTTTTTCATCTCAAATAGCAAATATGAAAATGTTTGTCTAGCAGGATGACTCCTTCTCTTAAAGGAATACTCCACCCAAAAACAATATTTTTTGAAAATGTTACTTACCCCATAGTGGTTATAGTGACAACCAAGAACATTTTTTTTCTCATGTTTTCATTCAGAAATGAGGCAAGGTAGGTGACCAATGCAGGACAACAGCAAAAAAATATCATAAGTTCCATGAAAAAAATCTCATATTTCTTGTGCCACATAATCCATGTGGCAAGTCATGCTTACAACGTCTCAAATATGTATTTTTACTGACATATCCACCTTAATAAAAGGATTAGTGTCTATATGTCTGTCTGGTTGCTGCATTTCTCTCATTCCAACAGATGGTGCCTCCCAAACATTTGTAGTAATACAATGGATTGTATTTGTCATTCCCATAGATGACACATCACAAACATTAACACTGTTGTTATGATTCCCATAACAAATGGCATATAACACAGACATAGGCATTGCATTTGTCATTCGAATGGATGGCACATCACAAAGATTTATATTAATTCATTTTATAACTACAAATGTTTGAGATGTGCCTGTACATTCTAACAGTTGGTGCACTCCAAACAATAACACTGAGGTCTATGTTGATTACGTAGATTTCAATCCGTATTAGACGGGTAGCACCGTCAGTAAAAGGATAAGTGCCTGTGCTTGTGTGTATCTCTTTATCTGTCTGATTGCTATGTTTCATCCCAAACATCTGTAATAATAAAATACATTGCATTTGTCATTCCAACAGATGGTGCATTGGAAACATTAACACTGCTTTTACGATTTTATTACCAAATGACATTTAACAGAGACACATGCATTTCTTTTGTTATTCCAATAGATGACACATCACAACATTTATAGTAAAGTGTTTTACTGCTGTAATTGCTTGTGATGCGTCATCTGTCGAAATGACAAATTCAATACATTTTATTACTATATGCATTACAAAATTCATTTCAATAGACAGTGTACTGCAAACGTTAACACTGAGGTCTATGTTGATTATTTAGATTTCATCCCATCGGATGAGATGGGTAGCACAGCAAGTAAAAAGGGTGTGTGTCTGTGTATCACTGAGTCTGTCTGGTTGCTGTGTCTCATCACAGGCCTTTGTAGTAATAAAATGCATTTCATTTGATATTCTAATAGATGGCACATCACACAAAGTGTTTTACTGCTCCAAATGTTTGTGATGCATCATCTGTTGGAATGACGAGTGCAAAAAAAATTCATTACTATATGCATTACAAAATTCATTTCAACAGACAGCGTACTACAAACGTTAAGACTAAGGTCTATGGCGATTATTTAGATTTTACTCTGTCGGATGAGAGGGGTAGCATAACTAGTAAAAGGGTGTGTGCCTGTGCCTCTGTTTATCACTGTGCCCATCCGTCCGTCTGCTATGTCTCATCACAAACCTTTGTAGTAATAAAATGCATTGCATTTGTCATTCTAACAAATGGGACATTGCAAACATTAAGACTACTTTCGCAAGTCCCTTACCAAATAATAATATATAATATAATATAACAGAGCCACATGCATTTCATTTGATATTCTAATAGATGGCACATCACACCATTTATAGTAAAGCGTTTTACTGCTACAAATGTTTGTAATGCGTCATCTGTTGGAATGACGAATGCAATAAAATTTCATTACTATATGCATTACAAAATTCATTTCAACGGCGTACTGCAAACGTTAACACTGAGGTCTATGTTGATTATTTAGATTTCATCCCAACAGATGAGACTAGTGACACAGCAAGTGAAAGAATGTGTGTCTGTGTATCACCCTGTACGCCTGGTTGCTATGTCTCATCACAAACCTATGTAGAAATAAAATGCAGTGAATTTGTCATTCCAACAGATGCCGCATCACAAATATTACAACTGCCTTTACGATTCTCATATACATTGTAATTGTCAGTTGTCAGTTGTCACAGAGAATTTTAAATAAACAACTTCCAGGAAACATTTTTGTGAATGAAGAAAGAATACACACACACACATAAGCAAGCATTTGACCTGAAGGCCCCTCTCTCCCTGTTATTAATTAATCTTCAAAGCAGAAGCAAAAAAAAATGCTTTGTCCAGAAGTAAATGTTAATGATATTTCGGCTAAAAATGCATACTTTTTGCACATTGTGAGCAACAGATATTATGCGACATAAGTAACGTGAGAATGTTTTTCTTTTTCATTGATGTTGATCATGTCATTGCTGTTCGCTTCTATTATATGATAAACTATTTTCTCTCTTTCTTCATGAAAACATAAGATTGCAATTTTTTTCTCGGCCATCACATTTGGTAAATAACATTTAAACAAGATATCAGTTTTGGGGGGAGCCTTCCTTTAAATCTCAATATATAAAAATTGATGTCTATTATATGAATAATAGATTTTAAATATGCAGTAAGACATGAGCGTTAGGTTTGTATTTTCACTTTTATACTAGCATCATATAGGTGAGTGTGAATGTGACAGGACCCTGTAATCCAAATGTCCCGTTCAGGGGTGGTTCTTGTCTTCTACCCGAGGCTGCCAAAATAAGCTCAAGCATCACTGAATGAGGTTCATCAGAATTTGGAAATGAATGAATGAATACATTAATATTACAGAGGTGCTTAGGCTTGTACAAAAGTCTTGTGCTGCTATGGCACTTCAGACGTGACTTGTCATCTTGTCACCTGATTGCTACTCACCCTATGCTCTCAGCTTCTAAACAAACAAATCATGGTGGGCGAATTCTCTTCTGTTAAATAAGAGACCATCTCAAAAGAAAATACAGGAAAGAAAGTTAATGTGGTATGGCATATAATGAGAAGAGAGGTTAAAAAAATGTGGGAAGAAGAAGTAAGGCTATTGAGGAGTTGAGATGAAGAAGGAGAAGATGACAATCAAAGAGAAAGTGGATGGACTGAACGAAGGGGGATTCAAGGGAGAAGACATATCAGGAGAGCAAGGGCACAACAGATGAGAATGGAGGAGATCCTTTAAATCCTTTTAAGTTGCAAGGGGATCCATGGATAAGACTTGTTTTCCCAGCACAGCCCATGAATCTTGACAGATTTAAGATCTAGGATCTAGAATTTGGATGCCAAGGCAGCACCTTGAACTCTTTGTTATGTTCCTCAAACCATTCCTGAAGTTTTTCAGTGTGGTCTGGTGCGTTATCTTGCTGAAAGGGTCCATTGCCATCAGGGAATACAGTTGCCATGAAGGGGTGTACGTGGTCTGCAATAATCTTTAAGTAGGTGGTATGTGTCAAAGTAACATCCACATGAATGCCATGGTATCTCAGCAAAACTTAACCCAATGCATCACACTTCCTCTGCCAGCTTGCCTTCTTCCCATACTGCATTCTGCTGCCATCTCTTCACCAGGTAAATGATGCACATGCATCTGACCATCCACATTAACTAAAAGAAAATGTGATTCATCAGACTTGTCCCTATTTGGAAAGGGAAGGGTGATCACCTGGATTGCAGCAACTACAGGGGGATACCACTACTCTCTGTGCCAGGTAAGGTCCTTGCTAGAGTCGTCCTCAATAGGATAACTTGCTCACCTACCAGCGACTGGAACAGTCTGGACTTTACATCTATGAAGTCTACCGTCAACCGCATCCTGGCACTGAGGGTTCTCATGGAGTGCAAACGTGAATATAGACAGAGTTTCTTTACAGCCTTTGTCGATTTTCGTAAAGCGTTTGACTCAGTTGATCGAGCTGCCCTGTGGAACATCCTGAGAGTTCGCGGGATCTCCTCGAGGTTGCTGGATATCACGGCTGACCTGTACACTGGTACTGTGAGTGCTGTGCAGAGTGGAGGCAGAACCTCTACTTTTTTTTCCCAGTTGATTCTGGGGTTCATCAGGGGTTTGTTCTGCTCCTACTCTCTTCAATGCTTGCATGAAATGAGTGTTGGGCAAGTTCATGGGGTTCAGCGGCTGTGGGGCATCTGTTGGTGAAGAAAGATTCACGGATCTTGACTTTGCTAACGATGCTGTGATATTTACAGCATCGATGGAGGCTCTGATAAGGGCTCTTAAGGGACTGAGTGAGGAGTCTGAGTGTCTGGGTTTGCGAGTGTCCTGATTAAAACCAAGAGCCAGGCCTTTAATGACCTCTTGGGCACGGCCATCAGCAGTGTGTTTGCCTACAGTGAGAGTGTTGACCATGTTGAGAGGTTTACTTACCTCAGCAGTAATATTCATGTCTCTGGTGACTCTTTCTATGAAGTTAGAAGACGGATTGGGAGAGCATGGGGGTCATGAGGTCGCTGGAAAGGGGTGTGTGGTGCTCCCAATATCTATGCAAAAGGATGAAGGTCCAAGTCTTTAGAGTCCTGGTGCTTCCTGTCTTGCTATATGGTTGCGAGATATCCAGTGACCTGAGATGAAGACTGGACTCCTTTAGTACTGTGTCTCTCCGGAAAATCCTTGGGTACTGCTAGTTTGACTTTGTGTTGCTCATGGAGTCCCAAATGAGGTACATTACCTGCTTTGTGAGGGAGTGTCAGTTATGGCACTACGACCAGCTCATAAGATCCTCAATGTTGGGGGCTCGAGTGGCTGGACAGGCCAAGAGGATGCCCATGTAACACCTGGCTGTAGCAGATAGAGGGTCATTTCCGGAGGGTGGGACTGGACCGCATGTCTGCCTGGGGGGTTGCCAAACTGGATCCTGAGTTGTTTCGTCATGTATTGGGTGTGGCAACGCACTGTACCAGTGCATAATCCCCAACTTGACTTGACTTGAGACTAGGCCACCTTCTTTGATTGCTCCATGGTCTAGTACTGATGCTCACATGCCCATTGTAGGCAGATTTCACGGAGGACTAGGGTCAGCATGGGCACTCTGACCAGTCCGCACCTACGCAGCTCCATACACAGCAAGCCAAGATGCACTATGTGTTCTTTCATAGCCAGACTTATGTTTTTCAGGAGATGTTGCTACAGTAGCTCTTCTGTGGCACTTGACAAGATGGGCTAACTTTTGCTCTCCACATGCATCATTGAGCCTTGGGAGCCCACGACCCTGT
Organism: Polypterus senegalus; assembly: GCF_016835505.1. Taxonomy (NCBI): domain Eukaryota; kingdom Metazoa; phylum Chordata; class Cladistia; order Polypteriformes; family Polypteridae; genus Polypterus; species Polypterus senegalus. Next base: position 12,509,902 of record NC_053158.1, read on the forward strand.
CACCGGTTCACCAGTTGTCCTTCCTGGGACCATTTTTTGTAAGTACTAAAAACTAATAATAATAATACATTTTATTTATAGGCGCCTTTCAAACACTCAAGGACACTGTACACTTTACAAAAGTTTAAAAACTACATACCAGGAATGCCCAACAAGGCGTATTGTTTTGGAGACGTTCTGACCCAGTTGTCTTGCCATTACAATCTGATCCTTGTCAAAAGTTGCTCAGTTCCTTATGCTTTCCAATTTCTTCTGCTTCCAACAAATCACCTTCAAGAACTGACTGTTCACTTTCAGCTTAATATTTCCAGTGACGTGCGGTGAGTTTCAATGCTGGTGAGGCACTGACTTCTTCTGAATCAGATTTACAAATATATGAACCCAAAAGAGTAGCTTATTCACTTTTCAAGTGGCAGCATACACATTGACTACTGCTTATGTTTCACATCTCGTCAGCATTCTTTACACACATCGGTAAGGCACATATTTGGCAAAGAAAGAACATTACATTTACGGAGAGAGCGGAGAGAGCACATTTGCTCAACACCCTCCATGTGTTCTAAATTTGCCGTCGCAATTCTATAATTCATAATCATTCAATACAAATTAAAGTATAGAGTTGTGTACAAAAAGAAAGAATTTCAGTTTTGATCTTAATTGAAATATTTAGTTGTTTTTAAAAGCTTTTAATTCTGATGCTTTAATCAATTTTAATACAACAACATTTATTTCTATAGCACATTTTCATACAAATGATGTGGCTCTAAGTGCTTTACATGATGAAGAAAGAGAAAAAAGACAAAATAAAGAAGAAAATAGAATTTGGGAAACATTATTTAACATAGAATAAAAGTAAGGTCCGATGGCCAGGGAGGACAGAAAAAACAAAAAAAAAAACAAACTACCAGACAGCTGGAGGAAAAAAAATAAAATCTGCAGGGGTTCCAAGGCCACAAGACCACCCAGCCCCCTCTAGGCATTCTACCTAACATAAATGATCTCAATCAGTCCTCATGGTATTCAGGATTTACATGGAAGAACTTGGCGATGACGGTCATGTGGACCTCTGGCCTTTAATCCATCAATGTAGGGACATCCCAGTGTTTTGATCAGGTGGTGGTGGCGCAGATCAACACCACAGAAAACCTGAAATAGAACAGCAGAAAAAGTAGGAGTTAGTATGGATTACAGAGCCAGCAGGAATGATATTGATAATTAAATGCATATACAGATTATCAGGATTAAACTAAAATGAAGCTATGAGAAGGTCATGTTAAAGTAATGAGTTTTCATCAGTTTTAAAGTGCTCCACCGTATTAGCCTTTGGGAATTTCTATTGGTCAGCTATTCCAGATTTTAGGTGCATAACAGCAGAAGGCCGCCTCACCACTTCTTTTAAGTTTAGCTCTCAGAATAATAAGCAGACACTCATTTGAAGATCTAAGGTTACGATTTGGAGTGAAAGGTGTAAGACATTCTGAAATATAGGATGGAGCAGATTATTTAAGGCTTTGTAAACCATAAGCAGGATTTTAAAGTCAACCAGTGGTGTGACGTCAAAACTGGAGAGATGTGACAGACTGTCCAACAAAAGGATAACAAGAAAAACCAAGGAATATTTTTTTAAGGTAAAAAGTAAGTTTTTATATTTTGGATAGTTTTTTTCTTAGTCTGATCCCATTTTTTATAAAATTGAAAACCGTTTATTTGTAAATGAAGTTCCATGTGCCTATCCTTCTCCAGGAAAATCTCTGTCACTTTCTTACAAAAGTCCTTCTTATTTTCCTTTAATTTTAAAAGTCTCTACACCTCAATGGAGATTGTCGCCAAGAAGAACAGCAGCAACAAGCACCCGTTGAGCTCACATGCGCCCCCTTCAGGGCCTCTCAGTACTGTCTACCTCACCTTGTGCCTCTTCACTGCAGTTTTATGTCCAATCAACATGACTAAATATGTCATACACATTCATTAAAGATATTAGCCAGACTGTGGAAAGTCAGGGTGTATAATTAACACGTCTGCAAACATTATATTGGCGACATCCAGAGAGACAGCAACAGGCATGCGCCAATTGCAGGTATCAACCCCGTGTGTGAGGGAGAGTGCAGTCTGAGGTGAGGGTCATTGCTGCAGCACCTCGCATTTCTCCCCTGTATTTGAACAGGAAATGCACCAATTCAGTGATTTTGACTATAACATTGATCATACAGAAAACAAATTTATAGTACAGACCAGTGGACACATTTATTTTATGTTATCATTATTAGCTTTTTTACTTTTCATGATGACAGGTAAGGCTCTGCCTCACCTGCCTCCCCTGACCGCACGTCCCTGAGTATATCCCACAGGTGCCATTGTGACAAGGTCATCAATGTTTTTCACTTCACCCGGCAGTGGTCTTAATTTTCTGGCTGATCAGTGTGTATTTTTACACATCCGTCTGTCGATCCATTTTGTAGTTGTAATATCGTTACATGTATGAGTGCACTATAATTTTTATTTACATATCCATGTGAACTCGCTTAATCCATTACAAACTTACAGGAAATTGGAGCCTATCTGGACAGCATCAGTGCAAAGAAGGAACCATCTCCAGATGGATCCCCTACTATTAACCTAACCAGTACATCTTTAGGATCTGAGTGATATCTGATTCTTTCAGGAGGAGGTAGAGGTTGGGAGCATACACTGATACAGTGCATTGCCGCACCAACCACACGACGAACCACCTTGGATTCCCAATTTAGGACCCGAGGGTCACCATGCAACCGGTAACATCTCAGCACCACACTATTTCGAATGGAATGGAACAGTGTGTGGTTTTTTTACAGTGGCTGAACTGCCAATCCTGCCACCTCCCCGACAACAACATTTATTTATATAGCACAATTTCATACAAATAATGTAGCTCAAAGTGATTTACATGATGAAGAAAGAGGAAAAAAGACAAAGAATTAAAATCAGAGAACACTAATTAACATAGAATAAAAGTAAGGTCCGATGGCCAGGGAGGACAGAAAAAACAAAAGAAACTCCAGACGGCTGGAGAAAAAATAAAATCTGCTGGGGTTCCAGGCCAAAATGCCTGGATGACGTGCATAAAATGAAAGGTAATACATTACATGGTTGGAGACCAGGCCAATATTTGCACTCTGGAGTTGTGAGACAGCAGGACCAACCACTGTGCCATAAGACCCATCTCTTGTTTTACAGTGCCATGTAACTCACTGGTTTGGAATCACCTGTTTGAACCTGTTCCTTGTACTAAATTGATACAGGAAGCACTGGACACGATGAAGGAATTAACCCTGGATTTGACTCCAGTTCATTACAAAGGTAGACTCACACTCAGTCACACTCCAAACATCAAAGCAGATTAAATGACTTTTCAAGGCCTCCGACATTCGGCAGAGAGTGTCTTGACAGAAAGGCCATCAGATGAAGATCCTCAGAATCTGTGTAGGACAGCATGTTATTAGGCTGAAAGAGCAGGCAAGAAGGCCTCAAAGAGCTTATGTGCAGAGCTTAATTTATTTACTCTGACGTCCCTGTTGATCAGAGGTGGTGATGCTGTGCTTTCCATTTTGTGTCTATTTTGGTGCCCCTAAATCCCAGCTACGACCATCTGTAAGAGGTGGTGCAGAGTTATTATACACTATATGGCTTATTTTGACTCAATAATTTTTGTAACTTTTTCATTTGAAGATAACAATAACCAGGAATCCTCTTCTTGTAAGTAGTACAAGACATTTCACATAGCAGCTCCCTCATGTGAATGAAATCCCCAGAACTTCCAAATAGTTATTTAAGTCCAGAATTCAGCATGAGGAATATATCATTTGTACTAACCAAAGCTTCATATTTGTACATTGTTAGCCATTCTGCTGTTCCTTTACTGGGAAAATAATGAAGATATTTGACGTGTAGCACCCATAGCAGCAAATACAGTGCATTCACAAACCATGAATTAATAAATATGTGAAGGGAATTAGGACAATGTTACCTTAACATTGAATTGTGAATTTCCCCTTGGGATTAATAAAGTATCTATCTATCTATCTATCTATCTATCTATCTATCTATCTATCTATCTATCTATCTATCTATCTATCAACTATCTATCTATCTATCTATCTATCTATCTATCTATCTATCTATCTATCTATCTATCTAACAAGAGTTCTGCAAGAACAAGGGGACACAGTTGGAAATGTGTCAAGGGTAAATTTCACACAATATTAGAAAGTTTTTCTTCTCAAAGAGAATGACAGACACATCAACAGCAACAACATTTATTTGTATAGTACATTTTCATACAAAATGTAGCTCAAAGTGCTTTACATAATGAAGAATAGAAAAATAAAAGACACAGTAAGAAAATAAAATAAGTCAACATTAATTAACACAGAATAAGAGTAAGGTCCGATGGCCAGGGTGGACAGAAAAAACAAAAAGAAACTCTAGACGGCTGGAGAAAAAATAAAATCTGTAGGGATTCCAGACCATGAGACCGCCCAGTCCCCTCTGGGAATTCTACCTAACATAAATGAAACAGTCCTCTTTGGATTTAGGGTTCTCATGGAAGGACTTGATGATGATGGTCATGTAGACTTCTGGCTTTTAATCCATCCATCATTGTTGGAGCATCATGATGCTTTGAGTAGGTGGTGGTGGCGCAGGAACCAGAAGAGAGAGTAGGGGTCAGTACGGATGAAATAAGTGACCAAGTAATGTAGTAGACAGTAGGACTTTAGGGACTTTCAAAACTCAACTTCTCTCCTCAGTAAAAGACACATGAAAGCCTGCTTGGAGTTTACAAAAAGGCACCTAAAAGGTTCTCAGACTATGAGTAACAAGATTGAACTGTTTGGCCTCGGTTCTAAAGGTCATGACCTGTGCAATACCATTCCAACAGAAAAGCATTATGGTGCCAGGATCTTGTTGTGGGCCTGTTTTTCAGGGCCTTAGGAAGATGAATTGAGCAAAGTGCAGAGATATCACCTGATGAAAACCTTCCCCAGGGCCATCCAGGCATCATTTTTGCCCAAAGGTTTACCTTCCAACAGAGCAAACACCCCAAACACAAAGCTGATGTGCAGTGGGTCAAGACCTATAAATACCTTGGAGTGCGGCTGAATGACAGGCAGAACTGGTCAAAGAGCACAAAGGCTCAGTTCAGAAAAGGGCCAAGCTGGCTCTGTTTTCTGAGGAGGCTGGGCTTCTTTAACAAAGAAAGTCCTGCAGATGTTCTATCAGTAGGTGGTTGTCGATACTCTCTTCTACGCTGTGGTGTACTCTGGGCGTAGCTTAAAGAAGAGACAAGCTGAGTGTATTGACAAGTTGATCAAGTGACAGCGACAGAGAGGAGGATACGATACAAGCTGCTATTCATTATGGAAAAGGAACTTTAACCACTACAGACCATCTTAATTCAACAGAGCAGTTTGTTTAGTGGTAGGCTGCTATCACAGAACTGCAATACAGACTGATACAGAAGATCTTTTGACACCAGAGCCATTAGACTTGTTAACTCTTCCCAGGGGTGGTTGAGTTCTGTTCATAAGCTATATTAGCTATGCAAAACATCTGATATCTCACTACTCTATAACCTTTCAGAATGAGTCAGTTTAAATATGTTACCCTGCCAGTTTAAACCATGTCACTTTATTTTATTTTACTTTAATATTAATGTCATTTTGGTATCTGTCACTTTAATATTACATGCCAGCTGTCACTTTGGTAGTATAGTATTATCTGCACAATTGCCACTCTATCTATCTATCAATTGTGGTAAGGCGCTATATAGGCGTCGACCCGACACAGACTGACAATGGAGGCACGTGTAGAAATAAAAGAAATGGTTTATTTTTCTTCAGCTGAGGTCCATGTCTTCCCCATGTCCCTCAGCCCTAACACAGTCCCAAAACAACACACAAAGTAAATCACCCCAAACCACACTCTTCTTCTTCCTCCACTACTCTTCCCCGGCAGCTTCGTCCTCCTCATCCCGACTCTGGCGCCCTGAGTAGTGGCCACAGGCTCTCTTTATAGTTCACTCGGAAGTGCTTCAGGTGGCAATTAACCTAGATTAGGCTGCACTTCTGGGTGTGGCTGCATTGCCGCCCACTTGGGCTCAGGAAGCCTTGCAGCTCCCCCTGGTGGTGGCCACGGAGCCCAACAGGGATGAGCTCCAGTGTTCCAAGGTATTGGCCCCAATGCAACCCAGGGGGGCTGCCACCAAATGTTCCAGGGGATGTAGTGGCTGCTCCCCCAGATCCATTATCAAAGGGGCGTCCCGGTCGGGCATGGGTCCAAGGCACCTGCCACACTATCTATCTATCTATCTATCTATCTATCTATCTATCTATCTATCTATCTATTACATAAAGCTTTACCAATCTATCATGTAGTGCCTCTCATATCTATTTATCTATCTATTGTGGAAGGTGACTGTTACACAGACAGGCGGACATGATCAAGTCACCCAACACACGTTTATTTACACCGTCCATATTTACAGCAAGTGCACACACACCCCAAAGTCCCCAAAAGTCCAGGCCAACTATCAAATGCCTCACTCTCTTCAGGCCGCCTCCTTGCCTCCTCCAAGACCTTGCCCTTCCTTCTCTCCCGACTCCAGCCCTCGAATAGAGGGAGGCGGCCCCTTTTATAATCACCCGGATGTGCTCCAGGTGCCTCCCGGCAATCTTCCACCGGCACTCTCTAGTGTGGCGGAAGTACTGGCTCTGCATCCGGAAGCACCCCGGAAGTCCCCGATCCTCTTCCCCCCAGCACTTCCGGGTGTGGCGGAAGTGCTGAGGTCCAGGGCTCCCAAGGCATTGGGGTACCCCCTGGCGATGACCATGGGCCCCTACAGGTTTGAGTTTCAATGCTCTGTACCCGTGGTCCCCAAAGCCACCAAGGCGGTCGCCTTCACGTGGTCTGGAGGAGGTGTAAGCCCTCCTCCGGTTCTCCGGGGCATCCCAGCCGGGTTGCCCCAACGCCACCTGTGACACTATCTATCTATCTATCTATGATAGAGGCTGAAACTGAACCCAAGTGAACATCTCTGGAGATCGACAGTCTCCATTCAATCTGACAACACTTGACAGAATCTACTGAGAAAAGTGTCAGTTAATGGTGTGTGAAGCTTGTCGTCTCAGACCCAATTAAGACCCCAGGCTGGAATGGCTACCAAAGGAGCTTCAACTAAGTACTAAGTAAAGGGTCTGGATACTTAAATCACATTTCAGATTTTTATTATTAATAAATTTGCAAAATTTGCTATAATCCTGTTTTCACTTTGTCAATCTGGGATATTCAGTGTTGTTTGAGGTGGTAAAAAAATGATTCTAACACAAGGCTGCAACATTACAAATTGTGAAAAAAGTGAAGGGTTCTGAATACTTTCTAAATACACTATACACACATGGGTAAGCAGACCAGGGTAAACTTGCACCAAATTTAGTCCAAATAAACAAAGGAAAAATAGCTGCTAGAACCAACAATTAAACATAGGATTGTAACGTGAATGAGAACTCTGTCCTCCTCCAAGGCTAGGGTCCAAATGAGACACCCCCTTCTGGGAATGACCCCTTTTGTATCATCTGGACCGGAAGTGGCGGCGCCTCATTGGGCCAATGTCCTGTGCTAGGAGAAAAGGAGAAGAGACTCATCGCGGGGTGGAAGTACTAAGAAGATAGTTCCCAGGCACAGAAGTGCAGCAATATTTATATATTATATACAGTATTTATATATGTATAAAGTCATGCATTTGGGACTGGCCATTAGCCCGTATTTAAGTCACAAACTTTACAGGTCATTGCAGTTAAGGTTCTATGGGTCTGGGTTACCATTATACATTCTTTAACTGCCAGTACGCCGTGGCACCACTGATTTACGAGTCTCGGTGTCCACACGCCAGTTCCTTGTAAAGCGGTGTTTTTCAATCATTGGATCATGCCATTGTTGGGTTATGGCTTGCTGTTGTTGGTTCACAAACGGGTCACCTAAATTAGTGTGTTGTAACCCAGGTGGCCACCTGTGGGTCACGGGTTGCTGTTATTGGTTCACAGAAGGGTCACCGTGAGTCACCTAAATGATCGTCAATGCTGCACATTCTGTTTCCCTTTTCTAAGTAAGTTTGTTTCACCAGAGGTGATCCCCAATGACACTCATTTCACCAACAGGGTGTTTTTAAATTGCAGCTATTGGGTGAATTTAAAAAGGTAAAACTGGATTGTGGGACCATAAAGGTAGTGAAAGACTGATATAAGGAAGACGGGGCTGGCCAGTTGCATGAGAATTAGCTACGTGGAGCAGCACAGATCAAAAAAAATCTTAAAGGACCTAGTGTAAAATTAATAATAATAATAATAATAATAATAATAAAAAGCTATTACTGTGGCAGAGTTTGGCAATATTACCTTATTGTTTTCCTATGGCCAGCTGTAAGTGCAAATCACGTCAACTTAGTCGGCCATAAAAAGCACATGAATGTATACAATATATACTGCTCAAAAAATTAAAGGAACACTTTTTGATGAGAGTATAGCATCAAGTCAATGACACTTCTGGGCTCTTGATCTGGTCAGTTCAGTAGCAGAGGGGCTTGTTCATCAGTTTCAGCTGCTTTGGTACACTAGAGGGGCCACAATGAGATGACCCCCAAAACAGGAATAAATGGTTTAACAGGCAGAGGGAGGCCACTGGCATTTTTCCCTCCTCATCTGTTTGTTTCACTAGTTTTTCATTTGGTTATGGTCAGTGTCACTACTGCTAGCATGAGGCGATACCTGGACCCTACAGAGCTGGCACAGATAGTCCAACTTTTCCAGGATGGCATATCGATACGTGCCATTGCCAGAAGGTTTGCTGTGTCTCCCAGCACAGTCTCAAGGGCATGCAGGGGATTCCAGCAGACAGGCAGTTTCTCTAGGAGATCTGGACAGGACCCCTCATAGAAGGTCCTTAACCCATCAGCAGGACTGACCAGTATCTGCTCCTTTGGGCAAGGAGGAACAGGATGAGCACTGCCAGAGCCTACAAAATGACCTCCAGCAGGCAGACTACTGGTGTGAATGTCTCTGACAAAACAATCGGAAACAGACTTCATGAGGGTGGGCCCTGTGCTTACTGCCCGCCCGGCACCGTGGAGCTCGATTGGCATTTGCCTTAAATTACCAGTCTTGGGAGGTCCACCACTGGTGCCCTGTGCTTTTCACAGATGAGAACAGGTTCACCCTGCACATGTGACAGACGTGAAAGGGTCTGGAGAAGCCGTGGAGAATGTTATGCTGTCTGTAACATCGTTCAGCATGACCGGTATGGTGGTGGGTCAGTGATGGTATATCTGGGGAGGCATATCCTTGGAGGGACGCACAGACCTCTACAGGCTAGACAACGGCATCTTGACTGTCATTCGATATCAAGATGAAATCCGTGGACCCATAGTCAGACCCTATGCTGCTGCAGTGGCTCCTGGGTTTCTCCTGGTGCATGACAATGCCCGGCCTCATGTGGCGAGAGTATGCAGGCAGTTCCTGGAGGATGAAGGGATTGATACCACTGACTGGCAACCACCATGCTCACTCGCCTGACCTGAATCCAATAGGACACCTCTGGGTGTGACTTTATGTTTTGGTCCATCCGACACCTCAGACTGTCCTGGAGCTCAGTGATGCAATGGTCCAGATCTGGGAGGAGATACCCAAGGACATCATCCATCATCTCATTAGGACATTGTCAGACATGCATACAAGCACGTGGGGGCATCCAAACTACTGAGTACGATTTGGAGTCCAATGGACTAGCCTTCCTGCCTGCCACCTCATTTTTTCCCTTTGATTTTCGGGGTGTCTTTAGCCTTCTGTAGGGTTGATCATTTTCATTTCCATCAAACGAAGTGGCATCCTTTCGTTCCTAACACATTACTCAGTCCTTATCAGTAGAGATAGCCAGCAGGATTTTTTTATACTGTTGAGATCGGATGTGTTTTCAAAGTGTTCCTTTACTTTTTTGAGCAGTTTTATATACGGTATATATGTATATTTGTGGGTGTGTGTATTGTTACAATTGATGCACAGGTAGACTGAGTGATCGAAACTTAACCATATACTGAATCAAGCCCAGGGTTGACAACATCAGCTTGTAGTTTATAGTTCAGGTTAGCCACAGCATTCTGGGAAAGGAAAACAGAGAATTCCTACATGTGTGCTGACAACCAAAAGCTGCAAAGTTATTGACAGGGCCAGAAAAGGTACGACAGATGCAAACCCTGCCTCTGGCACCACTGTCACATAAACTCTTAGAGATTTTAAAGGTGAGCAAGAATACAGCTGCATAAAACATCTGTGGCCAAGTTTTGGATCTCCTGAAGGAAAAGCACTCCATATGTTTTCCCCACCAGCACTTTTAATTCTCCAACTGATTTCCATTCACCCTGGGAAGTCATACGTAAAAAAGTGATGACAGTCCTTTGAGGTCATAGAAAACCTCCTGAACTATAAGCAAGCCATTGCATTGAAAGTTAAAAAAAAACCCTTGAAGTTAAATACAAGTAATGTGTTTGTGCTGACTTTATTATCCTGTGCTACTTGATGGCTTCTGAAAACCGTCTGCATGTAGACAGTTATTAGTCCATTATGACTCCCGGGTCCTTCTCATGAGTTGAACTTTCCAGTTTCAAATCTGTCATTGTGTATTCAGATCAAACATTTCTACCTCCTATTTGTAATACTTTACATTTATGTGACGAAGCGAGTTCGCTGCATGCTCCCATCATCCTCACGGGAGCCCAGAACCCGACAACATCGGTAATGTCACCAATGAGCTTGACAGTGAGGCATAACAAACAGAGCAAGGGGATGCTGCAAAAAGGTACCAAGTGCCTTTATTAAAAACAACCAACAAAACAAAGTCCAAATTAAATAAGTGCAGTGCATTCAAAGTCATTAAATAAATAATCCATAAAAACTGAGGTGAAATTGTGGAGGATAAAAAATTCAATAAATAGAAAAACAACCCTTTAACAATGTGGTTAAAACAATGCTGGAAACAGACTCCTTTAAAAACAACACAGTCTGGTGTCTTCTTTACCTGGCGGCTCCCCTGCTTCTCCCATACGGGCTTCTCAACAGGAGAGTCGCCCTTCCTGCAGCTCACCTCACTACTGTCCGGTTGCCTTCTGTTCCCTGGCTCCTTTACCGGACTGAGACTTGGGTTCCTCAACAGCCAGGTCGCTCACGCTAAGGCTCACCTTCCCAAGACTCCACGACTCCTGCTGCCATCTCAGCCTTACACAGTCAGCTGTCCTCCTTCTCTGGTCACTCCAGCTCCTTGTTCACTCAGCTGGAGCGTACTGCTTCCTTCTGCCCCAATTAGTGTCGGCCAAACACCCCTGCTAGGGCTCGCTGTCCAGCTGCCTGCCTGCGAGCCTTCGCTTAGTCGCTCGCTCTCTCTCTCTATCTCTCTTACACACACCGGCTTTCTCTGCGCTGCTTCCTGTCTTTCTTCCTGCAACCTTCGTTTTTCTCTCTCTTTCCTTTTTTCTTCCTTCTTTCTTTTTCCCCCAAACCGCCTCGCGCTTCTATTTATGAAGAGGACGTGGCAGCTGTAGCAATCAGCAGCTCCTTTGGAACAATTACGGATGTGGACGGTTTCTCACCTGTGCACTTAGGTGAGAAAAGACCACACCATGAATCCCCCTGGAACTGCTTCAGCCACTCAACCACCACGCCCCTTAAACGGAGCGATTATTTATTTAAAATTGGCCTCTTGACGTGAACTGTGGACCCGCTATACCACAATTTACTTATTTTGAATTTCATCTTCCCCAAATCTGGCTAACCTGATATGCTATCATTGTCAAACATAATCAGCTTATTAATGATATTCTCATCCAGATCATTTATGTATATTAAGATAAGCAGTGGCCTCAGCACTGAACACTGAGTGGCACTGAGGGTCACCACTTTAAACATCACCAAGCTCTGGAAAAAAAATCCTCTCACCTTTACCCTTTGCTTCCTGTGTTTTGAGACAATTTTTAATCCACGGTGGGACTGCTCCCTGAACCCCCTTTTTGTTTGATCACTCACTATTCATAATGTACTTTACCAAAAGCCGCACACCTGAAGGTTGCGCCACGTGTACTTGTTCTTGATTGGGCGATGGGTCTGTGTTTGGCGGGCAACGGGCACAGCAGTGTGACTTTCAGCATTTTGCTTCTTTTGTATCCCATCGAAAGCCAACATTTCTATGAACTGAACTCACAAAATATGCCGGTCAACTCTGACTGATACAACATTTAGATGGCTTGTGCATTTTTGTAAATAAAAATCAAATCTTAAAGGTTATTCAACCAAGAAGTAATCATTCATATTGTCTTTTCATTCTCTCTAATAATAAGGATATTATTACTAGTCGTGTGGAAGAAGAAATGTTCAGATGAATTCTTTACTCATCTCAAGTCGTGGTGCACAGCTCAGCAGAAAAGTCTAGTAAAAAAGACAAGAAGGTAAAAGAAAAAATATATAAATAAATAAAGCTTTTTTTTTTTTTGTATCTGAACTTAATAAAATGCAAGACAGCACATCTTTCCAGGTATGTTTATTTCTTTGAACCAAAAACATGCAAAGATAAAAATGAATAAAAAAAAAAACAAAAGCTTCAAAGAGAATATTTTAAAAAGGAGTGCAAGATTGCTGAGAGGTTCTGCTTGAAGTCATCGGAAGAGAAATATTCACGGAAGGGGCGCAGCTGAAGGTCGGTGCTGCAAATTTGTTCAAATCAGTACATTTTATTTATTTATTTTTTTTGGGAAAACCTGCGCTTTTGGTTTAATTGTACAGATACGTCCCTGTTAAGCCTGTGACCTTTGTGTGGGCTTTAGGCTTCTAACCCTGAGGTTTTGGGTTTAAATCCCACTACTGACACCGTGTGACCATAACCATCCATCCATTATCCAATCCTCTATATCCTAACTACAGGGTCACGGGGATTTGCTGGAGCCAATCCCAGTCAACACAGGGCACAAGGCAGGAAACAAACCCAAGGCAGGACGCCAGCCCACCGCAGAGCACGCACATCCACACACCAAGCACACACCTGGGACAACTTAGGATGCACCTAACCTGCATGTCTTTGGACTGTGGGAGGAAACCGGAGTAGTCAGAGGAAACCCACACATGCAAACTCCACGCAGGGAGGACCCGGGAAGCGAACGTGGGTCTCCTAACTGCGAGGAAGCAGTGCTACCCACTGCACCACCGTGCCGCCCATCTTATGGAGTTTAGCCTCTAAATTCCCTATCACATTCTATTTTATCGGAAACGGCTATTTTTGTGATATTCTCTCATTTTATATGTATACGTACACAATACAACAACTACACATGGGGCATCTGTGGTGATCTAAAATTAGTGGCACCATCACTAGGAATGCAGATCCAGATACCATTTAGTGCAAATGGGACAGCCGTGCTAAAGGGTCTCATCACATTAAAAAGACCTGCTGGCTTTCCCGACACTGAAAATGCTGTTTAAAATGACAATTAGAAGGCTGTTACGGTAATAAAAGGGAATTCAGAAAAATAAGATATTTCCCATTAATGAGAAAGAAAACCAGCTTTTGTTTGCTACAATGAATGTTGAACTGTTTTACAACAGCAGATCACATATCTGAGGGATCAGGAATAGGATCAGGAGCCAAACAATACTTCTAGGGCACAGGAGAAGGCTTTAGAATGTGTTGTTAGTACACCCGCTAACAATATAGTGGAGCAGTGTGATGGAAAAATCTGTCCAAACTTGTAAAAAGGCTGATTGTGCAAGTGATGTTCAAAATACATACAAAATATAAAAATATTGCAGCACAGCAATATTTGGGGGTCTTTTATAATCAATGTCAACATTTCCATTCAAATGGGAATTTTTGACTATAGATTTGAATTATATTTAAATACTAATGTTTGTTCTGATAGCGTTTTTAAATACATATACAATACAATACAATATAACACAATATATTTTAGTTTAGCCTAAAATCACACAAGGAGTGCTGCAATGGGCTTTAATAGGCCCTGCCTTTTGACAGCCCCCCAGCCTTGACTCTCTAAGAAGACAAGAAAAAACTCCAAAACAAATCCTTGTAGGGAAAAAATGGAAAAATCCTTGGGAAAGGCAGTTCAAAGAGAGACCCCTTTCCAGGTAGATTGGCTGTAAAAAAAAAGGGGGGGGGAATACAATACAATCCGCAGAACGGAACAGAACAAATCCTCAACACAATACAATAGTAAAATAAAAAGTACAGAGCAGAATTTAACAGTAGATGATATCAAATAATATGATTTGATTTGATTTGAGTCCTGGAGACCTCAGCCATCAAGCTACCTCCCCTTATTGACCATTCCACAGCTGAGTCAGTGCTGGGCCAGCCAATCCAATGAAAGGACCCCTCTACCCGATGATTCCTGCGATCCTCCATTCTCCATATATACTGTATTGTTATTGCCATGCATGCGTGTCGGACCGACTTGAAGGTGAAAGCATTTAACCCCAAACCCCTATAACACCCCCGGCGTCCCAAAATGTGGTATAATTACTGCCCAGAGCAACACACTGGATGCAGCTCCGCTAGAAGCAAACTATTTTGTTTTGAATTCCTGCATATGGGATGCATGCCTAGAAGCATTATTACTTTTGTTTTTGTATGGTTTCCTTGTCTAGGGACAAAAAAAGGGATGACCCGCTTAGTGCCCCAAAATTTCTTTGCTGTTTTTCTAGACCTGTTATTCCCACACCAGGCCACAACTGATACAGTAATCCCTCCTCGATTGCGGGGGTTGCGTTCCAAACCCCCCCGCGATAGGTGAAAATCCACGAAGTAGAAACCATACATTTTTATAGTTATTTTTATATATTTTAAGCCCTTATAAACTCTCCCACACTGTTTATAAATTTTCCCTTTGTATTCTCTTAGATATTAGGTAAGATTCATTGAAATTATGTATGTAAACACACTGTTTATATACAGTAAAACCTAAATATTATTTTAAAGGTATTGAGTGTCTCCGATATCACATGTTACAGCCATTACGATAGACAGGCCACCAGCAATAAATACGTATAATGCAAGAAAAATAGTATACAGTAAATGTGTGTAGAGTGACACTAAACGTACGTACATGTACTAAGTACTGTAAGTAGAAAATTAATTATGGTTACTCACCAACAATGACACGATGACTTGTCCGATAACAATGAGTTTAATTTTACTGCACAACAAAGGAGAGCGTTACAGCTCTTCTAAAGGAGCCACTTCAGGCGATTGTGTAGCACTGCCGTTGTTCTTCTTCTGGCAGTCTTCAATCCAAATCCCTAAAGCAGATTCCATCCAGACTACTGCCTTATTACATCCACTTACAACTTGTTTTGCACCCTGGTTAAAAGGACACTATGGCCATAGATCTTATATTCCTTTCCTACTTTTTAAATAAAAAGAATCGTAGCCTCATTGATGCTGTAATGGCGTCCTACAGCGGTGTAGCTTTTCCCTTCCTTCAACAAATGTAAAATGTTTACCTTTTCGGCAATTGTTAACATCTTCCGTTGGCACTTGGGCACGGCCCCTGAAGCAGTAGCAGGAGCAGATCATTTTGAAGCCATAATGAAGGGCTTGACTACGCACAAAGATAAACACAAAAAGAGCACAAAAGTTAACTCTTTACACAGCGAAACACGTTGATGCTGAATGAGCGAGACGAGACTTCCTGGTTAACACTTCATTCAGCACACAGGAACTTAACTGCGTGCTCTGATTGGTTAGCTTCTCAGTCAGGAGAACTTAACTGCGTGCTCTGATTGGTTAGCTTCTCAGTCATCAGCCAATAGCGTCCCTTGTATGAAATCAACTGGGCAAACCAACTGAGGAAGCATGTACAGGAAGTAAAAAGACACATTGTCCACAGAACTTGTGAAGCAGCGAAAAATCTGCGTTATATATTTAGTTATGCTTTCAAATAAAATCCGCGATAGAGTGAAGCTGCGAAAGTCGAAGCGCAATATAGCAAGGGATTACTGTATTAGAATATTAGAACTTAGAACAATCTAGATGAAAACAAGACATTCAGCCAATGAAAGCTTGCCAGTCCTATCCACGTAATTCTTCCAAAAATAATGTTAAGTCGAGTTTTGAAAGTCCCTAAAGTCCCACTGTCTGCCACTTTACGTGGTCACTTATTCCATGTCTTTGTGGTTTTCTGTGTTAAGAAAAACTTCCTAATGTTTGTGCTGAATTTTCCCTTAATAATTTTCCAACTGTGTCTCCGTGGACATGATGAACTCATTTTAAAGTCGATAGTGTCAAGTCCAGTATGACTCCTAAATCTTTCTTATAAGGTGTACGTGCTGGAGTGACAGCTGGGTCACCTCTTGTAATTCCAAACAAATTTAAATCAAAGTTGGTGCTTGCAGACACAAAGCAGATATAACAATAATGCAGCATTTTTGGCTTCCTAGAACTCTTGGAATTTAATAGCCTTTCCCCTAAAGGGGTGGGGATAATGTCTTCAAGGGGCGTTGTCTCGTTGTTGCAGAAAAAACAGAAAAGAAAAGGAAAAGAAAAGATGAGCATCTCCTCTCACCCCACTGGCATATTACTTACCAGTGATGAACCAGGCAGGTTTCCCTCTGATACGCAAGAGTGACAATAAATATTTATCTCTTTCTTCCCAGGTCCTACCTCACTCTTCCAACTTCCTCTCCAATTCCTCTTTTCTGATGCTACACAACACAATGTCATCAGTAGAAAGCCTGCACCCAAGGCCTAACACCAAACAGAACCTCCCCAATGGTGGTCCCTTCCCTAGGGCTTCTTTCTATAATCCTTTCCAAAATGTTCATTGTGAGTGAAATTAGTTTTATTCATCTAAAGTTTCCACCATCCTGACTATCACCCTTCTCCTTATCAGTGGGTACAATCACACTGTTCTTCCTCTCCTCTCATATTCTCTCTTGACGAACTTTATGATGTCCTCTGTCACCTGTTCAGTCTGTCCCTAAGACTCCAGAAAGTGCCACTGCTGTGTAAAACAACCTGCATTTACAGACTAGTGGCACTTATGTCTCACATCATGAAGAACTTTGAGAAGCTGGTCCTGCACCTTATTAATCATCTTGTGGTAGACCACCTGGACCCACTGTAGGTTGGCAATTGGACAAAGATTGCATTATCTTTCTCCTCCACAAGGCTTAGTCTCACCTGTACAAAGCTGGGCACACTGTGAAGATTATGTTTTTTGATTTCTCCAGTACCTTTCATACCATCCAGACATCCCTGTTAAAGGGTATGCAGGTGGATGAGCCTGTGGTGTCTTGATATTGGACTGTTGGGCAGGCCGCAGTTTGTGAGACTCAAGGATTGTGTGAGCACCAAAAGGAACAGAGTTGTCTCCTTTTCTCTTCACTCTGCACACTTCCAACTAGAAATATAACAGCAGGTCATGTCACTTGCAGAAATTCTCAGATGATTTTGCACTTATGAGGCGTATTGGCAAGACAGAGGAGAGGAGTCAGGTGGAGAACTTTGTTCCTTGGTCCTGCATCTTAACATCAGCAAAAACCAAGAAACTGGTTATTGACTTTTGCCACACCAAAGAGCCCCTATATCTGGTCACTCTTCAAAGAGTGGATGTAGAGGTGGTCCACTCCTACAGTTACTTGGGGGTCCACATCAATGAGAGATTGGACTGGTCTCAGAACATGGAGGAACTAGAGAAGACAAGGTGCTCTATCTATTTTCAGTCCTTTCCCAACCATGGCTGAGTCTGAGTCACTTATTCTATTTCAATCCAGACTCTCTATTATTTTTCCCTCAAGTGAAAGTCTGCAATAATTGAGAAATTGATAAACTTAATCAAAATATCTGTCATTTTATGAGAAGGTTGCAATTGCATTCAGGCTAATCTAGGCTAATAAGAAGAGACAGCACACATCTGGTACTTCCAGGGTCATGGCATACTCATTTCATGTTAAATTTGCACAGATGTATACAAATTTAATTCCATTTCCTCCTTCTGATCTGCAGCATTATATTAAAATATCAGCTACTGACAATATTTAAAAACATATTTGCTACCACAGTATAAAAGCTGAGGTTGGTTTTGGACAATTTACTACTATAAATTATATATATTTATTTACTGCTCTATTTATGTGTCTTATATTTTTTGTGAACATTTCCTGAAAGGTGGAACTGAAATTACTAAACACAGTACATGAAAAGGCTATGTGGTTCATTTCACTAGGAGAATTTTTTAATGTTTCATCTTTATTTAATTACTTAACATCTGCTGTCTTTACTATCTTATATCTCTCTCTCTCTCTATATATATATATATAATCCAATGTCTGCCTGTCCGCTTTTCATGAGAGAACTACTTAATAGATTAGATTGGGTTTTTTTCTATAATTTGCTTGACATTCCAGTTGATGAATCGTAGTTCACTTGCAGGAGCGAAATATTCACACTGTTCTGTGACAAAGGCTATGGGCCGAGCGGAGGGGGAGCCATGACATCAGGAGTAGGGAGCCGAGCAATGCCCTCTTCACTTACACGTCAGCCTCCGTTCCAGTTGCTGTACCTCTGCGTTTTGAAGCGGACCTTGCCTCTGTTTAGCTAGTGATACCTGTTTGTTTATTTATTTTAAAAGTTTGTCCTGTTTCACTAATATGTGGGCGGAGCCGCGGAGGACAGCTAGTCACATATAAATGTGAGTTACTTTCATACAGGACCAGTCTCTGACATTTCTTCATGATGTCCAGTCACTATTCAGGGAGGGGATGTAGAGGTGGTCAGCACCTACAAGTACTTGGGGGTTGACATCAATAACAGGTTGGATTGGTCTCAGAACATAGAGACACTATATAAGAGGGGGCAGAGCATCATCTTCTTCCTTAGAAGTGTGCATTTCTATAATGTGAGAAGTGACATCCTTCACATCTTCCTCAGGTCCGTGAAGGCCAATGTGATTTTCTATGCTGTGGTGTGCTGAGCTGGGAGCATCACTTCAAGAGAGGCCCACCGAACTAACAAGCTAATTAAAAGGGCAGGCTCAGTTATGGGACGCACTCTGGACAACCCGGAGGTAGTAGAGGAGGAAAGAATAAAGACAAAACTGAGTGCCATTATGAATAATTCTGCACATCCTTTCTCTGACATACCAACACTGAGGACTTTCAGACAACAAATTATCCAGCAGATCTGGGTCAAGAAGCACGACTGGGGGTCCTTTATACCAACAGCGATACACCTGTATAACACCTTACTGGGACCGGAACGACCAAGTCTGACATTTTCTTTCTTTACAATTTTCTTCCTTTTGGTCATTCTGTTGTATGTTCAGACCATAATGTGTGTATTTATATGTGTATATATGTGTTTACTTAATGAGCTTCTGTATCTATCTATCTATCTATCTATCTATCTATCTATCTATCTATCTATCTATCTATCTATGCTAAATTATCTTATCTTTCTATTGATCTGGGATTACGAAGTCAAAGGTCTTCTTTGTTTTTAGTCATTGTGATCTATGTTCAGACCATAGTGTGTGTGTATATATTTATTAATCTGTCAATTTATGAATTTATTTTAAGAGCTTCTGTAAAAAGACAAATTTCCCCCTAAGGAAAAACAAGTTCTGTCTATCTAGATATATATCTATCCGTTATATAGTGCCTTTCATATCTATCTATCTATCTATCTATCTATCTATCTATCTATCTATCTATCTATCTATCTATCTAATCCTACCTACTATACTAAAATTAAATTCATTCTATCTATTGTGAAAGTGTGAAAGCCCAGGGTGTGTACAGCCACCCTACTCCGACACAGACAGGCAGGAGGCAGATTTTGCATACAACATCTAAGTACCTAAAGCACAGCGCACAACACAGTCCTTCTGCCGCCAGTCCTCCTCAGGTTTTGTCCTCTTCCTTCCCACTCTGGCCATTGAGTGGTGGTAACTGGCTCCTTTTTTAGGGCACCCATAAGGAGCTGCCAAATAGGGCCCTGTAGAAGTCCCCAGCTTCCATTCTCTTACAACCCTTGGCCCCTCTGCAAGCCAAGGGAACGTATCTTGAAAATACTCTCTCCCCAAGTCCTTTCATACTCAGAGTGTCTGGCCGTCCACCACACTATCTATCTATCTATCTATCTATCTATCTATCTATCTATCTATCTATCTATCTATCTATCTATCTATCTGTCTATCTGTCCACCACACTATCTATCTATCTATCTATCTATCTATCTATCTATCTATCTATCTATCTATCTATCTATCTATCTATCTATCTATCTATCTATCTATCTATCTGTCTAGTGCCTTTCATATCTATCTAGTTTATTCTTTTTAAGTGCATTTCCACCTATCATTGCTATAATAATTACAAACACAGCATTGAACAATTAGCCCAGTCTCTCCCAATATAACTGGGATTTTTCATTTTCCTGCCTGTAACCCAATGTTTGTTTTCTGGACACATCCCTAGGGTATATCACACTTTGACAAGATACATAATAAGGAAAGTAACTGTAAACATTGTTTATTATTTTCTTACTCTATGATTTTTTTTATATAAAGCAAACTTTGTTTTAACTCAAGTTACATTGACTTGTTTATTAAATCTCTGTTGAATATTTCTGACATAGCTTACATCCGAGGTAAAATAAATTGGCTGCGTTTATCTGAAGGTAGCATTGCTCCTCATAAAGACCATAATATACAGTATTACTTGTTTACTTTCTAGAACTTCACTCTTTATCATTTCTAATTTACACAGTATCACAAGCCCTGTAGTTTTGCCTTTATGAATTATACTTTGAATAATGGCATTTTTGTGAAAGCCATTGGAATCAAAATATCCTGATTACAGAAACACAACTTCTGATTTCTCATTTTTAAGTTTTTCTATTTAGTGAGTCTTGGTGATTTCAAATAGATTACCCTCCTGAGTTCTCTTTCAGATCAGAACTCCAGTTGCTAGACCATCCAAAAGCAATTTATATAAACAGAAATTTCTAAAGATTGGGAATGGGGACAATCAAGTAAAGCAGCATTCAATTATAGACACCATATTTCTTGTTTTGGCAGAGGTGAAGCTTTCACTTGTTCTATAGTTTCACAGTCAGCAGCCAGCAAGAAAGCAATTAAAGGGCAAAACAGAACAATCATGGATACCAAACAGCCCTTCCATCCATTGATTTTCTGCTGTGCCTCTAGAGAGAAGTTGGGTTCAGAAGAAGTTGAACTTTATTAGAAGTACTTCTAACTTCAACCCTTCCTTGCAGAAGTGGTTGCAGATTTTTGAAACTTAGTTATGCAAGATATTTTTCTTTTGTATAAATATTGTATCATTTACTGTATATTTAGCAGAACTTTCTCAGCAGTGTGGTCCAGTTTCCACACACCAATGAGTCGTCCTAACACCCTGATTAGCTATTCTGCTTTCACTGGGGTACACACTTTATTTCTTTATTTTTAAATACTGCGACTAACAAGGGTATCTCAATAAACCGAGCGTATACCTGAAAAACTCTGTGAAACTTTGCAGTTATTAGAGGAGATGATTGAAGTTGCCTTATGAATCCATGTAGCAGCTTTCTTAGACAGGCTTTCTTCTCCGTTTCTAAACATCTGCAAACAATATTTCTGGGTGTGGGTCCATTTTTACCCCATCAAGGAGACATAATCAGAAAGGAAGGTACATTAGGACTACTTTGGGTTAAGCTAACCTTTATGATAAATAAACTGGACTCGGGAAACGTCAAAAAGAGTTAGGGAAATTGCCTTGTATAATGTCCGTCAGACATGATGAAAAATGAATGGAGTTTGATCAAAAACCAAAGCATTTGGCAAATACAGTATTGCAATCAGGATATTTATACACAGACTAGCGACAGGATGTGATTTGGCAGGAAGTGACATCAAAACAGTAGGTCGTAAGTGATGTCATCAAGGGAGCCAAAAGTGACATCATCATGGCTAGACCTGAAGTAGCATCATCAATGGGCGCCAGAAGTGACATCATTGTGGCGGAACCGGAAGTGACATCCTCAGTGGGAGCAGGAAAGTGACCTCATCGTGGCGGAAACCATAGTGACATCATCAATGGGAGCCGGAAGTGACATCATTACAGCGGGACCATTTTGAGAATCCGGAAGTAGTGAAGGTAAGTGCGTGGAATTGTTATTTGTCTTTTTTGGGTCTGGTAAAAGAGAGAGAGAGAGAGATGTTAGTACTCAAAATTAACCCTTCATCTTGTGGTAGATCACTCACCTTAGGGCTTGTTGACTGCCTCCTTAATGCACGTGTGTGACACCTTTTTGATCTTCTTTGTGCTTTTTGATTCACAATTTGGGAATATGCTAGTTCCTCAGCTTCCAATAACTCTTCTTGGTGTGTTTTAATTCCAGAACCTCAGCTCTCCCCTTCTGTTTTATCATGTTATCAGATCACCTATGACATGTACCTAACATGAATGATACCAACTAACCTCTTAGCTTCTTTTCTCAATGGGGAATTAGGCAGAAATGTCAAAACTAGCTCTGTAAATACTACCGGTAACCTTTTATCTTTCTCAATATCTGTGCTGCACCAAAACACATTTAACTCTAGCGACTTCTATAAGCACGCTGCTTCGCCTCTTTACTTCAACCTAACTTACTATACTGTCAAAGTCACAAAACCAGTTCAAACAGAGAAAAATACTTTTATTGAGACACAGGTGGAGCCACCCGGTACCACAAAAGAGATGTCTGACCCATAGCTGTTGATTACACTGCTTAAATACACTCTTAATTACAGAAGTTTGTGATTAGTTTCATTCCTCATGTCCTTGCAAGTTACTAATAAACGGACCCTCTGAGTCAGAATTTTGCTACACTGGATTAATTTGATTCTCTTATCAATACTTAACCTTGTGCAAAAGTAACAGCGGGACTGGGTCACAGATCAAGAGGCTTTAATAAAATGCCTTCTATGAGGACTAAAGGCAATAATAGTTATATTATTGTAGTTCACAACTACTTTTAACAAGGATATACGGTGTAGGTCATTCAGTACGACCAAAATATTTGAGGGATGAGGGATGACTCAAAAAAAGTGGAATATGTTTATAAAAAATCGTGTATTTATTTTTACACTTTCAAACTTATGCAATACACTTATCGAGATGTGTTTTCCACTGCTCAAAACAGTTTTGTAACTCCTCGGTTTTGATCCCTTTTAGGGCTTCTGCCACTTTTTTGTTTCACTTCTTCCACATTGGCAAACTGTTTTCCTTTGAGGACTTTTTTCATCCGGGGAAGCTAAAATAAGTCACATGGGGTGTGATCAGATGAATTCCGGGTCCCCCTTACGTCAAATTAACAGATGATCATTGTTTTCACATACGGATTCACTAGGCATGCTTTTTTGGGTCGTGGGGAAGAGACAGTTTTCCATTGGCTGGATTGCTTGTTTGTTTTGGGTTCGTAACCATAGCAGCAAGATTTATCTCTCATTATGATTTTGAAAAAAAAAAAATTAGGGTCAGCCTCCAACTACTCCTGCAATGCACGACACATGGCCAAGTGACTGTCTCTTTGTTCAGGCGTGAGCAAGTGAGGCGCAAATTTTGCTACAACTCATTTCAGGCCCTAATCTTCCAATAAAATAGGCAAATGTGTTGAAAGAGTCTTCAAAAAAAATTCACTGAAGCACCTCACCACAACGCCAGTTTGCACACTGATGCAGAAGGGTTTCTAGAATATTCACCTCATGGGAGACGTACAGTATGTAATAAAAGGGGCCCACCCTCCAGAATATAATTGCTTTTTTTTGGGTCGCCCTATGTAAAATCAAAGAGTGAAAGTCATATTTACTGTAGTAGTAAGAAAACAACTCTCACGATACCAATAGAGGGCTTCATAAAAGGGTCTTCTCATGCCCTTAAGGGACCACTGTTAGACATGGAGCGAACGATCTAAGCTCCAGGGCAGGGTTAGGCAGAGACCAATGATTCAAGCTTACACTTAAAATTATATTTATTTCAATTTAAAATTAAAAGTGCTAGTATTATGCTGTAAGTCTATTGTGTAGAGGGTAAACCAGAAGGGAGACAGGACAGTTCCCTGTTGTGCTGCAGTATTATACCCCATCATTTCTGACACACAGTCCCTCAGCCTCACAAATTGCTGTCTGTTGGTCAGGAATACCATAATATAAGAGATTGTGCGGGTTTCAAATTCAAAAGCCTTGAGCTTTTCCCCCCATTAATGAGGCAGAATGGTGTTAAAGGTACTGGAAAAATTAAACATGATCCTGACTATGGTGCCATCTTTGTCCAAGTGGGAGTAGGCTCTGTGGAGCATGAAGATCAGAGAGAGCATCATCTACACCTGTCTGTACCTGATAGGCAAACTGCAGAGGATCCAGATGTTCTGAAACCAGGGCTTCAAGCTGTTTTAAGAGGCTAATGCTATTTATTCATCAATTGATTGATTGATTGGCTCTATTGTTTGTACTGTGAGTCTTATCATGTATGCTTATTTTGTATGTTTCTGCTGCTGCATGCATCTAAATTGCCCCTTGGGATGAATAAAGTTTATCTAATCTAATCTAAATATAAGTGATGCAAAGAATTATACATCCTAAGTGGGTCAAGTCTTTGAGTCCCAAATGCCAGTTCCCAGGTGGCTTCTTTCCTTTAGTTGAAAATTACAACTCCTTAACAGTAGAATCCCTGAAGCTTACAATTTTTTCCATTGTCCCTGGCCTCCTTGAATCTTCCTGACATATGCCAAGAAGCTCGTAGCTCCTTATCACTGCGCTGTTAACGCAGCCTACTTCACCACCCCTTGTCCCCATTCAGTCAGATGAAGGCATCGCCCTGCTGCAATCCTCACGCTTCAAGTCTGTGTCAAAGTGTTCACGTGGCGATGCGTAAATAAGGAACTATAAAGGTAATGAAATATCATGATTTGAAATACATAAAGTACACTTCATGTGTGTTCCAAGTCTACGACGATCTGTGTAAATATAGAATGACAGAGGAAATGCGAGGCAAGAAATGCTGAACACACGGCTAAAGCAGAAAATGTTTTCATATGTTATATTATTAACTACATAATATTGACGTGAGGTGTAGGATGTGTGAAGACTAAAGCCCAAATATCCAAAAAACACTTTCACAAAAGGTATAACAAAACAAGTATGCTTTTATTCAAAAATAAAACCAAAGAAAAAGAAATTGCTCAATTCACATTGCTGAAGCCCAACTATCATTTGGTACAAAATAAAAGACGTTTTCATACTTGTGCGTTTACGTGTCTCATTTTCAGCAAGTTGTCACAGTGGTAAACACTGCTCGATCACGGAGCTGTGCAGATGGTGCAGTGGTTAATGTACCACTTAGAAACGTCGAGGTAAAAAGGCTTGAATTCTGGCTCAGAATTTAGCTTTTTGAGTACTGAGCTGCTTATTATTATTATTATTATTATTATATAACAAAAACATTCATTTGATTTGAGTTTGTAACATACCGTGTAAATTTACACACAAACGCACTTCAATCATTTCTTGTTGGTGTCTAGTTGAGCAAACAGACACACCGCAGTGTCTATGGTGGATGTTATTTTTCCTCACACACAGCCATTCACACCAATATGTCATTTGATTTATTTTTTTATTGAAGAGTCAAAGTATTAAAACTGAATTAAAAAAATGCTAACAGCCTTCTCTTGTCAGTTACTATATGGTGTCATATTCTTTCCATTTTTTTATAAAGGATTTATTGGTACTCAGTGGGATATTCAAAGTCCCTGCTTCTCCATGACTTTGTCTATGACCTGTTTGGAGTGCTCTTTGGTCTTCATGTTACTTGCTTAGTTGTAGGGCCAGATCTTATTTAGGAATTTCACAGCAAAGCAAATAAATATATACGCACTCGCAGTGTTTCAGTTTTTAATTATTTTTATAAATATATATACGGTATTTTTGTGATCAGCTTTTTATTAAGCATAAACAAATTGACAGGACTTATCAATAAATAGACATAGCACATAAAATAACCCAACCTACCCACTCTCACCCTTTCCCACCCAGCCTGAGCCAAATCAAGGAGTTACAAGCTGGAATTTACACAATTGAGCCTCAACAGAACAGGATTCGATTACATTACTGGAAAGAACCAGGCTGCAGACAACTCCAAATGATCTTCTCTGTCAATTATGTCCCCTTGGTTCACTTGGCACTTTTCTCCACATGTTCTGGCACTGTCCCCCTTTCTTTCTTGCAGTATTCCTCTGTTACCTCAAATATTTCTTCTTTTAGACCTTTCTAGGCTTCTGCTCGGACTCTCTGAATGCAGGGTACCCTGGCAGCCAAACTAATTATTGCCAACTGCTGGAATGCATCACTGTCGACAACTCTCGATCCACTACAATAATTTGGCCTATAATGTTAAGTTCATTACATAAAATCAAATGAAAATCCATCTTAATTCCGGATGGTAATGCAACAAACCAGGACACACACACACCGAGGTGGGAAAAATACTTTTGTAAGGCACTGTATATGATAACTCTCTTTTCATAACTTAGTGAATATAATGTTCCTTGCTTCTTTGCCTGCAATGTTCAGAAGTTGCCTGATTATCAAAATTTGGGCAGGTGTAGTGTCTTCCTGCGGTTCAATATACAAAAATTCTGTATTTAAACCTTCTACTGTATATGATAAATTGTGTGTATATCGTCGTATAAACACAAAAATCCTAAGTGAATGAAACTGTGGAGCATACGTGACCTACAAGACCCACTAACAATAAAAAGGGGTGCAGTTTGCGAGGGGTGAGCAAGTCCCGCCCACATTCCCACGTTCACCAGCTCCTCGACCACTCACTCAGTACACTTGAGATTAAAAGTAGAGTAGTTATGTTCTTGGTGCCATATCCATGGCAAAGCTTTAATGAATTATAAGAAGTGTAGTGTATTACACTTACAGGTTTGCCATGGACATTGCAGAACCATGTTTAATTGTGGTACAGGTAATCAATGTTCTTCCATTTAAAAAACGTTATTTTCCACTTTAAAAAACTGCTAAAAACCTATTATTTTGAAATGGCTTTCTCATAGCTACATTTTAGGGAAACCGTGATATTCTGCATATGCACATTTACTTACCATTTTTATGTTGCCCTGTAATCCATACTAACCCCTATTTCCTCTTCTGTTCTTTATCCGATTTTCTGTGGTGGCGATATGCACTACCACCACCTCTTGATCAGGACTTCATGCCGTCCCTCCATTGATGGATGGGTCAGAGGTCCACATGACCATCATCATCAAATTCTTCCACATGAAGCCTGTAAACCATGAGGACTGATTGAGATTATGTATGGTAGGTAGAATGCCCAGTGGGGGCTAGCCAGGTGGTCTTGTGGCCACAGAAACCCTGCAGATTTTGTTTTTATTTTCTCCAGCCCTCTGAAGTTTGTTTTTTCTGTCCTCTTAGCCTTCGGACCTTACTTTATTCTTTGTTACTTAGTACTGCCTAATCTTTGTGAATTTCCCCTTGGGAATTAATAAAGTATCTATCTATCTATCTATCTATCTATCTATCTATCTAGTTTTTATTTTTTCTTTCTTCATCTTGTAAAGCACTTTTGAGCTACATCATTTGTATGAAAACGTGCTATAGAAATAAATGTTATTGTTCCATAGAATGAATTTTAACACATGCTATTATTGTCGTTGTTTTAAAAAGATGTCCTTTACGTGCTAGAGCTGCGTCTAACACTTGCAGAATTCTGTCCGCAATACAAACAAATCCTCTCCTGAGACCAGAGAGAGCAGACACAGCCTGTCACTGCTGCTTCAGTTGCAAACACAACAGCACTCCTCACAAGCTCTGTGCTCATTTTCCAGTCTACTAACAGGGTTGGAAGCAATAAGACTGCACTGACATTAAATAACCACCTTTTCAAACATGCTTCAAGTAACAACCTCATTACTATTTACGTCTAGAAAATGTGATGCTGCGGACGGCTCGCTTTATCTTTGGCTCGATTTTAACTTTGTAAGAATACTGTCTGTTGTCACGTCCACTTTAATGCGCGCCTTTAACATTTAGAAACAGTGCATGTCGTTCAAATATTAAAGAACAGGGTTGACAGATATTGATTTTGATGAATTTTCAAGCATGGTGGAGGTACTGGATAATCATTATTGCCTCAAAACTTTTGGTTGGTGTGATTTCTGTGTGGAATTCAAATGGATTTCCATCGGAGAGTCTGAATTTCATTGACATTAAAAAGATATATTGCTAAATTACATAATGACCCTAAAGTGACCTACAGTAACGCCAGCCCACGTAGTTACAGAACATTCAGAAAGTACTCAGACCCCTTCACTTTTTGCACATTTTGTTATGTTGCAGCCTTCTACCAACATTGTTTAAATTATTTTTTTCCCACGTCAAATAACATTCGATACTCCGGAATGACAAAGCGAAAGCAGGATTTTAGAAATTGAGTACATTTATTGATTCCAAAATGCCTGAAGAAGGGGCCTGAGTTGCCTCGACAGCTTGCAAATTGTAATATTTTCAGTTAGCCTATAAAACATGTTATTTTTCTTTACTTCTCATTGAAAATAACTGAAATTTCACATGGATGCAATTATTAATACCCTGTGCTATAAGACTTGAAATTTGGTTTATTTGCATCCCATTCTTCATTGAGATGTTTTTACACCTTGTTTGGAGTCTACCTGAGGTTAGTTCAACTTAACACTAGAATTCCAGAAGCCTACGAAAAAACTCATAATCCCAGCCCACCGTAAATCCCTTCGCACCTCTCCATAAGCGTCTTTTGTTTTGTAAATGTGTCGATCAGCACAAGCAGCAAGCAGCCTGCTATCCCATCCCCTGCTTTGATGGAGCTCAACTCTCTCAGCTCATGCCAAGGGTCCTTATCTGTGTATGAAGTGCCTTGAGTTGTATAGGGTAAATAATACAGTATATCATTATTTGGAATACATGCATTTAATGTGCTTTCTGTGTCTACAAAGATCTGGGTAAGCGTAGGATGACAGGAAATGCGAGAAATGCAAGAAATGCTGAACACTTACCTAAAGCAGAAACTTTTCCATGTCATACTAATAATGACTTGAAGTGCAAAATGTGTCAAGACTTTAGTCCAAAAATCAAATAAACATGTGCACTTTTATTCAAGAACATAACCAAAGAAAAAAAAAACATTGGATTTACATGTGGCTGTCAATGATTTAAAAACTCAAACTCAAATATCAATCGACAGGGCGTTTACACGTATTCTTCAATGGTGCAGAGGTAAGAACTGCTGCCTTAATACCTGAAGGTCTCGGGTTTGAGTCCGGGCGCTCCGCCTTTTGAGTAGTGAGCTGCTAATATCTATCCATCCATCCATCTATCATCCAACCCGCTATATCCTAACTACAGGGTCACGGGGGTCAGTTGGAGCCAATCCCAGCCAACACAGGGTGCAAGGCAGGAAACAAACCCTGGGCAGGGCACCAGCCCACCGCAGGGCACACACACCCACACACCAAGCACACACTAGGGACAATTTAGAATCGCCAATGCACTTAACCTGCATGTCTTTGAACTGTGGGAGGAAACCGGAGTACCCGGAGGAAAGCCACGCAGACACAGGGAGAACATGCAAACTCCACACAGGGAGGACCTGGGAAGATAACCTGGGTCTCCTAACTGCGAGGCAGCAGCGATACCCACTGCGCCACCATGCTGCCCAGCTGCTTATATAATATAATATATATATATATATAATAATATATACATAATACTATCCATCCATTTTCCAACTCACTATATCCTAACTACAGGGTCATGGGGGTCTACTGGAGGCAATCCCAGCCAACACAGGGCGCAAGGCAGGAAACAAACCCCGGGCAGGGCGCCAGCCCACCGCAGATATATAATACTAATATAATATAATAAAAACATACATTTGATTTGAGTATGTAATGCCCGGTGTAAATTTTGGCTACTTGTATAAGTTAGCACTTGTTTTTTTTTTATTATTCAGTTTTATTCTCTTAGTGATGTTCATGTGGTACAACGAACTTGCTTCTCCTTCTCTGAGTTGGTGATGGCATTTATCTCCATTCTTTTCACAAGAGCAGCTCTGTGGCTGATGTGGCCTGCTCATAACTGTTTGTTGTACCGGCTATCAAAGATATGATGTCCAGTGACCGCTATCAGACTGGACAAAGGCAGGACCATAACAACAGACAACTTCTTCACAGCGCTTTCGCCAGCTAATAGACTGTTCTGCACCACAATGCAACTCTGCTTGGCACCATAAGTAAAATGGGACTTCCTCCTGCAGCTAAAGTCACTTCAATATGCGAGCAATTCTCCAAGCTAGTGTTCTGATCTGACACCACCCTGCTGACAGAATAGACCTGTCTATAGAAGATGACAATGTGCATCAGAGAAAAGTCCAAGCCATGACACCAAAGGGGTTGTGGGCAGAGCTTAGAGACAGGGTCTCTTTGGGTCAAGGGACAGATTGTCCTGACTCTGCAGGAAACAGATAACTATTTTTTGAGTATAACCGAGAGATGCATGCAAAATGAAAAACAAAACAAATAAAATAAAAAGAATGGGCAAAAACCCAGATAAAAGGCAAAAATTCTCAGTCAGAATTCAGGCAAGAAGTCGAAAACCAGACAAGACACGAAAATCAATCACAAAGAGAATAGTACTGGGTGGCACAGGGAAATGGGAAATTTTGGAACTAGTTATTGGTGACCCTGGTGCGTTGCCGGTTGTTTGCGACCAACGTGACCTCATTTAGAACCACTTGTTATTAGTTAAAATAGAGCAGTGGAGTGGTGTGCAATGAGCGTTCGCTGTGAAAGTCTTTTATAAGAATGGTGATAGTTTTTGGCATCATTACCAGTTAGGACGTCATGCTCGTGTCCCATCTGCTCATGCGATTACAACATGGGTGCATAATTTCAAAGAAACAGGTTCAGCCTTAAGTCAACCACACTGCAAGTTCCTAAATCTAAGCAAATGAAAAGTACTTATATCATGACGTTAAATCTTTTTTTCCTTATTGTAAGAATTATTGACTTGTCAAAAAAACTTGTATTTACAATTATTTAGCATGTTTTGAGAAATCTTGTCAAGCAAATTTTGCTCACCCCATTACCCCTAAATAAAAGCAAAACAACTCTCATTTAAAGTTTTTTTGTCTAGTTTTTGCATTTGCATTTTTTGCAGTGCAGGTCGAGTAAACTGTCCGACAATCGTTGCCAGCTCTCCGACGGTTGTTTGGAAGGCACGTCATTACACGCAACAGTGACATTCCATGGCCTCCGAGATCCCCAGATCTCACTCTTTGTGATTTTTTTTCTGTGGGGACATCTTAAAAGCCAAGTGTACCGCACACGTCCTGCAACCATTGATGAACCAAAAAGGAGGATTGAAGAGGAAATCGTTGGCATTCCTCTTGACACGTTATGCCGAGCAAAGCAGAATTTCCACAACAGGCTGTCAGAATGTGTACAGAGAAATGGACAACACCTTCATGATGTTTTCTTCAAAACATAAAATGAATATTGATGGCCATCATTAATTGCATATCCTGTACAATACATTTCATCATTAAAATGTATTTTGCAATGTGTTTATTCGTGCATTGAACATCAACTGAAAAGTTCCAGTTTCCATGCGCCACCATGTGTAAGAGTTTTGAAGGATTTATTCACAGGTCATTAAAAGCTCAGTGCAACCGCTGACCTTTTATCCCATCTGCTGATGAACTCAAGGTCACGACCCTGGAGACCACACCCCTAGAAACATGGGTTGCAACCTTAACAACAGTACGCAAAATGGCTTCTGCTGTAGGAAAAGGCTATAAGATCCACAAATTCAGCCCTGATCATGACATAGAAAGTTTTGCAGGATTGCAGGATCCCAAAAGGAAAATAGCCTTCATAATTCTTAAATGGAAGCAATCTCGGCAGAAGGGCCTTGGAAGCAGAGGTCACCAAGAACTCTGGGCTTCAGAGAACCTGTGTACAGATGGGAGAAACTTCCAGAAGGACAACCATCACTGCCACACTCCACCGATCTAGGCCTTATGACAGAGTGGACAGACAGACAGAAGCCTCTCGTCAGATAAAGACATATTGAAGCCTGCATGGAGTTAGGCATCAGATTGTGAAAAATCAAGATTGGATTCTAAGTGCCATTTCTGGAAACCATGCATTGCTCATCTGCTATAATATCATTCCAACAGTGAAGTATGGTAGTGGCATTTTCACACTAGGAGGGATGGAGCAAAAAGTACAGACGTACTCTTAATGAAAACCTAGTAGTCCAGAGTGCTGGGGAACTGAAAATGGACTGACATGTCACCTTTCAACAGGACAATGACCTTAAGTACAAAGCAAAGACAACACAGGGGTGGCTTAGGATCAACTCTGGGAATGCTCCTCTGTTGCCCAATTCTCACTTGCACCCAGCCAAACATCTCTGGAGAGACCAGAAAATGGCTGTCCACCAACGGTCTTGTGATGGTGCGGGTCCAGCTCCATGCTCCCTCTTCCCTTTTGGGAGCCTCTACAACCCGACACTGTCAGTAATTTAGCCGGATGAGCTTGGCAAATGGGAACAAATCTGAGCAAGGGAATATTGCAAAAGGTGCAAGTGCTTTTATTAACAAAACAAAATCAAAACCAGTGTCCAAATAAGGTGCAGTGCTTAAAAAATATCCATAAATAATCAAAAAAAAAAAAATTTAAAATCCACGTTTAAAACAAGTTTAAAACATGAGAATAAAAACCTGCAGCCGTCATTTGGGCAAACCAGCCAACCACAGCTCCTTCCGTGTCTCTCCACCTCACCCAAGGCTTGCTCAGCTGAAGAGACTTTAGTAGTCGTGGTCCTCATGCTACCGACCCTCATCTTGACTTACCTCTTGCTTTCCTTCTCGCACACACAATCATCCCTCGGATCCCTAGGGAGGACGTGACCTTGATCAAACCCACTCCTCTGAATAATCAGTGGGTGCGATCCAACCCCTTCTCCTGTGCTGACCTGTACTTATACGGCTTCGTGGGAGCAGCGGCTCAATCACATACTGCAGGAAGCCGATTAAGTAATTGAGAATGATCTGACCCTCACGTGCAGGTGCGACTCACCCCAATTACCTCATCAACTCCCCGCAGCTGCACAATCGTGCCCACGGAGACTGACACGGCCAGATGGATTATTTAAAAAATTGGTCATTCCTTCAGAGCTGCAGACCAACTACAGCAAAGGTCTTCAACCAACAGAACTTGAGAGAATCTGCAAAGAAAAAGGGCGGAAAATCCTCAAATCCAGGTGTGCGACGCTTGCGAAGACTCCAGGCCTGTAATCACTTCCAAAGGTGCTTCAACTAAATCCTGAGTGCGGGGGTCTGAATACATTTGTCAGTGGGACATTTCAGTTAGTTTTAATTAATTTGCAGAAATTGTTTCTGCTTTGTAATTCTGGACTATTGAGTGTCGCATTCACGAGGGCCAAAATTATTATTATTTGTTTTTTTAATGTTATTAATTTTATTGTAATCATTCCATACAAATAGATCATTTTTTACAAAAAATAGGATTCTAAACAAATCAACCCCCACCCCTGAGAAAGAGAGCATGGCCAATGGAAAAAAAAGCTTGTAAAAATACATAAATTGATGAGTTTAATAGGTGGATACACATAAATGGAGAAGATAAAGAAATGGGAAGAGGATCTACTTCCTCGGTGCTTTAAGAACGTATTCTAAAATGTTTTTGATCCTGCCAGGTTTTGAAAAAAGTTCTGCACAGATTCTCTAAGTGAGAATTAGATTTTTTCCAATTTCAAATAATATAAAACATCAGCTACCCACTGACTTAGAAGAGGTGAGTTAGGATTCTTCCAGTTTAGTAAAATAAGTTTGCGTGCCAATAGTGTAGTAAAGGAAATCACAGTTTGTTTGTCCTTCTCCACTTTAAGGCCATCTGGAGGTACACCAAACACAGCTGTTAGTGGATTAGCAGGAATTGTGACACCAAGGCTGTCTGAAAGACACTTAAAAATTATTGTCCAGAATGGTGTTAATTTGGTGCAGGCTCAAAACATGTGGCCCAGTGAGGCTGGAGCTCGATTGTAACATTCGCAGGTTGGATCTTGCACTGGAAACATTTTGGACGGTTTAAAGCGAGACAGATGTGCTCAATATATAATTTTGAGTTAAATAATTGTATGCTTTGCGCATATGGAGCTCGAGTGAATTATCTGCATCCACTACTTTTCTGATATGTTGAGTGACAGATCTATTTCCCACTACTGTCCTTCTTGGATCTTTGAAAGGGAGGGACTGTAAAATAATTTTATATATTGCAGAAATACTGTCTGAATCCTCAAACTGGGCAATATTTTTTCCAGCATAGAGGAAGGTGGGAGATGAGGAAAAAACGGGCAGGTTCTGTTTAACAAAGTTTCTAATGTGAAGATAGTGAAAGAAATGTGTTGCTGGAAAGTTAAATTTGGAATGTAATTGTTTTTAGGATGCAAAGATGTTGTCTATATAATGATCACTAAGCAATTTAATCCCAAATGTTTTCCAGATATTAAAAACTGCGTATGTTTGCGAGGGTTGAAAAAGGTGGTTCTCATGCAGAGGTGCCACCAATAAAAGATTCTCCATCTTAAAAGGCTTTCTACATTGGCTCATATTCTGAGTGAGTGAAGCACAATTGAGTTATTAGTATATTGGAGATAACTTGCATTTATTGGGGCACAAAGCAGGGAATATAAAGGAGTACTGCAGGATTTTATTACTATTGCGGACCAAGCCTGTGTATGTTCATCTATTTCTGTCAAGGTTTTTATAGTTTGTATGTTTGCTGCCCAGTAATAAAACTGAAAGTTAGGTAGAGCCATGCCACCTTCTGCCTTAGGTCTTTGTAGGGTCGCTCTTTGGATACGTGGATGTTTTGAGTTCCAAATAAATGAGGTTATTGTTGAATCTAATTGCTTAAAGAATTATTTGAAGAATTGAAGCTTAGGAAGAATATTCATCTTAACAACGTTAATTCTTCCAGCTAGAGTGAGATTAAGGGTTGACCATCTATGCAAGTCTTGCTAATTTTTTTCCATACAGACGGCGACATTTTGTTGATAAAGAGCTTTATATTTACTTGTGCTATTCACCCCTAGGTATTTAAACTGATCTGCAATAATAAAATGGAAGGTGTCCAATCTAATATTGTATGTTTGAGACTGGAAAGTGCACATTTTATTCAAATTAATTCTGAGACCAGAGATCTTTTGAAATTCTGTAAGTGCTGTTAGGACTGCAGGCACAGCATTTTGAGGTTCTGATATATACAGTAACATATCATCTGTATAGAGAGAAATTTTCTGTTCAGGTCTTTCTCTGATAATCCCCAAAAGATTTCACCACGAGGCAGAAACATAGCAAGATATAAGGAAAGTGAAGGGGTCTGAATGTTTTCTGGAAGCACCGTATATCTTTCTTACAGTCAATTATGATGATTCGCTCAAGTTAATCAGAGCATATTTTTCACAAAGCCAAGACGATTCCCATCGCATAATTCAATTCTGTTCACTCCTAAGAGGAGGCAATTCAAGCTTCTCCCTACACTAGCAATTCAACATTACATCTCTATGGTACTTTGATATTTATTTTAAGGGACAGAGTTCTCACTAAGCCGGTGAGGCCTGATAACATCTATACTGCTGGAATTGCCACAGGAAGGGACGAGACAGCAAATCTTGAAAATAAACTGCATTGTGAAGCATGCAATTTTGGATTAAGTCAATTTTTTTTGAAAAAAAGTCTACACCTATCCATGCATCCAAACGAGGAAACCTAGAGTCCCCAGATCATTGGAGTGATCAAGATAGAATTCAAACTACATCGCATGGAGGTTAACCACAGTGCCACCATGTGATCCAATTTCTACATTTAGTCCTCTTTTTAATATCATCAGCATAATGAAAAGCAGAAGAGGTGTGAAGTAGTCTCACAGGATTCTAAGGAGGGAAGAATACATTAGTAAGAATGGCAATTTCATTAAATAAAAACTGTCATTAGTGCCTAACGTCAATAGTATAGTTTAATCATGTCAATCTCAGCTAATGAATACCCTTCATTCTACCGAATCTTCAAGAAGATACTTTAAATGCTTCTTCCGGTTACCAGGCATCAGGATTACAACTTATTTTATTGTTTGTGTTTGAGGTTTTTTTTTATTTTTTATTTTTTTAACTAATAGCTCTTTCGGAGTGTGGAGAAACGTGGGTTTCAGTGCTGAGATTGTTGCCTGACCTAAAGTTCACCATACAAAACCACCACGTCTCCTTCATCGATATTGCTTGCATTGTAGGTTTTTGTTCAGAGATCCATTACAATCTTGACCCTTGTGCTTGTCTAATGAAAGCCTGTCAGGTGATACATCATCCTGCTAGTACAAAACTAATTTCCAAGCTTTCTAATAAATGAGTTGTTCAGTACACCTTGCTGATGGATATTCTATTACAAATCTCCCAGTCTCCAGTCGTCTTTGTGTTAAAGTCTTTGTTGCAACTGAGGGTAAAGCTAAGGTAGGCTAGTCAGACCTGTGCAATGTGCACCTTATTTCACTCTACACATTCTGCAAGACGTTATCTCATTTGCAGTCTGCCTTTAATCGATTCTGATGTGGTTCTTTCCTTGGTTGGTCTTTTTGGTAGTCTACAACTCAGAAGCCCAAACATCAAAATATATATATTGTGAAAAGATCAGACTCAACAAGGTTTGGGGCTGCCACCCGTACATTATCCCTGGCAGCAATGGGTTTGGTTTTAGACAGAAGTGTCTCTGTTGGAGTCTAGACATGAACTGCTGAGGGTTTGGCAAGATGGCAGTTTTAAGCACTCAAAGCAAAAGTGACGTAGAAGATCCGGAAATTACCTTCTTCTGACGTCATCCTGTGTGCTGGAACCGGAAGTGATGCCATCCTGGGCACTGAAACTGGAAGTGACATCTTCAATGTTGAGCCAGACAAGTTTTCCCACGGCTGGTCTGCAGAGACAACAGGAGAAGGTTTAGTGCACCACGCCACCCCCTGGCCTGATGTGGAATTACCTTCACGTGGTCCATGAAACATCCTCCTACTCGCACATGTTTGACAAAATAAATATACAGTGATCCCTCCTCGATCGCGGGGGTTGCTTTCCAGACCCCCCCGCGATAGGTGAAAATCCGCAAAGTAGAAATCATATGTTTGTATGGTTATTTTTATATATTTTAAGCCCTTATAAATTCTCCCACCCTGTTAACATTATTAGAGCCCTCTATACATGAAATAACACCCTTTAGTCAAACGTTTAAACTGTGCTCCATTACAAGACAGAGATGACAGTTCTTTCTCACAATTAAAAGAATGCAAACATATCTTATCTTCAAAGGAGCGCCATCAGGAGCAGAGAATGTCAGAGAGAGCGCTCGCTAAGAAAAGCAAACAATCAAAAAATCAATACGTGCTTTTAAGTATACAGAAGCACCGCGATAAAGCGGCATTTTGTAGAGGAGCGTCCGTGTCCTCTGTGCAAACAGCCCCTCTGCTCACACCCCCTCCGTCAGGCAGAGAGAGTGAGAAAGATAGAGAGAAGCAAACAATCTCAAGCACTGCGCGGGAAGCATATCATATATCATTGAGGAGTTTTAGTTAATATGTAATACATGCTCTGATTGGGTAGCTTCTAAGCCATCCGCCAATAGCGTCCCTTGTGTGAAATCAACTGGGCAAACAAACTGAGGAAGCATGTACCATAAATTAAAAAACCCATTGTCCGCAGAAAGCCGCGAACCAGCGAAAAATCCATGATGTATATTTAGATGTGCTTACATTTAAAATCCGCGATAGAGTGAAGCCGCGAAAGTCGAAGTGCGATATAGCGAGGGAATACTGTATACATATATATATATATGGAAGCATGGTGGCCTCTTTATTGGTTCTTACTGAACTTATATGGGGAAGGAACTGAATGTGACACAGAATAAAGGAGAATAAGTCACCAGAGGAAAGTCACCTACACTGCCAAAGCCACACCCCTTCCACCCTCAGCCTTTTTTAAGGGATGAGGAGCATGGAGCGCTGCACCACTGAAGTTCTTTTCATTTTACTGGTACAGCAATAATCCTTTTTAAAGCATGTCAATACTATTTTTTTTTTTTTGACTATGCACACAAAATTAAAAAGGGGCTTCCTCCAGGACTCCAACCCTCAATCTTGTTTCTGGTTTTGCATTTTGCAATATACGCAGCTATATTGTAATCAGTAACAGGTGTCACTGAGCCCCTAAACCCTGACACAATATCACTCAAACTAGTCACGGGTTCAAATAAAGTACTTTTTTATTAATGCAGTTTATGTTCATAAATAAAATAGAGACAACGAAAGTAAACAGTCCAGAAAACAATCCTCTTGTCAAGCCTTGTCCACCTCCTCTCAACTCTGACTGCCTGGTCAAGGTGAAGGGGTTCCTTTTATCTTTGACCCAACAATACATCCAGGGCCGAGACATGATCCATAGGAAACCCTTCCGAGTCAGATCTTTGGACTGCAGGCTTCACACATTATATAGTTTATTTGAACATTTTGATATTTATTACTAAAATATTAAAAAACATTTCTGTTTTAACAATGTATTTACACAGATTATTGTAGAAACAGAACACACATGAAATGCATGTGTTCTTAATAACAATCTATTATTTCCACTCTAAAACTCCACGTCACTCCCAGATAATTAATCAAGGCATGAACTGGGAGAAGTTTGTGCATGTTCTGCGGCTGTGGGGGGATGGGATACCAGGCTGCTTGCTGCTTGTGTTTATTGGCACATTTGCAGGACAAAAGACGCTGACAGAGAGGTGCAAATTGATTTAAGGTGGTCCAGATCTACGTGTTTTTTCATAGGCTCTGGTAATTCTAGTGTTAAGCACTCCCTACTGGTGTCACCAATACCCCTTCCAGCAAGCAACCCAACCTTTTCCTGGCTGGATTCCCATCCAAGTACTGGTTAGGCCTGAACATGATTAGCTTCAGGTGGATGACCTGAAGCGCAAGGCAGACCAAAAGACCAAACGTTACCACAGGCAACATGTAGAGAAAGAAAATATAGAAGATATAGTAATGGTAAAAAATAAAACAATGAATACGAAAAGAACAGACAAAAACAATCATTAAGTTTTGGGGAACTCTCCCCGTATAATCTTCGGCTGTGGGGAAGTCAGAAAAGACTGATATTTAGGGTCAGACACAAAATATACAATTTACAACTAACAGTAGACAGAAGCGTTCTTTTATCTTATACAGACAGGAAGGCAATAACAATACAGAGGAAATGGAAATGACGTCGATACAGGAACCTGAAATGACATCTTTGGATGAGTAGTGGAAGTGATGTCATCATTTAGGGACCTTAAGTAACATCTTAGCTGGTAGACGGAAGTGATGTCTTTGTTGGAGAATGGAAGTGATGTCATCACTCGGGGACTGGAAGTTGTAGGATTGTTTAGGGCCAGAACTGTTGTCATCAGAAAGTTAGGTTTATGAACATCTATTTTAGGTAGAAAAGAGGTGTTATTCTTTTATAGGTATTAGTACTTGTTTCCAACCTCGTATCTTTTGTACTTTCACTTACATTTGGACCCTTCAGCTGCCTCCTGAGTGCACGCTTGTGACAATTTATAAAAGCAATTTAAACATTTTCAAAAGCAAATTAAACAAGCATCTCATTTTCTGTCCTTCAGCTCCTCTCGTTGAGTGTCACACGCTTCCTCCCGACTCTGACCCCTCCAGGTGAGGCGGTGGGCTCCTTTTAACAACAGAATCCCTGAAGACTATGAAAAATGTCGTAATCCTGGGCCACCTTATATTCCATCGCACCTTTTCTCATCAGCGTCTTTGCCTTGCAAATTTCTCGATCGGCACTGGCAGCAGGCAGCCTGCTCACTCATTCCACCGCGGTGGCAGCTGAAGTCAACTCAGACATTGAAGTCTCTTTATCTGGGAGTGAGGTGTTTGAAATTGTATAGGTTGAATAATATCTCGGACAGCTACGGTAGCATATTATATAAGAAGATGTACTGAAGGATAACTAAGAAGTCAGCAGATGTCCAATAAACCAGAATGGACAGTTGGTATAAGCACTGAAATGTTAAGGGTGGTAGCTCATCTGAAAGGTATAATAGACTTTTATTTTATATAAGTCATTTGGATGGAAACCAATGAACCGATCAGAGGAAAATGTATGCATTGATCGACACTGTATGTAAATTCAATAGTTTATAAAATGAACATCTATTCTTTGTTTCTCTGATCATTCTGACCAGACTGTAACAGACTACTTTTGATGAATGCTCCCTCCAAGGCATTTTGCCGAGGACTAATTAAAAAATACCATGAATGTCTTTTCTGCTGCCCGATTACTGATTTGTCCTGTTAGGGGATGTTTCTTTCTTTAATAAGACGTTAAATTTCTACGACACTGGCGCCGTAGTGTGTCCTCTTGGAAGAACTTCAGGGTCATAGGGAAACCAAGGAGGTGACAGCAGACAAGTCTATCCTTTATGGCACATACAGTGGGCACATGGGAACTTTTCAACTTTAAATTTTACACTATTGGTTCCATCCTCTCTTTGTCTTCATTGTGCCATAGTAATTTTTAAATAAAAGTAGAAAAAAGAAACAGCAATAAATCACTGGTTTTATAGTAAGATTCAGACTCAGAAGCCAGTTATGTTTTTCACAGCAGATGATGGAGGTAAGTTGCTGCCGATTTTCCGCTACGGCTACTGTGGGACTTTTGATAAAACCAGGCGATGATTTCTTAGCTCAGCATCCAAATATCCAGCATGTAGTGTTTTCTGTTCTTAACACATTATAGCACTATGTCAATTTAAAAAAAAATATATTTGCTAGACTTAGGCTTTTGCTGTACTCTTTTCCTCAATACCACAATATGGTTTTGAACAGTTGCTTCTTTTTTGATAACTGCCAGCCAATTTATTATTAGGCATCCGGATTTATACTTTGAGAAGTAATTTCAGTACAAATAAAGACTATTTTATTTATCACCTTAATGCACACATATTTAAAAGCTTGCTGGATGTTTGGAGATGAGCTGCCTGGCACTAGAATGAGGAATCGTCTGTGTCTGTCGAATTCCCTTGTTATTCCATATTCCCGTTGATATTCTACTGTTTGCTTTTATTTTTTTCTTTTACCATAGATAAACGGCTTATAATCACTCCCCTGGAACTAATGGATCAACAACATTTCTCACTGAAAGTCACCTTGGATCAAAGCCTTGGTTAAATAAAACAAGTAAATAAACAAATGATAGTGTTAAACACTGTCGCATATCATTTCACATATGAGATTCAGGCCAGTGGATGGGGTTTTGCAAAACCTGGAGCTATTTGAGGTATAAAAAATGTTTGTTTTTTTTACTGAGGCTTTATTACCTGTCGTGATACTGTGCCCTTGAACTATTTCTTAAATCCAATAAGAATATGGAACTGCTATATTTCATTATATTATATGTGTCAATGCTAAATAATGCAATAAATATAGCCCATAATAATAATAATAATAATACATTCTAACCACCAGAGGGCACACATGAGCCCAACCCACAGATGCAGTAATGCCCAACATGCTTTGAAAACACATTTTTTTTCCCCAAGACACCTTTAAACAATCGCCCGTGTAAAGATCACTGAATTAACCACAATACAAAACAAATCAAACAAGTTCTTCCTCTTTTCGTCCTCCAACGTTACCCACTGCCTCCCGACTTTGACTCGTGCAAGTGCAACAAAAGTTGACCTGAAATGTGCTTCCTTCCGGCTTCCTGTTTCAGTCCTCTGGTGCGTCTCCTGGTCGCACACAAAACAGGGAGGTCCCCCCTCCGACAGCGCCCTCCTGGCGGTTCACAAAGATCCCAACAGGGCTACATCTTCAGACTCCAATACCCATGCCACTCTGTGGGTGTCCTAAAGTGATCAGGCCGTGAGGAACACTGCCACCTGTTGTATGGGGGAATGAACTGCTCCCGGTGGCCTGGTATGCCTGCGCCTTCCATCATGGCCTCCTGGCCGGGCATTAATTCTTCCTTTATCCAGGCCAGGGTAAAATGTCCTTCCTTCCTTACACCTACATTTTATTTCTAACATGGCTGTCTTAAACCCAAAGGACTATATATATAGCATGACATCTAACAAAATAAAAAGTATAAACTGAGCAGCAGATAACAAAATTAAAACAACATCAATATACACCAAAGCAGGATACTATAATAGAATAAAATATACAACATAAAATGATGTAAAATAAAAGTAAATCTCAAAAAAGGGTGGGATCCTTAAAAGCTTCAGTGTCTTGTGAAAGTCTTCATCCCCCTTTGGCATTTGTCCTGGTTTGTCACATTTCAACTGGTAATTTAAATGGATTTTTTGGGGGGTTAGCACTATTTGATTTACACAACACGGCCTACCACTTTGAAGATGCAACATATTTTTAATTGCGACACAAATAATAATTAAGATAGAAAAACAGAAATCCTGCATATGCATAGGTATTCACCCCCCAAAAACAATACTTTGTAGAGCCCCCTTTTGCTGCCATTCCAACCGCAAGGCTCTTGTTGAGTGTCTCCATTAGCTTAGCACATCTCACCACTGGGATTTTCACCCATTCCTGAAGGCAAAACTACTCCAAATCCTTCAAGTTCAATGATCTGCGTTGATGTTCAGCAGTCTACAAGTCATCCCACAGATTCTCAAGTGGATTGAGGTCTGGGCTTTGATGAGGCCATTCCATTTTAGTGTTTCTCTTCAAACCACTCCAGTGTCACTTTACCAGTATGTTTCATTGTCCTGCTAGGGGTGAACGTTCCGAATTTCCAATGGACAGGCAGTCACTGGTTAGGCAGTTAATGATTTCTGTAAGCAACAAAGCAGATAAATGTTTGCTAACTAAGGCTCACCAGATGTGACCTAACCCTTGTTGGTATGAACTAAG
This sequence comes from Polypterus senegalus, assembly GCF_016835505.1. NCBI lineage: Eukaryota > Metazoa > Chordata > Cladistia > Polypteriformes > Polypteridae > Polypterus > Polypterus senegalus. The sequence continues at coordinate 12,553,078 of NC_053158.1, forward strand.
ATTTATGGCAAGAGATTTCCAAGCTATAAAAACTGGAGACTGCTTTAACTGGGATTCAGGGCTTTAATGTAATGTTCAGATCTGCATTAATGTTATTAAATACCTCTAAAATATTTGTTTTTTTTTCTTCCATCACTGCTACAAAAATAGTTTAAAAGCAAATAACGTTAAAATCCCCCCAACTTACTCCAGTCTCTCTAATTTTTTCAAATCCCTGGTGTGCTGTGCCATTGCACCACAATATGCACTGGCTTCTTCTTGTAGCAGTAAAGTCATGATCATCGCACAGCAATAAAGATCGGGGGTCCCCACGTGTGTGCTTTGATTTTGTGAAGTCTAGAAAACTGACATTCTTTCGCAATTGCAAAAGCTAATATGGAGGGAAGCAGAGGGGATTGAGATGTTTGCTTCTGGTATTGACAAACCTCATATCATTTTATAATTAGGGGTTTTCTTTACTTCTCCAGTACTGGTATACAGTACTACGTAGTTAACCCTAGTCCAAGCATACGACTTCTCTTATTGTTCTCACTGTAAAGAAGTGGCTTCTAAAAGCCCTTGTAATCCAGAAATGGGACCTGTCTGATATGGAATGGATCAAGGTTTCATTTCTATAACAATACATTTGGCCATGAATGATTAAGAACAGGTGCCAGCGGTGCTATGTTGGTTGGAAAGAGCACAGCTCAGGTGGCAGTCACCCATACTCAGCAAGGTTTATATAAACGTTCACTAATTATGCAAAACATGACAGTATTTATAATGGGAAGAAACCACCGAGAAGTCTCAGTGCCACTGAACTTTCCTCCCAGATGAACGTATGGTCGTCAGCATTCTCCACTGACACACTGGCTGTGACGACTGTGCAGTTCTATTGTATCTTCTCTGGCCTGGATATGGATGTATAAATGCTATTTTTTGGGAGCGGTGTGACGCCTCTTGTTCACCCCAAATCTTCCAATGGCTCCTGCACAGGGCATAGAGTAGTCAAGTCCGAGCCTAAACCAGGGTGAGAGAGTGAGACACAAACAAGATGAGGACGTGGGGTTTTTTGCCCTCCAGGGTCACCTTCTCTTTGCCGAAGAAGAGAAAAAAGAAGGATGACACTGTTAGTGGTAGCTAACCCATACAACACATTGCGGTGGGTTTTACATAGTGTCCCTTTAGGCACGCATGTGTGACACCCAACAGAGGGTGCTGGAAAATAATGTGAGACCATCAGCCAGAAGATGGAAGCTCAACTTTGACTTCACAATAACTTTAAAAATACCAGTCAATCCAGCCCACCAAGGAATGGTGAAAAATAAAGAATTGGAGGAGTCTGTAATGTCCAAGTCAAACCTTGAGAAGCTGTGGTGGAGGGGAGATTTGAAATGGGCTGGGCACACAAGATACCCCTCAAACATCACACAGCTGAAAAAAGTCTGCATGGAGGTGTGCGAAAAAATTTCTACTAGTTGATGTCAGAGACTACTAGACAGTTAGAGGAAATGAGGGGACAAATAGCAACTATTAGAGCTGAGGGGAAGAGGGGCTTCATTTTTCTATTGACTGGAATGGCATATCTATTCATTTTTAATTGTGAATTACATCACCTTTACCAAAAGATGATGATCAAATAATAATAACAGTAATTAATAAAATGTATTAATAATAACAGTCATAATAATAATAATAATTCTTTAGATTTACTGTATATTGCACTTTTCTCACTACTCACTGAGTGGAATGCCACTTCACCCACCACTAATGTGCAACATCCACCTGGATGATGTGATGGCAGCCATTTTTGCGCCAGTACACACATTAACTATATGGTGGTGATGTATTAAGAGAGAGACAGCCAATTAGGGACAAGGGGATGATTAGGGGGCCAGAATGACTAGACAGACCATGGTAGGCAATTTAGCCTGGACATCAGGATGGACCCTACACTTTATGAAAGGATGCCCAAAGATCTTTGATGATGACAGAGATTCAGGAACTCTGGTTTTACATCTGATCTGAGAGATGGCACCATGTATACAGCACAATGTCCCAATCACTGCGCTGGGACATAGAGATCCACATTCAGACCTCAGGATAAGCGCCTCCTGCAGGCCTCACCAACACCTCTTCCAGAAGCAACTCCAAGCTTTTCCTGGTTGGTGTCTCACCCAAGTACTGGCTGGACTGGCATTGTGGTTGTTGGCAAATGAAGATCAAACCTTCAGACGTATGTTTTAACATACATGTTAAAACAGATTTCATGGGATGCACTTACTTTTTCACATAACTGCAAGCCAAATCTTCTTTAGAGCCCAAGTTTCTTCTTTCCATTGTCCATTGTCCTCTCTAAGAAATGGGCCTGCCTTCCAGGAATTGGGTGGCGAGCCTGCATCTCCTTCACTCTCCAAACAAGCTGAGCCGGAGTAGACGTCCGCCTTTAGTGATTACGGTTTTAATATATCAGAAAAAAACCACAATATCAACGTCTGAGCCTGATGCTCTTAGCTATCTATGTTAAACAAATGGGTATAATCAGGAAATCTGAGGATAATTACATTTATTCTTTTCTGAGTTCCAAATTCTCTGTATCTTTTCTTCCATTACCTCATGGATTTTCTAATCTGTAGTAAGTATCAATATAAAAATAGTCTTACATTTATTGCTGTCAAGCTATTACGCAGCAACCTAAGCTTTTAGTACAATGATAAGGGTATTTTAAGACGCCTCAGTGAAAATGAAAATAGTAAAACACATTTTTTGTAAAGTCCATTTCCCCCATTTTAACACTGTCTATAAGAGCAATAAAAGCCTAGTCATTTATTATCTTATCATTGACAACAGTATTGGTATTGCAAGGCTTCGAGAGAATTGGTTTTCTGGGGGTGACACTGCTACAAATTAAATCATTTCCCAGTGGGTTTACTTTTTACTTAAGCTCCAAACCCTGGGTCAGAATGCCGAGGAAGAATTAATCATCAGGTTTGGATTTTTTTTTTCTTTTTATTCCTCCATTGTCACATACATCCCTAAATCACTATAATTTAAAAGACATCTAAATATAAACCTTCGGTGACTTTTCCAGAAGCTCTCCAGTGTTTGCTTATTCGTTGGAGGTGGATTTAATTAGCACTTATAAAATGTTGTGTCTTCCAGAAAGCATTGAAATGCCATTGCAAATGTTGTCCTTTTACCGAAGTCAGAGTCAGAGTATGACAGTGCCCTCTGTAATGTTTGGGACAAAGACACTTTTTTTTTCTGTGATTTCCCCCTTTGCTCCACAGCTTGAAATTACAAATCCAACAATACAGATGTGATTAAAGTGCACATGGAAGACTTTCATTTAAGGGTTTTTGCATACATTTCATTCACACTGCTCTTTCTTCATTGTCCCCCCATTTCAGAGCACCATCAGTTTTGGGACACATCAAGGGCAGGTCTATTAAAGCTGTCATATTTAAGACTTTGTCACATATCCCAGGGTGCTTTGGGTTTCTTTTACAGTCCAAAGACATGCAGGTTAGGTGGACTGGCGATGCTAAGCTGGCCCCTGATGTTTGTCTGTGTGTTTTGTGTGTGTGTGTGTGTGTGTGTGTGTGTGTGTGTGTGTGTGTGTGTGTGTGTGCGTGTGTGTTCACCCTGAGATGGACTGACTCCCTGCCTTCTGCTCAGTTCATGCTGGATTAGTTGCCAGCTTCCCCTTGACTGTGCTCTAATTATGCGGGTTTGGAAGATGGATGGATGAATATTTTATGAACGAATGAAGTTCCATAGTAGTGCGTGTGTTCTTATTAATTGTACCATGGGAGAAGATGCCCAACAGACACACACTGAATGGCTGTGACAGCCTCAACTAATATGATTAATATCAGGAAACCTTAACCCAGTATGTACAGAATGTTCTGCATTTGTGTCACCAGCCTGACTTAGCAGTTTTCAACAATAAAATAAACAAACTGCCACCTTAAGTCACATACAGTGCCCTCCATAATGTTAGAAACCCTGCTCCAGAGTGGATGGGACCTTAAACAATGGTTCACCTTTCTGCATGACAGTGACCCAAAGAGTTAAAACAATGTTGGAGTGACTTTTGGGAACAAGTCTCTGGCTGTCCTTGAGTGGCCCACCCAAAGTACAGACTTACTGTAAACCCCACAGAACATTTGTGGAGAGACCAGAAGATGGCAATTTACAGGCGCTTTCTATCCAATTTTGCAGAGCTTGTGAGGGTCTGCCAGTAAGAATGAGATAAACTGGCCAAATGGAGGTGTGAAAAGCTTGTGGAGACTTACTGAGCAGGACTGGAAGCTGGAATTGTAACAAAGGGGCTTCTACAAAGTACTGAATTAAGGAGTTTAATACTTACTGTATATGAAGGAAAGATTTCTGTTTTCGATTTTAATAAATGTTTTCACTTTGTCACTATGAGTTTAGATTAATGGGCAAAAATGTAATAAATAAATCTATAATACAGCACAGTGTGCAGAAAATGAAGGGGTCTGAATGAGTTCAGTCATTTGTATTATCGGATATCATGGGCTTTGCCCACCTTGTCATCTTTGTGCGAGTTGTAATGGATGTCAGAGCAGGCGATGGGGGGACCCCCTTGGGGGTTTTGTGTAGGTTGTACAAGGATGTCAAATGTAAGTACAGTGGGAGGGGGGGTCCCTTCACATGAGTGATGATTGTAAGTCAGATTGAAGAGCAAGAGTGGCTATGAAATGGCTGTTAGGGGCTCTCAAAAAACAGGGGCTGGATGCAAAAGATCAGGGGCTTAAAATCCTGAATCCCACTCCATAATAACAGCTCTGGTCTGAATAGTTTCCCTATCTATCTATCTATCTATCTATCTATCTATCTAGTGCCTTTCATATCTATCTATCTATCTATCTATCTATCTATCTGTCTATCATGTAGTGAGTTTCATATCTATCTATCTATCTATCATATAGTGCCTTTCATATCTATCTATCTAACTATCATGTAGTGAGTTTCATTATCTATCTATCTATCTATCTATCTATCTATCTATCTATCTATCTATCTATCTATCTATCATGTAGTGAGTTTCATATCTATCTATCTATCTATCTATCGACATGGACAACAGGCAGGGGCTGGTGTTCCAGCTGGGATGGTTCAAGGTTGCTTACCCAGCCTGTTTGCCAGGTCAATTGAAGACCGGGGTTAGACCAATCTTATGGACTATTTGCTCCCAAAAGTCTTCCTGGGGCACGGTGCCTGCATGGCTACTTGCAGCACATACATGGGAATTGCAGCCCTATTAGACAGTCCTGTGGTGTTCCATCGGTGCCACCACGGAGAGATGCAGAGACAGATCATCCCCGCTTTCAGCAACTTCTACCTGACACTGAAGTGTCTCCAACCTGTAGTGTGGTGACCCCGAAAGGTCTGGCAGAAAGGAAGCCGTTCAACCTCATTCAGGCGAGTCAGAGTCAGGAGAGGAGCTGGACAACACTCACCTGGAGGAGTGGAAGGAGAGAAAGAAAGAAAGAAAGAAAGAAAGAAAGAAAGAAAGAAAGAAAGAAAGAAAGAAAGAAAGAAAGAACAGAGCCTGCACTTGTAACTATGCAGGTATTTGTTAAATTAAAATATTATTTGAACATTAAAAGAGGCCTGCCACTCAAAAGCATACTGTATATACATCCTTATCATAAGCTGGGTTAAACGAGTTTGAGAATGACATATTATTCTGTCTACATATTCTATCCCTTCTCTTCATAATCAAAGCAAATTTAATTGAATTCATGGTAGCTAAAGTCGGAGCCTATCCAGTGTGGAAATAACACACCTTGACAGAGATGAAGGTTTGGGGCAGCCTCCCTGTATACTTGAAATTAGGCTGAAAAATAGGCAAAAAAGGTAAATGCAAGGTTGTTACAGATACAAGTCCAAAACAGAAGTGTTTCGCAAAAGGGATTAGGGTGGATTTTAAAGTCAGACAGGGGAAATTATGTCATGTGGACAGGAACCAGAAGTGGTGTCATCGAGTCTGGAACTCAAAGTGACGTTATCAGGTCCGGAAACAGAAGTGACATCATCAGGCCCAGAAACGGAAGTGTCATTATCGAGTCCAGGTTAAATTTCTTGGGTTTGGTGTGTGGGGACAAAAGAGAAAGGATTAGTGCACTCTTCCATCCCCTTCTTTTGAGCCCTTTAGCTGCCTCCCATGTGCCCGTGTGTGACACCAGGTAGCATTAGGCTAAAGGTGGGTACATACCCCGGATTCCGAAACTGTATTTCTAAATTGATAGTGCTCTCAACTGTTAACTGGATGTGCAGCGTAAAAAATCAATTGAATTGATCTGCATGTCAAAAAAAGCAAGTAATGCATTAGATTTCTTCTGACTGAAGGTGTACTATGACTTATTTTTCTTATGGATTACTGTTTAAAAAATTCTAGTTTGGATTCAGCCAGGCCTTCTGGAATTAATTTCATATGAATATTTGAAGCTTATTTCATATACCATGGCATCCATTTCCACTTGAAAACGTCTCCGCTTGGGATATTATTTAATATCTAAATAAATGTTGAAAAATTTAGTATGTACATGAAAGGGCATCCACATGAATGGAATCTCATATCAAGTACAGTAACATTTAGCATTCTTGGGGATTTCGTTTTTTTTCTTAGTTTGTAAGAAAAAAAAAGCCAATCAGATAAGTCTCTGCATTTTTCATACATTTTAGCAGATGGCTTAGAATTTCTTCCTTCATTTTGAGAGGCGGGCGGCACAATGCCTCAAAGTTAGGAGATCTGGGTTCGCTTCCCGAGTCCTCCCTGCGTAGAGTTTGCATGTTCTCCCCGTGTCTGCGTGGGTTTCCTATGGGTGCTCACATTTCCTCCAACAGTCCAAAGACATGCAGGTTAGGTGGATTGGCGATTCTAAATTGGCCCTAGTGTATGCTTGGTGTGTGTGTGTGTGCCTTGCAGTGGGCTGGCACCCTGCCTGGGATTGGTTCCTGCCTTGTGCCCTGTGTTGGCTGGGATTGGCTCCAGCAGACCCCCGTGACCCTGGGTTCGGATTCAGCCGGTTGGAAAATGGATTGATTTTGAGAGGTGATGGAAAACTGGCACAGCAAACAGGAAGGAATATCCCCGAAATGGATATGTGGTTACATGAAGGACCTATGTAAGTCAGTCCATGGAGGGATGGAGACAGCTGGTTGTTATCCTAGCGAGTCTCCTAATCAGAGGTGACTTCTTGTCAGTAACTTGACTTTTTTGTTATTCTGACCTCTTTAGCATTGTAGTGGTGTTTGGTATTGGTAGACCATTTAAACCCATAGCAGTTTGCCTATCAGGCAAAGACTGGAGAAGAGGATGCTCCACATGGCATATTCTTACCTGGTCAAAGACAGCAGCACTTTAAGGGTTCTGTTTTTTGATTTCTCCAGTGCCTTTGGTACTATTCAGCCAATCAGATGATCAGATGATGTGGCCTACCAGTCCCTTAGCAATTACCGTGATTGCTGCGTTCTTTATCTTAATTATATTCCAGACAGTTGACTTTGGTCATCCTAAGTTTTCCTAAGATGTCTTCAATGGTTTTATTCTTGTCTTTGATTGGTACGGTTCTTGCCCCCATGTTGAACAATGGCAACTGCAGACTCCAAAGGGCAGAAGCAGACTGCGGTACACTATATTGACAAAAGTATTGAATCATTGAATTCAGCTGTCCCAGTCACTTCCATGGACACAGGTGTATAAACTCAAGCTCCTAGGCCTGCAGATGGCTTCTACAAACATTTGTGAAAGAATGACTTGCTCTCAGGAGCTCAGTAAAGTCAAGCGTGGTACTGTGATAGGATGCCACCTGTGCAATAAGTCCATTTGTGAAATTTCCTCGCTATTAAACGGTCAACTGTTAGTGGTATTATAACAAAGTGGAAGCAATTGGGGACAACAGCAACTCAGCCACGAAGTGGTAGGCCAAGTAAAATCACAGAACGGGGACAGCATATGCTGAGGCACATAATGTGTAGAAGGCGCCAACGTTCTACAGAGTCAATAGCTACAGACCTCCAAAAGCTCAAGAACAGTGCAGCGTAGAGGGCTTCACAGAATGGGTTTCCATGGCCGAGCTGCTGCATCCAAGCCTGATATCACCAAGTGAAGTGCAAAGCGTCAGATGCAGAGATGTATAGCCCACCACCACTAGACTCTAGAGCAGTAGAGATGAGACCTCTGGAGTGATGAATCACACAATCCGATGGATGAGTCTCGTTTTGGCGGATGCCAGGAGAACGGGACTCGCCTGACTGCACTGTGCCAAGTGTAAAGTTTGGTGGGGGATTAAGGTGTGGGGTTGGGTTTGGCCCCTTAGTTCCAGTGAAAGGAACTCTTCATTCTTCAGCATACAAAGCCATTTTGGACAATTTCATGCTCCCAACTTTGCGGGAGGGCAACATGGCTGCTCTTGCACTAGTGCACAAAGCAAAGTCTATAAAGAAATGGAGTGAGTTTGGTGAGGAGGAGCTTGACTGGCCCGCATAGAGTCCTGACCTCAACCTGACAGAACACCTTTGAGATGAATTAGAGACTGTGGAGGCTGCAAGCGAGCCAGGCCTTCTCGTCCAACATCAGTGCCTGACCTCACAAATGCTCTCCTGGTCACAAATTCCCATAAACACACTCCTGCACCTTGTGGAAAGCCTTCCCAGAAGAGTTGAAGCTGTTAGAGCTGCAAAAGGTGGGCCACCTCCATGTTAAAGCCTATATATTAAGAATGGGAAGTCATTAAAGTTCATGTGTCTGCAAAGGCAGGTGTCCCAATACTTTTGGCAATAGGATGTATCTTGTGAAGCCATGAAATACACCTGAGAAATCACAAACACCTGAGACGCCAATTATCCCAAACATTATGGTGCACTGAAATTGTGGGGTTACCATGTAGAAAAAGTGTCATTTCTGCATGTTGTGACCAAAATGTATGAAAATTCAGATAAAGTGAAACTCTGCAATGTGCACTTTAATCACAACTGAATTGTCCGATTTATAATTTAACCTGTGGAGCAGAGGGGGAAATCGAGGAAAAACATGTCTTTTTTTCCAAGAATGTTGGAGGGCACTGTAGTGTGGTTACAAATCTAGAATTTAGTTTTAAGTTTCAGTCTCATGAGTCTGGAACTTTATGGGCAGTATGTCTACTGTACTGATTGTACGCTTCTGGCAATTCTCATTTTGCCATGATCCGCTGTGGTGACCCCTAATGGGAGCAGATGAAAGATGAAGATGTGCTTCAGTTTTAGAAACAGTTTCTTGAAACTTTATGATCAATCCTCGCTACAGTTGTCTGAGTAAATGCATATTTCATGGACAAGCTGTGACTTTCCTTCTGCTGGAAAGCAATTTGGGGGTGTTGGCTGGAACTACAAAAGCAGGCCTTTCACTTACAGTAGGCCCATTGTGAACTGGGACCCAGACAAAGGCAGACGGACAACATGTTTATTTTTTACAATATTTTACAATGCACGAACCCCAGTGCCTCTTGCACCGATTCCCCAAAGTCCATGCCTCTCCGTCACTGTGCCTTACTCTTGGTCGCCTCCCGTCCTCTCTCCAGTTCTGTCCTCTTCCACCCGACATCCACTAATGACTGGAGGGAGGCGGCCCCTTAAATGGGAACCCAGATGGGCTCCAGCTGCTTCCCGGAACTCTCCTTTGGACACACCCCTGTGTGGCGGAAGTGCCAGTTGTGCACCCGGAAGCCGTCCGGGTGTCTCCTGTTCTCTTCCCCCCAGCACTTCCTGGTGTGGCGGAAGTGCTGGGCTCCAGGGTTCCTCAGGCACCTGGGCACCGCCTGGCCCTACAGGGTTGAGCTTCCAAAACCCTCTACCCGTGGCCCCCAATACAACCAGGGCGATCGCCCCCTCGCGGTCTGGAGGAGGCATTGCCTCGGTGTGGCCTTCTGCGTCGCAATGCCAGCCTGGCTGTCCTTCCCGACAGCGCGACCCTTTGGAGCCTGCTGCGCTCTGGTGACGCCCGTTCTTCTTCCTCCGCACCTGGGGATGGCCATTCTGCGGTCCGGCAGTGGTCTCTAGGGCTAACCGCTCCGCGGGGTTGTGCACAAGCCGCTTCGGCGGCGAGTGTATGGGGTCCGCTGCTGCGCCGGGTCATCCACAGACATTTGTTTGAATGCAGGTCCCCGCCTTGTAACAGGCGGAGCATCCTGCCGACTACGCCACTGTGAACTGGGACCCGGACACAGGCAGATGGACAACATAGTTCACCCAACACACGTTTATTTTTTACAATATTTTACAATGCGCGAACCCCAGTGCCTCTTGCACTACACGGGATATTCCGGCACCGGGGCGCTGCCTGGCGGTGGCCACGGGTCCCTACAGGGCTGGGCTTCCAAGCCCTGTACCCGAGGCCCCCAACATAACCAGGACGGACGCCCCCTCGCGGTCTGGAGGAGGCACAAACCCTTCTCTGGTCCTCCTGGGCGTCCCGGCCGGGGCCCACACCATAAAGTACATGAATGTATTATTGTAAACGTACAAACAATGGCAACACCAACATCATTTATTTTTATGGCACATTTTCATGCAAATGATGTGGCTCAAAGTGTTTTTCATGATGAAGAAAGAGAAAAAAGACAAAATAAATAAGAAAATGGAGTTAGGGAACACTAATTAACAGAATAAAAGTAAGGTCTGATATCCAGGGAGGACAGAAAAAACAAAAAAACTCCAGAAGGCTGGAGAAAAAAATAAAATCTGCAGGGGTTCCAAGTTCACGAGACCACCCAGCCCCCTCTAGGCATTCTACCTAACATAAATGACCTAAATCAGTCCTCATGGTATTCAGGGTTCACATGGAAGAACTTGATGATGACGGTCATGTGGACTTCTGGCCTTTAATCCATCAATGTAGGGGCATCACGGTGCTTTGATCAGGTGGTGGTGGTGCGGATCGCCACCACAGAAAACCGGAAAAAGAACAGAAGAGAAAGTAAGGGTTAGGACGGATTACAGAGCCATCAGGAATGATATTGATAATTAAATGGATATACAGAGCATCAGGGTTACACTAAAATGAAGCTATGAGAAAGCCATGTTAAAGTAATGAGTTTTTAGAAGTTTTTTTAAAGTGCTCCACCATATCAGCCTGGTGAATTTCTAGCAGTAAGCTATTCCAGATTTTAAGTACATAACAGCAGAAGGCCACCTCATCACTTCTTTCAAGTTTAGCTCTTGGAATTCTAAGCAGACCCTCATTTTAAGATCTAAGGTTACGATTAGCAGTGTAAGGTGAGAGACATTCTAAATTATAGGATGGAGCAGATTATTTAAGGCTTTGCAAACCATAAGCAGTATTTTAAAGTCAATTCTAAATGACACAGGTAACCAGTGTAGTGACGCTCAGATTGGTGTGATGTGCTCGGATTTTTTTTTCCTAGTTAAGATTCTAGCAGCTCCATTCTGCACTCGTTGTAACTTATTGATGTCTTTTTTGGGTGGTCCTGAGAGGAGTGCGTTACAGTAATCTAGCCAACTGAAAACAAAAGTGTGCACTAATTTCTCAGCATCTTGCAATGATATACAGTAAGAGATCTAACTTTTGATATATTTTTTAAGTGAAAAAATGCTGTCCTAGTAATCTGATTAATATGCGATTTAAAATTCAGGTCAGAGTCAATAGTTACCCCTAAATTCTTTACCTCCATCTTGACCTTTAATCCTAAAGCATCAAGTTTATTCCTAATAACCTCATTATATTCATTTTTGCCAATCATTAAAATTTCAGTTTTCTCCTTATATAGTTTGAGACAACAGACAATAAAGTCTGGCACTGCTATTTCACAGTCATGTTCCACAGTATATTGCAGTTTTATGTTACTTTCCTTTCTATAGCAGAGCCTAGTGAATTGTTTTCTTGTCTGAAGGTCCAGATTGCAGCATTTTCCATCATTTTTGCCTATTACCCCTCCTGGGGCACAGGCTGCCAACAAGGGATCGCCAAGCATCTGTCCTGGGATTTTCTCTCTAGCTGGTTCCAGGTCAACCCCCTGGTCTTGATCTCTGCCTCCAAACTTCGGTGCCAGGTGTTCTTTGGTTGTCCTCTTTTGTACTTTCCCTGGGGATGCCATGTTAGGGCTAGTCTGGTGATATTACTTGTAGGCCTTCACAGGGTGTGTTCTATTGAGGCCCAATGCCGTTTCTTGATTTCTTCTTCTATGGGCAGCTGGTTTGTTCTTTGCCAGAGTTCACTGTTCACTAGTGTCTGGCCAGCAAATGCAGAGAATCTTTCGCAGGCAGCAGTTAATGAAAACCCGCACTTTCTTGATGCCGACAGCTGTAAATCTCCATGTCTCTGCTCCATACAGAAGCGCTGCCATAATGTTGGTGTTGAAGAGCCTGACTTTGGTGTTGACTGGAACTCCAGATTTTCCATAGATGCACAAATGTATTTATTTCTAGTAGGATTGACTACTACAATGCGGTGTTCATTGGATGTTCAAACTGTTCTTTACACAGCCTCCAGTTAATCCAAAATGCTGCTGCAAGACTCTTTACAAGAACAAGAAAATATGAACACTTCACTCCAGTTCTTAAATCCTTACACTGGCTCCGGGTTAAGTTTAGGGCAGATTTCAAAATCCTCCTTTTAACGTATAAAGCATTAAATGGCCGAGGTCCATCTTACTTATCTGAACTTATCGTGACTTACAAACCAGAACGTATATTAAGATCTCAAGATGCCGGTCTGGTTATGATTCCAAGGATTAATACAATAACAGTGGGAGGTCGAGCTTTTAGTTACAGGGCCCCTAAACTGTAGAATGGTCTGCCTGCTACTATAAGAGGTGCTCCTTCAGTTTCAGCTTTCAAATCCCGACTGAAGACTCACTACTTCAGTTTAGCACACCCTGCCTAGAGCTGCTGATTAGCTGTACAGACTTCATCTCTGTTGTTAGTCATTAGCACTAAAACATAAGTAACATGATAGTTATAATTTGTTACTAACCCTCACGTATTCTGTTTCTCTTCTCAGTACTCAAATGTGGCACTTGGTGTCACGGCCCACCTGCCAAGTTGTTCTGCCTGCCTAAGGTAAAATCATCTCTGATGGAGGATTGCAGGAATCATTGGGCAGAGGTGTCCTTTCATTGGATTGCATGGCCCAGCGCTGACTCAGCTGTGGAATGGCCAATAGGGGGAGGCAGCTTGATGGCTGATGTCTCCAGGACTCTGAACAAATCCAAACCCTATCATGTGATATCATCTACTGTTGAATTCTGCTCTGTACTTGTAATATTTTTATTTTACTATTAGACTGTATTGAGGATTACTTGTGTTCTGTTCTGTGTATTGTATTGTATTGACCCCCTTCTTTTTGTCACCCACTGCACGCCCAACCTACCTGGAAAGGAGTCTCCCTTCCCAAGGTTTCTTCCATTTTTTCCCTACAAGGGTTTTTTTGTAAGTTTTTCCTTGTCTTCTTACAGAGTCAAGGCTTGAGAGCTGTCAAGAGGCAGGGCCTGTTAAAGCTCATTGTGGCGCTTCTTGTGTGATTTTGGGCTATACAAAAATAAATTGTATTGTATTGTAACTAAAGTAGCAAGTTTTTCATTGGGATTTTTCTGTTCCACTGCCTTTACTATCCTTATTTGTTTTTTTATCTTTCAGCTTTCCCAGCTTTCTCTTCATCCATTTTTCCACATTAGCTGTATTTATTTATCCTGAGATTCTAAATGGTGTGTAAACAATTTTGCTGTTTAGTGTTTTGCACCTGCCAACATGCGTCTTAATTGAGCTCAGGTTCAGACGACTTCAGTTAATTATATTGCCTGCTAATGCTTCCCAAATGAGCATGTGGTGTAACCGGTGCTCCATGACATTGTTTCTGTGTGGAATTTTACAGAAAGAGTTCAACTGATGGTAGCATGTGTAAAGTCATGCAAATACAGTGTATTGTTTTACGAAAAGTGCCTTTCTTTTCTGAGCTGAAGTAATGGTGTGGGATTTTTGAGATGATATAATCAGTTCTTTGTGTGTAAATCATTGGCAAATGTAATATAAAAAAGAAAATCTAAATCTCCACTTTTAGTGTTGGGAAAAGTAAAACTAAAAGCAGCATCCACGTTTATTTAACTTGCTTATCATGTGAAAAAATAAGTACACCCCATGAAATGTGTTTTTCTTTTTTTAACATATGTGGACATATCAAGGTTTGATTTTTCTAGTTGCTGGTGATTTTCAGCACAATTGATTTCCAGTTATTTGGTAATCTTTTAAAAACCCTAGTACAGCCGGGAAATCATACTGGAGTGATAGTATGGAAGGAGGAATAACCAGGCCGGGATAGGGATAAATCAATAATATCATAAAAAGGGAAAAATTAGTGGATAGTATGGATAAACTGGTATATCAAGAACAATTCCTCCCCCAGTATGATAGATTGCAGTGCTCCACTGTTGAGGGCTGAGTATGGGTACCCGCAGGGCTTCATGGGAGTCATAGTCTTGAGGAACAACCCTGCCAGGGTCCTTGGGGGCCGCCAGAGGGTGCTGCACAGAGAGAGATTGCCTGTTTCAGGAGGCGTCCGTCTAACCCAGGGATCCCCAGCTCCAGTCCTGGAGGGCCACAGTGGCGCCAGGTGGTCATCCTAACCCTTTTCTTAATTAGTGACCTGTTTTTGCTGCTAATTCACTTTTTTGAATTAATTTTAATTGAGTTGTTTTTTAAGACTTGTTCTCTTGAATTTTTGGATTGTTCCTCTGAATTGCTTCAGTTCTTTCCTTAAATGGCATCCAAACAGAAATGAAATGTGAAGGGAGGGAGCCAACAGAAGGCCAACTAAGTCAGGGCCGCAAACTCCAACGAATTTCACTCCAAACCAGCTGCTTAATGAGGTGCCGAGTCTTTAATTCCATGACTTGTTGCTGCTCTTATTGTGTAATACAGACATTTCTGAAATTGTTGATTTTCTCTTTTCTAAGATCACTGATAAAATGACCTGAGCAGATTGACATTCCCGAGGCCTTCATCTTTCTTCATTTTCAGATATTGTATGATGGAAACTAGTTGTTTTGGCTCGTGTTGTATCTCATTGATTGGCTGCTACTGTAATTAAGGAAAAAGAAACACTTAAAGAGTCTAAGTCTTCAACCGCAAGTCAATTAAAATTAGTTCAAAAGAAGTTAATTAGCAGCAAAACCAGGTCACTGAATAAGAAAAGGGTTAGAATGAAAACCTGCAGCCACTGGGGCCCTCCAGGACTGGAGTTGGGGGGGTCGGGGGGGGCCCTGATCTAACCCAAAAGTGCTTTCGTCTGAAACCAGAAATACTCCCGGCTCTGACATAAAAACATGCCATCCAGCCCTCCTCTATTTGGGTTAGAGGTGGGAGGCAGGAGGCAAAGCTCACATGGAGGACGACAAGGAGGATTATGAACTGGAAGATTGTGAAGTGGACTGTAATAAGGTATTTATGTGAAATGAAAATGTTTATTTTGCACCTGGGACTGCTTGGCATGTTGTGTTTGGGGTTTTGTGGCTCAGTGGCTGCCCCAGTCTTTTACACAATCTATAACCTTCAGGGGAGCTCTTTCAGTATCAGCATCATGGTGACACCATGTGTTGTGGTGTGTCTGGCCATGTGTGGTAATCAGTGCAGGCTCCCAACCTCTCCCTCCCTCTATATATATATATATATATATATATATATATATATATATATATATATATATATATATGTTTTGATTTTTGTATTAGGACTACCATGACTGCAGGTTTTCATTCTCACCCTTTTCTTAATTAGTGACGTGTTTTTGCTGCTAATTAACTTCTTTTGAACTAATTTTAATTGACATGCGCCTGAAGACTGAGACTCCTTAATTGTTTCTTTTTCCTTAATTAGCAGCCAATCAATAATGAGATACAAAATGAGCCAAAACAACTGGTGTCCATCATAAAATATCTGAAATTGAAGAAAGATGAAGGCCCCAGGAATGTTGATCTGCTCGGGTCATTTTATCAGTGCTCAGAAAAGAGAAAATCAACAATTTCAGAAATGTCTGCTATTAAACAATGAAAACAGCAACAAGTCATGGAATTAAAGAACGGGTTTAATTAACAAAAAGACTCGACACCTCATTAAGCAGACGGTTTGGAGTGAAAGAGTTTGAGGCCCTGATTTAGTTGGTCTTCTGTTGGCTCCCTCACTTCACATTTAATTTCTGTTTGGATGCTCTTTAAGGAAAGAAATGAAGCAATTCTGAGGAACAATGAAGAAATTCAGGGGAACAAAGCAATTAAAATTAGCTCAAAAGAAGTTAATTAGCAGCAAAATCAGGTCACTCATTAAATAAAGGGTTAGAATGAAAACTTGCAACCATGATGGTTGGCGACTCCTGCTGTAGAAGGTAGGGGTTGGCTGGCATCCCAACTGGGACAGATGGTAATGGAAGAGTGGAAGGAGACAGCCTCCCAGGGTCATGTGCCACACAGACACACACCCCCTTCCCCAGGTGGCAGCAGCTCTGTAGTGAGTCTCCCATATACACACCTGCAGGGCTGCATGGGATTTCCAGTTCTCATGGGCCGCCCTGCTGAGTCTCATGGAAGCTACTAGGTGGAGCTGTGGGGAGAAGAGGTTTCCTCATTTTAGACAGGTTCCACCTGTCCAGATACAATGCGTTAGCACCGGGAGTACTCCTGGGGTCCAGTATAAAAGAAGACACTCCTTCTCACTCGAGGAGTCAAAGTCGGAATGAAGCTCATTGAGGAGGACTGGAAGAGAAGTCTTTTTTTATAATTATGCTAAAACAACTTTTGGAGAAGCCTGTGAGAGGTATTAATGCACAGTACCTCATTTGCTTAAACTTGGGACTTGTATGGTTGAAGCACCCCCTACTGGTCACAATGGCTAATGGCCTGATATTGTTTTATCTCTCTATTATAAAAAAAATCCTGTGGGAGGGAATGACTAGGTGACGAAACGTGAGACCCGCGAGACGAAAGAGAATGTCCATGGAGCGTCTCGTGGGGATATAGAACATGAGATTCTTGCAAGACACGGCCTACTTACAAGCAATGTCAGAGCACGGCCAGCAAAAAAAATCAGTAGTGTAAAAGCACGCAGCACACACAGATGCAGGGGTCTCAGTGCATATAAAACGTTATAAATGAAACGTCGATGTCTAAAAGATCGCATTAGCGCAAACTAAAGGAAATTAATCATCAGGATCAGGTGTAATTGAAAAAATAGCAGGACAAAGCGAGGTCAGAAATTAAAGGCAAAGAGCAGAAAACAAAGTCTTTCCACATTTGCATCATTCAATGCACAAAACGTAGATTTACACAATAATGGACCATACGCTATGAGAATCTGTGGTCCCGCAACAGTTAAAGCAACGACAAGAAGCGATCATAACGCGAGCAGCAGAGACACGAAGTGACAAAAAGGACAGCGGGTGTACAGGTTTTAAATGATCGAAGGGCAGCGCGACAGCAGCTGACCAATTTACAACACGTGCTGCGTTATACGTCCTGCAAGAAAGAGATTTAACCACGCCGGGGCCGGAAATAAAGGACAATTATTGTTTTTACAACGTCACGTGAGACAAGGCAGTGAGCCATCATTTAAAACAAATCCACAAACAACTAACCTAGCAGTTGTTAGATTACTTTTGGCAGACACGCATCATGTGCTCCCAGCTCTTAAAACAACGACATGCGACAAGCAGAACAGTAAAAAGACAGCAGACGATCCGTAGGCATCTCCTTAGCATGCGTTCAGCTGCCCCTCGCCCTTCACAACGGGAAGAGCATTATACGTCTGGCGAGAAAGAGATGTAACCATGCACGGGGCCGGAAATAAAGGACAAGTATTGTTTTTAAAGTAAAAGTGAAAATAATGCATGTAACAATTCCCATGAAAATAACAATCTCTTTAAATTGTATATCCGGTAAACCAAACACGGGGGTGGGCGAGCGAAGCGAGCAGGGTGACAGAGCCCCATAGTTTATTAAATAATTAGTAATAATAATTAATTCATTTTTTGTTTTTGTTTTTTCTATCCTCCTGGCCACTGGACGTTACTGTATTCTTTCTTAATTAGTATTGCCTAATCTTATTTTTAGATTTTTCTTTTATTTTTCTTCATCTTGTAAAGCAGTTTGAGTGACATCATTTGTATGAAAATGTGCTATAGAAATAAATATTGTTTTTATTGTCAATTTGCTACAGTGAAATAGATCATTTCATCCTGTTTTTTTTATTAATGTACTTTGGCTTTAACTCATGTTAAGGCTCAGAAGAAGCCGCACCATCTCAGACATTGTAATCACGTAGGTTTGACTTTTTCTCTTCATGACACTTTTTCTTTATAATTTTATTAGCCCTCCAAATCACCTTGTAATCGTGCATGCTGTTTAATGGCGTTAATCACTTTAAAAATTGATTGATTTATTGTAGACCATTTTGAACTGATGCACTCTGTGGTTAAACAAATTAGAATAGAATTTCACACTGTTCGGTTATTTGACACCAGCGTTTTTCTCGTCTTCAATTAAAATTATCAATACCGCGCTCGGTTATAACTTTAAACTAACAGAGGAGATTATTAGGGCGGCTCAGCTAACAGATACAGAATTTACACTTGCTGCACAGAATTTAGGAGAAGTAAAGTTGAATATTTCAGTCTGATGAATAATTGTTGTTATGTTCTCCCTGGGGTTCGTGTAATCTTTTTGTTTTTGGTGCAATGCCAGGCCTCTCGTTTTCTTGCAGGATTAAGAAGTGCTAATTCATGAAACTCTCATTTACTGCGCTCATTTGTATTACAACTCTTTGTATGGTCTCGTTTAAAGAGATTTTTGAAGGCAGTACTGACCTTTCTCTATGAAGTGTTAAGTCGTTGGGCTCTGTACGTTTTACTTAGTTTTGTATTTTAACATCAGTTTTCATTTCTGTACTGTTCAGTCCTTGGGTTGCAGCAGCTCTATGGATGTACAATTTTCTGTTTGCTAGTTTTGTTTTTGCCCACTGAATTCAAACACATATTTAAAGTCTCAAAAACCAAGTATACAGATATCAGTCCCACATAATGAGATGTCACGATTATTAGATTTAGGATCAGTCAATGAGCTTCAAAGGACAACATGGATTGCATGCAAGTGTACAAGAAGCTCCAAAGTCCTTAGTATACACCGATCAGCTAAAGCCGCAACATTAAAAGCACCTGCCTAATATTGTGTAGCCCAATTGAAATGTCGAGGCATGGACTCCACAAGACCTCTGAAGGTGTCCTGTGGTAAATGTACCAAGATGTTAGCAGCAGATCCTTTAACACTAGAATCTCTGAAGCCAATGAAAAAACGTAATCCCTGGCCACCTTAAATTCCTTTGCACCTCTCATCATCAGCGCCTTTTGTTTTGCAAATGTGTCGATCAGCACAAGCAGCAAGCAGCCTGCTGTCCCATGGGGCTGTGGTCAGTCGCAAACTTCTAGCAGCTCAAGTCTGTTTATCATGGTGTGAGGTGCCTGGAGTTATAGAGGGTAAATAATATATTGTTATTTGGAACACATGCATTCTGTGTCTACAATGATCTGGGTCAACGTAGGATGACACGAAATGCGAGGCAAGAAATGCTGAATGCATACCTAAAACAGAAACTTTTTCCATGTTATACTAATAAGGATGTGAAGTGTATAATGTGTGAAGACTTTAGTCCAAATTATTCAAGAATATAACCAAAAAAAAAAAATCATTTAATTTACATGTTGTGGTCAATGAGTTAAAAATCCAAGCTCAAATGCCAATCGACAGAAAGTTCGTACATATTCTTAGATGGTCCAGCGGTAAGAACTGCTGCATTATAACGCTAAGGTTTCGGGTTCAAGTCCCGGCACTCTGCGTTTTTCACTAGTGAGCTGCTATTATCTCATATATAAACGTCTACGCATGGAAGTGTGTCTGTCTGGCTGTCTGGCCCGGAAATGAGAGGTGGAGTCAGGGTAAGGGCTCCACCTCCAAGGATACACAATTGAGGCCAGCATGTCAGCAAAGCGAAACCTCCGAAGAAAGAGTCACTTCCTTAGCTGCTGATACAGACGCAAGGCGGGCAAATCGGCAAAACGGTATCCCATTTACTTTTCCTCCCGCCGCTAAAACACAAGTGAGGCGAGCACGCCATCAAAATGAAACCTCCGAAGTAATACAATCAGCCACTAATACACAAGCGAGGCGAGCATGTCGGCAACACGAAACCTCCTAGGAGAGAGGTGACCAGAGTAGTTCCTTTCAACTACCTGACATCTCTGCATTTCAACTTTTTTTTCTGTCCATTTCAATAGCTTGGTGTGTGTGTGTGTATGCGCCCTGCGGT
Organism: Polypterus senegalus; assembly: GCF_016835505.1. Lineage (NCBI taxonomy): Eukaryota > Metazoa > Chordata > Cladistia > Polypteriformes > Polypteridae > Polypterus > Polypterus senegalus. The sequence goes on from NC_053158.1 coordinate 12,573,427, forward strand.
GGGCTGGTGCCCTGCTTGGGATTTGTTTCCTGCCTTGCTCCCTGTGTTGGCTGGGATTGGCTCCAGCAGACCCCCGTAGTTAGGATATAGCAGGTTGGATAATGGATGGATGGATTTCAATAGTTTCTATGACCCCGTGCATTTTACAGCATGGGCTCACACAGCTAATCTTATATATAAAGTTCTACTAGTAGAAGTTTGTGTGTTTGTCTATAAGGCCTGGAAGTGCGAGGCTGCAGCCTGAAGCTTAAAGAAAGCGTCTCTAATGCCAAAGTGAAACCTCCGAGAAAAGTGAGAAACTTGCTTAGCCGCTAATACACAAGCGAGGCGAGCACGTCGGCAAAACAAATCTTCACCCAGAGTAGTTCCTTTCAATTACCTGACATCTCCACATTTCAATTTTTTTCCTGACGATTTCAATTGTTTCTCGGACCCCACGTTTTTTACAGTACAGGCTTACACGGCTGGTTTTACTATAAGATGATAAAAATCTACATTTGATTTGAATCTGTAATACCCGGTGTAAATTTTGGCTACTTGTAAAAGTTAGGGCTGTATTTTTAATATTCAGTTTTATTCTCTCGTGACATTCATGTGGCACAAAAATCTTGCCTCCCCTTCTCTGAGCTGATGATGGTTATCTCCATTCTTTTCACAAGAGCAGCGATGACCACAGTCGATGCTGTGGTTGATGCCTGCTCAGAACTATTTGTTGTACCGGCAATCAAAGATACGATGCAGGATTGCCCAAATCTGCCCTGTTGTGCTTTTAACTGGTTCAAAATGCAGCAGCCAGTGCTAGAAAATGAGAATATATCTCACCTTTACTGACTTCTCTCCACTGGCTATCAGTGAGATTTCAGATTGATTTTAAAATTTTATTGGTTATTTATAAGGCCTTGCATGGTTTAGTCCCAAGATATATCTTTCATCTCCTTCATCCTCTTTCAGGAACGAAGACTTTGAGGTCATCTGCTCAAATACTCCTTGCAGTACCAAGATCACGTCTGAAGTCTGGGGGTGACAGGGCCTTTTCAGTTGCTGCTTCTCGGCTTTGGAACAATCTGACACTCCACATCAGACATTCTACTTCTATTGAGGTTTTAAAGACTTTGTTAAAAAACTCACTTTTTCTTTTCTGCCTTTCACTGTGGGTAAGGTCATCAGGAAGCGAAGGATGGAAAGGAAATAGTCATTAACTATCTGTTTTACATAGTTGTTTGGTTTATGGTAGTCTTATATGTACAGCACTTTGGTACACATTGTGTTGTTTTTAAATGTGGTTTTATAAATAAATTTGACTTTGACTTGTTTTTTCAACATGTAATGCCTCTGGTGTACTTTCCTAGCCTGTAAATCAACACTGATTCACGTAAAAAGGCAATAAATGATTAAATTTGCCTTACTTTAAAAGATTTGGGAAGTTGGGCGAAAATTAAGCCCTATCTTATTCTGTACACTACACCCGAGAAGAATAACACGTTCACCACAATATCCTATGACAAACTACAAATAATATATTAAGGGACTCCAAATCAATATTCTTGCCAGACAATAAAATAACATATACCGCCGACTATTACATTACAGACCAAACAATTCATTCATTCATTATTTTTTTTCAACGCTTAGATGAAACCAAATCACGGGGGCAACAGTCTTAGCAGTGAGACCCATACGAAAAACCAGTAATTCTTTATGTACAGTATTTTAAAAATACAATCAGCAATTCCAAAATTATAATCAGTGCTGTGTCATCAACTATACTAAAGAAGACCCCCAATGACATGCAATAAAAGGGTCAAATAGGAAAAAAGGAAAAATCACTTTACAAAAATGAAATCAGCAATAAGCTCACCCAAATCAGCCCCACTATTAAGCTCTAGAGCTTTGGGGTCTCTTATTCTGCTCCCATCTGTACCCAGCTGGCCAGCAAAAGACAAAAGACTGAAAACCAAAGATGACCTCTAGTGTCTGGAACTCTCTTCTCTATTGCCGTGGGAACTCCGCTCGATGCCATTCCAGTTCCCTCCAGTGAAGAAACACGAAGCGTCATTGGCAACAGTTCCTGCTGCAACTCAACCTTTAAGTGTCTCCACTCACACACACACACAGACACAGACACACGTGCACACCTGCACTAAAGCAGAACAACTTCTCTTTCTCTCTCTCTCCTCTTCTGGCCATTAGAACAATCTAGATAAGAACATACCATTTAGCCCAACAAAGCTTGCCATCCCTACCTACTTAATTCTTCTAAACTAACATCAAGTCCTACTGTTTACCACACCACTTGGTAACTTATTTCCAGTGTCTATGTTTCTCTGAGTCAAGAACAACTTCCTAATGGTTGTGTGAAATTTACCCTTAACAGTTTCCAACTATGCCACCGTGTTCTTGATGAACTCATTTTAAGGTCACAGTCTTGATCCACTGCACTAATTCCCTTCATAATTTTAAATAATTCAGTCAGGTCTCCTCTTAATCTCCCTCTTCTTAAACTGTAAAGGCTCAGCTTTTTTAATCTTTCCTCATAACTCATCCCCTGTAGCCCTGAATCAGCCTAGCTGCTCTTCTCTGGACCTTCTCTAGTGCTGTTATGTCCTTTTTGTAGCCTGGAGACCCAAACTGCACCCAATACTCCAGATGAGGCCTCACCAGTGTGTTATAAAGCTTGAGCAGAACCTCCTGTGACTTGTACTGCACACATCAAGGCGCTATATAACCTGACATTCTGTTAGCCTTCTTAATGACTTCTGAACACTGTCGGGAAGTCGATAGCTTATAGTCCACTATTACCCCTAAATCCTTCTCATAAGGTGTACTCTCGATTTTCTGACCGCCCATTGTGTATTCAAACCTAACATTTTTACTTCCTATATGTAATACTTTACATTAACTGACATTAAATCTGACCTGCCACAGATCTGCCAAAGCATGTATGCTATCCAAGCCCCTCTGTGATGATTTAACGGATTTCAGATTATCTGCCAATACACATAACTTAGTGTCATCTGCAGACTTAACTAGCTTGTTACTTATTTTGATTTTGAATTGATATACTTTGCTAATCCCCAAAGGGAAATTACCTTATCACATGACCTTTGGGGGTCAGAGGGTAGGGTTAGCCCCCATTTTACAGCAATTTCAGGTTAAGGGATTTGCTTAAGGGCCCAACAGAGTGTAAGATCCCTACTGGCAGTATCGTGATTTGAGATACCAGCGCAGATTCTTATCCACAGAGCCAATACTCTGCCTATAAGTTCCTATCCTATTCCTCATATTCCTATCCAAATAATTTATAAATATTAACATACTGTCCTGAAGAGTATATAATATTTTAACTGAACTCGTCAAACTCTTACAGCTCATTTTGTCCATGCCAGTGCACTAATCTCATTTCTTCTATCCACAGGTTCTAAATAACATGAACTGTGGTCTTCCCCTGTCCCGACACGGGTCATGAGGTACTCCACATTCACGTGTGCCTTGGTGACCTGCACACATGTAGCCTCATAGCCTTTGTACTCCCTTATCTGTCAAGGAATGTGCCATTTTTTAACTATTTAGAAGTAGAAGAAGTACAAGAAGAAGACGCTGCATTTATATAGTACTTTTCAAGACATTCAAAGCTCTTTACATAGAGAGTGATGAGCCACTTCAACCACCACCAATGTGCAGCATCCACCGGGATGATGCAACAGCAGCCATTTTTGTGCCAGTATTCTCACCACACATTAGTTATTGGGTGGTGTATGGGTGAGAGGGATAGTTAGCCAATTAGAGACAGGGGGTCATTAGGGGGCCAGAATGACTAAGCCGTGATGGGCAATTTAGCCAAGACATTAGGAAACACCCTACTGTTTAGGAAAGATGCCCAGGGATCTTTTGTGACCACAGAAAGTCAGGACCTCGATTTTATGTTTTTAATCAGTAGGATGGTGCCATTGTTTCAGCATGGTGTCCTGATCTCTGCACTGGGATATTGGGCAAAGGGTGGGCACCCTATGCTGGAATCACCATCACCTCTTCCAGCAGCATCCCAATCTTTTCCTAGGTGGTCTCCCATCCAAGTGCTGGCCGGGATGAACATGCTTAGCTTCAGGTGGATGGTCTGTTCTAAAATTCAGGTGGTATGGCTGCTGGCTTACAGTATAAATGGCTACTAATAGTTAGCATGATGTGACACTCAGAAGTCTGTTTCTAAATCTCGATAGATAGATAGATAGATAGATAGATAGATAGATAGATAGATAGATAGATAGATACTTTATTAATCCCAAGGGGAAATTCACATAATCCAGCAGCAGTATACTGATACAAAAAATATATATATTAAATTAAAGAGTAATAAAAATGCATGTAAAAACAGACAATAACTTTGAATAATGTTAACATTTATTTCCCCGGGTGGAATTGAAGAGTCACATAGTGGGGGGGAGAAACGATCTCCTCAGTCTGTCACTGAAGCTGCTCCTCTGTCTGGAGATGATCCTGTTCAGTGGATGCAGTGGATTCTTCATGATTGACAGGAGTTTGCTTAATGCCCGTCGCTCTGCCACAGATGTTAAACTGTCCAACTTTACTCCTACAATAGAGCCTACCTTCCTAACAAGTTTGTCCAGACATCCTTTCTTTTTTATGCTGCCTCCCCAGCACACCACCGCGTAGAAGAAGGCACTTGCCATAACCGTCTGGTAAAACATCTGCAGCATCTTATCCCTTGCACAGAGCATCAGTATTGGCAGTCCAGTTCAATTTATCATCCAGCTGCACTTCCAGGTATTTATAGGTCTGCACCCTCTGCACACAGTCACCTCTGATGATCACGGGGTCCGTGAAGGGCCTGGTCCTCCTAAAATCCACCACCAGCTCCTTGGTTTTGCTGGTGTTCAGGTGTAAGTGGTTTGAGTCGCACCATTTAACAAAGTCCTTAATTAGGTTCCTATGCTCCTCCTCCTGCCCACTCCTAATGCAGCCCACGATAGCAGTGTCATCAGCGAACTTTTGCACATGGCAGGACTCCGAGTTGTATTGGCAGTCTGATGTATATATGCTGAACAGGACCGGAGAAAGTACAGTCCCCTGTGGCGCCCCTGTATTGCTGAACACAATGTCAGACCTGCAGTTCCCAAGACGCACATACTGAGGTCTGTCTGTAAGATAGTCTGCGATCCATGCCGCCAGGTGTGAGTCTACTCTCATTTCATTGTCAGCTTGTCTCTAAGGAGCAGAGGTTGGATGGTGTTGAAGGGCTAGAGAAGTCCAGAAACATAATTCTTACAGCACCACTGACTCTGTACAAGTGGGAGAGGGATCGGTGTAGCATGTAGATGATTGCATCCTCCGCTCCCACCTTCTCCTGGTATGTAAACTGCAGAGGGTCGAGGGCGTGGCGGACCTGTGGCCTCAGGTGGTGAAGCAGCAGCCGCTCCATGGTCTTCATCACATGTGACGTCAGAGCAACAGCCCGGAAGTCATTCAGCTCACTAGGATGTGATATCTTTGGGACTGGGGTGATGCAAGATGTTTTCCAAAGCCTCTGGAATTCTCCCCTGTTCCAGGCTCAGGTTGAAGATGCGCTGTAGAGGACTCCCCAGCTCCAACGCACAGGCTTTCAGCAGTAGTGGCGATACACCATCTGGACCCGCTGCTTTGCTGGCACGAAGTCTCCTCAGCTCTCTGCTTACCTGGGCTGCTGTAATTGTGGGTGGGGATGTCTCAGCTATACTGGTATCAACAGAAGGATGGGTGGTTTCAATAAACTAATACAACTAACACCATGTGCTGTGTTCGATACTCACACTCTCCCCTGAAGACGTCATACAGACCATAATAATCAATAACTGATCTAAAATAATTGATAAAAGCATTACTGATCAATCACATACAACAGATGAACCTTGGGACACGACAAGTCATACAGAAGCAGCCTAGATGTGATTTTTTAGCTCTGTGAATGTAACATAATTATAAGAACTCTGATGCTGATTTCTTTTTCATATATAAAAAAAAACTTAAAAAGTAATATAAAAGATTTTTTTTATAAAATATTATTGGTTTTGCATATTTTGCTCCATGTTAGAAAAAAATTAATTGAAAAATGTTATTTCGGAAGCCACCACATCATACTGTAAAATATTTATGTGAGGTATACAGATGCTTGAAGTTTATTTAAAACTACTGTATTTGTAAGCGGTATAATGAAAGCATGTGCTGTTTTGTAATATATAAATAATATTTTTGCTTTGGTTTGCTTTTCTCATTGTAGTTCTTTTATTGCTGCTTTATTGTACATTGGATTTAAAGTGATTTCAGAGGGTACTGTACTCTCATATCAGTTTCAGACCTCCAGTAATTCATTTGTGCAATGCCCCCGTTTCTCTTGAGGCCGCAGGCTATTAAACAGCGCTGATTATACCTGTGACTCTGCATTATTCATGAATTGGGGGCAAGAACATCTTCAAACGTCCTGTCATTTTCCATTACCTTCCGTCAGAGCAACCATATGCTGTTTCAACAGAGCAGTCAGAGCAGGGCAGCAAAGCAGCAGGCAAACATGGAGGCATGCAGCGTAAGTGGAGATTATCAAAGAAACGGGCCAATTTGAGGACGGCTCAGAGATGACACTTGGATGTGAGTTACCAGGATGGAAACCCAGCGTGAATATTAGTAATTTTAAGTATATTAAAAAAGAGTGACACTTGTTTGAGGTTAGCAGAACAGAAGACCAACCCTGTTTGGTGCCTTGACAATATGTTGGGTTTTATAAAGCTGATAAGCTTTTTTTTTATTTTCTCAGGTGAAAGCTTTTGATAATATGCGTTGAGAGCATGGAAAGCGAGAGCGAACAGATGGTGTTCCTTTAAACAAAAGGCCTTGAATTTCTCTTACTCTCTTTTGTTATCAACACGGTCCTTGAAGTGAGCAGGAAGTACCCTCGCCATGGCATCAGCTACCATCTGACAAGTGGCATTCTCCTTTTATCCACAGTAAGTGCTACTGCTAGCAGTTTATTTGCAAACGTGGAGCCTACAAAATTGCACGTTTTATTGTTATATAACATTGAATCCTAGAGAATCTACGAGGAATGGTCAAAAAGTTTCTGCAATTTTATTTATTAAGAATTTCACTTCACTTTTCTACATAGTCACTTTCCTTTATGATGCAATTTTCCCAGCGTCAAACCAACTTTGTAATGCCATCAGCAAAAAATGTTTCTGCCTTCACCGTTTCCAACAAAAATATAAAAGTGCGGAAACTTTTTGAATGTCCCTCGTAAGTGTGCTTATTTGACAGTGATCATACAGAAAAACACTTTTTACTGTCAAAGTGAAAATAAATTAAACTAGCCAACCCACGGCATACCATACGCCGCATGATCAGGCCGGTTTTTTAATGATTTTTAAGCACAGGGAGAAAATTAACATTTGAAAAATTGGTAATGTAATAAATCAGCAAGAAAAGCAACATTGTAACAATGCACGGAACGAACCAACACACAATCGTCCGTGACTGAACCTGGCGGACCGCAATCGCGCCTTCTCTTGCCAGACGGAGGGATGGGGGTGCATGGCGCGGAGTGTGGAACGGGAGGAGAGGAGAAGGACGTCCATTCAGCTCCCTCCGTCATGCTAGTCTCCTGAATTCTCGTTCAGTATGTACTGCCCGCTCATGTGCCCACCTCCAACTCGTCACTTGAGTCGTTGGCTGCTTTTCTAAATATAATCCACCAAGACACCCGACCACGGTAGTAGCGAGGTGGGAGGGGAGTGTGTACAAAGGGTAGGGACGCAATCAGTGGGAGCGTATGAGTCGCACTTAGTGGGAATTCCACAGTTTGCAGGCCGAATGGGGTTCAACGGCTTACCCACGCCTCTCTGCGCCGTGTAGACACACGCTCAATCTCATGCATAATTATTTATTGAATGCTAAACACTTCTGGAAAGACATGAATGTCTAAAACGGGTTGGTGTGAGAATACAACAGTAAGTGAATGAAAAGATGGAACTCTGGAGAGAGCAAAATACAACACAATAGTGATCCCGCGGCATAACAAACACCGCATAATTATTTATTGATGGTTGAACACTTCTGGAAAGACACAGTTGTCTAGAAAGGGAGGGTTTGAGGATACAACAGAAAGTGAATGAAAAGATGGAACTCAGGAGAGAGCAACATATAATTGTCCGTGAGTGAAGAAGATGCATGTTTGTCGCGAATGCGAATTGCTGTATGTAGCGTGTAAAACAGTTTGCTGTGGTGCATGCGGTCGTGCGTCGTAACCGAAAACTCAGTTTTTAAAGACTGCTTACTTCATTGTGTTTTAAGCTCAGTTGTAAAGGAATGTTTTAAGGATCCCATGGGATACCCCTCACAAACCATTTTACACGCTGCATATGGCGATTCACCTCCGCGAGAAACATGCCTCTATGAACAGTCAAGGTGGCTCAGAGACACATGAGGCCTCTACAACAGACGAATATAAATGACGCCGTTCTTTCTGTGTCGTTGCGCCCGAGTTGGTGGCCGTGGCTCTGCGAGTTGTCATCGTATTCAATGGTCTTGCCGTTTTTGGGTGTGGCTCCTCCCTGCTTGCGCCATAGGTGTCTTACTTGTCGGCGGCTTAGTGAATCCACACCCCTTCCGGCGTGCTTTCCATGGGTGTCTTGCCTTAGTGAATTATATATATAGATATACAAAAACACAAAATACTTATTTACTTAATTGTTTGGCCCCTTTAATATGACACACCTCAGTCATATAGTCAGTCATCATCCAACCCGCTATATCCTAACACAGGGTCATGGGGGCCAGGGCACAAGGCAGGAACAAATCCCTGGGCAGGGCGCCAGTCCACCACAGGGCACACACACCCACACACCAAGCACAATTTAGGATCGAAAATGCACCTAACCTGCATGTATTTGGACTGTGGGAGGAAACCGGAGCACCCAGAGGAGATCTACGCAGACATGGGGAGAACATGCAAACTCCACACAGGGAGGACCCGGGAAACAAACCCAGGTCTCCTTACTGCGAGGCAGCATCACTACCCCTGCACCACCGTGCCACCCCACACTTCAGTCATCACTGATATTGCCAAGTGGTTCTAGAATTCATAGAATCAGTTCAATGGAGATCACCAAAGCAAAGCACATGGGCAAACAGTGTCATCAAGTTTGCAGACGACGCCACTGGCTTCATCAGTGATAAAGATGAGCCCCTCCATCCACACAGGAAGGAGATAATAGGCCTGAGTGTATTGTGCGTGACAGTTCATTTATACTGATAAATATGATTTTTCACTGTTTGTTCATACAAAGTGAGCCAAAAAAGAAGTACCACATTTCAATCGTTTATTCTACAAAAACTCTACAAGATAAAATAAATTTCATTATGACACAATAAAGGGTATACAAAAAAGATTATTTCCACAAATGATGTCTTCAAGGTGGTGGCTGTCACTAGCGATACAATCTTCGAGACGACTTCTGAACGCTCGCATGACTCGTATGGCCATTTCAAGGGGAATATTGCCGCTTTCGTGGCGAATAGTGTCCTTGAGGGCTTCACGGTTTTGAGGTCGGTGTGTGAGGTAGCAACACAAGAAGAAATCGCACAGAGCGAGATCAGGCGAATGTGAAGGCCACCCGATATCTCCGCACAGGGAGATCAGCTTCCCTGGAAACATCTCCCACAAAACTTGCATGGATCTCTGTGCCATATCAGCTGTTGCTCCATCCTGTTGACATCAGGCATCCACCACATTCATTTCTTCCAGTTGGGGCCACAAAAAGTTCTCTAGCATTTCAATGTAACGTTCTGAAGTGACAGTGACCGTTGCTCACCTCTCCTCACAAAAGTAAGGGCCTGCAATGCCAAATTCTGCAACAGTGCACCAAATTGTAACACACTCACTGTGCAGGGGTCTCTGATGAAGTTCACGAGGGTTGGTTTCAGCCCAATACTGAAAGTTGTGCTTATTTACACAACTATTTAAATGGAAATGTGCCTCGTTGCTGCACATGACTATGGCATCTCAATGAACGGTTTGCAGAATGTTGGGGCACAACTCTCTACGGCTCCCCCAGTCTCTCTCAGTGAGTTCCTGAACTACCATCATTCTTTATGGATGAAAACGAAGATCTTCATGCAAAATACTCCTCAAAGACGTGTTGGGAATGCCTAAAGCAGAAGCAGATTTGCGTGCTGAACGTCTAGGAGACTGCAAAATTGATGTCCTTACAGCTTGGATGTTTTCAGGCATTCGTACAGTCTGAAGACAACCTGGAGATTTTCTTTTCAAAATTGTACCCATCTCTCTAAATTTAGCCACCCACTGAAGAACTGTTTTTTTCCGGTTTGGGACGTCACCGTTAGGAGTAATGCTGAAGTGTGTTTCGGAAGGCACGTTGCGTAGTGATGATGAATTTGTTATTTTTGAAGAATGTTTCGACAGCTAAAGCACTGTGCGCACCAGACCAAGGCATGTTTGTCAATTGAAAATGACAAGAGATCGCCTATCAAAGCATCCCTACACCAACCCACTCAGCTTCCTATACCTCGCACAATGACCTTGAAAAATGTGGAGCTTCATTTTGGCTCACTCTGGCTTCTGCCCTTATTAACTGTTAGTTTTTGTCTTTAACACACTTAGGATTAATTTTATTTAATAGTCTCTTGATATGTGACCCAGTCCCGCTGCTGCTTTAGCACAAGGACAAGTATTGACAAGAGAACCAGCATAATCTAGTGTAGCAGGATTCTGTCACCGGGGGTCCTGTTTATCAGAAACTAGGAAGGACGTAAGGTTGAAACTAATTATGTACTGCTGTAAATGACAAGTATATTTAAGACGTTGTGACCACTAGGGTATGTAGGAGGACCCCAAACCCTCTGACACAATTGCACCACAATATTCCCAGGTCAGTTAAAGTGCTTTTACTTTAAGCAATACCTTCTGTAAAACTATTTCTCTTCTTTTTCTTCCTTTTCTTTTCCTCTACCTGCACACCCAACTCCAACTCTCCTGAGTCAAGAAGATGGCCCTCTTTTAATTCAAAACCCAGAAGTACTTTCTGTGCTTAATCTATTGCCCCACAAAGCACTTCCAGGTCAGTCAGGACCACAACTGTCCTTGTAAAATCAGTATCCACAGAACCTGACAGGGAAGGCCAATGTCGCCTCAGCTCCCATGCTTCTCTGTAGGCATCCATACTGGGGCATCCAAGATGGGATGATGCCACCCAGTGTACGGAGGGATGCTCTGTCCATAGCAGACAGTCAGCCACTGTGCAGACCTTCCAGGCTCCATCCCAGGTGCTGCTCGGATGTTGTAAGGACGCCAATCCTGATGTAGCCACTGTAACACCCTTCCACCTCTGCTTCCTGGCATGGAAAGGAGATATCATTCCCTCCCTGACCTTCCATTATCAAGGCCTGCTGAGACACCACTTTGTTCATCATAAAGTGTAACCAGCATCTGTAAGTCAGTCATCTCCTTCCATGTACTGAGTGACTCGATGTATGTGTCAATAAAGGTATTCTTCCGATCCTGAAATGGCTTTTTTATTTAACTTTGACAGTGCCATGTCGACAACCTCTCCCTGAATGTCAAAAAAAATACAAAATCAGGTCACTGTTGACTTTGGGAAGAACAAAGGCAGTCATGTTCCACTCCACATCTATGGTTCCCTCATTTAGTTAGCAGTTTCAGGTTCCTGGGGTGTCCAGATCACTGAATGTGTTTTGTAGTCTGTCAATGCCACCTGCATCTTCAGAAAGGCTCTTGTTCTTGAGGAGGCTAAAGAGCTTTGGGGTGAGAACAAAAAGCCTAGTAAACTTCTGTTGCTGAACGTGGTTTGGAAACCTGACTTGCCAGGATCACAAATTCCTCCATAGGACTGTCCATAATACTTCTAAAACCATTGGAGTTTACCTTCCAACGCTTCTTACCATCTACTCCACCTGATGTCTGAGAAGGGCTGAATCCATCATCTTTAATACCAACCATCCTTCTCATCCCCTGTTTTCACTTCTGCCCTCTGATTAGTGCTACCAAACCATCTCCACATGCTCCTCTCACTTACCCCAAGTCATAACTTCAATGAACTCTCAGTAACATAATCTTATATGTCCTGTAATGTACCCACCCATTGGTTGATGTCTAATTCTGTCGTTTCTTAAATGTGGACTCACTGGGTATCTTCTCTGTGCTGTGGATGGAGCTAAAAAAGAGAGGGTTAGTGCCAGTGCCTCCTTTCGACTCAGGGTAGTAGAAATACTTCAGATGAGCCCAGATAATGATCCATGGTTGCATATGTGTCACAATGTAAATGTAAATTCAAACATAAATCTCACCAAGTCTTGCAGAGAAATTAAAAAACCCATCTCTGCACACTGAATTGTTAAAAGTATGATCAGCACTCTGTTAACGCTAGAATTACCAAAGCCTATGAAAAAACTTGTAATCCGGCCCACGTTAAATCCCTTCGCACCTCTCCATCAGCGTCTTTTGTGCTGTAAATGTGCCGATAAGCACAAGCAGCAAGTATCCTACTATCCCATCATCCCCCACCAACGCAGAAAGGGCAGAAAGTTCTCTCAGCTCAAGTCTATTTATCTGGGAGTGAGGTACCTAGAGCTGTGTAGGTTAAATAATATCTCATTATTTGGAACACATTCATTTCATGTGTGTTCCGTGTCTACAAAGGTCTATGTAAACACATTGCTAAAACAGAAATGTTTTTCATGTTTTAGTAATAAGTGATAAAATGTAGACATGAAGTGTATAATGTGTGAAGCCTGAAGTCCAAATATCACATAAACTCTTTCACAAAAGGTACAAGAAAGCAAGCACGCTTTTATGCAAGAAAATAAATGTAGAAAAAGAACTCACATTAGGGTTGACATTGTAAGAACTGTTGACTGGTAATCAAGACGTTTGTGGTACGATCCTGGACGCCTCCATTTTGAATAGAGAGCTACTCTTATTCTTACTATTATAGAATAAAAACATACATTTGCTTTGAGTCTGTAACAGCTGGTTTAAATGTATGGTACTTGTAAAGGTTGGCTTTTTTTTTTTTATTATTCACTTTTAGTCTCTCTCTTGCGTTCACGCTCCCCCTGATCTGACACTGCTGTTTTCACATAAAGACCTGCTATAACAGAGGTGAACTCAGATGTGGATGAGGGTTCAACATTGGAGAAAGAGAACAGAAGCCCTCCCCACAAGAAATGTCCACTCACACATAAGAACAACGCAGCTGCACCAGGAGTAAAGACGAAAGATGGCACCGTTTGGATGCAGCAACAGGTCAGGCGTCATCCTGCCAGTCAGTCTACCCCACAACAGTCCTCCAACAAAACAGCAGGGCTACAGAGTTCGACAGCGTATCGTGCTGTTTCTGATTATGTTTTGTGATGGTCTTTATATAAAAAAAATGTATATGTTAATTATATAAAAGCCAGATCGAATGTTATTTACCTTGATTTATTTACTTATCTTCCTACAGCATTAAGTCACAAGTAGCCTGCAGAGCTTCCTGTGTTTGATCTACACGGGCATGCTGACACAGTACATGTATACTGAAGTGACTTCAGCTGCAGGTGGAAGATCCACACAACTGTCTTTATGGTTCTACATTTGTCCAGATATGGTTTCATAAGCATTATGACCTTAGTCTCAGAAAGTCTTTCTCCAGTAGGGCGACTGGGATCTTTTCCTGAATAAAACACAGTTGCATAGGGTGTGACAGGAGCTTGCAATGCAACGCACAAGTCCCTGTTATATGCCATTTGGTATGGGATTTGTAAAAAGAAAATGTTAATGTTTATAAAGTGCCAAATGTTGGAATGAGAGATGCAAGGCCTGTTATTACTAAAAATGTTTGTGAAGCGCCATCTGTTGGAATAACAAAGACATAGCAACTGGATGGACAAACAGACACTCATCCTTTTATTGGCTGAGCTACCAGTCTAAGACGGATTGAAATCTAAATAGCATAGACCTCGGTGTTAACATGTGTCTCTGTTATATGCCGCCAAGTATAAGATTCATAAAAGCAGTGTTAATGTTTGTGATGTGTCATCTGTTGAAATAAAAAAATGTATTTTATAACTAAAAATGTTTATGATACACCATCTTTTGGAATGACAGAGACATAGCAACTGGATGGACACACAGACAGACACCCAGACACTTATTCTTTTATTACTTTATGTAGTGTTTCATATTTTATATTCTAATTTTTAATCATTGTATGCATTGAATACAAATGTTAATGTTTTATGCATTATTTCTTGATTTTCTCATTTGTGAAGAAAACTGTACATATACTGTTTTCTTGTGTATTTCTATATTTTAATGTATGGTGTAATGGTGTTATATAAATATACTTTATTGCTATTACAGTATCTATTATGATAGCCTTTTGTTCTTAAGGCCTGAGCTGACCAACTTTATGATGTTCTCTGCCTCCTGTCTGGTCTGTCCATAAAGTGCCACAGCTGTGGAAAACATCCTGCATTGTCCCTGTTCCTAAGAAGGCAGGCCCCTCTTCCCCTAATGACTACAGACCAGTGGCTCTCATGTAACTCATCATGAAGACCTTTGAGAGGCTGGTCCTCTTGTAATAGACCACCCGGACCCATTGCAGTCTGCCAGTCAGACAAAGATTGGGGTGGAAGATGTATTTATCTGTCTGCTCCACAAGGCTGACCACACAGTAAGGATTATGACTTTGATTTCTTCAGTTACTTCAACGCCACCCCTGATACAAGGTGAGCTCAGAGCTATGCACATAGATGAGCCTGTGTGTGGTGTTCTGGGTAATGGAGTATCTGTTGGGCAGACAGCAGTTTATGACACTCAATGACTGTGTCACTGATGCAGATTCCAGCAACACTGGAGCACCACAAGGACCAGTCTTGTCTCCTTTTCTTTTCACTTAATCTAATGAAAACTGCACTTGATTGATTTCCTTCTTATCTCCAGACCTGAGGACCCCATTCTTCTTATTCAGTGGGGCTCAGAGATATTTTGTAATCCATGGTTTGTTGTTGGGAAAACAGTGCAGTGACTTTTTGGGATCTGCGGTATGCACACAAATGTTGATGTTATCCGTGATGCAGTGGCTGAGCCCCTCAATGTCTTCACCATGTGACTCACAAAGTGGTCCTATCCTGGTGAAGAAAATGGATGCATTGAAGTTAAAAAAGAGAAACTGTGCAAATGACAGTAGACCGACACTCCATCAGGATTATTTGGTGAGCTAATAATTCTTAAAGCTCTTAGGTTTATAGCTTTAATTAGATGACTAATTTATTCCAGATTTCTAAAATCATTCTTGTGTAGATGTATCCCCTAGTTTGTCTTTTAAATAAACTTTGAATGTACTTTTGTTCCAGTTTTGTCCCTAAGTACATTTTATATCAAACAATTAAATGAAAAGAGTTCTGATGGATTAAGTTTTTGAATTTTTAAAGATATAGATTGGCTCCCCAAGTAGCCATCGCTATTCAAGCCTGAACAGGTTTGTTTGTCTTATCTGGTTAGAGTAAGATATTCCCGTTACTCCGGGGATGCGCTTGGTTGCTCTTTCCTGAACAAATTTTACTGCTGCGTTATCTTTTTTTGTGGAGCATTGACCAGAACTACACACAATACTGTAAGGGGGGTCTAATTAGATCCTTAGTGCATGAGCATTGTGTCCTACAATTTATATACATTTAATGTAAGAATACAGTCCTTATAAATCTGGAACAAGAATGTTCTTCTAAGGGGCGTATTGATATAACTGTAGTGGGTGTCAAACATTAGAGAAAAAAACGAAACTGGAACACTTGACGTCAGATAGTCAAATAAGTGGACTGTTAACCCAGAATTTGAAACAAATGCTCTTAATTATTATCATTAGTTGTTCACATTAGTTTTGTTCAAAGTTCAAATCACAGCACGCCTTATCACAACACATTGCTTTTAAATAAAATGACACCTTCTTTTTTAATTTAAAGCAGACATCTATGTAAGTTTTTGTTGATGCACAAACCAAAGGAATTTACCATATGTAATAAAAAAGCTAAAGTTCAACTTGAAGTTGACAAAGCAACACAGAAAACACTAGTCAAAAAATTCATAGTTTTTTTTTTGCCTTTTTCAGATTTATTTATTTTGTTTTATTTAATTTTGTGTGTTGTTTTTCTTATTTTTGGTCATTGAGGTTTACTTTGTAAGTACCACCATCTCGATTTCCCATATTTAAAATGAGGTAAATGAGTAACAAACACCCCTCTAGAAAGTGAGGATTAATTAATGGGAAAGTCCAAAGATACCTCCTAGAAAGCGACACAGAACTCCCCTTTCAACAAGGCAGCATTCAGGTAAATAGGCAAGTCCACAGGAGTCTGAAAATACTGGTGGCACCACATGATTGGATGACATAATAAAGTTATGCATATTAAGAGTCATATAATGCGATAGATTAACACTAGAATTGCCAGAGCCTACGAAAAAACTCGTAAATCCGTCCCACCTTAAATCGCTTCTTAAAACCGTTCTCACCTCTCCGCCAGCGTCTTTTGTCCTCTAAATGTGCTGATAAAAATCAGGCTGCAAGCAGCTGGCTATTCCATCTCCCCACCGACTTAGAATGTGCACAAACTTCTCCCAGCTCATGCCTTGATTGATTTTCTGGGAGTGAAGTGGAGTTTTAGAGTGGAAATAATAGATCGTTGTTTGGAACATACGCATTTCATGTCTGTTCCGTTTCTACAGTAATCTGTGTCAACACATTGTTAAAACAGAAACGTTTTTTATATTCTAGTAGTAGATGACAAAATGTAGGCATAAACTATATAATGTATGAAGTCTGAAGTCCAAATATCAAAGAAATATTTTCACAGAAGGTACAAATCTAACACAACAATTGCGCTTTTATTCAAAAATATAACTGCAGAAACAAAAAGCCGCCTTAACATGCGACATTGACACCCGTTTATTATGACAGCGTCCATGGAGCAATAGAATCAGCTGCCGACTGGGAATCTCCGTTTTGAGAAGTAAGCTGCTCTTAGTCTTACTATTTTAGAATAAAAACATACATTTGATTTCAGTCTGTAACAGCCGGTGTAATTTATGATACTTGCAAAGGTTAGCTTTTTTATTATCTTTTTTTTTTCAGTCAGTTTTATTATCTCAGCCGCGTTCACGAGCCCAAACACACCCCACCCCTGAATCTAACACTGCTGTTTTCACATAGACGCGCTGTAACAGACGTAAACTCAGCTCCCTTCTACATCGGAGCAAGAATACACATACCATTGCTTGCATACTAAAGTGTCAGCAGGCACTTTTCGTGGCATTACACACAGTTTTGAGCATGCCCTCTGCACACTACTTGTGACTTTAGGCTTTAGGAAGTAAGTAAATAAATAAAGGTAAATCATGTCATAAAATGATTTCTTCAAAACGTCACATATATTTGTCTCTTTCTTTTTATAAAATGTTTGTTGATCACCGCCAGCATGTTGTAGCACACAGCATCTGCCACCTGTATGTTCTTGCACACACTGAATAAGAGACAAATATACAGTCTGACTGAAAGAGTCAGACAGGAAAAAAGCAAACATTTAGAAATGCCATACTTTTACAGCTGATAGGACGCTATTCGTTTTGAAATAATATTGCATTTCTCTTTATGCTGTGGTTTCTATTACACACCTGAAAGAAAGACAATATATGTGAAAACATCACACAAATGCAATATTATTTTAAAACGAACAGCGTCCGATCAGCTGTAAAAGTATGACATTTCTAAATGTTTGCTTTTTTTCAGTCTGACTCACTTGGATACAAAGTCCTCTACCGGACTCTGGTCTGACTTATCCCCCTTATCAATACACCCCATAAGTACAGAATCATCTGAGGATTTAAGCAAGTGACATGACCTGCTCTTATATTTATAGTTTGAGGAGTGCAGATTGAAGAGAAGAGCAGACTGACCTGTTCCTTGTGGTGCTCCAGTGTTGCTCACACAGTCCTTGAGTCCCACAAGCTGCAGTCTGCTTGACTGATAGTCCATTATCAGGACACCACAACTTCATCCACCTGCATGTCTCAGAGTTCACCCCTTAACCGGGATGGTACGATGGTATTGAAGGCTCTGGAGGAATCTAAAAACAGAATCCTCAAAGTGCTGCCAGTTTTGTCCAGGTGAGAATAAGCCTTGTAGAGCAGACAGATAATTGTGTTCTTTATTCCAGTCTTTGTCCGACAGGCAAACTGCATATCATCAGTTGATTTATGCGCTATGGGAAATGGGATGCAACAGAAACATCATTAAGCTGACAAAAACGAACATAAAGAACACAGTGGATTTAGAAAGAATCCGGAGCCCTGCACTTTCTCACATTATTATGTTATGTGGCAGTCTTGTTACTAAAATCAGTTACATTTTTCCTTCATCAAACAACACTCAATACCCCAGAATGATGACATGAAAACAGGATTTTAGGAATATTTACTTTTTCTTCTTTCAGCTGCTCCCATTTAGGGGTCACCACAGTGGATCATCCATCTTAGTTTATCCCTGGTTTTTACAATATTGTCTGCCATGCCAACTGCCTTAATGTCCACCCTCACCACATCCATAAACCTCTTCTTTGGCCTTCCTCTTGCCCGGCAGTTCTATCCTTGACTTTTTTCTCCCCATGTACTCCTCATCTCTCCTCTGCACATGTCCAAACCATCTCAGTCTAGCATCTGTCACTTGGTCACTATACTGTTGTACCTGTGTTGACCCTCTAATATACTCATTGCTAATATACTCCATAATCTTCCATAATATGCACATTCCTAATCCTGTCTACCTTTGTTACTCTGAGCAAAAATCATAGTATCTCCAACTTGGCCACTTTCAGTTCTGCCTCCAGTCTTTTCATCAGTGCCAGATTAAAAATCACATTAGCACAAGTAAGCAGACCTTTTCTTCAGCACTTACTTGATGCCAGCACTCTGGCTGTGTGTATCCCACAAGAAGTGCTCCTACTCCCCTGGGATGCATTTCTTAATGCAGAGCAGACTACAGCCAGTAACATCCCTTTTGTAACCATGGCAGAAATAATTACGAGAGAGTAATATGGTATAATAGAGATATGCATTTGACTAGCTTTTAAAGATAACATCCATTCTCAACAATACAATGTGTAATCATACATTCAGGCCAGAGAGAAGCTGAGGGACATCACAGCCAAGTGGGGAAACGCTGGCAACCAGATGTCCCATCCAGTGGGAATGTCAATGACACGAGAAGGCACTTCTGACTCCATGTTGGATCCTCATTATTATAAACACTGACATATTTACATATTCATAGAATTCTTGTCAGATATCGGCAACTGCCAGATTGGCTTCACCTGTTCTCATCATTGATGGCTTCTGCAGACTTTGGCTATGTATTGGTTTAGCAGGCATCGACTTTTTAAAAATAACCTGCTTGTGTGTCCTTTCACATGTTTTCTGTCCATCTTTCTAACCTGTCTTCCAGTTCTCATCTGTCCATCTCTCTGGCAATCTCTCTCTCTCTTTCAGCTGAATTGTATGTCAGGTCAGGTCAGGTTGGGAAGTATGGACTGGTACAGCGTGTTTCTGCACCCACCACATGATGAAACAGTTTGGTATCCTGTTTGTTAATCCCCAAGGCAGACACGCGGTCCAGTCCCATCTTACAGAAATGGCCATCTTGGTGTTACATGGGCCTCCCTTTGGCCTGGTCCAGCCAATTGAGTCTTTAACAACGAGGATCCTGCAAGATAGATCACCCTCTGGGAATCATGCCACGTGGTGGTAATGCCGTAACTGACGCCCCCTCACAATGCAGGTAATGTGCCTTAATTGGGACTCCGTGAGTAACCGCTCACTCGACACAAAGTCAACAGGCGGTGCCCAAGGATTCTCCAAAGAGACACAGTACCAAAGGAGTCCAGTCTTCGTCTTGGGTAACTGAATAGCGTCCATGTCTCTGAACCATATAGCAAGACAGGAAGCACCAGGACTCCAAAGACTTGGACCTTCGTCCTATTGCATAGATATCAGGAGCACCACACACCCGTTTCCAGAGACCCCATGACCCCCTCATGCTCTCCCATTCCATTTACTGATTTCATAGGTAGAGTCACCACAGACATGAATGTCACTGCCGAGGTAAGTAAACCTCTTGAGAAGGTCGTCTCTCTACCTGCAGACAGACACACTGTGCCTGAGGTCATTAAAGGCCTGGATCTTGGTTTTTATCAGGACACTCGCAAGCCCAGACAGACTCCTCACTCAGTCTCTCGAGAGCCCCGATCAGAGCCTCCATTAACTCCACAAAGATCACAGCATTATCAGTAAAGTGAAGATCAGTGAATTTTTCTTCGCCAACAGATGCCCCACAGCCGCTGGACCCCACGACTTTGCCCAACACCCAGTCCATGCAAGATTTGAACAGAAAAGGGGCACAACACACCCTGACGAACCCCAGAATCAACTGGGAAAAATGTAGAGTTTCTGCTTCCACTCTACACAGCACTCACAGTACCAGTGTACAGGCCGACCATGATATCCAGCAACCCTGAGGAAATCCTGCAAAGTCTCAGGATGTCCCACAGGGCATCTCGATCAACTTAGTCAAACGCTTTTTGAAAAATCGACAAATAAATAAATTGCACAGACAACATTGGCACAAAATAACCTTCTTGCTACACTGTGTCTATGACGGCTGTCCACTGAGGTACGAGTTTTCTCAAGTGCCACGCCTCAACAGGCGTAATGACAAACGAGTTAACCCGTACCTTGTGTGCTAAGTGTCAAAATGGAAGGGTAATAAAATCCCCAGGAAGAAATAAAATGTCATTTCTGAGGAGGCAATGAAACACTTTTTTACACCGAGCTTTGAAACAACTCATTGACCTCCATTGTGTGCTGTCAGGTTTCATTTTAATATCTGCGTTCAGCTACAGCTCTACAGGTAGGAATTTATGTGGTCTAAATATCCATATGTTACTTGTTTTGCTTTTTTTTTTTTTGCTCTATGCTTCTTTCCTACTTTTTTTAGTGCTTTCTGAAAGCATTACCTTTTTTTTCCTTTTGATTTATTTTATGTAAATCTGCTTTAAAATGCAAATTCCATGATTGTCATGCAAATAAAGAAAGGGGCATTTATATATGCCTGTCATACTTTAAATTTAATCTGTAGCATTTCTTTCTCATAATTCTAGTTTATTAAATGACATTTCTATGAAGATTTAAAGCTTAAAGTTAGGAAGAAAGAAGTTTCGCCTCAAGGTGTACAAGCCTTTCGTTGAAGAAGTGGGCCTTTTTTGCATGTAAAAATGGAGATTCTAATTTAGCCCCCAATTATTTACGCATCGAGTTACATTGCAAGAGTTTTATAGTTTGTGGTGGTCTAAGAAAACGTTTGTTGTGTTGCACAAGGAACCATTTATCTGGGAGTTTAATCAGGCAACCATAAGCAAACATCGAGAATAGCACCAATTAACCTTCTTTGACAGAAAGCAATTTGTAAGTGACTGGGCTTTACATCATCCTTAACTAAGGAGAAGCAAATGAATTCCAGTGAGTCAGCAGATAACTGATTCTCATGTATACATTATCTGGTCTTTGACAAGACAATGCAGGCTAATGTTAAATTTTGCACAAATCCACATGTCACGTCTGCGAGCTAAACACAGTTTTTTAATGGCAATAGTTGCACGTGACCTGCTGCATTTGAAAAGAGTTGTTCTGAGTATCTCTAAAAATCATTGTCCTTATCTTGGGAGATTCAATGTGGTAAGGTTATGATGAAAAAGTTGTATGCCAGTAACATTACAGACAAAAAAGCAAAGCCAACATCATCCAAAACGGCTTCGGGCAGAGGAGCCCAATGGCAAAAGTATCTCCAGTTGCCCCAGATGTGAAAGTCAACCACATTTAGCCCTTCAATATGGGCAGCTTAATATTACAATGGATTCAGAAAGTATTCAGACCCCTACAATTTTAGCACACTTTATTGTTTTGTAGATTGAATTTAATGAGAAGTCAAGCAAAATACACATTTTATTGGCTAACTGAAAAGATTACAATATGCAAGTGTTTTGAGGCAACTCAGGTCCCTTTTTCAGGCAAGGTGATGTTACTAACATTTAATAATCACCAAACAGGACATACTGTGCAAAAATGAAAACCCACAATGTGGCAGCGCTACACCGCACTCTTTTCTTAATAATTTATTTAACTGGACTCCAAAGAATATTCAGTGACTTGGACATTTTCTTGTCTTCATCCCGTGACTTGTGCTTTTCAATTATTGAATTGCTTAGAGAGTTCTCTTGTCTTCGCTGTGTAGGTAAGTTGGGTCTTCCATATTCAGGTACATTTATACGATAATTTATACATAATCATGTTTACCTGTTTTGTAAAGTCCATCCATCCATCCACCCATTCTCTTCCACTTATCCGAGATCAGGTCTCAGGGGCAGCAGCTTGAGCAGAGATGCCCAGACTTTCTTTCTCCCCGGCCACTGCTACTAGTTATTCTGGGGGAATTCGAGGCGTACCCAGGCTAGCCAAGGTACATAGTCCCTCCAGTGTGTCCTGGGTATTCCCCGGGGCTTCCTACTGGTTAGACGTGCCCGGAACACCTCACCAGGGAGGTGTCCAGGAGGCATCCTGATCAGATGCCCGAGCCATCTCCTCATCTGACTCCTCTTGATGAGGAGGAGCAGTGGCTCTACATTGAGCTCCTCCCGGATGACCGAGCTTCTCACCCTATCTTTATGGGAAAGCCCAGAAACCCTGTGAAGGAAACTGCTTGTTTTCGCGATCTCGTTCTTTTGGTCACTACCCATAGCTCATGACCATAGGTGAGAGTAGGAACGTAAATCGACTGCCTTACGGCTCAGCTCCTTTTTTACCACGACAGACCGATGCAGAGCCCACATCACTGTGGATGCCGCACCGATCCGCCTGTCGATCTCCCACTGTATTCTTCCGTCACTCGTGAACAAGACCCCGAGAAACTTGAACTCCTCCACTTAGGGCAGGATCTCGCTCCCAATCCTGAGAGGGCACTCCACCCTTTTCCGGCTAAGAACCATGGTCTCGGATTTGGAGGTGCTGATTCTCATCCCAGCCGCTTCACACTCAGCTGCGAACCGCTCCAGAGAGAGCTGAAGATCACGGCCTGATAAAGCAAACAGGACAACATTATCTGTAAAAAGCAGTGACCCAATCCTGAGTCCACCAAACCGGACCCCCTCAACACCCTGGCTGCACCTAGAAATTCTGTCCATAAAAGTTCTGACCAGAATCAGTAACAAAGGGCAGCCCTGGCGGAGTCCAACTCTCACTGGAAACGGGTCCGACTTGCTGCTGGCAATACGGACCAAGCTCTGACACCGATCGTACAGGGACCGAACAGCCCTTATCAGGGGGTCCGGTACCCCATACTCCCGGAGCACCCCTCACAGATTTTCCCAAGGGACACGGTTGAACGCCTTTTCCAAGTCCACAAAACACATGTAGACTGGTTGGGCAAACTTCCATGAACCCTCCAGGACTCTGCCAAGGGTGTAGAGCTGGTCCACTGTTCCACGACTAGGACGAAAACCACACTGTTCTTCCTGAATCCGAGATTTGACTATCTGATGGACCCTCCTCTCCAGGTTTTGTAAGTCACTTTGGATAAAAACTTCCGCTAAGCAAATAAATGTAAAAATGCAAATGTAATTGAAATCCCAGACAGGTGATCCCCATTGAAGTATAAGAGATGTTCAGTTATAAACAGGAATTTTCATGCTCTGTTCTTATAAAGAGTGCAAGGTAGACCTGACTCATTGGACAAACACACACAATACAATACAATACAATTTATTTTTGCATAGCCCAAAATCACACAAGAAGTGCGGCAATGGGCTTTAATAGGCCCTACCTCTTGACAGCCCCCCAGCCTTGACTCTCTAAGAAGACAAGAAAAAACCCTTGTGGGGAAAAAATGGAAAAAACCTTGGGAAAGACAGTTCAAAGAGAGACCCCTTTCCAGGTAGGTTGCGCATGCAGTGGGTATCAAAAAGAAGGTTGTCAATACAATACAATCCATCCATCCATTATCTAACCCACTATATCCTAACTACAGGGTCATGGGGGTCTGCTGGAGCCAATCCCAACCAAAACAGGACGCAAGGCAGGAAACAAACCCCGGGCAGGGCGCCAGCCCACCACAGAATACAATACACAGAACAAAACAAATCTTCAATACAGTATAAAAATAAAAATTTTAGAAGTACGGAGTATAATTTAACAGTAGATGATATCACATAATATGATTTGGATTTGTTTTGAGTCATGGAGACCTCATTCATCAAGCTGCTTCCCCCATTTGGCCATTCCACAGCTGAAATAGTGCTAATCCGATGAAAGGACCCCTCTTTCCCACACACTTATATGAACTTGTCGTTAGTACTGCTAGCTGCTCTTTCCCCCCCTTCCTGTCAGTTGTAATCAATGTGTCAGAGCAAGATGTACACAGTAGTGTTGCGCAGCACATTATTATTCAATTTTTGACAAATGAAGGAGTCATTCCATCTCAGATTTATTCGAGACTTAAAAAACAGTTTGGAGTTTTAGAGATACTCAGAATAACAGTCTCTCTCAGAGTGTATGACTGGTGCAAGTCATTCAGAGAGGAACTATCATCTCTTCGGTCTACTTTAGGAGGGAAGAAATTCAAGCTGAATGAGAAGGTTATTGATGCTGTGCAAGGATGGGTCAACATGCAGTCCAAAAAACTTCTACTCTTCGAGGATTAAGAAGCTTCCTGAGCACTGGTACAAGTAGATTGCAGTGGCAGGAGACTATATAGCAAAATAATGTGTAAGTTGTTTCATTGTATTCAATAAGTAAAGCATAGCTCAGAAATTCCTGTTTATATTTGAAC
The DNA here is from genome assembly GCF_016835505.1 of Polypterus senegalus. NCBI lineage: Eukaryota > Metazoa > Chordata > Cladistia > Polypteriformes > Polypteridae > Polypterus > Polypterus senegalus. Next base: position 12,598,407 of record NC_053158.1, read on the forward strand.
ACCCCTTGTAATTCTGTGACTTCGGAAATCAATTGGTTACACCAATGAGGATTTAGGGGCGTTATATTAAAGGAGGTGAACACTTATAAGATCAAATATTTTGTGTTTTATATTTATAATTAGTTTAGACCACTTTGCAGAGACTTGCTTTCACTTTGATATTAAAGATTATTTTTCTGTTACTCAGTGTCAAAAACCAAATGAAAACTACTGTGATTGGGTGCAATGTGAGTTGGGTGGTGGCAGAAGAGGGGGACCTTGGCGGTCTGATCCTCGGCTACAGAAGCTGGCTCTTGGGACGTGGAATGTCACCTCTCTGAAGGGGAAGGAGCCTGAGCTAGTGCGTGAGGTCGAGATGTTCTAGCTAGATATAGTCGGACTCACCTCAACGCACAGCTTGGAGATGCGCCGAGCAGGTGTGGGCATACTTATTGCCCCCCGACTTGGAGCCTGTGCATTGGGGTTTACCCCGGTGGACGAGAGGGTGGCCTCCCTCTGCCTTCGGGTGGGGGGACGGGTCCTGACTGTTGTTTGTGCGTATGCGCCGAACAGCAGTTTGGACTACCCACCCTTTTTGAAGTCTCTGGAGGGGGTGCTAGAGGCCGTACCTTCTGGGGACTCCCTTGTTCTGCTGGGAGACTTCAATGCTTACGTGGGCAATGACAGTGAGACCTGGAAGGGTGTGATTGGGAGAAATGGCCCCCCCGATCTGAACCCAAGTGGTGTTTTGTTATTGGATTTCTGTGCTCATCACGGATTGTCTGTAACGAACACCATGTTCAAGCATAAGGGTGTTCATATGTGCACTTGGCACCAGGTCACCCTAGGCCTCAGTTTGATGATCGACTTTGTGGTCATGTCGTCGGACTTGCGGCCATATGTCTTGGACACTCGGGTGAAGAGAGGGGCGGAGCTGTCAACTGATCACCACCTGGTGGTGAGTTGGCTTCGATGGTGGGGGAAGATGCCGGTCAGGCCTGGTAGGCCTAGTAGCTGCTCTTTCCCCCCTTCCTGTCAGTTGTAATCTGACAACTTGACATCTGACAAACGTGTTGTGAGGGTCTGCTGGGAACGGCTGGCAGAGTCCCCTGTCAGAAGTAGCTTCAACTCCCACCTTGGGCAGAACTTCGACCACGTCCCGAGGGAGGTGGGGGACATTGAGTCCGAATGGGCCATGTTCCGTGCCTCTATTGTTGAGGCGGCTGACCGGAGCTGTGGCCGTAAGGTGGTCGGTGCCTGTCGTGGCGGTCGTGGATCGGTTCTCAGCTGAGTGTGAAGCGGCTGGGATGAGAATCAGCATCTCCAAGTCCGAGAGCATGGTCCTCAGCCGGAAAAGGGTGGAGTGCCCTCTCAGGGTTGGGGGAGAGATCCTGCCCCAAGTGGAGGAGTTCAAGTATCTCGGGGTCTTGTTCATGAGTGAGGGAAGAATGGAGCGTGAGATCGACAGGTGGATCGGTGCGGCATCCGCAGTGATGCGGGCTCTGCATTGGTCTGTCGTGGTGAAAAAGGAGCTGAGCCGTAAGGCAAAGCTCTCAATTTACCAGTCAATCTACGTTCCTACCCTCACCTATGGTCATGAGCTATGGGTAGTGACCGAAAGAACGAGATTGCAAATACAAGCGGCTGAAATTAGTTTCCTCTGCAGGGTGTCTGGGTTTTCCCTTAAAGATAGGGTGAGAAGCTCAGCCATCCAGGAGGGGCTCAGAGTAGAGCCGCTGCTCCTCCGCATCGAGAGGAGTCAGATGAGGTGGCTCGGGCATCTGATCAGGATGCCTCCTGGACGCCTCCCTGGTGAGGTGTTCGGGCACGTCCAACCGGGAGGAGGCCCCGGGGAAGACCCAGGACATGCTGGAGGGACTATGTCTCCTGGCTAGCCTGACAACGCCTTGGGATTCTCCCGGAAGAGCTGGAAGAAGTGGCCGGGGAGAGGGAAGTCTGGGCCTCTCTGCTTAAGCTGCTGCCCCCGCAACCCGACCCCGGATAAGCGGAAGAGGATGGATGGATGGATGGATGGTGATTCAATGTTGTATACCAAAATAAAATGGAAGAGCATAGGTCGAAGAAGGAGTTGCTGTTTTGTGGGATGTAAAGCAGAAGATCCAGGAGCAGAAGAAAATACCAGAGGAGTAGAGGAACAGTGTGATTGTACCCATTTATAAGGAGAAGGGTGATATTCAGGATTGTGGAAACTCTAGAGGGATAATTCTGTTGTCACACACAATGAAAATGTGAAAAGGGTTACAGAGTGAAGGCTTAGGGAAAAGACCACCACAGGGTAAGAGCAGTTTGGTTTTATATCAGGGAGTGGAACAACAAATGCAGTCTTTGCACTGAGACAACTCGTAGAGAAACGTCGAGAAAAACAGAAACGTTTGCGTATGGTGTTAATTGATTTGGAAAAGGCTTATGATTGAGTGGCACGTCAAGAGCATCATTTGACAGAATGGATGACTAGAGAAGTGTGTGAGTGTTGACCAGGTTATGTATGAGGGAGTGAGGTCTCATTAAAAGAAATAATGAGGTAAGAGACAAGATCCCAGTTAGAGGAGGTCTGCACCAGGGATCTTCTTGATGTCCTCTTTAATCTGGTTATAGATGCGGTGAGTCATAGGATAAAAGACCAATCCCCCTGGGGCAGACTTTTTACTGATGACATTGTGTTGTGTAGCACCAGAAAATAGAAACAGGGGAAGAAGTTAGAAGAATGGATTAGGGTCATGGAAGATGGAGGACTGAAGACAAAATATATAAAGTTTAATGATGATCAGAATTCAGAAGTTAGTCTGCTGAGACAGCTATTAAAAAGAGAAGATACATTTAAATATCTGGGATCAGTGGTAGCCCAAGATGGAAAATTTGATGCAGAGATAAACCATAGAGTGCAGAGAGGATGGTACAATTGGAAGAAGGTATCAGGAGTACTGTGTGAATGAACAATTAAGGTGAAAGTTAAAGGTAAGTGGTAAACAAGCAATGATGTATGGAGCTGAGATATCGGCAATAAAGGGTGCACAGGAGAAGTTGGATTTGGCAGAAATGTGAATGTTGAGATGGACATGAGGAGTTACAAAAAATGACAGAATATGAAATGAGACAATCAGAGGTAACACAAAAGTGGGAGAGATATCTAAGAAAATACAGGAAAGCAGGTTGAATTGGTATGGACATGTGATGAGGAGAGATAATGAACATGTAGGCAAAAGAACAGTGGGAAGAGAAAACAAGGGAATCCAAAGCAGAGGTGGATGGATAAAGTAAAAAAAATATCTGAAGTAAAAGGACTTGACTGCCGAGGATGTACAGAACCAAGCCATAAGCAGACGGTTGATCAGCACATAGAGATGGGGAAAGATGAGTAAGATGAAGATGAAGATACCAATAAATCGTGAAAACTGCCACTGAACCCAATGATAGCAGAATGGTCAAGAACATAGTTTGGGTTAATGCCTAACCAGAATTGTTATAAGGCCTGGACAAGAAGTGGGACTTATTCCTACATTATGACACCACATTAATGCAGCGCATGTAAAAGGAAAGTGCAAGACCTGTATAAATGCGGAGCTCTGAAGAAGCTCTGGGTTTCTTTCTCTATCCTTTTCTGCCAGAGGCCATGATAAGTCAAACACTGATCAGCTCATAAGGGAAATGAAAGAATGAAAAGCAACCTCACCATCTAGGCACATTAGATGTCTAGACTTGTAGAAAAATGAGCTGATATCCACCCAGGTTGTAATGTTCCAAATCACAGTTTCTTAAACTATGGGTCACAACATAAAATATGTCGTGGGTTGCCATTATTGGGTGGCATAGTGTCATAACTCACAGTTGTATTAAATCAGAATGGATCATGCACGGTTTGCAAACGTTTTGCGATGGGTTGCTTAAGTAACCAACTTTGCTCTGCTATGATGTCACCAGTGATTCTCCAAGGGGGGGACTGTCAGTGTGGCATCTCCAAGACAGACTTCCCCTTCGATATGTCTTTCGGTGGGGATTATCCAAAGGTAAGTTTTGACTTGCAGTGGGAATTCACCAAGGAAGAATGTACTGCCAACCTAAAAGGTATGGCTGTCAGTGGAGATTCTCTGAGAAGGTTACCTCTCACTCCAATCTGACAGTCAGCATGGACTGAGTCTCGAAAATACTAAGAAGGGCAAGATTGGGTTGAAAGAAAAAAAAAATTATGAAACCCTGTTGTAAGTTGGCTCACTCATTTTGCTTTGCTTCTGTTTTAAGTACATCAAAAATCTTAATTTAGAGATTGTACTTCTATATCGCTTATATAAAAGTTTGACTCCACTCTTCTGCTCATTTTGTTCTCTTTCTAAATCACATGGGGTCTAGAGATATGAGAAGAGGGGGGATATTTTAACCAAAGATTTCCCGACTGTGACCTGGAGACTGCAGCTGCATCTGTGTGACATGCTGATAAGTGTCACCATGATTGTTCTGACTTTAAAAGAATCACCCAGTCGTGGAACCTCAGATTTAGGAGGAGCAATGTGGATTCTTTCGAGGCCATGGAACAGTGGACAACCTCCTGAGTACAGTACAGTCAGTCTACATGTGTTTTGTGGACATAGAGAAGGCATATTGTATGACTGTGTTCCTCGAGGGATATTGTGGGAGGTGTTGGGAGGTCATGGGGTTCCATAGCCCCTAATAAGGACTTTTTGATCCCTGTATAATCACAGTGAGAGCTGTGTCCACATACTCGGACTGTTTCCAGTGGGTGTGGGACTCCACCAGGGCTGTCCTTTGTCTCCTATCCTGTTTGTGATTTTCAACAACAGAATATAAAGGTGCAGCCAGGGGAGAGGAAGACTTCCTGTTCAGTGACCTTAGAAAATCGTCACTGCTTTATGCAGATGTTGTGGTCCTGTTGACTTCATCAGGCTGTGAACTCCAGGATCCATTGGGATGATTTGTGACCAAATGTGTAGTAGCAGGTATGAGAATCAGCACCTCCAAATCTGAGGTCATTGTGCTCAGTAGGAAAAAGGTGGACCATCCTTTCCGAGTGGGAGGTGAGGTACTGCCTAAAGTGGATGAGTTTAAGTACCTTGGAATCTTGTTCATGAGTGAAGGGGTAGAGGGATGATGAGATCAGCAGACTGTTTGGGGTGGCGGGTGCAGTTATGCAGACGTGATACTGATCGGTAGTGCTGAAGAAGGAGCTGAGTCAGAAGGTTATGTTCTCAATTTACCAGTTGATCCCTACCCTCACCTATGGTCACGAGCTTTGGGTAATGACAGAAAAAATGACATGGCAGGTACAAGTGGCTGAAATGAGCTTTCTCTGCAGGCTGGTGGGGCTCTCCCTTTGAGACAGAGTGAGAAGTGTAGACATCCGGGAGAGTTTTGGAGTAGAGCAGCTGCTGATCCTACGCATCAAGAGGAACTAATTGAGATGGTTCAGGCATCTGATATGACTGCCTCCTTGACACCTCCCTGTGGAGGTTTTGCAGGTACAACCAACTGGGAGGAAACTCCGGGGAAGACCCAGGGCTCACTGGTAGGATTATATCTTCTAGATGGCCTGGGAATGCTTTGAGATCCCACAGTATGACTTGGCAACTGTGGCTGGAGAAAAGGACATTTGGGCCTCACTGCTAAGACTGTTGCCCTTTGAAAAAGTGGTGGAAAATGAATGAATGAATGAAACTGAAAAATTTTTAATGAAAGGACATGACAGAAAAAATACAGTCAAGAAACTGAACAGAGTCCAAAAATCAATGGTTGGGAAAACAAACAATTGGTCCAGTACCAGAAAAGAATTTGACAAAAAGACGATCACTCACCAACACTGTTAATATCCTAGTCTCGAATACTAAAGGGATTTATATTTTGACTTTTGAACTGTCACTCTGGTGACTTCACATTTGTTGCATTTCCAGTGTCTTCTGGGTTTGGTATGGAAACCATGACGCTAGGTGTTGTGCACAACAATGGCATCACAGGAGAAAGATAAACAAATGATAACTTTTCCTAGCAGACTTCCTTAGATGGAACTACTTCTACAAAAAAATAATTTCATGATCATTACTGTCATAAATAAATATTATTGCATTTGTGTTATGTGCTGCATGATAGTTTTTTTTTCTTTGTTTTATTATGGAGAATCAATTTTGTGGGGATTTAAGCTACTTGATATTTATTGGAACTTTCATTTTTATTTCATTGTTACCTTCTTCTGCTTATGCAGAAGTTCCATTATAAAATGTTGTAACTGGGGAATCCCAAAAGCATCAAACTTCCAAAAATACTTTCAAAGTTGCCCTCTAGGGGGGTTTACCATACAACCTGCCGACTAGAAACTAATGGGCCAAGAAAAATCTTTCTAAAAGGAAAGTTTGATTTTAAACAAAGGCTCGATAATTCAAGAAACTCCTAAGAGCACAAAACAAATTGCCTAAGAAAATGACACTCCACTCCCTAGTGTGTTTGAAATGAACCACCCGGAGCTATGGAAGGCCTGCCAATAAATAGTGAGGAGGGCATTCCCTGGCTGTGATTGGCAGGTGGCCCCTCCCCTTCAGGAACCACCCACAACAACAACAACATTTATTTCTATAGCACATTTTTCATACAAACAGTAGCTCAAAGTGCTTTACATAATGAAGAATAGAAAAATAAAAGACACAGTAAGAAAATAAAATAAGTCAACATTAATTAACATAGAATAAGAGTAAGGTCCAATGGCCAGGGTGGTCAGAAAAAAACAAAAAAAACTCCAGACGGCTGGGAAAAAAATAAAATTTGCAGGGATTCCAGACCATTAGACTGCCCAGTCCCCTCTGGGCATTCTACCCAACATAAATGAAAACAATACAAATTTGACATAATGAAATAAACACAGATCAGGTCAGGTCAATTTGGGGGGTATGCACTGGTATAGCGTGTTGCCGCACTCACCACATGAGGAAACAGATCAGGATTCTGGATGGCAAACCCCCCAGGCAGACACACGGTCCAGTCCCAGAAATGACCAACTACCTGCCGCATCCAGGTGTTACGGTGTTACGTGGAAACCCCCTTGGCCTGGTCCGGCCACTCGGGTCCTCAGCAATGTTAGCCAGATAACCCTCAGGGAATTGAGCCACATGGCCGTAGTGCCGTAACTGACTCTTCCTCACAATGCACATAATGAGCCTCATTCGGGACTCCATGAGCAACTGCTCATTCGACACAAAGTCAAACCAGTGGTACCCAAGGATTCTCTGAAGAGACACAGTAGCAAAGGAGTCCAGTCTTCATCTCAGGTCACTGGATAGCGTCCATGTCTCTGAACCATATTGCAAGACAGGAAGCACCAGAACTCTAAAGACTTGGAACTTCGTCCTTTTACAAAGATTTCGGGAGTGCCACACACCCCTTTCCAGCAAACTCATGCTCTCCAAATCCATCTACTGGCTTCATAGGAAGAGTCACCAGAGACATGAATGTCACTGCTGAGGTAAGTTAACCTCTCGACGAGGTCGACACTCTCTCCGTAGGCACACACACTGCTGATGGCTGTGCTCAAGAGGTCATTAAAAGCCTGGATGTTGGTTTTTATTCAGGACACTCGCAAGCCCAGACACTCAGACACCTCACTCAGTTTTTCGAGCACCCTGATCAAAGTCTCCGTTGACTCAGCGAAGATCACAGCATTGTCAGCAAAGTCAAGATCAGTGAATCTCTCTTCACCAACAGATGCCCCACAGCAGATGGACCCCACAACCTTCCCCAACACCCAGTCCATGTAAGCATTGCACAGAGTAGGAGCAGAACACATCTGTGATGAACCTCAAAATCAACTGGGAAAAACGCAGAGGTTCTGCCTCCACTCTACACAGCATTCACAGTACCAGTGTGCAGACCGGCCATGATATCCAGCAACCTTGTCCCACAAGGTGTATAAACAAAAGAAACATTAATACAAATAAATGATACACAATTAGGCACAACACACAACTTTGAACCTCAGCCAGGGGAGAACTGCTGGATGAAACATGACAATAAATATGGCGGCTCTGCAATGTAGCCTCATCGCTCTGTGGATAAATTCTATCAATAAACATTCTACAATAATGAATTTATTTATCTAGTAGGTGCAAGGTTTCCCTTTAGCTTGCGACTTCCATCTGTTCTTGACCTCTCTTTCAATCTGCCCTCATCTTTCATTTGCCAGCTATTACGATCTTTATGGTTTTGACTTTTGTCTGTCCCTAATTATAAGTCTGCCTGACATGACACATCCTGGTCACTTTGCCCCTCACAATCATTTGTGAAGGTGCTCTCTCTACAATAACAATACAGAATGAGTCAAAGGTTTAGGATACTCGGTTCTAAATAGCCAGGAGAGGATCACAACGGCAAAAAAAAAACAGACTCATAAGTAGAAATGTGCTCAATAAGAATAAATTTAACTGGATTGTTGTTACTGAATTTTTGGCATCCACTTGAGAAACAAAGGCCCAACACTGATGCTTGCTAGAGAGGTGACAAATTCGATGACTCCATGCATAATTCACGAGTTACCTTGGCTAATACATATCACTGTGCCCACACTATATAAAAAAAAATACTCCGCAAAACCGGCAATATTTTTGGAGAAATACTGCCGTTGAAATATTCTGTTAAAGAAAGCAACACCATTTTCCTGTGTTGCTCCAAGTATGCTTTCATCGGAGATAATCATTTTTCCTTCCAAGCGCTTCATTTTCCCATACCATACATCCCTTCAAAGATACCAAACAAACTTAGCAATGCGCAGCTCACAATTTATTTGTGCCCTTAAGCTAACTTTCACCCTTCTTTGGAAATCTGCCCCTTTTGACCTACTTTATTTTCTTTTAAACACAGAGATGCTGCTACTCATTTACTTTTAATTGACAGGTTGGAGAAGTACCACTCTGTCAGTTCTGCCCAAGGTGCAGGTTACTCGAGGTGTTTTTATTTTGTTGCTGTCAAGTGCACTGCGGCCTGGACTATGTGGGTTTGACATTAGATGTCTGGATGCTGTCAGGTTGTTGACACACCCTTATCTTATGTCTGCAGTCCCCGGCTTACCTGTTAGGACATCCACATATGTTTTTTGATGCAGGGGCCTCTTATATCTTTGGCCCTGGACTGAAATTTCAAGCCTTCATTGGCTGAAATAACAATAAAAAAATGTCAATAATAGGGAAACAAAACAATACAACAAAACCAACAGAAAAACAATAGCAAGGATGAACATTAATAACAGTCGCCTTGCACTTCTTCAGCAATTTGTGTGACCGCCTACTGCATCCACCACTGGTCTGTCGCAGAACCTGCACTTGTCAGATGTCATCCCATTGATGCAGAAGGGCCTGACGAAGTTGCTGGCCATTAGCAGGGAGATAGCCATGTCTTTGGATGTTTGTGATCCAGACCATGTCAAAGGGTAAGTGAAGCATTGTACCCATGTGGGTCCCACTTCATGCTCCCATCTCCTTTTCAGGAGCTCTTGAACCCGACACCGTCGGTAATGTCACTGGATGAGCTGATCAGTGAGGACACAATGAAGCAAGGAGATGGTGCAAAAAGTGCTTTCATTTAAAATGTCAAAATCAAAAACAAAAGTGTTCAAATAAATAGTGCAGTGTTCACAACGTTATTAAATAAATAATCCATAAAAACAGGTAAAAATCCCAGATGTTTAAAACAAGGCTAAAAACTAGATTAAAATCCTGCCGACAGCATTGGGGTCACACCAGCCAAGCTCTGCTCCTTCCCAGTCTCTCCATTTCACCCAAAGTATATTCAGCTGGAGAGACTTCAGCCACCATGGTCCTCATTCTACTGACTACCGTGTGGTTGTCATCCGTCTTCCTTATCGTACTCTGAGTCATCCCTCGGATCCCTTTTTCCCGATCGTACACATCCCATTAGCGTCGATCACTCGCTCCATCTGGGACCCTGATTGCGCTGACCTCTCTTTTTCACAGTGGGATCTCCACTCTCCTTCCTCAAAGCTGCACTCACGCTCTTCCCTTCTTCCTTTCTTTTACCATTTTTTCCCCCCTCCACACTAGCACTCCTACTATATTGTAGTGGTCAGAAGCCGCTAAGATTCACACCGTCGTGAGTGACGGTGATTTATTTATTTTATACGAGGATTACCAGGGACAACCCCAGCCTTGGCACGACACACACACACTACAGAGACAACAAAGAAAACACATTGGGAACTTAAACGATAAAAAAAGTATAATGAAATTAAGTTAACTAAATGAAAACAATAATACCACCCCTGATCCCTACGGCGATATTACATTTAACAGATAAACACGACAAACACGCAGTAAAGTCTATGTATGAAATGATCAGCGGTGAAGTTATGTCCAGTGATTTGTATGAAGCGAGGGAAATGGAAAAACACAGTCCTACCGGTAGTTGCTGAAGTATGATGACAGATGAATGGTTCAGGAGCGCTCCTTCTTCCGTGAAAGCCAATGAATCCAGACAACGTCCTCAGTAACAGTAAACAGGTAGACAAATGATTCCAGACCCCAACAACAATACAATCCAGGACACGAAGATGTATGGCAGAAAAACGGCAGGCAGTTCAACAGATATTACAAGCACCAAACAAACAAGAACAACTTTTTTTTTCTCTTCGACCCCTGCCCTCCTTTTAAACCCCACTGGCCACCTTTGACCCCAACAGCCCCTGCAAGGACTGCTGGGAGATGCAGTTCTAACTAATGGTAGCACTGCTACAATATATAATGGAGACGTGGCTCAGGTGTGGCGATTAGCAGCTCCCGGCATCAATTACAGGTACGGATGACTCCTCACCTGTGCACTTAAGCGAGGACCACACGAATCATGAAGCACCCGGGAACCACTCCTGACACACTACCCTCTATAAGCCACGAGTGCTGCGATTATCCATTTAAAACTGGGCTGTTTCATCTGAGCTGTTGACCCGCTATACCACAGGCATACGGAATGGCCTTGTTTAAGTAAAGTTGTGTCTGGGGTTTGGGGGCTAGAGATGCTCCCAGTGGTCCCAGTATACAGTGTGTATTTATATACACAGCATATGTATTTTTACATATACAGTGGAAGCTCGAGATACGAACAGCTCTGTATACGAGAAATTGAAAATACGAGGAAAGTATGAGCGAAAAATTTGGATCTAAATACGAGCATTGGCTCGTAACGAGCCACGAGCCAGGCTGTGGGTATGCGTGACGCGTTTCCCGATCCGCCTCGACTCAGGGATTCACCCAAGCTGACACTGCCAGCCCGTCAGCTCACTCAGTGTTCCTTGTTCTCCCGTAGCGTGAGGATCTACGCGTTTGTGCGCTTGTGATTTCATTGTTTTTTTTGCATTTAACGTGAAAATTATTATTCCATGAGAGAGCCTTCCGGAATCAGAGGGGGACTCTCCTTCCCCACAATAACCCGTTTCCTCCTCCCCACCTCCCTATCGTCTCCCTCAAGCCAGCCAGGACTCTTCATAAAGGTAAACTACAGTTATATTATTTACCAGTGCTATTTATTAAAGGTAAACTACAGTATATATTATTTATCAGTGTTATTTGTTAGGAAAATTGATTTTTATGTTGATATTTTTGGGGCTGCGGAACGGATTAACTGGATTTCCATTATTTTCAATGGGGAAGTTTGTTCTAGATACGAGAAATTCGCTATACGAGCTCAGTGCTGGAACAAATTACCTCGTATCTCGAGGTTCCACTGTATATTTTAACACTATGCTTCAAACTTGTCATCTCTGGCCCTTCATAAATATAACAGTGGAATAAACTTCATAAATATAACAGTGGTATAAACTAAGTCAATAAATGTCATACATCTTGTGCATTTCTTCCTTGTGGTGAATGCCCACCTCCATTGTTTTTTTACCTATACACTTTATGTTATTTTCTGGGTTACCAAATCAGACACCCCACTATAGATGGAGGACTTCTATCTAGTCCTATTCTTCCTGTCCGTCTGCACACATGTCTCCTTGTCGCGTCCTTTCGTCCTCATGTTCTAATGTCAGCTTGCTCATCATTGCATCCAGTGGCCTTAATTAGCCCTAAGTGCAACACGCTGCAGGCAAGGCAATGTCATTTAAGCTATAACTGCTGTGACAGCTGCATTCTCTCAGATTCTACTGGTGCAATGTTTTTCTTATAAGCTGCACATGGTAAAGTTGCTACTTGTACCAGCATTTTGATAGAAAAGACACAAATCACAACATTTAAAATAGAAGTAAAAATTTGAAAACTGATAAGCAGTCAGAGTGCTAAATGCTGCAGAGACAAAGTAGAAACGCATCCCGGCTGGCCAAGCTGTTTGGGGAGTTTGCACTTTTTCCTTATAGGCAAAAATGGCAAATTTGTCCATTTAAAGTGACATCAACAATGCAAGAAAGTAAAGGGGACTGAATGCTTTCTGAATCCACTGTATATTAAATCAACACATCCATCTCCTAAATTGACTTTTTACATTAAAATGCCTGTGCCTGGATGCCTCAGTATTCGGGGATGCCAGTCCGTTTTCCCAGCATGACCCTCCATTTCTGCTGTAGCAGCCCTTGTGATTAAAAGCTTCTTCCTTCTGTACTCCTGATAAATTACATGCCAATAGCGACACCCGGATTTCAAATTGTGGTGGGCCTAAATTTATCACAGTGGGGCCTAATGTTGTTTCTATTCATGGTCCAGTTTGAATGGTTTGTGTTCACACTAATTTAAATCCACTTAAAAGCAGCATCGATAAAATGACTTGCCCACCAATTGTAGATACTTAAAATGTACCTGCCCATCACAAGACACAAACAACCAAATATTATGTGTTTCAATTTTGACCAGTATAGCATTATGTCCGATAACCATTTAGCCATTCCTTGCAATTTGTGTTTGCATATCTGACATGTGTGTTTGCAATTTTCGAATACACAAGTGAATCTGTCCTCAACTAGATTATTACGAAAACAGCAAAGTCGCATCTTTCGATATCTACAGTATCTTCATCAGCTGTGGAATATTGTAGCGCCCCAGCCAAGGTTGAAGGCCTTTTGAAGTGACTGTTGGGTCCAACTGAGAGAGGGTGGAGTACAGCGCGGAGGACTGACAGTGGTGATATGATTGATGCGGAAAGGCGGTGGCAGTGCCTGGAATGGGAGGAGGGGCTAGAAGGTTGTGTTCTGGGATTACAATGTTGCCATTTTTCTTTTTCTGTATTTTTGCTTTTCTTTAATGCCGTCTCTCAGGACCACAAATATGAGAGAAATATAGGAGATTGTAAATTCATTTGTTTTGCTGTTACAACCCTGTTTTTTTTTTCCTTTTTTTTAATCTGATGAGGAGTTTGCTACACTATGAATAATGTTGCATTAGTGCCACAATGCTTTCCGAAATATTCTATCTTCTTCTTTTTCTTCTTTCGGCTGCTCCTGTTAGGGGTTGCCACAGCGGATCATCTTCTTCCATATCTTTCTGTCCTTGCATCTTGTTCTGTTACACTCGCCACCTGCATGTCCTCTCTCACCACATCCATAAAACTTCGCTTAGGTCTTCCTCTTTTCCTCTTCCCTGGCAGCTCTATCCTTAGCATCCTTCTCTCAATATACCCAGCATCTCTCCTATGCATGTGTCCAAACCAACGTAATCTCGCTTCTCTGACTTTGTCTCCCAACTCTCCAACTTGAGTTGACCCTCTAATGTTTTCATTTCTAATCCTATCCATCCTCATCAGACCCAGTGCAAATCTGAGCATCTTTAATTCTGTCACCTCCAGCTCTGTCTCCTGCTTTCTGGTCAGTGCCACCGTCTCCAACCCATATAACATATCTGGTCTCACTACCGTCCTGTAGACCTTACCCTTCACTCTTGCGGATACCTGTCTGTCACAAACTACTCCTGACACTCTTCTCCACCCACTCCACCCTGCCTGCACTCTCTTTTTCACCTATCTTCCACAATCCCCATTACTCTGTACTTTTGATCCCAAGTATTTAAACTCGTCCACCTTGACCAACTCTACTCCCTGAATCTTCACCATTCCACTGATCTCCCTCTCATTTACACACATGTATTCTGTCTTGTTCCTACTGACCTTCACTCCTCTCCTCTCTAGAGGATATCTCCACCTCTCCAGGGTCTCCTCAACCTGCTCCCACACTATCTCTACAGATCACAATGTCATTAGCAAACATCATAGTCCACGGGGACTCCAGTCTAAAATGGTCTGTCAACCTGTCCATCACCATTGCAAATAAGAAAGGGCTCAGAGCCGATCCCTGATGTAATCCCACCTCCAACTTGAATGCATCCGTCACTTCTACCACAGAGCTCACCACTGTCACACTTCCCATGTACTTATCCTGTACAACTCTTACGTACTTCTCTGCCACTCCTGACTTCCTCATACAATACCACAACTCCTCTCGAGGCACCCTATCATATGCTTTCTCCAGGTCCACAAAGATGAAATGCAACTCCTTCTGGCCTTCTCTAAACTTCTCCATCAACATCCTCAGATCAAACATTGCATCTGTGGTGCTCTTTCATGGCATGAAACCATACTGCTGCTCACTAATCATTACCTCACTTCTTAAATGAGCTTCCACTAGCCTTTCCCATAACTTCATGCTGTGACTCATCAATTTTAGTCCTGCACATCCACCTTATTCTTAAATATCGGCACCAGTACTCTTCTTCTCCACTCCTCAGGCATCCTCTCACTTTCCAAGATTCCATTAAACAATCTGGTTAAAAACTCCACTGCCTTCTCTCCTAAACACCTCCATGCTTCCACAGGTATGTTATCTGGGCCAACAGCTTTTCTATTTTTCATCCTCTTCATAGCTGTCCTTATTTCCTCCTTGCTATTCTGTTGCACTTCCTGATTCACTATCTCCACATCCAACCTCTTCTCTCTCTCATTCTCTTCATTCATCAGCCTCTCAAAGTACTCTTTCCATCTGCTCAACACCCTCTCCTCGCTTGTGAGTATGTTTCCATCTTTATCCTTTATCACCCTTACCTGCTGTACATCTTTCCCAGCTCGGTCCCTCTGTCTAGCCAATCAGTCCTTTTCTCCCTCCTCAGTGTCCAACCTCTCATACAACTCATCATACACCTTTTCTTTCGCCTTCGCCACCTCTCTCTTCATCTTGTGCCTTATCTCCTTGTACTTTTGTCTACTTTCTGCATCTTTCTGACTATCACTCTTCTTTTTTGCCATCCTTTTCCTCTGTATACTCTCCTGTATTTCTCCATTCCACCACCAGGTTTCTTTTCCTCCTTAATCTTTCCAGATGTCACGCCAAGCACCCTTCTTGCTGTCACCTTTACAACATTTTGCTGTAGTTTCCCAGCTGTCTAGTAACTCTTCACTGCCAGCCAGTGCCTGTCTCACCCTCTCCCTAAACTCAACCTTGCAGTCTTCCTTTTTCAATTTCCACCATTTGATCCTTGGCTCTTCCTCTTCTTGATCTCCAATGTCATCCTGCAGACCACCATCCTATGCTGCTTAACTACACTTTCCCCAGCCACCACTTTGCAGTCTTCAGTCTCCTTCAGATCAGCTCTTCTGCATAGGCTGTAATCCACCTGTGTGCATCTTCCTCCACTCTTGTACGTAACCCTATGTTCCTCCCTCTTCTTAAAATACGTATTCACCACAGCCATGTCCATCCGTGTAGCAAAATCCACTATCTTCTGACCTTCTTCATTCCTCTCCTTGACACCATGCCTACCCATCACCCCCTCGTCTCCACTGTTCCCTTCAACAACATGCTAATTAAAATCTGCCCCAATCACCACTTTCTGTCCCTTGGGTACACTGTTCATCACTTCATCCAGCTCACTCCAAAAATCTTCTTTTTCACCCATTGCACACCCAACTTGCAGTGCATATGCACTAACAACATTCATCATCACACCTCCAATTTCCAGCTTCATAAATAATCATTACTCTTTTCACCTCCAAAACACTCTTGACATGCTGTTCCTTCAGAATAACCCCTACCCCATTTCTCCTCCCATCCACACCATGATAGAACAATTTGAATCCACCTCCGATCCACCTGGCCTTACTCCCCTTGCATTTAGTCTCTTTTACACGCACACTATATCAACCTTCTTTCTCTCCATCATATCTGCTGACTCTCTCCCCTTACCAGTCATACTGCCAACATTCAAAGTTCCTGCCCTCAGTTCCACTCTTTTTACTTTCCTCCTCTCCTCCTGCCTCCGGACACGTCTCCCACCTCTTCTTCTCCTTCTTCTTCTTTGGTCAACAGTAGCCCAATTTCCACCAGCACCCTGTTGGCTAACACTACTGGTGGCAGTCGTTGTTAACCCGGGGCTCGACCTATCTGGTATGGAAATTTTTATTGTTATCTGCATATTGATTTGGCAAAATTTTACACCAGATGCCTTTCTTGACGTAACCCTCCCCATTTATCCAGGCTTGGGACTGGCACAAAGAAACACACTGGTTTGTGCATCCCCTCTGGCTGGGTACTATACAGGTCATAAAATGAATAATTCCAAATATCATATATACGTATGTCTATTTTTTTTTTCAGTGCAGCTTTGACATCATGGACCATAAGGTGTATACTAATTCAGCGTAAGAAGTAACACTCAATAAAACTGAACAAAAAAAATTCAAGTGACAGTGAGATACAAAGAAAGCAGATTCACCAGCGTTTGTGTGTCAGCTTTTATTCCCCCAGATCAGAGAATTTCCAGTTCTATTGTCTCAAAACACAACTCAAATCTACAGTTATTCTCAGTTTCAAATAAAAACTAACAATGTCAGATCTGGGGTGGTGGGGACAGGGATTGTATCGTGATTGTTACTGACAGATTAAAAGTGAAAAATAAAACGCTAACTTTTACACCGGCTGTTACAGACGCAAATCCAATGTATGTTTTTATTGTATAATATTAACAATAAGGGCAGCTCACTACTAAAAATGATAAATTTACAAGGCAGCTGGTATTGAACCCACAACCTCTTAACTAGAAGTCAGCAGCTCTTACCACTGCACCACGGAAGCTGTCATATTGTCCTTGTACCTTTTGTGAAAGTGTTTATTTGATATTTGCACTTCAGGATTCATACATTATACAGTTCATGTCTACATTTTGTCATTTATTACTAAAACATGATAAACATTCCTATTGTAACAATGTGTTTACAAAGATTGTTGTAGACACGGAACACACATGAAATGCATGTGCTCCAAAGAACGATCTATTATCTTCCTATACAACTCTAGGTACCTGACTCCCAGACAATCAAGGCTTGAACTGGGAGAACTTGTTGACCTTTCTGTGGCGGTGGTGGAGGGAGATGGTATAACAGGCTGCTTGTGCTGATTGACACATTTACAAAACAAAAGGCACTGACAGAGAGGTGCGAAGGAATTTAAGGTGGGCATGGATTATGTGTTTTTTCATAGGCTTTGGTAATTCTAGTGTTAATGGCGTTTCAGGTGATAGCCATGATTCAGACAGCTCTCTGGCACTCTTGGTCTTGGCCCTGAATCTTACTTGCACCCTGTCCCAGTTATACGTGTGACTGGTTGAATTGGATCCTTCTTCTGACAGCGTTGCGATGTTCTTGTATGCGTGTTGTGAGTCTTTTAGGTGTCTGTCCCATGTACACAGCTGGCCATGCACTGCATGGTATACTATGCACTGTGCTTCGTTTCTCTGCTGCAGATTTTTTGCTTCTGGTATTAAAAAAAATTGTCCGCAGAGTGATTTTATGTTTAGATGCTATGTTGATGCCTCTTACACTGTTATCTGTTTGTATCAATGAGCTGCAAAGTTGTATGCCTTATAACTGAAATTGGAAAATTTAATATTTGAGTTGGTGGCTCGTTGACATCAGAGAAATCCATGACCCGGATGATTCATCAGTGTTTGCTGGCTGGGTGGCAGTAGATTTTACAGCACACACAGTGGTAGCATATGGTAGCACAAACATTGCTAAAATGAACACAGGTAGCTACGGGTTTCCACTCGCCACTGGAACAACACCAAAATGTTCATTGGCAACATCACACTCTGACATGTTTTGCACTTCTTTTTGTTTGCTTTCACTAACAACACCTAAAATGGCTGTTCATCAAGACACTGTTCATGTTTTCCTCTATCAGGACGGAGCCTAAGAGTAGTGATGGGCAATTCACACTTTTTGAATGACTCTTTTCAATGAATCATATGAATCGATTCAATGGAGCTCAAATTCAGTAAGTTACTAGCTGATAGTCTCATGTGTTTTTGAGACACTGACAACATTTTATATCAATCTTATTTTCTAAATCTTTTTATGCAGACTACAGTATGCTGTATCATCGTCATCCATATATGTGCTTTCCAGATATGTTTTAAGAGTTAAATGCACTTTTGTAATGATTAAGTTAACCCTGATATCTATCTATCTATCTATCTATCTATCTATCTATCTATCTATCTATCTATCTATCTATCTATCTAAGAAAAAGACAGAAACAGTACATTATTGTGGAAAAAACTTTCCTCTATTTTCAAGGAAGTCATTTTTGGAGATCAGATGAGAATGCAGAACAATTTTTTATTTGCACGTAGATATGCACAAATCTCTTGGTCCATGGAGTGAGCAATTAATCATACAGTTTCTTTGCTTTTATGCATCTCTACTACTATGACCTCATTTAATGTATCACATTATAAAACTCTTAATATGGATAGCTTTATTATGTCATCCAATCATGTGGTGTCACCAGTATTTTCAGACTCCTATGGACTTGCCTATTTACCTGAATGCCGCCTTGTTGAAAGGGGAATTCTGTGTCGCTTTCTAGGAGGAGTTTTTGGACTTTCCCATTAATTAATCCTCACTTTCAAGAGGGGTGTTAGTTACTTGTTTACCTTATTTTAAATGTGGGAAATCAAGATGGTGGTTTCTCAGAGATGAAGCAGACCTCATGTGTTCAAGCTTTAAGCCATGTTTAGTTAAATCTGTAGTTACCTTCAGTCTTTACCTTGTGTTTAAATAATTCATTGTTATCAGTCTATCTATCTATCTATCTATCTATCTAAACATTAATTAAAAAGCAAAGCTTAATGGCAAAAAATACGTAAATACAACACAAAAATAAAATTAAACAAAGCAAAATAAATAAATCTGGAAAAAGCTAAACATTATGAATATCCATGATTTTTTTTTTTTTGATTAGAGATTGTTGTGTTGCTGAGTCAACTTTAATTTGAACTTTAACTTTATTTATTTCATATAGGTAAATTCCTTTGGTTTGTGCATCAACAAAAACTTACATAAATATAATTTTTAAATAGAAAAAAAAAAACAGGACAAAGCATTGCAGTATAAGGGACCACATATATCTGAACCCCAACATGCATACCTAAACTGAACATACATACATAGATACGCAAGTACATTTCATATATCAATATGTATATAATGTCAGAGATGGACGTGTTTTCATTAAGCAGCCTGTATGTTGAGGGTAAAAATGATCTCTTGCAATACAACTCTGGAAGTTTTTATTCACAGCACTGAAATAAAATGTACTATGTAGTGGGTGTGTGGGACCATTGAAGTTTTGGTGGCACAGGTCCTCATATACTGTAGTTGCTGCTGGACTGATTTTTGCCCCACACCAATGCCTCTACTCGCTGCTTTAATCAGATACTGTTGTTTGAGTTTCTTTTGAGCATGGATGTTACCAAAGATGCTGTTTAAGCCAATGAAAGAACACTCTGCTGAAGAGATAAACAGAGCATATGGAGAATGTAGCAGTTCACAATAATTTATAAAAGTAAAATGGCCTTTATCTTGATTTCTTTAACTGTATCTAAAGTGTTTTCATTAAATCCCAGTTGGCTGTTAATCTCCACTCTTAAACATTTTCAGAATGTGATTTGTTCTACTAGTTCATCATTTATTTCCATATTTGTGACCTCTGTCTTTATTTTCATAAAAAAAATAATGACAATCTCTTTAGTTTTCTTTGCATTTATTACAAGGACAAGTCTACTACATCTCTGTCAAAACACTAACAGAACAAAAAGTCAGCCTTTAAGAATCCCACCCGTGTCGTGTCAACTGCATTAGGGTTACCAAGTCCTTAAAAGAATGATAGCCTAAGACAGCTTAAATATAACAAATTTGCCCAAAGAAATAGCACGATGCCTGAGGTAGACAAAATGAGACATTGGAAAGTGGGGAGGGGGGGTGTCAGAGTGGGAGGGTTAGGTACATACTGTACCACCAGAGACGGAGGTGGGGGGGGTGTTCCTCCCGAGACATTTCAGAGTGATAGAATGGGTGTATATATATACCATCACAGTAAATGGGATGTTCCAATGGTAAAGAACATATACAAGTGCAAATAGCAGTGGAAGAGATGTCAAATGGTGTGACTGTAGATGGCGCTATATCGACGATCAACCTGACACAGACAGACACGGGAGGCACACTTCTAAAAACACAAGTGCTTTTATTTTTCTTTATTCATGGAGAGCGTCTTCCCTATTCCCAGGTATCCACGACACACAGTCCAAAGCACAATACTGCACAATACTTTCCTCTTCGCTATCTTCGCCACTCCTCTCTGGCAGGCTTCATCCACTACCACCCAACTCTGGCTCCTGGAAGTGGTGCTTGCTGGCTTCTTTTATAGCTCACCAAGAAGTGCTCCAGGTGTTTGATGACCTACTATTGGTTGCACTTCCTGGTGTGGCAGAAGAGCCCCCCAGGCACTCCTGGATCACAACAGGGTTGTAGAGAACTCCATCATCCATGGAGGCACCACTACCACCCATTGGGTCTGCCATCTAGCATCCCGGGGGAGGTACTGTTCTGACCAGGCTTGCTCACCTTGTCCATAAAGTGAAGAGCTCTCCCGGCCAGACAAAGACCCTGGGCGTCTGTGACAATGGATAAAAAATATGCTAAAAATGCTTTTGGAGGGGAGTTGAAAAATAGCCTAAAAATACCGTATTGTTTTTAAAAAAAGTAGCTCAAACAAAGCACACTTCATAAAAGCCTATCTTTTTGCTATGGATAGCAATCAATAATAGCCCAAATGGATGAGAGTTGGCAACACTAGACTCTGAATATTTATACAAGGTGCCAGCTGGTGAAGAAGCCTGGTACTTGTTTGAATGTAAAGTGTAAAGCATGGAAGACACCATGCAGCCCTGGGGCACTCTGGTATTTAACAGTTTTATGAAGAAGATGGTGCTGTTAAATCTCATTTGGTGAGTGTGATTTCTAAGAAAATTGAAGAGCCATATAATACGTTTTTTACTTTACCCCAAATTCTAAGAATTCGCCCACTAATAATTGAGGCTGAATAGTATTAAAGACACTGCTAAAATCTGTAAACACAATCTGAACAAACCCTCGTTCTTGTTCTCATCTGATTATTTCCACCATGGGTACAAAAGAAATGGGTAGAAGCTCTAGTCTGTTCTGCATCAAGAAAGGACACATCCCAAGGGTGAACCAGCACCCCTGCTGGACACAACCATATCTACCTAAGCACAAAAGTGACAAAACCTCAGGAGCAACTTAGAGTCTCCTCTGTGAATGTTCTTGAGTAGCCCAGCCAGAGTTACAGTCAATCAAACATTTCTGGAGAGACCTGAACATAATAGCTGCCCACCATTGGTCTACACCCAACCTGACAGAGCTTAGGAGAATCTACAGAAAGCAATGGCTGACAAATCCAGGTGGGCAAAGCTTGCTGTGTCAAACCCAAGAAGACTCCAAGCTGTAACCACAGCCAAAGTGGATTCAAGTAAGTATTGAGTACAAAGTCTGAATACTTCTGTCAATGGATATTTCTAAGTTTTTTCTACTTTTAATAAATTAGCAAACAATTTCTAAAATTCCCCTTTTGATTTTTCATTTGGGCGTACTGAGTGTTGTTTGATGTTTGATTGAAATGGTTTAAGATAGTGAAAGGTTCTGAATAAGGCACTATATAACACTAGCACATATCTTCTAAATGCCTGAGAGCACCCGTCTTCAAAACCACCGTCCGTGGGTCCGCCACTGCCTGTTAACAGTGAAATTGTTAACGAAGCATACATGCTGATTAGGAAGATCATTATCATGCTAAAACGTAAATGAGCCGGGAATGTAAATTCACCCTCAATGGTCAAGCATCAATTGCCTTTATTTATCTGAATTTGTATTCCGAGGAATCTCAACAAACAAACTTTATGAGGGAATCTTTTTTTTTTTCTCTTGACAGCTGTCATAGAAGAGTTTTAAAATTCACATTTGTATTACTGTTCTTTTTTTTTTGGTTTTAATTTGTAATGGTTGTCTATCAGTGGTCCCTCTGTGCAAAATATATTAGCATATCATTAGTATCCGTGTCTAATTTAACAAGCATTTTATGAAATCTCTCATTTAGAAAATTAGCAGTCCCAAAAGCCATCCCTTCCGGGGTCTCAAAAGCGATTTCAGATGAGACTTCACAAACAGATTGGAAACTGGTTACTCCATGGTTTGTGATTTCTTATGTTAAAATTTAAATTCAGGCATATAAATGTCCCGTACTACACGTTATGCATGCAAGGTCACTGACTGGGATGGGAACACTTTTTGAGGAGGTCCCACGACAGTCTATGGAGAAATTCATTGTTTTAGAATGGTGCAATCAGTAACAATATCAGCAAGAGCGGCAGTGGTGGAGAAAACTGCCTGAGGTTACAGAAGGTGGGAATGCATAATGACTTGAACCGAGTGGGCCATTAAGCAGGTCAGCTCCCTCTTTATGGTTTAGGATAAAAGCCGTCTCCCACTCCAGGAAGGTTTTATTTATTACACAGTGGCTGACCGAGTGGTCTTTTTAAAGACAGTGGTTGCACAATGATAAGGAGCTGACTCTTGTCCAAATGTGATCTCGCTTGACTTTAGATTTGTGAAAGCTCACAGCTCTATTATGTAAAAAAAAAATGCAGCAAAATATGAGCTGTAATATACCACAGTATATAATAAACCTCAACTGTGTGCTTGTCTGTTTATGTGTGTGATCCGTCTGAGCAATCTCATTGGTCAGTTTGGTTTTGATCTGATTGGTTGGTAAGACTTTGGTTGCTCTGTGGTAGAGATGATGACACGATACTTTAGTGGTGCGAAGTCCAGTTCTTCATTGTGACAATTAAATGAAGCTTTTCAATGACAATGATACAAATAACCTACCGAGTGACACTTGGGCGCCAAGTACTAAAGAGACACAAGTTGAGACGTCTTTAACAGCATTTATTAATTTAGCACATTTTCATACAAATGATGTAGGTCAAAGTGCTTTACAGGTTGAAGAAAGAGAAAAAACACAATATATATTATAAAATGGAATTAGGGAACACTAATTAACATAGAATAAAAGTAAAGTTCGATGGCCAGGGAGGACAGAAAAAAAAAAAAAACTCCAAACGGCTGTAAAAAAAAAACAAAATCTGCAGGGGTTACAAGGCCAAGACACTACCCAGTCCCCTCTAGGCATTCTACCTAACATAAATGATCTCAATCAGTCCTCATGGTATTCAAGGTTCACATGGAAGAACTTGATGATGAAGGTCATGTGGACTTCTGGTCTTTAATTTATCAATGTGGGGACATCACGATGCTTTGATCAGGTGGTGGTGATCTCTCATTCTCTTCATTCATCAGCATCTCAAAGTACTCTTTCCATCTGCTCAACACACTTTCCTCGCTTGTGAGTATGTTTCCATCTATATTCTTTATCACCCTAACCTGCTGCACATCTTTCCCAGCTGTCTAGCTGCCTCTGTCTAGCCAATCAGTCCTTTTCTCCCTCTTTAGTGTTCAACCTCTCATACAATTCATCATACGCTTTTCTCTAGCCTTCGCCGCCACTCTCTTCACCTTGCGCCTTATCTCCTTGTACTCTTGTCTACTTTCTGCATCTCTCTGACTATCCCACTTCTTCTTTGCCATCCTCTTCCTCTGTATACTCTCCTCATTCCACCACCAGGTTATCTTTTCCTCCTTCCTCTGTCCAGATGCCACGCCAAGCACCCTTCTTGCTCTCACCCTTACTACATCTCATGTAGTTGCCCAAATGTCTGGTAACTCTTCACTACCACCCAGTGCCTGTCTCACCTACTCCCTAAACTCAACCTTGCAGTCTTCCTTTTACAACTTCCACCATTTGATCCTGGGCTCTACCCTCACTCTCTTCCTCTTCTTGATCTCCAAGGTCATCCTACAGACCACCATCCTATGCTGCTTAACTACACTTTCCCCTGCCACTACTTTGCAGTCTTCAATCTCCGTCAGATCAACTCTTCTGCATAGGATGTAATCTACCTGTGTGCATCTTCCTCCACTCTTGTACGTAACCCTTCCCTCTTCTTAAAATATGTATTCACCACAGCCATGTCCATCCTTTTCACAAAATTCACTATACTCTGACCTTCTTCATTCCTCTCCTTGACACCATACCTACCCATCATCTCCTCATCTCCACTGTTCCCTTCACCAACATGTCCATTGAAATCCACTCCATTCACCACTCTCTGTCCCTTGAGTACACTGTTCATCACTTCATCCAACTCACTCCAAAAATCTTCTTTCTCAACCATTGCACACCCATCTTGCGGTGCATATGCACTAACAACATTCATCATCACACCTCCAATTTCCAGCTTCATAATCATTACTCAGCCTGACACTCTTTTCACCTCCAAAACACTTTTGACATACTGTTCTTTCAGGATAACCCCTACCCCATTTCTCCTCCCAAACACACCATGATAGAACAATTTAGATAGATAGATAGATAGATAGATAGATAGATAGATAGATAGATAGATAGATAGATAGATAGATAGATAGATAGATAGATAGATAGATAGATACTTTATTAATCACAAGGGGAAATTCACATACTCCAGCAGCAGCATACTGATAAAGAACAATATTAATTTAAAGAGTGATAACCATGAAGGTATAACAGATAGACAATAATTTTGTATAATATTAACGTTTACCCCATCCACCACCACCCCCCCCCAGTTGAAATTGAAGAGTCGCATAGTGTGGGGGAGGAACGATGTCCTTAGACTGTCAGTGGAGCAGGATGGTGACAGCAGATTGTCGCTGAAGCTGCTCCTCTGTCTGGAGATGATCCTGTTCAGTGGATGCAGTGGATTCTCCATGATTGACAGGAGCTTGCTCAGTGCCCATCGCTCAGCCACGGATGTCAAACTGTCCAGCTCCATGTCTACAATAGAGCCTTCCTTCCTCACCAGTTTGTCCAGGCGTGATGCGTCCTTCTTCTTTATGCTGTCTCCCCAGCACACCACCGCATAGAAGAGGGCGCTCCAAACAACCGTTTGATAGAACATCTGCAGCATCTTATTGCAGATGTTGAAGAACGCCAGCCTTCTAAGGAAGTATAGTTGACTCTGGCCTTTCTTACACAGAGCATAAGTGTTGGCAGTCCAGTCCAATTTATCATCCAGCTGCACTCCCAGGTGTTTATAGGTCTGTACCCTCTGCACAGTCACCTCTGATGATCACAGGGTCCATGAGGGACCTGGGCCTCCTAAAATCCATCACCAGCTCCTTCGTTTTGCTGGTTTGAGTCGCATTATTTAACAAAGTCCTTAATTAGATTCCTTTACTCCTCCTCCTGCCGACTCTTGATGCAGACCACGATATCAGTGTCATCAGTGAACTTTTGCACGTGGCAGGACTCAGAGTTGTATTGGAAGTCCGATGTATATAGGCTGAACAGGACCGGAGAAAGTACAGTCCTCTGCGGCGCTCCTGTGTTGCTGACCACAATGTCACACCTGCAGTTCCCAAGATGCACATACTGAGGTCTGTCTTTAAGATAGTCCACAATCCGTGCTACCAGGTATGAATCTACTCCCATCTCAGTCAGCTTGTCCCTAAGGAGCAGAAGTTGGATGGTGTTGAAGGCACATAATTCTTACAGCACCACTGCGTCTGTCCAAGTGGGAGAGGGATTGGTGTAACATATAGATGATGGCATCCTCCGCTCCCACCTTCTCCTGGTATGCGAACTGCAGAGGGTCGAGGGTGTGGCGGACCTATGGTGTCAGATGGTGAAGCAGCAGCCGCTCCATGGTCTTTATCACATGTGATGTCAGATCGACATGCCAGAAGTCGTTCAGTTCACTAGGACATGATACCTTTGGGACTGGGGTGATGCAAGATGTTTTCCAAAGCCTTGGGACTCTCCCCTGTTCCAGGCTCTGGTTGAGGATGCGCTGTAGAGGACTCCCCAGTTCCAACGCACAGGTCTTCAGCAGTCATGGCGTTACTCCATCTGGACCCCCTGCTTTGCTGGCACGAAGTCTCCTCATCTCTCTGCTTACCTGGGCTTCTGTAATTGTGGGTGGGGGGAAACTCTCTCCTATGCTGGTATCAGCAGAAGGATGGTTGGAGGGTGCAGTACTCCAAGGTGTGAGTGGGTTAGGGTGGTCAAATCTGTTGAAGAAGTTGTTCATCTGGTTTGCTCTCTCCACGTCTCTCTCAATGGTGGCACCCCACTTCGAGCTGCAGCCAGTGATGATCTTTATCCCATCCCACACTTCCTTCATGCTGTTATTCTGCAACTTCTGCTCCAGCTTTCTCCTGTACTGCTCCTTCGCCACACTGAGCTGGACTCCAATCCACCTGGCCTTACTCCCCTTCCATTTAGCCTCTTGCACACACAATATATCAACCTTCCTTCTCTCCATTATATCTGCTAACTCTCTCCCCTTACCAGTCATACTGCCAACATTCAAAGTTTCTACCCTAAGTTTTACTCTCTTTACTTTCCTCCTCTCCTCCTGCCTCCGGACATGTCCCCCCACCTTCTTCTCCTTCTTCGGCCAACAGTAGCCCAATTTCCGCCAGCACTCTGTTGGCAAACAGTACTAGGTGGCGGTCGTTGTTAACCTGGGGCTCGACCGATCCGGTATGGAAATTTGTATTGTTTTCAGCATATTGATTTGGCAAAATTTTACACCGGATGCCCTTCCTGACGTAAACCTCCCCATTTATCCAGGCTTGGGCGCCGGCACGAAGAAACACACTGGTTTGTGCATCCCTTGTGGCTGGGTTACTTGTGTTTATTACTGTAATTCCTGAATTAATTGCCTGTTTATTGTGACAGGGCTGCTTTGGAGGTACGGCTTAAAGGAAAGAAGATTAAAACACTTCTTATTGCTTTTACTTGGTGTCCAGAGTGTTTTTCTGTTGGGGTTAACGGAGCAACAACGACCCCTAGCGTTTACAACGGGTACACTTGTGCCTTTCTGAATGAAGTCCACTCAATTCAGTTTCCCACAGGTGGACTCCAAACAAGTTCTTGACGCATCCCAGTGAGATTTAAAGCAAACAAGATGCAGCTGAACACAATGTGGAGTACCACGGCAAAGGGTCTGAATTCTTATATGAATGCGAGATTTCAGTTTTTGATTTTTTAATAAATTTACAAACTTTTCTGAAAGCACATTTTAACTTTGTCATTGTGAGTTACTGAGCATAAATGGTTGGACAAAAATGGCAAATTTATCCAGTTAAAATTAAACAATTTGTGCAGAAAGTGAAGGGGTCTGAATACTTTCTGATTCCACTGTATGACTAAAAGAATTACTGAAATTTATATAATTTAGTTTTACATTTCACTTCATTTTAAAATTTAAGTAATCCAGCTCAAGATATTAGGGTTAAAAGCCTATGTCAGCTTTGGGTAGACGATAGGAAGCCAGCCCAGATGGAGGTGCCATTCCATGGTAGGACTCACCCACGCTCACACGCACACAAGGCCATTTTAGACTCATCTTTAAGTATACATTTTTGGGGTGTGGGTGGGAATTACGACATCTGAGAGGAAAACCCACACAGTCAAGGTTAGAATGTGGAGAGTCCACACACACCGTGACCGCTCTGGATTCAAGCCCAGTCTCCTGGCCCACTGTGCTACCCACAAGGTAAAAAATCAGAATGAATCTGCTAGCAAAATATTCCCTTAAATAAAGAAGATTCACTTGTTTTTACAACATTAAGGTCTACAGGATTACAATAATTAAATATGTAAAATATATTTTTTAAAAATATATTCTTACCTATATGAATATTTTTTACATGTTGTAAAATCAAGAATAAAGTATCTTGCAGTATAATGAAATGTATTGCAAAATATGTAAATTATTGCTGCTTTTGTAAATTGCAATATATTTTTAAGATATAATAATATATTTATTAATATATTTTCAAAGGTAAACGTATTTTTTCTAGTTACAATATACTGTACAATGTATTTTACTATACTGCACTGTCATTATAGTACACTGCAGGATATTTTAAAATTATACTAACCTGGGTAATTAGACACAAGAACACATCAAGAATAGCTGGGACACTGTAGTGATCCCCGTATATTGAGATGCATCAAAACAAAAACACAGACTGCAATTATGCAACAGTCACCATGTTCAGAAGGCAGCCTTCTTCAGACTGTGGCTGCCAGTTTTGACATTTGCAAGGTGCGGGCTCATGAAGGTGGAAACTGGGAGTGACGTCAGAGATGGAAGAGCTGTCAGTCATCCTTTCTACAGAGGGGGAAAGAGAAAAGGCATTACACAGCAGTGCTACCCTCTGGTTTGGAGTGTAACAGCTATTAAATGATCCCTGATAAAAGATAGATAGATAGATAGATAGATAGATAGATAGATAGATAGATAGATAGATAGATAGATAGATAGATAGATAGATAGATAGTGTGAAATAATCAGCCTCAACACAGGCATTGGGGCAGCCACCCGTATATTGTCCCTGGCTGCAAATAGGTAATTGTAAAGAGCACTAAGTAAACTCAATGAGTTCCAGACTGAACTCATTTAATTTTCAAAAAATGGAGGCCTTAAAGGTCATGACTGGAAATAACATGGCGGAACTGGAAATTACGTTCTTTTGAGGCGTCAGAACCGAAAGTGACATTCATCTGGATGTCGGACCACAAGTGATGTCTTCAAGGTTGAATCAGGCAAGTTTTCCCGTGTTTGGTTTGTAGAGACAACAGAAGAAGATTTAGTGCACCCTGGCTTGTCGTGAAATTAAATCTTTACTTGGTCCATACAGCTTCCTCCTACTCGACAATAGTAGGACAATAGATAGATAGATAGATGGGAAAGGTACTATAAGATAGATAGATAGATAGATAGATAGATAGATAGATAGATAGATAGATAGATAGATAGATAGATAGATAGATAGTGTCACAAAAACGGGACATAAACAGATAAAGGTTTGGGGCAGCCACCCATATAATATGGTATCCTGGCTGCAAAGTCGTTTTTATCAAATACACCGCACTGATTTACATACAACTGAGTCCAGAACAAGACTGAGGGAAAAGGGAAAAAGGGCAGGCTTTTAAAGGGGAAGAAAGGAAATGAGGTCATAAGGATCGGCCCATGTTCTTCAATCATTGGTTCGAGACCGGACGTGACATCACAGTGGCTGGAACCGGTAAGGTCTACTTCCATTGGCTCGGCCCCGGAAGTGACATCAAGAGAGCCAGGTGGAATCTCCCGGGAATGATCTACAGGAAAAGGAGAAAAAGAGTCAGTGCACTCTGCCACATCCCGGCATGCCCCAGAACCGCCTTCACTCAAGAAAAAGGCACTATATAATAGATAGATAGATAGATATGAAATGTACTATATAATAGATAGATAGATAGATAGATAGATAGATAGATAGATAGATAGATAGATAGATAGATAGATAGATAGATAGATAAAACTGTATTTATCTTTGGCTGTAAAAAAGCTGTAAACCGAAGCCTTCACATGCTGACACATCTGCCCACTGAGGATGACTTTTAGTGAGTTTCGGGGAGTTTAAAATAAATTGGAATCTTTGGAAAGACTGAGTTTAGCATCTTCCAGCAGGTAAAAAGAACAGTCTTAAATGATCTGTCAGGGATCTGAACACACAGTATGTTGCATGTCTTATACACAATACATTTAGAAATAATTTTGTTACAGTATATTAAGGAAAATACATTTTGCATTTTGATATTATCTTAAAAATATCTATTTGACCTACGTATATGTTTACTTTATAATAGAAATACTGTATGCTGACATATACTGTATGGGTATATTGCAATTAATTTAATTTTAGTAATGGCATATACTGTAAAAAGCAGACAGGAATCTAAGAAAAGAGTTGTGGTCCTAAATAGGAAAATCCCACAAAACAAATGTTTATTATATCGAAGGTTGGCGTGATTAGAGGAGTCATGTCAGTGTCAATGTTCTTCATCTGGATCAGCAACTTCAAGACTGATATGTTATGTGACTCGTCACCTTCTGTAAATCATCTGTTCTTTCTGTTTTTCAAATGACAAACAGCTTAGCTACACCAAAAGTAGGTGTTTCAGCTTTCATAATAGTAAGAACAGAACATAAAAATAGCTTTGACAAGGACACAGCCATTCGGCCCAGCCTACCTCATAAATTTCTAGTCAGCCAAGAAACTGACAAGGCAATATTTAAAGAAGTCAGACTTTCTGCTAGATTGCTTGGTCATTTATTCCAATTATCTTCTGTCCCCTACGTGAAGAAACGCTTCCAAACTTTTGTGTGGAATGTACTCTTCACCATGCTTCTGTGCGGCTCCATTGTGTTCTTGTTGAGTAATTCCTTTCAAAGTTGCAGCTGTCATCCACCTTACAAACTCCCATCCTAATTTTAGACATTTCTGTTGTGTCTTTACTTAATTTTGTGTTTTCCTAAACTGTAAAGATTAAATCTTTCAATTTTTCCTCAAAGCTTGTGCCACATAGTCCTCATTTAATATCTTGTCTCTAGACTTTCTTTAATGTCACAAAAGTTTATGCCTGACTTTTCATGTGGTGAGATGCCTGAATTTAGCATCTCATCATTTAGTTTTCTACACAACTAGCTGTGCCTCCTGTCTCAGTCCAGTTGAAATCTAAGTAATTAACGTGGACCTCAATGGTAACGTTTGCAGTGGGAGCTGGGAATTTGGGAATGTGTTCATTTTTACAACCCCAAATCAGAAAAAGTTGGGATGTTATGGAAGATGCAAATTTAAAAACAACATAGTGATTCTTAAATTTACTTTGACTTTTATTTAATTGCAGACAGTATGAACCCAAGATATTTCCTGTTCCTCTGGTCATCTTCATTTAATTTGTTATTCTACATTCGTTCCAGCATTTCAGGCCTGCAACACAGTCTAAAAACGGTCGGGAGGGGGGCAAAGAATATTCTATGTGCAATGAAATAAAAGTCAAAAATAAACTTACGAATCACTGTGTTTTGTTTTTATTTGCATTTTCCATTGTGATAGCAACTGTGGTGCCAGCAAGCCCCAAACCCCTCCAAACATGATCACACAGAGTCCAGGGTTCCAATAAAGGATAGTTTATTAACCAGACCTCCACAAAGTACCAAAATCACAAGCACAAATATCCTCTCTCCTTTCAAAATCTCTCACCACCGCCCTGCCCTCCTCCAGTTGAGTGTTGCTCCATGTCTTCCCAGCTCTGACTGTTTGGATAAGGGAGTGCAGTCCTTTTTGTTAAGGACCTGGCAGTAATTCCAGTACCAGGGCCACTGCCTGATGGAAGTACTTCTGGGTTATATGGAAATCCCACTTATTAGGGAACTCATCTCCCTGCACCCATTGTTGATATTAGGGCTGTATTGCTGGACTACATCTACCAGCATTCCCTGCTGGTTCTCAAATGGGTACCGATATGGAGTGCTGCTGCCATCTAGCATCCTGGGGGAATGACACATCCCCTGCAGCGTCTTTCACAACTGATGGGCTGACAGTCCATCCTTTCTTGCCATCTCTCCTGGGTCTGGCTCCTTCCACTCCCTCTCCCTTGGCCATGATACCCATCCAACCCATGTGACACTGACACCATACTGCTCCAACTCTTTCTGATTTTAGGTTGTAAAAATGCAACTCATTACTTGACCTGTAGAAATCCCCCTTTAGTAACCCTGGTGGGAAATGTTAGGTAAGAGAAATGTGGTGCTAGAGGATATACAGTGGTGTGAAAAACTATTTGCCCCCTTCCTTATTTCTTATTCTTTTGCATGTTTGTCACACAAAATGTTTCTGATCATCAAACACATTTAACCATTAGTCAAATATAACACAAGTAAACACAAAATGCAGTTTTTAAATGATGGTTTTATTATTTAGGGAGAAAAAATCCAAACCTACATGGCCCTGTGTGAAAAAGTAATTGCCCCTGAACCTAATAACTGGTTGGGCCACCCTTAGCAGCAATAACTGCAATCAAGCGTTTGCGATAACTTGCAATGAGTCTTTTACAGCGCTCTGGAGGAATTTTGGCCCACTCATCTTTGCAGAATTGTTGTAATTCAGCTTTATTTGAGGGTTTTCTAGCGTGAACCGCCTTTTAAGGTCATGCCATAGCATCTCAATTGGATTCAGGTCAGGACTTTGACTAGGCCACTCCAAAGTCTTCATTTTGTTTTTCTTCAGCCATTCAGAGGTGGATTTGCTGGTGTGTTTTGGGTCATTGTCCTGTTGCAGCACCCAAGATCGCTTCAGCTTGAGTTGACGAACAGATGGCCGGACATTCTCCTTCAGGATTTTTTGGTAGACAGTAGAATTCATGGTTCCATCTATCACAGCAAGCCTTCCAGGTCCTGAAGCAGCAAAACAACCCCAGACCATCACACTACCACCACCATATTTTACTGTTGGTATGATGTTCTTTTTCTGAAATGCTGTGTTCCTTTTACGCCAGATGTAACGGGACATTTGCCTTCCAAAAGTTCAACTTTTGTCTCATCAGTCCACAAGGTATTTTCCCAAAAGTCTTGGCAATCATTGAGATGTTTCTTAGCAAAATTGAGACGAGCCCTAATGTTCTTTTTGCTTAACAGTGGTTTGCGTCTTGGAAATCTGCCATGCAGGCCGTTTTTGCCCAGTCTCTTTCTTATGGTGGAGTCGTGAACACTGACCTTAATTGAGGCAAGTGAGGCCTGCAGTTCTTTAGACGTTGTCCTGGGGTCTTTGTGACCTCTCGGATGAGTCGTCTCTGCGCTCTTGGGGTAATTTTGGTTGGCCGGCCACTCCTGGGAAGGTTCACCACTGTTCCATGTTTTTGCCATTTGTGGATAATGGCTCTCACTGTGGTTCGCTGGAGTCCCAAAGCTTTAGAAATGGCTTTATAACCTTTACCAGACTGATAGATCTCAAATACTTCTGTTCTCATTTGTTCCTGAATTTCTTTGGATCTTGGCATGATGTCTAGCTTTTGAGGTGCTTTTGGTCTACTTCTCTGTGTCAGGCAGCTCCGATTTAAGTGATTTCTTGATTGAAACAGGTGTGGCAGTAATCAGGCCTGGGGGTGGCTACGGAAATTGAACTCGGGTGTGATACACCACAGTTAGGTTATTTTTAACAAGGGGGCAATTACTTTTCACACAGGGCCATGTAGGTTTGGATTCTTTTCTCCCTAAATAATAAAAAACATCATTTAAAAACTGCATTTTGTGTTTACTTGTGTTATATTTGACAAATGGTTAAATGTGTTTGATGATCAGAAACATTTTGTGTGACAAACATGCAAAAGAATAAGAAATCAGGAAGGGGGCAAATAGTTTTTCACACCACTGTATACTGTATACTTAACTTGCTATAGAATGCAGCTTTTGCTCCCAATATACAGTGCATTTTAGTACCATCATTTATACATGCAAATCCAAGTCGAAGAGAAGCAATTGAAACGGTTCAATCGTCATTCTGTTCTTCTGCAGTTCTGGTTTGGTGGCATGCAGGGGGCATTCTTCTTGATGATAGCTTCTCTTTGGCCTAGACTTGTATGAATAAATGATTATGCTACAATGTATATTCTTCTTCTTTCAGTTGTTTCCATTAGGGGTTGCCACAGTGGATCATCTTGTTATATATCTTCCTGTCCTCTACATCTTGTTCTGTTACACGCATCACCCGCATGTCTTCTCTCACCTCATCCATAAATCTTCTCTTTGGCCTTCCGCTTTTCCTGGCAATTCCATCCTTAGCACCCTTCTCCCAATATACTCAGCATCTCTCCTCTGCACATGTCTAAACCAATGCAATCTCACCTCTCTGACTTTGTCTCCAAACAGTCCTACCTGTACTGATCCTCTAATGTACTCATTTCTAATCCTATCCATCCTCATCTTCTGTTTTTTTGTCAGTGCCACCGTCTCCAGCCCATATAACATTGCTGGTCTCACTACCATCCTGTAGACCTTTCCTTTCACTCTTGCTAATACCCGTCTGTCACAAATCACTCCTGACACTCTTCTCCACCCATTCCACCCTGCCTGCACTCTCTTTTTCACCTCTCTTCCACAATCCCCATTACTCTGTACTGTTGATCCCAAGTATTTAAACCACCTTCGCCAACTCTACTCCCTGAATCCTCACCACTCCTTTGAACCTCTCTCTCATTTACACACATGTATTCTGTCTTGGTGTCCCTACTGACCTTCATTCCTCTCCTCTCTTGAGCATATCTCCACCTCTCCAGGGTCTCCTCAATCTGCTCCCTACTCTCTTTACTGGTCACAATGTCATCAGAAAACATCATTATTATATTGTAATAGTGGGACAAAAGCTGTCAACATGTAAAAAAAACTGTTAATGACTTGTTTTTGACCAGCAACATGACTAAACACCTCCATTTGAATGGGAATCCTTGAAGAATGGCACTACAGGCTTAGAAACACATGTGTCATAAATATAACACGTTTCTTTGCGATGTACATACTTGTCACACACAACACATTTGGTAGTTGGTGACTTTTTGTGCTCAGTGGGTGTCAGAGTGTCCATGTCGTGCTGTTCTGACAGTCTTGACAAGTCGGACGCCTTGTGATGAAGAAACATCTTCGGGGCAGCAATCTGCATCAGTAGCAGAGCGAACATGTCCACATCATCCAATTGATTGTCACCATTCTGATCACCATCATTATCATCAAAATATTTATCTTGCAAAAAAATCTAGTTGTTTCAAAACATCAGCAGCTTTATATCTTTTTCATGATGATATAACTTCAGATTGTCTTTTTATAGCACTATATTTTGCACGATGTTGCCAACAAAAAAATTCTACGGCTATCGACTAGATGGTAGCACTGTAGTAGGTAACTGTGATGTGGCGACAAAGTTCACCGCCAAGCTAGCTGCGTCTATAGTGGCTGTGTACTGAGATACAATTTCTCTCATATGTCACTTTTGAAAGGTTCAATGACATACAACTTAATTTGTACCTCACGTTCAAATTATTAAAATACAGACAAGAATATTAAAAGGTCCAGGCATCGAAAGAAACCATTGTTGACATCACTTCCGGCGCCATTAAAGACATCACTTCTGGGTCCTGGCGCTATTGACGACATCACTTCCGGTCCTGATGACATCACTTCCTGTCACGGTCCTGAGGACGTCACTTCCTGTACTGGCCTTTAAAGCTGACATGTTCTCACTGTTAAATGAGTTCTGTTTTGGACATTGTACCAATCACAAATCATCAGAATTACCCATTTTCCAGCCAGGGATATTATAAGGGTGGCTGCCCCATACCTTTGATGTTTCCTGTGTCTTATTGTGACAACAGCAAAACAGAGTAATATCACTGTTACTATATAATCATACCTGCATGTAGTAGACATAAATCAGCACCAAAATGCTTTGTGAATGTGACAGCAGCTACCCTGTAGAACATGAACACATCAGCTCCATAATATTTAATGAACAAATGTGTTTTCAAAAGATTACAAAACATGAATAAATTGGGTATAGTTCAGATAGATAAAGGGAGATCATTCTACTGCTTTGGGGTAAGAATGGAGAAGCATTGTCCATTTCTTGAGTGTTAAGAAAGGAGCCTATTAAACAAAATGTATTATTATTATTATTATTATTATTATTATTATTATTCTTTCCCTACAAGAAAGTAAATCAGACTCAGGGAGGTCTAAAAGGCTAAAATGTTGAGATTTACCAAAATCTCAAAGCCGAATTTTTGGATGGTTACAATACTTTCCCTATGAGAAAGTAAATCGGACTCATGGAGGTCTAAAACATCGAGATTCATCAAACTTTCAAGGTTGAATTTTTTACAATAGTTTGTATATGAGAAAGTAAATGTCATTGGGAACCAAATCAGGGGCCTCATGTATAAACGGTGCATATGCACAAAAATGCTGCATATGCCTGTTTCCACACTCACATTGCAATGTATAAAAACTAAACTTGGCATAAAGCACATTCTCACACCAGGTCAAACCATAATGTACATAAGTTTTTGGATCTGTTTTGAAAACTGGTGGCACCCAGCATTAAAGCAGTGCTACTTTTCCTGGGTGGATTCCCTTTATTTTTAGATTCACATCCCTGACGTGGCTTTATCGAATACACTGAAATTAACCTCATATTGTTTTTTTGTTCAAGGCATCAGATTATAATCAACCTGTAACCATATAATGGTGCACGAAATGGCCAAACTATTCCAAATACCATAGCCACTTTAGTGTTGTTACTATTAGTGCACCACTCAAAGTATTTTTACCCAGTGTATCAGAGTGTGTAATCACAGCTCTACAACAGCTGATCGGAAAGCTCAACCGCAGATTGTGTCAAGAGCAGGGAGAAATATCGGGATAGAGCTCCTAGCACACACTGCCTCAGCCATGCTCACAGTCTATTTGAACTTTACCCATTAGGCAAACACTTCAGAGCCTTTCCTGCATGAACCTCATGGTTCAGAAACAGTTACATCCCATTTATATTGAGATATAAATACACTCAATCAGTTCATCAAGTGCTCCCAGTAGAACTGTTTGTAATTATAAGTACAATTACCTCACTGTAAATGTACCTCACATTACAGATGTAATATTGCACAACCTGAGCCACTTATGCTTTCATATTGCTTATTTTTCACTGTTTTTTATCCTATTATTATTACTATTATTGTTGTTATGTTACCATTTTATCGGAAAATAAGTTTATGGATGATTTGCATATTGATTCTCCTTGTACCAAACAATAACAATAAAGGAATTCAATTCAATTGAGAGCATGTATTCACAGATGATGACAATTGGCTTCTAAGTCGATTTAGATTTCCATACGCTATCTTCATGGAGCTCTTGATATCATTTTAAAGATGAAATGCATTAAAGTATATATATATATATATATATATATATATTACATTATACAGATAACTTAATTTAAATAATGTATATTGTTAATGATTAAATATTTGAGGACTCGGTGGGCAGTGTTAGCAATGAGTTAACAGAGATTTTTCCTGCCTTGCCCAATATGCTTACTGGGACTGGCGTGGCCCTGGATGGATAGTTGAATGGAATAATTAAACATGTACTATGAATATATTTCAATGTTCCTTAACAGTTCTGAAAAATCAGCATTCTAAGCTTATAGATGGCTTCACATTTATTAAAGATCTGATTGTGTGGCGATTTGTTATTTGGAGAAAGAAAAGGAAGGACAGGAGTTGGGGGTTAGTACGCTTGAGAGAGACAGTACTGCTGCAATAAATTATTTTATTGAGGGTCGTGTACGGGGCAGCAAGCATCTTGTGGGAGGCTACCACTGCGCTAACATGCCTCAGTGTTTTATACATGCTTTAATTTCTATCATAATGAAAATATCAAGTGTACATCTTCATCCATCCATCCATCCTCTTCCGCTTCTCTGAGGTCAGGTCGCGGGGGTAGGAGCTTAAGCAGAGAAGCCCAGACTTCCCTTTCCCCGGCCACTTCTTCCAGCTTTTCCGGGAGAATTCCAAGGTGTTCCCAGGCCAGCCGGGAGACATAGTCCCTCCAGTGTGTCCTGGGTCTTCCCCGGGGCCTCCTCCCGGTTGGACGTGCCCGGAACACCTCACCAGGGTGGCGTCCAGGAGGCATCCTGATCAGATGCCCGATCCACCTCATCTGACTCCTCTCAATGCGGAGGAGCAGCGGCTCTACTCTGAGCCCCTCCTGGATGACTGAGCTTCTCACCCTATCTTTAAGGGAAAGCCCAGATACCCTGCGGAGGAAACTCATTTCAGCCGCTTGTATTCGCGATCTCGTTCTTTCGGTCACTACCCATAGCTCATGACCATAGGTGAGGGTAGGAACGTAGATCGACTGGTAAATTGAGAGCTTTGCCTTATGGCTCAGCTCTTTTTTCACCACGACAGACCGATGCAGAGCCCGGACACTGCGGATGCCGCACCGATCCGCCTGTCAATCTCACGATCCATTCTTCCCTCATTCGTGAACAAGACCCGGAGATACTTAAACTCCTCCACTTGGGGCAGGATCTCGCTCCCAACCCTGAGAGGGCACTCCACCCTTTTTCGTCTGACCATGGTCTCGGATTTGGAGGTGCTGATTCTCATCCCAGCCGCTTCACACTCAGCTGCGAACCGCTCCAGAGAGAGCTGAAGATCACGGCCTGATGAAGCAAACAGGACAACATCATCTGCAAAAAGCAGTGACCCAATCCTGAGTCCACCAAACCGACCCCTTCAACACCCTGGCTGCGCTAGAAATTCTGTCCATAAAAGTTATGAACAGAATCGGTGACAAAGGGCAGCCCTGGCGGAGTCCAACTCTTACTGGAAACAGGCTTGACTTACTGCTGCAATGCGACCAAGCTCTGACACTGGTTGTACAGGGACCGAACAGCTCTTATCAGGGGTCCGGTACCCCATACTCCCGAGCACCCCACAGGATTCCCCGAGGGACACGGTCGAACTCCTTTTCCAAGTCCACAAAGCACATGTAGACTGGTTGGGCAAACACCCATGCACCCTCTAGGATCCTGCTAAGGGTGTAGAGCTGGTCCACTGTTCCACGACCAGGATAAAACCACACTGTTCCTCCTGAATCCGAGGTTCGACTATCCGACGGACCCTCCTCTCCAGAACCCCCGAATAGACTTTTCCAGGGAGGCTGAGGAGTGTGATCCCTGTATAGTTGGAACACACCCTCCGTCCCCTTTTAAAGAGGGGATCACCAGCCCGGTCTGCCAATCCAGAGGCACTGTCCCCGATGTCCATGTGATGTTGCAGAGACGTGTCAACCAAGACAGTCCTACAACATCCAGAGCCTTAAGGAACTCCGGGCGTATCTCATCCACCCCCGGGCCCTGCCACCAAGGAATTTTTTGACCACCTCGGTGACTTCAGTCCCAGAGATGGGAGAGCCCACCTCCGAGTCCCCAGGCTCTGCTTCCTCATTGGAAGGCATGTTAGTGGGATTGAGGAGATCTTCGAAGTACTCCCCACCGACCCACAATGTCCCGAGTCGAGGTCAGCAGCGCACCATCCCCACCATATACGGTGTTGACACTGCACTGCTTCCCCTTCCTGAGACGCCGAACGGTGGACCAGAATCTCCTCGAAGCCGTCCGAAAGTTGTTCTCCATGGCCTCTCCAAACTCCTCCCATGCCCGAGTTTTTGCCTCAGCAACAACCGAAGCCGCATTCCGCTTGGCCTGGCGGTACCTATCAGCTGCCTCCAGAGACCCACAGGACAAAAAGGTCCTATAGGACTCCTTCTTCAGCTTGACGGCATCCCTCACCGCCGGTGTCCACCAACGGGTTTGGGGATTGCCGCCACGACAGGCACCGACCACCTACTAAGTGTACATCTTAGTATTTAAATTGTTCAGAGAGCTGTAACATCATGAATGTAATGTATTCTGTGTCATGTTGGTGTAAGAGAAAGACAATTTAAGAAGCATGTACTGATTCACACATGTCATAGTACATAGAATAACAAAGCATTTAACGTGCTACTTTAGTTACAATGGGGTTTGAGAAACTATTAAATTAAACGATTTTCAGATGAAGTTTATGACATTCCACTTTAATTACAAAATGAACTGCGTGATTAAAGTTGACATTTCAAGCTTTTTTCTCACTGTGTCCCTATTTTTTTTCTTTTCTCTGTAGCCTAATATGCTTCCATATGACACTCAGATGGTGGGCTACGACTCGCCTTTTCACGGTGACTTTAATATCTGACCACTTGTTATTTATTTCAGGCACTGTGCGACTTTCTGAACCAGAACTGTCACTTGATCAACTTCCTTTTGGTGTTTATATCACTGCTTAAACCAACAAATAGTCTGTTTTTCTTTGCCTCTACTTGGTATTCGCTGAAATTCTTCTTTTTCCCATTGTTTTTGCCATTGTCTTTTCACAGAACGCAGAATGCAATAGAGGCTATTTATATTGATTTGCATATTCAAAGAAGCGTAACTCTGGGAGGAGTCGGGGTGGAGCAACAGGCGCATGCACATGCGTTACTTTTCACACTGACCGAGATTTGTGGAGCGGAAGAACATGGAAGTTAGCGTATGCACAGATTTATGTATCTGGATTTATTTTGTGCGTACTCACATTTCCGATTTTGTCCGTATGCCATGTTTTAGTGTGAATTCTTCACACAACATTATGCATGAGGCCCCAGTTGAGTGGAGAAGGTGTTCCAGTACAGTTATTTATTTACTGGCTAAAAACTCCCTCACAGAAAGTGCCATGTTAGCTGGTGTTTGTTCGTTGCTATGATGCAAGCACCAACAGTCTCACGACGGCACACAAGAACACGCAACAACAGTAATGAATGCCACTCAGCAAGACACTGCCACATGTCGACACAACCACAGCTGTGAGACACTGATATACCAAGGTTATGAAACCTTACTGAGCTGTTTGTACAGCACTGCCAATGTAAGCACATGGTGGCAAGTTTGCAAACGTAATTGTCAGACATATGAGGAAGGCGAATCGGAATGCATGGTAATGAGATGGTAGAGAGACAGCTGGAGATCTCTGCTGAAACCTGTGGGTTACAAGAGTGAAATGAGAAGAAGTTTGGTCCATCATCGGCATTGAGATGTTGGAAGAAGCAATATGAAGAAATAACAATGTATATTTTGAATAGATATTAGTTAACATAATAGTACTTTCCTGTACTGCAAGCTTTCTACATCTCTGTACAGTGACATAGTATCAAAATTACACATTTGTGTGTATTTTGTTATTAAATTTGACATCAAGTCTTGTTCTGTTTCTTTATACCTGAAGTGACTTTTTGAAGGTCACCCTGTTTGCCATCTTAACACCACTATGCTACACTGCCTCTGTACATATCAATGCAAGCTTTAAAAGTTGAACAACAGTTTTACTTTGTCATCATTTTATAATTTCCAGTCAGAAGTCCGCAAACTTCAAAATGTGACAAGGCGCATGTTTACCAATATCAACAAAACCAGTCTTTAGAGATTTTACAGAAACACTTTTGGGTAAATTCGAAAGAAACAAATGGAACCAAGAAAGCGCAGCGTGAAAACCACACAGCAGAAATGACAAAAGGAAACTGACTTGAAGAAAGATGCTGTCACCTTGTTTTTGTCACATGCCCACTTGTTTACAAGAACACAAAATAAGAAGCAAAGTCAGGGGATTTAAATGCAGTTTACTGGGGAATTCAAACTATCACACCTCAAGCGATGCTCACACATGTGTGCCGTAGTGGTACGCTCTATTCCCACCCGCCGCTTCCAGGCTTCATAGCTGTGCTGATCGGCTTCAATGGATAACGAATTCGCTTGCCAAGCCTTCACCAGCACCTTCTTTTCTATACTGCTCCGAAAAGTTAAAGTCAGCAATAACAATACAGAACACCTTTTTTTTATAATATTCTAAATGTATCCAATGTTCAATTCCTTAGTAGTCTATGGTGGTAATAAGATTGAATACTAGACCACAATTCCACAAATGCTGTAAAAATACCAAAGGTGTCTTTTCAGAAGAGTTTAGCATTGAGGGAGAAGCAAAACATAAAAATCCCTTCTCTTCAAATGCATTGTAATAAATTTTACATTAGTTGCCAGGACAAATTTATTTATAATTTCATGAAATACTGTCAATGAAACTTCAACCATCATTTAATCATTCAGTTTTCTGGATCTTCTAAATCAGAATTGCACGGAGGTAGAGGCTCGTTTGCTATAGAATTAACGCTAATTATGATAATACTGTATAATTCATAAAAACAACACACAACATTTTTATTTCAACAGTATAGCATATTTTTATACATGGAATATATCTCAAAGTGCTTTACAGAATATAAAAGAAGAGTTACAAGAGGAAAACAACACAGCAGGTTAGAAATGGATAGTCATATATAACCGAATAAGTAATACAGTATATAAAATAATGGTAACACTTTAGATTAAGTGTCCATAATTCCATTG
Organism: Polypterus senegalus; assembly: GCF_016835505.1. Classification (NCBI taxonomy): domain Eukaryota; kingdom Metazoa; phylum Chordata; class Cladistia; order Polypteriformes; family Polypteridae; genus Polypterus; species Polypterus senegalus. The sequence continues at coordinate 12,640,767 of NC_053158.1, forward strand.
TAACTACTATGTAATTACTTGTATAAGTACAGTGTAACTATGAGCTATTACTCCGCACTTACTGTGTAATACAAAGTAATGCTATTTAAAAAAGATCTTGAAATATCATCAAAAACCAATTTACTTATCACTGCAATTCTCCATTAAAATTGCCCAGTCCATGGAACATCTGTTACATAGTTGTAGTTACATACCCTAATGTTTTTATTACATTTCGAAGGTACAGATACAATGTAGCTATGTAAGTACACTTGTTTTTGGATCAGTGATAAATTGTTACATTGTAATTATATTAACTGTGGAATAACAATGACAACTGAGTAATTAACTATAATGTTAGTTTGTATTAAACAGTAAGTACGGAGTAATAACCCATACTTTCACTGTACTTATGCAGGTAATTACATAGTAGTTACAGTGTAATTATGGACACTTAATGTAAAGTGTTACCAAAATAATTTATAAAGAATCAATATGTTCTTACATAACACAAGTAGTAAAACAATTTTAAAATTGTTTTTAAGTTTATTAAGACAAGTCTGAAACTATGGTATGATGGCCAGGGAGGTAACAAAAAAAAAACCCAAGGGTGAGAGGCTGGAGAGAAAAAAACAAAACAAAATCTGCAAGGGTTCCAAGGCCAAAAGACCACCCAGCATTCTTCCTAAAATAAATGTGCTAAGGTCAGTCTCATGATTTTTTTATCTTCGTTTTAGTCAGTCCGATGTAGTTGGTCTTGTAGACCATTGATATATCTATTTTCATTCCATCATCACAAGTGGTTTCATAGTACTGTGATCAGGCGGTGGTGGCATAAAACACCACCACAGAGCAACTGGAAATGAAAACAAGGAAAATAATCGGGAGTGGTCTCCTCTAGACTTTCTCGTATATTCAGATATGGGGATGGACATTTGAGGAGTAAATGGCAAGACAATGATTATATTTTTACATTATGTACATTAAAGAACCATCAACAACAAATCAAATCAAATTACTAATATACAGAACAATTATGCAGCTGCATGAATAAAAGGTAAAGTACCATTTCCGGTTAATGGAAATAGCCCAAATGTTGATAGAAATCTACGTTTTGTATTTAATACTTGTATGCAAAATTTAGTTTACCTAAGTGAAGGCGTACTCAGGTTACCGTGTTTACACACACACACACACAAGTCTTAAATGTCAAGATTCATCAAAATCTGGTCTTGATCTGCACATTAGCAAGGTCAGCACTGAAATGAGACCCCGCCTTCTGGGAGCATTCTGTGGACTAGAAGAGGCGGGGCTTCCTTGGCTTCAGTGCCCTCAAGGGGCGGTTTCTCAAGGCTGTGAGGGGAAAAAGAGACAAGACTGTTAGCAACAGTGCTCCCTCTCATCTTGGGGTGGTACTACTTACTTTAGGCAAACCTGCAAGGTAATCCTTTGGCACGCATGCGTGACCCCCATATATTGTATGTGTTTGCACAATTGTGTGCAGAGTATTTCTGTATATCTATTTAACATAATTTTATACATATCTCTGAAAATCCCAGTTGCTGGAGGGGGACAATAAACTAAAGAACACATTGTAGTTATTTCCACATTTTGAGAAACTTTAAATTAAGGGAAAAACTACAGAAGCGCAAGAAATTTAAAAGTTTCCCTTTTTTTTTTTTTCTGATCAAAACTGTGGTTACAGTGTGACTTGATATATTATAACTTTCTAAAGAAAATTCAATAATATGTAAGCCCACAGAAACTGTTTTGCTTTATTTAAACTTATTTACACATGTACCCTTAGTTATATATTTGATATTTTGTTTCTTTCCCTTATTAATATTCAAACATCTGCACTATACAGCTGGGAATAAAATAAAATGCAAATTTACTCTATTAATTTGCAACAAGTTCATCCTTGAAGCTAGCCAACGCCAATGAGCAAATATGTTTTCCAGAAAAACTGTTTGATATTATATATATATATATATATATATATATATATATATATATATATATATATATATATATATATATATATATATATATATATAAATGTGTGTGTGTGTGTGTTTTCCAGGAGACAACATGTTATGAAATAAGAAACTATTATGCGGTTGTATGCTATTTTCTATCAGATCTTGTATCTTTGTTAAAGAAGGGGCCATCGTTTTTAACAGAATAATTCATTTGGTGTTTCATTAATTGTACATAGAGGAATAGACTTAAATATTTACCACATATATTGCAGTCAAGCTAATTATGCTATTCATATTTCATAAATCCTTTTTCATTTACCCTAACTAACCACTCAAATACAATTTTCCACTAGCAGTGCTGGATTATTTTATTGAATTAAATTACAATTAGTAAGCAGTCTGTCTACTCTTGGAGATGCAATCTGGATATGGATGGGTGGATGAATGCACTACACAGTTATTTACACATCCTGTCCTGTGTGATTTGTATTTGATCCACGGTAAAGTGCGGACGCTGTTGATGAGGACCAGCTTATTCACTCAAGTCCACTGAGACTAACCATTAGGGATGATGAAAGATGCTTGTAAGAGTAACCAGAGCATTCACATATACAGTATTATTTGTTTTCTCCAAATTTCCAACACTGAAGAGGATCCCTATCCATTGGTAAACTTTTTGAAACATTAGAACAAGTGAGAGCAGACCATTCAGCTCAACAAAGCTGGCCAGTCCTATCTATCTAATTTCTCCAAAATAACATCAAACTGAGTTTTAAAAGTCCCGAAAGTCTTAAAGTCTACCATAATACTTGGTCACTTATTCCACGTGTCTATGGTTCTCTGTGTAAAGAAAAACTTCCTGATGTTTGTGCGAAATTTACCCTTATTAAGGTTCCAGCTGTGTCCCCATGTTCATTTTAAAGTCACTGTCTCTATCCACTGGACTAATTCCCTTCATAATTTTAAACACTTCAATCAGGTCTCCTCTTAATTTTCTTTTGCTTAAACTGTAAAGGCTCAGCTCTTTTAATCTTTCCTCATAACTCATCCCCTGTAGCCCTTATTCAGCCTAGTCGCTCTTCTCTGGACCTTTTCCTGTGCTGCTATGTCCTTTTTGTAGTCTGGAGACCAAAACTGCACACATGACTCTAGATAAGGCATCACCAGTGTGTTATATGGCTTCAGCAGAACCTCCTGTGGCTTGAACTCAACACTTCAGGGCGCTATATGACCTGACATTCTCTTAGCCTTCTTAATGAACATTCTGCATTTGATAGTGTCAAGTCAATTACGTTGCCCACATACAGATCTGTGTAACTGACAGTTAAGTTAAAAAGGGTTCAAAGAGAATTCAGAGCTCTCTCTGACAGCAAATATTTCAGCCATCATTAAACTTCATTAGGCTTTGTAGCTCGTACATCAGCCCTTCTAAATTATTAGAACAGAGCTGTGACTAAAGGCTGATAAGCCCACACCATTACTGCAGGCTATGCCGTCAAAAGCAATTTATACTTTTGCAATGTGCTGTAGGCCCATACCTGAACACTAGATGGTGGTGTTTGTAGCACACAAGAAAAGTCAAAGATCCATTAAAATGCAGGCAGTTTTTGCCGTCCAGGATCAACACTCCTCTTTGCTACTCATTTTGTTCCTTAGGTGAAACTTTTGGCACTTTTTCCAATTTTTTATACATTCACCGACTTCCAAATCAATATTAAATAATAATTCGTTTTATGAACTGTTTGCCATCTGATTGTTGTGATGAGATTTCAAAAAACGTTTATACGTGTATATTTTTTAATTTCATCGACAATTCATTTCTTAATTTGCTCCAGGTTTACTTCAGGATAAATGAAGACGAATGGAAAAAATTTTCAGGAAATGTATTTACCAAAACCAGGCATTATCCGTACACACTTGTGCAAAAGCGTATACAACATGGTGTCACACATGTGTGCCAGAGGGCCACTTTGCAAGTTTGCCTAAAGTAATTAGTACCACAACAGGACAAGATGGGGGTGCTGTCGCTAATGGTCTTGTCTCCTTTATCCCCTCACAGCGTCGAGAAACTGCCCTTTGAGTTCACTGAAGCTAAGGAAGCCCTGCCTCTTTCGGGTCCACCTGATATAAAAGCAGAACACTCCACAAAGGCAAAGTCTCATTTTGGTGCTGACCACCCCAGGACGAGGGGGGTTGCTGTCGCTAATGGTCATGTCTCCTTTTTCCCCCCTCACAGCCTCAAGAAACAGCCCCTTGAGTTCACAGATGCCAAGAAAACTCCACCTCTTTTGGTCCCCCTGTTAGAAAAGCTGAATACTCTGTGAAGGCAGCATCTCATTTCGATGCTAGCAACCCCAGGTTGTGAAGGGGTGGTGTCACTAACGGTCTTGTCTCCTTTTTCCCCCTCACAGCCTCAAGAAACTGCCCCTTGAGGGCACTGTAGCCAAGGAAGCCCCGCCTCTTCCGGGTCCACCTGGTATAAAATCAGATCTCTCCACGAAGGCTGCATTTCATTTCGATGCCTACCACCCCAGGCTGTCACTAACGATCTGGTCTTCTTTTTCCCCTCACAGCCTCAAGAAACTCCCCCTTGAGGGCAAGGAAGCCCCAGCTCTTTTGGGTCCACCTGGTATAAAATCAGATCTCTCCATGAAGGCTGCATCTCATTTCGATGCCTACCACCCCAGGCTGTCACTAACGATCTGGTCTCCTTTTTCTCCTCACAGCCTCAATAAACTGCTCCTTGAGTTCACTGAAGCCAAGGAATCCTGCCTCTTTTGGCCCCCCTGTTATAAACGCAGAATACTCCGTCAAGGTGGTGTCTCATTTTGGTGCTGACTACCCCAGGACGAGAGGGGTTGCTGTCGCTAACGGTCATGTCTCCTTTTTCCCCCTCACAGCTTCAATTAACTTCCCCTTGAGGGTACTTAAGGCACAGAAGCCCCGCCTCTTTCAGGTTTACGTGGTATAAAATCAGAAAGCTGGTGTCTCATTTTGGTGCTGATCACCCTAGGACGAGGGGGGTTACTGTTGCTAACTGTCTTGTCTTCTTCTTCCCCTCACAGCCTCAAGACACTTCCCCTTATGTCCACTGAAGCCAAGGAACCCCTGCCTCTTTCAGTCCTCCTGGTTCTGCAAAGGCGACGTCACATTTCAGTACTGCCCACCTCAGGATGTGTGGAGGTGCTGTTGCTAACAGTCTTGGCTCCTTTTTTCTTCCTCGAGAAACTCCCCCTAACATTCACTGAAGCCAAGGAAGTCCCGCCTCTTTTGGTCTGCCTGCTATACAAGCAGAACACTCCACGAAGGTGGTATCTCATTTCAGTGCTTATCACCCCAAGGCAAGAGGGGGTGCTGTCACTAAGGGTATTACCTTTTTCCCTGGAGCGTAGTCTTAACACAGAAGTATAGATCGGCCTTTAGGCTACATTCATACTACTGCTCAACTCAAATTTTTTCACTCCAGTGTGACACAGATCTGATTTTCTTGCAGAAGTTTGAACAGCTAAAAAAGCCCATGGAATCAGTACTTTTCAGATTGGATATAGAACACTTTCATATGTGGTATCAGACATATTGCGACTTGAATGTGACCTGAGTTTGGAATTGTCTAGGAGTTTGCAACAAAAGGAATCTCAGATTGTGAGAAACAAGGTTTTCTGGCCCAAGAACCAAAATTATCATTGTGTCTGAAGGAAACTAGGCATCACTCATCATCTGTGCAATACCATTCCAATAATGAAGCATAGTGGCAGAAACATCATGCTGTGGGGTCGTTTCTCAGCAACAGGGATCCGGAGACTAGTCAGGGATGAGGTAAAGGTGAATGGAGGAAAGTACTGAAATATCCGTAATGAAAACCTGCTATGGAGATTTCTGGACTGCTGACTGGCCTCTCAACAGGACAATGGCCCTCAACACAAAGCAAAGACTGCACAACGATGGTTTATGGTCAACTCCGTGATGTTCACACTTGAATCCAATTGCATACTGAAAATAGCAGTTCAATGATGGTCTCTATCCAATGTGACAGAGCTTGAGAAGATCTGTAGAGAGGAATGGCAGAAAATCCCTCAATCCAGGTGTCTAAATCTTCTTGTGTCAGACAGAAGAAGACTCCAGGATTTTCTTTTCTTTGGTTATATTCTTGAATAAAAGCACACATGTTTATTTGATATTTAGATTAAAGTCTTCACACATTATACACTTATCATTATCAGCATAACATGGAAAAAGTTTCTTTTAGGTATGTGTCCAGCATTTCTTGAATTTCCTTTCATCCTACATACCCAGATCATAGTAGAAACAGAACACACATGAAATGCATGTATTCTAAATAAAGATATTCTGTATTTTTTAACTTGTACAACTCCAGGTACCTCACACCACGATAAAGAGACTTGAGCTGGGAGAACTTCAGCTGTGTTGGTGGGTGATGGGACAGCAGGTTTGTTGCTACCAGTGCTGACTGACATATTTGCAACAAAAGACACCGATGGAGAGGTGCGAAAGGAATTTAAGGTGGCCCGGGATTACGAGTTCTTTCGTAGGATTTAGAGATTCTATTGTTAAAGGGTCTGAATACTCATGTCAATGGCATATTTTAGTTATTTATAAAAGCCAAATACCACTGACACACTCATCACGAAATCTCCCCAACCATGAGGACTTGGGACTTGAAATTTGGAATGCAGGTTACCCTTGGTCCATAGGTGCTCGCTAAGAAACGGTTTTAAAATTTTGTAGTCCAAGTGTGAAATTTCTTATCATTTTTTAGACCCGTTTTTGTATGTCTGTCCGCTTTGACGAGAACTAGTTAACGGATTTAGATCGAGTTTTTTCTAGAATTTGCTTCAACATTCCATTGATTTTACGACTTTGTCATCACACTAAGTATCATAGTTCGCTTGACGAACTGATTTATTAGCGCAAATCCGAAAGAGACTCATCGGGTTGCAGGGAGGGGGCGGGGCCCTCTTCACTCACGTGTCTGACTCGGGGCATAACCTTAACTCCACTTAGTTAGCGATCGAGAGAACTACTAAACGGATTTAGATCTTTTTTTTTCTATAATTTGCTTGAACATTCCGGTTGATTTTGTGACTTCACTCATTGCGTTAAGAATCATAGTTCGCTTGTAGGAGCCATATATTCGTGCTACTCCAAGACAGAGGCTGTGGGGTGAAGGGAGGAGGAAGAGTGACATCAGGAGTAGAGAGCTGGGCCAGGCCCTCCTCACTGTCCTGTTTCACTAGTCCGAGGGTGAATCTGCGTGGGAGGGCTAGTTTTTAATAAATTTGCAAAAAATATTCTGTTATTGTTAAGTCATTCCTGATGAGGAAAAAAAAATGTAACAAATTTTAGCACCAGGCTGCAACAGAACACAATGTGTAGAAAATGAAAGGGCCTGAATACTTTGTGAAAGCACACATGTACAGTCTTCTTAAAATTGAGTAGATCATATAGAGTCTGTTTATGCCAGGGTGGGTGTGGTGACACAGTGGGTAGCACCTCATGGATTCAGAGAGATGGGTTCAAATCCTGTATCCACCTGTTACCTGTTGTAATGGTCAGCCCCGAGTGTTTGCCCAGGGTGCCAGCGGGATAGACCTGGGCTGAGAGCACCTGTGAGGCTGTGAGGGATACTTGAGGACAGGTGTCCTGGACAGCGTTGTCACCATGGAGTCTTCCAGCGCAGATTAGAAGTAAGGCTTACATGTATCTCTGTTGGTTTCTTCTGGCAGCCGCCAGGGGGAGCTGAGGAGTCCAGCGGTGTATTTCAATCACACCTTGGAGTAATTCCAGGTGATGATGATGATGAATCACTTGGGACACTCCCAGGACCTGTTAAAGGGATACTAGCCAATACTGATGAGAAGCAAGAGTTGGGAGGCACAAGTGGGGGCAAAAGCAGGAAGAATAAGTTGACTTTGTGGTGTTTTGAATTGTAAGGACAGAACTGTACTGTTAAGCTGGGAATGAAGTGGAGTTGTTCCAAAAGTAATGAAATGAGTGTTGTGATGCTTAAAGTTTCTGCCTTTGCGTCTTTATGTGAAAACAGCCGTGTCAGATGGGGTTGTATGGATTGATTCTGAACGCGACTGAGAGAATGAAAAGTCAATAAAAAAAAGCTAACCTTTACAAGGATCATAAATTACACAGGCTGTTACAGACTGAAATCAAATGTATGCTTTTATTCTAAAATAGTAAGAATAAGAGCAGTTTACTTCTCAAAACGGAGTGGTGTAGGATCAAACTCGCAACCTTTTGATTCCCAGTCAGTAGCTCATTTAATTGTGCCATGGAGGTGGTCATAGTAAGTAGGTGTCAATGTCACATGTTAAGGCAGCTTTTTGTTTCTGCAGTTATATTTTTGAATAAAAGCGCAATTGTTGTGTTATATTTGTACCTTTTGTGAAAACGTTTCTTTGATATTTGGACTTCAGGCTTCATACACTATATAGTTTATGCCTACATTTTGTCATCTACTACTAGAATATAAAAAACGTTTCTGTTTTAACAATGTGTTTACACAGATTACTGTAGAAACGGAACTCACATGAAATGTGTGTCTTCCAAATAACGATCTATTATTTCCACTCTAAAACTTCACTTCACTCCCAGATACTCAATCAAGGCATGAGCTGAGAGAAGTTCGTGTACGTTCTAAATTGGTGGGGGGATGGAATAGCCGGCTGCTCCAAGCTTCTCTTTATCAGCACATTTAGAAGACAAAGGACGCTGACGGAGAGGTGTGAAGGGATTTAAGAAGCAATTTAAAGTGGGACGTATCTACGGGTTTTTTCGTAGGCTCTGGTTAATTCTAGTGTTAATGATGCGGCAAATGTTTTCAATTGGTGAAAGGTTTGGTCTGCAGGCAGGCCAGTTCAGCACCAGGACTCTTCTACTACAAAGTCATGCTGTATACGGTTTAGGATTGTCTTGCTAAAATATGCAAGGCCCTGCCTGAAAAAAAACATAATCTGGATAGGAGCAGATGTTGCTCTAAAACCTGTATACACCTTTCAGCATTGACAATGCCTTTCCAGATGTGCAAGTTGCCCATTCCATAGGCAATAAAGCACTCCCATGGCATCAGAGACGCAGGCTTTTGAATTGAGCACCCATAACAAGCCTGGTGGTCCCTCTCCTCTTTCAAATTTCGATTTGTCTGACCACAGAACAGTTTTCCACTTCACCTTAATCCATTTTAAATGAGCTTTGGCCCAGAGAAGATAGCGACATTTCTGGATCATGTTCACGTATGGCTTCTTCTTTGCATGATAGAGCTTTAACCTGCATTTGTGGATGGCACAGTGAACTGTATTTACAGACAGTAACTTCTGGAAGGGTTCCTGAGCCGATGACAGAGTCCGGCTTGTTGTTTATAACGCAGTGCTGCCTGAAGGCTCGAAGACCACGGGCATCCAATATTTGTGCCTGGTCTTATCCTGTGCAGACAGAGACTTCTCCAGATTCTCTGAATCTTTTGATGATATTATGTACTGTAGATGACGAGATATTCAAAGTCTTCTCGGTTTTACATTGAGGAACATAATTCTGAAATTGTTCCACAATTTGTAGACACAGTTTTTGGAAGAGTAGTGTACTTCTTCCCATCTTTACTTCTGAGAGATTCTCTCTTCTCTAAGATTATCTTCTCATACCCAATCATGTTCCCAATTAACCAAATTAGTTGCAAAATGTTCCTCCAAGGTCTACAGGATGGTAGTGAAACCAGCTATGTTATATGGGTTGGAGACGCTGGCACTGACCAGAAAGCTGGAGACAGAGCTGGAGGTGGCAGAGTTAAAGATGCTAAGATTTGCATTGGCTGTGTCTAGTATGGACAGGATTAGAAATGAGGACATTAGAGGGTCAGCTCAGGTTGGGAGACAAAGTCAGGTAGGTGAGATTGTGTTAGTTTGGACATGTGCTGTGGAGAGATGCTGGGTATATTGGGAGAAGGGTGCTAAGGATAGAGCTGTCAGGTAAGAGGAGAAGAGGAAGGCCTAAAAGAAGGTTTATGGATGTGATGAGAGAGGATTGACAGAGCAAGATGACGAGGACAGGAAGAGATGGAGAAAGATGATCTGCTGTGGAACCCCTTAACGGGAGCAGCCGAATGAAGAAGAAGAAGATGCATGATTTTCCTTCAGCTGTTTCTTTTTAGTTTCACTTACTTTTATAGCCTTTTGCTGCCCCCGTTCCAGCTTTTTTGAGATGTGTTGCTTTCATCAATTTCAAAATAAGCTCATATTTTTCATGAAATAGTAAAATCTCTCACTTTCAACATCTGATATATTTCCTTCTAGCTATCCCCCACGGCTGTGCCCAAGTAGCAGTGAAACAAGATATACTTTAAAAATAAATACACATTGTCACTGAATCTGAACGTGTTCAGGTCTCATGGGAGAGGGAGAAAAGCACATGGCCGTGATATCTCTGGCAATCAGTAGCTAACCTCTAAAACACATGGAGCTCTGATCTCTCTCTCAAAAATGTCAAAAGTTACTCCTTAACAATCTGTAGATGATAATGTCTGTTGAACAAATAGGTATCGCTAGCTAAGCGGAGGCAAGGTACGCTCCAACACGTGGCGAGAGGTAGACCGAGTCGAACGGAGGCTGGCACGTGAATGAGGAGGGACCTGCCGGCGGCCTACTCCTGACGTCATGCTTCCCCCTCCCTCATGCTTGTCCGTAACGCATTTCTCTCGAATTTACGTAAATAAATTGGTTTTGCAAGTAAGCTGTGATACATAGCGCAATGAGAGACGTCACAACATCAACCGGAATGTTCAAGCAAATTGTAGAAAAAATCCCGATTTAAATCCGTTAAGTAGTTCTCTCGTGAAAAGCAGACAGATATACAGATAGACATACAGACAAACAGTGGATTTTATATATTTATATATAGAAATAAATGTTCTATTGTGCATAAAATAATGGGTTTATGAGATTTGAAAATCATTACATTCCGTTTTTATTTACATTTTACACAACGTCTCACCTTTTTTGAAATTGGGGTGGTGAGAACACTGGCCTAAAAAACGAAAATAAATAAATACACCTTGGTACATTGAGTACATGTGTTACTGGTGCTAAGAAAGACTGTGAAAAGATATTTTTCAGAATTTAATGAAAATACGAATATATTTAATACTGGTGTATGAATGTGTTACACATGAGGATCGGTGGATGGTCCTTTTTTTAATCTTTTGTTGTTAATAAATAATTAAAGATTGAAATAAAGGACATCTTTTATCTTATTTGATGTTATTTCAAAGACTACATGTATTCTTAAAAGCAGACATCATTCGATCACTCTTGACAACCTACCATCTTCCGTTTTAACAGTAAGTGCTGTACTTCGCTTTCACAAAGACAAAATGGCTTGCATACAAATTACAGACTTTTCAAAAATTGCAAAATAACATTGATTTATTCTGTTTTACTTTAATGTTCCTTTTCTTTAAACTCACGCTTCAACATACAGCTAAACGCAGAGCATTTTTGTCCTTTATGTCATTCTTAATCCTGAAATGCAATCTGTGGGTAGTTTAGGACTGATCCCAAATGTCTATATTTAAATACTGAAAACTGACTAAATGTAATGTAAGTGTTCACCTCTTAGAAGTTTTCACATTTTACTGTTATGCTGGCTGGGCTACTTTGGCGTGAACATTTGCAGTGCACCACATAATGCAAATGTCTCTGTTATGTGCCATTTTTTTTGGAAATATTATATTAATCTCTGAGGGGAAATTTGATGTGGGATTTGTAAAAACAGTGTTAATATTTGTGTCATCTATTGGAAAAACAAATGCAATACATATGTCTCTGTTATATTCCATTGGATATGTGATTTTTGAAAGCAATGTTAATGTTTTGATGAGCCATTTGTTGGAATAGCAACTCTGTTATATGCCATTTGGTATGGTATTCGTAAAAGCAGTATTAATGTTTGTGATGTTCCAGCTGTTGACATAACAAATACATATTCCCATGTGGAATGGGAATTGAAATATATATCCATCCATCCATTATCCAACCTGCTATATCCTAACTACAGGGTCACGGGGGTCTGCTGGAGCCAATCCCAGCCAACACAGGGCACAAGGCACGAAACAAACCCCGAGCAGGGTGCCAGCCCACTGCTGTAAAATATATATATATATGTCTCTGTTAAATGCCATTTGGTATGGGATTCATAAAAATAGTGTTAATGTTTGTGATGTATCAGCTGTTGACATAACAAATACATATGTCTCTGCTATATGTGCCATCTGTTGGCAAAGGAATTGCAATTTAAATGTCTCTGTTAAATGCCATTTGGTATGGGATTTGTAAAAGCAGTACTAATGTTTGTGTATGGGCCATCTGTTGGAATTACTAATGCAAAGGCATTTAATTAGTTGTGCTACCCATCTAACGTATTTTTAAATTTAAGTAATCAGTGTTTCAATGAGACATAGTAACCGGACAGAAACACAGACAGGCACACAGACACTTATCTTTTTATTAAGGTGGTCAACATTGAATCGCAGTGTACTTAATCTGGCTTTCTGACATTGATCAGTAGAAAAATACTCATTGATGTCAAAGTGAAAACAGATTTGTGTGATCTGGTCTTAATTAATTATAAATATATTAGTAAAACACAAAATAATTGTTCTAAAAATCATTCACCCTCCTGAAGTGTTCAGTAGATGGCCAGCTTGAGTCTATGTACACTGGTCTCTCTTTTTTTTGCAATCAGCTTTGCACATCTGGCCATTTTTCTCCAACTTGTGTTTTCTCTAATTGATTAACATGCTGAACGTGAGGTACAAATTAAGTTGTGTCTCACTGAGCCGGTCAAGGCGTGATGTATGATGTAACTCGTATCTCAGTATACAGCCACTGTGAGCGCAGCCATCTTTCCATCAGTTGTCTACTATGGTGCTGCCATCTAGTGGATAGTCATATGATTTATTTTTTTTTTTGTGGGAAACAGACTTTGGAAAACGTTGTCATGAAAAAAGATATAAAGCTGCTGATATTTTGAAACAACTAGATTTAGATTTGCAAGATGAATATTTTGATGACAACAGCAGGGATTGAGATTGTGACAATCAAGTGGGTGATGTTGAACGTGTAGGCTCTGACACTGATGCAGATCGCTGCCCCGAAGGCATTTCTTCATCAAAAGGCGTCCAACTTGTCCCGACTGTCAGGAGAGAACTACATAGACATTGTGTTGCCCACTGAGCACCAAAAGCCACCAACTACCAAATGTGTTGTGTGCAGCAAGAGTGGACGGCACACAAAAAAAACGCATCATATGTACGCCACATGAGCTTCTAAGCATGCACTCCTTCAAGGACTGTCATTGAAATGGAGACTTTTAGTCATATTGCTGGTAAAAATAAAGTAATTAATGGTTTCTTTACATTTTTGACAGCTACATTTTGAGTTACTGTTGATAATAAAACCATTGCTTTCTTGTACATTTCTTTACATTTTGTATGAGTGTTGGTAGAGTTCATTATTTATCACATATGCTTAGACCTACCTACACTGTCGCGTCCTGGTAATAAATGGTCGAGCAGTCAATGTGTTAAGTAAGAACTTGTGTGTTTAATTGGAACAAAAACCATTAGTGGAGCAATTTATTCGTTTCCATTCTAAGCACTGTGTGTTAATTTGTGAAAGTTGTGATTTTAGCATATAATGCACAAAGCACCTATTGCAAACGCCATGTCTGTCTGTCTGTCTAATCAGTATAGACTGTCCGCCTGAAACAACTCGGACTTCCGTTCGAACATTTTAGTTGCAATGTGGCACGCTTATTCTTCAATATTCCTCTTATATTTTTATATGTTTTCTTTCTTCTTTCTTCATCTTGTAAAGCAGTTTGAGCTCCATCATTTGTATGAAAACATGCTATAGAAATAAATGTTGTTGTTGTTCAAAGAAATTTGTCAAGACACTTCAGTTTTTGTTCAGATACCTCAAACAGATCGCTCTCTACAGAGTTTTGACATTTCTAAATCTCCCATTGAAAAGCACTGGCGAATTTGCAAACTTCTTCCATCCTGAAATGGAGAAATGTCATGGTGCGACGTCACCTAGAAATTAAATTGCCTTTTTAATGTTATCTTGAGAGCTTGAACTTGTCAGCCATTTGGATGCCCAATGCAATTGAGTGAATGGCTCACACCACAGGGTCCTTCTCCTTCTGCTTTAGCTACGTTAACCATTAAGGTACAAAAAAGTTCCTTCTCTGGAAATAAATGGAAAGGGAAGGCAATTATGTAAGCATATCATATGAGACAGGATTGATGTTGTTGATATTTTAATGTCATCTACTAACACATTTGGATGTGTTTGATAAGAAAGCATTTGATGAGGTGCCACATGAGAGGTTGGGCATCAAACTAAAAGAAGTGGCAGTTCTGGGTGGTGTGTAGACGAGGGCAGAATTGGCTTAGATGCAGGAAGCAAAGGGTGATGGTGCGAGGAACCTCATCAGAATTGCCTGATGTTAAGAGTGGTGTCCAGCAGGGGTCAGTGCTGGGGCTGCTGCTTTTTTTTAATATATATAAATGATTTAGATAGGAATATAAGTAACAAGCTGGTTAAGTTTGCAGATGATACCAAGATAGGTTGATTAGCAGAAAGTTTGGAATCCATTATATCATTACAGAAGGACTTGGATAGCATACAGAATTGGGCAGATTTGTGGCAGATGAAATTTAATGTCAGTAAATGTAAAGAATGACACATAGGAAGTAAAAATGTTAGGTTTGAATACACAATGGGCGGTCAGAAAATCGAGAGTCCACCTTATGTGAAGGATTTAGGAGTCATAGTGGACTCTAAGCTATCAACTTCCAAACAGTGTTCAGAAGCCATTAAGAAGGCAAACAGAATATCAGGTCATATAGCGCCTTGATGTGTGCAGTACAAGTCACAGGAGGTTCTGCTCAGGCTTTATAACACACTGGTGAGGCCTCATCTGGAGTCCTGTGTGCAGTTTTGGTCTTCAGGCTGCAAAAAGGACATAGCAGCACAAGAAAATGTCCAGAGAAGAGCGACTAGGCTGATTCCAGGTCTACAGGGGTTGAATTATGAGGAAAGATTAAAAGAGCTGACCCTTTACAGTTTAAGCAAAAGAAGATTAAGAGGAGACCTGACTGAAGTGTTTACAATTATGAAGGGAATTAGTCCAGTGGATCGAGAAGGTGACTTTAAAATGAGTTCATCACGACCACAGGGACACAGTTGGAAACTTGTTAAGGGTAAATTTCACGCAAACATTAGGAAGTTTTTTTTTTTACACAAAGAATGAAAGACACTTGGAATAAGTAGTGTGGTACACAGTAAGACTTTCAAAACTTGACTTGATGTTATTTTGGGAGAATTAAGTGGATAGGACTGGTAAGCTTTAATGGGCTGAATGGCCTATTCTCGTCTAGAATGTTCTAATGTAATTGCATTCTATTATCACTGTTACTTCTGAATACAACTCATTGTTGCAAAACTATTTTACAAACAAAAATGTAATAAATGACTCTTGGAGGAATTGAAAAAAAAGCATGAAATGCTCCAACTCTCATAACCATTAATTTAGTCAAGGAACGCACCTGAATTTTACGTCATATGTATATTGGCTAACTTGTTTTGTTTTTTTTTGTCCCATGCCCTGATCCCTTCTCTAATGATAATGAGATAAAGCAGGCAATGAACAAACATGCTTGGTCTTCATGCGAGAGCAGACATACTGCACAAGTGTCCCAGTTTGGAATTTTGAAAATCTGGTCACCCATAACTTACCATTAGAGTGCCGCATTCACTTGTAGCGGTCGAGGAGACGTTAGGGTTTAAACTTTTGGAAAGATAGTGATTTATTTATTTTATGGTAGGAACTCCAGGAGCACAACCAGCCTTCACCTGGCTTGCAAACACTTACTCACACAGACACAGTTAGAAGCCCAGTGAATCAATAAATAATAATTCAATATTTCAATTAAATAAATAAAAAGACAGCATGCAATATAATAACAAAAAAACATACACACACAGACCCTCCCCAAGTCCCCTCTGGTGATAACAATTTAAAACGTGCTCCACTTCTTCTTTCGGCTACTCCCGTTAGGGATTGCCACAGCAGATAATCTTCTTCCATGTCGTCCTGTCCTCTGCATCTTGTTTCTTTCACTCGCCACCTGCATGTTCTCTCTCACCACATCTATAAACCTTTTCTTAGGCCTTCCTCTTTTCCTCTTCCCTGGCAGCTCTATCCTTAGCATCCTTCTCCCAATATACCCAGCATCTCTCCTCTGCACATGTCCAAACCAACGCAATCTCGCTTCTCTGACTTTGTCTCCCAACTGTCCAACTTGAGTTGACCCTCTAATGTTCTCATTTCTAATCCTATCCATCCTCATCAGACCCAGTGCAAATCTGAGCATCTTTAATTCTGTCACCTCCAGCTCTGTCTCCTGCTTTCTGGTCAGTGCCACCGTCTCCAACCCATTTAACATATCTGGTCTCACTACCGTCCTGTAGACCGTCCCTTTCACTCTTGCTGATATCTGTCTGTCACAAACTACTCCTGACACTCTTCTCCACCCACTCCACCCTGCCTGCACTCTCTTTTTCACCCAGCATCTCTCCTCTGCACATGACCAAACCAACGCAATCTCGCCTTTCTGACTTTGTCTCCCAACCTTCCAACCTGAGCTGATCCACTAATGTCCTCATTTCTAATCCTGTCCATCCCCGTCACACCCAATGCAAATCTTAGCATCTTTAACTCTGCCACCTCCAGCTCTATCTCCTGTGCCACCCTCTCCAACCCATATAACATAGCTGGTCTCACTACCATCCTGTAGACCTTCCCTTTCACTCTTGCTGATACCCGTCTGTCACAAATCACTCCTGACACTCTTCTCCACCCACTCCACCCTGCCTGCACTCTCTTCTCCACCTCTCTTCCACACTCCCCGTTACTCTGAATTGTTAATCTCAAGTATTTAAACTCATCCACCTTCGCCAACTCTACTCCCTGAATCCTCATCATTCCACTGACCTCCCTCTCATTTACACACATGTATTCTGTCTTGTTGCTACTGACCTTCACTCCTCTTCTCTCTAGAGCAGATCTCCACCTCTACAGGGTCTCCTCAACCTGCTTTCTACTATCACTACATATCACAATGTCATCAGCAAACATCATAGTCCACGGAGACTCCTGTCTAATCTCATCTGTCAGCCTGTCCATCACCATTGCAAATAAGAAATGATCCCTGATGAAATCCCACCTCCACCTTGAATGCTTCTGTCACTCCTACTGCAGACCTCACCACAGTCACACTTCCCTTGTGTATATCCTGTACAACTGTTACGTACTTCTCTGCCACTCCTGACTTCCTCATACAATATGACAGCTCCTTTCGAGACACCCTGTCATATGCTTTCTTCAGGTCCACAAACACGCAATTCCTTCTGGTCTCTCTATACTTCTCCTTCAACACCATCAGAGTAAACATTGCATCTGTGGTGCTCTTTTTTGGCATGAAACCATACTGCTGCTCACTAATCATCACCTCACTTCTTAACTGAGCTTCCACTACTCTTTCGCATAACTTCATACTGTGGCTCATTAATTTTATTCCCCTGTAGTTACTACAGCACCAGTACACTTCTTCTCCACTCCTCAGGCATCCTCTCACTTTCCAAGATTCCATTAAACAATCTGGTTAAAAACTCCACTGCCATCTCTTCTAAACACCTCCATGCCCCTACAGGTATGTCATCTGGACCAACAGCCTTTCCATTTTTCATCCTCTTCATAGCTGTCCTTACTTCCGCCTTGCTAATCCGTTGCATTTCCTCATTCTCTATCTCCACATCATCCAACCTCTTCTCTCTCTCTCTAGTTTTCTTCATTCATCAGCCTCTCAAAGTGCTCTTTCCATCTGCTCAACACATTCTCCCAGATTGTGAGTATGTTTCCATCTTTATCCTTTATCACCCTATCCTGCTGCACATCTTTCCCAGCTCGGTCTCTCTGTCTGGCCCATCGGTCCTTTTCTCCCTCCTTAGTGTCCATCCTCTCATACAACTCATCATATGCCTTTTCTTTAGCCTTCGCCACCTCTCTCTTCACCTTTCACCTTATCTCCTTGTGCTCTTGTCTACATTCTGCATCTCTCTGACTATCCCACTTCTTCTTTGCCATCCTCTTCCTCTGTATATTCTCCTGTATTTCCTCATTCCACCACCAGGTTTTCTTTTCCTCCTTCCACTGTCCAGATGCCATGCCAAGCACCCTTCTTGCTGTCACGCTTACTACATCTGCTGTAGTTGCCCAGCTGTCTGGTAACTCTTCACTACCACCCAGTACTTGTCTCACCTCCGCCCTAAACTCAACCTTGAAGTCTTCCTTTTTCAACTTCCACCATTTGATCCTTTGCTCTGCCCTTCCTCTCCTCCTCTTCTTCTTGATCTCCAACATCATCCTACAGACCATCATCCTAGTCTGCCTAACTACACTTACCCTTGACACCACTTTGCAGTGTTCAATTTCCTTAAGATTGACTCTTCTGCATAGGATGTAATATACCTGTGTGCGTCTTCCTCCACTCTTGTACGTAACCCTATGTTCCTTTCTCTTCTTAAAATATGCATTTACCACAGCCATGTCCATCCTTTTTGCAAAATCCACTATTCTCTGACCTGTTTCATTCCTTTCCTTAACACCATACCTACCCATCACCTCCTCATCTCCTCTGTTCCCTTCACCAACATGTCCACTGAAATCTGCTCCAATCACCACTTTCTGTCCCTTGGGCACACTGTCCATCACCTCATTGATAACAATTTAGAACAATAAACTCAAATGATAAACACTAATGACAATGCCCAAAATGCAGTCCAATGCAACAGGGGCGGTTGACGATGAATGGGCAAGTAAAAAATCCTGTGAACGGTTAATCTGTAAGAAATGTAAAGTTTGTCTACCGGTCTCCTGATACAGTATAGTGTGAGATTATGAAATCGGGATCACTC
The DNA here is from genome assembly GCF_016835505.1 of Polypterus senegalus. NCBI lineage: Eukaryota > Metazoa > Chordata > Cladistia > Polypteriformes > Polypteridae > Polypterus > Polypterus senegalus. The sequence continues at coordinate 12,659,788 of NC_053158.1, forward strand.
TCTCTGGTGAAGACATGTCCAATCCATACAAACTCACGTGGACAGGCAGGCACAAGACAGGTCATACGTCCAGACAGGAACAGTAATCCAAGATGTAATACAGGTAATCCAAATAAAGCAAAAGGAGACTAAGAGGAGACCTGATTGAAGTGTTTGAAATTGTGAAGGGAATTAGTCCAGTGGATCGAGATTGGGGCGGTGCGGTGGCGCAGTGGTAGCGCTGCTGCCTCGCAGTTAGGAGACCTGGGTTCGCTTCCCGGGTCCTCCCTGCGTGGAGTTTGCATGTTCTCCCCGTGTCTGTGTGGGTTTCCTCCCACAGTCCAAATACAATGCAGGTTAGGTGGATTGGCGATTCTAAATTGGCCCTAATGTGTGCTTGGTGCGTATGTGTGTGTCCTGCGGTAGGTTGGCACCCTGCCCAGTATTGGCTCCTGCCTTGTGCCCTGTGTTGGCTGGGATTGGCTCCAGCAGACCCCCGTGACCCTGTGTTCGGATTCAGCGGGTTGGAAAATGGATGGATCGAGATGGTGACTTTAAAATGAGTTAATCAAGGAGAAGGGGACACAGTTGGAAACTTGTTAAGGGTAAATTTTACCCAAACATTAGGAAGGTTTTCTTCACACAGGGAACCACAGACACTTTAAATAATAATTTAAGGAATAAGTGACCAAGTAGTGTGGTAGGCCGTAAGACTTTAGGGGCATTTTAAAACTCGACTTGATGTTTTTATAGAAGAGTTAAGTGGTTAGGACTGGCAAGCTTTGATGGGCTGAATGGCCTGTTCTCATCCAGATTGTTCTAATGTTCTATTTACGCACCTAAAATCCGTAATGGTCACTCGCTGTAATGACATTTGCCTTTCACTTCTGTCATTCCCTAACATTTGTCAAAACTGAACAGCTGTGAAGATTCCATTTCACGATATGTTCAAGTGAAGAAGTAGTTTATTCCAAAGGTCATGTCATGTTATTTTGTAACCATCTTAATCCAGACCAGGCTCACATGGGCGGCGCTGGAGCTTATCTCAGCTAGCATAGGGTTCAAGGCAGGAACACACCCTAGACAGGGTGCCAGCAATTACGAATGTATTTAGGTTATGTTACCTGAAAACTTTAAATTGTCAGAGTATGTGAATACGGAGTGAGTGTGTGTGTGTGTGTGTGTGTGTGTGTGAGTGAGTGAGAATGATCTCATTGATGAACTAGAGTCCTATTGTGGACTGTTTTCAGCCTTTTGCCCTGTCCTGCTGATATAGCCTGAAATGAACTGAGAAGGTTCTAGAACCGACCTACTGAACTTAGCCCACTGAGGGACACAGTGCTTGCCCAGCCCTCAAGCGCACCTAAACGTTACCCATCTGTGGACATTTCCTAACTTGTTGTGACATGCAAGGGGACTAACATTCCTAGGAGAAAAGAAATTCACGGAGATTGTGTGTGTGTGTGTGTGTGTGTGTGTGTGGGCCTGAGAGAGTGCAGCTGTCAGGCAGCAATGCTCCACTCTTGCAACCACTTTATACTTTACAATGAACTACTTTCCATTATTCTTTATTGATCCAGCTTATAGCAGAAGTCAGAGAGAAACAGAGCAGATATGAAGTGCCTGCAAAACTTCAGAACTGTGAATAATCCCCCCAGCCAGGCAGGCTTCACCATGAAGGAAAAAAAAAATGCAAGCAGAGGCTAGCAGGAGGATTTGTTGGCATCAGAAACCAACTCTTTTGTTACTTTCTCTGCGTATTGTGCATGCAGATAAGCACATGCCAACTGACTTCGGTTAATCATTCATTTCCTTTTGTTAAAAGCTTTTTAATCCTGTGGTTTTGGGGCAGCTCTTTGCACCTGATGCTTGCTATCTCAAGGTCTCTCTAGTAATTGTGTTCTGTCAATTCAAATCACTTACCACTGCATTATATGCCAAAATATGACATTTTGTATGCCTACTATTTTGCTGGCTGAAGTGCTCTTTGTTGATCTTTCACAAGGATAGAACAACATATTTTTATATTCTGTTATTCCACAGTCGTCAAGAGAGGACACGGGGACAATGTTAAGGTCAACAGAACTGCACATGTCTTTTCATTGACAAATATATGCATGCTTCAAACTAGATGAATAATCAATAGCAATCCACTAGAGAGAAACGAAAGGCACAGCGGTATTGCCTCACAGCTCATAAAGGCAGAGTTCAATTCCTGCCCCATGATTATTAAACGTTCTCACCGTGTCATTTTTTTTTTTTTAACCTTGCAATACTATCGGAAAAGTTGCTTTTCTTTTCACAGACCCTAAACGTTAACTCTTTGGCACTGCAGCCAGCAATTTTCCACAATGTTGAAAAACAGCAATTTTGATTTATAGAAGTCAAATTTTATCTCTCTCTATATAAAATCCAACAACTGTCTTTCTGTCTGCTTTTCACGAGAGAACTACTTAAGAGATTTAGATTGGGTTTTTTTCTGTAATTTGCTTGAATATTTCAGTTTGCAAATTCTCTCATCGCTCTATGTATCATAGTTCGCTTGTTTACCGATTTATTTTCGTAAATCCGAGAGACACGCATCGGGCAACTGCAAGGGGGGTGGGGCCCTCCTTATTAAAGCACCAGCCTCCGTTCAAGTCGGTCTACCTCTCGCCACATGTTGAAGCATACCTCCGTTTAGCTAATGAACGAGAGAACTACTTGACGGATTTAGATCAGGTTTTTTTCTATAATGTGCTTGAACATTCTGGTTGATTTTGCGACTCCTCTCAGCGCGCTATGTATTATAGCTCACTTGCGGTACCAATTTATTTGCTCGAATCCGAGAGACATGCAGTGGGCCACGGTGAGGGGGGCGGGGCCCTCCTCACTAACACACCAGCCGCTGTTCGAGTCGGTCTACCTCTCGTCATGTGTTGGAGCATACCTTGCTTTAGATCAAGTTTTTTTCTATAATTTGTTTGAACATTCCAGTTGATTTTGTGTCTTCTCTTATCATGCTAAGAATCATAGTTCGCTTGCGGTACCAATTTATTTGCACGAATCCTAGAGAGACACAGTGGGCCGAGGGGAATGGGGCGAGGCCTGCCTCACTCAAATGCCAGCCTCGGGGTGTGTACCTTACCTCCGCTTAGTTAGAGAACGAGAGAACTACTTAACGGATTTAGATCAGGTTTTTTCTGTAATTTGCTTGAACACTCCGGTTGATTTTACAACTTCTCTCAGCACGCTATGCATTATAGCTCGCTTGCGGTACCTTTTTATTTGCTCGAATCCGAGAGACACGCAGCGGGCCTCGGCGAGAGGGGCAGGGTCCTCCTTACTAACACACCAGCCACATGTTTAGGAGCATACCTTGCCGCCGCTTAACTAGTGAGCGAGAGAAGTACTTCACAGATTTAGATTGGGTTTTTTTCTATATTTTGCCTGAACATTCTGGTTGATTTTGTGACTTCTCTCATCACACTTTATTTGTGTGAATCCGAGAGAGATTCAGTGGGCCGAGGGGAGTGGGGCGAGCCCCTCCTCACTCACGTGCCAGCCTCGGGGCGTGTACCTTACCTCCGCTTAGTTAGAAAATGAGAGAACTACTTAACAGAATTAGATTGTCTTTTTTCTAGAATTTGCTTCAACATTCCGGATGATTTTGCGACTTCTCTCATCGCACTAAGAATCATAGTTTGCTTGCAGAAGTGATATATTCACGCTAATCCAAGACAGAGGCTGCAGGCCAAGGGCAGGGGGAAGCGTGATGTCAGGAGTGGGGAGCCAGGCAGAGCCCTCATCACTGTCCTGTTTCACTACTATGCGGGTGAAGCCACAGGGGACGGCTAGTTATATGATAATATGATGATAGGCCACAATCTTCTAACAACAGATAGATGCTGTAGAACAAGCTGTATCACTTTCAGTCTCACAGTTTTCATAATTCTTCTTCTTTCCATTATAAGGACTGACATGTGTGCATGCTGTGACGGGTGAATTCGGCCATTAACTGGCCAGGACACCAACTGGGGAAAGAGCACCTGCAAAGCACTACCTCCCCTGGGACACTAGAGGGCGGCCCTCCTGGGCAGCTGTGGCACCACGGATTCCCGCAGGGCATGCTGGGAGCTGGATTTTGCTGCAGCCCTGTTGGGTTCCATGGGGGCCGTGAAGGGGAGCTGCAGAGCTCAATACTTGACTTCCACCACACCTGGGAGTGATTCCAGCTAATCGTGATGAGCCCAGGAGCTGAATAAAAGAAGCCGCCTCACTCCATTTGAGGAACCAGTGTCAGGAGGAGGTGAATGAAGATCACTGAAGAGGAGTGGAGGTGGAAGGACTAGCAAAGAGAAGGGACTTTGTTTACTTTACTGTACTGCTGTGGCTATTTACTGTGCTGTGGGGAGCACAGAAAGTGTTCCCATATGTAAATAAAAGCATGTGTTGTGTGGCAAACTTGTCTGTGTTGGGTTAGGGTGGCTGTACGACACATAGGAGGCAGCTTAAAAGCACTGGTGATAGTAATCACACAGCAAACCAGATGATGGCGCTGTGTACTAATTCATTTTTTCTTCCTTACTGTGCTGAAAGGATGATTGATGGCTGTTCCACCACTGACGTCACTTCCATTATTCCCCCCCTCCTGGTCCCACCCCTTCCTGCCTGGAACCCATATGATGTTTTGATTCAATTCAGTTCTGAGCTCCCGACTAAAACGATGTTAAGAGAAGGTTTATGGATGTGGTGAGAGAAGACATGCAGTTGAAGGTTGTAACAGAGCAAGATGCAGAGGACAGGAAGATATGGAACAAGATGATCCACTGTGGCAATCCCTAACGGGAGCAGCCGAAAGATGATGTAGTAGTTTCATATAGCCAAGGCCAGTATTCCACTCAGCCAGGTTATGATGGAAAAGAGATGTACTGGCCTTTCGGGAATATGCTTCTACAGCAGCAGACTGTTAGATTTAGAGAGTAGGGTAGTGTAGCAATAGCGTAGTTTAACAGTTTTCAACAGATATGCATAGGCCGTTATTTAGGCCCGAAGGTTTATGACGATATGAAGGTGGTTTGTTATTCCGGCCTTTCGGGTATATACCATGTGACAGATTGGGGAGTGCTATCGCTCCCTTGAACCCTCCAATCAAACGTCAGACACCAAGTAAAAGTCCAAATATTGACTTTATTAATAATGCACAGTACACAAAGCACCCTCCTCTCCACAATACTCATACAATCAATCACAATGCACAATAATAAACTCTCCACCATTCCCAGACAAGTTGCCACCCTACCATCCAGCTCAGCTCAATGCTCGGGTGTCTCTCTCAGTCTATAAGTCCTTGTCCCGGAAGTGTTTCGCCCTCTCTGTCCACGTGACTAGGAACACTTCTGGGTCAGATAAAAATCCTTTTTCTTTACCCCGGAAGCATGTCATTCCCCTTGTCCATGTGACTCGGACGTATTTCAGGGGCATAGGGAAAATAGTCATACTCCCTGCAGCGCCTTCTAGCAGCCCCCATGGTATCCAGCAGGGCTGTAAAGGAAAACTCCAACGTCCATAATTCCCTGCTGGCATTCGGGGCACCTCCATACTGCAAGGAGGGCTCCACCTGGTGGCGTGAGGGTATTGGCTGGAATGAATGGTCGGTCATCTATCACAGTACTATCCCCCCAGCGAAGAATCGAGGTTCTGAGCGGCCAGCCCCACGAGGGATGTCTTCCTCCATGAGGATATTCCAGTTGGACCTTCATCATTCCGTGTATGGTAGTCCCTGGAGAACCTAGAAGGAACATCATAACAGTAAGACATTTAATGCCCCCTTCTCCAAGGACAGCTTCAGTAGACATGGCCCGGCTGTCGGCAATTATAACATTGCCTCCTTCCTCCTGATACTCTCCCTCTGTGGAACTGAAAGCAGTTGGGAAATGCTGACTCCGCCCCTTTCCCCGCTGGGGAGAATTCCAATGCTGCCTTTGTGCTTTCAACTCCCTTTACTGCTTTGTTAGGAGACCCCGGTTTCTCTTTTGGGATCTCCTTCTTAATCTGGGGTTTGTCCACAGTTTGGGTCTCTCTATTAGTTAAAGAAAGCCCTTTACCTATTTGAACCCCTTTTGATTTATAAACGACCGGTGGCGGCGTCTTTAGATCTGCATCGTTCCGGAAGACAGCACTATCCAGCTGTTCCGGTTCAATCGGGTTTTCCCCCGCCCACTCGGTCATAGTTTCCGACTCCCTTGTAAGGTTCCCAGAAGACTGGCACCCGCTACTGATTAATCGCGGGCCCGGTTCACTCTGCCATCCTCGCTATTATATACGGTACGGGTCTCGCTAACCTGTACCACTGCATTTTTTAATACTGGAAGCTCCCAACCAAATCACCTCAGGTACTCCTCCACCTTCTTTATTGGCGCTTCGGGTGTTGCTCCCAGGTCTCCGACTCTTTTTGATCGCAATTGTCTGTAAAATACCTCGCACGGGGTTGATCAGTTTCTCGAGTTCCCGCACGTCGAAAGAGTTAATTAATTAACTGCTCATTGGCCAGGGTGTGCGAATGATGGCAGAGATTCCAGCTAGTGGAGCTGGGATGAAGTTTGGCAGATGAAGTTGTCACTGAGGCCAGGTGAGCTGTGTAAAGCATAGCCAGTGTGCAGGCAGGACACCAGAAACATAGAAGAGCCGTTACAGAGTAGTGATGGAAGTGAAGGGATACAGCCAAGTGACCAGCACATCTGCAGCTCCACACAAGGAGGTCCACCTGCTCACTTGGTCATTAGCACTAAAACATAAGCAATATGATCATTATAATTTGTTACTAACCTTCACCTATTCTGTTTCTCTTCTTGGTACTCAAATGTGGCACTTGGTGCCACTGCCCACTTGCCAAGTTGTTTTGCCTGCCTAAGGTAAAGTCATCTCTGATGCAGGATCACAGGTATCATCGGGTAGAGGAGTCCTTTAATCGGATTGGCTGGCCCAGCTGTGGAATGGCCAATAGGGTGAGGCAGCTTGATAGCCGAGGTCTCCAAGATTCTGAACAAATCCAAATTGTATTGTGATATCATCTAATATCACATAATATTATTTGATAATTTGAAATCCGTTATATCATTACAGAAGGACTTGGATAGCATACAGGCTTCGGCAGATTTGTGGCAGGTGACATTTAATGTCAGTAAATATAAAGAATTATATATAAGAAGTAAAAATGTGAGGTTTGAAAACACAATGGGTGGTCAAAAAATCGAGAGTACACCTTATGAGAAGGATTTAGGAGTCATAGTGGACTCTAAGCTTTCGACTTCCAGATAGTGTTCAGAAGAGATTAAGAAGGCAAACAGAATGTCAGGTTATATAGCGCCTTGATGTGTGGAGTACAAGTCACAGGAGGTTCTGCTCAAGCTTTATAACACAGTGGTGAGGCTTCATCTGGAGTCCTGTGTGCAGTTTTGGTCTCCAGGCTACAAAAAGGACATAGCAGCACTAGAAAAGGTCCAGAGAAGAGCAACTAGGCTGATTCCAGGGCTATAGGGGATGAGTTATGTGGAAAGATTAAAAGAGCTGAGCCTTTACAGTTTAAGAAAAAGAAGATTAAGAGGAGACCTGATTGAAGTGTTTGAAATTAGTCCAGTGGATTGAGACGGTGACTTTAAAATGAGTTAATCTAGAACATGGGGATACAGGTGGAAAATTGGTAAGGGTAAACTTTGCACAAATATTAAGAAGTTTTACTTTACATAAAGAACGATTGACACTTCTAATAAGCTACCAAGTAGTGTGGTAGACAGTAAGACTTTAGGGACTTTCAAAACTCGACCTGATGTTATTTTAGAAGAATTAAGTGGATAGGACTGGTGAGCTTTTTTGGGCTGAATGGCCTGTTCTTGTCCAGTGTGTGTCAAAAAGAAGCTCTGCACTTGTGACTTTACGCTGTAGATTATACATACAAAGGATGGTGCATGTGCCCACTAACATTTACAGAATATGTTACTTACATAAAAGCGAGATCTAATGTTATTTATCCATTTGCCGCATAAAGTCACGAGTGCAGAGCTTCCCGTGTACATATACAAAGTACAACGATGGCAAAAGTGCATTCTTGATCCAATGCAGAACCGTAGTCATGATTTGAGCTTACCTCTGTTATAGCACGTCTATGTGAAAACAGCAGTGTCAAATTCGGTGGGTTTTATCTATGGGGAGTTGGGATCGTGAACGTGGCTGAGAAAATAACAGAATAAAAAAAACAAAGCTAACCTTTACAAGTATCACAAAATTACACCAGCTGTTACAGACTGGAATCAAATGTAAGTTTTTATTCTAAAATAGCAAGAATACGAGCAGCCCAGTTCTCAAAATGGACTAGCCTGGGAAGCTTTTACTACCAGTCAATGGCTGATACTGTTGCGCCACCAAAACTGTGATAACGAATGCATGTCAATGTCGCAGGTAAACGTGGGTTGTTTTTCTGCAGTTATATTTTTGAATAAAAGTGCATTTGTTCTGTTATATTTTAACCTTTTGTGAAAGTGTTTCTTTGATATTTGGAATTCATGCTTCATACCTTATATAGTTTATGCCTACATTTTGTCATTTACTACTAGAATATGAAAAACGTTTCTGTTTTAAAAATATGTTTACACAGATTACTGTAGAAACGAAACACACATGAAATGTGTGTGTTCCAAATAACAATCTATTATTTTCACTCTAAAACTCCACTTCACTCCCAGATAATCAATCAAGGCATGAGCTGGGAGAAGTTCATGCATGTTCTAAGTCGGTGGTGGAATGGAATAGCCAGCTGCTTGAAGCTTGTCTTTATCTGCACATTTAGAGGAAAAAAGACGCTGGCGGAGAGGTGCGAGCGGATTTAAGAAGTGATTTAAAGTGGGACGGATCTACGAGCTTTTTCGTAGGCTCTGGTAATTCTAGTGTTAAAGGACAAAAGACGCTGACGGAGAGGTGAGAAGCGTTTTAAGGTGGGACAGATCTACGGGTTTTTTCGTAGGTTCTAATAATTCTAGTGTTAAGGATAGTGAACCACTTAAAATAACCATGTACACAGTGCTAGCAATACAATATACAGTAGGTATCAGCACATGCTCCCAAACTTTCTCTCTTCTAAAACCAATTATGCTCTTATAGTGTAGTGCAAGTTCTTCAAGCTCAAAGTCCAAGCATGAAAAATAAGTGATGTGAATAAATAAAAAAATAAAGATTGATAATGTGCTATAGAAAAAAATGTATTTGTTCTATTGGAAAGGGGTATAGAGAGAATGCTTAGGGTAAAGACCACCACAGGGGAAAAGTGGTTTAGTTTTATGTCAGGGAGAAAAAGAACTGATGCAATCATTGCATTGAGACCACTCATGGAGAAGCACTGAGAAAAACAGAAAGAGTGCCCATAGATTTGGAGAAGGGTTACCATAGAGTACCACATCAAGAGGTCTGGAGGTGCATGAGAGAGAAAGGAGGACCAAGGAAGTGTGTGAGGATTGCCCAGAATATGTATGAGGGAGGGAGGACTCAGGTTAAAAGCAGTGTTATGGTAACAGACGAGACCCCGTTAGAGAAGGTCTGCACCAGGGATCTTCTTACAGTCCTTACCTCTTTGATCTGGTCATGGATGTGTTTATTCATAGATTAAAAGTCCAATCCTCCTTGTGTGGGCTTTTTGATGAAGGAATTGTGTTGTGTAGCACCAGAAAAGAGGAGTTGGAGAGGAAGGAAGAATGGAGAAGGGCTTTGGAAGATAGAGGGTTGAAGATAAATAGGAAGAAGAAGACAGAAGATCTGAGATTTAATGATGATCAGGATTCAGAAGTTCGCCTGCAGCGAGAGCTACTGAAAAGAGTGGACAAATTTAAAAATCTAGAATCAGTGGTAGACACTGACATAGAAAATTCGATGCAGAGATAACTAACAGAATAAACCGTGGATGAAACAATTGGAAGAAGGTATCAGGAGTATTGTGTGACCGAAGAATTAAGGTGAAGGTTAAAGGTCAGGTTTTTAAGACAGACCAGCAATGATGTGTGGAGCTGAGCCATGGGCAATAAAGGGAGCGCAAGAGAAGAAGTTGTATGTGGCTGAAATGAGAACGCGGAAAGTTACAAAATAGGAGAGAATAAGACATGAGATAATCTGAGGTTCAACAAAGTGGTAGAGAATATTTAAGAAAGTACTGGAAAGTAGGTTGAAGTGGTATGGACATGTGATGAGGAAAGACAATGAACAAGTGGGCAAAAAAGTGATGGGAATGGAAGTGCAGGGGAAGAGAAAGCGATGGAGGCCAAAGCGGAGGCAGATGGACAAAGTAAAAGAAGATCTGAAGGAAAACGGTCAGACTGGCAAGGAGGTGCAGGACTGAGCTGTTTGGAGAAGGTTGATCAACCACATCGCCCCTACAAAGAAATAGGAGAGGATGAAGAGGAAAAAGAAAACATTGTTTAAAAATAAGATACCACTTTAAGCTGAATGATATTGACAATATAACCAAAACAGAACAGACTTTGTTTTATTTGATTTTTGTCTACAAGTAAATGACCGTAATGGGGTGTGGAGACATTTCTTCTGTTCACAACTATATAAAGACTAATTTAATAGCTACAGACAAACTCACTACATTTTCCATGCATCTGCACACAGAGCCTGTTGTCTGCCACCAGCTCCTCAAACACCCCATGAAATGCTAATTTCAAATCTGCAGTTCTCATAATTTACACAACAGTCAGGGCCGATTTTGGAGTGAGGCTTGATTTGAAAATGACAGGAGTGACTACAATAGACAGCAGGAAGTGAAATAAATCAAACATTGAAATGCCGCAAATCAGAACGGCATTTGCCATTACCAAGATAAACAGATTTGTTAGATTTTTCCTGATGAAATATTCATCAAAACCATTAGTAACTCATGAATATACAATAAAAATAAATACATTTACAGAATTTTACATGGAAGTATATAGAGTGTAGTGTTCCCTATGCCATGAGATAGGCTTCAGCTCCCACCAAGTGGTTTCGAAGTTTGACCGCTCGCAATTAACAGTTAACAATTGCAGTGTGGTGAAGTTTGTCAAGAACACCGCAGTCCGCCTTAAATGGTTGCCACTGCATTACAAATAAACAGATTTAAAGTTGTATCTTTATATCTGTTGGTAATAACCAATTAAACCATTAAATAGCAGCATACTAAAATGCAGTAAATGAATTTAAATTTAATGCGTTGAAGAGTCTTTCATCTTCCGAAAAATGCCTTCAAAGGATCTTTAACTTATTACATTATTCACTTGTGTGCTGTGTAATAGATTCTTTCCAAATCAATTTAACTATAATCTCTACTCAATTACAATTTGAAAGTAACTCTGGAAAATTAGTTTTCTTTTCTTAAGTGGGAGAGGTATATAAAGCTACTGTATTTTCTGTGAAAAATTGTTCCCACGGTTTATTTACATCTGATCTTGCAATGTTTTATCTTTAATAGTGCATCAGAAATGCTTTGTGTTTTTGTGTTTACACTTCTTTAAGACTCCTAAACTCCATTAATATCGTCAGTCTATCTGCCTTAATAATCTTACTTGTTTTCGTTAAACTGAGGTCAGAACTTGCCTTGGATGGAACCACTGGACACACCGGTATATAAAGATTATTCTGACACCAATTAAACTATTTGGCACATCTTTGTGAATCTTTAATAAACACTTTATAATATTAATTATGGAGTCAAGATTTATGGAATCAAGATTTGTCATTAGTAGCGACTGTAGATCATTTTAGATATTCAATAGCCCTCTGATGTAGGGTGGGTGAGTTATGGTTTTTCTTCATTGACTCTGTTGAAGGAGAGAGTAATAGTACATGCAATCAACCCTTTACCTCTTGTAATATCAATCACCTTAGGGCTTGTTGGCTGCCTCCTAAGCGCACGTGTGTGACAACTGACAGTTGGAAAAGGTGCAAACAGTATTGTATTTTATTACAAAAATGGATGCAAACTTAAAAATGATAATCGACAAAAATAGGTGTCATGCATAAATGACTATTGCACAGTCCTATATTGACACACACACACACACACTGCAAAAATAACTGCATGCAAAAAAAAAGGACTGTCTAAAAATATTTATAAGTCCTGCACTGTATGTTCTGCAGTCAAAAATAAAAGGCCACCAAAATAAAAGAAACAAAGGTCTGTTCCTTCCACAAATAATTCAGTCCAGGAAGGAGGAAAAAATATCCATAAAACACATTTGCCAAATATTTACTCCTTTCAGGGCACTGATTTCAATTGGAGGTTCACTCTACACCTCTAAATGATCTGTATTCTGGATCGGCATGAAGACAAGACTCCCCCAGCATCTATGATGACATTTTATATTATGTGGAAGACGAATGTTCTCTTCGTTCCCTTGTACTAATTCATGTCTGAGAAGTAAGCTTTACTAAACCATGTAATAGCATGCTTTGTTTTAGCAAACAGAAAAATGTTTGTGCAAAGGACTCAAGGTCTGAGCATTCCACACGTGAGTCTGCCTTATCACGTTTTCCCTTAGCTTACATCTGAACGCCATAACAAAAGGGCCAAGAAATCAAGTTTTACAAGGGGCGCTGAAGGGGCTCAAGGATGGTGTATAATAAAGTGTTGACTGTTACATTTTATAATGATATTAAATTACGCATTCTAGGGGTATAAAACTGGACCCCACCCAACAGACGGGGTTCAGAAGAGCCCTGATGCTGTCATGTACATTTGATTGTCTGCTTTTCTGAAACTCTTATCACCGTGACTCTGAAAAATAAAGCTGCTCTATAACCACACCTGCTGTCGGGTCTGAGATTTCGTCCACAATTACCACCAGGTTCTAGGGAACCAACCTCTGCAGACTCTATGTGGGTTCCTCCAATCGCCATCCCACAGTGGCACTAACCCTACACCCTATTGTCCTATGGGAACTCACTACAAGTTTTCAGAAGGTTCTGCACGTGCACCCTCAAGCTCTCCTGGTCTACAATTTTCTCACCCAGTTGGGCTATTTTTGAATAGGCTTTAACGGGTTGTGTTTTTTGGGCTACTTTAAAAAAAAAAAATACAGTATTTAGGGTTATCAAACCCCCCTCCAATGAATGTGTTTCATCCATCTGGCACCCTTTCCCCAGCTACTCACAACAGAATATGTTCTTTACTGTTATAAAATGTTTAAGAGGTACATCCAGTCAATTGTGTGATGGAGAGGGAAACCACTCGGGCTTTTACGTTACGTACCAAACCATTTCGCTCTGACACCACCCAAACACCCACTTTCTGGTGTGTCATTTTTTATACCTCAGGTTTTAGGCTACTTTTTTGTGGCAAATTTGCTATTTTTAAGCCATCCTTGGGCAATAATTTTTTTTTAGGAATCCGGCAACCCTGACGATGCAGCCCTGTGGCTGTTGCAGTACCTCTTCCTCACCTTCCGGCACCTTTGCAGCCAGCATATTTCTGCCAGCAACTCTGACACATGCCTGTCTTCCATAGTGGTCCTTTGTCAGATTGATGGACACGTGTCCGCTAGTTTGTGATGGGATAGTAGTTTCTCTCCTGGCGCCCTTTCCAGCACAGATTGACACCTTTGTTGTGAGTCCATTTCCACTACATGCTGCCTTGAATGGCAAAAAAGGTACAGTAAGTGCACCCTTTGACTATTTACAAAAAGCGTAGTTAGCTATAAAACCTTTAACTTTGTTAATATTATGGTGAAGCGTTAAGGCACCTCACTACAGTGACCATAAGCAAGTTACTTCACCTACCTGTGCTCCAATGGGAAAAAACAGAACAAGAAATGTAACCACATGTATCACAAGAGTTGTAAGTTGCCATGAATAAAGACATCAACTAAATATGTTAAAAATACACTGGAGTGTGTATGCAGGATTATGAAATCTGTTATCACCAATTTGTATTTCTATTCATGTGAATTTGAATTAAGGGAAAACTCCACAATCTCTATAAAATGAAAATAAAACTAAACTGATCAGTTTTAGGAAATTGATTTGTATACTACAATATACTTTTCTGTAATGAACCTTAGATAGATAGATAGATAGATAGATAGATAGATAGATAGATAGATAGATAGATAGATAGATAGATAGATAGATAGATAGATAGCCCAGACACAGACAGACACGACACCAGATGTTAACAGCAAATACGGTTTATTTCTCTTTCCTGCACACACAGTACACAATTCAGTATCATAAACTCAAACGATTACTCAGTCCTTCACTTTCCTTCTTCTGCCAGCTCCATTCCACTCCTCGAAGCTCCATCCTCCTCAACCTGACTGCAGCTCCCTGAATGGAGTGAGGCGGCCCCTTTTATACCTCACCCTGCTTCCTGATGATCTCCCTGCAGCACTTCCTGGTGTGGCAGAAGTGTTGCACGGGCACCGGGAAGCACTTCAGGTGTATGTGCTTCCTGGTTCGGCAGCACTGCGGTTCAAGGATCCTTAGTCCTTCAGATGCCCTCTGGCGGTGGCCACAGATCGTCACAGGGTTGAGCCTTCCAGTTCCGTGGCTCTCACACAATCCAGGATGGCTGCCCTCTTGTGTCCTGGGGAAAGAATTGCCCCTCTCCTGGTCCCCTACTTCTCTAGTCCTCCCGGTAGGGCAATGTCCCCGGCCGTCTATCACGATAGATAGATAGATAGATAGATAGATAGATAGATAGATAGATAGATAGATAGATAGATAGATAGATAGATAGATAGATAGATACTGTTGTTATAAAGGAGCCCCAGCTCCGTTTCCTGTGACATTTTCTGCTGAATAATTCTTCTGGCTGAAAGTCCTCAGTGTTGATGTGTCACAGAGTGGATGTACAGCATTGTTCATAATGGCACTCAGTTTTGTCTTCATTCTCTATTTTGCTACGACCTCCTGGTGGTCCAGAGTGTGTTCAATACCTGAGCCTGACCTTTGTATCAGCTAGTTTATTTGCTGGGCCTCTCTTGATGTGATGTTAACAGTCCAGCACACCACAGCATAAAAAATTACACTGGCCATCAGAGAGTTATAGAAGATGTGAAGGATTTCACTTCTCACATTAAAGGAAGTCAGTAACCTAAGGCAGAAGAGCCTGATCTACCCTTTCTTATATAGTTCCTTTGTGTTCTGAGACCAGCCCAACTTGTCACTAATGTGGACCCCCATGTACTTTTAGGAGAGGACCACCTCTACATCCATTCTTTGAATAGTGACTGGACATAGCGGCTCATGGCTGAGATGAAAATCAATGAGCACTTTTTTGGTTTTGCTGATGTTAAGTTGCAGACAGTTCTCAAAGTTCTCCCCCTGACTCCTCTCCTCTCTCTCATCCCCCTTATCAATACACCCCATAAGTGCAGGATCATCTGAGAATTTCTGCAAGTGCCCTGACCTGCTGTTATGTTTGTAGTCTGAGATGTACAGAGTGAAGAGATGAGGAGACAGGCCTGTTCCTTGTGGTGCTCCAGTGTTGCTCACACAGTCTTTGAGTCCCACAAGCTGCGGTCTGCCTGACACACAGTCCATTATCAGGACACCGTTGGCTCATCCAAGTGCATACCTTGCTGCCACAACTATTAATTTTCCTTGTGTTGTGTTCTGGTCTCTGTTGCTCAGAAAATAAATAAATCAACAAATAATGTTATTTAAGAGTGATATTTTTTTGTTCTAATTAACAGACCTTTCTTTTTCTCACACTTTACAGTCTACATGACTACTGTGCTGCTGTCTGCAAACCCGGAGCCATTATGTACTAACAAATGGAGCCCTGAGTTTGTTATTCTCAGCAGATGGCCTCCCTTCTGACACTTTTTTTAAAAATAAAATCAAGTTTGCTTTTAGCACCTGCCATGGCTTATCCTCCACGTTTACATTAAACTCTGGTCATTGTACTCTGAACTCATTTTAGCCCACGCAACAGCCATCATTGGTATGAGTGGAGGAGCTGATGTCAGTGCACCATAACAGGCTCATACAAGTCAGTGGATTGGACACTCTGCTGTTTCGGCCTCTTACAGCCCTAATGGACAACACTTACTGGTCTTTTTGGTTAGTATCAAAACTTCTCATACTTCAGAGGTGTAGTTACTAAATCTAATTTTCTATTTCATTACTTGTCTTATTATTTTAGTTTTCATAACCTTCTGAAGTAAACAAGCTTTTCACATCATAAGAATGAAATACAGTGGATTCAAAAAATTTTCAGAACCTTCCACTTTCTGCATATTTTATCACGCTGTAGATTTCCTTTTAAAAGAATACATTTGCCATATTGTTCCCCATTAATCTACACTCATATTGACAAAGTGAAAGCATTTAAAAATGTATTAAAAACCAAAGACTGAAATCAGTTTTCAGCCCCCTTTCTGTGGCGCTCCAAATGGTGTTCAGGTCCCTCCTATTGCTTTAAATATCCATGAAAAAGCCATCTCAGATACTGGAAGTATTGAAATCATCGACTGGAACAATTCAGTCATTAGACTGGATGGCCCAGCATAGAGTCCACCGTAGAATGACCAGCAGGAGGTGGGGGCTCATTGGCTGAGGTCTCTAGGCCTGTGACTGCAACTGACTGTGGAGCCGCCAGCGGTTTATTATCTCCAGCAATGCTCCTGACTGCACTTTTTGTTTTCCACTCCTCAAATGTCAAATTGCCATAATTCAGCTATTAGTTAATTGTCAGATATTGTTGGTTTTCCTTTATGTTAATCATTTTCAGCTTTTAACAAATCTGTACCTTCATGTGTACTAATTTTGTATTTAATAATTTGTAAAATCTATACTTGCAATTTATGTGAGTACTCAGCACGTTCACTTAATAAAGTGCGATACATAAAAATAAACTGAACTGAATTGAATTGATCTGTGTCTGGAAACCACCTGGCTACACTGAATTCACTGGACATTGAATGGAGGGGCTCACATGTACTTGTGTATAGAATGTGCCACAATTTGCACGGTATGGATATCATATAAACTTGGGCAGATAGATAGATAGATAGATAGATAGATAGATAGATAGATAGATAGATAGATAGATAGATAGATAGATAGATAGTGATGGAAGGCACTATATAATAGATAGATAGATATTATATAAATACATAATTAGATCCACATGGAAGGCAGCTAAAAGGACCAACAGATGGTAATTTTATGCCAGGCCGGGGGGTGGCGGTGTGTACTAAACCTTTCTCTGTTATCTCTACAGACCAAACACAGGAAACTTTGCCTGGTTCCAACAATGTCACTTCTGGTTTCAACCCAATGACCTCACTTCTGGTTCCGGCCCCCAAGAATGTCACTTCTTGCTCCTGAGGATGTCACTTCTGTTCAACCACCCCAGGGAGGATGTCACTTTCGGTTCCAGGCATCAATGACGTCACTTCTGCCAACCTACCCTAAAAGCAAGCACAACCTCCACTTTGTATTCAGTTCTGTTTTGTACTTAACTCTGTACACAACTGTACAACCTATTTGCCTTTTTGCAGCCGGGATTTAAGTCTACGGGTGGCTTCCCCAAACCTTTTCCTTGTGTCAAGGCCATTCATTTTCACAATAGCTAAATACAGTACATATGTAAGCACAAACTATGGTCTGAACACACACCAGAATGACTAAAAAGAAAGAAAACTTATGACTTGGCAGCCCCAGTCTCAGTGAGGCACCATACAGGCGTATTGCCATTGGTATAAAGGAGCCCCCCCATGAGTCACATTTCTTGACACACTTCTGCTGAATAACTTGTTGGCTAAAAGTCTTCAGGGGATGTGCAGCATTATTTAGAATGTCAATCAGCTTTCTTTTAATTCTCTCCTTTACTATGACTCCCAGGGGGTCCAGAGTCCCACAACTGAGCCTGCCCTTTTTATTAGCTTGTTGATTCGGTGGGCCTCTCTAGAAGTGAACTGCACTGGCCATCACAGAGTTGTAGAAGATATGAAGAATGTCACTTCCCACATTAAAAGATTTGTGGCAGATGCAATTTAATGTAAATAAATGTAAAGTAAAAAAGTAATAATGTTAGGTTTGAAAAAGGAGGTCTGAAAATTGAAAGGACACCTAATGAGAGTCGTAGTGGACTCGTCACTTTCAATTTCCAGACAGTGTTGAGAATCCATTAAGAAGGCTACATGGCACCCTGCTGTGTTTTGTTGGTTTTTGAGGGCTGATGTTTTACTTTCTTTTTTAAATTTTAGATTTTGTTTAAATTCTGCTTCTGAACTTTTAATCCGTTTACAATACATTATATTTAATATTATACTTTTTGCCTTTGTCAGTTAAGACCTCTTTGTTAGGTCTTACCATAAGGCTTTTTTGGTATCCATTTAGGGATCTGCGCTGCTATGTGGATATGTACTGCCAGAAGGGTTCCTACTCCGTTGGGCCCTTGAGCGAGACCCTTAACCTGAAAATTGCTCCAGGAGTGCTGTACAATGGTAGACCCTGCACTCTGACCTCCAAAGGTCCTGTAACAATATAATTTCCGCTCAGGAATTAATACAGTGTTCCAAAATTTAAAATATTTTTGTTTCAAAGTTACATTTCCTGCACTTGTTTTAATAATTCTAACAATTGTGCCTATTATTATTATTATTATGTATTATTATGTAATTTTTTTTTTTGGGGGGGGGATATGGTTTTGGCCTTTCTGTTTAGGAAAAGTTCAAATAAGCATCTGTTTCTTTGCTTGTAATAAAAATAACAAAAACAACAACAATAATAATAATAATAATAATAATAATAATAAACTCAAGGTACTTTTAACCAGGATTGGATTGGGTCTCAAAACCGGCCCAGGTATCCTTCAACGAGTGAGGTGACGAGCCTATGATATGAACCCTTTGTAAACTGTTGCCAAACTTAATCTGTACACTGTTGTTTAGACACAACTTAAAATTTGATGACATTTTTAGAAATAAAATTGAATGAAAAATAAAAATTTAGTAACATGGCTTACACGTTATTAGAGTACATGTCAAATGTCAATGTCACGTCCAAGTGCCAGTACCTTAGTAGGCTAGTAACTGCTCATTTACAATGGAATAAATTATAACCAAGGTTGTAATGAAAACCTCACATGATTGAAATGTTCCATTAACTTAACAATAAACTATAAATGTTCCGCCTAATATGAAAAATTCCTATCCTGTGCTTTATAACTTTATTTCATCATACCAATAATTGCAGCTGAAAACCACTAATCATCGCTCACGCCAACAATAAAATGCATAAAACATAATCTAAGCTAATTATTAGTACCGAAAAATTCAAATACTAGATATGAGATAAAATAAATTGCAATAATGTATACACTAACTTAAATGTAGCGGTATCAAAACAGAAATTGGCAAAAGGATTGACACCAAAGTCTGATTACCATTTTTATGTGTGTCATGATTCTGGGACCAAAAATACCAAAACAGGTCAATTGTGCAAAAAGACCCCCAAAAACAAAGTCAGACTCCTGACTTTACCCTAAGACAAGTCCGACTCTAGGCAAATAGGAGGCCTTAGGCCTAGCTTGGCCTAAATTAAAAATCTGGTTAAAATCTGATTGCTGGAAGAATGGCCTTTACATAGTGCTTACAAGAAGTACTTGTGAATTTCCCCTTGGGGATTAATAAAGTATCTATCTATCTATTTATCTATCTTTCTATCTATTGTGGATGCGGCCCGGACACAGACAGGCGGACATGTTGTTTTCCACCACCACACATCTATGTACAAGGTACTATTTACAATAATCAAGTGCACACAAACCCCAAAACACAGTCCTGGCCACACAATGCCTTCCTCTTCGGGCCGCCTCCACTCTTTCTTCTCCTGCTTTGTCCTGCTTTCACCCGACTCCAGCCTCGAATGAAGGGAGACGGCCCCTTTTATCTCATCCCAGATGAGCTCCAGGTGTTTCCCGGCATTCCTCCCTGGACACGCCCCAGTGTGGCAGAAATGCCGGCTGTTCTCCCGGAAGCTCTCCAGGTGTCCCTTCTCTTCTTCCCCCCAGCACTTCCTGGTGTGGCGGAAGTGCTGAGGTCCAGGGACCCCAAGGCATTGGGGCGCCCCTGGTGGTGACCACGGGTCCCTGCAGGGTTGGGTTAAGGACAAACCCGTCTTCCTTCCACGCCCAGCATACACTTCTATATATCAACTCTTGACATACAATCCATTTCTATAATGGAGGGGTGCCCTGATGCTATTTGAGTGGCTCAGCTGCAAGATAGTGGGCGACCAGCACCTGCACCCCGGCAGCTTGGCAAGTGAAGCAAGCAGGTGCCAAAGCCCCCTAGTAGTCCTTATTTAAAAGTGTTCTAGTGAAGGATAAAGTGCTATAAATAAATAAATCCAAAAACGTTAAATCGATGGTTAAAATAACTACAAGCCTCTTTGTTTCTTTTTAAAACTACTTATACTATTTGCTCTTCTGAACAAGAGGGGGCATCCTCCAGCAGGTGTAGTTGACCATTTTAATCCTTCTCGTGTCTCCGCCACCATTCCTCAGTATACGTGAGAACCCCACGAGCCCTGCTCCTTTTTCCTGCCACCATCCCTCAGCCTTCACGTTCTCCTTTCTGTTCTGCTTTCCTCACCTGCCTGTCTCCTATCCTCTCAGCACAGGCTCAGTCACAATCCTGTTTCTTCATCTTTCCTTCTTTCCCCTTTTCAACCTCTGGACTTTTTCCTATTTTGTTCTTTCTCACACTTTTGTTTCTTGATCTACCCAGATTCCGTTTATACAAATATGGGCATAGGTGCCTTGACTGCGATCCCCAGAGGGCTAATGCAGGAAGCCGGCTGTGGCTGACCGTATCCGCGTGTGAATGTATCCCCATTGACACCCTATGGCTGCCAAGCCACGCACACCTGCGCCCCACAAGTCTGAGCGCACTAAACTAAAGCACTCTTTACCATGGACCCCTTAATGGGCAGACTTCTTAATAAATAAATAAATAAATCTCTCAATTATATTAAAAAAAGTTTTCCATCGTGTCCACAATATTCAGCCTTCAGCCTTGACCACTCCCCTTCACACCACTCGCCCAATCATTACTCCTACTGCGCACATCCTCTCTCCACACCAACCCACGACACTCTCAGTGCTGCTAACTTGCCCTTCAGTGCAGTCAGTTATAGATGTGTTTTCTTCACAGCAGGCTCATTCCACTTGAGCTCTGCCATACTTTCTCCTCACAGAAACTCATCCTCCACAGCTAAGTGATTATCTATCACACACTGCCTCTGATTGGTTAATCTTGTAACAGTACTAAAGTAACTAGGTACTCTTCACACACGTGGCAAAGCCGATTCAAGTGGGCTATCAGGGTGTGAATTCAGGTCCTCACCTGGGGTATAAAACAACCATCGAGGCCAATTAAGGCCAAGGAGAACTTTTTCAGCTCAGATGACTAATTTGGCTTCTGACAGCGAGAGTATATTTCCTCTACAGAAGGGTCATTCCGCTTGAGGTCTACTACAGATGTGCAGGGTGTTAAAAAAATAAATACATTGCAATTTAATTTAGATAAAGATGTTACAAACATGTTGATTAAACTTGCAAATTAGTCAATACCCTAGAGTGGTGAAAAACCTTACATGTATACCTTGTCAGAATTCAGAATTGGAAAGAAAAGTGTCAGATTAAGTTTAATTCAAATAAGTATAAAGTTTTCCCATATTAAACAAAGCAGAATTCCATAGTGGAGTATCTGAAGGTAGGAAGAACCAAATAGCTTACAGAAATGATATGAAAGTTGTAGAGGACCATCACTGTCAATAAATGAATATTTTATTGATGTGTTTAAGATAATAATAATAATAATAATAATACATTTCATTTATATAGCGCCTTTCCCATGCTCAAGGCACTTCACAGAGTCTTAGAAAAAAACAGCAGAGTATATGTAACATTGGATGCAAATATTTTCCTGAATAAAACAATGAAACAGTAACAAAGCATTAAATATAATAAAGAATAATAAACCAGAGTAAAATACTAAATTCAATGCTCAAAGAAAAGCATAACAAATAACCTAATTTGTGATATAACAGATACACAAATTATCCTGAACACCTGGACAGAGAGGTAAACTGAAAGAAAGGGCAGAACGTTAAGTTAAAAGCCTTCCTAAAGAGATGAGTTTTCAGTTGTTTTTTTAAAAGAATGAATAGTGTCAGCTGATCTAATTAATTTCGGGATGTCATTCCAAAGTCTGGGTGCTATGGAGCTGAAGCCCCTGCTGTCCCCCATAGAGTGCAGGTTAGTGTGAGGCACAACAAGATTACCATAAGCAGAGGACCTTAGTAGGCGAACAGGAGCCTAGTGTTTTAAAAGGTCATTGATGTAGTCCGGTGTGAGGCCATTTTAAACTTTATAGGTTATTAATAGAATTTTATATTCAATCCTGTAAGAGACAGGGAGCCAGTGAAGGCGAAGCAGGATGGGTTTGATGTGCTCGCTGTTGCTAATTCATGTAAGGACTCCTGCAGCAGAGTTTTGAATCAACAGGAGCTGTGATAGAAGATTAGAAGCGGCACCTGCCAGCAGCGAGTTACAATAATCGATGCGGGATGTGATAAAAGCAGGGACAAGGTTCTCAGCATTAGAAAAGGAGAGGAAGGAGCGAACACGGGATATGTGACGGAGGTAAAAGTAAGAAAGTTTCTTAATGTGATTTATGTGGGCGGAATAAGAGAGGGAGGAATCAAAAATGACACCAAGATTCTTTGCAGTAGAGGCAGGTCTGATGAGATCACTGCCAAGATGGACTGGGAAGGAGCTCATTTTTTTAAGTTGCATTTTATTCCCAATTTGCAGGAGTTCAGGTTTGTTGCAATTTAATTTTAAAGAGTTCTGCTCCGTCCAGGTTTTAATTTCACTAAGGCAGGCTGTGAGCTGAGAAAGCTCTGATGAAGTTGCACTTTTAACATTGAAGTAGAGCTGAGTATCATCTGCATAAAAATGATAGCCCAGTCCATAGCTACGGATAATATGGCCAAGGGGAAGCATATAAATACAGAAGAGAAGAGGGCCGAGGACAGAGCCCTGAGGAACTCCTTGTGTGACTGGTGCTGAGCTGGACCTGCTGTTGCCAAGACTAACAAACTCTTTGTCTTTCAGTCAGATAGGACTTGAACCACTGGAGGGCAGTGCCAGAGATACCCGGCATGTTCTCCATTCTGGACAGTAGAATGTCATGTCTGACCTGAGTGTCAAATGCTGCACTGAGGTCTAACAGAATTAATATGCTGGTTTGTCCAGAGTCTGCTGTCATAAGCAAATCATTGGTTACCTGAAGAAAAGCAGTTTTACAGCTGTGCTGTGCCCTGAACTCAGACCAAAAGGGTTTCCTTTAAATTATTAGAGGTTAAATAATTGGTGAGCTGGGAGGCTACAACACGCTGTTCTGAGCGGCTGGGGTGGTACCCAGCCGGGACACCTGGAAGGACCGGGAGAGGGACTACGCCTTCTCTGGACCATGAGAGGGCAGCCACCCTGGTTGGTATTGGCACCACAGGAACAGAGCATGGAAGATCAACCCTGTAGGAGACCATGGTCACCACCAGGGGGCACCCAGATGTCTGAAAAGCCCTGGACATCAGCACTTCCGCCACACCCGCATGTGCTGGTGGAAGGATTACCAGGGACACCCAGAGTGCTTCCGGGTGCTCGTGCGGCACTTCCGCCACACCAGGAAAAGCCACAGGAAGCTCATCTGGAGGCACCTGGAGGACGTCCGGGTGGACATAAAAGGGACCGCCTCCCTCCATTCATCAGCTGGAGTCAGGTGGAAGAGGACAGAGCTCAGAGGAGAGGAGTGGAGGCGGTCAGAGAGAGAGACATTGTTGGAAAAGGCCTGGACTGAGGCTGTTTGGTGTAGGAGCACTGGGTTGTGCGGTTTTCTAAATAGTTGTGGAAATGTATAATAAACGTGTGTGTGGTTGTAAACCATCGGTGTCTGCCTGTCTGTGTCCGGGCTGGTCTCCACAACGCTCAAAAGCTTTTGACAGAAAAGGTAAGCGGGAAATAGGCTGAAAATTGTTAAGATCGTCAACATCAAGACCAGACTTTTTTAACATGGGGGTTACAGAAGCAATTTTAAAAGTGGCTGGCACAAACCCAGTGTCGAGAGATGTATTGATTATTGTCATAACAGTTGGGATTATGGCATGAAGGTAGGATTTAAGAAGTGTGGAGGGGATGGGGTCCAGTACACAAGTAGTTGGCATCATCTTACAAAGCAGGTCATTAACAAATGCCGATATGACTGGTGAAAATTTAGAAAAGGAGCTGGATGGAAGACAAGGAAGAATATAAATGGATGATGGATTTATGTTAGTTGAATTATTTAGACCTTTAATTTTATTGCGGAAAAAGTGGGGGAATTTTTCACAGACATCAGTAGAGAAGGTAATTGGGCCAGATGCAGGTTGAAGTAATTTATTAACTACAGAGACCAAAACCCTTGGGTTTTCATGGCCACTTTCTGTTATTCTGCCATAATGTGTGTTCTTGGCTACAGTTAGTGCATCCCTGTAAGCCCTTTGATGGTCAGAGAAAGCCTGGATGTGAACAGAGAGGCCAGTCTTACGTGACATTCTCTCAAGACGTCGGCCAGCTGCTTTCATAGATCGTAGCTATGAATTATACCATGGAGCTGAACGCTTAAAGGAAACCTCTTTATATTTTAAAGGAGCTGTTTTATCGAGTGCTGAATGAAGGGCTGAGTTATAGTGGTCGACAAGACAGAAAAAGTTCAGAAATGGATCCAGCAAGAATAGAGGGACAGATATTTTTAAGGTTTCGGAAAGAAATTTGACGTTTACAGATAAGAGGAGGGAGAGGTAATGAGACAGTGAAAAGCACTGCTTTATGGTCAGAGAGTCCCAGATCACTGTTAGAAGTGTTGCCAACAGATAAGCCAGATGTGCAGATCAGGTCCAGTATATGACCACCAGAGTGGGTGGGAAAATCAACATGCTGCACCAAGTCAAAACAGTCCAGTAAGGAGAGGAATTCATTTCTCAGCTTACATGTAGTAATGTCAATATGGATGTTGAAATCGCCAAGAAGAATAACTCTCTGGGAAAGTGAACTTAAGTGACCAATGACAGGTGAAGAGAGTATATTTGTGATACACTTTTATTTAAAACATGCAAAAATTCAAAATAAAAACATTAGCACCTATGATAGTACAGTAAATTTAATTAAAAAATGAGCACAAATAACATTATAATTAAAAACTCACAAATGGTGTCGACCCCCAGTCGATCATAAACCAAACGTATAGGATTTTCCTAAATTAACAGAGACATACAAGCCTACTACTGCAATTACTCTAAACCACTGGGTGGGTCATGGTCTGCCGCTGGTGGCTTGTGAATGACTATTGTTTATAATGGTGGTGGGACGCAGTGGGTTACTGCTCCGAGGATTATGTCTGATGCCACCATTCTGACGATCATGTGCCAATCACCAATATGGACAATCACACTTCATATCCAAGGGGGAAACCTTGAAATGTCGAGAAGGCATGTTCATGGGAAATACTGGCTCATGATAACAGAGAGGTTAGGAAACACTGCACTACCAAATGGGGCCAAAGGCAAACTGATACGTAAATAGAAAAAATGGCCTTGAGGCAGGGAATGGACTGAAGTAGTATAAAAGCGTAAAAGAAGAGAGAGAAAGGCTTTAGTGAAAGGATCTCCCTGTTATGGGTACCTTTAAAGTACCCACAAAGTTATTAATACTGAAGACTATGTGATTAGAAGATGAAATTAATTTCAAAAGGGCAATCAGTAAATGTCTCAAGGTGTCCCAAAGGGCAGCTTGAATCGAATGCTTTACAAAAATCGATAAATGCTGTAAAGAAACTCTGCTGATATTCGCGTTTGCGCTCCATGAGAACCCTCAGTCCTAGGATGCGGTCGATGGTAGACTTCTTCAGCATAAAACCAGATTGCTCCGATCACTGCTACTTGAGCACTGATCACAGATCTTATTAAAGATGACCCTAGCAAGGACTTTACCAAGCACAGAGAGCAGTGGAATCCCCCTGAAGTTGCCGCAAACCATGCAATCACCCTTAGCTTTCGAAATAGGGATGACAAGTCCCATTTTCCAGTCAGTTGGGATGACGCTTGTCTCCCAAATCGTAGTAAAGATTGATTGTAATGCCAGGAGGAACATCCTTACCCTCACCTGTTTTCAATCTAATTGACTAGGCCTTCCATATTCTGAAGAGAAAACTTAAGGGGACAACCAGGAGCTGAAGATGGTTGCTTTAGAGGCTTGACAGAGCATCACTACAGTTGATCCTCAGGGCCTTCTGCTAGACCTGCCATTGCCATGTGCCAAACATTATAGTGCCCTGAAGTGGGAGGTCCGTGCAGAAAATGTGTTGCATGACAGAAATGTATGCAAATCCCCATAAATGAAAGTCTGCAATGTGCCCTTTAGTTATGATTAAATTATGGACGGCATTGTAAATGAATGTTATTCTTCTTCTTATTATTATTTACTTTCAGCCATTGAATTATTCTGCAATAGTCTGTCAAAAAATGCTACCGGAACTCCTTTTTTCTCCAAAAAGATTACTCTACTACAGAAGGGTGCAAATTGTTTGTTTCATATTAAGCCATTTCTTCTGTGTGACATTGTGAGAATAAAATTAACATGTTTAACTTAAATGTTTTATGCAAAATCTCTAATTTTATTTCCTCTAATAAACACACATATGCTTATGGATTATGGTAAAACAGCACAGCAGTAATCCAAAGTCACTGTCCACGATTTTTTCAGCTGATTCCTCTATCAAGAATGGCTTTGGCATTTACTGTAAATGTTTATGCATTTTCCACTGTAATCTGTTGTATCCTTTGCCAAATTTCAGAATGGATAGTAAAAGCAGTTATTTCTCTACATCTGTTACAGAAAAATGAGAAAGATAAAATACAGACGGAAAACTCTAATCCTGCAATCAACACGAAGTAAACCTAGTAAGGATTTAAGTACAATCCATCCAGTGCATGCAATAAGAATATAAAATGGAACACTTTTGGAGTTTTTACTTCTTCTATTTAAGGCCAATCTTAAAATCTAAGCAATTAAAAATGTTAGTACCAGTTTTTATCAATAATAGTATGAGCTAATTTCTAATAGCAGATCATTTTGCCCAAGGATGCTTCTAGCAGAAGATGGGGCAAAGGTCACCAGGCTTCATTAGGTGCCTCCACTAAGGGGAAACAAGAAAAATGATCTGAATCATGGATACTAAAATAGAACAGAATTAGTTTTCATGCTGAATTTCTAATATAGTTATATGCGTTTCTAAAAAACGTATGAATTGTTTAATAAAGTAAGAGGAAGATAAGGGCCATCTTCACCAAAGTAGGACAATTTCTTTGCAAGCTAAATTTAAATTCTCTGCAAACTGCTGTTAGCAAACCACAATAGAAAGCCATTGGAGTAGCAAGTTAATTAAATTAAAGGGATTTACTGAAACTATTTTGTTGCACGTTTTACTCTAAATCAGGGAATCTGAAACTCTTTTTAACTCATTCAGGGCGAATATCAACTTTGTCAACAGGAGACGGTGAGGGTGGTAATCAACTGTAATCTGTTATAAAATACAGAAAGAAAGAAAGTTAACTTTGTTGGTTTGACCGAGATTTTCTGCGCTCAGACTAGTAGTGAAGAGCAAACAACGGCAAAAATGGCATCAACATTTGGCGAGAGATCGAAGCAAATGTACAAAGCAAAATACTCCAATGACGACGTTTTGCATAGTATCGTTGAATTAGACACTGACTTGTCGAACTCTGATTTTGATGCAAGTGATCTGGAGATCAAGATCGAAAAGGAAAGTGAGGTACCAGCAATCAGCTGATCCGTCCCCAGCTGATCATGGAGGAATAAACCAGGTGGTGTTTTACTGCACCATGCCAAGACAGCACAGAATCCAGCATGCCACCCATTCCTGCCTGCTGTCGTGCCGCCTGTGAGAGGCTCAAGACACAAGAGGCGGTGAACTGGCGGCCACAGTATACACAGCAACAGATGTTTAATGTTGATTTATGTATGAAACTTTCGCTTTGTGTGTTTTTCAGAAAACTGTGTGTTTTTTGGAATAAATATTCAACTCTCAAAGAGTTAAGGACCCAAATATGAACATCAATACAGTGAACCCTCGTTTATCACGGTAAATCCGTTCCAGACTCTACCGTGATAAATGAATTTTCGCGAAGTAGGATTCTTTATTTACAAATCAAATATTTTCGCAGTTAAGAGTATAGAAAACATGTTCACGGTCTTCTAAATACGTTTTTTAACATTATTAGAGCCCTCTAGACATGAAATAACACCCTTTAGTCGCCATTACACTCATATTACCCAATATATTAGACAAAATAAGAGAAAATAAGACATATTAGACGTTACAAATATCATATTACAAGGCTCACCCGCCTTTTAAGGCGACGGAGTTTTTGTGCGCTCCATGTGTACATCAGGCATGTAAGTGTAGAGAATGAGAACATCAAAGTGTCCATTCATAACATCTCCCGAAAACCAAAGTTTTTTTTTTATCCCCTCAAGTGCCTGTCCAAAGTCGTACAATGTCAGCCCGAAACTGTACCGCTAAAGGTGGAGTTTCATGCACTAAATAAGCTATAGATAAGAATAAGCAAGCACCATCTCCCCTGATATTTACTACGCGGTGAGGCATTTGTACTCCATCAACATTAATTATTTCCATAGACATAATTTTGTCTATTTTTCCAGCACATCGCGCACAAAAGCAAGGGAATGATGAGAGCACCAGAACTCTGCTCACATCGCGTCGCTGCGTACCTCATGCCGCAAGTAGTAAGTCCGTAATAAGCGGAATACCGCTACGCTTTGCACTCACAGGACGGAAGGACAATCCCGAACGCTTTTATATAGTAGATTATTGTACTGTACATTTAATTACACACAACCACTAACCTATGAAGGCACGACCTCAGTAGGAGAGTCTTCAGAGGTGGTGCAGTATCTTCAGCAGGTGCGTTGTTGTCTTCAGTGAAGAAGTACTAGGCAGTGGGTGTCTGGGTGCAAGGCTGAAGAACATCTTGATAGGCAGTTGCTGGCGCTGGCTTTTCATATGCGTGAGGAGGCTTTTGTAGGGTATTGCTATCTTTAATCATATCCAAGAGTTTAACCTTCTTCTGGACAGTAAGCATCTTCCTCCGGCGCTTAGTTTTACTGTCAGAAGGCTTAGAAAAAGCAGCACGTTTAGGAGCCATCGTGGGGCTTAGATAAAAGTTCTCAGAAAGCGCATGTGTAGTGACGTAAGCGTGTATGCGAAAGTCAAAGCGTTATATAGCGAGGGATCACTGTACCATATTGAGACCAGAGAAGTGGATTATTGTCATAATGTCAGCAGAGCCGCACAATGACCAACAGCAATGACCATATAATAAAATATAAAACATTAAAATTTGTTTCTTTTCAAGTATAATGCCCAAATGAAAATTACAAAAAGAGAAAAGCAGAAATCAAACATATCTTTAATAAAACAATAATTATCATTCAATACAGTTTTCTGAGGTATATCACTACCAGTCTAAATGCTTAGTTTACTTTAGCTGAGAAATATATTTTTGCTTTATAAATTGGTGGAACATAAAGATACGACTATCACTTAATTTAGACACAACTTATGGCACCGAATATGAAGTCCAGTAGTCAAAAACAATTAATCAAAACTGTTTTTTATGTTCTCATAAAATAACATTTTTTTTAATAATGTGTTTTCAAATGAGCTCCACGATTAACAATACATTCATCTGAATGAGTTTGTCACTTGTTCAGTGTGACCCACTTAAAAAAAGCTGAGTCACATATGTAAATTTTTCCTAAACACTATTTTTATTTTACATGTGTCACAGGGTAAAGCTTGAAGAATTTGTCAAAATCGTCAAGTTTAAAATGTGACTTCAGGATGAACACTGAAGTCCACTCCACTGTCTTTCTTTCGTCTATGTGTGGAAGTGTGTGTGTCTGTCCAGCCCGGAAATGAGAGGTGGAGTCAGGCTATAGGCTCCACCTCCGAGGAAAAACAAGCGAACCCAGCATGTTGGCAAAGCGAAACCTCTGACGAAAGAGTCACTTGCTTAGCGGCTAATACAGAAGAGAGGCTAGCATATTGGCATTACGGTTTCTCTTTTACTTTTCCTCCGGCCGCTAATACACAAGCGAGGCGAGCACGTCAGCAAAACGAAATCTCCAAAGAAAGACAGTCGCTCAGCTGCTAATGCACAAACAATGTGAGCACTTCGGCAACACAAAATCTCCTAGGAGAGAGACGTCCTGAGTAGTTCATTTCAATTACCTGACATCTCTACATTTCAATTTTTTTTCTGAAGATTTCAATACTTTATAGAACCCCGGGCTTTTTACAGCACAGGCTTACACAGCTAATGAAATATATTGACACCACTTTTAAATAGTGCGGAAAAAAAATAAGCCACGATATTTTCATTTAATAAAAGGAGGTCTTTATCAGCAATAATGCTTATCCAGAACATACACATGAGAGTCCTGAATACCCAGTTAACACAGTGTGCACTCTATGTAGCTTGACAATCGTCCTCCCCTTCTCTTAGCTATGACATAAATCAATCCCAAACTGCTACAGAAACCAAAGTTTATACAAAACAAAAGTTAGGTCTTATCTTGTGTGTGACTAGTGGTCCGTGGCGTTGTGCCGATTTTAAATCATTGCAGCCCGTAAAATACAGGCTCTAAATGTGTGTGGGTGGGTGTGTGAACACAGTTTGCTCCGAGGAGGACCAAGTGTGCCTGGCTTGTGAAGGTGAGTGCGTGTCTCTGTCAGGTGCCTCACTGATTCCTTGAAAGGTGTGGCCCGTTTGAAGCAGTAGTATGAAAGATGCAGAAAATAGACAAGAGCCGTGATTAAAGCATCAGATGGAGTTGCCGGACCAGCCAGCAAGCTAGTGGGGAAAGGCAGCATGGTGGATGTCTCCGCGATGCTGTGAAGGATCGGTGCTCTAGGGGTGGATCGTTCCACTGATTTAGTATCGCGGAGGGACTTCAATCATGGTGGAATCCTCTCTAGGGATCTGTGGTATGCTGAAGTGTGCGAGTAGGAGGAAGATAGGTCAACTGACCCCAGGCGATCTGACTGACCAACACCGCTCAAGGTATCTAACATGGAGGTCAGGTGGAAAGAACCGCGACTGGTACTGTCTCTGCCAGCTGAGCGAGCAATGGGTGAGCTGGGAAGATGAAGAGGGCGTTGAGCTGAGCTCACTGGATGGAACAAGGACCCGATTGTAAGGGCCAATCTTAGAAAGTTGAAGTTTTGAGTTAAACTAATATCAATGTTTGCTTAATTTGAAGTGAACATAAATTTCTTTCATAGTCATAACTTATGATATAGTCTTTTCCCCCGATAAGTTAGCAAGAGATAGAACCTTCTTACTGTAACTGAGAAACAGTGTGAGCTGAGTGGTTTTTTAGAACAGGTCCCAGTATAGGAACTTACTGTACAGTATAGGGACTTAAAAGACTCATTTCAGGTTAGAAATGGGATAAGCATACAGTTTTCTGATCATTTTTAAATGCTTCAGAAATGTTAAGTAAATAGTAACGATTTGAGATGTAACAAGATTAAGCTTGGAATTGAACTTTTCTTAACATTAATTTTTCCTTTTTTGCTATTTTAATTTTCCTTTTTTTGTGTGAACTGTTTTACTTTAAAACTTAACTAAACTTTTAAAAATGAAGATATTTTGTCTGTGGAATCATTTCTGTGCGTCAGGCTTTTGTTGAATCCCATTTTTTGAGTTGAAACAGCTCAACTTTGGTAATTTTGGGAAAACGCAGCTACACCGATGACTGAGATGGATTTATTCTTGTTTTAAATTCTGTTAAAGTTTACTGTTTCAATGGATTATTTATTTATTGAAGATGTTGCACTGCACTATTTACAGTATGTAGATATTGTCTGCTGACTGTTTCCAATAAAAGCACTTCTGCGCTTTATTTTCCTTCCCACTGCATTATGTGTGAGTGCTCGTTTGCTTGGCTCATCGCTTGGTTATGTTACTGACAGGTGCAGGTTCAAGAGCCTCCGCGGAAGAGCCTAGTAGCGTGAAGCTGACACACACCATCACATGATGACTTTTTGGTGACCCTTATCAGCTTTATTGCTTACTGAGGTCATTCATTGTTTTATCAGTAACAGCCTGTCTTTAAACTCCAAGATACTCCATTAACAAAAACAGGACATAAGTCACATTATCTTCAAATAACACTAAATGACCGCCAGTGAGAATACTTTTTTGGGCATGATATACTTACAGTAATAAGTACCTCAAAGATACAGATTTGGTTAAAACTTGAAGACAACAACTAGTATGAAATTATTTAACATACATGAAACCAAGTTTGTTACTTATTATTGTTAATTAACAGCATATATAATCCTAGTGCTAGGATATAACAGAGTTAACAGAGCAGGATGCAAACCCTGAATAGAGAGATACAGTATACAGTCAACCCTCGTTTATCGCGGTTAATCCGTTCCAGACTCTGCCGCGATAAATGAATTTCCGCGAAGTAGGATTCTTTATTTATAAATCGAATATTTTCGCAGTTAGAGCATAGAAAACCTGTTTACGACCTTCTAAATACAGTAATCCCTCCTCGATCGCGGGGGTTGCGTTCCAGACCCCCCCGCGATAGGTGAAAATCTGCGAAGTAGAAACCATATGTTTGTATGGTTATTTTTATATATTTTAAGCCCTTATAAACTCTCCCACACTGTTAACATTATTAGAGCCCTCTAGACATGAAATAACACCCTTTAGTCAAACGTTTAAACTGTGCTTCATTACAAGATAGAGATGGCAGTTCTTTCTCACAATTAAAAGAATGCAAACATATCTTATCTTCAAAGGAGCACCGTGAAGAGCAGATAATGTCAGAGAGAGCGCTCGCTAAGAAAAGCAAACAATCAAAAAATCAATATGTGCTTTTAAGTATACAGAAGCACCGGGATAAAGCGGCATTTTGTAGAGGAGCGTCCGTGTCCTCTGTGCAAACAGCTCCTCTGCTCACATCCCCTCCGTCAGGCAGAGAGAGTGAGAAAGATAGAGAGAAGCAAACAAAACAAGCGCCACGCGGGAAGCATATCTTATAGCATTGAGGATTTTTAGTTAATATGTAATACATGCTCTGATTGGGTAGCTTCTAAGCCATCCGCCAATAGCGTCCCTTGTATGAAATCAACTGGGCAATCAAACTGAGGAAGCATGTAACCTAAATTAAAAGACCCATTGTCCGCAGAAAGCGTGAACCAGCGAAAAATCCATGATATATATTTAGATGTGCTTACATTTAAAATCCGCGATAGAGTGAAGCCGCGAAAGTCAAAGCGCGATATAGCGAGGGATTACTGTATCCACATAAATTCAATACAAACTGAGCATTATATTCTTCTACATAAGAGAAGGAACTGAAGCATGTTAAACATAAAATATAATATATATATAATAAAAAATCTTCTTTGCACTTTTGTTGCAGATTACTGAAGATTCAGTAAACACACCAACACCCCAACCCCAACCCTAACCCATTTATCAACAATTTCAGGTCAATTCCAAAAATTTCATTTATGGTATACAGTGTTCCACCTGTGGCTTGATTTATGTGGGAGAGACCAAGAATGCATTGAGAGATTGTGTTGTACAACATCTTAGGTTCATTTTCAACCAGAGGAAACAAACTGCATTATATCGGCACTTTGCATTGGAGGGACATAAACCTATGATGTTTGCTCTGGAGCAACAGGCGAACTGGAATAAGACCAGGAGATTGAAGGCAGAGAGAAGATGGATAATGGCTTTGAATACCTTGGTCCCAATGGGATTAAATGAAAAGAAAAAAATTAAGGATTTTTATGAAGGGATTTACTACTATTCTATAAAATCCAGATTTCATTCTTCTAATCGGTTTTCCTCCTTAGAACCACCAATTAATAATGATCCTGATAACTGAGAACCTTCTACCCAGATCAGGAACAACAGGATTGGATTCCAATGGGACAAAAGGTATTTCAAACATTTACAAATATTTCATCACAAAGAAATTACTTTTAATGCAATTAAAATTCATCAAATTCCAAAAGGTTTGGTTAGACATTCCCAAAAACTCACTGCCTTCATTAAACCTGCTTCTCCAGATCAACCAGTGCTATCAATCAATCAATCAACATTTATTTATATAGCACATTTTCATACAAAAAAAATGTAGCTCAAAGTGCTTTACAAAATGAAGAATAGAAAAATAGAAGACACAATAAAAAATAAACATAAGTCAACATTAATTAACATAGAATAAGAGTAAGGTCCGATGGCCAGGGTGGACAGAAAAACAAAAAACTCCAAAGGCTGGAGAAAAAAATAAAATCTGTAGGGGTTCCAGACCAAGAGACTGCCCAGTCCCCTCTGGGCAATCTACCTAACATAAGTCAAACAGTCCTCTTTGTATTTAGGGTTTTCATGGAAGGACCTGATGATGATGGTCACGTAGACTTCTGGCTTTCAGTCCATCAATGTTGGAGCATCATGATGGGCAGGCCACCAACATAAAGAAACCAGAAAAAGAAACAGAAGAGAGAGTTGGGGTCAGTACGGATTTTGGAGCCACTGTAAATAGTTATTATGAAGAATTGAACATATAGAGTATCTGTATTAAGTTAAAGTGAAGTTAGTAGAAGGCCATGTTAAAGTAATGTGTTTTCAACAGTTTTTTAAAGTGCTCCACTGTATTTGCCTGGCAAATTCCTATTGGCAGGCTATTCTAGATTTTAGGTGCATAGCAGCAGAAGGCCGCCTCACCACTTCTTTTAAGCTTTGTTCTTGGAATTCTAAGGAGACACTCATTTGAAAATCTAAGGTTACGATTTGGAATATAACGTGTCAGGCATTCCGATATATAAGATGGAGCGAGATTATTTAAGGCTTTATAAACCATAAGCAGAATTTTAAAGTCAATCCTGAATGACACAGGCAACCAGTGTAGTGACATCAAAACTGGAGAAATGTGTTCGGATTTTCTTTTCCTAGTTAGGATTCTAGCAGCTGTATTCTGCACTCGTTGCAAGTGATTTATGTCTTTTTTGGGTAGTCCTGAGAGGAGTGCGTTACAGTAATCTAGTCGACTGAAAACAAAAGCGAACAAAAACTACTTTCTCAGCATCTTTCAATGATATAAGAGGTCTAACTTTTGCTATGTTTCTTAAGTGAAAAAATGCTGTCCTAGTGGTCTGATGAATATGTGATTTAAAATTCAGATTACAGTCAACGGTTACCCCTAAGATTTTTACTTCCGTCTTAACTTTTAATCCTAATGCATCAAGTTTATTTCTGATAACCTCATTGAATCCATTATTGCCAATTCCTAAAATTTCAGTTTTCTCTTTATTTAGTTTGAGAAAATTACTATTCATCCATTCAGAAATACCAGTAAGACATTGTGTTAGTGTATCGAAAGAGTCGGAGTCATCAGGTGCTATTGATAAGTACAGCTGTGTGTCATCAGCATAGCTGTGGTAACTCACGTTGTAACCTGAGATAATCTGACCTAACGGAAGCATGTAGATTGAGAAAAGCAGCGGACCCAGGATAGAGCCTTGTGGAACACCATATAGAATATCATGCGTCTTTGAGATTTTATTTCCACAACTCACAAAGAATTTTCTCCCTGCCAGGTAGGATTCAAACCAATTTAAGACACTGCCAGAGAGGCCCACCCATTGACTAAGGCGATTTCTAAGAATATTGTGATCAATGGTGTCAAATGCAGCACTCAGATCTAAGAGGATGAGAACAGATAAATGGCCTCTGTCTGCATTCACTCGCAAGTCATTTACTACTTTAACGAGTGCCGTTTCTGTGCTGTGATTTGTTCTGAAGCCTGACTGAAATTTATCAAGAATAGCAGGTTTATTTAGGTGGTCATTTAACTGCATAATGACTGCCTTCTCTAGAATTTTACTTAAGAAGGGCAGGTTAGAGATGGGTCTAAAATTTTCAAAGGCAGAGGGGTCAAGATTATTTTTCTTGAGCAGGGGTTTAACTACAGCAGTCTTAAGACAGTCTGGAAAGACCCCCGTATCTAATGACGAATTAACTACGTCCAGAATATTGTCAATTAGCACGCCTGAAACTTCTTTGAAAAACCTTGTTGGTATCAGGTCAAGGACGCAGGTGGAGGGTTTCAGTTGAGAGATTATTTTATGTAAATCAGGTAAATCTATCCTGGTGAAAGCATTTAATCTATACTAATAAAAGGCAAAGCCCTCACTGACTGACTGACTCACTGACTGACTGACTGATTCATCACTAATTCTCCAACTTCCCGTGTGGGTGGAAGGCTGAAATTTGGCAGGTTAATTCCTTACAGCTTCCTTACAAAAGTTGGGCAGGTTTCATTTCAAAATTCTACGCGTAATGGTCATAACTGGAAGCTATTTTTCTCCATTTACTGTAATGGAGTTAAGCTCGAAAGCCGTGGGGGGGCGGAGTTTCGTGTGACATCATCACGCCTGTCACGTAATCACGCATTACGTAGAAAACCAGGAAGAGCTACAAAAAGCACTGAAGAAAACATGCATTATATAATTAAGAAGGCAGCGAAACAATTAGAAGCAAGCGAGTGACATATAAAACCATATTCAGCGGCTCACGTGAACTGACGCAGTGCGCAGACAAAAAGCAACAGTTTGAAAGAGTGCTGAACAAAAAACGAATTACACTGCTACGCACAAATAGACAAACCACACGCCGTGGCGCAATAGTAGAGGCTTCGCCTCTAACACCGACTTCCGAGGTTCGATTCCCGAGAGGGGATGCACTAAGTATGTATGCATGCTTCTCGATTCATTTTAGCCTCGCATCCCCTTGGTTTGAGACGTATGAAAAAATATGCGGTTAACGCAGAAAGACAGATCACCAATTGAAGCTTTATGAATAATGGATACTTTATTCGCGATCAATGATTGTTTTGGTAAAGCCATACTCAGTGTATTCATTAGATGAACGGTAAAAAAGTAAGAGCGAGGGGAGGGTAACTTATTGAGGCACACAGGCAAAACCACAATAGCAACTCAATCTGAATTGCACGATCACATTCGAAAAAATATTTCTTTTCAAGTTCTATTTAGTCCTTATGTGTCAAACTCAAGGTCCACGGGCCACATCCGGCCCGGCGTGTAATTATATCCGGCCCGCGAGATAATTTTATATACCGTATAATTGTTATTAATGGCCCGGGGATATGAAGCGCTGGTAACACAATAAACTACAGATCCCATAATGCAGCGCTTCAGCTGCCTTGCCGAACATTTACTGCGTTAATCAAGTCTAGCTTATGATGCTGCAAGTTATTGTGAAGCTAGCCCACACGATGCCGAAGAGAAAAGGTGATTCTGAACATAGAGCCTTTAAAAAATGA
This sequence comes from Polypterus senegalus, assembly GCF_016835505.1. Classification (NCBI taxonomy): domain Eukaryota; kingdom Metazoa; phylum Chordata; class Cladistia; order Polypteriformes; family Polypteridae; genus Polypterus; species Polypterus senegalus. The sequence continues at coordinate 12,697,307 of NC_053158.1, forward strand.
TGGGAGTCTGAGTATATGTTCACTGACATTGCCGGTAAAACCGTGTGTCTCATTTGTGGAGCTAATGTGGCTGTAATTACAGAATTTAATCTAAGACGGCACTATGAGACAAAACATCAAGATAACCTGAAAGACCTGAATGCAATGCACAAGATACAGAAAGTAGAAGAGTTAAAGAAGAATCTGACACTTCAGCAGACGTTTTTACCCGTGCAAAATCACAAAGTGATTTCAAGTGAAGCTACTTTTATGGGAGACACAAATCTACCAGTGCAACTTGCCCCACTTTCCCTGTTGCCAAGTAATGTTGAACCAAATCAGCACAACGGTGTTTCCAAATACGCACTTTGCTGATAAACTGAGCGCGCACTGAGTTCACACGGCGCTTTGGTGACTTTAAAGAACAAAAAAAGAATTTTGAGTTGTTTCGCAACCCATTTGCCGTTGATGTGGAAACTGCACCTATGCAGATTCAGATGGAGGTGATTGAGCTGCAGTGTAATGGCACACTGAAGGCAAAGTACGATACTGCACAGACCACACAGTTTATTCACTATATATATGTATATGTGTGTATATGTATATATGTATGTATATATATGTTTATATGTGTGTGTGTGTGTGTATATGTATATATGTATGTATTGTCACACACGTGCGCATGGGAGGCAGCTAAAGGGCTTGAGTGAAGGCAGTTCGGAGGCATGCCGGGGTGTGGCAGAGTTTTTCTCCCTTGCCTGTAGACCATCCCCGGGGGATTTCACCTGGCTCTCCTGACATCACTTCCGGAACTGAGCCAATGGAAGTCGGCCACACCAGCTCCAGTCCCTCTGATGTCACATCCGGCTATGAACCAATGGTGGAAGACCACGTGCCGGATCCATATGACCTCACTTCCTGTCTCCCCCTTTAAAACCTGCCCCTTTTCCTTTGTTTCCTCAGTCTTGTTCTGGACTCAGTTGAATGCACTTCAGTGCTGATTATTTGATAAAACGACCTTTTGCAGCCAGGATACCACATTATACGGGTGGCTGCCCCAACTCTTTATCTGTCCATGTCTCGTTCTTGTGACAGTATATATATATATATATTTATATATATGTGTGTGTATATATATATGTATTTGTGTGTATATATGTGTGTGTATGTATGTATATATATGTGTGTATATGTAGATATGTATATATATACATGTATATATGTGGATGTACGTGTATATATGTATGTATATATGTGTGTGTGTATACAGGATGGGCCATTTATATGGATACACCTTAATAAAATGGGAATGGTTGGTGATATTAACTTCCTGCTTGTGGCACATTAGTATATATGAGGGGGGAAACTTTTCAAGATGGGTGGTGACCATGGTGGCCATTTTGAAGTCTGCCATTTTGGATCCAACTTTTGTTTTTTCAATAGGAAGAGGGTCATGTGACACATCAAACTTATTGGGAATTTCACAAGAAAAACAATGGTGTGTTTGGTTTTAACGTAACTTTATTAATTTTTTGATTGAAAAATGCAGCAATGTTCTCACAGGTTTTACTGGAAATATTCTGGGGGCATTCCTTTGTGTTACCTGGGTTTAACAGATGATCAATTGTAGAAAATAAGACTCTGGGATTACTAGCATTGTTATTTATAATATTAGAGAAATAGCAGCGCCTCTCAAGACGGACTGTGGTATTGTATTCTGTTATTTTAACCTTCAATATCTCATAATGTATAGTTAGTTTAGTTTTCCTCCATTTACGCTAAGCTCTACGACATGTTCTTTTTAAATCAGACACTCTTTGGGTCTTCCATGAAATAACAATACTAGAAGATTTTTTAACTGTCTTTTCAGGTGCAACTATGTCAACAGCAGTTCTTACTTTAGAATGAAAGTTTTCCACTTTACTATTCACATTATCCTCGCTATTATAGTTGGCATTATAAACGGACTGATTGCTTAGAATGTTTGTAAGTTTTAAAGCTGCTGATGAGTCAAAGAAGCGTTTTTTAACAAAATGCTTCTCATGAGTGTTTTCTATCTTTATTTCTATATTAGATAGTAGAAGGAAATGGTCTGATAGACCGATATCAATGACCTGCTTTATATCAATTTTTAGTCCTTTAGTAATTACTAAGTCTAACGTATGACCTGCTTTATGTGTAGGCTGATTAACGAGCTGTCTCAAATCAAAAGAGTCCAGGAGGTTCATGAATTCTTTTACTTTTTGGTCACACTGATTGAAAATTGACATTAAGTCAGAGAATTCCTCAAGGAAAGACGCGTTATATTTAGGAGGTCTATAAACGGATAATACTAAAACGTGAGAATCTCCATGAATAACAACAGCGAGATACTCAAAGGACTTAAATTTACCAAAACTAACATCTTTACATTTTAATCGGCTCAAGTAAATGTTTGCCAATCCGCCGCCCTTTTTCCCCTGGCGGTCTGCACGAGTAAAACTGTAATCAGGAGGCACAGATTCGATTAAAACAGCCGTGCCGTTTGATTTAAGCCATGTTTCACTTAGTGCAATAAAATCAATCTTTCTATCACTAATAAGATCGTTTATAAAAAATGTCTTGCTAGTTAAAGCTCTAACATTTAATAGTGCCATATTTAATGTTTCTGAAGGGCAGAGCTGAATTTTATGTGTGTTATTGGTAATCGGAACAAAAATTAAGTTATTTTTGTTAACGCCGCTTTGTGTGTATTTTTTATGTAATCTACAATCCTTTTTTATAGTCTTAATGCATTGTTGATCTGAAGTAGTAATTTCAATTAAATTATTGGTGTTTATGCCGCACTTCCTAGATGTTTTACTTGCATTAAGATTTGTTATTAGATTATTAATGTTGTGCACTTTAACGGAAGACTCTGTTAAGCCATTATGTCCTATCAAAGTAGTAGCATTACGTAAGGGGTTAAAAGTAGAAGTAGACAGTCAAGATAGACAAATTACCTTAGCGATGTTTTCGGAGAGGACCCGGGCGCCAAATCTATTTGGATGCAGTCCATTCCGCTTGAAGAAGCGCGGCCTTTCCCAAAAAAGATCCCAGTTGTCTATAAACCTGTTGTCTTGAGTTTCGCAGAAGCCTCTCAGCCAGTCGTTTAAACCCACAGACGACTGTAGTATTCATTCGATCATCTGACGAGAGGTAGTGGACCTGAGATGAAGATTTTTGCGGATGGGGTCCTCTCCTTCGTGTTTTCAACTAGTCAGCCTTGAGAACCTCAGACTCTCGGTGCCTTATGTCGTTTACGCCGGCATGTAGAATAATGGATCCAATTGCCCTCTCGTGCTTCTGGTAGAAGGTCGGCGCCCGCCTCATCACACTCGAGCACCGGGAAAACAAGACACAAAGGATTTTCAATTAGGGCACGTGATATTCAGGTTTCGTACAATCGAATCACCTACCACGATTACATCAATCGGGGTTGAAGGCAGATTGGGGACGCGAAGAGGGTCGAATCGGTTCTGGATTGTGATGTTCGCCTGTGCTGATGGAGGTGTTCTAGCCTTGAACCCCTGCCTGCAAAGCTGAAACCCGTCGAGGTCTTCATCAGCGTTGTCGTTGCTCCTACGAGGCGCGGGGGTGAAGCTTACTTGCCCTTGGACTTGAGCGGCACGAGGTGGGGTTGATGTTACGCCGACTTCAGTTGTTGAGTGTGGTTTGTCCAGCAGCCGAGCCTTCAAGTCTCTGAGGTACCATCGTCTGGACAGGAGTTTCTGAATCTGTTTGTCGAGTGCCTGGAGTTCTTCGACGATGACGGCAACGCGATTCATCTCACTGTCGGCCATTGTCTGCTTTTACTTCCGCTTCCGCTTTCGTCACCTAGGAAAGAAAGAGAGAAAGTTAGAGTAGCATTGGTGAGAGAAGGAGAGAAAGAAAAAAGAAAATTCAAACACATACTGATAATTGGTTAAAGGCTAACTTACAATCTTTATATAAACACTACTTAAAACAACTCTATGGCTTAAAAGATAACACACTGGATTATGACTCTAATCAAGTAGACAAGGCAATCCATTTTGCAAAAGTGTGATACCGCAATAAATTAACACAATCCTCGGTTGCTATGTTTTCTGAGCTGCTGTCGAACTCATGCATTCTTGACTTACAGATTGATCTCTCTCTTCCGTATGCTCATCCGGATTTCCACCAACTGGGGTTTCAACCATCAGGGGAATTAGACCAAGAATGGACAATAGTTCCCCCTCCCCTAAAAAACAAAGGGGACACCACAGTGATCCTGCCCGGACTGGTTTGTCTACATCTTTCAAAAATACTATTGTTTCTAAACCTTCTCCTGTACCTGTTATACAAGGTATTGACTCTAGACCAGAGATACCTTCACTTTATCATCTCAAAAGGGTAGAGAACAATTACATGAATCATTAGATCAAGCTCTTTCTTCTTCACTTCCCTCTTCACAATCCTCAGCTAGATCTTCTTTATCATCTTCCAAATCTTCACAGGCTAATTCTTCTGATTATCTTGTAGAGGTTCCACCAGGATATTTTAAAAGAAAATTCTTCTTTGAAACGGCATAAAAAACCTTACAAAAACGAAAGCCCCGTGAGAACCCTTTACAAGATTCTTCATCTAATGTAAAGATTCAACAAGGTGCAAAAATAGGTAAACTTTTACTCTCCTCTACTTCTATTTCACAATCGGTTTCTGATACAATTACAAACTTCATTACTGAACAGGATCAGACAGAATCTTCAATAAAAAATATAAACAGCTTAAAATAAATAAATCACATTCCAGATAGAGATTCACCTTTACCAATACCTTCTTCTAAAGAGAAGGTTAATTCTAATCTCTATCCTGAGGTAAAGATTGTTTCTTCAACTTCTTCTGTACCCCATAGGTTGGGAACCAAATCTCATCCTCAAAGTATTTACTTCTGTTTCCACTTCTTTATTTTGTGGGTCGGCAACAATCTGAGTTTCATTCAAAAGTCCATATTGATCATCCTTCTTCCTTGTTATCTTTTTCTACTTCTTCATCAGACTTTTTGGAAACTAAAATTAATTCCAATACTGATTCAAAGGTTCATAAATCTTTATCTCTTACCAGAATTAAAACTTACCTGTCATTCTTTTTTGGACTCAATAGATACACTTTAATATCTTTAGTATCAGAAGTTCCTGATACTGTTTCTGTTCAGAGATGAATGAGGACTCCCAAAATCCATCTATGGAATGAAAGTCCATTTCAGAGTTTTGAAAAACCGACAGATCGAGGATCATGCCAAATCGTTAACAATTACATCCAGCTAAACGAGTAGTCCAAGTACAAAAAATACCCCCCAGGAGATTAATGGTGGAGAGAAGATGGATAATGGCTTTGAATACCTTGGTCCCAATGGGATTAAATGATTTTAAAGGATTTTATGAAATTATAAATTACTAGCCAACCCACGGCGTAGCATACACCGCATAATCAGGCCTCTTTTTAAATGATTTTTAAGCACAGAGGAAAAAATAAACATTTGAAAAATCCTTAATTTAATAAACCACCAAGAAAAGTAACATTGCAACAATGCACGCTACGAAGCAACATACAATTGTCCGTGACTGAAAACCGGAGGATCGCCTTCTCCTTCCAAAGCGAAGGATGGGGTTGAATGGCGCTCGTTCAGTACGCACAGCCTGCTTATGTGCCCGCCCCCAACTCCCTACCTGAGTCGCTTTTGTCTGTGTACAGTCCACACGCACCTGTGAGTCACGTTGACTGTTAATTTTCCAAACACCGCCTCAGTCGGTTTCCACGTTGACTTTTCATTGTTCTTTGCGGTTCTGGGTGCTTTTTTATATATAATCCACCAAGTCACCCGACCGGGGGGTGGGATGGGGTTACAAAGGGCAGGAATGTAATCAGTGCGAGCGTATGACCCGCACATACTGGGAATTTCTCGTTCATGGGGAACAATCGCAAGCCACGGTCTCCATCACAAATGGGGTTCAACGGCTTACCCACGCCGGGTAGACACACGTTGATTCATTCAGTGTAGCGCGGGTGCAGTACCGGACATGCAAGTGCATCACAGACCTGTTAATGCTCAATCTCACGTGGCTGAAAGCCACTTGTCCCTCTAAGAATTTGGACGCCGACCGCTGTTGGGTCGTGTAACTATTTAGTAGGCGGGAGTCTCGTTCGTTTTTGGAAATAAGCATCCAAATCGGTCCACTAAGTAAGAACTGCCATGCACCACCACCCACAGAATAAAATACGGAATCGTCCCGTATTTGAGAATGAAATTGCGCGTCCCGTGGTCTTGGCCCCCAAGGGATGTGGCCCCCGCTGCAGTATGCGTCCCTTATTTTTTTGTATTAAAAGTGGTAACCCTACCTGTGACTCACGAAGACTTTTCATTGCTCTGTGCGGTTTTGGCTGCCTTTCTATATATAATCCACCAAGACACCCGACCACGGTGGGAGGGGGGTGTGTGTACAAAGTGCAGGAGCATCTAAGAAGGTGCATGTTTGTCGCGGATGCGAATTGCTGTATGTAGCATGTAAAACAGTTTGCTATGAGCAACAGTTTCGTCAATGACATTTCATGGGTAGGCAGTGTGAATGCGTAGAGAGCGAGGGTAGACGCGGGCCGGTGAAAAAGGAGTGTTGGTGGGCAGGAAAACGTCTTCCGTGTTCCTGCAGGAGCATCTAAGAAGACTCATGTTTGTCGCGGATGCGAATTGCTGTATGTAGCGTGTAAAACAGTTTGCTATGGTGCAAGCGGTCATGCGTTGTAAACGAAAACTCGTAGACTGCTTACTTCATTGTGTTTTAACCTCATTTGTAAATGATTGTTTTAAAGATCCCATGAGATACCCCTCGCAAACCGTTTCACACGCTGCATATGGCGATTCACCTCCGCGAGAAACATGCCTCTATGAACAGTCAACGTAGCTCAGAGGTGCATGACATGAACATGGCATTAACCTGACCTGCACCGCATGTGGCCTCCACGACAGACGAATATAAATGACGCTACTTTTTCTGTGTCCTCGCGTCCGACTTGGTGGGCGTGGCCCTGCGAGTTGTCATCATATCCAATGGTCTTGGAGTTGGTGGGCGTGGCTCCTTCCTGCGTGCGCCATAGGTGTCTCACTTGTCGGCGGCTTAGTGAATCCACGCCCCTTCCGGCGTGCTTTTCATGGTTGTCTTGCCTTAGTGAATTATATATATAGATTTATTTATTTAGGGACCTTAAAAGAATCTTTTTCTCTATTTAAAAATCTTTTATAATTCTGGTATAGAGAAAGAAACAGAAATATAATTTAAATTTTAAAATGGGAATAAAGTGTACCAGTGCTTGCCAATAATGCCCATATCCCCTACCCTAATCCTAACACACACCATACTGACTTTACAAGTCAAAATACAAAGAAATTATAATAAGAGAAGAAAAACACTTGAAAATTTTTTTTGAAAGGGCCAAAATAAAAATAAATTACTTGGAATATGGTAATACTTAATCCAATCTTCCTTTCACATCCAAAGACTACTGAGGAAGCCTAGGAAAGAAAAACATCTTGTTTCAACACCATAAACAAATGTTTCAACACCATAAATAAATTTACGCAATATTGGGATCAAACAATAATTGTCAGGAACAGTAAAACACATCTATAAAAAAGAAGGTTTCTTACATCACCATCTAAATACAAGAAACTGTGTATGCTACATTAAATGCCAGCATTGCAGAAAGTTACACATCGGAGAAACTAAATGCAGATTACAAAACAGATTGGCCCAGCACTTAGCTAACATAAGACGCAACAGACTAAACATACCTACCAATCTGGCTTTAGGCATTATCATGGTGTTGAGACGGCCCTCCTTAAAGTATTTAATGACATCTCTATTATTACTGACTCAGGTGGCCCTGCAGTCCTTGTTCTCCTGGACCTGTCCACTGCCTTTGACACTATTGACCATGAGATATTGCTGTTGCGCCTTGAACATCTTGTTGGGCTTAAAGGGGCCGCTCCTAACTGGTTCAGGTCATATCTAACTGGTAGACACTTTCAAGTGACTTTAAATTCCTCTTTTTTGTCTACTGCTCCTCTTAAATGTGGTGTTCCTCAGGGATCCATTTTGGGTCCTATCTTATTCTCTACATACCTTCACCCTATTGGAGCGATTTTTAGGAAATTTATTATTTCTTTTTACTGCTATGCCGATGATACTCAGGTTTATATTCCCGTCTGCATCTCTTCAATGAATCAACTGCATAACTGCCTTTCTGAACTAAGATCCTGAATGGCTAATAATTTTCTTCATCTGAATCAAAATAAAACGGTGGTGCTTATAGTGGGTCCATCAGCTAAAGCCCAAATTGGTCTTGGACTTCTCAGCTCTTTCTCTGTCTTTTCCAAACCTCAAGTCCGCAATCTTGGTGTTATCTTTGACAGTAACCTCTCTTTTTGAAAAACAAGTAAATTCTGTAGTCAAGAGTTGCTTTTTCCAGCTTCGTCTATTCGGTAAGATCAAGCCTTTTTTTATCTTCTAGGGATCTTGAGAAAGCTACTCATGCTTTTATCTTTTCTCGCCATTGATTACTGCAACTCGCTGTATTCTGGGATTAGCAGATCCCTGATACGCAGGTTACAGTTGGTCCAGAATGCTGCCACTCGCTTTCTGGTTGGGGCAAGAAAGTCTGATTCTGTTTCTCCAATATTAGCTTCTTTACACTGGCTGCCTGTCAGTGTTCGAATTGATTTTAAAATCTTGTTAATAATAATTAATAACATTTATATAGCGCGTTTTTCCTAGTTTTTAAATCTTTACATGGGCTTGCTCCTGCCTCTTTATCTGAATTGTGTGTTTTACACCAGCCATCCAGAGTGCTTAGATCTTATTGCCAGTTATCTCTTGTTGTCCCTCGTGCCAAGTGTCAAACTAAGAGGGACAGACAGGGCTTGTGCAGCTGCTGCCCCTCGCCTGTGGAACTCTTCACCTCGTCACATAAAGGAGTCGTCTACAACTGAACTGTTCAAAATGAGATTAAAGACTCATTTCTATTCACTTGCTTTCTGTGACCTTCAGTAATACTGATGGTTTCCTCATTGTGATTATGTAACTTTACTTCTATTTATTATGTATTTTATTTATGTTTATTTATTTTATTTCTATTTATGTTATTTGTTTGTTTCCTTTTATTCTGTTATTGTAAAGCACTTTGACCTCAGCATTCCTATGTTGTTTTAAATGTGCTATATAAATAGTTGACATTGACCTTTGGTAAGACATTTGAATAAAGTGGAACATGAACAACTGAAGATAGGAATACTATAAGTAAACTGGTGGATCAAGAAATTAAACACTAAACACCCAATGGATTCAATGTAAAATATGACAGACATAACCAAGAACAGCAGTAAGAAAAGAAGTAGAACTGTACTTACCCCACAAACCTAGGAAAAGAAACAATAATACAATAATTACGAAACCCATACTTGGCTTGTATCCAGAACAGAACAACATTAACCTGAAAGAGATCAAATTAAGAACAGCAGAACATTGAAACTAAGCCAATTCTTAGTACATGAGACAGGCCAAAACCTAAGGCCTACTTTACAGGATAACATAACATAGCAGGATAACTAAGATAAAGTTCGTACACAGAGGCCTGCAAACTAAAATGGAATAAAGAACAAAATATACACCCAGAAGACTTTAAGTTAGTCATATAGGAATCCAAATACTAGAATACTTAAAACAAAGCCACACCAGAGGCCTGTGCTTTAAACAACTATAGCCTGAGGCCTACACTCCTAATCAATATAGATTGAAATATAAATAATGTATAAGTCAAATACAGTGACTTACACATTGAATTGAACAAACATTCGGAACAAATACTTTATACTTTACACAAGATAAGGCTTGAAGCCTACATTCCAAAGAGGCCAGAGGCCTATGCTTTAAACAACTAAGGCCTGAGGCCTTCAGTCCAAACAGCACAAGTTGAAATATAAATGAGACCTACATAGTAAACCTTAATAAACAAAAGGTATAAACTGATGTTAAATAACACTTTAAACAACCAAAGGCCTGAAGCTGACATTCCAAAGAGGCTAGAGGACTATACTTTAAGTAACTAAGGCCTAAGGTCTTCACTCCAAATAATACAGATTTAAATATAAGTAAAATAAAGAGACTCATATATCAGAACAAGTAAATAAAGTGAATAAACTGATGTTAAAGTACACAGTAAACAAACTTAAGGCCTGAGGCCTACACTCCAAACAATAGAGATTGTAATACAAAACAAAGATAGCCATTTCAATAAGGCCATATTCACTAACTGCACTTGGAAATAAAGCTAAAAGAAGGCTCTAAAATTAAAATAACTTTTATAATTTTCCTGAATCTTAAAAGGATTATTAAAAACAACAAGCCTAATGTTAAGGTACTCAAACAAAGCCTAAGGTCAATATACTAACAACCCTAATGCTAAAACAGTTGAAACCAAAGCCTAATATTAAAATACTAATAACCCTGATGCTAAAACACAAAGCCTAACGTTAAAATACTCAAAAACTCCTAAAATAAATGAAATAAAAATGATTAAAAACAACCCAAACAATCTCCCTAACATTAAAATAAAACTAACCCTTAAACAGTTCTCAAATATAATCCCAAAGGCTAAAATATTAACAAACTAACCCTAATGTTAAAATTTAATATTTACGAACAAGTCCCTAATGTTAAAATACCCCATAATACTACAGTACAATATTTATAGTCAAACTCTAACCCTAAAAAATATTATACTACTCAGACTATTCCCCTAACCTTAAAAAATTTGTAACTAACCCTTAAAGTTTTTTTTTTTAATACACACCTAATGCTAAATCAACTACAAACAAAACCTAATACAGTAATCTCTCACTCTATCGTGGATTTTAAATGTAAGCACATCTAAATATATATCACAGATTTTTCGCTTGTTCGCGGATTTCTGCAGACAGTGGGTCTTTTAATTTATGCTACACGCTTCCTCAGTTTGTTTGCCCTGTTGATTTCATACAAGGGACGCTATTGGCGGATGGCTTAGAAGCTACCCAATCAGAGCATGTATTACATATTAACTAAAACTCCTCAATGCTATAAGATATGCATCCCGCGCGGAGCTTGATTGTTTGCTTGTCTCTGCCTCTCTCTCACCCTCTCTGACATTCTCTGCGCCTGACGGAGGGGCTGTTTGCTTAAAAGGTACTGACGCTCCTCTAAAAAAATGCCGCTTTATTGCGGTGCTCGGCATATTTAAAAGCACAAAAGCACACGTATTGATTTTTGATTGTTGCTTTAATCTCGCTCTCTCTCTCTGACGTTCTCTGCGCCTGACGGAGGAGATGTGAGCAGAGGGGCTGTTTGAACAGAGGCTGTTTGCTTAGAAGATACTAACGCTCCTCTAAAAATGCCGCGGCAAACTTAAAAGCACAAGTATTCATTTTTGATTGTTTGCTTTTCTTTGCTCTCTCTCTCTCTCTCTCTGAAATTCTCTGCTCCTGAAGAGAAGAAGATCTATTTGCATTCTTTTAATTGTGAGAAAGAACTGTCATCTCTGTCTTGTCATGGAGGACAGTTTAAACTTTTGACTAAAGGGTGTTATTTCATGTCTAGAGGGCTCTAATAATGTTAACAGTGTGGGAGAGTTTATAAGGGCTTAAAATATATAAAAATAACTACACAAACATATGGTTTCTACTTTGCGGATTTTCGTCTATCGCGGGGGGTTCTGGAACGCAACCCCCGCGATCGAGGAGGGATTACTGTATTGAAATACTAATATTATTAACAATAAATATAAGGAAAACTAACCGTTAAAAATATTATAAACAAAATTATGATTTTAAAAATACTTAAGAACAGACCCCTGACATTAGAACGTCATAAAATTGATCCTTAGAATATAATAACATAGTCTTCTATATTAAACTGAATTTTAATCATTTTTTCTGAACACATAAAAAATGTTTCTATTAATAAATAAGAAAACTAACCTTTAAGAATTACTTTTATTCTAACCCAGATGCTAAAATGCAAATAAGGAAGTAAAACAACGCTAAAATTTTACTTTAAAATAAATTGATCACTTATTTTTATTAGGAAGGGATGTAGTTCTATGATTCATGTCCGGCTGACCTCCAGACGATTTTCCAGGAAAGCCCCAAGTGCAGTCCGTTTATTTTTGTGTCTCACCTCGTATAGATAGATAGGAAAGCCACTATATGATAGATAGATAGATAGATAAGGCACTAAAGGATAGATAGATTGATAGATAAGTAAATAATTAAGCATACATCCACACTATGGTCTGAACACACTCCAAAATGACTACAAACCAGGCAAGAAAATTAAAAAGAAAGAAAACATCTGACTTGGCAGTCCCAATCCCCATGAGGTGCTACACAGGCTTATTGCCATCAGTATAACGGACCCCCAGTCACATTTCTTGATACACTTCTGCTGAATGATTTGTTGGTCAAAAGTCCTTAGTGTTGGTCTATCAGAGAGGGGATGTGAAGCACTGTTCATAATGGCACTGTTTTTTTTCATTCTGTCCTTCACTGGTACCTCCAGGGGTCCAGGGTGTTCTCCTATGAAGTGACAGGTACAATGTTATCAATGCAAACACTTGGCAAGTAAGCTGAAACGTTTCTCAGTTATGATCTGCTGTTCAGGATGGTCCATCATTGGTTTCAAATAAAGATTATGTTAATCAGTATATTTCAACTTCAGACTGTTGAATTATTACATTTGTGAATGTAATAATTGAGGGATTGACATCCCGATGAAGACTGATGACAATTTCATCTTGGATGAGATTCCATAATGGAATGGACATTTCAATTCCAGCCAGGTTGGCTGTTTTTCCCGCCGCATGGTCATAATGGAATGACAGAGGGAGAATGCTTCCTAGGGGGCCATATATTCCCCCTATACACAGGGTGGCATCCCTCTAATGTGCATATTGGCAGCTGTAGTTCTGATGAACAGCCCTGTTGGATTACTTGGGTGATTCAAGGGGGAGCTGCAAAAGAACGCTACCACTACTTTGGGAAGGCTTTAATTTTGAACCCTACTCTCTCATAAAAGCCTGATTGATGGAGTGCAGCTGAGATGGTCATCCTTCTCATGGGTTCTCCGATATCAACAGAGGACTTTTTGATTTGATATACTTTACTAATCTTCAAAGACAAATTGTGGGACTCTGAAACACGCTACCAAGACATGGGGTTGAAGCAGAAAATCTGACAACATTCAAGAAGTATCTGGATGAGATATTGGGACATGTTAGTTCTTAGCTTACCTAACGGGCTTGATGGACTGAATGGTCTTTTCTTGTCTGTCAAATTTCTTATGTTCTTTATCTTTTCACATGATCTTTGGGGGTCAGTGTGCAGGGTCAGCCATTATACAACATCCCTGGAGCAATTTTCAGGTCAAGGGCATTGCGCAAGGACCCAGTCGTGTCGGATCCCTTCAATTGGTAACGGGATTGAAATGGGTAACCTCCTGGATACCAGTGCAGACCCTTAGCCACAGACCCACCAGTCCGCCTTAACTTCTCTTACAGTGACCACTGCATTTCCTAAACAAGGCTGTTCTTGCCCAGTTACTCTGTTTGGATAGAAGGCTAACTCTAGGCAGATGAAGAAATTTACAACACAGTAAAGTGTGCAGAAAGTGAAGGGGTCCAAATACTTATCGAATCCACTGTATGTGTGCGTATCCAATTTTTAATTTGCGTCTCCTGGCATCATCGAATACAGGGAAGGAACCAGCTCGGGATGAGGGCCAATCCATCACAAGGCAGAAATCTGTACGTTCATGCTTTGTTTTTATTATTAAGCTCTTAAAGTACACTTCTGAATGTTCTCCATCTGCGGTCATTAAGTGACTTTCTGCACTTTTAAAAGTAATAAATCCAATATGAGTTTTTTTTTTTGCTTGGACAAGCTGTACTATAATATCATCAGACCATTAACTACTATTTTGTAAAAAAAAATATGGAAGTCCATATCGAAAGGCATTTTTTCCCCATATTTTAAAATTTTTTGAAAATACATCTCCCTTGCCCAGATTTCCTGATGCTGGCTGAGATATAATGATATTCATAATGAAGCTTGAAATCTGCTTTGGCCATTCTCCATTTTTAGATCTGTTTTACTCCAGAAAAGATATCAACTGATAAGACAAATAACTCACAAGTTTTATTAGCAGCTGTATACCATATCATTAAATTATCACACTTAGCTGAGTTGCCTGAAAACAGGCCGTATTTTTGCAAAGTTGGCTCTTTGTCATTTACTCTTTACCAGCTCAGGAAAAAAAAAGAAACCTTCAAAAGCAGAAAAGGCAATTTAGCACGTTGATGTCTGTAGAAAAATAATAGTTAAAATGACAAAGTGCTAACTTGTTCGCTTTGATTTCTACAGCACATGTCACCTTGAGTCACAAGGCAGGGTTAATATGTTGCTAATGGTGGATTTAGTGACTTGTACTTTAAAGAGACAGGCAAACTCGTGGTTAGCTTTCCTTTTCTTATAACCTTTAGAGCCAGACAGTCATCTTAAATGGTAATATTTCAACTGCATTCTGGTATTTTTCCCAAAAGCCCAATTTCAGCAGAGTGCAAAGTAGATATATAATGAAATTATTTATCATAGGTAGCCGAGCTATGTATTTTCTGTAGCTGCTTTGTTCAGTTTAAGACTGCAGGGGTTTGATAAATTCCTGGTGGTATCAGATGCAGGGAAGGAGCCAACTGTGGAATGAACGTCACAGAATACATTCTTGCCAATGTGCCAACATAACATCCATCCATCCATCTATCCATACATCACACTTCACCCTGAGCATTGTCACATTGCCCGTATATAACAACATGGTGCAGATCGGCTCATGGCCATAAAGCGCAGCAGAGGAAGATGAGACACCAAATATGAACAGCATCTGACTGCCTTCTGTTCCAGTCATTTACAACTATCACTCGTGCACATTGGAGGACCTTCACGCAGGCTTAGTCGAGGTGTATAATAACCCACCGAGACATGAGGTGGCGCTACTGCTAACACTGTCATCTCTTTCTTTCCCCACAGTGCTGAGAAGACACCTGCTGAAGACATTGTAGCCCCTCCCCTTCTTGTCCCACCACCATTAACTCTCAGGGGCCCCTGAAGGAGTCATCATTTTTGACCTGAGCATCCACAAGACAGAACTCCACTCAAACTAGACAGAATTCCTGCAACACAGATGCGCACCAACGAGCACTATTTTCAGTTCTTTTTTCTTTACTTTGTGTCTTCAGATACTGTCAATAAAAGAGATGACCTGGTTAGTGCCCCAAAATGTTTTGCTACAGGTCAAGTTAGGTTAGATGAGGTTGGGGAGCATGCACTGGTACAGTAAGTTGCTGCACCTACCACACAACGAAACAGCTCGGGATCCTGGTTGGCAATGCCCCCCAGGCAATCACACAGTCCAGTCCCACACTCCAGAAATGACTCTCTCTCTGCCAAAGTCAGGTGTTACATGGGTGTCCCCTTAGCCTGATCCAGCCCCTCAGGTCTTCAACAATGAGGATCCTGTGAGCCAGATTACTCTCAGAGAATCGCGTCACACAGCCATAGTGCCATAGATGCTCCATCACAATGCAGGTAATGTGCCTCATTCGGGACTCCATGAGGAACATAAAGTCAAACCAGTGGTACCCGAGGATTCTCTGAAGAGACACAGTACCATCTTCATCACAGGTCACTGGATGACGTCCATGTCTCGCAACAAGATAGCAAGACAGAAAGCATCAGGACTCTAAAGACTTGGACCTTCATCCTTTTGCATACATATCAGGAGCGCAGGATGAGGTCCAATCCATAAGGTTG
The DNA here is from genome assembly GCF_016835505.1 of Polypterus senegalus. Classification (NCBI taxonomy): domain Eukaryota; kingdom Metazoa; phylum Chordata; class Cladistia; order Polypteriformes; family Polypteridae; genus Polypterus; species Polypterus senegalus. The sequence continues at coordinate 12,713,217 of NC_053158.1, forward strand.
ACACTCTTTCCACAGACAGACACACTGCTGATGTCTGTGCCCAAGAGGTCATTAAAGGCCTGGCTTTTGGTTTTTATCAGGACACTCGCAAGCCCAGTCACTCAGACTCCTCACTCAGTCTCTCAAGAGCCCCAATCAGAGCATCCATTGACTTCTTGCTCCAATTCAGTTCTTTTTTTCATTACTTTGTGTCTTCAAATAATGAAAGGAATGACCCAGTTGGTGCCCCATATTTTTTGCGACAGTCCTGAGCTGTCATTACTGAAAACTGAATTATTAAAGACCTCTTGAGTCCTGCAAAGTCACTTTTCTCACTCATCCTTTCTGCTAAATGATACAAGACCAGTGGTGCTCTCACCACCAACAACAACATTTATATATAGCACATTTTCATACAAAGAAATGTAGCTCAAAGTGCTTTACATAATGAAGAGTAGAAAAATAAAAGACACAGTAAGAAAATAAGTCAACATTAATTAACATAGAATAAGAGTAAGGTCAGATGGCCAGGGTGGACAGAAAAAACCAAAAAACTCCAGACGGCCGGAGAAAAAAATAAAATCTGCAGGGATTCCAGACCATGAGACCACCCAGTCCCCTCTGGGCATTCTACCTAACAAAAATGAAACAGTCCTCTTTGGATTTAGGGTTCTCAAGAAAGGACATGGTGATGATGGTCATGTAGACTTCTGGGTTTTAGTCCATCATTGTTGGAACATCATTATTCTTTGATTAGGTGGTGGTGGCAGAGGCCGCCACCACAAAGAAACCGGAAAAAGAAACAGAAAAGAGAGTAGGGGTCAGTACGGATTTTAGAGCCACCATGAATAGTTATTATAATGAATTGAACATACAGAGTATCAGGATTAAATGAAGGTGAAGTTATGAGAAGGCCATGTTAAAGTAATGTGTTTTCAGCAGTGTTTTAAAGTGCTCTACTGTATTAGCCTGACAAATTCCTATCGGCAGGCTATTCCAGATTTTAGGTGCATAACAGCAGAAGGCCGCCTCACCACTTCTTTTAAGTTTAGCTTTTGGAATTCTAAGGAGACACTCATTTGAGGATCTAAGGTTACGATTTGGAATATAAGGGGTCAGGCATTTGATATATAAGATGGAGCGAGATTATTTAAGGCTTTATAAACCATAAGCAGAATTTTAAAGTCAATTCTGAAAGACACAGGTAACCAGTGTAGTGACATCAAAACTGGAGAAATGTGTTCAGATTTTCTTTTCCTAGTTAGGATTCTAGCAGCTGCATTCTGCACTTGTTGCAAACGATTTATGTCTTTTTTGGGTAGTGCTGAGAGGAGTGCGTTACAGTAATCTAGTCGACTGAAAACAAAAGCGTGAATTAATTTCTCAGCATCTTTCAATGATATAAGAGATCTAACTTTTGTTATGTTTCTTAAGTGAAAAATGCTGTCCTAGTGGCCTGATGAATATGCGATTTAAAATTCAGGCTACAGTCAACAGATACCCCTAAGTTTTTTACTTCCGTCTTTAAAAATTACTATTCATCCATTCAGAAATACCAGTAAGACATTGTGTTAGTGAATCGATAGAGTCAGTGTCATCAGGTGCTATTGATAAGTACAGCTGTGTGTCATCAGCATAGCTGTGGTAACTCACATTGTGCCTCGAGATAATCTGACCTAATGGAAGCATGTAGATTGAGAAGAGCAGCGGACCCAGGATAGAGCCTTGTGGAACACCATATCGGATATCATGTGTCTTTGAGTTATAATTACAAAGAATTTTCTCCCTGCCAGGTAGGATTCAAACCAGTTTGAGAGGCCCACCCATTGACTAAGGCGATTTCTAAAAATATTGTGATCAATGGTGTCAAATGTGGCACTCAGACCGAGGAGGATGAGAACAGATAAATGGCATCTGTCTGCATTTACCTGCAAGTCATTTGCTACTTTAACAAGTGCAGTTTCTGTACTGTGATTTGTTCTGAAGCCTGACTGAAATGTATCAAGAATAGCAGGTTTATTGAGGTGATCATTTAACTGCATAATGACTGCCTTCTCTAGAATTTTACTTAATAAGGGCAGGTTAGAGATGGGTCTAAAATTTTCAAAAGCAGAGGAGTCAAGATTATTTTTCTTGAGCAGGGGTTTAACTACAGCAGTCTTAAGACAGTCTGGGAAGACCCCCGTATTTAATGACAAATTTACTATGTCAAGAATATTATCAATTAGCATGCCTGATACTTCCTTGAAAAACCTTGTTGATATTGGGTCAAGTACACAGGTGGAGGGTTTCAGTTGAGAGATTATTATATATATGAGAGATATTTATATATGTAAATCAGGTAAATCTATCCTGGTGAAAGAATTTAATTTTGTTTATAACGGAGTACTGGGGCTTGAGAGTATCCACAGTGTTGGGGAGATGTACTATGTTACTTCTAATATCATCAATTTTTTGATTGAAAAATACAGCAATAGCCTCACAGGTTACACTGGAAGTATTTTGTAGGCATTCCTTTGAGTTACCTGGTTTAACAGACGATCAATCGTAGAGAATAAGATTTTGGAATTACTAGCATTGTTATTTATAATCTTAGAGAAATAGCAGCGCCTCTCAAGATGGACTGTGTTATTGTATTCTGTTATTTTAACCTTCAATATCTCGTAGTGGACAGTTAGTTTAGTTTTCCTCCATTTACACTCAGCTCTATGACATGTTCTATTTAAATCAGACACTCTTTGGGTCTTCCATGGAATAACAATGCTAGAAGATTTTTTAACTGTCTTTTCAGTTGCAACTTTGTCAACAGCAGCTCTCACTTTAGAATTAAATTTTTCCACCTTACTATTTACATTATCCTCGCTATTATAGCTGGCACTATAAACAGATTGATTGCTTAGAATGTTTGTAAGTTTTAAAGCTGCTGATGAGTTAAAGTTTTTTAACAATATGCTTCTCATGAGTGTTTTCTATCATTATTTCTATATTAAATAGTAGAATAAAGTGGTCTGATAGACCAATATCAATGATCTGCTTCACATCAACTTTTAGTCCCTTGGTAATTACCAAGTCTACCGTATGACCTGCTTTATGTGTAGACTGATTAATGAGCTGTCTTAAATCAAGAGTCCAGGAGGTAAATATTTTATTTTAAGATAACAAATTTCAAACCCCTGGACTCACATCCCCTTTACCAAAAAACAGTCAGATTGTGCCTCAGAAACAAAAACAATCTGATAAAAGACCAAATCCTCTTCAATTAACAATTTGTTGAGTCATCTTCTTCCGTTTTTCAGAAGAAGAAGAATTTCATCCTTGTTATAGCTATACAAACTTTAAACCAAGCTCGTACTTTGAAAATTGGTTTATGGGGAAGCATTGCAGTTTTTTGTTATAGGTGTTCTCCTATTTTAAAAACAAAGTTAAATAGTTGCATATCTTCACTTTTCTCATAGCGACGTAATGTTGAAAGCAAATACGTCTTTTGATAAATTAATGCTTTTCTAAAATCTTCAACTAGCAGGTATTTACTGTAGAGTCTCTTTTTAAGTTTCTTGTGGATATTCCGTACAGCTATATCTTTGGCCTCTTTAAGTTTTTTTTGGATCTTCTGTACTTCTATATCTTTCTCCTTTTGAAGTTGAATTCGCAGGAGTTCCACCTCAAGATCTTTTATCTGTTCAGATTCACTTTTCAGTCTTCTCAGATTGTTGTTTTCCTGTTTGATTTTCATTTGCAGGATTTTGCACCTAGGATCCTTTTCCTTTATTATATGCCTCGTGCTTCTTCTTTTGCTCTTCATCTTCCATGACTGTAGTGGCTCGGGTATTGATGCATGGAATCTGGCTATATTCACACTCCCGCTCATGCAGATCTATAGATTCAAGTGAAAAAAACATATGGTAGCCATTTTCTCTGTATCTGCATCGGACCTGCAGTCGATTCAAGTCATTCTTCATATACCTGAATAAAGGCCAAAATACTGAAACATCAAGTGATTGTCTGTCTTCAGGACAGTTATGGTGATGGACCAACCAGTCGTGGATGCAGGTACTGTCAATTAGTCAATTAAGGAACTTTTTTCATTCGTAGATTAAAATATTTCACTACAGCCATAATTACAAATATCGCAACATAAAAAACACAATATTTATATACCAAGCCATACCATTTTCTAAGCCTGCTTAATACTGGAAATGGTCATGGAGGACTGGAACCCATCCCGGCAAACAAATTACCCAATGCAGGAACAGTCCCCTGGGCTAGTCCATCGCAGAATGGACACACACACACAAACTAGGACTGATTTATCATTGCCAATCCACCTAACCTGCATGTCTTTGGACTATTGGAGGAAACTGAAAAACCTAGATGAGATATGAGACATGGGGAGAACATGCAAACTGCACACAGTACTGCCACAAAGCACAAACCCTTTTCTACTTAGGACCGGGATATCGTTGATGCTACATGACTCATATGCTTGCAGACGCTGCTGATGTACTGACTATAATTGCGCGTGTGCTTTATGTAAATCTGGAAGATTGTACTAGGTGGCATTGTGAGAAATTATCACAGTGAGAAAATAACATACGGTTTTGCTGTGTTGCGAGTTGAAGATAAAAATTCTTTGCATTGTGATGCTGTTGCAAAGGGGCAAATAAAGATGGCAACAGTGACATAGAAGATGGCATGTGGGACCTTTAAATATATCACATTTTTACGACGGGGAGTATGTGATGTTGGTATTCCCTATGCAAGAGATGGATGAAGCAGAGCACCATGAATCTTTTCGTATGTCAGCATTTAAGTTTGATGATTTGCTTCACTGCATCAAATACTCATTAAACATCGAAGCATGCAGGTTGATCCTTTTGGAGCTGCAGTGCGGGTTGCCGTCATACTGCATTATCTGGCGACAGGCATCGGTCTTCAAGTATTAGCAGCCAGGTACAAGCTTGGCCCAGCAACAGTTTACAACATCGTTCCTGAGGTCTGCCAAGCCATATGGACTGCCCTAAAGTAGAATTCCATGGCTTTCCCTGGTGCAGAGTAGTGGTAGAGCATAAAAAGGGATTTCTGTTATTTGTGGAACTACCCAAACTGCCATGGTGCAATAGACAAGAAGTACACATGTGGGTGTATGCACCATGCAACATTGGGAGTACATTTTTAATTATAAAGGTTTTGAAATTAAAATACTTTAGGTTTATCCTAATTGGCGTGTGTGATTCCAGGTATAGAGACATACGGCTGTGACAGCGATGCAGGAATATTTGTGAAGAGCCAATTTGGATCAGTGGTTATTCAAGGGAACTTGTCCCAATTGCCTCTATTTTCTCTGCCTGGCAGTGAAGTCCTGAGCTTCCATGTGTTCATAGCAGATGAAGCATTCCCCTTGAAGGGGAACCTGATGCGGTCCTATTCACTTCTCTCTCTCTCTCATACACACACACACAAATAATTTTCTTTCTTTGTGTGTGTTTGTCTTTTCAACTGAAACATAAGCAGTAGTTTAATCATGCTTTTGTTTCATGTTTTATTAACAGGAACCAATCTCAATCCTGAGAATAGTATTTACAGCTATAGACACTCCAGAGCTAGACGTGTTGTGGACAATACTTTTGGAATTCTTGCTGCTTCAAGTGGAGAATTTTTAGAAAAGCCATGGAGTGTTTAGGTTACAAAGCACAAGACATCACAAAAGCATGCATTGCTCTACACAACTATCTCTGTGCAGGTGACAGTATGGAGCCTGATGGGACATGATATGTGTCCAGAATCCTAGTAGAAGACAGGGACATCCCAGGAGTGCGGAGATGCATGGTTGAGGGAGACTCCAACCTAATAAATCCAGGACGCCTCACTGCCAGCCAGGCTATAAGGACTGGCATTATTGTCCGTGACCATCACAAGCAATATTTTCAAACTGTTGAAGGAAAAGTGTCCTTCCAGGATGCTGTGCTCCAGTGAGGCAGAATGTTTATGCTGTTTCTCATTACTGGTCCCTCAAAGGTTTAGAATGTAAATAATTAATGAGATTTTAAGAGTCTGTAATGTAAATTAACATACTTGACATATTTATGAAGCAATACATTATATTTGTTGCAGTGATGCAGAACAGTTCTGTAAAATCTTCCTCTCATGCAGAAATGTTTTGTTTCATATGCAAAACTTTTCATAAACATATACAATTTTAAAAGGTGTGTTTGAAATGCAAACAACATATGTAAACAATCAGAACACCGTTTGGTGTGTTTATGTAAATATAAAGATATAAAACTCTATATGCCAAAAATAAATACAATGTATATACAGTTACCTTTAACAATGAAAACTATTAGTGCAAAACTTTATTTGTTTTGTCAGCCTACTCATATGAGAGCAAGAGTAGCTTTTACCACTTGTCACAAATCGACAAAAAAGCCACAGAAAGGTTTAAAGAAGTATATTATTTCTTGGTTGCAAATTGAATAAATAATCGCAATAGAAGTGTACAGATCAGAGTCCACAAACAGAACTGACTTGCTAGCACCAACATGGCAGTTTTAAAACAGAGTGGAGGTAGTGACTTCATCTCTGGGGTCAGAATCAGAAGTGATGTCATTGTGGCCAGGCCCGGAATGGATATCGCCTCTAGGGCCAGAACTTGAAGTGATATCATTGAGCCCGGGACCTCTCTGGGGATGGAACTGGAAGTGGCATCATTGAGGCTGAAACTAGAAGTGATGTCATCAGGGCCAGGCAGAATTTCTTTTAACTGGTCTGCAGAGGAGTGAGAGAAAGAGTTAGTGCACTCTGCCACCCCCTGGTATTGCATGGAATTACTCTCATTTAGCTGCATTTCAATGTGCAAGTGTGTAACACTTTTTAATCGGTCTGTTTGCATCTGACTCTGAAAGCTAACGAAGGAACTGTACTCGGTAATCACAAAAGAACCTAAACATGTTTTGGAAAGGCTGACTTTTATCTTGAAGTTTAGACAAAGTCTAGAGAAGAGCAGCGTCATTATGGTGAACTTTATTGTCTTACTTTTTCTTCTTTGATGGTTCTGAAGGTGTTGGTTTTGAAGATCAACTAAAATCTGAAGGAATTGGAGAAGGGAGCTCAGTTATAGTGAAGGCACATATGTTTCATTTGGGCCAGGAATATCTAGGTTGCTTGTCTGTAACCAAAATGAAAAGTTCAATTTATTTCTCTCAATAAACTGTAATGACCACAACATAAGAGTAAAAAAATATTTGGAGGCAACATATGCAACTTTAATGTGTAAATACAGTATTTCTCACGTTGCTACAATTTAAATGATTAAGATTATTAATACAAAAACAAACTGAAGTAGAAACTAATTACACTTTAATTACAGGATGGGTTTGGAGGCATTTACTGGAACTTGAGCAGATCAGGGGTCTCATGTATAACGGCGTGCATAGAATTCGCAATATAACATGGCGTAAGCATAAAAGCCGAAATGTGCTTATGCACAGAAAAATCCAGATGCAGGAATCTGTGCGTACTCCAACTTCCACGTTCTTCTGCTACATAAATCCCGATCATCATGAAAACTAACGCTCGTGCACGCGCTTAGCCTTCTGTGAAAAGACAATGGGAAAAGCACGAGGGAAAATATAAGAATTTCAGCGAATACCAAGTGGAGGCAAAGGAAAAACATACTATTTGTTCAAATAAACCGTGGTATAATCAACAAAAGGAAGTTGATCGAGTGACATAGCGTGTTGGAGGAACTTGAATATGGAGGAATATTTCGGACAAAATGAAATAAATAAATAAATGCGTAAATAAATAAAAGTACTGTGAAATGTGAGCATAAATAAATAAATGTATCATGAAATGAAGCCTTAATAAATAAATGTATCGTGAAATGATAGCATAAATAAATAAATGTGTCACGAAATATGTTTTTCGTTGCTTATTTATTTATTTCATTTTGTCCGTAACATTCCTGCAAACCGTCGTGAAATACGGCTTGAAATAAAACTGTCACCTTCACTCGTCAAAGTTGAGAGGGTGGGCTCTAACACGCCATCTAGTTTCTGATTGGTGAATCGACAGCACAAGAATGAATTAGAAAAATGCTTACTACTGCCGATGAAATGGATTCTGCCGAAGATACTACGTATTTCAGAGAGAGAGTTGAAGATTTATCGGAAGAAATGACAATGTTGGCGGCTCTTTTAGACTCCGATATAGATTAAACTATTTTTGAAATTATCAAAGAACAGGTGGAACGGACTCTACTACACTCCAGTTCAGGTGACTCAGTTCCCTGCTCTGGACGTCCATCCTTTGACATTCCAGCTGAGTCAATAAATATTAGTTGGAGCTGCTTTGAGCATTCCATGTCAAAGTACCAAAACTAATACAGCCGTTGCAGCTTACCGTATATCAAACTGGCTCATTCGCCTTGTGATCGTCTTCTGCGATACACCATATAGATCTGCAATCTGTCGTACTTTTAAACCGCATAACAGAAGGTGTTCTATTGACTCAGCTGGAATGTCAAAGGATGGACGTCCAGAGCAGGGAACTGTGTCACCTGAACTGGAGTGTAGTAGAGTCCGTTCCACCTGTTCTTTGATAATTTCAAAAATAGTTTAATCTATATCGGAGTCTAAAAGGGCCGCCAACATTGTCATTTCTTCCGATAAATCTTCAATTCTCTCTGAAATACGTAATATCTTCGGCAGAATCCATTTCATCGGCAGTAGTAAGCATTTTTCTAATTCATTCTTGTGCTATCGATTCACCAATCAGTAACTAGAGGGCGTGTTAGAGCCCACCCTCTCAACTTTGACGAGTGAAAGTGACAGTTTTATTTCAAGCCGTATTTCATGACGGTTTGCAGGAATGTTACGGACAAAATGAAATAAATAAATAAGCAACGAAAAACATATTTCGTGACACATTTATTTATTTATGCTCTCATTTCATGACATATTTATTTATTAAGGCTCTCATTTCATGACACATTTATTTATTTATGCTCACATTTCACAGTACTTTTATTTATTTACGCATTTATTTATTTATTTCATTTTGTCCGAAATATTCCTGCATACTTGAAAGCTCACATTCACAAATTGCACAGTGCTGGAAATAAAAAAGAAGTCACATATCAAAGTCGCTGTGAAAAGGCGAGTCATAGCCCACCGTCTGCGTGTCGTAGGAAAGCTTATTAGGGTACAGAGAAAAAAAAAGGCACAGTGGGAAAAAGCACGAAATGTCAACTTCAATCTCGACATTTCCACTTTAATCACGTAGTTTATTTTGTCATTAAAGTAGAACATCATAAATTTCATCTTAAAATCGTTTAATTAACCAGCTTCTCAAATCACATCGTAATTAAAGTAGTACATTAAATGCTTTGTTTTGTATGTGATCCTCTATGTGTGTGAATCACTACTTGCTTCTTAAACCGGCTCTCTTCTTCCAACAGGACACAGAATCCATTACATTCATGATATTACAGCTCTGAATAACTAAAATACTGTGATGTATACGTGATATCATTTTTATGATGATAGGAGTTAAAGCACGTTATTAAACATGGGTTTTACGGCGCAGTGATTGTGCGCAGGCCTTCAATGAAATTATTTATTGCAGCAGTGCTCAGGGGCAGCTCTAGGCTTGTGGCGGCCCTGGGCAGAGGAAGAATCGGTGGCCCCTTCGCCTGCCAATGTCAATATGGTATCTTAGGCACGATGGATGGCCATGTCCGTTGCGGACACTACAATAGCCGCCTCGTGCTCATGACACAAGCATTTAACTTTGTCGAAATTTGCCGCTGCGTTTTTAGCTGTGTTGTTATTTTCTCTTTCTGTTTTATATTCAGTATATATTGGCGTGGCTGCCCATGCAGTCCTTGCTTTTCTTTCCCCAAGTAACTGATTGCCACACAATCAGCTCTGTAATAGAAGTTAAGCCATCTGTAAGCTTAGAGCGCCGATTCTTTAAAACGTTTAAGGAACATTGAAATATCTTCATAGTACATTTTTAATTATTCTATCCTTCACGCCAGTCCCAGTGAAGAATATAGATTATTTAAATGAAGTTAAAGTTTTATCTATATAATATAATAAACATATTTTGCTGCATTTCATCTTAAAAATGATATCGTCATCATATGTAAATATGTGCTTTGTAAAGTGGCTCAGGTTATGTAAAGTTTACAGTGGAGTGATTGTACTTATAAGTACTTATATTGAGTGCGTTTATAGTTCTTGGAATGAAACTGTTTCTGAACCGTGAGGTCGGTACAGGAAAGGCTTTGAAACATTTCGCCATGGTTGAGACAGCGTGTCCTTGAAGCTGTATACCGATAATTCTCCTTCCGATCAGCTGCTGCTGTGATTCACACTCAGATACAGTGATATAAATACTCCGAGCGGTGCAGTGAGAGTAATATGGAAAAAGATGATCCGCTGTGGCAACTCCTAACGGGAGGAGCTGAAAGAAGAAGAAGGAGAAGTGAGAGTAACAACGCTAAAGCAGTTATGGTATTTGGAATACTATGGCTATTCCTTGGACCATTATATTGTTACAAGTTAATTACAATCAGATGCGTTACACTAATAAACAATATGCGGTTAGTTTCAGTGTATTTATAAAGCCGCGTCAGGAAAATAAAAGAGTAACCACACAGGAACAGTAGCACTGCTTTGACGCTGGGTGCCGCCAGTCTTCAAAACCGAGTGGAGAACTGGGTATGACAAGGTATGAGGTACCGTGGAAAAGTGCATGGTTTTACGCCAAGTGTAGGTTTTATACATCGCGATTTGAACGTGGATAAGTTCTTACGCAACATTTCTGTGCGTATGCACCGTTTATACATGAGGCCCCAGATGTTTCCTTACACCTCAGAATTCATTGTGCCACTGCCATCAGCAGTTCTATCATCAATGACGAGAAGTGTGCCAGGACCTGTGGCAGCCATACATGTTCCCCCCACAGCGCCATGTTTAACGGATTAGGTGGTATGCTTTGGATCTTGGGCATTTCATTTTGGTCTCCACACATTGCTCTCGCCATCATTCTGATCGGGTTCATCTTTGTCTTGTTTGTCCACGAGACCTTTTCCCAGAATTATGCTGGCTTTTGCACAAACTGTAATCTGGCTGTCGTGTTTTTGTGACCAACTAGTGGTCTGCATCTTGCAGTGTTTCCTCTGTGTTTCTGTTCATGAAGTTCTCTGTTGTTAGTCGTCTCTGACACATTGGCCCCCTGAAGACTGTTTCTGATCTGTCAGACAGGCGTTTGAGGCTTTTTCTTGACCATAGTGAGGATTCTTCTGTCATCAGCAGTGGAGGTCTTCCTTGGCCTACCAGTCTCTTTGTGATTACTGAGCTCTCCAGTGTGTCCTTTCTTCTTCATGATATTCCAGATAATTGATTTCAGTGTTCGTAAAGTTTCACCAATGTCTCTAATGGTTTTACTCTTGTTTTTCACCCTCTTTGTGTCTTGTTTGACTTTCACTGGTACAGCTCCTGTCCTCATGTTAAGCAAAGGCAACAACAGACTCCAAAGGTTAGGAACCATATAGAAAAAGTGTTGTCATTTCTACATGGTGAGACTGAAATGTATGCAACAACCCTAAAATGAAAGTCTGCAATGTGCACTTCAATTGTGTTTGAATTGTTTGATTTGTAGTTTGTAAACTGTGTAGCAGAGTGGTGTCTTTGTCTCAAACAATATGGCGGGCACTGTAGAGAGTTCATTTTCAACATGAAGATTATTACATTTTTATAGTTCGATAAAATGAAAAAATTATGTATAGGTTGTTATCCTTGGAGCCACCATTATTTCTCTTATTGGTTAGAATCAGATGTAATACATTTTATTATTACAGAGGAACCTTTAATACAGCACATTTAGATGATTCTTCACAGAAACTAATCACATAAGAGTAAATTCCATATGAATGAAATATGTATTTATGGAGTCTCATGGTTACTGCATACAGAGAACTCAATTTAGCCTCATTAAAACACTGCTTGCCGTAATCATTACCTATCAATGTGTTTATAAAAGAAGGCTAATTATTCCACCCTGTGTCACCAAAACAAACGGCTGTTTACACCATTAAAAATGACAACCAATTATTTATTTTGAATTACTACATAAGGTGAAAACCATGTTTAACAATGGGGCTTGCATCTAATTAGGAGCCACATTAGCAAAATGATTAAAACCAATATTGAGATCATATTTGTATTGATGTTATTTTAATTCATAGATAGAATAGAAAACAAATCTCCACTAATAAAGTTCTGATTATCTCAAATGGGCGGGCGAATCTTTACTGGCATTTGTCACTTAATCTTGCGGATGTCCTGGATAATTTGAAAACATTGTAATGTATTTTTGAACTTGATGCCCAATCTTCTCCATTGAAACAGAAGGCTTTAAAGAATATTTGATAACCAAACCGAGGAGAAACAGTAATAACTGTATTTCTCTTAATTCTATTGTTAAAGAAAGTATTAGACTCTGCCTATACTAGGGTGGCACGGTGGTGCAGTGGTAGTGCTGATGCCACGCAGTTAGGAGACCCGGGTTCACGTCTCGGGTCCTCCCTGTGTAGAGTTTGCATGTTCTCCCCGTGTCAGCGTGGTTTCCTCTCACAGTCCAAAGACACGTCGGTTAGCTGCATTGGTGATCCTAAATTGTCCCAAGTGTGTGCTTCGTGTGTGTGTGCCCTGCAGTGGGCTGGTGCCCGGGCTGTGGTTTGTTTCCTGTGTTGGCTGGGATTGGCTCCAGCAGACCCCCATGACCCTGTAGTTAGAATATAAAGTAGGTTTGATAATAGATGGATGGATGTCTATACTATATGTCAGCCTTTACAGAATCTCTCCTTCTTATTTTATATTAAGAATTATTAATAATGTTAACACTGAACACTACAAAAACCAAGGACCTCATTTTGGACTTCAGAAAGCACAGCACAGAAGCGGTTCCTCCTTATGGAGACCATCTGGAAAGGGTGCAGACTCTTCAAATTCTAGGGAATCCACATCTCAGAAAACCTCTCCTGGTCTGAGAACACCACAGCAATGGTCAAAAGCACAACAAAGACTACACTTTCTGAGAGTGCTCAGAAAAAATTATTTGGAGCAAAAACTATCCGTGGCTTTGTTTTGTTCAACCATTGAGAGCATCCTTGCATACTTGTATAACAGTGTGGTACCCCAGAGTCATAAACACAGCATAAGTCAAAGGCTGATATCTGCCCTCCCTGAAAGACACTGCCAGCTCTCCGTATCTCACCAGAGCCACAAACACCATTAACACTAGAATTACCAGAGCCTACGAAAAAACTCGCAAATCCGTCCCACCTTAAATCGCTTCTTAAAATCGTTCACAGCTCTCCACCAGCATCTTTTGTCATCTAAATGTGCTGATAAAAATCAGGCTGCAAGCAGCCGGCTATTCCATCTCCCCACCGACTTAGAACGTGCACAAACTTCTCCCAGCTCATGCCTGGATTGATTTTCTGGGAGTGAAGTGGAGTTTTAGACTGGAAATAATAGATCGTTGTTTGGAACACACGCATTTCATGTCTGTTCCGTTTCTACAGTAATCTGTGTAAACACATTGTTAAAACAGAAACGTTTTTTATATTCTAGTAGTAGATGACAAAATGTAGGCATAAACTATATAATGTATGAAGCCTGAAGTATCCAAGAAATACTTTCACAAAAGGTACAAATCTAACACAACAAGTGCGCTTTTATTCAAAAATATAACTGCAGAAACAAAAAGCCGCCTTAACATGCGACATTGACACCCGTTTATTATGACTGCCTCCGTAGCGCAATAGAATCAGCTGCCGACTGGGAATCAAAAGGTTGCGAGTTTGATCCCGCACCACTCCGTTTTGAGAAGTAAGCTGCTCTTAGTCTTACTATTTTAGAATAAAAACATACATTTGATTTCAGTCTGTAACAGCCGGTGTAATTTATGATACTTCTAAAGGTTAGCTTTTTTTTTGTTTGTTTTTTTTTTTAGTCAGTTTTATTATCTCAGCCGCATTCACGAGCCCAAACACACCCCACCCCCACATCTTTTCACATACGCTGTAACAGAGGTCAACTCAGCTCCCTTCTACATCGGAGCAAGAATGCACATACCATTGCTTGCATACTAAAGTGTCAGCAGGCACTTTTCGTGGCATTACACATGTATTTTTTGAGCATGCCCTCTGCACACTACTTGTGATTTTAGGCTTTAGGAAGTAAGTAAATAAATAAAGGTGTCATAAAATGATTTCTTCAAAACGTCGAATGTTATTTATTTGGCACGGACATGTCTGCATGCACTTTTTGTGGCATTACACATGTAGTTTTTGAGCATGTGATTTAAGGTGGGACGGATTTACGAGTTTTTTCGTAGGCTCTGGTAATTCTATTGTTAAGGATCCTTTGCACCCTAGGCACCACCTGTTTGAACTGTGGCCCTCTGATTGACGTTATAGATCTTTGAAAGACGAACCGATAGATTGAGTTTCTTTCCAATGGCCAAAAATAAGCAAATTAAGGTGGTTTAAATAATTTATTGATAGTGCTGGGAAATAGACTCATACTGTACATACTGCTGTTGCTCTTGTGCAGCTATTCCCTGGTGGAATGGTATTATTTATTGTATTACTACTGGTTCCATTGTTATTTTATCTCATTTCTTTGTAATCATGGTTTTACATACAATATTACTGTTGCGGTAGGCAGGCACAGCCTCTACCCGGCCGGAACGCCAGCTGAATGGAAGGACCAGGGGACAAAGCATCTGCAAAGGCACTACCTCCCCCGGGAGGCTAGAAGGCAGCCCTCCTGGGTGGCTGTGGCACCACAGATTCCAGTAGGGCATTCAGGGACTTGGAATTTGGCACAGCCCTGTTGGGTTCCGTGGGGGCCGCCAGGGGATAGCTGCAGAGCCCTACTTTGGGTTTTCACCACACCTGGGAGTGATTCCAGGTCTGATTAATGAGCCACCTGAAACACTGCCAGGACCAGCTTAAAAGTAGCCTCCTCACCCCACTCAGGGAACGAGTGTCGGGAGGAGTGGAGTGGAGGGGAAAGACAAAGAGAGGAAGAGAAAGAATAGAGAAGAAGTGTGCTGTGGTGCTTGCTGTATGTACTGTGAAGTAGGGGTCAGAGAAAAGCGCTACCCAGCTGTAAAGAAAACGTGTCTGCTGGACTGGGTCTGTGTTGGGTGTGGGCGGCTGTACGCACCCTGGTGGTCCACACTGTTTTATATATATTTTTTTTTTTTGTTATTTCACTTGTTTGTATTATGTGTTGTACTGTCTGTTTATTTTTCACAAAAGTAGTGTTGTGTAGTGCAGTGTTGCCCAGTTGGAACGGCACTCGTAATTTCTGTGTAAATTACTTTACAATAAAGGCTTTCTACACTCTTCTATATTCTACTATAATTAATTAATGTTATTAATTAGATGTTACCATATGTGTGCTGAACGCATTTCTAAATTAATCTAAAAGGAGAAGATGCTGTGACCAATGCAGACCCGAGTACCAGCCTTTCTCAACTCCCTCTTAGGCAAGCTCCAAACTTGAGAAATGTCACACTGTGAGTGTAAAAGATCTGATGGCGGCCTACGTCTATAACATCTGAGAATATAAGAGACTCTGAGGAATGTAAAGTGGGATCCGTTGAACATCCCTGTATTCACCTGGTAGCACTGCAATCACATTAACCCCTTTCAGGAGAGCTGCTCATCCAAAAATGAAAAGGGCAAAAGGGTGAATTTCAGAAGTAAGGATAAAAGCTACAAGCTTACCTGGAGATGAAAGACGCAAAAAGCTGGAGTGAGGATAAAAGTAAAGTGGAAAGTTTCAGATCTGGCCTGACTTCATTTCATGAGAAATGTTCTATTGCTTTCATTTACGCAAGTTGTTTTTTGAAGTGTTACATCTCATAGAGAGTTCAGGTACTGTGAGACTTTGGATACTGTAGAGAACCGGCTTACACCTCTTATTTCAGATGTTTTTTTTAATGTTGGATGGGTGTCATTGGTCTGAATGGAAAAAGCAGGTGGGGCACTGGAAACTTATATGAATGAGCAACGGTGAAAGCTGGAGCACAGTACGATTAAAAATAAAATGTGTGAGTAAGACACTGAAAATGCTGACTGAATTCATTCATGTCACTACCCAGGAAAGTAAGTTACATTATTCTGGCTGACTCAGCAACAGAAATAATTCACGGTGTTACTAATATTGCAATGATGAATCATTCTGAATGCTGGTGACTTCAAACAGGGAATCAAGTGTCTATGAGACATGTTCCATTCATGTACGGTACAAGCTGGACCTGCTCTATCCATTATTAACGTCCTTAAATATAAACTTGTGGTACAATCTGAGCAGGTCTGACCTCATCTTACTGCCACCTACATTCTTAAAAATAAATGTACCAAAGTGGTCCATCAGAGCCATTCTGTAGGGGAACCAAATTTGGTTACCAAAAGAGCCACTGGCATGAATAAACTTTTATTTATGTAGGACCATAACAGGCTGCATAAATTACCATTGTTACAAAGCTGAGACATACTCAAGAAAAGGTTTGGGACAGCCACCCGTATATTCTGGTATCCTGGCTGCAAAGTTGTTTTTTATCACAATAAACAGCACTGATGTGCATACAAATGAGTCCAAAACAAGACTGAGGGAAAGGGGAAAAAGGGCAGGCTTTTAAAGGGGACGACAGGAAGTGAGGTCATGGGAATCGGGCACGTGTTCGTCACTCATTGGATCAGGCCCGGACGTGACATCAGGGGGGCCGACGCCGGTTAGTTCTGTCTCCATTGGTTCGGTCCCGGAAGTCATGTCACGAGAGCCAGGTGGAGTCTCCCAGAGATGGTCTACAGGGAAGTGAGAAAAAGAGTCAGTGCACTCTGCCACAGCCCGGCCTGTCTCAGAACTGCCGTCACTCAAGCCCTTTAGCTGCCTCCCGTGCGCACGTGTGCACGCAAAAAATGTTAACATTTGTGTGAAATACGCCCTTAAGTTTTCAACTGTGTCTCTTGTTGCAGAATTTATTAATAAAGTAACGACTGGGGTCCGCCATAATCATTCCTTTCATAATAGTAAACACTTAAATCATGTCACCTTTTAATCCTTGTTTGCTTAAGATGATCAGGTTCAACTCCTTCAGTCTCTTGTCATAGTTCACACCTTTTAGTCCTGGAATCTGCCTAGTTGCTCTTCTCTTGACTTCTTCTAGTGCTGCTATGTCTTTTTTGTAATACGGAAACCAAAACAGCACACAGTACTCCAGATGAGGCCTCACCAGTGCATTTTGAAGCTTACAAGTCTTTGACCTGTACTCCACACCTCGAGGAATATCACCTAACTCCCTATTAACTTTCTTGATCACTCCTCTACACTGTCCAGATGTACAGTACACAGTGGCCAGTCCACTATGACTCCCAGGTTCTTCTCATAAGATGCACTTTCAAGTTTCAGATCTCCCATTGTGTACGAAAATCTAACATTTCTACATTTACATTTACTTACGTTAAATCTGCCACAAATCTGCCCAAGCCTGAATGCCGTCCATAACGAATGGAAGAATGAAGGCATATGAAAAAGATGTACAGAATGCAATTTGATTTTTAACTAAACATTGTGGTTATTGGAAGGAACTGCAGTTCAACAAGGAGAAAATGTTTTGGAGCCAACCCAGCCATCTCCTTTAACTAATGATAACAGTCCAAATAAAACGTGTTTGACGGCACTAAACAAAGAAAGCATTAAAACAAACTAGACAAGAACAGACCCAACAAAGTTAGCCAGTCCTATCCACTTAATCCTTCCAAAATAACATCAAGTTGAGTTTTGAAGGTTCCTAAAGTCTTACTGTCTACCACACTACTTGGTCGCTTATTCCAAGTGTCTGTGGTTCTCTGTGTGAAGAAATACTTCCTAATGTTTGTGTAAAATGTACCCTTAACACGTTTCTAACTGTGCCCCCTTTTTCTTGATGAACTCATATTAATATCACAGTCTCAATCCACTATCCACTAAGTGTCTATAGTGCTCTGAATAGTGACCACACACAGAGGCTCTTTGGTGCCACGAAAGTCAATAAGTAGTTCCTTGGCTTTGCTGATACTACATGCATTACAAAATACACTTCACTGGATGGTGCACTACAAACAGTAATACACTCTCTACCACAGTACTTGGTAGTGTATTCCTCCTGTCTGTGGTTCTCTGTGTGAAGAAAAACTTCTAAATATTTGTGCAAAATTTCCCCTTAACAAGTTTCTAACTGTGCCCCCTTGTTCGTGATGAACTCATTTTAAAGTCACCGTCTCGATCCACTGGACTAATTCCCTTCATAATTTTAAACACTTCAATCAGGTCTCCTCTTAATCTTCTTCTGCTTAAACTGTAAAGGCTCAGCCCTTTTAATTTTTCCTCATAACTCATCCCCTGTAGTCCTGGAATCAGCCTAGTCACTCTTCTCTGGACCTTTCCTTGTGCTGCTATGTCCTTTTTTCAGCCTGGAGACCAAAACTGCACACAGTTGAGGCCTCACCAGTGTGTTATAAATTTTGAGCAGAACCTCCTTGGACTTGTACTCTACACGTCAAGGCGCTATATAACCTGACATTCCGCTAGCCTTCTTAATGACCTCTGAACACTAACTGGCAGTTGATAGTGTCGAGCCCACTATGACTCCTAAGTTCTTCTCATATGGTGTACATTCGATTTTCAGACCTCCCATTGTGTATACAAATCTAACACTTTTACTTCCTATATGTGATACTTTACATTAACTGACATTAAACCTCTTCTGTGACAAATCTGTCCAAGTCTGTATGTTCTCCAAGTCCCTCTGTAAAGGTTCAATGGACTCAATATTACCTGCCAGTCCACCAAGCTTGGTGTTGTTTGCAATCTTAACCAGCTTGTTATTTATATATATTAATAATAGCCATGCTCCTTGTGCTGACCTGTGCTGGGCATCACTTTTAACATTACACAGTTCTAATAGGGTTCCTTTCTCCATAACCATCTGCTTACTGTGTCTGTGCCAATTCTGGACCCATCCACAACAAATGATGTAGCTCAAAGTGCTTAACAAAATGAAACAAAAGGAAGTTAATATAAAAAATAAATAAACAAGATTAGGCAATAATATTATACAGAATGTAACAAAGAAAAAGGTAAGGTCAAATGCCCAGTAGGACTGGGAAAAAAAAAAAAACAAACTCCTGTTAGACTGGAGAAAAAAAATAAAATCTGCAGGGGTTCTAAGGCCAAAATGACCACCCAGCTCCTACTGGGCATTCTACCTAACATAGATGGTCTAAATCAGTCCTTATGGTTTTCAGGCTGCATATGGAAAGAAATACAAGCAACACCCTGTAATTCCTACTTCTTCTAGTTTTATACTAACCTCTCATGTGGCACCTTATCAAGAGCTTTTTAAAAGTCAAAATAAATGATATGATATGATCCACTTTGATCGTATCCTTTTATCACTTCCTCATGGCGCAAAGACCCTTTTCTCAGCTGGTAAAGCCTGTGCTAGTCACAGTTGGAAGGAGCGCCACCCTGTGGTACGTTCTCGTAATGAGTGACACCTCCTTCAGGTTACCAGATATGTAGAGGGGGACTAGAAGAGGTGGAGCCACTTGGCCTCACAGGGTGTCTTCTTTGCAGTATGAAGGTAAAAACAGAGGATAAGGTTGGCACCAGTGACCCCTCTCACACCAGAAGTACATACCTCAGAGGAGGACACAGGATGACCTACTTATGCAGATGTGTGACTACCATTTTTGGGAAAAACAGAATACAAGAAAAAATATTACATTTTTTAAATGAGGCCAATCAAATGATTGTGTCTGTTACTTTCAGGAAAACCTTTTTAGCAGACTGACTGAAAAAAAATCCTAAATCCCCTCTTGTTTATGCATTTTGAGGTTGAGGAATTTATATTTATGTATGTTTCATTTCTAGTGTATAAAAATAACTGTGCTACTCTTTCTTAATTTCACCTCTGTAGATTTTCCGGCCACAGTGGAATGTTTCAAGTTGATTTCTTCTGCTTTTGATAATGCATTAGTGACTAACATACTATAGGCATTGTCCACGAGCATGAGGATGACTAAGTCTGATTCTCAGGAGCTCATGTATTGACTCATGCCAACTTGCCCTAACCTTCTGCTGATTTAGTATTAGCATTAGGCTGTCAGCCATGAGTGTCCTAATTTATGGCCTACTTTTAAATCATTAAGAAAACTGAAAAGTTTTATGGAAAAAAAATATTAGAAGTGGTGATGGGCTTAACAATAGAGTAGATTAAGTATCAGCTCCCAATAACAGCCTAGTGCTGTACTGGTCTTTCCCAACAATTAAATAATCACAAATCAATGTTTAAAACTAACCTCTGTGAAATATATATAACAAAAATCAAGATACACCTAGCCTTCATTAATAACAATTTTCTTCAGTTTCTTTCATTACATGTTGTTGTGCTGCAGCCTTCTGCTAACATCATTTAAATTAATTTTCCCCTCCTCAAACAACACTGAATAGCCTAAATTGACAAAGCAAAAACAGGATTTTATAAACTTTTGTAAAACAACTGAAATATCCCATTGATACAAACATTATGACCCTTTGCTATGACACTTGAGGTGCATCCCACTCTCTTGTCCATCACTGAGATGTTTCTAAAACTTATTTGGGGTCCATCTTTGGTCAGGTCAGTTGATTGGACACAATTAGAAAATATAAACTAAAAGGCTTTAACACTAGAATTACCAAAACCTACAAAAAAACTCGTAATCCTGGCCCACCTTAAATCCCTTCGCACCTCTCTGTCAGTGTCTTTTCTGTTGTAAATGAGTCGATCAGCACAAAAAGCAAGCAGTGACTTTAGCTGCAGGTGGAAGCTTGTGTCGCACCCTATGCAACTGTCAAGTCAAGTCAAGTTGGGGAGCATGCACTGGTACAGTGTGTTGCCGCACCCACTACACTTCGAAACAGCTCTGGATCCCGATTGGCAACCCCCAGGCAGACACGCGTTCCAGTCCTACCCTCCGGAAATGACTCTTTATCTGCCACAGCCAGGTGTTACATGGCCTGATCCAGCCACTTGGGTCCCCAACAATGAGGAGCTTGCGAGTCGGATCACCCTTGGGGAAACGCGCCTCATGGCTGTAGTGCCATAACTGACGCTCCATCACAATGCAGGTAATATGCCTCATTCGGGACTCCGTGAGCAACCGCTCATTCGACACAAAGTCAAACCAATGGTACCCAAGGATTTTCCGGAGAGACACAGTACCAAAGGAGTCCAGTCTTCATCTCATTACACTGGATAGCCTCCATGTCTCACAACCATATAGTAAGACAGGAAGCACTAGGACTCTAAAGACTTGGACCTTCGTCCTTTTGCATAGATATCGGGAGCAACTGGAGAAAGACTTTCCAAGACTAAGGTCATAAAGCTTATGAAACTGTTTCTGGAAAAAGGCAGAACCGTAACAACAGTTACGTGGAGCTTCCACCTGCAGCTATAGACTCATCAGTACGGTTGCGACTCTTAACACTAGTGTTTAGATCTGGGTGGTGTATGTGCCCAAAAAAGATGCCTAACTGCATTCTTGTACCATTGCTCATGTACTGAAGAGTCAGCAGGCATTTTTTGTGGCAATACATGTGTAATTTGTGAGCATGTGCTTGTTGATCAAACAGAGGAAGCTCTGAAGTCTACTTTTGACAATGGTGTAGGAAGATAAGTAAATAAATCAAGGGAAATAACATTCGATCTGGCTTTTATATAAGTAACATATAAATATTTTTATATAAAGATCATCACAAAACATAATCATAAACAGGACTTTGCACGATACCTTGGCAAGCTCCGTAAGTCCTGCTGTTTCTTTGAAGGGCAGGTGTGGGGCAGACTGACTGGCAGGATGACGCCCGACCTGTTGCTGCATTCAAACGGTGCCATCTTTCGCCTTTACGCCTAGTACAGCTGCATTGTTCTTATATGTGAAAGAACGTTTCTTGTGGTGAAAGCTTCTGTTCTCTTTCTCCAATGTAGATCCCTCATCCTCATCTGCGTTCACCTCTATTATAGCATGTCTTTATTCAAAAACTAACAGTGTCAGATCGGGGCGAGCGTGAACACAACTGAGAGAATAAAACTGAATTAAAAAAATGCTAACCTATACAAGTACCATACATTTACACCAGCTGTTACAGACTCAAATAAATCAAGTGTATGTTTTTATTGTATAATATTACCAATAAGAGCAGCTCTCTACTCAAAACATTTATTTTGTGAAGAGGCCAGGATTGAACACGCAACCTCTTGATTATGAGTCTGCTGTTCTTACCACTGTACTATCAAAGCAGTTGTGATAATGAAGTACCCTAACCCGATTACTTTTTCATCGGTTATATTCTTGAGTAAAAGCACACTTGTTCTGTTATACATGTACCTTTTGTGAAAGTGTTTATTTGATATTTGGACTTCAGTCTTCAGACATTATACACTTCATGTCAAAATTTTGTTGCTAGTACTAAAACATGCAAAACGTTTGTCTTTTAGGTATGTGTTCAACATTTCCGTCATGCTACATTTACATATCAATCAATCAATCAACATTTATTTATATAGCACATATTCATACAAAAAATGTAGCTCAAAGTGCTTTACAAAATGAATAGAAAAATAGAAGACACAATAAAAAATAAACATAAGTCAACATTAATTAACATAGAATAAGTAAGGTCCGATGGCCAGGGTGGACAGAAAAACAAAAACAAAACTCACAAAGCTGGAGAAAAAAAAAATCTGTAGGGGTTCCAGACCACGACACCGCCCAGTCCCCTCTGGGCAATCTACCTAACATAAGTCAAACAGTCCTCTTTGTATTTAGGGTTTTCATGGAAGGACCTGATGATGATGGTCACGTAGACTTCTGGCTTTCAGTCCATCAATGTTGGAGCATCATGATGCTTTGAGTAGGTGGTGGTGGCGCAGGCCGCCACCACAAAGAAACTGGAAAAAGAAACAGAAGAGAGAGTTGGGGTCAGTACGGATTTTAGAGCCACCATGAATAGTTATTATGATGAATTGAACATACAGAGTATCAGGATTAAGTTAAAGTGAAGTTATAAAAGGCCATGTTAAAGTAATGTGTTTTCAGCAGTTTTTTAAAGTGCTCTACTGTATCAGCCTGGTGAATTCCTATTGGCAGGCTATTCCAGATTTTAGGTGCATAACAGCAGAAGGCCGCCTCACCACTTCTTTTAAGTTTAGCTTTTGGAATTCTAAGGAGACACTCATTTGAGGATCTAAGGTTACGATTTGGAATATAAGGTGTCAGACATTCCGATATATAAGATGGAGCAGATTATTTAAGGCTTTATAAACCATAAGCAGAATTTTAAAGTCAATCCTGAATGACACAGGCAACCAGTGTAGTGACATCAAAACTGGAGAAATGTGTTCGGATTTTCTTTTCCCAGTTAGGATTCTAGCAGCTGCATTCTGCACTTGTTGCAAGTGATTTATGTCTTTTTTGGGTAGTCCTGAGAGGAGTGCGTTACAGTAATCTAGTCTACTGAAAACAAAAGCGTGAATTAATTTCTCAGCATCTTTCAATGATATAAGAGGTCTAACTTTTGCTATGTTTCTTAAGTGAAAAAATGCTGTCCTAGTGGTCTGATGAATATGCGATTTAAAATTCAGATTACAGTCAACGGTTACCCCTAAGTTTTTTACTTCCGTCTTAACTTTTAATCCTAATGCATCAAGTTTATTTCTGATAACCTCATTGAATCCATTATTGCCAATTACTAAAATTTCAGTTTTCTCTTTATTTAGTTTGAGAAAATTACTATTCATCCATTCAGAAATACCAGTAAGACATTGTGTTAGTGAATCGAGAGAGTCGGAGTCATCAGGTGCTATTGATAAGTACAGCTGTGTGTCATCAGCATAGCTGTGGTAACTCACATTGTAACCTGAGATAATCTGACCTAACGGAAGCATGTAGATTGAGAAGAGCAGCGGACCCAGGATAGAGCCTTGTGGAACACCATATCGGATATCATGTGTCTTTGAGATTTGATTACCACAACTCACAAAGAATTTTCTACCTGCCAGGTAGGATTCAAACCAATTTAAGACACTGCCAGAGAGCCCCACCCATTGACTAAGGCGATTTCTAAGAATATTGTGATCAATGGTGTCAAATGCAGCACTCAGATCTAAGAGGATGAGAACAGATAAATGGCCTCTGTCTGCATTTACCCGCAAGTCATTTACTACTTTAACGAGTGCAGTTTCTGTGCTGTGATTTGTTCTGAAGCCTGACTGAAATGTATCAAGAATAGCATGTTTATTGAGGTGGTCATTTAATTGCAAAATGACTGCCTTCTCTAGAATTTTACTTAAGAAGGGCAGGTTAGAAATGGGTCTAAAATTTTCAAAGGCAGAGGGGTCAAGATTATTTTTCTTGAGCAGGGGTTTAACTACAGCAGTCTTAAGACAGTCTGGAAAGACCCCGTATCTAATGACGAATTAACTATGTCCAGAATATTGTCAATTAGTACGCCTGATACTTCTTTGAAAAACCTTGTTGGTATTGGATCAAGGACGCAGGTGGAGGGTTTCAGTTGAGAGATTAAACTATGTAATTCAGGTAAATCTATCCTGGTGAAAGCATTTAATTTGTTTATAGTGGAGTACCGGGACTTTGGAGGTTCTGCAGTGTTGGGGAGATATACTATGTTATCTCTAATATCATGAATTTTTTTGATTAAAAAATACAGCAATGTTCTCACAGGTTTCACTGGAAGTATTCTGGGGGCATTCCTTTGTGTTACCTGGGTTTAACAGACGGTCAATTGTTGAAAATAAGACTCTGGGATTACTAGCATTGTTATTTATAATATTAGAGAAATAGCAGCGCCTCTCAAGGCGGACTGTGTTATTGTATTCTGTTATTTTAGCCTTCAATATCTCATAATGGATAGTTAGTTTAGATCTTTGAAGACATGGAACACACATGAAATGCATGTGTTCCAAATAACGACATATTAGTTACCCTCTGCAGTTACATCTCTAGTTATCTCACTCCCTGATTAACAAGGCTTGAGCTGGGAGAACATTTTGCCGTTTCTGCAGTAATGGGGAGGATGGTATAGCAGGATGCTTGCTGCTTACACTTATTGACACATTTACAACACAAAAGATGCTGATGGAGAGATACAAAGGGATTTAATATGGGCCGGGTTTACACGTTTTTTCGTAGGTTTTGGTAATTCTAGTGTTAAAAAGAGAGATGAACACAAACCTGATGGTCACACAGGCTGAGCTCCAGAGAACCTGTATGGATATGGGAGAAACTTCCAGAAGGATAACCACCTCTGCCACACTCCACTAATCTGGGCTTTATGGCAGAGTGGCCAGTCTATATATGAAAGCTGACTTGGATTTTTCAGATTATGAGAAACGACATTCTCTGATCTCAAGAGACTAACACTAAAGTGCTTGGCCTTAATTCTAAGAATCACATCTGGAGGAAACTATGCACTATTCATCACCTGTGCAATATAATTCCAGCAAAGCATGAAGCGTGAAGCATGGTGGTAACAGCATGATGTAGTGGGGTTTGCTTTTCAGTGGCAATGACTGGAAGACTAGGTAGGATTGGATGGAAGATGAACAGAACAAAGTCCAGAGATACCCTTAATGAAAACCTACTCCAATGTGCTCTGGATCTCAGACTGTGCCCAAGGTTCATCTTCTATCAGGACAATGACCTAAACCACAAAGCAAAGACAACACAGCAGGGGCTTGTTAACACTCTAAATGTTCTTAAGAGGACTTGAACCAAATCAAACATTTCTGGAGAGATCTCAAAATGGCCGTCCACTGATGGACTCCATCCAATCTGAGCTTGAGAAGATCTTCAGAGAAGAATTTCAGAAAACCCCTAAATCCAGGTGTGCAAAGCTTTTCAAGTATAATTCAAGAAACCTCCAGGTTGTAACCACTGCCAAAGGGTACTTCACCAAAGTACTGAGTAAAAGGTCTGAATACTTATGCCAAGGTGAGATTTCAGTTTTTAATCAATTTGTAAAAACTTCTAAAATCTAGTTTTTGCTTTGTCTTTATGATTTATTGAGTTTTGCTTGATTAGGTGAAAAATAGTCATGTAGATAATTGTAGCACAAAGCTGCCACATAACAAAAAGTGAAGGAGTCAGGATACATTCTGAATGAACTGCTTTTAAAAATAAACAAAACCCTCAGTGTTTTCTATTTCTTTTATATTTATTAAAGAACTGATGTCTGATTTATTTGTGACAGGCCAATCCAATAGATATTTGTGCAGTGCAGAGCAATAAGCAAAATTTTAGCACCTTGCATACTGTGTATCTTCTCATCTTGTATTCTTCCTTATTCTCTGGAATTAACTCAGTATACCAAATGCTTGGTGGGTAAACAATCTTTTATATCCATTATAAATTGTCAGACCTCAAGGAAAGCATAGATGCTGTTTTGGGGGGCTTAAGTTCAGCTGTCCCCTCTGCCAGCCTCCAACTTTAGGACTGCAATGCTAGTGGAAAGAATTAAAAAGTCAACACCAGCTGAGTTTGAGTCCACATGTTGCTCCAGGCTACTAAGACTATTGTCAGACTGCATGTAAAAATGAGTTTCGATTTTGACTTTTGACTCCTACCCTACTTTTTTATTTGATTCTTCAAATTAATTCTGCCAGAGACTCAAAACCAAAAATGACTATGTACCATTAGATACCCTGAATCGGCAAAATTATAAAAAATGAATTCATCCCATTGATGTGACCTAATAATGGACCTTACAGATTGCAAATTATTTACATTTAAGCAAATCTGTCGTGATGACAAGTACTCAAATATGCTTTGAGTGGAATCATCACTGACAGATCTGCACATAGAAGCCTGTGGACATGATAAAGTTTTTCGGCCAGAAGAATATGCAGAAAACACAGCACTTGGGCTGTATTGGCAGACTTTGCTTCACTTTTGCATTTTACATTTTTGTAAAATAATGGGCTCTTCATCAAATCAGTGAAAAAGAAATTACTGTTTAACAGAAGTATTAACAAGTATTTGAAAGGGCAGCTTTTTTTATTTAACCTGCCAGCCTAACAAGCAGATTACAGTGAGGATGACAATATCATCATAAGCTTATCATGCAGCCTCATAAACTTCTTAATTATTTTTAGGTCTCTGAAATTAAATGACCAGTCTATTATAATCACAAAATTCAATTCAAATTAAAGTATAATGATTACCTGTAAACATTTACCCATAGCTCTTGTTTACCATTGCCTAGTCTGCATCTCTAAAGAATGCAATATCATCATAAAAACAATGCAAAAGTTTTTCTAGCAACAGACTGATAATTGAGAAATGTTTTTTATTGTCTGTCATTGTGTGCAGCAATACAGGGGCGCCGCAGGGGACTGTACTTTCTCCAGTCCTGTTCAATCTATATACATCAAACTTCCAATATGACTCAGAGTCATGTCACGTGCAAAAGTTCGCTGATGACACTGCTATTGTGGGCTGCATCAGGAGTGGGCAGGAGGAGGAGTATAGCAAGTTAATCAAAGACTTTGTTAAATGGTGCGACTCAAACCACTTACACCTTAACACCAGCAAGACCAAGGAGCTGGTGGTGGATTTTAGGAGGCCTAGGCCCCTCATGGACCCTGTGATCATCAGAGGTGACTGTGCAGAGGGTGCAGACCTTTAAATATCTGGGAGTGCAGCTGGATGACAAATTGGACTGGACTGCCAATACTGATGCTCTATGTAAGAAAGGTCAGAGCAGACTATACTTTCTGAGAAGGTTGGCATCCTTCAACATCTGCAGTAAGATGCTGCAGATGTTCTACCAGACGGTTGTGGCGAGTGCCCTCTTCTACGCGGTGGTGTGCTGGGGTGGCAGCATAAAGATGAAAGACGCCTCACGCCTGGACAAACTTGTTAAGAAGGCAGGCTCTATTGTAGGATTAAAGTTGGACAGTTTAACATCTGTGGCAGAGCGACGGGCATTAAGCAAATTCCTGTCAATCATGAAGAATCCACTGCATCCACTTAACAGTGTCATCTCCAGACAGAGGAGTAGCTTCAGTGACAGACTTTTGTCACTGTCCTGCTCCACTGACAGACTGAGGAGATCGTTCCTCCTCACACTATGCGACTCTTCAATTCCACCGGGAGTAAATCACGAACATTAATTTTATTTTAATTTTTTTTCATTTTTATTACTATTTAATTTAATATTGTTTCTTTGTATCAGTATACTGCTGCTGGATTATGTGAATTTCCCCTTGGGATTAATAAAGTATCTATCTATCTATCTATCTATCTATCTATCTATCTATCTATCTATCTATCTATCTATCTATCTATCTATCTATCTATCTATCTAGGAGCGAACATGAAGAGTGTAATCAGCAAAGTCACAGGTTGTGGTGAACAACGTAGGACGATATTCATAGGGTTTTATTGCATATTTTAACGTACGCCCATTTAAGAGATACTTATATTTTATATAGTTTCTATTTTTGAGAGATACTTATTTTTTTAATTAAATTAGTTTTTAGCAATGCATTCAATGCATAGAATTCAAGCCCTGTTGCCTTGCCTATCATTTAATTTTATTTTATTTTATCTGTGTCTCCTATATGTTATGCTAGTAATAATAGCAAGAAAATTTTATAAATAACCTGGGAGAAAAGATATAGTGTAAAAGCTAAAATATAGTCAAACCTGGGAAGTGAAAAGTATCATAATCAAAGCCAAATGCAAGACAAAAACCGCAGTCAAAAAATAATTAAAAAAAAAAAAACAAAACACGCAGGCAAATTTTAAAACCCGAGAGTCTAAGAAAAACATTTTGTTTTTTGAGTAAAACCAAATAGGCAAAGGTCAACTCGGATAAGAAAGGAGCCTTTCCGAGCTGCATTTAAGGACTGATGAGTATTTCGTCAGAGGTCAAGACCTCCAAAGACATACCTCTAGAAACACCAGAAGCTTGAACACAAAATGGCGGTGACCATAAACACACTAAATGGTGGTGATAACGGTAAAATAAACAAAAATAAAAGTAAGATTTTAATGAAAGATAAGTAGTCTACAGCACCAAAAAATCCTAAATAAGGTAGCAGCACATAGAAAATGACCATGGAAACTGGAGAAAAAAAAATCTAAATAAGTAGCCTAGTATAACACTATGCTATACCAGTTTAAGGATAATTATTATCCATATGTTATCACACCCGTACACACTTGGGGCAGCTTTAAGGCTCAGATAATGGTAATTTCTCACCAGAACACAAGTTGGCGCTGTTGACTAACATCTTTATCTCTTCCTCCCTCTGGAAGATGGACAGCTTTACCACTCTTGATGTCACTTCCAGTGTCCACCTGCTGGAAGTCCTTATCAACAGAAGCTCTGCCATCTTGAGTAGTCTATTTTATTTTTTTATGTCTACAATGGCATTTTTCTTTTTTTAACACATTTAAAACCCTCTTTTTGTTTTGAATTATACAGGGTTTGCCCACGAGTGTCTCAAAACCTTTCACAATTGCCTTTGTTCTTTCTTAAAATATATACACTTATTTCATGGAATCCAAACTTAATCCATTCCAGAACCCCATTCGAGTTCCAAATCGTTCGAGTTCCAAGACAGTTTTTCCCCTTTAAAATAATAGAAACTGGATTAATTCGCTCCTGAGTCCCACAAACTGGAATTTTCAAAATGATTTTAACAGTAAATACGCTGGATTTTAAGGTAAAATATTAACAAATAATAATAATATTTGAATACAAATGTAAATTAATCAAATTAAAAATTGTAGCTCTAATAGCTTTCCTCGTACTCTTATTTTCCTCACTACACTTTTTAGGACCCATGGCAAATACACTAAGTTGTTATTATATTAAAAAATAACACAAAACATGCACAAAATCATAAAATTAGCAACAAAAACCACACAAGATGCTTTCACTGCAGCTTCCGACAGCAAACTGGACGACAAAGCGTATGGGTGGCCCGAGCACTGGGGAAACGTATGCACAAACACACACATGTTTGGATTCCAAAGCAGCGTTCATATTCCTCGGCAAAATTTGCTTAAATTTTTCCTTCGAATTCCAAGTTGTTCGAGTTCTGGGGCATACTGTGCTATAAATGTTAAATTTGCACTATAAATATATACAGTACTCTATGAATAAGGGTGGCTTGTCAAACAAAAACAAACTCCTAGGCATTGAAGCTTGACCTTGGTCTCAATCAACACCATATACTGTGATACGTTCAACATGACCCATAAATTGGACATACAGCCTTGTGGCGGCCATTAAATTGGGATTTAACTCCTTCTCTCTGTACTGACAGGGAAAGAAACCCAGTGACTGCTGCTGTTAGAGAAGAGTGTTGCACATGCCAAATGACTGTCTCATCGCACATGCAAATGAGACACTATAAAAGCAAAAGAAAGTCTTCAATGCCCTTACATCACAAAAGAGGTGGCGGCACCCATGACAGAGTAAATTGGGCTATTTATTTTCATGACAGTCACATTACCATCTTCTCACAGTGAAACACACTGCACAGGCCCATCATACAAATGACAAGAAGAAAAGCAGTTCCATCTGTTGACTATATGCACTTCAAAAGGAAGCAATTAACACCAGTGTACCACGAAGAAGATCAATACCTGTGACTACTGCTTAGTGTCAAACAAATAAATTAAACTCTTTGGTGTTGAAGAACATTGCAGAAACCTCGGTGCAGTGACCTGGGCTGCTGTGATTTGTGGATGGCACATCTTCAAGGACCAGAGGTCTGAGTGTTACTGATTTTTATTGTTGGAATTTTTTTTTGTTGTAGCCTGTAATTTTTATCCCCACCCACTCCCAATGTTTATGACAAGTTGACATCCATGCAGGTCAAAGCCAAAGCTTTATGAAAGTGTAGTTATTAGAGTGAAATTGGAAGCAGCATGGGCAAAAAGCTGCTACCTGGGAAGTAGTAGGCAGATAGGTAACGCACGGTGGGATGGGTCAGCCACAATAAGCAACAACAAGCAGAGCAGGAGAACATCAGTTGGTGGTCATCCAGATATGCTAATAGAACAAAAGCAAAGTTTGTAACCACCATACACTGTTGACACAAGACCAGAAGGGTGCCAAGGGAAGATGAAGAAAGAGTTGTAAGGAAGTAGCCATTATCAGTATGGTGTTGCTGTTGAAACATTGTAGTGGTTTCTTGATTATTATTTTCCATATATCTGTTTCTGTTGCCTTGTTCCTCTTGAAAATATAGGATCTAGCAATTTAGTAATTGCTGGCTATCACTTTAAGGGGAGAAGGTGATCAAGTTGTGCCTGTGGGTCCTTATATATTTGTGATGTAAGTGAGGAGAATTTCAACAGAAGGATAGGACAATCATGGAGAGAGAAATCAAAGATACAATCCAACAAGCCCTTCTTGCTGCAAGTCCATCCACCCTCACTCCTCCTCAGGCTTTGTCTCCTTCCTCCCGACTCTGGCGCCTCAATGGAGTGAGGCGGCTCCTCTTATTCAGGTTCCGGGAGTGTTCCAGGTGTCTCATCACTATTACCTGGAATCAATCCCAGGTACACTGGAGGTCCTCTACAGAGCTCTGCAGCTTCCCTGACAGCCCCCACAGAACCCAACAGGGCTTCACTAAACTCCAGTTCCCAACATGCCCTGCAGAAATCCGTGGTGCCACAGCCTTGGAGGGCTGCTCTCTTGTGTCCCAGGGGAGGTATTGCCTCATCAATGCCCTTTCCCCTTGTCCTTCCACCCTGCTGGCGTCCCGGCAAGGTTGTTAATCGTGGCCGTCCATCACAATATATATTGTGGCTTGGGGGGCTGATTGCACCCCTATAGGATAGAGACGCTACTGGGAAAACCCCTCCCAAAAACGCTAACAGATTACCTTCACATTGCTCCCTAACTTGCTGGACTTACATGCGGCTGCTGTGTCGCGCAGTATGCTTCCTGCGTGGTACTCCACTTACTTAAAAGCCTGAATAGCACCTGTCTGTTTGGAATTGATTGTTTGCCTCTCTCTCTCTCTCTCATTCTCAGACATTCTCTGCTCCTGACGCACACTCCTTTGAAGAGGAAGATATGTTTGCGTTCTTTTAATTGTGAGACAGAACTGTCATCTCTGTCCTGTCAAGGAGCACATTTAAACTTTTGAAAGAGACATATGTTTCTTTTCAGTGTTTGAATAAAGTTCCTGTCTCTACAACCTCCTCTGTTTCTGTGTAAATCTGAGACTAGGGTGAAACACGTGTTGCATACTCTTTGCATTATTTGACAGTATGTAATATATTTATATATCTATATATATATATATATATATTGTATATATTGTGGCAGTAGGGGCGCTAGTGCTCCCTTGAACCCTCAGGTACAACTCCAGACACCGGATAAAAGTCCAAGACTCTTTATTATTTTTCACAGTGCACCAAGCACCTTACACACTACTCATAAATCACTAAATCACACTATAATCTCTCCTCCTCGCCCAGACACTTGCTCCTCTACCTCCTAGCTCAGCTCAGTGTCTGGACTGAGCCATCGTCCTTTTATAGCCCCTGACCCGGAGGTGTTCCTGTCCCAACAGTCCACAGTTCCTTATTCCTTCCGGGTCAGGGCAATCAGTTCTTCATTTCAACCCGGGAGCATGTCGTTCCTTCCCGTCACGTGACCGTGACGTACTCCCGGGTCATAAGGCATAAAAGAGCCCATAAGCCCCCCCACAGCAACTCCTGGTGGTCCCCAAGGTATCCAACAGGGCTGTGTATAAATACTACAAAGTCCATAAGGCCCTGCTGGACCTCGGGGCACGATCCTGCTGTCGGGAGAGCTCCTCCTGGCGGCCTGGGGGTGAGGACCGGCATGAGAAGCCGGCAGTCCTCCACAATATGTATGTCTTGATCATATTCTTGTTCTGTCTGTAAGTAGGGTTATTGTTTCCTTTTCTTTTGTTCAGCCTTCTGCATATTTACAGTTTTATTACAGTGGTGGTTGTTCTGTTATAGTTCCGTTTAAATTATCATTTGTTTATTTCAGGGTATTTCATGTGGGATTTTCTAAGGTAAAATATGGATAAAATTATGTTTCGATTTATCCAATATATTGACCACATGTTTCATTGAATTAACTGGTCTGGATGTTTTTTTTTTCTCTTTACAGAGGACACCATCTAAAAAGGTGATTAAATTAGGGCTAAGATTCCTTTCAATGTAATTTAAGGAGACTATGTTTTCTGGTTCACTGTTCAACCTTGGTTTAACATTTACAGAAGAAGGCCTGTTAACAAATCAGCACAAAAGTATTTGTTTAAAGATAAGATTGTGTATTTGTTTTCTTCAAACATAGCAAAAGACTTTATTTTTTGACTTTACAAATAAAATTTAAAAAAATGACCTTTTTCTCTGTTTTATATGGCCAGTTTATTTTTTTTTTTTATCTTCAGTAAACAGGGCACCAACAAGAGTGCTATGTCTGGCATGCAGGGTCTCCAAAACCAAAAGACCACCCAGCCTCCACTGTCTGCCATGCTTTTATTCCAAATCATGCAAATGACAATACATACCATGATGTCCTACTATGTCCCAGTAACATGTTTGTTATGCTCTCCATGTAATATTATGGGAACAAAAAAATCAAATAAGAGCAAAAGAACATAAGAAATTTGACAAACGAGAGGAGTCCATTCAGTCCTTCAAGCCCATTTGTTTAGCTAATAGCTAAGCTGTCCCATTAAATAAATAAAAAACTAGAAAACATACAAATGATTTATCATTATCATAATTGTTTTCCATAGCAGGCTGTTAAGGACACTTCAAGGTGCCTTAGAATTGTGAGCACTAAGTGGGATGTAATCTTGAGCAGTAGCAAACCAAATGAGGCAAAAGGTATAAAAAAGCAACACCAGGACTTGATGTCAGGGACCAGAAAGGCAGCCAGTCAGACATTTAGAGATTGAGGGCGAGAGAAAGAATGAAATCAATAAAACCAACTGTTACTCAAATCATGAGACTGAAACAGTCTATGTGAACTTTATAGAGTTGTGCTTATCATGTCATCGCTGCTCCTTCCCAATGCATCCTGGGATACAATGTCATGGAAACAGCTGGCACAAAGCCCTCAAAATATGCTGGTCAAAACCAGAACGCTAAATTGATTGTCCAAATACACAGTCAAAGAACAACTTAAGGACTATAAGCCAAAATTAACAGACAGATAGCTGAAAACTAATGAAGAATACTATGAAAGTCACTGAGAGACTGAAACAGTCTAAGTGAATTTTATAGAGTCATGCTTATCATGTCATTGCTGTTCCTTGCCAATGCATCCTGGGAAATCTTCTTCTTCTTCTTTCGGCTGCTCCCGTTAGGGGTTGCCACAGCGGATCATCATCTTCCATATCTTTCTGTGCTCTGTATCTTGTCCTGTCACACCCATCTTCTGCATGTCCTCTCTCACCACATTCTTAAACCTTCTCTTAGATCTTCCTCTTTTCCTCTTCCCTAGCAGCTCTATCCTTAGCATCCTTCTCCCAATATACCCAGCATCTCTTCTCTGCACATCTCCAAAAAACAGACAGATCCGTAAACTAATGAAGAATACAATGAAAATCACTGAAAGATTGAAACAGTCTAAGTGAACTTTATAGAGCTGTGCTTATCATGTCATCGCTGATCCTTCCCAATGCATCCTGGGAACCAATTTCATGTAAACAGCCGACACAAAGCCGTCAACGTGATACCGAAAGACAAAACAAAACTGTCAAAAAAATACATGAAGTAAAAGTAAACTTTTAAACTCTGTTCAAGAATTTAATAGAATTAAATTCCCTGGGTATAAAAACAAAAATGAAACCAAGAACATTTTTATACCTCAGGAAAAATTAATGAAAAGCTCAAATCATAACATCAGGGAAAGGTGATATATATAAATAAAATGTATTATTATTAGGGATGAAAGAAAGTGACCACCTGAAAGGAAATCCTACCACTAGGACCTTCTTGAAAAGCAGCCAACACTAACCATCATGATTTGCGCTTTTTGTCCACAGAAAAGGAATGTTTTGCATCTGTTATATGAATTTGTTATTTGTCATTTTTCTACAAATTCCTCATTCATTTGATATAATCTTGCATTCTAATTTGGGGGCTTTAAATACTGCAGATCATGAACCTGCAATTAGATTTTGAGTTTACGTCTTACTTATGTCATTAGTTGATTTTTTATCATAGGCGGCACGGTGGCGCAGTGGTAGCGCTGCTGCCTCGCAGTTAGGAGACCCGGGTTCACATCCCGGGTCCTCCCTGCGTGGAGTTTGCATGTTCTCCCCGTGTCTGCGTGGGTTTCCTCCGGGCGCTCCGGTTTCCTCCCACAATCCAAAGACATGCAGGTTAGGTGGATTGGCGTTACTAAATTGGCCC
Source organism: Polypterus senegalus (assembly GCF_016835505.1). NCBI lineage: Eukaryota > Metazoa > Chordata > Cladistia > Polypteriformes > Polypteridae > Polypterus > Polypterus senegalus. The sequence goes on from NC_053158.1 coordinate 12,748,762, forward strand.
TAGTGTGTGCTTGGTGTGTGGGTGTGCTTGTGTGTGTCCTGCGGTGGGTTGGCACCCTGCCTAGGATTGGTTTCTGCCTTGTGCCCTGTGTTGGCTGGGATTGGCTCCAGCAGACCCCCGTGACCCTGTATTCGGATTCAGCAGGTTAGAAAATGGATGGATGGATGATTTTTATCATGGCCACCTTGGATGGGTATGGTTAGCACTTGTTTTGTACCTTAGTTGCCAGGGCCACTCTTGCTTCTCCTTGAGGTTGTAATCTCTAACCAATTACTTGTTGGGTTTAAAAATTGTTCGGAAAGGTCCCTTCCTCATTCATGACAAACCTTCCTGGATTTTTTAACTACTCTTTTTTGTCTTGCTTATTTGTTTTGGTTTCAGATCATTTGTCTTCCCAATTTTGGACCCTGTTTATGCCTCAGCCTAACTGCTCTTCTCCGGGTTATTAAAGTAAACCTCAAGCTAGAATTTCTACTGTAACAATGATCATTGTTATTCCAGATGACGTCACACACCCAAGTGTTGTGGTCACTTGACTAAGGAATTTGTGTTAAATAAATATTAAGAATTTTCAGAAACAAAATGACAGGACCCGATTTTTGAACATACAAAACCTTCACTTACAAACGAAAGTATCGATCATGACACATATGCTACATTTTGTGAACCTTAGGATACACAACATTTATTTCTATAGCACGTTTTTATAGAAACAATGTAGCTCAAAGTGCTTTACAAAATGAAATAAAAGGAACTTAATATAAAACATAAACACGATTAGGCAATAATATTATTCTCTCATGTAACAAAGAAAAAGGTAAGGAAAATGCAAGAAAAAAGACAGGAAAAACAAAACAACAAAAAAAAAAAACTTGAGTTAGGCTGGAAAAAAAAAGACAAATCTACAGGGGCTCCAAAGCCGTAAAACCACCCAGACCCCACTGGGCATTCTACCTAACATACAGTAGATGTTCTAATCAGTCCTCATGGTTTTCAGGCTTCACATGGAAGAAATTGATGATGATGGTCATGTGGACATCTGGGACTCCCCCCTTTCCATCCATGAACACAGGGGGCAGCATGTTCAGGTGGTGGTGGTGCAGATCGCCATCACAGAAGAACCGGAAAAGACAGCAGAGAATAGTAGAGAATTGCAGAGCCCTGAGGAAAATAATAATTTCAGTGCTCTTATAGTATAATAAGGATACAACTAAAATGTAGCTATGAAAAAGCCATTTTAAAATAATTTGTTTTTATACTGTCCTTTAAATTGTTCTATAGTATCAGCCTGACGGACTTCTATTGGTAAAGTATTCCAAATTTTAAGTGCATAACGGCAAATGGCCGCCTCATCAATTCTTTTCAGCTTGGCTCTTGGAAATATAAACAGACCTTCATTTGAAGATCTGAGGTTATGACTTGGAGTGTAGAGGACAGAGATTCCAAAATATAGGATGGAGTGAGGCTTTGTAAACCACTAGTCATATTTTAAATTAAATTCTAAATGACACGGGTAACCAACGTAGCGATGCTAAAACTGGTGAAATGTATTCATATTTTCTAGTTACGATTCTTGCTGCTGCATTCTGCACTAACTGTAACCGATGGATACCTTTCTTATGTAGGCCTGAGAGGAGTGCATTACAGTAATCCAGTTGACTCAAAACAAAAGTGTGAACTAATTTTTCAGCATCTTGCGAAGTTACTCCTTAAGTGAAAAAATGCAGTCCTGGTAATAAAATAAAAATCCCGTGCAGAGGTACCATACCTGATCATGATGGATGTATCTGAGGCTAGAGTTTAAACTCGACCATTTGATGCAAAAGTACAAGACCAGAGTCTTGTTAATGTGTGACTGAAACATTTTGCATTTTACTTATATGAAATAATATATCCAATTTTCCATTTTCTTACCTGGTTTTCTTCAGAAATAACACACACACCTTACCTACCTACATTTCTTTCCCTTATTATAGAAGCTTGGCTTCTAAGGCGAAGGACAATGTCCCCGAGGCTCTGCTCCAGGTATCACTAATTTACAGACTGTCAGTCGTTTTCGCCCAGCTCTCTTCTGACTTTGAAAAGGCTGCCTCTGCGAACTATGAACAGACTCTAGAGCTGATCTCACAGCTGACATGACCCACACACCTTTCTCAGGTTAAATTAGCAACAACTCAATTCACTTCAAACAAGCCTCAAGGACATCCACTGGCCTTAATTCACAGTGCACAAGGGTTTATATTCCTGAAGAAGACCTTATTTACAGTAAGTTCTGTTTTGCTGTTATTGATTTAAATGTGTTTATGTGTTTGTAGGGTTAAGCTTCATGTTCACAACCCGTGGCCCTGCTGCCAGCCAAAGGGGGCTGCCTCTCCCCTCGTCCTTCCATACTCAGGGCATCCTGTCCGAGTAAGAATTCCGGCCATCCGCCACAACAGTTACCTGATGTTTTTATGGATCTTCCAAACAATAACATCTCTCCCTTTCCCCTTCATCACTACCTTTTACTTACACCATCAACTCTCCTTCATACAGGTTGAGTGGGTGAGTTGGGTGGGCGCCAATGGCAGGGGACGGGGGGCATTGTTTTTGTTTGTTTTTTTCTTCAAATTCTGATAACAAAAATGTCCTTCTCTTTTTTGTTGTCTTACTACTGTATTTGTTTAACATTTGTCTCTCTATTATAAAAAAAAAATCTTGGGAGGGAGACTAGGTAGACGTGACATGATCTTCTCGGAAGACAATTTAAAGTCCCACGAAACCTGGCAGTGAGACAACATTTAAAACAAGGTCACGGACATCTAACCTAGCAGTTGTTGGAATGCTTTTGGCAGACACACTTCATGTGCTCCCAGCTCTTAAACAACGACAAGTGACAAGCAGAACACGCAGCTCACCAGCAGCAGCAAGCCAGCAGATGATCCGACCGCATCTCCTTAGCGTGTGTTCAGCCCCAACCTTCACAATGCGAGCGGCAGAGACGCGAAGTGGCAAAAGGACAGCTGCTGTACCGCCTTTAAAATGATTGATGCGCCGCGTGACAAGCAGAACACGCAGCTCACCAGCAACAGCAAGCCAGCAGATGATCTGACTGCTTCTCCTTAGCGTGCATTAAGCCCCACCCCACTTTACAACGCGAGCAGCAGAGATGTGAAGTGGCAAAAGTACAGCTGCGCTACAGGCTTTTAAATGATCAACACGCAGCGCGACAAGCAGAACACGCAGCTTGCCAGCAGATGATCCGACCACTTCTCCTTAGCGTGTGTTCATCCCCCCCCGCCCGTTCATAACGTGAGCGGCAGAGACACGAAGTGGCAAAAGGACAGCTGCTGTACAGGCTTTTAAATGATAAACGGGCAGTGCGACAAGCAGATCACACAGCTTGCCAGCAGCAGCAGCAGAAAGACAGCAGCTGAATGAACAGCATCTCCTTAGCGTGCGTTCAGCCACCCCATATTGACAACACGAGCAGCGTTATACGTCCTGCAAGAAAGAGATTTAACCACGCCCGGAGCCAGAAATAAAGGACAAGTACTGTTTTTACAAAAGTTTTAAAGTAAAAGTTAAAATAATACAAATGTAACAATTCCCATTAAAATAACAATCTCTTTAAATTGTATATTCGGTAAACCAAACCTGACGTTAGTGAGCGAAGGGAGCGGGGGGGCAGAGCCCCCTAGTTTAACAAATAAAAAAGTCTTGTCCATACAGGTAAAGTGATGTAAATTTTTCATCTATATTTTTTCTATTTATTGTGTTTATTTTTTGTGTAAGATTTTATGCATTTTCACTGTTTTTGTATATGATTTTATGCATGAAGTACTGTTTTAAAGGTTTAAATAAGCAATCTGATGGGGTTCGGGAACGGATTAATCCATTTTATATTAATTCTTATATGAAAATGGTTTCAGTTTTCAGACAATTCAACTTCTGAACAAACTTTAGGAAAGAATGATGTTCGACAACCGAGGTTCCACCGTAATTGGAGTGGACTAATTTTTGAATTCATGTCACACACGTCTCCAATCGCGCAATCAGTCGTTCAGCTGATTTAAATGAGAAACGTTGTCACTCTGCTGTTTGGTGTCATCGTGTGGCCATTGCTCAACGTGGACCAGAGAAAGCAAAGAAGAGAGTTGACCGAGGAGATCAGAAAGAAAATGACAGACAAAGGCTAGAAGACCACCATCTCTGAGCAGACTGATGCTTCTGTGACAACAGCAAATATTATTAACTCTTTTAGGGTGGATGTCGACTTTTGTCACACAAGGGGTTGAGTATAGATGTCATCGGGGTAGAGGGTCGTAATCAGCTGTAAACGATCACAAAATTTGGCATTACATTTTAGTTTGACTCTCTTTGCTAGAAGGACAGTTAGCTTTGTTGGTTTGACCAAGATGTGCATGTGTGAGAAGTGACAAGCAAACAACGGTAGAAAAAGCATCAACATCTGGCAAGAGAGTGAAGCAAATGCACAAAGCAAAATACTCCGTGAGCATTGTTTTGTGTATTATTGATGAATTGGACTTGTCACACTCTGATTCTGCTGCAAGTGATTTGGAGATCAAGATAGGCGACCAAGTAGTGTGGTAGACAGTAAGACTTTAGGGACTTTCAAAATTCGACTTGATGTTATTTTAGAAGAGTTAAGTGGCTAGGCCTGGTGAGCTTTGTTGGTCTGAATGGCCTGTTCACTTCCAGATTGTTCTGATGTTCTAATCAATCACGATGCTGAACATGTTTGTGTAGCTCATGCACGTACAACACTGTTCACCTGGGATGATGGCCACTAACAATGACAAGAGGTACAAACCAGACTGCATTGCACTGCGATGACCGCCGACACTGCTTGAAGATAGCCTGGCAGGAGGCCCACCACTGCCACCAGAAACGGCAAAGAGGTGGCAAGAGCAGCCACAGCACCAGCAACAGACGTTTTATGTTGATTTACGTGTGAACTCACTGCTTTGTGTGCCTTTTAGAAAACTGAGTTTTTTGGAAAAATATTCATCCTTGAGAGAAAAGAAAAAAAAAAATCAGCCCTAAAAGAGTTAAAAGTTTAATTTCCATGGGACTGTAGCCTCCCTGCACACGGCCATTAGAGGAAAATTGACCCCAGATTGGGCAGAAAGATGATAAGAATTGCAGATAAAAAGCCAAGGACAACTTCCAAAGAGATTCAAGCTGAACTCCAAAGTCGAGGTCCATCAGTGTCTGATCACACCATCTGCTGCTTTTTGAGTAACAGTGGGCTCAACTGATGAAGACCCAGGAGGACTCCACTATTGAAAGAAAAATATGAAAATTACAGATTGGAATTTGCTCAAATGCATATTGACAAGCTTCTGAGAGAATGTAATTTGGGCATATGAGACAAAATTGAAGCTCTTAGGCTAGTTACATCAGCTCTATGTCCACAAAGTTAAAAAATAAAGATTTTCAAAGTAAAGGACACCATACCTACTGTGAAATATGGAGCAGACTCGGTTATATTTTTGGGCTGCTTAGCTGGCACAGGGTGCCTTGACTCTGTGCAGGGAACAATGAAATCTCAAGACTATCAAGACATTTTGGAGTGAAACATTCTGCTCAGTGTCAGAAAGCTCTGTCTCAGTTGCAGGTCATGAATCCTCCAACAGGATAAGGAGCAAAAACATCCATGAATGACTAAGAACAAAACATTGGACACTCTGAAGTGGCCTTCTATGAGCCCTGATCTGAACCCCATGATACAGCTATGGAAAGAACTGAAACATGCAGTCTGGAGAAGACCCCCTTCAGACCTGACACAGTTGAGCAATTTGTTCAGGACGAGCGGGCCAAATGACCTGTGGACACCAACAGATTTCTCCTCATCAGTATTTATAGTTTGACAACAATGTTAATCCCTTGACACCTAGTCCAAACTGCTACCCTATAGAAGCAACAGGAGTCCTTTATGAGAATACTACTGGCCTGACCAAAATACGTCCAGTGTCTGTAACTCAGAAGCCACAGTGGGACCACCGCAGGACAGTGCTCATACAAGAATAGGGAACCACACTTCACCAGAACACCACAGATTTGAAGCTCTTCCCTCCCTCCATTTCTCTCTCCTCAAATTGGCCAATATGTTGAATATTCTGACAGAGTTTTAAAGTGAAAAAAGACCTGCAAGGCAGGCTGTGAGCTGCTTGATTCAATTTAATGAAAGAGACATGAGAATCAATAAATCTTTATTTTATATTGCAATTTTGGTTGTGAAAATCATTTAAATACTTTAATGGAATATGGCAAGATAGAATTTAAAACAATGAAAGAAAAGCAGTAGCTTTCCAGATATCAAACACTTTGTTAGAAAGCAATCTTGCAGGACAAAATTAAAAAGGAAAAATGTATGTGTAATTTGGTTTTAGATAGATAGATAGATAGACACAAACAGGCAGCAAAGAATGTTCCAAAAACACCAATTTTTAATTATATTTCCAGAACACAACACAGTGACAGTGCACAAAACACCCTTAAGAGGTCTCCCGTCTGGCCTTCTCCTTCTGCCCCCTTTACTCCTCTCCTCCTATGCTTTGTCTTCTTCCTCCCAACTCCAGTGCAGCATTGCGCTTTGCAGTGCTCTGAAAACTCAAAAAGTATGATTCAACGTCATCCCTCTCAGTAAGGGGGGGGGCAGAGACCAAGCAGTCCCCGACCTTACCACCATGGCTGCCTGTTGCCAGCTGGCTCCTGGTTTCTCCCAGCTGTGCTTTGACCGTCGTGAGCTCTGTCACTATGGTGCCCAGGATGGTGTTGAGGTCTAGTTCTTCTGTTATTCTTGGAACAATAAATCCTCCTGACTACACCAATTGTGGTGCAAAAGAACCGACTCCAGTCGAGGACAGGTCAAACAATTTGAAAAAAAAAAGGTTCAGAATATGCATCTGACACATGGTACAGGGATGCAGGGTTAGTTATACAAAAACAAAATGGTGACAGGAAATAGAAACAAAGGATTTGACATCTTCATAGTGGGACTGGAAGTGACGTCATCTACTAAGGGATAGGAGCGGAAGTAGAGCCACAGCCATTTTGGGTGCTGGAACTGGGGAAGTACATTTTATTTTTCTTGTTTGTAGCTGAGAAAAAAGAGAGAGATGCATTAATACCGTTCAATAACCCTTCATCTCGCAATGTTTTCCATAACATAGGGCTTGTTGGCTGCATCCAAATCACACATGTGAGACAATAGATAGATAGATAGATAGATAGATAGATAGATAGATAGATAGATGTAAAAGGCACTATATAATAGATTGATAGATATACTGGCAGTCCCAGTCCCAGGCATATGGCTTCTGGTAAAAAAGAGAACGTTGTTTCTTGGTGCAGAAAGAATTGTCTGCAACTTAACGTTAACAAAACCTTGGAACAGGTCATTGACTTTTGACGCACCATAGACCCTCTATGTTCTTTCACTATAGAGAGAGTGGGTGTGGAAGTAGTGCACTCCACTGGACGGGTCTGGACTGTAGAAGAAAGGGAAGAGAAGGCACTTTTATCTTAAGAGACTGTGTTTCTTTAATGTAAGTAGTAATATCCTTCACATCTTCTACAACTTTGTGATGGCAGTGGAGTGGTGGGCTGGTAGCATTACCAAATTAACTACAACAATTTGTTACTTATATAGGCCACAATCACACAAGGAATGCCTCAATGTTCTAAGCAGACAAGAAAAAAAACTTGTCTTCAACCCTTGCATGGAAAAAAATGGAAGAAAACTTGTTAAGAGCAATTCAGAGAGAGGCACCCTTACAGGCAGGTTGGGTGTGTGATGGGAGTCAAAAAACTGGGTAAATACAACAGACAAAACAGAACACAAGTTATTGTCTCCACAGAGCTTGATTGTCAATCTATGATGACCAGCTTAGAAGTTCATTACAACAACACAAACTGCTTTGTTCTTGACTGGTGCACCTCATAAGAACATAAAAACATAACAAATTTGACAAACAGGAGGAGATCATTGAGTTCATCAGGTCTGTTTGTTTAGATTATAGCTAAGCAGTCCCAATATCTCATCCAGGTTCCTCTTGAGCAGAATCCACCCCAAGTGCTGAATATTCAAGAATAGATGATACCACTCACTAGGTATAGAACTAGCACATATAAGGACACAGGTTTGATCAAATTCATCAAAATCAAAGTAGAAACTATTGAACCTAAATGAAAAACAACAACATCTGTCCTCCATCAACTAATTGCAGAATCATAGCCAGATTGTAGAAAAGGAGTTAGATAAGCCAGACACAGTCAGAGTCCCACAGACACCAACCAAAAAGCCGACTTCCCCATACTGGCCATTCTGAGTAAATGCTGGGCTGGCCAATTTGAAGAAAAGACCCTGCTACCTGATTAACAGTTTATAAATATTATATTACTTATATTTTAGTACTAAAGACTAACAACAGAGGTGCAGTGTGCACAGCTAAACAGCAGCTCTAGTCAGGTTTTGCTAAACTGAAGAAGTGAGTCTTAGCAAGCTAATTAAAAGGGCAAGTTCCATTATGGGATACACTCTGGACCCCCTAGAGATAGCAGCAAAAGACAGAATGAAAACAAAACTGTGTGTTTTAATGAACAGTGCTGCACATCCTCTCACTGACACTCCAACACTGAGGACTTTATATCAAAAAATCATTTAACACTAGAATTACCAGAGCCTACGAAAAAACTCGTAATTCCGTCCCACCTTAAACTGCTTCTTAAATCCCTTCACACCTCTCCGCCAGCGTCCTTTGTACTCTAAATGTGCTGATAAAAAGAAGCTAGGAGCAGCCGGCTATTCCATCCCCCCACCAATTTAGAACGTGCACGAACTTCTCTCAGCTCATGCCTTGATTGAGTATCTGGGAGTGAAGTGGAGTTTTAGAGTGAAATAATAGATCGTTGTTTGGAACACACGCATTTCATGTCTGTTCCGTTTCTACAGTAATCTGTGTCAACACATTGTTAAAACAGAAACTTTTTTTATATTCTAGTAGTAGATGACAAAATGTAGGCATAAACTATATAATGTATGAAGCCTGAAGTCCAAATAGCAAAGAAACATTTTCACAAGAATAACACAATTGCACTTTTATTCAAACATATAACTGCAGAAACAAAAGCCGCCTTAACATGCGACATTGACACCAGTTTACTATAACTGACTCCGTGGTTCAATAGATACAGCCCCCGCTTGGGAATCAAGGGTCACGGGTTCGATCCTGCGCCCCTCCTTTTGAGAAGTAAACTGTTCTTAGTCTTACTGTTTTAGAATAAAACATACATTTGATTTCAGTCTGTAACAGCCGGTGCAATTTATGATCTTTGTAAAGGTTAGCTTTTTTTTTATTCACTTTTCACTCTCTCAGTCGCGTTCAGAATCAATCCATACAACCCCATCTGACACGGCTGTTTTCACTAAAGACGCTATAGCTCTGCAGTGTACCACGATGCATACTAACGCCCCCCCGGTTCTGACACACAAACGCTGGCGAAGCTGCCTTCTTCGTATCTCACCGTCACTTGCTTTTCTTTTTATTCAGTTTTATTGAGTGTTCCTGCCAGTCCCGCATGTTGCTGTATGCTTTTCTTTTGCACCCAGGACATGCAGAAGAAAGAATGGTAAAGACCAGTAACTTCGGCGCTATATGCAATCATCAGACACTCCCCATCTGCCCGTGTCGTTCAAACACAGGAACATATATTGGTGTAAAAGTATAACAAAAGTGCACTTTTATTCAAGTGCACTTTTTCCATCGCCTTTTCCTGTAAGAAGCAGTGTACACACTTCTCTCTATGCTGTGGTTTCTATTACACACCTGAAAGAAAGACAATATATGTGAAAATATAATCGCACTAATGCAATATTATTTGAAAACGAACAGCGTCAGATCGGTGTGAATTTATGCAGGAACTGGAAATTCTCTGATGCGGACCTTCCCCAGGGAAGAAAGTACAGTGTCAGGTGCTCATTCAGTGTAATAGAAACCATAGCACAGAGAGGTGTGTACACGGCAACAAGTACACGTGTCGTAAATGTAGGAAGGACGGTCCTTGGGTGTGTGGAACTGTTAATATTTGAATGTGATGATTTTATATAGCACGGAATGAAAATCTTCACTTCTTAGCATTGCACCATGCAAGATGTCGTATCAATCGCCTACTGTATCTTGCTTTCTTTTTCTTCGGTTATACAGGTAGTTTTGAATAAAAGTGCACTTGTTTTGTTTGCGAAATGAAGTGTCTGCGTGCACTTTTCGTGGCATTACACGTGTATTTTTTGAGCATGCCCGTTTGAGCAGTATAAAAGTATTGAAAAGTATAACAAAACAACGGGCAGATGGGAGTGTCTGATGATTGCATATAGCGCCGAACTTACTGCTCTTTACTATTCTCTCCTCTGCGTGCCCTGGAGTACAAAAGAAACAGAATACAGACGCGCTATAGCTCTGTGCTGTACCACGATGCATACTAACGCCCCCACCGGTTCTGACACACAGGCTGGCGAAGCTGCTTCTTCGTATCTCACCGTCACTTGATTTTCTTTTTATTCAGTTTTATTGAGTGTTCCTGCCAGTCCCCGCATGTTGCTGTATGCTGGATATGTTCATATGTATTGTCTCTTTCTTTCAGGTGTGTAATAGAAACCACAGCATAGAGAGAAGTGTGTACACTGCTTCTTACAGGAAAAGGCGATGGAAAAAGTGCACTTGAATAAAAGTGCACTTTTGTTATACTTTTACACCAATATATGTTCCTGTGTTTGAACGACACGGGCAGATGGGGAGTGTCTGATGATTGCATATAGCGCCGAAGTTGGTCTTTACCATTCTTTCTTCTGCATGTCCTGGGATGCAAAAGAAAAGCATACAGCAACATGCGGGACTGGCAGGAACACTCAATAAAACTGAATAAAAAGAAAAGCAAGTGACGGTGAGATACGAAGAAGGCAGCTTCGCCAGCGTTTGTGTGTCAGAACCGGGGGCGTTAGTATGCATCGTGGTACACTGCAGAGCTATAGCGCGTCTTTAGTGAAAACAGCCGTGTCAGATGGGGTTGTATGGATTGATTCTGAACGCGACTGAGAGAGTGAAAAGTGAATAAAAAAAAAAGCTAACCTTTACAAAGATCATAAATTGCACCGGCTGTTACAGACTGAAATCAAATGTATGTTTTATTCTAAAACAGTAAGACTAAGAACAGTTTACTTCTCAAAAGGGAGGGCGCAGGATCGAACCCGTGACCCTTGATTCCAAGCGGGGCTGTATCTATTGAACCACGGAGTCAGTTATAGTAAACTGGTGTCAATGTTGCATGTTAAGGCGGCTTTTGTTTCTGCAGTTATATGTTTGAATAAAAGTGCAATTGTGTTATTCTTGTGAAAATGTTTCTTTGCTATTTGGACTTCAGGCTTCATACATTATATAGTTTATGCCTACATTTTGTCATCTACTACTAGAATATAAAAAAGTTTCTGTTTTAACAATGTGTTGACACAGATTACTGTAGAAACGGAACAGACATGAAATGCGTGTGTTCCAAACAACGATCTATTATTTCACTCTAAAACTCCACTTCACTCCCAGATACTCAATCAAGGCATGAGCTGAGAGAAGTTCGTGCACGTTCTAAATTGGTGGGGGGATGGAATAGCCGGCTGCTCTAGCTTCTTTATCAGCACATTTAGAGAACAAAGGGCGCTGGCGGAGAGGTGTGAAGGGATTTAAGAAGCAGTTTAAGGTGGGACGGAATTACGAGTTTTTTCGTAGGCTCTGGTAATTCTAGTGTTAACAGAGGTGTGTCGGGAATGTGTTATTGTGCCATTTTATGCCAGCTTTAATATCCCTGCCATAATGCCTCACTGGGTCTGGAAATGTTGAGTCATACGTTTTTATTTTCCTTTTCCTTTTTAATTGTCTTACTTTTGAGTCATTCAGGAGTGCGGTGAGATCATAGTGTGTGTACATATATATATATATATATATATATATATATATATATATATATATATATATATATATATTGTCCTGCCCTCTGCCTCAAACGCCTTGCCTGAGTTGACAGTCAGATAAACTCCCTTCCAATGACCACACAGACAAGAGTTTCCAGTTTGCTTTCTTTACTGAAGCCAGTTGGAATAGGGTAAAACTACAAATAAATCGTAAATACAAAATAGTAAGAAATTCTTGCGTACAAACTCAAATAATAAACTTAATGACAGAATTACTTATTCCTTGCAAACATATAAAGAATAAATAAATAACATTCACTTGAATGACAAAATTATCTGTGCACCCTGGCAAAGCTGCTAAAATATAAGAAAGTACGCTCCCAAGTACTTCTACAATGCAGCGAACACTCGGATAACAGCGGCAAGTTGCTGGAACCTTTTAACCTTGAAATACCTCCTTAAATAACTTTAAATTACTCAACATTTTCACAAACATGTATCAATACAGAATTAAACATCTCTACATACCGACAATGCCTTCCGAAGCCAAACTGAACGCTCAAAGTAGGAAGTGAGACAAACATGTGCTCTCTATTTTGTCTTTACTCTCTAGGCACAGCTTTATGAGATCATCGCGGTGAGACAGACTGCTTCTCAAGCAAAGGAATGCTGAATTCCACCAATAGATGGTGCGAATCTTAAGTCTCTCTAACTTCAACCTTTAGCTAGAACAGCACATATATATATGTATATAAATTTATCTATTTATGATTTGTTTATTTAAAGAGCTTCTTTAAAAGCCAAATTTCCCCTTGGGGACCAATAAAGTTCTATCTAATATAATCTAATTGAGCTATGAAAAATAAATAATCATTGATTATCATTAGAACAATCTAGACAAGAGCAAGCTATTCAGCCCACCAAAAGTCGCAAGTTCTAGCCACTTAATTCTTCCAAAATAACATCAAGTCGAGTTTTGAAGGTTCCTAAAGTCTTGCTATCTACCGCACTACTTGGTCACTTATTCCATGTCTGTGGTTCTCTGTGTAAAGTAAAACTTCTTAACTTCTTCATCCATAACAAGTTACCAACTGTTTGTACTGTCTCTATCCACGCTACTGATTCTCTTCATAATTTTAAACACTCAATCATGTCTCCTCTTAATCTTCTTTTGCTTAAACTGTAAAGGCTCAGCTCTTTTAATCTTTCGTCATAACTCAACCCCTGTAGCACTGTTACTAGTTGCTCATCTGTGGACCTTTTCTAGTGCTGCTGTGTCCTTTTTATTTTCTTGCATATAAAGTATAGGGAAAGTATTGTAATTGCCCAAAAATTTGATGTCAAGATTTTAATGAATCTCGTTGTTTTAGACCGCCCTGACTTTTTCATATACAAAGTATAGGGAAAGTATTGCAATCATCCAAAAATTCCATTTTAAGATTTTGATGAATTTCAGCGTTTAGCATTTTTGGAATTATGTCTGTGTGTCTGTCTGTCTGTGTATGTGTATATATGTAAACACAATAACTTGAGTATGCTTTTACTTAGGTCAACCATAGTTTCCATACAAGCATTTAGATAGATAGATAGATAGATAGATAGATAGATAGATAGATAGATAGATAGATAGATAGATAGATAGATAAATGTGAAAGGCACTAGATAGATAGATTCCTTATTAATCTCCAAGGGGAAATTCACATACTCCAGCAGCAGCATATATTTGGTACAAAATATAGATTTCTGTCAACTTTTGCGCTATTTTTGCTAACCGGAAGTGGTACTTTACCTTTTATTCATGCAGCTACAGAGTCCAATTTATTCAACTTTACTTTTAAAATAATTTTTCAATATGTTATTAATTTGATTTGATTTGTTGTTGATGGTTCTTTAATGTACATAATATAACAATACTAGCAAAATATCCGTGCTTTGCAGCGGCAAAGTACTGCCTTAAAATTTTTATTAAGAAGAAAATTAAACCTTTTTAAACTGAGGGAAAATATACCAATAATTATTTGTTAAGGATCTCTTTGTATACCACATTTTGTGTTCGGCCCTCCAGTTGTAATATGACCAAGCTGTGCGCTGAGCTTACTCTTGAGCATGTAATTTACAGTTGGCCATGTGAACAGTAATCTTGTTTCAAATCTCACAGCTTGGATTGCTGCTGTCATAATCGGTTTGAGTTTCATGGTTTGTTTCAATTACGACAGTATTTGTAGGACTTGTGTTGAAGAGACTTTTGGCATCTGTCAAGCGCTGTAAGTATACAACCAGTTTCATCAATAACTTCATATCCAGCTTTTGAGAGTTTAAACATTCATAAACATCAAAGTGTCCACTACTGAAATAGTCACCTGTCAATCTAAGATGTTTAACTCTTTTAGGGCGGATGTCGACTTTTGTCGACAGGAGGGGTTGAGGGCGAATGTCGACTAAAGTCGACATCCAGGGATAGAGGGCGATAATCAGCTGTTAATGGCGACAAATCTCACTGTCACGTCACAGGCATTCCCTCTGTGCTTGGAAGAATGATAGACTCGTTGACTCGGCAACTAATCCTAGCGTGTGCGTGAGTTGCGAAATGTAAACAATGGCAAGATGGTATCGACATGTGACAATGGAGCGAGGCGAGTGCAGAAAAGAAAACACTCGGCAGACAATGACAATGTTTTGCGCATTATCGCGGAGTCGGACTCTGATTTTTCAGAATTGGATTTTATTGACAGTGATCAGGAGATTGAGCAAGAGAGTGAGAAGCCGGCATCAGCTGATCAAACACCAGCCGATGCAGCCAGCAGATCTGCTGCCAGCTGAGCGCTTCGCGCAGCCGATGCATCTACAGCAAGGTTCGCGTGGGATAAATACAGACATTGATCCATTGAGAGCCGATCTGGCTGCTGGACTTCACAAGAAGGCATGGCTTGCTGTTGGACACGACAGATCACCAGCTGCTGTACTTCAGGCTGCTCTCTCCTGATGCTGCTTTTCAGCTACCGTCAGACGAGATAAACAGGTAGGCAGAGAAATTTTTTCAATCGGGCTGCGTTTGCATCGCATTCTCATTTTCAAAGTGTAAACACACAACAAAAGACGAGATGAAGCGTGCTGTGGTATTACAAATAGAGATGGGACAGAACTGGTGATATAACTTCAGGGAGCATTGGTCCAAACGTGCTTTGTCCCCTGGTGGCTTTGGACAGGTTATGTAGCATGGTGATAGGTACGTGCTGCTGCAAAGTTTTATTCACTTCTGTAATAAACAGAAGCAAATCCCATGGGGTGAGCCAGGCTATAATGCCATGCATAAAGTTCATAAAGTTTCAGAAGATGAAAAGAGGTGACAATACGGTTTTCATGCGGGCAGAAAACTTGGTGGCAGTGGAATGGCACAATGGCAAAAGGGTGACTTGTCTCTACAGCACACACTAACAATATATGTGAGAAAGTGCAGCAGCAGACAATTGAAAAGTAGGCACCAAAGCAACACGTATTGTGAGCAGTGCAATGTGGCAATGACTGAAATTGGCTGCTTGGACCGAGATCAGACTTTGCAGGACTTTGCTGTGTAAAATGTATGTGATATGTATGTGAAATCATAGAGTATGCAGGCTCATACAACATGCAAGACAGTAATATTTGTCAAAAGTAAATATTTTTTGTTGATTTGATATGTTAAACAATTGCTTTGTGTTCTTTTTTAAAAAATGTTAGTTTTTGGAAAAATATTCAGCCCTGGGAGATAAGAAAAAAAAAAATTAGCCCTAAAAGAGTTAAGAGGCATTGGCGGTTGTCGAAAGGTGTAAAATATTTGGCCACACCATATATTTCGGTACACTTGAAAATGACAACCGAACAATTCACCGGCGGCCATCAACTCACATGCAGATGCATAGGTAAAGCGCTTAAGCATCTCACTCTTCTAGTGCTCCTGTGTAGTATAATTATCTCCTGTACTGTCATCAGTTCACACCTTGAACCTGTCCCAGTCATTCAATACATAAGACACAATGTTTCTCCAGATATCAAGAGTGAGCCTGATATGGCCGTGCAATATGTAACAAAGAGAATGGAAAAGTTAGGTGCCATCTCCGGGCATGGAAACCACTCGGTAAGTGACAGTTCTTTGATCGATGGTGATTACCTCGATAGAGATGTTAATGGGGGTACAGTTGGAATGATAAAGGAAATGGGTACCTAAACAATGTAAAGTAAGTCTAAAATAAACTACACAATAACTCATTTATAATCGTAATAAATGAACAATAAAACAGCGGAGAAGCCGTGGATTAAATAAAAAGGCTGTAGTTATCAGCAGGGAGACGTGAATCCCGTTGCTAAGCAAGGAAGGGAATGTAGAGACTGGAGCAACGGACAGCCTTATATAGGCAGGCAGCAAACAACGTGGGAGGCGTTGGGATGGGGGACCCAATGCCACCTCACACGGTGACCGAGCTGCAGGCTATGGACGTATATATGTACGTAAATAGGATTTAGTTAGTGTTGGGAACCCGTGTACCAAATTTCTTGAAGATGGGCCTATAAGTAATAAAGAACGTTCAAAAGTTCAATATGGCGGCCGACAATGGCATCATACCACCAAAATAAGTACCAAATTTCAGCCTTCTACCTACACAGGAAATTGGAGAATTAGTGACGTTGGAAAGTTCAATATGGTGGCTGACAGTGGCGTCATACCACCGAAATAAATACGTATATTGGTTTCGGTTAGCGCAGGGGCCATAAATAAAAAAGTTCAACATGGCGGACGTTGTTGACCGGTATGACCGTTACGCGTAGAATTTCGAAATGAAACCTGCTTAAGTTTCGTAAGTAAGCTGTAAGGAATGAGCCTGCCAAATTTCAGCCTTCTACCTACACGGGAAGTTGGAGAATTAGTGACGTTGGAAAGTTCAATATGGCGGCCGACAGTGGCATCATACCACCGAAATAAGTACGTACATCGGTTTCGGTTAGCGCAGGGAAGCCGTCTACCAAATTTCGTGAAGATGAGGCCATAAATAAGAAAGTTCAACATGGCGGACGTTGTCGACCGTTATCGACCGTTATGACCGTTACGTGTAGAATTTCGAAATGAAACCTGTTTAACTTTTGTAAGTAAGCTGTATGGAATAAGCCTGCCAAATTTCAGCTTTCTACCTACACGGGAAGTTGGAGAATTAGTGATGAGTGAGTGAGTGAGGGCTTTGCCTTTTATTAGTATAGATAATCATTGTCTTGCAGTTTAACCCTCAAATATTCATCCATATATCTGAGTATCTGAGAAAGTCTAAGGGACAGCACTCACGATGTTATTGTAGTCTGGAAAACAAAACTGCACACAGTACTCCAGATGAGGCCTCACCAGTGTGTTATAAAGCTTAAGCAGGCCCTGAACACTGTCTGGAAGTTGATAGTGTGGAGTCCACTACAACTCCTAAATCCTTCTCATAAGGGGTACTTTCAATTTTCAGACCTCCCATTTTGTATTCAAACCTCAAATTTTTATTTCTTATATGTAACACTTTACATTTATTGACATTAAATTTCATCTGTCACCAATCTGCCCAAGCCTATCTGTTGTCTATATATAACTGAAACCAAACCTATTGAGAGTTTCTGTTTAACCAACCACACAAATCTTCAGGATATGCTATGAAACGAGAGTATCAATGAAAACCCACACTTTTGGAAATCAAATTCACATTCATGGAGCCATAAAGGAGATGTTTTAAGAAATGCTCCCCTATGCCACACCAAGCAAATAACAATGGTAAAGACTATTTTTTACGTTTGTGCAGTCGGCCCCAATTACACACTTCTTTCATTGTTTATTATGCTACATTGGACTTTGTTTTTTTAGATAAGGAAAGATGCAAAAAGGTTCATTGAACCAGTCAACCCAACTTTAGCAAGCCCAGAAGTATCAATCAAGGCAATGCTAAAATGGTGCAGAATCCAGCAAATGTTGTGCTCTGCAAGGCTTAGCCCATGTTCACTGAAGGGTAATTAATTAATTGGAGAAAGTAAGTGGCTAATTAGCATAAGCCATCTCTAACTACAGAGCTGAACATTTTAGAATACACAGGCAATCAAAGGACATGGGTGTCAACAAAAAGACTACAATCAATTCAAGCATTTCTTGTACAAAATATCTTCTGTAAAAAAGGCAACTCATTAGTGAGCTAAAAATAATCCATTCCTCTGAAAGATAGATGTCACTGCAGCTGCAACCGCTGATCTACATTTCACAAAGTGTCAGCCAAAAAGGACCTTGAACATGCAAAAAGTTAGTAACAAGCACAAACTTGATGTTGAGTGTTTGATTAATTCTTCAAAAGAACACACAAGAAGTAAAGACACTCAAAGAAGAAATCTTTTAACAGTTTATCGAGCAACTGACCACTGAGCCACTCTTATTCATGTGGCATCATACAGTGACACCTAAATGTCACCATAATACCCTGATCATGGATTCAGTATGTATTCACACCCCTTCCCTTTCTGCACACTTTATTGAGCTGTCAGTGCTGTGGTCAAGTTCAGAAAATGTTGGGATGCCAACCAGGCTGCCCCTTCAAATAAATGGGCTGGCAAAGCAAAATAAATGGGCACATGATGGCACCAGACAGCAAAAAAAAAACATAGGCTTCAGTGCCTTCTTAGCAACAGCTAAACTTTTTCAGTCACTTTGGGGTAGAGTTCCGTCCTGTGGTCAGGCCAGTTTCTTGTTGAGATGCCACCTTCTGGGAGCACCACGGTTTTATAGTCCCCTTGCTGGAAGGGGTGGAGTCAGTTGCTGTCATTGGGCAACTTCTCTGGGATATGAATGAAGAAAGAGATATTATTAGCAACAATGTTCCCTCATGTTCTGGAATAGTATCTGTTATCTTGGAAGGGCCCAAAAGGAGATGCTCTAATGCACAGGCATTACAGTTGTTTTGCAGAAAAATGCCATTTTTGCCCAAAAATCTACAATGTAATGCATGATTTCAGACTGCAAATTTATTAAAAGGCCAAAACTGAAATCTCTCTCATTCATAAAAATATTCATACCCTTAGCTGTGGCACTCCATATTGTGGTCATGTGCATCCTGTTTGTCTCAATTATCCTTGAGATGTGTCCAGATCTTGATTGGAGTCCAACTGTGGTAAACTGAATTGACTGAACATTGTTTAGAAAGGCACAGGTCTACCTGTTTAAAGAAGGTGCCATAATTCACACTGCACATCAGGACACAAACAGGAACTCTCCATAGAGCTGTGCGATCAAAATATGTTGAGGCATAAATCTGGACAAGGAGATAAACCTTTTTTCCAGGAGCACAGCTGCGTCAATAATTGTGAAATGGAAGAAGTTTGAAACCATCAGAACTCCTCCAAGAGTGGGCCATCCGACCAAACCAAGTGAGCAGGGCATGAAAGACATTAGTCAGGGAGGTGATGAAGAACCCAGAAGTCCCCTGCTGTTAGAAGATGAGCATTTCAGCAACAGTTTATCAATCAGATGTTTACGGTAGGGAGGCTAGATGGAAGCCACTCTAGAGTACAAGGTATATGACAGCCCGCTTGTAATTTAACCAGATGGCATCTGCTCTCATGAGGCAAAAATTGAACATTCACACCGAACTACAAGGACTTTGTCTGGCAAAGACCAGGCATTGCTCATCAGCTACCTAACACCATCCTTATGGTGAAGCATCATAGCTGTGGCATCACATTATGAGGGTGCTCCTCAACAAAAGGGACAGGGAAACTGGTCAGAGTTAAGGGAAAGATACTGTAAATGCAGAAAGATCCTTGATAAAAACCTTCACAAGTGTGCATGCAACCTCAGACTGGGGTGGCAGTTCACCTTTCAGCACAACAATGACCTGAAGCATATGGTCAAGAAAATGCTAGAGTGACTTTGGGACATGTCGTTTGTTTTTTTTATTTTTTTTATTTTGTTGATGTTATTAAAATCAAATAATATTCCATACAAATAAATCAAGTTTTACAAGATTTGGTTCGAAACAAATCAACTGCCACCCAAGAGAAAGAGAGCTGGGCCAGCAGAGGAAAACTTTAAGCAAGTATAAATAAGTAAACAGATAAATTAATAAATGAATAAAAATAAACAGAGTAAAAAAACAAGGAGAGAGAGTCTGCTTCCTCAATTAAAATGCTTATTCTAAAATATTATTGATTAGATCCTGACAGGTTTTTAAAACATTTTGTAGAGATCTTCTGAGTGACAATTTGATTTTTTCCAATGTCAAATAGTACATAACATTATCAGTTACCCACTGACTTACAAGAGGTGAGTTAGGATTCTTCCAGTTGAGAAAAATAAGTCTATGTGATAACAGTGAAGTAAAGGCAATCACAGTTTGTTTGTCCTTCTCCACTTTAAACCCCTCTGTGAGCCCACCAAACACAGCTGTTAATGGATTAGGAGGGATTGTGACACCAAGGCTGTCTGATAGGCATTTTAAAATTTTGGTCCAGAATGATTTTATTGGGGGCACGCCGAGAACATGTGACCCAGTGAGGCTGCAACGTTTGCAGGTTGGATCTTGCCCTGCAAACATTTTGGACAATTTTAAATGAGACATATATGCTTGATATATAATTTTAAGTTGAATAATTCTATGCTTTTTGAATATGGAGCTTGAATGGATTCTCTGCATTGCTACCTTCCACTCCTTTTCTGAAATGTTGAGTGAGAGATGCTTTTCCCACTGTATTCTGGGATCTTTGAAAGGGAGGGACTGTAAAATGTTTTTATACGTTAGAGAAAGGCTGTCTGAGTCCTCAAGACTGATCAATATTTTTTCTGGCCTAGAGGTTGGTGGGAGGTGAGGAAAATTGGGCAGGTTTTGTTTAAGAAATTTTTTAATTTGAAGATAGTGAAAGAAGTGTGCTGCTGTAAAGTTAAATTTGGAGTGTAATTGTTCATAGGATGCAAAGACGTTGTCTATGTACAGATCTCTAAGTGATTTAATCCCAAATGTTTTCCAGACATTAAAAACTGTGTACGTTTGAGAGGGTGGAAAAGGTGGTTCTCATGCAGAGGTGCCAGAGATATCTTCAAATACTTCCTACATTGATTCCATATTCTGAATGAGTGAAGCACAACTGTGTTGTTAATGTATTGGTGATGACTTATATTTATTGGGGTACAAACAAGGAATATAAAGAAGTACTGCAGGATTTTATTTCTATTGCAGACCAAGCCTGTGTATGTTCATCTATTTGTGTCCATGTCCATGTTTATATAGTTTGTATATTCTCCACCTAATAATAAAATTGAAAGTTAGATAGAGCCATGCCACCTTCTGCATTAGGTCTTTGAAGGGTCGCTCTTTGGATAATCGGATGTTTTGAATTCCAAATAAATGAGGTAATGGTTGAATCAAATTTCTTAAAAACTGATTTTTTGATGTATATTGGAATGTTCTGAAATAAAAAAAGAAGCTTAGGAAGGATATTCATCTTAACAATGTTAATTCTTCCAGCTAAAGTGAAATGAAGGGTAGACCATCTACTGTATGCAAGTCTTGCTTAATTTTTATCAAACAGATGGCAAAATTTTGTTGAAAAAGAGCTTTAAATGTTATAGGTATTTAAACTAATCTGCAATGATAAAAGGGAAGGTGTCCAATCTAATATTATATGATTGAGGATTCACTGGAAAGAGTACACTTTTATTCAAATTAATTCTGAGACCAGAAATCTTTTGAAATTCTATTAGTGCTATTAGGACTGCAGGCACTCTATTTTGTGGGTCTGATATACAGTAATCCCTCCTAGAATGCGGGGGTTGCGTTCCAGAACCCCCCGCAATAGGTGAAAATCCGCAAGTAGAAACCATATGTTTGTATGGTTATTTTTATATATTTTAAGCCCTTGTAAACTCTCCCAAACTTTTAACATTATTAGAGCCCTCTAGACATGAAAAAACACCCTTTAGTCAAAAGTTTAAACTTTGCTCCATGACAAGACAGAGATGACAGTTCTTTCTCACAATTAAAAGAATGCAAATATATCTTCTCTTTAAAGGAGTGCGCACATCAGGAGCAGAGAATTTCAGAGAGAGAGAAAAGCAAACAATCAAAAAATCAATACGTGCTTTTAAGTATGCCGAAGCACCGCGATAAAGCGCCATTTTTTACAGGAGTGTCCGTATCTTCTAGGCAAACAGCCTCTGTGCAAACAGCCCCTCTGCTCACACCCCCTCCGTCAGGCGCAGAGAATGTCAGAGAGAGTGAGAGAGACAGAGAAAAGCAAACAATCCAGCACCACGCGGGAAGCATATCTTATATCATTGAGGAGTTTTAGTTAATATGTAATACATGCTCTGATTGGGTAGCTTCTAAGCCATCTTCCAATAGCGTCCCTTGTATGAAACCAACTGGACAAACAAACTGAGGAAGCATGTGTCATAAATGAAAAGACCCATTGTCCGCAGAAATCCGCGATATATATTTAGATATGCTTACATTTAAAATCCGCGATAGAGTGAATCCGCGAAAGTCGAAGTGCAATATAGCGAGGGATTACTGTATACAGTACCATATCATCTGCATACAGAGAAATTGTCTGTTCAAGTCCTTCTCTGATAATCCCCTTTATCTCATAAGCATTACGACAGTGGCTCAATGGCAATTGTAAAAATTAGAGGTGACAAGGGGCATCCTTGTCTTGTGCCACATTCTAATTTAAAGTAGTCCGAATTAATGTTGTTAATACAAACTGAAGCTTCTGGACTGGTATACAGTAGTTTGATCCATGCACAAATGTTCGAGCCACACATGTCTTGAATGTCCTTGAGTGATCCAGCAAATCCCTTTCATTTCTATCTATCTATCTATCTATCTATCTATCTATCTATCTATCTATCTATCTATCTATCTATCTATCTATCTATCTATCTATCTATCTATCTATCTATCTATCTATCTATCTATCGAAACCTGAAATCTCACACTGACTCAAGTATTCATACCGTTTACTCCATGCTTACCCCTTGAGTCTTCTTGGGTTGACAAGCTTCACACACCTGGATTTGTAGATTTGTAGATTTTTTTTTTTTTTGCCATTCTTCTCAGCAGACCTTCTTAGGTTCCAAATGGGTTGGAGCTGAGAAAATTCCAACTTCACAACTTCAAATGGAATGCAGCATTATTTTCACTTGAATTTGTGTGTCCTTGAGTACATTAATGGCATTTTTATTTTTTTCTCCAAATTTAGATACTCAAATTGAACATAATAGTATCCTGTTTATAGCAGCATAAATTGTAAACTAGACAAGTAACACATTTATTTCAATTTGAATAAAGCATCCTTGAATTTTTTTTGTTTATATAAAAAATAAAAGCATTCAATAATTGCAATTCTGTGTAACTTA
The DNA here is from genome assembly GCF_016835505.1 of Polypterus senegalus. Classification (NCBI taxonomy): domain Eukaryota; kingdom Metazoa; phylum Chordata; class Cladistia; order Polypteriformes; family Polypteridae; genus Polypterus; species Polypterus senegalus. Next base: position 12,772,122 of record NC_053158.1, read on the forward strand.
TCTCGGGCACAATTGACTGACAATACATATTTCATATTAAATTACATTTTTTTATGCAGTTTCCAAGACTGTTCTTTTATTATCATATTTTCATCATACTCAATTGTCTACAAGTGTTTTTATTTTTGTTATGCATATTTCAGTTTGTATTAGGAAATGATGATGCAATTGTTGAAAAACAAAAGTCTGCCCCACCTTAACAAGTGGGACTTATTGAACAACCAGCCAGGAATACATCAATCCATATAGCAAGGAAAAAAATCCTCTTTTCATTAAACTTTATCATCCTAGTTTTATAATTAAATAGAAACTTGGGCAAGTTGCTTGAAACAACAGGTTTTTCTTTTTTCATTTTTGAAAAGCAGAACATTACAACATTACAATAACATACTACTCAATCAAACAAATAATAATTAGCTAATACTGTATATATAACCATTTAATTCAAAATCAATTCAAAGAAAACAAAGGAAAAAATAGAAAGGAAAAACAAGATTTAGCCCCCAATCAAAGAGAAAGAATTGAAAGAAAACTCAACGCTGTAATTGCTGTCAAAGGGGCTTCTAAAAAATAAGGGTGTGTTGCTGAGGAGCACCCTCATAGCCTGATGTTACCTCCACCATTCCTTGCTTTAGGGCTGATATTAAGCAGGTGATGAGCTGTCTCAACTTTTGTCTGATCAGACCAGAGATGCTTTTTCTTCATTCCCTCAGAATCCCTTTATTGTCATATGTCATTTTACTCAAGAGTGGCTTCCATCTTACCACTCTTTCATAAAACCCTGCCCTGCTGTCGAGGATGGTCATCCTTACTACAGGATTTCCCATCTCAGAAGAGGACATCTGAAGCTCTGAAGTGATCATTGGGTTCTTAGACACCTCCCTGAACAGGTCCATTTTGCCCAATGTTATGGAAAAAAACATTCTTCCATTTTTGAAGAAGGCAGTCATGGAGCCCAGATGAGAATGCAGAACATTTCTTTATTAGATGTCTCAGCCCATGGAATGAGCAATCAATTAAACTATTCATCTGCTTTTATACATTTTTTTCTGAATATATCACCTCGTCTAATACATCACATCATCGGACTCTTAATATGCAGAACTTTATTACCTCCTCCAATCAGCTAAAGCCGCCAGTCATTTCTGACTCATGTCAACTCTCCTATTATTCTGAACACTTCTTTTTTAAGAGGGGTGTTTAGCGGATTATCCTATTGATCTTAGCACTGCTTCATAGGAGGAGTGTATGGGCTTCCCCATCACTTTATTCCTACTTTCTGGAGGGGAGTTTGTTACTCACTTACTTCATTCTAACCTTAGCAAATTAATTTGTTAGTATCTCTAAAATGAAACAGAGCCCTCTTGTGCTTTCAGCTTTAACACTAGAATTAACAGAGTATATGAAAAAACTTGTAGTTCCAGCCCACCTTAAAACCATTCTCACTTCTCCGCCACTGTCTTTTGTCTTCTAAATGTGCCGATTAAGAAGAGCAGCAAGAAGCCAGCTATTCCATCCCCCACCGTTGCAGAACGTTCATTAAGTTTTCCCAGCTCATGCCTTGTTTGATTATCTGGGAGTGACCCAACTGCTGGAGTTTAGAGCGGAAATAATAGATTGTTATTTGGAACAAATGCATTTCATGTGTGCTCCGTTTCTACAGTAATCTGTGTAAACATATTGTTAAAAAAGAAACTTTTCAATATTTTAATAATAAATGTTACAAAATGTAGGCATAAACTATAGAATGCGTGAAGCCTGATTTCCAAAGATCAAATAAACACTTTCACAAAAGGTTTACAAATGCTACAATATCTTCAGTGGTGTATCGGTAAGATTTGCTTTTCAGACCCTGGCATGCTTGCCATGTCTCAGAGATAGAGTTCGATTCCCCTTTTTTTCTTTTTAACCTTCGCCACTCTGCCTGCCTGCAAGAGTTGCTTTCTGTGTGCTGGGGCATTTTTTTTTTTTTTTCTTAAGTAAATCGTTAAGTTTAAAATGTCGATCGCGGTTATTTCTGTTGATTAATTCATGCTTTCATTCATTATAGCTAATACTGTTATCAAGTAGTCACTGTTTTTGCCTGTTGTATACAATCTATCGAGCGTCTTCATCTCCACTCTCACTGCCCGCTTGCCTGCCAACTGGGGGATGGGCCTTAGTCAGGGAGGTGACCAAGAACCCGATGGTCACTCTGTCAGAGCTCCAGAGGTCCTCTATGGAGAGAGGAGAACCTTCCAGAAGGACAACCATCTCTGCAGCAATCCACCAATCAGACCTGTATGGTAGAGTGGCCAGACGGAAGCCACTCCTTAGTAAAAGGCACATGGCAGCCCGCCTGGAGTTTGCTAAAAGGCACCTGAAGGACTCTCAGACCATGAAAAAACAAAATTCTCTGGTCTAATGAGACAAAGATTGAACTCTTTGGTGTGAATGCCAGGCGTCACGTTTGGAGAAAACCAGGTACCGTTCATCACCAGGCCAATACCATCCCTACAGTGAAGCATGGTCGTGACAGCATCATGCTGTGGGGATGTTTTTCAGCGGCAGGAACTGGGAGACTAGTCAGGATAAAGGGAAAGATGACTGCAGCAATGTACAGAGACATCCTGGATGAAAACCTGCTGCAGAGCGCTCTTGACCTCAGACTGGGGTGACGGCTCATCTTTCAGCAGGACAACAACCCTAAGCACACAGCCAAGATATCAAAGGAGTGGCTTCAGGACAGCTCTGTGAATGTCCTTGAATGGCCCAGCCAGAGCCCAGACTTGAATCCGATTGAACATCTCAGGTGAGATCTTAAAATGGCTGTGCACCGACGCTTCCCATCCAACCTGATGGAGCTTGAGAGGTGCTGCAAAGAGGAATGGGCGAAACTGGCCAAGGATAGGTGTGCCAAGCTTGTGGCATCATATTCAAAAAGACTTGAGGCTGTAATTGCTGCCAAAGGTGCATCGACAAAGTATTGAGCAAAGGCTGTTAATACTTATGTACATGTGATTTCTCAGTTTTTTTATTTTTAATAAATTTGCAAAAACCTCAAGTAAACTTTTTTCACGTTGTCATTATGGGGTGTTGTGTGTAGAATTTTGAGGAAAAAAATGAATTTAATCAATTTTGGAATAAGGTTGTAACGTAACAAAATGTAGAAAAAGTGATGCGCTGTGAATACTTTCCGGATGCACTGTATGTTTTGGAACTTTTTTGCCTTGGATTGTCTTTGTCTTTGCAGGCATCCCCTGTTGTGCCTTTTGTGCTGTTCGGAGTGTCACTGTTTTCACAGCATGTTTTATGTTAATACATCTTTTTATCTATAAAAACCCTGTGTTTACCCTTCATATCTAGCCAGGGTTTGATGGTTTGCCCCCTCAACTGGGCATTTGTGAGGTATTTTTGGGACTCTGCAACAGTAAAAGAGACCGAGAAGGACTGTCTCTGAGATTTGGCAGTTTGAGGGCAACTGAATGGTGTAGGACTTGAATGAAATTTACAGCCTGATGGCTGTGGCATAATCATGATACCTTCAATTCTCATGTGGTTTGGGTTTCTACTCCCTAACTAATCTGTTAGTGACTGGATAAGATATTAAATGCTGTGTGGTAACATTTTAAATTGGCGGAGTATGATAATACATTGAGTCATGTGATTTCTGCATCAAATGATCTGTAACATGCTTAGCGACTGCAAATGGCTTTGAAAAGATACCTCGAAATGTTGCTGATTTAGCAGAAAACGTTTTGAAATGAGTCCAAAGTATCACATCAAGTGAAGTTAAGTGGCTTATACTATCCATATACCATATTGCAGCATACAATGGCACAAAAGAACATTCTGCAGGACCGCAGTGCAATATATACATAAACACAGGACAAGTGCAGGACAGATAAAGAACTATGCTAGACTATAAATAAATAAATAATAAGTAAATGAATAGACAGTAATAATTTGAAATAGCAATAAATAATAACAACCAGTAATAAAAAAAACAAAAGTAGTAACAAGTGTAACAAATGTACTGCATATGAAGAAACTACTAGAAGCACAGAGTTCAGGGTCCAGGTGGCCAAGGGGTAGAAGCTGTTCTAGTACCTGACCGAACTGGTTCAGTTGCAACAGTACCTTCTGCTTAATGGAAGTGAGACAATGAGACTGCACGAGGGGTGGGAGCAGACCTTCCCAATGCAATAGGCTTTACTATTTGTGTTTATTGGAGGTCAGAAGGGTCCCAATAATCCTGTGTGCACTATCCATTTTGAGACATTACAATCAGGGACACTGTACTTCCCAAATTAGACTGCAATACCTCACTCCCAATGATGCCATTTTAGAATCCGGTAGACTTGTCTTCTTTAACCATCAAAGGAAGTGGAGATGCTGCCGTTCCATTTTGGCTATGGAGGTTGCATTATTTGACCCAGTACGGTCAGCTGCGAGGTGCACACCAAGGAATTGTGTGCCCTTTACCAGTTCCACTGCAGAGCCCTCGATGTGCAGTGGGGTATCAGCAATCTTTTTTTTTTCAGAAGGTTCCAGGGAAACTAAAAAAATAGATTTATGGAATTTACATCATGAAACTTGCAGTTGGGACAAGAGTTCAACTAGCAAGAGGAAGAAATGACATTTTATTGAGGTGGGAGAGGCAGAAAGAGAGAAGAACTTGTCAATTGAACTCATAGGTGGGTTTGAGGGTCAGCTACTCTAAATGATAAGCAATGGTTTATCCTGTGTAAGTAAGCTAGCAGGGCTTCAGGATTTGTTATTTCCATTACTATTGTTTCATTTTTATATTCATCTCCTTCCACTGAAGCAGCACTACCTAAATGGACAACAAATCCCATCAGCCCCGGTAATTTGCCTTTTGGAGAGCTTTGGGTGTTGCCACAGGGTTTGCTTGGGGAAATAAGGTTTGGCATGGAATTTAAAGGTGAGCCAGAAGAAGCTATCAGGTGCTCAATTGTCCAACTTTTATGATTCAGTGCGTCACCCTAATATCAGATTACAAATACAGTAGAGTCTCGCTTATCCGACATAAATGGACCGGCAGAACGTCGGATAAGCGAAAATGTCAGATAATAGAAGGTGTTCAGAAAAAGCCTATTAAACGTCAAACTATGTTATAATTTTCCACATTACAAACCTAATACAGTGGCTCGGTTCATGATCGTCTCTGAACACGCGGGCGCGAGTCACACGCACACACATACACAAGCACACAAGGTAGACAAACACACACACAAGCGCATGAGGGAGACACACGCATAAGACACACGCATACGCGCCAGATAGGGCTGGCCACATAATCGACTGTAATAATGTTTTACAACAAAACAACAGAAAAATTTAACTGAAAGAATGAACTTAGCAACAAAAAATAGACTTGCAGCTCTTGTTGCCGATTGATGGATTTTTTTTTTTTTGCGGTGGGACGTCGGATAAAACAGAATGTTGGATAAGCGAAGGTTGGTCGAGCGAGACTTTACTGTACCGCTACCAGGAGACAGCAGTTTTCTGGTTTGTGTTTATGTCCTGTGCCTGATTTTTATTTGGTCAAGTCTGAGGTGGCAAACATCTGTAGAGCGCTCCCAGCACTTGTAGTTTTTCATCTACACTCCTTCACAGTATGACACACCATTCCATACGATACAGAAAACTATTCACTTGAGACCTCCGTTCATTTATCTCCTTCAGTCGGCTTCTGCATCTAGACCTGGGCTGTGTTTGGACTTTGTATTTTTTATGGTTGATCTTTTTATAATTAGTGTTTTGTAGGGTTTTGATCAGTGTTAGTTAATTAGCTGTCACTGTGTAGTGGTCCGGTGCCGCTCATATTCACACCATCGACGGGACGGTGATTTGTTTATTTTTTTTTGGTGGAGATACCTAGCCTTGGCCTGACTCTCACCACTCACACACAGAGACATGACGTAACAGCAAATCAAATAAATAACTCTGAGATATATTGAATGAAACAGAAACAACAAATGAAGAGCTTCGCCTCCCTTTTCCCCATGACAATATTAATTACTAACACAGCAATAAACATATAACAATAAAAACTAATGACCCAGTCCATAAAAAGCCCATGTAGCGGTATCAGATGAAATGGAATAGGGGAAAAGTTGACGATCCAGGGAACGGCTTTCTGTAAATAATGTATTAAACAGTCCTACCGTTAGTCCTGATGTGGTGAGGGGTGACAAGATCTGGGGAGCGCTCACTCCAATGAATTACGATGACCAATCCAACACTACCCACATGATAGGCAGGCACGAGAAAGTCCATGTATCTTTACATGTTCGACGATCCAGGATAGAAATGATATTCCACGGGGGGTATTGGAGACAAGACAGACAGGTGAATGGGAACACAAAACAACGGGGTGCCTTTGCTGCTTAGCCGGCTTCCTTCTTGTCCCCAGCAGTCCCTGCACCTGTTGCAGAGATCCAATCAGGGCAATACCCTCAGGGCAGGCTGGGAAATGAAGTCCATTAATGCATAGCATTGCTACAGCGTCAGGGCTATTAGGGTGGCCTTTTGTGTGTACGTTAATTGTTTTGTTAATTGTTTTTTGTCCACTTTTTGTTTGTTTAATAAGTTCTTTATTATACACATTTTGAGTCACTTATTAATGTGACTCTTATGTGTATGTGCGTGCATGTCGGGTCAAGGCTTGGCGTGTTCCTAAAAAAACAAAACAAATCACCGTTTTAGGATGGTGTGACTCTAAGTGTCTTATGAACACTACACCATGTTAGCATTTTAAAAGTAAAAGACTTTTTGTTATCATTTTATTGAATTTATTAAAATCAAATAACACTCCATTTAAGCAAGTCAAGTTTTACAAACCTAGGTTTGAAACAAATCAACTACCACCCCTGAGAAAGAGAGCTAGGCCAACAGAATAAAACTTTAGTAGTAGGATAGATAGATAGATAGATAGATAGATAGATAGATAGATAGATAGATAGATAGATAGATAGATAGATAGATAGTGTGGAGGACTGCCAGCTTCCCATGCCGGTCCTTACCCCCGGGTCGCCAGGAGGAGCTCTCCCGACAGCAGGATCGTGCCCTGAGGTCCAGCAGGGCCTTATGGACTTTATAGTATTTATATGCAGCCCTGTTGGATACCTTGGGGACCACCAGGAGTCGCTGTGGGGGGGCTTATGGGCTCTGTGATGCCTTATGACCCGGGAGTACGTCAAGGTCACGTGACGGGAAGGAATGTCGTGCTCCTGGGTTAAACTAATGGATTGATTGCCCTGACCCGGAAGGAGTAAGGAACTGTGGACTGCTGGGACAGGAACACCTCCGGGTCAGGGGCTATAAAAGGACGCAGACTCAGTCCAAACGCTGAGCTGTGCTGGGAGGGAGAGGAGCAAAGTGTCTGGGCGAGGAGGAGTGATTAGTATACTGTGTTAGAATTGGTTTATTGTTTATGAGTAGTGTGGAAGGTGCTTGGTGCACTGTGAAAAATAATAAAGAGTCTTGGACTTTTACCTGGGGTCTGGAGTTGTACCTGAGGGTTCAAGGGAGCACTAGCGCCCCCTACTGCCACAATAGATAGATAGATAGATAGATAGATAGATAAATTTAAAAAAGGGAAGAGAATCCACTTCCTCAATTTAAATGCTTATTCTAAAATGTTATTGATTAGATCCCATCAGGTTTTGAAGAAGTTTTGTATAGATCCTCTAAGTGAGAATTTGATTATTTCCAATTTCAGATAACGTATAACATCAGTTATATAACACTTGCTTTTTTAACTTTTATTTTAAAGTAGCTATGCAAACCCTCATCCCAAAAATGATTGTTCTTTTTTAATTAAACATGCTTAGCACAACCTTTTTAATAAGATAATTTCTCTGTAGTCGAAGAGCAGCAGTTTTGCTGTGTTTACTCTTGTCGTCAGTGGATGACATTTACAAGAGTCTTTAGTGATTAGTCATGTTCCAGGATGAAGGCTCCTTCAAGCTGTTCTTTGTGATGGCTGCAGCAAGCCCCATGCTCTCCTGGTGTACTGAAGATCGGGCACTGCAGCTTACAAGTGTTTTCTGTTGGTGACTGATTGCAGATGTTCATTTTTTGATGACAGTATTAGGATTTGGCAAGCGACGTTCGACAAATGTGGCACCGACTTAAGCCTAAGACAACAAAGTATCACAACGATGCAGCAAATCCTACTCTATATTAAATATTTGCCAAGGATAAAACAAATCTTAAAAACGGTTCCACTTTATTAGCTTCATTTGAAACAATCTCGCAGCTTGAGTGTCTGCTTAATGGAAACGGTGCTGTGAATATGTTTTGTCGCCCAAAGCAACTACATTCCCTCTCATTTGCATTTTACTTTCTGAAGGGAATCAAAGCCACAGAAGCTGACTTCTGTGCTTACTCTTAAACATGCTGCTCCACCACCCCACATTGTTCTTGCCTGACTCCAGAATGACCCCTAATTACATTTAATTACATACATGGATTTTTAACTTCAACATATTTAGAGAAAACATGTTCCCCTAATGATAATTGCTGCAAAAGTGCAGTACTGTGCAAATGTCTAAGGCCGACGAAGAAAATTATTTTTAGTGTTGGTTATCTGAGCAGTAAGTGTTTATTTGTGTGTGAAATGACTAGATAGCATTAGAATAAACACAAATAAGCACTGATGCAAGAAAAAGTAAAGTGAAAGTTTTATATTTTCAGAACAAGTCATGAGGCCAACATGACAAGGCAAGAATGAAGTTTTTGTACGCGGAATTGTAATTTGTTTTCAAGGAGTCTTACAGTAGAATCTGCCATAACTCTTCTTTTAACTTTGGCTGCTTTTTTGGTCTCTTCCTTGCTAAAAACAATCCCACAAGACTTCAGGTATATGGTGTGTGTTGGACTGATGTGGCCGCTTTAGTACGGTTAGTGTTTCATGTGCGGACATTCTCTGATACCAATCACTAAATACAGAACTATCACATAATAGGATACAGATTTGCTAAAATACATCATAAACAAAGTAGAAACGAATTAATATAAATGAAAAACAACAATATCCATCCACCACTTAATTGCAGAACCACAATGAGGTTGTTAATTGTGTTTGCCATGTGTGATTGTAAATGAAGATATGTGACAATGAACATCGGCTGTGAAGTCGCACTCAACCAAAGCACATGGAAAGTGACGTGACGAAAAGTGGACCAGTGATGCCCTGTGCAATTGCACCTTGACGTGTAGCTTGGAGCATCTCGAGTCGTACCAAAGTGAAACAACGGAGGGACACCAAAATGATGGAAAAATACAAATATTGTTTATGATGATGTGCGCCAAATCACAATCATTTGTCAAGCAATACACTGTCAATGAAATCAGTCCTTGTGCACTCACATATTTAAAAAGTAAGGTGCAATTAAAAAGAATAAATAAGGATGAAGAAAAACCTGTTGCTTCCCATACCCTCTTTTTCTTCCTACTGAAAGCTTCTTCTTCTTCTTCCTCCTCGTCTTTTCCCTTTTCTATGTGGGGTTGATGTGGTTGGTCCAAACTTCTCCATACAGCTTGGTTCTGCACCTCATTGTCAGTCAGACCCTTTTTCTTCTTTGACTTTATACTTCCATCTCTGCTTTGGCCCCCCTCGTTTTCTGTTCTCTTGGACTTCCACTCCCATCACTCTTTTGCTCAAATGTTCATTGTCTCTCCTCATCAGATACCCATACCTTTTCAACCCACATTCCTGTCCTTTCTTAGATATCTCTCCCACTTTTGTTACACCTCTGATTGTCTCATTTTTCTATTCTGCCCTTTTCTGTAATTCCACACATCCATCTGAACACATCCAACTTCTTCACAATGCACTTGCACCTGGGATGATCTGTTACACTCCCAGAGCTGGCTGCTACTGTGCTTCACTTTTCCATTACAAAATATTTCCTCTTCTTTTAATTACACCCCAGGTGGCTGAATAGGGAAAATATTAAATGCATGCAAGGGGAGCAGGATATAAACTTTTAAATATTAATTGCAATCTGTAAAATTATTAAATATTCTTAATGGGCCAAAAGCAGAACCAAAATCAAATGGATGTGACAAATCAGCCTACGACCTGGATCTTTCAGGAGTTGTCATAGACTAAGCTGGCCAACACATTTAATATGTGTGTCTCTCAGTCTCTTAAAGTTACATTGCCATGTCTCATAGCATGGGTCTTCCTGGTGTTTGTCATCATCCTTCTTCTCCTTCCTGGTTCTCTTTTATTTCAACCTTTTACTTTAAGCTGCTTTAAGTTTGTTAGGTTCAAGGTAAACACCCCTAGCCCATCTCTGTCCAAGCTCGCTTAAAAAAGAAAAAAACATCAGTACTTGTTAATGAGGTGTGCATATCTCTAATATTTTTTTCCAGGACTTTTTTACAAACTGTAATCTATCCATCTTGTTTTGTTGATAACTAATAGTTTCCTTCTTCCAGTGTGGCCTCTGTGTTTCTGTTCATGAAGTCTTCTGCTGATAGTCGTCTCTGACATACACACACATCAGCTCCCTGAAGACTGTTCCTGATCTGTCAGACAGGGGCTTTTTCTTGACTATAGTGAGGATTCTTCTGTCATCAGCAGTGGAGGTCTTCCTTGGCCTACCAGACCCTTTCTGATTACTGAGCCCACCAGTGTGCTCTTTCTTTTTCATGATATTCCAGACAGGTGATTTCAATCATCCTAAGGTTTTACCATTGTCTCCAATAGTTTTATTCTTGTTTTCCAGCCTCATAATGGCTTCTTTGACTTTCATTGGCATAAATGACTCCATAAGAGTGAACCTCAGTGGCTCCACTCCACCATACACCTGCCTCTCTTGTTGACTCCATGCAGTGCCAGTCATCTGACTAACTAAAAAACACATCAGACATGCAACTGGACCTGTGAATAAATTGAAACAGTGACATGGAACAAAATGACAAATAAATAAGTCATATCTGTTGTGATATATGGTCGGCCGTTCATCCCGGCCAATACCTCCAGACTGCTAGATGGAGCCCTCCCTGTAGCATGGAGGGGCCCCGAATTCCAGCAGGGCATCATGGACACTGGAGTGTTTATTCACAGCCTTGCTGGATACCATGGGGGCCGCCAGAGGTCGCTGCAGGCAGGATCAAGGACTATTTGCCTTACACCCTGGAAATACGTCTGACTCACATGGACAAGAGGAATGATGTGCTTCAGGGTTGAAGAAAAGGACTTTTTATCTGACCCGGAAGTGTTCCTAGTCATGTGGACAGAGAGAGTGAAACACTTCCGGGTCGAGGACTATAAAGGATTGTGGGAAACCCAGAGGGATGAGCTGAGCTGGGTGGAAGGATGGCAACAAGTCTGGGAAAGAGGAGGATTGTATTGATTATTTTTATTGTGGATTGGTTTATTTATATGAGTATTGTGGAGAGGAGGGTGCTTTGTGCACATTATTATCATAATAAATTCATAATTTGGACTTTTATCTGGTGTCTGGCGTATAGTCTGAGGGTTCAAGAGGATAATAGCACCCTCTATCTGTCACACTGTGTATTTGGAATTGCATGGTTTTGTTTTGACAGCATTCATGGTTTAATTCAATAGTGTGAGATACACTAGAAAAGGCATACAGACGTACAACATGCACTTGCAGGTGAACTAAATATTTTTTGCGATGTTTTAATGCAAAATGTGAGTTGTGGACACCAACATTCTGTAAATGTTTGGTCAAAAGAAGCTTATTTAGTTTGTTTGGGTTGTAAAAAGCTATGAGAATAAACGTTAGAAAACATGAGTAGCTCTCGGCCATTTTCATTTTGTAAAAGTAGCTCTCAGGGAAAAAAGGTTGGAGACCTCTGCTATATAGTGTGGACTAGCAATGTCCCTTAACATTCTTATTTTATGTCTGTACCTTTACAAATAAGAAGTATATTTTATATGCATGACATCATTCAGGGTATAAAAATCTGTGACTAAAGCATCAAAACCCTCAGTTCTAGTATTTCAGTCCATAGTGGTTATTTATTTTTTTTTATTTAAAATACCTCTGCTGTGAGAGCTCCCACAGATCATTCATCTCTAGAAGCACCCTAGGAGACTACATATACTCAGAAGCAGTTAGAAGAAATCAAACTGAGATAGTGATCTGCGGCTTATTTCATGTAGACCACGGGCATTTTCTTTTATCAGGAGAAATTATCATAAATAAACTGCTCACGAATAACGCCTCGGCTGCTCCAGACATATTGCACTTCCAACTGACATTGCAATGGCAATGTGCTCGTGAGAATCCTGCATATCTTAAGCTCACGCTAAGAAAGTTGGGGACATCTAAAATACATTCCAGGAAAAAGAGATAACATTTACGATACAATCAGATCATTTCACCCTGCAAATGTATCCTTGTGTGATATAATAAGTGCATTTTTCACTGATGCTAGCAAAGGGAAAAGAGAAAATAGCAAGGACGCACACAGACTTTGCTCTGTACATTGTGTGATTCTTTTCTTAATATTACTATCACGTTGAATTGTTTTCTCTTCATTTTTAGACACACGTCATGGTATGAATATTCTTCTCTACATACTGAGTTGCTACTTTCTGTGTAAATTTAATCCATGACTACTTGTACAAAGCAGTTGACCATTATTATTATTTTTTTTTTCTTCGTCAAATAAAGTCAAGTCAAGTGGCTTTATTGTCATACCCTTGAAACACCATATTTCAGCATGCAGTGGCATGAAATACAGGACCACGGTGTAGCATATACGTGAAGGCAGGACAAGTGGAAGACAGGTAAAGAGCAATACTGTACCATATGATAAATACAATACAATTTATTTTTGTATAGCCCAAAAATCACACAAAAAATGCTGCAATGGGCTTTAACAGCCCCCCAGCCTTGACACTCTAAGAAGACAAGGAAAAACTCCCAAAAAAACCCTTGTAGGGATAAAAATGGAAGAAACCTTGTGAAAGGCAGTTCAAAGAGAGACCCCTTTCCAGGTAGGTTGGGCGTGCAGTGGGGGTCAATACAATACAATACACAGAACGGAACAAATCCTCAATAAAGTAAAAAAATAAAAATTTTAGAAGTATGGAGTAGAATTTAACAGTAGATGATATCACATAATAGGATTTGGATTTGTTTAGAGTCCTGGAGACCTCGGCCATCAAGCTGCCTTCCCCATTTGGCCATTCCACAGCTGAGTCAGCACTGGGCCAGCCAATCCGATGAAAGGACCCCTCTTTCCCATGATTCCTGCTATCCTCCATCAGGGATGACTTTACCTTAGGCAGGCAAAACAACTTGGCAGGTGGGCCTTGATACCAAGTGCCACATTTGAGTACCGAGAAGAGAAACAGAATAGGTGAGGGTTAGTAACAAATTATAACTATTATATTACTTATGTTTTAGTGCTAATGACATGAAGCAGATCATTGATATTGGACTATCAGACCATTTTTTGTTACTGTTTAATATAGAAATAATGATAGAAAATATTCACGAGAAGCATATTGTTAAAAAATGCTTCTTTGATTCATCAGCAGCTTCAAAATGTATAAACATTCTAAGCAATCAGTCCCTTTGTAGTGCTTACAACAATAGTGAGAATAATGTCAATAGTAAGTTGGAAATTTTTAATAATAAGGTGAAAGCTGCTGCTGACATAGTCGCACCCGAAAAGATAGTTAAAAAATCTTCTTGCATTGTTATACCGTGGAAGACTCAAAGAGTGTCTGATCTTAAGAGAACATGCCGGAGAGCTGAGCGTAAATGGAGAAAAACTAAGCTGACTGTCCATTATGAGATATTGAAGGTTAAAATAACAGAATACAACAACATAGTCCGTCTTGAGAGGCGCTGCTATTTCTCTACAATTATAAATAACAATGCTAGTAATCCCAGAGTCTTATTCTCTAACATTGATCATCTGCTAAATCCAGGTCACTCAATGGAATGCCTCCAAAAAAACTTCCAGTAAAACTTGTGAGGCTTTTGGTGTATTTTTTAATAAAAAAATTAATGATATTAGAAATAATATAGCACATCTCCCCAATACTGAACCATATAAACCCCGGTACTCCATTTTAAACAAATTAAATTCTTTCACCAGGATAGATTTACCTGATTTATATTAAATAATTTTCCAACTGAGATCCTCCTCCTGGATCCTCGACCCAATACCAACAAGTTTTTTCAAAGTAGTATTGGGCGTGCTAATTGATAGTATTCTTGACATAGTAAATTTGTCATTAAATACGGGCGTCTTGCTAGACTGTCTTAAGACTGCTATAGTTAAACCCCTGTTCAAGAAAAATAATCTTGACTCCTCTGCTTTTGAAAATTTTAGGCCTATTTCTAACCTGCCTTTATTAAGTAAAATTCTAGAGAAGGTAGTCATTATGCAGCTTAATGACCACCTCAATAAACCTGCTATTCTTGATAAATTTCAGTCGGGTTTCAGAAAAAATCACAGCACAGAAACTGCACTCGTTAATGTAGTAAATGACTTGCGAGTGAATGCAGACAGAGGCCATTTATCTGTTCTCATCCTCAGATCTGAGTGCCGCATTCGATACCATTGATCATAATACTCTTAGAAATCGCTTTAGTCAATGGGTGGGCCTCTCTGGCAGTGTCTTAAATTGGTTTGAATCCTACCTGACAGGGAGAAAATTCTTTGATAGTTGTGGTAATTACAACTCGAAGACACATGATATACTATATGGTGTTCCACAAGGCTCTATCCTGGGTCCGCAGCTCTTTTCGATTTACATGCTTCCGTTAGGTCAGATTATCTCGGGGCATAACGTGAGCTACCATAGCTATGCTGATGAAACACAACTGTACTTATCAATAGCCCCTGATGACCCCGACTCTCTTGATTCACTGACACAATGTCTTACTTGTATTTTTGAATGGATGAGTAGTAATTTTCTCAAACTAAATAAAGAGAAAACTGAAATTTAAGTGATTGGCAAAAATGGTTAAAATGAGGTTATTAGAAATAAACTAGATGCATTAGGATTAAAAGTCATGATGGAGGTAAATATATAATTTATGGGTAACTATTGACTCTGACGTGAATTTTAAATCACATATTAATCAGTTTACTAGGACAGCATTTTTCCACTTTTCCACAGTGTCAAACTGGCATCCCGACCGGACATGGGTCCCAGCCATCTGCCACACCATTTAAGGCTTTATATGTTAAAATGAGGATTTTTAAATCTGCCCTAAATGTAACCGTGAGCCAGTGTAAGGATTTAAGAACTGGGGTTATGTGTTCGTATTTTCTTGTTCTTGTAATACTTCTTGCAACAGCATTTTGGATTAACTGGAGGCTGTATAAAGAACAATTTGAACATTCAGTGAACACCGCATTGCAGTAGTCAATCCTACTAAAAATAAATGCATGAATTAATTTCTCAGAAATTACGGTTTATTTAGAAAGTGCCTTAATTTCCCAACATTTTTAAGATGGAAGACACATGGACAACTTTGTAATGTGCACTTTAAATGACATGCTAGAGTCATAAATAGATAAGTAAATAAATAAATTATAGTTAAGCAAATAGGCAGTAATAAATTTTTATAACAGAAAGTATTGAATAAATAACAAGAATTAAAAGTACTGACAAATGTAACAAATGTACTGCCTATAAATAATAGTAGCAGGTCTGAGGGCCCAGTGGGAGCAGAGTTCAGAGTCCGGACAGCTCTTGAAGAACCTGGTACATCTGGTTTGGATGGTAGACTGCCATCAGGAAGTGGGACAAAAAGACCATATGGGTTTTTTTCATTAATGGTGTCAAGCTGTCAAGGATCTCCGTCTAGTTGGCTGCTCGGTCAAGAAGTTACGTCTCCTTCCAGGTGGGGTTGTGCTTGTATGACACAGGGACTGGAAATGGCGGAGTTAGTTGTCCTCACTTTCTGGTTTCCTGGCACTGTGTATAGGAAAAGGAAGTCAACCCAGTTAGCGAGCGAACCCCCCTCTCTGCCCATGGTAAGATTACATACCTGGGAGGAACCTGGAGGGTGACCCTTTGATGCACATGTACAGTATGACACCCCCCCGAACCTTGACAATGCTATAGCCTTTACGGATCTTGCCATGCTTTATCATGGGCATGATGGCACCAGTGTGTGTAGCCTGCCCGCTAAAATGTTTATCCAAAGCCAAGTTGTTTTTGGCTTTTGCGAAAGTCATACATGCTTTTGTCTCATCATGACTCGATGATGTAATGCCCTGCATTCATATAATTCCTTATGTAATTCCCTCGCTATAATGCCCTGCATTCTGGGGTCAGTCAGGCTTCCCTTTCCTGCCTTCAGCGGTACAGAACACTGTAACACGTCTCTTAACAGGCACTAAGAAATGTGACCATATCACCCCAATACTTGCATCCCTGTATTTGCTCCCAGTACGGTTTTGGATACATTTTAAGGTTCCCATCTTTACTCTCAAACCTAGAAAAGAATTGTCCCCCAGCTACCTTAATGACCTGACACCAGAAAGGTCTCTTGGGTCAGCTAATCTGTTTCTGTTGACTGCCCAGTAGGCTAGGATGAAACAGAGAGTCTCTGTCCTGGCTCTGAAACTGTGGAATGGTTTACCCCTGAATGACTTCACTGACTGCCTGCTTTTAAATCTTGTCTTAAAATATACTTTTATTCCCTGGCTTTTAATTCTCTAAAAGGGTTGTTTGTTCACCCTTTGTCCTGATTTAATAATCACATGTCAATTGTTTTATTTATTGTTATTTTAATTTTTACTTTATTTTGTTACCTGCGGTTGGCACGGTGGTGCAGTGGTAGCGCCGCTGCCTTGCAGTAAGGAGACCTGGGTTTGCTTCCCGGGTCCTCACTGCGTGGAGCGTGCGTGTTTTCCCTGTGTCTGCGTGGGTTTCCTCCAGGTGCTCTGGTTCCATCCCACAGTCCAAAGACATGCAGGTTAGGTGCATTGGTGATCCTAAGTTGTCCCTAGTGGGTGTGTGTGTGTGCCCTGCAGTGGGATGGTGCCCTGCCCGGGGTTTGTTCCTGCCTTGCACCCTGTGTTGGCTGGGATTGGCTCCAGCAGACCCCAGTGACCCCGTGTTATGATATAGCGGGTTGGACAATGACTGACTAACTGACTGTTACCTGCTGTCTGTTGTCAGACATACTGCAGTTCCCAAACCAGACAGTGATGCAGCTAGTCAGAACACTGTCGAATGGCGGTCCTTGTAGAATTGTTATTGTAATATTCTACTAATGTTTTTCTGGTGTGTCTTGTTAATTTTCGGATATTGGGATGTAGGGCTGAGGTGTTGGCATAATTCTATCCCTCCCTAATTTTCTCAGCATAACAGCTCCATCACTACGAAACCTCAGTAGACCCCCAGAAGTCAAAATGGCTACATTTGGAGTGCCACAGCAAAGGGCTCTGAATACTTATGTAAATGAGGGATTTCAGTTTTTGATTTTTTTAATAAATTTGCAAACCTTTTTTAAAAACAGGTTTTTACTTTGTCATTATGGGCTATTGAGTGTACAGTATATTAATGGGCAAAAAGTCAAATGTATGCTTTTAAAAGTAAATCTACCGAAAGTGCCGAAAGCCACTGTATAGACTTCCTTATTTATAAGGTTTTCTGAAATTTCAATAGTTTGGTGAACTTAAAAAAGTGCTTACTTACTATTAAACAGCTATTTAAATGTCTATAAAATAACAGCGTCTATTGTGGCACAAATGGCTAATGTACAAACTGTTCTTCTGTTGAGTACTGTGATGAGATTTTGCTGCCCACCTGGCTCATTTACTGCGATTTCACAGACTTACATTAGTTCTGCCCATTTTCAGGACTTAAGTGCCCTTCCACACATTTCTGGACACCGGAGAGCTAGAGGTAAATAACTGGGAAGTGCTAAAGTGCTGCTTATGCATACACAAGCAAGAAATTACTGTTTAGGAATGATTCAAAGTAAAGTTCCCTATACCTTTTTGTAATATTATTCAAATTACTGTAATATTTTAAAAAGAGCCTGTTTTTACCCATTTTCTATTCCCTACTGTCAACATTTCAGATAAGGAATTCTGTTTCATGAATATAGAAGGGTAAAAAACTAATATATTTATTCCAAGGTTAGGCAACTATATTTCACAAATCTTTTCAGTTGTTGTACATGTTGTGACGGATCACCTGAAAGTGTGAGAAATTAACCCTGACCCTGGAGCTTATTTGGTTTATTTGTACATGTGGAAAGTCTGCAGATTACCTTGACCGATAGAGATTCATACACTCGTTTGCCAGTCTGCAGTATTGGCAATGTAGTAGAATATGATTAAGACTGATGGATTGATTATCTGAGCTGAAGACTGAATGACAAATAAACAGAGAAAAAAGAAAGAGATTTTCAGACAACCTTTATTGAAGTCATAAAAAACACCTCCACATCAATATACAGTACTGTATAGTAAAAGAGAACAAACAAAGCAGAAAAGTTTGCACCACCCCATATATTGTAGGTAAAGTAGCAAAAAAAAAAAAAAAATCAAATAATAGCAAGTAGTCGCAATAGACTTAGCCAAACAATGACTGGTTTGGAGAGTGGAGTGCTCGGGTCTTATAGGTGCAGGACAGGAAGAGGCGGGTTCATAGCCAGAAGTGAGGTCTGTAGGAGGGCGTGGTTTGGAAACAGAAGTGGGTGGAGTTCTAGATGGGCTTTTCTTCTGGCAATCTTTAGTAGAGGGAGAAAAGGCATTAGTGCTGTTCATTAAACCATGACTGTGCATTTTAACCTCAGTGAAGCCCTTAGATTGCCTCCCATGCGCATGTGTGTGAGTATATTTCTCTATTATAATAAAAAAAAATCCTGGGACGAGACAAGACTTTTTGAAAGACGAGACTTTTTGGAAGATTTTTTTCAAGTCCCATGAGTTGACACTTTGGCCATGAGATGTTTTCAAGTCCCTCCCTCCTCTCAACCATAGAAATCCATGCACACGGTATTCTCACTTCTTATTTTGACAGATACATTCCTGCTCTCTCAGCTCTTATAAATTTTAACGTTTTCCTCACTTTAAGTTCCCAATTAAAGAAGATGTATTATGTTTAAATCTGACTGAAAAATGTAATCACGAAGTGTTATCAACAGTAAAAATGAGTACATAGGCAATCCTAGCACCGAGAAATGATGAAATCAAATGAATTAATGCTAAAAATGATGATTGCTTATACTGCATATTGATTATATGCGTATCAATAGACTATGCTGAAACAATTGGTAGTGATCGTGCATAAGATGAAAACATCACCTTACAATATTCCGAAGAATATCTACAACGGTTAACACCGTCCAGTCTTCCTCTGCACGAATTACTGTAGAAAGAAGGATGTATCCAAGAAAGGTAATGTAGACAGAAACAAACAGAACAAAATTGTATTATACAATGAATAACTGTAACACAACGTGACACATAAATTACATTCAAATTATTTTGTTTTAATATTTTTAATGTTAAGGTTAATTACTCGCTGTAATGTAAAATAGTAAATCGTACATCCGCATCCCCATATTCAAGCGGCAGAACTGCAAAGAGGTTAGCGCGTAGCTAAGGGGTTGGCAAGGGAAGTGAGCAGCAAAGCCCCCTAGTATATATATATTGTAAAAGGCGTTATATAGTGCCCGACCCGGCACAGACCACACAGAGGCACGATTTTAAAACACACAGGCTTTATTCTTTTCTTCACCCGTGGGCGCACGTCTTCCCCGTGACCCACAGGCAATACACAGTTCCAAAGCACAAAACTATAACCAACCCTTTCTGGCACCACCACTCCTCCCAGGCAACCTCGTCCTCTTCCTCCCGATTCTGGCTCTGAATGAAGGGAGGTTGGCCCGTTTTATAGCCCACCCGGAAGTGCTCCAGGTGCCTGACCAGCTATTCTTAATTGCACCTCCGGGTGGGGCTGGTAAGTCGTCCCTTGTGGCGGCTGGCTCTCCGCAGCACCCCGTAGCGGCCACCCCATCTCCCAACCTGGCTGTGGTGGACTCCATGTCCCATGGAGCCACGGGGGAGACTGAGGAAGGACCCACGGCCAGGGAGACTGCCTCCAGGCACCCCGGGAAAGGTATTGCACTGTCCATGGTGGCTCCCCCGGGACGTATGCAGCAGAGGCGTCCCGGCCGGGCATGGGACCTGGCTGTCCGTCACACTGCCCGTACCTCAGATGAGGCTTGTGGGGCTCACTGGCCTGCTCCGCGAGGGCCGGTCTTCTCCAGGATGGGGAGTCGGTATCCCTGTTTTCTCGGCTGCGCCCTAAGAAAACACAATGAACAGGTCTGGGGGTGTTGCCCCGACGTCCTTCGGGACAACACCGCCAGACATGGCCTCTGCGGCCACAGTTAAAACATAGCCGACCCCCTCCTGTACGGCCCCAGTGTGAGTGGAAGCAAGCAGGGAACCCCTGCCTCTTCGCCCCCTCCTAGGAGGGCTCGTGACAGTTCCGCCCCTCTGCAGTGCAGCCCTCCTGCGGCCCCAAGCTGTCAGGCATACACTGCGTCTTGTAAGGAGGTTCTGGTTTCCTCTTCCAGTTCCTCCTCTTTCTTTGGGACGCACTGGCGGTCTGAGTCCCTCTATGGGAAAAGGAGGGACCCTGCACCGCCTGCGTCCCTTTGGACTACCGCAAAACCGGTGCTGGCGGTCGGGGCGGGGTTGTTTGGCAGCCGGTTTCCACCTGCTGCCTCCCCGCACGCTCGTCCGCCCATCTGTCGGTCATCGCAGCAGCCTCTCATGCGGTGGGCTGGTCCGCCTGACAGGCAGTACTGATCAACACAGCTGCCGATGCGTCCCGCTCCCTTTTTTCTGCGGTACCGGTTTCACTTACCTGCACCGCTCTGTCCTGGCCACCCGCCGTCACGAAGCCATTTGGCCAGGGCTTCGTACAGGCTGCCGAGCTTCGTCTCCAGCCCCTCCTTCGCTTCCTGCAGGACCTGAAACACCTTCAACAAGGACTGTAGGGCCAGGACAACAGATTGCACCTACAGCCCAGGAAATGTTAATTGTGGCGGCCAGCGGTGGATTTGGGCTCTCCTTGTCGCCCCCCGCCGACCATGTGCCAACAAGACCCTGTGGATCCCCCACGGGCCCCTTCGGGTAGTCCGGAGGAGAGGGAAGGGAGTCTGTCATCCCCGCCTGCTGATCCTCCTCGGCGGGTGATTGACACACGCCCCCTTTATCTGACTTTTGGAGCTGCTCCTGCTCCACTTGCAGGGACACCGCGCTGGAAGCTCATCCGGGCTTTCCTCCCCCAGCCGCTGGATCAGGCCTAAGGGAAGACACAGCTCCACCTCGCTCTCACCCGAGCTGGCTCCGCCGTCATGCCATGGACACACGTCCCCCTGCCCGCATCGGGTGCTTCGGAACTTGGCGTCCAGGAGGTAGGATGACCCACATGCGGAAAGACATACCTGCGGCCCATTACCAACCTCCGGCTGCAACCCATGCGGCGGACTAGCGTGGCAGCGTCTGCCAGTTGGCCTCGGAGACTGAGGAAGGACCCACAGCCAGGGAGACTGCCCCCAGGCGCCCCGGGGAAGGTATTGCACTGTCCATGGTGGTTCCCCCGGCACGTATGCAGCAGAGGCGTCCTGGCCGGGCATGGGACCCGGCTGTCTGTCACAATATATATATATATATACGGGAGGGTCTGTTGAAAAAGGCTGTGATGATAACGATCAGTTCCGAGTAAGCAGCCCTCCGACAGGAGGCGGCGCCGCGGGCTGTATCTTGGCGAGGGGAGTTCGAGAGGACGCTGACTGGACACGGGCTGCTAAGTGCCCCGGGTCCTAGCGCCCTCCGCCCCGAGTCAGCTGCGGTCTTGCGCCGCACTATAGGGATGCAGACGGGAAAGAGGCGCCTTCTTTTCCATAAGGAGTCTCAAACCGTCATGGCGTCCCAGAGTAAACGGAGGAATAAGAGGCTGGGTGCCGATTCCTCCGATATGTTGCGGACGCAGACGGGAAAGGGGCTCGTGTTGGTTAATACAGAGTCGCATATCGTCAAGGCGTCCGAAAGTGAAGGGAGGATTAAGCGGCTGGGTGCTCCTCCAATACAGTGAGACGCGTTGCTGGGTGCACGCGTACGGCTGGCCGCCCTCTGAGGGAGCAGAGGGAATCCCTGAGGCCGGCGGTGAGAGAGCAGGCGGTGCCGACGGTTCCACTATCGAGAGGGACACGGAAGCCGCGGAGAGGGTGCCGATCAGGCAAGTGCCGGGGTGCCGGTTGGAGGGGAACGCTGCCCGTGCGTGTACGAGCTGGGTGCTTTGGCAGCGGTTCTGCCCCTGTATTCTCTTTTGTAGGGACGGACCCCGGGCGAGCTGAAGGAACCCCTTCGTGGCGGAACAGCCCTCTGATGTCAGGCCGTCTGCAGAATGATCTCTCTGCCGGTGCGCAGGTGCGCTCACAGCTGGAGGAGCCTACGGGGGAACCAGTGGCTCGGAACAAAGGGGCGTGGAGGTCCCGGAGGGGATGCCGACCGAGGAGGCCCCGGGGTGCCGGTAAAAGGGGGGAGCACAACCTGTGCGAGGCGCAGGGATGCACCATGGGTTGGTGCTCAGATTGTGTCTCCACCCCTGTCCCTGCTAGGAGTGCGGGGCCGGACCCCGGCTATTCTCGAGTGGGACCCGTTTCGGGGCTTTGCTGCCCTCGCGGGACGGGTCGCTCTTACCCACGAGTGGTCTTCGCTGGCTGTGGGGCACTGCCAGGGGCCATGACCCGGCCGGGACGCCAGGAGGGACTGGAAGAGGGTCAGAGCCCTGCCTGGATCACGTGGGGTTTGCCTTCCGGGTTGCTTTGGGGGCCACGGGTCAAGGGCATGAAAGCCTTTACCTGTAGGGGCCCGTGGTCATCGCCAGGAGGCACCCCAGTGCCTTGGGGACCTGTTACCCCAGCACTTCCGCCACACCAGGAAGTGCTGGGGAAGATTTATGACAGCGCCCGGAGAGCAGCCGGGAGGACAGCCGGCACTTCCGCCACACTGGGGCGTGGCCAACAGAAGATTGCCGGGAACACCTGGGGCTCATCCGGGTCCTCTATAAAAGGGGCCGTCTCCATTTATTCGAGGCTAGAGTCGGGTGGACGGAGGACGAGGCAAGAGGAGCTGTGGAGGCGGCCCGAAGACAAGGCATTGTGGCCAGGACTGTGTTATTTGGGGTATTGTGCACTTTTGAACTGGGTCTGAGTGACCATTGAATTGGGTCTGAGTGACCAATATTGTAAATATTGTGTTTAATAAACGTGTGGTGGTTTTAAGACAACATGTCCGCCTGTCTGTGTCCGGGCAAAGTTCACAATATATAAAAGGAGAGTTGGGATCTGAGAGACTGTGTTTGTGGAGGAATGAAGAGTTAAGGCGGGTGGGGGAGTCACGTGATCATCTCCCCTCCCATTTACATCATTTCATTCACTTCATTTCGCTCCGCAGCTGACGCGGTCTTGCCGTTCGTTTTCCTTAATGTTTAGTCCTCTCCTTTACTGATTTATATAAAGGAGAGTTGGGATCCGAGAGATTGTGTTTGTGGAGGGATAGAGAGTTAAGGCGGGTGGGGGAGTCACGTGATCATCTCTCTTTTACTGATTTACTGTTTACTAGATGCAGTACTTACTGAATAGTATTTTTTCCTTTAGTGTTTCTACTTAGTGTTTCTTAAAATGTTATATATAAAAAAGCCATCCATGTGTCTCTGCTGCTATTTTCCAGACCATGGGGCAGACTCTGAATTGTTGTCCCACGAGACAACCCTGCTTGGTGTTGTAGATACCACCAGGTGTGAGCTGGGATCGACCATTGCTACTTCTGCTTGACCTGGAATTATGTCCTTCAGACTTTGCCCAAAAACCAAACAATTCCTGGAGCTCTCCATGATACTTGCTGTCCATGGGTCGTGTGGCGCACTCATCCTGAGCAAACTGTTCCTGCTGTGTCAGGTTTTAAGTGGGCCTTTTCCAGACTGTTCTTTCCATAAATGCTCAATGGGATTCAGATCAGGGCTCATAGAAGGCCACTTCAGAAGAGTCCCAATGTTTTGTTCTTAGCCATTCTTGGCAGCTTTTAGCTGTGTTTTTTTGACTCCTTATCCTGTTGGAGGATCCATGCCCTGTGACTTAGATAGAGCCTTCTGACACTGGCCAGGACACTTCACTCCAGAATGTCTTGATAGCCTTGAGATTTCATTGTTCCCTGCGCAGACTCAAGGCACTCTGTGCCAGATGCAGCAAAGCAGCCCCAAAACATTAGTGAGCCTCCTCCATGCTTTACAGTAGGTATTGTGTTCTTTTTCTTTGAAATCTTCAGTTTTCCGCCTCTGGTCATACAGCTGATATGACTGGCCAAAAAGCTACAGTTTTGTCTCACCATTCAAAGGACATTCTAATAGAAGCATTGTGGCTTGTCAGTATGCATTTTAGCAAATTTACTTTTCAACAATGGAGTCCTCCTGGGTTTTCTTTCATTGAGCCCACTGTCACTTAAAAAGTGATGGTTGGTGTTATCAGACACTGATGGACCTTAACCTTGGAGTTCATCTTGTTTCATTTTGGAAGTTTTCCTTGGCTTTTGGTCTGCCATTTTCACTGTCTTTCTGCCCATTCTGGGGTTGATTTCCTTTTGTGGCCGCATCTAGTCAGTTTGGCTACAAAGCTATGGCCCTTAAATTTTTTAATAATATTTACTACTGTTGTCAAGGGAACATCACTCTGCTTGGAGATGGTGGTCTTCTAGCCTTTGTCTTTAACATGCTTGTCTATTGTTTTCTTTTGGATCACCTCAGACAACTCTCTCTCTGGTCCATGTTCAGGGTGGGACACACAATGACACCAAACGGCAGAGTGACGACTTTTCTCGATTTAAATCATCTGAATGACTAAGTACATGATTGGAGATGTGTGATATGAATTTCAGAAAACAGCTAGTATTTCAGATACTTGAAATATAATTTCTCAAGGTCCCAACAACAGCGTCCAGGCCATTTTCGAAGACCTTTGTAGAATAAGCAATACTTGATCTCTTGTCACACTTTACGCGATGACATATCAAAGGAATGCAGGGGATACAATTGCTTTTCATTTCATCATTTCTCAGGAGGCATACAGCACTTTTGCAATGATCCGTAAGGAGACCAACAAATTTGTCTATGTCTGTATATATACTGTATATTCCATGCCTAAGATCACAATGCAAAATGCCAAACATTGGCCGGAGTGGTGTTAAGCATGCCGCCATCATTAAACACTGCAGCAGTGGAAATGTGTTCTCTGGAGTGATGAATCACGCTTCACTATCTGGCAATCTGATGGATAAATCTTGGTTTGGTGAATGTCAGGAGAATGCTAGCATCTGGACTGTAGTTTGGTGGTGGAGGGATAATGGCCTGGGGCTGTTTTTCAGGGTTTGGCCTAGGCACCGTGGCTCCAGTAAAGGCTACAGTTAATGCTACAGCATACAAATACAGTTTACATAATTGTGCACTTCCAGGTTTGTGGCTTGGAACTTGTTGAAGTCCCATTTCAGTTCCAGCATGATGACTTTGCACCTGTGCACAAAGCCAGGACCATTAAGACAAGTAGGACCTCAGGGGGCCTGCACAGAGTGAAGACCTCACTCCTGGTGAATACCTCTGGGATGAATTAAAAAGGTGATTGTGAGCCAGATCCTCATGCCCAACATCAGTACCTGACCTCACAAATGATCTTTTGGCTAAACAGACCCAAATTTCCCAGAGTCACATTTCTAAACCTTTACTGAAGAGTGGAGGCTGTGATAGATGCCCATGTTTTTGCAATGGGATGTCCAACAAGCTCATACAGGTGTGATAGTCATGTGTTCTAGCCATATATGGCTGGAACCAGTTTGAGAAATCTTGGTAAAATATAGTGAAAAAGACAGAGCTCTGTGCTGTTGAAATCTTTTGCGTTGCTTTTCTACGACAACATTACGCTGAAACTTTTTAAGCATGTTTGTGCTCTCTACTTTTCATACTTCAGACATTCAAATTAAATGTATCATCCTCTGGCACCCAACCCCTTCTTTTACTTTCCTTTGTTTACTTTCACAATACTTTCAGTAAATCTTGGTCAATCACATTCCAGAATTCATGATGGAGTTCAATTAGAAGGCCATCTATACCTGAGACTTTTCCTTTACTGAGTTCTTGTAGAGCATTTTAAAACCCTGTTAGTGTCTGTGCTTTGTTTAAATCTTTTAAATCTCCTTTAGAAACTTGAGCAAAGTTCCATAATTACAAAGTTTTATAGAACCTGCTAACCCTTATATCAGCAAGGTAGTCTTTCTGTCAAATCCAATACTCTTAAACAACATACAACTTTGCTCTGTGAGTTCCTTTTTCAAAACCAAAAGTATTCCTTTTGTGGAACCATTTTGATTAACATTTGCAAGTATGCTTTGTAATAGCTTAGAGCCCCTGCAACTCATATGAAGCATCTCTGACTATAAAAGATTATTGCCATTGCTAGCATATTGCTAGAATGTTCTGATTTCGAACAACCGTTGAAAGTTGGTGAACTATTTTACCTTCTCAGAAATGGTATTTATTTGAAATAAACATCTCAAATGAAAATACTTTGACAATGCCTAAAGGCAGAACAAGGCCCAATTTTACTTTTTAAACAACACATCACTACACTGTGTTAATAAAAGCCTGTAGGTAAAACATATAGAGTATAAACATATAGAGTATATTGTACAGGATGCTGCTCATAAAAACTAACTTTAGGTATTTTGATAGATAGATAGATAGATAGATAGATAGATAGATAGATAGATAGATAGATAGATAGATAGATTGGCTGGCTGGCTGGACGAAAAGATAACTTTGTGTCTAGCCAGTATAATATAATTGATGGACCAGTGGAATCCAGAAGCTCTAGGTGGCAGTGGTCCTTATATAAGAATTCAGTCGGGACACCCGCAGGGGTGCTAAGGAGATGGTGTTTGGATGTGCAGCACTGCAGGGGTACCTTGGAATCAATAGTGGACAATTTGGAGGGAGGACCACCCTACTTTATCTATGGCCTTGAAGTGCTTCCTCAAGGAGACAGAATGGCACCAGAAGTATTCCTGGGTCCGGCATGAAAAGGAGCAAATGCCATACATGGAAAAAGTCAGAGTCGAGAGGCAGTGGGCAACACTCAGAGGAGAGAAGGATGAAGAATTGGTAATTTAATGTTAGTTTATTGTATAGTCGTGACTAAGTGTTGGAAGAGGTGTTCATTTGAAGGTGTGCTGGTAGGGGGAGCTGCTGGACACAGGCTCTCCTGTCATGGGGAGCTCCGGTCTGATGCAATGTGATAGCACCAGAAGTACTTTAGGGCCTGGTATAAGGGACGCTGCACCCAGGGAGTCGGAGTCGGATGGAGGTGGACAACGCTTGCCGGGAGGTGTGCAAGGAGTATGAAGAAGTAGTGGACATCAGCAGTGCTTAGCTTGTGTTGCTAGTATTGGTGAAGAAGCCTGTAAAAGGTATTTGTGAACTTTAAACAATTTTATCTGAAGCTGTGACAGTGTGTTGGTGAAGATGTGTCTGGGTTTAGGGAGCTGTTACTCTCCCTAGTAGTCACATTGTAAAACTAATGCAACCTGATTACTTGCTTTTTGAATATTTAAGTTATCTGACTTGTATGGAGATTTTTAAATTATGTGTTGCATCAATTGAACCATAGTCAAGGAACTGTACCAGCACTGATGTCTCTTATTACATTTAATGATGTCTTGAATGGAAAAGTAGAATTGTTTAATAAGCACATTGGAAGTTGGAACATTACCTTCTTGTGCCTGTTTTTATTCTGACTCACTGGTTTTTGGTTGTGACTATCAGATGGCAGGTGTCCATGGCTAAGATTGAGATGCCCGTTCTTCACAGATACAACACTGGATTGCTGGTAAGCTGGTGAAAGCACTTCCTTATTTTATAATCCCATATACTGTACCTTTTACTGCTACTATAGACAAATAGCCAGGGATTCCATAGCAGCTATAAAATGCTCTACAGTAGTGATAATCAACATCCCTGCCTGTTTCTGCGCTCTAATATGAAGTGGGCTTCTGGAACGGAATACGGTAATTGGATCCAAGCACTTTCATTCTCCTCGCCGTCAGTCATGCTAATGGATCTTCCTCAGTCACTACAGCAAAAGAGTGGCAATTACACTGTAGCCAGAGGTATATTAGTGGTGGTCTACTCTCCATAGCAATAGAACCCATTTCTCCAGCCTTGTGGCAGCAACTCTTTATCGTCACATTCTAGGGAGTTATTTTTAAAGAGCTAATACATGTTAGTCATTGGTTTTCTTCCTCCTGCCATTTCTTTATAAGCTCCATTGAGAATTTCCAGTATATCAGTAGAAATCACAATTCATCTAACTTTGCCTGTCAGTTCTTCCTTACCTTCAGGAAGCAAACATTTCATCTAATGTAAACTTACCAATTTAGCGTCACTTGTTTTCCTTTCCATTGCTGGTGGAGTTTCTGTCTCTCCGTGTGCAATGGCAGCTGAAGGAGGACCCTTTTATTAATCTCCTTATTCCTCACAGTGCAGTGTCCAATTCCTTTTCTTACTAAACATCTCTCATTATTCTACACAAAACAAATGATTTGGTCTGATGTTGCGACAGCTATGTATTTAGGGCAACTACTTAGCAATATGCAGACTTTAATCTTTTATATTAAGCTTAGTATCCAGAGAAATCCAGACCCCTTCACTTTGTGAACACTTTATAATGCCATAGATTTCATTTTCAATGCATACATTTGCCATTTGTAACAATCAATCTACACTCAGTATCTAATAATGACAAACTGAAAACATGTTCTCAGAAACGCCTGCATATTTATAGAAAAACCAAAAACTGAAATCTGTAATTCATGTGAACTTTCAAGCCCCTTTTGGCAGCAATTCCAGTTTTGAATCATTTTGGGGGTTGGTGGCAGGAGTGGCACTCCAGCCACCATAAAAAAAAAGTCACACTGTTCCATTCCTTCTGAACCTGTGTGATGCTGAGGTGTCACCCCCTGCATGGCTGCGCTTGGGTCCTAATCTGGGGGTGCTGAGGTGGTTTGTCATTGCCTGGATGTGGCAATGCGTCATATCAGCATGTACTCCTAACCTCTCTCTCTTGCTTGTCTCTGCAAGCTTCGTACACCTGTTGTTCTATGCGGTTTAAGTTTAAATCTGGACTTTGGCTGGGCCACTCAAGGACAGTCAGAGGTTTGTTCTTAAGCTACTTCAGCATTGTCTTGGCTGTAGGCTTCAGGTCATGGTTGTGCAGTCTGAGTTTGTGTGTAATCTATTGCAGATTTTCTTCAAGGACCTTTCTGTATGTGGCTACATTCATCCTTCCTTAATTTCTGACAGGTCTCCAAGCACCTACATATCATGACGCTGCCACCAGCATGCTTCATTGTAGGGATGGTATTAGGCAGTACCTGGTCTTCGCCTGGAGTTCTGCCCAGATAGTTAAGTTTGTATCTCATCAGACCAGACAATCAATTTCCTGATCTTCTCAGTCATATGCCTTTTACTCAAGAGTGGCTTCTGTTTAGCAGGAAGTATGACTCTGTTTCTCCTATTTTAGCTTCTTTACACTGGCTGCCTGTCAGCTTTCAAATTGATTTTAAAATCTTGCTGCTAGTTTTTAAATCTTTACATGGGCTTGCTCCTGCCTATTTATCTGAACTGTGTGTTTTACACCAGCCATCCAGAGTGCTTAGATCTTCTGGTCAGTTGTCTCTTGTTGTCCCTTGTACCAAATGTAAAACCAAGGGGGACAGAGCATTTGTAGCTGCTGCCCCTCGCCTGTGGAACTCTTTACCTTGTCACATAAAGGAGTCGTCTACAATTGAACTGTTCAAAACAAGATTAAAGACTCACTTCTTTTCACTTGCATTCAGTGACCTTCAGTAATACTGATGGTTTCCTCTTTGTGATCATATAACATTATTTCTATTTATTTATTATCTATCTTACTTTATGTTCATATATTTTATTACTATTTATGCTTTATTGTTTTTTTTTTTGTATTATTGTAAAGTACTTTGGCCGCAGCATTACTATGTTGTTTTAAATGTGCTATATAAATAAATTGACATTGACATTTAGAAGGTCAGGTTAGGTTTGGGAGCATACATTAGTACAGCACATTGCCGCACCCACCACATAATGAAACCGCTCGGGATCCTGGTTGGCAACCCCCCAGGCAGACACACAATCCTGTCAAACCCACCAGAAATGACCCTCTTTCTGCCGAAGCCATGTGTTACGTGGACATTCACTTGGCCTGGTCCAGCCAATCGTGTCCTCAACAATGAGGATCCTGTGAGCCAGATCACCGATCAGATCAGGGAATCGCGCCACATGGACATACTGCCATAACTGACGCTCCCTCACAATTCAGGTAATGTGCCACATTCTGGACACCATGAGTAACCACTCACTCGACACAAAGTCAAACCAGTGGTACCCAAAGACTCTCTTAAGAGACACTATACTGAAGAAGTTCAGTCTTCGTCTCAGGTCACCAGGTAGTGTCCATGTGTCACAACCATATAGAAGGACTCTAAAGACTTGGCCCTTATACTTTTGCAAAGATATCGGATTTAGCCACTGCACCATAATCTGGCCTGGTATCCTGCTGACATGTTTGTCCTTCTCATAAGACTTCTCATGTCACCAGATGACTTCTGACGCTCTGTTACAGTGACCAAATGGGTTCTTGATCACCATCCCTAACAAAAGCCTTCTTGCTCGGTTACTTAGTTTGGCCAGATTAGAAGAGTCCTGGTGGTTCCAAATTCCTTCCCTTTCATAATTATCAAGACACCTGACTGATCTGCTTGTGTGTGTGTGATCAGCCATGAACACCCAGTCAAACCCAGAGTAGCACTTGCTTGTGCGCACCCACACCTGTTCGGAGCCTACATGCTCTGGTACAAGATTACTTATTAAGACCTACACTTCGCCATGGACCCTTTATCACACATCTTTGTTAAATAAATTTTTTAAACTTGCTATAATACAGAGAGCCTTATATTCTGTTGCCAAAGTGAAATGAGAATTAAGAAGAAGAATCTGAGATCAATAATTTTTCTCTAACAGGTGTCAGCTAAATAATAATTAGAAAGTCTGAATTAGTGTAAGCCAACCTAAGTTGTGGTGTTTGTAAAAAATGTAGTGATTTACTTCATGAGGCAGGAGTACTTAATGAACAAGAATGGTTGTGTCAGATATTTACTATATTAAAATATATTCTTCAATTTAATTGTTTAAACTCTAAATATTTTCCATTGTAATAGAAAGTTATCATTTTCACCCCCTGACAGAGCTCCATAAAGAATTATATCCTTAGTAAAGGACTAAAGATCAAAAATGAAATTAACATATATACTTGTGTTTAAGTCGAGATCTGATTCTATGATCAATTTTTCGGGTTTCAAGACCCAACTTATATGCCCGTTCAAAAATGCAACACTTACATTTTTTTTTAACATCTTCTTGCCTCCTCCAATCTCACATCAGTTTCTCAGACACACCAAATTTTGTTGCAGTAACGCAGTTACCAATTTCTTTCGCCACTTCAACGACTTTTAATTTAAAACCAGCTTCATATTTTCTTCTGATCGAATGCTCCATCCCAGATAAGGGATGCTCTTACGATAAAACTGTATGACGATGTCAGATACAAAAAACACAAAACGGTACAAATGTCGCTTCAGAATAGTTTGGGTATTACTGTGTAGTCACGTAGGCACAATACATAGACAAAAAACATCTGTGTGCTCCGTGGTTACTCTCTCAGGTAGGCGTTAGCATATCATAACCTCTTGGACCAATAGCGTGAGTTTTCCTCATTTGATTTATAAGACCAACATTATAAAATACCGGAAATTAAACGGAAAAAATCAAGTCCTGACTTATTCGCAGGAGAACTTAAACATGAGTACATATGGTACATTCATAATCACTGATCTTGAAATAGTCTTAAACGACACCCCACATGGTTATGTTTGAAATTTGTTATTATTAACCATCTGGAAGAGGTTCTTAGAGGGCTAGAACTACTGGTAAAGAATCAAAAATCAAAAATATTAATATATTTGTGATCGGCAATCTACAAATAGCATAAACAACACTCTACGTGCCTATATTTCCAATCCCAAATTTTTTGACGTATTGTGAATTAGGAGTAACTTTGACCCCTCATACCCCATTAGGGAGGTTGGTTGATGTGGCAAGCACAACTTCAGGTCCTTCTGATTATTTTGGCTGACCAAGTGAGTACACTGGTCACAAAGGCAGTGTTGGGGTGCCAACTGGGTCGACCCTTATTTACAGCAGGAGTGGGAAAATATTGGTCCTGGAGGGCCGCAGTGGCTGCAAGTTCCCTTATTAAACATCACCCAGAGACAGTCCTTCCCTGTCTGCTTCTTTTCTCATGGCCACAGAACATATTAAGCCTATGTCCGGTCGGGATGCCTGTCTATTTAATTTGGGGCTTTCTGCCCGGGTAAGGAACCATCGTTTCTGTTTGGGATGTCTGTCCATCCATTAGGGCCACCTAGTTCAGGTGCGACCTCCTTCCCTCTCTTGGCCGGGATGCCTTTACATTCCCTCGGGGCCTCCCATACAGTTAGAATATTTTCCTGATTCCTTACTGGGATGCCCGTCCATCCCGTGTGCCACCTACAATACATAATGACTAACACAGTGTCACACATGTGCAATTGGGAGGCAGCTAAAGGGCCTGAATAATGGTAATTTCATGCCAGACCAGGAGGCAGCAAGGTGCACTGACTTTCTTTCTCAATCCCTTGCAAACCATCCATGGGAAATCCTGTACGGTTACAGTGCCTCTGATGATGGAACTTCTGGGGGGCCTCTAGTGACGTCATTTCAGGTGCATACCCCTCTAATGGTGTCACTTCCTGTCTTGGCAAATAAAGCCGCCATCTTTGACAACCTGCCTCAGGTCTGTTTTGGACTCGAACCTGTAAACAACTCCTAAGAATAACCCATTTGCAGCCAGGGAATATTATACGGATGGCTCATTCTTGTGACAACGGAAAAACAGTCTAACGCTACAAACACAATAAAAATAATAATAATAATAATACAAGCCAGAAGTACTTCAGCGAGAGAGACATCAATGTAGCTAAGCCCTTGGCGATGAATCTCCTCTGTATCAGGACCAGCATCAAATCCACCAAGTCCATAGGGTGACTCTCCAACATTCTGACATTCAACCATTTCTCATACCACCAACATCCTTGTCTCTAAAAAGATACAATTGTCTTGCTAATTTCAAGAAAGAACAAAAGAACAGTACACTAGAAAATGTTTGCGTCACTCCTGATTCTCGCAGCCCACTACCATTCGTAGGAAATCAAACTGTAGACGTGTACCATGACCACGACATGGGAGGAAAGCAGATAAATTGTCATTAAAATAGAAGACCTCTTCTTGTAATACCTACAGCAGTGTGCTGCCTTAGTTTGCCAACAATCAGAGTGATTTATCAGCTTATAAAGGCTTACAGATTAAATTTGGAATTTTTTGTAGCTTTTCAATAAAAATTAAAACAAATTTTTCTTTGTGTACTATAATCTTTTTATCATCATTTCATGTATTGATTCATTCATTGAAAACCTAATGAAAATAAAAAATGTTATCTGCTTTTGTTAGCACTAAATGTTTAGAATATTTAAGAGTTTTATTATTGGTAATGTGTGTGAAAAGAGGTGTGTGCACTCCAGATAAGTTTGTTCATTATTGTAATCTGTAGTTGGGTCTAAATACCCATTTACCTGGGAGGGCTTTAATCGTTTCTTAATCAGATTACTTGTTTATTGGACATGTAATCCACCCTGTGACAAAGCAAGCATCTCAATATATTAGTTGAATTCTGTGTTTGATTCTTTTCTTTCAGTTTGTCTTATTAGTCAATCAGCACCTCTGGACATATCTGCTGCACCTTTTGAAGATCTGTTTTTAGCTCTTACAGGATCTTTCTGAATTTTTAGTTTATTTATTGGCCCTTGTTATGCAGTGCACTCTATAATGTTTGGGACCAAAACACTGTTTTTTTTCCTTGATGGACCACTATGGTCCACAGTTTAAAAATACAAATCAAACAGTCCAGACATGACAAATGTACACATTGCAGGCTTTCATTTAAGTCACATGGCACTTTTTCTCTCCATGGTCCCTCTTATTTTAGGGCATCATAATGTTTGAGACATAGCAATAAACTGATTCAAGATAATTCAATTTGAAGTCGTTCTGGCAGGAAGGAGCGGGTCCAGGTGGACAGACACTGGAAGTGATGTCAATGGTGCGACAGCTGTCAATCTTCTAGTCTGCAGAGGGAGGAGGAGAAAGGCATTGGGATAAAGCGTCAACCCCTAGAATGACGAAAAAATGACAATCAGTGGAGCCCTTAAGCTGTCCCCTATGCACCCTCGTGTGACACTTTTCGTCAATCTTATTTCCTCGATTTCTCCTTTCCTTTTGTTTTACACTATTCTGGTTCTTCATTCTTCCCTTTTTGCTTCTTTCAGGCTCTCTTTAAACAGCCGTGGCTGTGGTGCCCTGATTATGACCCACGGAGCACTGATCAGCTGAGATGAATGTGCCTCCATGTTAACAACCAATCAGTTTGCCTCCACACTGATCACCCTGCAGCCTGCACCCTCAGAGTCCGTGCCGCACCGTTTTTATCTTAAAATTCACACGGTCACATATTCCATACTCACTTACCACTCAGCCAGCCAGTCCTTGAACTTGCCTGCCCCTATTCACTTCTCGAGGTGAAAGCAGACTTAATCAAGTGGTGTGCTGCGACACGACCCAGGAGACTTGCCTTTTAAATCCTCACTCCGATATGTTGGGCTGCTGCCATCTAAAGTATGGGCGGATTAAACTTGCCCCAGAGACAGCCCTGCTCTATCTGGTTCTTTTCTAATGATGAGGAAAGGTATTAAGTCGGGATACCTGTCTATTTATTTGGGGCTTTCTGCCTGGGTAAGGAACCATCGGTTCTGTTTGGGATGTCAGTACATCCATTAGGAACACCTAGTCCAGGTCAGGTGCAACCTCCTTCCCTCTCTTGGCCAGGATGCCTTTACATTTTTTCTCCATGGTCCCTCTTATTTCAGGGCATCATAACATTTGAGACATAACAATGAACTGATTCAAGATGATTCAATTTGAAGTCATTCTGGCAGGAAGGAGCGGGTCCAGGTGGACGGACACTGGAAGTGATGTCAGTGGTGTGACAGCTGTCAATCTTCTAGTCTGCAGAGGGAGGAGGAGAAAGGCATTGGGATAGAGCGCCAACCCCTACAATGACGAAAAAAATGACAATCAATGGAGCCCTTCAGCTGTCCCCTATGCACCCTCGCATGACACTTTTTTGACAAACTTATTTCCTCATTTACTCCTTTCTTTTTTGTTTTACACTATTCTGGTTCTTGATTCTTCCCTTTTTGCTTTAAACAGCCATGGGTGTGGTGCCCTGATTATGACCCACGGAGCACTGATCAGCTGAGCTGAATGGGCCTCCATGTTAACAAGCAATCAGTTTGCCTCCTTACTGAACACCCTGTGGCACGCACCCTCAGAGTCCATGCCGCAGCGTTTTTATTTTAAAACTCACACGGTCACATATTCCTTACTCATTTACCACTTCCTTGATGCTGCCTCCCCTATTCACTTATCGAGGTGAAAGCAGACTTAATCAAGTGGTGTGCTGCGACACGACCCAGGAGACTTGCTGTTTACATCCTCACTCCCCGTAAGCAAATGCGTGTGATCGTCCACAGAGCACATGCATGTAGATGTCTTCACAATGGTAAGTGTGATGGATAACCAGAACCCTTTTTCCCGGCCGACATATCTCCTTAATGGAAGCACCAGGGGACCAGATATGCGCAGGGCACTGCCTCCCCCAGAGCGCTAGATGGTTTGCAGCGGTGCTTCTGATTCCCACAGAGCTCCTTGAGATCTGGAGTTTGGTACAGCCCTGTTGGGTTCCATAGAGACCTCTAGGAGGAGCTGCTGAGCCCTTCTTTGTCGGCCTTCCACCATAATTAGGAGTGCTTCTGGATCTCACTAACGAGCCACCTGAAGTACTCCGAGGTGCAGCATATACAGAGCCGCCTGCCTTCATTTAGAGAACACAAGATGGGAGGAAGCTTGCTGGAGGAGGAGTAGAGGTGGAAGGAGAAAGAGAAAGAGAGACAAGAAGAAGAATAAGGCTCATTTCATTATTGTACTTGTGTACAGTGTTGACTGTGCAACTTGGAAACAAGAGTTTCCCACAGCAGAATAAAAGCCTGTGTTGTGCTTGG
Source organism: Polypterus senegalus (assembly GCF_016835505.1). Taxonomy (NCBI): domain Eukaryota; kingdom Metazoa; phylum Chordata; class Cladistia; order Polypteriformes; family Polypteridae; genus Polypterus; species Polypterus senegalus. Next base: position 12,808,515 of record NC_053158.1, read on the forward strand.
AACTTGTGTGTGCGTCTGCCATGGATAGGGTTTGGGGAGTTGGTGCCCCCCCTCAGTGGCCACATAAGTTAAACTATCCTCTAGCACTTTATAACTAATTTTTGGGATCCCCTGTTACTTTTCTAAAGCCCACCATAAAACCAAAGTTAATTTTTCTTTCTCTGCACACACCATATCTCTTCCTGGGAGTGACAGATAACTGTTAGGATGCCGATTCACATTTGCACAGATGGTGAATACACAATTGTGGCAACGCGTCTATGCACTATAAATATTTAGGAAAAACTTTAAAGTGCTTTTGGATGTACCAAGTCGAACACAGTAATGCTAGTTGAAGAAGCGAAAATTTGGATGTGGGAGTAGTTTGGTGTGACCAATGGATAATGACTTTCCACAAGCTTCGAAGTGTTTCTGGAATCTTCTGTCAGGTGACTCATGAGGAGAAAGCAGTGGTTTGTCTGTCCTGTGTATAGCAGAGAGGAGGACTGATGATCTCTCCTACGGATTTAACTGACGCTGTTAAAGGAGCAGGACCTCAAAGGATGCAGAGTCAAGGAACTCCAAGGGGCACTGAGGTTACTAAAATATTTAAACTGGTAAAACTGGCTTGTTTCCGATGGGTATATTATTACCCTTTGTTCACAAATTATTTTTATTATTTTACTTCCTTCCTTATTATTTACTTCCTACTTCCAGCATGATGTTTACATCTGTTCCTTCTAATATTACATTGTCACATGTTTGTGTCAACCTACTACTTTTTGTACCTTCAGATATCATAAATGTGCTTCATTTTGGAATTAGCCAGGCCTCCATTACTTGCCTACAGCTGGTGCAAAACGCTTTTTTTTTATCACTCTTTAATTTAATATTGTTTGTTATCAGTATGCTGCTGCTAGAGTATGTGAATTTCCCCTAACCACTAACACCAGAGCTGTTAGACTTGTAAACTCTTCCCAGGGGTGGTTGAGCTCATAAGCTATGAGTCATGAGGTCGCTGGAAAGGGGTATGTGGCGTTCGCGATATCTATGCAAAAGGATGAAGGTCCAAGTCTTTAGAGTCCTGGTGCTTCCTTTCTTGCTGTATGGTTGCGAGACATGGATGCTATCCAGTGACCTGAGATGAAGACTGGACTCCTTTGGTACTGTGGCTCTCTGGAGAATCCTTAGATACCGTTGATTTGACTTTGTGTTGCTCATGGAGTCCCAAATGAAGCACATTACCTGCATTGTGAGGGAGCGTCAGTTACGGCACTACGGCCATGTGGCACGTTCCCCAGAGGGTGATCCTCATTGTTGGGGGCTTGAGTGGCTGGACCAGGCAAAGGGGTCGCCCACGTAACACCTGGCTGTGGCAGATAGAGGGTCATTTCTGGAGGACGGGACTGGACCACGTGTCTGCCTGGGGGGTTGCCAACCGGGATCCCGAGTTGTTTCGCTGTGTAGTGCATGCTCCCCAACTTGACTTGACCTGACTTGTTATATCATTACAGAAGGACTTGAATAGCATATTGGGCAGATTTGTGGCAGATGAAATTTAATGTCAGTAAATGTAAAGTATTACATGTAGGAAGTAAAAATGTGAGGTTTGAATACACAATGGGTGGTCGGAAAAGCGAGAGTCCACCTTATGAGAGGATTTAGGAGTCATAGAGAACTCTAAGCTATCCACTTCCCGACAGTGTTCAGAAGCCATTAAGAAGGCTAACAGAATGTCAGGTTATATAGCGCCTTGCTGTGTGGAGTGCAAGTCACAGGAGGTTCTGCTCAAGCTTTATAACACACTGGTGAGGCCTCATCTGAAGTCCTGTGTGCAGTTTTGATCTCCAGGCTACAAAAAGGACATAAGAGCGCTAGAAAAGGTTCAGAGAAGAGCGACAAGGCTGATTCAGGGCTACAGGGGGTGAGTTATGAGGAAAGATGAAAAGAACTGAGCTTTTACAGTTTAAACAAAATAAGATTAAGAGGTGACATGATTGAAGTGTTTAAAATCATGAAGAGAAATCATAAAAAGAAAATGAAATACAGGTTTGTGTCGTTGCTGTTTTTCAGTCCCAGTGTTGCCATCATTTTTGTTATCTTGCTTCTCCCATACTCTTTCTAAGAAAAAAAATAAATAAAAGGTAGTTAAACAAACTAAATAAAAAGGACAAAATAGATAAGATTTGTAGATTGAGAAATCTATGCCATCCTTCTCCCTGTGTCACAAAGTACAATAAGCCAATAAAAGTTATGGACTTCACTTCTTTCACATGAAGATAGGAGAAGAATAATGGTTAAGAAAAATCAAGCGAATGCCTCAGCGTCTCCAGAGAATAGACACGCTTGACAACCAGTCAATAGTGGTAAAGGAAACAAATGATGAAACTTCTAACACTGAGGTGAATTCAGCTATAAAGTTGCTAATGTGAAATATATATATGTACACAGATATACGTCACCTCTGGTCCCCTGGGGAATCCCCAAGCACTTTATGCAGACAAAGGCATGAACTACGCATCGACAGCATCTGCAAAGCCATTTACAACAGAAACACGGTTTTCACTTCTTGTTTAAAAGCCGAGAGTAATTAAATGACTTGTTGAAGGTCATGTAGCGAGGTCATGGCTGGAATAGATGGCAATACAGAAGCCACTTAGTCTCCTTTATTCTTTCTTTCTTTCTTTCTTTCTATTGTTTTCCTTTTGCTCTCTGATTAGGTGTGGTGAGTTTTTTTGGTTTTTTTGTATGTAATCACCGGGTTTCATGGAAGAGTCTTGAAATCGAAAAGAGGTCAGGTGGGAGAATTGAGAGCTCAGTGAGGAGAAGGATAATGAAGGTAACAAGAATCCATAATTATAACGCCCAGGAAAAAAAAATGTCTGTTTTATAGATACGTTTGATGCCATGTCTTGTAAAACAAGTTAATTAAATTTATTTTATTCATCTCCTTGATTGTGTCTGTGACTGAAGAGAGCAGAGTATGAAATTAAATTACACATAAAAGAACTGTGTGAATTATAATTATAATAGCATCTATAAGAGTTTTAAATGTAATTGAACAATAGAAGAAAAACAGTCACAAGGTTCTGAATTTCTGTTTGACGCACTTTTTAAAAACATCACAAACTGGTCAAGCTGGGGAGCCTGCACTGGTACAGTGAGTTGCGACACCCATTACATGACGAAAAAACTCAGGATCCCGGTTGGCATCCCCCCAGGCAGACACGCGGTCCAGTCCCACCCTCCGGAAATGACCCTCTATCTGCCGCATCCAGGTGTTACGTGGGCGACTCCTTGGCCTGGTGCAGCCACTCGGGTCTCCAACAATGAGGATCTTACGAGCTGGATCACCCTCAAGGAATTGCGCCACATGGCCATAGTGCCGTGACTGATGCTCCCTCACAATGCAGGTAATGTGCCTCATTCAGGACTCCATGAGCAACCGCTCATTCGACACAAAGTCAAACCAACAGTACCCAAGGATTTTCCGGAGAGACACAGTACCAAAGGAGTCCAGTCTAAATATCAGGTGGTGATACACGTTTTGTTTTGGGTTTTTTTTTTTGGTTATTTTGTTTGGCAGTTTCATGATAGGGTAGAGAATTTATTAAAAAATGTATTTTATATTCTTATTTTACAAACATTGATAAAAGTTGAGTTTGCGTTGTGGCAGACAGCTGGAACCATTACCAGGCTGGGATGCCTGGAGTATGAAAGGAACAGGGCAGAGAGCATCTGTGTGGTAATACCTCCCCTGTGACACTAGAGGACAGCCCTGTTGGGTGGCTGCGGCCCCCACCCATTCCCACAGGGCTTGCTGGGAGATGGAGTTTTTGTGCAGCTCTTATGGGTCCCATGGGGGCTGCGGGGTTAGCAGCAGAGCCCTGTTGTGGACTTTCAGCACACCTGGTAGTGATTCCAGGTAATAGTGATGAACCACCTGGAACACTCCCGGGCCCTGAATAAAAAGAGCCGCCTCACTCCATTCGGGGAATCAGAGTCGAGAGGAAGAGGACAAAGTCTGAACAGGAGTGGAGGTGAATGGACAGGCGGCAAAGAAGGGACTATTGTGTCGTGTCTTGGTGCTGGTGATATGTGCACTTTATTGTAAATAAACTGGGTGTTGTGTTTGAATATGTGTCCTGCCTGTGTATGACCGAGTTGGCTTCGCAGCATCAAGGGAAATTGAATTTGATTTTCACATATTAAAATTCTGCCGACATCAAAGTGAAGGTGGATGGATAAAGTAAGAGAAGATCTGAAGGAAAAGGGCCTGAATGGCGAGGAGGTGCAGGACTGAGCTATATGGAGAAAGCTGATCAGGCACATCAACCCACCTAGAAGTGCTAAAAGATGGAGAAGAAGAAAAAATTCTGTGGTTTTTACAATTATTTACTTGCTTGACACGTTCATTCAAGGTGACTTACAACATTTATAATACAATTGGTAAAGTTTCTTTTGGTTTACAAGTTGGAGCACAGGTAGGTGACCTGTGAACCTACAACCTTAGGGTTTGAAGTCCAAATCCTTAATCACTACATTTGTAGTGAGCCTCAATGACTAAATACTTGCAAACATAACACTATTTCACACATTTCTTTTTTGGTTTTCCTAGTGGAACTCAGACAGGTCAAGTGATTTGCTTATAGTAGTAGTGAGGTTTGAAGGCCGAAGCCTTAACCACTACACCACATTACCTTAGGGGTTAATACAATATACTGTATTATATACCAAAATATTCTGTTATCTATTGTTACATACCGGGAACAGCAGCATCCTACCAACTTTCTTGAACCTGTTTGGGTCACGGTTTATATCCATAATTTACATTACATTTACATTTACTTTTGGCTGATGCATTTGTATCCAAGGGCACTTACAACATTTATGATACAATTGGTTTCCTTTGTTTTGGTTTTCTGATTGGAGCTCAGGCAGGTCAAGTGACTTGCTGATGGTCACACAGTAACAATAGGGGAGTTTGAACCCACCACCTCAGGGTTTGAAGGCCGAAGCCTTAACCACTATGACCCACTACCTTAGGTATTAATCCAGTATACGAGCATTATATACTAAAATGTTCCGTTGTCTAATGTTACATGACAGCAACAGCAGGATCCTACCAACTTTCTTGGACCTGATTGGGCCACGTGAACAAGGTTTGCATCCATAATTTACAGTATAATTACTATTTTGGCTGACACCTTTATCCAAGGCAACTTATAACGTTTGTGATACAATTGGTAAAAATTAATTTTGGTTTTCCAGTTGGAGCTCAGGCAGGTGAAGTGACTTGCTCAGGGTCACACAGTGTCAACAGGAAGATTCGAACCCACAACCTCCGGGTTTGACATTCAAAGCCTTAACCACTGAGCCACAATGCCTTAGGGATTAATAGAGTATATTATATATTAAAATATTCTATTGTCTAATGTTACATGCCAGCAACAGCAACATCCTACCAACTGCCTTGGACCTGTTTGACCATGTGAACGAGGTTTATATCCATGATTTATATTATATTTACTTATTTGTTTGATGCCTTCATCCAAGGCATCTTACAACATTTATGATACAATTGGTAAAGTTTCTTTTGGTTTACAAGTTGGAGCACAGGTAGGTGACACAGTTGTGTCAGTAGTGAACCTACAACCTTAGGGTTTGAAGTCCAAATCCTTAATCACTACATGTGTAGTGAGCCTCAATGACTAAATACTTGCAAACATAACACTATTTCATACATTTATTTAATGCAAAGAAAAGTTTTCCGAAGGAGAAAGAGCCTGCTCTGCCCTTCTCTAGTTTGTCTGTGCTATGAGACCAATCCAACCTGTCATTGATGTGGACCCCCAAGTACTTGTAGGAGTGCACCACTTCTACATCCACTCCTTGAATAGTAACCGGACACAGAGGCTCTTTGATGCAATGAAAGTCAATAACCAGTTCCTTGATTTTGCTGATGTTAAGATGCAGATGCAAGAGACAAAGTCCTCCACCTGACTCCTCTCCTTTCTCTCGTCCCTCTTGTCAATACACTCCATAAGTGCAGAATCATCTGAGAATTTATGCAAGTGACCTGACTTGGTGTTATATTTGTAGTTGGAGGTGTACAGAGTGTACCTTGTGGAGCTCCAGTGTTACTCACCCAGTTCTTGAGTCTCACAAACTGCGGTCTGCCTAATAGATAGTCCATCATTCAGGACACCATCGGTTCATCCACCCACCTGCACATCTAGGAGTTTACTCCTTAACAGAGATGGCTGGATGGTATTGAAGGTGCTGGAGAAATCAAAAAACAGAATCCCCACAGTGCGGTCAGCTTTGTCCAGCCGATGAGCAGATAGATAATTGCATCCTCCACTCCAATATTTGTCCAATAGGCAAACTGTGATGGGTCTAGGTCAACTTCATCAAGAGGACTCATATAGTCCACGAAAAGCCACTTAAAGGTCTTCATGATGTGAGATGTAAGTGCCACTGGTCTGTATTCATTAGGTGAAGAGACACCTGCCTTCTTTGGAACAGGAACAATGCAGGAAATTTTCCATAGTGGCACTGAACAGCTGACAGAGGACACCACAAAGCTGGTCAGCACAGATCTTAAGAACTCAAGGACTGACTCCATCTGCTCCCACAGCTCTTCCTGTGTTTAGCTTCCTCAGGTCCTCAATCCGGCCGGGACACCCAAAGAACAGATGGATAGGGGAAAGGCAGCTTTTTTAGGACACTGCCTCCCCCAGAACTCTAGATGGCAGCTCCCTTGGATGACAGTGGTGCCTCAGATTCCCACAGGGCACCATGGAACTTGGAGTTCCACATCTCAGCCCTGTTTGGTGCTGTGGGTGCCACCAGTGGGGTGCTATGAATATACAGGAGTCGTATGGCACAAGGTTTCTGCCTAACCCTGGTTGGCCAATATAAAAGGACTGGACCAACCTCACAAGGATGAGCCAGAGTCGGGTGGATGGTGGGTGGACAAAGCTTGCTGGGAGGAGCAGAGGAGGAAGAAAGAGGGAGAGAGAGAGAGAAAGAATAACTGTGTGGGCAGCATTGTTTATTTACTTGTGGCTGTAGCGCTGGGGAACAACAAAAACAACAACAACATTTATTTATATAGCACATTTTCATACAAACAGTAGCTCAAAGTGCTTTACATAATAAAGAATAGAAAAATAAAAGACACAATAAAAAAACAAAATAAATCAACACTAATTAACATCGAATAAGAGTAAGGTTCAATGGCCAGGGGGGACAGAAAAACAAAAAAAAAACTCCAGACAGCTGCAGAAAAAACTAAAATCAGTAGGGATTCCAGACCATGAGACCACCCAGTCCCCTCTGGGCATTCTACCTAACATAAATGAAACAGTCCTCTTTGGATTTAGGGTTCTCACGGAAGGGCTTGATGATGATGGTCACGTAGACTTCTGCCTTTTAATCCATCCATCATTGTTGGAGCATCATGAAGCTTTGAGTAAGTGGAGGTGGCGTAGACCACCACCACAAAGAAACCGGAAAAAGAAACAGAAAAAGAGAGTAGGGGTCAGTATGGATTTTAGAGCCACCATGAGTAGTTATTATGAGGAAATTGAACATAAAAAACACTGTGAAGAGTCTGACAAATACTAAACAAGCTTGTGGTGCTTTTAACTTGTGTCTTCAGTGTCTGTGTGTTGACTGTGCTCTCTAGCATCGACACTCCTTACTTGGTCTTCAGTTATGGAAGGTCCACACTGAAGGTCAGAGGTGGACTTGTCAGGGGTCATTCCAGTTGATGTGGTAGGAGATGTTGATGTAGTGGGGATAGCGTGGGGAGACTGGTCATTGGAGGAAAAATCTATTGAAAAAATTGGTTCAGGAGGTTAGCTTTGTCCACATCACCTTCTACCACATCAGCCCTGGATTGCTTGAGTCCAGTAATTATGCCCAGACATCCTTCATGTTATTCTGAGTGAGTTTATTTGCTACTTTAACTTTATAAGCTTCCTTTCCATCACTCAGCTTTTCCTTTAGCCCACACTGTACATCCTTCTTAGCCTTTTAGACCTCTAGATTTGAATGTTCTCTTTTTCTCATTCTGGAGACCTTCACACACTGCCTTTCTGGGTCTGTGATGTCCAGCGCTTCCGGCCTTCTGTAGGAAATGCATATCAATTTCTGCCTGGACTCCATTTTCTGACAGATTGTAGCAAGTTAGGAAGCTCATGAGCTCTCGTAAAGTCTGGTGAAGTTGAGTAGTTTCCTAAATTGAGAAAAACTGATATCATGCTATTTGTCCTACTTCTAAGGGTATGACAGCTCTGAGATTTTTGAGCCAGTTACAATGATGTTCCTACTCTGAGACACTTGATAAATATGAACACTGATCTGGAAAATTTTTTTTTATTTTTTTTTCCTGCCTTTTTCCGTCTGTGGCAGAACACAACCTCAGCCTAACCTTACTACTCTATTTCTCATGATCCCATTTACAACTCTTAACAAATTCTTTACATTTTATGGTAGCCAATTCTGATAGTGAAATAAGAGCCAAGGCCTCAGACAAAGCTTTTGATTTATCAGTCAGTCCACATTCTAATTTCCATCTGTATTCCTCTTCTTCGAGAATGAAGGAAATTACAAGCTGAGGTACCTGAAATGAAGTTTATGTGCACGGCAGCTGGTCTTACTCTCCCTTATAGGGTGAGCCATGAAAAGGAAAAAAGATTTTATTAATGTTATAAAAATCCTTGACGTATTTTGCTTCATAAACTGGCTGACTCAAACTTCTTTATTATAAATGCTTGACACATCTGCTTCCAAGAATGAGGTGACAGCAGTGGTCAAATGGCAAAGTCTTGCTAATCTTGAATGGCTAGTTCTGACATATGAAGTTTTACTCTGTAAGACAGCTAAAGACATTTGGAGCATCACATGAAGGGATGACCCTTACAGTATATAACTGTTTGTGGCTTGGTGCGGGAATGACAGCTTCATGAAATAGAAAAATCTGGGGGCATCGTAACATTTATTGTCCAAAACACGAACCAAAAACGAAGCCCTTTGCCACGCGTGTCCCATAAAGCAGTACTTAAAAGAAAAAATAGTTTGCCCGGCTAGCCAGAATCAAAGTCGCTTTCTTAGTGGAGTTAGCAGTGTAGCACTTGACTCGGAAAGCCTTTGCCCTGGGATGTAACTCAAAACACAGTTCTCAACAAAAAGTTTCCAGATGTCAGAAATCACAGCAAATCTGTCGTTTTCACACATTCTGCACAGAAGTCTTTGTTTTCAAAGCGCAAATGGCGAATGATAATCTGATAGCGATTACGGGACATCGTATGTTAGATTGGGGATACAACAAATAGCTCTGAGCAGGCATCAGTCACAGCACTGCTCTTGTGAAAAGAATGGAGATAAATGCCATCAACTCAAGAGAGGGAGAGGCAAGTTTGTTGTACCACGTGAATGTCACTGACAGAATACAATTTCAATAATAAGAAAAGTACAAACTTTTACAAGTAGCCAAAATTTACACCGGGTGTTACAGACTCAAATCAAATGTATGTTTTTATTATATTATAGATATAATAATAGCAGCTAATTACTCAAGACATGGAGCGGCGGGACATGAACCTGGAACCTTTGGTTATAAGGCAACTGTTCTTACCTCCTCACCATCCAAGAATCTGAGCACTTTTCTGTCAACTGACATTTGAGCTTGGGTTTTTAACTCATTGACAGCAACATGTAAATTGAATGATTTTTTTTTCTTTGGTTATGCTCTTGAATAAAAGTACACGTGTTTATTTGATATTTGGACTAAAGTCTTCACATATTATACACATCACATAATAATTAATATAACAGGGGAAAAAGCTCTGTTTTAGGTATGTGTTCAGCATTTGTTCCCTCACATTTCCTGTCATCCTACTGTACATTTACACATACTGTTGTAGATACGGAACACACATGACATGCATGTGTTCCAAATAACGATATATTATTTACTCTGTACAACTCCAGGCACCTCACACCATGATAAAGAGACCTGAGCTCAGAGAATTTTGCGACTGACTTCAGCTGTGCTGGTGTGGGAGATGGGCTAGCAGGCTGCTTGCTGCTTGTGCTGATTGACACATTTACAAAACAAAAGACGCTGATGGAGAGGTTCAAAGGAATTTAAGGTGGCCCGGGATTATGAGTTTTTTCGTAGACTTTAGGGATTTTAGTGTTAACAGGAAGGGGCGGGGTCAGTTGCCCTTAGCCGTGGTCTTCTTGATGATGACACAGTTAGCGATAGCGTCTCCTTTCGTACTGGCGGGTTATTACATACCTCGGCAGAAGTTGTAAGGAGGTCTCCTACAAGCGTGAAAAAGTGTTTTGACCTTCCCCATCCCAAATTGCTATAGTGGCATCTATGCTGTGTACCGCTTCAAAAATCACTACTTGCCACCTCCAAAACTTGGATTCACCTTTACAGATTAAAACATAAATCCATTAAGATCTTATCTAAAAAAAACTCTTACGTTAATCAAGACCAAACTGCTATCACTTATTCACAAGCTGTAAGTGTGATAAAAGAGATCTGTGGCAGTGCAGGTTTTAAGAAAAAAAGTATATTTAATCTCGACGGAGGGATGCGGGTGTGTGGAAGCATGGCAGAGCAGTCCGAAGGTGTTAATGAAGGAAATCGGTGAGCCCACATTTACGTGCAGACATGTGCAGTTCGGCCAGCTTCCTCATTAGCGCTCCAGGGTGTGAAATTAGTACCTGTTCCCGTTTAAAAGGAGCCTGAGCTAGATAATTTGGTGGATGGATGGAAAAATTAAATGAAAAGGCAGCATCAGGAAAGCAAGCCATTGTGGTGCAGAAGAGGCAGAGCGAGATGAAGCCCTGTGAGGAAGTGAAGGGAATTACACCCCCTCTGAACAGTCTTTAGGAGTGGGATGTTATCGTACTTTGTTATGGTGCTGTGTGCCACTACTCCCTGTCCTAAGTAGGCTGGGATCATGAAGAGAGCTCCACAAGAGTATCCTGGTAATGGTGACACATTCATAGACTGTAGGATGCTCAGGATAGGACTTGGAACTCCTTGAGGTTTATTTTCTCGAATATCCGGTAACTGGAGTTTTTATTTTCCTATCCTCCCTGGCCATCTGACCATAGTCTGTACTTAAGTTGACCATTAAGATTCCCTGGTGTTATAAATAACTGTTCTTTAGTTTTTACTTTTTAAAGTATATTTGGCTGCTGATATTTTAAAGAACTTTGAGTTACTTTTATGTATGAAAATGTGCTGTAGAAATAAATGTTGTTATTTCTGGAAAGCAACTCTTCTCCCAAGGTGCAGGTTTTTTCTAGACTGTGTAAGCTTTTCCTCTGGGATTTTCCTTCTTAAATTTTGCTGCATTCAGTACTTGAAGTGAGCCGGTAGTCACCAGTACCAGCACCTCTTCCAGTTTCAACAAAAAGTGTCTGCTGTCACACAAATGCGCTTAGGAGGCAGTCAACAAGCTCTGAGGTGAGGGGCTGATTTGAGGTACTGATGCCTCTCTCTGTCTCTACAGAATAAAAGAAGATAAACAGTAAATACACTAACTCACTGACAACACTTCTGGTCTCTGAAAATGCCTCCCTACAGACAACTCCATTTGTGACGACATCACTTCCGGCTCCCCAAGATGACGTCACTTCCGGTTTTATTGTCATTTCCTCACAACTCATTTCCTGCAGCCATTTTATATATAAACGATCATTCCACTCCTGTATTCTGTCAAGTGTTTTGTTTTTTTTTCATCAAATATTGGCCCAATTTTGCTGCTTTTTTTCACGGATACTACACAGAGCAATTCCCCCAACTCTTTTTGCAGTTTTCTGAGTGATTTATTCGTATTAAATGGCACTTTTCTGTAGCATACCAGTGAGTACTGGAACCTCTTAGCGAAACTTCACTTAGAGTCCCCACAGCTCCTCAATCGGGTGTTGACATATTCTGGTGTTAGAAGCATTTAACATTTGATTACATGTTATTATATCACCTGAAAAAGAGTACCGTCACTAATTACATTCCACATCAAGCATTGGTTGCATTCATTTTACCCTCACAAGCCTTCCAGGGCCTTTTGCATAGTTGAATCCCCACAATATGATGTTACCACCACCATACTTCACAGTGGGGATATGTTTTCAATAATGCACAGTCATCATGGCAGGGCATTTACTCTGGTGACCAAACAGCTCATAATTGATCTTATCAGACCATAGAAACTTCTTCTAACTGATGTTAGAGTCTGCATGGGTGTTCTGAAAAACTCTAGCTGAGATAGATGTCCTGTGTTTAATATCTTTGCCCAATTCCCATAAAGCTGAAGCTGATGAAGGAACCGAAATAAAGTTGTTGTCTGCACAGTCTTTCTCCAATATGACCTAATGTAGGCTGTAACTACTTCACAGTTCTCAGAGGTGTCTTGAAGATCTTCCTTCCTTTACCTCTTCTTCTTGTGGAAAACCTACTCTAGCAGATTTCCGGATGTGACATACTCTTTCCTTTTCTTAAGGACTGATTTAACTTGTCTCCAAGGGATATTCAGGGGCTTGGACATTTTCTTGTCTCCATCCCTTGATTTGTGTTTTCACAGAGTTGCTTGGAGTGTCCTTTTGTCTACATTGTGTAGAATATACTACCATACTTACTTACCACAAGTGCGACCTTACACATAAGTTAAGTCAAGTCAAGTTGGGGTTACCGCACCCACTACACAACAATATAACTCAGGATCCTGGTCAGCAACCCTCCAGGCAAACACATGGTCTAATCCCACCCTCCGGAAATGACCCTCTATCAGCCGCAGTCAGGTGTTACATGGGCGATCCCTTGGCCTGGTCCAGCCACTCAGGTCCCCAACAGTGAGGATCGTATGAGCTGGATCACCCTCAGGGAAATTTGCCACATGGCCGTAGTGCCGTAACTGATGCTCCCTCACAATGCAGATAATGTGCCTCATTCGGGACTCCATGAGCAACCACTCATTCGACACAAAGTCAAACCAATGGTACCCAAGGATTTTCCAGAGAGACAAAGTACCAAAGAAGTCCAGTCTTTGTCTCAGGTCACTGGATAGAGTCCATGTCTAGCAAGACAGGAAGCACCAGGACTCTAAAGACTTGGACCTTCGTCCTTTTGCATAGATATCAGGAATGCCACACACACCTTAGTGACCTCATGACCCCCCATGCTCTCCCAATCCGTCTACTAACTTTATAGGAAGAGTCACCAGAGACATGAATGTCATCACTGAGGTAAGTAAACCTCTCGACAAAGTCAACACTCTCTCTGCAAACAGACACACTACTGATGGCCGTGCCCAAGAGGTCATTAATGGTCTACTGATGCTTACACATACAAGGTGTAATAATAATAATAACAATAATAATAATAATAATAATACTTTTTATTTATATAGCGCCTTTCCAATACTCAGGATGTGACATTTTAATTCCCAGAACAGCCACTCAAAGTGCTACTCAAATTGTTGGAGCTGTTGATAGTGACGTGTGGCGAGAATGCTATAAAAAGTTAAATATCTTTGAGTAGCATAAGAGGTTCAAGGAAGAGTGACAAGATGTGAACAGTGATGCCAGAAGTGGATCATACATCATGAAAAATGCCCCCAAGCCATGATCCGCAGGCTAAGAAATCAACTGCCCAATCATCCACCTTATTCATCTGACTTATGAAAAGCCCCTTATGATTTCCAAAAAATAAAAACTGCCATGAAAGAGTAAAGATTTGTACACATTTCTGACTTCCAGCAAAATGTGACAAAGGTACTTAAGATTATTTCAGCAACAGATTTCCAGGTAAGTTTCCAGCAATGGCAACGTCGTCTAAGTAAATGCAAAGCTGTAAAAGGACATTACATCAAAAGTGACAGTAGCCACGAATGCACAGATATGCACACAGGTTTTTATCAGTTCATTCCAGAAATTAAATTGTCACGTCTCGTACAGGTGCATTTATACAACAAGCAACTCAAACCCCAGGCGTGTGATCTCCATTGCACCACATTTGGGACTTCTAAAGCCATTTGGCTTCACCAGTAATCATTCAGGGGAGTCAATATTACAGTGGGTAAATACTTATGTGATCATTTATTTTGGGTTTTATATTTATAATTAATTTAGATCACTTTGCAAAGGTCTGATTTCACTTTGACATTAAAGAGTTTTTTTCTGTTGATCAGTGTCAAATAAAGACAAATTAAGCTCAACATAATTTCATTTTTTTCTGTGGAAACCTCCAAAGGAATACTTTTTATAGGCACTGTATTTCATAAATGTCTGTGTTAAAATGTGTGTTTTGGTTGTAAACAGAATGAAGGGTCTTATGGTCACCATTGCCTGCTGATAAATGGCTGGAAAACCGACCAGTCCTCTCAGGGGTCAGACAAAGCAGCCCTCTCTCCTCTCTTGTCTTTGTCTGTTTTATAGAACTCTTCCCTGAACACATCAGACGATTGCCAGAGATTAGAGGGATCACTGCACCAGGTCTGGACAGGCAAGAAATTATGATCTGCACAGACCTGGAGTTAATGACGGCACTGGCGGAGACATGTGAAGACTTCTGATAAGCTTCAGGGGCAAAGTTCAAATGGGGGTAGTCAGAGGCGATACTCTTTAGAGAATGGCACATAATGCCCTCTGCCCATCCTCCCCTTACCATCAAAATCTTGGGCAGCTGTTTAGGCAGAGAAGTACAAGCCGTGAGGACGTGGGATGAAAGATTCTCCAAGTTCAAGGAGAAGGATGGTCTGTGGAGTCTCAAGCACATTATCATTGAAGGCAAAGCCCTGATGCTACTAAATGCGATCTTCCCAATTCTGCAGTATCCAGCCTAGTTGTGGCCACCATTTGCCACGGTGTGCAGAGCCATCACCAGGACAGTCTTCCAGTTCATATGGGACTCCAAGATGGACAAGTCAAGCAGTCAGTCATATACAAAATAGCCCTCAAGGGTGGGAAAGGCTCCCCGACATCCCTACTTTACTGAGGACCCTTTTTGCCTGCAACTGCATTTGCAGGACTCTGATGGACTACAGTAACAACTCGTCCTGAAACTCCACATCCTGCTACTTCCTCCTGCCTGTTTGAAAAAAGGCTTGGATAGGACAAGCAGGGGGGCGGCATGGTGGCGCAGTGGGTAGCAATAGCTGCCTCACAGTTAGGAGTCCCGGGTTCGCTTCCCGAGTCCTCCCTGCGTGGAGTTTGCATGTTCTCCCCGTGTCTGCGTGTGTTTCCTCAGGGTACTCCGGTTTCATCCCACAGTCCAAAGACATGCAGGTTAGGTGCATTGGCGATTATAAAATTGTCCCTAGTGTGTGTGTCCTGCGGTGCCTGGGGTTGGATAATGGATGGATGGATGGGACAAGTAGGACAGTTCCTTTTCTTAAAACTGTGACACCCCAATGGTTCTATGCAGACCTTGTCTGATTCATAAGGGAACATGAATTGGAGGGAGTCAAACCAAACACTATCTACAAAATAATCAGAGCCAAAGACCCGATGGAACCTTTTGGAACACTCCAAACAGCCACAACCATGGTGGCCTGGGAGAACATAGCCTCTGATGAACTCACAGACACGAGGACCTGGTGTGAATAGCCATACAATGGGGCCTCCCTCTCCATTTGTTCAGACATACCAGGAAATTGGGCAGATACAGACATTGTCCATTGTGCATCCTGTGGGAAGAAGATGCACTGCACCTCTTCTGGGAATGCCCAGTTGTGCAGTCACTTTTTGAAAAGAAGAACTGGAAAGGTTGGCACCCAGAGACAAACTCTTACAGCACTCGATGCTCTACAGACTGTTCCTGGGTACCCATTCACAGAAGCTATCAAGAAGGCATGGTGTCTTATGTCCTGTGTGAAAGACTCTCTCTGGGTTGCCAGGAACAGCCTCATATTCAGAGGAATGGATGACAATCCAGGACTGCTGCAGATACATCTGTAGCCTGCTCAGAGACTACTTTATCCTGGGATTTTGGAAGAATCCAAACCATGCAGACCCTTATGGAGGAGAGCCCCCAACCCTCACAAAGGAAAGACTCACCTCTTTCACCAATTGGCTCGGAACCTCTGATTTTTTTATTTTGCACTGCATTCCTCAGCCTAGTCCCCGCTTTGTGGTTAAGTCTTCACAGCCTAGGAAACAATTGAGATTGCAATAGGTTGTAGAATGCACTAGATTGTGAAAAATTGTATTAGAATATTACTATAGTCCATTGTAATTGATATACATATTACATATAGACTGTAACAGTATTATAGATTGTGTTTATATATATATATATATATATATATATATATATATATATATATATATATATATATATATATATATATAAAGGGCTTGAGTAAGGGCAGTTCTGAGACATACCGGGATATGGCGGAGTGCACTGACTCTTCTTCTCCCTTGCCTGCAGACCATTCACAGGAGATCCCACCTGGTCCTCTGGACGTCACTTCCGGGACCGAGTCAATAGAAGGAGACCTTGCCGGCTCCGGCCCCTGTGATGTCACGTTCGGGCTCACACCAATGGCAGAAGACCCTCATGAGCCCGACCCCTTTGACTTGACTTCCTGTCTTTCCCTTTAAAAGCCTCCACCTTTTCCCTATTCCCTCAGTTCTGTTGTATTGGACTCGGTTTTGTGCACAGCAGTGCTATCATTTAAAGACAAACAATTTGCAGCCAGGAAACCAAATCATATGGATGGCTGCCCCAAACCTTGCTATGTCTCATTGTGGCTTTTGTGACTATATATATATATATATATGTACAATATATATATATATGATGAGTCAAAATTATATTAACATTTAAATTCTTCCTCAACTTTTGGCTGCTCCTGTTTGGGGTTGCCACAGTGGATCATCTGAATAGCAGAAACAATTTATTCACAAAACATATGTGCAAGATGATTTACATGAATATCTCAACCTGTTCACCATCCTGTTCATGACACAAAAAACAATGAGCAACAGTACCATTTAAAGCTCGGACACACATTTCATGGGGAATACATGATACCACAGTCTGTATTCTGTTCTTCAGGTCATCAGTATCACAAACTTTCCTGCAATACATGTGCTTCTTCACCATACCCCATAACCAGAAATCACAGGGTATCAAATCAGGGGAGTGTGGAGGCCATGACTATCTATCTGGAGAGGTGTTTTAGAGATAAAAATAATCCATTAGTGTAAACATAATTTTGTAATTTTGATATTTTGACTCTCCCTGTTTATATATATATATATATATATATATGATCAGAAACATTTTGTGTGGCAAACATGCAAAAAAAT